>NW_027412534.1:0-2668868 GCF_025532065.1 Leptinotarsa decemlineata
TTGAATGAATTTCACGCATTTCGAAATATTCACTCCTGTATCTTACGTGAAAATAACTGAAAAATTGAAGTCAGACATAAATTGTGTGAAAGTTTCACTTTCATATGCGAGTATAAAACATATACCTCCTCACACTTCTGCACTCCTGATACTCAATTTTTCAAATTCCGTAAATCAGCTGATCTGGTATTCCAACTTGAATGAATTTCACGCAATTCGAAATATTTCACTCCTGTATCTTACGTGAAAATAACTGAAAAATTGAAGTCAGACCATAAATGTGTGTGAAAGTTTCACTTTCCATGCGAGTGTAAAACAAATACCTCCTCACACTTCTGCACTCCTGATACTCAATTTTTCAATTTTCGTAAATCATTGCTGGATCTGTTATTCCAACTTTGAATAATTTCACGCAATTCGAATATTTCACTCCTGTATCTTACGTGAAAATAACTGAAAAATTGAAGTCAGACATAAATGTGTGTGAAAGTTTCACTTTCATATGCGAGTGTAAAACAAATACCTCCTCACACTTCTGCACTCCCTGATACTCAATTTTCAAATTTCCGTAAATCATGCTGGATCGTTATTCCAACTTTGAATGAATTTCACGCAATTCGAAATATTTCACTCCTGTATCTTACGTGAAAATAACTGAAAAATTGAAGTCAGACATAAATGTGTGTTAAAGTTTCACTTTCATATGCGAGTGTAAAACAAATACCTCCTCACACTTCTGCACTCCCTGATACTCAATTTTTCAAATTTCCGTAAATCATTGCTGATCTGGTTATTCCAACTTTGAATGAATTTCACGCAATTCGAAATATTTCACTCCTGTATCTTACGTGAAAATAACTGAAAAATTGAAGTCAGACATAAATGTGTGTGAAGTTTCACTTTCATATGCGAGTGTAAAACAAATACCTCCTCACACTTCTGCACTCCTGATACTCAATTTTTCAAATTTCCGTAAATCATTGCTGCTGGTTATTCCAACTTTGAATGAATTTCACGCAATTCGAAATATTCACTCCTGTATCTTACGTGAAAATAACTGAAAAATTGAAGTCAGACATAAATGTGTGTGAAAGTTTTCACTTTCATATGCGAGTGTAAAACAAATACCTCCTCACACTTCTGCACTCCTGATACTCAATTTTTCAAATTTCCGTAAATCATTGCTGGATCTGGTTATTCCAACTTTGAATGAATTTCACACAATTCGAAATATTTCACTCCTGTATCTTACGTGAAAATAACTGAAAAATTGAAGTCAGACATAATGTGGTGAAAGTTTCACTTTCATATGCGAGTGTAAAACAAATACCTCCTCACACTTCTGCACTCCTGATACTCAATTTTTCAAATTTCCGTAAATCATGCTGGATCTTTATTCCAACTTTGAATGATTTCACGCAATTCGAAATATTTCACTCCTGTATCTTACGTGAAAATAACTGAAAAATTGAAGTCAGACATAAATGTGTGTGAAAGTTTCACTTTCATATGCGAGTGTAAAACAAATACCTCCTCACACTTCTGCACTCCTGATACTCAATTTTTCAAATTTCCGTAAATCACTGCTGGAACTGGTTATTCCAACTTTGAATGAATTTCACGCAATTCGAAATATTTCACTCCTGTATCTTACGTGAAAATAACTGAAAAATTGAAGTCAACATAAATGTGTGTGAAAGTTTCACTTTCATATGCGAGTGTAAAACAAATACCTCCTCACACTTCTGCACTCCTGATACTCAATTTTTCAAATTTCCGTAAATCATTGCTGGATCTGTTATTCCAACTTTGAATGAATTTCACGCAATTCGAAATATTTCACTCCTGTATCTTACGTGAAAATAACTGAAAAATTGAAGTCAGACATAAATGTGTGTGAAAGTTTCACTTTCATATGCGAGTGTAAAACAAATACCTCCTCACACTTCTGCACTCCTGATACTCAATTTTTCAAATTTCCGTAAATCACTGCTGGATCTGGTTATTCCAAACTTTGAATGAATTTCACGCAATTCGAAATATTTCACTCCTGTATCTTACGTGAAAATAACTGAAAAATTGAAGTCAGACAAAATGTTGTGAAAGTTTCACTTTCATATGCGAGTGTAAAACAAATACCTCCTCACACTTCTGCACTCCTGATACTCAATTTTTCAAATTCCGTAAATCACTGCTGGTTATTCCAACTTTGAATGAATTTCACGCAATTCGAAATATTTCACTCCTGTATCTTACGTGAAAATAACTGAAAAATTGAAGTCAGACATAAATGTGTGTGAAAGTTTCACTTTCATATGCGAGTGTAAAACAAAATACCTCCTCACACTTCTGCACTCCTGATACTCAATTTTTCAAATTTCCGTAAATCACTGCTGGTTATTTCCAACTTTGAATGAATTTCACGCAATTCGAAATATTTCACTCCTGTATCTTACGTGAAAATAACTGAAAAATTGAAGTCAGACATAAATGTGTGTGAAAGTTTCACTTTCATATGCGAGTGTAAAACAAATACCTCCTCACACTTCTGCACTCCTGATACTCAATTTTTCAAATTTTCCGTAAATCACTGCTGGATATTCCAACTTTGAATGAATTTCACGCAATTCGAAATATTTCACTCCTGTATCTTACGTGAAAATAACTGAAAAATTGAAGTCAGACAAAATGTGTGTGAAAGTTTCACTTTCATATGCGAGTGTAAACAAATACCTCCTCACACTTCTGCACTCCTGATACTCAATTTTTCAAATTTCCGTAAATCACTGCTGGTTATTCCAACTTTGAATGAATTTCACGCAATTCGAAATATTTCACTCCTGTATCTTACGTGAAAATAACTGAAAAATTGAAGTCAGACATAAATGTGTGTGAAAGTTTCACTTTCATATGCGAGTGTAAAACAAATACCTCCTCACACTTCTGCACTCCTGATACTCAATTTTTCAAATTTCCGTAAATCACTGCTGGTTATTCCAACTTTGAATGAATTTCACGCAATTCGAAATATTTCACTCCTGTATCTTACGTGAAAATAACTGACTGAAAAATTGAAGTCAGACATAAATGTGTGTGAAAGTTTCACTTTCATATGCGAGTGTAAAACAAATACCTCCTCACACTTCTGCACTCCTGATACTCAATTTTCAAATTTCCGTAAATCACTGCTGTTATTCCAACTTTGAATGAATTTCACGCAATTCGAAATATTTCACTCCTGTATCTTACGTGAAAATAACTGAAAAATTGAAGTCAGACATAAATGTGTGTGAAAGTTTCACTTTCATATGCGAGTGTGAAACAAATACCTCCTCACACTTCTGCACTCCTGATACTCAATTTTTCAAATTTCCGTAAATCACTGCTGGTTATTCCAACTTTGAATGAATTTCACGCAATTCGAAATATTTCACTCCTGTATCTTACGTGAAAATAACTGAAAAATTGAAGTCAGACATAAATGTGTGTGAAAGTTTCACTTTCATATGCGAGTGTAAAACAAATACCTCCTCACACTTCTGCACTCCTGATACTCAATTTTTCAAATTTCCGTAAATCATTGCTGGATCTGGTTATTAAAACTTTGAATGAATTTCACGCAATTCGAAATATTTCACTCCTGTATCTTACGTGAAAATAACTGAAAAATTGAAGTCAGACATAATGTGTGTGAAAGTTTCACTTTCATATGCGAGTGTAAAACAAATACCTCCTCACACTTCTGCACTCCTGATACTCAATTTTTCAAATTTCCGTAAATCATTGCTGGATCTGGTTATTCCAACTTTGAATGAATTTCACGCAATTCGAAATATTTCACTCCTGTATCTTACGTGAAAATAACTGAAAAATTGAAGTCAGACATAAATGTGTGTGAAAGTTTCACTTTCATATGCGAGTGTAAAACAAATACCTCCTCACACTTCTGCACTCCTGATACTCAATTTTTCAAATTTCCGTAAATCATGCTGGACTGGTTATTAAAACTTTGAATGAATTTCACGCAATTCGAAATATTTCACTCCTGTATCTTACGTGAAAATAACTGAAAAATGAAGTCAGACATAAATGTGTGTGAAAGTTTCACTTTCATATGCGAGTGTAAAACAAATACCTCCTCACACTTCTGCACTCCTGATACTCAATTTTTCAAATTTCCGTAAATCATTGCTGCTGGTTATTCCAACTTTGAATGAATTTCACGCAATTCGAAATATTTCACTCCTGTATCTTACGTGAAAATAACTGAAAAATTGAAGTCAGACATAAATGTGTGTGAAAGTTTCACTTTCATATGCGAGTGTAAAACAAATACCTCCTCACACTTCTGCACTCCTGATACTCAATTTTTCAAATTTCCGTAAATCACTGCTGGTTATTCCAACTTTGAATGAATTTCACGCAATTCGAAATATTTCACTCCTGTATCTTACGTGAAAATAACTGAAAAATTGAAGTCAGACATAAATGTGTGTGAAAGTTTCACTTTCATATGCGAGTGTAAAACAAATACCTCCTCACACTTCTGCACTCCTGATACTCAATTTTTCAAATTTCCGTAAATCACTGCTGGATTTCCAACTTTGAATGAATTTCACGCAATTCGAAATATTTCACTCCTGTATCTTACGTGAAAATAACTGAAAAATTGAAGTCAGACATAAATGTGTGTGAAAGTTTCACTTTCATATGCGAGTGTAAAACAAATACCTCCTCACACTTCTGCACTCCTGATACTCAATTTTTCAAATTTCCGTAAATCATTGCTGCTGGTTATTCCAACTTTGAATGAATTTCACGCAATTCGAAATATTCACTCCTGTATCTTACGTGAAAATAACTGAAAAATTGAAGTCAGACATAAATGTGTGTGAAAGTTTCACTTTCATATGCGAGTGTAAAACAAATACCTCCTCACACTTCTGCACTCCTGATACTCAATTTTTCAAATTTCCGTAAATCACTGCTGGTTATTCCAACTTTGAATGAATTTCACGCAATTCGAAATATTTCACTCCTGTATCTTACGTGAAAATAACTGAAAAATTGAAGTCAGACATAAATGTGTGTGAAAGTTTCACTTTCATATGCGAGTGTAAAACAAATACCTCCTCACACTTCTGCACTCCTGATACTCAATTTTTCAAATTTCCGTAAATCACTGCTGGTTATTCCAACTTTGAATGAATTTCACGCAATTCGAAATATTTCACTCCTGTATCTTACGTGAAAATAACTGAAAAATTGAAGTCAGACATAAATGTGTGTGAAAGTTTCACTTTCATATGCGAGTGTAAAACAAATACCTCCTCACACTTCTGCACTCCTGATACTCAATTTTTCAAATTCCGTAAATCACTGCTGGTTATTCCAACTTGAATGAATTTCACGCAATTCGAAATATTTCACTCCTGTATCTTACGTGAAAATAACTGAAAAATTGAAGTCAGACATAAATGTGTGTGAAAGTTTCACTTTCATATGCGAGTGTAAAACAAATACCTCCTCACACTTCTGCACTCCTGATACTCAATTTTCAAATTTCCGTAAATCACTGCTGGTTATATTCCAACTTTGAATGAATTTCACGCAATTCGAAATATTTCACTCCTGTATCTTACGTGAAAATAACTGAAAAATTGAAGTCAGACATAAATGTGTGTGAAAGTTTCACTTTCATATGCGAGTGTAAAACAAATACCTCCTCACACTTCTGCACTCCTGATACTCAATTTTTCAAATTTCCGTAAATCACTGCTGGTTATTCCAACTTTGAATGAATTTCACGCAATTCGAAATATTTCACTCCTGTATCTTACGTGAAAATAACTGAAAAATTGAAGTCAGACATAAATGTGTGTGAAAGTTTCACTTTCATATGCGAGTGTAAAACAAAACCTCCTCACACTTCTGCACTCCTGATACTCAATTTTTCAAATTTCCGTAAATCACTGCTGGTTATTCCAACTTTGAATGAATTTCACGCAATTCGAAATATTTCACTCCTGTATCTTACGTGAAAATAACTGAAAAATTGAAGTCAGACATAAATGTGTGTGAAAGTTTCACTTTCATATGCGAGTGTAAAACAAAACCTCCTCACACTTCTGCACTCCTGATACTCAATTTTTCAAATTTCCGTAAATCACTGCTGGTTATATTCCAACTTTGAATGAATTTCACGCAATTCGAAATATTTCACTCCTGTATCTTACGTGAAAATAACTGAAAAATTGAAGTCAGACATAAATGTGTGTGAAAGTTTCACTTTCATATGCGAGTGTAAAACAAATACCTCCTCACACTTCTGCACTCCTGATACTCAATTTTTCAAATTTCCGTAAATCATTGCTGGATCTGGTTATTAAAACTTTGAATGAATTTCACGCAATTCGAAATATTTCACTCCTGTATCTTACGTGAAAATAACTGAAAAATTGAAGTCAGACATAAATGTGTGTGAAAGTTTCACTTTCATATGCGAGTGTAAAACAAATACCTCCTCACACTTCTGCACTCCTGATACTCAATTTTTCAAATTTCCGTAAATCATTGCTGCTGGTTATTCCAACTTTGAATGAATTTCACGCAATTCGAAATATTTCACTCCTGTATCTTACGTGAAAATAACTGAAAAATTGAAGTCAGACATAAATGTGTGTGAAAGTTTCACTTTCATATGCGAGTGTAAACAAATACCTCCTCACACTTCTGCACTCCTGATACTCAATTTTTCAAATTTCCGTAAATCATTGCTGGATCTGGTTATTAAAACTTTGAATGAATTTCACGCAATTCGAAATATTTCACTCCTGTATCTTACGTGAAAATAACTGAAAAATTGAAGTCAGACATAAATGTGTGTGAAAGTTTCACTTTCATATGCGAGTGTAAAACAAATACCTCCTCACACTTCTGCACTCCTGATACTCAATTTTTCAAATTTCCGTAAATCATGCTGGATCTGGTTATTAAAACTTTGAATGAATTTCACGCAATTCGAAATATTTCACTCCTGTATCTTACGTGAAAATAACTGAAAAATTGAAGTCAGACATAAATGTGTGTGAAAGTTTCACTTTCATATGCGAGTGTAAACAAAACCTCCTCACACTTCTGCACTCCTGATACTCAATTTTTCAAATTTCCGTAAATCACTGCTGGTTATTCCAACTTTGAATGAATTTCACGCAATTCGAAATATTTCACTCCTGTATCTTACGTGAAAATAACTGAAAAATTGAAGTCAGACATAAATGTGTGTGAAAGTTTCACTTTCATATGCGAGTGTGAAACAAAACCTCCTCACACTTCTGCACTCCTGATACTCAATTTTTCAAATTTCCGTAAATCACTGCTGGTTATTCCAACTTTGAATGAATTTCACGCAATTCGAAATATTTCACTCCTGTATCTTACGTGAAAATAACTGAAAAATTGAAGTCAGACATAAATGTGTGTGAAAGTTTCACTTTCATATGCGAGTGTAAAACAAAACCTCCTCACACTTCTGCACTCCTGATACTCAATTTTTCAAATTTCCGTAAATCACTGCTGGTTATTCCAACTTTGAATGAATTTCACGCAATTCGAAATATTTCACTCCTGTATCTTACGTGAAAATAACTGAAAAATTGAAGTCAGACATAAATGTGTGTGAAAGTTTCACTTTCATATGCGAGTGTAAAACAAATACCTCCTCACACTTCTGCACTCCTGATACTCAATTTTTCAAATTTCCGTAAATCACTGCTGGTTATTCCAACTTTGAATGAATTTCACGCAATTCGAAATATTTCACTCCTGTATCTTACGTGAAAATAACTGAAAATTGAAGTCAGACATAAATGTGTGTGAAAGTTTCACTTTCATATGCGAGTGTAAAACAAAACCTCCTCCTCACACTTCTGCACTCCTGATACTCAATTTTTCAAATTTCCGTAAATCACTGCTGGTTATTCCAACTTTGAATGAATTTCACGCAATTCGAAATATTTCACTCCTGTATCTTACGTGAAAATAACTGAAAAATTGAAGTCAGACATAAATGTGTGTGAAAGTTTCACTTTCATATGCGAGTGTAAACAAAACCTCCTCACACTTCTGCACTCCTGATACTCAATTTTTCAAATTTCCGTAAATCACTGCTGGTTATTCCAACTTTGAATGAATTTCACGCAATTCGAAATATTTCACTCCTGTATCTTACGTGAAAATAACTGAAAAATTGAAGTCAGACATAAATGTGTGTGAAAGTTTCACTTTCATATGCGAGTGTAAAACAAATACCTCCTCACACTTCTGCACTCCTGATACTCAATTTTTCAAATTTCCGTAAATCATTGCTGACTGGTTATTCCAACTTTGAATGAATTTCACGCAATTCGAAATATTTCACTCCTGTATCTTACGTGAAAATAACTGAAAAATTGAAGTCAGACATAAATGTGTGAAAGTTTCACTTTCATATGCGAGTGTAAAACAAATACCTCCTCACACTTCTGCACTCCTGATACTCATTTTTCAAATTTCCGTAAATCACTGCTGGTTATTCCAACTTTGAATGAATTTCACGCAATTCGAAATATTTCACTCCTGTATCTTACGTGAAAATAACTGAAAAATTGAAGTCAGACATAAATGTGTGTGAAAGTTTCACTTTCATATGCGAGTGTAAAACAAATACCTCCTCACACTTCTGCACTCCTGATACTCAATTTTTCAAATTTCCGTAAATCACTGCTGTTATTCCAACTTTGAATGAATTTCACGCAATTCGAAATATTTCACTCCTGTATCTTACGTGAAAATAACTGAAAAATTGAAGTCAGACATAAATGTGTGTGAAAGTTTCACTTTCATATGCGAGTGTAAAACAAATACCTCCTCACACTTCTGCACTCCTGATACTCAATTTTTCAAATTTCCGTAAATCACTGCTGGTTATTCCAACTTTGAATGAATTTCACGCAATTCGAAATATTTCACTCCTGTATCTTACGTGAAAATAACTGAAAAATTGAAGTCAGACATAAATGTGTGTGAAAGTTTCACTTTCATATGCGAGTGTAAAACAAATACCTCCTCACACTTCTGCACTCCTGATACTCAATTTTTCAAATTTCCGTAAATCACTGCTGGTTATTCCAACTTTGAATGAATTTCACGCAATTCGAAATATTTCACTCCTGTATCTTACGTGAAAATAACTGAAAAATTGAAGTCAGACATAAATGTGTGTGAAAGTTTCACTTTCATATGCGAGTGTAAAACAAATACCTCCTCACACTTCTGCACTCCTGATACTCAATTTTTCAAATTTCCGTAAATCACTGCTGGTTATTCCAACTTTGAATGAATTTCACGCAATTCGAAATATTTCACTCCTGTATCTTACGTGAAAATAACTGAAAAATTGAAGTCAGACATAAATGTGTGTGAAAGTTTCACTTTCATATGCGAGTGTAAAACAAATACCTCCTCACACTTCTGCACTCCTGATACTCAATTTTTCAAATTTCTAAATCACTGCTGGTTATTCCAACTTTGAATGAATTTCACGCAATTCGAAATATTTCACTCCTGTATCTTACGTGAAAATAACTGAAAAATTGAAGTCAGACATAAATGTGTGTGAAAGTTTCACTTTCATATGCGAGTGTAAAACAAATACCTCCTCACACTTCTGCACTCCTGATACTCAATTTTTCAAATTTCCGTAAATCACTGCTGGTTATTCCAACTTTGAATGAATTTCACGCAATTCGAAATATTTCACTCCTGTATCTTACGTGAAAATAACTGAAAAATTGAAGTCAGACATAAATGTGTGTGAAAGTTTCACTTTCATATGCGAGTGTAAAACAAATACCTCCTCACACTTCTGCACTCCTGATACTCAATTTTTCAAATTTCCGTAAATCATTGCTGAAACTGGTTATTCCAACTTTGAATGAATTTCACGCAATTCGAAATATTTCACTCCTGTATCTTACGTGAAAATAACTGAAAAATTGAAGTCAGACATAAATGTGTGTGAAAGTTTCACTTTCATATGCGAGTGTAAAACAAATACCTCCTCACACTTCTGCACTCCTGATACTCAATTTTTCAAATTTCCGTAAATCATTGCTGACTGGTTATTCCAACTTTGAATGAATTTCACGCAATTCGAAATATTTCACTCCTGTATCTTACGTGAAAATAACTGAAAAATTGAAGTCAGACATAAATGTGTGTGAAAGTTTCACTTTCATATGCGAGTGTAAAACAAATACCTCCTCACACTTCTGCACTCCTGATACTCAATTTTTCAAATTTCCGTAAATCACTGCTGGTTATTCCAACTTTGAATGAATTTCACGCAATTCGAAATATTTCACTCCTGTATCTTACGTGAAAATAACTGAAAAATTGAAGTCAGACATAAATGTGTGTGAAAGTTTCACTTTCATATGCGAGTGTAAAACAAATACCTCCTCACACTTCTGCACTCCTGATACTCAATTTTTCAAATTTCCGTAAATCATTGCTGAACTGGTTATTAAAACTTTGAATGAATTTCACGCAATTCGAAATATTTCACTCCTGTATCTTACGTGAAAATAACTGAAAAATTGAAGTCAGACATAAATGTGTGTGAAAGTTTCACTTTCATATGCGAGTGTAAAACAAATACCTCCTCACACTTCTGCACTCCTGATACTCAATTTTTCAAATTTCCGTAAATCATTGCTGGATCTGGTTATTAAAACTTTGAATGAATTTCACGCAATTCGAAATATTTCACTCCTGTATCTTACGTGAAAATAACTGAAAAATTGAAGTCAGACATAAATGTGTGTGAAAGTTTCACTTTCATATGCGAGTGTAAAACAAATACCTCCTCACACTTCTGCACTCCTGATACTCAATTTTTCAAATTTCCGTAAATCACTGCTGGTTATTCCAACTTTGAATGAATTTCACGCAATTCGAAATATTTCACTCCTGTATCTTACGTGAAAATAACTGAAAAATTGAAGTCAGACATAAATGTGTGTGAAAGTTTCACTTTCATATGCGAGTGTAAAACAAATACCTCCTCACACTTCTGCACTCCTGATACTCAATTTTTCAAATTTCCGTAAATCACTGCTGGATATTCCAACTTTGAATGAATTTCACGCAATTCGAAATATTTCACTCCTGTATCTTACGTGAAAATAACTGAAAAATTGAAGTCAGACATAAATGTGTGTGAAAGTTTCACTTTCATATGCGAGTGTAAAACAAATACCTCCTCACACTTCTGCACTCCTGATACTCAATTTTTCAAATTTCCGTAAATCATTGCTGGAACTGTTATTAAAACTTTGAATGAATTTCACGCAATTCGAAATATTTCACTCCTGTATCTTACGTGAAAATAACTGAAAAATTGAAGTCAGACATAAATGTGTGTGAAAGTTTCACTTTCATATGCGAGTGTAAAACAAATACCTCCTCACACTTCTGCACTCCTGATACTCAATTTTTCAAATTTCCGTAAATCACTGCTGGTTATTCCAACTTTGAATGAATTTCACGCAATTCGAAATATTTCACTCCTGTATCTTACGTGAAAATAACTGAAAAATTGAAGTCAGACATAAATGTGTGTGAAAGTTTCACTTTCATATGCGAGTGTAAAACAAATACCTCCTCACACTTCTGCACTCCTGATACTCAATTTTTCAAATTTCCGTAAATCACTGCTGGTTATTCCAACTTTGAATGAATTTCACGCAATTCGAAATATTTCACTCCTGTATCTTACGTGAAAATAACTGAAAAATTGAAGTCAGACATAAATGTGTGTGAAAGTTTCACTTTCATATGCGAGTGTAAAACAAAACCTCCTCACACTTCTGCACTCCTGATACTCAATTTTTCAAATTTCCGTAAATCATTGCTGGATCTGGTTATTAAACTTTGAATGAATTTCACGCAATTCGAAATATTTCACTCCTGTATCTTACGTGAAAATAACTGAAAAATTGAAGTCAGACATAAATGTGTGTGAAAGTTTCACTTTCATATGCGAGTGTAAAACAAATACCTCCTCACACTTCTGCACTCCTGATACTCAATTTTTCAAATTTCCGTAAATCACTGCTGGTTATTCCAACTTTGAATGAATTTCACGCAATTCGAAATATTTCACTCCTGTATCTTACGTGAAAATAACTGAAAAATTGAAGTCAGACATAAATGTGTGTGAAAGTTTCACTTTCATATGCGAGTGTAAAACAAATACCTCCTCACACTTCTGCACTCCTGATACTCAATTTTTCAAATTTCCGTAAATCACTGCTGGTTATTCCAACTTTGAATGAATTTCACGCAATTCGAAATATTTCACTCCTGTATCTTACGTGAAAATAACTGAAAAATTGAAGTCAGACATAAATGTGTGTGAAAGTTTCACTTTCATATGCGAGTGTAAAACAAATACCTCCTCACACTTCTGCACTCCTGATACTCAATTTTTCAAATTTCCGTAAATCACTGCTGGTTATTCCAACTTTGAATGAATTTCACGCAATTCGAAATATTTCACTCCTGTATCTTACGTGAAAATAACTGAAAAATTGAAGTCAGACATAAATGTGTGTGAAAGTTTCACTTTCATATGCGAGTGTAAAACAAATACCTCCTCACACTTCTGCACTCCTGATACTCAATTTTTCAAATTTCCGTAAATCACTGCTGGTTATTCCAACTTTGAATGAATTTCACGCAATTCGAAATATTTCACTCCTGTATCTTACGTGAAAATAACTGAAAAATTGAAGTCAGACATAAATGTGTGTGAAAGTTTCACTTTCATATGCGAGTGTAAAACAAATACCTCCTCACACTTCTGCACTCCTGATACTCAATTTTTCAAATTTCCGTAAATCACTGCTGGTTATTCCAACTTTGAATGAATTTCACGCAATTCGAAATATTTCACTCTGTATCTTACGTGAAAATAACTGAAAAATTGAAGTCAGACATAAATGTGTGTGAAAGTTTCACTTTCATATGCGAGTGTAAAACAAATACCTCCTCACACTTCTGCACTCCTGATACTCAATTTTTCAAATTTCCGTAAATCACTGCTGGTTATTCCAACTTTGAATGAATTTCACGCAATTCGAAATATTTCACTCCTGTATCTTACGTGAAAATAACTGAAAAATTGAAGTCAGACATAAATGTGTGTGAAAGTTTCACTTTCATATGCGAGTGTAAAACAAATACCTCCTCACACTTCTGCACTCCTGATACTCAATTTTTCAAATTTCCGTAAATCACTGCTGGTTATTCCAACTTTGAATGAATTTCACGCAATTCGAAATATTTCACTCCTGTATCTTACGTGAAAATAACTGAAAAATTGAAGTCAGACATAAATGTGTGTGAAAGTTTCACTTTCATATGCGAGTGTAAAACAAATACCTCCTCACACTTCTGCACTCCTGATACTCAATTTTTCAAATTTCCGTAAATCACTGCTGGTTATTCCAACTTTGAATGAATTTCACGCAATTCGAAATATTTCACTCCTGTATCTTACGTGAAAATAACTGAAAAATTGAAGTCAGACATAAATGTGTGTGAAAGTTTCACTTTCATATGCGAGTGTAAAACAAATACCTCCTCACACTTCTGCACTCCTGATACTCAATTTTTCAAATTTCCGTAAATCACTGCTGGTTATTCCAACTTTGAATGAATTTCACGCAATTCGAAATATTTCACTCCTGTATCTTACGTGAAAATAACTGAAAAATTGAAGTCAGACATAAATGTGTGTGAAAGTTTCACTTTCATATGCGAGTGTGAAACAAATACCTCCTCACACTTCTGCACTCCTGATACTCAATTTTTCAAATTTCCGTAAATCACTGCTGGTTATTCCAACTTTGAATGAATTTCACGCAATTCGAAATATTTCACTCCTGTATCTTACGTGAAAATAACTGAAAAATTGAAGTCAGACATAAATGTGTGTGAAAGTTTCACTTTCATATGCGAGTGTAAAACAAATACCTCCTCACACTTCTGCACTCCTGATACTCAATTTTTCAAATTTCCGTAAATCACTGCTGGTTATTCCAACTTTGAATGAATTTCACGCAATTCGAAATATTTCACTCCTGTATCTTACGTGAAAATAACTGAAAAATTGAAGTCAGACATAAATGTGTGTGAAAGTTTCACTTTCATATGCGAGTGTAAAACAAATACCTCCTCACACTTCTGCACTCCTGATACTCAATTTTTCAAATTTCCGTAAATCACTGCTGGTTATTCCAACTTTGAATGAATTTCACGCAATTCGAAATATTTCACTCCTGTATCTTACGTGAAAATAACTGAAAAATTGAAGTCAGACATAAATGTGTGTGAAAGTTTCACTTTCATATGCGAGTGTGAAACAAATACCTCCTCACACTTCTGCACTCCTGATACTCAATTTTTCAAATTTCCGTAAATCACTGCTGGTTATTCCAACTTTGAATGAATTTCACGCAATTCGAAATATTTCACTCCTGTATCTTACGTGAAAATAACTGAAAAATTGAAGTCAGACATAAATGTGTGTGAAAGTTTCACTTTCATATGCGAGTGTAAAACAAATACCTCCTCACACTTCTGCACTCCTGATACTCAATTTTTCAAATTTCCGTAAATCACTGCTGAATCTGGTTATTCCAACTTTGAATGAATTTCACGCAATTCGAAATATTTCACTCCTGTATCTTACGTGAAAATAACTGAAAAATTGAAGTCAGACATAAATGTGTGTGAAAGTTTCACTTTCATATGCGAGTGTAAAACAAATACCTCCTCACACTTCTGCACTCCTGATACTCAATTTTTCAAATTTCCGTAAATCACTGCTGGTTATTCCAACTTTGAATGAATTTCACGCAATTCGAAATATTTCACTCCTGTATCTTACGTGAAAATAACTGAAAAATTGAAGTCAGACATAAATGTGTGTGAAAGTTTCACTTTCATATGCGAGTGTAAACAAAACCTCCTCACACTTCTGCACTCCTGATACTCAATTTTTCAAATTTCCGTAAATCACTGCTGGTTATTCCAACTTTGAATGAATTTCACGCAATTCGAAATATTTCACTCCTGTATCTTACGTGAAAATAACTGAAAAATTGAAGTCAGACATAAATGTGTGTGAAAGTTTCACTTTCATATGCGAGTGTAAAACAAAACCTCCTCACACTTCTGCACTCCTGATACTCAATTTTTCAAATTTCGTAAATCACTGCTGGTTATTCCAACTTTGAATGAATTTCACGCAATTCGAAATATTTCACTCCTGTATCTTACGTGAAAATAACTGAAAAATTGAAGTCAGACATAAATGTGTGTGAAAGTTTCACTTTCATATGCGAGTGTAAAACAAATACCTCCTCACACTTCTGCACTCCTGATACTCAATTTTTCAAATTTCCGTAAATCATTGCTGAAACTGGTTATTAAAACTTTGAATGAATTTCACGCAATTCGAAATATTTCACTCCTGTATCTTACGTGAAAATAACTGAAAAATTGAAGTCAGACATAAATGTGTGTGAAAGTTTCACTTTCATATGCGAGTGTAAAACAAATACCTCCTCACACTTCTGCACTCCTGATACTCAATTTTTCAAATTTCCGTAAATCACTGCTGGTTATTCCAACTTTGAATGAATTTCACGCAATTCGAAATATTTCACTCCTGTATCTTACGTGAAAATAACTGAAAAATTGAAGTCAGACATAAATGTGTGTGAAAGTTTCACTTTCATATGCGAGTGTAAAACAAATACCTCCTCACACTTCTGCACTCCTGATACTCAATTTTTCAAATTTCCGTAAATCACTGCTGGTTATTCCAACTTTGAATGAATTTCACGCAATTCGAAATATTTCACTCCTGTATCTTACGTGAAAATAACTGAAAAATTGAAGTCAGACATAAATGTGTGTGAAAGTTTCACTTTCATATGCGAGTGTAAAACAAATACCTCCTCACACTTCTGCACTCCTGATACTCAATTTTTCAAATTTCCGTAAATCACTGCTGGTTATTCCAACTTTGAATGAATTTCACGCAATTCGAAATATTTCACTCCTGTATCTTACGTGAAAATAACTGAAAAATTGAAGTCAGACATAAATGTGTGTGAAAGTTTCACTTTCATATGCGAGTGTAAAACAAATACCTCCTCACACTTCTGCACTCCTGATACTCAATTTTTCAAATTTCCGTAAATCACTGCTGGTTATTCCAACTTTGAATGAATTTCACGCAATTCGAAATATTTCACTCCTGTATCTTACGTGAAAATAACTGAAAAATTGAAGTCAGACATAAATGTGTGTGAAAGTTTCACTTTCATATGCGAGTGTAAAACAAATACCTCCTCACACTTCTGCACTCCTGATACTCAATTTTTCAAATTTCCGTAAATCATTGCTGAATCTGGTTATTAAAACTTTGAATGAATTTCACGCAATTCGAAATATTTCACTCCTGTATCTTACGTGAAAATAACTGAAAAATTGAAGTCAGACATAAATGTGTGTGAAAGTTTCACTTTCATATGCGAGTGTAAAACAAATACCTCCTCACACTTCTGCACTCCTGATACTCAATTTTTCAAATTTCCGTAAATCACTGCTGGTTATTCCAACTTTGAATGAATTTCACGCAATTCGAAATATTTCACTCCTGTATCTTACGTGAAAATAACTGAAAAATTGAAGTCAGACATAAATGTGTGTGAAAGTTTCACTTTCATATGCGAGTGTGAAACAAATACCTCCTCACACTTCTGCACTCCTGATACTCAATTTTTCAAATTTCCGTAAATCACTGCTGGTTATTCCAACTTTGAATGAATTTCACGCAATTCGAAATATTTCACTTCTGTATCTTACGTGAAAATAACTGAAAAATTGAAGTCAGACATAAATGTGTGTGAAAGTTTCACTTTCATATGCGAGTGTAAAACAAAACCTCCTCACACTTCTGCACTCCTGATACTCAATTTTTCAAATTTCGTAAATCACTGCTGGTTATTCCAACTTTGAATGAATTTCACGCAATTCGAAATATTTCACTCCTGTATCTTACGTGAAAATAACTGAAAAATTGAAGTCAGACATAAATGTGTGTGAAAGTTTCACTTTCATATGCGAGTGTAAAACAAATACCTCCTCACACTTCTGCACTCCTGATACTCAATTTTTCAAATTTCCGTAAATCATTGCTGAATCTGGTTATTAAAACTTTGAATGAATTTCACGCAATTCGAAATATTTCACTCCTGTATCTTACGTGAAAATAACTGAAAAATTGAAGTCAGACATAAATGTGTGTGAAAGTTTCACTTTCATATGCGAGTGTAAAACAAATACCTCCTCACACTTCTGCACTCCTGATACTCAATTTTTCAAATTTCCGTAAATCACTGCTGGTTATTCCAACTTTGAATGAATTTCACGCAATTCGAAATATTTCACTCCTGTATCTTACGTGAAAATAACTGAAAAATTGAAGTCAGACATAAATGTGTGTGAAAGTTTCACTTTCATATGCGAGTGTAAAACAAATACCTCCTCACACTTCTGCACTCCTGATACTCAATTTTTCAAATTTCCGTAAATCACTGCTGGTTATTCCAACTTTGAATGAATTTCACGCAATTCGAAATATTTCACTCCTGTATCTTACGTGAAAATAACTGAAAAATTGAAGTCAGACATAAATGTGTGTGAAAGTTTCACTTTCATATGCGAGTGTAAAACAAATACCTCCTCACACTTCTGCACTCCTGATACTCAATTTTTCAAATTTCCGTAAATCACTGCTGGTTATTCCAACTTTGAATGAATTTCACGCAATTCGAAATATTTCACTCCTGTATCTTACGTGAAAATAACTGAAAAATTGAAGTCAGACATAAATGTGTGTGAAAGTTTCACTTTCATATGCGAGTGTAAAACAAATACCTCCTCACACTTCTGCACTCCTGATACTCAATTTTTCAAATTTCCGTAAATCACTGCTGGTTATTCCAACTTTGAATGAATTTCACGCAATTCGAAATATTTCACTCCTGTATCTTACGTGAAAATAACTGAAAAATTGAAGTCAGACATAAATGTGTGTGAAAGTTTCACTTTCATATGCGAGTGTAAAACAAAACCTCCTCACACTTCTGCACTCCTGATACTCAATTTTTCAAATTTCCGTAAATCACTGCTGGTTATTCCAACTTTGAATGAATTTCACGCAATTCGAAATATTTCACTCCTGTATCTTACGTGAAAATAACTGAAAAATTGAAGTCAGACATAAATGTGTGTGAAAGTTTCACTTTCATATGCGAGTGTAAAACAAAACCTCCTCACACTTCTGCACTCCTGATACTCAATTTTTCAAATTTCCGTAAATCACTGCTGGTTATTCCAACTTTGAATGAATTTCACGCAATTCGAAATATTTCACTCCTGTATCTTACGTGAAAATAACTGAAAAATTGAAGTCAGACATAAATGTGTGTGAAAGTTTCACTTTCATATGCGAGTGTGAAAACAAAACCTCCTCACACTTCTGCACTCCTGATACTCAATTTTTCAAATTTCCGTAAATCACTGCTGGTTATTCCAACTTTGAATGAATTTCACGCAATTCGAAATATTTCACTCCTGTATCTTACGTGAAAATAACTGAAAAATTGAAGTCAGACATAAATGTGTGTGAAAGTTTCACTTTCATATGCGAGTGTAAAACAAATACCTCCTCACACTTCTGCACTCCTGATACTCAATTTTTCAAATTTCCGTAAATCACTGCTGGTTATTCCAACTTTGAATGAATTTCACGCAATTCGAAATATTTCACTCCTGTATCTTACGTGAAAATAACTGAAAAATTGAAGTCAGACATAAATGTGTGTGAAAGTTTCACTTTCATATGCGAGTGTAAAACAAATACCTCCTCACACTTCTGCACTCCTGATACTCAATTTTTCAAATTTCCGTAAATCACTGCTGGTTATTCCAACTTTGAATGAATTTCACGCAATTCGAAATATTTCACTCCTGTATCTTACGTGAAAATAACTGAAAAATTGAAGTCAGACATAAATGTGTGTGAAAGTTTCACTTTCATATGCGAGTGTGAAACAAAACCTCCTCACACTTCTGCACTCCTGATACTCAATTTTTCAAATTTCCGTAAATCACTGCTGGTTATTCCAACTTTGAATGAATTTCACGCAATTCGAAATATTTCACTCCTGTATCTTACGTGAAAATAACTGAAAAATTGAAGTCAGACATAAATGTGTGTGAAAGTTTCACTTTCATATGCGAGTGTAAAACAAATACCTCCTCACACTTCTGCACTCCTGATACTCAATTTTTCAAATTTCCGTAAATCACTGCTGGTTATTCCAACTTTGAATGAATTTCACGCAATTCGAAATATTTCACTCCTGTATCTTACGTGAAAATAACTGAAAAATTGAAGTCAGACATAAATGTGTGTGAAAGTTTCACTTTCATATGCGAGTGTAAAACAAATACCTCCTCACACTTCTGCACTCCTGATACTCAATTTTTCAAATTTCCGTAAATCACTGCTGGTTATTCCAACTTTGAATGAATTTCACGCAATTCGAAATATTTCACTCCTGTATCTTACGTGAAAATAACTGAAAAATTGAAGTCAGACATAAATGTGTGTGAAAGTTTCACTTTCATATGCGAGTGTAAAACAAATACCTCCTCACACTTCTGCACTCCTGATACTCAATTTTTCAAATTTCCGTAAATCACTGCTGGTTATTCCAACTTTGAATGAATTTCACGCAATTCAAAATATTTCACTCCTGTATCTTACGTGAAAATAACTGAAAAATTGAAGTCAGACATAAATGTGTGTGAAAGTTTCACTTTCATATGCGAGTGTAAAACAAATACCTCCTCACACTTCTGCACTCCTGATACTCAATTTTTCAAATTTCCGTAAATCACTGCTGGTTATTCCAACTTTGAATGAATTTCACGCAATTCGAAATATCTCACTCCTGTATCTTACGTGAAAATAACTGAAAAATTGAAGTCAGACATAAATGTGTGTGAAAGTTTCACTTTCATATGCGAGTGTGAAACAAAACCTCCTCACACTTCTGCACTCCTGATACTCAATTTTTCAAATTTCGTAAATCACTGCTGGTTATTCCAACTTTGAATGAATTTCACGCAATTCGAAATATTTCACTCCTGTATCTTACGTGAAAATAACTGAAAAATTGAAGTCAGACATAAATGTGTGTGAAAGTTTCACTTTCATATGCGAGTGTAAAACAAATACCTCCTCACACTTCTGCACTCCTGATACTCAATTTTTCAAATTTCCGTAAATCACTGCTGGTTATTCCAACTTTGAATGAATTTCACGCAATTCGAAATATTTCACTCCTGTATCTTACGTGAAAATAACTGAAAAATTGAAGTCAGACATAAATGTGTGTGAAAGTTTCACTTTCATATGCGAGTGTGAAACAAAACCTCCTCACACTTCTGCACTCCTGATACTCAATTTTTCAAATTTCGTAAATCACTGCTGGTTATTCCAACTTTGAATGAATTTCACGCAATTCGAAATATTTCACTTCTGTATCTTACGTGAAAATAACTGAAAAATTGAAGTCAGACATAAATGTGTGTGAAAGTTTCACTTTCATATGCGAGTGTAAAACAAATACCTCCTCACACTTCTGCACTCCTGATACTCAATTTTTCAAATTTCCGTAAATCACTGCTGGTTATTCCAACTTTGAATGAATTTCACGCAATTCGAAATATTTCACTTCTGTATCTTACGTGAAAATAACTGAAAAATTGAAGTCAGACATAAATGTGTGTGAAAGTTTCACTTTCATATGCGAGTGTGAAACAGAAACCTCCTCACACTTCTGCACTCCTGATACTCAATTTTTCAAATTTCCGTAAATCACTGCTGGTTATTCCAACTTTGAATGAATTTCACGCAATTCGAAATATTTCACTCCTGTATCTTACGTGAAAATAACTGAAAAATTGAAGTCAGACATAAATGTGTGTGAAAGTTTCACTTTCATATGCGAGTGTGAAACAAAAACCTCCTCACACTTCTGCACTCCTGATACTCAATTTTTCAAATTTCCGTAAATCACTGCTGGTTATTCCAACTTTGAATGAATTTCACGCAATTCAAAATATTTCACTCCTGTATCTTACGTGAAAATAACTGAAAAATTGAAGTCAGACATAAATGTGTGTGAAAGTTTCACTTTCATATGCGAGTGTAAACAGAAACCTCCTCACACTTCTGCACTCCTGATACTCAATTTTTCAAATTTCGTAAATCACTGCTGGTTATTCCAACTTTGAATGAATTTCACGCAATTCGAAATATTTCACTCCTGTATCTTACGTGAAAATAACTGAAAAATTGAAGTCAGACATAAATGTGTGTGAAAGTTTCACTTTCATATGCGAGTGTAAAACAAAACCTCCTCACACTTCTGCACTCCTGATACTCAATTTTTCAAATTTCCGTAAATCACTGCTGGTTGTTCCAACTTTGAATGAATTTCACGCAATTCGAAATATTTCACTCCTGTATCTTACGTGAAAATAACTGAAAAATTGAAGTCAGACATAAATGTGTGTGAAAGTTTCACTTTCATATGCGAGTGTGAAACAAAACCTCCTCACACTTCTGCACTCCTGATACTCAATTTTTCAAATTTCCGTAAATCACTGCTGGTTATTCCAACTTTGAATGAATTTCACGCAATTCAAAATATTTCACTCCTGTATCTTACGTGAAAATAACTGAAAAATTGAAGTCAGACATAAATGTGTGTGAAAGTTTCACTTTCATATGCGAGTGTGAAACAAATACCTCCTCACACTTCTGCACTCCTGATACTCAATTTTTCAAATTTCCGTAAATCACTGCTGGTTATTCCAACTTTGAATGAATTTCACGCAATTCGAAATATTTCACTCCTGTATCTTACGTGAAAATAACTGAAAAATTGAAGTCAGACATAAATGTGTGTGAAAGTTTCACTTTCATATGCGAGTGTGAAACAAAACCTCCTCACACTTCTGCACTCCTGATACTCAATTTTTCAAATTTCCGTAAATCACTGCTGGTTATTCCAACTTTGAATGAATTTCACGCAATTCAAAATATTTCACTCCTGTATCTTACGTGAAAATAACTGAAAAATTGAAGTCAGACATAAATGTGTGTGAAAGTTTCACTTTCATATGCGAGTGTAAAACAAATACCTCCTCACACTTCTGCACTCCTGATACTCAATTTTTCAAATTTCGTAAATCACTGCTGGTTATTCCAACTTTGAATGAATTTCACGCAATTCAAAATATTTCACTCCTGTATCTTACGTGAAAATAACTGAAAAATGAAGTCAGACATAAATGTGTGTGAAAGTTTCACTTTCATATGCGAGTGTGAAACAAAACCTCCTCACACTTCTGCACTCCTGATACTCAATTTTTCAAATTTCCGTAAATCACTGCTGGTTATTCCAACTTTGAATGAATTTCACGCAATTCAAATATTTCACTCCTGTATCTTACGTGAAAATAACTGAAAAATTGAAGTCAGACATAAATGTGTGTGAAAGTTTCACTTTCATATGCGAGTGTGAAACAAAACCTCCTCACACTTCTGCACTCCTGATACTCAATTTTTCAAATTTCCGTAAATCACTGCTGGTTATTCCAACTTTGAATGAATTTCACGCAATTCAAAATATTTCACTCCTGTATCTTACGTGAAAATAACTGAAAAACTGAAGTCAGACATAAATGTGTGTGAAAGTTTCACTTTCATATGCGAGTGTGAAACAAAACCTCCTCACACTTCTGCACTCCTGATACTCAATTTTTCAAATTTCGTAAATCACTGCTGGTTATTCCAACTTTGAATGAATTTCACGCAATTCAAAATATTTCACTCCTGTATCTTACGTGAAAATAACTGAAAAATTGAAGTCAGACATAAATGTGTGTGAAAGTTTCACTTTCATATGCGAGTGTGAAACAAAAACCTCCTCACACTTCTGCACTCCTGATACTCAATTTTTCAAATTTCCGTAAATCACTGCTGGTTATTCCAACTTTGAATGAATTTCACGCAATTCAAAATATTTCACTTCTGTATCTTACGTGAAAATAACTGAAAAATTGAAGTCAGACATAAATGTGTGTGAAAGTTTCACTTTCATATGCGAGTGTGAAACAGAAACCTCCTCACACTTCTGCACTCCTGATACTCAATTTTTCAAATTTCGTAAATCACTGCTGGTTATTCCAACTTTGAATGAATTTCACGCAATTCAAAATATTTCACTCCTGTATCTTACGTGAAAATAACTGAAAAATTGAAGTCAGACATAAATGTGTGTGAAAGTTTCACTTTCATATGCGAGTGTAAAACGAATACCTCCTCACACTTCTGCACTCCTGATACTCAATTTTTCAAATTTCCGTAAATCACTGCTGGTTATTCCAACTTTGAATGAATTTCACGCAATTCGAAATATTTCACTGCTGTATCTTACGTGAAAATAACTGAAAAATTGAAGTCAGACATAAATGTGTGTGAAAGTTTCACTTTCATATGCGAGTGTGAAACAAAACCTCCTCACACTTCTGCACTCCTGATACTCAATTTTTCAAATTTCCGTAAATCACTGCTGGTTATTCCAACTTTGAATGAATTTCACGCAATTCGAAATATCTGTCTCCTGTATCTTACGTGAAAATAACTGAAAAATTGAAGTCAGACATAAATGTGTGTGAAAGTTTCACTTTCATATGCGAGTGTGAAACAAAACCTCCTCACACTTCTGCACTCCTGATACTCAATTTTTCAAATTTCGTAAATCACTGCTGGTTATTCCAACTTTGAATGAATTTCACGCAATTCAAAATATTTCACTTCTGTATCTTACGTGAAAATAACTGAAAAATTGAAGTCAGACATAAATGTGTGTGAAAGTTTCACTTTCATATGCGAGTGTAAAACAAAACCTCCTCACACTTCTGCACTCCTGATACTCAATTTTTCAAATTTCGTAAATCACTGCTGGTTATTCCAACTTTGAATGAATTTCACGCAATTCAAAATATTTCACTTCTGTATCTTACGTGAAAATAACTGAAAAATTGAAGTCAGACATAAATGTGTGTGAAAGTTTCACTTTCATATGCGAGTGTAAAACAAAAACCTCCTCACACTTCTGCACTCCTGATACTCAATTTTTCAAATTTCCGTAAATCACTGCTGGTTATTCCAACTTTGAATGAATTTCACGCAATTCAAAATATTTCACTTCTGTATCTTACGTGAAAATAACTGAAAAATTGAAGTCAGACATAAATGTGTGTGAAAGTTTCACTTTCATATGCGAGTGTGAAACAGAAACCTCCTCACACTTCTGCACTCCTGATACTCAATTTTTCAAATTTCCGTAAATCACTGCTGGTTATTCCAACTTTGAATGAATTTCACGCAATTCAAAATATTTCACTGCTGTATCTTACGTGAAAATAACTGAAAAATTGAAGTCAGACATAAATGTGTGTGAAAGTTTCACTTTCATATGCGAGTGTAAAACAAATACCTCCTCACACTTCTGCACTCCTGATACTCAATTTTTCAAATTTCTGTAAATCATTGCTGAAACTGGTTATTAAAACTTTGAATGAATTTCACGCAATTCGAAATATTTCACTGCTGTATCTTACGTGAAAATAACTGAAAAATTGAAGTCAGACATAAATGTGTGTGAAAGTTTCACTTTCATATGCGAGTGTGAAACAGAAACCTCCTCACACTTCTGCACTCCTGATACTCAATTTTTCAAATTTCGTAAATCACTGCTGGTTATTCCAACTTTGAATGAATTTCACGCAATTCAAAATATTTCACTGCTGTATCTTACGTGAAAATAACTGAAAAATTGAAGCCAGACATAAATGTGTGTGAAAGTTTCACTTTCATATGCGAGTGTGAAACAGAAACCTCCTCACACTTCTGCACTCCTGATACTCAATTTTTCAAATTTCCGTAAATCACTGCTGGTTATTCCAACTTTGAATGAATTTCACGCAATTCAAAATATTTCACTCCTGTATCTTACGTGAAAATAACTGAAAAACTGAAGTCAGACATAAATGTGTGTGAAAGTTTCACTTTCATATGCGAGTGTGAAACAGAAACCTCCTCACACTTCTGCACTCCTGATACTCAATTTTTCAAATTTCCGTAAATCACTGCTGGTTATTCCAACTTTGAATGAATTTCACGCAATTCAAAATATTTCACTCCTGTATCTTACGTGAAAATAACTGAAAAACTGAAGTCAGACATAAATGTGTGTGAAAGTTTCACTTTCATATGCGAGTGTGAAACAGAAACCTCCTCACACTTCAGCACTCCTGATACTCAATTTTTCAAATTTCCGTAAATCACTGCTGGTTATTCCAACTTTGAATGAATTTCACGCAATTCAAAATATTTCACTCCTGTATCTTACGTGAAAATAACTGAAAAACTGAAAACAGACATAAATGTGTGTGAAAGTTTCACTTTCATATGCGAGTGTGAAACAGAAACCTCCTCACACTTCTGCACTCCTGATACTCAATTTTTCAAATTTCCGTAAATCACTGCTGGTTATTCCAACTTTGAATGAATTTCACGCAATTCAAAATATTTCACTCCTGTATCTTACGTGAAAATAACTGAAAAACTGAAGTCAGACATAAATGTGTGTGTAAGTTTCACTTTCATATGCGAGTGTAAAACGAATACGTCCTCACACTTCTGCACTCCTGATACTCAATTTTTCAAATTTCGTAAATCACTGCTGGTTATTCCAACTTTGAATGAATTTCACGCAATTCAAAATATTTCACTCCTGTATCTTACGTGAAAATAACTGAAAAACTGAAGTCAGACATAAATGTGTGTGAAAGTTTCACTTTCATATGCGAGTGTGAAACAGAAACCTCCTCACACTTCTGCACTCCTGATACTCAATTTTTCAAATTTCCGTAAATCACTGCTGGTTATTCCAACTTTGAATGAATTTCACGCAATTCAAAATATTTCACTCCTGTATCTTACGTGAAAATAACTGAAAAACTGAAGTCAGACATAAATGTGTGTGAAAGTTTCACTTTCATATGCGAGTGTGAAACAGAAACCTCCTCACACTTCAGCACTCCTGATACTCAATTTTTCAAATTTCCGTAAATCACTGCTGGTTATTCCAACTTTGAATGAATTTCACGCAATTCAAAATATTTCACTCCTGTATCTTACGTGAAAATAACTGAAAAACTGAAGTCAGACATAAATGTGTGTGAAAGTTTCACTTTCATATGCGAGTGTGAAACAGAAACCTCCTCACACTTCTGCACTCCTGATACTCAATTTTTCAAATTTCGTAAATCACTGCTGGTTATTCCAACTTTGAATGAATTTCACGCAATTCAAAATATTTCACTCCTGTATCTTACGTGAAAATAACTGAAAAACTGAAGTCAGACATAAATGTGTGTGAAAGTTTCACTTTCATATGCGAGTGTGAAACAGAAACCTCCTCACACTTCTGCACTCCTGATACTCAATTTTTCAAATTTCCGTAAATCACTGCTGGTTATTCCAACTTTGAATGAATTTCACGCAATTCAAAATATTTCACTCCTGTATCTTACGTGAAAATAACTGAAAAACTGAAGTCAGACATAAATGTGTGTGTAAGTTTCACTTTCATATGCGAGTGTAAAACGAATACGTCCTCACACTTCTGCACTCCTGATACTCAATTTTTCAAATTTCGTAAATCACTGCTGGTTATTCCAACTTTGAATGAATTTCACGCAATTCAAAATATTTGACTCCTGTATCTTACGTGAAAATAACTGAAAAACTGAAGTCAGACATAAATGTGTGTGAAAGTTTCACTTTCATATGCGAGTGTGAAACAGAAACCTCCTCACACTTCTGCACTCCTGATACTCAATTTTTCAAATTTCCGTAAATCACTGCTGGTTATTCCAACTTTGAATGAATTTCACGCAATTCAAAATATTTCACTCCTGTATCTTACGTGAAAATAACTGAAAAACTGAAGTCAGACATAAATGTGTGTGAAAGTTTCACTTTCATATGCGAGTGTGAAACAGAAACCTCCTCACACTTCAGCACTCCTGATACTCAATTTTTCAAATTTCTGTAAATCACTGCTGGTTATTCCAACTTTGAATGAATTTCACGCAATTCAAAATATTTCACTCCTGTATCTTACGTGAAAATAACTGAAAAACTGAAGTCA
This sequence comes from Leptinotarsa decemlineata, assembly GCF_025532065.1. NCBI lineage: Eukaryota > Metazoa > Arthropoda > Insecta > Coleoptera > Chrysomelidae > Leptinotarsa > Leptinotarsa decemlineata. Next base: position 27,486 of record NW_027412534.1, read on the forward strand.
GACATAAATGTGTGTGAAAGTTTCACTTTCATATGCGAGTGTGAAACAGAAACCTCCTCACACTTCTGCACTCCTGATACTCAATTTTTCAAATTTCCGTAAATCACTGCTGGTTATTCCAACTTTGAATGAATTTCACGCAATTCAAAATATTTCACTCCTGTATCTTACGTGAAAATAACTGAAAAACTGAAGTCAGACATAAATGTGTGTGAAAGTTTCACTTTCATATGCGAGTGTGAAACAGAAACCTCCTCACACTTCTGCACTCCTGATACTCAATTTTTCAAATTTCCGTAAATCACTGCTGGTTATTCCAACTTTGAATGAATTTCACGCAATTCAAAATATTTCACTCCTGTATCTTACGTGAAAATAACTGAAAAACTGAAGTCAGACATAAATGTGTGTGTAAGTTTCACTTTCATATGCGAGTGTAAAACGAATACGTCCTCACACTTCTGCACTCCTGATACTCAATTTTTCAAATTTCGTAAATCACTGCTGGTTATTCCAACTTTGAATGAATTTTACGCAATTCAAAATATTTCACTCCTGTATCTTACGTGAAAATAACTGAAAAACTGAAGTCAGACATAAATGTGTGTGAAAGTTTCACTTTCATATGCGAGTGTGAAACAGAAACCTCCTCACACTTCTGCACTCCTGATACTCAATTTTTCAAATTTCCGTAAATCACTGCTGGTTATTCCAACTTTGAATGAATTTCACGCAATTCAAAATATTTCACTCCTGTATCTTACGTGAAAATAACTGAAAAACTGAAGTCAGACATAAATGTGTGTGAAAGTTTCACTTTCATATGCGAGTGTGAAACAGAAACCTCCTCACACTTCAGCACTCCTGATACTCAATTTTTCAAATTTCCGTAAATCACTGCTGGTTATTCCAACTTTGAATGAATTTCACGCAATTCAAAATATTTCACTCCTGTATCTTACGTGAAAATAACTGAAAAATTGAAGTCAGACATAAATGTGTGTGAAAGTTTCACTTTCATATGCGAGTGTGAAACAGAAACCTCCTCACACTTCTGCACTCCTGATACTCAATTTTTCAAATTTCCGTAAATCACTGCTGGTTATTCCAACTTTGAATGAATTTCACGCAATTCAAAATATTTCACTGCTGTATCTTACGTGAAAATAACTGAAAAATTGAAGTCAGACATAAATGTGTGTGAAAGTTTCACTTTCATATGCGAGTGTAGAACAAATACCTCCTCACACTTCTGCACTCCTGATACTCAATTTTTCAAATTTCTGTAAATCATTGCTGAAACTGGTTATTAAAACTTTGAATGAATTTCACGCAATTCGAAATATTTCACTGCTGTATCTTACGTGAAAATAACTGAAAAATTGAAGTCAGACATAAATGTGTGTGAAAGTTTCACTTTCATATGCGAGTGTGAAACAGAAACCTCCTCACACTTCTGCACTCCTGATACTCAATTTTTCAAATTTCGTAAATCACTGCTGGTTATTCCAACTTTGAATGAATTTCACGCAATTCAAAATATTTCACTGCTGTATCTTACGTGAAAATAACTGAAAAATTGAAGCCAGACATAAATGTGTGTGAAAGTTTCACTTTCATATGCGAGTGTGAAACAGAAACCTCCTCACACTTCTGCACTCCTGATACTCAATTTTTCAAATTTCCGTAAATCACTGCTGGTTATTCCAACTTTGAATGAATTTCACGCAATTCAAAATATTTCACTCCTGTATCTTACGTGAAAATAACTGAAAAACTGAAGTCAGACATAAATGTGTGTGAAAGTTTCACTTTCATATGCGAGTGTGAAACAGAAACCTCCTCACACTTCAGCACTCCTGATACTCAATTTTTCAAATTTCCGTAAATCACTGCTGGTTATTCCAACTTTGAATGAATTTCACGCAATTCAAAATATTTCACTCCTGTATCTTACGTGAAAATAACTGAAAAACTGAAGTCAGACATAAATGTGTGTGAAAGTTTCACTTTCATATGCGAGTGTGAAACAGAAACCTCCTCACACTTCAGCACTCCTGATACTCAATTTTTCAAATTTCCGTAAATCACTGCTGGTTATTCCAACTTTGAATGAATTTCACGCAATTCAAAATATTTCACTCCTGTATCTTACGTGAAAATAACTGAAAAACTGAAGTCAGACATAAATGTGTGTGAAAGTTTCACTTTCATATGCGAGTGTGAAACAGAAACCTCCTCACACTTCTGCACTCCTGATACTCAATTTTTCAAATTTCCGTAAATCACTGCTGGTTATTCCAACTTTGAATGAATTTCACGCAATTCAAAATATTTCACTCCTGTATCTTACGTGAAAATAACTGAAAAACTGAAGTCAGACATAAATGTGTGTGTAAGTTTCACTTTCATATGCGAGTGTAAAACGAATACGTCCTCACACTTCTGCACTCCTGATACTCAATTTTTCAAATTTCGTAAATCACTGCTGGTTATTCCAACTTTGAATGAATTTCACGCAATTCAAATATTTCACTCCTGTATCTTACGTGAAAATAACTGAAAAACTGAAGTCAGACATAAATGTGTGTGAAAGTTTCACTTTCATATGCGAGTGTGAAACAGAAACCTCCTCACACTTCTGCACTCCTGATACTCAATTTTTCAAATTTCCGTAAATCACTGCTGGTTATTCCAACTTTGAATGAATTTCACGCAATTCAAAATATTTCACTCCTGTATCTTACGTGAAAATAACTGAAAAACTGAAGTCAGACATAAATGTGTGTGAAAGTTTCACTTTCATATGCGAGTGTGAAACAGAAACCTCCTCACACTTCAGCACTCCTGATACTCAATTTTTCAAATTTCCGTAAATCACTGCTGGTTATTCCAACTTTGAATGAATTTCACGCAATTCAAAATATTTCACTCCTGTATCTTACGTGAAAATAACTGAAAAACTGAAGTCAGACATAAATGTGTGTGAAAGTTTCACTTTCATATGCGAGTGTGAAACAGAAACCTCCTCACACTTCTGCACTCCTGATACTCAATTTTTCAAATTTCGTAAATCACTGCTGGTTATTCCAACTTTGAATGAATTTCACGCAATTCAAAATATTTCACTCCTGTATCTTACGTGAAAATAACTGAAAAACTGAAGTCAGACATAAATGTGTGTGAAAGTTTCACTTTCATATGCGAGTGTGAAACAGAAACCTCCTCACACTTCTGCACTCCTGATACTCAATTTTTCAAATTTCCGTAAATCACTGCTGGTTATTCCAACTTTGAATGAATTTCACGCAATTCAAAATATTTCACTCCTGTATCTTACGTGAAAATAACTGAAAAACTGAAGTCAGACATAAATGTGTGTGTAAGTTTCACTTTCATATGCGAGTGTAAAACGAATACGTCCTCACACTTCTGCACTCCTGATACTCAATTTTTCAAATTTCGTAAATCACTGCTGGTTATTCCAACTTTGAATGAATTTCACGCAATTCAAAATATTTGACTCCTGTATCTTACGTGAAAATAACTGAAAAACTGAAGTCAGACATAAATGTGTGTGAAAGTTTCACTTTCATATGCGAGTGTGAAACAGAAACCTCCTCACACTTCTGCACTCCTGATACTCAATTTTTCAAATTTCCGTAAATCACTGCTGGTTATTCCAACTTTGAATGAATTTCACGCAATTCAAAATATTTCACTCCTGTATCTTACGTGAAAATAACTGAAAAACTGAAGTCAGACATAAATGTGTGTGAAAGTTTCACTTTCATATGCGAGTGTGAAACAGAAACCTCCTCACACTTCAGCACTCCTGATACTCAATTTTTCAAATTTCTGTAAATCACTGCTGGTTATTCCAACTTTGAATGAATTTCACGCAATTCAAAATATTTCACTCCTGTATCTTACGTGAAAATAACTGAAAAACTGAAGTCAGACATAAATGTGTGTGAAAGTTTCACTTTCATATGCGAGTGTGAAACAGAAACCTCCTCACACTTCTGCACTCCTGATACTCAATTTTTCAAATTTCCGTAAATCACTGCTGGTTATTCCAACTTTGAATGAATTTCACGCAATTCAAAATATTTCACTCCTGTATCTTACGTGAAAATAACTGAAAAACTGAAGTCAGACATAAATGTGTGTGAAAGTTTCACTTTCATATGCGAGTGTGAAACAGAAACCTCCTCACACTTCTGCACTCCTGATACTCAATTTTTCAAATTTCCGTAAATCACTGCTGGTTATTCCAACTTTGAATGAATTTCACGCAATTCAAAATATTTCACTCCTGTATCTTACGTGAAAATAACTGAAAAACTGAAGTCAGACATAAATGTGTGTGTAAGTTTCACTTTCATATGCGAGTGTAAAACGAATACGTCCTCACACTTCTGCACTCCTGATACTCAATTTTTCAAATTTCGTAAATCACTGCTGGTTATTCCAACTTTGAATGAATTTTACGCAATTCAAAATATTTCACTCCTGTATCTTACGTGAAAATAACTGAAAAACTGAAGTCAGACATAAATGTGTGTGAAAGTTTCACTTTCATATGCGAGTGTGAAACAGAAACCTCCTCACACTTCTGCACTCCTGATACTCAATTTTTCAAATTTCCGTAAATCACTGCTGGTTATTCCAACTTTGAATGAATTTCACGCAATTCAAAATATTTCACTCCTGTATCTTACGTGAAAATAACTGAAAAACTGAAGTCAGACATAAATGTGTGTGAAAGTTTCACTTTCATATGCGAGTGTGAAACAGAAACCTCCTCACACTTCAGCACTCCTGATACTCAATTTTTCAAATTTCCGTAAATCACTGCTGGTTATTCCAACTTTGAATGAATTTCACGCAATTCAAAATATTTCACTCCTGTATCTTACGTGAAAATAACTGAAAAACTGAAGTCAGACATAAATGTGTGTGAAAGTTTCACTTTCATATGCGAGTGTGAAACAGAAACCTCCTCACACTTCTGCACTCCTGATACTCAATTTTTCAAATTTCATAAATCACTGCTGGTTATTCCAACTTTGAATGAATTTCACGCAATTCAAAATATTTCACTCCTGTATCTTACGTGAAAATAACTGAAAAACTGAAGTCAGACATAAATGTGTGTGAAAGTTTCACTTTCATATGCGAGTGTGAAACAGAAACCTCCTCACACTTCTGCACTCCTGATACTCAATTTTTCAAATTTCCGTAAATCACTGCTGGTTATTCCAACTTTGAATGAATTTCACGCAATTCAAAATATTTCACTCCTGTATCTTACGTGAAAATAACTGAAAAACTGAAGTCAGACATAAATGTGTGTGTAAGTTTCACTTTCATATGCGAGTGTAAAACGAATACGTCCTCACACTTCTGCACTCCTGATACTCAATTTTTCAAATTTCGTAAATCACTGCTGGTTATTCCAACTTTGAATGAATTTCACGCAATTCAAAATATTTGACTCCTGTATCTTACGTGAAAATAACTGAAAAACTGAAGTCAGACATAAATGTGTGTGAAAGTTTCACTTTCATATGCGAGTGTGAAACAGAAACCTCCTCACACTTCTGCACTCCTGATACTCAATTTTTCAAATTTCCGTAAATCACTGCTGGTTATTCCAACTTTGAATGAATTTCACGCAATTCAAAATATTTCACTCCTGTATCTTACGTGAAAATAACTGAAAAACTGAAGTCAGACATAAATGTGTGTGAAAGTTTCACTTTCATATGCGAGTGTGAAACAGAAACCTCCTCACACTTCAGCACTCCTGATACTCAATTTTTCAAATTTCTGTAAATCACTGCTGGTTATTCCAACTTTGAATGAATTTCACGCAATTCAAAATATTTCACTCCTGTATCTTACGTGAAAATAACTGAAAAACTGAAGTCAGACATAAATGTGTGTGAAAGTTTCACTTTCATATGCGAGTGTGAAACAGAAACCTCCTCACACTTCTGCACTCCTGATACTCAATTTTTCAAATTTCCGTAAATCACTGCTGGTTATTCCAACTTTGAATGAATTTCACGCAATTCAAAATATTTCACTCCTGTATCTTACGTGAAAATAACTGAAAAACTGAAGTCAGACATAAATGTGTGTGAAAGTTTCACTTTCATATGCGAGTGTGAAACAGAAACCTCCTCACACTTCTGCACTCCTGATACTCAATTTTTCAAATTTCCGTAAATCACTGCTGGTTATTCCAACTTTGAATGAATTTCACGCAATTCAAAATATTTCACTTCTGTATCTTACGTGAAAATAACTGAAAAATTGAAGTCAGACAAATGTGTGTGAAAGTTTCACTTTCATATGCGAGTGTGAAACAGAAACCTCCTCACACTTCAGCACTCCTGATACTCAATTTTTCAAATTTCCGTAAATCACTGTTGGTTATTCCAACTTTTTATGAATTTCACGCAATTCGAAATATCTCTCTCCTGTATCTTACGTGAAAATAACTGAAAAATTGAAGTCAGACATAAATGTGTGTGAAAGTTTCACTTTCATATGCGAGTGTGAAACAGAAACCTCCTCACACTTCTGCTCTCCTGATACTCAATTTCTCAAATTTCTATAAATCACTTCTGGACCTGTTTATTCCAACTTTGAATGAATTTCACTCAATTCGAAATATTTCACCTCTTTATCTTACGTGAAAATAACAGAAAATAAGTCAGTCAGGCCTAAATTTGTGTATATGTTGCACATCCCCATGCTACTGAAAAACAGAAACTCACATTTCTGTAGTCCTAATACTCAATTTTTCCAAATCTTCTCAAATCACTCCCAAATCCGGATTTTTCAACATCAAATGGATTTCACACGATTCGAAATATTTCACCTCCGTATCATAAGTGAGAATAAACTGGGAAAAGTCAACTGAGTTCTTGATTATTGGGGAAAACAAAAACCTCCTCATACTTCTGTATTCATGATACTCAATTTTTCAAATTTCCGTACATCAATTCTGAACCTGTTTATTCCAACTTTGAATGAATTTCACTCAATTTTCCAGATGTATGTCAGTAAATGGTACACAATTTTTGTTTCAGGTAACCCCACAAGAAAAAGTTCAAAGGCGTCAAGTCGGGTGATCTAGGTGGCCAATAATGTTCCCAGGTACGTCCAATAACTTTGCCTCTGAACATTTGCTGGAGGTACTATTTCACAGCAACCGTGTGATGTATTGGTGCGCCATCAAGCTGATACCATAGGTCGTATTTAGTATTTAAAGGCATATTATCTAAAACTTCACCAACCTCATTATTTAAAAGGTTGAGATAACCGACGGATGATACATTTTCCCTAAAGAAAAAGGGCTCAATTATTAGGTCGTTAAGTATCCCACACCATACATTAGTTTTAAAGGAATACTGGTCACCACATTCAACTGTGAAATTGGGATTTTCTTGCGTTCACCATCGGTAATTTTGAGAACTTACCGTTCCATTTGAAGAGAACGTTGCATCATCTGTCCATAAAATTTTATACGGAAACTTTACATTTTCTTCTCTCTATCTCCTTGAAACCAGAATGAAAACCCGAAACGGACATCAAAATCTCGTTCTCTTAATGTATTAATAAATTTTGGATTGTAAGGCCAAAATTTAGTCTTTAATAAAATTTTTCTAACACTTTCTCTCTTGTAATTGGTATTTTATATAATATCGGTTATGCTCGTTTCAATAACTTTTAAACAAATGTTAAGTTGGGCCTCCTCATCATATTTATTTGGAGTGTGCTTTTTCTTAAATTGATTTGCTAGGGATCCTGTTTCTCTGAATTTCGACATTATCCTTGACACAGTAGTATGTTGAACATTTTTTCCTGGATGCCGTTCATTGAAAACTATTTCTATTCTTTCCTGAAGACACAACATTATTGCAACAATAACTGTTAAAAATTTGACAAGTAAATCAACAACTTGACACTACTTGTCAAAACCTACTTAAAAATTTTATTCAACGTGATTAAGCATCCTTACCGCCCTCGTTAGTACTTATAAATAATCTGTAAATACTGAATATTGAAATTTTAATGTAATTTCAACTCTAGTAATTTTATTAATACTTATTGCAGTTCTTGAGTTGTGTCTGCTTTTTCAAAATTGAAGGTACTGACGTTTGTTTAAGAAAATAGCCAAGTGATTGAAAATTTGCACTAGTCATGTTAAAATTTTTATAGCAAATTTTTAATTTCTCTCTAAAAATGTCAGTATAAGTAAAAATTTATCAGAAAAGTTAAATACATGATGAGTTTGTTATGTATACATGAATTGATGACAATTAACCGAACTTGTTTTTTAAAATAAAGGGTATATCTGTCAAAAATAAGCAAAACGGTAACTTTATCCTAGTTGCATAAAATTTGGCATATGGATATAAAATTGCCGTAGACACAACTTTTTCAAGTAAATTTTTGTTAAATTCGATCTAGAAATGCACTTTTTCAATTTTTTTCACAAAAAAAGTTTAATTTGACTGAACGTCAGTGAGCCGCAGTTGGCCGCATCATTTTAAGGTAAATTTAAAGCACAAATAAGTGCCGAAGTTAAACTTCATTGAAACTTTTCGAAAAAAAAGTTTCCCATATGGTGCGCACTTTAATTGTGACACTGTATAACCTCTTTTAAGTCCTTAAAAAAAATTGAAAACACGGTGTTTCTGTAATACGGTTCCCTCATCAAGTTATCACCAGACTTGTAACCAGAACATTTCAAAAAATGTCCCAATAGCTCTACTGAAAATATCATCCACTCACTTTACTGGAATATGAAATATCTCAGTTTAGTTGATAACAATATAATTATAATATATTATCATTGGCATTTGAGTGATCGATCATCATTTCGATGGTACCACAGATGATAAATGATGTTACATACACCCCATTCAATAGATAGATAATTTATTGATATCTCTAAAGAACTACCTGTCCTTCTATCTTACCCAAAACCTTTCGATATGATCGGGTTTTCAAATCTCACATTTTAGCTTTATACTCGATAATGGGGTTAAACCCAAAACCGGTCGTATAAATAAAATTGACTAGAGGAAATTAAAGAAAAATGTTTTTATTTATTTCATACATGGAATATGATACAAAATGGTAATATTGTTGATTTTTGTCATAAAATTTATTTATTTTAATAAATTCTCACACTGTGATAGTAGGTAAGTTCTACTATTATTGTACTACTTTAGTCAAATAAATTAAGTGTAAAAAATGTACATTCGAGATAAATATGTCATTAAAAAACCGGGCCCTCGATCAGGTTCGTCGTTTTTTTTTCCTTCTGCTCCAAACGATGCAAACGCTCCGTCAAGAGTTTACTATGCTCTTTCAGGACGTTGTTTGACTCCCTCATTTCTTCTATGATTGCCCTCAAGTAGCGATTTTCTTGAGCCATCAACCTGGAATGGGGGACATCACAAGATTCAAATTCTGTCTTCAATTGTCGTATTCGTTTCTCCAAATCTTTATTTAGCTTTTCGCTACATTCTTTGAACTTATGGAGGTTTTTATTGCCTTCTTGTAGCATCATCAGATCTGTTGTCAAATTTTTTTGTTCCCGCTCGAGTCCACCTATTTTAGTTTCGAGATCACCAGCTCGAATATTAAGACGATGAACCTCATTCTGAAGTTCACCGACATCTGCCTCCTCAACAACAGGTAAGACTTTCTTACAGGTAGATTCACTGAATCTCTTATTGTTTCTTCTGTAAAAAATGGATAATTAATATACCTCATATTGAGTTTTCATCGTCTAGAATTATATAAAAAATGTATATCTTTCAGAGTTGAAGGAACCAAATATTTGGAGAATGTGCCAGATTATATGATTACAAATTCTCTAGAAAATAGTTATAGTAATAACATAACCCGTTTTGAAGAAAAAAGAATTGAAAACTTTCTAACTAACCTCACTGCAGTTTCGTCCTATAAGGACATTTTCAAACTTATACATTAAACATTAGTTACAAATAAAAGTGATGAAAAACAGAAAGTTTTAATTCTCTTTTTCTTCATTATGATTTCCTACCACGTAGTAACGACTACAACCATCAATTTATTTATAAACCGTTTTATTTAGAATCAGTCAAATTTGATGAATTCAAAGGACAACTAAATAAATTAGTATTCGTTATAGGTAACAACACGACGAATCCCCAAGAAAGGATAATTAATTACAGAGTACTGAGACGTTATATCCATACAATTCCAATTTTCAAAGGTGATGATGAAAGTAATAAATTCATTTCACCTACTAAAATGTTCAAGACTTTGACGATCCAACCAATACATTTCTAATCAGAGCTATCAGTGGAAAAATATCAGGAAATGCTTCAATGTTAGTTTGAACTAGTAGTTTTGGAGACTAAAAAAAATCTAGTTTGTCTTGTTCAAAATATAATCATTATATGAAACATTTTTGAAATGAATCCTTCTTCTCATTCGGTTGAGAGAATTGAAAAAATTAGAAGTATAATTGCTTCAAAATTGAAATAATGGATGTAGCCGCTACTACGTGGTACGAGATCATCATGAAGAAAGAAAGAACCTTCAAATAAAACTTTCTTCGAAAGCCTTCATCCGTAGTCTAACTGGAAGAATGCACGATACAGTTAGACATCGAAATCTAGCCAGTAAAATATATGAAACACTTACCTCTCATCCTTACGGGGATCATTCTTTCCCTGTCTGGAAATCATATCGTACAAATGTGAAGATTTCCGCGATTTTGTAACGTAGACAATTGCACATGGTCCGGATCCCTCCACCTACAAATAAAACATTAGATGAAAAAGTGTCTAAACAAGAATATATATATAATCTACGAATGATGATAACATCTAGTCTATTCAATGAATAAGTTAACCTACTCGTTATTACAGTTCGGGAGACAAAAAAGTGGAGTATTTGAAATTCCAGTGCTATGTGAACATTGTTTGATAAATGATTATAATAGTGCAATTCTAAAATAGTGACAATAACACAGTGACATAGTGTTACTATATTTAGATGTCTGAAGCCTTCAGTTTGATTTTGAAATTAAAGTTTGTTATTTTGAAATACTGTTGAAGCTATGAACTTTTACAGTTTTTCAATGAATGGCAATCAATGACGGTAAAATGCGAAAGTTATTCAAATTTGAATAGAAATTCTAACCGTTGCTGTAGCAGAAGTACTTAGTAAAGACAATATCACCGAATATACTAGATTTAATTGTGCAGAGAACGATCACAATCGTAATATCACACTTTGTGTAAAATATACTCACCTTGACTGTGTCTGGCATTGAACGTAAAAACTGTTCGAGATTACTGAAGCCGTGCTTTCGAAATGGAATAGGTCCATTGATGAATTCAACGTAATCTCTTGCTAACTCTCTTATCGTCATCGACAATCCGGCAGAAGTCAAAATGCTTCGTATATTCTTCTTCGTATATTCTGAATCCATAACTCACTTTTGCCTTTCGAAAAAAAAGAATACGATATAATTCAATTGAATATTGAAATATAACTTTCACCGAAAAATTCAAAGTTTTCAAGTTGAATACAGTTCAAGTAAACTGAGAATGATTTCATCGAAACAAATAGCAGCCTTTTAAACCTTTCAGGCTGGACGGTAGTAGGTAATTTAAGACAAATCAGTGTTACCACACCATATTTCATTATTTCATATTTCAGTACTCGAGACGCTATTGCGATGGGATTTCAAATAGTAGATTTAAATATGTTTCTAAACGTCAGGATTACGTACTGATGGTGTCACATACAAAACTAATGAAATAGTTTTATGAGTTATTCTTTAAAACGGTTTTTTTCTATCCTTATTCCATCTCATTACCAATAAGATATTCACGAAATTTACATTCTTAAAAGAAGAAAATGCTTCAACTCGTGGGGGAATCGAACGCGAAGCGAATGGGTGGAGTTTCATGTAATAAAGAGTAGACGACGCCCAAAAGGAATTCACAGCTGTACTGATATTCTTCATCCAGAATCTAATGATTAATCGTCGTAGGAGTCAGAAAAGAAGTTGTAGAACATTTAAGGGCATTTTCCGAAAGAGGTGCAATATGTAGATACAACACGGCATAAAATTGTGTGATTGTTCAACATGGAGCAACACATCATCAGTTGAGAGGCATAAATTAGGTCGATGTATTCAATGAGAAGTTTGAATTCATTATTAGATTCCAGATAACAATGCTCATTTTGAAAAATGAAGGTGATTTGGTATTGTAACATTTGAAAATATATCGCATTAACAATTTTTTAGTTACAGAAATGACCTACCTATACAGATATTTATTTTTCACATTCGTGGTTTTGTCATTGAAAACAACACAAAACTAAGTTCAACCATGCACATAAGTGAAATTAGTTTTTTCCAGATTTGTGGTTTTGTTTTAGGACCGACGATATATTCCAGTCATTAAAAATTTGGGTACTGGGAGAGTATGTAGGTATCTTACTTTCTATAATACATATTTCATTCATCACCTCAGTTACTATCACTGGTAGGTCGGGATTTTAAATTCCTCCAAATTGAAAAGAGTATTTCTTTTCTATACTTATTACTATTCAATATTGTCTGAATGAGAAGGACCAACAATTTTTCTCTTTCTCTCATTATAGTTTGTTTCATATTTTATATTATGAAACACCTGCCCAAATAATGATGAAAATGTTAAAAAAATCGAGTTGTCGAGTTTTTGAAAACTCTTCTGGTGGACATGGTTATCACTGATTATATACTATCTTGTGAAAAGTTTGTAAAAACGAATACAAACCCGTAAATATTATGTTTGTTTTTGGTATTTTCCGCTACGCTCTTTGAAAGTTGAAAGAAATACTAGTAAGTAGGCAGTAAGTAAGGTTATTCATTTCAGTTAGAAGAAAGATACATATTTGTATATGACAGAAAAAGAAAAATATGGATTCATAAAATTTAGAGATTATATAATCCTAAGAGAACTAATGATAGTTACGGACACTTGAGCAAGCTTGTATTGTAGCCAGCAAACAAAATAATAATTATAATGCTATACAGGGTGTTCCTTAAACACATGCTAATATTTAAGGAGGTAATTCTTAGACCCATTTTAAGGAAAAAACGTCCTATGAACGTATGTTCTAAACGCCTTAACTTTTGAGATACAGGGTGGCAAAGTTTTCAAAAATAATCAGTTTTTTAATAATAACTGAGATAATTTTGTAGACATCTTTGGCATATTTGGTACATATGTTCCATGCCTCAAGGCGCATTTTCTGATGCACAATTTTCTTAATTTTCTCTGCCAGGGGCGTACGTACGAGTTTTGAAATGTATATTTTTGGAGAAAAAAAATACTACGCCACTGCTTTATCTTGAATTAAAAATTATTTTTAAAATCTCCATACTTGAGGATAAATTCCTTAAAAATCTGATGTGGTATCGTGCATCGACTAAAAGCAAACTAAGAGATCAGATTTGTTGCAAAATAATTGAGGATCTAAAAGGTATTTCTTTGTTGTCAGATGCACTGTTCTCAATTAAAATTACGTCATAACGCAGCACCGCTTAATAATTTTTGAAAACATAAATTTAGTTATCCTGGAATAAATGACGTGTAGCAGAATTTATTTACTGTACCTCTTGGAAATATGGAGTTTGTCGATATGTGATTTCTTTTAAAGATTAAAAGCAGAAAAAACAGCGTACCCACCATAGCAATAAAAAACGAATTCTCTGTATGTACAAACGTCAGTAGCTAATATTGATGTTGGTTTAAAGTAAGGTGTTGGTGTTAAAAACTGTCACAGCGCGTTTTGATTGATTTTGAAGTGTTATTGAAGTTATTTTGGTAGTCCGCTGTTTTTCTAAAGGGACTCGGGAAGGTAGACCTCGTGTAGTAAGAACTCCTGAAATTGAGGAAGCGGTGCTGCAAGAAATTGAGGAACATCCTGAAACGAGTACGAGGAAGATCGCTAGAACTCTGGATATTTGTCATCAAATTGTTTGGCGTATTTTGGTTGATTTTTTGTTATATCCATACCATATTTCAAGAGTGCAGGCATTACTCCCCAGAGATTTTCCACAGCGTGTGAACTTCAGTCAGTGGTATCTACAAAGTATTGCACTAAATCCGCAGTTTGAGACACAAATTTTGTTCACAGACGAAGCAAATTTTTCTCGGAATGCCATTCAAAATTTCCATAACAATCATGTGTGGGCTGAAGAAAATCCCCATGCAATAACCGAAACCCATTTCCAACACCAATTTTCGGTTAATGTATGGGCAGGAATTATAGGTGATCATCTAATAGGCCCATTTTTTCTACCAGGACGCCTTGATGGTCGTTCTTATTTACACTTTCTCGAAGAAGACTTACCTGGGTTAATGGAAGATGTGCCACTTGCGTTAAGGAATCGAATATGGTACATGCACGATGGCGCCCCTGCTCATTTCAGTGTAATTGTCCGAAACCATTTAAATACAGTTTATCCTAATCGTTGGATAGGTCGCGGAGGACCTCAGCAATGGCCGGCAAGATCCCCCGATCTCAACAGTTTAGATTTTTTTTTTATGGGGTCACCTTAAAACTCTTGTGTATAAAACTCCCGTTAATACTTTAGAAGATTTAAGAGAGCGAATAGTTGCCTCGTGTGAAACAATACGAAATACGCCGGGAATATTTGAACGGGTGCGTAATTCCATGCGTAGAAGGGCGGAAGCATGCATACTAAGTGCAGGTGGTAATTTCCAACAATTTTTATAATCAGTTTTGGTATTATTACTAATCAACAAATTTGTGCTATTCGTTTAGACTTACTGTCACAAAATAAAATAAAACTCGTTTTTGTGAAAAATTTATTTTTTTGCAGATTATGTTTTCAAATATTATTAGGGAATTGGTAATGCGTTATGAAGCAATTTTCAGATTCTCATTCATTTTAGAATTGATCTAATTTCTTAATTTGCTTTCTGTCGATTTTTATTTTTTTGAGTGAAAATCATGCGTCGGACAAAGAAATACCATGAGATCAAATTTCCTCAAAAATAAATGAGGATTTTAAAAATGATTTTATTTTGAAAAGAAAGCATTGGCGTAGTACTTTTTCCCCAAAAATATTCAATGCGAAACCCGTTGGTATGCCACTGTTTGAAAAAATACAAATTTGTGTACATCAGAAAATGCGCCTTGAGGCATGGAACATATGTACCAAATATGCGAAAGATGTCTACAAAATTATCTCAGTTATTATTAAAAACCTGATTATTTTTGAAAACTTTGCCACCCTGTATCTCAAAAGTTAAGGCGTTTAGGACATAAGTCCATAGGAAGTTTTTTTCTTAAAATGGGTCTAAGAATTACCTCCTTAAATATTAGCATGTGTTTAAGGAACACCCTGTATAATCAGACTGAATAAATCTTCTTCATCTAAATTTTTTATTAAAATTTACAACATTTTGTGTACTGCAATTTAATCAAATTCCATTTTTTGAATGTCATTCTGAATCTACTAAGCTATCGGCTGTTGGGTACGAGTTTTAGCTTTCGAACTAAACCTAATTGTACAGGTATAAAACCCAGGTCAGATAATAGATTCGATTCATGTAATGTTCGTAATAAGATATGACCCAACTTTCCTTCGTCACCAGATTATTTTCTTGACAAATAAAAATTTTATTATTCTCCATTGAAATATTATCTGACTAAGCTTTTAAGCATGCGATGAAAGGAAGGAAAAATAATGCACTAGACCTAATTGTACAGGTATAAAACCCAGGTCAGATATTAGATTCGATTCATATAATGTTCTTAATGCTTATGAGTATGCCATTAAAGGAAAGGAAAATAATGCACTAGCGAAGCAAATAGAAATTATTGAAAGGTAAAATTGGAAAATCTGGCGTCTATTAAATCCAATAAATTATATTTGAACTTATCAAAAATGTAACCATGAAAGAGGCATAAGCCTATAGCAGGGCCCCACACACAATACATATTCGTAATTTCCTTAAAAATCAATAAACATTTTTGAATTGCTAAAAAAATAACTTAAATTTTTTGTACGGAAAGGCAAATAAATAGATCATCCACTATAATAAAGGTCAAATTGAAAAGTATGTTAACAGACCGGCCAGATTTTTGAACTGTGTGTCCAAGGAGGTACTTCCTAAAGCTTACAACTTTTAAACGTTACAGTCTTCTCATTGTTGTGATCCTCAACGTGGAACAAATTCTGAAAATATCTTCCATACCTTCAGACGATCGTATCTCGAAAAACGTTGAGCAGGAAATGTTTGAATTTCAAATTCTCAATCCGTGAACCGAAATGCTAGCTACGTTTTTTGAAATCTGACAAAAACTCATATTCATAGACGATCAGAAAACAAATCTACTCTATTTCGCAAATCGCCAAAAATAAGGAACGCTCAGCGATATACACTAATAAAAATACATTCTCTTACGTTCTAGTATAGTTCGTGGGCTCACTGTGAAACATAAAATTATAGTGTGAAGGGAATCTTACTCCATTCAATTTTTATATTGCTAATTGAACAACTTTCGCAGTAATAATAGAGAATATTCAACTATGTTGCCAATTTAACAATACTTATGATGAATTGGATTTTAAGAAATAAATTAAATTACTTTATTTTGTGAATCCAATTCATTAGATAGAAAATGTAAATAAAGTTATGATAATAGAATAAAGGCAGGGACACATATACGCGGTGGCGGTAGCGGTGGCGGTGGAGTACGCGGTGGCGTTCAGACGTAACATGTACAATCAAATATGCCGTTGCACACTTGTCGTAACATGTCTACGGCCAGAGCGGTACGGCAGCGTTCTAATGCGCGGTGGCGGTGAAACATGGGCTGTTGAGTTCGACCGCTATTGAAACGCATACCGCTAGCAAAAATGTCTATAATTGAAGAAAGTGTCACTGAAAAAATTATAGAACATGTAAAGAAATGCAGGGTGTTATATGATTTATCTCATTCTCATTACAAAAATATTCGTATTAAGAAATAGCAAAAAGTTTAAATGTTGAAGGCATGGATGGTAAGTATGAAAATATTAGTGTTATTGTGTATTGGTAATTTATTATGTTGTTATGTTATGTCAATATAACTCACTGTTTAATAACATTAAACACTACAAGCTATTGAAATAATCAACAAATTGATCACGTAAATCAAAAGCATAATTAGTTGCTCTTCGTCTGTCAGCTGGCAAATTATTTAATCCCTGCACTGGTCTTGGATCATATTCAGTTAGATGATGAAAATATTCGTCTACATTCTTTGATCGTAGAAAATTGTGGAGAACAGAAGTAGCTTTCACAATACTTATTGCAGTTGGAACTTTCATTTCTAGAGGGCTAAAAAATAGCCGCCACTTTTGAGCCAAAATTCCAAAAGCGTTTTCCACGACTCGACGAGCTCGGCATAGGTGGTAATTAAATTTTTCTTTTCTGGCGTCCTGGCATACTTGTCGATAAGGAAATGGTCTCCTTAAGCACGAGCTTAATGTAAAAGCTTCGTCACCAACTAAGACACAAGGAAGTGGCTCATCCTTCCCAGGCAAAAGTTTAGTGGCAGGAATGTTAAAGGTTCCAGTTTCAAATTTTCTACCCATATTTGAAGCTTCAAAAATACCACCATCACTATTTTTTCCATAGGCTCCGACATCGATGGAAATGAATTTATAGTACGGATCCACAATTGCCATTAACACTATCGAAAAATTTTTTAAATAATAATGTAGGGATCCACTGTTTTTGGGGCACTATATAGTTACATGTTTGCCGTCTATACTTCCTAGACAGTTAGGAAAGTTCCATATATTCTTAAAACCGGAAATTGAAGTTTCCCAAATTTCTGTAGTGGGTTCTGGCATATAAATTGGTTGCAGTTCAAATTGCGCAACATACTTCTTCAACAATTTTTGAAACCGTAGAAAATCCCATTCAGAAACTGTGTCCAATGGTTTTATATGAATCTCCTGTTGCTAGAAATCTGAAACAAAATAATATTTTTTTTTGTTTGCAGGGGAACATATTAAAAAGAAGTGGAAAAATTTACGCGATAATTATGCCAAACTGGACAGAAAGCATCAGTAATTTGTCATTATAAGAAGTGGCCATGGGCTCAACAAATGGAAACATTTCGGCCATTCCTCCGGTTTGCAACAATGGAGTCTAATATTTCTCGTGCAGGTATATCGTCTGATATATTAGAGTCAAGTTAAGAAGAGTCGCCAGCTGATTCACCAGTCAATTCTTTAGAAATACCAAATGACGACAACTCAGTTACTAATGACTACGAAGTGGAATTGCCAGTTAATACTGTTCAACGTACAGAAACAGCAGACATAGAACAATTACCCACACCTCAAACTAGCAGAAAACGGAAGGTTACTAAAGTCACACCCTCTTCACAACCAAATGGTACTGAGAAAATATTAAGTTACCTTCTAAAAAGGTCGATATGCCGCAGCTGTGAGGAAATTATCTGTTCGAAGACAAACAATGATAAAATTTGGTATTGCTAAGATGATTATGGAAAACGAATTGGAACAGCAATAGGAAATCCCAACTTCGTCTGTATGTAATATTTCAAACTCGAATGCGCATTCATTGTCGGTCATGAGTTCTCCAGAATATTCGTATCATGTTCCAAATGTTCCAAATACTGAAACAATAACCTCACAATCACTATCGGCCACTGCTACTTGGTATGAAAATTTTGGCAATAGTAATATTTGACTTAAATTTATTTGTTTTCTAACTTTTGTTGCTGGGTTTCTACGTTTCTTCTGTTATTGTGTACTACGTTCCTGGCCAGTATTCAGATTTTTTTTTTGTGTTCTTACGTATTTTTGATATTCAACATAAATATACTACGATATGCACTATTTATTTTTTTTCTGCGTTTGGTTTCACTACTAGGTACCTAGTCAACAGTAGCATCTTAGAAGTAAATTTAAAACTACAAACTTAATTTGAGTCTTGTACACATTGGAATTTTTATATTTGTATGTTGCAGTCTCAAATATAACTGCGCTAAATCGTGAAACGTATTCTTTTTACTTCAAAAACTCAAATTATTTTTAAATCATCTTGACTCTTGATTTCATTTTATTTCAAATGAATGTACTGACCTTAAGGTAACTGCAAGCCGCTCTGCAGGTTCTATTGGTTCCCTGAATTTACTGTGATGTTTTCTTATATCATTCTATATACGTGCTGATATTTCATCAAAGCATTCAAAATTCATTCGAAAATAAATATAAAACCGTTTCTCATCCATTCGTAGCTGTTTATATAACGTGTGGAATTCCCCTTCCTGAAGACGCGTCTGATTTATTTCATGAACCCATTGGTTTTTCCTAAAATAACATTAAGAAAATTCAATTTTTCATCCAACACATTCGAACAAAACGTACCTTCGGTTCCTCTGATGGAGCAACTCCCGTTGTTCTTCTTCATTGGCGGCTGCCAAAAGTAATACTTCCTCTTCGAAATCCATAGGATGGATAAGTATACCTACCCAATATTATTCCCAAATGGATGTTTTGAGAGACTATACCGCATGAGTGACCGCATTGCTACCGCTCATGTATGTGTTTAGTGATTACCGCCACCGCCACCGCTGTCGCCACCGCTACCGCCACCGCGTATATGTGTCCCTGCCTTAATGCTTTATATCCTCTGAAATAAATAAGTCCACTAAGGATGAATAGAAGTGACTTTTCATATTTTATGTAATCTTAACTTAAACTTTCATTAACAACATCAATACAATCTGAGGGTTCTAATTAAGTAAGGTTCCGAATGAAAAAATAATGAAACAAGATATTTTACCAAAATCTCTTAATTTGAAAATGTGACGGAATCTTAAGTTTCTTTTTTACAGTTTTACCTTGGGTATTATGGATATTTCTATTAGTGTATTTGATACTATAAAAATTTTCATTCTTATGAATAGCCTAATTGTGTACATTTTTGGAAAATTCTCACAAGGATGAAGAAAATCTATATCCTTCATTAGGTTGAATAATATATTCGACACTGCTCCCCCAGTAGAAATTTCTGAAATCGATTGTTAAATAAACATCCCAACTGATATATAAAACTAATGAATTCATCTGGTGGTAAGCGAAAATTTCCAAACATGTTTTTTCCGTAGTATAAGCTTTAAAATAGCTTAACAGACGATTTACATCCACACATAACATGTTTGAACTTGAAGAGCTTTTTTTAAAATGTATGCACAAACGTAAATGAATGAATTCTGAGTAAATACATCTTCATTTTTATAATCATAATCCGGAAGGGCAAGTGCTGGAGAAAAGTGATTCTCATCTGATATAAATATATCATTTACGTTTGTGGAATGTATACTGACTAATAAATCATTGTTACAATTCATATGATTGGAATGAAATTAATTTTGGCAAAACAACTTCCGGAATACCCTTTGAAATTGTATGGGGGTCGGATTAACATTATTTCCGTATTGTTGTCTTACAGCACCAAAAAATTTCTCAAGACAATCTGAATTGAGTCGTCTCGTTTTTAAATATTTATAATTTGATTTGGAAAGCTTATCCCATATTTTAATTACACTATTCATGGAAATAATCCAACATTTTCTAAATTTGACTCGATCTGTGACATTTTTGTCCTTTGAATTGAAAATTTCAAGATTTTTCAAAAACGTTAGAGCCTCTTCAAAAAAAATCTAATTGGAATTTCGAACCTTCTAAAATGTTTTTGTATTTATAGGAATGTCGTAAAGAACACGAATTCAACAAATCAAAAAGGTTATTGAAGAAAAAGAAGCGAGAAATAAGTTCATTGCCACGAATGCATTCATTCCACTGGCAACTGTACGGCTTAGAACTTGTGTTGCTAGACTCACTTTCATTTTTTCAAAATTGTTTGGATTGATAAGTGATTTGGTAGTGGCTTTTATCAAATGACTTGGATCAAAAATATAAACAAGTTTTTTACCACCGAGCTCAAATTCAGATTTTTCTAAAGTGACCCCTAATAACTTTGACAATTCATAAAAGTTAGAGCCCATGTCACTCACAATGTCATCAACATGCAGACCTATATTGGATAATTTAGAAATGCACTTATCCAAAATATCACGTATATTTTTGCTGGTAGCTGTGATTCAATGAAAAAAAAGCAATCGGTTGTTTTCAGGGAGAATAAAGTCCTCTAGGCATAATAACGAGAACATTTCTACATATGGAATTCCTCTTAATTGCCTCTCCAATATCTTCGAAACCAATAATTTCATCACATCCTGTATCAAAAAAAAAATGGATTTTAAAGCCATCTCATCTATAGATACCACACATCGCTTTTCTTGTTCGAGCATTGTTTTAAGTTCAATTTCAAGTGCCTTAAATATTGCTGAATTTTCTACTGTTTCTCTCACGATGGATTCTTCAAAACTAATTATCTCCTGAAAAGCTCGCTTAAATAGTATGATTTTGTAACTAACTACCTATGTCATTATGTTTGCTCAGTGCTCACAGACTAATGGAGACAACTAAGCCCGAGAATGACGTGGAGACAACCAAGTCGACGCATGCGTCTACGAAAAAGGGACACATAATGGCCACAGTATTTCCGTATACAGTAGTTTCACTCAGCGTCGGTCCTTTTGATGTCGGTGTCCAGGAGTTTCATTTTTTATAATGATGACGTATTTGACACTAATGACATTTCTCCCTACTACAATCTCAACTAAAGCGTGTATACACTGCTCAACATAACAACTATTCATATAAACTGCTCAAAAAAAAACAGTCTATGAAAACCATGTTGGGCACCTGAGAAAATTGTACAAATGATAATTTTGCATTTGTGTAATATTGAAGTAACCCAGATCATTTGGGCAATGATGAACTAAGTTTCAAGTAGATTTTAAAAATTCATGGAATCGGCAGATGTTCATATTCGAATGTGACAAAATATATTTTCATTTCAACAAGAAAAAAGACAAGATAAAGAACGTGTTTTGTTATTCATGAACCATGGTACGAATCCATGCGAAATTTCTTTGTAGTGATTTTTGGGGCCAAATATAGCATATTCATTTATTGATTGGAGAATTCAAGATGGCGGACGAGTTTGCCGATTCGATTATATTAAGGACCAATTATTAAAAATATTCCTAATCGAATTCATCACTCAAGATTAAGGAATCTGTAGAGCCTATTCTTTCTGAATTATGTAGTTACTATTCAGGACTTGAAGAAGTAAAAAAGTAATTAAGTATGTAGTGTTCAATCATACAAAAATAATTTTTTTGTATGTATGTACTAACTATAAATGTATGTGAGAGTTTTCGGAGTCGGAAGTTATGAATTATTTACACTGTAAGATAATAGGTTGTTTTGCTGCTTCCAGCTTTTATCCTAGTAAAAATTGATAATAAAATCACTGACAAGTCCAAATGCATTTTGACTATACCATTATATATGTTTTCCGACAGAAAACAACTACTTCTTTAGCTAATAACTCGACATATATTGACAAATGTTGATATTTGAATCTATACAAGTCTAGATGTCTAATCAACCCCGAAAAGTTGCTGCGTAGATTAAAAACAGTTATTCTAAATGAAACATGTCCTATTAGTCAGCAACTTCTTATATAATGTAAATTTGACTATCAAAAATACCTTACGACTGTTAACCTTTCGGAATCCAAGTCGCCTCAGACATAATTGCAAAGATTCTCACTTTGAAGAAATAACTTTGCAAGAGCTCTCTAGGACAAATAGTGGGACTTCGCCTGATTCGAACAAGGAACCAACTGCGAACCGTTTTGAAGTGTTCCTCATCAGTGCAGACCATGCTATCACGGTTGTATACACACAGAGACTCGTTATTCCTCTTAGAGAGCTCTTGCACAGTACCATGGTTCATGAATAACAAAACTCGTTCTTCATCTTGTCTTTTTTCTTGTTGAAATTAAAGTATATTTTGTCACATCCGATCCCATGAATTTTTAAAATCTACTTGAAACATAGTTCATCATTGTCGAAATGATCTGGGTTACTTGAATATTACACAAATGCAAAATTATCATTTGTACAATTTTCTTAGGTGCCCAACATGGTTTTCATCGACTGTATTTTTTTGAGCAGTTTATATGAATATTTGTTATGTTGAGCAGTGTTTAAACGCTGTCTTGAACTCGTCGTTTGCGCAGACCTGAGACTGCAACTCCTGGGTCTGCGTGTAGAAAATTCAAACCAAAAATCACCCGAAGTGGGATTACTGTATATAGTATACTGTGTAATGGCCGTCTTTGTCGCTTCTCTGTGGTAGGTATTCTCGGAATAGAGTATGTTTGTTTTTTGAACGTGTCTGACTGAAAGTCCCGTTAGTCCCTATCTTCCATATACTACCTTCAGTCGTTAATAATAGCTTACCCCTTGCCTCTCATGTAGATCTACGACTTTGTAACATACGAGGTTGTATGCGAATGGTGGAGAAATCATCAAATATATGTACAACAAAACATTTAGATAAAGTTGACAATGCAATCTCTGTAAAACGTTGAAAAAAAATTGTTATTTCACTATTATTATAAAAACACTTTTGAATCTTTCAGTACATATTTAAAATAAGTCAATAATATTGAAATTTAATAATTAATAAGACGCAGTAAGAGAATAACGAGAATATTCGAATATTGAAGTTAATGCACGCTTGTTTTTTTACACGCTTCATACGAAGTTTTTAGGCACGTTCTCTATCCTTCAGAAATTGTATCGATCATATCAGCAAGAAAGTAAATAGTGGGTATTATGTCATTTTGCAGTTGAAGAACATCTTCAATAAGCTTCAATTTATCAATATTTACTATGCCCTCATACAGTGCTAGTCAAAAGTCCCCTCCCCCCCTCGTATCTTTGGAACGGGTATACTTATAATAATGAAATTTGGAGGGTGGAAATAAACGGATGTAGGCTTCTTAACTGGTCATAACAGGTGACGCAATAGTCATAAATGACGTCACAAGGCCACTGTGACCAAAAATTTTAAATGGGACCCTATGGCAAGTGACAGCTCGTTTGAAAGGTATTGAAAATACCTATTCAGTCATACCAATTTTGTTTGGGTTTCGGCTGATTTTGATTGATAAATTGAAGAAATACGAAAATTATTGTTTCGCATTTAATTAATAAAGATTTTAAAGTACGCCTCTGGTTCATTGTCAAAAAGGTTGACGTGTTTGAATTATCTACTTGTCAAAAGTGTTTATACCTTGAAAATTTACCTAAGCTATTGTTTAACGAGACGTTTAAGTGTTTACATAGGCAAAATGGTACGTACTGTAGCCGACAAAGTAGCAGCTATCTTAATAATTGGTGAATGTAGAAACAATTTCCATGCAGCGGAACGACTGTTTAATGAGAGGTACCCCGATCGCCCTATATCGAGGGTTTATTTGAGGGAGCTTCTTCGGAAGTTTGAAGCATCAGATAGTGTTCAAGATGCCAAACGATCTGGTCGACCAACAATTAGTGATGACAAAAAAATTGACATACTTGGAGAAATGGTAGTGAACCCTACTTCTTCCACAGCCCAAGTAGCGTCTATCTGTGAAGTCAGTCAAAGGACAGTACATAGGGTGTTGGCTAAAAACAAATTTCATCCATACAAATTAAAAATGGTGCACCAACTTTCAGATGATGACCCCGACCGAAGACTAGAATTCTGTGAAACTATGTCCGATAAAATGAACCAACAACCAGGCTACATACAGACAATTTGTTTTAGTGACGAAAGTACTTTCTTTCTCAATGGAAATGTTAACACTCAAAATGTGAGGTATTGGAGTAACACAAATCCTCACATCTTTCGTGAAAAACATACTCAATTTCCAGAAAAAGTAAATGTTTGGGCAGGTATTTTGGGAAACCACATAGTTGGGCCTCTTTTTCTCAATGCTAACTTAACCGGTGAATTGTATCTGGAGATGTTACAAACTGATATTGAGGCGTTAATTCTTGAAATTCTAGAAGATAATCCAAATGAATTCGACAACTTGGAAATAACGTTTCAACAAGATGGTGCTCCTGCACACTATTACGGTGCAGTAAGACGTTACCTAGATGAAGAATATCGTGGTAGATGGATTGGACGACGAGGTTCGATCGAATGGCCAGCTCGGTCACCGGACCTTACACCATTAGATTTTTTTCTATGGGGGTACTTGAAATCTAAGGTTTACGCTACAGCACCTGACAGTATTGCCATTCTGAAACAACGAATTGTTGAAGAATGTAGGGCAATTTCCGCTGACACACTGGGACGAGTACGACAGGAGTTTAGCAATAGGATGCATTACTGCCAGGAAGTAGATGGAGCACATTTTGAACACTTATTATAAGAACTGGTTCTTAAATCTTTATTAATTAAATGCGAAACTATAATTTTCGTATTTCTTCAATTTATCAATCAAAATCAGCCGAAACCCAAACAAAATTGGTATGACTGAATAGGTATTTTCAATACCTTTCAAACGAGCTGTCACTTGCCATAGGGTCCCATTTAAAATTTTTGGTCACAGTGGCCTTGTGACGTCATTTATGACTATTGCGTCACCTGTTATGACCAGTTAAGAAGCCTACATCCGTTTATTTCCACACTCCAAATTTCATTATTATAAGTATACCCGTTCAAAAGATACGAGGGGGGGAGGGGACTTTTGACTAGCACTGTATATCCCCATATATCCTATAATATAGAGAATAATACGCCTGATTTTCGGAATTAAACGTACAGATTTCTGCAAACCCTACTTTATCAAAAGCAATATCCTCACTGTGCCATGTATATACATCATTAAATCATTATTAGCAATTAAATTACAGCTCTCTAACCTCCCGACAAGTGGTGATAATCACAACTATAATTCAAGGTACTCGCTTGTAGATACCACAACATAGAACAACCCTGTTCGAAAATGCTCCTTCCTTTACAGGGGTTCAACTAAACTATAAGTTGCCTGAGGATGAGGAATTACAGAACATTCAAAAACAAATTGAGAAATTTTCTAATCAGTAAATGTTACTATAAAGTAAATGTTTTTTTATTTGGTGACTATGGTGCCTGAATGCATTTTAAATATGTATTTTATGCCCTTAGGTTTATGACCGGTGATAATTATCAGAAAATTATTTTATAATTTTTACTATTATTCAAGATTTTATATATACATGTGCTGTGCTCTCTTTTTTCGACTGTTCCAATATCATTTGAATTGTAATCTGATTGAAATAAAATTATTATTGTTATACAGTGTCACCGTTAAAGTGCGCACCATATGGGAAACTTTTTTTTCGAAAAGTTTCAATGAAGTTTAACTTCGGCACTTATTTGTGCTTTAAATTTAACTTGAAATGATACCGCCAACTGCGACCCACTGACGTTCAGTGTTTGTCAAATTCAACTTTTTTTTTTGAAAAAAATTGAAAAAGCACATTTCTGGATCGAATTTAACAAAAAGTTACTTGAAAAAGTTGTATCTACGGCAATTTTATATCCATTTGCCAAATTTTATGCAATTAGGATAAAGTGAACGTTTTGCTTATTTTTGACAGATATCCCCTTTATTTTAAAAAACAAGTTTGGTTGATTGTCACCAATTCATGTATACATAACAAACTCATCATGGAGTTTAACTTTTCTGATACATTTTTACTCATACGGACATTTTTAGAGAGAAATTAAAAATTTGCTATAAAAATTTTAACATGACTGGTGCAAAGTTTCATCACTTGGCTTCCTTCTATGTCACCTAAAAACTTCCGAAATAATCGGGTTTTCAAATCTCACATTTTAGCTTGATACTCGATAATGGGGTTAAACCCAAAACAGGTCGTATAAATAAAATTAACTAGAGGAAATTAAACAAAAATGTTTTTATTCATTTCATAGATGGAATATGATACAAAATGGTAATATTGTTGATTTTTGTCATAAAATTTATTTATTTTAATAAATTCTCACACTGTGATAGTAGGTAAGTTCTACTATTATTGTACTACTTTAGTCAAATAAATCAAGTGTAAAAAATGTACATTTGAGGTGAATAAAATGTCATTAAAAAACCGGACCCACGATCAGGTTTTTCGTTTTTTTTTCCTTCTGCTCCAAACGATGCAAACGCTCCGTCAAGAGTTTACTATGCTTTTTCAGAATGTTGTTGGACTCCCTTATTTCTTCTATGATTGTCCTCAAGTAGCGATTTTCTTGAGCCATCAACCTAGAATGGGGGACATCACATAATTCAAATTCTGTCTTCAATTGTCGTATCTGTTTCTCCAAATCTTTATTTTGCTTTTCGCTACATTCTTTGAACTTATGGAGGTTTTTATTGCCTTCTTGTAGCATCGTCAGATCTGATGTCAAATTTTTTTGTTCCCGCTCGAGTCCACCTATTTTAATTTCGAGATCGCCAACTCGAATATTCAGACGATGAACCTCATTCTGAAGTTCACCGACATCTGCCTCCTCAACAACAGGTAAGACTTTCTTACAGGTAGATTCACTGAATCTCTTATTGTTTCTTCTGTAAAAAATGGATAATTAATATACCTCATATTGAGTTTTCATCGTCTAGAATTATATAAAAAATGTATCTCTTTCAGAGTTGAAGAAACCAAATATTTAGAGAATGAGCCAGATTATGTGATTACAAATTCTCTAGAAAATAGTAATAGTAATAACATAACCCGTTTTGAAGAAAAAAGAATTGAAAACTTTCTAACTAACCTCACTGCAGTTTCGTCCTATAAGGACATTTTTAAACATATACATTAAACATTAGTTACAAATAATAGTGGTAAAAAATAGAAAGTTACAATTATCTTTTCTTCATTATGATTTCCTACCACGTAGTAACGACTACAAGCATCAATTTATTAATAAACCGTTTTATTTAGAATCAGTCAAATTTGATGAATTCAAAGGACAACTATATAAATTAGTATTCGTTATAGATAACAACACGACGAATCCCCAAGAAAAGATAATTAATTACCGAGTACGGAGCCTCTATATCCATAAAATTCCAAATTTCAAAGGTTCAGAAAGTAATAAATTCATTTCACCTACTAAAATGTTCAAGACTTTGACGATTCAACCAATACATTTCCAATCAGAGCTATCAGTGGAAAAATTCAGGAAACGCTTCAATGTTAAATCATCTAAAGGAACAATTCGTTCAGGCCAGTCTCAACACCCTACACAGTAGGTTAATGGACTGACACCTATCAGAAAACAACTACTCCCCTGGCTAATACCACGAAGGGCGTTGGATTATATCCGACAGGTGTCAGTGCAGGATTCTTCACAGAAGTTATTCCTGCATATGCTGTTGGCGATACAACTGCCGCAATAGATTTTCAATTATTGGAACACACTTGCAGACCGGTTTCGGGCTGTTTGGCCACTCGTCAGTGCAAGGTAGTGTATATCATCAACATAAAGTCGATGATTTCCGATAATTGAAAATCGAATTCCGTCAGAGTATCATTCCTCGAACTAAGCTGAAGACTACAACAAACAACAGGTTTGTCGTCGCTCCATCTGCCTGTGAACGAGGTAACCAACTGCATATCCAAATTTGCCCAATTCCTCGTAAAAGGAAAGAAATCTTTCACGTATAGTCAGTGGGCATACTTGAAGACTGGCTATAAATCAAATCATCTAAAGGAACAATTCGTTCAGGCCAGTCTCAACACCCTACACAGTAGGTTAATGGACTGACACCTATCAGAAAACAACTACTCCCCTGGCTAATACCACGAAGGGCGTTGGATTATATCCGACAGGTGTCAGTGCAGGATTCTTCACAGAAGTTATTCCTGCATATGCTGTTGGCGATACAACTGCCGCAATAGATTTTCAATTATTGGAACACACTTGCAGACCGGTTTCGGGCTGTTTGGCCACTCGTCAGTGCAAGGTAGTGTATATCATCAACATAAAGTCGATGATTTCCGATAATTGAAAATCGAATTCCGTCAGAGTATCATTCCTCGAACTAAGCTGAAGACTACAACAAACAACAGGTTTGTCGTCGCTCCATCTGCCTGTGAACGAGGTAACCAACTGCATATCCAAATTTGCCCAATTCCTCGTAAAAGGAAAGAAATCTTTCACGTATAGTCAGTGGGCATACTTGAAGACTGGCTATAAATCAAATCATCTAAAGGAACAATTCGTTCAGGCCAGTCTCAACACCCTACACAGTAGGTTAATGGACTGACACCTATCAGAAAACAACTACTCCCCTGGCTAATACCACGAAGGGCGTTGGATTATATCCGACAGGTGTCAGTGCAGGATTCTTCACAGAAGTTATTCCTGCATATGCTGTTGGCGATACAACTGCCGCAATAGATTTTCAATTATTGGAACACACTTGCAGACCGGTTTCGGGCTGTTTGGCCACTCGTCAGTGCAAGGTAGTGTATATCATCAACATAAAGTCGATGATTTCCGATAATTGAAAATCGAATTCCGTCAGAGTATCATTCCTCGAACTAAGCTGAAGACTACAACAAACAACAGGTTTGTCGTCGCTCCATCTGCCTGGTTACCTCGTTCACAGGCAGATGGAGCGACGACAAACCTGTTGTTTGTTGTAGTCTTCAGCTTAGTTCGAGGAATGATACTCTGACGGAATTCGATTTTCAATTATCGGAAATCATCGACTTTATGTTGATGATATACACTACCTTGCACTGACGAGTGGCCAAACAGCCCGAAACCGGTCTGCAAGTGTGTTCCAATAATTGAAAATCTATTGCGGCAGTTGTATCGCCAACAGCATATGCAGGAATAACTTCTGTGAAGAATCCTGCACTGACACCTGTCGGATATAATCCAACGCCCTTCGTGGTATTAGCCAGGGGAGTAGTTGTTTTCTGATAGGTGTCAGTCCATTAACCTACTGTGTAGGGTGTTGAGACTGGCCTGAACGAATTGTTCCTTTAGATGATTTGATTTATAGCCAGTCTTCAAGTATGCCCACTGACTATACGTGAAAGCTTCAATGTTAGTTTGAACTAGTAGATTTGGAGACAAAAAAAATAGATTGTCTTGTTCAAAATATGATCATTATATGAAACATTTTTGAAATGAATCCTTTTTCTCATTTGGTTGAGAGAATTGAAAAAATAGAAGTATAATTGCTTCAAAATTAAAATAATGGATGTAGCCGCTACTACGTGGTACGAGATCATCATGAAGAAAGAAAGAACCTTCAAATAAAACTTTCTTCGAAAGCCTTCATCCGTAGTCTAACTGGAAGAATGCACGATACAGTTAGACATCGAAATCTAGCCAGTAAAATATATGAAACACTTACCTCTCATCCTTACGGGGATCATTCTTTCCCTGTCTGGAAATCATATCGTACAAATGTGAAGATTTCCGCGATTTTGTAACGTAGACAATTGCACATGGTCCGGATCCCTCCACCTACAAATAAAACATTAGATGAAAAAGTGTCTAAACAAGAGTATATTTATAATCTATGATTATGATGATAACTTCTAGTATATTCAATGAATAAGTTAACCTACTCGTTATTACAGTTCGGGAGACAAAAAAGTGGAGTATTTGAAATTCCAGTGCTATGTGAACATTGTTTGATAAATGATTATAATAGTGCAATTCTAAAATAGTGACAATAACACAGTGACATAGTGTTACTATATTTAGATGTCTAAAGCCTTCAGTTTGATTTTGAAATTAAAGTTTGTTATTTTGAAATACTGTTGAAGCTATGAACTTTTACAGTTTTTCAATGAATGGCAATCAATGACGGTAAAATGCGAAAGTTAATCAAATTTGAATAGAAATTCTAACCGTTGCTGTAGCAGAAGTACTTAGTAAAGACAATATCACCGAATATACTAGACTTAATTGTGCAGAGTACAATCACAATCGTAATATCACACTTTGTGTAAAATATACTCACCTTGACTGTGTCTGGCATTGAACGTAAAAACTGTTCGAGATTACTGAAGCCGTGCTTTCGAAATGGAATAGGTCCATTGATGAATTCAACGTAATCCTTTGCTAGTTCTCTCATCGTCATCGACAATCCGGCAGAAGTCAAAATGCTTCGTATATTCTTCTTAGCTGAATCCATAACTCACTTTTGCCTTTAGAAATAAAAGTATACGATATAATTCAATTGAATATTCAAATATCACTTTCACAGAAAAATTCAATGTTTTCAAGTTGAATACAGTTCAAGTAAACTGAGAATGACTTCATCGATACAAATAGCAGCCTTTTAAACCTTTCAGGCTGGACGGTAGTAGATAATTTAAGACAAATCAGTGTTACCACACCATGTTTCATATTTCAGTATTCGAGAGACAGTGTTGATGCGATGGGATTTCAAATAGAAGATTTAAATAATGTACATTTTTGAAAAGTACAAAATGCTTCAACACGTGTCGAAAATAACGGTTTGGTGTTCAGACAGAACTCCAGTAATATTCATTACTATTCTCAGAAACACACGAAGAAATACTAGTGAGTAAGTGAGTAATTTTATTCATTTTGGGTGTAAGACATATAGATATTTGTCTATCATAGAAGAAAAAAGTATAGATACATAAAATTTAGAGGTAATATAACCCAAGGGGAACTAATGAAAGTTACGGATACCGAAGCAAGTTTGTATTGTAGCCAATAAGCAAAATAATAATTTCAATGCTATATAACCAGACATACTAATTTTGTAGGGTGGAAAAGGAAGAGATAGAAAGAAGAAGAGATGAGCGAGCACCTCTAATAATGTTTATTCCCTATTCAAGTATCAGTAGAAGCGTATCATAAATAATGACAAACATTTCTTAAGTCTCTTTTCAATATGAGTTTATTTCCCATGCTTTTCATAGTCTCAACTGAAGTGTTACGAATATTGAAAGCATGCTATACAAATTTATTTGAAGAATTAACAGTCCGTATGAAATGTATGTTTTTCCAACTCCCAATAATCCAGTTTCATCATACCTACATCGACCGATCTGTTTTCATCATAATTGTTAATAATGAATCACTTTTAGGTTAACTAGCCATGTCTTGAAGGTACCACCCATACTATTTCACAGTAACATAATATGGAGTCAGCCATTAGTTAAAACCATTAAATTCAAACTGTTGAAACCATAAACTTTCATCAAAACCTCCAGGATTACGTCTGCTGGGAAATAAATTACGTAAAGTAGGTACGAGATACCCCCTTAAAAACTCAAGGTACTTTGCCCCGTTTAAATTACCTTCGATAAAGTAGGGTCCAATGATTCGATTTCGTACAATTCCAGCCCATACATTTACCTTTTGAGGATTTTCTTTTGACCAGTATCTACAATTCTGACGGTTAACCTCACCATTTAACGTGAAAGTGAAAGAAAAAATAATGTTTTGTATCAAGAGAGGGTCTCGGTGACATTTATCCATCATTTCTTCGCAAAATTGGAGTCGTCTATCGGGGTCATCTTCGTTTAATCCTTGCACAAGTTTGATTTTATAAGGATGCCATTTTTCAAGCTTCAATAGTTTGTGTACCGTTGTTTTGCCAACACCGATTTCGCGACTAACTTTACGAACAGAAGTGTGCGCATCTTCTTCAAAACTCAGTTAAACATCTAATGCTGTATCAGCATTTGCAGAGGGACGACCTGATTTGCGTACATTTGCAACCGTACCAGTTTCTCGAAATTTCGTTTCCAGCTTACTGACTGTTGAACGCGTTATAGGTCTTTCTGGATATTTATCATTAAACAAATTGCACACTTCCATCTGAGTTCGCGATCTGTCTCCATACCCAATCATCATAAGTATTTCAATTCTTTGTTTTACACTTAACTCCATTTCTACTTCCAATTAAATTTAAGCAATCATTCGAATATTCACGAATACCAAAAATATTGTAGTACTAAACTGTCACTGAACATCAATAAATTACTAAACAAATAATGATATTTCACAAAAAACTATGTTTTTTATAAATGTAGATAAGAAATAATTTCTTTCATATTCTGTCTGCTAGACCACAAGTACCAAACATGTTTGGAAACAGCTCATTTTAATTACTCTAAACATGTAGCAAACTACGGGGTGTTACATTTAAACCAATTGCCGCTAGACAATAAGTATTTTTGATAATATTGTTAATTTACCTAATAAAGAATGTTACGCGTTACTTTATACACACAAAACTACTGTATTTTTGTCCACCCTGTACCAATTAGAATCAACATGTGATACATTTTTGGAATCAGCTCAGCTAGAGTAATCCGAAAATTGAGACAAAATGGGGGTGTTCCATTTAAAAAAAATGACGGTGACGTCATTACTCGAACGTAATTCACCCTGTATATTAGATTATTATTTTTAAATACGGTAAATTAACATCAAAAATCGACGTGTTTCAGGATTATTTCTTAAAATGACCTGTTTAGCTAAAAATGAATTTGTTCCATACTTTACGGACACAGTGTATATAAATGCAGGCACACCGTAGGAAATATAAGTTATCTTATATTTCCGGATTACTCTTAAAAACATTCAAAATAACTTTAGCAGTTACGAAATGTAATAATACATTATAAAGTGAAAAGAAGAGAGAAATGAAAATTTCTATGTTTTTCACCACTTTTAATTGTAACTAACGTTACTACTACTAAACTCAAGTTTATTGTATTTGTTTGAGAATGTCCATATAGTACGAAACTGCAGTAACGTTAGTTACAATTAAAAGTGGTAAAAAACATAGAAATTTTCATTTCTCTTTTCATTATGATCTCCTACCATATAGTAACGACTACAACCATCAATTTATTATAAATTGTAGTCTATATGTTATTCAGAAGTATAAATTGTATTTAAGTAAAGTTTCATCTAAATCCGTTCAGTCGTTTAGGCGTAAAAGAGCCACAAACATACGTCCATCCTCACAAACTTTCACGTTTATAATATTAGTAAGTATAGCTTATTACAACATTTTTTGTGCTGCAAATTCATCAGAACTCTTTTTTTTCAACGTCATTCTGAATCAACTGAACTATCGGCTGTTAGACTTGAATTTTAACTTTCGAACTAAACTGAATTGTTCAGGTAGAAAACTCAGGTCAGATAGTACAGGTAAAGATTTCATTCATATAATGTTCCTAATGAGATATGACCCCCATTTCCCTTTGTAACCACATTATTTTCCTGAATAACGAAAACTTCATTGTTATCCATCGAATTATTATAAATAAATGTCATATCAATAGGTACGTATCTGACTAAGCTTTTAAGCCTGCAATGAAAGCAAGGAATAATAATGCACTGGCGAAGCAACCAGAAATTATTGAAAGGTAATAAATCCAACAAATTATATGTAAACTAATCAGAAATGTTCAAAAAAATAACTTCTATTTTTTCGTGGAGGAAAGGTAGATCTAACGTATTCCAAAAACACTTTATTGTGAGATTTTCACTAAATTGTTTTACAAAAACGCGTGTTTCGCCATGCAATGGCTTCATCTGGCGTGTCTTTCAAAGTAGATCTGTCTGTTTAAAATCTGTTTTTCCGTTAACCAGCTGTCGCACCCCTACGAACGACAACCCTCAGAAATCGAAACTTGTGCGAGCTAAGGAGTAACGAGGTCTTACCTTTTAACGTGTGATTCCTAACACGGGTTGGACGATAGCAAGTGAAAATCGATCGTTCAGACTAGGGCTTGAACCACCGACCAATACGGCAGTCAATTCGAGTGAGTGAACAAAGCACCCACGTCGAACCGCGTAGCTACCGACCGACCAGATAAATAGAAAGATCTGTTATAATAAAAGTAGAATTAAAAAGTATGTTAACAGATCAGCCAGATTTTTGGACTCTGCCCAAGGAGGTATTTCCTGAAGCTTACAATTTTCAAGCTCTACAGAGTTTTCTTTTTTGTGATCCTCAACACGTGAGTGAGAAACCTATATCTCGCTCATTTCTTCATGTAATACATTTTTTTTTCAATGAAATGATATATTTGATATTTTTTAATTAGTGCTGATGAATTGACATTGTTGTTATTTTAGTATATTTTTCAGTATACATTTTTTTGGGAGTAGGAACATCCTAGTTTAATACATTTTTAATATTTGTAACATGACAATATTCAGGAATATTTCATTCAGTAAATAAATATCTCAGATCTCTTCCTGGAATATTCTCAATAGAATATACCTTACATATTCTAAGAATGTTTCAAGTTATTTCAAAAATATTCCCAAGGTATATTCTTAGAATATATCAAAGGTTCGCCAGGAGCACTTTGTAAGGGTTTAATCTCAGGGTTTTTGGAAAGGGGTTGCTGCTAATCCAATGAGACACAGGGTGCGAAACAATCTATTTTCAGTTCGAGGGGGAGACAGAGTACTTATTTGGTTGTTGACTTAGTTCTAAAATAATTACCAAATGTTTTAATAAAATAGTTAAAAGTAGTTAATAAAAACTTCACACACGTGTTACATCTTTTATAGTAATAAAAACCATTACCCACCTAAAATAATTACAGGCACGGGACTCGACGGGGAATCTTGTCCTTAAGGACCACAGTAAGGTAATTTAGAACGAAGTTCACTTTAAAGAACAAACAAGAAGAATCTTCCAACAATCGAGCAAATATGGCGCATCAAAAACCGTTCTCACTCAGGTCTCTAGAGACGAAAATGAATCTCGACAGTTGTTCATAAAAAACCTGACCCTGGAAATACTTTGCCAATGCAAAAAACCCGTCAAAATGAAATATTGGTTGCCTATCCCGCAAGGCATGTCCCGCAGGGCCATGTCTACTTATGATTAAGGACGGTAGAAAACTGTAAACAACTGGAATCGGCCTTCACTGTATAGTAGGTGGTTTGTGCTTCACTGCGGCGGATAGTTCCACTTATGTTTCGCTTGCGTTTACGCATATACTTTTATCAAGTACTTTCTTGGTTTTTTCTCATTTTTTCAATCGAGGACCGCCTGCTCGGTACTGACGATGCCCAATAGGCTGAAACAGCTGTCTAGCGGTGGCTCTTAAATTGAAATCAATATGTGAGTGATCAAAAAGTACTCATCTATTCATTTTTTGATTTTCATGGAATCATTTTCCAGCAGCTTGACTTCATTAACCTTTCTTCATGAAATAAATCTTTCATGAAATATTCCTGGAATATTAATGGCTATGTGGGCATCAGCATAAACATTGGGTGCTTGGGACCCGATGTAATCGACGAAGGCCGTTTTGCCTGGTCCTGATTGGCGAAGGTTTAATCGGTGAGAAAGTTGTCGAAGTGCTTGGAAGGATGGTATTCTGTTGGCGAGAGGTCGTGGAGCAGGGTCGGACCTCTTCTTTTGAACAGTGCCGGATACTGCTGTGGAAATTTACGGTACATTTCGTCGATTTCCTCACAATTTCAGAATCAGAAATGCTTTATTGTCATAAAAGTTTAGGTTTTGTTGATAAAGCAGGCTGAAGAACTACAACAATCTGAAATTTAACAGTAAAATGAATATAGTGTAAAAAACTAAAAAACACGCTTTTAAAGTACATCGAACTGAAAAGTTAATTTTTTTTCTTATAAGCCCTAAACAATAACGAACGAAAAATACTAGTAATTATTGTGAAAAAAGCGACGGACGCTTGATATACAAAACATATGGCACAAAGCGCCTACGCTTGTTTCACAATAATAATAACATTTTTCGTTCGTTATTGTTTGAAGCTTATTAAAAAGAATATTTTTAACTTTTCAGTTCGATGTTCTATAAAAGCGTATTTTTTAGTGTTTTTAAACTATATTTATTTTATCTAAACCTTGGGATCAATCAGCCGTATATTGTTTAAAAAAATAACCATTAATATTTTCCGATTCCGGAGAGGGAGCCTGAAAATCAGCTACCAAGCCCAAGGCAGCAGGCGCGAGTGTTAATAAAAAAAATAATTTTCCAATAAAGAAACACATGTAAAGTGAATTCGAATTATATCAAGGAGGTGACGTACAGCGCCATCTGCTCGCGAATAGTTCAAGCATTCAAACGGGAAAGAAGAGCTACAAACATACATACATACAGGTAAAGCTAATATAAAGCGTGCAAAAAAAGGTAACTGTCATCAGGAACAATACAGTGGTCGAAAAAAATTTACCAGAACTCGCCCTTCTCGAGTTATACGTGGAAAGCAAAAAATGCTGTTTTTCGTTTTTTTTCGAATGGAACTGTTATATCGGAGAATATCAAAAAATGAAAAAGGAAAATGATATTGTATTCAACGTGTACTATGA
The DNA here is from genome assembly GCF_025532065.1 of Leptinotarsa decemlineata. Classification (NCBI taxonomy): domain Eukaryota; kingdom Metazoa; phylum Arthropoda; class Insecta; order Coleoptera; family Chrysomelidae; genus Leptinotarsa; species Leptinotarsa decemlineata. Next base: position 64,924 of record NW_027412534.1, read on the forward strand.
CGATGTAATGATAAATATTCGATAAAACGTTTCATGTCTACATGGCCACCATCAACTTTTTTTTAAATACGGACCTGTACTTTTTTTTATTACAGATATTGATAAAACGATAGATACATTCATAATCCAACGGCATATCAATTTTGATATTTTTATAGCGTTTCATTTGAAATAACGACCATCATCAGTGACAACAATTTTAAATTTGGTCTTGTCGTTACGTAAAAGTATGTGTTGATCTCGTATTTTACGGATTCCACATGTATATTCTTTCATTGTCCCAACATTCAACCGAATATCTTTGAACGTTTGAAGTTCCATTTACTTTAGATTTGAATATCTTTATGGTATATAATTTGTATTTCTCTTATTTCTCTCAGAAAATAGTTCTATGAACGATTTATTGACTTGCACGCATGCATATATTAGATTTCTCGTTGAATTGCCATTTCTATTGTAGGTATTTCTTTGTAAACATTTGAAATAAAGTTTAAATTTTTCGTTTTCATTAATGATCTTAAAGTCAAGGCCTTTGAAATTAAATTTTCCTTCATTCCGAACGATGGAAAAAGTAACGTTTTGTTTTCAAAGTTACAATATAGTTTATGCAACAATGCCGATTTGATATTTTTCTATACTGAAAATGATCCCGTATAAACAAAAAATCTGTCTTTAACTAATTTTTTCCATCATTATAAAAGGTACACATTTGAAACAATCGTTTTGAAATTTCTTTAGGTCAGAGGTAAATATTTCAATTCCGAAGTACATACCGCGGCCTCTGAACACCAAAACTATAACCTGCAATGCAATGCTGCAGTTAGCTGTATCGTAAATTGAGAAAATTTTCGTTTTTACTATTTCTCAATAGATGGAGAGTGAAACCTAAATATTTCAATTTGGCGCATACTCTTCTTCGTTCCTAGCTATTATTAGTTGAATTTTTGTATATAGACCACCATACACGAAGGTTGAATGTTGACCAACTTTCTGAACACAAAAAATATAACGAATACAATACTTCATTAACTTAATCGTAGATTGTGAATGTTCACGTTTGAACTACTCGTCAATAGATGGAGGAGTTGAACCTAAATATTCCAATTTAACGCATACTACTTTTTGTTTTACTCTTTGTTGAATATTGGCCAACTTTCTAGGCATAGTTATTAGTTAGTTCTTAGTTTTGGTTGTTTCCATAAACGTTCTCGTTGTTTTTGATCTTGAGAATACAAAACCCATGAAGGTCAGAAAAGGCACTTTCATGTCACGTAAAATGTTTAGTACTTGCCCTGACCACTAGAGGGCGATGGCAGTACGTCAGTATTTAATGTGATTATCAACAGAATTGGGTAGCAGTAACTGACAAACCAAATTAATTAAATTTTGGTGCAATTCTGACTTCTATATGATTCGTCCGACTGGTTTTCAGTGACTGCCAGCTACCCAATTCTGTTGATACTCACATTAAATACTGACATCGTACTGCCATTGCCCTCTAGGGGTCACTGTAAGTACTAAAAATTTTACGTGACACTAAAATGTCACTTCTGAGCTTCTACGGGCTTTTTAAAGTTATCTAATTTATGTATTCTTTGAAATAAAAATCATGAAATTATAAAACAACAATAAAAATTAATTAGCGCTTCAGGGCGCATTTGCTTTTTCAGCTGCAGGAAAACCCGGAAAAACTTGCAGCACCACATCATTGAAGATCTTGATCTGTCAAAGTCCTCTTTCTCATAAAACAAAATGTAGGGTGTCTCCAGAGGCTCCAATAAATTCAGTACAGCGCCAGAACACTTCGTGAAACGACTATCGTCAAAATTAAACCAGTCCGTTTCGTCTTTGACTAAGGCGTAAAAATGAACAAATTCAACACAAACATTGTCTAAGGATTTGAATTATAAAGGTGCGTATTCATCAAAAAAGCGAGCACGATCGAACAAGAGTGGACGAGCATTCTGCATCAATAATCGTCTGGTGAGTACGGGCTAGCGAGCGAGCGAACGTATGCTTGTTCGCGTTCAGAAAAGATCGAGAAGAAGGCGGTACATTGAAAGGTGCTCGCACAAATTAAATGGAACAACTACGACTACGAACTTGAAGATATTAGCTCTGGTGTGGACGAGACATCAATATGTCGAGCAAACACGAGCGAATATGAGCGAACACGAGCAAATATACACAAATGCTCGTTTTGGTGAAAACGCACATTTTAGACAATGGCACAAACTCGCAATATCTGATTTCAAAGAACATACCGGAGCCTTTGACCACCAAAAATATAAGCTTGAAGGCAATGCTGCAGTTAGCTGTATCGTAAATAGTGACAGTTATCGTTTTCACTACTCGTCACTAGATGGAGGAGTTGAACCTGAACATTTCAATTTGGCACATACTTCTTTTCGTTTTGTTCTAGCTCTTAGTTAAATGTTGGCCCACTTTCTAGGCTCAGCTCTTACTCAAGTTTCCATAAACGCTCTCGCTGATTTGTTATAGTCGAACTCTTAGTTTTGAGTCTTAGCAAAGAATACAAACCCGCTATCTATATCTGATTCCGAAGAACAAATCGCGGCCTCTGAACACCTCGAAAGGCAAATGCAGTTAACTGTATCGTAAATAGTGACAGTTCTCGTTTTCACTAGTCATCAATAGATGGGAGAGTCTTACCTTAATCAAGTTATTTCTTTCTACCTGTCTGTGTTTGGGCGCGAAAGTGGTGGTACAAGTACCAGGAGAGCATGTGTGAGAGTGGCGGTGTGTTGTTACGTATCGTGATTCGTTATTAAAGATGTCATAATACACGATACTACTACGGGTTATGTATCCCTAATTATTAAGTCTCTCATGTTGATGGAGAAATTTGAAGTGGAAAAAGTGAGTAAGTAGGGTGCGTTAGCGTTGCGGACATCACATCGAAAAACTTACCAACATTATCAAAAATATAACAGAGAATGACATCAAGAAACTTTTTTTATTTAAATAATCTTTCCAAATACACCTGGTACTCGAGGAGTGTCATTATAAATAATTATTATTGGAACTACAATTTTATTTCAAATTTATTTCCTTGATTTCCTAGTTATTCAATTTGAATGATGTCACAACTCATACACTTGAAGCCATAATAATAAATTCGAATATCTTGTCTATTGGACAGATCAAATTGGCCTGTTCAATCTCATAATTCATAACTAACAGGGCTCGTTTAACAGGAATGCAGGCTATAAAAGAAGTCTTGAAGAACATCCGTTCAAAACGTTTGTAATTTTGATACGTGAAATAAAAACTAGGGGAAAATAATTTGGTTCCTAAAAAATTTTAGGAACTGTAGACTTGACCAAAGAAAACAAAAACATAACAATTTTAGGGGGTATTGAAATCCTAGGCTTCTGAAAAGTTTGGAACTAAAAACCTGTACACACTTCAGCAACTTATGATGCTTTATGAAGCTCAGATTAGACCGCCTTTAGAGTATTGATTTCATCCAAAAATGAGTGTAACATCGAAGAAGCGTTGAAGATTTGTCTCTCTTCTATAGATACGAGTGTTGAGAAAAATTAAACTTTCTATTAGAAATGGTTTATAATGTACGAGTGCAGAAATAGCAGATATGCATATAATTCTGGGTAAGTTTGGTCAGGCTAAAACAATGTATCAGATAATGATCTGTAATTATGGTAATCACAGGTGAATGCCAAGGAAATAGTGCAATAGCATCAAGGCATTATGCGGATAAATATTCCAACCGGAATACACCAAAGAGACCATTATTTTTTCCATTGACCGCCATTGGTCATCCAAAAATGGATACAAACGATGAGGATACTTCAGAATTTGTCAAAGGAAACCCTGGAAGCAATACAACTGTTCAAGAATTACTAAATGAAGGTTATTTTAAAAGAATGAGATTTTGCAACTGGTTCTTAACGGAGAACAATAGAAATATCAATTTCATTAATCAAATTTTATTTACCGATGAAGCTACCTTCAATAGATTTACCAGAATATTTGGAAGTTAGGGAATATCTTTTCGGTCTTTAACCTCAACTGGAGAAGGTCCTAATGCACGGCCAGCCAGAAGTCCATATCTCAACCCTTTGGACTTTTGCTTCTGGGGTTTCATGAAAGAGAACGTGCATTCTGTTGAAATAATCGGCGAACAACAACTGAGACATCGAATGTGCATGCAGGAAAATGGAGGCCATTTTGAACATTTATTTTAGGAAATACTACACATTTGCACATATTTTTTGTACCTGCAAATAACATGAATACTCAGAAATTTGCTACAAAAATGTTTGTTACTCTCGATACAAACTGGCGTTACATAATGTAATTTGTGACACCAATGATGTCACAAATGTCACTGTATATAATTGTTAAAGCAACTATTTATTAATCTGTAGGAAATACGAGTGTTGAACAGCAAACTAAAAATTTTTTGACAAATTGGTTGAGAATTTTCAAAAGTAAATGGAAAAAAACTATCTCGATAAAAACTGGCTATTCAAAAAAGTGCTGAGTTGCAAAAAAAATTCAAATATGATGTGTCACAATATTGATTTGATTATGATGCATAAGAATGTTTGGGGGGATTTTAGGGGTTCAATACCCCTCTAAAATGTTTATAAGCTGAACAGTTTTCGTCGTTTTACATGTAAAAATGTATGTGAACCGAACATCAGGAACATTTCTGAATAAAAAATATCACTTAATTTCATCAACACTATAATTGTATTTGTTCTCTAAATACAAAGATCCTCTAACCACAACCCTCAAAACTTTTCGATTGGCAACAATCCAGAAATCAGGAGAGACTGTATTCTCCATTTCGATTAAAATGATTTGAAAGATTCTATTAACCGAGTGAGAGAGATCACTTTAACAAAAGCATGTACATTCACGTCGCTGAGATCAAAATCGGTGAATTATTTGTTGAGAAGAGTAACAGCACTATATACAACACTCTCATGGAAGTAGAGCATTAAATAAATCAAGATCTTCATAACAGAGAAGTTGAAATCCTAATGAAAATGAGTTTCCAGAGAACAGAGACTTAAACATTGTATAATTGTGAAAATCAATTGTTATTATATGAAAACCGTTTCAAATTTAGATGTGTTGTTAACGGTAGAAATTATATTGTGCTATGTAATAGCTTCTTCAGAAGTGTCTATATGTGTCTTTACATGCCTGAAGAAGGCATTGTATGGAGAAACACGTGTTGCGTTTTTGTAAAACTGTTTCATGAAAATCTCACAATAAAGTGTTTTTTGGATAATCTAAAAAATATCAGAATGAAACTGTAGATGAGTATAATGTAGATGGAATTGGGGATTTAAAAAACTTGCCTCCAACTTGAAATATGTGTATTTCTTATATTTTGATTTGCTTCAGCAGATTTTCTTTATGGCTTTTTTGACTTAAATTTTTTTGGTATGATTCAATCATCTACTTTATAGATTTTTGTTCGAATATTATATTTTATTGAATGTCCTTTCCACTTTTCCTTTCGATATTATTTGCTCTTCAGTTTCTTATTAATTTTCATGTTTACATTTTGGGCCTATTGAACAAAGGTAAAATGAAAAAATTACTTTAAATTTTGTAATATCTATTGAAATAAAAGGAATTGATTTCTCACAACAATCCTCCCTTTTGTGGCCCCTTTTCTGTAGTTCCTTCACTATCCTCACAATTTTTATTTGTGACTTCGAATTTTTCACAGTAATCACTTAGGCGAGATAAATCAGCTGTTGGTGAGTGATACTTCCGAACATGCTTCATTAAACTATACTTATATGCGTATTCTCTCTGACACACACTACAAGTGTACTTCTCGCTATCCAAATGTTTGGAGAAGTGCCTCAACATTGCGGCCCTTTCGGCAAAGGAGCTATTGCAAATGCTGCAAACGAATGTCTTTTCTCTAATTGTGTGACGCCTCCGAATGTGTTTTTGCAATGTTGCTTTGAGAGGAAAAGAGAGATTACAAACAGAACAGTGAAAATTTCTTTGTTTCAAATGAACACATTTTTTGTGCAAATTGAGACTACCATTCTCGTTGAATCGTTTACCACAATGTTCACACACATATTGTCTTGGACTGATGTGTTTTTTCTTGTGACTCAACATAACAGATTTTCGAGAGAACCTTTTATTACAAATTGGGCAGGGATACAATTTACTAGAAGCATGTATACCAGAATGGTCCTCAAAAGTACTTTTTCTTTTAAAACTCATTCCACAGATGTGACAAAGGAAAAGCGTGTGGGTTTGCAGATGTTCCTGCAACTCTGGGAGATCGGCAAATTCCATTTCACATACTTTACAAAACAAATAAACACTACCGTCATGAATGTTCAGTAAAGGTGTAGTTATCGAAGGTGTTAATCTCATGTTCTTCCAAACCTTTTCATCGTAATCAGGAATAACTTGATGTTCCTCACTCATGTGCTTGATGAAGCAAGTTTTATTCAAAAAATAATCATTGCAATGTGTACATCTGTATTTAGCGTGTTGAAAATTTTCGTATTTCGAACCTGCCTCTACCACTTTGTTACTGTCGATTAATAATACACATTCATCTTCATTGAAATATATATGCTGTTCAATAGACTTTGTTTTTTTGCCATCACCTAAATTCATCACTGGTTCCTTAGATTGTTCAGATTTCTGTATACTTATTGTTTCATATTTTAGTCCAGCAGATTGATGTTCCTGCTGGTCCGAATTTTTCAAATTAGACTTTTTCATTTCCTTTTCATCCTCAGATTGTGAATTATCTTCTGTATGTGAGGATGTATTTATGTCATCGATAACAAGAATACACTCACTTTCAGGAAGAAAAGTATATTCTTCTCTATTTTCCTCTTCCTGCTTTATATGGTTCTCTGATGATTTCATTACATCATTTGCAAGAACAGACTTCAGGTACAGATTATTCTCTTGATACATGTTTTTAAAATTATGAAAATCCACCATAACATTGGCGCATTTTTTGCAAAAACATCTGGGTAAACCATCATCTTCCACCTAATTCAAAAAATGTTGTAATTTTTGTTTTCTCCAACATATAACTATCTACATTTTGAAATACCTCAAAATTCATTGTCATCTTGAATATATCACACAAGGACAAATCTTGATCAAATTTTTCAAATAAATTGTACATATCGTCTCCTAAAACTGTCAGGCAACTCCTACATTTATTTTGCAGTTCATTTTCAACATCTGTGTCTACTACGTCCATCGTGTTTCTCATTTTGCCAAAGCACCGTATAGAAGTAATACGGTGGCCAAAGATTGAAGCAGTAAATGGTAAAATGTGGGCACGTTGAAAAAATATGTGCGTTCATAAAAATGTAACATCATATACAAGTAATTTTTATGTTTTATGTTGGCAGCATTTTTATATGTTGACAGCAGACGGCACGATTCTCGAAAGTAAAGGGGAGTTCTAAAATTCTACAAAAAAATTCTGGTTCAACCATCAGAAACGATTCGTAGTTACGTCATTAATAATAATATTTGCCAGAATGGAATGATTCAGTTTGTGTCAGACGTCAAATTCAAAAATAAAAACAAAATTTTCAATTTTCCCTAACTCAAATATAATCAGATTCGTACGAGCAATAATTTTCCAGCTTTATTTTTTACATCCTTACAACGTATTTTATAAAAAGTTTTCAGCACTTCATAAACTATAACGATCAAAATAAAGCAGAGACTGACGTAACGTAATGTCAAATTCCGTTTCAAAACCAACCTCACGCTAGTTCAAGTCATAATGAATACGTTTCAAATCATAGTTGATGTGACGTCATCGTTTCACCGTCAGAAAGATTGTATTTGAATCACACACGAATACATTTTGAATGCATGAGCACCAGAAAACACCTCAAGACTTCCGAGCGGTGTTGCCAAGCCTTATAAACATCTAACAATTCAATTCATGCAAGTTTTGTATTACATGATGTAAATAGATGTATTAATCTCATCAGTTTGGAGTAGCGAAAGAGTGTAACAAAAAAAATGTATTCATGAAAATTATAGTTGGCAGTATCCATAATGAGATATTGTATTATAGCATGGGGTGGTACTTTCAACTACCACATAAATAGCTTACAAATTATACAGAACTCTATTCGTGTTCTATTATGGTCCAAAATTGTGCAAACTACTACCGGTAGAATTGAAAACAATGAAAAAAACATTAATAAATTCAAAAATGCTCTCAAGTGATTTATAACCGAAAACTCAAAAAAGTTTGAGATATACTGAAAAAAGAAATGAATTTCCTACATTGAGAGGTTGAGTCATGTTTGAAGATCATTAGTGTTATTATTAGATTGACTGGTGCCTCAGCTTGTAACAGTCAGTTAGTTTGGCGCATGTTTGGCAAAATAAATCTCACAAAGAAATATATTGCCAAAGTGCCACCCAGGAAGCAACGGTTATACAAAACCATCAAAATCTGTCACAACATTGATGCTGCAGCACAAGCTGAAGTCACTAGTTACTACTAGGACGCATCAAACAGTTGTGTTCTATGGTTCTGTGATGAAGTGGTTATGTTATGGCGGACTCGTAATGTTTGTGTTTTCTTAGGTAGGGTGTAGGAAAATTGGGGAAAGGTTGATTGGTGAATAAAATACTTACCACGTGTGTTGATATATTCAAATTAATAATATTTGTGACGTCACTGTGGTGAAGAAAAATCTTGAATTGTAAGTATCTTCAGCCTGTCTTTTCGTATTTAAGTAATTTATTTTTATTGGTTTGTTTGATATATTCCTCTTGAAGGGCGTTAATAGGTTTGGAGGGAAATCTTAACATATCGGTAGTGAATGAATTATACCTTGTGACCAGTTAGCCACCTTTTTGTAATAACAAAATTATTTATCGTTTTTGAAATGGAGTTACAACCACCTGAGAGGTATATTTATTAACAATGTAAACAAACTTTCATTTAGAAAATATATGAAATTGACTGAACATTATTCAATTTCTCCGATAACGAAAGGATAACATGTTGGAACATAGGTCCTCCTAGGAATATTACTCTAAAAAAATAATTTAAGGAAAAAAAAATTGATTCTACATTCAATCAAGCTGAATTGAGTATATTGCCGTAAAAATTAAAAAATAATATTGCTGGATAATCTACAATTATCTGTTTTCTACGATAATTTGATCATTTATGTTACACAAAAATTAGATGTATTTTTTCTGGTAACAGGCCAGTGCGGGTATTTCCTGGGCAAGATATGACATTGAAGTCTCGTATTCATCAAAATTATGAAATTTGAATCATGTTTCGTTCGAATCGATAGAGCGAAAGATTCGAAAAATAAAAAAAAATGGAAAAACGTCGAAGTGATAGTAGAGTCCCAAGGGTACAAAATTGGAAACTGAGCAGTTTTTTTCTTTGGCATTTTTCGAAATTTCCAAAAATGTTTTTATGAGGATTTTCGCGAAAAAAATGTAAAATTTGACAGGTTCAGAGTATAACATGACAATTAACTGCGAAGTGAAAGTTTCATTATATCTATTATGGAAAAAAACTTCCATAAGTGGCGAACTTTATGCGTGACACTGTATATTTCTTCAGAGGAGGTGTTCAAAATATCTATCAGCTTCTTCTACTCACATGCGACACCTTTTCTGAACGTTTTTTTTGCCGAAGTATAATTAGTTCAATCGGAGTGAGAGAAGCAAGAGTTAAAAGTCTAAAGGCGTTAGATCCGGTGAGCTGGCCGGCCAACAAAGTCGTAAAATGAAAAAATAGTAATTCAAAATTTTTTATCAATGTTCTTCAAACCCGTTTTATCACGGGTAATATTTCACCAATTCATCAGTTTCTCATGTCTACAATAATCCTCGCAATTCGCACCAAAGAACATTACTCTCACAAATCCACAATTAATCAACTCGGAACAAAGTAAACCCCAAAACGATAAACGTAACCTTGGTTGTGAAATTCAGTTATTTCGATCAACCAATTATCGTGCGAGTAGCGCCGCCATCGGTAGAAATTTTTCCGTATGTCGTTAAGTGATTGCACAAATCAAGACCGTTGAGACTCCCTGTATAAATGTATTTATATGCACTAACGTTTTCTATTTTAAGTTCACCATGCTCATAGTAGTTGTGGAAATAACACGTGGTAGTAGTCATTCATGATTTCCGTCGAATAGCAAATTTTTCATCGGGTGAGTAATATCAAATCAACTATTATTTATTATTTCTAGGAGCTTTGATCTATGTGAGGATTTATCACTGACGAGGGTATTATTGAATATGCATATTTGAGGTTATCAGTTATGCAGAGAGTTTTGAAAGATTCGATCCAATACAATTTTCCGTTCAAATTGAAAATAGGATATTTTTAGGAGAGACTCGTTTTTTAAAAAAAAAATTTTGAGCTTACCACTTTCCACATTTTTTGTTTGATGATAGAGAAAGCCGAAAAGTTTTTTCTAAAAAAAATTTCTGTCTATCGCAGTCTTACTTCATAAACGTAGCATTGAATTCATTTTATTATACGCAGTCTGTTAAAAAAATAAGGGGAATTTTGATTTTTTTTTTTCAAAAAAGTATTTATGTACTCATTCATCAATTTATATTTTGTCCCCTTCGAAGTAGTCTCCTTCAGATATAATACACTTGTGCCAGCGATTTCTCCAATCCTCGAAGAAGTTTTGATATACAGTTTTTGGTATGTTCCTGGGCTCTCTTAGCGATTCTGTTTTTATCTCAACAATCGTCGCAAAACGTGGCCCTTTCGTGGGTCTCTTCAAATTTGGGAACAGGAAAAAGTCGCAGGAGGCTAAATCTGGTGAATACGGTGGCTGAGGCATGATTATGATGTTGTTTTTGGCCAAAAAACTACGAACAAGAAATGACGAGTGAGCAGGTGCTCGTGATGCTAAAGACATGAATTGTTTTTCAATGATACCGGACGTTTTCTTCGTGTCGCTTGTCGCAAGTGGAGCATAACTTCAAGGTAATACTCCTTATTGACCGAACGACAAAACCTTGACGTTTGATCGAATTTGGCGTGCTTTTTTTGGTCTTGGCTCTTCTGGGCTCTTCCATTGGGACGATTGGACTTTGGTTTCGATGTCATAATCATACACCCATGATTCGTTACCAGTTATGACCGTTTTGAGCAAATCTAGATGACCTTTCACCTAATTCTACACTCAATACAACATTAAAATTGCCAAATGCCTGATTTTTTGAGCTGTTTCAGCAGTGATTTGTTTCAATTTCAATTCGTAGAGAAAATTGGCCAAAAATCGCTTAACTCATGCTGAAAAGAGGCTAAAATTAAAATTTGGAAAAAATGAACAGCATCAATATAAATAAAAAAATCAATATCACGAAGGGCATGTTCTTTCACTGCTGCATAATTATATTTCGTAAGTCATTGTTCAAAAAAGGATTGAAAAATCCATATTAGAAAATGACAGAAATTTCGTAATGAATCTTCTAAATGGAGGTTTATAAAACAGTTCCTACACAAATATCTACTCATCTTGGTTTTAATCTATTCACCTTCAATACTCGATCGTGCAATAATCATCATTTGTTTGAAGGTAGTTGACAATATTTCGTGGTGTATTTCATCAGTTCGGACTTCCATTGTCTAATATAATATAAATTGATTTGAAAACCCTGCAAAAACAATTAAAAAATTAATAAGATTAACCGAAAATAACAATTTTATTAAACGAAAAACTGAAATTACAAATGAATAACGTACATACAACAACCAAACAAATAAAAATTAAAATATTAATAAAAGCTGAAAAATAAAATTTTTTAATTATTATCAACAAAAAATGAAAAATTAAAATTGAAATATTTCATTCGATGGAGAAATTTGAAATCTATAACAACTGATGGAGGCAAAAATATGTATGGTAAAAATAAATCGCAGAAAATATATCATCTCAACTGTCTGACAAAAATGGACATCATGAGTGGTTTTCTGTAGCATTGGATGAGTCAACGGATGTGTCAGATACTGCTCAGGTGTTGATTTTTATTCGCGGAGTAGATAAAAGCTATGAAGTGTATGAAGAACTTCTTGATATTGATAGTATTCACGGCACGACAACTGAGGCAGATATTTTTAAGGGAGTTGAAAATGCCATTAATAAAAAGAACCATCGATGGAGAAATTTGAAATCTATAACAACTGATGGAGGCAAAAATATATATGGTAAAAATAAAGGAGTGGTTGCACTTGTGTCAAAGTCATATCAGTTGTTAACTTCATCAGATCCACTGGGCTGAATCACCGACAATTCCGCGAGTTTATTCAACAGATTGGAGAAAATGATTTATCATATCATACTGCCGTACGCTGGCTTAGTTGCGGAAAAGTCCGAAATTTTTTTAAATGAGAAGAAGCGCCCTTTTGCCGATTTAGACAATAGTGAATGGATGTGGAAGTTATCCTTCTATGTCGATTTGACAAATCATATGAACGAACTAAATTTGAGATTGCAAGGAGAAAATCAGCTTCTCCCTGATTTATACATCAATATCAAATCCTTCAGGCAGAAAATAATACTATTTCAATCGCAATTACGTAAAAAATGTTTCACACATTTTGAAACATGTGAAATGTTCAGCCACACTACAGAGACTGAATTTCCCGTCAATTTTGCAATCGAAACTTTGAGTGCTTTGAAGATAAATTTTGATACTCGTTTTTCAGATTTTGATATCATTGCGAATGAAATTAAGCTTTTTCAAAATCGTTTTGATTCTGACATTGAAACCCTGGCTCCGGAAGTCCAAATGGAAATTATTGATTTACGGTTCAGTGATATGCTTAAGAACAAATATCAAAATTAATCTTTGTTGGAATTTTATAAGAGTCTTCCACTGGAACAATTTGATAATTTGCATAAATTTGATCGTGGGTTGTTTTCTGTTTTTGGTACTACTTACTTGTGTGAGAAAACGTTTTCCAAGATGAAGTACACAAAGAATGTTTACAGATCTCATTTAACCGATGAGCATCTTAAATTTCTTTTGATAATTGGTACAAGTAAAATTGATCCACAACTACAAAGTATTGTCGGTGGAAAATCACAATTACATAAATCTCATTAGTCTTTTTGTTTTACTGTGATTCATTTCAATTATTTGTTAGTTATTAATATGCTTAAACTTAGATACTCAAGTTAAGTTTTCTTTGTCATCATTTCTGTCGTTAAGTTTTACCTTGCAAGTAAATAAAACCGAGTAATTATCATTCTGTGTTTTCTTCTTCAACTTATCACAGCAATAGTTACAACAATTAGGTAATCATTGGCTGTCGCGGGCCAGATTGGTGACAGTAAATCATTGGCTGTCGCGGGCCGGATTGATGACACTGGCGGGCCGGATTTGGCCGCGGACCGTAGTTTGGAGACCCCTGATCTAAGTAAATAAAGACAAAACTTCGTTGTCTCTTGTCCAAAACTGTATATTGGCCAAACTGGAAGAACATTTTCCCAAAGAATTGAAGAGCATAGAAGTAGTTTTGTAAATAGAAAGACCAATTCTACATTTGAAAACCACCTATTAGCAATTATGAATACGATGTGTTACATTTAGAAGAGAAGAGTTTGAAACTCAATCTTCTAGAATGTTTAGAAATCAATAGATTCAGGAATTCGGGTAATTTACTGAATGATCAATTAGAATTAAATAACTCTCCCTCACTGAATATTTTTTCAAATGTGGAAAATGGAACATAAACTCAGGTAATTAAATTCATTGCAAACTTAGGCAAAAAATCAGGTACTTGAAATTGTAGGATAAGGTATATATAGCATTTACTGTGTAGAATTGGTTATTAAGACAAGCCCGAGGAAGCCATTTTATGGCGAAACACGTGTTGTGTTTTTGTAAAACTATCTAGTGAAAATCACACAATAAAATGTTTTTAGAATATATTAGTTATAGATTTTCATCAAGTATCGGCTAAAGTGGTAAAAAACATAAAAATTTTCAATTCTTCATTATAAAAATTAGATGTTCATCACTGTTTTCCATTATATGTTGTTGATGTGTAATAAAAAAGGATTTTTAAATATTCCAACTGGGGATAAAAGGAGCACGTTTACCTATGAAAATTATTTTTTGATCATTGTTTCCCCATGCCCTCAAATTTCTGTCGGGTGAATTTAAATTTAGCGACCCGCCGGGGCGAGTCGCTAGTTGCTAATATTGAAGGAATTCACTTTGTTTGAAATGTGTGATATATTTGAATGCCCTTTATTGAAGTTAGAACAAGAAGGCAAAGTTTCCGTTTCACATTGATTGTTTTCATCTGATAATTTTTGAATGGTCTTGGCAATTAAATTTTGTATGCAAGTGTGTTGTCTATTAGTATATATCCTTTAGCGACTTGGTAGACTTTCAGCTACCGTGTCTCTTCAAATTTCCCACTACTTCAAAACATTTATAGAAAAAACGCACGTTTCAGGTTGACGTTTAGTAAATTTTTTTGTTTTTTTTTTACGCAAAGGTAAAACAATTTATATGTCTTCCAAACCAACTGCCGCCATACACGGCTTGAACGGGAAATAAAAATGTTATCTACCTTGCTACTTTTTACGTAAATAACTTGTCGTAAGCAGTTTCTTCGTTGTCTGTTACGAGTTTTCCAATATAGTGCTCGACTTTCTGCTGTATGGCAGTAAATTTAACAATAACAAAATCCTCTCGTTCTGGTTTCTTATGGCAGGATAGGGGGAATATCAACGTCATCGCGCTAGAATTTTAGAAAGAGACGGAGATAATGATACTGTCATCCCCATACATTTTTCTTTACTAAAATGGTACTTTTCAGCATAGAGTACGTGCTCTTCAAGGTAGAGGTATTGACAGTTTCAGATTTTTGCGCCAAATAAGCCAAAATAACATCCTCTTCATATTCATCCATTTCGAGAACAAATCATAAAAGTTTTCGTAGCTGTACTTCGATTTTTCAGATAATAATTGTGCTGTAACAGTAACTGCTGCATTGGAAATTTCACGAGGCACGTTTCCAAATTCACTGTCGCTGCTGCATTTTATAGTTTATTGCGATGATTGCGAATAAAACATGCAAACTTTCAACACCAAAATGTCAACTAATTTCATATCAAATAGCAGTCAGTCGCTGCTGTGGTAATGATCAACTGGATTTATGGAGAAACCATACCTACCAAGATCTTCATATTGCAACGAATCTGAAGCCGCCCCTGACCGATAGGCCAGCCGACTCATCGAACAAATACACGATCTCATCTCTTAAGAATGCAGTCGGGAATCGCCGGTAAATTTCTAGTACCGAACCGACTACAGAATTCTCGAAAGGACCTTAACCGATATAAGCCCGTCTCCCCGACCCAAGAGGGCAGTTCATATTAGCTATACATTAAGCGTTAGTTGCTAAGTGTTTTAATAAATAAATTAGTTTGTGATTAGTGAAATATTGTTGGAAATGAATTTGTTTAAGACAGTTAATTCATTAATTTGTCACAATGATTACAATAATAACAACTATGCGATTCTTTCCCGCTTACTCCGGGAAGTTCCTACTTCCGGAAAATGTTATTTTCCCAAAGCAGAAGCATCCGGGAAATGGGTACTTCCCGAACTAGGCCGGGAAGATTATGATTATTGCTAATAATTTCAGGATCTTTATGTCGGTTGAACACGAAATTTAACTTGACCGTTAGGTGTTTTCTGGCGTTTAATCGTATTCGAGTTTGTATTCAAAAACTGTTCACAGTGACGTCATTAATAATAAGATTCGCCAGACTGGAATGCTTCAATTTGTGTCGGATATCAAATTCAATAATAAAAACAAACTTTTCAATTTTCTCTCATCTCAGTAAGAATCGGATTTGTGAAAATTTTTTTATTCAATTAACTCTATTTTCTATTTCTTATATGCGCCTGAACTTGAAACATTCATGTGTTTATCACAACGAAGATTTTTGTCTACTTCAGGTTGAAGTCGCTGCAGTATCAGATCTTTAATTACGCTTCAATAAATAAGCACTATTATCTTGAGATGGCATGTACATAAGCGCTTCTTTGTCCTCAAGATGATTTCTGATAAATAAAATAAGATTTATGGGATAAAAATGCAAGATCAGCTGAACAGGAATTTTTGTATTAGAAGATGTTTCTTCCATTATAGGTAGTAACGTATAAAGTCCTTCTAAGCATAATGAAAGAACTGTAAAACGCATATTTGATATAGTAATAAATTGAAAACTCCAGTGCATGTTCATACGGCTTTGCAGTTTTTTTTCATAATTCACGAATTTAAGACGGCTTCAAAGCACCAATAAATCTTTTTTTTTTCAATAATGAGTTTCAGCTGTTTCACTTTCATACCTTTCTTAAAATCTGACTTTAAGGATGTTCTGATCAGTCACTTCCATATCAGTATTTCCTAATTTTTTATTTTTTTTTGCGAACAGCGTTTCTCAAACTTTCTCAAACGGTGATATTTTTTAAACAACTACTGCCATCTCTTGATCAGACCGGGTACTTCTGGGACCACCCACCTCGTATCGCGACTCGTCGTGCTCTTATTTTGTGCAAAAAGTTGCGATTTCAAAAAATGTAATATTTCGGATTTTTTTATATTCACTGACTCGGACCGGAAACGGCACAACTTGTCATGAAACACAAAATCTGTTTTAAAATAAGTCAGTTCCAAAACATTTTTCATTCGAATAGGTATACAATTTATGCTACAACACTGTTTTTAAACATGTTGTTTTTCAACTTGTCGCGGATTCTAAATGGGGTTTTCAGTTCGCCAAATCGTCTCAAACTTATGAGCTTCATAAAATTCTGTTTAGTTTAGAATATTTTTGTTTTAGGCACCATTGAAAATTAACATTCGAAATGAGATAGTACTAGTGGAAAGAGTAACTAGCTTCTACTTGGACATAAGATGAGCTATACCAGAAAAGAATTCAATGCCAATGAAAAAAATGGCATCCGAACCTACACATTCCCAGGTATGTATAGAAATATTTCAAAGTCATTTTGATAATAATATTTTTTGTATAAGCCGGGAATGCCTGCCTACCAGAACCTTCGGTGTAGGTGCTTGAGAGGGATTTTATTTCGAAATATTTATTTTCTAGTTTGTGTATATCTCCCCTGCCAGCCTTCAGTCACAGTTTGATCTCTGAATTATACCAATAGAGTGTTGGTATAATTATACCAACACCAACAATACCAATACCAACACTAGAGTGTTGGTATAATTCAAGTAATCGATGTAGTCCAACCTATGTTTGTTTGAAGGTGATTGACAATGTTTCGTGATGAATTTCACTAGTTCGGACTTCCATTGTCTATTATATAAAATGATTTGAAATCCCTGAAACAAGTAAAAAAGAATAAATTAAAAAAGAATAGTTGAAAATAACAATTATATTAAGCAACAATAAACCTGAAATGAAATGATAGTAAAATAACCTACAAGTAAAAATATAATAATTGAATAAATAAAAATTAAAGGAATGCAAAAAGAAAATAATAAAAATAAAAAAGTGTAGAGATTCCAAGTCACGTTAGTTCACGACGTTTCGATTGTTGGTATCTACAATCGTCTTCGGGTGATGACTGGACTGATTCCTCCGAGAGATGACTATTTTATAGGTCGTTGAAATACTTTCACTTTCTCTACTTTCCATTTTCCGCTTCACTGATTCCGTGAGAGATGACCGATTTGGCGGGAGTTGGTCATTTCTCGTTTGATGATGGGTTTCCATATGTTTCGTATATCTACGCTGGCCTGGCTGAATACGTTGTTGGACAACATATATGCGGCTTCCTTAAATTTTCTCCTGAACCAATGTTCCTCTCTGTGCAAGATCTCAGCTTGGGACCACTCGATGTTGTGTTGATGGGTCCAAACATGGTCTGCTATTCCTGATTTGCTGGTTTCTCCTCGCTGTGTGTGCTTCTTGTGCTCGGCAATGCGAATATTCAATGGCCTCTTAGTTTCACCAATATAGGATTTTCCGCACTCACAGGGTATCCGGTAAATGCAATTCTTGGAATCGCAGTCTGCGTTTGGGGGCCTGGTTTTTGTGAGGCTGCTACGGATAGTGTTACCGGATCTAAAACAGGTTCTAATGTTGTACTTGGAACCAATTCTTCTTATCCTCTCCGATAATCCTCTGATGTAGGGAAGTGCAAGCACTGGTTGTGACGGCTTCTCTTCCTTGCGGGGCTCCTGCTGTCTTTTGGCCAAAGTCTTTTCTACCATCGCTTTGGAGTATCCATTCCGCTGAAGATCACTTTTGATGATGTCTAGTTCCTTCTCGAGACCTTCCTTTGTATTACAAAGCCCAAAAGCACGGTCTAATAGAGTCTTGATGATTCCTCTTTTTGTCGATTGATGGTGGTTGGATTCGTGGTTCAGATACTGTCCCGTATGAGTGGGTTTTCGGTATACAGATGTTTCCCACTTAGTGTCGGTCCTCTTCACCAAAACGTCTAAGAATGGCAATTCATTGTGGATTTCCTTCTCCATTGTGAAAGTGATGGAAGGTCTCACGCTGTTGATGTGTTTCAGAAAGGCGTCTAGTTCAGTATTCCCATGGTTCCATATTATGAAGGTGTCGTCAACATATCTCAACCAGACTCGAGGTTTCTTGTGGGCTTCTTCAATGGCCAGAGTTTCAAACCACTCCATATATATGTTGGCTATGACTGGTGAAAGTGGCGATCCCATTGGCAGTCCCTCATCTTGTGTAAAGAATTCGTCCGTAGCAGCCTCACAAAAACCAGGCCCCCAAACGCAGACTGCGATTCCAAGAATTGCATTTACCGGATACCCTGTGAGTGCGGAAAATCCTATATTGGTGAAACTAAGAGGCCATTGAATATTCGCATTGCCGAGCACAAGAAGCACACACAGCGAGGAGAAACCAGCAAATCAGGAATAGCAGACCATGTTTGGACCCATCAACACAACATCGAGTGGTCCCAAGCTGAGATCTTGCACAGAGAGGAACATTGGTTCAGGAGAAAATTTAAGGAAGCCGCATATATGTTGTCCAACAACGTATTCAGCCAGGCCAGCGTAGATATACGAAACATATGGAAA
Source organism: Leptinotarsa decemlineata (assembly GCF_025532065.1). NCBI lineage: Eukaryota > Metazoa > Arthropoda > Insecta > Coleoptera > Chrysomelidae > Leptinotarsa > Leptinotarsa decemlineata. Next base: position 84,071 of record NW_027412534.1, read on the forward strand.
CCCATCATCAAACGAGAAATGACCAACTCCCGCCAAATCGGTCATCTCTCACGGAATCAGTGAAGCGGAAAATGGAAAGTAGAGAAAGTGAAAGTATTTCAACGACCTATAAAATAGTCATCTCTCGGAGGAATCAGTCCAGTCATCACCCGAAGACGATTGTAGATACCAACAATCGAAACGTCGTGAACTAACGTGACTTGGAATCTCTACACTTTTTTATTTTTATTATTTTCTTTTTGCATTCCTTTAATTTTTATTTATTCAATTATTATATTTTTACTTGTAGGTTATTTTACTATCATTTCATTTCAGGTTTATTGTTGCTTAATATAATTGTTATTTTCAACTATTCTTTTTTAATTTATTCTTTTTTACTTGTTTCAGGGATTTCAAATCATTTTATATAATAGACAATGGAAGTCCGAACTAGTGAAATTTAGTCCAACCTACCTTCCAACAGCTCCCATCTTCTAATATATAAACATGGATGTTTGTTGGTTGGTAAGTGATAAACTTACTTCTACATCGCTCAACCGATCATGATGAAACTTGACATGTATAAGTAATTTTTTCATAGAGGAGGTTCTTAGGCTATCAATTTTTCTGTAACTCGCCAATAGATGGCGCTGTAGAGCAATTTTTTGAAAGCACAGCTGATTAACGGAAAAACTGATTTTTAAACAGATTTTTTTAAACAGATCGCTTCAAAAACACTTCACTAACTTTTTTCGAAAGCTTCTGATAATTCATCTTTCATATTCTCTGTTTCACTATCACTGTCGTCATTTAAATCAATAATGCTTTCATTTCCACCATCAACATGGAAGTGTCCAATCTCCATATAGTCTTTTCCAACTAAAATTACTTTTTTAATCCTTTTTTGCCAGTCTTCTTCGGTAATATTAGATACTTATTCTCTATTACCGTCTTATCAAATTTTTGAAAATTAATTTTACGCCTGATGCTTTGTTTCAATCTTCTCCGAATCAACTCTATCTTCAAAATACAAATTATTATCTATTAAAAAACTTTGTATTTCATCTTTTCTCGAATTTTTATTCGGTACTTTGATGAGCTGTCGCGAATGATAGGAAGAATTGTCAAGAACTATTACACTATTCGCATCCAAATTTGGGATCACTGTGTTTTTAAATAATTCCTCGAAAATATTAGCTTCCAAATTTAATGATAGTCAACATTGCAGTCCTCAAGTTTTCTTTCACATAATTTTAAAGAATTCGGAACCCATCCCTTACTTCCTCCGCAATGCACAATGGTTAGTCGTGATTCTTTGTTCGCAGGCATGTTAGGCGTACATATTCTCGAACCATCAGTCCACCCTTTCGTAACTGTGTCGAGAGTGTCATACAAAGTTTCGTCCAAATGGAAAATATGCCGTTGTTCTTGTCTAAGTATTTGTTACGCAATTCCACTATTCTTCTGCTTTCTATAACTGGTTAACGTTTGTTTACTATTTCAAATCTGAATCCTAGTTTCTTTATCCAATTCTGAAGAGTTTTGTCACAGCAACTCACGTTATGGCCGGAAATATTCAATTTCTTTCTTATGATTTCAGTTGTAGGAATTTCATTGCTTTTGTAACAGTCGTATATTGTTTTTCTCAAGGATTTTATTAGATTTTGATAATCCTGTATCACATCGTGTCATGCGATGTGAATCGCATGAAGCCAATCGCCAATTCTACGGTCCCCACGTTAACTAGTTGGCAGCGGCATCATTTCTCTGTACTGGTTTTTTTGGCCTTTGAGAGCGCCGACACGTTTGAGTATGCACAATACCGTTTACTTCGACTATACAAGTGATGTTTCTTCCGCGCTTGTGACTTTGTTCACGAGATGGAGCTGTTACTTGTCAACAATCTCTCTCTTAGACAAAGATTTCATACATTGTGTGCGATTTCAAACAGCAACACCCTGTTATTTTGGAACCCATGAACCGATTTTGAGATATTAAAATTAAAATTGTAGTACTCGACGAGCTCTATTTAAAGATGTTGATAGATTTGTAATTTTTTTATTTTCAATACCTACTATGATATGGTCAATGGATCGAAATTTCAAGAAGGGCCATTTGGCATTTTTTTATCGGAAAAGTGGATATCCCATTCGATTCAGGCATATTTCAAACCCCTACATACCAAGTTTCAGCCCAATATCTCATACAGTGCGTTAATTATATGATGACAAATTCCCAAATTCATAATTTTTTGACTGACCCTGTATAACAAACTTTACACTTCAAAGAAAAGGTGAAATAACCATTCAAATCCCTAGTTCAATCAAAAATCGAAAGTTGAAAATGTTTCATCCATATCGTTTGGTTATTTGGAATAATAAACAGTCAATCGACGATTGTAAAAATACCCTTTATATGCTTTTTCAAAGCATAGCAAAGCAAATTATGTTTTGTTTGTTGTTTAAAATATGTATTTCCCGTTAACCAGCTATCACATGATACCCTACGAAGTCGGAACTTGTGCGAGCTAAGAACTAACGAGGTCTTATCTTTCAACGTGTGATTCCTAACACGGGTTGGGCGGTAGCAAGTGAAAATCGAGCGTTCCGCTTACGGCTTGAACCATCGACTCATACATCGGCCGATTGTCTGAGTGAACAAAGCACCCACGTCGAACCGCCCGGCTACCGACCGATTAGATCAATAAGCCAGGCACTGTTTTCCATAACAGACTTTGAAATTGATATGTATCTTTTTTTGTTGTTATAATTTTGAGTCAAACGCCTTCCACGAGTATTTGGAGAAGAGAGTTATAAAAAGGTGTTGCGAGTTTTCAAAATGGTGATTCTCAACTTAGTCGAAGGAATTTAGATTGTGCGTTTAGTCGGTGATAATGCTCGATCAACGAAGGTGGCTGCGGAAAAATTCAACAGAAGACATCCAGATTGTAAACCAATTCACCATACAACCGTCTCCAGGACCAATACGTTATTCAAGAGTATTGGGAGACGAATTAAAACACATGTACCGAGACAAAAAGGGAATATAGAGATAGACAGATAAATTTTGGGGTATTGTAACGAATCTGAAGCCGGCCCTGACCGATATCTCAGCCAGCAAACACATGACTCATCCCGAACCACCGCGAAAGGTATAGATGAGTACCGAAACGACTAGAGAGATCTGGAGCGATCGTTGCCGATATAAAAAGGTCGCTTCCCGTCCCGTGCAGCAGTCTGTATTCAGAAAGCGAAACGTGCGTTTAAATAAAGAATTCAAACAGTGAAGATAAATTAGGCGTTAGTTGCTAAGTGTGGAATAGAAATTAGTTGTGATAGTGAAATATTGTTAAAAATAAATTTGTTTGAGACAGTTAATTCTTTAATTCGTTACAGTATGTTCAAGAAAACCCAAAAAATACCTTGCGGCAGATTTAACGAGATTTACTCGTTAGAAAAAAAATATTTGCTTCAAACCGAAAGTCATGCACACGTTAGAAAAAGGCGATGAGGAATGAAGGTTGGAATTCTGTTTACTCTGCCGAAGTGAATATTTGAATAATAATAACTTTCTGGGCAATATTCTCTTCACCGATGAGATGACATTTACCACACACAGTGTCCACTCAGAATTCCAGGTGCTGGGCAAGGAAGAATCCACACTGGATGATAAATGCCAAAAACAATATTCACAAAAAATCAATGTCTTGACAGGAATATTCAAAAACCCGTATAATAGGTTCAGTGTTCTTTTGAAAACACACTAAACCATGGAGGATTTTATAATTTTTTGACAACGAAATTCTTGGATTGCATGGAAGAACTAAGCACTGAAGAACGCAGAAACGTTATATTTCTTGCTTCCATTCACAATGTGATCGCTGTGTGGCAATATCTTGATGGAAAATGCCGAGGAAGATGTGGATTGGAAGGAACAGCCCTATTCATTTGTTGGCCCCCTTGATCACCAGACCTGACTCCATTAGATTTTTTCTATGGGGATATTTGAAAAAAAGTGTTTATAGAAATAGACTACGAAATTTGAACGAATTGAAGAAGAGGATAAGACAAAAGTGTGGTGAAATAACACCAAACCAATTGAGGAAGACCCGCCAGAATTTGAGGCGACGTTATCAAAAATGTATGGAGCTTGAAGGAGGACATATTGACGAGTACCATATCTGGAAAACCTGTTCCATTTATAATTGAATTTATTTCTGTTGTTGGTAATTTTTCTGAAATTAAAAACACGTTTTCAACTTTTGATTTGTTCATTTCAATTAAACTAGAGACGACTCCATGAAACGATAACAACCTATGTAACTTTGTAGCTGAGTATGCGAAGTATTATTTCAAACAAGATTATTTTTGGCTGGGACTTAATCAAATAGGTGAATGAATGTCATTACGATGTCATCGATGACATCAGTAGGTCAAACTTATTCCGTGGCATAAAAGTCGTAATTTATGAATGAATTGTGTGTTTTTTCTTATACTGTTATCCAGCTTGGTACTGAAGAGCCCTAAGGCAACTGTTTTATGGCGAAACATCGATGTCTACCAGTGAGGATGACATGTTCCATGTAATTGAAAATTTTACCTTTCAATTAGTATATTCTGTAGAAATCCTGTGAATGATATCTGATTTAACTCCATAACGAATGTTTGGAATACAAAATGAGTAGAAAAAAGTGTTTTGTCAACTTTGAGAGAGTGTGTAGAACAGTTGATCAAAATTATTCTGAAAACATGATCATTGACTGGACTAATACAATACTAACTGTTTGTCCATTGTGAACGCGACAGACAATAAAGTCCCTTCATATTTAAGTCGTCGGCAACATTTTGACGAATCACTTGAATCAGTGTAACGTGTTACAGTGGGCGCATAGTTAAATGAAATAAGGTACTCGTAAATTATTTCTTAATTTTTTTGTTTTTGTTTCTTTGAGAGAATAATTTTTGGGAAAGAAAAGTTTTGGTTTTCTACTTCTCCAAATGACACGATGACAGTGTTCCATGTGAGTGGAATTCACCTCTTTCATATACTATATTGTGTAGCAATCCTGTGATATATATCTGATTCAATTCCATAACGAATGTTTGGAGTAAGCACTGAATAGAAAAAGTTTTTTTTTTTATAATTCAATGTTCATATGTAGGGCCTTTCATTGAGCGCTTTCCACCTTTAAATTTAAATAAAACAAAGTGTGTGTGTGGGATATCTTCATCGGTAACTTTTTTTAAGGACACATACAATAGGTTTATCGCAAGCAGTCTGTGATTCAGGCATTTTATAATGTGAGAAAAGTTATTTTCAATTTTTTTCTTCAATTTTTGCCAGGTTTCGTCTTTGTATATAATGACAGTATCATCTGCGAAACTTATTATCTCACAATCTCCCTTTGTCAAGAAGAGATTGTTCATATATATTATGAAGAGAATTGGCCCCAACACCGTGCCTTGAGGTACACCACATGTAATAGATTTTTCTTCACTGATGTGGTTTCGTACTTTAACTCGCTGTGTTCTGCACGTCAAGTATATCGTTATATATCGTATATATAAATATATATTCGTTTGAAAGACCTAATGATGAAAATATTTTTCTCTCCACCTCGTAACACGGAGACGAAGCTAACAACGTCACTATGCATTTACAGTTTTGTTTTTGTTCATTTAAATGAGTAATAGTAAGTTAACCTTTATAGTGGAAGGTTAACTTATTATTGAAGTCAGAAAATTTGTTATTCATTATTAAAACAACATTAAAAATAAAAACAACAATAAAAATTAATTGGCGCTCGGGGGCGACTTCATTGATTCCAGTGGCGCATTTGCTTTTTCAGCTGCAGGAAAACCCGGAAAAACCTGCAGCACCACATCATTTGAAGATCTTGATCTAACAAGGTCCTCTCTCTTATAAAACAAAATGTAGGGTGTCTCCAGAGACTCCAATAGATTCAATGCATCGCCAGAACACTTCGTGACACGACTATAGTCAAACTTAAACCACTCCGTTTCATCTTTGACCAAGGCGTAATAATGACTAAATTCAACGCTAGGACCACAGTGAATGACTGCATGAATATTATAATAGTGGTCTGCTAGATTGAAGTGTTCATCTATTTCGAACCTTCCAAAGAGTTTCTTGCTTCCGTCAGAGGTTGAGTCTTGTTTGAAGATCAGTGTTATTATTAGATTGACTGGTGCCTCAGATATACTTGTTTCCTTAAAACAGTCAGTTAGTTTGGCGCATATTTGACAATACCGTCGATCATCACCTGTTAAAAATTCCATTTTCAGATGATTTAACAATAAGCTTTGCACGGACTGGTTATTAGTCACATTAGGAAAAGCTAGGTGAAGTTCCAGAAATTCGCTACCTCTTGAAAATTTACTACAAAGTAAACAAGTGAGGATTTTTCCAGCAAAAGATTTACAAACACAAAACGAGATGGACTGTACGGAATCATTAAATCCAGAGCGGTCAGGAGTATTGATTTTGCTATTGTTTTGCTCACAAAGAGTATTCAACAAGAACCCCAAGAATTCGGAACAATTTTCTTGTCGTCCTAACGAGTATTTAGTGGACTTCAAAGACTCCAGAAAATCAGTTGGAGGGAAAGATGATACCTTCTTACGAAACTGAAGCTGCATGAACAGGTGTATGAGTTTAATGAATTAGTAGGAAACATTCCAGTTCTTGTTCATCATTAAAACCTCTACTGATTCGTAAGGAAGCACACGTTTCACAGAATCTCCATAAGAACCATTTCTCAAGCTGCGATCGATCCTTCCAAGTGAAGAAGGGTTTCGTAGAGGGATCGATTCGGCTCTTGCTTCATGAAGCTCTTCCACTGAAAGGGAACCAGTTCTACGAGGACTGCAACTTATATTTGGGGGGCAAGAATGACCTGAGTCCACTGACCGCACTGACCGCAGGTGGATCAATCACTTGTGAATTAACCTTGATAGGAGAATGATGAATGTTCACATATCTCGGCTTGTTTCGAAGAGGTTTCAGTTCCGTACTGAAATTAGGGCAATGCATGGTCTCATCAAAATTATGTGAAGGAGGAATAGTTCCCAAGGCCGAAGCAGCATTGCCACGTTAAATAGCAATACTAATTCTTTCTATTAAAAAAAGAGGTAGAACGGTGATCTTTCGTTGCCATAGGTCGTTTCACCGCAATTATTCACATGGCTAGCCATGGAAATTTTTACATTGATAGACTCATTGCTGGAAACGAACTGATGTGATTGAAAATGATTCTAATGATGATGAAAATCCTTTTTTTTATGAAATGAACCGCATTTTATTGAAATTGTACAAACAACTGATAATAGTAGAAGCAGAAAAATAATTCCAAAAGGAAATTCGTTGCTAGGAATATTTTTTCTGTCAATTAATTGAATACACCCCCGACTACCCTTGATTCAATTTTCATTAGAAAAAATCATAACTCCTTGCAGAAACACATTGCTGGGATTTTTTTTCATGAAACCATCGAATTTGGCATGCTTATCAACCCCAGAAGGGTCGCTGATTTTGTCTCACGAAAATACACCCTCTTCTACCCTCAATTCAATTTTCATTAGAAAAAATCATAACTCCTTGCTGCAGAAACACATTGCTGGGAATATTTTTTCATGAAACCATCAAATTTGGCATGCTTATTAACCCCAGAAGGGTCGCTGATTTAGTCTCGCGAAAGAACAACCCCAACTACCCTTAATTCACTTTTCATTAAAAAAAATCATAAGTCCTTGCAAAAACACATTGCTGGAAATATTTTTCCATGAAACCATCGAATTTGGTATGCTTATTAACCCCAGAGGGGTCACTGATTTTGTCTCACGAAAATACACCCCCTTCTACCCTTAATTCAATTTTCATTAGAAAAAATCATAACTCCTTGCTGCAGAAACACATTGCTGGGAATATTTTTTCATGAAACCATCAAATTTGGCATGCTTATTAACCCCAGAAGGGTCGCTGATTTAGTCTCGCGAAAGAACACCCCCCAACTACCCTTAATTCACTTTTCATTAAAAAAAATCATAACTCCTTGCAGAAACTCATTGCTGGGAAATTTTTCCATGAAACCATCCAATTTGGCATGCTCATTAACCCCAGAAGGGTCGCTGATTTTGTCTCACGAAAATACACCCCCTTCTACCCTCAATTCAATTTTCATTAGAAAAAATCATAACTCCTTGCAGAAACACATTGCTGGAAATATTTTTTCATGAAACCATCCAACTTGGCATGCTTATTAATCCCAGCAGGGTCGCTGATTTTGTCTCACGAAAATACACCCCCTTCTACCCTCAATTCAATTTTCATTAGAAAAAATCATAACTCCTTGCAGAAACACATTGCTGGGAATATTTTTTCATGAAACCATCCAACTTGGCATGCTTATTAACCCCAGAAGGGTCGCTGATTTTGTCTCACGAAAATACACCCCCTTCTACCCTCAATTCAATTATCATTAGAAAAAATCATAACTCTTTGCAGAAACACATTGCTGGGAATATTTTTTCATGAAACCATTCAATTTGGCATGCTTATCAACCCCAGGAGGGTCGCTGATTTTGTCTCACGAAAATACACCCCCTTCTACCCTCAATTCAATTTTCATTAGAAAAAATCATAACTCCTTGCAGAAACTCATTGCTGGGAATTTTTTTTCATGAAACCATCGAATTTGGCATGCTTATTAACCCCAGAAGGGTCGCTGATGTCTCACGAAAATACACCCCCTTCTACCCTCAATTCAATTTTCATTAGAAAAAATCATAACTCCTTGCAGAAACACATTGCTGGGAATTTTTTTCATGAAACCATCGAATTTGGCATGCTTATCAACCCCAGAAGGGTCGCTGATTTTGTCTCACGAAAATACACCCCCTTCTACCCTCAATTCAATTTTCATTAGAAAAAATCATAACTCCTTGCAGAAACTCATTGCTGGGAATTTTTTTTCATGAAACCATCGAATTTGGCATGCTTATCAACCCCAGAAGGGTCGCTGATTTTGTCTCACGAAAATACACCCCCTTCTACCCTCAATTCAATTTTCATTAGAAAAAATCATAACTCCTTGCAGAAACTCATTGCTGGGAATTTTTTTTCATGAAACCATCGAATTTGGCATGCTTATCAACCCCAGAAGGGTCGCTGATTTTGTCTCACGAAAATACACCCCCTTCTACCCTCAATTCAATTTTCATTAGAAAAAATCATAACTCCTTGCAGAAACACATTGCTGGGAATATTTTTTTATGTTGCCGATTTGTCTCTGTTTTATAGATATTTTCATGGGCGATGCTCTCGTGAAATATCAACAACCGTTCCTCCTTCAGCAGTCTCTTCGAGATTGACCCATCCAATTCAGTCTTCACACCCCTTTGTGGTCACCTTGGAGACCTGCAGAACATCTCTCTTCAAAGACTCGTTCATCCAACGAACAGCGAGGCTTTGGAACTCATTGTCTAGGGAGGTGTTTCCCTAGGCATACAACCTCCGGAAATTTAAGAACACCAATTCCACAATTACAAAAAGAACTATGTAGAAGGAGTAATACATTCAGCACTAAATATGAACACGTACAATATACATATATACACAAATAGGTTTACTCAATCATCTGAATTTTGTTAACCTCAAGGATAATAATCATGAAGTCGCAGTTAAACCATCCAATTGAGTTTTTGTTTTTCGCATTACGATATTTTAATGGTGAATTTTTCTCAATGTGGGGTAGAAGGGGGTGTATTTTCGTGAGACAAAATCAGTGACCCCTCTGGGGTTAATAAGCATGCCAAATTCACAGCAATGTATTTCTGCAAGGAGTGATGATTTTTTTATTGAAAATTGAATTAAGGGTAGAAGGGGGTGTATTTTCGTGAGACAAAATCAGCGGCCCTTCTAAAGTTAACAAGCTTGCTAAATTCGATGTTTTCTTGAAAAAATACTCCCAGCAATGTGTTTTTGCAAGGACTTATGCTTTTTTAATAAAAATTGAATTAAGGGTAGTCAGGGGTGTTCTTTCGCGAGACTAAATCAGCGGCCCTTCTAGAGTTAACAAGCTCGCTGAATTTGATGGTTTCTTGAAAAAATATTCCCAGCAATGTGTTTCTGCAAGGAGTTATGATTTTTTCTAATGAAAATTGAATTAAGGGTAGAAGGGGGTGTATTTTCGTGAGACAAAATCAGCGACCCTTCTGGGGTTAAGAAGCTTACAAAATTAGATGGTTTCATGAAAAAATACTCCCAGCAATGTGTTTTTGCAAGGACTTATGCTTTTTTTTATGAAAATTGAATTAAGGGTGGTTGGGGGTGTTCTTTCGCAAGACTAAATCAGCGGCCCTTCTGGGGTTAATAAGCATGCCAAATTCGATGGTTTCGTGAAAAAATATTCCCAGCAATGTGTTTCTGCAAGGACTTATGATTTTTTTTAATGAAATGTGAATTAAGGGTAGTTGGGGGTGTTCTTTCGCGAGACCAAATCAGCGACCCTTCTGGGGTTAACAAGCTTGCCAAATTCGATGGTTTCATGAAAAAATACTCCCAGCAATGTGTTTTTGCAAGGACTTATGATTTTTTTCAATGAAAATTGAAGTAAGGGTAGTCGGGGTTGTTCTTTCGCGAGACCAAATCAGCGGCACTTCTGGGGTTAACAAGCTTGCTGAATTCGATGGTTTCATGAAAAAATATTCCCAGCAATGTGTTTCTGCAAGGACTTATGATTTTTTTAATGAAAATTGAATTGAGGGTAGAAGGGGGTGTATTTTCGTGAGACAAAATCAGCGACCCTTCTGGGGTTAATAAGCATGCCAAATTGGATGGTTTCATGGAAAAATATTCCCAGCAATGTATTTCTGCAATTTTTTTAATGAAAATTGAATTGAGGGTAGAAGGGGGTGTATTTTCGTGAGACGAAATCAGCGACCCTTCTGGGGTGAACAAGCTTGCTAAATTCGATGGTTTCTTGAAAAAATACTCCCAGCAATGTGTTTTTGCGAGGACTCATGCTTTTTCTTTAATGAAAATTGAATTAAGGGTAGTCGGGGGTGTTCTTTCGCGAGACTAAATCAGCGGCCCTTCTGGGGTTAACAAGCTTGCGAAATTCGATGGTTTCATGAAAAAATACTATCAGCAATGTGTTTTTGCAAGGACTTGTGATTTTTTTTAATGAAAAGTGAATTAAGGGTAGTTGTGGGTGTATTCAATTAATTGACAGAAAAAATATTCCTAGCAACGAATTTCTATCTGGAATTATTTTTCTGCTTCTGTTATTATCAGTTGTTTGTAAAATTTCAATAAAATGCGGTTCATTTAATAAAAAAAGGACTTTCATCATCATTTGAATCATTTCCAATCACACCAGTTCGCTTCCAGCAATGAGTCTATCAATGTAAAAATTTCCATGGCCAGCCATGTGAGTAATTGCGGTGAAACGACCTATGACGGAATAGCGCGCTCGCCTCTCATTCACCAAACACATGGATGAAAACGCATGGCCACCTTCACACTGGTTTCTCCTTCTGAGTTAATGAACGAATGACAGAGACTTCGGGCCATAAACACCAAAAGTTTCAACCCCTACTGGATGGAACAGATAGTTGTTTTCAAGATTTTGGTATTTTTTTCTTTTCAATTTCTCGCCAGACAATGAATGCTGCAGTTCCAGCAGACTTCGAACTTCCGACTAGATGGGAAGCCGCGACCGTGTCAACGCAAGTGAACTCCCATACCACAGGTTTACCGTATTTCCATGGTATGAGAGATATACCATCTGGTCGTTTACCATCATCTCGACTGGTACCTAAGGGTTCCAGAATTGCAGGAACATTCGCTGACAACATAGCTCGTTTCAATATGTCGTTCACTTGGTGATGTCGAGATGTACGCCCTGCACTTCTCCAGCAACTCAAACCATGTGTACCTTTCTCATCAACTATTCAATCACAAACACAAGTATGAGGCACACAAATAGATGAACCCATCCTAAGTCCTATTGCTATTCTGAAAGATCCATCGTCTAATAGTGTTCCAAGAGATGCAACAGGTAAAGCATTCAGCCAAGCACCGGATTCCTTATCGTATACACTTGTAGATTTCAGAAGTTTATCAGTTATAATGTTCAGAGGAGGTCGGTCCTATGCACTTTGTATTTTCTTTTTATCTGTAGGAGGAGCAATATTAGTTGCGGCATGCCAAAGTGATTCACCATCAGCATAAAAAACGTCTTTGATATTGATAAATATGGAAGGATGGAATCAATGAGATCGAAAACAACACTATTGACTAATGACAGAAAAGCTGGTAAAGCTACGGAAGAAGCCGAACGTGCTCTAGTCCGCCAAGGTTTACAGGAAGCGTTGCTTGGAGCCATTGAAATGATTGTTTGTAACATATTCCGTCGTGTTGCGGAGTAAATTATCGATTTCGTCAAGCTCTAACTGACTTGATCAAGTGGGGGACATCTAAGGGCGTACATGAGTTTTGGAATCGCCAAACAAATTTTCAAAAGGAAAAATGCAACGTGTTTTGGAAGTTCATTCAGTCTGGTGGTCAGCAATTTGAGTGATTCCCGTTTTTCTCGAAGATGTTCTGAAAGTGAATCTTTAGAGGGAGGAGCACCCAGAAGACTCCATTTAGACTTTTTCAAAATTCTTATGCCAGGAGCCAATTTCAAAATGGATTCGGAAATATTATTCAGAATCATTTTATTCATCACAAAAGAATACACATTGTGTGGTGAAAACTACAGAATATGTAACTTATCGGACTAGTCAAAAAAAAATATTTGTATATAAAGTAGATTGACTAAAATTCATAAAATATAGACAATACAATATCTAGTGTTATATATATATATATATATATATATATATATATATATATATATATATATATATATATATATATATATATATATATATATACATATATACAGGGTGTCCCTGGACTTCCTCTTTTCCTTTCGGGAATGTATAGATGGGGTCAAAATATCACCAGTACTTCATATAACTTTTTTTCCTAAAATCCTTCGTTACCAAGTAACGGGCCCTCGAAGTTACAAAATGAAAAATGTTTTTCTTTGATAACTTTTCAAGTGAATATTCAAAATCATCCAAATTTTGGTAATTGACTAAACAAATGAATTCCTTCGATGAGCTTTCATGCAGGAGTCAGTTGTTTTGCCACAAAGTCAGGAACGGACTACCCCCGATGGTCCACACCCCAAAACTTTGAAATGACAGATATTTTTCAATATTTTTCAACAAATTAAGGTTACTTGGACAATTTTATGAATAAAAGTACTCGTGTGGAAAGTCGATCGGAGCAACGAGTCTTGATAAAAATGTAGTTTCACTCGACGACATCAAACCCGCTCGTCCACCATTATTTGAAATGAATAATTATCAAAGCAGAAATAATAATGATAACGTTAATTCAACAACATTTATCCTGAGATGTCTACCATTATTCGAAAATATTAGTTTTTAAGGAAAATGGAAATGATAGGTAAAATGTTCATAACGAATTTTTATAATGCAAACACGTTTAACTAACGAAACTCAAGAGCCTCAAGAGCAAACAGAAATGAAAAATCCGCTACAGAAACTGCTCGATATGACCACCTTCTCTCTCTATACATTTTCTTAGTCTGCGAAGACACCCTCTCTGTACTTGAAATAGCATTCCAGGGTCGTTTCGTATGGCTTCACAATGTAATGTTATTCTATTCAACAATGCATCTCTTGTGTGAATAGGTGTAGCGTAAACAAGGCTTTTTAGATGCCCCCACAGAAAGAAATCCAATGGATTTAAATCCGGAGACCGCGATGGCCATGAATATGGCCCACCTCTACCAATCCATCTATTGTGGAAAATATGGTTCAGATGGTCACGCACAATCAAACTAAAATGAGAAGGAGCGCCATCATGCATAAACCACATATCTCTTCGGGTTTGCAATGGAACATGTTCCAAAAGTCCATTCAAATCGTTCTGAATGAACTCCAAATAACGTTCTCCATTCAATCGGTCCTGTAGAACGAATGGTCCTATAAGATGGTTTCCTATGATACCAGCCCAAACATTCACGTTGAATTTCCGTTGGTGTTTGGTTTGCAATATCCCATGGGGATTTTCTTCGGCCCATATATGGAGATTATGAGAGTTGATAACTCCATCTCTACTGAAACCTGCTTCATCAGTGAATAAAACTCGATTAATAAAAGTCATATCCTCTCTTTGCCTATCCATGAACCAATTGGCATATTCCAGTCGTGCTGGAAAATCTTGAGGTGTCATGGCATGTACTTTCTGGATGTGAAATGGGTGGAGCAGTTGTTCCCTAATTATTCTATGAATAGTGGACTTGGATGTATGGAACTGTTCTGATAGATTTCTGATGCTCATTGAAGGATCATCAGCGACGGCTTCCAAAATATTTTCCTCCAATACAACGGTACGTACAGTTTTAGGAGCGCCCTCACCACCTCGTTTTGGCAAAACTGTACCTACAATAATATCGAAATAAAACAACGTGCTCAAATTAATTATCAATAATTACATACCTGTCTCCCTCAAGCTGCGATCGACACGCTCGAATGTTTCTCTTGACGGTACCGTTCGATTGGGAAAATGCTCGGAATACAGACGACGAGCTTCTGCAGCATTACAAAATGCTCGTCCATAAAATACATGCATATCTGCATATTCATTGAATGTAAACTGTTCGGCCATATCAAAAAAATTCAAAATATCCTATAGAATATTGACAATACAATGATAGTCATATGACAACGCACCACTCAACAAAACAAAATCGCATTCCAGTTTCTCATTTTTTATCAAAACTTTCTAAAAGGTTTTTTTGTCAACATCTGTGAAAGAAATGGAACATAATTATTCCCTGGATATTTTTCACCTGATCATGTGCAGCCGTTTTTGTAGTTCATTCGTTTGCTTTTTATTAGTATAGTAAATATTTTTTCCGATGTGCGTTTTTTCAGCTAAATTTAGATTCGTGTTAAAGAATTTCTCCCATAAAATTATAATTATCAGTGAAACTCCTCAACAGTTTAGCTGTGAAGAAGAATTTGAAACATTCGAATGTTGAGTTTCATGAGATTCAGATAACTGATCAACACAAAACGTGATTATTCCACACGTATTATGTACATACAAAATATGGAATGAATTCGATATTTCATAGCAGCGTAGCTTGTTACTTTAAAAACACCACGAATCTACAGAACTTGATATTTCTTTTGAAAAAATATCTGCTATCACAATTGTGAGTTAAACTTCCATATAGGTACTGTACTTTTTGTTTACGACTTCATTTTAGCATATTTTGTATTATTCCTGTTATAAATGTTGTTGAATTAACGTTATCATTATTATTTCTGCTTTGATAATTATTCATTTCAAATAATGGTGGACGAGCGGGTTTGATGTCGTCGAGTAGAACTACATTTTTATCAAGACTCGTTGCTCCGATCGACTTTCCACACGAGTACTTTTATTCATAAAATTGTCCAAGTAACCTTATTTTGTTGAAAAATATTGAAAAATATCTGTCATTTCAAAGTTTTGGGGTGTGGACCATCGGGGTAGTCCGTTCCTGACTTTGTAGCAAAACAACTGACTCCTGCATGAAAGCTCATCGACGGAATTCATTTGTTTAATCAATTACCAAAATTTGGATGATTTTGAATATTCACTTGAAAAGTTATCAAAGAAAAACATTTTTCATTTTGTAACTTCGAGGGCCCGTAACTTGGTTACGAAGACTTTTAGGAAAAAAAGTTATATGAAGTACTGGTGATATTTTGACCCCATCTATACATTCCCGAGAGGAAAAGAGGAAGTCCAGGGACACCCTGTATATATATATATATATATATATATATATATATATATATATATATATATATATATATATATATATATATATATATATTTAAAATAAAAAATAGGGATAGACAAATGGATTATAAAGTAGGAATATGGTACAACTGCAGCAACGGGACACTATTAATGATATAAATATATAAAAAGAGTATCATAAGAATGTACAATTATAACAATTACACAACGAATTCAGTTGAGGTTTGTACAATTATAATTTTAAAATATAATCAGGAGCCCAGAAACTCTTCTACGCTATAGACAGCCTTATCGCTGAGATATGTTGATATTCTAGTCCTAATTGCTGACTTGCTACCGCTCATATCTATTAGATTTTTCATCTTATTGAAACATTTTACACCAACATATTTTGGGGAATTTTGACCAATGAGAAGTCTGGAAAAGGGCAGATGAATATTTTCCTTATTCCTTGTATCATGTGCATGTATTTGATCATTTTTCAGAAACGTATTTTCATTGTGCTTTATAAACAATATCAAGTTCAAGATGTAGAGACAAGGTAACGTTAGTATTTTAGAATTTCGGAATAGTGGCTTACAACATTCTGAAGGGTGAGTTTTATTCATAGCTCTGATGATTTTTTTCTGAGAACGAAAAGCCCCTAGTATGCGAGTTGAGGATCCCCAAAATATTATTGCATATTGCATAGCTGACTGTGCCAGTCCGAAATAAAGAATTCTCAGTACATCAGCTGATACTGTATCCCTCAGATTCCTAATAATGTATGTGATTGTGCTGAGTTTTGAACATAAAGTGGTGATATAGTTTTCCCATGAAAGTTTCCTATCAAGCACAACACCTAAGAACTTCAAACTCCCTTTGCTTTCTATCGATTTTCCATTGACTGTTAAGTAGAGATCATTATCAGGATTCATATTTTTTGGTAAGAATCGAATATGATAGGTCTTAGCGGTGTTTAGTGCTAGTCCATTTTTACTACAATAGTCACTGATTTCCTGTGATGCCTTATTACCATTCTTTACTAGTTGTTCATTATTTGTTCTGGACATTAAAATATTCATATCATCTGCATAGAGAATGATTTGATCTGCAGCAACACAGGTGTTCTTTATGTCGCTCGTGAATATTATAAAGAAAAGAGGTCCCAGAATGGAGCCTTGAGGTACATCTTTATGATAACTTTCTCTTGTCTTTGATTTTATGGAATCTAGTACAACAGTTTGTTTTCGATTGTCCAAGTAGGAAGTTGCCCAGTTTAGAGCAACACCACGAACTCCTATAGCTTCTAGTTTGAGTCTTAATAAGTTATGGTCTATAGTATCAAATGCCCGGCTTAGATCGTAGAATGGGCCAACGACATTTTTTCTTTCATTTAATGCTCTATATATGAATTCCAAACAGTCATAAATTGCAGTATTAGTTGAATTATTTTTTCGAAATCAGTTCTGAATGGATGGCATTAGTTGGAAGTTCTCCAAATAAGCTGTCAATCGTGTGGAGTATGATGTCTCGAAAACTTTTGCAATTTGATTTTGTATGCAGATAGATCTATAATTTTTCATTTCGTTTATAGAACCTTTGTTCTCATAAACTGGAATGCATTTAGACTCTTTGATGGTAGGAGATATTCCAGACGTGAATGTATCATTTATTAGTTCACCTAATGGCTGGGCAATAATTTTACTAGCAGCCTTCAGGACCTTACCATTTATGCCATCCATTCCTGCTGCAGGTTTAGATGTTGTTTTTGAGATGATTTCCTGAACTTCTTCAGGTGTTACAGGAGTTAGGAAAAAACTTTTATGAAATTTATCGAAATGTTGATCAAGATTTGGTTTAGGACAATTTTGAAAGTAATCTATAAAATAATCATTGATATAGTTGCTTTTTTCCAGTGGATCTGTTACACAACACAACAAAGTTTTTGTTTCGGGGTTGAAATTAGATGATTTTAATGTATTTCCACGTGTTAAAACCGAAAGTGGCCATAAAAATTATATATTAGCTCTTGTTTTCAAGATATAGTATCATTATATTATATATATGTATATTGAGTTTTCAACAAATGAAATATTTCATCACCAACAGTTGGTACACATGTTTGTTTACATAACACCCCTCTCATCAGCTGTTCTTAAGTAGTAAACATAACCTATGTGAGTTTGTCAATTGTACGCACGTGGTTGCTATTGAAATTATCGTGTGAAGTTGATTTTTAAATTAATTTAAGTGCTGATCTGAAATGCCTCGAAAGTGTGTGAATTCTGTCGATAGCTTTTGCTATATATGTGGTGAAATAACATTTAAGGCTCAGAAACGTAAAATGACACCTATCGTTAAGACAGCCTATGAACATTATTTTGGTGTGAAAGTTAGGGACCAAGATAAATCATGGGCTCCTCATATATGTTGTAATTCTTGTTCCGTCATATTGCGAGAGTGTCTGAAAAATAAAAACCGGGCAATGGCTTTTGCAGTACCTATGGTTTGGCGTGAGCCTACCAATCATACAGACGACTGTTATTTCTGCTTAACTCCTCCCATTAAGCAAGGTTTATCTATGAAGAAAAGAGGAACGGTTAAATACCCTAATCTCCCATCTGCTCTTCGGCCTGTACCACACTCAGACAATTTGCCAGTCCCTTCTCCACCCCAAAACTATGAAATTTTAGAGGAAGGTGATGAAGACTGTTTAGAAGGAGCAACCCATCCTTCTACATCCTATGACCCTGATTTTGAGGTAAGCGATAGGTCTAGTGATCCGCACAGAATTAGTCAAGCAGAGTTGAGTGACCTTATAAGAGATCTTCGCTTGTCTATCTCAGTACAGACAGCGTCAAAAAGATTTGCTTCCTTTTTTTGAAAAAAAAGAAAACCTCGTAGTTTGTTCTGATGTTATTGTTTTGATGGACTGCTTGAATTTGGATCACACTCCATCTGAATGGAGACTGTTTATAGTCTCTTCAAAACTAAGCTTAAAAGCTGTACTTCTGCATAATGGAAATCAGCTACCCTCTATTCCTATAGGTCATGCAGTTCACATGAAGGAAACGTATATAAATATGAAAACACTTCTCCAATCAATCAAATATGAACAACACAAGTGGCACATCTGTGGTGATCTGAAAGTCATTGCTATACTCCTAGGAATGCAATTAGGGTTCACCAAGTACTGTTGTTTTTTGTGTCTGTGGGACAGTCGGGATAGAAAATCTCACTATAAAAAAATGAACTGGCCTACACGAGACCTAAACCCTAATGAGAAAAATGTAGTTTACGAGCCTCTTGTAGATCCTAAGGATGTTCTCCTTTCCCCATTACATATTAAGTTGGGACTAATGAAAAACTTTGTGAAGGCCATGGACCAGGAAGGACAAGCTTTTAAGTACTTGAGAGCAAAGTTTCCCAGGTTGAGTGATGCTAAAGTCAAGGAAGGCATCTTTATTGGGCCTCAAATTAAGGAGGTTGTACATGGGTTTTTAGGTAACAAAAGAGATGATAACTTCACAGCATTGGTTAAAGAGCTTCTTCAAGCTTACCACCAACTTGGATGCAACATGTCCTTAAAAATTCATTTTCTTCACTCTCATCTTAATTTCTTCCCACAAAACTGTGGAGCTGTGAGTGACTAACATGGAGAAAGATTCCATCAAGACATTGCCTTAATGGAACAGAGATATCAGGGCCGTTGGAATGAAGCAATGCTTGCAGACTACTGCTGGTCTGTGTGTAGGGATGCTCCAGAAGTGTTTTATAAAAGACAAGCTAAACGACAGCGATCTTACAATGAATCGGATGGACTTAATTGAAATTTGGTGGTACAAACTTCTTTTATTTGTCAAAACACTAAGAATAATGTTTTTTTTATGAATTTTGTACTTAAAATATTCTAAAAGAAACATAACAATATTGTTTTATGTACTTTCACTTTTCACGTATAGTATAACTACTCTTTAAGATTGAGTACTGTGTATCTCAAAAACCAGAGCTAATAAAAATTTTTCATTGTTATTTTCGTTTTTATCACCCCAAAATTAGTAGAAATTGACTAATTTAGTGTAGGAAACATTCAAAAAATATTTTTTTGTTGTGTTGTGTTATCAGTTCACCATTGTCGTTTTTTACACTTATAGAAGGGTTCACCTTATTATTCTTATTCTGTTGTTTGATTTAAGTAATCGTACATCGTGTTTATGTTTCTGAAATTGTTTCACATGGCGGGTGTATGCTTTTTTACATGTTCTATATCTTTCGATATCTTCGGGACAGTTTGAGCTCTTTTTTTGCCTTTCCATTTCACACAGTTGGTCATGCATTACTTTAATTTCTGGGGTGTACCACCGTTTTTTGGTTGGTTTTGTTTTTGTTTTTCTGATTGGAAATGCGCAATTGTAATGATATAAAAATTTATCATAAAATGAAGAGAATCTTTCGTCAAAGGTATTTGCTGTATAAACTTCAGCCCAACTTTGACGAGATATATAAATTAAGAAAGTTTCAATATTTGATTCACTGTAAGACCTATTATATTTGTATTCAGTATTTCGGATCTCAGAATTTATTACGTAGAAAGTACATATTTGATAAGTATGGTCAGGGGATATGTACATCAACATTTTTGACCTCAATGTTCGAAAAAATATTGTCTATACATGTATTGCTTCTACTAGTGATTCTCGTAGGCTCCTGAATATGATGTCTTATGTTAAACTCCCCTAATAGGTTTATTAACAAGTGACTTTTTGCATTATCAACAAGAAAATTCAAGTTTACATCTCCACAAATAACATAGTAATCATCCTTCTTATAGATATCATGAAGTAGCAATTCTAATTTGTCCCGAAAAATGTTCAAGTTACTGTCAGGAGTCCTATAAACTGAGATTATGTATACTTGCTTTTTTCCTTCAAGTCTCATCCTGGCAATACATACTTCAAAGTATTTTTCAATACTGTAACTTGATTTCAATGCTTCAGCCTCAAGTTCTTCTCTGATAAAAATACATGTCCCTCCTCTTTCATGTTCCTTTCTTGAGAAGCTGGAGATCAGTTTATAGTTTTTTATCACAGTCATTTCAAGTTCTTCTTCTTTCAGCCAGTGTTCATCAAGACAAATGATGTCAATTTTGTGTGTTGTCAACAGTATGTTGATGGAGTCACATTTATTTGATTTTAAATAATCACAACACAAAAAAAATAATTTTTGAATGTTTCCTACACTAAATTAGTCAATTTCTACTAATTTTGGGGTGATAAAAACGAAAATAACAATGAAAAATTTTTATTAGCTCTGGTTTTTGAGATACACAGTACTTAATCTTAAAGAGTAGTTATACTATACGTGAAAAGTGAAGTACATAAAACAATATTGTTATGTTTCTTTTAGAATATTTTAAGTACAAAATTAATAAAAAAAAACATTATTCTTAGTGTTTTGACAAATAAAAGAAGTTTGTACCACCAAATTTCAATTAAGTCCATCCGATTCATTGTAAGATCGCTGTCGTTTAGCTTGTCTTTTATAAAACACTTCTGGAGCATCCCTACACACAGACCAGCAGTAGTCTGCAAGCATTGCTTCATTCCAACGGCCCTGATATCTCTGTTCCATTAAGGCAATGTCTTGATGGAATCTTTCTCCATGTTCGTCACTCACAGCTCCACAGTTTTGTGGGAAGAAATTAAGATGAGAGTGAAGAAAATGAATTTTTAAGGACATGTTGCATCCAAGTTGGTGGTAAGCTTGAAGAAGCTCTTTAACCAATGCTGTGAAGTTATCATCTCTTTTGTTACCTAAAAACCCATGTACAACCCCCTTAAAGGCTTCCCAGGCTCTTTTTTCATTTCCTGTTAAAATCATGTCAAAAGCAGGATCATTTACGATTTCACGGATTTGAGGCCCAATAAAGATGCCTTCCTTGACTTTAGCATCACTCAACCTGGGAAAGTTTGCTCTCAAGTACTTAAAAGCTTGTCCTTCCTGGTCCATGGCCTTCACAAAGTTTTTCATTAGTCCCAACTTAATATGTAATGGGGGAAGGAGAACATCCTTAGGATCTACAAGAGGCTCGTAAACTACATTTTTCTCATTAGGGTTTAGGTCTCGTGTAGGCCAGTTCATTTTTTTATAGTGAGATTTTCTATCCCGACTGTCCCACAGACACAAAAAACAACAGTACTTGGTGAACCCTAATTGCATTCCTAGGAGTATAGCAATGACTTTCAGATCACCACAGATGTGCCACTTGTGTTGTTCATATTTGATTGATTGGAGAAGTGTTTTCATATTTATATACGTTTCCTTCATGTGAACTGCATGACCTATAGGAATAGAGGGTAGCTGATTTCCATTATGCAGAAGTACAGCTTTTATGCTTAGTTTTGAAGAGTCTATAAACAGTCTCCATTCAGATGGAGTGTGATCCAAATTCAAGCAGTCCATCAAACCATTAACATCAGAACAAACTACGAGGTTTTCTTTTTTCTCAAAAAAAGGAAGCAAATCTTTTTGACGCTGTCTGTACTGAGATATTTTCACATCATGTTTTAGAAGATTCCACTGTTGTAGTCTTGACCCTAACAGCTCAGCCTTTTCCTTAGACAAGCGAAGATCTCTTATAAGGTCACTCAACTCTGCTTGACTAATTCTGTGCGGATCACTAGACCTATCGCTTACCTCAAAATCAGGGTCATAGGATGTAGAAGGATGGGTTGCTCCTTCTAAACAGTCTTCACCACCTTCCTCTAAAATTTCATAGTTTTGGGGTGGAGAAGGGACTGGCAAATTGTCTGAGTGTGGTACAGGCCGAAGAGCAGATGGGAGATTAGGGTATTTAACCGTTCCTCTTTTCTTCATAGATAAACCTTGCTTAATGGGAGGAGTTAAGCAGAAATAACAGTCGTCTGTATGATTGGTAGGCTCACGCCAAACCATAGGTACTGCAAAAGCCATTGCCCGGTTTTTATTTTTCAGCCACTCTCGCAATATGACGGAACAAGAATTACAACATATATGAGGAGCCCATGATTTATCTTGGTCCCCAACTTTCACACCAAAATAATGTTCATAGGCTGTCTTAACGATAGGTGTCATTTTAAGTTTCCGAGCCTTAAATGTTATTTCACCACATATATAGCAAAAGCTATCGACAGAATTCACACACTTTCGAGGCATTTCAGATCAGCACTTAAATTAATTTAAAAATCAACTGATAATTTCAATAGCAACCACGTGCGTACAATTGACAAACTCACATAGGTTATGTTTACTACTTAAGAACAGCTGATGAGAGGGTGTTATGTAAACAAACATGTGTACCAACTGTTGGTGATGAAATATTTCATTTGTTGAAAACTCAATATACATATATATAATATAATGATACTATATCTTGAAAACAAGAGCTAATATATAATTTTTATGGTCACTTTCGGTTTTAACACGTGGAAATACATTAAAATCATCTAATTTCAACCCCGAAACAAAAACTTTGTTGTGTTGTGAATCAATGATTTTTTATAAATCCTTTGAAACACTGTTTTCATCGCCAGCGATTGAGCCATCGTCCAAATACCAACAATTAAATTCGGATGATAAGCTTCCAGTGAGTTAGTTGATGGTCAGACAAAAAAGAGCAGGTCCTAAGAGATCGCCTTGTTGAACATCTCTCTCAGACAGAATCAGATATTCACCAAAACTCAAATAGGAAACTGATTTATAACACTGGCTTAAGAAGGGATATAATTCTCCTATACTTTCATTGCTTCATTTTCTTGCGATGTATAGGAATTGTTTCAAGAATTTGTAGATGGTGGTAACTTATATTAGAATTAATTGTTGAAAAACTGATATTCTGGTCGGAATTTCATTAAGACCTGATCTAGGAGTGTTTTTATTTAATCAGCGATTTTTTTATTGTACAGCTCGTTTACTTTCAAGTTCACGCGAAAATTGTAATGAGCAAAGTTGTTCAAAATCAAATTTCCAACAGTTTTAGTCGTTATCAATTTTTTCGTAGAATCGATATTTTTTTATTTATACCCGAGAAAACGAGGGGGTAAAATCTTAAAATTTTATTATCACGTTCAATTTCAATTTTACCAGGAAAATTGCAATGAACAAAGGAAGAATCAATCAAACGACGAAAACTTGGCTGGACCAGCGGCTAAACGTTCCAAACAGGCATACTACATGGATCAATAAGTCCCGAGACTAACCCAGAGATGGCGCTCTCAGTAAACCAGTAACCACGTCTTTCTAGAGTACTAACCTTTGCTTGAAACGTGTCGAAATTTTAAGTCGATCGGACCAGAAACAGCTGAGTTATCGAGGTTAGAGTAAAGTCGTTTTGTAGTTTGTTTAAAAAATGGAAAAAACCGAGTTTCGTGTTCTGATAAAACATTGTTTTTTTAATGGGTAAAAACACCGTGCAAGCGAAAGAATGGATTGAAAAATGTTACCCGGACTCTTGTCCATCAAAAGCAACGATTTGTCGGTGGTTTGCCGAGTTTAAACGTGGTCGTACCGACACAAATGACGCAGAACGCTCGGGTAGACCTGTGGAAGCTGTTACACCGGAAAATGTGAGTGAAGTGACAAAAATTGTAATGAAAGATCGTAAAGTGAAGCTCCGTGAGATTGCTGAGATGACACAGATATCATATGGAAGTGTATTTACTATCCTTCATGAAAAATTGAGCATGAAAAAGGTTTTTTCTAAGTGGGTGCCGCGATTGCTTTCGATGGAACAAAAACAGCAACGAGTCGATGATTCAGAAAGCTGTTTATCGCTATTTACTTGCAACAAAAAAGATTTCTTGCGTCGTTACGTGACCATGGACGAAACATGGATACATCACTACACTCCAGAGTCAAAGCGGCAGTCATCTGAGTGGCGCACAGCTGGCGAAAGCCGTCCGAAACGTCCGAAAACGCAGCAGTCAGCTGGCAAAGTGATGGCGTCAGTTTTTTGGGATGCGCATGGCGTGATTTTCATTGACTACCTCGAAAAAGGTAAATCGATCAACAGTGATTATTATATTGACTTACTGGTACGTTTGAAGGAGGAAATCGCAAAAAAACGACCGCACATGCAGAGAAAAAAAATCCTTTTTCACCAAAACAATGCACCTTGCCACAGGTCGATGAAAACAATGGCAATATTAAACGAATTGGGCTTTGATCTGCTTCCCCACCCCCCATACTCACCAGATTTAGCCCCCAGTGACTACTGGCTCTTTGCTGATCTTAAAAAAATGCTCCAGGGAAAAAGATTTGGCTCAAATGAGGAGGTCATCGCTGAAACTGAAACTTATTTTGAAGCGAAAGATACATTTTTTTATAAACATGGTATTGAAAAATTGGAAAAACGTTGGAACCATTGTATCACCCTAAAAGGAGATTATGTTGATGAATAAAAAAAAAATTTGTAAAAAAAATGTTGTTTTCATTGTTAGTCTCGGGACTTATTGATCCATGTGTTTAATTGAAATTTCCAAAGACTTTCAAAAGAGTACTGAAAATGAAATGAAAGTTTCAATTATGAAAGTGATACTTTCGATTATTTACACCCCTCGTTTCCTTTACCGTAAGCGTGCGTTCTAAAAATTTGCACATTTAAAAATAATCGGCATCATAATTGTTACAAATAACATTATCAACACAACAAATTTTCGTCAAATTTCCAAAGACAATCAACAACAAAAAATAATCACGAAACATCAATAATAAATGCGACAACAGAATTAGGTTCACTCCCACACCTTTTTTGGTATAAGTCGAAAAATAACGATCCTACGAAAAAATTGATAAGGGCCAAAACTGTAGGAAATTTAATTGCATACAACTCTGTTTATTACATTTTTTCTTGTAAAATTGAAAATAAACGTGATAAATGCAATAAATAATTTCTTTATAGATAACATGTCTAAGAACTCAGCTACTACTTCCATAAATACTTTTTACGATAATATTGTCTTATGTGAAAAAGAATTCAGTTTCCAACTTATAGAAGAAGCTACAGTGCTCAAATTCCTTATACGAATAAAAAACAGCTCTGCTGGCTCTGAAAACTTAAGTATAGCTTTCATAAAAATTTGTTGTCCCTACATCTTGCCTTTCTTGGTACATATCTTTAATAGTATAATACTGTCATCTAAATATCCCTCTACTTGGAAATTTGCTATTGTTACCCCTATTCCGAAAAACGAAAATCCCTCACAGTTTTCTGACCTTAGGCCTATAAACATCTTGACGGGCTTATCTAAATTGTTTGAGAAAATTTTAGCCAGTCAACTATCTGAACATCTCAATGAAAATAAAATTTTACCCTCTATTCAGTCGGGGTTCCGAAAGGGACATAGTTGCACGACGGCTCTTCTACAAGTAACTGATGATATTATTGGATCACTTGATAAAAATAATTGTACGGTATTGGTAATGCTTGACTTTAGTAAAGCGTTCGATACGGTTAGGCATGATACCTTACTAAAGATCTTGAAAACAAGTGGAGTCTGTACGGAATCACTGCAGCTTTGTCAATCATATCTCAACAATCGTAGACAAAGCGTCAAATTGGGAAATCAATTATCTGCAGCTAGAAATGTCATCTTGGGAGTACCTCAGGGCTCAGTTCTGGGACCACTTTTTTTCACACTTTATACTAGCCAATTTCATAAACATGTTGAACATTGTAAAATACACATGTATGCTGATGACATACAACTATACCTCCCTCTTGAAGTTGATGACTTGAACAACGCTGCTAGAAAGTTGAACAATGACTATTAGAAACCATATCAAATGTTGCCGAACTGCATTCCCTTGTGCTCAACTCAAAAAAATCAGTAGCACTAGTATTTGGAAGCAATGCTCATGTAGCATCAGTTAAAAATAACTTGAAACTGTATCTGAATAATGAAGTAATTAGATTTGAAAGTAATGCAAAAAATCTTGGTTTAATTTTAGATGAGTCTTTAAGATTTAGAGAACATATCAATCGAAATATTCAGAGAGCCTATGGTGCACAACGATTACTATATCCTCACAAAATGTACCTCAATGTACCTATAAAGAAAATGTTATGCGAGTCTCTAGTTTTAGCACAATTCAATTATTGTTTTCCGGTCTATGGACCTTGTCTTGTCTACGATACCTGGTCCAGAGTACAACGTGTTCAAAACTCTTGTATTCGTTATATGCAGTGCTAGTCAAAAGTCCCCTCCCCCCCTCGTATCTTTGGAACGGGTATACTTATAATAATGAAATTTGGAGGGTGGAAATAAACGGATGTAGGCTTCTTAACTGGTCATAACAGGTGACGCAATAGTCATAAATGACGTCACAAGGCCACTGTGACCAAAAATTTTAAATGGGACCCTATGGCAAGTGACAGCTCGTTTGAAAGGTATTGAAAATACCTATTCAGTCATACCAATTTTGTTTGGGTTTCGGCTGATTTTGATTGATAAATTGAAGAAATACGAAAATTATTGTTTCGCATTTAATTAATAAAGATTCTAAAGTACGCCTCTGGTTCATTGTCAAAAAGGTTGACGTGTTTGAATTATCTACTTGTCAGAAGTGTTTATACCTTGAAAATTTACCTAAGCTATTGTTTAACGAGACGTTTACGTGTTTACATAGGCAAAATGGTACGTACTGTAGCCGACAAAGTAGCAGCTATCTTAATAATTGGTGAATGTAGAAACAATTTCCATGCAGCGGAACGACTGTTTAATGAGAGGTACCCCGATCGCCCTATATCGAGGGTTTATTTGAGGGAGCTTCTTCGGAAGTTTGAAGCATCAGGTAGTGTTCAAGATGCCAAACGATCTGGTCGACCAACAATTAGTGATGACAAAAAAATTGACATACTTGGAGAAATGGTAGTGAACCCTACTTCTTCCACAGCCCAAGTTGCGTCTATCTGTGAAGTCAGTCAAAGGACAGTACATAGGGTGTTGGCTAAAAACAAATTTCATCCATACAAATTAAAAATGGTGCACCAACTTTCAGATGATGACCCCAACCGAAGACTAGAATTCTGTGAAACTATGTCCGATAAAATGAACCAACAACCAGGCTACATACAGACAATTTGTTTTAGTGACGAAAGTACTTTCTTTCTCAATGGAAATGTTAACACTCAAAATGTGAGGTATTGGAGTGACACAAATCCTCACATCTTTCGTGAAAAACATACTCAATTTCCAGAAAAAGTAAATGTTTGGGCAGGTATTTTGGGAAACCACATAGTTGGGCCTCTTTTTCTCAATGCTAACTTAACCGGTGAATTGTACCTGGAGATGTTACAAACTGATATTGAGGCGTTAATTCTTGAAATTCTAGAAGATAATCCAGATGAATTCGACAACTTGGAAATAACGTTTCAACAAGATGGTGCTCCTGCACACTATTACGGTGCAGTAAGACGTTACCTAGATGAAGAATATCGTGGTAGATGGATTGGACGACGAGGTTCGATCGAATGGCCAGCTCGGTCACCGGACCTTACACCATTAGATTTTTTTCTATGGGGGTACTTGAAATCTAAGGTTTGCGCTACAGCACCTGACAGTATTGCCATTCTGAAACAACGAATTGTTGAAGAATGTAGGGCAATTTCCGCTGACACACTGGGACGAGTACGACAAGAGTTTAGCAATAGGATGCATTACTGCCAGGAAGTAGATGGAGCACATTTTGAACACTTATTATAAGAACTGGTTCTTAAATCTTTATTAATTAAATGCGAAACAATAATTTTCGTATTTCTTCAATTTATCAATCAAAATCAGCCGAAACCCAAACAAAATTGGTATGACTGAATAGGTATTTTCAATACCTTTCAAACGAGCTGTCACTTGTCATAGGGTCCCATTTAAAATTTTTGGTCACAGTGGCCTTGTGACGTCATTTATGACTATTGCGTCACCTGTTATGACCAGTTAAGAAGCCTACATCCGTTTATTTCCACACTCCAAATTTCATTATTATAAGTATACCCGTTCAAAAGATACGAGGGGGGGAGGGGACTTTTGACTAGCACTGTATATGGAATTAGGAAGTATGAACATGTGTCCCACAAGCTTGCGGAACTGAACTGGTTTAACATGAAAGATAGGTTCAAATTTCATTCATTATGTTTATTTAATAAAATTATATTATAGAGAAATCCGCCTTATTTATATCGTAAAATAACATCCAGGACAGACGTACACAACATAAATTTGAGAAACAAAAATGTAATCACATGTCCACAACACAAGACCGCAATTTTCCAGAGAAGTTTTTCGTATTCGATTTTTCATCTTTATAATTTTATTCCCGATTCGCTAAAACACCATAGTAATTTATATAAATTCAAAAAAGAGCTTAAAAGTTTCCTGCAAGTTAACACATTCTGATGCAGTTCCGTTTCGTATACCCCTTTTTTTTTCTATAATCTGTGTTCCACAAGTAGTCATTTTTCGTTATCTCTCATACAACTTTCTTTTTTTCCACTTGGTTATTGGTGGTGAATATTCAGGTGACCCAACAAATGACAATTGTCAAATGCCAAAAAATTGTGAAATAAAAATTTTGGTTTTAGGATTAGTTAGGTTAGTTTTCAAGTTATAATATGCTTATTTAAAATAGCAAGGGTTGAGTGGTGAACTCCCCCTTGAGATTTTTGTGTAACAAGATGAATATCATGCATTTTATTTTTCATTGAAAATAAAGACATTATTTTTTCACCGTAGTGTGCGCTGGTCAGGCCCTATCTCCCGAAGCCCCGATACATTCGGGAGGGCGCGCCAGCATAATCAACCAATGACCACTCCCCACACCGTGGGGTAAGTGATCATTGGGTCCGAGAATCATGTGCCCTGAGCAAACGCAGTGAGCCAAGAATGACAGCCTTCTGCATCTGTGCGGCTAAGATTTCTGCCTTAGTGCGGCAAGCCGGTATGATTTTAAGATTCGAGAGTAAAGAAGACATCATTCCACCAAGGACTCCAATAATCAGAACAACCATCTTGACAGAGTGATCTGGATAGAGTCTGCGGAGTTCGAAGAGAAAATCTCGATATTTTATCCATTTTTCCTCCTCTTTTCTGACGATATTCGTCTCGCCAGGAGCTGAAAACTCCACGACAAATATCGTTTTGGTCTGGTGGTCGAGAAGGACTACATCAGGCTTATTAGCTTGTATGAGCCTGAGGGTGGGGAACGAATAGTTCCAATAAATTCGGCACTTCTCGTTCCCCACAACGGATTCAATATCCCCCGGAGCGTAGGGCAACACCGGTGTCTCGTCAATACCGTAAGAATGCCGTAGATGGTAATATAGCACTCTTAGGGCCGTATTATGTCGATGGATATAGGCCGAGACCGCATATGCTGGACATGCTGATAGCAAATGCATTAGGGTCTCGGGCGCCTCGCGGCAGGCCCTGCACCTTGTGTCAGGAACCTCTATACCCATCACGCGACTGCGGTAGACTAAGGTGTTGAAGACACCATCCTGGCAAGCCATGATGAACCCCTCAGTTTCCGACTTCAGCCCACTCGACCTGAGAAAAGCGAACGTCAGGCGCTTTGATAAGCCAAGGTCTTCAATATTATTGAAGAAGACCCCATGCATTGGCTTATCCCTGTGTCTCCGCAGAAGTGAGGTGATCTCTGCGGCTTTTATCTGAGCTTTTTGCTGAACGGGTTCCAACTCGGTGACAGAGTTGTAGTCACCTCGTTCAGAGTCGAAAACTATACCGAGTTCATCAGCTGCTCGAGCAGCTGCCCTAAGGAGAAATGCTCCAATTCCTGCTCTCTCATGGTCACGGACCATGCAGAGAAGGGTATCCGAACTCCTGACGACTTTACAGGCTGTATCCAGTACCATTCTGTCATGTAGACACTCCAAACTCAAAAGTCCACAACCTCGCTGTTGTCGGGGGAAGTACAACCTTGGAACGGACGATTTGGGATGCAAACTCCTATAGAGATGCATCATTTTTCGGGTCCTTACGTCGAGTTGATACAGCTCCTCCCGAGTCCACTTCATTACTCCAAACGAGTAGAGTAAGATTGGAACGGCAAGCATATTTGTTGCAGCAACTTTGTTCTTCCCCGACAGTTCCGATGACCAGATCTGTCGAAGTTTGTGCTGATACTTGCCGCGGTGAGAGTTTTTCACTGCAGTTACCTCTTGTGAGTGGCGTTGTTCCACCCCGAGGTAAGTATACGTCTCTCCGGCATCCAGATGGTGTAGGATGCTTCCATCTACAAGCTGCACATCCTCTCCGTAGTCCCCGCATCGTCCTCTTTTGAGATGAACCATTGCACATTTGTCTATCCCGAATTTCATACCGATAGCATGCGTGTACTCTTCCACCACCCTCAAGGACTGATAGAGATCCTTCTCTCCAGAGGTATAAAGTTTAAGATCATCCATATAAAACAGATGGGTGACCTTGTGCCTCCGGTTTCCGGGGGTGCCACAGTTATACCCTCGAGTGTTTCTGAGCGCAACGGATAATGGCAATAGTGAGATGCAGAATAGAAGGGGACTGAGGGAATCACCCTGAAATACACCCCTTCTGAAAGTGACCCACCCTGTTTGGACTCTTGCTTGACCAGATGTTATGGTGAAGCGAGTTCGCCAAAGTGGTATCAGTTGTTCAATGCATCTCGCTATGTTGTCGGGTACCGCAAGGCATCTGAGCAAATGCAAGATGAGCTCATGCGAAATTGTATCAAATGCCTTACGGTAATCGATCCAGGCCATAGAGAGGTTACGCTTATATTGTATCGAGTCCTGCGTTACACATCTATCGATGAGCAGGTTCTCTTTACATCCAGCGACTCCTCTCTTCGACCCTCTCTGCTCATATATCTGTTCGAACACTCGGTCAACTGCGGTGAGTATTCGTGTGTATAAGATGCTTGTAAACAACTTATAACACGAATTCAAGCATGTTATCGGTCTGTATTATCTGTATTATTATTATTATTATTATTATTATTATTATAATACAATGATAAGATTTTACAGCTTTCTTTTCTCAGATGTAATTCGAAAAAATAGCGATCCTACGAAAAAATTGATGGATAACAAAATTGTAGGGAATTTGATTTGAAACAACTTTGTCCATCACAATTTTTCTAGTGAAGTTGAAAATAAACGAGTTATTCAATAAACAAAAATCACCCGTTGAATTCAAGATGACGCAATGGGTCTGCCACCCCAGGGAAGTTAAATTAAGACTGCTAGTGTCCCCCTCAAAGATTTCCGAAAGAAAATTGCCATTAAAAATGTTTGCGTTGTCAAATCCTAAATCGACTGGGGTATTACTGAATT
Organism: Leptinotarsa decemlineata; assembly: GCF_025532065.1. Lineage (NCBI taxonomy): Eukaryota > Metazoa > Arthropoda > Insecta > Coleoptera > Chrysomelidae > Leptinotarsa > Leptinotarsa decemlineata. The sequence goes on from NW_027412534.1 coordinate 116,310, forward strand.
CTCCTAGAGGCGTGAGACTCCTGATGCCGGACCTGCCTTTTCCCATTTTTCTGAATGTCAAATATAGAATTGAAATGAATTAAAAATTTGACAGTTTTGTTAAAAGTATCATAAGACGTTAGGTAAACACAAGAAAATGGTCGGGGTATTTCTGTTAACTCACATCTCCATGATCTCCATTTATTTCTACATAATTATTTGATATCACATATAATTTTGAAGATATTAATTTTTGTCCTCCAAGATAAAGTAGAGTAAAAGTTTGCAGTAGTAGTAACTAAATATTCTTTTATGTACCTTTACTTACCGTAACATTACTAACAAATGATAGTAACACCTCTTGTGAGGACGATGTTTTACCTGTGTAGTTCAACTAGTAACTTAAGTAACGTGATCTGATTGATTTTAATAAAAAAAACTAAAGTCAAACTATAGTCCGTTCATAATTTGTCGATAGCACAAAATGAGGGCCTAAGTCATAAAACGGTCGTAAAACTCGTAAAATCATAGGCGGAGGTTCCTGAGGTGTTTATAATTTTGTGCAGTGCGTGAGTAACTTTTTTTCATATTCCTACAAACATATACGTACCTTTCGTTCCTGCTTGTTTTGTTTGATTGCTTACGATGGCTTCGTCATCATCATCAACATCATCAAGTTTTACACCGGTACTGTTGCGTACAGTCAGTAAGTCTGTCTATTCACCAAGAGAGAAGACTATTGTTTTGAACGTTCACGATGCTCTGGTTTCTCAGAATCCCACAAACACTGTTCAGAACATAATCAAGAGTTGTGCCAACATGACGGGCGTAGGGGAGTCAACAATATATAGGTTCCTATCAGAAAGAAAAAAAAAGGTATAGCTAACCCAAATACAAACGAATACTTAAAGAGGGGGAGAAAACCTATTGAAATTGATGAATTTGCCAAAAATGGTATTCGAAGGAAAATTCACGAATTTTTTTACAAAAAAGAAATACCCAACTTAAACAAAATTTTACAAGAAGTTAGAGACGACCCGGATTTGCCTCATGTCGGACGAACCAAATTGTGGCAAGTTTTAAAAGAATTAAATTTCCGGTGGGAGAAATCAGACCGAAAATCACTTTTGATTGACCGGGAAGAGATAATATGTTGGAGAAGAAAGTATCTAAGATCTATACGAAAATTTCGGGCTGAAGGAAGGCCAATTTACTATCAGGACGAAACGTGGGTAAACGCAGGTCATACTCTCACAAAAATTTGGACAGATAAAAATATATCAAGCTCCAGGCAAGCCTTTATGGAAGGTTGGTCTACTGGTATTTCCCCACCCTCTGTTAAAGGCAGTAGATTGATAGTTTCTCACATTGGCAGTGAAAAAGGATTTGCTGAGCATGGTTTGTTGGAATTTGAATCCAAAAGCACAAAAGACTATCACGAGGAGATGACAGCTGATGTTTTCGAAGAGTATTTTGAGCAGATGATTGAACATATACCACCAAACTCAATTATAGTATTAGATAATGCACCTTATCATTCACGACTAGTTGAAAGACTTCCAACGACTGCGTGGAAGAAACAGGATATCATTGGCTGGCTGCGGAATAAGTCCCTGCCTTACGAAGATGGAATGATTAAAGCAGAACTTTTAAAAATTGCCCGGCAACACAAATCTAAGTTCAAGAAATACGTAGTTGACAAAATGGCGGAAAGACGAAACATCACAGTCCTTAGACTTCCACCCTACCACTGCGAATTAAATCCAATTGAACTCATTTGGGCACAAATGAAAAGCTATGTGGCTAGAAAAAATACGTCATATAAAATACAAGCTGTACGTGAATTGTTATATGAGTCTTTACAACATATTACAGAACAAAATTGGCGAGATGCAGTAAGACATGCAATAGAAGAAGAACAAAAAATGTGGGATCTTGACAATATAATTGATGCGACCGTAGAGACACAACCGCTAATTATTAACCTGCAAGACGACTCGGATTCCGAAGATGATCCTGTTTATTTTGAATTTGAATAGTTTTGTAAGTAATCGTAGTTTATATCATTTAAAAATAGGTATTAATTAAATAAATGTATCTTTTACAAATTGCAAGTAACTTATTATTTTTGAATAAAATAAAGAAATTTTTTTACAATAAAAATACAGTTTATAGTACCTACAGTTTAAGAATATCAATATATTTATTTATTTAAAGTAACTAATGTTTTAATCATATACTCTACGACACTGGTCACTCATTTCCACTCAAAATACCTACATAATCGGATTAAAAGTTTTATAGCTGTATTGTATTTCTTCAGATACAAGGTGGGTTAGTCGAAAACATCTTAAACTGCCAGTTTTAGTTTGGTTTTTGTTATTATATCATATTAGCTGTCCTCTCTGTATTTCAGTTCTCTAATGAGGGTCAAACTTGCAGTGAGCTATCAACAAATTATGAACGGACTATAAGTAATTCGAGTGTTTAAATCTCGCGACAAGTTTTCACATCATAAAAGTTGTGTAATGACTTTATAATTTAGTAAATAGTAAAAATTTCAGAGGAAAAGATTGCTCAAATTCATATCGTGCAGCACTGAGACTAAATCTTATAATTTAATTAAACTCGAATGTTTTTATTCACAATTGAATTTTGTAAAGTCATTGGGAAATGAATAGGTTTAATGTAATTTAAATCTTATTTTTTTAGGGCGTAAATAATAGCTTGTTTTAATTTTTTTTTTTAATAAATTTATTTTATAATTATTTTCATGAATTTCTTGATGAATTTTAAAAGTGATCCACCAGGGTTTTACTAGACATTAATTTCTCAATTACATACTACTGATAATGTCGGGGTTATCAATTTGCACTCTCATAATGACTGAGATAGAAATATTCTCATTTCAAACACTACAAAATGAAAAATTGACGGTAGTGGATAATGCCACAATGTCCTTTTAAGTTATCGCCTGCAACGGATGTAAACAACAAAATGAATTTGAAATTGTTTGTGAACACTTCAGATAAATAAAGTTTGGTTGGTTTTCGTATCGGCCAGTAATAACATTACTTGTTTTCAAGGGAAAGAAGAAGTAAACGAAAGATCCCGCCTGCAGCAGCCGGTGAAACTGCAGCCCTCTTGGGAAGAAAATAATTTAGCTGAAGACGAACTGAATTTCAAAAGTTTAACCATGGATGATGCGAGTTTGCAATTGAATACTCCTCCGGATAGGTACCATTTGGTCTATATTACTTTTCTCATACATGGTATTGGAGTATTGATGCCTTGGAATATGTTTATCACTGCCATTGATGTAAGTACATCAGACAATTGTTCTTATAAATTTGTCAAATCACAGTACTCTAAATAAAAATTGAGCGATTGATAACTATGTTGTTGATAATAAAATCAAATCTGAGTGATTGTCAGCAAATGAATTTGTTGTAATTCTAATCTTTGCCATGCGGAGTCTTTAATTTTTTTTTAAATTCAGTTTGCAACAGGAAATAGGATTAAAATCTGTCTTTCAGCTGGCGATTTGTCTTCTACAACACTTTTTTTATAAATTGATGGATGTAGCCGTTACTACGTGGTAGGAGATCATAATGAAAAGAGAAACGAAAATTTCTATGTTTTTTACCAACACAATACAAACCAATACAATAATTGAAAAATGTTTATTAAATCAAGTTTTTTATTCTGTAGATGAATATTTTTTGCACTAAATTCAGACTCTACAGATATGTGTATGTCCCTCGTTTGTGATATGAATATTGTAACGAATTAAAAAATTAACTGTCTTAAACAAATTTATTTTTAACAATATTTCACTATCACAACTAATTTATGTACAACACTTAGCAACTAACGCTTAATTTATCTTCACAGTTAGATTTCTTTCTTTAAACGCACGATTCACTTTCTAAGTACAGACTTACACCCCCTATAGTCTGGTTCACATGTACTCGATTTAGCTCTTTTTGGTGACATTTTTCAGCCCTGTTCAAAAATTACGACCAAGGTGTCATTCGATTCGTATTTTTGCCTAGAAAGTTTAAGGGAAGGTCCGAAAACGCGCCGATAAAAATTACAAAAGTTATAAACAATTATGTGAAAAAAAATGGGGCTTTAGTTTTTTCTTAATATCTCGGAAAATTTTCAAAATTTTGGAAATTTGAAGAAAGATTTGAAAAGATCAATGAATTTGCGTAAAAAAAATCCCGACTCCGAAACTGTATCTCGATTATTTATAATTTTTACAGAGCCCTGAAAATAGAGCCAAAAGCGGGTAGTCTGACTTCCGCGCGCCTTTCGTCACTCTGACATAAAAACAAAAAAAAATTATTTGAACATATTAAATGTAAATATTAAGGAATGAAAAAATTCATGTAATGTTGGGATACATCAATAAACAATAATCCGCAGTCAAAAAATGTTTATCCCAATTTTAACGTTAATTATAAGTTTGTTAATTAATAACTTTTTCTGAATTGAAAGGTAATATAAAAATCCTTATAATTATTAAGCTAAAACCCTGGAATTTTTTTCCTTTGGTGAAGTTATCCTTAATAGGCAAATAAATAGATTACCGTTGCCAAATTAAAAAAATTGTTATTTTCTATATTTTTATTAACAATTGAAAATTATACTTTTATAAAAAATACATTACATTTTTTTTTTTATTGTTGCAATGTCTCATGGCTAAAAACTAATTAATATATATTTTTTTATTTTTCACAGCTATTGTTAATAAGTTTATTATAAACAAATACATTGGTTACAAGCAATTCCAAAATTTTTTTTTTATTATGTTGATTGAAAAAAAAAACATGATTTTTGGAAAAAAAATGGTTTCTTGGAAAAATTTCTTTGTTGCTAAAAAATACGTTTATTAATTAATAATCGTTTTTTGCAACTAAATATTAAAATTAAGGAACCGTTTTTTTTTAATCATAAATTCTATTGTTCTTTAAGGCTTTGAAAAAACTTTTCTTTTATTCTTTTTTTAATTGTTTATTTAAAAAAAAATGTTATAAACAATTTTTTTTTTATTTTTTTTTTCAATACTTTGTTCTATAAACAAATGTAACTATGTATTTTTTTTAATATCACAATATTAAAAGTTTTATAAAAAATAGAATAAATTAAAAAAAAACACATATTTACTTTCATTATAGAACAAAGTATTGAAAAAAAAAATAAAAAAAAATTTGTTTATAACATTTTTTTTTAAATAAACAATTAAAAAAAGAATAAAAGAAAAGTTTTTTCAAAGCCTTAAAGAACAATAGAATTTATGATCAAAAAAAAACGGTTCCTTAATTTTAATATTTAGTTGCAAAAAACGATTATTAATTAATAAACGTATTTTTTAGCAACAAAGAAATTTTTCCAAGAAACAATTTTTTTTCCAAAAATCATGTTTTTTTTTTCAATCAACATAATAAAAAAAAAAATTTTGGAATTGCTTGTAACCAATGTATTTGTTTATAATAAACTTATTAACAATAGCTGTGAAAAATAAAAAAATATATATTAATTAGTTTTTAGCCATGAGACATTGAAACAATGAAAAAAATGTAATGTATTTTTTATAAAAGTATAATTTTCAATTGTTAATAAAAAAATAGAAAATAACAACTTTTTTATTTTGGCAACGGTAATCTATTTTTTCGCCTATTAAGGATAACTTCACCAAAGGAAAAAAATGCCAGGGTTTTAGTTTAATAATTATAGGGATTTATATATTAACTTTCAATTCAGAAAAAGTTATTAATTAACAAATTTATAATTAACGTTAAAATTGGGATAAACATTTTTTTACTGTGGATTATTGTTTATTGATGTATCCCAACATTACATGAATTCTTTCATTCCTTAATATTTACATTTAATATGTTTAAATGATTTTTTTTTGTTTTTATGTCAGAGTGACGAAAGGCGCGCGGAAGCCAGACTACCCGCTTTTGGCTCTATTTTCAGGGCTCTGTAAAAATTATAAATAATCGAGATACAGTTTCGGAAGTAGGGACTTTTTTTACGGAAATTCATTGATCTTTTCAAATCTTTTTTCAAATTTCCAAAATTTTGACAATTTTCCGAGATATTAAGAAAAAACTGAAGCCCCATTTTTTTATCACTTAATTGTTTATAACTTTTGTAATTTTTATCGGCGCGTTTTCGGACCTTTCCTTAAACTTTCTAGGCAAAAATACGAATCACGCGTAATTTTTGGACAGGGCTGAAAAATGTAAAAAAAAGTACATGTGAACTAGACTACTAGGGACGGGAGGCCGGCTTTATATAGCGGCAACGATCACTGCAGATCCCTCTCGTCATTTCGACACTCATCTAGAATTGTCGTTGCGGTTCGTCGACCGCATTCTTTTCGCGATGAGTCATATGTTCGGTCGCTGAGATATCGGTCAGGGCCGGCTTCAGATTCATTACAATATTATAAACTTGAATTCAGCCTAGGTATTATTTTTACTTTTAGGACATTGACTAATCCTATACAAATTATTTTGTCATACCGTCTTACTCAGCTCTCAGAAATGATCTTCAAGGTAATGACATCAGCAGTAGCTCCAAAAGTTTCAAATTGTTTTAACTTTCCAGAAAAGCACTCTGATCATTAAGAGTGCTCATGGGTGTATCCAGATGATATTTGTGCTCGACAATTCACCCGAAAATTAGTTATTTTTTCAAATGACTCTTTGAATCTGTTATACTTATTGAAAAATATATTTATTTCAGTAATGGTTCTGTGAGGCAAAAATCTACGCATACCAAGTAATCGTTTTCTTTTCTTTTCAGTATTTTACGAAATATAAGTTGGGAAAGACGTACATAGGATTTGTATTTCCATATGCAGCTAATTTTATGCAATTGCTAACGTTCTCAGCGCAAGTTCCTAGCCTGTTATTCAGTTGGATGAATATTTTTGTACAAATGGGGTAAGTTGAGAAATCAAATGTATCACTACTATTATCTTTTCAATTTCTGTATAGCCCAAAACAAGTATGTGTTTCATTTTTGAAATTATTTCGAATTCTTGTTATTCTTCATGTTCGAAATGTGTTTACTTACAATATAGGTATTTTTTGCCATCATTTTCAATTTTCATAGAAATTATGTTTAAATACATTAAACTCAAACACAGATTAATCAGAAACTGATTTATTCTTCTTTTTTGTCATTTCACTGAAGGGATAAATACATATTTTTATTGATTTCAGAGGCAATCTCACAACCAGAATTGTGTGGAGTATTGGTGTAGAAGTTGTTATGTTTCTTATAACGGTTATTATAGCCATGTGTGATACAAGTGCAATACCGTATGGATTTTTTTGGATTACAATGATATGTGTTGTTCTGATAAATAGTAAGTTTGAAATTACTTTCATTCTATTATTCAACCGAAATGAAAATTTTTTAGGGCATGTTAAGAATATGAGTCATATTTGTCAGAGTAGTTGATTTATTTTTCCAATGCACTCCATAAGTTTTTTGTCAGTAATTTTTTGAAGAGAAATTAAGTTTGGTTTTCTTATATTTTTTTCAATCACATGGCTAATGACCAAAGCAGTCTATGCCGTTGACATCGGAAGTAAATACCACACATAGAAACTGATGAGAATATTTTCAATGGGGAATGTTCCTCAATTTGGGTTATTACAGCAAATGCAAGTTTGAACAAAAAAAAGTTGAGTTTAATTCGTGAGTTTTTCAAATTCACTTCAAAAGTATTCAGGTTGATGTTTCAAATGTTGGGTTTTAATTTTTAAAGGAATTTGTTTCTAATTCAAATATTGGCAACAGCGCCTATATCAAGTTGAAATAATTCATACGTACCTACATATTCTACTTTAAAAAATGTAAAATTATCTTTATGAATCAACAACTAAGGCAAAATATAAATTATAGTTCAATACCACCTCCAGAAGCCACATAAACAACAGTTGTTTTGTTATTTATATAGAGGAAGATAGGTTAGGTGCACAAAATATCATATGTCACAGAATGTCTCGGAACTCGGAACATAAGTAAACAGAACAGCATGCCTCTGAAATATGTCATCTTTGTTTGTCTCATACAGGTAACAGATTCATTGTCCTTTATTAGCTATAACCGATGTTGCCAAATGGTGAAATAGAAACGAATCCCTTTAAATGTTGAATGCATTATTTCATTCCTCTTTTTTGAGTATTTAAATAATTTTTTAAAGAAAAACGTTGAAATGATAAGTTTAAAATGCGTTGTTTTAGAGCTCTTTTATGAAAACTACTTGATTTTCGTCAGGAGGAACATTCACCATTCTCAAATCCAGAAAAAAATTTGAGCTAATGTTTCATTCAAATGTCAAAACGTCATCAAGTTTTGTTAAATTTCAGAAAAATTACGTATACCAATTATATTAGGGTCTTACAAAAATGGAACTTTATAGGTAGTTATTATTTGAGTGGCGATGTTTTTCAAAAGTAAACTTTCCCATATTGTGAAAGAGGAGAAAAACAGTTCAAATCCTAATATCACTGACGAAAATTTATCTAAATGAACGTGGATTGATAATTGCTATGTTATTCACAACCAACTATCAAATTTCTACTTTTCTACAAACACCCAAGAAAACGATACTCAATGAGGTACAGGACATATACAAAATTCTATGTTCCTCCTGCTCCAGAACCTACATCGGTCAGACCAACAGAAGAGTCTCCAACAGAGCCTACGAACATGAGATTGCTGTCAGTAAATCAGATCTAGCCGCATCCCTCATCATTGTGAAACAGTCCACACAATAAACTTCGGAAACACCAAAACCATTGATCAATTGGTTATTTCGTGGCCGAGATTTTCAGTGTTACTATCTTCATTTGGGTTTGAAGGCCATCGTAGTATGGAACTGCATCCTTTAAAAGTGTTTTGCTTGTTTCACGATTTGGATGTTGGTATATCAGTTGGCTCATGCCATGCAATTCTTTCGGAAATTTCGAATACGAAGCGTATGACAGCGAAGTTCATTCCAAATTGCTGAATTTTGACTAAAAAAAACCGTCACAATACGAGTAGCAATACAAAGAAAACGTCCGGTATTGTGGAAAAACAATTCATGGCTTTTGCATTACAATAACGCACCTGCTCACTCTTCATTCGTAATTTTTTGGTCATAAACAACACCGTAATCATGTCTCAGCCACCGTATTCACCAGATTTGGCCCCCTGTGACTTTTTTCTGTTTCCAAGATTGAAGAGGCCCATGAAAGGACGGCGTTTTGCGACGGTTGAGGAGATAAAAACGGAATCGCAGAGAGAGCTAAAGGTCATACCAAAAGAGCATATCGGTAGTGCTTCGAAGATTGGAAAAAACTCTGGCATAAGTGTATAATATCTGAGGGGAACTACTTTGAAAGGCCCAAATAGAAATTGATGAATAAATAGATAATTTTTTTGAGGAAAATGAAAATTCATCTTACTTTTTGGACAGCGTACATATTCAAATAGAGATTCTTTCACTAAATAGCTTTTGCATGTATATCAGTATAATAATAACGAATAATTAAGTTGTTTTCTTGGAAATATAAACTTTTTATTGTTAATGATGCCTTTTTTTTAAATGGGGAATGTTTCTCCTGACGCTCTAAAACAACGCATTTTAAACTTATCATTTCAACCTTATTCTTTAAAAAATTATCTAAATACTTGAAAAAGGGAAATGAAATAATGCATTCAACTTTTAAAGGGATTCGTTTCTATTTCACCATTTGGCAACATCGGTTATAGCTAATAAAGGACAATGAATCTGTTACCTGTATGAGACAAACAAAGATGACATATTTCAGAGGCGTGCTGTTCTGTTTACTTATGTTCCGAGTTCCGAGACGTTCTGTGACATATGAAATTTTGTGCACCTAACCTATCTTCCTCTATATGAATAAATAACAAAACAACTGTTGTTTATGTGGCTTGTGGAGGTGGTATTGAACTATAAATTATAATTTGCCTTAATTGTTGATTTATAAAGATAATTTTCCTTTTTTACTGTTTCACAATGATGAGGGATACGACTAGATCTGATTTACTGACAGCAATCTCATGTTCGTAGGCTCTGTTGGAGACTCTTCTGTTGGTCTGACCGATGTAGGTTCTGGAGCAGGAGGAACATAATATTTTGTATATGTCCTGTGTCTCATTGAATATCGTGTTCTTGGGTGTTCGTGGAAAAGTGGAAATTTGATAGTTGGTTGTGAATAACGTAGCAATTATCAATCCACGTTCATTAAATAAATTTTCGTCAGTGATATTAGGATTTAAACTGTTTTTCTCCTCTTTCACAATATGGGAAAGTTTACTTTTGAAAAACATCGCCACTCAAATAATAATTACTTATAAAGTTCCATTTTTGTAAGACCCTAATATAATTGGTATACGTAATTTTCCTGAAATTTAACAAACCTTGATGACGTTTTGACATTTGAATGAAACACTAGCTCAAATTTTTTTTCTGGATTTGAGAATGGTGAATGTTCCTCCTGACGAAAATCAAGTAGTTTTCATAAAAGAGCTCTAAAACAACGCATTTTAAACTTATCATTTCAACCTTTTTCTTTAAAAAATGATTTGAATACTTGAAAAAGAGAAATGAAATAATTCATTTAACATTTAAAGGGATTAGTTTCTAATTCACCATTTGGCAACATCGGCAATAGCTAATAAAGGACAATGAATCTGTTACCTGTACGAGACAAACAAAGATGACATATTTCAGAGGCGTGCTGTTCTGTTTACTTATGTTCCGAGTTCCGAGACATTCTATGACATATGACATTTTGTGCACCTAACCTATCTTCCTCTATATAAATAAATAACAAAACAACTGTTGTTTATGTGGTTTGTGGAGGTGGTATTGAACTATAATTAATATTTTGCCTTACTTATTGATTTATAAAGATAATTTTCCTTTTTTAAAGTAGAATATCTAGGTACGTATAAATTATTTCAACTTGATATAAATTATTTCAACTTGATATAGGCGCCAATATGTGAATTAGAAACAAATCCCTACAAAAATCAAAACCCAACATTTGAAACATCAATTTGAATACTTTTCGAAGTGAATTTGAAAAACTCATGAATTAAACTCAACTTTATTTTGTTCAAACTTGCATTTGCTGTAATAACCCAAATTGAGAAATATTCCCCATTGTATTCATAAATATATACAAAAATTCGTAATTCACAACACAGAATATATAAATATATGTCACTTATGTATGATTGAAATAAATGTCCATGCAATAATTATTTTGATTCTAATTAGATTATGATCACAGCATGATAAAGAAACTCATATTTGTTTCACAATTTCAACATCTAACAAATTCATCAATAATTCAACGTTTCAGTCGCAAATGGAATATATCAGAACACTATTTTCGGAATGGCTGCGAAACTACCTGGAAAATACACAGGTGCTGTGATATTGGGGTCGAACATTAGTGGCACCTTCACTGCCCTTGTTAGTTTATTTTCTTCTTCGATAACGCCTAATGCAAGAATGGCTGCCATTTACTATTTCATAACATCGCTGTTTGTGCTGTTGATTTGTTTTGATACATACTTTGCCTTACCACTGAATGTAAGTATCATATTATCATTATAAGCGTTTTGTGTGTATCGTTCGAAATTTTTCAGAGATATTATAGACACTATGAGCTGAAGGAGAAAAAGGAAATACAGAAACAGAGACAAGTTGGTAGAGGTGCAAAAGAAAGAGTTCCTTATCTGTATATTTTGAAAAAATGTTTTCCTCAATTGTTGAACGTGTTTTTGGTATTTTTCGTTACTTTAGCAATCTTTCCAGCAGTGCATTCTGGTAAGTTTTATTCTAGTAGTTTTACCATTAAAATATTTGTTTTTCGTGTACAGAATAGCTCATATAATAAATCTAAAGACTATCGAGGAGAGATAAATAATTATAAGAAAATAAATATTTCAAATCAAATCAAAATATGCTTTATTGTCCAAGAATAAATCTTATTGACAAAGCGTGTTATATAGAATGGATAGTAAGTATAAATATGAAACCTATATATATATATATATATATATATATATATATATATATATATATATAAGTAATATACATACAAACATAAATATAAATCAAATGTAAATATAAATACATAAATATAGAAATAAATACAATTATAAACATACATAAATAACAAAACAACTGTTAATTATGTGGCTTGTGGAGGTGGTATTGAACTATAATTTATATTTTGCCTTAATTGTTGATTTATAAACATTTTTTTCCTTTTTTAAAGTAGAATATCTAGGTATGTATAAATTATTTCAACTTGATATATTTCAACAATTATAAACATAAAAAATATAAATATAATCATGGTCTTAGTCATAAAGTCGAGGTGAAATATACTTTAAAATCGAAATTAATATCTTATAAATAGAGTATTAAAACTAAGACTAACTAACAATTACCAATCAATGGGTATGATGGTATGTCAATAAAAATAAGTACGAACACATAAAACATATATATGTACATACATTTTAAGAATGATAAAAGCAAAGTTGATACAAGTTACGGTAAGAATTATAAGCTACAAACATTACAAACTCAGGGCTTTTCAGGACTAAGTCAACATAATACTCCTGTATACTGTAGAATGCCTTTTTCACAAGTGCATTTTTAAAGGTCTTTCGAAATAATGGATAGTTTGTAATATTCTTAAAGAGACTAGGTAAATGGTTATATAACTTTTTAATTTCAAATATAATGGAATTTTTAGTTGAAAACGTTGTAGGTTTAGGCAGATGAATATTATCATTTTGTCTTGTATTATACACTGTTTCTTTAGATATTTTGGTCTTGTGCATTAGGCAGACCGTTTCTAAAGATGAAGAGTGGTTTGCAGTGGTCCCTAGGTTTACTTTTAGAAATGTATCTAATTGCTCTTTTCTGAGACACAAAAATTGAATTCATCAACTGGTTCTTTCCAAATCCCCACACTCGACCCAATAAATCCAGCTTCTTAACAAAGATGATTAGTTTGTATGGTGAGTGGTCTCTGATACGGCTCTGCCGTACTCTTACCATCTGATCTTCACAAAAAACTTCCTGCATATGCAATTGGCAATATAACTGAAAGAGTCGACCTTCAATTCTGGAACGGCCACACTTGCAGATTCCTGCACTGACGCTTGTCGGATATAATCCAACGCCCTTCGTGGTATCAGCCAGGGGAGTAGTTGTTTTCTGATAGGCGTCAGCCCATTCAACCTACTGTGTAGGTATATCGAGACTTGCTTGAACGTTTAAAGTTCATTTGCTTTAGATTTGTTTACTGCCAGTCTTCAAGCATAACCCATTGACTAATAAGAAAGTTTTTCTTCCTTATGCAGAGGAATCGGGCAAATTACGGATGTGCAGTTGGTTAGTACCTCATCCCCTAGATGGAGTGACATTTTGTGATGTTCGCTCCAACTTCGGAAGAGGAATGAAATACTCTGAAAGAATTCCGATTTCCAATTAAGGGATATCATTGACTTTACGTCGATGATGGTCACTATCTTGCACTGACGAGTGGCTAATGAGCCCGAAACCGGTCTGCAAGTGTGCCCGTTTCAGAATTGAAGGTCGACTCTTTCAGTTGTACTGCAAACTGCATACACAGGAAATTTTCTGTGAAGATTTCTGCACTGACGCCTGTCGGATATAATCCAACGCTCTTCGTGGTATTAGCCAGGGGAGTAGTTGTTTTCTGATAGGCGTCAGTCCATTAAACCTACTGTGTAGGTATATTCGAGACTGGCTTGAACGTTTAAAGTTCATTTGCTTTAGATTCATTTATGAACCAACAACTATCTGCTCTTAATATTTCCTTCACCCGGAGGAGGCAGTTCGTAGTTGACAGTTGGAGGCATAAAGTCAGAGGTCATTTCCATGTAAGTGCCTTCTTTTTTGAGGACACGTTCAGCTACAGCTAATTTGTCGGTTTGTCGACAATTTCTTTTGTGTTCAAAGAGAAGGGTACCTTTACTTTATTTCGTGGTTCCAATGTAGGCCGACCTACAGCTACAAGGAATTCGGTATACCTCAGGTGTTTGCTAAAGGTTTTCTCTGGGATCCTTAGCTGACCTTAGATTTTCTCTGATGGTTTTTGTTGGCCTATATATTGGTTTCACATCGTGTTTTCAAATCAATTCTACTATTATTTGAAGAATCTAAGGCCCTGTTTATATTTGCTTCTTTCATAACCAAATTCCAGTCGGCATCTCTAGCAGATGAACTGAATCTCAGAAAATCAGCATTTTTGTAATTGTAACGATTATCGTTGTTTATCCAGGGTTTTTTAAAATATATTCTCCAATTGGGAGGATAATACTCAAAGCAGGGTGATACTGATATTTACTCAAAAAAGTTGCAGAATCTCTAGTTACTTTACAGTGACCGCTATAATTAAACTTCTATAATATCATCTTATTAAGTAAACTGTTCAATGAAGATGCATATTGTTAATTAATAATTACCTAGCTTTTTCAATAATTCACTTCAAGATTTATTTTCCTAGAATCATTTATTTTTTTACAATACTTCCTCATTTTTATAAATTTTTATATTAATATTTAATAATTTCCCAAATTCACCCGCGGAGGCTTATTTTCGGCGTTAAATTAAAATTATTAGTAATTGAGATGGAGTTTCGGGAGTTGAGACTTTTTTTGTAAATTTCCTCTTCAAGGAACTTTTTTAAATTTTTTAATTCTTTATAGTTTTTGAAATATTAGCAAAAACTAAGTACTTTTTTTACATCTTGATTTGTTTATAACTTTTGCATTTTTTATTTGCTAAAAAAAACGTTTTAGCACGTTTTTCTAGATATCATTCTGAATTGAATGAACCATGTATTTTTCCGAACATATCTATATTTTTCACCGTTTTCAACTTGGAAGCTTGACTATATTGCTTAAGTTATAGTAAAATTACAGAATATTTTTGAAAATTATATAAAAATATTGTAAATTTATAATAATTATTCAATTTTTTACAGGAATCAAGCCCTATGACAAAAATTTCTTCATCCCTGAAAAATATTATACAAGTATAACGTGTTTCATAACCTTCAATGTGTTTGCCATGATCGGTAGCTGGCTTCCAAGTTATTTCGTATGGGTGAGTTGGCAACTTTTCCAAATTTATTCAATTTAACTGATTCAATCTATAATGGGTTTCAGCCTGGACCAAAATTTTTGTGGATACCCGTCTCATTGAGACTTTTATACATCCCGTTTTATTTATTATGTAATTATCTTGTGGATGGACAAGTGAGAATTTTACCAGTTCTGATTTCCAATGATTGGGTTTATTGGATAGTCGCAGTTACTATGGCATTGTCTAGCGGATATTTCAGTTCACTGGGGATGATGTATACGCCAAGGTAAAGTTTTATTTTATGCTGATTTAGTTTTATTCAATGGGGAATGTTTCTCCCGACGAAAATCAAGTAGTTTTCATAAAAGAGCTCTAAAACAACGCATTTTGAACTTATCATTTCAATCTTTTTCTTTAAAAAATCATTTAAATACTCAAAAAAGGGGAATGAAATAATGCATTCAACATTTGAAGGGATTCGTTTTTATTTCACCATTTGGCAACATCGGTTATAGCTAATAAAGGACAATGAATCTGTTTCCTGTATGAGACAAACAAAGATGACATATTTCAGAGGCGTGCTGTTCTGTTTACTTATGTTCCGAGTTCCGAGACATTCTGTGACATATGACATTTTTTGCACCTAACCTATCTTCCTATATATAAATAAATAACAAAACAACTGTTGTTTATGTGGCTTGTGGAGGTGGTATTGAACTATCATATATAAGTATTTTGCCTCAATTGTTGATTTATAAAGATAATTTTCCTTTTTAAAAGTAGAATATCCAGGTACGTATAAATTATTTCAACTTGATATAGGCGCTGTTGCCAATATGTGAATTAGAAACAAATCCCTTTAAAAATTAAAACCCAACATTTGAAACATCAACTTGAATACTTTTGAAGTGAATTTGAAAATCTCATGAATTAAACTCAACTTTATTTTGTTCAAACTTGCATTTGTTGTAATAACCCAAATTGAGGAACATTCCTTATACAGAAACCACCAACATTTTGTATGTTCCGTGTGATTTTTTTACATTTTTCATGTGATTTTTCAAAAAATTACTTTATTCGTAAGAGTGTTTGGCAGGGTGAGTCCGTGAGTAGTTGTTGAAAAGAAACTTGTTGATTTTTATTTTTAAATAGACATTTAGGAATGTAATTTATAACCTCAACTCCACTCGAAACAAAAATACAGTCCAAACAGTGGACTGCAAAAAAGGGGAAATCGGCTCTAAAAAAAGCAAAAACTGTTTTTCCGGCTGGGAAAGTGATGGCTACTGTTTTTTAAGATAGTCATGGAGTTATTTCAGTCGATTATTTGATTAAGGCTTTCGCGGCCGAGAAGATCAATCGATTATCTTCATAAAGAAAAAACCATCACAGGAGCATACTACGCATCATTTATTGACAAGCTGAAGGCAGAACTTACGAAAAAACGGCCACATTTGCCAAAAAAGAAAATCCTGTTTCACCAAGACAACGCAAGGTCTCACACCTCAGTGTTTGTCATGACGAAAAACCACGAATTATGGTTTGAACTGTTTGATCATCCGTCTTACTCACCAGATCTAGTCCCATGCGATTTTTTTTTGTTTACTCATCTAAAAGTTGCGCTCGGAGGACAGATATTTTCGTCAAACGAATAGGCAATCACCTTCGTGAACAATTATTTTGCAGAGAAAAACGCCGACTATTTGGACGGGTTATAGAGGTGGGAACATCGCTGGGAGTTGAAAGGATCCAATGTGGGAATATTTTTTTAAAAATATGAAAAAATGTCTTGTAACTTTGTTAGTTTGGAAACTTTTGAAACTACCCTCGTAAATATGGAAAAAAACATACTGAGAATAATAAAACAAATGAAAATATGTCAATTTATTTCAAAATATATTCTTTTGGATGTGTCTTGAATTTCGTATAATTCATTTTATTCACATTGTTAGGTTTTTTATTATATAAATTAGCTCCATCATGAAAAATACATTTTTGACCAAATTTGTTTTTGTGTAGTTGTAAAACTATATTTTGAATTTGCCGTCTATTATGATCATGAATTGAATTTATTTCGTCGAAACATAGTACTAAATCTTTCTTATTATTATCAACATTATAAATGAACATACATATTTTGAAATGGTATATTTCCATAATATCAAATAGTTGGGGTTTATACAGATTGCTGGTCTTTTCTCTGTGATTCAGCTTATATATAAATTTTATAAATTTATTTTGTAACTGTTGTAAAAAGGTTTTAGATGAGAAGAATTAGCTTTTGCCCAAACTTATGTTAGGCATTAAAAATTCGAATAAACAAATAATATTTCAGAAAGGATGAAAAGACAAAAAAGTATATATACATATAAAATTATTAAAACAACGATAAAAATAAAATAAAAACAACAATAAAAATTAATTGGCGCTCCGGGGCGACTTCATTGATTCCAGTGGCGCATTTGCTTTTTCAGCTGCAGGAAAACCCGGAAAAACCTGCAGCACCACATCATCTGAAGATCTTGATCTAACAATGTCCTCTCTCTCATAAAACAAAATGTAGGGTGTCTCCAGAGGCTCCAATAAATTCAATGCATCGCCAGAACACTTGGTGATACGACTGTAGTCAAACTTAAACCACCCCGTTTCGTCTTTGATCAAGGCGTAATAATGACCAAATTCAACGCTAGAACCACAGTGAATAATGACTGCATGAATATTATAATAGTGTTCTGCTAGATTGAAGTGTTCATCTATTTCGAACCTTCCAAAGAGTTTCTTGCTTCCGTTAGAGGTTGAGTCTTGTTTGTTCAACATTGACTGGAGCCTCAGCTATACTTGTTTCCTTATAACAGTCAGTTAGTTTGGCGTATGTTTGGCAATACAGTCGATCATCACCTGTTAAAAATTCCAATTTCAGATGATTTAACAAAAAGCTTTGCACGGACTGGTTATTAGTCATATTAGGAAAAGCTAGATGAAGTTCCAGAAATTCAATGAAATTCCAGAAAATGTTTTCAAATACTTGAAAGGAATAATAATCCTTATTTTATGAGATATACCTACAAGAGGTGCAATTTTTTTCTGAGTTGACTTATATGTGATCCAGATATAAACCTAAAAATTTTACTTCAACATTAACTAAAAATTCCATAATATTTGAGAGTCGGGAGATATTCAGTCATCTACCATTTGAAAAGTCAGTTTTCTAAGTCTGTGAAAGAATTTTTATGCAATCTAGAGCCTTATACTATATATGAATATTTTAAGAGACCACTTTGAATTTTATTTTATTAATACTGTACTTATATGTGCATGTAAAATGTTTTATTCAAATTTTGTATCTTATTACCCTTTGCAATTTTGTTTACTGATGTATTTCTCGGACAAAGTATTTCTTTTACCTTTTATAAAGGTTTATATTACTATAGAAATAAATGAATATCTATCATCTATCTATCTATTCAAAATTGCACATGAGCATAATGTTATTTATGTCTTGGAACATCTGAAGATAGTGTCATTATGTCTTGTTGTAGGATGGTGGAGGAAAGGTTCGCTACAACAGCTGGTATGTTTGCTGCCGCTGCTCTGGTGACAGGTATATTTTCTGGTATCCTGACATCATTTCTGTGGCCTTGGATAATAACGCATGTAGGTAACTAGCAGAAGTGTCTGGTGTATGACACAGAAAAAGAATTCGCCATTAGATTCAATTTATGAAATGTTTTTTCTGGTCATATACCCTCGTTATTTTCGTCATGAGCAGTACATTGACTAGAAGTAGAAAATCAAGAAACGCAATCATCCAATCATCGTTCTTCCAATGAAGTTGGATTAGTTTTTGGTTACAATTCATCGTCATGAATCTTTGTGAGTTGTTTTTTTCGTTTATTGTTAATGACACATTTGAGTACCAAATATTTTGTTATAATGTTATGCTTAAAATGTTTTCGACTTGTTAGTTCCTAGTTTTTACATCATATTTGAATTCAACATTATTACAGTTTATAGTATATACGAAGTCAATTTGAACGAATATTACTGGAGTTTTATCCCAACACTAAACCGTTATTTCCAACACCTCGACACGTGTTTCGATCACCAATTGGTCATCTTCACTAGGAAGATTAAATAATTCAAGTGGCATGAAAACTAAGTAGTTACCGAATGCCGGCAGTTTCTTTGTATGGCATGGGCGGCGTGATATAATTTTTTGTCAAATCATTATTTTTATGTAGGAGGTTTTATATGGTATTTATTAACTAGTAAATTTATCAGACCCAGTAGATTAATCTTTGACTTCGTATAGACTATACAATAATTTTTAATGTCTTAGATTTTTTTTTGTTGAATGTTATTGGGAAAAACTTGAACGTTCAATTTGATAATAATTGCTAAAAAGCAGGAAAACGAACAACTTTCATCAGTTCGGACTTCCATTATCTAATATAATATAAATTGATTTGAAAACCCTGAAAAATCGGTTGATCTTATTGATATACCGAAAATAACAATTTTATTAAACAAAAAACTGAAATTACAAAGAAATAACATACAAGCAACAACCAAACAAATAAAAAATTTGAATATTAATAAAAGCTGAAAAATAAAAATGAAAAATTATTAACAAGGAAAGAAAAAAAACTATTATATAATATATATATATATATATATATATATATATATATTATATAATATATATATATATATATATATATATTATATATATATATATATATATATATATATATATATATATATATATATATATATATATATATATATTAAATTTTACAAAAAGGATTTGAAGCTTTATATCTTCTATTAATTATCTTTCGAGCCAACTGTCGCTTTCGACAGTTGGCTCGCAGATAATTAATAGAAGATATAAAGCTTCAAATCCTTTTTGTAAAATTTAATATTGAAATACTGAAAATAAAGGAAAATTAGTTGCATCATTAAAAATATATATATATAGATATATATATATATATATATATATATATATATATATATATATATATATATATATATATATATATATATATATATATATGATGAGCTGTTTTCTCGGGTTTCGCTCCGTGTTCTGTGTATTTTCTCCCCATAAGGATTATTTGGCAGCCGCCAAGACCACACGGAAACAACAAAAAACTCGAGATACACCGGTCATAACAACCACACTACCATATATTGCAGGAACAACAGATAAAATCAGTAGAATTCTTCACCGACATAACATATCAACTTCGTTCGTACCAGAACGAACAATAAGGTCCATGCTTCGTAATCCCAAGGATCAGATAGCACTGGAATCACAAGGAGTGTATGAAGTACCATGCCATGATTGTGACAGGACTTACATCGGCCAGACCAACAGACGAATCAACATTCGCAAAGATGAACACAAACTAGCAGTGAAGGGAAAAGTCACCACGTCTTCTCTCTTCCAACACGTACTTCAAACAGGACATAACATCAATTTCGACAACACAAAAATGCTAGCAAGCAACGAAAACTTTTACTCACGAACAATCAGAGAGGCAATCGAAATTGAAAAACGACCTAATAATATGAACAAGAGGGATGATGCGCAAAGATTACCATCAACATGGAGATCCGTTTTATCACTTCGCACAAGCAATCAGACCGCTCAACTTCAGAGGCAAAACTCGGTACATGACAATACAGGTACAATAACAGAGACAGGAGAGGCAGCTCAGGTAATAAGACCAAAACAGGTAGTCGAACAAACACAGGTAGTGGCAGCAACGCAGGTAAAGGGAAACATCCATCACTATAAATTGAGACACAGAGTTCGAAGTAATCAGTCTAGTTGTAAAAACCAGACATCACCAGAAGATGGCAAATGAGACTTTGCCGAAACGTTGTGAAAATAATCCTTATGGGGAGAAAATACACAGAACACGGAGCGAAACCCGAGAAAACAGCTCATCATACTTTATCCGTGAGAATCTTCGAGTTAACATATATATATATATATATATATATATATATATATATATATATATATATATAATATAATATAAAAATATATTATAAAATTATAATTTTTATTTTTCAGCTTTTAATAATATTTAAATTTTTTATTTGTTTGGTTGTTGTTTATATGTTATTTCTTTGTAATTTCAGTTTTTTGTTTAATAAAATTGTTATTTTCGAGTAACCTTATTAATTTTTAATTGTTTTTTTCAGGGTTTTAAAATCAATTTATATTATATTAGACAATGGAAGTCCGAACTGATGAAATACACCACGAAACATTCTCAAGCACCTTCAAACAAAACGAACAAACATTCACCTAAATTACCAAGTTTGTTTTTAGTGCTTTATAAGTTATATGTAAAGGGTAGTGTGATGTGTAACTACTTTTGTTAGCGCCAAAGAAAAAGCAAAGCTCTAAATAACAAATTCAAAATAACTTTTAGCAATTATACCAAGGGCTGAGTATCTGGTTTAAGGTGGAGTCATGAAAAACGAACAATTTTTCTGATAATACTCAGTATTTTGTTTTTGATGGAAAAAAACCTTCTATATCTCTCTGATACGTTTGCTGATAGTATAGTAGAAAAAAGCAGGCAGGAATTCCATGAAGCATGGAAAATGAAATATACTGCTTTCCTTATATTATTGCTTTCAAACTACTTCAATTTTTCATGACTCATCCTTAGCCTTTTGTATACAATGTTGAAAATAAATGGACGTTATTGAACTTTTTACCATAAATTTTGTGATACATTCATTATTTACACTTTTTCACTGTATCAATACCTCAAGTTTTTTTTTCTGATTCTGCATGGCTTTTTATATTTTTTTCTATACTTATGAAACAATAAAATTTAGTTAATTTTAATGCAACTATTTTGTGCTACAATTGACAATCTTTCCTTTATTATTGTAAAAGACTGAAGCAGTGAATATAAGTGTATGTATACACATATACATACTCCCACGTGTATGTGTATACATACTCCCATATATGTAAGTATGGATATATTTTGTAAGATTGATATAATTGGAATTTGGTGTTGGTAGAATCAACTCAGAGCTATATGGGCAAAATAATGACTTTTCCATATTCGTATTGATTACATTTTACAATAGAGAAGTTGAAAGAAAAGAAGTTTTTTGAATCAAAAATTATCTCCGATAACAGAGTCCTTTTCTTGTTTTTAGTAGAAGATTACAGTCGGTTCTCAGCCCCACCCCACCACTATGACGTTAATAATAGCATTGACCTTGGCTGACGTCACACGACGTTGAGTGACGTCACACGACCTTGAGCTATATGCAAGGCCATATGACTTTAATCAGAGGATTGATCGTGAGATTCGAGTCAATGAGCTATGTACATGAAATATGACCTTGGGCGTGGGGTTTGACTTTGAACATGGAATTTTACCTTGATATTGGGGGGTAGAATACAAGATGAAGTCAGGGTTTGACATTGTCCTTCATGTATAACTACGTACAAGTTTGTACAGAGTAAACACACACGTCTGCATAGCACGAAGATCCACCAACTAATGACCTTCCTGTTATCAAATTGGACGCGTGAGCGTAAGATGAGAATACGTTTCAAATGGGACCTAAATTGGTAGTATTACTAAAGCATTTTAAAATCTTATTGCAAATATTACATTTGAAATTTTTTCGACCGATTTTATTAGAACGTTCCCAAACTGAAGAAATTGTCTTTGGACCTGGTCTCATTTCTCGGTTAATATAAATCAAACTAATGGCAGCACGACTTTGTACCTGGAACAGTGATTCGTATCTGATCTGAATCTGTGAAAGCGTGAACAACTATTTCATTGTCAATACTTATTTAGTGATTCCCCTGCACATTGCGAGTGATTTATAGTTCGAATGATGATTTGATTATTCATATAATTCGATTCTGCCCATTACTACAACTGTCTGTTCGTATTGCCTTCTGTTAGGGCATCGAGTTGGGACGTCAGGTGGCTGTAGTGGGACGCTACCTCTGGGTAGCGTCCTTCTATGAGCGTATCGAGATGGAAGTGGTAGGGTTGTCTGTGACATCATTTTGAACCGTTCCCAAAAACTAGCGAGCGTTCGTTATATCAGTTTACATCAAGCACGTTGGTAAAAACGTATTTGAAAACATGTATTTACGTGATTGTGGTGAATTTTTCGTTGTTATAAATAATCTTTGTCAGCATCAACTACAGAATTGCCATCAGTGAAGTGAGTGGGATTAGATGATGGTGCTGCTGTTGCAACACCTACGTTCACATGTAATTTTTGTAATGTGAGGATTCACGTAACGCAAGTGAATTTTCACAAGAGGAGGCTACAGCATAAGAATAATTCATATATTGAATTAAGTGATGGTGTTTAAATTGTAAAGAGTGCCTTCTATTGTCGGATTACAACATACAGGGTGCAGAGTTCGATTATTTACACCGTAAACGAAACCACTGAGATATCTTATCGACTCACAGATGGAACTCAACTTGGAATTTAATTGCGATGTGTGTTTCCCAATTTGATATATTTTGTTCGTTGACAAACCCAAGAAATTATTTTTTTTTTCAATCATGATGCTGACTGTCCATTTGTTTCAACACAAAGATATTCTGATTTAAGGTTTGGAATGAATTCAAGCAAATTTCTGAACCATTCAGCTGCAGTACGTTTTCAGTATACTGTTCATTCATTTCATTCGATACATCAATCAATGATGGTTGTATCTTTTGATATGATCCTAATTACTTTCGTGAAATTGCATAAACCGTTTTATATAAAAATAAATAAAATTCATTCATTTGAATATCGCGAGAAAATAATTTACATACAACTTCAAATTATATTTCAAGGGATCAATGTTTAAATGGTGTTATTGAGATTTAAAAAATCACATATAAAAAGTAGCATATGAAAAGTTTCATTTCCTGGGAGGGTCAAAAAATATTATAATTCATATACGAGGTCTGTTCAAAAAATAAGGAGAATTTGAAATTTTCTCAAAAAATATTTATTTATCAATTTATATTTTGCCCCTTTTAAGTAATCCCCTTCAGATATAATACACTCGTGCCAGCGTTTTATCCAATCCTGCACTTTTGATATGAACTTTTTTGTTTGTTCTTGAGCTCTCTTAGCGATTCGGTTTTTACCTTCTCAATTATCGCAAAACATCGTCCTTACATGGGTTTCTTCAATGCTGGGAACAGGAACACATTATTTTTTGAACATTCCTCGTATTATGAATCAAACTACATTTTTCATAGATTCTAGGGGCCGAAGCCTCCTTCCCCTTATTGACTAATTTATGATATTTATTATAACATGGGTTTTGAATATTCAATTACTGAAATATCCAGTTGAAGGGAATTAAATAAACATTTGATTTCTACACACTAATATGGAAAATCAAAAAAAATAAATAAAGTTTTATGTTCATGTATATACATTTGAATTAGCATCTTGAAGATGCAAACAATGGACCTTGACATCAAGAGCCCCACTCTAAAATACGGAAAAATGAGCAACACCTCTAGTTCCATTAATGAATTTATATTATAGAGACTGCTTTATTCTCACTGCACTGGCAAATTCGTCAAATATTTCAAAATACTCGTTTATAGCTGCATCATTCGTTTCATGCACACATCATATCAAAATCACCCTATTAACCCTTGAAAAAATTTATTAGATATATAGAAAATTGAAAAATATATAATATACAGGGTCCTTACCGACCAATATATGTTACGGATGACCATTTACTTTTACATTTGACTAGAATAGAAAATTTTGATATGATTTCTAAGCGTTTTCAAATATTTTTATATATATTTTCCAACAAAAGTCTGAATTTGCATCCTGTATATAATTACATATGCATATTTTTTAAGTAGTCTAGTCCCAGAAAAAAAATTTGTTTGTAAAGTTATGGAAATAAAAATCTAGTTATAAATTCGGTGTATTTTTCTCCAATCAAAAGTATCATTTATAGAAAAATGGAAATCCCTTATTAAAAATTGTCTATGTTTTTCAGGAACTTTTTTTTTCTTCGTCTAGTGATAGCACAAAAGGCCGAAGAAACTTTTTTCACTACTTATATTAAAAGGGTTATATTTTTAGGAGTGATTAATTTTTGGGAAAGAAAGTTTTTGGCTTTCTACTACTCCATCTTGATACAAAAAATTGTGGGAATCTTCCAAAGAAAGGAAGGAAGGAATCAGTTTCAAAATAAATCACTATAATAATAATAATATGATTTTATTTCCTTGAGACAGTACAGGCTGTATGGAAAAAGTCAAAGGAACGGTTTCATACAAAGTGCATGTACCATCAACAAACGAATAGCAAACACCGCATAAAAAACATACAAACGATTATATATAACAGATAATCAAAAGGAAATAAGTACATAAATAGATGAGAAAAGAAAATTCCCTCAGAAGTGATCTTCTAAAAACTGTTCTATGAAGTAAAAGCAATTTTGCACTAGAAAATCTTTCAGATTTCGTTTGAAAATGAAAATTGAGCTACTATTTTTTATGTTTTCCGGGATCGAATTAAATATTTCTGGAGCCCTGAAGCACAGTATACTATATACAGTATTCTCACTTCGGGTGATTTTTTGGTTTGAATTTTCTACACGCAGACCCAGGAGTTGCAGTCTCAGGTCTGCGCAAACGACGAGTTCAAGACAGGCACGCAACCCTTCCATAGTTGTCGACTTTCTTGGGTTTCACCCAACCTACTGAAAAATTTGTTTGTTGAACACTACACAATTACTTTTTTACTTCTTCAAGTCCTAAATAGTACTACATAATTCAAAAAGAATAGGCTCTACAGATTCCTTAATCTTGAGTGATGAATTCGATTAGGAATATTTTTAATAATTGGCCCTTAATATAAACGAATCGGCAAACTCGTCCGCCATCTTGAATTCTCAAATCAATAAATTAATATGCTATATTTGGCTCCAAAAATCACTACAAAGAAATTTCGCATGGATTCGTACCATGGTTCATGAATAACAAAACTCATTCTTCATCTTGTCTTTTTTCTTGTTAAAATGAAAATATATTTTGTCACATCCGAATATGAACATCTGCCGATCCCATGAATGTTTAAAATCTACTTGAAACATAGTTCATCATTGATCCAAATGATCTGGGTTACTTGAATATTACACAAATGCATAATTATAAATTGTACAATTTTCTCAGGTTCCCAACATGGTTTTCATCGACTGTATTTTTTTTTAGGAGTTTAAATGATTAGTTGTTATGTTGAGCAGTGTTTAGACGCTTTGGTTGAGATTGTAGTAGGGAGAAATGTCATTAGTGTCAAATACGTCAGCATTGTAAAAACTGAAACTCCTGGACACCAACATCAAAGGGACCGACGCTAAGTGGGACTACTGTATATAAGTATACTGTGCCTGAAGTTAGGGGCATTTTGAGTTATTCCAAGTTTTGTTAAAGGCACTATAAAGTTATTTTTGTGTCTAGTGTTATACCCATGTTTAGAATTAATCTGGGGGAACGTATCTTTTTTCTTATACACATATATACAATTCTAAAATATAAAGTGAGATTCCTAAATTGAAAGGCAACTGTGTGGAGTTAGGAAACAAGATCCTCACAGTGAGATTTCCAATTGAGATGGTTATCAACTTTCAATCCCAGAAATTTCATTCTTGTGACATTAGTGGAGATCATAGGAAAACCAAATGAGGTTCTTTGCGGGATATGAAATCTAAGGCATTTTGTTTTATCAATATTCAGGGTAAATTTTCGTTATGTGGACACCCGGCGATTTTGAAAAATTTTTTGACTGTACTTACGTATTTTGATGCGTAGATTACGAATCCGAAAGAAAAAAGCGGCGCTCTCCCTTATTTAAAAAGTTACGGCCCTTCAAAGTTCAGAAAAGGGCAACTTTTCAGCCTTCTTTTTCACTAAATAAACTATTTAAAAACACAAGCATTTATTCGCTAGGTCACCTTTACACCTTATTCCTCCTTCTTTAACACTTTTCACTTCAATAATCAACATTTTTCTTATGAAAAACTTAATTCAAAAACGAATGCTTCTCCTGGTGACATTATTCTATTTTTAGGTTAGTTACTAGTGACATTTCAGAAAAAAGCTGTTGGTATTTGCCGTCGCCTACTATTTCAAATTCGTAATACACCACCAAAAACCAATTTACGATCTAAAGAATAAAGGTAAAAAACATTTGAATTACTTCAGGAATATGGACTGCATCAGTCGTACCAACCATATCATTAACCTTAAAAACGTAAAATACAGTGATATGTAACCAAAAAGCAGCTCCGTACATTTTTTAACATTTTTATAAGAAAAATGTTCATTATTGAAGTGAAAAGTGTCAAAGAAGGAGGAATAAGGTGTAAAGGTGACCTAGTGAATGAATGCATGTGTTTTTAAATAGTTTATTTAGTGAAAAAGAAGGCTGAAAAGTTGCCCTTTTCTGAACTTTGAAGGGCCGTAACTTTTTAAATAAGGGAGAGCGCCGCTTTTTTCTTTCGGATTCGTAATCTAAAATTTACCAAATTATGAATAGAAAGGGGCCAAGTACTGGCCCTTGTGGGACACCCAAGTCGTTTTTCAAGTACCCAAATGACTCCTTTTTAATTGAGACATATTGCCATCTCTTACAAAGATATTACCGTATCCAATCCAGAGGTGTACGTCTCACACCATAGAGATAGAGTTTATCCAAAAGAATTCTGTGATTTACACAGTCAAATGCCCTGCTGAGATCACAAAAAATCCCAACAGGGCATTCGCCTGCCTCAATGTTATCCACTAGTTTGTGATAGTAGGTTGTGGTTGCTGTGTGTGCTATGGTTGTTGATTTCTTATTTAGAAATCCATGTTGGTTTTCTGATATTAAATTATTTTTATCAATAAGTATATGATAAAAGTCGGTGTGCGTAAGTCTATTAGAAGACTTCAGAGAAACTACAGGGAATTGTTACCGGACGATAATTCTCAAGAAGTTGATGACAATTTTTTTTATGAATAGGCGTAATTTTCCCAATCTTCAACAGATCTGGAAAGACCCCTGTTGAGGACGATAGATTAACAAGGAATGTCGGGGGCTTTAATAACACTGGTAAACTTTTCTTCACCAAATACATTGGCACTTTGTCGGACCCTGATGAGGTTTTGTTTTTCAGTTTGAATCGTAACAATTCGAATATTTCATTCTCTTCATAGTTTCCAAGACATATTGAGTCACATGGAGAATCAATGGTTTTCAAAAATGTATTGTGATCCGTATGGTTAGATCCACAATCCCGAATAAGACATTTGGGAACGTCAATAAAATATTCTTTGAATAAATTGGCTATTAGTGCTGGATCTTCATAAAGCTTATCATTATTCAAGATTGAAAGATCAGCTTTCCTATTAATTTTTTATTTGATAGTTCGGATATGGATTGCCTTATAGACTTCGCTGGATTATTAGACTCATTAATCCTTTTTTGATAGTATTCTTTTTTAACTCTATACATAGATTTGTATGTAGATCATGCAAAGAAGTAACTTTCAGACACAAACTGGAAGAAAAAACCCTCCTGAAACTACTCACTTTCACTTGTGCAGTACGTGAATAACATTCATGAGTTCATATTGTTGTTGAGGGCATACAACACGAGTTCCGTTCAGTGGTCAGTTGCGTCTCATGCTCAAAATTTGTGCCTGTAATTCCGTCTGTCGTGTCCCCCCACTACGATGTGGTAATGGTCACAGGGCCCGAGTTTATGATCCCTTTGTACTGAACGCGTTGACTACGTTGCTACTATCTGATTCTGGTGTTATATTATTATTAGTGGACGTGGCTTGATTTCTCTTAATTGGATTACCTGACCTTGTCTCTGTACTTTCAAAGACATGTAGCCATGTTTATTGTTTCTTCTTTTCTATTGAAATTATCCGTGTGTTTTTTAATTTCTATTCCCTCTCTATATACACTTTTCCCACCTAGGCTAGCCAAGGGAAAAGCTTTCCCCAGCTAGGCTGGTTATGGGAAAAACTTTCCTTTCTTATGTTATAAGTGTTACAGACCGTATTGAGCGAATCGTAGAGAAACACGACGTTTAAGCCAAAAAAACGAAGTCTATAGTCAGCTGAGGATCCCAGAGAACCTTTAGCAACACACCCACTAAAAATAATAAACCAGAGTCAAATACTAGGATCGTAGTGAATGCATTCGGAACAACGGGATCACCAAGTCGTGCATGTCTACCGCCTACCGTCTAGACGAAACGTCAGCTATAAAAACCTGCAGAACACGGCCAAAGAACCCGGCACGAATACTGGATTCAGACGAAAAGTTTGGTACTTTAGATTCTATTCGACCACGGCCAATTAGCAGGTATTTTATTCTCTATAATCGTCACTCTGGCCGTTACAGCCTGTTCTTATATTATTACATTACACCCTTTATATTAGTAGTCTATATACAAAGATATTAGCTTCACATGTAAGTATGTTTGTATGTATGTATTTTTGTTTGCTTGTACTCCCAATCTCGGGATCTGTATTTACAGAATCATCGACATTATTATTACTTGATCTATTCGCAGGCAGATGGCGCTGTATATAACTACTTGATATTTCTTGATCTATTCGCGAGCAGATGGCGCTGTACGTAACCTTCTTGATCTATTCGCGGGCAGATGGTGCTGTACGTAACCTCATTAATATTTCTTGATCTACTCGCGGGCAGATGGCGCTGTACGTAACCTTCTTGATAGGTTGTTCAAAAAGAAAATAAAAAAAAAGTGCATTTTAAGAATTATAAGTGTTAGCGAAATTTTGTACTACAGAAGAAATATTTAAATATTTTCAATTACCGGTGATTTAATACAGAAAAAAGTTTTGAACGAAACGAAAGATACATTTTAAAATCTAATTCGATTATTTGAAAGCAAACCAGACTATGAATTTCAACAATGAAAACGTTATCGTAAAATGTACACCTAAAAGATTCAGTTACTTAAATATTTCAAAAAAAAAAAAATTGAATTAAGGTGCTTGACATTACATATCAAATCAAAATATTGATTTTAAAAATGAATATGGTTTGAAAAACTAAAAAACACGCTTTCAAAGAACATCGAACTAAAAGTTAAAAATATTTTTTTTTGATAAGCTTGAAACAATAACGATCGAAAAATAAACAAAGCGCCCACGCTTTTTTCACAATAATACTAGTATTTTCCGATCGTTATTGTTTTAATCTTATTAAAAAAAATATATTTTCAACTTTTTAGTTCGATGTTCTTTGAAAGCATGTTTTTTAGTTTTTTTAAACTATATTTATTCTTAGTAAAGATTCGTTTTTGGGAAAAAAAAGCTAGTTTTCCATATCTTCGATGGCGAATCTTCATTTGAAGCAGCGACATCTTTGTAGGTTAGGTATGATAGTGAGCACCTTTAACAATTCCAGAAAGCTCAACTGAAAGACAATTCGAATTCCAACCGAGAGTCTTTAGAAGTTTGAAGCATAAGTCACCGATAACTTTACCCACTAGATAAGTGTCCACAGTTTCATCGACGTGGTTCTTGACATGGAGCTGCAGCAGTCGCTGAGGATGGCTCATCATAAAGAACCAAACGAGGACATCATTTATGACCTAGAATTTAAAACTGGCAAAAATACTTCGCACTTACAACTTTAAAAAGCTAGTGTGGGCCATCAACGAACAGGAAGATGAAGGATCAGATCGATCCATAGCAAATCTAGAAAGATTTGGAAAATGGAATTGCATCCAAAGCAAGAGGATGGCCTAAATGCTATAACTGCGGTAGAGAGGGACATTTGAAGTGGACGTGTTAAAAACGTCCACGTTCTGAGTTCTGAGGGGTGAATAGACTGGCGTTCGCGATCACCCGAACGAGAGCGTCGTGTTTCGGAAAACTAAACTCAGCCATCAGTGTTAGGGAAGATTGGCTACTGCATCTCAAGCCCCGAGGTATTTGATTGCCACGATGGGACGCAACAATAAAAGCTTAGTTGTCGATGGACTTCAACTCAATACCCAGTTACCAGAAGAAGAACTTTCCACCAAGAGCAGCGGATAGATACTTCTTTGTAGACAGTTCTGATAGGAAGATAAGGTCCCCCACCTCCTTCTGCCTTGGATTACCTTACCAAGGCTATAACGGTGACAGAAATACTGTTGTATAACGTAATTGTCTTGCACGTACACTAGGAATTATATTCGGTTCAGAGTAGCAATTTCGAGTAGAATGTATGCAAGAAAATGACGACCTTGTTGGGAATAAAGAAGAGACGAGAAGAACCGCTCTTCTCATACATGGCATGGTCGAGAGGCATAATCGCACCATAACCAGTTGTCTCTCGATGTTTGTCTACGAAAACAAAAGAGACTTATATGAATTGGTTCCTCCCTTTTTGTTGGCATACAGGAGCTCTAAACATGAAGCGACAGGTACACACCATCCATATTGTTAACCTGAACGTAGTCCAACGCTATTATCAATTGTAATATTCTCAACATTAATATATTAATACGACAAGTTACTGACTAGTTGGACTTTTCAGTAGTTTATATTACGCAATAACTTTTCGGGGGAACTTTTCAGTTAGCCCTTTATTACACTTCAGCAGATTCTCTATTGTTTTAACTTTTATTTTTTCAGATTGTGGAAAGTTATAAACCCAAAAAAACAGTAAAAAAACAAGACTTATTGTCTCGGTATATAGTTTCCAGTTTCATTTTGAAAATAATTTTTCAATTGGCTTATTAATTTCACAATTGACACAACTGTCTTGTTTTAAAAGTAACCAACAATTATATATTGTTCTAGTAACCGCTGTCAAAAATTCTGGTTAGTAGCGGTTAGGAAGTGACGACTTGGAACATACCTTCAATACTTCATATGTCATAATTCAGTGTCATTGTGAC
Organism: Leptinotarsa decemlineata; assembly: GCF_025532065.1. Taxonomy (NCBI): domain Eukaryota; kingdom Metazoa; phylum Arthropoda; class Insecta; order Coleoptera; family Chrysomelidae; genus Leptinotarsa; species Leptinotarsa decemlineata. The sequence goes on from NW_027412534.1 coordinate 148,450, forward strand.
AAATGACACTATCCTTCCAAGGTGACCTGAATCCCCTATATCTTTTTCCATTAGTAAATCCAGAGCAAAATCATTGTATTCCTGTCCTTTATTTCTTCATACATTATTAAAAGATAGAAAAACATTTATTTTGCACTGGTTTCACTAATGTAAACTTTAATAGCAAAATTATACTTTTCAAATTGGTTTTGCAGCAAATGCGAAATATTGTGGTAGAGAGAAAGTTTACTTATCTCCACAGAAGTTCTAAGATTACATATTCTTTTCATTTATCCATTTCTAGGAAAACTTGAATATTTCTAGAGAAATGCAATTATTTAAAATAACCAGAGGAGCCTATGTTCAGGTAACATAATAGTAACATATTATATAATGATTTCAATGTTTAAAATATTTCAGGTTCGTAAAATCCATTTAGGGGCAATTGCGAATGCGGAAGCTGCAAGTCTCAAAAAGGCAGATAAATCAACAACACGTCAAAAGACTTTTGGAATTTATCGTTGGAATCCTGATGAGCCTGAAAAAAAACCATACCTGCAAGAATATTCTGTGGATTTGAACTCCTGTGGTCCAATGGTTTTGGATGCACTTATCAAAATAAAGAATGAAATTGATCCTACATTAACATTCAGGAGATCGTGTCGTGAAGGAATTTGTGGCTCTTGTGCCATGAATATTGGAGGTGTCAATACTTTAGCATGTATAAGGTACAGTGAAATTTTGAAATTAGCACTTTTTCATGAAGGCGAGTTGAGAAAAGTCTTGCATTTCTGCGATTGGTAAAAGTGCTTTTTTTGGATTTATAGGAGTGTATCCATTGCATTTCCACGGTTTCCACTGTTTTGTAATTTCTATAGAGCTGTCAAGATATGAAAGTACTCTATATAAATGGTCAGAGTGGAGTTGCATTACAGATTTATGAATAATAAATAAAGTTCGAGAAGTTAGTTTTCTACTGATTGTAATGAAGAACACTCATTTTTTAAAGGTTGAAAATTTAGCGATACGGAGAAACACTGATGAAAAGATAATTTTCATATGTAAACGCGCCCCTTTGATCCCCAATGGGGCCTCCTCAGCTGAAATATATAAAGATCCTTTCTTATTGCACATCTACAACATAAAACGAGCCATACAAAATTTCAAATTCCGAAAATATAGTGGTACGGAGAAACAGTAATGAAAAAGTAATTTTCAAATTAAATCAGTTTATTCAAAGGACCCATTACGGTATAGAACATGTCAGGATATAATGACTGAGAACATGTATGTAAATATAAAAAAGACTTCGTACGTAACTACAAAACAACAAAAAAGAACAGCAATATGAAATATTTGATTAAAAAGTTACACTAAAGATTAATCTTCCTCTTGAAGATGATCACTTGGTGATCGAAACAAGTGTCGAGGTGTTAAAAATAACGATTTGGTGTTGGGAAAGAACTCCAGTAATATTTATTCTATTTTTAACAAAATAACAGAAATCACAAAAAATCGCACAAAAAAATGTATATGCGCATATTTGTAGGACTCACTTTTACATATTTATCTACATATTCATTCAGAACAAGGTCTGAGTTATTAATATACTTTGAATATAAATTAGCTTTAATTAATTTGTCTTTATAAATGTTATCAAGTCCCTCTTGAATAGGCGGATAGAAGAAGAATCTTGTATATTATTTGGCAGTTTATTAAAACTACCCAGACCGTTGAACAATAATGAGTTCATATTGCTTCGTGAATTTGTCCTTGGGATGTGAAAATTGGTGTTTGATCTGGTATTATGATGGTGTACTTCACTATTTGTTATTAAAAAATTCAACAAGAATGTTTGTTGCAATTCATTCATTATTTTAAATATGATAGTACAGTCGTTGAGAGACATTAAGCCACCGTAAACTGCAGAGCATTTCTTGTATAGGTATCATTCTATTGCAGTGTAATATCATTCGCATTCTACGATTCTGTAATTTTTGTAATTGATTTAATTTGTTCTGATTTAAGTAACGGGTCAGAGTATTCATAATTTACCACATTTGAATTTCTTAAACGATGTTTTTTTATGATACTTGCAGATTGAGTGTTGGTTTCATTTTATAATTTCACAAAACATTTTGTTGATTTTATCTGAGAGTTATAATTCAAGTTTACCTTATTTTTTTCAGTAAAATTGATACTACACCTGGTAAAACTACAAAAATATATCCGCTACCTCATATGTATGTTGTGAAGGATTTGGTTCCGGATATGAACAACTTCTACAAACAATACAAATCCATTGAACCATGGCTACAAAGGAAGTAAGTTCAATTATTTTGAGGTTCCTAAATAATTTTTTTTATATAAATCCATTATTCATAAACTACCGATCATATTTTCATACGGTTTTTAATGGATGTAAAAAAATAAATGGACTCAACAAACCAATATCTTCGACACAGATTGTGTGTCGCTTGGTTCGAGAGTGCGTGGGTTATGGAGAAAGAGGAGACCTGTGATAGACTGTGACTTCCCCTCCACCGACAGTGGCGCACACATTTTAATTAATTGGGTGATGATAAAAAACAAAAATATATGAATTTTCACATATTCATGGAAACTTCCCAGATAGATGTGATATTTTCATTAAATATATGATTGATGATTAATTTATTTGAAATTCAAGTATAAGTTACAGAAAATTTTCGTTGTATCAGAGGAAAATACAAATCTAATCTTATTTCTAATCTCAGAATGATTTTTTTCTACTATAATACATATGAAATATGAACACTTGGCATTGTGAAATAGAAACAGAACAAAAGAGTAATATATATTGGCGAATCTTAGGTATCTGTTAATCATATGGGGTAATAGTGACACTAATAATTTCAAAAAAATTTAAACGCTAAAAAATAAATCAATAAAAATTTTATTTCAAATTCCATTTCGAACCCACACATGATTTATTCTCACAGACTGAACTACACACAATTAAATATCTACTTAAACTTGAGCAATGCAAGAACATATACAGTGTCACCGATAAAGTCTGCATCAAATGGGAAACTTTTTTATTCATCGTTTTATGTGAAATTTGATTTTGGCAGTAGATTTTGCTTAAGAAATGATGTCAAATGGCGTCTACAAAACAGGTCACGTGATTTCCTTAACCTGTCAAAATTGACATTTAAAAAAAGAAACATCGAAAAATGACATTATTCTTCAAAATATCCAAAAATATCAAAGGATAAAAACATTTTCTTTTGTAATTTTATACCCACACACCAAGTTACAAACCCATAATAAGTATTTTATATTTTCACTATTTTTCCGCACTCCTGCTTTTTCTACTTATCAAAATTTAAGCACACCTGTACTAAATCATTTTTTTTGACTAAACTCGTCATCGAATTTCTTTTTTTGTAATATAATAATATTTTAAGAGCCTCTTTGATGTTAAAAACAAATTTTGAAAAATAAAAGTTGTCAAACTTGATGCAAAGTTCATCTAGTTTCAACGGGGCTTTCAAAACTATACAGCACTTGAGTTTTTTAATGAGCAAATGGCCTCACAATATGAATTAGAACAAAACGGAACATTAGGAAACATCATTTCGTGATTCTTGAAGCCCATTCATTAAAAGAAAAAAACTCGTAGTATTTACATTTACCTAAAAAAACTGGGTAGGCTGTGAAAAAATATGAAACTACATAATGTGTTTTAGAAAACGTCACTGTCACTGAATAAATTAATGCCCGTTAGTTCAATGTAATGTATGAAAATTAAAATAATATGTTATCTTCACGAGAAAAAATTGAAATTGTGCTAATTTGTGGTGAAAACACATTGCATCGACAAGTGGCTGATATTTTTAACGCAAGACATCCTGGTAGACATGTACAGCAATCCACTGTAAGTAGGATTTTAAAAAAATTTAAACTGACTGGTTCAGTTGAAAATACTTTTAAAAAACGTCATAATCCATCACGCAATAATGATGAGGTTCAGTTGGCTGTCTGCCTGGATGTTATCGAACAGGGAAAATCAAGTATTACCAATATTGCAGATAGAACTGGCGTTAAAAGAGAAAGCGTAAGAGCAATTTTACATAAAAATAAATTCAAACCCTACAAACCCAAATTTATAAATATCTTAAAGGAAAGAGATTTCGATGTTCGACTAGATTTCTCTTTCTGGTACCAAGGAGAAGTAGAATTAAACAGAAAATTTCCTTACAAAATCCTACGGACCGACGAAGCTACCTTCACATCGAACGGCGTAGTCAGTTTCCAGAATTGTAGGTGGTGGGCTCAGGAAAATCCTCATTTTGTGATAGAATGTCGGGACCAATATTCATTTAAAACAAATGTGTGGTGCGGTGTTTTAAATAATCAGGTAATGGGACCATTCTTTTTTAGACACAATTTAACTTCTCAGGATTATTTGCAATTTCTAAATACTGAGATCAGTGATATAGTGGACAATATGCCGGTTGAAATAAGACACAGTCTGTGGTATCAATGTGACGGGGCTCCTATTCATAGTTCAAGACAAGTCAAATAGAAACTATTAGAAATGTTTAGGGGCAAAGTTATTGGGCGAAATATGGAGCAAATATGGCCGCCTAGGTCGCCAGATTTAACCCCACTAGATTTTTTTCTTGTGGGGTTACTTAAAACAAATCGTTTATAAACAAAGACCTTTTCGTGACGTGAATCACCTAGAAACTGTTATTAGAAACTCTATTTCAAACATAAACCCTGTGAGTATCAGCAACTCAATAAAATATGTATCAAGAAGGACAAATATCTGCATAGAACGCGATGGAAGACATACAGAAATGTAGTGTATTTAATGTCGTGAGTCTTTTTTTCGTGTTTTTTTGCTATTAGGTATAGGTACATGTTTATTTTCAGTTCCTTTTAATTAAGATTAAATTCCACTGTATTTTTTGTTAAAAAACAATAAACACTCTAAGATATTGTTTCCTAATGTTCCGTTTTGTTCTAATTCATATTGTGAGGCCATTTGCTCATTAAAAAACTCAAGTACTGTATAGTTTGGAAAGCCCCGTTGAAACTAGATGAACTTTGCATCAAGTTTGACAACTTTTATTTTTCAAAATTTGTTTTTAACATCAAAGAGGCTCTTAAAATATTATTATATTACAAAAAAAGAAATTCGGTGACGAGTTTAGTTAAAATAAATGATTTAGTACAGGCGTGCTTAAATTTTGATAAGTAGAAAAAGCAGGAATGCGGAAAAATAGTGAAAATATAAAATACTTATTATGGGTTTGAAACTTGGTGTGTGGGTATAAAATTACAAAAGAAAATGTTTTTATCCTTTAATATTTTTGGATATTTTGAAGAATAATGTCATTTTTTGATGTTTCTTTTTTTAAATGTCAATTTTGACAGGTTAAGGAAATCACGTGACCTATTTTGTAGACGCCATTTGACATCATTTCTTGAGCAAAATCTACTGCCAAAATCAAATTTCACATAAAACGATAATAAAAAAGTTTCCCTTTTGATGCGGACTTTATCGGTGACACTGTATAAAATAAAAAACAAAAGAATCAAAAGCAACAACGATCTACTAGTCAACAACCAGTTTTATGAGTATAATACAAGGGGTAGAAATGACTTACACCTGAGCATGGTAAGAACGAACAGAGGATTATACAATCCTTTTACACAGGCTATAAAAGTCTTCAATGAATTACCTGTTCATATACGTGAGTTGCCGGGCTATAGTTCATTTATCAATAGTTCAAAAGAACATCTGAGCCTCGAGGCACATGTCTGATACGTTGATACTATGAGCTTTGTAGTGGTTTACTAGTTTTTTGTTTCACTTGTCATGTTGAATGTTTGTGAATCCCGAGACCAGCATTTTTGCTGATTAGGGAGAATAACAACATATTTTATATTTATAGTGTCTTAACTATGTTGAACTGTATGCTCTTGTTATATTAAAAAAAACATACAATAAGGTTAGGCTTCGGGAGTTTGTTTCAGAAAGAGATACTTCTTGTAATGCTTTTTGAATGATGACTTTTTGTCCATTGAATTCTAGATTCAATTCTAAAAAAATACTTGCTTATGCAACATTTTGAAACAGTGAATGTTGCTGAAAAATACACTGCACTTTTGATACAAAAATGTGGCCGAGTGACTAAACGGAATTTATATACATGGCCTATTCGACAATATGAATGGCGACTCTTTTCAGCGAACTCAGTGTAGTGGACCGTTTAAAAAATAGGGTTAACGTTTAAATTTCTCAGGTTACGTACATTCAAAAAGCGATTTCTTAATTTTTTATATTGGTACACTTGTCCAGAAAATATGTTCAGTTTCAGCTGTTCAGCTTGTTTAGTTTGTTGGTGAGAGGCATAAAAGTTACATTTGAAATGTTGACAGTGGCATATGGTGATTGTATTCTGAGTCAGAAACAACATAACATAAACAACAATGTCAATATCAATATCAATTGGTGAAGTTTGTAAACAGTAAAGAACCATGACACAGGCGTTCCTTCAACGGCGTTGCCACGTGTGGAATTGCAACGAATTATTTGGAAAAACAAAACGACTTTAAGGCACGTTGCACCAGTTTAGATTCTAGAATGTTTGATGTCAATTTTCATTACATCAAAAAAGTCGATTCTTACCATGAACGGTGTTTAATATAATGTGAATTAGCCTTAATGTAGATGTCAGATGTGTCAACGTCAGACATGTCAATGGCTCTAGGCGGATTTCCGTAGTAGTAAAATATATATGAACGGTAAATTTTCGTTTTGAGGACACCCGACGATTTTGAAAAAATGTTTGCGTGTACTTACGTATTTTGATGCGTAGATTACGAATCCAAAAGAAAAAAGCGGCGCTCTACCTTATTCACAAAGTTACGGCCCTTCAAAGTTCTGAAACGGCAACTAGGTCACCTTTACACCTTATTCCTCCTTCTTTGACACTTTTCACTTCAATAATCAATATTTTTTTTTATAAAAAACTTGATTTAAAAACGAATGCTTCTCCTGGTGACATTATTCTATTTTTAGGTTAGTTACTAGTGACATTTCAGAAAAAAGCGGTTGGTATTTGCCGTGGCCTACTATTTCAAATTCGTAATACACCACCAAAAACCAATTTACGATCTGAAGAATGAAGGTAAAAAACATTTGAATTACTTTAGGAATATGTACTGCATCAGTCGTACCAACCATGCCACTAACCTTAAAAACGTAAAATACCGAGATATGTAACCAAAAAGCAGCTCCGTACATTTTTTAACATTTTTATTGGAAAAATGTTGATTATTTAAGTGAAAAGTGTCAAAGAAGGAGGAATAAGGTGTAAAGGTGATCTAATAAATAGATGCTTGTGTTTTTAAATAGTTTATTTTGTGAAAAAGAAGGCTGAAAAGTTCAGAACTTTGAAGGGCCGTAACTGTGTAAATAAGGGAGAGCGCCGCTTTTTTCTTTCGGATTCGTAATCTACGCATCAAAATACGTAGGTACACGCAAACATTTTTTCAAAATCGACAGGTGTCCTCAAAACGAAAATTTACCAAAGTAACGATTTGGTGTTGGGAAAAACTCCAGTAATATTTATCTATTATTAAATAATTAGGCAACCATTCCAAGTACCTATTGAATATTATTCATAAGTGTCCAATCTAACATCACACACGTTGAACATGGCGCAGTCAGTAGGATCTACTGTGTTATCTACTATCTACTATCATCCGTCTTTCTGAGTCCTTTTCTCGAGCATTAATTCACTCTGGGGTTGACATATTCTTTTATCAGATTCATAGTACAATTTAATTTGTTTTGCTCTGCTTCAGGTATTATGAATTTAGACATAATACGTCCAGAATCTCGTCCAATTATATTTATCAAGGTGGATAATTTCACATTATTGGCGGCTTCGTGCTACCCTGTTGCAACCAGGTAATCCTCAAATGATATTTTCCAAAATTTCCATTCACTAGCTGCTCTTTGACCTTGTAGGTCGAATTCTGGGGTTAGTTTTAACTGGTCCAATACCCAACTTTTTGATTTGAATTTATATTTCCTGTACACTCAGCAAAGGTTACTTCTTTTCCCGACAGGCGATTCCACAATATATTTTTCACTTGTGACCTATTTCCTAGGTTCTAATTCGTCTGTGCGAGGTATTAGATTAGACACCTATAAATAATATGCAATACTTGGAATGGTTGTTTAATCATTTATCAATAGACATTCAAGAACAACTATATAGTACGAGAAGGAGGTTTATATGTAGAATTTATTATTGTTTTGTAAAATGATTGAAATATGACGATGCTATCGGTCGGCGGCGTTGCTAACCGTGCAAAGTCGGGGAGGTATCGTTCACAATAATTCAATATTTCATACATACAGCGTTTTCAGTATTGATGGAGAGGTTGAGAAATTCAACATGAATTTATTAAATTATCATGTACTTTACCAAAAATTGTGAGAGATTCATCCAAATACCTGAAATAGATGAAGTATTAACATTTGAAACCTCAACATAAAAGATAAATGAAATTTAAAAGATTGCTGATTTCAAAATTTGGATCAGATTGGGATGGCTTCTTCAGAAACAAGTATGAATACTCGTGAAGTTTCCTTTCATTTAGTAGTTGGAGATTTCCATTATGAATCAACTCAGTAAATAAGTTGAAAATTGATTTACAGGGACGATCATCAGAAAAAGGTTGGCGAAGTTCAACAGTATTTACAAAGTGTTGAAGATAGACAAAAGCTTGATGGTTTGTACGAATGTATTTTGTGTGCTTGCTGTTCGACTTCTTGCCCTAGTTACTGGTGGAATGGAGACAAGTACTTAGGCCCAGCAGTTCTAATGCAGGTAAAAATAATAATTCGTCAAAATTTTTATATGAAAAGTATTTCTAGGGGCTACTTCATATTCTGCAAGTGCGCGGTTCTCCGTATCGATAATGTCTTTATAGACATATTCATTTATTTTCAAAACTAATAATGAATGTAGTTTAAAAAACTAAAGAACACGCTTTTAAAGAACATCGAACTAAAAAGTTAATTTTTAAGCTTGTTCAAAAAAAAAATGTAACTTTTTAGTTCGATGTTCTTTAAAAGCGTGTTTTTTATTTTTTTTAACTATATTTATTTTATCTTAACTTTGGGATCAATTAGCCGTATATTATTTAGAAAAATGACCATTGATATTTTCCGATTCCTGAGAGGGGGCCTGAAAATCAGCTACCAAGCCCAATACAGCAGGAGCGCGTGTTAATAAAAAAATACTTTTTTCAAATGAAGGAATACATGTAAAGTCAGTTCGAATTAAATCAAGGAGGTTGCGTACAGCGTCATCTGTACTCACTCCATTTCAAGAACATGGTCTTTTTGGAGTAATCTTACAGAGTAGTTTCACAGAGATAAATCCCAACTTCCGTACAGGCACCGCTCTCTGAACTATATTTATATCTGCCTGCTGCAACAGTTTTACCTTTCCTTTGTATATTTTTTATATGATGGAATTGGCCGATACTTGATGAAAATCCATAACTTACGTATTCAAAAAACACTCTATTGTGAGATTCAAAAGTTGGTGTTTCTGGTTAAAATAATGTTTTTTTTAAATTTTTTTTTGCAGGCGTATAGATGGATAATTGATTCAAGAGATGAGGCAACAGAAAAAAGACTTGACAAAATGAGAGATCCCTTTTCTGCTTTTAGGTGTCACACTATTATGAATTGTACCAGAACATGCCCAAAGGTCTTTATTGTCAATTTTTTTTATTCTAAATTACTAACAAGTTCCCTTTTCCAGGGGCTGAATCCTGGAAGAGCTATTGCTGAAGTTAAAAAATTGTTGGGTGGGGCAGCAAAGAAAGAAGAACCCGGACTTCAAACGAATGCACTACAGAATTAATTCCCCAACGATTTGTCTTTGGTTCATGTCTATTCCCCAAATCATGGAGAATATGCACGTTCATACATACAGAAATCGTATTTGAGACAGTCTTTTAGAAAAAGTATATAAAATGTTTCACTGCTACTCGTTAGTAATAATAATAAACTTTATTCAACTAAAGCAATTTGATTCAACAGGTTATTGGTGAAAGTAATATGTCAACTATTTATAATATTTGCAAATGGTTATTTTTGTTGAATCATATAATACATTTTTTGTTATATTTTATTTCATACGCTGACAAATAAATATTTATTTCTCGAATTTTCCTTCATTTTCAATGAAAAACTGATATTGTGGTAAATAATTTTTTCATATTTAACGTAATGAATTCAATTTTCAATGTAACAACAGTTTGAATATTGCTGGAGTTTTTTCCCAACACCAAAACGTTCATTCAACACCTCGACACGTGTTTCTACATCATCAAGTGATCATCTTCAGGAGGAAGATCAAACTCGATCATACAACAGTTTGAAAAGATAACAGAATTTTACCCATAAAAATATTTTAGAAACTTCCAATTTGTAACAGTTGGGCTGAAAAGCGCGGTCATACAATTTTTAGGTACCATTTTATAGTACGATTTGTCTTTAGCTTCAAAGTAGGCCTCAATTTCGACGGTCACCTCTTTATTGGCACTGAGAACAGGAAACAGCTGCTGGGAGCCAGATCTGGAGGATACGGTGGATACGGAAACAATTCGAAGCCTAATTCATGCAATTTTGCCACGGTTTTCAATGATTTGTGGGTGCATTGCCTTGATGAAACAGCACTCTTTTTTTCCAAGATATTCGATGAATATTATACCATGCGTATCCCAAAATACTATTATCATGACCTTGCCAGGCGACTGTTGCTTCTTTGCACGCTTTGGAGTTGCTTCACCACGTGCAGTCGACTTAGATAATGATCGTTTTGATTCTGATCTGAAATGATGGAGCGATGTTTTATCCATTCATCAAATTAAATTAAAGCATGCTTCATTATTTAAAGGATAGAAATCTTATTGACAAAGCTTCTAAATGCGACAGTATATAAATCCTAACTGCCTAAAATGAGCAGGAGGTCATGATGAATAATTAAAATTATGCAAACCAATATGGATTGTCGGATTAGTTTACGTCCGATCATGGCCACCTAGATGCAATTTTAAGTGACTCTGAAAAAATCAAGTAGGCTGAAAAACTTCCGGAAATGTCAGTTTCTGATCCAGAATTGTCTCAGAAATCCAAAAATGTTACAATACACAGGGTGTTCCATTTAAAAATTCAGAACCGGAGCCATTTCCGCTGAAACCGGAAGTGACCGGAAAGTGAAAAATATGTGAAAACATTCCTCTCCACATACCATTCAACTATACCAAATCTCATTTCAATTCTCCCAATAGTCTAGAAATTATGACTTGTCTAATAGATTCGTTGACACCCGGTATATATATATATATATATATATATATATATATATATATATATATATATATATATATATATATATATATATATATATATATATATATATATATATACAGTGGTATACGCTCAAAAAATAGGGGCAAACCGCGGACACGTGTTTCTGGCTATTGGCCTCATCAGCGCGGTGCTGATATATATATATATATATATATATATATATATATATATATATATATATACACAATGAGACCCGATTTTAATAATTTTTTTTTAAAAGTCGAGTACTGAAAGATCTACTTTGGGACAAAATTTGAAATGTTTATTAAAGTTTCAGGGCAAACTACGATATTTTTTCTTAGTCGAAAATCGGGATTTTTTATTAGCGATTTTTTTATTGAAAAAATCACTACGCCACTGGATTGAGAGTGCCTCTAAATAGGTGTGACCAAAATTTCATGAAAAAGTATTCATTATTAACAAAGATATGACAACTCAAAAATTCGAAAACTCACACAGCTAACAGTCACAATATATCATTTTTTATGATTTCAACAATAAAGTGCCGCCAGATGAAAAATAACAAATAGCGTAAATATTTTTAATGAAAATAACGGAATTACATTCAAGTTTTCACGCAAATTAACTAAAACTAAGACCTAATATTTCAATTTAAATAGAAATGATATTACAGTTTGACACTTGTGAAAGATTTAAGTATACTATTGTCAACAATATTTACCTTACAGTTCTTCGAATTATTTTGTGTCATGGCTGCAAGATTAAGCGTAAGAGAGAAAATTGAAATTGTACGCCTTTCGGGAGATGACGTTAGAAGTGCTAGAGTTGCGGTACGGTAAATAAAATAAATAAAATATTCAATGAAACTGGTGCAGTATCAAAAATGATGTTGAAAAGTAATCCTGTACAAAGACGAAACAGGAATGACAGGAATGATCAAATCATTTTAGATTATTTCGGAAATAATCCTAATGCCATTATAAGGAATGCCACTTTAGATTTGAATATTCCACGAGAAACTATTCGGAGATGTCTCAAGGCGAAGAATATTAAACCTTTCAAGCCAAAATTTTTACACAACTTCAAGAAGGAGACGAAGGAAGACGCCTGGAATATTGTTTATGGGCCCAAGGGGAATATTTAAACAATAGAAATTTCCTAAAAAATATTTTATACTATACCGACGAAGCCACTTTCACTACAAATGGAGTAGTGTCATTACAGAATTGTCGCTATTGGGCAAATTCTAACTGGGTAATAAACTGTAAAAGCCAGTATTCCTAAAAAATCAACGTCTGGTGTGGGATATTGAACGAACGAATTATTGGTCATTTCTTTTTTGAGGAAAACATTAATGCGCAGAGGTTTCTAGAATTTTTAAACACAGAGTTTTGGGTTGCTATTCACGAGCTGCCAATCAATGAACGATTAAATTCAATTGTCCAGTTAGATGGGTGTTCAGTTCATTATGCCAGAGCTGAGAGAGCTGTGATCTACTTTGGGACAAAATTTGAAATGTTTATTAAAGTTTCAGGGCATACTACGATATTTTTTCTTAGTCGAAAATCGGGATTTTTATTAGCGATTTTTTTATTGAAAAAATCACTACGCCACTGGATTGAGAGTGCCTCTAAATAGGTGTGACCAAAATTTCATGAAAAAATATTCATTATTAACAAAGATATGACAACTCAAAAATTCGAAAACTCACACAGCTAACAGTCACAATATATCATTTTTTATGATTTCAACAATAAAGTGCCGCCAGATGAAAAAAAAAACAAATAGCGTAAATATTTTTAATGAAAATAACGGAATTACATTCACACAATTCAACTAACAATGAAGCAAAAAAATTTAATAAACGTAACTAATAACTAATTATTGAAATGTTTCGATTCAGTGCAACAATTAATTCTAACTCATATTCTAGTAGCCTCTACTAATCCACCACGTATTTCGATACATGTGTCGTAGCGCTTACGAATGTTTCTGATTACGTTCCTTAGTTCTTGAGGGCTAATATCTGCACATACCTGTCGAATTTTTGCACAAAGTTCATTTCTATCTGTTGAGCGGTTTTTGTAAACCTTTTGTGTGAGAGATCCCCTGAGAAAAAAGTCCAAAACTGTGAGGTCTGGAGATCTGGGTGGCCACACAAAATTGTCCTTCGCCAGCCTCCATACCACTGTGAGCTTAATCCCATCGAGTTAATATGGGCGGATGTGAAGAATTCTGTAGCTCAGTATAACACCACGTTCCAATTTGCAGATCTCAAAGTACTTTTTGACGAGGCTTTGAAAAGAGTCACAGCGGAGAAATGGGAGAAGTGTGTTCGGCATGTGATATCGGAAGTCGTGACAAAGATGTGGAAGCTTGATAACATAATAGAGGCACAAATCGAGCCACTGATTATTCAGATTGGTGAGGATAACACTACTGATGAAGAGACAAATTTATCCAGTTGAATAATTCAGATTAATATTCCTTTTGATTTTACATAAAATAAAAATTATCAATAAAGAAATGATTACACGTCTCTTTTCATATAATGCTTGAGTGCGCTGTGAAAAATCGAATGAAAATCTTTTTATATTACACATATTATCTGCATTTTTCCCATTAAACTGCAAAACTTGTACATTTCACTCGTTATTATAAAAAAGTTTTCCCAAGTATGATATAGCATTTGCGATCAACAAGATGTTGGTTCTGAATACGACCCTGGCCAATTCTTGGGATTTTCAATATCACGTGCGTGGGGCATATCAATGTTTATATCCACTCTATTTGGATTTGAATAGACTTCAATGCAACATATTACGATTGTATTATATACAAGTATCAAATTAGTTTGCTTCATTTTCAGGTAGCAACCATTATTGGGTTAGCAGGTGCTTGTAGATGGGAAGAACTAACAAAAATATAAATTGATCTAATCAAATGACAAGGAAGACAGGTTATTTGTGAATTTATCAATTTGTATGTTACATTGTCCCTTCAAAAAGCATGTAATGCTTCTTGGAATTTATAGAAATTATCATTATTATTATATTGAAAGAACTTCTGTTGTAAGTGGGCAATCTTTACGGCCATTCCATACCCCATATAACAGGGTATTAGTGAATTACAAAAAGGAAAATGTTCGATTCAGCCTGTTTGTATCCACAGTTTTAGGAATCGCAAAATTTTTAAATTTACCCAATCCTAAAAATTACACAAGTCATAGGATTCGTCGAACTTCAGCGACGTCATTTGCTGATGAAGGCGAAAACATCACAAATTTGAAGAGACACGGTGTCTGGAGGTCTACCAATGTCGCTGAAGGAAATATAGACAATTCACTTACAATCAAAATTAATATTGCCAAGAACATTAAAAAATTATAATATGTTTATTAATATAAAAATTATTACAATGTGTTAAAACAACGATAAAAATAAAATAAATACAACAATAAAAATTAATTGGCGCTCCGGGGCGACTTCATTGATTCCAGTGGCGCATTTGCTTTTTCAGCTGCAGGAAAATCCGGAAAAACCTGCAGCACCACATCATCTGAAAATCTTGATCTAACAAGGTCCTCTCTCTTATAAAACAAAATGTAGGGTGTCTCCAGAGGCTCCAATAAATTCAATGCATCGCCAGAACACTTCGTGACACGACTATCGTCAAACTTAAACCAGTCCGTTTCTTCTTTGACCAAGGCGTAATAATGACCACATTCAACGCAATTATTAGATGAAAACAATGTGAAACTGAAACTTTACCTTCTTGTTCTGACTTCAAAAAAGGCATTCAAATATACCAAGCATTTTGAACAAATTGAATTCCTTTAATGTTAGCAATTGTTCAAATTTTTATTAAAATAATGATATAAATAAGATTGTTTCTGTTAGTACCTATCTTCTGTTTGAATTACAATGTTCAATACAAGTAAAAATTAAAATGTTCGAAATTTTGTTTCACAAAAACAATATGATAAAGGATCATGTCATTGATTTGTTATTATACCCAGTTGCCAAAAAAATAGTGCCACAACATGTCCGAAACCAGTTTTTTTCTGACTTGTTACTTAAATTAGTAGTACATAGAGGGAGGGGTCCAATTTGGTCGAATTGCAGGAAACTCAACTTCTTCAACAAAAAGCTGCAGAGCTAGATAATCAGTTTATTGATGCTCTTCTTGAATCTGACTCCGGCTACATTGACGTGAACAATGGAATGCCGATGAATCAATTCGTTTCAATAGTTTAAAATTTGCTCAGGTGCGACAGTTCATTATAACCAGAAAGTGCATCAAATTCTGAACAGATGGAATTTCCAGTAATTGAATTAAAGAATATGATTGAGATGAAAAATTGAGCTTGCAACCTCTAGTTTTGAGCAGCAGAACCACTGAAAGAAATAAATATCTAATGAAGTTTCCAATGCATCTGGATTAATGAATACAATGTATTAAAATCAGTTTCCTGTGAAACGGACCACCGAAGTTCTGACTGCGAGGAAATCATGAGTGTCAAGGAGTGTATGAAAATTTTATCACGGAAAGGTTGCTTTTATATTTGCCTTAAATTTGGACACGCAGCTCATGAATGCAGAACTGTAATTAATTTTAAATGTGAAAAATGTGATGGAAAACATCTCCCACTTTCATGTTCTGAAAATTCAACCTTCTGGCTATTTTGTTGATGGTTCCTCGAAACCCACATGAACTCATTTGAAAAGCAATCGATACCAAGTATTCCTTCAAAATCTTGTTGTTAGTGTAGTAATGAATATTACTGGAGTTTTTTCCCAACACCAAACCGTTATTTTTAACACGTCGACACGTGATCATCTTCAAGAGGAAGATTAAAGCTATGGATCTTCATCAAGTAGGAACGGCAGAACCAATCAGAACAAAGAAAAAAGTGAATACAGTTTTTGAAAATGGAAAAGGATTGTTTGCGGAATTACCCACTTACCCACTTAAGAAAGCTAATATTTAATTTTTTCAGTTGAACTTTTCAGTTTGCCCTTTACTACACATCAGCGTATTCTCTATTGATTCATCTTTAATTTTTTCGGATCGTGGAAGGTTATAAACCCCAAAAAAACACTATAGAATAATTTATAGTACACAATATAACTAAAGTTTAAATCTTTGCTTCAAATAATAAATAGCGTTACTTGACCCAATAACATAACATTGAAGCAACTAGGTACATTATCACGTCCTCCTTGACTTCCCAAAAATATTGGGAAAACCTGGTACATCAGTAGCAGAGTTTATCGCCTTCGTATCGGATGATGACATAACCTGTTGTGATTGGCTGACTAGAGCGCCGTAATCGAGTATTTCGCAGATCTCTCCCCTTCGAAGCAGTCGCAGCCGGTGTTGCCATTGGGAATAATTTATTTGGAACTTGCGAATAGTTTATTTGACGATCGTGATTCGGGTAGTGAGGAAGTTGGACGTGCTCTTGATCTGACCGCTCCGTTAACGTTTTGTGCCAATAAACTAAAAATGAGTAGTGGAGTAGATGTTTTAACCGGGTCTCTAAGAGTGCGGCACGGAAATTGCAATGGAACCGGACAATTTAAAAATATCAACCAAAAAATTAACGAAGTTAAATCATGCCCGAGTGTCATGTCTCCAGAAACGAAGAGGTTATTACCACCCAACACAGAAACAGTCCAAACTAAACCCTTTCCCATCAGAGGTGAGTCTAGATTCATTTTCAATAAATTCAAGGTTTGTCTGAATTCACATAGATATTCAATTTCAATTAGTGTAACTTGTCGTAAAGAAGGCACTGTATCACTAAGATTATATCTGCCTGAAATTTATCACTGTTCTACAACTCAGTAGACCAAAAACAAACATCTAAAACGTCAATTTTGGGACGCACGCGCACTTTAAACAGATACACGTGCTTCAGTAGAATTTCGAAGTACTTACTTACTGTCAGTACTGTTACTTGTAGGTATAGTTGGACTGTTGGACACTCGAACTCGGAGAGAAAAAAATATCTGCCTAAAAAAAAATTTGACGAGCGTGTTTTTTAATTAGCGAAGCCCATCTCGAGCAATCGTCGAATGTCGTATTGTTAGTTCTTCATTTGAAATTCGTATTGCTCCTGATGTGGTACAAGGAATTCGTAACGTTACCTGCCGATAGTAGATGAACTTGACAAAAAAAAGAACTAACTGCTTACAGAAAACCATTAATGCATCGTTATTTTTTCTTGAGTATTATTAAAAAAACATTAAAAATGTCGAAATAGAAATGTTCAGTATTTCTAAGTAGTAATTGAAGAGAACAAAATCCGGTCATGATCGAATATATTATGTTCTTGTAATTTCGAACTGTATGGAAAACTTTTTCATTAAGACAAAATGACAATGACAAAAACCTAAAATGCATCCAATTGTTATCAAAATGTTTCTGTTGTATACGAGGTTTGTTAAAAAATATGAATTTGGTTCAATAGTTCAAGTAAACGATATAGTGCAACCTATAAAAATACTTCACTAACTTTCTTCGAAAGCTTCTGATAATTCCTCTTCCATATTATCTGTTTCACTATTACTGCCGTCATTTAAATCAATATTGACTTCATTTCCATCATTAATATGGAAGTGTCCAATCTCCATATAGTCTTTTTCAACTAAATATACTTTTTAATTCTTTTTTTGCCAGTCTTCTTCGGTAATATTAGATACTTCTTCTTTAACTAGCTCTATTACCTTCTTATCAAATTTTGTAAAATTATTTTTACGCCTAATGCTTTGATTCAGTCTTCCCAAAATAAATTCGATGGGATTGAAAACATAAAAATAGGGAGGAAGTCTCAGTATGGTGTTTCCATACTTTTCAGCAATACTCTCAAAGGCATACACTTTTTCAAATGTTTTTGATTGTTAAACTCCAAGTAGTTGGTTTTTGGTATAGTAATTCTTCAAAATACAAATTGTTATCCATTAAAAAACTTTGTATTTCATCTTTCCTCGAGTTTTTATTCGGTACTTTGATGAGCTGTCGCGAATGATAGGAAGCGTTTTCAAGAACGATTACACTATTCGCATCCAAATTTGGGATCAATGTGTTTTTAAACCATTTCTCGAAAATATTAGCTTCCATGTTCTTATGATAGTCAACATTGCAGTCCTCAAGTTTTTTCCACATAATTTCAAAGAATTCGGAACCCATTCTTTATTTCCTTCGCAATGCACAATGATTAGTCGCGTAGACATGTTAGGCGTACACATTTTTGAACCATCACTCCACCGTTTCGTAACTGTCGTGAGTGTCATACCAAGTTTCGTCCAAATAGAAAATTTGCCGTTGTTCTTATCTATATTTAGTTATTTGTTCTAAATATTTGTTACGCAATTCCACTATTCTTCTACTTTACATAACTGCTTGACGTTTGTTTACTATTTTAAATTTAAATCCTAGTTTCTTTATCCAATTCTGAAGAGTTTTGTCACAGCAGCTCACGTTATAGCCGGAAGTATTCAATTTCTTCCTTATGATTTCAGTTGTAGGAATCTCATTGCTTTTGTAACAGTCGTATATTGTTTTTTAAATGATTTTTTTTTAGTTAAACATCTAAAGGTTTTGGTAATCCTGTATCACATCGCGTCGTGCGTTCATAAGGTTTGTTTTTGACTATTTTACGTACAGTTGAGAATGGAATTTCGGTCAGATCTCGAAACAAACTATTATAATAGTAAAGTACTATTCTGATCATTCCCATATTGATTTCAGTCTAAGAGCCTCCGATAGACAGCTGTTTCAGCCCATTGGACATCGTCAGTATCGGGCAGATGAACCTTGATTGAAGACAAAATGTGAATAACCAAGAAAAGTACTTGGTAAAAATAACTGCATAAACGCAAGCGAGACATAAGTGGAATCACCAATTGGTGTGGTATCCAAGTCAATATGGGAGTGATCAGAATAGTACTTATCTATTTATCTTTTGATTTCCATGGAATTATTTTCCAGCAGCTTGACTGCATTACCCATTGTTGATTTCATAGCATTTCCAGAAACATGTGGATTCGTTTTCCGATGGCATTCCAGAATAGCTTCCCAAATTTCTGCTACCGCAGTTGTCGGTTGATTAGTCAAACTACCAACACTGACCTAAAAACTTGGCAAGTTGACAACTCGGCCATAAACCCTAACAACCGTGTATTTTTGAAAAGCAATCTGCCCATGAAATGCAATCAAGTGAAAAACATAAGTTTGGTCTGTCACAAATTTATTGGACACCCTGTATATTAGTAATAGTTATCGAAACATAGCTTTTAATAATATCAACATTTGTTGTGGCGCTTCCGTTGATTTTCATAATATAGGTATTAATTTTACGTTTAGTGTAGCATCTGTGTGTATTTAGTAAGAGGTCATTTACTAAAGTCTAGTTAATCTTAAATTTTCAGGTAAAACTTTCCGATTCAAATCATTCAAAAAGAACTTTCAACTGATAGAGTCACCTTTGGCGTGATTCTAAAATTCATTGAATTGGCATTATATTTTATGGAGTTGGGGATTATTTTGCCAAAGTAAGGAGCACAAAAGAATAAACACGTTTATCAGACGTTGCATTTGAAAGATCATTTGTTCAGATTATGTACCGGGAAATCCCACATAATTGCTGACTAGACATAAAATGTATGACGTGTTGAAACGGTGAAGGTAGTATATATGGGAACATTGTAATAGTTGCCTGAAGAAGATGCTTCTGAAACAAATTACAACAATGGTTTTATAATGAATAATTTCAGAACACTTACGAAATTGAAATCACCACATCATTAAAGTGAGCGATTGGAAAATTTATTGTACTATTCCTTGAGAAATATCATACATAAATAATATGTTTATTTTCAACAGGTTTACACCCACAAATAGGGAAAATACAAATAATTGGAGAGTATATATAAGTGAAAAAATAGATTCAGATTACAAAAAGAAAAAGGAAACCAATCATCACATTGAATTATTAATAGTTCTTAAAATAAAATGTTTGCTGTCATGATGTATATCGCACAGGTCGGACACTTTATTGAACAACTCACACATTGCAAATAT
This sequence comes from Leptinotarsa decemlineata, assembly GCF_025532065.1. Taxonomy (NCBI): domain Eukaryota; kingdom Metazoa; phylum Arthropoda; class Insecta; order Coleoptera; family Chrysomelidae; genus Leptinotarsa; species Leptinotarsa decemlineata. The sequence continues at coordinate 168,938 of NW_027412534.1, forward strand.
AGGCGACTTTTTCAATAAATTTGTTCTAGGATTTTTATCATAGAAAGTAATCATATGCCTGGATTGTGATCTGGGTACAAGAAACTGAATTTGTCTTAACAAGTCACTACAATCAATTTAATTATTCAAAAGTTTAGCTAAAATTGCTATTTATGATATTAGTGTTGAAAGCAAGCTTTTATTTTGTGAGTGAAAACGAATAAAACGAACAAAATAAAACTTTCAACACAAATATAATACAAAGTTTTTTATACAATTGTCCCGGTTTCATTATAGAATAGATAAATTTAATATTTCTGTAAAAACACATTTTGACATCTCTTGTCAGTTAACTATTTTCATGTTATCGCATTTGCTGTGAAGTGGCCGTGTCAGGTGACGCCGATTCACCTGTTTACCAACCAACAGTATAGTCTATCCATTTTCAATTGGAACGGCAATAAAAATAAGAGTACAGTCATAAACATTTCTTGCCTGTGGCTCCTAGTCGCCCAGATGGTTAGTAAACGTGCTATCATGTAGTTGAGGAATAAAGGCTCGGCTAGCTGGACTGGCTGAATACTAATTTTTTGTCCGTTTCACAATATTTCTTTATCAGTGCCGTGTGTTCGTGGTGTTAGGTGAGTTAGTGAGTGGTTTTGCAAACCGATTTTTGAAAACTTGACATGGAAATACCCGAAAAGATTCCAACGAAAAAGGTATTACTGGCGACCATAAAACAACGTAATTTCAAAAAAGAGTATATTATTGATTCGATGTCTGAAACACCTGGTCACATTTTCTTACGTTTGCCTCCATACTATTGTGTGTTCAATCCAATTGAAATGGTTTGGGCCACAATGAAAGAAAGCTTGCGGAAATGTAATCAGTCACCGACTTTGAATGCTGTAGTGCTTGACAATATAAGGCGAGTGGTGAATGAAGTAGGTAAAAGTGATGTGTGGAAGAACTGTGTGGCCCACGTTATAAAAGAAGAGAACACATATTATGTGCAAAGTTCCATAAATCCGATCGTTATTCAACCCGATGATGATTCCACCTCATCCGAATATAGCGAAGAAGAATTTTGATTTTTCTAGCAATTTTGTTGGTCCCCATTATTTTGTAAATATATGTTTGACGAGAATTTGGTGTGATTATTTGTGTTTTCATTGTATTTTAGAGTTTTCGACTCGGAAATCAACTACCTTGATTTTCGAAGTTTTTCATAATTACCCATGGTGGAAAAATTTAGTTGAGATAACTTTTTCATGGGGTGATCAATTGCTATGATTGTAAGAATAAGTAACTGAAAAACTACCACTGAAAAATAATATGCCGACGCCTATGTCGAGGCGGGAATTCCTTCTCTGGTATTGGAAATACTATACCTACTGTTTACAGCTCACGCGTTTTATTTAAAGTCAAATTTAAAGTTCTTGCTGGTGTTTAATGTCTTGCACAATGAAGAACAATAGTTAGGAATTGTCTGTTTCTGACGATATTGAAGAGGCTGCAAAAAGAGCTTCAATTGAATTTTCATCAAAAAATCGGCTCAGTAGTACGACATTTGCATATTCTAATTTTCTTAGCTGGTGTAGACTTAAAAAACGTCAAAAGAAATTTCAGCGAAACCGTCTTCTTATCCTATCTAGCAGATAAATCAAAAATATGGAACTCGTCAATTTTGTGGAGCAAGTTTTCAATGATAAAGTCGAGTGCGTTCGTTGAAAATGGTGGTAATACAAGGAAATATTTCAAGGTAATATCATTCTTAAAGCGGACAAATGAAAGTTGTAGGCCCATACAATCAAAAACTCTTACGTTTGAACAAGTTCAGAGGTTTATAAATGAGGCACCATATGAAAAATAATTGATGATAAAAGTTGTACTATTTGACGATCTGTGCCATTTATTGATGGAAGACATTAAATTAATGGATAATAAATTATTGATCGTTCAAATTCCAAATACAAAAACGAAAATAAGTCGTCCTTTTTGCATTGTTGGCAAAAACATTGATTATTTTAATAAATACGTTGCTTTACGCAATTCTGTTATCAATCATCAACGGTTTTTTCTGAAATACTCAAATTATGAAACAGTGCCAACCCAGTTGGTATAAACACGTTTGGTAAAATGCCCTTTACCATTGCTGAGTTTCTGAACCTCCCGGAGCCGAAGGAATATAAAGGTCACTGTTTCAGAAGGTCTTCTGCTTCTTTGCTAGCAGAATCAGGAGCAAATATAACGGATATCAAGAAGCACGGCGGATGGAAGTCTACAGCAGTAGCTGAGGGTTACATCAATCAATCTATTTCTTATAAAAAGGCTATTGCTGACAGAATAAACCAAACAAACAGCTAGCTCCAGCGTTACAGCATCGTCCTTTTTACTCCAAGAATTAAATGTTAATGCTCATGAAATTGTCAACTCAGATAGTTCAAATATATTACAAGGCTCTTCAACATCGCAAGGTATTAATATCAGCAGTTGTTCTAATTGTACTTTTCATATTAATGTTCACAAATAATAATGTAATTAATGTATATAATACATTTGTAACAAAATGTAATTGTATCTATATTTATTGTGGGGAGTGCCATGTGGAGAAATCAATGGATCCTTTCCTAGTCGAAGATCAGCATCATCCTGCTTTGGATATTACTTGTGTACTTGGGACAAAGGCTAACTACAAAAATAAACTGCATTCCTGTTTCCAGAATAATTTTAATTTTAAAAGAGCCAACTATCCACCACTGTATAATCAAATATCTCATATTGAGTGGACCTTCTTGGAAGTTCTTGATGACACAGAAAATTATTCCACACATTTCTATGGAAAACTTTATAATGTTTTTGATCGCTGCTGTCCCAAGTTTACAGTTGAAACTAAAAATAAATATCTTCCTTGGTATAATAGAAGCATTATTAGAGATTTGCAGGCTAAAAGCAGAATCTGGCGCAAATACAAGCGTGAGTGTAATCTGCAGGCCCTTGAAGATTTCAAACATCTTCGAGCAAAACTAAAGCATGATATTGATGTGGCATATAAAAAATTCTCAGTTGAAACTGAGGAAGAAATACATATCAATCCCAACAGATTTTGGTCATTTATAAATAATAAACGAGGTAGCTCCAAAATATCACAAGTACTGAATTTTGAAGGTCAATTGTTGGAGGGGTCCTCTAATATCGTAAACGTTTTTGCCAATCTTTTCAAACAATCGTATACCGCTTCTTCCCCGTTTCAACCAAACTCTGATATTGGTAATAATCACTTTCTTGATATATCAAGCTTCAGTGAAAACGAAGTATACAAGGGACCAAGGTCGCTCAAGCCTAAAAAGACCACTGGTCCAGATGGCATTCCAGCTTTCATCCTAAAAGATGGTGCTCTTGTGCTTGCTCGGCCTCTATCTAGACTAATTAATATCTGCTTAAGATCGGGTACAATACCAAGGATCTGGAAATCATCAAAAGTCTGTCCCATTTTCAAGAAAGGAGATAGACGAGATATTTCAAATTACACAACTCAACAAAAAATATTTTTTGAATGTTTCCTACACTAAATTAGTCAATTTCTACTAATTTTGGGGTGATAAAAACGAAAATAACAATGAAAAATTTTTATTAGCTCTGGTTTTTGAGATACACAGTACTTAATCTTAAAGAGTAGTTATACTATACGTGAAAAGTGAAAGTACATAAAACAATATTGTTATGTTTCTTTTAGAATATTTTAAGTACTGTACTGAGATATTTTCACATCATGTTTTAGAAGATTCCACTGTTCTAGTCTTGACCCTAACAGCTCAGCCTTTTCCTTAGACAAGCGAAGATCTCTTATAAGGTCACTCAACTCTGCTTGACTAATTCTGTGCGGATCACTAGACCTATCGCTTACCTCAAAATCAGGGTCATAGGATGTAGAAGGATGGGTTGCTCCTTCTAAACAGTCTTCATCACCTTCCTCTAAAATTTCATAGTTTTGGGGTGGAAAAGGGACTGGCAAATTGTCTGAGTGTGGTACAGGCCGAAGAGCAGATGGGAGATTAGGGTATTTAACCGTTCCTCTTTTCTTCATAGATAAACCTTGCTTAATGGGAGGAGTTAAGTAGAAATAACAGTCGTGTGTATGATTGGTAGGCTCACGCCAAACCATAGGTACTGCAAAAGCCATTGTCCGGTTTTTATTTTTCAGCCACTCTCGCAATATGACGGAACAAGAATTACAACATATATGAGGAGCCCATGATTTATCTTGGTCCCCAACTTTCACACCAAAATAATGTTCATAGGCTGTCTTAACGATAGGTGTCATTTTACGTTTCTGAGCCTTAAATGTTATTTCACCACATATATAGCAAAAGCTATCGACAGAATTCACACACTTTCGAGGCATTTCAGATCAGCACTTAAATTAATTTAAAAATCAACTTCACACGATAATTTCAATAGCAACCACGTGCGTACAATTGACAAACTCACATAGGTTATGTTTACTACTTAAGAACAGCTGATAAGAGGGGTGTTATGCAAACAAACATGTGTACCAACTGTTGGTGATGAAATATTTCATTTGTTGAAAACTCAATATACATATATATAATATAATGATACTATATCTTGAAAACAAGAGCTAATATATAATTTTTATGGTCACTTTCGGTTTTAACACGTGGAAATACATTAAAATCATCTAATTTCAACCCCGAAACAAAAACTTTGTTGTGTTGTGATCAAGCTTCAGTGAAAACGAAGTATACAAGGCACTAAGGTCGCTCAAGCCTAAAAAGACCATTGGTCCAGATGGCATTCCAGCTACCATCCTAAAAGATTGTGCACTTGTGCTTGCTCGTCCTCTAACTATACTAATTAATATCTGCTTAAGATCGGCTACAATACCAAGGATCTGGAAATCATTAAAAGTCTGTCCCATTTTCAAGAAAGGAGATAGACGAGATATTTCAAATTATCGGCCTATCTCTATTATTTGCAACTTTGCAAAGGTTTTTGAGATTCTGTTGGAGCGAGTTATATATCGGCATGCTAGTTGCAATATAAGTATAAACCAACACAGTTTTATGAAAAATAGTTCAACGGTCACCAATCATCTGACTGTAACTCAACATATTGCTGAATCTATTGACAATAGGGCCTAAACTGATGTTACTTACACAGACTTTTCTAAGGCCTTCGACAGGCTTGACCATGACATTCTACTGAACAAACTAGTAGCCTTTGGATTATCTCCATCCTTAATCGCACTCTTTCAGTCCTATTTATGGGATCGAAAACAATATGTTCAGCTCAATGGTTTCAAATCTATCGAATATAGTGCTTCTTCCGGTGTTCCACCAGGTTCAAATCTGAGACCGCTGCTCTTCAATATATTCATTAATGATATTGCAGATGTAATAGATGTGTATTTTGTTTTATATGCCGATGATCTAAAACTATACTGCCTTGTTGAGAACATAGATGATTGTGTGAACCTCTCAGCAAACGTAGGACGGGTTGTAGAATGGTGTTATAGAAATAACTTGTCGCTGAACCAGGATAAATGTAAGGTCATGTCCTACAGTTTGAAAACGAATATCTTGATCTTTGATTATTCAATAGAAAATGATTTCCAGAAACATTTACTGATCTTGGCGTCACATTTGACACTGCACTATCATTTAATAGGCATATCGATAATGTTGTAACCTCCTCCTGTCGTTTGTACGGATTAATTGCACGTAACAGTAGTGATTTCAAAGAAACTTCGACTTTATAAACTTTATTCTATGCTTTCATAAGATCAAAGATAAAATACGTGTCAGTTGTGTGGAGCCCCTTTTATCAATATCACATTGATAGAATAGAAGCAACTTAAAGACGATTTTTAAAGCTGCTAAGCCTAAAAACCGATGGTATTTATTCTCCAATAGGGACAACCCACTCTGAATTGCATAGCATAACTTTTGCAGTGTCGAAAAAAGACGTGAATATTATAGTGTTGCACTAACCTATAAAATTATCAAAAGCATAGTTGACTGCCCAACTTGCATTCCTAGCATTCCTAGAATCTGTTCCAGACACCCGAGTACTTTCTATATAAAAACATCTCGCACAAATGTTCTGGAGAATTCTCCGATCCATACCAGTGTAAAGTGACAAATTCTGTTAGCGACAATTTAGATATATTTAGTTGCAAATTGTCAAATATAAAATCCCACTTACTAAAATAATTGTTTTGTCACCTATAATAAATATAAAATGTGTAGTCTTTATAGTCACTAGTTTGTAGTGTTTGTAGACTTTACAGTCACTTGCTTGTGATGTATTCATTATACTCTGTTATTTCCTGCTCTGTAATTGGGCTACGTCCTGTAGAGTATGGTATTACAAATAAATAAATAAATATTGTTCATAATAAAACTTCTTTGAAAATTGAATAATTGTTTCGTTTAACTTTTAACACTAGTGTTAAAAATATTTTTAACACGCTACTTTGTAAACATCATCTTTTAATAACGTTGACAACCATTAAAAATATCACTTTTAATAACAGTTTTACAAAAATATGATTGCCGTACATTTTCTTCTATCTGTGTTCAATAAAATATTCTGGTATGTGCTCCTAGCTGGATAGAATCCATTGCACTAAAAACATGAATTTCAAGCACTTACGTCTTAACAGATTCCAATCGCTGAACGAAATTTTGATAAAATGGAAACCAAATTAAAGATACACAACCTAACTTACTTCTTATGAAAGTAACATACAACAATTTGAGCGTATTAACACTAAACGGTTTAAACTTCCTCTTGAAGATGATCACTTGGTGGTCGAAACACATGTCGAGGTGTTGAAAATAACGATTTGGTGTTGGGAAAAAACTCCAGTAATAATCATTATTACACCAAAGGTTCCAAACTCTGCATCACAAGTACATGATGTTTTTGGTTTTCTACGAATAGAATCTTTGATCAACCATTTCGTGCCAACACGGCCATCATCAACTTTGTTTCCCAAATACGGACCTCTCTCTTTTGTTGCAAACTTTGATGGAGCGATAAAATCACAATTCAGTGGTAGGTAGGTAGGTTGCATAGAAAACTTTTATCAGGGACAACAAACATTCGTATTTTTCCTTTTTGTAAATTCATGTATTACATTGATCTTTGTTACAAGACTAATTTCTCCTGAATCCTGAAATATTTTTCTAATTTTCAATCCTGGAGGTAATGAAAACATTAGTTTTTGACCAAAATACGATTGTTGTGTAACTGTCTCTGTCGTTCCGTGGGTAATCAAAAAAAGAACAAACTATCTTTGAACTTTGCCTTGGAAGTCACCTATTTATCTGGTGAAAGGCCAAGAAAATATTTATGTATTATTATTAATGTTTTTAGATGGTGTTTGTTTCTTTCCTTACTCAGACACGCTTCTAAAGTATGATAGCCAATGCATTATTTATCTGTAATTCATGCAATTTAATAGACGTAGTAGGTTTTATTTGAACAGTGTTGCCATCCTCAAATTGATTTCAAATTGTTATCTCTTAATGATTATTATCGTATTTTGGAAAATCGTCAGAAACGATGTTTATTTACTTGAAATTGCATGAGTCGAAAACGAACAAAGTTTCATAGTTCATCACTTATTGATTTAATGTTTCCATGTACTATCTTTATATGCCTCACTTAAACCCGGTTTTACCATCGATAGTTATTGATCAGATCGTGTAAAGTGAAATAGTGTCAAAATATACAGGGTTTTTATTAAACATGCCGCAAACATTTACGAAACTATTCCTTGGACTATTCTACAGATATTTTGTGTTTTGATGATTTTCGATAAGGCGCTTTGTTTCGAAAAAACAAGAAATTCGACAATAACAATTTATTATCAAAAATTACATGTAATGTTTCTTAATCTACAAGAACTCATCATCTCGCGAACTCTTTCAAAAACACCAGGATCGTTTCTGACTGCTTTACACCCAGCAATTATCCGATTTCTCAAATCTCCCAGTGGAGTAGTACAAACTAATGACTTTAGGTAGCCCCGTAGGAAATAATCCAGAAGGTTTAAGTCAGGTGATCAAACAAGCCGTAAGTGAGGTCCACCTCGACCAATCCCGCGATCTCCGTATGTTACTGTTAAAAACTCTCGAGCCAAAATGCTCTGGTGCACCATCGTGCATAAACCATATTGCATTTCTTGTAGCCAGTGTTATATTCTTCAGAAACTGAGGTAGTGTTTGTTCCAAAAAGTTGCGGTATACCTCGCCAGTAATTCTTCCTGGCGGAAATACTAGCCCAATCAGGAAGTCACCTACAATTCCAACCAAAACGTTTAACGAGAACCAATGTTAAAAGTGATCTTCAAGCACCTCATGTGGATTTTCTTCAGCCCAAACATGATTATTTTGGAAATTACTTATGGCATTTATTGAGAAACTGACTTCATCGGTAGAAAGAATAAGTGTTAGTAGTTGAGGGATTTGAACCAATGTGTGCAAAATTCATTCACAGAATGTAATACGTGGAAGAAAATCTGCAGGAAGAAGTGCCTGAACTCGTCTGTGGTATGGGTACAACAAAGTCTCTAAGAATGTTCCAACGGATACGTTACTAATTTTAAAATTACCAAAATTGTTATTGTCGTTATTCGAAACAAAGCACCCTATCGAAAATCATCAAATGACAAAATATCCTTGAAACAAACAACTTGCATCTGGCTGCTTCGGTATCAGGGTCATTACCAAGGAGTTGGGAATATTAGCAGGAAAAACATCTTACTTTTCAATAGTCGAGTCTCATCTGAGGTATGGTATCGCTTTCTGGGGTTTATGTAGCAAGCAGTTGAAGCAATCAGTGTTTGTTCTACAAAAAAAGGCGAAAAGATTTATATGTAGAGCCAAGCGTATGGACCACTGTAGACCACTCTTCATAAATAGTAGAATACTAACAATCTACTGCATCTTCATTCTAGAAACAGTATTTCTAATTCAAATAAGAAAAAAATAATTTTCCTTTCGAAAGAATATATAACACCCGGCAAAATGCCATTATACCTCTGTCATAGCCAACTTCAACATTAACAAAAAATGCTGTAATATTTGAAAGTCGGAAGATATTCAATTATCTACCATTTGTAATGAAAAGTATAATAGTGTCAAAAACATTCCGAAAACGTGTGGAAAGCACAGATAGATATTTATTTCACTACGGTAAACACATGCTAATATTTAAAGGGGTAATTCTTAGACCCATTGTAAGGAAAAAACGTAGTATGGACGTATGTCCTAAACGCCTTAACTTTTGAGATACAGGGTGGCAAAGTTTTGAAAAATAATCAGTTTTTTAATAATAACCGAGATAATTTTGTAGACATCTTTGGCATATTTGGTACATATGTTCCATGCCTCAAGGCGCATTTTCTGGTGTACAATTTTCTTAATTTTCTCTGCCAGTGGCGTACGTACGAGTTTTGAAATGTATATTTTTGGCGAAAAAAATACTACGCCACTGCTTTATCTTGAATTAAAAATTATTTTTAAAATCTCCATACATTTTTGAGCACATTTGATTTGCTGGGTTTTCTTTGTCCGACGCATGGTTTTCGCTCAAAAAATTAAAACTCGCTTTACTTAAGGATAAATTCTTTAAAAATCTGATGCGGTATCGTGCATCGACTGAAAGCAAACTAAGAGATCAGATTTGTTGCAAAATAATTGAGGATCTAAAAGGTATTTGTTTGTTGTCAGATGCACTGTTCTCAATTAAAATTACGTCATAACGCAGCACCGCTTAATAATTTTTGAAAACATAAATTTAGTTATCCTGGAATAAATGACGTGTAGCAGAATTTATTTACTGCACCTCTTGGAAATATGGAGTTTGTCGATATGTGATTTCTTTTAAAGATTAAAAGCAGAAAAAACAGCGTACCCACCATAGCAATAAAAAACGAATTCTCTGTATGTACAAACGTCAGTAGCTAATATTGATGTTGGTTTAAAGTAAGGTGTTGATGTTAAAAACTGTCACAGCGCGTTTTGATTGATTTTGAAGTGTTATTGAAGTTATTTTGGTAGTCCGCTGTTTTTCTGAATATCAGTAAATATGGTAAATTATACGAATGCGGAAATGGCGCAAATGCATTACGTATATGGCCTTGCCGATGGTAATGCAACAGAAGCCAGGCGCATTTATCAGGAAAGATATCCTAATCGTGCCTTACCAGATAGCCGAACCTTTTCAAATATTCATCGTGGACTTGGGGAAACTGGTAGTTTCAAGAAAGGGAATCCGGAAGGTAGACCTCGTGTAGTAAGAACTCCTGAAATTGAGGAAGCGGTGCTGCAAGAAATTGAGGAACATCCTGAGACGAGTACGAGGAAGATCGCTAGAACTCTGGATATTTGACATCAAATTGTTTGGCGTATTTTGGTTGATTTTTTGTTACACCCATACCATATTTCAAGAGTGCAGGCATTACTCCCCAGAGATTTTCCACAGCGTGTGAACTTCAGTCAGTGGTATCTACAAAGTAATGCAGTTTGAGACACAAATTTTGTTCACAGACGAAGCAAATTTTTCTCGGAATGTCATTCAAAATTTCCATAACAATCATGTGTGGGCTGAAGAAAATCCCCATGCAATAACCGAAACCCATTTCCAACACCAATTTTCGGTTAATGTATGGGCAGGAATTATAGGTGATCATCTAATAGGCCCATTTTTTCTACCAGGACGCCTTGATGGTCGTTCTTATTTACACTTTCTCGAAGAAGACTTACCTGGGTTATTGGAAGATGTGCCACTTGCGTTAAGGAATCGAATATGGTACATGCATGATGGCGCCCCTGCTCTTTTCAGTGTAATTGTCCAAAACCATTCAAATACAGTTTATCCTAATCGTTGGATAGGTCGCGGAGGACCTCAGCAATGGCCGGCAAGATCCCCCGATCTCAACAGTTTAGATTTTTTTTATGGGGTCACCTTAAAACTCTTGTGTATAAAACTCCCGTAATACTTTAGAAGATTTAAGAGAGCGAATAGTTGCCTCGTGTGAAACTATACGAAATACGCCGGGAATATTTGAACGGGTGCGTAATTCCATGCGTAGAAGGGCGGAAGCATGCATACTAAGTGCAGGTGGCCACTTCCAACAATTTTTATAATCAGTTTTGGTATTATTACTAATTAACAAATTTGTGCTATTCGTTTAGACTTACTGTCAGAAAATAAAATAAAACTCGTTTTTGTGAAAAATTTATTTTTTTGCAGATTATGTTTTCAAATATTATTAGGAAATTGGTAATGCGTTATGAAGCAATTTTCAGATTCTCATTCATTTTAGAATTGATCTAATTTGTTAATTTTCTTTCTGTCGATTTTTATTTTTTTGAGTGAAAATCATGCGTCGGACAAAGAAATACCAAGAGATCAAATTTTCTCAAAAATAAATGAGGTCTTTAAAAATGATTTCATTTTGAAAAGAAAGCATTGGCGTAGTACTTCAATGCGAAACCCTTAGGGATGCCACTGTTTGAAAAAATACAAATTTGTGTACATCAGAAAATGCGCCTTGAGGCATGGAACATATGTACCAAATATGCCAAAGATGTCTAAAAAATTATCTCAGTTTTTATTAAAAAACTGATTATTTTTGAAAACTTTGCCACCCTGTATCTCAAAAGTTAAGGCGTTTAGGACATACGTCCATAGGAAGTTTTTTTCTTAAAATGGGTCTAAGAATTACCTCCTTAAATATTAGCATGTGTTTAAGGAACACCCTGTATAAAGGTACATTAGTAGCAAGTCGATGGTACAGCATGTAGATGAACATCATAACTGAACATAAAACAGTAACAGTAAATTATAGAGAAAAAACATTATCAGATTAAATATACAGAAAAGTAATTGAATAAAATGTACATACAATTTCACAAAAAAAGTAAACATAAAATAATAAACATTAGTATATTATAAAAATTCTTCAAGGACTGATGTTGTGGCAATATATTCCTCCGAACTATAAACACTTTGTTTCATTAGATAGTCCTTGACGCGCTTTTTGAAACTTGGCATGGGTAAACTCATGATACTAGATGGCAGAATATTATATAGATTGACATCGAGTGAGTTCTTAGAGGATTTTTGTAAATTGAACCGGTGAGGTCTCAAAAGATTAGTTCCAATTTTCGACCCACTCCCATGAAATTTGGAGTTGGTGGATAATTCATCTATGTTCTTATGTATTTCCAAAAGTGTCTGATACATTAAGATAGATGGTACTGTCATAATGCCTAGTCTTCTGAAAAATGGCCTGCATGAATCACAGAAACCTACGTTCAAAATAAATATAATTGCACGCTTTTGAAGCGTAAAAACTTTTCTGACATTGGAGGAGTTACCCCAGAGTAGAGTTCCATATAGCTAACGTGAGAATGAAAAAATCCATAATAACCTGAAATAAGAGTCTCTATGTTAACAAAATTTCTCAATTGTCGAAGTGAAAATAAATATTTCGAGAGCCTCTGGTTTAATACCTCTATATGAGGTGACCAGTTCATAGCATCGTCAAGAGTGATTCCCAGTAAATTGACAGTTTTGCCACAGAAATATTATTAGTCGAGAAAATTATTTTTTGAGTTTCAGTAGGTTTGAATTGAACCACGATTCAGCTTGCGTTTCTACAAGTTCCATGGCTGCGAGCAGATTCTGACAGTTGTTGTCAGAGCACAGGATCGATGTGTCAGCTGCATAAATGACACATGTGTAAGGTAATAATTCATAGAAGAGATCGTTGATATAAATTATGAATAGAAGATGCCCCAGCACAGACCCTTGAGGAACTCCGAGCTCAATCGGCTGTAGATCAGATATTCAGTTATTGCCTAAATCAACGAGCTGTTTTCTATTCATTAAATACGATGAAAAAAGTGAAAGTGCTACACCTCTGACTCCATATTCCTCCAGTTTATGTAACAAATTTGTATGAGAAACGCAGTCGAATGCTTTACTCAAATCACAAAGTGTCACAGCACTATGATGACCCTTTTCAAAACCATCAACACTGTCCCTCACAACCCGAGCTACTGCTTGAACAGTCGAGCAGGACTTTCGGAAACCGTATTGGTTAGTGTTCAGAAGATTGTTTCCTTCAAAATAGAGGTATAACCTATTATAGCTTGGAAGAATATCTTGAAGATAGATTTTGAGTACCTGAACCCTTGACGTCGAACCGACTGATTTATTTATTTTATCTATACATGTAAATCAATTCTTAACTGCTTTGTAGAATCTTATGTCCTGTCTACATGTAGCGTCCGAATCTATATTGTTCCATTGTTACTGTGAATTTACTGTTTTTTTATTTATTTAAGCTTTGTTAATAAGAATTTTTTTCTTTGACAATAAAGTACATGATAGTCCAAGAATTAACCTTTAATTTTTTGCCGCATGTTTAATAAACACCCTGTATATGAGGAAATTGAAAAGGGGAATATTTTTCAGGAAATATTAGTTTTTGGAAAAGAAAGATTTTGGCTTTCTACTCCTTCATCTTCATACAAAAAATGTGGGAATTTTCCAAAAAAAAGGAAGGAAGCAATTAATTTCAAAAAATTAACTCTATACAAAGATGTGTAGATCATGTAAAGAAATAACTGTCACACACAAACTGAAAAAAAAACTCCTTTCGGAACAGCCACTTTTATATGAACACTGAAATATACGAAAAACACCTTTCTCTATTCCGTTTGTATTCCAAACATTCGTATGGGATCAAATCAGATATCATTCACAGGATTTTTACACGATATAATTATTGGAAGAAGTAAAATTTCACTTACTTGGAACACTGTAATCCTCACAGCTAGACATTTGATGTTTCGCCTAAAGATACTTGTCTTCAGTAGCAAATACAGATAACATTATCCGAAAAAACACTCTATTCTTTCATAATTACGACTTCTTTGATACAGAATGGGTCGAATTCATCCATGTCATCGATGACAGTACGTAAATAACATGCATTCGCTTATTTGATTAAATCCCAGCCATAGGAATCTTGCTTAAATTGAGAGGGTATATTTTCAGACCAGTGTGAAGGTAGCCATGTGTTTTCATCCATGTGTTTGGTGAAAGAGAGGCGAGCGCGCTATTCCGCCATAGGTCGTTTCACCGCAATTATTCACATGGCTAGCCATGGAAATTTTTACATTGATAGACTCATTGCTGGAAACGAACTGACGTGATTGGAAATGATTTAAAATGATGATGAAAATCTTTTTTTTTTCATGAAATGAACCGCATTTTATTGAAATTGTACAAACAACTGATAATAATAGAAGCAGAAAAATAATTCCAAAAGGAAATTCGTTGCTAGGAATATTTTTTCTGTCAATTAATTGAATACACCCCCGACTACCCTTAATTCAATTTTCATTAGAAAAAATCATAACTCCTAGCAGAAACACATTGCTGGGAATATTTTTTCATGAAACCATCGAATTTGGCATGCTTATTAACCCCAGATGGGTCAATGATTTTGTATCGCGAAAGAACACCCCCGACTACCCTTAATTCAATTTTCATTAGAAAAAATCATAACTCCTTGCAGAAACACATTGCTGGGAATATTTTTTCATGAAACCATCGAATTTGGCATGCTTATTAACCCCAGATGGGTCAATGATTTTGTCTCACGAAAATACACCCCCTTCTACCTTTAATTCAATTTCAATTTAAAAAATCATAACTCCTTGCAGAAGCACATTGCTGGGAATATTTTTTTATGAAACCATCGAATTTGGCATGCTTATTAACCCCAGATGGGTCAATGATTTTGTCTCGCGAAAGAACACCCCCGACTACCCTTAATTCAATTTTCATTAGAAAAAATCATAACTCCTTGCAGTAACACATTGCTGGGAATATTTTTTCATGAAACCATCGAATTTGGCATGCTTATTAACCCCAGATGGGTCAATGATTTTGTATCGCGAAAGAACACCCCCGACTACCCTTAATTCAATTTTCATTAGAAAAAATCATAACTCCTTGCAGAAACACATTGCTGGGAATATTTTTTCATGAAACCATCGAATTTGGCATGCTTATTAACCCCAGATGGGTCAATGATTTTGTCCCACGAAAATACACCCCCTTCTACCCTTAATTCAATTTTAATTAAAAAAATCATAACTCCTGGCAGAAGCACATTGCTGGGAATATTTTTTTATGAAACCATCGAATTTGGCATGCTTATTAACCCCAGATGGGTCAATGATTTTGTCTCACGAAAATACACCCCCTTCTACCCTTAATTCAATTTTCATTAGAAAAAATCATAACTCCTAGCAGAAACACATTGCTGGGAATATTTCTTCATGAAACCATCGAATTTGGCATGCTTATTAACCTCAGATGGGTCAATGATTTTGTCTCACGAAAATACACCCCCTTCTACCCTTAATTCAATTTTAATTAAAAAAATCATAACTCCTTGCAGAAACACATTGCTGGGAATATTTCTTCATGAAACCATGTGTTTCTGCAAGGAGTTATGATTTTTTTTAATTAAAATTGAATTAAGGGTAGAAGGGGGTGTATTTTCGTGAGACAAAATCATTGACCCATCTGGGGTTAATAAGCATGCCAAATTCGATGGTTTCATGAAAAAATATTCCCAGCATGTGTTTCTGCAAGGAGTTATGATTTTTTCTAATGAAAATTGAATTAAGGGTAGTCGGGGGTGTTCTTTCGCGAGACAAAATCATTGACCCATCTGGGGTTAATAAGCATGCCAAATTCGATGGTTTCATGAAGAAATATTCCCAGCAATGTGTTTCTGCAAGGAGTTATGATTTTTTCTAATGAAAATTGAATTAAGGGTAGAAGGGGGTGTATTTCCGCGAGACTAAATTAGCGACCCTTCTGGGGTTATTAAGCATGCCAAATTCGATGGTTTCATGAAAAAATATTCCCAGCAATGTGTTTCTGCGAGGAGCTATGATTTTTTCTAATGAAAATTGAATTAAGGGTAGAAGGGGGTGTATTTTCGTGAGACAAAATCATTGACCCATCTGGGGTTAATAAGCATGCCAAATTCGATGGTTTCATGAAAAAATATTCCCAGCAATGTGTTTCTGCGAGGAGCTATGATTTTTTCTAATGAAAATTGAATTAAGGGTAGTCGGGGGTGTTCTTTCGCGAGACAAAATCATTGACCCATCTGGGGTTAATAAGCATGCCAAATTCGGTGGTTTCATGAAAAAATATTCCCAGTAATGTGTTTCTGCAAGGAGTTACGATTTTTTTAATTAAAATTGAATTAAGGGTAGAAGGGGGTGTATTTTCGTGAGACAAAATCATTGACCCATCTGGGGTTAATAAGCATGCCAAATTCGATGGTTTCATGAAGAAATATTCCCAGCAATGTGTTTCTGCAAGGAGTTATGATTTTTTTTAATTAAAATTGAATTAAGGGTAGTCGGGGGTGTTCTTTCGCGAGACAAAATCATTGACCCATCTGGGGTTAATAAGCATGCCAAATTCGATGGTTTCATGAAGAAATATTCCCAGCAATGTGTTTCTGCAAGGAGTTATGATTTTTTCTAATGAAAATTGAATTAAGGGTAGAAGGGGGTGTATTTCCGCGAGACTAAATTAGCGACCCTTCTGGGGTTATTAAGCATGCCAAATTCGATGGTTTCATGAAAAAATATTCCCAGCAATGTGTTTCTGCGAGGAGCTATGATTTTTTCTAATGAAAATTGAATTAAGGGTAGAAGGGGGTGTATTTTCGTGAGACAAAATCATTGACCCATCTGGGGTTAATAAGCATGCCAAATTCGATGGTTTCATGAAAAAATATTCCCAGCAATGTGTTTCTGCGAGGAGCTATGATTTTTTCTAATGAAAATTGAATTAAGGGTAGTCGGGGGTGTTCTTTCGCGAGACAAAATCATTGACCCATCTGGGGTTAATAAGCATGCCAAATTCGGTGGTTTCATGAAAAAATATTCCCAGTAATGTGTTTCTGCAAGGAGTTACGATTTTTTTAATTAAAATTGAATTAAGGGTAGAAGGGGGTGTATTTTCGTGAGACAAAATCATTGACCCATCTGGGGTTAATAAGCATGCCAAATTCGATGGTTTCATGAAGAAATATTCCCAGCAATGTGTTTCTGCAAGGAGTTATGATTTTTTTTAATTAAAATTGAATTAAGGGTAGTCGGGGGTGTTCTTTCGCGAGACAAAATCATTGACCCATCTGGGGTTAATAAGCATGCCAAATTCGGTGGTTTCATGAAAAAATATTCCCAGTAATGTGTTTCTGCAAGGAGTTATGATTTTTTCTAATGAAAATTGAATTAAGGGTAGTCGGGGGTGTTCTTTCGCGAGACAAAATCATTGACCCATCTGGGGTTAATAAGCATGCCAAATTCGGTGGTTTCATGAAAAAATATTCCCAGTAATGTGTTTCTGCAAGGAGTTATGATTTTTTTAATTAAAATTGAATTAAGGGTAGAAGGGGGTGTATTTTCGTGAGACAAAATCATTGACCCATCTGGGGTTAATAAGCATGCCAAATTCAATGGTTTCATGAAAAAATATTCCCAGCAATGTGTTTCTGCAAGGAGTTATGATTTTTTCTAATGAAAATTGAATTAAGGGTAGTCGGGGGTGTATTCAATTAATTGACAGAAAAAATATTCCTAGCAACGAATTTCCTTTTGGAATTATTTTTCTGCTTCTATTATTATCAGTTGTTTGTACAATTTCAATAAAATGCGGTTCATTTCATAAAAAAAAGATTTTCATCATCATTTGAATCATTTCCAATCACGTCAGTTCGTTTCCAGCAATGAGTCTATCAATGTAAAAATTTCCATGGCTAGCCATGTGAATAATTGCGGTGAAACGACCTATGGCGGAATAGCGCGCTCGCCTCTCTTTCACCAAACACATGGATGAAAACACATGGCTACCTTCACACTGGTTATTTTCAGGGGAGATACATTTTTGGGAAAGAGTTTTTAACCTTCGACTTCTTCATCTTGATACAAGAAATGTGAGAATCTTCCAAAGTAAGGAAGGAAGCAATCAATTTCAAAAAATCAACTTTATACAAAGATGTGTCGATCCTGCAAAGAAATAACTTTTGGACACAAACTGGAAGAAAAGCCCTCTCGAAACAGTTACTTTTATATAAACATTGAATTACACGTAAGAAAAATACTTTTATATTTTTGAGAAATGACAACCAAGAATCCAATATATTGCTTTGCTGGCCAAACTTCGATGCTATGGTTTGTCGGGTCATTTTTGTGTATGGCTCTTCAGCTTCATAAAAGAACGTTCCCTGCAAGTGGCTGTCAATACTTTAATCATCAACGCTGGTGTTCCCCAGTGATCAATATCATCTTTTTATTGTACTTCAACGACTTATTGGAAAAAACCAAGAATCCAATATATTGTTTTGCTGACGACAGCACACTTGTCTCGTCATTCCATTTGGATTCCAGGACATCGGCTAAAGAGGCACATCTTTATCGGCAGCAGGAGGTTGCATATCTTAATGAGGATCTAGAAGTGATTTCTAATTGGGGTGAAAGTAACCAAGTTCAATTCAATGCCACAAAAACCCAGGCATCGGTTTTCTTCAGGAAGATATATTTCCGAACAGACAATTCCGCTTTCTGCTTCAATAAGTTTTTTGGGGGTTGAAATGGACACCAATTTGTCTTGGTACAATCATGTTGCTGGAATTGCAAAGGCTGCTTCTCAAAAAGCTTGAAAAGAAAGGCAATTCGTTGTGGACTTCCTTCTCCATTGTGAAAGTGATGGAAGGATTTACGTTGTTGATGTGCAGAACTAGACACTTTCCTGAAGGAAAGTGTCTTTCTTAGACGTATTTGTAAAGAGGACTGACACTAAATGGGAAACATCTGTATATCGAAAACCCACTCACACAGGACAGTATCTGAACCAGAAATCCAACCACCATCAATCGACTAAGAGGAGAATCATCAAGACTCTACTGGACCGTGCTTTTGGGCTCTGTAATACAACAGAGGTCTCGAAAAGGAACTAGGCATTATCAGAAATGTCCTTCAACGGAATGGTTACTCCAGAGTGATGGTAGAACAGGCTTTAGCTAGAAGACAGCAATAACTCCACAAGGAAGAGAAGCCGTCACACCCAGTACTTGTACTTCCCTACCTACATCAGAGGATTATCGGAAAGGATAAGAAGTATTGGGTCCACGTACAACATCAGGACCTGCTTCAGATCTGTGAACACTATCTGTAGCAGCCTTAAAAAAACCAGGCCACCAAACGCGGACTGCGATTCCAAGAATTGCATTTACCGGATACCCTGCGAGTGCGGAGAATCCTACATCGGTGAAACTAAGAGGCCATTGAAAGTTCGCATCGCTAAGCACAAGAAACACACACAGCGAGGGAAACCAGAAAATCAGGAATAGCAGAGCATGTTTGGATTCATCAACATAATATCAAATGGGCTCAAGCTGAAATCATCCACAAAGAGGAACACTGGTTTAGGAGAAAATTCAATGAAGCCGCGTATATTCTGTCGAACAACGCATTTAGTCAAGCTAGCGTAGAGATACGTACCATGTGGAAACCTCTAATCAAGCGAAAAACGACCAATTCCCGCCAAACTGTCATCTTCCGCTTATTAATATTTCAATTTTTATTTGTTCGGTTGTTGCCTAAATGTTATTTCTTTGTAATTTCAGTTTTTTGTTTAATAAAATTGTTATTTTCGGTTAATCTTATTGATTTTTTGATTGTTTTTTTCAGGGATTTCAAATCATTTTATATATTATATTAGACAATGGAAGTCCGAACTGATGAAATACAACACGAAAATCACTTGCAACCTTGACAGCCTGGAACATCGAAGAAAGGTTGGATATTTGTCTCTCTTCTATAGATGTTTCACAAGAAGTGTTCGAGCGGTACATATCAGAAATACGCGACGAACTGTGGCTGCTCATTATTTTGAAGTTCAACTTAGTTCACCTCGAACTTAACTGTTTAAGAACTATTTCATTTGGAAAATTGGGTTTATGTGTAATAAACTTCCTGAAAATATTTTTTCAAATGGATTTGGTCTCCAGCAATTCAAATCCAATGTGAATCGCTACTTTTGCACAAACACCTCTCTTAGAGGCGCCCTTAAGATTTTCCTGTGGTGCTTTTGTCCTGTCCTTGAAAAAAAAGTCGGTACTAAATTGTCGATATTTCTCAGCAGTACGTAAGAAATACTCGTAGTCACACTGTCGGCAACCTTGTTGATCTTAAATTTCAGGTTTCGAATAAAACAGAAAGTTCTTAACGACTAGCAAATTTCATAGTTTTGAAACACCAACTAATCATTAAACATTTACGAACGTTTTAAAGTTACGACGCCACACATAGTGAACTGTTTAAATGAAGGTCATGATCAAGGAAATATTTTTATTATTGACATTGACATTAGAATTATGTTTCAGCTGATTCATTAATTTTCTTGTGGATATATTACCGTCGTTAGGTTACTTAGTCGATCTGAATGATCCGAGAAACTGCGTAATCATCAAAGCGATAAGAGAAAAACCCTTCCTGGAGAATCTCCGTTGAAAAGTTATACCAATATTCAAGATATTCAAAAATATTTTCGACCTTTCTGTTGAGCAATTCTGTTGAGTGTAAATATTTAAAAAAACGTACTTGATATCACCCAAGTTTTCCAAGCATATAATATACAAATATACAGAATATTTAGGCGAACAGAATAATTATAGTGCCGAAAAATCACCTGAAAAATGAATATTCATAGAATCAAATCTGGCTTTTCAGCTATATTGTCCTCCTTGGAAAGTGTCGTCTATTATTCATTTAAAAGTAACGTAAATTGTCTCTTGTGTTTTTTTTGTCACATGCAAACGTAGTATGGCTTGAGACGATGAAGATAATGATCTTTATTGAAATAGGAAACCTAATATACATATCTATGAGTGTAATAATAACACTAGAACAATGAAATATAAAAAAATGTATGCAAACATTTTTAAATTTAAACAATTTGAGATTTAAACTAACATGTAGCCAGACAATGAACATTACATATAAAGATTTCAGTATCATATGTTAAGTAACATTTAAATAGATCACGAAATATAGGTACATATATATATATATATATCTTCATTAAATTATTATTGAAACACTGATATTTGGTTTCATTACAGATACAAATACCCTAGTGAACAATTATAAACAATAGATGATAGCCAATAATGTCCCAAATAATTCCACATAACTATACAATTTGTATTCTATTACTTTTTTTTTTAATTCTTTATGTGCTCTTTTGAAATCTTTTGAAATGGATATTTTTTTTTATTTCTTCCGGTAATTCATTGAACTCGTGGAAGCCCTTAAAAAATAACGAATTCATGGTACTTCCGAATGCCGTTCTGTTTATATGTATATTATTGGAATTTCTTGTATTATAATTATGAATGTTTTAATTGAATTTGATGTAATCTTTAAAATATTCTGGTGCCATTCTATTTACAATTTTATATACTAGAGTCATTGAAAAATAGTAGAGTTTAATTTCAACTGATATCCAATTCAAGTCACAACAAACGAGAATTGCACTTAATCGCGGTCATCCGAATGTTTCAATCTGAAATTATTAATTTTTTACTCTTTTTTAAAATTGATTCTAGAACAGAAAGTTGCATTTCACCATTAAAGGATTCATTAACGAAACCCTTTCAAGTTGGATGGAATACATCTATCATACATTTAGAGTTGTCAGAAAATAATCATTATGTATTAGAGCAGGGGTCTCCAAACTTTGAAGCCTTCAGGCCATAATGATTTTTTCAGTTTGTTCCAAGGGCCAATTTCTGCCCTTAACTATATATTTCTAGACTAGGATAGTCGCAAAGTGCGTGACCTAAGCAAACTTACGCTTTGTTTGCATTTCAATTATTATTGTGTATTGTGACACTTAACGATATCTAGTGGCGAGTAGTGGTACTATGTACTTTCTTTTTCAGCTACCCGCTAGGTGGCATTAGGCGTAATTAAATATTTGGAATTACCGCGTTGGTTCGAGAAAGTTCTGGTTCTGCCTCGAGATGGCAGTACTAATTGCATATAAAAAGGCTAGCGGCGCAACTGCGAGTTAGTCTGCGTAGGAAAGGCGAAGGAAGCGAAACTGTCTATTGTGAAATAAAGTAACAATCGTCAATAAAAGTATTTTGATTTGACTTATTGTGTGATTTGTTAGTATGGAAAAGAAGCGAAAAATAGACAGTGAATGCAGAACGTTCCAAGAAAAATGGAACTTTCAGTATTTTGTGATTGAGTCCAGTAATGAGGCGCTATGTTTAATTTGTAATGAAACCATAGCTGTTCGCAAACATTAAACGACACTATGAATCAAAACATCTTCAAAGTTACTCCAAGTATACAGGAAGTTTGCGGAAGGAAAAATTTGAAGCTTTGAAACGCGGACCGAAATCGCAGCAATCTTTGTTTACCGAAGCGAATACTGAACAAGAGTCTGCAACTCGCGCCAGCTTCCGTGTGGCTCTTGAAATCGGAAAACATGGCAAACCATTCACCGATGGAGAAATGATAAAAGAATGCTTGATTGCAGTTGCCAAAGAAATATGCCCCGAAAAGGTAAATTTATTTAAAAGTGTCAGTTTGTGAGCAAACACCGTGGCTCGGGGGGTGCAAGACATCGCAGAAAATATATCATCTCAACTGTCTGACAAAAATGGACATCATGACTGATTGTCTCTAGCATTGGATGAGTCAACGGATGTGTCAGATACTGCTCAGGTGTTGATTTTTATTCGCGGAGTAGATAAAAGCTATGAAGTGTATGAAGAACTTCTTGATATTGATAGTATTCACGGCACGACAACTGGGGCAGATATTTTTAAGGGAGTTGAAAATGCCATTATTAAAAAGAACCTTCGATGGAGAAATTTGAAATCTATAACAACTGATTTAGGCAAAAATATGTATGGTAAAAATAAAGGAGTGGTTGCACTTGTGTCAAAGGATGTAGAAAATGATGGTGGTTCAAAACCATTAGTCTTACATTGTATCATTCATCAACAGTCCTTGTGCGGAAAATGTTTCGATATGTCTGAAGTTCCAAACCCAGTCATATCAGTTAACTTCATCAGATCCACTGGGCTGAATCACCGACAATTCCGCGAGTTTATTCAACAGATTGGAGAAAATGATTTACCATATCATACTGCTGTACGCTGGCTTAGTTGCGGTAAAGTCCTTAAGCGCTCTTTTGAACTTCGAGCAGAGATCGAAAATTTTTTTGAATGAGAAGCAGCGCCCTTTTGCCGATTTAGAAAATATTGAATGGATGTGGAAGTTAGCCTTCTATGTCGATTTGACAAATCATATGAACGAATTGAATCTGAGATTGCAAGGAGAAAATCAGCTTCTCCCTGATTTATACACCAATATCAAATCCTTCAGGCAGAAAATAATACTATTTCAATCGCAATTACGTAAAAAATGTTTCACACATTTTGAAACATGTGAAATATTCAGCCACACTACAGAGACTGAATTTCCCGTCAATTTTGCAAAAGAAACTTTGAGTGCTTTGAGGATAAATTTTGATACTCGTTTTTCAGATTTTGATGTCATTGCGAATGAAATTAAGCTTTTTCAAAATTCTTTTGATTCTGACATTGAAACCCTGGCTCCGGAAGTCCAAATGGAAATTATTGATTTACTGTGCAGTGATATGCTCAACCAAGTATCGAAACTCATCTTTGTTGGAATTTTATAAGAGTCTTCCACTGGAACAATTTGATAATTTGCATAAATTTGCTCGTGGGTTGTTTTCTGTTTTTGGTACTACTTACTTGTGTGAGAAAACGTTTTCCAAGATGAAGTACACAAAGAATGTTTACAGATCTCAATTAACCGATGAGCATCTTAAATCTCTTTTGATAATTGGTACAAGTAAAATTGATCCACAACTACAAATTATTGTCGGTGTTTTTGTTTTACTGTGATTCATTTCAATTATTTGTTAGTTATTAATATGCTTAAACTTAGATACTTAAGTTAAGTTTTCTTTGTCATCATTTCTGTCGTTAAGTTTTACCTTGCAAGTAAATAAAACCGAGTAATTATCATTCTGTGTTTTCTTCTTCAACTTATCACAGCAATAGTAACAACAATTAGGTAATCATTGGCTGTCGCGGGCCAGATTGATGACAGTAAATCATTGGCTGTCGCGGGCTGGATTGATGACACTGGCGGGCCGTAGTTTGGAGACCCCTGTATTAGAGGATGATCTCTAATATCTTTCATCTCAGTGATTGATTCGAAAAAATTTATGAGAGAGTTGAAGAATTTATCATATATTTATTCTACACAAGAGGTTCATATTCATTATGAAGCATTTCTCTTTCTCTTTATATAATAGCTTAGAATTTTTCAGATATAAAGTTTGGTTTGAACAATCTTGTTAGTTCACTAAAAGGGTTTGTTTCGTTTTTCAACACTCGAAAGAAAAATTGAATATATCTATGAACATTTTTTTCCCATCGTCTTAAATTTGAGTAGGCTTACAAACCCTACCATTTTCTTCGAACTAACAAAAGTTGCTTTACTCAAAATGTTCTGTCTCACAAACTAATAATTCGACAACTGTGAAATTTGTACACTTTTCTTTCAGGTTAGGGTTAACTAAAAATCATATCGATTCAATACTAGTAGCGACTACGAACTGATCTGCATATATATTGAAATCGATTTAAACGTTTTTGAATTCTGATTTCGATGATTATCTGTCTGATAATCGAAAAGAAAATATTTATATACGAATTTTACGTTATTTTATGTAATAAGTAGCAATTTGTCTCACTCAGGAAAATGGAGAAAATTACTTTATATTCAGCAAACTTGTGCAGTTGATTGTGAAGCCCCTCAGAAGATTAATTTCCGGTAACTGGAATAGAGCATCTTGGAATTGTTTCCAATGAAGTTAATATCCAATTTTCATTAAGAGATAGAGTGGTTTGAAAATGATTTTTTACTACACCTACATACAGTGCATTTCTTCAATGTCCCCCCTTTTATTTTTTGAACGGGTCAAGTTAAAAAGTTGAAACTTGGGATAATGAAATTAATACATGAATACTTTATTTTGAAGTGAAATTGACAGATTGAACTTTCAAGATAGCAACTGTTCGCCATCTTGTGACACATTTTTTGAAGCTCCTGACAAATGCTTCACAACTCTAGAATATAATGTCAATATCATCAACTACTACAAAATGGCGGAACTTTTAATAATTGTCTAAATACATAGATATTCAACTACATAATATGAGGTAATAAGCTTGATGTCAGTTCGGAAGATGCTCGAAATGGTTGCCTTGAACTTCTTCACATATGAACAGCCTATCCGATATTTCACATTTTCGAACACAGTAACGTCAATATCTCTGCAAATATTCATTATTCTCTGCCGTATATCCAATATTGAAACAGGTTCGGTTTCGTACACTTTTCGCTTCAAATAGCCCCATAAAAAAAGACCAAAGGTGTCAAATCTGGCGAGCGGGCTGGCCATTCTGTAGGACCTCGACGGCCAATCCAACGACCGGGAAAAGAAGTATCCAAATAGTTTCTTACTTGTCTGGAGTAATGTGGTGGTGCTCCATCTTGTTGGAATACAGTATCCAGATCGAATTCATTAGGATTCCCTTCGACGATTTCGGTGATGAGATAAATTTTGATCAATAAATAGAGGTCCTTCAATATGGTTTTCCAATATTCCTGCTCAAACGTTAATTTTTTCTGGATATTGAGTATGTGTTTCCCAGAGAACGTGAGGGTTGGTGTCAGTTCAATAACGGCAATTTTGTCTGTGAACATTGCCGCTTAAAAAAAATGTACATTCGTCACCAAAACACATATTGTGGATTGCAATGGTTTCTGTCATGATTTCGCAGAATTCTGTTCTTCGATCAGGGTCATCTTCAGTTAATTGGTGTACCATTTTGATTTCGTATGGATGATACCTATTCCTCTTCAAAAGTCTCCACACAGTAGAAGGAGACACATCACAAACATTCGCGCCGGAATAAGTAGACTGTTCAGGATTTACTACCATCTCACCAATTATTTGCACTTGCTGTTCTTCCGGAATGGACGAATGACCTGGAGGCTTTTTGCTATGTACACTACCGGAAGTTGTGAATTTGGATACAAGTCCCCTCAAATATTTTCTACATATAGGACGATTTGGAAAACGTTCATTGAAACTCCTTTCGGTCTCGTGAAAGTCACGCGTCGCACCGTAAATAAAAATCGCTTCAATTTTTTTCTTTCAATGGACGACAATTGACCATTTCAGAGATTGTTGACGTGGTGCCTTTCTACTAAAGTCTATCCAAATCCAAGATAAAGTAAAACAAAACAAAACTGAAGCGTGATGTTCACGTGATCGCCCAGTGTCAGATGGAAAGGACAGCGTTCATTGGTGAATTCGCCTTCTTGGTACGAGTTCGGTACCAGCACAGGGTTGTAATCAGTCGTTTGCGTGTTTGTGTGGCGTACGTTATAGTATATTGTTTAAAATTGTTTTCCAAGATGTCCAGTACAAACATTGCTGATGACACTGTGAGCTATCCTCTGAGTCCAGATAAAATTGGAGTGCGTTGCGCTTCCATTTACAATGTTTCACGGGAATATAAACAAAATCATACATTTTCCAAACCGAATACAAATCAGAATCGTCAAACCATTATAAAATCAATAGATGATGCTGATAAACATGTAATCAGAAGGAAAGTGCATGAGTACTTTTTCAGAAATGAAATACCCACGATAGACACAGTACTCACAGAAATAAATGAAGATGTTTTACTGCCAAGTTCTAAGCGATCAACATTCCATAAAGTATTGAAACATTTGAATTTTGTATGGAAAAA
Organism: Leptinotarsa decemlineata; assembly: GCF_025532065.1. Taxonomy (NCBI): domain Eukaryota; kingdom Metazoa; phylum Arthropoda; class Insecta; order Coleoptera; family Chrysomelidae; genus Leptinotarsa; species Leptinotarsa decemlineata. Next base: position 195,951 of record NW_027412534.1, read on the forward strand.
ACGAGGGCGCAATAGTTTATTATTGGATAGAGAGGAAATTGTGTTATGGAGGAGAGAGTATTCGACCAAAATTTAATATTATAGGGAACAACAGAGAACAATTTATTATATGGATGAAACCTGGGTTAATGCTGGTCATACTATCACTAAAGTATGGGTCGATGAAACTGTGACCTCATCTAGGAGGGCCTTTCTAGATGGACTATCCACCAGATTAACAAATCCATCAGGTAAACTTATATTTATATTAAGACCTGCCTCAATCCCAATATATAAAAAGTAACCCTCGTATTTGTTTTATTTACTTACATACCTCTTCATAATTTCAGGTAAAGGAAAACGGCTTATTATTTGTCACATCGGCAATGAGAATGGGTTTGTTGCTGAAAGGCTGTGGTGTTTCGAGTCGAAGAAAACTTGAACGGTGAATCTTTCGAACAGTGGTTTTCCAAAGTTTTACCCCATCTGGAGGATAATGCTGTGATTGTAATGGACCTTATCATTTGCGACGGTTAGAGAAGATTCCGACAACCTCTTCAAAGAAGGTTGAAATCCAAAATTGGCTGCGATCAAAGAATATTAGCTTTGAAGACTCAATGCTAAGAGTACAGCTACTAAAAATTGTCAAAGAGCGCAAGCTTGAATACCAAAAATATATAGTCGATAAGATGGCAGCGGGCCAAAACAAAATAGTCCTTCACCTACCTCCATACCACTGCGAGCTCAATCCCATCGAGTTAATATGGGCGGATGTGAAGAATTTTGTAGCTCAACATAATATCACGTTCAAATTTGCAGATCTCAAAGTACTTTTTGATGAGGCTTTGAAAAGAGTCACAGCGGAGAAATGGGAGAAGTGTGTTCGGCATGTGATATCGGAAGTCGAGACAAAGATGTGGAAGCTTGATAACATGATAGAGGCACAAATAGAGCCACTGATAATTCAGATTGGTGAGGATGACACTACTGATGAAGAGACAAATTCATCCAGTTGAATAATTTAGATTAATATTCCTTTTGATTTTACATAAAATAAAAATTATCAATAAAGAAATAATTACGTCTCTTTTCATATAATGCTTGAGTGCGGTGTGAAAAATCCAATGAAGATCTTTTTATATTACACATATTATCTGCATTTTCCCCGTTAAACTGCAAAACTTGTTCATTTCACTCGTTATTATAAAAAAGTTTTCCTAAGTATGGTATAGCATTTGCGATCAACAAGATGTTGGTTCTGAATACGACCCTGGCCAATTCTTGGGATCTTCAATATCACGTGCGTAGGGCATGTCAATGTTTACATCCACTCTATCTTGGATTTGAATTTGCTTTAGTAAAAAAGAAAACTAAATGACAATAGTTTTTAATCTTCCTCTTGAAGATGATCACTTGGTGATCGAAACACGTGTCGCGGAGGTGTTGAAAATAACGATTTGGTGTTGGGAAAAAACTCCAGTAATGTTAATTATCACACCAAAGGTTCCAAACAGAGCATCACGAGAATATTCTTTCTAATTGAACAATGATGTTAATTGTCGTACTGACATTTTTTGTCGTTTTTATTAACAAAAAATAACTTAACAAACCTTATCGGATTGTTGGAATTGCCATATGGCAGATAAAAAGGAATATTTCTAGAAATATCGAAATTAATGTATTTGTCATCAGGAATTATTAAATGTTCCGCCATTTTGTAGTGGGTGGAGATATTGACATTATATTCTAGGGTTGTGAAGTATTCGTCAGGAGCTTCAAAATGATGTGTTACAAGACCCCCTTTCCATTTAATTTCTTTCCCAGATGGCGCCCAGTCGCCATCTTGAAAGTTTCATCTGTGAATTTCACTTCATGCATTAATTTCATAATCTCAAATTTCAATTTTTTGAGTTAACTCGTTCAAAAAATAAAAGGAGGGGATTGAAGAAATGCACTGTATGTTCGAGACGAGTGTAACAACATAAAAAAATTAAACAAACGCTAATCGAGTGTACATATCCCGCGAAATTCGAACGATCACCCTATTTTTTGAACAGACCTCGTATACCTTTCAAGGACAATGCAATTTCAGACACAGGCTTTAGTGATTGCAGAAAAATCTTCGCTTTGAAAATAAAATCATTTATTCCCTGGAACATTGTTGATAAAGGCACGTTTTTTTATATATTCAGTATATGTTTACAGAACAAAAAATGGAAGTTGTGAAAATTTGCGATATTTCAACAGAGCATTTGCCAAACAACAGTTTATTTTTGTTCGTTCAGATCAGTGAACGTTAATTGTTTATTAGCGCTCCTTTTGATTGGACACATGTTGAGTCTTCTTCACGTTCGGTTGTAATCACCGAGTCTCAAAGATAGGTACGAGAGTGTTACTTCATATCACGTTAGTTTGCTAATAATAATTGAACCAAAAAAACAATTTACACGACATCGCGTCACATGATATCAGTTAAAAACTTTTTTATGGTAGGTGTTAGGTCGGTAGTGATCGGTTAGTGTATATCAGGAAATTAATTCTCAATAATGGAAGGAACACCAGATCATGAAGGAAGGAAATTCAGGAAGCACAGATTAATGTCGATTAGAATAGGTAAATAATGAAATTTTACATTTGTATACTGAATTTGCTTCCATTGGATTTTTCAATTGCCAAACAGGTTGTAGTAATACAAATATAGTACTAAAACCGAGGGGAAAAATTATAATATTCATTCCAGATTGTACCCTTTTACATTTTGGCACAGTATACCATAACCTCATTTTCGTGGCTGCTGTTTTGCTTTCAGAATTGCATTGCATTGCCACTATTTCATGATGTACACTCATCGCTTGAAACGTAGCGTTATAGTCTGGTCAATAAGTGCCTTTCTAGTCAAACTTTTTTCTCCGCCTTCGAAAAGTATGAACGAGGTGTCATTCGATTTGGAGTACCGTGTAGATGACTTTTGAAAAACTTTAAAAAAAATATGAAAAAAATGACTTGTTTTTTTGCAAATATCTCAAAAACTATTTGACATTATTCAAATCTAAAGCAAATGGAACTTCAACAACAACAACAACATTATTCAAATATATTGAAAAGATTCAAAAAGAAGAGGATATTTCCCAAAAAAAGTCCTTCCTCCTGGAACTGTAGGACCAATATTTATAATTTTCCCAGGGGATTGAAAATACGTACTGAAACAGCTACTTTCATATAAACATTGAATTTCACGAAAGAAAAATTATTTCGAAACATATTGGTACTGAAGAACCCTAAGGAAAGTGTCTTACGACGAAACATCGATGTCTACCAGTTAGAATGACAGTGTTCCATGTAAGTGACAGTTTTACCTTTCATTAAGTAGACTGTGTAGAAATCCTGTGAATTATATCTGATTTTATTCCATAACGAATGTTTGAAATGCAAACTGAGTAGAGAAAAGAATTTTTGTATAATTCAGTGTTCATATAAAAGTATTTGTTCCGAAAGAATTTTTCCTTTCGTGCAATTCGATGTTTATATGAAAGTAGCTGTTTCAGGCGGGCTTTTTCTTCTAGTTTGTGTCTGAAAAATACTTCTTTGCATGATCTACATAATTTGTTTCGTAAATACTTTTCTACACTGTGAAAACATGTAGATTTGAAATATTGTTTCATTCTGATTCTGAACTTGATAAAATTAAGACTTCTTAAGTTTGGCGGAATAGTATTATATAGATTTAAGTTCAAATAATTCATTTTGGGAGTTGTCAAACGCAGTTTAGGAATTTTCAATAATTCGCCAGATCTGGTGTTAAATTCATGGTTGTGCGAATTGACACCGTTAAACTTTTGTTTGTTAAACTGGTGTTATGGAAAAATACAAAGAATCGTCAAATAATCTGATCGAGTTGGAAAAAGATTGACGACAACAAAAACAACTACTGAAAAAAGGCTGAATTCTGTTACAGAATTATCATTGTTATAGTCAACGATTTATACGACGCCCAGAAACTTTTTTTATATCCCCCCTGGCATCAAAGCGAAGTTTATTTTGCCACAGAAATTTCGAAATAAATCGAGTTATAGTCTATCCATTCCAAATTAGAACGGCAATAAAGATAAGAGCACTACGAGGGGTGTTCATAATCACTGCCCGACAAATGGGAAATGTATCTACTACCAGTGCTTTTATGTTCAAAGCGTCCCTGGTAGAGTCATAAACATTTCTTGCCTGTGACTCCTAGTTGCCCAGATAGTTAGTAAACGTGCTATCAAATGTAGTTGAGGAATAAAGGCTCGGCTAGCTGGACTGGCTGAATACTAATTTTTTGTCCGTTTCACAATATTCCTTTATCAGTGCCGTGTGTTCGTGGGGTTAGGTGAGGTAGGGAGTGGTTTTGCAAACCGATTTTTGAAAACTTTTTCTAGAGATCAATTACCCTAACAGCAAACTGATATTTTTGCACTAGACGCGCGTTTCGTTAACAAGGTTAGCATCTTCAGGAGAAGCAAATTGATACTGAATCTAAAGACAAGGGTTAGCTGTTTATATACCTTAAGTTTTTTGGTCCAATGTGGACTTTGTTTGTTAAATGATGATTATCCTAATTGATTTTTCGGTAATCAACTAGTGGAGCCACTACCTGCAAATTAATTTGTCACAATAAATCAAAAAGCGGACAAATTAATTTGCAGGTAGTGGCTCTACTAGTTAATTACCGAAAAATCAATTAGGATAATCATCATTTAACAAACAAAGTCCACATCGGACCAAAAAACTTCAGGTATATAAACAGCTAGCCCTTGTCTTTAGATTCAGTATCAATTTGCTTCTCCTGAAGATGCTAACCTTGTTAGCGAAACGCGCGTCGAGTGCAATAATATCAGTTTGGTGTTAGGGTAATTGATCTCTAGAAAAAGTTTTCAACATATACACCAAAGGTTCCAATCTCATCGTTCAAACCGATTTTTGTGAAAATCTTAGTGTTTTTGGGTACTTTCATCAATATGGTTTTCTGGAGACCGTTTGAAACAAATGATAACATTACGTGTGAGGAATCTGTGTCAATCGACAGGGATCCGAAATTTGAAAATAAGAATTAACATGTTCAAGTTCAGCGAGTAATTTTAAATATTCATGAATGCTTGAAGAAGGAAAACTGTCACACTTCACAGAATGCTATTGTGAATAGAATATGCGAGTTAACGAAACTATCTCGTTCGACAGTTCTTCGAATCATTAAAATAGGGGATGTTATTGACCATGCAATGACACGAAAACAAAGGAATAAAAAAATCTCAAACGATGATGGTGCTACAAAAGATGTGATTCGGTGAACAATTTATGGTATATACCAAAAAAAATGAAGTACCAACCTTGGAAATGAATTGGTATAAATCACTCGACTATCCCGATTACAATTACAAATCTATAGAAACTCTATGAGGTGTCTTATATCTTGTGGTTTCAAATTTTAAAAAAATTGAACAATCGGGTGGTCATAATGGAATCGACACGCATTGTTCTACTCCGACAAGAATATTTGAGGCGAATGAAAAGCTATCGAGAATCCAGCAGACATATAATCTATCTCGACGAAACTTGGTTTGACACCTATGATGTTGTCAAATATGGCTGGGTAGACGAAACCAAGTATTGTGCTTTGAACACACCTTCTTCAAGGGGAAAACGTGTTATAATTTTGCATGCCGGGAATTAAAGTGGTTTCGTACCTAACGCTTTGCTTCTGTCGGCCAAAAATATAAAAGATTCGTCTGCTGATTACCACGATGATATGACTGCGGCTTTATCCGAACCCTGGTTCAGTGAGCAGCTTCTCCCAAATATTCCTCCAAACTCGGTTATTGCTATGGATAACGCTTCGTATCATTCTCGGTTATTGACTACAATACCAAACAATAACACAAAAGAAGCAGATATTGTTGATTTCATGCGAAATCTTGACATGGAAATACCCGAAAAGATTCCAACGAAAAAGGTATTACTCCATAAAACAACGTAATTTCAAAAAAGAGTATATTATTGATTCGATGTGTGAAACACGTGGTCATATTCTCTTACGTTTGCCTCCATACTATTGTGTGTTCAATCCATTGAAATGGTTTGGGCCACAATGAAAGAAAGCTTGCGGAAATGTAATCAGTCACCGACTTTGAATGCTGTGGTGCTTGACAATATAAGTCGAGTGGTGAATGAAGTAGGTAATAGTGATGTGTGGAAGAACTGTGTGGCCCACGTTATAAAAGAAGAGAACAAAAAATATTATGTGCACAGTTCCATAAATCCGATCGTTATTCAACCCGATGATGATTCCACCTCATCCAAATATAGCGAAGAAGAATTTTGATTTTTCTAGCAATTTTGTTGGCCTCTATTATTTTTTAAATATATGTTTGACGAGAATTCGGTGTGATTATTTGTGTTTTCATTGTATTTTAGAGTTTTCGACTCGGAAATAAACTACCTTGAATTTCGAAGTTTTTCATAATTACCCATGGCGGAAAAATTCAGTTGAGATAACTTTTTCATGGGGTGATCAATTGCTATGATTGTAAGAATAAGTAACTGAAAAACTACCACTGAAAAATCATATGCCGACGCCTATGTCGAGGCGGGAATTCCTTCTCTGTGCTGTTCCAATTGGTATTGGAAATACTATACTACGTTTTATATTGATATTTTCGATTCAATTATAATTGTTAGAATTATATTGTATATATTTTCATTGTGTGTACCTAAAAGGACTGTTATATTGGTTGGAAACGAAACATTCGAGAAAATCAGATTATTTAAGAAATCCGGACGGTAGTCCAGAAACTTATTCAAAGCTCCTTGTACAAGCAAGTCTATTGATTTCCACCAGAACATAGGCAACCAACTTCACCTTTCTATTTTCACGGTCGGTTGTCTGCAGGCAGTAACATAACATTCAAGTTTTTGTTTGAACATTTGTTTTCTTGCTATTGAATAATCTGAATAGCAATTATAATCCATATGTTCGTCTTTCAGTTGAGTTGAGTGAACGGTTCTCAACAAATTTAGCCTTTTTTTGTTGATGTTTAGTGTAAGCGTTTGCAGTTTTGTTCTTTATCAATTCTGTGACAACACCCGTTAGTGATAACATGTCATCCTTGAACGATTCTAGTGGTTGTTACAATAACTCGCATGGTTCACTGGGTTGGAGGTTTTTGAATAAAGAAACGTTTGGTCCAGGTTCGTAAATTACAACATAATTTTAAAAGGAGTAGTAAGGATTGGAATTTGAAGGGCGCCCTAGAAGCATCTAGTTGGTAAACAATGATCTAAAAATAGAGGAGTAAAAGTAAAAGTGTTGTATTGTTTTTGTCAGTCATTGTGAAAAAGTTATGCTTTATTGATATGCTTCGATGGCAATTCTAAAGTCCAAACTTGGACAAGCGTAATTGGTTTTGTAAAACTGTGGAATGAGAAACTTTTATGGGTTTATTCGTCAAATAGAGTGATGCATAGGAACATTCAATGCTACATCAGTGTTCCGATCAGGAATACCTCAGGGGTCCATTCCGGAACCACTATTATTTCTATTACTTTTATTAATTAACAAGCTTTTATTAGCTTCACCTGTATGTATGTATCGGAAAATATCAATGATCATTTTCTAAACAATATACCCCTGATTGATCCTAATGTTTAGATGAAATAAATATAATGAATAAAAGAGAAATGAAACTTTCTATGTTTTTTACCACTTTTATTTACTGCAGTTTCGTCCTATACGGACATATACAATAAACTCTAAAATTGAATTACTTGGCGTGGTTTGGTTCCTTATGTTTTCTACTAAAGTCAGTGAATTTTTAATGCTGTGAGGTGGGACGAAATTGGTAATATTTTTAAACAATTGTTAAGACGTATTCCTAGTTCTCCTACCGGACTATTTATATACGAAACTACCGATCGTATGGGGTTATCCTCTTTATGTGTTTTTATCAGGCCATATAGTTTAGGGCAGGGGTCTCCAAACTACGGCCCGCGGGCCAAATCCGGCCCGCTAGTGTCATCAATCGGGCCCGCGACAGCCAATGATTTACTGTCATCAATCTGGCCCGCGACAGCCAATGATTACCTAATTGTTGTTACTATTGCTGTGATAAGTTGAAGAAGAAAACACAGAATGATAATTACTCGGTTTTATTTACTTGCAAGGTGAAACTTAACGACAGAAATGATGACAAAGAAAACTTAACTGAAGTATCTAAGTTTAAGCATATTAATAACTAATAAATAATTGAAATGAATCACAGTAAAACAAAAACACGAATGAGATTTATGTAATTGTGATTTTCCACCGACAATACTTTGTAGTTGCGGATCAATTTTACTTGTACCAATTATCAAAAGAGATTTAAGATGCTCATCGGTTAATTGAGATCTCTAAACAATCTTTGTGTACTTCATCTTGTAAAACGTTTTCTCACACAAGTAAGTAGTACCAAAAAACAGAAAACAACCCACGAGCAAATTTATGCAAATTATCAAATTGTTCCAGTGATATTTGTTCTTAACCATATCACTGCACCGTAAATCAATAGTTTCAATTTGGACTTCCGGAGCCAGGGTTTCAATATCAGAATCAAAAGGATTTTGAAAAAGCTTGATTTCATTTACAATGACATTAAAATCTGAAAAACGAGTATCAAAATTTATCTTCAAAGCACTCAGAGTTTCGATTGCAGAATTGACGGGAAATTCAGTCTCTGTAGTGTGGCTGAATATTTCACATGTTTCAAAATGTGTGAAACATTTTTTACGTAATTGCGATTGAAATAGTATTATTTTGTGCCTGAAGGATTTGATATTGGTGAACAAATCAAGGAGAAGCTGATTTTCTCCTTGCAATCTCAAATTCAGTTTGTTCATATGATTTGTCGAATCGACGTAGAAGGCTAACTTCCACATCCATTCACTATTTTCTAAATCGGCAAAAGGACGCTGCTTCTCATTTAAAAAAATTTCTATCTCTGCTCGAAGTTCAAAAAAGCGTTTAAGGACTTTTCCGCAACTAAGCCAGCGTACGGCAGTATGATATGGTAAATCATTTCCTCCAATCTGTTGAATAAACTCGCGGAATTGTCGGTGATTCATCCCAGTGGATCTGATGAAGTTAACAACTAATATGACTGGTTTTAGAACTTCAGACATATCCAAACATTTTCCGCACAAGGACTGTTGATGAATGATACAATGTAAGACTAATGATTTTGAACCACCATCATTTTCTACAGCCTTTGACACAAGTGCAACCACTCCTTTATTTTTAACATACATATTTTTGCCTAAATCAGTTGTTATAGATTTCAAATTTATCCATCGAAGGTTCTTTTTATTAATGGCATTTTCAACTCCCTTAAAAATATCTGCTCCAGTTGTCGTGCCGTGAATACTATCAAAATCAAGAAGTTCTTCATACACTTCATAGCTTTTATCTACTCCGCAAAAAAAAATCAACACCTGAGAAGTATCTGACACATCTGTTGACTCATCCAATGCTAGAGAAAACCACTCATGATGTCCATTTTTGTGAGACAGTTGAGATGATATATTTTCTGCGATGTCTTGCACCCTCCGAGTCACGGTGTTTGCTGAAAAAGTGACACTTTTAAATACATTTACCTTTTCGGGGCATTTTTCTTAGGCTACTGCAACCAAGCATTCTCTTATCATTTCTACATCGGTGAATGATTTGCCACGTTTTTCGATTTCAAGAGCCATACGAAAGCTGGCGCGAGTTGCAGACTCTTGTTCAGTATTCGCTTTAGTAAACAAAGATTGCTGCGACTTGAGTCCGCGTTTCAAAGCTTCAAATTTTTCCTTCCGCAAACTTCCTGTATACTTGGAGTAAGTTTGAAAATGTTTCGATTCATAGTGTCGTTCAATGTTATAGTCTTCGAAAACAGCTATGGTTTCATTACAAATTAAACATGGCGCCTTATTACTAGACTCAATCACAAAATACTAAAAGTTCAATTTTTCTTGGAACGTTCTACATTCACTGACGATTTTTCGCTTCTTTTCCATACTAACAAATCACACATAAAAACATTAGGTCAAATCAAAATACTTTTATTGACGGGTGTTACTTTATTTCACAATAGACAGTTTCGCTTCCTTCGCCTTTCTTACGCAGACTAACTCGCAGTTGCGCCGCTAGCCTTTTTATATGCAATTATTACTGCCATCTCGAGGTGATCGGAATACATTAGCTAGAACCAGAACTTTCTCGAACCAACGGGGTAATTCCAAATATTTAATTACGCCTAATGCCACCTAGCGGGTAGCTGAAAAAGATAGTACATAGTACCACTACTCGCCGCTAGATGTCGTTAAGTGTCACAATACACAATAATAATTGAAATGCAAAAAAAGCGTAAGTTTGCTTAGGTCACGCACTTTGCGACTATCCTAGTCTAGAAATATAGTTAAGGGCAGAAATTGACCCTTGGAACAAACTGAAAAAATCATTATGGCCCGAAGGCTTCAAAGTTTGGAGACCCCTGGTTTAGGGCAAGAGGGGTTCATGTTAGTGATTCTCCGTTTCTCTGATTCCGTGAAAATGATTTTAGTATCTAAGAGGAAATTTTTCAGTTCATTTTGACTATTTTTCGTCGGGTCTTTCTTGATGACAGTAAGGTTTTCATTTCGAATGACTGACTCAATTTTCTGAACATATGTTTCTCGTTCAAGGATAACGATTGCATTCGATTCATCAGCTTTCGTGAAAACAAGATCGTTATTTTTTATTTTTTGTCGTATAGATTTTATTATGCCCGTTTCTCTACTGTGTAATAAAGAGAATGGATGGCTTTGAAATACTTCAACTATATTCATTTTGATTAATTCTTTCGTATTTTTTATTACGTTTTTTGTTAGGATGTTTCAAAAGTTTTGTCCATTTTTATGAGTCTACTTTAAACTATAATATCTCAGTGAATACTTACTCAATTCAATTGAAATAAATCCATTTGAATCAGTGAACTTTTGTCAATGTAACACTCGTGGATTAATTACGTCAGCATCAAAATTCTGTGCTCGGGAATCGATGAAGTCGACGAAGGCCGTTTTTGTCTGGTCCTCATTGGTCCTGGCCTTCTTCGTGTTATCTTCCAGATATTATCAACGTATGGGAAGATTCGTTTCTCTCAGAATCGAATAATTTTAAAAATTCCAGATGAAAATTTTGATCTGATTTGTTTTTTATTTTTTCAATCATCAATTTCAAACCCTGCTTTAAAGCTAATTCAAGAGAAAGACAGAGACAACTCATTTCAGATACAGTGAATCCGGATACAATATTTTCGGACATAATATTTTTCTATGTAATTTCAATAAATTTGTGTATTGTGAATAATAGTTACGGAAACGTCGAGCATGTATTTAGCATCTGTAATTAAAAAAAAAGTTGTTTATTTCCAACAGGAGTACCCAGTTGCAGGAAATGCTATTATTACAAAGTATATACGAAACGAATATTAAAAATAATGGAATATAGAAATGTATGAAAGTAAATGCTAAAAAAGCATATACGGGGCTATTCAAATTCGTTTCTGTACATGGGGATCTCGTAAACGATAAGAGATAGAGTGTCGGTTAAATTATGGCAAAGTTGCGTATTTTAGAGACCTATTCAATGATGTAAAGAAATCGAATATAGCTCATTTGGTTCTGGAGATATACAGGAAAAACCAAAAAATTCCAAATTATTTTTTTGCCTATATCTTCTTTATTCGCAGACATATTGAAAATCTGTCCACATTTTGCTATTGGCACTTGATGTGGGCTTTCAGAATATATCCATGAATCTTTTATACAGGGTGTCATCTGACTTGGGCCACCCCCATCTTTGAATTTTTAAATACGGATCTGTATTTTTTATTGTAGTTTTTGGATCGTAGACGTTCACTTCATACTGAGAAATTAAATTCAATTTTATATTTCGGGATGTTTCGATAATATTCGATTATAATTGTGTGAATTATTCCCTTTTAAATTACGGCACTAGAAATTGGTTGACTAAGTTGATCAAAAACATAATAGTAACTTTCACGTCTCCCTTTGTACCGTAGAATTTTTCGAGAGTTTTTTTTTTCATTTTTAGGTACCTATTCATATTTTTTCCATTGCTCTGAGCGTTTTCTACAATGAACTTCGAAGAAGAAAACCTTTAATGATTATCTGAAACATATCTACAACAAAAATGTATGATATGTGTTTTGATGAGCAGAAAAAAAAAATGGTAGCAATAATAACATCTGAAACGAACACTATAATTATAATGAAAATTGAAATGGAGTAAGTAATTTATATAGATACACAAAAAAAATTTATTGTGCAATAAATTTTCGAATTGGAGTCCTTCCAATTCGAGACAAATAATGGGACAATAAGATGGTCTGCAAGATCACCAGATCTTACTATTTTGGACTATTTTCTATGGGGGACATTTGAAAAATAGGATTTAGGTACGCTGGCAGAGAGATAGAAAATGTGGAAGACTCGAGATTGAGGATTTTGAATGATTTCGCAACAATGCAGCAAATAAGTGTATTAAGGGCAATAAATAATATGAAAAACCGAGTTTAAAAATGTCTCGAAATGGAAGGACTCCAATTCTAACATTCATTGCGCCATTAATTTTTTTGTGTATATAAATTACTTCATTTCAATTTTCATTACAATTATAGTGTTCGTTTCGAATGTTATTATTGCTATCATTTCTTTTTCTGCTTATTAAAACACATATAATATATTTTTGATGTAGATATGTTTCAAATAATCATAAAAGGTTTTCTCTTATTCGAAGTTCATTGTAGAAAACGCTCAGAGCAATGTATGAAATATGAATAGTTACCTAAAAATGAAAAAAAAACTCTCGCAAAACTCTACGATATATAGGGAGACGTGAAAGTTGCTATTATGTTTTCATTCAACTCAGTCGACCAATTTCCAGGGCCGTAATTTAAAAGGGAATAATTCACACAATTATAATCGAATATTACTGAAACATTTCTCAGTGAACGGCTTCTCCCAAATATTTCTCCAAACTCAGTTATTTTGATGGATAACGCTTCGTATAATTCTCGGTTATTGACTACAATACCAAACAATAACACAAAAAAGCAGATATTGTTGATTTCATGCGAAATCATGACATGGAAATACCCGAAAAGATTCCAACGAAAAAGGTATTACTGGCGACCATAAAACAACGTAATTTCAAAAAAGATTATATTATTGATTCGATGTGTGAAACACGTGGTCATATTCTCTTACGTTTGCCTCCATACTATTGTGTGTTCAATCTAATTGAAATGGATTGAGCCACAATGAAAGAAAGCTTGCGGAAATGTAATCAGTCACCGACTTTGAATGCTGTAGTGCTTGACAATAAAGGCGAGTGGTTAATGAAGTAGATAATAGTGATGTGTGGAAGAACTGTGTGGCCCACAAAAGAAGAGAACAATTATTATGTGCACAGTTCCATAAATCCGATCGTTATTCAACCCGATGACGATTCCACCTCATCCAAATATAGCGAAGAAGAATTTTGATTTTTCCAGCAATTTTGTTGGCCTCTATTATTTTTTAAATATATGTTTGACGAGAATTCGGCGTGATAATTTGTGTTTTCATTGTATTTTAGAGTTTTCGACTCGGAAATCAATTACCTTGAATTTCGAAGTTTTTCATAATCACCCATGGTGGAAAAATTCAGTTGAGATAACTTTTTTCATGGGGTGATCAATTGCTATGATTGTAAGAATAAGTAACTGAAAAACTACCACTGAAAAATGATATGCCGACGCCTATGTCGAGGCGGGAATTCCTTCTCTGTACTGTTTCAATTGGTATTGGAAATACTATACTCATCAAATATCAGAAACCTTATCATTCCTAATAATTCGTCTGATTAAATTCTTTGATTAAATTGTCTGATTGAATTCTTCAATTGTCGACCCTTCTTACAATCATTCTCTCGTAATGTCGTTTGAGGAAGAATAACTCAGTTGGCCGAAATATTCATTGAAAAAGAATAAAAGATCCACGTAACCGTATCTACTCAGATACTCAACTACAGCTGATAATAACAGTCTATTTTCATTCCATTGAAAATACAAAAATACGTACTGAACTTATTATCAGCACTCCCAGATGCTCGACTTCAGTTCAGGTCAACTTGATCTGAACAGTGTTGTTTAAGTTGATGGGCGAGAATAATGAAAATTAGGAACCCATTCACGTAGTTTCAAGACTCATCATCACTTTGACATTTAGTTGGTGACCTTTTATTGGAGTGGACAGTGATGTTTGAAATGAATGAATCCACAAGTGCTAGTAATAAACGTCGTGTGATGTCAAGGTCGTTTTCCATTCACATAGGTATTTATGGAGAATACATTAGAAGTGAAATACAGAAAACCTGTACATAAAAAATAGCACGAACAAAATGAGAAATGAACATAGAGAATATATTTTTATTTTTTTAAATCTAATGAATGAATTCATGCCAACATTTTTCTGATCCTGTTTTTGATAGCCTTGGCCATTGAACTTTCTGAATAAAATGGCGAATGTCTGATGAATGACAAATATATGCAGTGCATTTCTTTATTGTCACCCCCTTTTTTTGATAAAATGAAATTTGGAATAATGAAATTAATGCATGAATACTTTATTTTGAAATGAAATTGACAGATGAAACTTTCAAGATGGCGACTGGGCGCCATCTGGGAAAACAATTAAATAGTCCAGTCATTATAGTAAGTTCACCTCGGAATTCGAGATACTCAGCTGTAAGTCTGTAAATACTTGTATATTGACACCCTAAAAGTTGTCTCAAAACCTACATATGGTAGGGTGTAAGCAACTATTAAATTTCAAGGTCAAAGGTCACAAAAATCGGTTTTTTTGCGCTTTTTTTGGAAATATCTCATTTCCTATGGGTTTTTTGCTATTTGTATTTATTATCAATACTATAGAATACAAAATTATCTACAAATTTTGTTTAAAACAATTTTTATACGGTGAACCGTTTTCGAGATAGAGGGCGGAGAGCGCGCGGTCACAGCATCACTTCAGGTCAACCGGTGCCTCCGGTCGAAAACGCGCCATATATAGTGGATGAACTATCTTTAAATCAATGATTATAAATATTTGTCAATTTTTATTAACTATTATATTATATTTTATCATTTTTTTCCTAACTTATCCACTTTTTATTCAGTATTAATTTATTTAACAACACTTACCTGCCCATGTAATTGCAGAATTATTAATGAAAACATAGGAATTATATTTGAATTTTAACCTAATTAATATTTATAACTTCTTACATGATGAAAAAAAAACAAATAAATTATGAAATGATCTTTTTATTAAAAAATATCATTGAATACATTCAATGAGTTCAACTCTTTTTAAAATAAATCGAATTGTTTTTAAGGTATAATTTACGTTCAGAACTTTCATAAAAAAAATACATTTTTGCTTTTCATGACAACCTGCTAATACGTGTCCATTTGATTTCGTAAAAAAGTAAGAATTATTTGTTTATTACGAGGAGATTTTTTTGGGGGACGGGGTTGGTTACCACCCTTACATTTTAGGTAAATTGAGTGGCACCTCCTTATGAAGGTTGCCTTTTGACGTGGATATTTTATGCTTCTGATAAAAAAGTGAATCATACTAAAAACTTACCCACACAACGAATACAACCTGCTGATTTCCTTGAATACTGATGACACAGAAAAATTTAAAAAACTGTTTTAGGGTTAATAAATCCCAATAATTGTTTTTAAAGCACACACAAAAAAAGTAACACCTAATAAGGGTAACTCACATAGGAATTTTAAAGTAAATGTTCAAAATGTGCGCCATTTTGCTCCATGCAACAATAAAGATTTTGTTCGAATTTTGCTCTTACATTATTCAACATCTCAGGAGTTATAGCTCGGCATTCATCAATAATTCTACGACGTAATTCATCCAAATTGGCTGGCTGTGTAGCATAAACTTCAAACTTTAAGTATCCCCACAAAAAGTAGTCCAGTGGTGTTAAATCTGGTGATCGTGCTGGCCATACAATTGGACCTCTTCTGCCAATCCATTGTCCTTCAGAATGATTATTCAAAAAATTTCGAACCTGCTGGGCATAATGGGGTGGTGCACCGTCTTGTTGAAAATGGATAAATTCATCTTGACATCTTGGATCCTGTTCAATTATTTCAACTATACGAGGTTGTATTGCCTCTTCAAGAAGTTGTAAACAAGAATCACCGGTTAAATTTCCATGAATGAAAAATGGAACCATTATAATATGATTGCCTAATATTCCGGCCCAGACATTCAACTTTTGGGGATGTTGGGTATGTATTTCTGCGTATTGTCTTGGGTTTTCATCCGACCAATAACGGCAATTGTGACGGTCCACGCAACCACTTAAATAAAATGAGCTTTTGTCCGAAAAACAGATGTTATAAAGCAGCTCGGGATTTTGCATTAATCTCTCACTCATGTCCTCACAAAACTCCTGTCTTCGGTCAAAATCATCCTCATTGAGTTCATGAACAAGTTTAATTTTGTAAGGATGGAATTTGTGGTTTTTAAGGATTCTCCATGCGCTCATATGGCTTATTCCGGCCATTGCTGATAAACCTCTGGTACTTAACCTGGGATTGGCGATGACTTGACCAATCACTCCAATCGCATTATCGTCATTCACTACCCTTCTCTGAACATTTCTTATTTAAAACCGAACCTGTCTCCCTGAATTTTGTGACCAAATCCAAAACGTGATTTCTGCTTAGGTGTTTACCAGGGTTTTGCTCGTTAAATAAAATTGATGTTCTGTTAGCATTTTGGTCGTTGCCAAAAAATAAAGCACTAATTGAAACCCTTTCAGCAGTAGTATAAGGCATTTTTAAACAAATAACAATACACGACCCGTTTAAACGAAACAATCGAACGATGTACTAATGAAAACTTTAAGAAAAGGAGTGGGTATTGATTTAAAAAAAGGATTTTATTTAACAAAGAACTGATAAGAAGAACTGCTCGAATTTTTTTTTATTTAGGCATACAAGTTACCGAGTGGTCTGTCTAATGTATTATTAACATGGCAATTTTAACTTCAAAGTATCTCGAAAACTAATCGTTACAAAAATTTTCTTTCAACAGAGATATAAAGGTATTCGAAAGACCTTTAAAACACGGTGCCACTCGACCTACTTTCCCTATCTAAATAAGGGTCGTCGGATGCACCCCTCCGAGGGGGTGCGTACTACAAAAAATCTGATTAGCTTAAAAGGTGTCCCCCTTTATTTAGAAATCGACGTGTCCGAGCTTTTTTTAAAAATCTCACTTTCTATATTCAAAAACGGCTCTGTTAAGTTTTCGTTGTTACACACTGTATAATATGAGGTAATAAGCTTGAGGTTAATTCAGAATATTACTGTAAAGGAAGATTTAATCTTCCTCTTTGAAGATGATCACTTGGTGATCGGAACACGTGTCGAGGTGTTAAAAATAACGATTTGGTGTTGGGAAAAAACTCCAGTAATATTCATTACTACACCAAAGGTTCCAAACAGTGCATCATAAGTTAATTCAGAAGATGCTCGAAATGGTTGCCTTGAACTTCTTGACATATGAACAGCCTATCTGATATTTCACGCCAAACATTTTCGAACACAGCAACGTAAATATCTCTACAAATATTATTTATTATTCTCTGCCGTATATACAGTGTGTTTCACTTCTTATGGAAACACCCCCGTATCTTCCGTAATATTCGAGGTAGAACGATGAAACTCTCAGGACTGATGGAAATGCTCAAAATGCACCTACCACCTGAATGGGGTTGGCCAAAGTAATATACACTGTCCGCCACTCGCGTTGGAACACCCCATTTTTACGATAAAACATATTAGGGGTCAAAATAAGCCCAAAATTCCTTCAGATTCGTGATCAGGACTACCAACTTACTACGAATACACTTTTTTCCTGAAAAAATTTCAGTCCTGAAAAATCCGAACTTGTCTCACTTCTCATGGAAACACCCCCGTATCTTCCGTAATAATTGAAGTAGATTTTTTTTTGGTTTTGACACCAAAACATGAACGAAATTGTTTAAGAGAAACTCGACTTTTGTTTTCACATAAATTATTTATTTTTTATTTTGTTGTCAGGAAAGTTATTCCTTTTCAATAAGAGAGAAAATGGTAATTTTGTAAGAGGAACGGAAACATGTAATCAGTGAGGTTTTAGGATGGTTAATGTTAGTTCATATTCTCATTTTCCCATTATTTAAAAAAAAACAAGGATATTTTGTGGCGAAAAATGTTATGTAGTTCAAAATTCTTTCGAAGTACTACTTTCAAAATCACATTTTCCAATAACGGCTCTGTTAAGTTTTCGTTGTTACACACTGTATATTGTTTTGAGCAAATGGTTTTTCTCAGTTTTGGTGGGTGGAAAAATTCAATCAGTTTCATAATTCGCCAGAGGTGTCAATTAATTGCGAATGCAAAACAATAAATCTCTCGCGTCACGAGTAAATATTGCTATCTATCACGTTTTGTAGGTCGAAACAAAGAACAAGCACACTTTCCTTGCGTGATTGTTTCATTAACCAAACTGCGTCGTAGATAAGTAGTCCATTGAAAAATTACATTTAGGGTTGCGTTTTTCAGAGGAGGCAATTTTATTTTTTTGATGTCTGGGGTGGGTTGGTATAAGCTTAAGTTCAAGTTCTCCGGCCGCAATCTTGGAAAAAGAGAAGCAAACGGTTTTCGGGCTGTATCTCGTAAACCAGCAACCCTACAGAAAATTTTATGAGATATCATTTGTAGCAAATTAACTTTTCTACAGCTTTATTCCTATTACTTTCTATCGTAAAATAGAAAATAAACCAAAATTGCTGAGAATTTTCGAACAAATTTTCTTTTCGGTGTTATATCTTTTTTCTGGTCATTTTAAAATGAAATGAAATCAGAGCAATCTTTTAGTGGGTTTATTGACGAATAATTTCCACTGCAGATGTATTTGATTCCATTAATAAATCTGGGATTTACAGCGCTCCGAAGTTGACCGGGTTTTCTATTCTACAGGATCTTTCACGACGAGCGTTCGTTAGGAATATATGGAGAACGATTCAAAATAAAAACTTGAAATTTTGTGGTAGTGGGTTTTACAAAATGGCCTTCTCAACTAAAATATTTTCAACTTCCGGTCTCTTTCAGTTATACCGGAAGTTGAGGGCAACTTCCTTATTTCAAATGGAACACCCTGTATTTTATTACATTTTTGAATTTCTCAGCACATGTTAGGCCCACTTTGCATAACAATGACTATACCCAAATTTGTTAGTTTTAGAGATACCTATTAATTTTTTTCTGAAAACTTTTGACAGTTACAGCACCACTCCGAAAAAAACATAACTCATAGACAGTAACAGTTGAAAATGTGAAATTTCACAGAATCACACCTTAAGCATCAAGTCATGAACAGGTCCATCGAATTTTCGAAAATAATTTACAGGGTGGTTGAAATTTCCACCTAAAACATAACATCGAGAAAACTGATGAAACACGATTTTTTTCAAATGGAAACCATACACTATTCAATTATTTTTAGATACTACGAAAAAAAAAAGATATCAAATTCATGAAGAATGTCCTTGTACCTAAAATACACCCCTGGCAAGATATATCCGATTTTGGGAAATATTTGAAATGTAAATCATTCAAAGCAATACCAAACCAAGAAAGCTTTGAAAACGAATGAAGTTACAACAAATATGTCAAAATTTGTTGCGATATAATTGACGTGTATTTCGTAGTTTTCTATTTGTGTGCAAAATGTCTCTTTTGGGGTATTCTAATGAAGATTTCCTGAATTTAATAATCATTTATGGTGAGTGCAATAAGAAAATGGACAGAACTTGTCGTGTTTTTGCAGAAAGATTTCCAAATCTACACAGACCCAATAAAAATATTCTGAGAAGACTTCTAAGAAACTGCCGTGATTTCGAATCTTTTTCGTCTGTCATCAACAAAAAAAAACTACTCGTAAATAATGAGGACATCGAAATTGTAGTTTTGGCCTACTTCACAGCCTATCCAGAAAATTCGTTAAAAGACGCAGAAAAGTCACTTTGAATTTCATGTTCGTCAATAAACCGGATTTTAATCAAATATAAGTGGCGTCCCTTCAAATATCACCAGGTTCAAAATCTGAAACCTCACGACTTACCTTAGATTAGATTAGATTAATATGGGGCTTCTGTGCTGAACACTGCGACCTTTGCAGGTCTGTTGTGTGTGCCCTCATGTATGCTACACTTCCTTGTCTAGGCCCGTCCTTGTAACTAGACTCCATAGGCCAGACCTCAAGTTTACCATATATTGAGAGGGTTGTGGTTTTTCCTTTCCTAATGTTGCAAACCTTATCCTTGACAGACCTTCGCAATAGCATAGTATGTGTAAGGAGGTTTCCTCATCCTCTTGGCAAAGCCTGCATAGGGCTGTGTCTGCCAGTCCGATGTTGTTCATGTGTTTGTTGAGTCTACAGTGTCCCGTCAATAGCCCGACCAGAACTCTAGTTGATCGCCTATTCAGACTTAGTAGGTACTCCGTGAATTTTGACGATGACTCTTTAATGAAGTATTTGGCCTGTCTCATACCCGGCGCCTTATTCCACCATTTTTGAGATTGTTTTTCCTTCCAGTTGCTGTTACAAGTTTTTCGCAGCGCTTTTGCTGTACCACAAAAGGGTTCTCGGCCAATGGGGGAGCATCGTGCTCCTCGTGCTAGTGAATCAGCCTCTTCGTTGCCCTTGTATCCTGTGCGGCCTGGTACCCAGGCTAATGACGGTCTGTTTTGCCTATCTAGTTCTTGTAGCTTTTCTAGGCAGTTCCAGACCAGTTTGGAATTGACCTGCATGGAGCTAATTGCTTTTATAGCTGCTTGGCTATCAGAGTATATTGCAATAGTCTTTCCCTTAAACTCTTGCCTCAGAAACTCTTCTGATAATACCTCATATCTTATGTATCTATCTACCAGTCTTTCCAGTTTTTTGAGCAGGAAAGACACTAGACTAATTGGTCGGTATGCTTGGGCGTCATATCGTTTACCTTCCCTATCTTGGGTATGTAAATGACTCTGCCTTTTTGCCACTCATTCGGTATGTATCTCATTATATTACATAAGTTTGGAATCAGTGATTCCTGTCCCTTTTGAAGTAAGATGGGATATATTCCGTCCTCTCCTGGAGATTTATATGGCTGGAATTTACTTATAGCCCACCTAATGCTATTTGGCCTTGTTATCTTAGTAGATAGTCTCCAGTCCGAGGCATTCGGCCTATTCGGCTTGCTTTGCGAACAGTGCACTGCCACTGGGCCTTTTAGAATTGTTGCGGCCGGAAAGTGTGCCTTGATGAGCATTTCTGTGCTTTCCCCAAATGTTGTTGTGTGATATTATCGCCCATTTTTAGGAACCCTACCTGGTTTATAGTACCCTCCTTAGCTAGCACTTTGTGGGTTCTCGAACAAGTGGGGGTATCCATTACCTCTTCACAAAATTTCTTCCACGATTGCCTCTTAGCCTTTCTAATTTCTTTATTATACTGTGTGAGTGTAGCCTTGTATTCCGCCCAGTCTTGGTTGATTTTAGCTTTGTTAAATAGCCTCCGCACTTCCCTTCTGAGGATTTCTAAGTGTTTGTTCCACCAGACTGTTTTGTTAAACTGTTGCCTTATTTTCTCTGGACAGTTCGCCTCGTAAGCTGCAATTATTGCCTTGCTTACTTTTTTCCCTGCCCTTTCAAGGCTTTTATCGTTCCCTTCGAGAGCCTCTCCAGTTTGTCTCTCTAGGGTTTCGATAAGTGATTGATGTTCGAGGGGGGTGACTAGGTCAAACCTAATCTGTCTATAGTCGGAGCATGAAGGCTCCTCTGACACATGTCAATTGTCTATATCAGTGGTCGCCAACCTCTTCAATGTGTTGAGCTACTGTGTTAATTTTGGAATAAACACCAAGCTACCCACACGGAAGCCACGTAACGCAACGTAAATGAAATAATCTACAGTTAATTTGTAATGTATTTATTTTACTATTTAACTGGCAATACATAATACATAGGTACTAATAATAAATTAATAACAAAATAACTAATATTACTAGTACATACTTGTTCATAGGTACATTCCTACCTATCAAACGAAGGTGTTTGAAAAATAAACACAAACTTTTATCCAGCCACAACGGCATGTCACGTATGATTTAAAAATAGTTAATAATAACAACAAAAAAGTAACGCACTCTCATGAACATAAACATTGAAAAATAAAAAAGCACGTTCAATGAGAAGGCTGACACTCAGACTCATCGATAATTTTTTTAATGTTTGCAGTATAATTTGATGCAGCCATTCGAATACAATTATCCAAATGTGCATCTGTAAATCGATTGCGATATTTGTTCTTAATAAACTTCATATTGGAAAAAGAAGATTCACACAAATAGGTTGAACTGAATAATGCTTTCACTTTCAAGGCAACACGGCATAGAACTGAATATTTGTCTTTACTTACAATAGGCCAGATACATTCAGTACTTGAGACTAACAATTTTAAGGCTAAATAATTTTGAAACTCGATGACTTCCATTTCTGTTGCAGCGATGTCTTCGCCAATGTTCTGCATAACACAAGTTGCAAACTGTTGGATATCAATTTCCATAAAGCCATTTCATTGAAATCCTTAAAACGATTTTTGAAGTTATTCTTCAGGGTAGAAATTATTTCTACATGATATTTGTTGTCATAGGGTTCTAATGGATTTTGAGATATTTTTTCTGAAAGAATAGGAAAATGCTTGGCATCGCTGTTAATTAGGTTTTGTTCCCAAAACTCCAGCTTTTTGATAAATGCTTTTATATCAGAAATCATTTCCGCTAGTTCTTTATCTCTCCCCTGAAGCTGCAAATTAAGTTCGTTTAATTTCTCTTCAATGTCCACGAGAAAACCAAAATCTCTAAGCCAGAGCCGGAGTCGGTTCATCGCGTTGTTTGAAAAATTGAACTATGCCAGATAGGACATCATTAAAACGTTTCAGCACCCGTCCTCTACTTAATCATCGGACTTCAGAGTGAAGGAGTAGGTCCCCGTATTGACAGTCAACTTCATCGGCCAAGGTTCCGAATAATCTTCTTTGTGACGCTTGAGCTCTAATCTTGTTCACAATTTTTACCAACAGTTTCATAACGTTGTTTAGTTTCAGGAAATTTCCACATAATGCTTGCTGAAGGATAATGCAGTGGTAACAGAGAAATTGCGGAAAAGTTTCATCTTTACGACATAACGCCACCAGACCCTTATCACAACCCACCATAGCTGGAGCGCCATCGGTTGTCAAGCCTACCATTTTCGATATTGGAATTTTCTCGAAAGAAATAATATTTTTTAAATGAGAAAACAACTCATGTCCAGTAGTGTGTCCTTTCAGTGGAATGAACTTCAAAAGATCTTCTTTAATCGTAAAATCACTAAACACAGCCATCTGAGCAGTGTCAACGACATCTGTTGATTCATCCAGTTGAAGTGAAAAATAAACACAGTTATATAAGTCAGTTCTTAACTGTAAAAAAATATCATTGCTCATTACTTCTACACGTCTCATCACTGTGTTAGCAGAAAGTTGCATAGATTTTATAGCTGAAACTATCTCGTCTTTATTTCTAAAGTTGGCAAATAACGAATCAGCAGCTTCTAAAAACGCCTGTTTTATCATTTCCCCATCTTCATAAGGTTTCTTTTTTTGTGCAATTATCTGAGACACACGGTACGATGTTTCAGTTGCAGCCTTATTTTTGTCGACTGTTCTTAAAAATATTGATTGTTGTCCAATTAACTACTTTTTTAACTGTTTCAGTTTCTCCTTTCTGGCGGCAAAATGTAGTGGGAATGATTTTTCAAAATTAGAATGTACAGTTTTATGATGTCTCTCAATATTTCCTTTTTTAGCAACGAAGACCGAAGTATTACATAACAAACACACATTTTTATCTTTAACTTCTGTAAAAAAGTATTGTTCTTCCCATTCCGAATGAAAGTGGTATGTCTTTACCTTCTTACAACTGCTTGCCATAATATTATTTTTGTTGTTCTCTACTAACCCAACCGCTGGACGTTGTCGCCGCGCCGTGCGTATTTATCCTGTTCAAAGCAATCCAGATCGTTCTCGAACACGAACGCGCTGGTCCGGCTGGTCGGTTCTAGCCGATTCTAGCTTGATGGCGTTAGCGGCAGATCGCTCACCGCAACGTTGCCGCTGTTTATGTTTAATATAATGACAATTAGATTTTTTTGTGGAATTTTCGGAAGCTTCTCTGATTTTTGCAGTTTGTATTTTTTAAATTAAAATCGTTGTGAGAGCTACCAGAATTGCCTCCGCGAGCTACCGGTAGCTCGCGATCGACAGGTTGGCGACCACTGGTCTATATTGTCACATGCATTTTCCGAAGAAAGTGTGATATCTAGTACCTCTTTCCTCGCTGCGGTAACAAATGCTGGTTTGTTACCTACGTTGGCTATTAATAGGCCTTTTTGTTAGTATGGAATCTAATAATGACTCACCTCTTGTGTTGATGTCCGTGCTTCCCCATAATATATGGTGTGCATTTGCCTCGCATCCTATGATGAGTTGGAGGTTTTCCCTGGCCGCGTATGCGATTACTTCGCCTAATTGCGGTGGTGTACAGAGCTTCTCGCCTGGAAGATATGCTGAGCTTACTAACCAAGCTTCTAGTGCCTTCCTCTGTTGGCGTGGTCAGGATAGCTGTAACAATATCAGCGGTGCAGAGCACCGGGATTAGTGTGCAGTTTACCCTATTACTATATACGATACAAGCGCGAGGTTTTTTGCACCTTCTTTGTATAGTAACTTGTTGTAGTTGGTTTTTAAGCCTGAAACCCTGCGTTCATGTACCCAGGGTTCTTGCAGAAGGGCCACGTCCAGTCCGTCCTTGTCGAATCTCCTACAAACAACAACGCTTGCCGCCTTGGCATGGTGGAGGTTCACCTGCAGAACCCTGACCCTGGTTGTGCTTAGTTCTGTGAACTGAGCTGCTCCTCTGCCTTCTCCGAGGCTTCTCCCATCTCCATGGGAATACCCGTCTCATGTGCTGCTTGCCTCTTGAGAGGGCTCGTTCCTGTTGGGTCTACTATTTCTTCCTCGTGGATCTCTGCGATCCCCGGGGAAGGTTCTTTGACCTCTTCCCGGTTTGTGCCTTGTTTTGGGCTGCGTTTCCCCTTAACACGGAACTTTATTCTTCCTAGGTTGTAATAGGGAGACATCACGACTTTTTGTAGCTCCTCAAAGGATTCACTGTCCATCGAGAACGCCCAAGTTTGGCCATTGTCCGATGGAGTTTTACACCACACCCTCCACAGATCAGTGTTGAGCCCGTGGTTTGCGACTTTTAGCCTTCGCAGAATTTTTTCCGCTTCCGGCCTTTGTCCTCTATCGTCCGGGATGTAGGTGGTGCAGCCGATTGCTTCTGGAATATCCTCCCCTTCCATTACCTTCAGGGTTGCCCTTTCCCATGGCTTTATGGTGGGTATGGCATCTCTGAGCCAGTCTGCACTTGTGCGATCTGCGCACGTCATAACCAGGTATGTGTGCATTTTGCAAAACGCACTTGAGGTCCCTCAGGTGGGATTTCGTCGTGGGCTTCAGAAATTGAGTCCTGGACTTTTGCTAGCCTCTCCGAACTCATTTTATTCTTTGGATACCTCGCATCTGCCACAGCTACCTTAACTGAGGTAAGGGCATCTTTGCCCTTGGTTTCTTCCTCAGCTGGCTTTGTTGTGGCGGTGTGTTGCTGCTGGAGCGAGGGCGTTTAGTAGATATGCTTGTTTCAGCCTCTTCCATGCTTTTCCCAGCCGCTTTCGTGCCTTTCTTAGCACCTTTTCATGCCCTCTTTCTGGTAACCGGCCTTGTGGTCTTTTTCGGTTGCTGACTTTTCAGAAAGTTTTCTTTTATGACGAGCCTCTTAGCGAATCCACTGATAAAACAAGAGATTGTTGATTTACTCACCATTTGTGTGTCTCAAAATTATTTCCAGTTTGACGGAGAATTCTTTTCATGCAATGAAGGACTAATAATGGGGAATCCTTTGAGTCCCTTACTGGCGGAAATTTTCATGGATAACATAGAGTATAAAATCCATAATAATCAGTTAGCCAACAATTTTTTGTACTGGTACAGATACGTAGATGATATCTTAGTATGTTTTACTGGTACAGATAGGCAATTAGGCAAGTTCATTGAATATGCCAATTCCATCCACCCGTCAATAAAATTCACCACTGAGAGGGAGGTAAATAATTCAATAAATTACCTGGACTTAACCATTACGAAAAATAACAATAAACATGAGTTTGCAATTTTCCACAAACCATCGTACACGGACATTATCATACATAATTCCTCCACACACCCGTACCAGCATAAAGTTGCTGCATTCAATAGTATGATTCACAGATTATTGAATATTCCACTATCTGATAGGGATTTCCAGAAAGAGCTGAATTTGATCAAACAAATCGCGATTAATAACGGTTATAAGGTAGATATTGTAAACTCCATTCTTTCCAAAAAACGACAAAAGCAAGCCATGGATCTGGTCTACCCATATTCAAGATGCGATAACGTGAGTTATAAGACATTGACATATGTGGGGGAACCAAACAGGAATATTGCCCGTTTTTTGAAGAAAGAAGGCGTAAACGTAGCTTATAGAACGAATAATAACCTAAGTAAATTTATTAAAAACAATAAGGACAAAACCTTGGTGTCGGATAGATCAGGAGTATATAAGCTGACTTGTGGCTCCTGTCCAAAAATCTATATTGGGCAAACAGGAAGAACATTTTTCCAACGAATTAAAGAACATAGGAGTAGTTTTGTAAATAGAAAGACCAATTCCACATTTGCAAACCATCTTTTAGCAGAAGGACACGAGTTCAATCATGAGTACGAGGTGTTACATTTAGAAGAGAAGAGTTTGAAACTTAATCATCTAGAATGTTTAGAAATCAATAGATTCAGGAATTCGGGTAATTTACTGAATGATCAATTAGAACTCAATAACTCTCCGTTACTGAATATATTTTTTCAAATGTGAAAATGGAACATAAGTGCAGGTAATTTAATTCGTTAAAAACTCAGGTAAAATATCAGCTACTTAAAATTCAGGTACTTCGTTTACAGGTAATTTGATTTCAGGTACTCCATAAACTATATATATATTTAGTATTGAATGTGTAGAATTAGTTGAAAGACACGCCAGATGAAGCCATTGTATGGCGAAACACGTGTTGCGTTTTTGTAAAACAATTTAGTGAAAATCTCACAATAAAGTGTTTTTGGAATACGTCTCTTAGCGACTATGTAGTCCACTTTCTAAGTGTTTTTTGAGCCTCATTTTCGAAGCTCCGCCTAGATGAGCAGTTTTCACTTCTTCATCCGGGAGGATACAAGAACCTTGTGTTTAGGTGCTTGCTTTGGGGCCTTAGCGCCAAGCCCTTTTGGCTTCTGTGTGTGTTTGGGGGTGATCGCCTCTGTTTCTTTTTTTTAACTTTTTTTGAATCCAAATGAATCCCACGAGTAGTTAGGGAAACTTAGTCCGCCGTGACAGAGCTCCGCATGCCGCAGTAAGGTCTTGATACTCTGAGATGCGACCTGGTGTCTCAGAGGTACCGTTTTTCGATAGCTTACCCTGCTGCTATTCAGTCCTCAGCACGGTAACTCACACCTTGACTTGGGGGATTTTGTCAACTTGCCTTCTTTAGATCCGTTGTGTTCGGTTCACAGCCCCTCTCTCTGCCAGAGCATTAAGAGTACACTGCTATGCAGGGCCACCTCGTGCAGGTTGCTATTATTCATAGCGCCCAACGGTCTTGGGATAAGCGTC
Organism: Leptinotarsa decemlineata; assembly: GCF_025532065.1. Classification (NCBI taxonomy): domain Eukaryota; kingdom Metazoa; phylum Arthropoda; class Insecta; order Coleoptera; family Chrysomelidae; genus Leptinotarsa; species Leptinotarsa decemlineata. The sequence continues at coordinate 223,948 of NW_027412534.1, forward strand.
CTCGAGATGCTGGTCTGACCTCCTCGGCTATTCCCCTGGAGTCAGTGACCTAGTGCCTGACTCCTCGACCCAACGACTCACCTTACAGGAGGACCCTGAGTTCATGAAGAACGTGACCCGAAATTCGCCACGTTGTGGTCTACAAAAGACTGAGTTCTTGTGAGCGACGCGGCGATGTTTTCGGCAGACCTTGCTTTTCGTCGACGTACGGGTACCTGTATCTGTAAAGTAGGGAGGGTGAGTGTAGACCCACAGCACTTAGACATCCTCCCGAGGAGTTGTCCTTCTAGTTCATCGTCCATCATGTCCTTTCCAGGAAGGTAGACAGGTCACTAGGAGACATCTTCTTTATATTGGCAGAGGCCTATGCCAAGACTCGCCAAACACACACTCTCTTTGGCAACCTTGAGGTGTCTCACGATGGCCTCCGCGAAGGTTTTAGAAGGTGCAGCGATATTACTGTCGTTGCGCGACTTGTTCATCCTTTTCGGGGTTCCCTCCGTGAAGGTGCACAAGTTAGGGAACTTTCCTGTAGGGGCAGCCGGTTCCGCCTTTATTCAAGGCGGAGCTTTTGGCGCCCGCCGCAGGAAGTGCCCTTGCTGTTGGAGGTAGAGTGGGGGAGGAGGAGGGTGTATTTATAGTTGCTGCCACTCCTGCATATTTCGCTCCCTTTCTCCTTTTGGCCTCGGCGCCGCAAATGCGCTTACGCCTTGGCCTTTGTATTACATCACGAGGTGATCTGCGATGTCCAGACTTATTTCAAGCGGTAGATTGGGGTGGACATTTCTGTTCATCCCCAGCCACCGCTTTAGATTGAGGTGAGCACTTCTGTCCAGCCTCGGGATTAGTTTTTGTTTTTGTTGTTTCTGTGTTTGTGTTTGTTTCATTTATGTGTGTTCCCACGAGTAGCAAGGAAAGAGTTGGCAGAGCTCCGCATTACTAGAGGTAGGCTGATTACAATGAGGTTTCGCCCAGTTCCCCAATAGGATCGTTCGTGACCGCCTGCGGCCATTCAGCTGTCGGCACGATTCCTTACACCTTAGCTTGGGTAGGCTGGTCCTCGGTGACATGTTTTGCAAAGGCTTTTGGGGAGTTTTAGTCCCCCTCACCCTACTTATTTCTGCCACTGACCAGGAATCCTCCCGTTAGGACATTTATGGCGACCGTACGTTTCCCGAACATAACACTCATTTTCATTAAACAATTTTATTATTTGCACGGGTTGTTGAATGATATTTGCGTCCATGGTGATTTGGTAAAACAGACTGAATAAATGACAATCAATTTGACAAATGTATTTTCAACAAGATGACGGTTATCAATTGTCAAAAGGTCCTGAAGTTCCTTTTGAAAGACCCTATATAAATCAACGTAACTATCACCCTTATTGTCTTCAGTGTATTGAGATTTTTTTGTTCTTTTCAGGGGAAAGAGCTAATTACGTCAACACTCCGCATGTTATTGCTATGGTCGGATTGCCAGCCAGAGGAAAAACTTACATTTCCAAGAAGCTTTCCAGATATTTGAATTGGATAGGAATAAACACCAAAGTGTTCAATTTAGGAGAGTACAGAAGACATGCCACAAGTGCATATAAGAATCATGACTTCTTCCGGCCGGATAACACCGAAGCCATGGCTATCAGAACTCAGTGCGCTTTGGAAGCCCTGAAAGATGTCTGTAAATGGTTGGAAAACGGAGGAGAAGTTGCTGTTTTCGACGCTACCAATTCCACTCCAGAGAGAAGAAAAATAATCCAAGACTTTGTTGTCAACAAAATGGGATTCAAGCTTTTTTTTGTCGAGTCGGTATGTTCACTTTTATTGGAAGTATAATATCATTCAAAAATTCACACTTCAGAATCCATCTTGAAATAATTCGCATAATTTACTTCTACTACTACTTCTTGCTGGATAAAAGCTGTTTTCGCGAAAAACCACTTCAGTTCTCAACAGACACGTGAAATCTATCAGGAAATCTACTTTGTGCTCTAATAACTAGGTTGAATATAAGAATACCTCAACTATAATACGAAACAATCTTCATCAAGAGGTATTTGATTAACTCCAGAGGTAGATTTATTTCTAAACATTTTGCATGTTTCAATAATACAGGGTGTCAATTTGAAAACTCTCACTCTTGATATCTTCTTTTCAGTGAACAATATGAGGAATATAAAAACCAGGTCAATTATATTGTGAAGGGGGACACTTCAAGGACCATTTGTAGCCCTCATTGTTTAACCCCCTATTATAAGGGTAGATGTTACCCTTATAAATTTAAATGGGAAGGGGGATCAAGTGGCACTTCATTTTGATTGGCGTTTAATTCTGCTTCCAATGGTACCTTAACTCACCATTTTTTGATGAGCATTTTCCGAAAAATTGTTTTCTGAACTTACATGTGTGATTACAATTGCCCTGATCTAAGGTGCTGATCCTGAATTTTTTAAAACTTCTGTAGTGATTCCGCTCTTCAAAGGTGGTGCCAGGGATGATCCAATAAACTACAGACCTATATCACTTGTTCCGACCTTATCCAAAATTATTGAAAAAATCATAAAAAGGCGGCTAATTTACTGTCTCTATAATAATAATATATTGAGTCCACAGCAGTATGGGTTTGAAAACAACAAAAATACAAGTGATGCAATTTTTAACTTTCTGCGTAAGATTTATAGTGATATGAATTCTGGTGCCTATTCAGCAGCTGTATTCTATGATTTTTCCAATGAATTTGACCTCGTTGATCACGGAATCTTACTGCGGAAGCTGAAACATTATGGTTTTGGGCACAGAAGCATTAGATGGTTTGAATCGTACTTATTGCATCGAAAGCAAATTGTAAGACTCTCAACCGACTCAAATGTGGGAGAAATCAAAGCAGGTGTCCCTCAAGGTTCCATCCTAGGACCCATCTTGTTTCTATTGTATATTAATTATATAACACAACTGGATCTAGCTGCTAGCATTACATTATTTGCAGACGACACAACGTTGCTGTGGCAGGGAAAAGATCCTACAAAACTAGCTCAAGATGCCACTGTAGACATGGAAAAAATTAAGAGCTGGTGCGACTCAAATAAGCTTTCTTTATACTAAAACCAATAATGATTGAGAGTAGAAGTAAGCCCAGTTGACAGCAAATCGGGGGCGTGCTTATTAATTTTTGAGAGGATTGAGAATGAAAGAAAAATTCTTAGTACAATTAGTTAAAATATTAATAAACATTTTTTATTTATTTCATTAAAACTTTGCAATATCGTAATTTACCTAATCGTTGTAGTCATTAGGTGGGCCTTATGAAAACGGAGTAATAATCGTGGTAATTATAGATATATACAATATATATAACTTTTTTTCACTATTGGATTGCAGCAATTGATAAGTGAACTCTTTATAACTATTCTCAAGCTTTCGAGTAACTTAAACTCATCGTCAGGGGTACTAGAAAATCAAATTACAAATTTTTGATAATAGAATATAATGTAAATGTATAAATTTTCGTCCAATCTTCAACCTCAGATTCGTCACTGTTGCTACCGCTATCATCAAAGTGAATTATGATTGGTTCAATATTGTGTTCAATACGGTTGTCTACGTCCCACATTTTTTGCTCTTCTTTTAAAACATGCTGCATGCATTTCTTCCAGTCTTCTGCAGAAACAGTTCGAATAGCTTCTTGTAGGTGATGTTGCACGTCCACTAATTTAAATGTTCTGTTTTCTCGTGCCACATATCCTTTTACTTGCGCCCAGATTAATTCTATTGGGTTTAATTCGCAGTGGTATGGTGGTAACCTTAAAACTGTAATTCCACGACTTAACGCCATTTCATCCACTGCGAATTTTTTATATTTGTTTGTGTGTAATTTTGTTAGCTGAAGTAGTTCTGCCTTTAAACTATCTTTGTTATATTGGATGTTCTTATTAATTAACCATTCTTGAATTGCTGCTTTTTTCCATGATTGTTTCGGTAATGGTTCTAAATGTCGACTATGGTATGGGGCATTGTCCATGACGATGACAGACCCAGGTTCCACAAGTTGAATGATGCCTTCAAACCATTTTTCAAACACCTCCGCATTCATCTCTTCATGATAGTCGCCTGTTTTCTTAGATTTAAATATTAATTCACCATTTGGTAAAAATCCACTGTCGCTTCCTATATGCGTAACTATCAGACGACTACCTTTTCCAGATGGCTGTTTTAACCCAACTGACAAACCTTCATTAAAGGCTTGTCGTGCACTTGTTATATTACCATCCTGCCATACTTTTTTGACCGTATGTCCTTGGTTTACCCATGTCTCGTCCATGAAGTACAATTTTTTTGAGCTTCCGAAATTCGTCAATTTTTCTTAGATAGTTTCTTCTCCATGCTATTATTTCTTGACGTTCAATGAGAATGCTTTTCCTGTCAACTTTTCCGTACGTAAATTTCATTTCGTGTACAAGTTTCCTAAAAGTTTCTTTACCCATTTTTGGGACCAATTCATGATCGCTAAGTGCCTCCAGAACTGTTTGTAGTGTGGGCAGCTCGTTTCTGAAAAAGAAACTGTGAATAGTTCTGCGTAAACTGGTTTTGGCTTCATCAACTGTGATTTTTTTTCGTCCGCTACTAGTTTTTGGCGTTTGTACGTCCCCATGAATTTCTGCTTCTCTTAGTATTTTGTAAATCGATGATTTTGGTACACCGGTATAATCAGAGCACATATCAACTAATTTATCTTTTGTAATTGTGGAACTTAATGATGTAGAAATGCCCGGTTGGTTATTCGGAGGTACACACGTAGAATTACAGCACATATGCACAAAGTCATCTTTTGGTGGCTGATGATCTCTTTCAAGACAGTGAAATACTCGCAGTACAATTTGTTTTTCTCTTACTGACCGAGACTCCGACCGTTTTACCTTTTTCGACGTGGAAGGCCCGACCATGTCTCCCATTTTTTGAGTAGTTTGAGAACGGTGTAGAAATATAATTATGTAACGCTTAAACACTTATTAGCACTATTATTTTCACCAATTGTTATCACAACACGTCGATTGCTGACTAACTTAACTGTAAAACGTACAATTCACGCTGTATAATTCACAAACCAATGATACGCTCATGGCTGCAAGTACATTAGTGAGGACTGCAACGATGAGATGGAAGTTACGGTAAAGTGACAAAGACAGAAATATCGTTGCGTACAGCGTTGCCACTAGTTGAAATAAATATCTAACACTATACAGAAAATAATGAATTTTAACTGATCAGTAATCAGGAAATGTATAAGTATTACTCATTACAAGCTCATTACTGATTTTTGTCATAAATAATACCTTTTAATCGTACTAGTATTGTGTATTATCTATAATTTGCCACAACCTACAACTCTACTGCTTACTATATTTTGATTCTGCTATAAACTGGTAACGTAAAATTTAGATATGACAACGCGCTTTACTCTCAATCATTATTGGTTTTACTATAAACTTTGATAAAACCCGTCTCCTCACCAGTGAACTCCCACCTCTTAGTTTGAATAACAACATTCTCGAGATGAAATTGTCCTCCAAATTCTTAGGTCTTCACATTGATAATAAGCTTAAATTTGAGGATCATACTATCAAGTTAAATAAAAAACTTGCATCTGGCTGCTTTGTAGTGAAGTCAGTTTCGAAGGAACTGGGTAGAACCTTTGCAAGATCGGCGTACTTTGCCTTTGTGGATGCTCGTATAAGATATGGTATTGCCTTCTTGGGAGTATGCAGCAAAAGCATGCTGCAGACTGTTTTCGTTTTACAGAAGCGAGCTGTCCGGTATGTGTGCGGGGCAAAGTTCCAAGATCACTGCAAACCATTATTCATTGAACAACGAATTCTGACAATAATAACTTAATCAGACTTCCCCTGCCCACAACAACAATGGTGAAGGACTCATTGATATACAATGGAATAAAGATGTACAACAAAATTCCCATATACCTGAAGAGTTATTCTTTGAATATCTTCAGGAAAAAATTAAGCGACATTCTGATTGATAAAGCCTATTATAGTTTAGATGAATTTTACAATGACAACGCTTTTTATGAATTATCGTTTACTAATGTATGTCACTATAATATAGCATATTTTTTAAGGAAATTTTTTGAATTTTAAATTGTTTAGCATTTATTTTGTTTCGTAAAAATCTGTTTGACACCCTATTTTATATAAATGGGCTTTTAGGAATTACTTTTATATTAGTTTGACATAGTTCATAATCGTTTGTCAACAAGAACTCTTTCTTAGGACAATAAACGTATTTCTCACTCTCTCTAATTATTGTAATGACTCCGTTTGATAATAAATATAGTTTAAAAAACTAAAAAATACGCTTTTGGAGAACATCGAACTAAAAAGTTAAAAACATTTGTTTTTAAATAAGCTTAAAAGAATAACGAACGAAAAATACTATTGTGAAAAAATCGACGGGCGCCTGATATACAAAAATATGACACAAAGCGCCCACGCTTTTTTCACAATAATACTAATATGGGAAAGAAAGTTTTTGGCTTTCTACTACATCATCTTGATGCAAAAAACAAGGATGAGGGAATCTTCCAAGGAAAGGAAGGAAGTAATCAATTTCAAAATAAGTAACTCTATACATGGATGTGTAGATCATGCAAATAAGTAACTTTCAGACACAAACTGAAAGAAAGTCCTCCTGAAACAGCTACTTTCATATAAACATTGAATTACACGAAAGAAAAAAAACTCTTTTGAAACAAATACTTCTATATGAACACTGGATTATACAGAAGATACTTTTCTCTACTCAGTTTGTATTTTAAACATTCATTATGGAATGAAATCAGATATAATTCACAGGAGTTCTACTTTAAATGAATGGTAACAAATTGCACTTTGCCCGCGAATAGATCAAGCAATAATGTCGCTATATCAAGAAGTTACGTACACCGCCATCTGTCCGCGAATAGATCAAGCAAGGAGAGTTACAAACAAATATACATACATACAGGTGAAGCTAATAAAAGCGTGTTAAATAAATAAAAAAATGGTTAGAAGAGTAGGTGACACTGTTCCAACCCTTGAATGACAGGAATAAATGTATTACGCGTGGGATTTTTTATTTGTTGTTTATCGTCCTTTTACAAAATAAAATTTAATTTTCGAGAAAGACATTTCAAACATAAAATCTACTTACGCTTATCTTATAAGCTGTTCAAAATGTCGTCCATTTTGCTCTAAGCAGTAATAAAGTCTATCAGAAGGTTGTGTTTTATAAACAAGTAATTCAAAATGCTCCCAAAGAAATGAATTTGAAGATGTTAAATCTGGTAATCTCGGAGACCGTTCAACTGCCCTACTTCTGCTAATCCATCTGTCCCGAAATCTCTCGTTTAACTTCTGTCGGACAGGAAGAAAATAATGATGTGGAGCACCGTCCTGCTGGAAATGTAACATACCCCCCTGCAAAAGTTCATTACTTTCTGCATCCATTTGAGTTTCTAGCTCGTGAGGATTGATATTGGCATTGACATATGTGGGATTTCGTCACTCCAATAGCGACAATTTTGTCTAATAACATTGCCATTCAGAAAAAATGAACGCTTATGACTAAAACAGATGTTTAACAGAAGATTAGGAATGGTATTGACTTGATGAGACATGATTTCACAGAACTCCTTGTGGAGCTCTTGAAGAATCTGCATTTTTTAAGGATGAGAATTATGCATTTTAATGCTTTTCTTTCATTCTTGCATGACATTCATGTCTGTTCTGTTCGTAAGGAGCTCGAGCGCTGTGCAGCAAATGTTCCCAACATTTCAATTTGAACTGTATCCACCAAATCAAACACATAACTGTGACTTACATTACAATTTAGATGTCAGTTTAATTTTGTACGGATGCAGGCACAAGTCACGAAGCAAAATTCGCCAAGTTGTGATCTGCGAAAAGCCGAGTTTTTGTGAGTGACGCGAAATCGACTGCCTTGGATATTATCCTGCACACTCTCATAGATAGACGGCGGCGATGTTTTTGGTATATCTTACGTTTCGTCGACCTACGAGTGTTGGTCAATCGTTTGCTAACAGACTGAATAATTGATAACTAATTTGACACTTGTAGCTTCAAAACGATGGCCGTTATGAATTGTTAAAGTTCGGTAGTCTCTGTTGGAACACCCTTTAGATAGAAACATGCACATAGTTTATTGTTTTTTTTTCAGGTGTGCGATGATCCCAAAATTATCGAGCAGAATATCATGGAGGTAAAAGTTAGCAGCCCCGATTATGTGAATATGAATAAAGATGCGGCGTTGGCGGATTTCTTACAAAGAATCTTACATTACCAAGAAAGGTACAGCCCGTTAGACGAAGAACGAGAAAAAAATGTATCCTTCATGAAAATCTATAATACAGGGGAAAAAGTAGTGGTACACAAGCACGAAGGTCATGTTCAAGCTAGAATCGTTTACTATCTGATGAACATCCACATAACCCCTAGAACAATTTATTTAACAAGAGTAAGTCAGTTAACTTCACTATTTGTTATTATTGTTATCATTCATTTGTTTGTTTAGCATGGTGAAAGTGAACAAAATTTGTTGGGACGCATTGGAGGCGACTCGAATTTGAGCGCGAGAGGTAGACAATACGCTAATGCTTTGGCAGCTTATATCCAGGATCAAAAAATTAATGGTCTCAGAATTTGGACGTCCTGGCTCAAAAGAACTATCCAGACCGTGGCTGGTCTACAAGTACCACAAGAAAGATGGAAATCCCTCAATGAAATAGACGCTGTAAGTTGATATTTTATTGTAATAATAATAATTGAATTCATTCATACAGGCCCCATACAACACACGTGTATAATAGTTATCAGACATGTATGAAAATTTTCAGGTAATCTACAAATAAATTGTTAAGATAGTGTATAGTCGCAAAAGAAACCAAAGAAAAATTTATGTGGCAAACGTCGTTTTGCCACTTGAATTATTTCTATCAAAACAATAACACAAATAATATGAGTTCTTCAATGATATACTGTGTACAATATTTTCCGTTAGCCCATGTTTAGCTAATACAAACAAACTGAATGGTTTGCTCACTCAGTTTCCGTGTAAAAAAACAGGGTGTGCTCAAATCCAAGCCACAAACGGAATAGTCATTGCAAGGCCAATCTAATTGGAAATTGCACACATTTAAAATGAATTGGCACATCTGTAGGTGTAATAGGGATTCGCGATATTAATATATTTTCACCTCGGGTCATTTAAAATACTGGCTTCGACAAATCGTGTGCTGTTGCACAGCCGTGGTGGATTCAAATTACGGAGCGATCCACCTTCAGTTGTAAATTATGCAATGGCATGCCTGGCAAATCCAATGAATTGGCTAATTCACAGCTGTATCTACGCTCGATGGATAAACAATAATAGTGGCCGAAAACTGTGTAGGGGGTGAGAGAAGGCTTTTTGTGTGAGAGAGACAGGAGACCGGCTTCGTTCTCATCCCTACTCCGTGCTGTTTACTGAGTGAGAAGTGGCAACAGTAGATGCCTGGCAGGAATAACTGAATGTCATCAAAATAACAGAGGAGTATGACAACTAACACTGTGATACAAAAATGTTATTTATATATTAGATTGAATTATACAGAAAATAGTTCCCTATTCAGTTTGTACTCCAAACATCTGTTATGGAATACAGAAATGGGCCTCATCAATGAAGATAATTTTTCGATGAAAATTAGGGTCAGTTGCTAACTGCTCCGAAGTCAATTCAGCGAACACTCGTCGTTGTCTATGGTCGTTTACCTTTAATTCCTGGATCGGTTTAATTTTGTGCGGGTGCAGGCCAAAGTCACGATGCAAAATTCACCAAGTTATGACCTGCGAAAGGTCGAGTCGTGTGAGCGACACGAAATCAACCACTTCGGATTGTCCTGCACACTCTCACAGACAGCGGCAATGTTTTCGGCAGATCTTGCATTTCGGGTGTTGGTTGATCGTTTATTGAACTAGTGGACTCAAATTTATTCACTACATTGTTATTTTTCCCACTAACCACACTCTCAGTACATTATCAATGATTTTTGCAGGGCGTCTGTGAAGAAATGACCTATGAAGAAATCAAAGAAAAATACCCCGAAGAGTTTGCATCCAGAGATGTAAATAAGTTCGCATACAGGTATCCTCGAGGTGAGAGTTATGAAGATTTGGTAGCACGATTAGAACCTGTTATTATGGAGTTAGAAAGGCAAGGAAATGTGCTTGTTGTATCACACCAAGCAGTGATTAGATGTCTACTCGCCTATTTCTTGGATAAAACAGCAGGTAAATATTAGAAATGATGATTGACAAATATTTAGGAAAACCTGCTGTGTTCGATTGATTACATTTAAATCAATCTCAGAAGAGTTTAAAATATTGGTTTGATCACTAATTATTCACAAATCTAAATGCTGATAATGCTCATCTAATCTGAAGTTTCTAGTTTTTTATAAATTGGGAGCATTATTTTAAATTTCATTTACAGCAAAATATTTTTATTTAATATTAGAAGTCATTTTGTATTATCATATCCAGAACTGTCGTCAAATGTAACTCTCAACGTAGAAACAACAATGTATGTACCATAGGGCTCCATATAAGGTCCTATTTGCATTGACTTTATAAAGACAGCCCATGCTGACGATTTTTCATTGATTGTGTCTGCACCTGATACCTACAACAATCTTAGAAACTGAATGTTCAAGAGCATTAAATCAAATATCTTTTTTTTGATGGGCACGATTTATTTTTCAACACAGATAAAACACTGGTTATTCGTATTCACAATTGCCAGAAATAAATTGAAAATAGTGTTGAATTTCTAGGTATTTACTAGGTACGGTGTTGTTGAGATGTAAGATTTTACTCAACTAGTGATAATTCAAAACAAGATGCACGGCAGTGCTGTCAACTCATGATACTATAACCATAAAGATAAACCCACGCGCATCGTATCTTCTATCTCTCTTCCTCCTCTGACGTAAGCGCGTGACAAAACGAGCGATCGAGAATGGCGAATCGCGCTGTGAAATGTGGTGAGATGTGAATGCTGTCGCTGTGTTTAGGTTCCTTGCGTGTTTCTGTGTATCAAATATACGTCAAATATTTGAAAACAAAACAATGAACAATGGTTTACTGTGCAGTTACCGGTTGTACAAATAACAATAACAAAAAAACTAAAAACGATTCAACTAGCTACCGATACTGAAGGAAACACCAGTTTCAAGAATCCAGCTAACGACAAAGACATTCACATATTTGCAGACGCCCCACATATGATTAAACTTTTAAGGAATCATTTTCTTGACAGTGGATATCTTTTAAACGGAAAAATTATCAATTCCAAACCAGTTGTAAGACTTATTGCAAAATACTAAAAATTTGGACTTGAATATTGCCCATAAGCTTAACGCAGATTTATTAATTGTAAAAGGTAACTACCATTTAAAATTAAGATTTTGTTTGTGTATATCATGAGGTCATGAACTTATTATATTATAATTCCAATTGATTTTTAGGTGCTCAAAGGCAGAAAGTAAAATATGCTTCTAAGTTGTTTTCGCATACAATTTCAAAAGCGATGTCTAGATTGGGTATGCTGAGCATTTACAAAACATAAAATAACTGGCTTGAGTGCTCTAACTTTTTTAAATTGTCAATGACTGGTTTGACGTTTTTAACTCGCAAATACCACATGCAGATTCACGAAATCGAGTTAAAGGTAAAAATAACAATATTCTATTCTAAACTACTTATTTAATACATTTTAAAATCAATATTCTAGGGTATGGTCTGGCTTTACAAGAACAAAACGAAATTTTGGAAAAAATGAAAAATATGGTTAAAGATATGAGAAAGATTGGGTCAAATACTTTACTACCGTTTCAGAAAGGGATTATTATAAGTATAGAATCCTTGCAAAAGCTTTTTTTTGACCTCAAAGAAGAATTTGGTGTCAAATATTTATTGACGTACCGGCTTAACCAGGACCCACTTGAAGGATTTTTTTCTATTATGAGAGCAATTGGTGGTCTGCATGACCACCCAAATGCCCTACAATTCAAATATCAGCTAAGAAATTATTTGGTGGGCAGAAATGATAATGTAATATCTAAATCCGCAAATATTGAAGAGGAACTTGACATTGTAACTAACCAACCAACCACTTCTGCAAATATTGTAAATGAGGCCAAGAACTCAGTAATGCAGCAGGTATTAAGAGGATTTTATTTCATTTATTAAATTTGGTTTCATTTTGATTTATTTTCTTTCTTTAAAATTAATTTTGAATAAAAAATTGTACTTTTAGGCTCTTACCGGAGAAATGCTTAGTGCTTTAGATTTATCTGAAGACGATGAAAATGAGAAGGAAATATTTGAAAAAAATAAACTCGATACAAAGGAAGAGTTAAGGTGGGACGGATTGGAAAATTTGGCAGGTTTTATCGCATTTAAGTTGAGAAACAAAGAAAAACTTGGTTCTATCCCCGATTCCAATGAGATTTCTTTTTCCTGGGTCAACCATTTAACAGAAGGTGGTTTACAGAAACCTAGTGAAGAGTTTTTATCCAAATGTAATGAGCTAGACCATATATTCACCAAATATAATGGAGAATCTTTGAAAATTGAAAAAAATTATCTTGTAAATTCAAATAAATTAGCGGAAAGTGTCCAGTTAAGCAATGCAGCAAAAAATTTATTTTTTAGGTGCAAATTGTTTTTTAGAATAAGAATTTTGAACAGAAATATTAAAGAAATATCTAGTATGAGAAAACGCAAAATGACCAAAATTGTAAATTAATTAAATTAAATTATATTCTTAGACTAGACCATTCACTTGTAAAATTTACTTTGTGTAAAATTGAGATATTCCCATTGATAAATAAATAAACATTTAAAAAAATATTGTGTATTTGTGTCGTTTATATAATATTATGTTGATGTCTTCCCATTTTAAAATGTGTTGTACTAACTTTATACACGATTTATTCTGCTACCGTAAAAGCATGCCAAAAAATTAAAATTTGCCTCTGTAAAGCAATTTAAATTATATAGACTGATTTTTCCATTATTACATTCAATCTCATAAAATTACCGGTTACAAAATAGTTACAATGTTGTAAAAATCGTCGAAATTAATCCAAATTGCATATAAAATCCATGCTTCGCTGAGGCGTACTAATGCATTTTGTCACGCGATGACGTCGTGCGCGCAGAGGTCCAATTCTCGTCGCCCAATTGATCATATCTTTATGGTTATAGTATCATGATTCAAAACAATATGCACGGCAGTGCTGCCAACTAATATTATGGATGTTGCATAACATAGATGTCACCACAAACATCTTCTTCTTCTTTTCGATTTAATGGCCTCAGCAACTAAGGCTATCCGGCCAGTTGGTAACGAACACAAACATCAAAGAGAACTTTTGATATTTCCAACATTCATCTGGATGAATTCCTGAATTGGAATAGACATTGCCAACATCTGATACTATAAATGATTTTCGGTGCAAAGTAGGCACGTTGTAAGAGTTTATTTATACATTTTTCAAATCTCAAATATACATCCTTTACAACACCAAGATTTTTCTACTTCACTAACAATATCTAGTGGTTCATTTCGAATGCAGATTTTTGCAGAGTTAATCACCATGGAACAGTGAAATCTTGAACCAAAGTTTGTCACATTCTATATACTTTTGTTTATAAATGAACAGTAATCCGTTGCCAGTTCAACAGATTTATTTATATCTGCATTGACAATATCACAGGCATTGTCCGCCATTTTCGCCTAAAAGCTGTGATATATTTGAGTATTATCAGCATATAAACGCACCTGATGAGTGTGCAAAGCCTATAGTTAGTAAAAAGTATTGATAGAGAATAATGAAGGGCCAATAAAAGATCCTTGAGGTACCCCTGATTTGAGATATGACATATCTCTATAATCAACTGCTGTCTATCCTTCAAATAAGCCGTCAATAATGCCTTACGTTGGCAGTAAAACCATAATAATCCAAAATACCTAACAAAATATTATGTTTAATAGTATCAAACCCTCGGCTAAAATCTAGTAGGACTACCACCGTACATTTGCTTTCATCTATTGCTTTCATTAAGTCATCTGCAATATGTATGGGGTATTCCAACGGGGGACTTCCGAACTTTGACAATTGATAACGGTCATCTTGTTGAAGGTACATCTGTCAAATTAGTTGTCAATTATTTAGTCTGTTTTACCAAATCACCATGGACGGATACAGCATTCAACAACACGTGTAAATAATAAAATTGTTTCATCAACATGTGTGTTCTATTCGGACAACGTACCGCGCGCTTCGTCCATTTTAATAGGTCTTTCAAACGAATAAAAAATTACGGTTGAACAAAAGGGAACAAAGAAAAGTTCAAAAGATGGTTTTTAAATTTTAAACTCCATGGCTCTCTCAAGAAAATACTTGTTCCCCTTAAATCTTTAAATTCCATTGGAGTTTGTGTTTCAGTCAGAATCTTGACAATGAATCTCTTCCAGACATTCTCAGTTGAACAGAAATTTGTAATTTGGGGTGATATAGGGTATAAGTAGTATTGTACACAAACACATCATTAGTTTCTTAAAAATTAAATTCAGTATCAATCCGTTTATTATTTTTATAAAAATTCAATAAATTTTGCGGTGGTTCATTTTGATTCTATAAAATACTGTAACGAATTAAAGAATAAATTGTCTTAAACAAATTTATTTTTTAACAATATTTCACTATCACAACTAATTTATATACAACACTTAGCAACTAACGCTTAATTTATCTTCACTGTTCCAATTCTTTGTTAACCGTTCGAGTCGCTTTCTGAATACCTACAGACTCCCTCTATGGACGGGAAGCAGAGCTTATATACCGGTAACGATCGTTCTAGATTTATCTAGAGGTCTCTGTACTCGCCTATTCTTTTTGCGGCGGTTTGCGATGAGTCATGTGTTTGCTGGCTGAGATATTGGTCAGGGCCGGCTTCACATTCGTTACAATACCCATTCAATTCCTCATTATATTATTTTTCCTTTCGGGTGTATATTTGTTAGCCTTGAGAGTTTTACACATGTCCTTTGGTGAAGTTTACAAAAATTCGCGGGCAAAATGAGCTTTTTTTCTCTTTTGATAGCCTGGTTGGTAAGATTACGCATGAAGTACCTTTGTAATTTTGTTCTCTCAAATTTTACTCTTTCAGCAATCATTATTTTTATTACTCCCACCAGCCATGGAGCTTTTGGTTTTTTACTCTGAAATTAGTTATTAGCATATGTGTATCAAATATGTTATTCAAACAATTTACCAAGTATATAACTTTCTCTTCAATAATTTCTTGGTCAAATTATTGAACAGATCTACCTGAAAAATATCTTGGTAGAAATTTTTGAAGCTCCTGTATGTCAGATATCACTAAAAAATCATTGAGATATCAATGCAGAATGATAATCACCTAATCTCAACCCTTTTCTACAGATGACTTACCATACCTGAGAGTTCCTCTGCACACCATAATTAAATTAACGCCTGTTGCTTATGGCTGTCGAGTAGAAGAAATTCCTCTCAACATAGATGCAGTGGATACCCACCGGTCCAAACCAACTGTAAGTTAACATCATAAACTTGTTGTGATGTGGTGTGGGCTCGTTTTGCTTCTTTTATAACATTTTTCCTAACTGTTTTCATTGTTTTTCAGGAATCAGGCCAAACTCAACATGTAAATACTAATGAAAATCTAACTGAAAATTAATTTGGAATGTTTTGTTTTAGCACCACAATTTATGTGATCTTGTTATGAAATATTCATTATTTGTGATCAGTTTTTCTTGCCAGTAGGTAATAAGTAATAATTTTTGATATATAATTCTCTACTCAAAAAAAATTGGATTTATTTTGCTGAAATCTTTCTGGACACAATTATGAATTGTTTAATAGTGCTTCAGATAAAATACGAGGGTGATCTAAAAAGTTTCCGACCCAACAAAGATACAAGACATTTTTTTCAGATGTTTTTTTTATTTCTTGACAGTCTCCTTTTAACTCTACACACTTTTCCCAGCGATCCTCCCATCTCTGTAATATGTCCATATAGTACTAGGCGTTTTTTTCTGCAAGATGATCACTTGGTGATCAAAACACGTGCCGAGGTGTTGAAAAGAACGGTTTGTTGTTGTTCATGAAGGTGATTGCCTCTCATTTGGATTTTCGCCACGCCAACTGCTGAGGTGTGAGTCAACTTGGTGAAACAACGTTTTCTTTTTCTGCAGGTGTGGCCGTTTTTCCGCAAGCTCTTATCTTGTCTTATCAGCTTATCAAATAATGTCGCATAGTTTCATCTACAGTAATTAATCCGCGCCCAAATTCAGATTTATTGCGCCTGAACTTCGCCATAAGAGCGTTCGAAATATAATTTGAATACGTTTTTGGACTAACGTGATGTGAGCGGACAGCTTTCTCGAACCTAAATGTTTATTTAATATGTGATAAACGCGTTCTTTTGAAATGTTCATTACCTCTGCTATCTCTCACTTTCATTCGGCGGTCGTCTAGCACCATTCGATGATCTTTGGCGATGTTTTCGTTGGTAGTTGCAGTTTTTGGACGTCCCAAACGTTCATCGTATCCCAACCCCTTACAGCCACGTTTAAATTTAGCTCCCCAAAATGTCACTGCGGTAAATAATGGTGCAGAGTCTCCATACACAGAATCCAACTCATCTTTGATTTGCGTATAGATGTATTGCCTTTCAAAAACAAATATTTAATGACACCTAGATACCTTATTTTGTCAATTTTCAAAAAAATACATCAAATCACTCAAACGACTGTTTCATAACAACTGCAAGTCCAAAATGGCTTAAACTTTGGTGAGTAACTGTCAACAGATAAACAAATGAAATTCGCTAGCTTTCATTTACGAGTGCTGCCATCTTCATGTTGAGATCGCAAACTTTTCAGACCACCCTTGTAGTACCTTTGTTGTTGGCAATAAATTTATGTGTCCTCTTGTAAACTATTGTTTTGGGTAGAGTATGTGCACATGCAGGTTTAGAAAAACTATGCTTTGTATTGGCCTGGCTCCATGTAGTGATTTTTCATTTTTGTTCACTTCTCTGGCAACTAACATTGCAAATATTTTAATATGAACTTGATCAGTTTTTATTTTAGTTCATATTTCTTTGTACTTCTTCTTCATCCTGCTGCTCTGCATGTGAACATAATCTCATACTAGTTGAACTACTGAGCTGTGAATGTGAATGAATCGCCTCAATTGGATTCTCAGGAGAATTGGTTGATCAGTCAAACTTTTGAAGTAGGTATTCGGAAAAACTTTGAAACGCATTTTCAGTCATACCTACTTCATCTTAGATCCTTTTTACCCTAGAGATGTTTGAGGATTTCATATAAAATTCTTAGCCAATTCTTCTGATTATAAATTAGTTGAGCCAACTTTAGTGGATGCGGCCATAGAAACAGCTTTGACGCATCTTGTTGCTGAATGTGGTAGGCATTTGTCATTAGTTGTAGCCGATGAATAAATATAATGTTTGATCAAGAGTATGAAAGTAGCAATTGTCTTTTCGTCCATCCATAACCTCATTTCTTCTTCACTTATTCTTATTTACTTGGCAATGTATTGAAAAATAGAATGAGCTGGAATGGATTGCTTTCATCATTATTAGTCTTGGTCCTCTAAATTGAATACTTTTTGGGCGACTTGGAAAGTTATACTTGTCAACAGCAAGTCGGATATACTATCGGAACATTTATATTCGTCATTCACTTATCAGTCTAACTAGTAGTTTGTTATATTTCTTGACTCACACATCTACCTAATCCGAGTTTCATGAACGATAATGGTTCTTCAGTAATTGAGGTTATAATGAAATTCTAGAAAGACCTCTATATTTTTGAGGATACTGAAAAAAATGGGGATCATTTCGAGTGAGATATTAGGAAACATTTACAAAATTGTAAAATTAAACAACAAATATTGTAGTTGTTGAACAAAGTTGTTTTCTAAAAATAAAGACGTTATTTGAGAATTATTTAGTTTTATTAGTGTGTTTCTTATTAGTCAGTGAGATATGCTTGAAAACTGGCAGTAAACAAATCTAAAAACATGAACTTTAAAGTTCAAGCCAGTCTCGAATATACGTACACAGTAGTTTGAATGGACTGACGCCTACCAGAAAACAACTACTCTCCTGGCTAATACCACGAAGGGCGTTGGATTATATCCGACAGGCGTCAGTGCATGAATCTTCACAGAAAATTTCCAATTGCATACGCAATTGGCAATACAACTGAAAGTAGAGATGAGCTCAAAATAACCGTACTGGTTTTTCGGAACAGGTATTAGTCAACTGTTCAGTGAACCTGTTCTATTCAATGAACTGAACTCGTTCAGATGGTGAGTGGCTATTCCAAAGACGCTTGCATAGGTTGGTGTTGGAACCTGGATGAAGTGTGCTCTCGGCTACACTGAGAACTGACAAATCAAAATTGTTTTCCATGACATTTTTGACAGAAAAAATGCAAAACGAATTAATTAAATACCTACCTGTAAGTAGGTAGGTCTCTGTTCCTGTGAATTCTCAATGTGGGTTTTCACTGTTCTTTCAGTGGGTAGAAATTTTACGGTGGTGTGTTTTTTAAGCACATGACGCTTTAAATTTGTAATGGAAGATTTTGAAAAAATAACCTGCTTGCAAATATCACATGTTGCTAGTTGCAGTTGTTTCTCTATGATTGAAAAAAAAATCCGAATAGGGCTTAATTTTCATTTATTTTACACTAAAATTCAGCCTTTTACTGAAATAAAACTTCAGAACAACAAGACGAATGGAGGGAACGTACGGAAATTCGGTACCACTCGGAACCGAACGCTAAAACGTGACCGTGACGCAAGATATGAGACGTCATTCAAGAATAGGTGAACATGAACACTTAAAAAGAACAGGTTTTCGACACAGTATTTCTGTATACAGTAGTTTCACTCAGCGTCGGTCCCTTTGATGTCGGTGTCCAGGAGTTTCATTTTTTATAATGATGACGTATTTGACACTAATGACATTTCTCCCTACTACAATCTCAACTAAAGCGTGTATACACTGCTCAACATAACAACTATTCATATAAACTGCTCAAAAAAAAAACAGTCTATGAAAACCATGTTGGGCACCTGAGAAAATTGTACAAATGATAATTTTGCATTTGTGTAATATTGAAGTAACCCAGATCATTTGGGCAATGATGAACTAAGTTTCAAGTAGATTTTAAAAATTCATGGAATCGGCAGATGTTCATATTCGAATGTGACAAAATATATTTTCATTTCAACAAGAAAAAAGACAAGATAAAGAACGTGTTTTGTTATTCATGAACCATGGTACGAATCCATGCGAAATTTCTTTGTAGTGATTTTTGGGGCCAAATATAGCATATTCATTTATTGATTGGAGAATTCAAGATGGCGGACGAGTTTGCCGATTCGATTATATTAAGGACCAATTATTAAAAATATTCCTAATCGAATTCATCACTCAAGATTAAGGAATCTGTAGAGCCTATTCTTTCTGAATTATGTAGTTACTATTCAGGACTTGAAGAAGTAAAAAAGTAATTAAGTATGTAGTGTTCAATCATACAAAAATAATTTTTTTGTATGTATGTACTAACTATAAATGTATGTGAGAGTTTTCGGAGTCGGAAGTTATGAATTATTTACACTGTAAGATAATAGGTTGTTTTGCTTCTTCCAGCTTTTATCCAAGTAAAAATTGATAATAAAATCACTGACAAGTCCAAATGCATTTTGACTATACCATTATATATGTTTTCCGACAGAAAACAACTACTTCTTTAGCTAATAACTCGACATATATTGACAAATGTTGATATTTGAATCTATACAAGTCTAGATGTCTAATCAACCCCGAAAAGTTGCTGCGTAGATTAAAAACAGTTATTCTAAATGAAACATGTCCTATTAGTCAGCAACTTCTTATATAATGTAAATTTGACTATCAAAAATACCTTACGACTGTTAACCTTTCGGAATCCAAGTCGCCTCAGACATAATTGCAAAGATTCTCACTTTGAAGAAACAACTTTGCAAGAGCTCTCTAGGACAAATAGTGGGACTTCGCCTGATTCGAACAAGGAACCAACTGCGAACCGTTTTGAAGTGTTCCTCATCAGTGCAGACCATGCTATCACGGTTGTATACACACAGGGACTCGTTATTCCTCCTAGAGAGCACTTGCACAGTACCATGGTTCATGAATAACAAAACTCGTTCTTCATCTTGTCTTTTTTCTTGTTGAAATTAAAGTATATTTTGTCACATCCGATCCCATGAATTTTTAAAATCTACTTGAAACATAGTTCATCATTGTCGAAATGATCTGGGTTACTTGAATATTACACAAATGCAAAATTATCATTTGTACAATTTTCTTAGGTGCCCAACATGGTTTTCATCGACTGTATTTTTTTGAGCAGTTTATATAAATATTTGTTATGTTGAGCAGTGTTTAAACGCTTTGATTGCGTGCCTGTCTTGAACTCGTCGTTTGCGCAGACCTGAGACTGCAACTCCTGGGTCTGCGTGTAGAAAATTCAAACCAAAAATCACCCGAAGTGGGATTACTGTATATAGTATACTGTGTTTTCGATAAGACCTGGAACAGTTCGAACAAGTTCTTCAAATTTGACTGTTCAGTGCCATCTCTAACTGAAAGAGTCGACCTTCAATTTTGGAACGGGCACACTTGTAGACCGGTTTCAGGCTCATTGGCCACTCATCAGCGCAAGATAGTGGCCATCATCGACCTAAAGTCAATGATATTCCATAATTGAAAATCGACGAAATCCATCTTGAATTTAGTCAGGTTGGAGCCTGGCTCCCTTACCCTTTGAACTGATGTTTGCCAGAAGGACAAACGGGTCATAACTGATGTGGGTGTTGATGGTATGGCGGCATGAATGTCCTCAGACATCAGTACCGCCCTTCACGGTGTACCCCTGCCTGGCTGGGGTGAATTGGATGAAAACGTCGTTCATTTTTCATCGGAGGATATAGGGGCCTCATTCGACAGAGTGTCGGGACCTTCTATATCGGGAGGGGTCGTCTACAGTATAATCCATAGCTTCCCTGACTAATGAATTTCGGAATTCTTTCAGAGTATTTCACTCCTCTTCCTAAGTTGGAGTGAACAACAAAATGTCACTCCATCTAGTGGACGAGGTACTAACCAACTGCATATCCGTATATAAGAAAGTTTTTCTTCCTTATTCAGAGGAATCGGGCAAATTTCGGAATTGCAGTTGGTTAGTACCTCATCCACTAGATGGAGTGACATTTTGTTCGCTCCAACTTGGGAGGAGGAATGAAATACTCTGAAAGAATTCCGATTTTCAATTATGGAATATCCTTGACTTTAAGTCGATGATGGCCACTATCTTGCACTGATGAGTGGCTAAAAATTGAAGGCCGACTCTTTCAGTTGTATTGCCAACTGCATACACAGGAAATTTTCTGTGAAGATTCCTACACTGACGCTTGTCGGATATAATTCAACGCCCTTCGTGATATTGGCCAGGTGAGTAGTTGTTTTCTGATAGGCGTCAGTCCTTTCAACCTACTCTGAAGGTATATCCGAGACTGGCTTGAACGTTTAAAGTTCATTTCTTTAGAAAATCTACCAATGCAGAAAAACCTAACAGTGTCGTCCATTTCAAAACGTTTACTACTAATTAAATAAATTCTACAAATCTGGAAGACCTACGACAGAGAATTGTTCAGGAATGCCGATTTCTGACTCCATACATATTAAATAATGTATGGAACACTTTCGTGTTCTCCACTTTTGTGGAGAAAGTGAACTAAGTGGAGGTCATTTTGAACAATTTATCCGTTGATTTTGTTTCTACTGATATTATTTGTTGTTGATTTCCTCATTAAAATGAGCGACAGCGAATTTTCTGGTTTTTCTTAAATAAAACCATGCCATTGAAAAAAATATGGGTTGTAGTTGCTGACTGCAAATTGACATTGTTCTTTGAAATTTTCGATTAAATGTCCGTTTCTGACTTTTAGGGGAGGGGGGTCAAGTTTTCGTTGAAAGGACCTGTATGTCCAATTCAAATTATTTAGGTTTATCTTCTGACTGATATGTGTTTTGTTGTGTCAATTTTTATTTATATTGTTTGTATTATATTGTCAATAATATTTTTAGTTTTTCAGACAATAAAGAATCTCAAGAATCAACTTTCATGCATAAAAACAATTGTGTTTTGGATTGTAACTTTACGATATTTTCATTTGAATATTTTAAAATTTCTCAAATCATCCTTACAGAAGTAGTTTCAAGTTTATTGTTAATTTCCTTTGTTGCAATTTTGAAGTCGAGTATACAGTGCATTTCTTTAATACCCCCACCTTTTATTTTTTCAACGGGTCAACTCAAAAAATTGAAATTTGGGATAATGGAATTAATGCATGAATACTTTATTTTGAAGCAAAATTGACTGATGAAACTTTCAAGATGGCGACTGGGCGCCATCTTCAGGTTAATTTCAATATTGTAACTTTTCCAGTGCTTGTGAAAAAAATTGTTATACAAATTTTATGTACCCCCTTTAAGAGGCTGTATCTTAACAAGGGATGCTCCAATGAAGTTTCTTTATATGAAAGATCCTATCTTTTTTTCGATGAGAAATCACCTTAAATGTTTTACACTTTTTCAGTTACACCCTGTATATTAGACAATGGAAGTCCGAACTAGTGAAATTCATTGACTTCATATTCTAGGGTTGTCAAGTATTCGTTAGGAGCTTCAAAAAGATGTGTCACAAGACCTCCTTTCCATTTAATTATTTTTCCAGATGGCGCCCAGTAGCTATCTTAAAAGTGTCATCTGTCATGGGCTCAAATTAATAGAAACATGGTGTAAGGAACAGTCACTATCGATCAATCCCAAGAAGACTGAGATGGTCCTTTTCACCAGGAAAAGAAGTTTAACAGGCTTAAAACCTCCCGAAATCTTCAAAAGCAAACTAAACTTCTCTGAAGAGGTGAAATACCTTGGTACTATCCTCGACAAGAAGCTAACATGGAACTCTCATCTACAGAGTAGAGCAAAAAGAGCATACGTGGCTTATGAGCAATGTCGGAGGACAGTGGGACGCGCATGGGGTCTTTCACCCCGTGTGGTCACCTGGATCTACACTGCAACATCTATGTTAACGTATGGAGCCATTGCATGGGGACCGAAAGTTGTACAAGCAACGGCCATCCAAAAATTATATCAAATACAGCGACTGGCTTGTTTAAACATCACAGGAGCCATGAGAACAACACCAACCGCGGCAATGGAATTAATCACGAGTCTGACCCCCTGGATCTGTACGTTAGGTAGGTTGCGTTAATGGCCATGGTACGATTGCGCACGGCTGGTGTGAACCTCGAAGTAGGAATGGGTCAATTGAGG
This sequence comes from Leptinotarsa decemlineata, assembly GCF_025532065.1. NCBI lineage: Eukaryota > Metazoa > Arthropoda > Insecta > Coleoptera > Chrysomelidae > Leptinotarsa > Leptinotarsa decemlineata. The sequence continues at coordinate 247,523 of NW_027412534.1, forward strand.
CTGGGCCTATGGCGGAAAGCGCTCACTGCGCAACCTCTGCTGCAGGCAACAAGTGATGCAATTGAACCCAGGTTTGTGTTTGATAAACCCTACAAAATATAAATTAGGCAGAACACAGAGTCAGATACTACAAATGCAATACGGATTTATACAGATGGCTCAAAAACCAAAGAAGGCTCAGGATGTGGAGTGTACTCCAGGTTACTGAGCCTAAGGATTAAGTGGGGAATGGGAAGAAATACCAGCGTGGTACAAACAGAACTGGCTGGTATCTCAATCGCCACAAAAGAAGTAACCAAGAAATGAATTTCTGGCAAAAACATAATCTGCAGTGATAGCAGATAAGCACTATTAGCCTTGAACAGACAGTGTGTTACCTCAGGGCTAGTACTAGAGTGCCACCAAGATTCAGCCAAAGCCTCGGTAGATAATAACATTATCCTGAGGTGGGTTAAAGGCAACGACAGGAGTAAAGATAATCGCATTGCCGACTCTTTAACCAAGGAAGCGGCTGGACTAAGAATTTTAGGACCCAGTGGCACCTACGGCCTGATGACAATTGCGGAACTAGTCAAATGTTACACCCATGCTCAATCCTTAAAGAGATGGGATGAAATCAAAGGATGTAATCTTGCAAAGATCACCTTGGGCGACCCTGGGAAGCTGGCGCCGAAGAAATATCTGGCGATGACCAGGAAAAATCTACGCCTTACAGTAGGATTTCTGACTGGCCACTGTCAACTGAGGAAACAGCTACATAATATGGGGCTAGTGGACACACCTCTATGCAGGATGTGTGAACAGGAAGATGAGACTGCCAGGCATGTCCTGTGCGAGTGCCCGGAGTTATCGTCAATAAGAGAGTGTGTGTTCGGCCTACACCTGCCGATATAAAGGAGATGTCTCCCAGCGACCTGTCCACCTTCCTGGAAAGGACAGGTTGGACGATGATCTAGGAGGGCAACTCCTCGGGAGGATGTACAATGGGTCACATGTGGCCTGAGTGCGAGGGCTTACACTCACCCTCCCTACTCTACAGATACAGAAAGCATTCATGCATTAATTCCATTATCCCAAATTTCAATTTTTCGAGTTGACCCGTTGAAAAAATAAAAGGGGGGGGGGGCATTAAAGAAATGCACTGTACGATAAAATGAGTAGTTTGAAATATAGTTTTAAGATGGACTAACGTATACGTGACCTTGCTATTGGCAGCTGTAGAATATATTTATTGAAAATGCAATATTTTCAAGGTTCCCGGAGAGTTGGAAGAAAAGTTCATCACGAGAAATAAACCTAACCTCAATTCTTAGGACGAAACCGAAGATTGGCCGAATGTTGGGTGCCTAAACTTTATTATATTGATCTTCAGCGATGTGATATTATCACCTACGGTTTCAGTATTCATGACTAGAATCGAGGTGAACATACTAAAAATATATATTTCAAGGGATACCACATACTGTCACGTTATATTCCTTCGTCAAGATATAATTGTTTTGCTGTGCTAATATAAGTGTAAATATCCAATAAAAACTATTATATTTTCAAGGTCTGTATTTATTCACTTCTCATATTCTTTTCTTCGACTCCAATAAATCAATCGTGGAGAAAACAAGAATACTCGTCATTTCTTGCTACACATAAACTAATATATCCTGGTATAAAATAGAATATAATCTGTATAAATTAACTATGAATTAATAAAAAAAAATAAATTACATCTTTTTACATCTCCCTAGCTTTCTCTATACCACCTCCCCCTCGGTTTCCTCAACACTTTAGGAGATTTCGGCGAGCCCGGCATACGCCTCTGCGGCCTGTTAGTTCGCTTAGGTAAATCTTTTTTCCTAACAAGGTTCCGACTATCGAGTTTTTGAACACAAACGTACGGTTGAAACTGCAACCTATCACTAGCGATGGTTTGAGTCGGAACCTTGCTTCGATCTACCCTGTCAACATCACAGTTTTTCTTGTTCACCACTTTTTCAAGTTCTACACTATCGCTTTTTTTAATACTATCAGTCGGTCGGAGCTCTTCTTCACACATTTCCTCGTCCCAGTCATTATTTACACTCTCAGAGTCAACTGTGCTTCCATCATTCTCATTGTTATTGCTTTCTTCTTTTTCTTTGCTGTGGCCTCTTCTGGATTGCCGTTTGTTTTTATTCGGCCAGCCCGTTTTATTCATTTTCTTTCTCCGCCCAGGTTTACGCCCGGGCGTGCCATTGAAAAACCTCCTACAACTGTTCTCGGTTTCTTTGGATTTGCCTTCTTCGTACAACATCATGATGTCGGCCAGGGTGGTCTTGCAGTTGTGGAAATCAATCGAACTGTCTTCCACATTTTCTATCTTGTAGCGTTCTGAATCTTCATCTACTGCAGTGTCCAGCTCCTCATCAATTTGACGTGCAATCGAAAAGTAATCTATCTTCGGTTTATACTTCCTAGGTGTTTTGGATTTCACAGGAACAGCTGATTTACCTTTCAACACTGGCGCGGAAACAGGCTGTGATGCATTTTCTGGTTCAGGTTCCGCTTTAGGTTCAGGTTCCGCTTTAGGTACACGTTCCGCTTTAGGTATACGTTCCGCTTTAGGTTCAGGTTCCGCTTTAGGTTCAGGTTGCGCTTTAGGTACACGTTCCGCTCTAGGTTCAGGTTCCGCTCTAGGTTCAGGTTCCGCTTTAGGTTCAGGTTCCGCTCTAGGTTCAGGTTCCGCTTTAGGTACACGTTCCGCTCTAGGCTCAGGTTCCGCTTTAGGCAATTCCAAAGCAACTTCTTCAGGGATAGCGGGCAAACCCTGACCCGATTCTTCTGCAATATTATCTTTAGCCCGCTTCCGCCTGTTGTGTATCAAACTACTCAAGATGGCTAGAGTAGAAGCATGTTGTCTAGGTGACTTTCGAGGTCTCTTGCCAGGACTCGTTCTTGGTCCAGTTGCACCGAGTGACCCTCTACTTCTTGATTTCGTGTCTGCCGAGTCTCCTTCCGTGCTGCACATCGAGCTCACCGTAGTCGCACTCATTTTGCTATCTTCATCCATGTCTGGGGCGTAAGTGGAAGGCGGAGAAGAAACCGGAGAATGTTCTGGTGAAGAACATCTGGAACCTGGGCCTGATAAAGGCTCTTTTAAACACTTCAAGATTTGGTTGTAGTGATGAATGCAACATCTTGGATCCAGCGCTGGAATCGATGGTATTTGATAGGGTAGTATGAAAGGGTCCCAAAAATCTGAAAAATGAAATTTGAATTGAAGTATTTGCATAATGATATGAGATGTAATATACTGTCAAAGAAAATCATAGCATACAAACTAGGTCTAGTTGTTGGTGAATATAACTACAATGAAATAATGAACTGGATGAGACTACTCAGTCTAAGTGATTGCAGGACTATGATACCTTTTCAAAAATAATCTCTGGCATTTTATTAGCCATAAAAAATACAATAGTATTATAAGGTTTTGTCAAATATTATATATCATAAGAATACCGTAAAAACACTAAATGAATAAATAAAAAATAAACAAATAAGGAAATGAGATGTGAACAATTTCAATATAAATATCACTGTCTACGTTGATTGTAAATTCAAAATATTAGTTGGTATTGAAGTCAAATGATAAGAATTCATCGATACTATAAAAAGCGTTTTCCAAGTAAATATTCTTCATATAATTTGTAAACGATGCTGTATTCTAGTTTTTTATATCTTCTGGTAGTTTGTTAAATGAAATAGGACCATAATAATTTTTCAAATAATATTCGACTCTCTGGAAGTTATTTCTATTATACCATTAAATGTTCTGAATAGACAAACCAGACAAATACACTTATTCGTTGTACTACATCACTCAAACAACTATGATTTTTATGCACCCATCTCAAATACACACATCGGAAAAGTCTAGGGATATTTTTAAAAATGGCAATAATTTTTTTTAGATCGCTTTAGGGAAAAAAAGTTGACGGGTGATTATTAAACGAATGTAACTTACAACTAAATTTATTTAACGGTCAAAAATACTGACGGCGCATATAAGCAAATCTAAAAAAAAAATATGGCTCTTCTTTGGCACCCCGAAAAAAAATCATAATACAAAAAAAATTGTAATCAGTGCAAAGTATGGCCTCCACGCTGGTTTATTACGGCCCTACATCTATCGTGCATCGACAAAATGAGATTGTCAATGTCTTGTTGAGGCACATTTGCCCATCCAGCGATTAAAAGCTCTCTCAATTGAAACGTTGTGTGAATGTTACCCATATGCGGAGTGATTCTTCGTTGAAGCATGTCCCACACATGCTCGATGGGATTCAGGTCCGGTGATTGTGCTGGCCATGGCAATACATCAACTCCTTCGTTGGTGAGCCAGTCAGTCACTAGACGCGCGACATGTGGACGAGCATTATCGTGCATTAGGTGGAAGTTTTCACCAACAGCACCAGCAAACGGACGGACGATAGGTAGAAGAATGGTGTCGAGGTACTGTCGAGCTGTGAGGGAGCGATTTGGAAAAACGAGATCGGTTCTGCCGCCGATCATGATTCCGCCTCATAGCATTACTGTACCACCTCTGTATGTCTGGACTTCCTGGACGTGTCTCAAACGTTCATTATTTCCAGGTCGTCTCCACAGTCTTACTCGACGAGAATCTGGATGAAATCCAAATCTGGATTCGTCTGTAAACAAAACTGTGGCCCAATCATTTGTATCCCAGTTTTGATGTTCTTGACACCACTCTAATCTTCTACCGCGATTTCCTCTCGACAAAGGTGGACATCTAAGTGGCCTTCTGTTGTGGAGATCTGCTTCATGCAGTCGATTTCTGACAGTATCACGACCAATGGTGCGTCTGCTGCAACACGTTAACCAACTCAGGTGCTGTGATTGTCGGTTGTCTTCTTGCGGTTAAGACCAAAAATCGGTTTTGAACTGCAGTTGTAGCGCGTCCTCGCCCTGGATGTTATTCGGCTGGACTGCCAGTTTCACGGAAACGCCGCCACAATCGACTGATAACACTTTGGGAGACCCCCAAACGAAGAGCTACATCATTTTGTCGCATGCCACCTTGAAGAAGCCCTACAGCTCTATTCATCTCAGCCAATGGTAAGTGATGGCGTTCCATGTTAAATCACAATATTTCCAGTTTAACTGCTGAGCAAGAACTGCATAGAATGTACAAACTCGACACTTTCAGATTATTCATTTTAGCCGATAACCTACAGTTTGTAAAAAACTTGATAAAAGATTAGTTACCGTTTTTGCAGGCTTTGTTCAACCCATAGACCAAGTGGCACCCACGGCCTGATGACATCGACAATTGCGGAACTAGTCAAATGTTACACCCATGCTCAATCTTTAAAGAGATGGGATGAAATCAAAGGATGTAATCTTGCCAGGATCACCTTGGGCGACCCTGGGAAGCTGGCGCCGAAGAAATATCTGGCGATGACCAGGAAAAATCTACGCCTTACAGTAGGATTTCTGACTGGCCACTGTCAGCTAAGGAAACACCTACATAATATGGGGCTAGTGGACACACCTCTATGCAGGATGTGTGAAAGGGAAGACGAGACTGTCAGGCATGTCCTATGCGAGTGCCCGGAGTTATCGTCAATAAGAGAGTGTGTGTTCGGCCTACACCTGCCGATATAAAGGAGATGTCTCCCAGCGACCTGTCCACCTTCCTGGAAAGGACAGGATGGACGACGACCTAGGAGGACAACTCCTCGGGAGGATGTACAATGGGTCACATGTGGCCTAAGTGCGTGGGCTTACACTCACCCTCCCTACTCTACAGATACAGATGCAGGCTTTGTTCAACCCATAGAAATCTACAGGGTGGTCGAGTGTACCAAATTAATCGAAATTAAACGACCTCATGCATTTATTTTTATGATATTTAGTGTGTTATAAAAATATCCCTAGACTTTTCCGATGTATGTATGTTGTGATTGGGAAATTTATATTGTAATAATATTGATTTCCTTTGCGAAAATCCCAATATTTTTAAAAAACAAGTAGCTAGATTGTTGTTTAATTGATATTTATTTATAATTATAACAACAATAATAAGTTTGAAGGTGGTGACAATGTTTCGTGGTGTATTTCATAAGTCCGGACTTCCATTGTCTAATATAATATTAATTGATTTGACAACCCTGAAAAAAATTAAAAAGATGAACCAAAAATAACAATACTATTAAACAAAAAACTGAAATTACAAAGAAATAACATTCAAGCAAAAAAATTAAAATCGAAATATTAATAAAAGCTGAAAATTAAAAAATATTATTAACAAGAAATGAAAAAATTAAAATTAAAAGATTTCAAACCAAGTTATGTCCAACAACGCATTTAGTCAAGCTAGCGTAGAGATACGGAACATGGTCATCTCCCGCTAAAACCAATGAAGCGGAAAGAGGGAATAGGTGAAAGCACTCGAATGACCTATAAATAGTCATCTCTCGGAGGAATAAGTCTAGTTATCACCCGAAGACGATTGTGGATACTAACAATCGAAACGTCGTGACATAACTTGGTTTGAAATCTTTTAATTTTAATTTTTTCATTTCTTGTTGATAATATTTTTAGTTTTCAGCTTTTATTAATATTTAAATTTTTTATTTGTTTGGTTGTTGCTTGTATGTTATTTCTTTGTAATTTCAGTTTTTTGTTTAATAAAATTGTTATTTTCAGTTAATCTTTTTAATTTTTTCAGGGTCGTCAAATCAAGTTATATTATATCAGACAATGAAAGTCCGGACTGATGAAACAATAATAATTTTATTCATGACATTTTATGATATATACATCGGAAATAATGAACAAACTTCTAAATAAACTAATAATAACCTTGAGAAGTAAAACTTGCGTCAAGTTAAGTTATGAAAAAAGATACATCTTCCTAAATACAATTTCACATATATGCATATACAAAGTACATGAACATATGTGAATAAAAGAAAAAAGGATAAAGGAAAAAAAAATAACAAATGAATACATAAATTTAAAATATGTGCTTAATAACAATATATAAATGAAATAAAATTATTCAGAAATATAGTTGATGAAATGTATACCATGATTTATTGAAATTCATTATATCATGGAAAAAATCGTGAAGTCCTATTAGCCATTCTTTAATTTTATTTTTATATAAAAAAAAAGATTTGGAATTATTTATATAATGATGCAGCTTATCAAATATATAAGGAATTATATACATGTAATTTAGTGGCAATGTTGTAAAATTAAAATTTTATTTTATTAACGTTATTTTATGTTTATATATTTTAGATTTTTTATTAAAACAACGATAAAAATAAAATAAAAACAACAATAAAAATCAATTGGCGCTCCGGGGCGATTTCATTGATTCCAGTGCGCATTTGCTTTTTCAGCTGCAGGAAAACCCGGAAAAACCTGCAGCACCACATCATCTGAAGATATTGATCTAACAATGTCCTCTCTCATATAAAACAAAATGTAGGATGTCTCCAGAGGCTCCAATAAATTCAATGCATCGCCAGAACAAAAATATCAGATATTCTGATATTTTTGTAATTTCTTAAATGTATTGGGGTAAAAAATATTACTGGAGTTTTATCCCAACACCAAACCGTTTCTTTCAACACCTCGACACGTGTTTCGATCACCAAGTGATCAACTCCAAGACGAACATCAAACTAGTTTAGTTTAAGATATAAGGATCACTTAGCACACCTAAAATATGGAAGACCAGAAAAATCATCAGTCGCCCATCATATTGTTGTAAATCATGCCCGAAAAAAATTAACGCCGGCCGCCACTGGTAACCATAAACCAAACGTGACGTAGCTAAGAGCGCGCGAATGTACGATGATTCCCCGCCACTCTAGAGGCAGCGAGAATAATGCTAAGTACCGATTTCGACTGAATTTCTGCGAAATTTTCAAGTGATTTCGATTACAATATTTAAAGGCCAGCCACAAAGATCGACACAGTCAAGTGGACGTTACAGTGCGGTACGCGAAGTGATCTAGTAAGGCAATAGACATTCAAATACTAGTTGAAGTTTTACTTGAAGTATTAAAAGTGAAATCAAGTAAAATTTGATTATTCAGTGTATTCAGTTATTGGTCAACCCACAGGGAAAAACGTAACAATATTTTGCAACAAAACTAGTCCATAGACATTCATTCATTAAGATAAGTTAGACAAGTTAACAACAACGGGCATTTAGATGCCTATGAGAGTGTAGAAATAAGTGAACATAATGTTACGTTTTTCCTCGTGGGTTGACCAATTATTTTCTACACTGAATAATCAAACTTAACTTTATTTCACTTTAAATACAACAAACACTTCAACTACCATTTTGAATGTCTATTGCCTTACTAAATCATTTCGCTACCGCACTGTAACGTCCACTTGACTGTGTCGATATCTTTGTGGCTGGCCTTTAAATATTGTAATCGAAATCACTAGAAAATTTCGCCGAAATTCCGTCGAAATCGGTACTTAGCATTATTCTCGCTGCCTCTAGAGTGGCGGGGAATCATCGTACATTCGCGCGCTCTTAGCTACGTCACGTTTGGTTTATGGTTACCAGTGGCGGCCGGCGTTGATTTTTTTCGGGCATGATTTACAACAATATGATGGGCGACTGCTGATTTTTCTGGTCTTCCATAGTTTAGGTGTGCTAAGTGTTCCTTATATCTCAAACTGAACTAGTTTAATGTTCGTCTTGGAGATGATCACTTGGTGATTCGATATAAAAAGGCTAGACGCGAGCGGCTAGCGTTTTTATATCGAATGCCCCAGAAATTTCGCCGAAGTTCCGTCGAAATCGGTAGCATTATTCTCGCTACTTCTAGAGTGGCGGGGAATCATCGTACATTTGCGCGTTCTTAGCCACGTCACCATTGGTTTATGGCTACCAGTGGCGGCCGGCGTTATTTTCTATAGGGCATGATTTACAAAAATAGTTAATGGTTTGGTGTTGGGAAAAAACTCCAGTAATATTCATTACTACACCAAAGGTTCCAAATAGTGCATCACATGTATTGGGGTAACCTGTTTATAAATATAAAATATAAATAAATATTAAAACAGAACAATAACCGAATCTAAAACTGATAAATAAATAGGCGCAAAGCTAGAACAAATGCTCAAAATGACCTTCATATGTGATACAAGATTCAACTCTTCGCTTAATTGATTGTCATATTTGTGCAAATATTCCTAGTTTAATTCTTATTGTCGCGGGGCCGGCTACGATTTGCTTCCTTGGGTCATGACACTTTTGACGGGAGTGGAATGAACTAACGACTCAAGAAAATACCAAATGCAAAAACCTAGAGGATTCAAATCCGGCGATCGAGCCAGCCAATGTACCGTACTACCGTACTAACATACAGTAATGCTAAAATGGGCTGGTGCATCATGATGCATGAACCGAAAGTGTTGTAGCAGCTGTACAGGAATTTTTTCAAGAAGAACAGGGAAGAGATTCGTCTCTGCGTCGTCTGTTAACCGTTTTGAGAAAAAAAAATTAATATTGTCAGTTCTAATAATATAAATTGTTAATGAAAACTTTGCACTATTCAATGTGTGACAGAAATATAATAATAAACATATTTCATAACAACAAATACTTACAATCACTAAAAACTCTATATGTCTGTTCTCCTTTATCCAGCCTTTGGAACGCACTATACCAGGGTGAATTTGAAGGAACTTTCTCGAAAGAAAATGTATAGTTATCTAATTTGACCTTGGCATTCCTACTATATTTCATCTTCTTCTCTTCTGGCTCCTCAATTTTCGTAACTTCTCTTTTGGGGGAACAATCTCCATTGTGTTTCAGTGATTTTATCATAGGCGGTAAATAAGATCCGTGATATCTCAACCTAAAAGAGTTTTAAGATTAGGACGATGAAGATGAAGAATGTGGGTATGAAGTTAATGAAGTTAAAATCAATTCCAATTGAAATTTATGTGCATAAACATAAAAAACAACATAAAATAAACATTTCATGTTTATTTTATATTATTGAACATCAATAATTAAAAAAAATTCCACAAGATTTAGAGGCCAAATATAAAAATCACATAAATGGACTTGATCAATTAACTAGAAAACCTAAAAATGAACAGTATCATAAAAAAAATTGAAGAGGGACTACAAAAAACTCTGGAATGGAAACCCACATTCAAGAAAAGTACTCGAATGACCCATAAAAATAGTCATCTCTCAAAGGAATTAGTCCAGTCATCATCCGAAGGCGATTGTAGATACTAACAATCGAAAAGTCATGGAGTAACTTGTCTTGGAAACTCTTAATTTTTTTACACGCTTTATATTAGCTTCACTTGTATGTATGTATGTTTGTTTGTAACTCTCAAGCTCGGGATCTGTATTTGACAGATTTATCGACATTATTGCTTGATCTATTCGCGGGCAGAGTGCGCTGTATGTAACCTCCTTGATAGGTTGTTCAATAGAAAATCAAAATAAAAAATGGATTTCAAGAATTATAAGGAAAGTCATCCTCGTTTCTTTCAGGCTTGGAGTCCAGCTCCCCTACCCTTTCGGCTGATTATTATTGGTTTCGAGAAGGACCAATGGGTTCATAACTGATGGTATGACGGCATGAAGTCCTCAGACATCAGTGCCGCCCTTCACGGGATACCCCTACCTGGCTGCGGTGGGATGGATGAGAAAGTTGTTCATCCGTTAACGGGGGACATGAGGGCCTCATTCGACAGAGTGTCGGGGCTTTCTATATCGGGAGGGGTCGTCTACAGCATAATTTGTGGCTTCCTTAACTAACGGGTTTTCATGAGTTTCCGTACTTTCAAAAACTCTCTGATTCCTCGACTGAATGGACTGCCAAGTGTTAGCGAAATTTTGTACTACAGATGAAATATTTAGATATTTAAATATTTTCAATTACCTGTGATTTAATACAGAAAAAAGTTTTGAACGAAAAGAAAAAAAGCGTGTTTTTCAGTTTTTTAAAACTATATTTATTATTTCTTTGTTTAATTGTTCTATTTTTTACTTGTATTTTATTTCACTGTAATGTCATTTCAGGTTTTTTTCTTTCACTGTTTTTTTTGTGATTGTTATAATTGAAAATTAAAAACCTAATAACTGTTTACAAATTCAAAGTTGTACAATTGACTAGCAACTATTTATTGTGTGATGTTTTGATGTAAGTGTTTGTAAACCTCCTGGAGACCCATCAATATCTGCCTTTACCGTTACAGTTCTCTCGGGGTTACTCTGGGTTCTATATTAGATCCACTCTTATATATAATATATGTAAATGATTTTTATAGTGATCAGTTCGTTATGTAAGCTGATGACACATCTTTATTGATAACTCAGGAAAATATTAAAGCTACAGTTAATGAAGCATCTGATGAAATAAAAAGAACCCAAAAGTGGTTCTCAGACTCTTGTTAAATGAAAGAAAAACTGTGCTTTTACGTTTTAATCATTCAAGAACCACTCCAGATCACAGTTTACTAATAACGTCAAATGATGGATCAATTCAACAAGAGAAGACAACATTTTTGGGTTTGAAGATAACAGAAAATCTCAAATGGAACCTCAATATCCTATTGTATTTAACAACTACGCTGGAATGTTAATAGATCACTCTTATTAATGTACTACCATGCATACTTTCATTGTAACATTTCCTATGGTATTATAGCTTGGGGAGCATCCAGTGATTGTTCCAGAATACTCAAAATTCAAAAAAGAACCATAAGGTGTTACTAGAAGGACAAGTTGCAAACTTATTTTCCAAAATCTCAGAATATTGACTGTTACAAGTATATACATCTATCATGAGATATTAAAATATGTAAAATCGCACATAAGCAGTTATCCTACTATTAATGGTAATAAGAATTATAATACCAGAAATTCCCTACAGTTGGAAGTGCCAACACACAGACTAGTTGTATATGAATCAAGCCCCAGGCTTATGGCCACTAAATTGTTCAATAAACTTCCAAGTACAATAAAAAATCTGGCTCTAAAACAGTATAACTATCAAATCAAAGAGTTTTTCCTGGATAAATCCTATTGTAACGAATTGAAGAATTTACTGTCTCAAACAATTTTTTTTAACAACACAACTAATTTATATTCAACACTTAGCAACTAACGCTTAATTTATCTTCGCTGTTTGAATTCTTTGTTTACCGCTCGATTCACTTTCTGGACGGGAAGCAGGGCTTATATATCGGTAACGATCGTTCTAGATTTATCTAGTGGTCTCTGTACTCGCCTAGTATTTTCACGGCGAGTCAGACTGCTTCTTTGGCGGTGATGTCATGCGTTTGCTGGCTGAGATATTGGTCAGGGCCGGCTTCAAATTCGTTACACTATTATTCTATCAATGAATATATGGATGACAAGTGAACCCCTATTTTCCCCTTGGGGGTGCAAATTCGCGATTCCATTTCTTGATGTTTATTTGCGCTATACAAAGAACCTACCTGCATATTTCAAGATTCTAGGTTCAGTAGCTTTGGATGTACATTAATGTAAGAGCGGGCAACACCTAGTAATTTATATTTTTACTTTAAAAATACAGATATGCCAACTGCACTATGTAATGAATAGGTTCGAGAATCAAATTATGTTACCTATAAAGAATTGTCACAAAAACTAACACAACCGTCAACGACATCTGCCCGCGTTCGGGTCGCGTTCTCGGCGATGGCGCTTCATTGCTTAAACCGCTCCTCTACCCCCGCGCAGGAAAGAGTAACAAACATACATACTTTCATCCATCCTCACAAACTTTCACATTTATAATATAATGTAACGAATCTGAAGCCGTCCCTGACCGATACACCGGCCAGCGAACAAACACATGACATCACCGTAAAAGGAATGCAGTCGGCAACCGCCGATTAAACTCTAGTTGAGTTCTGAAACAACTATAGAATTCTAGAACGATCGTTACCGATATATAAGGCCGGCTTGTCGTCCCAAGAGGGCAGTTGAGTTCAGAAAGTGAATCGAGCGGTTAAACAAATAATTCAAACAGTGAAAATAAATTAAGTGCTGAGTGTTATAAATAAATTAGTTTGCGATAGTGAAATATTGTTACTTCGAACCCGAATGAAAATCGTAGCACTGAAAATCTCGGCCACGAAAGCTTTAACCAATTCCTCAAGCCTTTTCATACTTTAATAATAATTCTCAACATCTACCCAGTACAACGACAACTTTAATTAATCTCATCTTTTATCAAAAAACTAGACGCTTTCTCAATTCTGTTCTAGATAATTATAATCCCAGCAATTTTTTTTATTTTAGTCGTGAATATCTCCAGAGTAGATGAACGTAGCCGGTTTCATTACACCGGAAATTCAACTAACAGAAGCAATGAAGTACATCGTTTTCCGTTTTCCGTGCGTTTTAGACCGTTTTTCGTGCGTAACCGTGACATACTTGACCAACTGCGGCACGAAAGCGCTACACAAAAAGCGATACGAAACAAAAACGATCGTTTTTTTAGTGTAACGTTTTTTCGCGTAACGCTTTTTGTGTAGAGTTTTCGTGGAGCAGTTGGTCAAGTATGTGACGATTACACACGAAAAACGGTCGAAAACGCACGAAAAACGGTCGAAAACGCACGAAAAACGGTCGAAAACGCACAAAAAACGGTCGAAATCGCACGAAAACGGTCTAAAACGCACGAAAACTGTCTAAAACGCACGAAAACTGTCTAAAACGCACGAAAACTGTCTAAAACGCACGAAAAACGGTCTAAACGCACAAAAAACGGTCTAACACGCACGAAAAACGGTCGAAAAAGCACGAAAAACGGTCGAAAACGCACGAAAAACGGCCTAAAACGCACGAAAAAGGTCTAAAACGCACGAAAACTGTCTAAAACGCACGAAAAACGGTCTAAACGCACAAAAAACGGTCTAAAACGCACGAAAAACGGTCAAAAAAGCACGAAAAACGGTCGAAAACGCACGAAAAACGGCCTAAAACGCACGAAAAACGGCCTAAAACGCACGAAAAACGGCCTAAAACGCACGAAAAACGGTCTAAAACGCAAGAAAAACGGTCGAAAACGCACGGAAAACGGTCGAAAACGCACGAAAAACGGTCGAAAATGCACGAAAAACGGTCGAAAATGCACGAAAAACGGTCGAAAACGCACGGAAAACGGTCGAAAACGCACGGAAAACGGTCGAAAACGCACGGAAACGTTCGAAAATGCACGAAAAACGGTCGAAAATGCACGAAAAACGGTCGAAAACGCACGAAAAACGGTCGATAACGCACGGAAAACGATGTACTTCATTGCTTCTGTTAGTTGAAATTCCGGTGTAATAAAACCGGCTTTGTTCATCTACTCTCCAGCTAGGCCAGAAAGTCATATAAAAATACTAGAAAACTTACCGTGAACCCGGAGTTTCAAATTTATAGTACTTTTGATTGTCCATTATGAACGCTTCTGCGTGGGTTCTTCTCTTCTTCTTGTTTCTTCCACTAGAACAAGTACTATCCATTGAGTGGTCATCTTCAATCCTAAATTTCTGAGAGCTAGCGATGGAGTTTTCATTATCGCTGCAGGACAATGAAATACTTTCATCATTTTCAACTGAGCTAGTAATGGTGTTAACTTCATCATCAACCTCTTCAAATTCTTCGCTAGATTCGTCATCCTTTTTAGGAAACAAAAAATTTGTCGCCTCATTGTTCAATCTAGTTAGTTCGGAGTTGCGCATTTTTTTGAATTTGACTATAAGAGCTTTCTCTTTCTCTTCATCTCTCTTGGGAGATTTCGACTGCTGCCTTCTTGTTGCTCCCTTTTCTTTCACGCCAACGCCCGATCGCGGTTTTGGGGAAACTACTTCGACTTTATAGAATGTTTTACAATTTGTAGTCGGTGGCGGTTCATCTACCGAGTGGCGCTTTTTACCTATACAAGTTCTTTTAGGTCTTCCGGAGTTCCACAACTCCTCCTGGATATTTTCTCCAGTCAATTTCTGAAAAGAAGTTCAACGTGAAAAATTATATTCAAATATTTATTTCAATGATGAACAAAAAAGTTACTAACACAGTTTGACATAGATAAAACAGTTTTTGTTAATTTTACAGTGCACTGTCAAGTTTAAATGTAGATTTTCTATGATATACGAGAGGGGGTCTGAAAAGTTTCCGATTTCAACACGAAGATGGCAGCACTAGTGAATAAAAGCTAGTGAGTTTCGTTGTTCATCTGTTGACAGTTACTCACCAAAGTTTCAGCTATTTTGGACGCGCAGTTGTTGTGTAACAGTCGTTTGAGTGAGTTGATGTAAATATTTTTTATAAAAATTTCAAATCCAATTTCTTTGGGCTCCCTCACATATCGGAATAGAGAGCAATGAGAAGGCCGACAGTTTAGCCAAGGATGCCACAGAACTTCAAGAGTCCACAACCATCTAAAACCGCATATCAGAAAAGCCGTAATATCCAAGCGGCAAACAAAATGAAACTTATCTAAAGCCAAACTTTCACTTAAAGTTAGCGGCACTCTCAAAGGCCAAAAAAACCAATACATAGAAATGAACCGGCGGCGAACTAGTCTATGTGGACTGTAGCCATCTGTCGCTCCCATACGAACGACAACTCTCAGAAGTTCAGAAACTTGTGCGAGCTAAGGACTAACGAGGTCTTACGTTTTAACATGTGATTTGTAACACGGCTGCAGAATCATCCCAGCTTCAACCAGATTAATTCTCTCGAGAAAAATATCAGGTCGAGGCGGGAATCGAACCTACGGCCTTCCGATCGTGAGTCGGGCGCACTACCACCGCGGCCAATTCCACAATTAGATAATTTTTACTAACCGAGTTTTATGATTGGCTGAAAAGTCATAAAACTAAATTTGAAATCATGTTACGGTGATGAATCAATGTTCAGTTCAGGAACTGATCCCAATTTGAGTATTAAAATTTGATATTGGTGCAGTTATAATTACTATAAATTTTTGTCATCTGTTTAAGATGTGGCGTCCTTGGACAATTACTAATAGTACTAATAACGAGTGTGATAACAACTTAGACTTTTTCCAATGAAGTGATTCCAATAGCGATTGTGAACAATGCGAAAAAGAGATACCAAGAAACACAGAGAGTATGTGTCAATGTATATAAGAATCTACATATCAAGTTTGGTTTCGAGGGAAACAAACTATTACAAGCAACATCAGATATGACCGAAATTCCTTTCTCAACTGTACGTAAAATAGTCAAAAACAAACCTTATGAACACAAGACGCGATGTGATACAGGATTACCAAAACCTTTAGATGTTCATTCAATAAAATAATTGAAAAAACAATATAAGACTGATACAAAAGCAATGAGATTCGTACAACTGAAATCATAAGGAAGAAATTGAATACTTCCGGCCATAACGTGAGCTGCTGTGACAAAGAAACTAAGATTCAGATTTAAAATAATAAACAAACGTCAAGCAATGATGGTAAGCAGAAGAATAGTGGAGTTGCGGAACAAAGACTTGGAACAAATAACTAAATATATACAAGAAAAACGGCAAATTTTCTATTTGGACGAAACTTGGTATGACACTCACGACACAGTTACGAAAGGGTGGACTGATGGTTCGAGAATGTGTACGCCTAACATGCCTGCAAACAAAGGATCGGATCATTGTGCATTGCGGAGGAAGTGAAGGATGGGTTCCGAATTATTTGAAATTATGTGGAAAAAAACTTAAAGACTGTAATGCTGACTATCATAAGAACATAAAAGCTAAGATGAAATACAAAGTTTTTACATGGATGAAAATTTGTATTTTGAAGATAACTATACCAAAAACCAACTACTTGCAGTTGTAATACCTAGCAATGTCAGTATTTTAAAACATAGAATCATTTGCATGAAATCCACAAATTTCACCTGCGACGTTCAAAAAAAATTATCGCTTTAAGAAAAAAAAACCAAAAAAAAAACGATTTCAGTCATGAAGGAAATAACAGTTTAAAATTTATCGGCTAACTAGCGAGAAGGAGAAAATGATTATGTAAGAACACTTGTGGGTCATATATTGTTATTTCAAATACAGGACCACTGTACGGAAATCTTGGATAAGATAAACAGCCTAGGTCATAAAGACTTGTAGATTGGAGACAGTAATCTAAACAAAAGGCTTTCGAAGTTTTGCTGAGTGAACAATTTTGTGGGAAGTCGGAATTCTGAGACTTGAAACCGAGCTTAGCGTCCATTAAAAGAAAAAGGCGGGGTTATGGGTTAATTAATCATGATTCGACTAATTGAAGTTGACCCCGAGAGAAAGAGAGCCTCCCGGAATTGGTCGAGGGAGGTGACGAAGATTTTGGAACAGGGAAACGGATCTTGAAAAAGTGGCCGGCGAGAGGCAGTGGGAAAAGGAAAGTCGTGGACGGAGGTCTTTAAGCGTAGGGGAGCGAGTTAAAAGATTTTGAAAAAAAAAGTCGCGACGCCGCGTATCGAGAGGATAGAGCGGAAACAACGCGCGGTCGAGCGTCTTATTTGAGCGATAATAAGTAATGTTTTAAAGATTGGAGAAATAGCGCGATTTATATGGGTTTATTAGGGAAATAAAGAAGTGTTAATTTGAGCGTATGAGCGTATATCTGGCGGATTTATAGTAAAATTTCGGAATAATAATTTTGTCTACCGTGGCCGGTAAAGCGAGTGAATTCTCTCTGTGAAGTGAGGTTTTTCCACGACATTGAATAACGGATTACTACATCCACTCGAGATCGAAACCAGGCGTAAAAATAATTTTCCAAAATTTGATAAGAAGGTAATAGAGCTAGTTAAAGAAGAAGTATCTAATATTACCGAAGAAGACTAAAAAAGTAATTTTTGTTGAAAAAGACTATATGTCCGATTATTCTCCTGCCTGTATCACAACACAACAAAGTTTTTGTTTCGGGGTTGAAATTAGATGATTTTAATGTATTTCCACGTGTTAAAACCGAAAGTGACCATGAAAATTATATATTAGCTCTTGTTTTCAAGATATAGTATCATTATATTATACAGGGTCCTGCAACAGTGGCGCGGTGTTCCATATCTCTATATAGGAAGCAGATAGGAATCTAATTTTCTATAATATTACCTTATTGCTCGAGCTCGACAAAATAAAAATATTGGCGGTCACACAGGGTGTTCGATTTTTTCTGGGCGGATCCCAACTGTGTCTTTTTGAATGGCAACCTATATTTTTTATCGCTTTTTCGGTTTCTTCATAGAAAATAAAATAAACTTTATGTATATCTGCACTTCGAAAATATTGATGGTTTTCGAGATATCTAGCATGACAGGTTTTTTTTTCCAATATTCGTCACTCAGAATATTTGAAATTATAAAGTGGTGCCAAGTCCAGTTGAAATTTTTTTCTGGTCGAATATTCTACATTGGTAACTCTCTCAAACGATATATCTGAAATCGACCTGTGATATACAGGGTATGAAAAACCGCTTGCCAAATATTGTAAATGAAAATTTGCAAAATCTTCCTTATATTAAATGGAACACCCTGTATATTATTGATCCATAAGAAGCGCCAACGAAACCTCTACAAATTTCATTAAGTATTCCCTATGGCTAAGTTCAATAGTTTTTCTTAAATGAGCATTTCTTTCGAAAAATGGTCATTTTTTCAAAGCGAAATCCATTTGACGACTGATAAGAATATACAAAAAATACCCTTTCCTTAAAATATCGCCCATTCCTAAAATTACCTGTTGCTAGATAAACAAGTTGCGAATTACACCACAAAATGGACGTTCTTGAATAGTTACAATAATTTCAAAAATCTCGGAATTTGTGTCATATTCTTTCGGTCTAAAACAACCTTTCAGCGAATGAAATATTTATTGGAAATCAAGTAGTCTGGCAAATGACAGAACAAAATATTTGGCTGCAAATGAATATTGAAATTTTTAGTCAATCGTGAAGTTGAACTGTCGGTATAATTTCATCAGAATGTTGTTATCAAAAAGTGATTTGATTGATATGATTTTCATATTAGGTGAATCAGACAGAAATTGTTTATTGGCAAGTAGAATTTATTCTCAACGATATCCAGATAGAAGGCATCCAGATGAAAGATCTTTCCGAAAGGTCTTGGGACGATTCGTTGAAACTGGATCTATTAATTATTCCAAACATGAGCGCATCAAGCCAGCTACTAATGAAGATAATGAATTGCAAGTTCTTCTTGCTGTTGAAGAAGATCCTAGTAGGAGTCAACGACAAATTGGGGAAATAGTGGATATAAGTGAGAGATCAGTGCAACGAGTATTGAAGAAACATCGCTTGCATCCATACCACGTTCAGTTACACCAAGAACTACTGTATGCTGATTTCGAGAAAAGAGTGAGATTTTGCAATTGGGCCATGAACAAATAATATTTTATGGTCGGATGAATCGACATTCCATAAAAATGGATTTGTAAATGGACATAATTACCATTATTATGCGACAGAAAATCCTCACTTATTGAGACAGGTGGATTATCAACATAGGTGGTCGATAAATGTCTGGGGAGGCATCATTGGAGAATATGTAATTGGTCCATACTTTTTTGAGGGACATATGAATCTCAATTTCTTACGAAATGATTTACCAGGTTTGTTAGATGATATTCCTCTTGACCCCCGCAATAGAATGTGGTTACAACATGATGGTGCACCTGCTCACTATTCGGCAGAAGTGAGAGATCATCTAAATGAAGTATTTCCCAATAAATGGATAGGACGGAATGGGCCTGTACGGTGGCCCGCTAGATCACCAGATTTGACGAAACTAGATTTTTTCTTATGGGGATACATAAAAAATATGGTTTACGTTGAGCCACCAACTTCTCCCGAAAATATGCGACTTAGAATTACGAATGCTTTTCGCAGCATTACACCAGCTGTCTTGCGCAGGATAGAACAGTCTTTCAAACATAGACTTCAGCTCTGCATTCAAGAAAATGGAAGACATGTTGAATATATTTTATAAAAGTTTCATTATCAACCTTAATTAAACTCTCCCTTTTGTAGTTTTGTAATTTGCCAGTTGACAAATTTGAATATCTAGAACTCAAGCACGATTTATGAGTGAAATTCTGCATCCAATGAAAAAATAATTTTCCATTTAGCAAAAAGTGATAGGTACATACATTTATTTCGTTAAAAAATATTTGTTTGGACACCTTCTAATGTACAAAATTGAAACAAGATATCTTTCGTATATTTTTATCAGTCGTCAAATGGATTTCGCTTTGAAAAAATGACCATTTTTCGAAAGAAATGCTCATTTAAGAAAAACTATTGAACTTAGCCATAGGGTATACTTAATGAAATTTGTAGAGGTTTCGTTGGCGCTTCTTATGGATCAATAATATACAGGGTGTTCCATTTAATCTAAGGAAGATTTTGCAAATTTTCATTTACAATATTTGGCAAGCGGTTTTTCATACCCTGTATATCACAGGTAGATTTCAGATATATCGTTTGAGAGAGTTACCAATGTAGAATATTCGACCAAAAAAAAATTTCAACTGGACTTGGCACCACTTTATAATTTCAAATATTCTGAGTGACGAATATTGGAAAAAAAAACCTGTCATGCTAGATATCTCGAAAACCGTCAATATTTTCGAAGTGCAGATATACATAAAGTTTATTTTATTTTCTATGAAGAAACCGAAAAAGCGATAAAAAAATATAGGTTGCCATTTAAAAAGACACCGTTGGGATCCGCCCAGAAAAAATCGAACACCCTGTGTGACCGCCAATATTTTTATTTTGTCGAGCTCGAGCAATAAGGTAATATTATAGAAAATTAGATTCCTATCTGCTTCCTATATAGAGATATGGAACACCGCGCCACTGTTGCAGGACCCTGTATATATGTATATTGAGTTTTCAACAAATGAAATATTTCATCACCAACAGTTGGTACACATGTTTGTTTACATAACACCCCTCTCATCAGCTGTTCTTAAGTAGTAAACATAACCTATGTGAGTTTGTTAATTGTACGCACGTGGTTGCTATTGAAATTATCGTGTGAAGTTGATTTTTAAATTAATTTAAGTGCTGATCTGAAATGCCTCGAAAGTGTGTGAATTCTGTCGATAGCTTTTGCTATATATGTGGTGAAATAACATTTAAGGCTCTGAAACGTAAAATGACACCTATCGTTAAGACAGCCTATGAACATTATTTTGGTGTGAAAGTTGGGGACCAAGATAAATCATGGGCTCCTCATATATGTTGTAATTCTTGTTCTGTCATATTGCGAGAGTGGCTGAAAAATAAAAACCGGGCAATGGCTTTTGCAGTACCTATGGTTTGGCGTGAGCCTACCAATCATACAGACGACTGTTATTTCTGCTTAACTCCTCCCATTAAGCAAGGTTTATCTATGAAGAAAAGAGGAACGGTTAAATACCCTAATCTCCCATCTGCTCTTCGGCCTGTACCACACTCAGACAATTTGCCAGTCCCTTCTCCACCCCAAAACTATGAAATTTTAGAGGAAGGTGATGAAGACTGTTTAGAAGGAGCAACCCATCCTTCTACATCCTATGACCCTGATTTTGAGGTAAGCGATAGGTCTAGTGATCCGCACAGAATTAGTCAAGCAGAGTTGAGTGACCTTATAAGAGATCTTCGCTTGTCTAAGGAAAAGGCTGAGCTGTTAGGGTCAAGACTACAACAGTGGAATCTTCTAAAACATGATGTGAAAATATCTCAGTACAGACAGCGTCAAAAAGATTTGCTTCCTTAATTGAAATTTGGTGGTACAAACTTCTTTTATTTGTCAAAACACTAAGAATAATGTTTTTTTTTATTAATTTTGTACTTAAAATATTCTAAAAGAAACATAACAATATGGTTTTATGTACTTTCACTTTTCACGTATAGTATAACTACTCTTTAAGATTAAGTACTGTGTATCTCAAAAACCGGAGCTAATAAAAATTTTTCATTGTTATTTTCGTTTTTATCACCCCAAAATTAGTAGGAATTGACTAATTTAGTGTAGGAAACATTCAAAAAAATTTTTTTTGTTCTGTTGTGATTGGTAAAAACTTATTTTTATGAAACCGTTTATTCCAACTGCTTAATGATGAAATTCCAAGTTACCTGTTTGGATTTAGACAAGGAAGATATATTATACATCCTCTCACAATTCTGACGAATAACATTGAAACAACCAAGGTGAACAACAACAAAACGGCAGCGTTCTTTCTGGATATAAACAAAGCATTCAATAGTATCCGGCACAAGGGTCTTTTATTCAAACTGCATCAACTGGGTTGTCCTCACTATATAGTACATACAATTAAGAATCTGCTAATTGACAGGAAACTGAGAGTTGAAATACTGAGTAGTTTTTCAGACGAATTCATCCCAGAACAGGGAGTTCCACAGGGTTCACCGCTCTCATCATTGTTATATAACTTATACAGCTCTGAGATTTATCGGCACCAACAAGGGAATATCAACCCCTTCAGGTATGAAGCATATGATCTCCAGAATGCAGATGCGCGCGATCAAACGCTAGACAAAGTTATTAGCAATTCGGAACATCTTGCAACAATAACAAAAAACTGGTTGAATAAATGGAGGCTCCAACCAAACCCATCTAAGTCTCAGTTCATCATATTTAATCATCGGAATTCCGCAACTTCACCAACAACCAACATTTTCCAACATATCTTACATGCCAAATCGACAGTTGATTATCTGGGTGTTACGCTTGATTCCAGACTAAACTTCAACAGCCACGTCAATAACAAAAAAAAAGAAAGTGATTGCAAGGGACGCACATTTTACAAGTTTGACAAACCCGGGAGCAGGTTTCTCAATATCAAACATTGAGCCTTGAAAACAATTAAAATATCTGAAACTACGGCTATCAGGAAAATAACAAGACTAAGGCATCCCAATAACCCCAAACATAACCCTTCAAACCCTCTGCTGAACCAAGTCACTGGTATTATCCGTATCGAGGAAAGACTACCGTCACTTACTCAGAAGTTTGCTAGAAAAGACGACAATCTAGAAATCATTAGAAAGTATGCTGTGACAAGAAACCTCCATGCAAGAGTACGACATCGACACCCAACAGAAACACTGGTAGAAAAAGTAACACAACTTTATTGATGAAATTGTTTTGTTTGTTCATTTTTATATTCATAATTTTTTTTGTGATATTGTAAAATAAGCTCTGTAATTTCAAAGCAATTTAGTTACACGGGAGGAAGTACTTTGGTCCAATTGAGCAAATTTGTAATTTCATTCAATAAATTACAATTATTATCATTATTATTGTATAGTTTGAGGTAGTATATGTGGTATGTTTTATTACCGCTCATTGTTTTTTGTCGTTTTATACTCTAAATCAGGGATCTCCAAACTACGGCCCGCGGGCCAAATCCGGCCCGCGACAGCCAATGATTACCTAATTGTTGTTATTATTGCTATGATAAGTTGAAGAAGAAAACACAGAATGATAATCACTCGGTTTTATTTACTTGTGAAGTAAAACTTAATGACAGAAATGATAACAAAGAAAACTTAACTTAAGTATCTAAGTTTAAGCATATTAATAACTAACAAATAATTGAAATGAATCACAGTAAAACAAAAACACTAATGAGATTTCTGTAATTGTGATTTTCCACCGACAATACTTTGTAGTTGTGTTAGGAATCACACGTTAAAAGGTAAGACCTCGTTAATCCTTAGCTCGCACAAGTTTCGACTTCTGAGGGTTGTCGTTCGTAGGGGTGCGACAGCTGGTTAACGGAAAAAACAGATTTTATTCAGATTTTTTTTTAAACAGATAGACAGTTTCGCTTCCTTCGCCTTTCCTACGCAGACTAACTCGCAGTTGCGCCGCTAGCCTTTTTATATGCAATTGCCATCTCGAGGTGATCGGAATTCACTAGCTAGAACCAGAACTTTCTCGAACCAACGCGGTAATTCCAAATATTTAATTACGCCTAATGCCACCTAGCGGGTAGCTGAAAAAGATAGTACATAGTACCACTACTCGCCACTAGATGTCGTTAAGTGTCACAACACACAATAATTATTTAAATACAAAAAAAAGCGTAAGTTTGCTTAGGTCACGCACTTTGCGACTATCCTAGTCTAGTAATATAGTTAAGGGCAGAAATTGGCCCTTGGAACAAACTGAAAAAATCATTATGGCCCGAAGGCTTCAAAGTTTGGAGACCCCTGCTCTAAATTAACCCGTTTTAAATTATTCTCAGTTGCAATGTGTATTTCAGTACATTTATTGATTATATTTCAATTATAATTTAACTTTGTAATTCATACTTTAAATGGGCTGCCCGTAAATAAATAAAAACCATTACAGGAGCATACTACGCATTACAACTAGACAAGTTGAAGGCAGAACTTGCGGAAAAACGGCCGCATTTGCAGAAAAAGAAAATCCTGTTTCACCAAGACGTGCACTGTCTCACATCTCAGCGGTTGCCATGACGAAATTCCACGAATGACGGTTTGAACTGCTTGACCATCCACCTTATCCACCAGATCTAGTCCCAAGCGACTTCTTTTTTTTCCTTCAACTGAAAATTGCCCTCGGAGGACAGATATTTTCGTCAAATGAAGAGGCAATCACTTATGTGAACAATTATTTTGCGAGAAAAAACCGAATACTATTTGGACGAGTAACAGAAATGGGAGCCTCGCTGGGAGAATTGTGTAGAGTTGAAAGGACACTATGTCGAAAAATTGTTAGCTCGGAAACTTTTCAAACTACCCTCGTAATGTCATATCATTACGGAAACTTTTCAAACTACCCTCGTAATGTCATATCATACAATATGATTTTGAAATATGTAATTGAATAACTTACAGCCAATGCCCGTGTACTAGATCGCAACTCTCGGTATTCCTTGTATTCGGGATGTATCGGTTCCGCATGAAAATTCAAATTAGGATGATCTTCTAAACTATCATCGTCCGACGGTGGTGTCATGTAACTAACATTTCTTCTTGATCTCAAGTGATGTCCAGCGGTATCACAATCAGTTGACGGTAACGGCGACGACTTCACTTGATCACACATTATTGAACGTGTACGTGTTCGGGAATGGTTCGTTTTTTCCACTTTGGAGACAATTCTTCAAAAGATGTTTCGTGTACTCCTGAAATATTGAAAATTATAGGTATTTGTGCTAATGTTGCACAATTCCAATGGAGAAGGTTTTAGAAATAGCAGTATATAATCGACTATTAGCGTTTATTGACAAAAATCAAATCATGTTTATCAATCAGTCTGGTTTTCGAAAAAAACATTCTTGTGAAACATCACTACAGTTATCATTAACTAAATTTACAAAGAAACAGATAAAGGTAAATATGTTGTAGCTGTCTTTTTAGGTTTCAAAAGGGCTTTTGAAATGATTGATAGAAGTGTTTTGCTTCAGAAGCTGAGAAGATTTGGGGGGGGGGGGATAGTTTATGATTATGTAACTATTTATCAAAAAAGAAACAGAGTATGTGTGAACGATTATTTCTCATCATATACAGGGTGTCCCTGGACTTCCTCTTTTCCTCTCGGGAATGTATAGATGGGGTCAAAATATCACCAGTACTTCATATAACTTTTTTTCCTAAAAGTCTTCGTAACCAAGTTACGGGTCCTCGAAGTTACAAAATGAAAAATGTTTTTCTTTGATAACTTTTCAAGTGAATATTCAAAATCATCCAAATTTTGGTAATTGACTAAACAAATGAATTCCGTCGATGAGCTTTCATGCAGGAGTCAGTTGTTTTGCTACAAAGTCAGGAACGGACTACCCCCGATGGTCCACACCCCAAAACTTTGAAATGACAGATATTTTTCAATATTTTTCAACAAAATAAGGTTACTTGGACAATTTTATGAATAAAAGTACTCGTGTGGAAAGTCGATCGGAGCAACGAGTCTTGATAAAAATGTAGTTCTACTCGACGACATCAAACCCGCTCGTCCACCATTATTTGAAATGAATAATTATCAAAGCAGAAATAATAATGATAACGTTAATTCAACAACATTTATAACAGGAATAATACAAAGGATGCTAAAATGAAGTCGTAAACAAAAAGTACAGTACCTATATGGAAGTTTAAGTCACAATTGTGATAGCAGATATTTTTTCAAAAGAAATATCAAGTTCTGTAGATTCGTGGTGTTTTTAAACTAACAAGCTACTCTACTATGAAATATCGAATTCATTCCATATTTTGTATGTACATAATACGTGTGGAATAATCACGTTTCGTGTTGATCAGTTATCTGAATCTCATGAAACTCAACATTCGAATGTTTCAAATTCTTCTTCACAGCTAAACTGTTGAGGAGTTTCACTGATAATTATAATTTTATGGGAGGAATTCTTTAACACGAATCTAAATTTAGCTGAAAAAACGCACATCGGAAAAAATATTTACTATACTAATAAAAAGCAAACGAATGAACTACAAAAACGGCTGCACATGATCAGGTGAAAATGATCCAGGGAATAATTATGTACCATTTCTTTCACAGATGTTGACAAAAAAACTTTTAGAAAGTTTTGATAAAAAATGAGAAACTGGAATGCGATTTTGTTTTGTTGAGTGGTGCGTTGTCATATGACTATCATTGTATTGTCAATATTCTATAGGATATTTTGAATTTTTTTGATATGGCCGAACAGTTTACATTCAATGAATATGCAGATATGCATGTATTTTATGGACGAGCATTTTGTAATGCTGCAGAAGCTCGTCGTCTGTATTCCGAGCATTTTCCCAACCGAACGGTACCGTCAAGAGAAACATTCGAGCGTGTTGATCGCAGCTTGAGGGAGACAGGTATGTAATAATTGATAATTAATTTGAGCACGTTGTTTTATTTCGATATTATTGTAGGTACACTTTTGCCAAAACGAGATGGTGAGGGCGCTCCTAGGACTGTACGTACCGTTGTATTGGAGGAAAATATTTTGGAAGCCGTCGCTGATGATCCTTCAATGAGCATCAGAAATCTATCAGAACAGTTCCATACATCCAAGTCCACTATTCATAGAATAATTAGGGAACAACTGCTCCACCCATTTCACATCCAGAAGGTACATGCCATGACACCTCAAGATTTTCCAGCACGACTGGAATATGCCAATTGGTTCATGGATAGGCAAAGAGAGGATATGACTTTTATTAATCGAGTTTTATTCACTGATGAAGCATGTTTCAGTAGAGATGGAGTTATCAACTCTCATAATCTCCATATATGGGCCGAAGAAAATCCCCATGGGATATTGCAAACCAAACACCAACGGAAATTCAACGTGAATGTTTGGGAAACCATCTTATAGGACCATTCGTTCTACAGGACCGATTGAATGAAGAACGTTATTTGGAGTTCATTCAGAACGATTTGAATGGACTTTTGGAACATGTTCCATTGCAAACCCGAAGAGATATGTGGTTTATGCATGATGGCGCTCCTCCTCATTTTAGTTTGATTGTGCGTGACCATCTGAACCATATTTCCCACAATAGATGGATTGGTAGAGGTGGGCCATATTTATGGACATCGCGGTCTCCGGATTTAAATCCATTGGATTTCTTTCTGTGGGGGCATCTAAAAAGCCTTGTTTACGCTACACCTATTCACACAAGAGATGCATTGTTGAATAGAATAACATTACATTGTGAAGCCATACGAAACGACCCTGGAATGCTATTTCAAGTACGGAGAGGGTGTCTTCGCAGACTAAGAAAATGTATAGAGAGAGAAGGTGGTCATATCGAGCAGTTTCTGTAGCGGATTTTTCATTTCTGTTTGCTCTTGAGGCTCTTGAGTTTCGTTAGTTAAACGTGTTTGCATTATAAAAATTCGTTATGAACATTTTACCTATCATTTCCGTTTTCCTTAAAAACTAATATTTTCGAATAATGGTAGACATCTCAAGATAAATGTTGTTGAATTAACGTTATCATTATTATTTCTGCTTTGATAATTATTCATTTCAAATAATGGTGGACGAGCGGGTTTGATGTCGTCGAGTAGAACTACATTTTTATCAAGACTCGTTGCTCCGATCGACTTTCCACACGAGTACTTTTATTCATAAAATTGTCCAAGTAACCTTATTTTGTTGGAAAATATTGAAAAATATCTGTCATTTCAAAGTTTTGGGGTGTGGACCATCGGGGGTAGTCCGTTCCTGACTTTGTAGCAAAACAACTGACTCCTGCATGAAAGCTCATCGACAGAATTCATTTGTTTAGTCAATTACCAAAATTTGGATGATTTTGAATATTCACTTGAAAAGTTATCAAAGAAAAACATTTTTCATTTTGTAACTTCGAGGGCCCGTAACTTGGTTACGAAGACTTTTAGAAAAAAAAGTTATAAGAAGTAGTGGTGATATTTTGACCCCATCTATACATTACCGAGAGGAAAAGAGGAAGTCCAGGGACACCCTGTATAACCAATCACACAGAAGTACCACAAGGTAGTGTGCTTGGTCCTCTATTATTCATTCTGTATCTGAATGATATACAATTATTTGGAGACTGTGAGTTCATCAACTTATTTGCAGATGCTACCTTATGCTGGAAGAAACTGTTGGCAGAATGAATAAAGTTCTAGAGAAAGTAGAAAAATATCAGAAAACCGATAAAATCAAACTTAACGTTAAAAAAACAAAAGTAATGATAATTACTACTAAATTCAAATATAATCAAATAAATACAAACGACATAAATATAAAAATTGAAGATGAACGTATAACAATAGTAACATCAGTGAAGTATTTGGGATTTCAACTTGATAATTGCTTATCATTCGACTTCCACTTCAAATATATTGAAAAAAAGATGGCAGAAAAATTATATTTCTTCTCAAGAATCGCCAATAACTTATCAACAGATACAAAAACTTTGGTATATAAATCAATAATCCAACCTCATTTTGACTACTGTGCATCTATTTTATTCTCTTTTAATTCGAACAGAGTGCAACAAATACAAAAACTACAAAATCGAGGAATGAGAATAATTTTAAAATGTAATAGGTATACACCAATTTATACCATGCTATCTGCTCTACAATGGCTCTCAGTATATAAAAGATTATTCTATTGTACCATGGTTTTCATTTATAAAATATCAAATAAAATGACCATACTTGCTATCATTGATAACTTTCATTTCCGTGTTAGGAATCACACGTTAAAAGGTGAGACCTCGTTAATCCTTAGCTCGCACAAGTTTCGACTTCTGAGGGTTGTCGTTCGTAGGGGTGCGACAGCTGGTTAACGGAAAAACAGATTTTAAACAGACAGATTTTAATAAGGACATTCATCACCATTCTACTAGGCACAACAGTCACATTCATATACACACATCGGAAAAGTCTAGGGATATTTTTAAAAATGGCAATAATTTTTTTTTAGATCGCTTTACGAAAAAAAAAAAGTTGACGGGTGATTATTAAACGAATGTAACTTATAACAAAGTTTATTAAATGGTCAAAAATACTGAGTGCGCATATAAGCAAAACTAAAAAAAATATGGCTCTTCTTTGGCACCCCGAAAAAAATCATAATACAAAAAAAAATTGGAATCAGTACAAAGTATGGCCTCCACGCTGGTTTATTACGGCCCTACATCTATCGTGCATCGACAAAATGAGATTGTCAATGTCTTGTTGAGGTACATTTGCCCATTCAGCGATTTAAAGCTCTCTCAATTGAAACGTTGTGTGAATGTTCCCCATATGCGGAGTAATTCTTCGTTGAAGCATGTCCCACACATGCTCGATGGGATTCAGGTCCGGTGATTGTGCTGGCCATGGCAATACATCAACTCCTTCGTTGGTGAGCCAGTCAGTCACTAGACGCGCGACATGTGGACGAGCATTATCGTGCATTAGGTGGAAGTTTTCACCAACAGCACCAGCAAACGAATGGACGATAGGTAGAAGAATGGTGTCGAGGTACTGTCGAGCTGTGAGGGAGCGATTTGGAAAAACGAGATCGGTTCTGCCGCCGATCATGATTCCGCCTCATAGCATTACTGTACCACCTCTGTATGTGTGGACTTCCTGGACGTGTCTCAAACGTTCATTATTTCCAGGTCGTCTCCACAGTCTTACTCGACGAGAATCTGGATGAAATCCAAATCTGGATTCGTCTGTAAACAAAACTGTGGCCCAATCATTTGCATTCCAGTTTTGATGTTCTTGACACCACTCTAATCTTCTACCGCGATTGCCTCTCGACAAAAATGGACATCTAAGTGGCCTTCTGTTGTGGAGATCTGCTTCATGCAGTCGATTTCTGATAGTATCACGGTTATCTTCTTGCGGTTAAGACCAAAAATCGGTCTTGAACTGCAGTTGTAGCGCGTCCTCGCCCTGGATGTTGTTCGGCTGGACTGCCAGTTTCACGGAAACGCCGCCACAATCGACTGATAACACTTTGGGAGACCCCCAAACGAAGTGCTACATCATTTTGTCGCATGCCACCTTGAAGAAGCCCTACAGCTCTATTCATTTCAGCCAATGGTAAGTGATGGTGTTCCATGTTAAAGCACAATATTTCCAGTTTGATTGCTGAGCAAGAACTGCATAGAATGTACAAACGCGACACTTTCAGATTATTCATTTTAGCCGAAAACCTACAGTTTGTAAAAAACTTGATAAAAGATTAGTTACCGTTTTTGCAGGCTTTGTTCAACCCATAGAAATCTACAGGGTGGTCGAGCGTATCAATTTAATCGAAATTAAACGACCTCATGCATTTATTTTTATGATATTTAGTATGTTATAAAAATATCCCTAGACTTTTCCGATGTGTGTAAATAGAACAAATACATGAAATAGTATGAGCAGTTCATTTTTAAAGGTTTTGTCCGATTTAATGATTTACCTGATTCAATTAAATCTACTCCATCATTAAAGATTTTCATGAGCGAACTGTTAAAATATATTCATGATGGAAACTGAAAAATTTCTTCAAAAGTTGAGTTAAAATTATGTATGTATATAAAGTTGCATTATTTATAAATTTTTGATTATATTATATTTTAAGTTACCTAACCTGTATATTAGAGAATCCTAATTCAATAAAAATAAATTACAAAGAAAATATTTTCAACTTTTTAGTTCGATGTTCTTTAAAAACGTGGTTTTTAGTCTTTTTAAACTATATTTATTTTATCTTAACTTTGGGATCAATTAGCCGTATATTGTTTAGAAAAATGACCATTGATATTTTCCGATTCCGGAGAGGGAGCCTGAAAATCAGCTACCAAGCCCAAAGCAGCAGGCGCTGCCTTATTTGTTATCCTCCTTTGTAACCCAAGGAAGTTACGTACAGCGCCATCTGCTCGCGAATAGATCAAGAAATATCAATGAGATTACGTACAGCACCATCTGCCAACAAATAGATCAAGCAATAATGTCGATATATCAAGGAGGTTAGGTACAGCGCCATCTGCCCGCGAATAGATCAAGCAATAATATTGATATATCAAGGAGGTTACACACAGTGCCACCTTCCCGCGAATAGATCAAGCAGAGTTACAAACAAACATACATGCATACATACAGGTGAAGCTTATAAAAGCGTGTTAATTAAAAAAAAACAGAAAGTTTCAATTCTCTTTTCTTCATAATGATTTCCTATCATGTAGTAACTGCAACATCCATAAATTTATACCTCACATCGGTTATAGATAAAATGTAAGAACAACCTTTGTAAGAACAACTTTTAAAACTGTTAACACATTTAGATATCTTTTGACGCAAACTAAACCAGAAAATACGGTTGAAAAAACGAAAGATTATATTTACAATATACCTTGTTCCCGAGGAAAAAGTTATATAGGTGAGATCTCAAGACCACTAGATGTGAAAAAAAATGAACATCGTGAATAAATAAAGAGAAGACAGATGGCAGGATCGGCATTATGTTCTTTTAGCAGGTAACAAGTGTATTTCAAATAGCTCTGTAGAAATGGATTATACCTGGTTGCCATTACTTAGAAAGAGAGGTTGAAAAAGAAAATATGAACCTTCACTGCATTATCATTTCACATCATGCAATTACTTTGCCTTGTGTGTAATCGTATCATGCTAGTCATATTTGCATTTAAACATAGATCAGTTGAACAGCACCATGTGAATAGATTATTTACTATTTCAGTACAATCGCTTTTTAGTAGGGAATCATTCTTGTTAGAAATTATAAGTGATGTGTCATCAGCAGAAACAGCATAAATTCCATTGAGATACAACAAAAACAACACAGGACCCAGAACTGAGCCCTGTGGTACACCTTCCTAACTTTTATGCATCTCACCGACAAACCAAACATGCTAAACAGCTGAAACTGTAGAGACTTCTTCGAGACGACTGTACCAACATAGTAAAATCGCTACATAATTGAATGTACGCCCCACTAAAACAAGATTAGATTTGAAACCTACCTATGGCATCGACCCCGTTCAGATTCAAGAACGGTATACTATTATTTTCCAAGAATCCGTTCAGTGATCCATTCAGAGCAATATAATTGGCATCTCCCCCGATGAGTTTTTGGTGTTTCTTCGATTGTATGTGATCCTCAACGTTGTTGTAGGGCAGGTTGCAAACTGCGCAGTAGCCAGATTGAAGTGCTGGTATCCTCGGTCGTCTGGTCCTAGTCTTACGTGTCATGATTTGGTCATCTGCCGCTTCACTCACGTCATCATTCTTCAAATTCGATTTTGAATTTCTCAGTCTATTTCGATTCGTTCTGTCTAGTTTTCTGACGTCGCTCTGGTCTTGAGTATAATTGAAATTATTTGACAAAACATTATCAAAATAGGATCTAGTTCTCTCCAACATTTCATTACATCATTTCTGAAACAAAAACATAGTTAAAAGGTCTACATATACAGTGTGCAACAACGAAAACTCAACAGAGCCGTTTTTGAATATAAAAAGTAAGATTTTAAAAAAAAGCTCGGACACGTCGATTTCTAATTGAAGGGGGACACCTTTCAGACTAATCAGATTTTTTGTAGTACGCACCCCCTCGGAGAGGTGCGTCCGACGACCCTTATTTAGATAGGGAAAGTAGGTCGAGTGGCACCTTGTTTTAAAGGTCTTTCGAATACCTTTACAACTCTGTTAAAAGAAAATTTTTGTAACGATTAGTTTTCGAGATAATTTGAAGTTAAAATTGCCATGTTAATAATACATTAGACAGACCACTCGGTAACTTGTATGCCTAAATAAAAAATTTTTCGAGCAGTTCTTCTTATCAGTTTTTTGTTAAATAAAATCCCTTTTTTAAAATCAATACCCGCTCCTCTTCTTCCAGTTTCCATTAGTACATCGTTCGATTGTTTTGTTTAAACAGGTCGTGTATTGTTATTTGTTTAAAAATGCCTTACACTACTGCTGAAAGGGTTATTGCTTTATTTTTTGGCAACGACCAAAAGGCTAATAAAACATCAATTTTATTTAACGAGCAAAACCCTGGTAAACACCTAAGCAGAAATCACGTTTTGGATTTGGTCACAAAATTCAGGGAGGCAGGTTCGGTTTTAAATAAGAAATGTTCAGAGAAGGGTAGTGAATGACGATGATGCGATTGGAGTGATTGGTCAAGTCATCGCCAATCCCAGGTTAACTACCAGAGGTTTATCAGCGATGGCCGGAATAAGCCATATGAGCGCATGGAGAATCCTTAAAAACCACAAATTCCATCCTTACAAAATTAAACTTGTTCATGAACTCAATGAGGATGATTTTGACCGAAGACAGGAGTTTTGTGAGGGCATGAGTGAGAGATTAATGCAAAATCCCGAGCTGCTTTATAACATCTGTTTTTCGGACGAAAGCTCATTTCATTTAAGTGGTTGCGTGGACCGTCACAATTGCCGTTATTGGTCGGATGAAAACCCAAGACAATACGCAGAAATACATACCCAACATCCCCAAAAGTTGAATGTCTGGGCCGGAATATTAGGCAATCATATTATAGGTCCATTTTTCATTGATGGAAATTCAACCGGTGATTCTTATTTACAACTTCTTGAAGAGGCAATACAACCTCGTATAGTTGAAATCATTGAACAGGATCCAAGATGTCAATATGAATTTATCCATTTTCAACAAGACGGTGCACCACCCCATTATGCCCAGCAGGTTCGAAATTTTTTGAATAATCATTTTGAAGGACAATGGATTGGCAAAAGAGGTCCAACTGAATGGGCAGCACGATCACCAGATTTAACACCACTGGACTACTTTTTGTGGGGATATTTAAAGTCTAAAGTTTATGCTACACAGCCAGCCAATTTGGATGAATTACGTCGTAGAATTATTGATGAATGCCGAGCTATAACTCCTGAGATGTTGAATAATGTAAGAGCAAAATTCGAACAAAATCTTTATTGTTGCATGGAGCAAAATGGCGCACATTTTGAACATTTACTCTAAATTTCCTTTGTGAGTTACCCTTATTAAGTGTTACTTTTTTGTGTGTGCTTTAAAACAACAACAATTATTGGGATTTATTAACCTTAAAACAGTTTTTTAAACTTTTCTGTGTCATCAGCATTCAAGGAAATCAGCAGGTTGTATTCGTTGTGTAAGTTTTTAGTATGATTCACTTTTTTATCAGAAGCATAAAATATCCACGTCAAAAGGCAACCTTCATAAGGAGGTGCCAGTCAATTTACTTAAAATGTAAAGGTGGTAACCAACCCCATCCCCCGAAAAAATCTCCTCGTAATAAACAAATAATTCTTACTTTTTTACGAAATCAAATGGACACGTATTAGCAGGTTGTCATAAAAAGCAAAAATTTATTTTTTTATGAAAGTTCTGAACGGAAATTGTACCTTAAAAACCTTATTTTCAAAAGAGTTGAACTCAATAAAAATACTTTTAAATTTTCAAATTATCTCGAAAACTAATCGTTACAAAAATTTTCTTTTAGCAGAGATGTAAAGGTATTCGAAAGAACTTTAAAACAAGGTGCCACTCGACCTACTTTCCCTATCTAAATAAGGGTCGTCGGACGCACCCCTCCGAGGGGGTGCGTACTATAAAAAAACTGATTAGTCTGAAAGGTGTCCCCCTTTAATTAGAAATCGACGTGTCCGAGCTTTTTTTAAAAATCTTACTTTTTATATTAAAAAACGGCTCTGTTAGGTTTTCGTTGCTACACACTGTATGTTGAAACTTTATTATAAATTTGATAGGGATAGTATGAAAACAGCAGACATTTATTTTGAATTATATCCGGAAAGAACAGCCGGATAGAACATCAATCGGTATTTTGGACAAATACTTGCCTGAGTACGGTGCATTTCAAAAAACCATTGACAGACCTCGTATTTTGAATAAAATCAGCCAGGGGGTTATACAATCATAACGTCATGATGTTGAACTACATGTTAATTAATGACCAAACCAAAGTTGTGACAGTTTATAGACGTACCTACAGTGTATATGTCGTTTTAACCCGAAGACAAAATATAGGAAATATTTTGTCTTCAGGCGTCAAGGGCAAGATCATGTCATGGATTTTATTATGCATTAAAACCCAGAGAATCTAATTCTCCCTATACAGCAAAATGCACCTATTTCTGAATAATATTCACAATACAAGTTATTAGGTAGGTAAGTATCTTTCTCCATAATTCAAGGGGTAACTTCAATAGGGGTAGGTATAGGGTGTTCACGTTAAGAAGAGAATGACGTCACAAGATGACAAGTTACGGCGATGCCAACATGTGCACTATTTCGAACTTTAAAATATTTTTGTACT
The DNA here is from genome assembly GCF_025532065.1 of Leptinotarsa decemlineata. Classification (NCBI taxonomy): domain Eukaryota; kingdom Metazoa; phylum Arthropoda; class Insecta; order Coleoptera; family Chrysomelidae; genus Leptinotarsa; species Leptinotarsa decemlineata. The sequence goes on from NW_027412534.1 coordinate 283,407, forward strand.
GTTGATATGTTTTATTGCTATTATCCTTACTTACTTTCAGTATTTGTTGAGACTATTTCGACAATGCTTTAGTCATATTGAATATACGCAGGTCTTATCAAAAGAAATGATTAGTTCTGAAAAGAAAAGAAGGACTGGCAGTTTTCCAGTTTTTTTCGACTCGGCAACGTCTGAAATTTTACTATCAGTTGAACAACTTACAAAATGAAATGTTACCAGTTTCATTGCTGTTGAACGCATTTCAGTGGGAATTTTAACGTTGTTATGTTGGATATACAAAATTACCAAAAATGACGTCATTCTCTTCCTAACGTGAATAGCCTATACATCCTATTATACTAAACGTTGTTCCTTTATTGTATTTAATGGTCAAACCTTAAGGCAATACTGTCATGCTAGTGGTAAAGTAGCCTCTACTAAATTTTGTTTAGTAGTCTGGGCCACAAGATCCTTTTTTTTGGAACTTCTGTCCAAGGGCACCGAAAATTATGATCCCGGGCTCATTCGATTTGGAATGACCTCTAGCAAAAATTTCAAGAGGAGCTCGAAAAAATTGCTCAAGACTCAAAATACAATTTTCTCACGATCTTGGTAGAAAGTAAAGGCTCGATTAAATGTCATTTTACTATCACTCACCTACTTTTAGCACTAAAACTATTTTTGAAGTTGATTTAGATAGCAAATGTTCGAATATGATATTTTATGAAAGAATTATGTTTTTATTCGTTTTATATTTAATTTAGGAAATCAGGCTTACAAACAAATTGTTTATTTGTAATCTATTATCGTATTGACAATAATGCACTGCAAAAATTGTCTCATTTCACAAAAAAAATAACGAATTCGATAAAATGTAAATACATAAGAGAGGGCAATGATTTTCACATAAATCCCGTCAAATATAACCGCTAACTCACCTTCTTACTTGGGGCTAAAACTTCATAACAAACTTCCCGAATCATTCAAAACTACTGATAGAATTCAGGTTTTCAAAACCACCCTTAAAAGGTTTTCATTACATCATAATTTTTATACCATAGATGCATTTCTCAATCTTCCTTAATTTTTTTTCTCTATCACATTAATTTAATGAAGCTGTAGTTGAATGAAGTTGATATGTTTTGTCCATCATTATATGTCTATGACAATCTTTCATATTTTGTATGTTTGGTTTAATTTTATTTCAAGTAATATTTCACGTATTTATGTGCAAAATGCTATTTGACCTGTCCTAAAACTTTGTAAGTTCTACAGGATTAGAATTGTCGTATGTCGTGAACCTAACCTAATAGAATTTGTCTTTGCAGTTATCCATATTTTAACAAATTTGTAGATACCTCACCCCACGATAAGGGGTGTAGACACGCCGGTAAATTCTACGAAAACAAATCTCGAGAAGTCTGCAGAGAAACTCTACCACCAATATTTACATTAATTATGGGTCTGGCATACCTGCCTTCTCAACATAAAAGTCAGAAATGTTGCAAATAACAAAGAAAACGGTCAAAGTTGCCTGCCTGCAAGAGTTATAAAATTCTACAACAATTTTACAACGTTGCCCAAGTATCAATGTGACGAATATAATTTGTTTTTATTTATCAAGCGACTGCAGTAGGCCATATTTCAAAATATGGGAAATAAAGAGAGGGGAGTAGACGAACTAAATCACGAAATCCTGATTGGTTTATGTGGCAACTGCCAAAACGGATCCATTCGTCAATAAAATCAGATGGTACGTAAAAATATGGCAACGCTGCATTATCATCCCAGCTGCTAGAGGGGCATGGTAGTTAAGGGAAAGAGGTTGTGTACATTGTTGCCATGTTTCAATAAGCAACTCCCTATTTACAGAAATTACGCAAGATTTTATTGGATCCGTTTGAAAAATGGAATGCAATTACTTTCAATCCAGTTTAAATCTGTTTCAAACACAATATAATATATAAATAATTACGTCATCTTTTATAATTTCCAAACGGAAGAAATGCTTGAAAAATAATGTGAAATATCATTTTTACACTTCCTATTCCAAATGAGATGTATATTTTCTGAAAATTAATGTCGTTTATAAACTCTTCTTTTTTTAATCGCTTGTTTTTCTCGAGTAGGTGTTTGTCAAAACTACAGAAGTGCTTCAGCTCGAAGTTCAACTCAATACACCTCGAACTAAACTTCTTGACAACTTTTTTTCTTAAAGAACGGCGTCGCTATGGAAAAAATTATAATTTCTTTCAAATAAGTGGGTATTGACTGATAGCACTTGAAACATATTTTCCAACTTACGAAAGTTGATTAGACAATTATCTATTTACTAATCTAGATTTTTATTGTGACACATGTTACTTCAAACATTACACATAACATTTTTTAATCTTTATCATAAAAAGTGTACTTATCCCAAAGACAATTTTGAACTATTGAAGCAATTTATCTGTCAAATTATTGCCATTTATGTTAGCTATGTTATTTATAATTTGTAAAAGCTCATGGCTTTACATTTTACTCAAATTTTATAAGATTGGAATTTTATCTTGTTAACTTGTATTTTTTTGTAAATCAAATTTACCTACAAGCATTTTTTAGAAACTATATTGACGAATCTTATCCTCTCAAAACTATTTTAGAAATTGTGTTCACGTATCTAAAAACTGTGTTTCTTGAGACTAATAAAATTATTATTATAATAGTCTGTTTTCCCAACAAATCACCATGGACAGATATAACATTCAACAACACGTGCAAATAATAAAATTGTTTCTATCAAAGTGGGTGTTATGTTCGAGCAACGTATCGCGCGCTTGTCCCATTTTACGGTCGCTTAATGAATGATCCGTTATAAAACATTCAACGAGTGTGGAACTAAAAAATATATAGTCTTTTGATTCCATATCTCTGTCCCCTTCATACAATATCTCTAACAAGAAACAATTGTTAAAATTGGACTTTGCAATCATTGATTTTTTAAATTCGGATAAAATCGCTGTTGGTTGATCTGGCAACAATGCAACGCTATAAAAGTAGAGTGAGGCAGTTTTATTTGGTTGAGCGGTAGGCAGTAAAGCAGGTCATTCCGGCCGTTTACCTATTCGTGCATTTATGCAGTTGTAGGAACGAATGCAATAGAAACTGCAATGGAATATTTGCGTTACATAAACTTATTTTATCCCTAATAATGGAAAAGTAACTGAAATTGGCAGTGAAACCTTTTCAAATTTGTCATTTTCACCCTCAACTCAATTCAAGAGGTTCAATAAGTGCATGCAATACAACCGATGTTTAGCATAATATGCAAAAAATACCATGAAAAATAAAATAGATTCTCAAGACTTGACATAAATCCACTGGGTAATAACCTAACCTAAATCTCTAACTTGACGTTTCAAAACGTAGATCTGTAAATAATAAAATTTCAAGCAAGAAACAAAAAAAATTTTAAACAGTAAATAGTAGTTTACGTTTAAAACGCAAAATTCACCTCAATATTTCTCTATTGTACATACTGTTATTTAGTTTGGATCAAGTATAATGGCCCTCGAATAAAAACAGAATTATCTTAAACTGAACTGAACACTTGGATAACGATTTATAACAACAAGTTTTTTACAATATAAGCACCAGTAAACAAATAAACTAACCTGATTTCATTGTATTAATTCAAGTTGAGGATTTCACAAAACCAATGAACTGTATAAAAAATACATTCAACGCTTTATTTCAACTCGAAACCTCAATGTTGTTTTACAATATATCGCTGACACGTCGTTTATATTCAGCTGCATTCCACTTTTATAAACACGAACTGGGAGAACGGCACCGACTGGCTCTGGCTATTCACTGAATCACGGCCATTATCCTACGCTGGCTTCTACACGCCCTAAACTGAGCTGTCTATGATGTATTAGCGTTCACTTTTTATCTGCATGAAATACTGGTCATTCATACGTCGGAATATATCACAAACACAATTACTATTTGAAATATTTATGGAAATCCACAATTCACGGCAAATTCAAAACAAACTCCAATCCGCCACCATAAAGATGAAGCAATTAACCAATAAGAATAAGCGAAGGTGGCGCCACCATCGTTGATGATCCCTGTTTCTTCGAAAAGATGACACCGACAGAGGAGTAAGGAATGGAATGTTTACGGAAATAATCGGTGGAAGGAGATAGCAATTGTAATTTTATGTTGAGTAAAGGTTTCCCGGCGAAGTTCAATATTATTCAGAAAACTTTTCCTGGAGAATCAGATTTTGTTATCAGAATAATGAGGTCGATTTTGTTCAGAGCTGGTTTTGAAATTTAATCTGTAGAAAACATACTAAGTACTTCTGTTTTGCCTCTTGTTCTAAAATTTTATTCACAATAGAACTTCATGCATCGGGTTTACTGGGAATGTACAGATCTATGTAGGTATAATCGTCATAAAAAAATAGTACGTGGTACATTATTTCATCTGCCTTTTATGTTATCATTTCTGACAATGATGAAAGTTGAATCTACCCCATTCAAAGGTTATAGTTTACTACTGAAAAAGAACATCGAACTAAAAAGTTCAAAATAATTTTTTTGCAGGCGCTTGATATACAAAAATATGGCACAAAGCGCCTTCGCTTTTGCTTATTTGAAAAAAAATATTTTCAACTTTTTAGTTCAATGTTCTTTGAAAGCCTGTTTTTAAGTTTTTTATACAATATTTATTTTTCATTTTTTAGTTTCGTATGCTATAAAAGCGTGTTTTTTAGTCTTTTTTAACTATATTTATTTTATCTAAACTTTGGGATCAATCAGCCGTAGGTATATTGTTTAGAAGCAGGTTAGATACAACGCCATCTGCCCATGAATAGATCAAGCAATAATGTCAATAATTCTGTCAAATACAGATCCCGATATGAAATGAAAAGGAAAGTTACAAACAAATAAACATACAAACATACAGGTGAAGCTAATATAAAGCCTGTAATAATAAAAACGATGAAAAATTTGAATGCTATGTGTCTTCTACAGAGTTCTACATCGATTATTTGCACTAGTCCTGTTTAACCGGTTGATATGAACACAATGAGATCGGAAATCATGACGCGAGGTGTCGGCACAATATCTCCGAGTTTGTAATGATCAATTTTGAAAAAAAAATGAGTGAAAGCAAGCGATTTGGCAGTGTTTCTCTGCAAAAAGTAGACGAAACAATATTCACTAGTATTCCAGTTGATACAAAAAAGACCCATAAAGAAATCTGGAAACATTTCATTATATTTCGCAAGGAAGGCATATGAAATGAAAGTTGATTCATTCATGGAGAATACTACACGGGCTAAAAAGTGTCAGACCTAACACATAGATGGCGCTAGCCTTATTGCATTTGCCGCTCTTTCAGTTAGTGCTAACCTTCAAAAGAAATCTGTTGAAATTTCATGATATTCTGCTCATAGATTTCTGAGTTATTGTGCTAAGAGTGACACTACTTTCGTTATTTACATAACAATGAAGCAAAAATTTCGTGTTTAAATTTTACACTGCTTCTTGATGAGAAAAAATACCGTTCAAGCGAAGTAATGGCTTGAAAAGTGTTATGAGGATTCCGCTCCATCAAAAACAACATTTAAACGTTGTGGTTTACTGACTTCAATCGTGGTCGTAGAGACAGTGATGTTGCAGAACGCAGTAAACTTCCAAATGAGGCAGTAAACATGTCACAAGTCAATAAAACTGATAACAATTTATACTATATTTACTACTAATGAATGAAACTTCAACAATAATAATAATGATATATAAAGAACAAACAATGGAACATATTCCCTCAGAGAAGGTGTTCAAAATGTCTACCAGCTTCTTCTTCACTCAGGAACACCTTTTCAGAACGTTTTTTGCCGAATTAATCAGTTCATTAGGAGTGATGAGAGAAGCAAAACTTTGCATCACTGCCGCTTCCTATTTGTATCTAGAATTGGTAAGATCGTTCAACCTTTTCCAGAGGTAAAAGTCCATGCGCGTTAGGTCCAGTGACCTGGCCGGCCAATGGTTGGATCCTTGGTTGGCTATCCGATTTTTACCAAAATTTGCAGACAAAAAATTGGTGACAAATGCAGTGTTGTGAAGCGAAGCTTCGTCTTGTTGAAAATATATTTTTCTGAGCTCCAGTAGTGGCAATTCATCAACAAGAGGTTCGATATTCTGCCTTAAAATTACTAAATACTTTTGAGATGTTAGAGTGCCATTGTAAATGAACGGGCCGATGATTCTACCCCTAAAAACACCTGCCCACACACTAAATCAAAATTTTCCTTGTCTTCTGTGCTTCACAATAGAATGAGGATTTTGTTGTGCCCATTTCAATATGGTTTTGGATCTCCAAGTGGTGGTGAAGCCGTATCCCACGCTGCTCGAAGATATATTAATGAACACGAGTCGAAGGACGGAAAAGTTTTCTTAAATTGGATTTTAAGAATGCTTTCAATATGCTGAATCGAGACTCCATTTTGAAATCGGTTCAAAATAGTGTTCCAGAGTTATATCTTTTTGTATTTCAATGATACTACCAGCCTTCTATACTGATATTTGACACACAATATCATCAAGGAGATCAATTAGACCAGCGGACTCCAAACTACGGCCCGCAGGCCAAATGCGGCCCGCCAGTGTCATCAATCCGGCCCGCGACAGCCAATGATTTACTGTTATCAATCTGGCCCGCGACAGCCAATGATTACCTAATTGTTGTTACTATTGCTGTGAAGAAGAAAACACAGAATGATAATTACTCGGTTTAATTTACTTGCAAGGTAAAACTTAACGACATAAATGATGACAAAGAAAACCTAGGTATCTAAGTTTGAGACAATACTTTGTAGTTGTGGATCAATTTTACTTGTACCAATTATCAAAAGAGATTTAAGATGCTCATCGGTTAATTGAGATCTGTAAACATTATTTGTGTACTTCATCTTGGAAAACGTTTTCTCACACAAGTAAGTAGTAGATACCAAAAACAGAAAACAACCCACGAGCAAATTTATGCAAATTATCAAATTGTTCCAGTGGAAGACTCTTATAAAATTCCAACAAAGATGAATTTTGATATTTGTTCTTGAGCATATCACTGCACCGTAAATCAATAATTTCCATTTGGACTTCCGGAGCCAGGGTTTCAATGTCAGAATCAAAAGAATTTTGAAAAAGCTTAATTTCATTCGCAATGACATCAAAATCTGAAAAACGAGTATCAAAATTTATCTTCAAAGCACTCAAAGTTTCGATTGCAAAATTGACGGGAAATTCAGTCTTTGTAGTGTGGCTGAATATTTCACATGTTTCAAAATGTGCGAAACATTTTTTACGTAATTGAGATTGAAATAGTATTATTTTCTGTCTGAAGGATTTGATATTGATGTATAAATCAGGAAGAAGCTGATTTTCTCCTTGCAATCTCAAATTTAGTTCGTTCATATGATTTGTCAAATCGACATAGAAGGCTAACTTCCACATCCATTCACTATTTTCTAAATCGGCAAAAGGGCGCTGCTTCTCATTTAAAAAAATTTCGATCTCTGCTCTAAGTTCAAAAAAGCGCTTAAGGACTTTTCCGCAACTAAGCCAGCGTACGGCAGTATGATATGGTAAATCATTTTCTCCAATCTGTTGAATAAACTCGCGGAATTGTCGGTGATTCAGCCCAGTGGATCTGATGAAGTTAACAACTGATATGACTGGTTTTAGAACTTCAGACATATCCAAACATTTTCCGCATAAGGACTGTTGATGAATGATACAATGTAAGACTAATGGTTTCGAACCACCATGATTTTCTACACCCTTGGACACCAGTGCAACCACTCCTTTATTTTTACCACAGATATTTTTGCCTCCATCAGTTGTTATAAATTTCAAATTTCTCCATCGAAAGTTCTTTTTATTAATGGCATTTTCAACTCCCTTAAAAATATCTGCCACAGTTGTCGTGCAGTGAATACTATCAATATCAAGAAGTTCTTCATACACTTCATATCTTTTATCTACTCCGCGAATAAAAATCAACACCTGAGCAGTATCTGACACATCCGTTGACTCATCCAATGCTAGAGAAAACCACTCATGATGTCCATTTTTGTCAGACAGTTGAGATGATATATTTTCTGCGATGTCTTGCACCCTCCGAGCCACGGTGTTTGCTGACAAACTGACACTTTTAAATAAATTAACCTTTTCGGGGCATATTTCTTCGGCTACTGCAATCAAGCATTCTTTTATCATTTCTCCATCGGTGAATGGTTTGCCACGTTTTCCGATTTCAAGAGCCACACGAAAGCTGGCGCGAGTTGCAGACTCTTGTTCAGTATTCGCTTTGGTAAACAAATATTGCTGCGATTTGAGTCCGCGTTTCAAAGCTTCAAATTTTTCCTTCCGCAAACTTCCTGTATATTTGGAGTAACTTTGAAGATGTTTCGATTCATAGTGTCGTTTAATGTTATAGTCTTTAAGAACAGCTATTGGTTTCATTACAAATTAAACATAGCGCCTTATTACTGGAGTCAATCACAAAATACTGAAAGTTCCATTTTTCTTGGAACGTTCTGCATTCACTGTCGATTTTTCGCTTCTTTTCCATACTAACAAATCACACATAAAAACAATAAGTCAAATCAAAATACTTTTATTGACGGGTATTACTTTATTTCACAATAGACAGTTTCGCTTCCTTTGCATTTCCTACGCAGACTAACTTGCAGTTGCGCCGCTAGCCTTTTTAAATGAAATTATTACTGCCATCTCGAGGTGATCGTAATTCACTAGCTAGAACCAGAACTTTCTCGAACCAACGCGGTAATTCCAAATATTTAATTACGCCTAATGCCACCTAGCGGGTAGCTGAAAGAAATAGTACATAGTACCATTACTCGCCACTAGATGTCGTTAAGTGCCACAAGACACAATAATAATTTAAATGCAAAAAAAGCGTAAGTTTGCTTAGGTCACGCACTTTGCGACTATCCTAGTCTAGAAATATAGTTAAGGGCAGAAATTGGCCCTTGGAACAAACTGAAAAAATCATTATGGCCCGAAGGCTTCAAAGTTTGGAGATCCCTGAATTAGACTATAAGGAAGTGCTCAATGCCTCAAAAAGTCAAAGGAAATTGGGCTTGAACTAAACTTCCATAAATGTGAACGTCATTTTCTAAATTAACCTGATTTGAATATTTCGAGAAAATTCCAATCCTGGAATCAAAATAATTGACAGAACTAATTCAATTCTTCTTGGTTCCCCTCTCACAGAAGAATCATTCATCACTTTTTTTGACGAAAAATTACATAATTTCAGAATTATGTCTTCTCGTGTTCATGCTCTTCCAAGACATGTAGCTTTCCACCTTGTCAGAAACTGTTTGACTATTCCAAAGCTCCTCCATCTCATGAGATGTTTTTCAACCTGGCATCACCAAACTTATCAGATCAAGTTTGATGAAAAAATTCGTAACACTCTTCGACTTTTGTTGAATGATCAATTGGAGAGCAATGCATGGAATCAGGCTACTCATCCTGTATCTTCTGGCGGTTTAGGCATTCGTACAATCACTGATCTTTCACTACCTATCTTTCTTTCTTCAAGTTATAGTGTGATCAATATGATATATTCAATTTTACCACCCTCCTTTCCATCGGATAACAATTTGAGGAAGGCCGAACAACTATGGATCTCATGAACTAACCTAGAAGTGCCAAGAACCAGAAAAAATCTTCAACAAACCTGGGGTACTCCTCTTGTAGAAATGCCTTGAATGTTAGACTTGGCTAAATCTCCTATAGATAAGGCACGTTTAAAAGTAGTATCATCAAAACATGCAGCAGGCGCATGGTTGGATGCCTTACCAGTTTCATCCCTCGGTACATTATTGGACGAAGCCTTCGGTTAGGTTCCAATATTTCTATTTAACTACAACTCAATCCATGATCTCCTCGGAAGTAGACTCCCGAGGATATCATGGATTGAGTTGTAGATATTGCGCCGGACACTTTTTCCGTCATCAAGCTGTAAATGATGTCATCAAATGTGCCTTAGGTTCAGCAAATATACCTTCCATCTTAGAACCCTCAGGCACTTACAGTGATGATGGGAAACGACCAGATGGCATGGGAGAAGAAAACCGGTTGTCTGGGATTTCACCTGCGTCGATACTTTGGCTCCTTGTCACGTTTCTTCGACTTCTATATCCAGCGGTGCAGCGGCTCCATCAGAGGAATTGTCAAAAACACGAAAATACAGTTATTTGGGAGATAATTTAATTTTTTATGCAATATGAGTCGAAACATTTGGTACCTTAGGCCCCCAAGCATTGGAGTTCATTCATGAAATCGGCATTAGGATCTCCAAAGAGACGAATGACCCAAGAGCTACCTCTTTCTTGATTCAAAAAATTAGCATTCTGATTCAAAGAGGAAATGCAGCTTCATGTTCAGGTACAATTACTCAATCAAAAACCCTAAGTGAATTATCAATGTTTCCCATGAATAAAATATATCGGCATCTACCTTATGATAGTACAGCCAATCCTGTCCTATCCTTATCCCCAATCGAGCATTATCTGTCACAAATCTGTTTCACCGATGCCGCTATCCAATTCTCATGTTTTCACGCAACGCAACGAATATGTCCATACAGTACAAGAATTGCAGTTGTGGAAGTGCAGTTGTGTGGTGGAAGACTCGCAGCAAAACGGTCAAGCTTTGACAGAAAAGGAAGTGGGAACTCTAAATGAGGCTGGGTTTAGTCCTCTGGCTGAGCCCACACAGTCCTCTAAAGAACCAATTCAGTTTTGAGTGAGTTTGAGCAGTTCTGCTTCGAATTCCGTATCCTACCAATCCAATAATCGTTTCCGTGTTTACTCAGAAGATAGTTATAATAATAATAATAATAGTAATTTATTTCCCTGAGACAGTTACAAACCATATGGAAAAAGTCACTTGTTTACATTTAAAATACAATAATACTAATACTTATACTTACTAATACTAAAAAATTTATTTCACCGCAAATTGCCACGACAAATATTCAACCAGTTTATAAAAACACTGTTCTGTCAAAAAGGATTTTAAATTATATTTGAATGATTGTTTTGTTATGCAGTTTCTCACATTTGAAGGAAGAGAATTGTATATTTTAGGAGCCATATGACTGTAGTAGAGTAGTGGCAAACATAGTATCAACAGTTACAACAATAGATCGGTGATACATTCTTCAGTCAAAACTATACTAAAACCAATAATGATTGAGAGTAGAAGTGAGCCCAGTTGACAGCAAATCGGGGGCGTGCTTATTAATTTTTGAGAGGGTTAAGAATGAAAGAAAAATTCTTAGTACAATTAGTTAAAATATTCATACACATTTTTTTATTCATTTCATTAAAACTTTGCAATATCGTAATTTACCTAATCGTTGTAGTCATTAGGTGGGCCTAATGAAAACGGAGTAATAATCGTGGTAATTATAGTAGGTACCAAATAAATTAATAATATTAATAAAAAACAATATATATATATATATATATATATATATATATATATATATATATATATATATATATATATATATATATATATATATATTTCACTATTGGGTTGCAGCAATTGATAAGTGAACTCTTTATAACTATTCTCAAGCTTTCGAGTAACTTAAACTCATCGTCAGGGGTACTAGAAAATACAAATTACAAATTTTTGATAATAGAATATAATATAAATGTAAATGTACGAATTTTCGTCTAATCTTCAACCTCAGATTCGTCACTGTTGCTACCGCTATCATCAAAGTGAATTATGATTGGTTCAATATTGTGTTCAATACGGTTGTCTATTACGTCCCACATTTTTTGCTCCTCTTTTAAAACATGCTCCATGTATTTCTTCCAGTCTTCTGCAGAAACAGTTCGAATAGCTTCTTGTAGGTGATGTTGCACATCCATTAATTTAAATGTTCTGTTTTCTCGTGCCACATATCCTTTTACTTGCGCCCAGATTAATTCTATTGGGTTTAATTCGCAGTGGTATGGTGGTAACCTTAAAACTGTAATTCCACGACTTAACGTCATTTCATCCACTGCGAATTTTTTATATTTGTCTATGTGTAATTTTGTTAGCTGAAGTAGTTCTGCCTTTAAACTATCTTTGTTATATTGGATGTTCTTATTAATTAACCATTCTTGAATTGCTGCTTTTTTCCATGATTGTTTCGGTAATGGTTCTAAATGTCGACTATGGTATGGGGCATTGTCCATGACGATGACAGACCCAGATTCCACAAGTTGAATGATGCCTCCAAACCATTTTTCAAACACCTCTTCATGATAGTCGCCTGTTTTCTTAGATTTAAATATTAATTCACCATTTGGTAAAAATCCACTGTCGCTTCCTATATGCGTAACTATCAGACGACTACCTTTTCCAGATGGCTGTTTTAACCCAACTGACAAACCTTCAATAAAGGCTTGTCGTGTACTTGTTATATTACCATCCTGCCATACCTGCAATTTTTTTTGAGCTTCTGAAATTTGTCAATTTTTCTTAGATAGTTTCTTCTCCATGCTATTATTTCTTGACGTTCAATGAGAATGCTTTTCCTGTCAACTTTTCCGTACGTAAATTTCATTTCGTGTACAAGTTTCCTAAAAGTTTCTTTACCCATTTTTGGGACCAATTCATGATCGCTAAGTGCCTCCAGAACTGTTTGTAGTGTGGGCAGCTCATTTCTGAAAAAGAAACTGTGAATAGTTCTGCATATACTGATTTTGGCTTCTTCATCAACTGTAATTTTTTTCGTCCGCTACTAGTTTTTGGCGTTTGTGCGTCCCCATGAATTTCTGCTTCTCTTAGTATTTTGTAAATCGATGATTTTGGTACACCGGTATAATCAGAGCACATATCAACTAATTTATCTTTTGTAATTGTGGAACTTAATGATGTAGAAATGCCCGGTTGGTTATTCGGAGGTACACACGTAGAATTACAGCACATATGCACAAAGTCATCTTTTGGTGGCTGATGATCTCTTTCAAGACAGTGAAATACTCGCAGTACAATTTGTTTTTCTCTTACTGACCGAGACTCCGACCGTTTTACCTTTTTCGACGTGGAAGGCCCGACCATGTCTCCCATTTTTTGAGTAGTTTGAGAACGGTGTAGAAATATAATTATGTAACGCTTGAACACTTATTAGCACTGTTATTTTCACCAATTGTTATCACAACACGTCGATTGCTGACTAACTTAACTGTAAAACGTACAATTCATGCTGTATAATTCACAAACCATTGATACGCTCATGGCTGCAAGTACATTAGTGAGGACTGCAACGATGAGATGGAAGTTACGGTAAAGTGACAAAGACAGAAATATCGTTGCGTACAGCGTTGCCACTAGTTGTAATAAATATCTAACACTATACAGAAAATAATGAATTTTAACTGATCAGTAATCAGGAAATGAATAAGTATTACTCATTACAAGCTCATTATTGATTTTTGTCATGATTAATACATTTTAATCGTACTAGTATTGTGTATTATCTATAATTTGCCACAACCTACAACTCTACTGCTTACTATATTTTGATTTTGCTATAAACTGGTAACGTAAAATTTAGATATGACAACGCGCTTTACTCTCAATCATTATTGGTTTTACTATATTGGTGTGATATTGGGTTCAATGGGTTAAAAAATCTTGGAAAAACTTGTTTCATGTACAGTGTAATCCAATGTTTATCAAACACGGGATGGTTGCTGGAATACTTAAAAAATGATACATACTTACATGAAAGATATCAATACTAGTATTTCTAGTATGAAAGGTGTTTTAATCAAAGCGTTCGCAAAAGTTATCAAGGAATTGTGGTCAGAAGATTTATCTGATAAGAGTAATTGACACAGTCTACTTCAAAAGTCAGATTCAAAGATTTGCCCCTCGATTCATGGGTTCTGCCCATTAAGACGCCCACAAATTCCTTCGATATCTATTAGAAGGTTTACATGAGGACCTCAATAGAATTACTGAGAAACCTGAACTGATCTTAACGGAGATTGACGAAAAATTGAGCGACAGCAGAGAAGCACAAGAGTGCTGACTGAGATATTTGAATATGAACAACTCTAAGATTGTAGACTATTTTGTTGGTCAATTAAAATCCACTATGAAGTGCACACACTGATGTGGACACTCATTAGTAACCTTCGATCCTTTCTGGGATTTGTCTCTTCCCATACCACAGAGAACTGGCCAATTGAGTTTGTCACATTGCTTGGATTCCTTCACAAGAGAAGAAATTCTAGATGGAGACGAAAAACCAATGTGTTCGTGGTGCCAGCAAAGAAGAAAATGTACAAAGTCCTTGTCAATTTATAAGTTTCCCTGTATTTTAGTAATTCATTTGAAAAGATTATCTCCAACGGAAAGATTCAGATTGACTTTCCTTTAGATGAATTAGATATGAGATGGATGATTCCACTTTTGTTTTCAATTTGTGAAAACATAAAATCAGCAATAAGTAATTATTTGTTGAACGTAGCACGCATCTTACATTTTTTCATTTTGAAATATTTAATTTCATATTTGACTTACTGTAGCAGTCCTTTTCTTCGAACAAAAATCTCTTTATGTATGATACCTACCATAGGGGAAAGCCACCACTGATCGTTCGGCAATTGTCTGGCAGATAACTATATTGGTTAAATCACAGACCATGGTCCATGGTTTGTGAGTCTGTGGGTTAAATGAAATGTCAAAATTTTTGACAAATGTCGTGATTTTAAAATTTACAGAATGTTATTATTGTAAAGTGTTATAGGTTTTTTGGAGTATTGAGATATTTCAAGCACAGAAGTTGTGAAACAGAAAACGAAGTACCGGATTTTATTTGTTGAACGGTAATTTAGGGTTATGTCACAGAAGAGTGAATTTTATCATGTTATGTCATAACCCAACTTCTATAAGTATGGTTTGCGAGAATGAAGCAGTAGCTGTTTTATATGGGTCTCAAACTGGTAATGCCCAAGATTTAGCAGAGAGGATTTGGAGAGAATCTAAACGTTTTTACTTTAAGACTACAGTGCAGGCTCTAGATGAATACAATGTACTGGAATTGATAAACGAGAAGTGTGTCATATTTGTATGTTCCACAACAGGGCAAGGTGAAGAGCCAGATAATATGAAATCATTTTGGAAGTTTCTTTTACGAAAAAATTTACCACCCAATATCTTAGATAACGTAAAGTGAGTTTAAAATTCTAACTCGAGACCATTCTCTGTGATGATATTGTTTTAGGTTTGCTGTGTTTGGACTTGGAGACTCCAGCTATGCAAAATTCAATTTTGTAGCTAAACGACTTTATAAAAGATTATTGCAATTAGGAGCCAAACCAATTTTGCCTCTGGGTTTGGGGGATGATCAGCATGACTTGGGGTACGATGGGGCTGCTGATCCCTGGATGGAGAATCTATGGGAAAACCTGTTACTTTCATATCCACTGCCACCCAGGATTGAACCGCTGCCAAGAAATTCTACAATAATGCCCAGGTAAGCTGGAATTATTGTCAAATTAGTCAAAAAAGTTTTTTGATTGTATGTTATCACATTTTCAAGTAAATTTAGCTGCGAATGTAGATTCGTCTTATGATCTACCAAGGTTCAAAAATGCCAAAAAAAGCACGCCAACTTCGATCAAATGTCGAGGTTTTGCTCACTGGTTTCTTCGATTACCGTGGTGTACTGCATCAGAAGTTCTTGTCATATGGTCGTACCGTCAATAAGGAGTATTATCTTGAAGTTATGTGCCGCTTGCGAGAAACAATGCGAACAAATCATCTGGTATTGTGAAAAAACAACTCATGGCTTTTGCATCACGATAATGCACCTGCTTACCCATCATTACTTGTTTGTAATCATGCCTCAGGCACCGTATTCACCAGATTTGATTCCCTTTGATGTTTCCAGGTTTCCAATATAAATATTGAAATAACCGTAAGGATTCTATGTTCTTTACATACGTACCTGATAGCCCTTTTCTGCAAGACAAAAACTGACTGCATAAGTTTTTTACTGCAAACACCCCAAAAGGGTATACGATACCTCAGATGAGAGTCTATTAAGGCATGCTTGCTTTCGCTGCAACAAACCTCAGTTCCTTTGAGATGTTTCTCAGTGCGAAACATCCTGATGCCAATTTTTTGTTGATGTGTGCAATATACTGAGAGAATTTTAAATTTTCATCTAAATAAATTCCAAAAAATTTCAAAGTGGAGTTATTTTTTATTGTGTTATTGGGTATATCAGGTTTATTACACTTGAATCTTAATATATTTGTTTTGCTGGTATTCAATGATAGAAGATTCGAGTCAAACCAATTCTTAACTTTTTTCATGCTTTGGCACATTTTGTTATGCAATCTGTTTATGCCCTTGTCATGCCACACTAATATGGTGTCGTCAGCAAATAAGGTAAAGCTTCCTATAATCGATATGTTGGTCAAATCGTTAATGTATAACAGAAACAGTATAGGACCTAACACAGAGCTTTGAGGTACTCCACAGTTTATCTCTCCCACGTCCGAGTTAGATGACGTTCTTACAAATTTTTTTCTGTCAGAAAGGTATGAACTAATCCAAATATGACTGTGGTCCCTAAAACCATAACTTATGAGTTTTCGAAGCAATATGCTGTGATTGACACAGCCAGGGGAGTAGTTGTTTTCCGATAGGTAGGTATATATATAGGTATATATAGGTAGGTATATATAGTGTAGGTATATCTGAGATTGACTTGATCGTTTAAAGTTAATTTCTTTAGATTTGAACACATTTATGATTCTCAAAATTTATGTTCAGTGGTATGATTTATAATTATGCCTCGTCTAATATTAGTTTTGGATTATAATTGACAAGGTTATATACGAGTATATCATACTCGTTGGTCAAAAAACTTTGTGCAGATGTCTGAATTGAGAAGCATCCTAGATTTATTGGTATTGTTTTGTAATACCATGTTTTATTTCATCAACAATTTGTTGGTTCGGGCACTTGTTGTTTTTGAGAAATTTTAAAATAGCACTGTATATTTTAATGTTTGGTATATTTATAGGGTGCTTGATTTTCAAAACATGTTTGGCATCTTGTAAAGACTTGAGACATCACCTTTACTGGCTTGGTTTTATTAGGTATACACATTCCAAATCGTAATAATTATAAATCTTGTAACAGACGGCGCAAGTATGTAAAATTCCTCTCAAACAACATAATAAAGTTTAAGGTCTTAAATTCTATAGTAATACTGAGATGCAGTAAGTCTCCAACAGATGGCGGACAGTTGTAAAATTTGTTTCGAAGTAAAGAGAAAATTTGCAGTAATAATTTTAAAAAACAATTTAGTCTTGATGTTTTGAATTGAAGTTTAATTCCAAATATTAATGGACTAAAAATATTTTTCAAATCAATCTTTTGATTTGATATGAAATAATAGAATTAGATTTTAAAATGTATCTCCCGTTTCGTTCAAAATTTTTTTCTGTACTAAATCACGGGTAATTAAAAATATTTAAATATTTCATCTCTAGTACAAAATTTTGCTAACACTTATAATGTCTTAAAATATGTTTTTTATTTTGATTTATTTTTGAACAACCTATCAACGAGGTCTTGTAGCGCCATCTGCCCGCGAATAGATTAGGTAATAATTGATACTTACGTACAACGCTATCTGCCTGCAAATAGATCAAGCAATAATACCGATAATTCTGTCGATACAGATCCCGAGCTAGAGAGTTACAAGCAAACAATCATACATACAAACATACATACATATATACAGGTGAAGCTAATATAAAGCGTGTAAAAATTGCATGAATTGTTGCAATACATTCGTTCGTAGGTATTCATTACCCTTAGAGGACAGAAACAATGTAAAGTCGTCTGCATACGCAGTATAATCAGCAGTACTAATCATCGCATCATGATGATTCACATACAAAGTTAATAGAATTGGACCCAAGATCGATCCCTGTGGAACTCCCATTTCGATTTCCTTACTATTCGAGCGTATGCTTTTAATTTAGCTATTATGCTGAAACTTGAGTGTTTTCTCTTTGTTAAAAAGGATGAAATCCAGTTTAATGGTATACCTCTCACTCCATAACTCTCCAATATCTTCATCAATTGCTGATGGATCACACAATTGAAGGAGCTATTCAAGTCGCAGAATATTGTAACATGGCATTCATCCGCATTGATAAACTGTGCCGTGGATGTAGTCATGTTACGTCGAAAAACGTGTTGATTATTACTAATGACTTTGTATTTTCCCAAAACTGATGAGAGTATCTAAGAATGTATAGGTATTTTAAAACTTTTGCGAGACTATATGGCACAGTTACTGGGCGATAATTCTATAACAGAGTACGATCTTTTTTCTTGAAGAGAGGTACAACTTTTACTGTTTTGATGCTTTGTGTTATCTGTGAGAATGTGATTCTACTTTCATCTCTTTCAGATGGGACGTCATCACCTCTTTTGGCAGTAATCGTAGACCCAATCAGCAGTCAATATATTATTCCACAAGAAAATCTACAGATTTCGTATCAGTTGTTTTGGAAAATAGGAGGTTGACGTCTCATAATCATTTTCAAGTAATATACTTTTTCAAACTACTCAAATTGTGTTTCATATCATATCTGTATATTTATAAGTGATCAGATTTTTCAACTAAAACTGTAGATACATAGAAATTTTGTGCACATAGATTTTCATACTTGTTTTTTGTTTCTGCCATTTCGACAATAAAGTGATTTTGATTAGATAAGGGTAGTGTTGCCCAAAAGTTGAAAGAGCTTCCTTTATATAGTACGAGTAAATACTGAAAGATGTACGAGAGTTGTTTGAAGAGTTTCCGACTTAACAAAGATACAAGACATTTTTTTTTAGATAAAAAAAAATTTTCAACATAGTCTCCTTTGAATTCTACTGGTCGTTTTTCTCTGCAAAATAATAGTTCACAAAGGTGATTGCCTCTTTATTTGACGAAAATATCTGTCCTCCGAGGGCAATTTCTAGATGACGGAACAAAAAGATGTCGCTTGGGAGTAGATCTGGCGAGTAAGGCGGATGGCCAAGCAGTTCAAAACGTAATTCAGAGATTTTCGCCAAGGCAACCGTTGAGTTGTGAGACGGTGCCTTGTCTTGGCGAAACAGGATTTTCTTTTTCTGCAAATGTGGCGGGTTTTTCGCACGTTCTGCCTTTAGATTGTCGAGTAATAATAAGTAGTATGCTCCTGTATTTTTTTCCTTTTTGAAGATAATCGATTGAAATAACTTCATGACTATCCCAAAAAACAGTCGCCAGCCGGAAAAACAGTTTTTCCTTCTTTTGGAGCCGGTTTCTCGTTTGCAGTAATTAATCAGCGTCTAAACTCGGACTCATTGCGCATCAACTGCGCTAACAGAACGTTGAAAATGTTCATTCGAACTCGTTTTTGGTCCAACGTGAGCAAACGCGGCACCCAACGCGCGGACAGGTTGCTCATGCCTAAATGTTGATTCATCACTTGATAAACAAGTTCTTTTGACACGTTCATAACCTCTGCTATTTCTCTCACTTTAATACGGTGGTCACAGAATTCATCTTATCTTTGATTTGCGTAGGCTTATTGCCTTTCAAAAACAAATATTCAATGACAGCTCGATACTCGACTTTGTCCATTTTCATAAAAACACTCATCAACTCACTCAAAGGAGTGTTACTTAACCGCGCGTCCAAAATGACTGAAAATTTGGTGAGTAACTGTCAACAGATGAACCACGAAATCAATTTCAGTTTGAAGAGAAGATACATCAATAGTTATGGTAAATCTGTTGTCACAATTCATGACTTTGAAGTTTCAGAAGTATAACTCGTGGTTTTCCGTTCACATTTACTTTTCCTATGAGGTGACAAAGTTCTAAGTCTTCTCATGACACCCATTCCATCAGTCTCGTTCCCTGTACTAGTTTGTACAGGTTCCGTGTTGGATGTTCGTCTCATATTCTTCTGGGCGTAGTTTTGTTTGTCCATATATAGCCTGCCTCCTGTGATTCAGTGCCTCACATTGGCATAAGATTTGTAGAGCTGTTTCTATCCCTTCGTTGCATAATCTGCAGGTAAGGTCTCCTTTGTACAGCCCCATTTTATTCAGGTGTCCTCTAAACGGACAATGACCGGTTAGTAACCCTGTAATTATTCTGAGCCGATCCCTACTGTATTGAAGTAGTTCTTCGGTTCTTTTCTCGGATGGTTCCCTAATGAAGGTTCTACTGTGTTTGTTGCCAGGTACTTTTGTCCAGTACTCTGTGTGCTTATTAATACTAGAAGTTAAAAGTTTAGTTACTTCTTTTCTGGTATTTTCTTTTGTTTTTTTTTTGGAATGTTGAATATTCTTAGGTTGTTTTTTTTAACTTTCTTGTTCCATATAATGAAATTTTCCTAAGAAAATGCTTGATTTCCTATCGTACTCATGTTTTCTTTGAATGAGTTCATTCCTTATCTACTCCATTTTTTGTTCCATCTGCGCTTGTTTCTCATCAACTGTTTTTGTTACTGCTAATGTTTTTATCAATACCTTATTGTTAAGACATTGCCTGAATGCTTCATTCACGGCATTTTGGATTTCATCTCTTATTTCTCTCGTGATAACCATAATTCAATAATTTTCCAAGTAACAAATACTTAGAGGTTCAATGGAGACGTCTGCCAAGATAAAAACAATTTTTAAAGCACGTTTTCTTAGCGAATCAAGCTATTTACTAGGAGCACTTCGACACACACTACTCACTGTCGCACATCACACATATTCACTAGCTTTTATTCACAAGTGCTGCCATCTTCATGTTGAGATCGGAAACTTTTCAGACCTCCCTCGTATCCCAATTGAATTTCTATTTGTAACAACTTTCACGACCACTTTCAAACAAACTTGTTTTTCAGGACGTTCGCCTAATAAAATTTGCCTGTGAAAATCAGAAATATGTTCCTGGAGACGTGTTTGTCTTCAGACCGAAAAATCTTTCGTGGCAGGTGGAAGAGTTCAAAAAAGTACTGTCATCGAATGGTGTGATTATTCCTCCAGAAACTGTGATAGCAGTCAGTAAAAATGATCAGAACGTTCCTGTACCTGAAGTATTGAAATATGAAGTGACATTTGAACAGCTGTGTAGCGAGTATTTTGATCTGATGGCAATACCCAGAAGATATACTTTTAATGTATTAGCTCAGCTGACGGACAGCGAGTTAGAGCGAGAAAAATGTTTAGAATTTACAACAGCAGAAGGCCAAACTGATTTGTATTCCTATACATACAAACCCAGGAGAAACATAGTTGAAGTATTGAGCGATTTTCCAAACGCTACAAAAAACTTGACCCTTGACAAGCTTCTGGAAATAGTACCTCCTATAAAACCCAGGGAGTTTTCTATCGCAAGTAGTAATCAAGTGCATCATAACGAGGTTCATATACTACTTGCTGTAGTTAGATATAAAACAAAGCTAGTGAAAGAGAGATTTGGTTTGGGATCCAACTGTTTAGCGGGATTAAGAAGTGGGGATAGCGTAACATCATGGATTAAAAAGGGTTCTTTCAAGTTCTCGAAGGATTACGTGAGCAAGCTCTAACTTTACATATGTCCATTTTCTACATTTTTTTTTACAGGAGAGACCAGTCATAATGGTGGGGCCTGGGACCGGTGTAGCTCCTTTTAGAAGTTATGCGTTTGAACGATATGTAGAAAATAATTCAAATCCGAAAAATCTCATTTTATTTTATGGTTGTCGTCATCCCAAACATGACTTTCTATGTAAAGAAGATTTCGAGTTTTTAGCTGAACAGAAAAGGCTATCGTTCATTCCTGCATTCTCAAGAGAAGGAGAAACAAAAGTGTGAGTAACTATGATGATGAATAATAATAAAAGTAATATTCTATTTTTTCGAAATTAGTTCATAATCGATAATCCCTCAGATATTATTGATAGTTTTGCAGATTTCTTCAGTGGTTCTTATATAGCAGTCATGGGTGATAACGCCCCCTTTTGGGCGCTGGAGGCCTATAGGGGAGCAGTAAAGGGCACAGAGAAGATTGGAGGGCGTTGAAGCGGTTTAGGGGGGCGATGGCTAATTTAAAAATATTTTTTTGCTTTTAACACAAACTTTACCAGTCCTTTACGCTTAACACGCGTTTTCTCGTGTAACGCCATCTAGGGGACTAGACAGTAACTATTTCCTGTCCGATAGTTGTCAAACTGTACAATAGATGGCGGTAAGCTTCAAAGCGAAGCGAGAAGTTTCTATAGTAAAACCAATAATGATTGAGAGTAAAGCGCGTTGTCATATCTAAATTTTACGTTACCAGTTTATAGCAGAATCAAAATATAGTAAGCAGTAGAGTTGTAGATTGTGGCAAATTATAGATAATACACAATACTAGTACGATTAAAAGGTATTATTTATGACAAAAATCAGTAATGAGCTTGTAATGAGTAATACTTATAAATTTCCTGATTACTGATCAGTTAAAATTAATTATTTTCTGTATAGTGTTAGATATTTATTACAACTAGTGGCAACGCTGTACGCAACGATATTTCTGTCTTTGTCACTTTACCGTAACTTCCATCTCATCGTTGCAGTCCTCACTAATGTACTTGCAGCCATGAGCGTATCATTGGTTTGTGAATTATACAGCGTGAATTGTACGTTTTACAGTTAAGTTAGTCAGCAATCGACGTGTTGTGATAACAACTGGTGAAAATAACAGTGCTAATAAGTGTTCAAGCGTTACATAATTATATTTCTACACCGTTCTCAAACTACTCAAAAAATGGGAGACATGGTCGGGCCTTCCACGTCGAAAAAGGTAAAACGGTCGGAGTCTCGGTCAGTAAGAGAAAAACAAATTGTACTGCGAGTATTTCACTGTCTTGAAAGAGATCATCAGCCACCAAAAGATGACTTTGTGCATATGTGCTGTAATTCTACGTGTGTACCTCCGAATAACCAACCGGGCTTTTCTACATCATTAAGTTCCACAATTACAAAAGATAAATTAGTTGATATGTGCTCTGATTATACCGGTGTACCAAAATCATCGATTTACAAAATACTAAGAGAAGCAGAAATTCATAGGGACGTACAAACGCCAAAAACTAGTAGCGGACGGAAAAAAATCACAGTTGATGAAGCCAAAACCAGTATACGCAGAACTATTCACAGTTTCTTTTTCAGAAATGAGCTGCCCACACTACAAACAGTTCTGGAGGCACTTAGAATTATTCTGGGCGCAAGTAAAAGGATATGTGGCACGAGAAAACAGAACATTTAAATTAGTGGACGTGCAACATCACCTACAAGAAGCTATTCGAACTGTTTCTGCAGAAGACTGGAAGAAATGCATGCAGCATGTTTTAAAAGAAGAGCAAAAAATGTGGGACGTAGACAACTGTATTGAACACAATATTGAACCAATCATAATTCACTTTGGTGATAGCGGTAGCAACAGTGACGAATCTGAGGTTGAAGATTAGATGAAAATTTGTACATTTACATTTATATTATATTCTATTATCAAAAATTTGTAATTTGTATTTTCTAGTACCCCTGATGATGAGTTTAAGTTACTCGAAAGCTTGAGAATAGTTATAAAGAGTTCACTTATCAATTGCTGCAACTCAATAGTGAAAAAAAGTTATATATATATATATATATATATATATATATATATATATATATATATATATATATATATATATATATATATATATATATATATATATATATATATATATATATGTTAACTCGAAGATTCTCACGGATAAAGTATGTGCGCAATGCCGACCACCTCATAGACATATTGAAAACACAAACCGTTAGTCCGGACGACATCCTTGTCAGCTTTGACGTAACCTCGTTATTTACCCAGGTACCCACCGGAGAGGCACTAGAAATAATCAAAAAGAAATACAAACCGGAAGAGCATATCATCACATTGGCGGAACATTGCATCAAAAACACTTACTTCATCTATAACGACCAACGATACAGACAAATTGAAGGGGCACCAATGGGCTCGCCACTATCACCCGTTGTTGCCAATCTCTTTATGGAAGAAATCGAAACCGAAGCAATAGCAACGTCACCCTTGAAACCTAAACTCTGGCTGAGGTATGTCGATGACATCTTCGTGATTTGGTCTCATGGTCACCAGGAACTGTCCAGGTTTTTTAATCATTTGAATGAAATCCATCCACGCATTAAATTTACGAAAGAAGTTGAAGAAGGCAACCAGCTCGCATTTCTCGATGTACTGATTATGAAAAAGCCAGACGGAACATTAGGTCACACGGTATATCGAAAGCCAACACACACGAACAGGTACCTAAACGCAAATTCACACCACCACCCAAAACAAATTCACGCGGTGGCAAAAACACTCATTACACGTTCGAGGAGGCTGGCAGACAACGATCACAGACAACAAGAGTTGAACACTATCGAAACAACGCTACAAATGAATAACTACTCAGAAAGAAGTATAAAAGCGGCTGCCAAGACCACACGGAAACAACAAAAAACTCGAGATACACCGGTCATAACAACCACACTACCATATATTGCAGGAACAACAGATAAAATCAGCAGAATTCTTCACCGACATAACATATCAACTTCGTTCGTACCAGAACGAACAATAAGGTCCATGCTTCGTAATCCCAAGGATCAGATACCTCTGGAATCACAAGGAGTGTATGAAGTACCATGCCATGATTGTGACAGGACTTACATCGGCCAGACCAACAGACGAATCAACATTCGCAAAGATGAACACAAACTAGCAGTGAAGGGAAAAGTCACCACGTCTTCTCTCTTCCAACACGTACTTCAAACAGGACATAACATCAATTTCGACAACACAAAAATGCTAGCAAGCAACGAAAACTTTTACTCACGAACAATCAGAGAGGCAATCGAAATTGAAAAACGACCTAATAATATGAACAAGAGGGATGATGCGCAAAGATTACCATCAACATGGAGATCCGTTTTATCACTTCGCACAAGCAATCAGACCGCTCAACTTCAGAGGCAAAACTCGGTACATGACAATACAGGTACAATAACAGAGACAGGAGAGGCAGCTCAGGTAATAAGACCAAAACAGGTAGTCGAACAAACACAGGTAGTGGCAGCAACGCAGGTAAAGGGAAACATCCATCCCTATAAATTGAGACACAGAGTTCGAAGTAATCAGTCTAGTTGAAAAAACCAGACATCACCAGAAGATGGCAAATGAGACTTTGCCGAAACGTTGTGAAAATAATCCTTATGGGGAGAAAATACACAGAACACGGAGCGAAACCCGAGAAAACAGCTCATCATATATATATATATATATATATATATATATATATATATATATATATATATATATATATATATATATATATATATATATATATATATATATATATTGTGTTTTTTATTAATATTGTTAATTTATTTGGTACCTACTATAATTACCACGATTATTACTCCGTTTTCATAAGGCCCACCTAATGACTACAACGATTAGGTAAATTACGATACTGCAAAGTTTTAATGAAATAAATAAAAAATGTGTATGAATATTTTAACTAATTGTACTAAGAATTTTTTTTTCATTCTTAACCCTCTCAAAAATTAATAAGCACGCCCCCGATTTGCTGTCAACTGGGCTTACTTCTACTCTCAATCATTATTGGTTTTAGTATAGTTTTAGCACTAAAAATATTTTTGAAGTTGATTTAGATACCAAATGTTCGAATATGATATTTTATGAAAGAATGATGTTTTTATTTGTTTGTTTGTTGTTTAGTATAACTACAAAATAACAATAAATCCAGTTCGCATTTATGACGATGTATCTCTGTAGTTGTTCGTTAAATAATTTTTTGCTGCGAACTGGTTAATTTTGGGCAAAAAACCCAGGAGACATTTTTTGTTTAGAATGAAACAGGCTATCGGAAATGAATTTTTAAATGGTGAACAAATAATAAGACAAAAAGTTACATTGGAAATAAACTATAGGGGTTGCGTTTTCCACCCCTTACAACCATGGGGTAAACCAAATAAATTTCTGGCTAAGTGTCTTTTTGGTAGTACAAAACGTCAGGTTAATTTCAATATTGTAACTTTTTTAGTGCTTGTGAAAAAAATTGTTATACAAATTTTATGTACCCCCTTTAAGGGGCTGTATCTTACGCTATTATACTATAAATCAGTAAATTCAGTCGAGTAGATCCAATTTCGGCTGGCGAACGAGATCATAACAAACATATTCTCTCCCTATTGCAAAGTTTTTTTTTATTCCATGTTATCTTTATTTACTTCATCCTCGTGTAACATTTACACTCATTTATATTTGAATATTTCCAACAGTAACATTGAAAAGCAACTAATTTCGAAATATCTTTTGCAGGTATGTTCAAGACAAAATAATTGAAAATAAACTACTAGTTTGGGAGGCATTGCAGAAAGATGCATTTATTTTTGTGGCAGGTAATGCAAGAAACATGCCCCAGGGAGTTAGACAAGCTTTTATAGAAGTCATCAGAGAATGTGGAGTTATGACATTGGAAAATGCAACACATTATGTAGAAAATATGGAGAAAAGTGGTCGATATCAAATTGAGTGCTGGTCATAATAGTGAATTCATACTTCGTGATTTTAATTGTAAATTCTACCAATAAATATTTGTTGTTGACTGTTATCAAAACTCCCGTTTTTTTTCTTCAAAGAGTAGAGTTAGAAATTATGGGTAAGTATCAGGTTGTTTTAAAAGTTTTGTCCGTTTTTACACGCTTTATATTAGTTTCACTTGTATGTATGTATGTTTGTAACTCTCAAGCTTGGGATCTGTATTTGACAGATTTATCGACATTATTGCTTGATCTATTCGCGGGCAGATGGCGCTGTACGTAATATCTTTGATATGATTCGAACTCATTTTACATGTATTTCTCCATTTGAAAAAAGGATTTTTTTTATCAACACGCGCGCCTGCTGCTTTATTTGTAACCCTCCTTTGCGTGCCATCCTTGGGCTTGGTAGCTGATTTTCAGCCTCCCTCTCCGGAATCGGAAAATATTGTAACGAGTTGAAGAATTAACTGTCTTAAACAAATATATTTTTAACAATATTTCACTATCCAACTAATTAATATTCCAGCAACTAACGCCTAATTTATCTTCACTGTTCGAATTACACACATCGGAAAAGTCTAGGGATATTTTTAAAAATGGCAATAATTTTTTTTAGATCGCTTTAGGGATTATTAAACGAATGTAACTTACAATAAAATTTATTAAATGGTCATAAATACTGAGTGCGCATATAAGCAAAACTAAAAAAAAAAAATATGGCTCTTTGGCACCCCGAAAAAAAATCATAATACAAAAAAAATTGGAATCAGTACAAAGTATGGCCTCCACGCTGGTTTATTACGGCCCTACATCTATCGTGCATCGACAAAATGAGATTGTCAATGTCTTGTTGAGGTACATTTGCCCATTCAGCGATTAAAAGCTCTCTCAATTGAAACGTTGTGTGAATGTTCCCCATATGCGGAGTAATTCTTCGTTGAAGCGTGTCCCACACATGCTCGATGGGATTCAGGTCCGGTGATTGTGCTGGCCATGGCAATACATCAACTCCTTCGTTGGTGAGCCAGTCAGTCACTAGACGCGCGACATGTGGACGAGCATTATCGTGCATTAGGTGGAAGTTTTTACCAACAGCACCAGCTAACGGACGGACGATAGGTAGAAGAATGGTGTCGAGGTACTGTCGAGCTGTGAGGGAGCGATTTGGAAAAACGAGATCGGTTCTGCCGCCGATCATGATTCCGCCCCATAGCATTATTGTACCACCTCTGTATGTGTGGACTTCCTGGACGTGTCCCAAACGTTCATTATTTTCAGGTCGTCTCCACAGTCTTACTCGACGAGAATCGGGATGAAATCCAAATCTGGATTCGTCTGTAAACAAAACTATGGCCCAATCATTTGCATCCCAGTTTTGATGTTCTTGACACCACTCTAATCTTCTACCGCGATTGCCTCTCGACAAAGGTGGACATCTAAGTGGCCTTCTGTTGTGGAGATCTGCTTCGTGCAGTCGATTTCTGACAGTATCATGACCAGTGGTTACCTGGTGCGTCTGCTGCAACACGTTAACCAACTCAGGTGCTGTGATTGTCGGTTGTCTTCTTGCGGTTAAGACCAAAAATCAGTCTTGAACTGCAGTTGTAGCGCGTCCTCGCCCTGGATGTTGTTCGGCTGGACTGCTAGTTTCACGGAAACGCCGCCACAATCGACTGATAACACTTTGGGAGACCCCCAAACGAAGAGCTACATCATTTTGTCGCATGCCACCTTTAAGAAGCCCTACAGCTCTATTCATCTCAGCCAATGGTAAGTGATGGCGTTCCATGTTAAAGCACAATATTTCCAGTTCAATTGCTGAGCAAGAACTGCATAGAATGTACAAACTCGACACTTTCAGATTATTCATTTTAGCCGAAAACCTACAGTTTGTAAAAAACTTGATAAAAGATTAGTTACCGTTTTTGCAGGCTTTGTTCAACCCATAGAAATCTACAGGGTGGTCGAGTGTACCAATTTAATCGAAATTAAACGACCTCATGCATTTATTTTTATGATATTTAGTATGTTATAAAAATATCCCTAGACTTTTCCGATGTGTGTATTTATTTAAACGCACGATTCGCTTTCTGAATACAGACTGCTGCTCGGGACAGGAAGCAGCCTTTTTATATCGGCAACGATCGCTCCAGATCTCTCTAAGGGTTTCAGCACTCATCTATACCTTTCGCGGTGGTTCGCGATGAGTCATTTGTTTGCTGGCTGAGATATCGGTCAGGGCCGGCTTCAGATTCGTTATAATATCAATGGTCTTTTTTAATAATAATAATAATAATATGTTTATTATCGCATACACTGATATACATTACATAGAGTGCTATCGAAAATAAACAAGATAATCACAGAAGCTATAGAAATCTATAGCTTGTTCGTGATAAGGACACATTGTAATTAACTGTATAAATACTTAATCTAACATTGAAAGATAATGAATGATAAATTAATCAATTACCTTATTAACAGAGACAGTAGTTTCAGACAGAATACATAGTTATTTTTGTCTGCTCAACAAATGCTTAAGTTGAATTGCTGTTTGAAATAGTTTGATTAACAAAATCAGAAAAGAAAGCTCTTTCGGTATTCAGAATGAATTTCTTTACTTCTCTCTTAAACATGTGAGAACTGTTGATATTTTTGATTTTTTCTGGTAATAGGTATAAGCGTGGTCCGAGATATGTTGCATTTCTTTGTCCTATGGTTTTGTCACATCGTGATGTATTTAAAGAGTTTGCTTTTTTTCTAGTATTGTAGGAGTGGATGATTGGTTTTATTTTGATGTTTCCTTTTTTTACATTACTGAGTATGCTCTTACAAAAAAAGTTGTCGAATATCATATACATTCGCTTCTTTAAATAAGGCAGCAGTTGGATGAGTTTTTTTCCTATTAAATATAATCTTCAGTATCCATTTTCGTATGACATTTAGATTCCTAAGATAATACTCCTCCCCAACCTATTATACCATAGGATAGTTGGGATTGGGCAAGTGCGGAGTGCAACGTTTTCTTTTTTTTTGTATCAGATGGAGTAGTAGAAAGCCAAAAACTTTCTTTCCCAAAAAATAAATATAGTTTAAAAAACACGCTTTCAAAGAACATCGAACTAAAAAGTTAAAAATATTTTTTTTAAATAAGCTTAAAACAATAACGAACGCAAAAATACTGGTATTGTGAAAATAGCGTGGGCACTTTGTGCCATATTTTTTGTATATCAAGCAAAAAAAATGATAACTTAGGATACATAATTGAAAATGTAAAATCTGGTTCTATTGAAACCAGAAAGAATCCAATGTAGCGCCCATAAGAAAAAATAAAGTTGATGATAGTAGCCGGAAGACGAAACGTCGGATTGCAAATCTGAAAACACCCTTATGTAGTAGGGAACAAGTGGCAATGTGGAAGTGCAATTTATTTTCGACGGCATATTGTTAGTCAGGTAAATGCGCAACTTTGCCCCAATTTAACCATCTTCGTATCCCTCAAAGTTTCCGGGATCCCAATGGTGAGGATCGAATTTGAAACACCCTGTATAGCAGGTGTAATAAAATCGTATAAAAATACCTGTAAGATGGGTGGCTAGATTGAAAAATACAACAACTTTTTAATAAGACAGGATAACGGCAGACAAAACTGTTCATACTGCAACTGCTGGTCTACGATGCCAATTTGTACCCTGACTACTTTAGAAAAAGTATGCGCGCGCATGCTTGTGTTACCTTTGTGTCACACCGGTGTTCGCCGAAAACGTACGAACATTTTCAGCCGGTAGCTTGTACAGGGTTATTCACTATAAATTACCCACCGCTTATCATCGTTATTATTGCTTACAGAAAAAAAAGTTAAATGTAAAAGTTGTGAGGGAGATTTTCAAATTCTTTTGTCAACCATTTAGCGATATTGTACGAAGGCGAATTAATTGCTGAGACTATTGGTCGCATCGATTTTCCAGGTGATTTTGGATAAAGAAGATTATTTTGAGAGAGTCGACAGCTTAATTGAAAATGGTTCATATCAGAAATTACCACGAAATCCATTATCCAAGATGACCGCTAACGTAAAAGCCACATTGAAAAAATGCAAGACACTGATCACACCGATTTTAAAGAGGAGGCTACAACTTTCAAATCCCACAGTACCAAAGATATATTGTTTACCAAAAATACACATACCTACAACCTTGTTGTACAGATACAACTGATTACCTGACAAGCCATGATGGTTAAACCTCTGATGAAGTTGCGCCAGCGAAACGTCAGGAAGAAATTCCAAAAATCCACGGCTTTCAAACTCGAAAAGAAATGACACTGAAAACCTCAGCCGTGAAAGTCTAAACCATTGTGTCAGTGTGTAATGTATTATTTTCTATATCATTTAGTCGGTTTTGAAGTTCAATGATGCACTCCAGCTGTGTTTTAATTAGATCATTCAGTTCGGCTTCTCTCTGCACAGCTTCATCAGCAAAAAGCTTATTTTTTTCATTGATTTTTTGAATGTAACTGTTCAACATTACTGTATTTGCGGTTAAATATCAGCAAACACAGTTGTTACATTTACGTAAATATGACATAAAATTAATGGAACATGTTTATGTAATACACTTATGTAAATATTTCATTACATTTATAAGACACTTTTACCCCATATTTACATAAATAATTTATATGAATGTGACGTAGCTAATATGTAAAAACTTACGTCAATATGGTATATTAGGTTTCACTTAACTCCTATGTAAGGTTGTTACTTCAATATTACGTCCGCTCTGTGAGAGGCTAGAGTTTTTGAGACATTATTATCATGTGATACGTTGAGATTTGTGTTTTTGTTGATGAGTATTAAAAAAAAACTGTGAAGGCAGAGTTTGGTTTTTGAAGGATGCTTTTCCCACTTAATGATTCCAAGTTTTTCTGCGAGCGAGTTTTATAATTTGTTTATATTTACTCACTGAAATTATATAAAATATATGTGAAGTAATGACATCAATGTTACGTAAAAATCAGGATGTATTTGTGGCGGACATTTCGCCATAACAGGGATGTAAGTTTTACGTAACATAGTTACTGTTCTGTTTGCTGGTAATAAAGAAAATATCTTTTATTTTAAAGGATTTTATTTTCTGAACTGTGCCTGAAATCACATATTGGCTCGAAGTCGAGCTGCTCCATAAAAACAATAGTTTTTTTATAATTACAGTCGAGTAGCTAAACAGAGTGGTACTCGACAAATATACCAATATATAACAGTTACATAACACATAATATTATCAGTTATGTAACATTTATATCAATTTAACATAATTGTGTTTGCTGGGATCATTCACAGTTTGCTCCAATAAACTTTCTTCTTCTTTGTAACTAGTTACCAGATAACTTTCCCCACAGTCGCCACAAAGAATTAAGAAATCTTTCAATAAATAGTAGTCATTTTTCTTTTTTACTACGCAGCTCTTATGGAATACTTTAAAACATTTTTTGCAAATATAGTGGTCAGATAGGATACATCTTGTTTTGCAACATTCATAGTTAACCATTTTTATAAAATATATGCATATCTTCAAAATGAAGTTTCCTTTTTGATGATGAAGTTGCCAATCATATGGTCAGTGTGACTGGAAATTTAGGCAATTTTTCAAATTTACATCTACATTAATGAGAAACGATACTTGTACCTTTTGTTAAATAAATCCTACGGATTTTCCAAATCCAAGATAGCTCTATTCAAACTGAACGTTTTATCTTCTTGTTTGTTCCTTTATGCGGTTAGAACGCTTTAGTGCAGGTACTGCAGGTAAATTTACCTGTATTTGGGTTATATCAACATCACGTACAAGCCAAACAAGAAAACACAAACATTAAACAGCTATGAAAAAGAAGAAGACAAAAACTAAATGGAGTGTACAGTGTACAATGCTCGGACTGCAACAAATTCTATATCGGCCAAACCAATAAAAAACTGATCCAAAGGTACAACGAGCACAAATAGGCATACATAAACCCAATAACATATAAGTCAAACCTAGCAACACGCCATACAAAACAAACGTAACTTTTCCCCACCAGAGAACATTAAACAAGTCAATAAAGAAAACGGTATGGACATCTGGGAAAACTTAACATCCATAAATTTAAAAGTCATAATTCACTTATCGAGGTATAAATACAAACCAAAACACAAGACCTAACATTCAATATACTAAACATTACAATACACATTCCTAGAAACACTGAACCTAGAGAAAATCCAACACAAAGAATATTACTTGATGTAACTCACAATACAGGCAAATTTACCTGCAGTACCTGCACAAAGGTGTTCTAACCGTATAACAGAACAAACAAGAAGATAAAACGTTCAGTTTGAGTAGAGCCAAAAGATGATAGTGCAGCCAGCTATCGAAAGCACTCCTATATAATAAATAGAAGTTATAAAACTTCAAACCCTTTTTGTGACATATGTTAATATTAAAACACTGAAAATAAAGGGAAATGAATTGCATCATTCAAATATATATATAGTTACAGGACACTCTTTGCTGACTAGTTAGAAACAAAACTTAGGAACTATCTTTGGATGATCAGCAGAACGGAAGTGTACTTTTATAACACAAGTTATTCCAATATTTCGATAAAGTCATTATCAAGGAAGAGCTACCAAAAATGTGATGCAGTAATATGAATTTTGTTACAAAAAGGCTCAAACTTACTGTTGTCGAGGATGGCTGTGTCGAAAAGAATGTTACATTTAAATAGTTGAAACATGTCAATAAAATAAAACAAGTTATCATATTGAAAGAAAGTTTTGATTCCTCACTGATACAAAGAAGATTATTAAAATGTACTTAATAAAATCGTTATGGTTTGAAATTATAATTTACTGGTAAAATCCATGTGGTTGCAGACCACAGAGAGAGATAAAAAACAATTGACACTGACAGCTGTTCTGTGATTCAATTTGAAAGATCGTTCGTTTGTAAGTTTATGTTTCAGAGTGGAACAAAAGAGAAAAGTTATGGTGTAAGTGTGATCAGAGTCAACTGCTGTTTTGTGAGATTATTAATGAGAAAACCCAATGTCAGAAGCATACAAATTTATGAACTTTGAACATTTTATTAAAATAACGATAAAAATAAAATAAAAACAACAATAAAAATTAATTGGCGCTCTGGGGCGACTTCATTGATTCCAGTGGCGCATTTGCTTTTTCAGCTGCAGGAAAACCCGGAAAAACCTGCAGCACCACATCATCTGAAGATCTTGTTTTACCAATGTCCCCTCTTATAAAACAAAATGTAGGGTGTCTCCAATAAATTCAATGCATCGCCCGAACACTTCGCCAAGCAACGAAAGATCACCGTTCTACCTCTTTTTTGATAGAAAGAATTAGCATTGCTATTCAACGTGGCAATGCTGCTTCAGTACTTGGAACTATTCCTCCTTCACATAATTTTGATGAGATCATGCATTGCCCTAATTTCAGTACGGAACTGAAACCTCTTCGAAACAAGCCGAGATATGTGAACATTTATCAGTCTCCTATCAAGGTTAATTCACAAGTGAATGATCCACCTTCTTCTTTTTCAGTGCGATCAGTGGACTCAGGTTATTCTTGCCCCCCAAATATGAGTTGCAGTCCTCGTAGAACTGGTTCCCTTTCAATGAAAGAGCTTCATGAAGCAAGCGCTGACTCGATCCCTCTACGAAACCCTTCTTCACTTGGAAGGATCGATCGCAGCTTGAGAAATGGTTCTAATGGAGATTCTGTGAAACATGTTCTTCCTTACGAATCAGTAGATAGTTGTCTCGAAAATCTAGAGAAGAAAGTTGGATTGGATAATTTAGGAAACACTTGCTACATGAATAGCATTTTACAAGTGTTGTTCATGACGAAGAATTTCAAGAACGAAGTTTCAATGATGAACGAGAACGGGAATGTTTCCTACTTATTCATCAAACTCAAACACCTGTTCATGCAGCTGCAGTTTCGTAAGAAAGTATCATCTTTTCCTCCAACCGATTTCCTGGAGTCTTTGAAGTCCACTAGATACTTGTTAGGACAACAAGAGGATTGTTCCAAATTATTGTTGAATACTCTTCATGAGCAAAACAATAGCAAAATCAATACTCCTGACCGCTCTGGACTGAATGATTCCGTACTGCCCATCTCGTCTTGTGTTTGTAAATCTTTTGCAGGAAAAATCCTCACTTGTTTACTTTGTGGTAAATGTTCAAGAAGTTCCGAAAACGTATGTGAACTTATCTAGCTTTTCCTAATATGACTAATAACCAGTCTGTGCAAAGCTTATTGTTAAATTATCTGAAAATGGAATTTTTAATAGGTGATGGTCGACTGTATTGTTAAACATGCGCCAAACTAACTGACTGTTATAAGGAAACAAGTATATCTGAGGCACCAGTCAATCTAATAATAACACTGATGATTTTCAAACAACCTCTAACGGAAGCAAAAAAGTCTTTGGAAGGTTCGAAATAGATGAACATTTCAACCTAGCAGACCACTATTATAATATTTATGCAGTCATTGTTCACTGTGGTTCTGGCGTTGAATTTGGTCATTATTACGCCCTGGTCAAAGACGAAACGGACTGGTTTAAGTTTGACGATAGTCGTGTCACGAAGTGTTCTGGCGATGCATTGAATTTATTGGAGTTTCTGGAGACACCCTATATTTTGTTTTATAAGAGAGAGGACATTGTTAGCATATAAATTATTTATTAGAATGAAGTAAAACCCTGCCTTAGGGAAGTTGTATATTTGTTATGTTCTTTTCAAATTATTTAATATGAGTTACATCATTTTAATGATAAATTTTCATGTTTTTGAAATACATATATAACTTCCCTAAGGCAGGGTTTTACTTCATTCTAATAAATAATTGTATGCTTCTGACATTGGGTTTTCTCATTAATAATCTCACAAAACAGTTGACTCTGATGATCACACTTGCACCATAACTTTTCTCTTTTGTTCCACTCTGAAACATAAACTTACAAACGAACGATCTTTCAAATTGAATCACAGAACAGCTGTCAATGTCAATTGTTTTTCTCTCTCTGTGGTCTGCAACTACATGGATTTTACCAGTAAATTATAATTTCAAACCATAACGATTTTATTATGTAAATTTAAATAATCTTTCTTGTATCAGTGAGGAGTCAAAACTTTCTTTCAATCTGATAACTTGTTTTATTTTATTGACATGTTTCAACTATTTAAATGTAACATTATTTTCAGCCAACCTCACCAACAGTAAGTTTGAGCCTTTTTGTAACAAAATTCATATTATTGCATCACATTTTTTGTAGCTCTTGATAATGATAATAAACTTTATTATCGAAATATTAGAATAACTTGTGTTATAAAGGTACACTTCCGTTCTGCTGATCACCCAAAGATAGTTCCTAAGTTTTGTGTATATATATATATGATTTCCTACCAATTAGTAACGTCTACCTTCATCAATTCATATATTATATTTCTAATAATGGTTTCGCAACACTTGTATCAAAACACATTTACATGCACATTATTTATTAACGTTGCCTAATCTTAGCACAAAATGTCTTGGCAAACCAATATTTATCAAATCATTGCTGTCACATTCAGTGATGTGTGGACTGTAATGTAAAACAGCCTCCCAACAAATTTCACTCAGTTTTGGTATACACAGCCACGTAGAATATACAGCACTACTTCTCCTCACGTCATCTTCAATGCTGTAGTTACCCCCAAATACATAGAGCTTGCCCTCGGGAGTGACAGCGGTAGCATGAAAGTACGTAGGTTGAGGAAGTTGGCAGTTTGAGAAATATGTCCACTGGTACGTCTTCAGATCCAGTCTCCACAAATCATTGAAAATATTTTCACCGTCATGTCCCCCGGTTATAAATACCTGTACCCCGTGGTTGATTTCAACCTGAACCGCTCCGTGGCAGC
This sequence comes from Leptinotarsa decemlineata, assembly GCF_025532065.1. Lineage (NCBI taxonomy): Eukaryota > Metazoa > Arthropoda > Insecta > Coleoptera > Chrysomelidae > Leptinotarsa > Leptinotarsa decemlineata. Next base: position 320,116 of record NW_027412534.1, read on the forward strand.
GTCTAGGTTTTGGATAACCTGGAAATAATCAACTTTATGAAAATATTCAACATATTGAAAGTTTGCATGCTTATCAAGAATGTGGACAAAAAGGTGTTTGGAATAGGTGGAAGATTTATTTTTTAGACATAAAAAAATGAGCATAGAACACTAGATAGAACACACTGGAGTATTGAGAATATTTATTTATTTATCGGTCAAGTACACTACAGAATTATTATAAAATCCTAAATGGTACATCAAGAGAAAGTTTCTATTGTTGAAACCGGTCAAGCATTAGAATTCAGTTATGAACCCAACAAGTAAAATCCTCAATATAAACTATTGTAATTGCTTAAAAATAAATAACCTATTTATTTTTTATCAGTCCTATACACCACAAATTATTAATAAAATACCAAATGGAACATAAAAAAAGAAAAAATATTAAAAAGACAAATAAGCTTAAAGACAATCAACACTAATGAATAAATAAATTATAAAACAAAAACGTAACTATGTCAAGTACATTACAGAGTTGTAACAAAGTCTCAAATGTTACATCAATGTGCAAAGAAACCCTAGAGTCAAGTTATTACTCCATATTAAATAAAGGTATGCATTTTCATTTGTCAAATAGTGCATTAAGTTCAAATAAAAAAAAAAAAAAAAAAAAGGCATGTACGAATACTAGAATAAGTTATGATTATTAAAAGAAATAATGAACGACCATTCAGAAGTTTAATGAACAATCTCTTGATGAAGTCGTCTAATTGCCATTTTTTTGAATTTTAAATATGACAAATGAAAAAGATAAAGTTCTGAAAAGTATGTATTGAAATTTTTTTGAAGCCTACAACTTATTGCCATTGAGCCATAGTTAGTCTTGTGGAATCGCAACCCAAATGAAAAAAATGCGATTGCTTCTTAAGGATCTTGAGTTAATAGAAAGACAAAGGCCATCTAAAATAGCTGAACAATTGTAGTGGAAGTTTATTATTTAATGAAGGAATAGAACCATTGCAAGTTTACATCTGTCCTCAAGTGATAATAAATCTAATACAGACAGCCTCATTTGCGAGGTAAATCCAAATTAGGGTAGGCCAAGTTTCCAAATTATATATTTAGAGAAGCGATTTTGCACTTTTTCAAGCCTCTCTTAATGACAAGAATAAAGAGGACACCAAATTACACTATTATATTCCAAAATACTCCGAACCAGTGAAAAGTATAATGTCTTAATAGCATCATATTCTGTAATATGCCGGGTATTCCTTTTGATGAATCCGAGCATTCTGAATGCTTTATTACAGATATTATTGACATGATCAATAAAGCTTAGATCTTTGAAGAGTTGCATCATTAATGGAGTAGTTTCCAATGACAGACTGTCTTATTCTATGAAATCTCAACACATTACATTTCTTAAAGTTAACTTTTAGACAATTAGTATCACAGTAGGTACAAAAGCTATCTAGGTCATTCTGAATACATTCAATATCATTGGTAGATTGCACTGTTTTGAAAAACTTAAGGTCGTCCACATACAGAGATATATTACAGTGTTTAAACACTGCTTTAACATCATTAATAAAGAGTAGAAATAATATAGGACCAATGTGCGAACCTTGCGGAACCCCTAAAGTTACATGAATTGTTTCTGACACACTGTCCGCTATCCTCACATTCTGCGATCTACCGGAAAGGTAGGATTCAATAATTTTCAAGTATTTGCCCATTATTCCAAGATTATCAAGTTTTAAAATTAATAGTGCATGACAAACTGAATCGAAGGCTTTAGCAAGGTCCGTGTAGATAACATCAACTTTTAACCCTTGCTCAAGCTTATTTGTGATGAAGTTTTGATAGACAGCTAAATTGGTGGCAGTAGACCTGTTGTTCATCTATTATGACGTGTTTGAAATTATTGAATATCTCATCCGTAATTAAAGATTCAAATACTTTGGGAATACAAGACATTTTCGAGATACCCCTGTAATTCTAAATATCATTTCTGTTTCCCCTTTTGAATACTGGAGAAAGGAAAGATTTTTTCCAAACACCTGGAAAAATCCCTGTATCAAATGATCTCAAGAAGTATTTTAAGGGCATATGATAAACTGTGGCAGCAATTGGGTGTTACCCGTTAATGAATAAATAAATTAATAAATAAATGAAGGACTCGGGACAAATGAGTTTCCAAATCAAAATTCTGATTAAGGTTTCTTGAGTCTATACAAAAATTATTGTTTATGTAATTTGCAGTTTTCACTTCCATAGAATTTCAATATTTCTGCTGGGAATTGAAAGTGTTGGAAAACGCCCGAGTTTTATTTAAATTATTGGCAAGCTATCCAGCTCGCCCACGTCGTATGTTGCTGTTTTGTTACAGCGTATACTTCTTCCCATGTTTCCCCAACAAAAGTGATAGCTGTGTCATCAGCAAATAGAGTTATTGAAATCAGAAATTTTTAAAATGTTGTTCATATACAAGAGAAATAAGATGGGTCTCAATACAGTTCCTCTGGGTACACCCCGGGTAACTAGTAGTGGGTCGCTGAGAGTCAGTTACCTTGACAAATTATTGAAGTGTCAGAAATTATTCAATAGAGAAAAAGCAAGAGCAAAATAGTGCTTGCTTATCAGTATGAGTCAGTATAATCCTTGTTACATCATAATTTTTTCAGTTCAGAAGGAAACTTATTGACTTTTTGTAACGACAAAATGTTCTTGACTTGCTCAATGAAGCTATTAAAAACTAAACCTGAAATTGACTCACCTTTTCTACTATCCCTTAATGTATTCTGTCTGAACCAAACAGATGAATGTGTATCAAATGTAGGTATATATTCGAAACCATAGGCTTCATCAGTAGTGCCTCCACCAAACACATAGATATTTCGACCATCAAAGCCAACCTCGTGTCTATAACGTCCTTTCGGTTCATATTCCCCTCGCCCATTACATAGGTAAGTTACTTCCCAGTTCATGGTTTTCAAATTCAATCTGAAATACAATTTTACTTTATATTTATCCTTTACAGACAGACAGAAAGGACCCCGCAGAATTAAAAAAGGTAATTTTCCTGGGTTTGATCTGTTAAGTTACGGGAATGCCATCGGAAAACGAATCCATATGTTTATAGCTGCTAGAAATATGTTCATGGGAAATTGACATGTGGATCCGTTTCCAATGGCATTCCAGGACAGCTTCCCAACTTTCTGCTGATGCAGTTGTCTGTTTTAAAGAAGGGTTAAACCACCTACATCTACTTAAAAACTTGGCAAGCTAACTTGGGTGTCACACCAATAGATGGTGCTACTTATGTTTCGCTTGCATCTACGCAGTTATTTTTAACAAGTACTCTTCTTGGTTCTTGACGTTTTGTACTGGACTTCCACACGTACACCTTGAAAAAGGAAGTACCGTTACACGCGGTAATCCGGGGAATCCCGGAGAACGTCGAAGAGTCCGACGTTACTGTAGACCTGGAAAAGCAAGGTTATACGGTGTTAGAATGCCACCTAATGACTTCGCGGAGGGACCGAAAAATTCTGCCATTGTTCTTGGTCAAAGTCCCCAAAGAACAAGAAAAGATCTTCGCACTGAGAACGTCGTTAATTTGATAGTGCGGGTGGAACCGCAAAGAATCAACAAGAAGACAATGACACAGTACCACAGGTGTTACGTGGTACTGTGTCTTAAAGTCTTACAAGAGAAGGAAATCGAGTTTCGGAAAGTGAATTGACTGGAAACCTGTATTTCATAAATTTTGAATTGCTTGACGACAGTTATATGGCCAGTCTGTCCATGGAAAATCAAGTTTTGTTACACCGGATGATGATAACAAACCTTGATTTTCCATGGACAGACTGGCCATATAACTGTCATTCATCTAGATATGCAATCAATGGAATATGCGAGGTTTGCCTAAAGGGGAAACAAACTAGATTACCATTCCCACAATTGGAAGAAGGGGGAAAAACAACAAGAATTATTGAAACCGTTTCAACAGATGTGTGTGGTCCAATTAATCCCACAACTTATGACGGTAAGATATATTTTATAACCTTCATTGACCATTTTTCTCATTTTGGGGTTTGCTATTTGATGGAAACACGAACAGAAGTTTTTGAACATTTTGGAAACTATGTTGAAATGTTTAAGGCTAAATTTGGAACTAGAATAGAAAAGGTCAGATGTGATAATGCCCTGGACTATTCATCAAAAGAATTCAAACATTTTTACTTGAAGAGGGGCATTAAAATTCAGAACAAAATGAGTTGGCTGAGAGGTACAATAGATCAATCATGGAGAAAGCTCGTTGTTTGATTTTTTATTCCAATTTGAGTGAAACATTATGGGGAGAAGCTATGAGAAATGTCGTATACCTATTGAATAGATTGGAAACGAGAACATTGAAAGATAAAAAAAATGCCTGCAGAAATTTGGAATAATGAAAAACCTATTCTAGATAAAAATTGCAAACAAAATTGGATTCACACTGTAAAAAGATGATAATGATAGGATATGTGGAAAACGGATACAGGCTATGGGATGATCAAGAAAAGAAAGTAATTCACGAAAGAAATATAATATTTGATGAAAGGAAGAAAGAGTCAGGTATTTATATTGAAAATGAACCCAGAGAACAAGAAAAAGAACTGGAACAAAACAATAAGGAAAAACAAATAAAAGAGGGTGAACAGAAAGAGGAAGATGAGCAAATACAACCAGAAACAAACGGGAGAAAGAAAAGTATAACAAATACCAGGCTACCTGGTTATCTCAAGGATTATGTAATGAATTCAGATTCTGAGGATGATTGTATGTATGCAGCTCTGTCAGTGGCTATTCTCCTATCCGATGTGCAAAAAAGCTATTCAGAAGAAAACTGTTGGTGATAAAGTTAAAAAAAAAGCAAGGCTGGCGGCTTGGGGTTTGAAGCAAAGTATTCCAGATGATAATGTTTATGCACCTGTTGCAAAAATGTGCAGTATTCAAATATTATTGTCTATGTATGTGGAGTATGATTTATATGTAAGTCAGTTTGATGTAAAATCTGCCTTTTCAAATGGAATTCTAAAAGATCCAGTATATATGCAGGAACCCGAAGGCCTGAATGAGTTAACTTAAATCGAGAATACAATTTAACTGTACTATAACTTGGATCCATGTAGACCTGCGCTACATCGATCTTCAACCGATCACTACTATAAATCAAATGCGATGTTTTTGAAACACTCAATATAGGAGTGTTGAAGCGTAAATTCGTCATCTGCGCCTGTCACAGCCGGTAACAAAATCAAAAAACTCTACTGAACGAATGGAGAACCATCATCAACTCACTTTCTCACTTTCATGACTTACCTATGAATATCACATGTATATGATAGTCCTGTTGTACCGCCAATGGTATACAAGTAATCATTGTGCAAAACAACAGCCTGTCCATATAACGGCAAAGGTAGCTGTCCTGTAGTATGCACTTCGACCATTAAACCATTTGGTTCAGTTACTTTACAAACATAAAGTTGGTTGCTGGACCTGATTCCAAATGGTGAACCTGTTCCTCCATAAACCTGGAATGAAAAATTCAGTTGAGAGTCATTATTCCCACTTCACTGAAACTTCAGCAGTGCTATTCTGCTAATTTTATAACCTTACTATTGAGAGTAGCAAGTTGTAGCCCTCTATAATTTATTAAGTACACTGTGATCCGAGAGGATCACAACTGTCAAGGTTAATGTCCTCACTATATATCACCCCTTCAATGACCATATCCCATATGTTGTTGTTTTAATAAAGCCCCGAAAACCAATAAATCTTACGCAAATATATACCATCAAGATATTCCCATGTAGAATGAGTGCATTAGATGCTAATTCCATGGGAAGCGATTCACTGTTTCTGAATCTTGTCCATCTCTTGGAAGCAAAGTTGAATTTCCATAATTCTTGGAACAGAGGAAAAGATTGTACCCAGAAGTCATCGTCGTCATTTTGCTCAACTTCGCCCCTTACTAACGGGTTATAACCTCCAAACGAATAGAAGTTGGAAGAGTCTGCTCCAATTCTGTGTCCACTACGAGGAACGGGTTGTTTGGAACCTGCGCTAGGTATGATCTTATCGAACTGAAAGGCCTTAAAAGTATATAAAAATTGATCACTGTCGCTACCTACACCACTGCACATTTTGAGGATGATCATAAAAATCACACGGAATACTTTTTTCAAAAACGTTGAGACACATTTAGAAAACATTCATTATAGCTCTTTGCAACGCGGATTCTTGAAAATAAATTCATTTTGTGAAGAAACAGGTCGTTGCACAATAATTTCAAATTTTCTGAAGGTTACCCACTTTAAACTAACAGCCCGAAACCTTGAAACATCAAATCATTCATACACTTAAAAAAATTCAAAATAAAAATTTACAGACTACAGCCAGCACAGCATAAAAGATAGAAGGGAATAGGTACTGGTAAGGATTTACCATTTAACCCAAAAAAGTTACCCTGAAATAACATTACATTAAGATGGCGCTGTTATACTGAAATACCATTGTTACAAATAGTAAAGTTTTTAGATAACTTCCCGAGACGTAATGTATTCCTTTCCTTACATTACTTTCAAACAGCTGTATGAGACTGTCCTCATTACTGACAAATGAAATAGTCAACTCCAAAATACCTTACCGAAAAAACATCTGTCAAGAGGCCTTTGACATTGAGAGCTTGAGGAGTTGAATTTTATGACATTCTGTGTATTAACTGCTGCAAAATAAAATAATGGGTTTGTTTCAATATCAGGAAAACACTGAGTACCGTTTATAATTGTTGAAATAATTTGAATCGATTGATCATGGCATTTTTGAATAACATTTAGAATAGTTTTATTTGGTTCGTGTTTGAATAAAAATAATTTTGTCAATCAGCAAAGATTGGAAAGTACTGGATTTCGTAAGCTCACCACAGTATTACAGAATACCTTAGATCTGGTGGCACTTTGATGATGTTGAGGGGTTAATATTATGTGACCTATATTCTGTGTTCGAGGTGTTTCATGTAATTTTTAGCAGTGAATTCAAATCATATGAATAACTCGATTGCAGTTGAGAAGTTATTACGATAGCTTCTCGGCAGGTTGTAGGGTCAATATTTCAACAATTCAACCATGTTCAGTTTCACTAACCACTCGACGAAACTTTTAGGTTGCTTACCTCAAGGTTTTCAAAAAGTTCATGGCTCCTGTTCCGTGCTGAGTGTCTTTTCTGTAAGGTATTTTGTGACATCTTTCATAACTTTACAGTAATGTTGTTCTATACACAAATGCTTATTGCATGACAGGAGTTTTGACCCGATTAAAATGGGTAGTTTATCTGTCAAAATCCCTTTAACCTTTGAGCGGCAAATTTTAAATTCTCATCGAAAACAAAACGGGCTTCATAACCTAAATTTGTTCGATATAATTTTCAGCAAATGGAAACCGGGGAAAAGAGGTGAAATAGTATATTATTAAATTCACTTCTGAAGCATTATTGGGAATAATATTAGGTATCATTTATCATTGCAATACTTACTTGTGATGCACTGTTTGGAACCTTTGGTGTAGTAATGAATATTACTGGAGTTTTATCACATCACCAAACCGTTATTTTCAACACCTCGACACGTGTTTCGATCACCAAGAGTAGTCGCATCTTCAAGACGAATATTAAACAGTTTAATCATGCTTCAATAACTAGTTGAAAAGTATAATTGTTAGATGTTAGTTGAATTTGATGAACCTCATAAACGAAAAGTGAAAGTGTTCGTTGTCCTGATTTCTGTACCTACTGGTAGCATAAAGTGATATTAAAAAATATTTGTGAAGAACAGGTAGGTACATTTGGTCAAAGTTCCGTTTGGAAAATCATCAACAAGTGATTTGAGTAGAGAAAAAATGCGGCTTTAAACTTGCCTGATTCTGTTGCAAGAAAATACTTATTCAATATCTGATAATATACCGCCAACGAAGTATCAAAGCAATCTGACAATTAAGAAAAGCGGGGCATCCATGGGACGACTCATTAAAATTTTTGTACCTACTTGGTTAATCGGTTGACTCTTATTTTGTAGTAGAATGGGATGTTACTAATGATTTTCAGATCGTATATGACGATAACGAATCTAATTCTGAAATCAAGTATTTAATTAAATATGACATTTCAATATCTCTTTCAAAATAGAATTTCAATAACAATTTCAAAAGATTGCCACTTTTTGGCGATACCTTTTTTGAAAGTATAACTGTGAAAGTATTATTTGAGTTAATATACATAACACATGAAAACAGTAAAGTTTTCCTGATTGCTGTATTGAAAAAGAACGATTTATACAACTTTTTACAGGTTTTATTTCTATATTTCATAATATAATATTAGGTCGTAGATATTAAAAAAAAAAAGTGTTGTGCATTTTGTATAATCGAATCAATGAAATATTACTAGGAAAATATGTTGTATTGAAATACCGAAATATTAATTTTCACATTTTTCCATATGAAAACTATATGGAAATTAATAATATTAGCCCCACCTAATTAGAAAATAGATATTAATCAGGTAACAAAAGAAGCAAAGTTACTACCCATTATTTTGTTTCCAGGTAACACTCTGATTGGTGAAAGGTAATTTAGTCGACCGTCCGACCATAATGGATGTAATATAATATAAATGTGAGAAATTTAACTATTATATTTAATTAGTGCTGTTTACGTGTGGTTAGTGAACTTGATTGTTTTATTGTCAAATTTATTTACTAGTTGAGAAAGATGGATACCTACAAATATTTGGATGAAAAACGAAATCTTCAGCCAAGTTTTGAAGACGAGATTTCAAAAATGGACCATGTCATAATGTCATCTATTAAGTCAGCGAAGGGAGGGAATATGAAAACTTCAAGTAAAAAGTTGAATAAAAAGTCTTCAGATCCAAAAGAAGAATTCCCCGTCCGTGATGGTGTAATAGGAAATAAGTTGAATTCACTCTTCTCGTCCGGTTCTGAAGCAGAAAAACGAAAGAAGGAACTGAACAAAGGACATGGATGTCAGCAAAATAGTGACTTCGTACGCCGGGAGGCGGAACATAGTCGAGTTTTGAAAGAAGATTCAAAAGAAGGCAAACCAAACTTTAGAAAACAGGATCCCAAGAACCTGGAAGGAAGAGGAGCTGTAGTGGAGTTGAAACGATCTGTTTCTCTAGGAGCAAGCAAACATCGTGGAAAAGATATTGGGAGAAAACGGGAATTGCAGCAGAGGACAGAAATCAAACACCTGGAAAAGGGAAGTGGTCGACGTCAGAAAATAGAAGTTGGATTATCACTTTCTTCTGCACCCAAAGCAAAATCAACATCCGAGAAAGAAGCAGACCGTGGGGCAGAAATGAAAAAAAAGTTGAGGAGGCTTTTTTCCCCTGAACCAGAAGAAGGAAATGGGGCAGATGTAGTGAAAGAATATCAGTTACAGCGGACGGCAAAGAATAGACACCAGCATGAGAATAGTGGTCGGCTTGAATATACAAAGGTTCGACCATCAATTTCTTTCGCAACTAAGAAGTCCATGCATGAGTACATGCTATCTTGTAAGACGGGCAAAGAATCGTCTGAAACAAAAGAACGGGGCCATGATGCTGGAAAAGAGCTTTTGGGTCCTGAGCCAGAGAAGGATAACGGACGTGAATTTCGGAAAGATACGGAAAGTAGTCGACTTGAAGATGTCACAGATGAGTCATCAATTCCCACTGAACCGGAGATGCCCATGCATGAAGCCAAATCAAATGTGTTTGATGAACAGTCTGAACCAAAAGGACGAGTCACAGATGATGGATTGACCGAAAGGTTGAGGAGGCTTTATGGTACTAAACCAGGGGAGAAGGGAGGTGAATTTCAACGAGACACAGATGATGGATTGATGGAGAGGTGGAAAAGGCTTTATGGTCCGGAGGAGGAAGACACAGATGCTGGATTGATCGACAGGTTGAAAAAGCTATATGGTACTCAACCCAAGAAGAATTATAAGGAGGAAAGACGTGCATTTCAGCAAACCACGGATACTGGATTGATCGACAAGTTGAAAATTTATGAAGAGAACACACATGACACGGAAAAGTTAAAAGTCACAGAAGAGATAGATGATAGAAGAGTAACCGATGAGTTATTAATTTCTGCTGCACCTGCGAAACGCCTAGAAGAAGCCAAATCAAGTTTTGAAGATGAACTTTCTAAAATGGATCATTTTATAATAACATCCAGCAAAACAGTGAGCCGTGGCGGACGCAATGGAATCGGATCAAATCTTAAGAAAGACGCGAGAGATCATGTTGGTGTTATGAACCAAAGAATGAAAATTGACGATTTAAAAGTACAAGGAATTAAGCAAAGGAATGGAATTCATAAAATAGATGACAGATGGATGTGTGAATCAGTACGACGGAAGAGGTATTTGATCCAACAGGGATTTGATGATGAGCCTCCTAGAAAAGTGCCGCGTATCAGTATACCGGCCGAGGAATAGAAAATTGCACTACTAGTGAGACCAGGTGCACATCAACCATTTGATAGGAATCATCGAGGAAACCGGAGATAGACGATATAAGGGAAGTAAAAAAAGGTAGTACGAGAGCATGTAAAAAATGACAAATCGAGAATAATACGAGGATATTAGCAAAGGATTAAAATTTTCAAAATGGAAGACATATGGGTGTGTGAATCAGTGCGACAGAAGAGAAACTTGTGTTTTTCCGTTTCTTTTACAATAAATATTCAATTAGGTTCTTAAGTAGTTCTTTTATTTTGATGAATGAATAGGTGAAACAGCATTTTTTTTGAGTCGATGCCAAAAAGCCCTATTTTTCTTATTAAAGAACAGTGCTGGTACGCATATTTGCGTACCAGCACTGTTGAGTGCTGGTACGCAAATATGCTTCTTGCAAAGTATAATTGTTAAGTGTAAGTTGAGTTTGATGACCCTTATACACGAAAAGTAAAGTTCTCCTAATTTCTGCACTGTTGGCATCATATGACATCGAAAAAGATTTGTAAAGAACAGGTATATTTCCAAAAACCATCAACAAGTGATTTGAGTAGAGAAAAATGCAATACGGTGGTTCTACGGCTTTAAAATTGCATGAATTGAATTCATGTTCGTTCGCAGTGAGTAGACGTGTTTATTGTAGCTCCGGTTTATTGCTATCATAAAGTGGGATTTACTGAACGAGAAAAAAGTTAACTGAAGAATATAACTAAAGAAATAACAAAAGAAATTCTCATGGAATTTATGAGTGATGATGTTTTTCTTGACGCCATCGCAAAAAAGGTAGCTGAAAAATTAAACCAGCAAATTGATTTCGAAAATATTCGATATACAGGGTGAGAATGAAGGGTTATCCAAAAAAGTTGAAGACTTGGAACAAAAGCTGAGGCTGGATCAATTACGATTTTATGGTGTACCAGAAACCGATAACGGAAATTTAAAAGCAAATCTTGAAAATATATTTTCATCTAAGTTAGCAATAAGTGATCCAAATATAAAACAATGCTATCGAATTGGTAAAAGTCAGGGCAAGTCCAAACCCAGGCCTGTTATTATAAAGTTTGGGAGCGTTCAAAATAGAAATGCAGTATTTTCCGTGAAAAGACAGCTCAAAGGGATCAATATGGTGCTAGCTGAAGATCTAATCAAACGTAGAATGGATAAGCTGGGAAAGAATAACGTTTGGACGAACAATGGACACCTGTTTACTGTGGTTGATTGAAAGAGAAGTCTACTGAAATCAGAAGAAACTATACTAAATTTATGTAAACAGCCGGATTCACACATTGGAAATATTTTTCTTTTCTATTTCAAAGGAATATTGTTTGTTATTTAATATATACATATTATTAATTTTTTTTCAATTTATATGAGGGAGATATCTGTTCCATTCAATACTAGGTCCTTGTTTGGCCATTTTGCCGAATTCAAATCCCTTTAATTAAAAGAGGAATTCGATATTATTGGAGTATCATATAACATCTGACCAATATGCTGAATATTAAGGGATATACATTCGTAAAGACAGAGGTTCAAGAGGTGGAGGCGTTGGTATGTATCTTAAAAATATCTTCAAATTTGAAATTTTGGAATATCAATCGTGTGACTATCTGGAACAAATTTGTGTTCAATTTTAATTTAACAAGGAAATTTATAGTCTATCCATTCCCAATTAGAACGGCATTAAAAATAAGAGCACTACGAGGGGCGTTCATAATCAGTGCCCGGCAAATGGGAAATGTATATACTACCAGTGCTTTTATGTTCAAAGCGTCCCTGGTACAGTCATAAACATTTCTTGCTTGTGGCCCCTAGTCGGCCAGATAGCTAGTAAACGTGCTATCAAATGTAGACTGGAATAAAGGCTCGGCTAGCTGGACTGGCTGAATACTGATTTTTTGTCCGTTTCACAATATTTCTTTATCAGTGCCGTGTGTTCGTGGGGTTAGGTTAAGTAGTGAGTGGTTTTGCAAACCAATTTTTTTAAACTTTTTCTAGAGATCAATTACCCTAACAGCAAACTGATATTTTTGCACTCGATGCGCGTTTCGTTAACAAGGTTAGCATCTTCAGGAGAAGCAAATTGATAATGATTAATTTGTCCGCTTTTTAATCTATTGTTGACAAATTAATTTGCAGGTAGTGGTTCCACTAGATAATTACCGAAACATCAATTAGTATAATCATCATTTAACAAACAAAGTCCACATCGTACCAAAAAATTCAGGTATATAAACAGCTAACCCTTGTCTTCAGATTCGGTATCAATTTGCTTCTCCTGAAGATACTAACCTTGTTAGCGAAACGCGAATTATATTTCTCGTTCACACAAAAGGGTTTTTAAAAACTTTTTATTTGAACAGAGTAACAACTAATAACTATGAAATATAAGTACTGGCTATTACAAATCAATTGAACCTATTTATACATAAATTATTGCCGACTTTGCAGATATCAGCAAAATAATTGATGTCGACTTCGGGTCATCGAACAATATCCTGCTGATGTAAGAGGTTATCGAACTGTAACTTCTCCATCCCCTGGGGAAGTCTTGTAAGGGACGAACAAGACTGAAGATGATGCTTCGTGTTCGGGAACTGGTGGATCATCATTGGATGGTTCTTTCTTCGTTTGCCTTTTCAATCTGTAAATTACGTATAGAATGAAGATGGTGATTGAAATGTAAATGGGAGTCATCCAGAAATGGCTATTATCAGATTGTCTGGTTTCTTCTGGGATGAGTTGTAACCTCTCTTCTTCTAGGGTCAGATGTTGTAGTTTATCCAGGGGAATCTTATCTAATTTCAATGGTTTGAATTTCAGCGAGGAATTGATGTGAGCTGTCTTGATATTTGGTAAAGTGAGGGGTTCGTCTAATATGACACTTTTGGAGTTTATGAAGGCTTCGTTGTTGGTTTTGAATTCACAACCTGGTGGAAGTTTTATCAGATGCACTCCTTCCAGAACCATAACTTTCGTACTGGAACAATGTGTAGATATCTTCGTGGATGGGTTGAAGATCGTAGTAGTGGATGAAGTCGTGGGTACTAGTCTTGATCTTTGCTTGTCCCATCTTGAGGGGAAGTAGTCCTGGATTTGTCTTGAGGTTCTGGATTTCGATCTCCTGTCCTCTCGTCAGATGAAGACTGTAAAGGGACGAAGAATTTAGTAATCTTATTAGGCAAATGTCTTATATTTTTCTTATGGACGTTTGCATTTTCTGTCTCGACAGTTACTGTTTGGTCTTTTTGGATGGATTTTGGGAGGAAGGGTGGTAGCAGTTTGTTTCTTTTCACTGTTTTTCTTGTGTACACCTTGGTGCAGGGTTTGTAGGTAATAGGAGTTTCTCTTTTCTTGTTTCTCTTCTCTATGATATTTGTTTTCTGTTTCTGTAAATCTTCGTTGATTTTCCTATATATTTCCTTCGTTTTTTCCCTGTGTTGTTGGACGTAGTTGTTAATCAAGGCTCGTCTTATGTCGATATCGAATGGGTCTTGACTATTGAGATGTCCGTTCAGAATGTCCATAGGTTTCTGTCTTGTTGCTGAATGGATAGAGTTGTTGTATCCTAGGATGGCATAGAGCATCTGTTCTTTGATGTCTCTTTTCTTATGCGTATCTCTCAATATTCTCAAGTGCTCGATCAATGTGGAATGGAATCTTTCGACTATCCCGTTTGACTGAGGGTTTTCTGGAGTGGTATAGTGAATGTTGACTTTATGTGTGTCAACAAATTCTTGGATCAGTCCATTTTTGAATTCCGTTCCATTATCAGTGACGATCATATGTGGTATTCCATGATGGTTGATGAATACTAAGAGAGCATTGAGAGTGTTGATAGCATTACATCCCTCTATTGGATACGCCTGGCCATATTTTGAAAATGCATCCACAATCGTCAGGAATTTTTGTCCAGCAGCCTGAAAGGTATCCATGTGAATTATTTCAAGAGGCTTCGTTGGGGTAGGTGTCAGCATGAACTTTGGCTTCTCTGGTCTTCGATCATACTTGTTGATTTGACAAGTTTCGCATAAGTTGATAGCTTCTTCGATATCCTTTTTTATATTGGGCCAATAATACAATCTTTTGATCCGAGTTTCCGTTTCGGTGATTCCTCTATGGTTTGTTTTTCCTTCATGATGCTGCTTGATTATTTCTTTTTGTCTAGCTGAGCAACTGACATCTTCCAAAAGGCGGTTGCATTTTATGATATCGAAAGAGGAATTCTTGAATGTCTCTCTCAAGATTCTGCACATGCTGGGGTAGAGTTCTTCATCTTCGAACATCAAAGCGTATTTCTTTCCCGGGCTGATATATTCTTTGAAAAAGTTAAAAACATTTTCGTCCATATTGTCGTTTCCCAATTGAGCATAGTATCTTCTTTTATTCGGGAATATTTCTTCTATCACCGTTCTTGCTGGGTTATAGCTTACTTGTTTGAAGATGACTTGGTTATTGAAGACATTGAGAGGTTTCTCTGATATTGGTATTTCTAATATTGGACTTTCTCTGGCTGTATGGTTGGTGATGCCACTAGTATCTTCGTCTGGGGTAATTTCCGGGTTCAGGTTCACGCATTCCTTGTCTCCTTCGGTTGGGGGTTCATTCTGAATTTCTTGTTCTTGCAGTATGGGGTCTTTATCTTCAGGAAAATGGTGATGAAAGCAATCTTTAAACAGATCGTTGATGATGTCATCTGCAGACTCAGGAACTTCTGATGGAGGATGGTTGAATAGAGATGCCTTGTCGTCGTCGTAGTTTGCTTCATGGAGCTCCTTTGTATGTATCTCTATTCTGGAGAGCGCATCGGCGTTGGTATTGCTTGTGCCTTTTTTGTAGACCACTTACATACTCTTCTAGCTTCAGGCGCCATCGGACCAGTTTTGAGTTTGAATCCTTCAAGGAGAAGAGCCACTGGAGAGGACGGTGATCTGACAGAATTTTGAATTTTCTGCCGAAAAGATACGGTCGGAAATATTTGGTGGCCCAAACTATTGCTAGCATTTCCTTTTCGATGGTAGAGTACTTCATTTCAGTTTCGTTCAGGGTCCTGGATGCATAAGCTATTGGCTTGTCTTTTCCTATGGGTCCTTGGGACAGAACGGCTCCTATGGCGAAATTGCTGGCATCTGTGGTCAGATTAAAGGGCTTTGTGAAGTCCGGATACTGTAGTAGTGGTTCATTGGTAAGCAGGTTTTTACAAGTTTGAACACATTTTAGGAATTCTGGCGTATGCTCTATATGGGCATCTTTCTTGAGACAGGAGGTTAACGGTTTGGTAGTCTTGGCGAAGTCCTTGATGAACTTCCTGTAGTACCCTAGAAGTCCTAGGAATCCTCTGATTTCTTTGACAGTTCGAGGTACAGGATAATCCATGATTGCTTTGACTTTTGCTGGGTTTGGTTTTATCCCATTTGGAGTGACGATGTGTCCTAGAAAGCTGACTTCTTTTTTCAGGAATTCGCACTTGTCTACTTGTATTTTGAAACCAGTTTCTCGTAGACGTTGGAAAACTTTTGTGAGGTTGACCATATGCTCCTGCAGAGATGTAGAGAAGATGATTATGTCATCCATATAAACCAAGCAGATAGTCCCTTGTAGACCCTTTAGGACATTGTCCATAACCCTTTGAAAGGTCGCTGGAGCATTTTTCAGTCCAAACGGCATACGTAGGTACTCGTAGTGTCCGTTTTCGACATTGAATGCGGTCTTAGGGATGTCCTCCTCTGCCATCTCTATTTGGTGAAATCCGCTTGCCAAATCCAGGGTAGTGAAATATTGACACCTTCCCAGTTTGTCGAGGATGTCAGAAATGTTCGGAATAGGGTAGCGGTCGTCGATTGTCTTCTCGTTGACTTTGCGGAAATCCACAACGATACGCCATTTTGCTTTTCCAGAGGCGTCCAGTTTTTTTGGAACGACCCAAATTGGTGAGGACCAGGGAGATTGGCTAGGTCTGATGATTCCTTGGTCCAATAACGAAGTTATTTGCTTCTTGACTTCTTCCTTGTGTACATACGGATATCGGTATGATTTTGTGTAGACTGGGATTTCGTCTCTGGTTTTTATATGGTGTTTGACCTGATTGGTGAATGTGAGTGAGGAATCTGGATGGTGAAAAATATCAGCATATCTTCTGCATAATTTTCTGATATGCATCTCCTCTTCTGGATTCAGGTGGTCTGTTCTGATTAGATCATCTATGTTGTTGATTGGGTCTCTGTTTCCTGATGGGATTATGTCAGCAGAATAGATATGATGCTTTCGAAGATTTATTGGGCTGCTGCATACTGGTTCGGCTAGAACGATTTGGAGTTTATCTGGACTGAAGTTGACAATTTCCGTCCAGGCTAGATGATCACGGGCATCAGTGAGAGCTTCACGGATGTAAGCGCCTTGCAGTTTCTGTCTTGGTATCATGATAGTTCCATTCTTCTCCTTCACCGGTAGTCGTACTTGGGTCACGCTGTCTGGCTCCAATTGAATAGAGTAGAACTGGGTCTTATTGGTTTCGTAGTACTGGATTGGGAGAGAGGAGTATTCGGTTAAAAGGGAGGATTCAGGAAAATTCAGTTCAGCTTTGAGAAATTTCAGGTTGTCGAGTCCAATGAGGCCATCAAAAGTTTTGTGGAATTTGAAGAGGTAGAATTTCAGAATGCCGTTTGAGTTAAACTCAGGAAATATGGGGATTTCTGCACTGTAATCTTGAGAATAGTTTTGGAAAATGGAAGTGACGACGAAGGGATCTTTTTTGATGCAATCCTTGTAATATTGGAAAGCTAATTCAGGATTGAGAAAGGATTTTGTTGATCCGGTGTCAATGAGGAGTTTGAGGGGAGGATTTGCAATGGTTATATAAGGAAGTTCTCTCTTATCGTCGAATGTATGCAGTTCCACTATGTTTCTTGGTTTTGTCCTGGATCCAATGGAAAATTTACATCTGGTTCCTGTTGGTCTTCTTGAACCTGGAATTCTTCAGTCGGTTCTTGATTGGGATAAGAGCAGGTTTCTTCAATGTAATAGGGGTTTGCTTCGTATCCAAAGTCTTCGTCATGTTGCTCAATGTTGAACATGGGAGCTGGATTGAAATTTGGTCTTGCCTGAGGTTGGGTTCTCATGCTCCTCGTTGGTGCTCCATAAGTATTTCTGGTACTGATGCTCATTGGTGTTGGTTCTTGTCCGTTCTGCCTGTTTGGTTGATTCTGTCCAAAACGTTGTGGTTGGACTGAAGGCCACATCTGTTTCTGTTGAGTATTTGGTTGCCAATGTGGTCTGAAGGTCGGTTGTTGAAATTGTGGTTGGAGTCCCATTGCCTGATGAGGTTGTTGTTGTCCGGGTCGTTGAAAGTGTTGCATGGGTTGGTACATCCGCTGTGGTATTGATTGTTGGGCATATTGGTGATTTGCAGTTTTTTGCTGGGTCTGGAGTGGTTTCTTGGGGACTTGTGGGGGTCCAAACGTCCTTTGTAGATAACGGATATTGTTTTCTTCTTGGATGTACTGCATTGCTGTTGCCAAGTCTATTGGTTTCATTGCTCTTATGGTGGATCCCATGGGCTCTCGTAGTCCGGCTAGGAATGTTGTTAGAGCTTGTTGTTGGAAAAAGCTTTTCTTGCTGATCTTTATTGTTTCATCGGCGGTGTGTAATTCGATATAGTTTGATATTGTGTTTAAAAGCCCCATGACTTTTTCGTAGAAACGTTGTGGTGTTTCGTTCTGGTCTTGTCGCAGGTTTACCAAATCTCTTGTTAAGGAATTTTCATTCCGTTGGTCGGCGAAGTTTTGGATTAGAGTTCCTTTGATGCTGTTCCAGTCACTACATCCATAAACTGAGATGACGTCTTTGGCTCTGCCTCGTAGCTTGTTGAGTAGTCCTTGTATCAATATATGGTTCTGAAAACAACCGGGGTCTTCAGTATTCCAATATTCGTTCAGAATCATTGTTGATACGTTGATGAACTGGTATAATTCATTTGGGCTTCCATCGTATTCGGGTACAATCCAAAAATTCTTCAGGTCGAATTGTTTAGCCATGTTGATGGGATTTAAAGGTTGGTCAATTGTTTGAGGAATAATGGATGGGCGAGAATTGATACTTGAAGGTGAATTTGGTAAAACTAAGGTAGGGGGACGTAAAATGGTATTTGCAATTGATGAAGTTGAGTTCATTTATGCTTACAGGATGACGATGATGGCTCGTTGCATATTCTGTCACCAAAAACTTATTTCTATGTAGATATTCCTTGACGGACGATAGTGAAGAGGTATTCTTGTCTACGGCCGGAATTCTTCCTGGAGTACTTGCTTCTTGGTGGAACTTGGTTCGGGAGAATAGTGGATAAACGTTTGAGAACGACGAGGATCTTCTAAGGACTCTTCCACTATCCTAATGACTGCGCCAATTATATTTCTCGTTCACACAAAAGGGTTTTTAAAAACTTTTCATTTGAACAGAGTAACAACTAATAACTATGAAATATAAGTACTGGCTATTACAAATCAATTGAACCTATTTATACATAAATTATTGCCGACTTTGCAGATATCAGCAAAATAATTGATGTCGTCTTCGGGTCATCGAACAATATCCTGCTGATGTAAGAGGTTATCGAACTGTAACTCGCGCGTCGAGATCTCTAGAAAAAGTTTTCAACTTTTACACCAAAAGTTCTAATCTCATCTTTTATACCGATTTTTGTAAAAATCTTAGTGTCTTTGGGTACTTTCATCAATATGGCTTTCTGGAGACCTTTTGAAACAAATGATAACATTCAGGGCCGTAGCGAAAAGAAAAAACCAGGGGGGAGGAAATCCAAATTTTCCCAACCCCACCAGCAAAATTTCCCAACTTTCGAAAAAATGAAAGCCAAGGGATAAGTTACTATTATAATATATTAATTTTCTTACTTAGCTATCCAAAGATTGGCTGAGTGCTTATGCCCGTTAGGGTATGCACAAACAAAAATAAGTTTTGGTGATTATGAAAGTAATAATGGGAATTATTCTACTTTGAATCAAGGTCCTTGGTCTTCCACCATATCTACCATGTATATGGATATTAAATACAAATGAATAGAAACAGCATTTAAATAATATAGTGTTTATTGTTTTCTACTATTATTTTTTCTAAGTTCACGGCCTGAAATTCCCCAACTTTTCCAAGTCGAAAAAACAGCGAAAAATTGGGAATTTTGAAAAATTGTCACTTCAAAATTTGTGAACTGTTCTCTTACTTGGTTTGCAAACTTTTTTGAAGTTTGCAAACAACTCAGAATTTCAAAGTATGAGATCTCCAAGTTATGCATGTTGAGAAATCCCAACGTCTTTTCTTATCACCTCTCCCTTTCTTTTCTCTCATTTTTATTTTTTTTCATTTTTTTACTATTATTGTTTCCATCTTCACGGCCTGTGGGCTCTGTGGCACACCTTATAAAAGAAGAGAACAAATATTGCGTGCAAAGTTCCATAAATCCGATCGTTATTCAACCCAATGACGATTCCATCTCATCCGAATATAGCAAAGAAGAAATTTGATTTTTCTAGCAATTTTGTTGGCTTCTATTATTTTGTAAATATATGTTTGACGAGAATTCGGTGTCACTATTTGTGTTTTCACTGTATTTTAGAGTTATCGACTCGGAAATCAACTACCTCAAATTTCGAAGTTTTTCATAATTACCCATAGTGGAAAAATTCAGTTGAGATAACTTTTTCATGGGGTGATCAATTGCTATGATTGTAAGAATAAGTAACTGAAAAACTACTACTGAAAAATAATATGCCGACGCCTATGTCGAGGCAGGAATTCCTTCTCTGTGCTGTTCCAATTGGTATTGGAAATACTATAATTGAATGCAAATAAAATTTATTATTATTATTATTATCTGATAATTATGGAAAGCGGGGCATCCATGGGACGACTCATTAAAACATTTGTACTTGGTTAATCGGTTGACTCTTATTTTGTAGTAGAATGGGATGTCACTAATCTAATTCTGTAATGAATTATTTAATTGAATATGACATTTCAACATCCCTTTGAAAATACGTTTTTAGTGACAATCTTTAAAAATGTTCACTTTTTGAAAAGTATAACTGTGAAAGTATTATTTGACTTTGACATACCGAACACATGAAAATTAAAAGTGAAGTTTTCCTAATTTCTGGGAATATAAAATAATATTGAAAAAAAATTTGTCTAGGTTTTATTTCTATATTCTACTGTATAAAATCATATCGTAGATATATTAAAAATGCATGTTGTGCATTTTGTATAAACACAAAGCCAAATCAACTTCCGAGAAAGAAGCAGACCGTGGTTCTGAAATGAACAAAAAGTTGAAGAAGCTTTTTTCTCCTGAACCAGAAAAAAAAGGCAGATATAGTGAAAGGATATCAGTTGCAGCAAACGACAAAGAATAGACACCAGCACGAGAATAGTGGTCGGCTTGAATATACAAAGGCCCGACCATCAATTTCTTTCGCACCAAAGAAGCCCATGCATGAGTCTTTATCTTGTAAGACGAGCAAAGTGTTTCATGAATCGTCTAAAACAAAAAAACGGGACCATAATGCTGGAAAAAATGAGGAATTGGAAGGGCTTTTGTGTCCTGAACCTGAGAAGAATTACAAGGATGAGAGACGTACATTTCAGGAAGATACAGAAAAGATAAAGGGAAGTAGTCGACTTCTGACTGTAATAGATGAGTCATCAATTTCCACTGAACCGGAGGAGCACATGCATGAAGCCAAATCAAATGGGTTTGATGAAAAGTCTGAATCAAAAGAACGAGACTATAATGCTGGATTGATAGAAAGATTGAGAAGGCTTCATAGTACTCAACCAGAGGAGAAAGGACGTGAATTTCAGCAAGGAACAGATGTTGGATTGATCGAAAAGTTGAAAAAGCTATATGGTACTCAATCAGAGAAGATTTATAAAGAGAAAACACATGACACAGGAAAGATAAAAGACACAGAAGAAATAGAAGAAAGTAGTCGACTTCAGAGAGTAACCGATGAGTTATCAGTTTCTGCTGCACCTGAGAAACCTTTTCAAGAAGACAAATCAAGTTTTGAAGATGAACTTTCAAAAATGGACCACTTTATAGTATCATCCCGTAAAGCGGTGAAAACGAGGAACCAGAAATCTGGATGCCGTGACGTGAGCAATGGAATCGGACCAAATCCTAAGAAAGAAGTGAGAGATTATGTTGGTATCATAAACCAAAGAATGAAAAATGACGATTTGAAGGTGCAAGGAAATAAGCAAAGGGATGGAATTCACAAAATGGATGACAGATGGATGTGTGAATCAGTGCGACGGAAGAGATATTTGATCAAAGAGGGATTAGATGATGAAACTCCTAGAAAAGTACCGCGCATCGATATTCCTGCCAAGAAATGGGCTACCAGTAAAAGCAGATACACATCCAACATTATTACAGAAATCATGGTGGAATAAGGAAGTAGACGGTATGAGGAAAGAACAAGAGGAGAGGAAAAGGGGGTAATAATCTTGTATTTGTTTTGTTCATTATTGTTTCGTGTATAAATAAATTGGATTAACCGTATTGGCGCATCAGCTTTTATTTAATCATCCAAATTAAATGTAGGTGGCAATGAAATTAGGTTATCATTTATTTAGGTCGATGACAAAAAGCCATATTTTTCTTATTAAAGATACTATTGAGTGCTAGTAGCGACTCTGAAAAGGTGGTAGCACTGTTCAGTTTCGTAAGTATATAAAAAACTCTGAGTTAAATTTTTGTAGTTGCTAACCTAGATGAATACTGAGTTTTGAGAATGTTGGACGTTATTTGCTGATGATGATGGTAAAGGGAATGAATGTAGGATGAAAGAATTACCCAAATATTTTGATTGTTTGGCGAAACAGGAGATCATCATAAAGAATAGTTTCTGTGTTTTACCAATTTTATTAATATGATGTAATATGATTTGAAATCCCTGAATGAATCAATAAAATCAAGATGAATAGCTGAAAATAGCAATTATGTCAAGCAAAAGAAACCCCGAAATGAAATTACAATAATACAAAAAACAATTGAAAATTGAACAGTAAAAAAGATGTAAAAATTGAATGATTTGATTTGGATAAGTTCCGGATACTAGGCATTCATTAAAAATGTGACAGAACTGGAAATAATGACGGGATACACTTTTTTCGAATTTTTGATAGTACATTGTCCTTGCCACTCTGTTCATTTTATTTGAGTTTACAGCTGGGTGAGTTTAGTTGGGGTGAAATTTTCCCTGTTATGAATACTCTCGATAGCTGGTTTAGGAGTTTACAAAAATGGACATTAAAATCATTTGCTAAATTCACACTGTCTCCATGAGTTTTAGAGAAAACGGTGTTGCTATTTCTAGCCTTGTTGTTGAGAGTATTTATCACATTCCAAGTGATTCTTGATTTATTGTCACTTTCTTTAGTATGACCTCTCAAAACCCTTTTCCTAAAAGTAATATTGTCTTAATTGTGCCCCCTAAATCTACTTGTTATGGCAGATTTAATCATTCAATTAAGTTTTGACATAAAATGCAAATATTTTACCTGTTTTCCTAGAAGTGATACTGTATGATTCTTGATGGTTTTTTCAAAATCTACCTAGGTTTACCAGATTTAATCATTTATCTAATTCCAGAAATTACAGTAGTTCAGTATTACATAATTAAATATGTTGGTTTGTAATTGATTCACGGAAACAGTTCATTATTGAAATAATAATCAACCTCTATCAATCAACACATTTCAGGTTGATGATTATATTATAAAATCAAATCAAAATACTTTATTGTCCAAGAATAACAATTCTCATAACAAAGCATACAGTCACCATGATAACATCAGAAATATACAGTTAGCAAGGAGATCATAAATACACATAAATTCACACTTACAATAACCGGACATAATTATATATACAAAAGCAACAAGATTTACACCACTAAGCCAAATAACATTGAACAACAAAACTACGATGTGCCAATTAAATGAATAAAGTAACATGCCGGAAAAACAAAAAGAAAAAATGTTTACATTTTGTACATGAAATTACAAGGACTACCTCTAATATATAAAGAATTAGGCATACGTTATATAACCGCCGCCAAAGATAGAGATCTCAGCAAAAAGAATCCTGAAAGTATTCTTCCAGGGTATAGTAGGCCCTCCCAACTATAAGCGTTTTTGCAGATTTTCTGAACTTGACTTCGCTTTTGATGACACGCAAGGTTAGGGGAAGGTGATTGAAAATTTTCTTGCCCTCAAAAATTAGAGAGTTGCGAATTACGGTAGAGGAGGGAATTGGAAGCGAGATCAAGTGAGATGAGATGATGACGACTGAATAATGACGTTGATATATGAATTAGAGAAAGCATATCATAGAATATACAGATATGTTTTTATTTTTTTTTTTTTCAAAGTAGTACTTCTGTCAAAGTATACGGTGGTTCTGCGGCTATGAACTTGCTTGATTCTTTTGCAAAAAAATATTTAGTAAGTGATAAAATACCGCTATTGTAGTTTCAAAGCAATCTGACAATTCAGAGGGTCATCCATGCAACGAACTCTTGAAAGTTATGTACTTGGTTAATCGTTTGACTCTTATTTTGTAGTAGAATGGAATGTCACTAATAATTTTTAGATTCTGTTTTCAAGACTTATATAAGATGAAGAAGACGAATATAATTCTGAAATGAATTATTTAATTGAATATAACATTTCAATATTCCTTTGAAAATACAATTTCAATTACAATTTCAAAAGATTGCCACTTTTTGCTGTCACCTTTTTGGAAAGTATAACTGAAAGTATTATTTGAGTTTGTTACAAACGAAAAGTAACAATAAAGTTTTTCTGATTGCTGGTTTTATTTCTCTTTATTACAGGTTTTATTTCTACATTTCACAGTATAAGATTAGATCGTAGATATATAAAGAAAAGAATGTTGTGCATTTTGTATAATCGAATCAATGAATTATTACTAAGAAAATATTCTGTTTCAAAATACCGAAATGTTAATTTTTTTCTATATGAAAACTATATGGAACTCAATAATATCAGCCACACCCAATTGGAAAATGGATATTAATCTGGTAGCAAAAGAAGCAAAGTTACTACCAATTCTTTTGTTTCCAGGTAGTACTCTGATTGGTGAAAGCGTAATTTAATCGACCGTCCGGCCAAAATGGATGTAATATAATATAAATATGAAACATTTAAGTAATACATTCAATTAGTGCTATTTACCTGTGGTTAGTGGACTCGATAGTTTTATTGTCAAATTCATTTACCAGTTGAGAAAAATGGACACGTGCAATTATTTGTATGAAAAGCGAAATCTTCAGCCAAGTTTTGAAGACGAGATTTCAAGATTGGACCAGATCATAATTTCATCTACTAAGTCAGTGAAGGGTAGAAATACAAAATCTTCAAGCTGCGCCACAAGTGATAGGTTGAATAAAAAGTATTCAAATCCAAAAGAATTCCGTGGACATGATGGTGGATTAGGAAATAAGGCGAATTTACTTTCCTCGCGTGGTTCAGACACAGAAAAACAAAAGAAGGAACTGACCAAAGGACATGGATGTCAGCAAAGTAGTGAGTTCGTTCGCTGTGAAGCGGAACATAGTCGAGTCTTGAAAACACAATCAAACGAAAGCAAACCAAATATTAGAAAACAGGATCTCGAAGTAGCCCAAATCAGGATGTCGCCTACAGGTGCAATTATGTTGGGTCAACAGTCTGATGGGCGGTTGAAAGAAAGAGGAACTGTAAAGGATTTGGAACGATCTAGATCTCTGGAGGCGAATAGAAATCTTGAAAAGGATTTCGGGAGTAAACGAGAATTGACAGAAATCAGACACCTGGAAAAGGGAAGTGGTCGACTTGAGAAAACAGGAGTTAGATCCTCAGTTTCTTCTGGAGCCAGGAGGCCCCTACACAAAGCCAAATCAACTTCAGAAAGAAGAGCAGACCGTGGTGCTGAAATTCACAAAAAGTTGAAAAGACTTTTTTCTCCTGAACCGGAAAAGGAAGGCGCTAGTGTTAGGCTTGAGAAAAAAGAGGATCGATCATCGATGTCATTTGCGCCTGAGTCTGATGGCAAGTCTAAAACGAGGGAACCGGACCATGATTATAAAGAGAAAGGACGTGTATTTCAACAAAATACAGGAAAGATCCATCCATCGACTGAATCGAGAAATGGAAGTCAGAAGACGAGCAAAGTGTCTGATGGGAAGTGTAATACAAAAAAACCGGACCGTGGTGCTGAAATATACAAAAAGTTGAAGAGACTTTTTTCTCCTGAACCGGAAAAGGAAGGCGATAATGTTCGGCTTGAGAAAAATAAGGATCGATCTTCGATTTCATTCGCGCCTGAGTCTGATGGAAAGTCTAAAACAAAGGAACCGGACCATGATTATAAAGAGAAAGGACGTGTATTTCAACAAAATACAGGAAAGAGCCGTCCATCGACTGAATCGAGAAATGGGAGTCAGAAGACGAGCAAAGTGTCTGATGGAAAGTGTAATACAAAAAAAAAGGACCGTGACGCTGAAATACACAAAAAGTTAAAGAGACTTTTTTCTCCTGAACCAGACACAGATCATGAATCAAATATAGTGAACGGACGACAGTTGCTGGAGACAAGGGACAGACACCAGAAAGAGGATGGTGGTCGACTTGCGAACATAGAAGATCGACCATCAGTTTCTTTCGCACCTGAGAAGCGCGAATCAAATTTAGGGGAGGAAACTCAGAAGTCTTCATGTTGTAAGAAGGCCAAAGTGTCTGAGAAATCTAAAACAAAAGTACCAAACTATGACCCTGGAATGAAGGAGAAGTCTAAAGCAAAAGAATCAGAGAAGATAGAGAAACCTAGTCGACTTAAGAAAAT
The DNA here is from genome assembly GCF_025532065.1 of Leptinotarsa decemlineata. Lineage (NCBI taxonomy): Eukaryota > Metazoa > Arthropoda > Insecta > Coleoptera > Chrysomelidae > Leptinotarsa > Leptinotarsa decemlineata. Next base: position 346,585 of record NW_027412534.1, read on the forward strand.
AACAGATGAGCCATCAACTTCTACTGCGCCTGCGAAGCGCCTAGAAGGAGCCAAATCAAATTTTGAAGATGAGCTTTCAAAAATGGACCTCTTCGTAGTAACATCCAGTAAAACAATGAAAATGGGGCATCAGAAATCTGGATGCCGTGACGTGAGGAATGGAACCGAACCAAATCCTAAGAGAGAATTACGGGAGCATGTAGCTACACTTCCATCACTTCATTATAGAAATCATGGAGGATCTAAACCTAACACAGATATTAGGAAAGAGCAAGGGTTGCGGAAGAGGACAGAAGTCGGGCACCTGGAAAAGGGAAGTGGTAGGCTTCAGGATGTAGGAGTCAAATCGTCGATGTCTTTTGCACCTAGAGGGCCCCCACACAAAGTCATACCAACTTTCGAAGATGAACCTGACCATGGTGCTAGGTTAAAAAAAAAGTTGAGCAGGCTTTTCTCTCCAGAACCAGAGAATATGACAGATATGGAAAACAGAAACCGGGAAAAGGGAAGTAATCGTCTTCAAAGAGTAGAAGGTGGACCGTCTAATGTTGAGTGCCAGAAATCTACATGTTTTAAACCGAGAGTAATGCGAGGATATCGGAAAAAAATTAGGTTTTGCAGAATTGGTGACACATGGATGCGTGATTCAGTGCAACAGAAGAGACACTTTATTGAAGAGGAACCAGATAGAGAACCTCCTAGGAAAGTGCCGCGCCTCGATGTACCTGCCAAAAAAGGTCTATAGAGGATTGCCTACCAGTAAGATCAGTTACACATCCATCATTTCATTATAGGAATCATGGTGATATAAGAAGAGAAAAAGGAAAGGATGTAGTAGTCGTGTAGTTGTTTTGTATATAAATAAATTTGATATATGATATGATATCGAAAAAAATTTGTGAAGAACAGGTACAATATGGTGGTTCTGCGGCTCCAAACTAGCGTGATTTTGTTGCAAGAAAATATTCAATGAGTGAAATACCGCCAACAAAGTATCGAAGCAATCTTACAATTATAAACAGCGGCATTCATGCCACGACTCATTTAAACTAATGATTTCCACATTTATACGAGAGGATTTTAATTTTGAATTTGAATGGTTGCTTGTATTTTATTCAATTGTAATTTCATTTCAGGGTTTTTTTTGCTCAATATAATTGTTATTTTAAGCTATTCATTTTGATTTTATTGATCTCTCAGGGATTTCAAATCATTTTATACTATACTAGCTGACCCGACAGACTTCGTCCTGTCAAAAAGATTTGTAATGTGGCAGTTTTTTTGCCTACGTATTTAAAAAAATTCTCCTGAACAGAACCGTCACCCTGGTGATAGGGCGTTGTGAATAAAAAATAATTAAATAAAACATATATAAGGATTTAAAAGTAAGTAATCGCTTTATTGTTAATCATGTGAATCATAATTATTATTATTATCATTGTAGTGCTTTGTGGTATACGATGTTTTTTGTTTGATTACCTGGCGCATAGATAAACAAATCTGATGGTTTTCCAACACGGGAACAGGCAACATACAATTGACCATGTGAGAAACATGGGTTTTCTAGATTAATACCACAAACACTTAATGATTGCCCCTGGGACTTGTTTATAGTCATAGCAAAAGCAAGCCGCACTGGAAACTGTAGTCGTTTAAACTCAAATGGCACATCAGTCGGAATCATTGGGATGCGCGGTATGAGAACATCTTCTCCTTTATACTTTCCTTTGAGTATAGTTGCTTCTATCACATTGTTTAGTAATTTTTTTATCGCTAACCGTGTACCGTTGCAAAGACGCGGTTGGTTGATATTTCGCAACATTATATCCACCGATCCAACCTTTAATTGAAGATTGTGAGGTGGCAATCCTGGCAAATCCAGCGAGTTTAAAAATTCCGGTGGATAGTTGACTACATCATCTTGATTAGTAGCCGAATCAACTGATTTATATATCCTCAATTCGCCTGTAATTTGTTCTTGAATTTTGAAATTTAATTCATTTACATCTATGTTTTTTGCAGCCAGTATAGCTCGTTCGCTCAACCAATCATGGTTTCTGTAATTTTGAGAAACATCTGGAAACACCTTCTGAATAAGTTCATCTTTTGATCGAGTTAACTGACAAAAACTTTGAGGAAAGTTAATGCAGCCAGTCAACATGTCTATAGGAAATTTGCCATTACCAATGTCAATGAGTTGTTTAGAGAATATGTTTCCAGATTGGTCATTTTGCAACTCGACACGCATATTCTTGCTTAAATGAAGTACTTTGACATGTTTCCACAAATTGGAGGACTTTAGACATGCATTGAGTTCATCAGCTGGCGTTGATCGTGGAATCACTGGCAATGTTTGACGAAAATCTCCTGCTAATAAAATCATTGCACTACCAAATCGGTTATTATTGCTCCGTAGATCTTTTAAGGTTCTGTCTAAAGCCTCCAAAGATTTTTTATGTGCCATCGTGCATTCATCCCAAACAATCAATTTACATTGCTGCAAAACCTTTGCCATTGCAGAGTTCTTCGAAACGTTGCAGGTTGGAGTTTCATTGCTTTGCATATTTAATGGAAATTTTAGTGCTGAATGGGCTGTTCGACCACCTTCAAGCAAAGTTGCTGCGATTCCCGACGAAGCGAGTGCAAGTGCAATTTTATTTTGTGAGCGAAGTGTTGCTAATATTAATGAAATCAAAAAAGTTTTTCCTGTACCACCAGGTGCATCTAAGAAGTAAATCCCTCCAGTTTCATCATTTGTTACTTTCATAAGAGTTTCAAATACATACTTCTGTTGTTCATTTAACAGTGGAAGATTTGTTTGAATTAATTCTTTCAAAGCGTTGAGATCATACAGTTTTTCTCGATGCAACTCTTGGTTAAAAGCGTCATGCATTGGACGATTGGGCGCGGTCAGGCCTAATTGAATTAATAGTTTGTTTGACATTATCAAGCACATGTCCTCAATTGAAATCAATGCTTCATTGTAAATTTCTTCACTGATTTGTATATTTGGATTTCCCATTCTATTCCGTATTTGATACAAAATATCATCACACATATAATCTTTGTACTTGATCCACAAATCAATTGGGTTTGATGGGAAGCATGTAGATATGATTATAGAAAACAATGTTCGTATTTGATGAGCGTGTGATGATATTACAGCATCATTGAGAGTTTGATCCCAATGAGCGTCATTTTCAAGCAATTGCAAACGTTGACAGGCTTCTCTGTAGGATCCACACAATTCACCATCAACAGTTCGTAACTGTTGGAATGATGTTGGGCCACGTACATTGACTAATAGCAGTCGTAAATAAAAACATTCATCATTGCTTGGATGTACTGAATAAATCCGGCCAATCGCATCGGTGGAATATACATCTGTATATCCTGGAACTGGTTTTCCTTGTTTCCGTCGTATAAATCTCCTTGAGGATTGATTCCAGGTATAATATTTTGGCATTTCAGAATATAGCAATGTTTGTGCGAAATCATCGTTTTGGCATGTCTCAAAAAAACTGGTTAATATAGTAGATGGTGGCTGAGCAGCTCTTTGTACTGCGTCTGTGCTGTAAAATACACTCTTTGTCCATTTTCTAAATGCACAGCTAAGTGAACAACAGAAGGGTGTCTCTCATGAATAGGAAAAGAAAATATTCGCCAAACTGCTTCATTACTACTGACATAGCGGCCCATTTGGTATTGGGTAACTTCATCATTGGAATTCTGTGCACCAATTCCAATCACAGCCATATCACTCCCTTTGGTTACATATTTGCAAATGTATTTAATAAATTTCACTGAATGGCAAGATTCAACGTTGATGTGTGCTTTGAATGTCTTTGATAAAATGGGTGAATATGGAACAATCCAACGATTATCTATTTCAATATCTTGTTGATTTAATTTGACAATTGTTGATTTTCCATTGTCTGCTGTCGATCTGCGACGATACAATGGATAACCGTCATTACCAGTAATTGTTTCCGATATTAATGTCCGTGGATATCGTTTTGAACATTTACCATCCATCATACACGGTGAATTTTGATTAAGAGTTCCACAGGGACCATGTATCATGTTTTTGATAACTACCTCATGCAATCCAGGATCTACTTGTACATTAGGGATTTCAGCTGATATCACTGCATCAACTTCATTTGGCCTTATCTTTTCAACCAACCAAATCAAAATGTGTGCATGTGGCAATCCTCGTTTCTGCCACTCCACAGAATACATCCAGCAGCGTGTCTCACCAAACACATTATGTTTTACGATGAAATCCATTAAAGATTTCAACTTTTGTCTAAAGACTCTGGCTGTAATATCATGACGATCAATGGGTGATTGCCCAGGGAATAACTCCTGCTTGATTTCTATCCATTGTGGATTGCATGTAAATGTGATGAACAAATCTGCTGTACCATAATGACGAACATACGACATGGCATCTTGAGCATATTCGTGCATATGCCGAGGGCTTCCGATGTATGTTGCTGGAAGAATAGTCATCCGACCGACATTCTGTGCATTTCCATCAGTATTAATCGCATCTCGAAGGTGAATATACTCTTCAGATCGGAGTTTGGTTTGATTCAACCTGATGAATGTTAATCTCTCCGTTTCAATTTTAACATACATGTCAACAACATATTTGTGATATAATCGCCGACATTTCAATATGTGATTTTCTTCATTTTCCCGAATCATTAGGCGGTATGAATAATAGTTCATTGAACTGACTTTTTTGTTGGTTTCAGAACCTGTAAATAGATTTTGTTTTAATAACATTCAAATATAAAATTAAAATACATAATATAATGACTGAGATATTATCGCCATAGCTAAACTAATATTTCAGTTACCTGTAATGGGATTTATCATTTTTATTGAGAAATCGTAGCCATCTTTACCTTGCCAAAATATAATGGGATATTGCAGTGCATCATATGAGCGGTGTGTTTCCTTTATACGTTGTAATTGATCATTCCGACGATGTAAAACAATATCACGGGATTCCAAGTTTTCTCCAACTACAACGATAGCAACTTCATCAATAGTTGGTGCATTAAAACGTCTTGTATGTTGACCTGCAGGTGTTTTATCAGCTCTGATTACAATTTTGTGATTATCGGATGGCATCAGATCCAGGGCAGTTTTAAACAATATAATCAATTGATTGTGTTGATGAAATGAAGTTTGTAATTGTTCTACAATAGACCTCTTTACTAAATTGTTATGTGCACAACGCAGATCAATTTCTTGTGGTGAATTGCCCATAAAATAAATTTGCAGGAATTTGTTGTCGCTATCTGACACTGGTAACAGTGAACCTGCTCTGTGATATATTTGCCCTTGTATCTGTAAATAAAAAAAAATATTATGGTGTGGTATAAATTAATGGATTGTCAGTGATCAAACTTAAATAATATTTGATCTTAAAAAGTATATATTTAGTTTTAACTAATATCTATCAAATATAAAATATAATAAAAGTGTCACTGAAACTGAATCACCATATAATATGATGACTAAGTGATATATAAGTGATTAGGAAATTGAAGATTAGTGACACATCTTAACTTTTGTGACAGAAAATTTTGTTCGCTAAAATAATTATGAGTAACTGCTATAATACATACCTTGAAAGTTGGCATAAAATTTTCCCGAACTACATTTGTTGCCCCAAATGAAGTCATTTGAAAGCAATTGTTATATTGTTGGATATGTGTCAAAAAGTGTATAGAATCTGTTCCTATTCCTGAAACCAATGAGTACAATGGTTCTGGTGGTGGATCCAATGGTATCAATTTCACTTTACCATTTGCGCAACACAATCCATTGGCTTCGTTTTTGTATTTTAATGCCTTACAGTGTGAGCAAACCGAGTTCATAGAACCAATAACAACACATTGGTAGTTACTGTAGTCAATTGACACATCGTAACTGAAAGCAGCTCGATTCAAACTTGCGCGATTATTAGTTGAATGTCGCGCTCGCGCTTCACGCGTTTGTGATATCCGAATTCTTTCACGTTCATTTCCGTCGTCACGTTCTTGTGCAGTACGATTAGATCGGTAATTAGCTTGGTTTTTAGCATTTCTGGTTCTTCTACCTAAATTGCTTCGTCTTATAGGAGGCATATCAAATATAAATTATTTTTTCACTAATCACGAACTAAACAAACACTAACTAAGTAAACACTCTGCACAAAACACGATATACGAATTTGTTTCGTGTATCAGTTGACAAAAGCAAACTCAGTAGATTAGGTCACAGACAACTTTTTTTTTTTTTAATTTGATATGACTTGAAGTCAAATCCTTTTAAGCCGTACGAATTGTAATTTGGATATTAAAAATAATAAAACACTGTTGGTAACGCGTGGAAACTGATGCATTTTATCTCGCGTGCCGAAACTAATACAAAAGAAACGCGAGTTTCGGAACGCGACATTAAAGAAAAGGGCTATTTTTAGGGTTTTTCCAGCAATAATTCTAATTTTTCTCGCCGTAAAAACCATCCTTGAACTTCAACGAACATTTTAAAAAAAGATTTGGCCAAATTGGTCGAGGCGTTGTTGAGTTATGCGCTTACCAACACATTTTGCGATTCATTTTTATATTATAGAAGATTAGACAATGGAAGTCCGATATAATGGAAGAAACATTGTCACCACCTTCAAATATGAAGACTTTACTCTCCTTCCGTGATTCAGTCGATAGAATTCTCATGCGGTCTAACTGTTTAAGGTATTTGAGGCTGAAGTTTTCAGTGTCACCTACCTAAGTAGGTGTTTAACACTAAGAGATGTTCAAATAGGTATATTACACTTACAGGTGTTAAAATATGTAACACTTTGATAAAGATATATTTGTTGACTTGATTTGTCTTTTTCATCCTTCAATACCATTATGTTCATGTTGACGATGGAACTGTACGTCTCTAGCATACTTGTTTAAATATAATACTCCTGAAAATTTCACTCGATTGGATTTCTTGGGCAGAGTGCTTCTCAAGTATTGGAAAGTGAAACCAAAATAATGGATACCGTATTATGAATTTATTATTTATTAGTATTCACAAGTCAGTATTGTAATATTTTCAATATCTCTTTTTACTGCACACATTCTCTGTGTCTCGAACAGACGTCAAGACGAATGCTTGACATATGGTTGAAGTGTAAAAGATTTCTGTTTTGAAATCACGTTCATTTCAAGAGAAAGTTACCGAGAAATTGTAATATTTCTGAAGAAATGACCATTCACTTCGGTTATTTGACAAAGTAGCTGATTAATGAAAATTGATCAAAAACATTGTCACACTTTTCCGACACCTTCCCGAATGTGGTTGATGAACATAATATTTCGACATGAAAACATCGTTCATACCTTATCTGTTATAATCAAAATATCTCAGAAATCTTCTGCCCAGTGAATTCGGATCCTACATGTTGAAAAACTAAAAAGAAGTCGTCTGGATAGAAAGAACATATTTATCACTGTAATGATTATTTACAAATACTTTATGGCGTCTAATTATGAAAGTTACACCGCTTCTATGCCAAAAATTACGGATCATGTGCATCATCATTGTTCACTCAAAACTCTTTTCCTAAAATTATATTGTCTTGATTGTGCCTTCACGACTTCAGAGAGTAACCGATGAGTCATCAATTTCTGCTACACCTGAGAAATCTATTCAAGAAGTCAAATCAAGTTTTGAAGAAGAACTTTCTAAAGTGGAACACTCTCTAGTAACATCCAGCAAAACAGTGAAAATGAGGAACCATAAATCTGGATGTCGTGATGTGGGCAATGGAATGTAAAAGTCTTGAACACCGGAATGTCACATTATTCAATGAAAAAAGTGAATTATTTCTCAAATATTAACAGCTTTTCCACTAGAAACAGGTCGGTGCTGGTCATTCCTGAACACAGTTCTTCAATTTGTACCCGCAGCTAAATTCTAGAATCTTCTGCCCAAATAATTAGGATCCTATACGTTAAAAAACTAAAAAAAAGTCGCCTGGATAGAATGAACATATTCATAAAGTTGAAGTTTGTGGAGATCAAATCGTGAGGTGTAGTTTATGAAATTACTATGGATCTTCATCAAGTCCGTTTGGAAAACCATCAACAAGTGATTTGAGTAGAGAAAAAATGCAATACGGAGGTTCTGCGGCTTTAAACTTGCGTGATTCTGTTGCAAGAAATTATTCAATAACTGATAATGTAGTATCAGTATCAAAGCAATCTGACAATTATGGAAAGCGGGGCATTCATGGGACGACTCATTAAAACTTTTGTACTTGGTTAATCGGTTGACTCTCATTTTATAGTATAATGGGGTGTCACTAATGATTTCAATATCCCTTTGAAAATACAAATTCAATTACAATTTCAAAAGATTGCCACTTTTTGCCTATACCTTTTTGAAAAGTATAACTGTGAAAGTGTTATTTAAGTTTAATATACCTTACACATGAAAATTAACAGTAAAAATTTCCTGATTGCTATATTGAAAAAGAACGATTTATGCAACTTTTTACATGTTTACTTTACTTTATAAAACAGGATCCCAAGGCGGTCCTGGTCAGAGTATCGTCTACCGAGGCAGTTTTGAAGGATCAAAAGTCTTTAGTGTCTAAAGTATGCCTGGAAGGAAGAGGAGCAGTAGTGGAGTTGAAACGATCTGTTTCTTTAGAAGCAAGCAAAAATCGTGGAAAATATATTGGGAGGAAACGAGAATTGCAGCAGAGGACAGAAATCAGACACCTGCAGAAGGGGAGTGATCGACAGAAAATAGGTGTTGGTTCATCAGTTTCTTCTGCACCCGAGAGGCCCCTACACAAAGCCGAATCAACATCCGAGAAAGAAGCAGACCGTGGTGCTGAAATGAACAAAAAGTTGAAGAGGCTTTTTTCTCCTGAACCAGAAGAAGGAAATGGGGCAGATGTAGTGAAAGAATTTAAGTTGCAACAAACGACAAAGAGCAGACACCAGCACGAGAATAGTGGTCGGCTTGAATATACAAAGGCCCGACAATCAATTTCTTTCGCACCAAAGAAGCCCATGCATGAGTCTTTATCTTGTAAGACGGACAAAGTGTTTCATGAATCGTCTGAAACAAAAAAACGGGATCATGATGCTGGAATAGAGCTTTTGGGTCCTGAGCCAGAGAAGGATAACGGACGTGAATTTCAGGAAGATACGGAAAGTAGTCGACTTCAGGATGTCACAGATGAGTCATCAATTTCCACTGAACCGGACAAGCCCATGCATGAAGCCAAATCAAATGTGTTTGGTGAAGAGTCTGAACCAAAAGGACGAGTCACAGATGATGGATTGACCGAAAGGTTGAGGAGGCTTTATGGTACTAAACCAGGGGAGAAAGGAGGTGAATTTCAACGAGACACAGATGATGGATTGATGGAAAGGTGGAAAAGGCTTTATGGTCCGGAGGAGGAAGACACAGATGCTGGATTGATCGAAAGGTTGAAAAAGCTATATGGTACTCAACCCAAGAAGGGGGAAAGACGTGCATTTCAGCAAAACACTGATACTGGATTGATCGACAAGTTTGATAGACTTTTTGGTCCTGAAACTGAAATGAATTATAAAGAGAAATGACGTCGACAGCCTATCGACTGAATCGGGAAATTGGAGTCAGTTTGGATTTTCAGAATTGGTGACACATGGATGCGTGAATCAGTGCGGCAGAAGAAAAACTTGACTGAAGAGGAATCAGGTGAAGAACCTCCTAAGAAAGTGTCGCGCATCGATATACCTGTCTATAGGAGATTGTAGGAATCATGGTGGTTGGTATAAAGAGGTAGCCGGTATAAAGGAAGGATAAGATAACTAAAATTAGCCGATAATCTTTCACGAGCATTTGAAAAAGATTCTGTTTTTGATGAAAACCTTGATGTTGAAATCGAAGCCCAAGTATGTTTGATTCCATTAAATTTAAACATAACTGAGAATAAACGGAAAGAACTTGTAAGAAAAACAAATGAAGACAATGAGTTAGTGACTCTAAAATCATATTTGAAAGCCGGCTTGCCCAACAACATAAAACATTTAACTGAAACACAAAAATTATATTAGATTCAAACATAATATGTCCGAAGTGAATGGTACAGGACACAAATTCATAGTTCCAAATGCAAGTAGGCAAGAAATATTAAAATAATTACATTATAGATAGATAGACTTTATTGGCTATTTCACACAGTGGTTTACAGCACATCACATAGTACAAAAAATATTGAGAGACATTTTTTTTAATTTCATTTAAAAGAATAATTCGAAAATTCTTGTACAGTATAAAAACAATTTTTTAGGAGTAGACATTTCACATTAGCCTTAAAATCTCTATCATTCAGGAAACGCATTTCTGAGCTCAACTTGTTATAAAGTTTCAAATTAGGTAATTTGACTTCGATTTATTTAGCCTGAAATGTTTTAGTGCTATTCGGTTTGCTGATCTTGTGTCGTATTTGTGATGATCTGACAAAAAAGGAGTTTCCTTTTTTAAGTTTATTTCACAAAGAGTTTGATATATGTAAATGCATGGTAGTGTCATTATTCTAGCAAGGTCAATCGAATTGTCAGCAAGGCTATAAAAATCTGACGAACTATTGTTAAAGTGACGTACCGTCAACGAAAAGAATGGTGGCTGTATCCTCTAGCATATGTTGACAAATGTCATTTATGTAAATGATAAAAAGCAAAGGACCAAGGACCAATCCCTGAGGAACTCCATGTTTCACTGTCCTGAGCTCGGATGTAGTATTTTTCATCTTGAACAGTTGTTGCCTATTTGTTAAATACGATGACATCAATTTGAGTGGTATTCCACTCAATAATAAGATAATTTTCTAACAGTAGGTCGTGTGAGACACAGTCGAACGCCTTAGACAAATGGCACATAGAAAGGATGGAATGTTGCTTTTTTTCAAGGCCATCGACAGTGTCCTCCACGACCTTCACTAGTGCCCTTATTGTAGATTTGTTTTGGCGGAAACCAAATTGAGTGTTGGCGAGGAAGTTATTCTTTTCAAAATAATGTGTTAAACATTCTTTGAGCGAAATTTCTACAATTTTAGGAAACGTGTTAATTATTGAGATTGGTCGAAATTTATTCATAGTTTCAAGGTTATTTTTTTTCGATAAAGGCAAAACTCTTGAGATTTTGAATAAATCCGGGAAAATGCCATCTAAAAACACTTATTTATTAGCGCAACCAATGGTTCAAGCAAAATGTCCGATGTTTCTTCGATAAGTAATGCATTTATTTCGAAAGCATCTTCTGAACTGTTTTTATGCTAGTCTATATAAGCTTGCCTACCAGTGAGAGCAGATACACGTCCACCATTTGATAGGAATCATAGACGAAAACGGAGATAGACGATATAAGGAAAGAACAAGAGGGAAGGAAAAGGAGGTAGTACGAGAGCACGTTAAAAAAAATGACAAATCGAGAATAATACGAGGATATCAGCAAAGGATTAGAATTTTCAAAATGGATGACACATGGATGTATGAATCGGTGCGACAGAAGAGAGACTTGATTGAAGAGGAATCAGACAAAGAACTTTCTAGAAAAGTGCTGCGCATCGATATTCCTGCCAAGAAACGGTCTATAGAAGATTGCCTACCAGTAACAGCAGATACACATCCACCATTATTATAGAAATCATGGTGGAATAAGGAGGTAGACGGTATAAGGAAAGAACAAGAAGGAAGGAAAAGAGGGTAGTAATATTGTATTTGTTTTGTTTGTTATTGTTTCGTGTATAAATAAATTGGATTAACTCTGCTGGCGCTTTCTTTTATTTAATCATTGAAATCAAATGTAGGTAGCAATCAAATTAGGTGATCACTTTTTTAGGTCGATGCCAAAAAGCCATATTTTTCGTAATAGAGATACTATTGAGTGCTAGTACCGACTCTGAAAAGGTGGTAGCACTGGTCAATTTCGTAACTATTTAAAAAACTTTGAGTTGAATTTTTGTAATTGCTAACATACATAAACGCTGAGTTTTAAGATCGACGGGCGTTATTTGCTGATAATGGTGGTGACGGAAATGAATGTAGGATAAAAGAATCAAACAAATATTTTGATTGTTTGACGAAAATGGTGGTCGACTTGAAAACAAAGAAGATCGTCCTTCAGTTTCTTTCTCACCTGGAAAGCGCGAATCAAATTCAGGGGAGGAAACTCAGAAGTCTTCATGTTGTAAGAAGGCCAAAGTGTCTGATGAGAAATCTAAAACAAAAGTACCGAACTATGACCCTGGAATGAAGGAGTAGTCTAAAGCAAAAGAATCAGAGAAGATAGAGAAGCGTAGTCGACTTAAGAAAATAACAGATGAGCCATCAACTTCTACTGCGCCTGCGATGCGCCTAGAAGGAGCCAAATCAAATTTTGAAGATGAGCTTTCAAAAATGGACCTCTTCGTAGTACCATCCAGTAAAACAATGAAAATGGGGCATCAGAAATCTGGATGTCGTGACGTGAGGAATGGAACCAAACCAAATTCTAAGAGAGAATTACGGGAGCATGTTGCTAATTCAAGCCATATTGTGAATAAAGGCAAAATTATTGAGATGCGAGATTCTCAGCATAGGGATAAAATCGATATACCAGCCAAGGAACAGTCTGTAGAGGATTGCCTGCCAGTCATACCAGCTACACTTCCACCATATATGGAACTCAATAATATCAGCCTCACCTAATTAGAAAATAGAACAGATATTAGTCAGGTAATAAAAGAAGCAAAGTTACTATCAATTCTTATGTTCCCAGGTAATACTCTGATTGGTGAAAGCATAATTTAGTCGACCGTCCGACCATAATAGATGTAATATAATATAAATTTGAGAAATTTAAGTAGTACATTTAATTAGTGTTGTTTACCTGTGGTTATTGAACTTGATTGTTTTATTGTCAGATTCATTTACAAGTTGAGAAAGATGGATACTTGCAAATTTTTGAATGAGAAACGAAATCTTCAGCCAAGTTTTGAAGACGAGATTTCAAAAATGGACCATGTCATAATGTCATCTATTAAGTCAGCGAAGGGAAGGAATATAAAAACTTCAAGTAAAAGGTTGAATAAAAAGTCTTCAGATCCAAGAGAAGAAATTCCCGACCGTGATGGTGGAATAGGAAACAAAAGAGATGGATGTCAGCAAAATAGTGACTTCGTACGCCGGGAGGCGGAACATGGTCGAGTTTCAAAAGAAGATTTAAAAGAAGGCAAACCAAACTTTATAAAACAGGATCCCAAGGCGGTCCTGGTCAGAGTATCGTCTACAGAGGCAGTTTTGAAGGATCAAAAGTCTTTAGTGTCTAAAGTATGCCTGGAAGGAAGAGGAGCAGTAGTGGAGTTGAAACGATCTGTTTCTTTAGAAGCAAGCAAAAATCGTGGAAAATATATTGGGAGGAAACGGGAATTGCAGCAGAGGACAGAAATCAGACACCTGCAGAAGGGGAGTGATCGACAGAAAATAGGTGTTGGTTCATCAGTTTCTTCTGCACCCGAGAGGCCCCTACACAAAGCCAATTCAACATCCGATAAAGAAGCAGACCGTGGTGCTAGAATGAACAAAAAGTTGAAGAGGCTTTTTTCTCCTGAACCAGAAGAAGGAAATGGGGCAGATGTAGTGAAAGAATTCAAGTTGCAACAAACGAAAAAGAGTAGACACCAGCATGAGAATAGTGGTCGGCTTAAATATACAAAGGCTCGACCATCAATTTCTTTCGCACCTAAGAAGTCTATGCATGAGTCTATATCTTGTAAGACGGGCAAAGAATCGTCTGAAACAAAAAAACGAGATCATGATGCTGAAAATAAGCTTTTGGGTCCTGAGCCAGAGAAGGATAACGGACGTGAATTTCAGGAAGATACGGAAAGTAGTCGACTTCAGGATGTCACAGATGAGTCATCAATTTCCACTGAACCGGAGAAGCCCATGCATGAAGCCAAATCAAATGTGTTTGGTGAAGAGTCTGAACCAAAAGAACGAGTCACAGATGATGGATTGAACGAAAGGTTGAGGAGGCTTTATGGTACTAAACCAGGGGAGAAGGGAGGTGAATTTCAACGAGACATAGATGATGGATTGATGGAAAGGTGGAAAAGGCTTTATGGTCCGGAGGAGGAAGACACAGGTGCTGGATTGATCGAAAGGTTGAAAAAGCTGTATGGTACCCAAAGGGATGGGATTCACAAAATGGATGACAGTTTGAAGTGTGAATCAGTGCGGCGAAAGAGATGTTTGATCAAAGAAGGATTAGATGATGAACCTCCTAGTAAAGTGCAGCGCGTCTTTATACCGGCCAAGAAACGGTCTATAGAAGATTGCTTACCAGTGACAGCAGGTACACGTCCACCATCAGATATGAATCATCGAGGAAACGGAGGTAGACGAAAGAACATGAGGGCAGGAAAGAAGGGTGGGTCGAGAGATAATTGACAAATCAAAAATAATTCGAGGATATCAGCAATGGTTTAGAGAATTGAGAATTCAAGACAAAGCAAGTAAGAAACATTCTCGTTCATCGTTAAAGAATCATTCTTGAAATTCTTCGTCATGAACGACACTTGTAAAATGCTATTCATGTAGCAAGTGTTTCCTAAATTATCAAATCCAATTTTCTTCTCAATCTTGTTCGACTTTTACTCTTGTGATGAATTAGAAGTATTATTCGTTTTAGTAAATTGAGTCTAAGAAAATGTATTTTGTTCTTCAACAAAAACGTCTGTGAAGAAATTTGAAAATAATTTTGCTATATCGTTAGTGCTTCAAAAACTTTTGAAATTTATACTACGTCTGCTCGACATTTGAAATGTAATTGTCGAAATATTTCTTTTGATCTAGTGCGGGGAGCTTGAAAGAATGAGTCTAAAGAGGGGCTGAGAGAAAGAGGAACTGCACAGGTGTTGGAACGATCTGAATCTCTGGAGGCTAACAAAAATCGTGAGAGGGATTCAGGGAGAATATGGGAATTGATAAAAGAACTCAGACACCTGGATAAGGGGTGTCGTCCACTTCAGAAACTAGGAATTCGGTCATCAATTTCTTCTGGACCCGAGAGGTACATACACAAAGTCAAATCAAATTTAGAAAGAAATGGTGCTGAGATAAACAAAAAGTTGAAGAGACTCAGAAAAGGATTTTGAAGCAGATTTGGTGAAAGAACAAAAGTTACAGCAGACGACAGTGAACATCCATCTGGGAGACGATAGTGATCAGCTTAAGAAAACAGGCGGTCGATCATCAATTTCACTCCCACCTAAGTCTGATGACAAGCCTAAAACAAAAGAACCGGACCATGATACTGGAATGAACGAAAAGTTGGATAGGCTTTTTGGTCCTGAAACTGAAATGAATTATAAAGAGAAATTACGTGTATTTCAGCAAAATTCAGAAAAGATAAAGGAAAGCTGTCGACTTCAGAGAGTAACAGATAAGTCATTAATTTCCACTGTACCTGAGAAGCCCATGCATAAAGCCAAATCAAATTTGAAAGGTAAACTTTCCAGGATGGACCGCGTCGGCAGCCCATCGACTGAATCGGGAAATTGGAGTCAGTTTGGATTTTCAGAATTGGTGACACATGGATGCGTGAATCAGTGCGGCAGAAGAGAAACTTGACTGAAGAGGAATCAGGTGAAGAACCTCCTAAGAAAGTGTCGCGCATCGATATACCTGTCTATAGGAGATTGTAGGAATCATGGTGGTTGGTATAAAGAGGTAGCCGGGGTATAAAGGAAGGATAAGAGGTAGTAGGGGAAGGGAAACGAGGTAGTAGTTGTTTTGTATATGAATAAATTGAAATTCATTTATTTCCACAATAGCTTTTATTTTATCATCAGAGGAGATAATAATCTGAAATGGAATGAAATGAATATGAACAATTGATAATGAAAAAACTGAATTGAAATAACCATACAATTTCTAGTTTATTTTCAGTTTGTAAGAGGCTAGGGCTGATAAACTTGAGGAAAAATGTCATTGTTGGCTCATTTTTGTTCTTAATTCATAAATTGATACATTTTAAGTAAATTTGATGACGCTAAAATTATTGATAAATATACGCCGAATAAAAAAATATGTGAGTGATATAGTCATATTTGTTATAGTTCGTGAGATATTCGAACATAGAAATCACGATAAAAAAATTTTTACTGCGGATTATTGTTTCATCCAATTTTATTTTATTTTATATATTGTTTCATTCATCCAATAGGTGCCTGAATTTTTTTAATTCTCAATTTCGATGTTTAGTCAGTCGAAATATTATTTGTTCATTAAAGGTCCAGACTGTGCGAGTCTTGCGTAGAGTTTACTCGAAGTAAAAGATATTGTGCACATTTAAAGTTGGCGGTACTCTCATAGTCCAGAAAAACCAATACATAGAAATGAACCGGCTGCGAAATAGTAGACCGGCAGAAAAGGATTAAAAAAAGGTAAATTAGTTGAGAAAGACTACATGGAGATTGGACACTTTCTGAATATGGAAGAGGAATTATCAGAAACTCTCAAAAAAGTTGTTGAAGTGTTTTTAAAGCGATCGATTGTATTTATATATGAGTAAGTAGTATTCAGAAGTATTTTCAATTATCACCCTGTTATTTTAATCCCTACTTTCCCACTCACCTATATCTGCCCGGTACTGATGATGAAAACCTTATTATTCCTACAAATGTTTTGTCAACGGCAAAAGAATGGTTTGATCACAACGAATTGTATCTAAATCACAATAAAACTCAAACTTGTATTTTTACGACTGATTATACATCTGTTGAAAATAAATGTGTCAAATTCCTTGGTGTATATTTAGATAATCACGTGTCTTGGATACCTCAAATTGACTATTTGTGTAGCAATTTGTCAAAAACAGTATGTGCCATACGCAGCATATCACATCTCACCAATAAAGATGTTGCTATTACAGTTTACTTTTTCATTCTGTGATGACATATGGAATATCAAGTTGGGAAAATGCATCTGATACCCACTTGCAAAGAATATTTATGGTGCAAAAGGCAGCTGTGCGTTCAATTGCTAAAGACAAATTTGATGACTCTTGTAAACCAATTTTTGAAAAACTAGGTATCATGACTCTCTACTCCAGCATTGTGTACGAAAATCTTATATATATTAGAAAACACATAGATAATTTTTCAAATTACATAATGAATCACACATATAACCCTAGGGGGAAAAATCATATTTTACAACCTCGCCATAGAATTAACAAAACCAAAATAGTAGGAATAAGCTATTCCAACCAGCTTCCAGACCATATACAAAACTTGTCATTGACTAGTTTCAGAAATGAAATTAAAAAAATCTTGAAAGATATGTGTTTATACAGTACAAATGATTATTATGACGGAATAAAGCATGTGTTCTCATAATTGGTAACCTTTTATTCATTTTAACTATATTCAGTAAGTTTTTGTCTATGTGCATATATCGAGTGGTCCAACGAAAAGTATGCACCTTGCTTTTCTTCGGACAGGTCAATTTTGCTTTTGAGGGGGACACATTTTAGATGTATTTTTCTACCTGTGCCTTCAACCCCCTAGCGAGGGTGAGTAACAACCCTGAAATTTTAAATGAAAAGTGGGGTCGAGTGATATGTCATTTGAAAGGGCACAAAATTCTCTTTCCAATGATACCTAATTTGTTGTACTTACTTCAATAGTTATAAAAAAAGCAAGAACATTTACTCGATATTTTTGGTGTTGATGAAAATGCGGAAAAAACGGCATTTTCATCACTCCTACATTCCTCAATTCCTCTCGTGCGTATTTTGGTTCAAACAACAACAGCAGATAAGTGTACAAAAAAAATTTAGGCAAACGTTCATTGATTCAGTTCGGTTGCTTCTGAAATTATTTCAACTTTACTGTAAAAATCGTTTATTCCATTCCTGAACGAGTTGAAATTGTTAAACTTCATTATCAACATAATAGTTGTGCTAGACTTACTGCTCGCCTCTTTAATAACAGTCATCCCGGGAAAAATGTGAATGATTGGTTCGTTGCCAAGTTAGTCCAAAAGTTTGTCGATACCGGATCTGTCTGTAACGTGAAACACCAGCCACGGAAACCGATCAGAAATGAAGCAAAGGAGGTCGCTATTTTGAGACATGTTGAATTGGATCATACTCAAAGTACCCGTCAGCTTGCTGCAGCCTCAGGTGTCTCCCGTTCGTCCGTAATACGGATATTAAAAGCCTATAAATTTAATCCGTACAAAATTAAATCAGTACAGGAACTCAATGAAGATGATCCTGATAGAAGGCTGCAATTTTTTGAACAACTGAGCCAGCTACTAATTGATGATCCGCACCTATCATACGTGCTTTTCCGATGAGAATAATTTTTTCTTGAATGGAGCCGTGAATAGGCATAAATGCCGTTACTGGGATGACAGTGATCCACACTTCTTCCGAGAGGTCATATCTACCATTATTATAGAAATCATCGTGGTATAAGGAAGTAGACGGTGTAAGGAAAGAACAAGAGGGAAGGCAAAAGGAGAAGTAATCTTGTATTTGTTTTGTTTGTTATTGTTTCGTGTATAAATAAATTGGATTAACTGTATTGGCGCTTTCTTTTATTTGATCATCGAAATCAAATGTAGGTAGTAATCAAATTAGGTGATCACTTTTTTTAGGTCGATGCCAAAAAGCCATATTTTTCGTTTTAAAGATACTATTGAGTGATAGTACCAACTTTGAAAAGGTGGTAACACTGGTCAGTTTCGTAAATATTCAAAAACCTATTCCACCGTTCATTTAATTTTTGAGTTTACAGCTGGGTGAGTTTACTTGGGGTGAAATTTTACCTGTTATGAATACTCTCGATAGCTGGACATTAAAATCATTTGCTAGATTTACCCTGTCTCCATGAGTATTAGAGAAAACGGTGTTGCTATTTCCTGCCTTGTTGTTGAGAGTATTTATCACATTCCAAGTGATTCTTGATTTATTGTCACTTTCTCCAGTAGGACAACTCAAAACTCTTTTCCTAAAAATAATATTGTCTTAATTGTGTCTCCTGAATCTATCTGTTTTGTCAGAATTGATCATTTAATTAGGTTTTGACATAAAATGCAAATATTTTATCTGTTTTCCTAGAAGTAATACTGTATGGTTATTTTAAAATCTAACCTAGGTTTACCAGATTTAATCATTCATCTAATTCCAGAAATTACAATAGTTCAGTATTACATAATTGAATATGATGGTTTGTATTTGATTCACTGAAACAGTTCTTTATTGAAATAATAATCAATCACTATCAATCAACACATTTCGGGTTGATGATTATATTATACTATATTGATTATGAAATAAAGACTGAATAAGGACATCTACAGTTGAGATATGAGTTAGAGAAAGCATATCAAAGAAAAAACACGTGTTTCTTTTTAGGATCTTGTTGATAATACCATTTTCATGATCATCTCCATCGGTTGTAACTTTTCATAGCTCGTTGGAAAGTGGAGGTTGTAGTCTTTTAGTTATTTTGTTCGTTATAAATAATTTTTTCGTGCATAAATACATTTTTTGTATTTAACACATAAACGTATTTGAATGTCTTCACGTACTTTCCGCTCGAAACCTCATCAATAGTGATTTACAGATCATGTTTGATATTTTATCAGCTCGTAAATTGAAGTTGAACTCCAAAAAGTCGGCAGTAATGATCTTTGGACATAAAAGATTGCGAGATATTGCAAAAATAGTCTTCATATTCATATAAATGGTGACATTCTCTGCCTTTTGTAACTGATGTCAAGAACTTAGGCCTGTGTTTTGATTCTGAAGTGCGCTCTACAAAACACGTTAGCAATTTGATCCGAACGTCTTTTGATAACTTGAAGCAACTGTTCCAAAATCGGGACTTAATCAACAACTCAAACTGAAATTATGTAAGTCTTATATTGCGATAGCATTTATGACCCTGCTATACTTCAATTTGATTACCTCTGTCTTCAACGAATTCTAAGCAGTTGCCTTCGTTTTTCTTTTGACATTCGAAAATACGACCCACCGGTCATGAAGAAATCAGGTTGGCCGCAACTAGTGAAACTCAGGACACTGCACCTACTCACAAACACCCACAAAGTCTTGAACACCGGAATGTCACATTATTTAATGAAAAAAGTGAATTATTTCTCGATTATTAACAGCTTTTTCACTAGAAACAGGTCGGTGCTGGTCATTCCTAAACACAGTTCTTCAGTTTGTACCCGCAGCTAAATTCTAGAATCTTCTGCGCAATGAATTCGGATCCTACACCTTGAGAAACTAAAAGAAAGTCGTCTGGATATAATGAACATATTTATCACATTTTTTTTAACTACGCCTTTAAACTACCACAAGCTTGAAGTTTGTTGAGATCAAATCGTGAGGTGTAGTTTTTGAAATTATTATGGATCTTCATCAAAGCCGTTTGGAAAACCATCAACATGTGATTTGGGTAGAGAAAAAATGCAATACGGAGGTTCTGCGGCTTTAAACTTGCGTGATTCTGTTGCAAGAAATTATTCAATAACTGATAATGTAGTATCAGTATCAAAGCAATCTGACAATTATGGAAAGCGGGGCATTCATGGGACGACTCATTAAAACTTTTGTACTTGGTTAATCAGTTGACTGTCATTTTGTAACAGAATGGTATGTCACTAATGATTTTCAGATCGTAGACGAGTCGATGATGACGAATATAATTCTGAAATGAATTATTTAATTGAATATAACATTTCAATATTCCTTTGAAAATACAATTTCAATCACAATTTCAAAAGATTTTGCCGATACCTTTTTGAAAAGTATAACTTCGAAAGTGTTATTTGAGTTTAATATACCTTACACATGAAAAGTAATAGTAAAGTTTTCCTGATTGCTTTATTAAAAAAAAAAACGAATTATGCAACGTTTTACATGTTTTATATCTATATTTCATAGTATAATATTAGATCGTGAATATATGAAAAAAAAAACATGTTGTGCATTTTGTATAATCAAATCAATGAAATATTACTAGGAGAATATTTGGTATTGAAATACCAAAATATTAATTTTCACATTTTTCTATATGAAAACAATATAGAACTCAATAATATCAGCCCCACCTACTTAGAAAATAGAACATATATTATTCAGGTAGTAAAAGAAGCAAAGTAACTATCAATTCTAATGTTTCCAGGTAACACTCTGATTGGTGAAAGCGCAATTTAGTCGACCGTCCGACCATAATGGATGTAATATAATATAAATTTGAGAAATTTAAGTAGTACATTTAATTAGTGTTGTTTACCTGTGGTTATTGAACTGGATTGTTTTATTGTCAGATTCATTTACCAGTTGATCAAGATGGATACCTGCAAATTTTTGAATGAGAAACGAAATCTTCAGCCAAGTTTTGAAGACGAGATTTCAAAAATGGACCATGTCATAATGTCATCTATTAAGTCAGCGAAGGGAAGGAATATAAAAACTTCAAGTAAAAGGTTGAATAAAAAGTCTTCAGATCCAAAAGAAGAATTTCCCGACCGTGATGGTGGAATAGGAAACAAAAGAGACGGATGTCAGCAAAATAGTGACTTCGTACGCCGGGAGGCGGAACATGGTCGAGTTTTAAAAGAAGATTCAAACGAAGGCAAACCAAACTTTATAAAACAGGATCCCAAGGCGGCCCTGGTCAGAATATCGTCTACTGAGGCAGTTTTGAAGGATAAAAAGTCTTTAGAGTCTAAAGTATGCCTGGAAGGAAGAGGAGCAGTAGTGGAGTTGAAACGATCTGTTTCTTTAGAAGCAAGCAAAAATCGTGGAAAATATATTGGGAGGAAACGGGAATTGCAGCAGAGGACAGAAATCAGACACCTGCAGAAGGGGAGTGATCGACAGAAAATAGGTGTTGGTTCATCAGTTTCTTCTGCACCCGGGAGGCCCCTACACAAATCAACATCCGAGAAAGAAGCAGACCGTGGTGCTGAAATGAACAAAAAGTTGAAGAGGCTTTTTTCTCCTGAACCAGAAGAAGGAAATGGGGCAGATGTAGTGAAAGAATTTAAGTTGCAACAAACGACAAAGAGTAAACACCAGCATGAGAATAGTGGTCGACTTGAATATACAAAGGCTCGACCATCAATTTCTTTCGCACCAAAGAAGTCCATGCATGAGTCTTTATCTTGTAAGACGGGCAAAGAATCGTCTGAAACAAAAAAACGGGATCATGATGCTGGAAAAGAGCTTTTGGGTCCTGAGCCAGAGAAGGTTAACGGACGTGAATTTCAGGAAGATACGGAAAGTAGTCGACTTCAGGATGTCACAGATGAGTCATTAATTTCCACTGAACCGGACAAGCCCATGCATGAAGCCAAATCAAATGTGTTTGGTGAAGAGTCTGAACCAAAAGGACGAGTCACAGATGATGGATTGACCGAAAGGTTGAGGAGGCTTTATGGTACTAAACCAGGGGAGAAAGGGGGTGAATTTCAGCGAGACACAGTTGATGGATTGATGAAAAGGTGAAAAAGGCTTTATGGTCCGGAGGAGGAAGATACAGGTGCTGGATTGATCGAAAGGTTGAAAAAGCTGTACGGTACCCAAAGGGATGGGATTCACAAAATGGATGACAGTTTGAAGTGTGAATCAGTGCGGCGAAAGAGATGTTTGATCAAAGAAGGATTAGATGATGAACCTCCTAGTAAAGTGCAGCGCGTCGTTATACCGGCCAAGAAACGGTCTATAGAAGATTGCTTACCAGTGACAGCAGGTACACGTCCACCATCAGATATGAATCATCGAGGAAACGGAGGTAGACGAAAGAACATGAGGGCAGGAAAGAAGGGTGGGTCGAGAGGTAATTGACAAATCAAAAATAATTCGAGGATATCAGCAACGGATTAGAGAATTGAGAATTCAAGACAAAGCAAGTAAGAAACATTCTCGTTCATCGTTAAAGAATCATTCTTGAAATTCTTCGTCATGAACGACACTTGTAAAATGCTATTCATGTAGCAAGTGTTTCCTAAATT
Organism: Leptinotarsa decemlineata; assembly: GCF_025532065.1. Taxonomy (NCBI): domain Eukaryota; kingdom Metazoa; phylum Arthropoda; class Insecta; order Coleoptera; family Chrysomelidae; genus Leptinotarsa; species Leptinotarsa decemlineata. The sequence goes on from NW_027412534.1 coordinate 369,666, forward strand.
ATCAAATCCAATTTTCTTCTCAACCTTGTTCGACTTTTACTCTTGTGATGAATTAGAAGTATTATTCGTTTTAGTAAATTGAGTCTAAGAAAATGTATTTTGTTCATCAACAAAAACGTCTGTGAAAAATTTTGAAAATAATTCTGCTATATCGTGAGTGCTTCAAAAACTTTTCAAATTTATACTACGTCTGCTCGACATTTGAAATGTAATTGTCGAAATATTTCTTTTGATCTAGTGCGGGGGAGCTTGAATGAATGAGTCTAAAGAGGGGCTGAGAGAAAGAGGAACTGCACAGGTGTTGGAACGATCTGAATCTCTGGAGGCTATTAAAAATCGTGAGAGAGTCAGGGAGAATACGGGAATTGATAAAAGAACTCAGACACCTGGATAAGGGGTGTCGTCCACTTCAGAAACTAGGAATTCGATAATCAATTTCTTCTGGACCCGAGAGGTACATACACAAAATCAAATCAACTTTAGAAAGAAATGGTGCTGAGATAAACAAAAAGTTGAAGAGACTCAGAAAAGGATTTTGAAGCAGGTTTGGTGGAAGGACAAAAGTTACAGCAGACGACAGTGAACATCCATCTGGGAGACGATAGTGATCAGCTCAAGAAAACATACGATCGATCATCAATTTCACTCCCACCTAAGTCTGATGACAAGCCTAAAACAAAAGAACCGGACCATGATACTGGAATGAACGAAAAGTTGGATAGGCTTTTTGGTCCTGAAACTGAAATGAATTATAAAGAGAAATGACGTGTATTTCAGCAAAATACAGAAAAGATAAAGGAAAGCTGTCGACTTCAGAGAGTACCAGATAAGTCATTAATTTCCACTGTACCTGAGAAGCTCATGCATAAAGCCAAATCAAATTTGAAAGGTAAACTTTCCAGGATGGAAATTCACTTAAAATGATGCATTTTAAGTGAATTTGATGACGCTGAAATTATTGATAAATATACGCCGGATAAAATAATATATGAGTGATATTTGTTTGTCATATTTGTTGTAGTTCATGAGATATGCGAACATAGAAATCACGGTGAAAATTTTTTAACTGCGGATTATTATTCATTCATCCAATAGGTGCCTTGATTTTTTTAATTCTCAATTTCGATGTTTAGTCAGTCGAAATATTATTTGTTCATTAAAGGTCCCAACTGTGCGAGTCTTGCGCAAGCCAGAGTTTACTCGAAGTGAAAGATATTGTGCACATTTAAAGTTGGCGGCACTCTCAAAGTCCGGAAAAATCAATACATAGAAATGAACCGGCTGCGAAATAGTCTACGTGAACTGTAGAATTGGTGGTTCGTATTGGATCATTTTTACTAACCGAGTTTTATGATTGGCTGAAACGGCGACAAATAGAATACGGGTATGGTTATCGCCGTCGTGTTCAGTTCAGGAACTGATCGCGATTTGAGTGTTGGAATTCGATATTGGTGTAGTTTTAATCAGGTACTTGAAATTTCTGTATCTGTTTAAAATGTGGTATCTTTTGACAAGTACTAATAGTAATAACGAGTATGATAACAATGCAGACTGTTTCCTGTGTAGTGATTCCAATAGCGATGGTGAACAATGCGAAAAAGTGCTGCCAGTGAATAAGATTCGAATGCATTTGAATATTGAAATACAGAAACAGATAATAGAAACACCTCATTAACGCAAGACGCGATGTGCTACAGGATTACCAAAACCTTAAGATGTTCATTCAATAAAATCATTAAAAAAAACAATATAAGACTTTTACAAAAGCAATGAGATTCGTACAACTGAAATCACAAGGAAGAAATAGAATACTTCCGGCCATAACGTGAGATGCTGAGATGCCATAACTCTTCAGAATTGGATGAAGAAACTAGGATTTACATTTAAAATAATAAATAAACAAAGCATAAGGCGTAAAAATAATTTTCCAAAATTTGATAAGAAGGTTATAGAGCTAATTAAAGAAGAAGTATCTAATATTACCGAAGAAGACTGGCAGAAAAGGATCAAAAAAAGGTAAATTAGTTGAAAAAGACTACATGGAGATTGGACACTTTCAGAATATGGAAGAGGAATTATCAGAAACTCTCAAAAAAGTTGTTGAAGTGTTTTTAAAGCGATCGATTGTATATATATGTGAGTAAGTAGTATTCAGAAGTATTTTCAATTATCACCCTGTTATTTGAATCCCTACTTTCCCACTCACCTATATCTGCCCGGTACTGACGATGAAAACCTTATTATTCCTACAAATGTTTTGTCAACGGCAAAAGAATGGTTTGATCACAACGAATTGTATCTAAATCAAAATAAAACTCAAACTTGTATTTTTACGACTGATTATACATCTGTTGAAACTAAATGTGTCAAATTCCTTGGTGTATATTTAGATAATCACATGTCTTGGATACCTCAAGTTGACTATTTGTGTAGCAAAATGTCAAAAACAGTATTTGCCATACGCAGCATATCACATCTCACCAATAAAGATATTGCTATTACAGTTTACTATGCACTTTTTCATTCTGTCATGACATATGGAATACCAAGTTGGGGAAATGCAGCTGATACCCACTTGCAAAGAATATTTATGGTGCAAAAGGCTGCTATGCGTTCAATTGTAAAAGCCAAATTTGATGACTCTTGCAAACCAATTTTTGAAAAAATACATGTTATGACTCTACTCCAGCATTGTGTACGAAAATCTTGCATAGATAATTTTTCAAATTACAGAATGAATCACACATATAACACCAGGGGGAAAAATCATATTTTACAACCTCTCCATAGAATTAACAAAACCAAAATAGTAGGAATAAGCTATTTCAACCAGCTTCCAGACCATATAGAAAACTTGTCATTGACTAGTTTCAGAAATAAAATTGAAGAAATCTTGAAGGATATGTGTTTATACAGAACAAATGATTATTATGACGGGATAAAGCATGTGTACTCATAATTGGTAACCTTTTATTTATTTTAACTATATTTAGTAAGTTTTTGTCTATGTGCATATATGTTGTATTAGTTAAACTAACATTTTAAGATGTATTCTGACTCATGTAACTAACCATTGGTTTATAATCTGATGACATTCATTTATGCAACTGACGACTGTAAGCACTTTTGTGTATCAATTGAGAATGAATCTATCTATCTAATATATATATATATATATATATATATATATATATATATATATATATATATATATATATATATGATGAGCTGTTTTCTCGGGTTTCGCTCCGTGTTCTGTGTATTTTCTCCCCATAAGGATTATTTTCACAACGTTTCGGCAAAGTCTCATTTGCCATCTTCTGGTGATGTCTGGTTTTTTCAACTAGACTGATTACTTCGAACTCTGTGTCTCAATTTATAGGGATGGATGTTTCCCTTTACCTGCGTTGCTGCCACTACCTGTGTTTGTTCGACTACCTGTTTTGGTCTTATTACCTGAGCTGCCTCTCCTGTCTCTGTTATTGTACCTGTATTGTCATGTACCGAGTTTTGCCTCTGAAGTTGAGCGGTCTGATTGCTTGTGCGAAGTGATAAAACGGATCTCCATGTTGATGGTAATCTTTGCGCATCATCCCTCTTGTTCATATTATTAGGTCGTTTTTCAATTTCGATTGCCTCTCTGATTGTTCGTGAGTAAAAGTTTTCGTTGCTTGCTAGCATTTTTGTGTTGTCGAAATTGATGTTATGTCCTGTTTGAAGTACGTGTTGGAAGAGAGAAGACGTGGTGACTTTTCCCTTCACTGCTAGTTTGTGTTCATCTTTGCGAATGTTGATTCGTCTGTTGGTCTGGCCGATGTAAGTCCTGTCACAATCATGGCATGGTACTTCATACACTCCTTGTGATTCCAGTGGTATCTGATCCTTGGGATTACGAAGCATGGACCTTATTGTTCGTTCTGGTACGAACGAAGTTGATATGTTATGTCGGTGAAGAATTCTGCTGATTTTATCTGTTGTTCCTGCAATATATGGTAGTGTGGTTGTTATGACCGGTGTATCTCGAGTTTTTTGTTGTTTCCGTGTGGTCTTGGCAGCCGCTTTTATACTTCTTTCTGAGTAGTTATTCATTTGTAGCGTTGTTTCGATGGTGTTCAACTCTTGTTGTCTGTGATCGTTGTCTGCCAGCCTCCTCGAACGTGTAATGAGTGTTTTTGCCACCGCGTGAATTTGTTTTGGGTGGTGGTGTGAATTTGCGTTTAGGTACCTGTTCGTGTGTGTTGGCTTTCGATATACCGTGTGACCTAATGTTCCGTCTGGCTTTTTCATAATCAGTACATCGAGAAATGCGAGCTGGTTGCCTTCTTCAACTTCTTTCGTAAATTTAATGCGTGGATGGATTTCATTCAAATGATTAAAAAACCTGGACAGTTCCTGGTTAATAAGACCAAAACAGGTAGTCGAACAAACACAGGTAGTGGCAGCAACGCAGGTAAAGGGAAACATCCATCCCTATAAATTGAGACACAGAGTTCGAAGTAATCAGTCTAGTTGAAAAAACCAGACATCACCAGAAGATGGCAAATGAGACTTTGCCGAAACGTTGTGAAAATAATCCTTATGGGGAGAAAATACACAGAACACGGAGCGAAACCCGAGAAAACAGCTCATCATACTTTATCCGTGAGAATCTTCGAGTTAACATATATATATATATATATATATATATATATATATATATATATATATATATATATATATATATATATATATATATATATATATATATATATATATATAATATATATGTATATATATATATATGTATATAAATCAAAAATGAAACAATTCGTGGACACAACACAACACACAACACTACACCGCGCTGATGAGGCCAATAGCCAGAAACACGTGTCCGCGGTTTGCCCCCCTTTTTTGGAGTGTTGTGTCCACGAATTGTTTCATTTCTGATTTGTATCATGCACACTCGATAAAATCTCTATTTGTATTTATATACTGGACCCGGATGTCACGCAGTTAGCTGTAGCTACGTGGTCATGTTAGATGTAGCCTGGGAATTCTAGGTCTTCTAACTGGAACCACAAATGTGCGGTTGGCTTCTGTTGTTGACTCCGTGCGTATGTGTTGTTTCCTGCTCTCGGCAAACAAGTGTTGCCCATCTTTACACTTGGCTGCACCGCGCTGATGAGGCCGATAGCCAGAAACACGTGTCCGCGGTTTGCCCCCCTTTTTTGGAATGTTGTGTCCATGAATTGTTTCATTTTTGATTTGTATCATGCACACTCGGTAAAATCTCTATTTGTATTTGTCAGTCGGTAGCCAAGCGGTTCGGCGTGGGTGCTTTGTTCACTCACTCGAATTGACTGCCGTGTTGGTCGGTGGTTCAAGCCCTAGTCTGAACGATCGATCTTCACTTGCTACCGTCCAACCCGTGTTAGGAATCACACGTTAAAAGGTAAGACCTCGTTAATCCTTAGCTCGCACAAGTTTCGACTTCTGAGGGTTGTCGTTCGTAGGGGTGCGACAGCTGGTTAACGGAAAAACAGATTTTAAAACAGATTTTTAAAACAGATTTATATCCTGGACCCGGATGTTACGCAGTTAACTGTAGCTGCCTAAGTGGTCATGTTAGATGTAGCCTGGGAATTCTAGGTCTTCTAACTGGAACCACAAATGTGTGGTTGACTTCTGTTGTAGACTCCGTGCGTATTCGTTGTTTCCTGCTTTCGGCAAACAAGTGTTGCCCATCTTTACACTTGACTGCACCGCGCTGTCGAGGCCAATATCCAGAACCTCGTGTCCGCGGTTTGCCCCCCTTTTTAGAAATGTTGTGTCCACAATCATTTCATTTTTGAATTGAATTGTATTATGCACACTCGATAAAATCTCTATTTATATGTGTACATATATATATATATATATATATATATATATATATATATATATATATATATATATATATATATATATGAATGAATGAATAGATAAGTACTTTTTGATCATTCCCATATTGACTTCAATTTAAGAGCCACCGGTAGACAGCTGTTTCAGCCTATTGGGCATCGTTAGTACCGGGCAGGCGGTCCTCGATTGAAGACAAAATGAGAAAAACCAAGAAAGTACTTGACAAGTTGACTTGGGTCTCACACCAATAGGTGGTTCCACTTTTGTTTCGCTTGCGTTTACGCAGCTATTTTTATCAAATACTTTCTTGTTTTTTTTTACATTTTGTCTTCAATCGAGGAACACCTTCCCGGTACTGACGATGCCCAATAGGCTGAAACAGCTGTATACCGGTGGCTCTTAAATTGAAATCAATATGGGAATATATATATATATATATATATATATATATATATATATATATATATATATATATATATATATATATCCAACTATCAATAGAGCTTCCGTACATTTACAATTTTCTATCAATCGGGCGTCCGGTTTCAATGAGGCGTCCATATATGGACGCCGAATTGTTTCACCATGCCAGGCAGTTCAGAGGTTCCCTATCTTCCATCTGACAAAATTTCAGATGGGCGCCTATTTATCAATTTCATTGTCAAAATTATATGTATTGGCGTATATTCTAGTTGAGTCTTTTTTATTTTGGTGGCGCTCGGGAGGTACGCGTATACTTGTGCCGTATATTTTTCATACATGTGAGCGATTATGAGGCGTCCATATAACTGACAACAATGCAATAGTTTTTGCGAGAGGGAAGTCTCAATGATTTGTTAGAAATATCGTTGATTTGGTATGTTTGTAGGTCGGCGCCGGTTTCATACACAGGGTGACAATTTGAAAACTTACAAGGTCTATCTCTGAGCAACCAAATAAAATATAAGAAATCGCTGAAAACAACTTTCATAATACAAAGGGAGAAACAAATGATGTGATGACTAACTTGTTTTTTCTCTCACACCCTTGCCCCCAGCCACCACAACTTCATATTTTTGAAAGGCAACCACCTACTTGTGATACATTATCTGAAAGCTCTTAAGATATGCTCTTCAATGGTACTCTTCAAAGCTACATTCGATGCAGTAAGTTTTGGTTCATCAAATAACAGAATTCATTCAGAATAAATTTTATTTTCTATTATTAATTTAGTAAATTTTCAAAAACATGATTTTTACCATCGTAGCATTAATATTAAGACTTGAATATTTTACGCCTCTTCTATTTTTTTTTATTCGTCTCGATAATAGATAGGGATAGATAGGGAAGGAGAGTGGCACCTTGTTTTAGAGGTCTTTCGAATACCTTTACTACTCTGTCAACAGAAAATTTTTGTGACGATTAGTTTTCGAGATAATTTGAAGTTTTAAAGGTATTTGCATTGAGTTCAACTCTTTTTAAAATAAATCAAATTGTTTTTAAGGTGTAAGTTACGTTCAGAACTCTCATAAAAAAAATAAATTTTTGCTTTTTATGACAACCTGCTAATACGTGTCCATTTGATGTCGAATTATTTGTTTATTACGAGGAGATTTCTCCGGGGATGGGGTTGGTTACCACCATTACATTTTAGGTAAATTGAGTGGCACCTACTTATGAAGGTTGAATTGCCTCTTCAAGAAGTTGTTAATAAGAATCACCGGTTGAATTTCCATCAATGAAAAATGAACCTATAATATGATTGCCTAATATTCCGGCCCAGATATTCAACTTTTGGGGATGTTGGGTATGTATTTCTGCGTATTGTCTTGGGTTTTCATCCGACCAATAACGGCAATTGTAACGGTTCACGCAACCATTTGAATAAAATGAGCTTTCGTCCGAATAACAGATGTTATAAAGCAGTTCGGGATTTTGCATTAATATTTCACTCATGCCCTCACAAAACTCCTGTCTTCGGTCAAAATCATCCTCATTGAGTTCACGAACAAGTTTAATTTTGTAAGGATGGTATTTGTGGTTTTTAAGGATTCTCCATGCGATCATATGGCTTATTCCTGCCATTGCGGATAAACCTCTGGTACTTAACCTGGGATTGGCGATGACTTGACCAAACACTACAATCGCATTATTGTCATTCACTACCCTTCTCTGAACATCACTTTTTTCATTTAAAACCGAACCTGTCTCCCTGAATTTTGTGACCAAATCCAGAACGTGATTTCTGCTTAGGTGTTTACCAGGTTTTTGCTCGTTAAATAAAATTGATGTTTTATTAGCATTTTGGTCGTTGCCAAAAAATGAAGCAATAACTGAAACCCTTTCGGCAGTAGTGAAAGAAATGTTTAAACAAATAACAATACACGACCCGTTTCAACAAAACAATCGAACGTTGTTATTTAACAAAAAATTGATAAGAAGAACTGCTTAAAATTTTTTTTATTTAGGCATACAAGTTACCGAGTGGTCTGTCTAATGTATTATCAACATGGCAATTTTAACTTCAAATTATCTCGAAAACTAATCGTTACAAAAATTTTCTTTTAACAGAGTTGTGAAGGTATTCGAAAGACCTTTAAAACAAGGTGCCACTCGACCTACTTTCCCCATCTAAATAAAGGTCGTCGGACGCACCTCTCTGAGGGGGTGCGTACTACAAAAAATCTGATTAGTCTGAAAGGTGTCCCCCTTCAATTAGAAATCGACGTGTCCGAGCTTTTTTGAAAATCTTACTTTTTATATTCAAAAACGGCTCTGTTAGGTTTTCGTTGTTACACACTGTATATAGAAGAAAATGTAAATGGCGAAATGTATGATCACATGCTAGAAAGATCTATCGAACCTCGGATAGTTCATGAATTAGAGAATCACAGAGACATACACGGCAATTTATCTTTGAAAGAAAATGTATTACATTTTCAACAGAATGGGGAACCTTATTATTTTGTAGTTCCAGTTATTCAATGGTTAGATAATAATTATGCTGATCAATGTATTGGAAGAAGAGATTCTACTGAATGGCCTCTCACATCCCTGGACCTATCTCCTCTAGATTTTTTCCTCTGGGCCACTTACTTAAAATAGGTTGTTTTAAAGACGACGCAATCTGATTCAATAAAGCCACTGAAGGAAAGAATAATCCAAGAATGCTGAGCTATTTCCAAAGAAACATTTGCCAATATACGTCAAGAGTTCGAAAATATACTCTTCTATTATCTTGAAAAAGATGGAAATCTAATTCTGTTTCAATCTGTTTTTTCCGTTAAATAGTTATCGTACCCCTACGAACGACAACCCTCAGAAGTCAAAATTTGTGCATGCTAAGGACTAACGAGATATTACCTTATAACATGTGATTCCTAACACGGAAATCATTTTGAACATTTCGTAAACTAATAATAAAAAATAAAATTGTAATTTAAATAAATAGTGCTTTATTTAATAAACCAAAAATTACTACATCGAATGTAGCTGCGTATAAGTAGGGGTTGCCATTTGAGATTATAAAGTTGGGGTGGCTGGGGGCGAGGGGGTAAGTGAAAACAAGTTAGTTATCACACCATTTTGTTACCCCCTTCCTATGATGGAAGTTGTTTTCTGAGATTTTTTTTTATTTCATTCGGTTGCTCAGATAAAGCCATTGAAAATTTTCAAATTGTCATCATGTAGCTCATAAGACAGTTTTTGTTTTGTCATAAGTTGTGAATTTGCAACTGACATTGAAGAAGTTGGGAAATGAGCATTGGAATATTTCCCGCAGATTATGTAAGTGAACTAATTTGTTTGGTTTCTAGGATATAAAATTAACTATCAATACAGAATGTTTTTTTGTATTCTATAATTCATGTAGCTGAATGAATTCACTGTGAAGAATTGGATTTTTACAATCGTTAATTTTCACTGAACATTCGTACTTCGTATTTATGTTGTGTCATATGGAATATAAATTCAAATAATGATATCCCACAGATTTCTTTATATGAAATACCGAGTTGAAAGTCTTGCAGGTACACCAAATCTATTCTTCTCAATCGACAATGAATCTGTCAATGTCGATGCTTCACTGTTATTTCAGCGGATTGTAGCAGCGATGATTGACAACAAAACTTTAATTTCTTTACTTCATGAACGTATGAGTTTATTGCTGCATACATCAGAACAGTCTACAACTGATCCTCCTGAAAATGAATTCATTATTGATGGTGGATGTATTTTGCACAAAATCACTTGGTATAAAAATGTCATATTTCAGCAAATTTTCGAAGATTATGCAATTCGAAGATTATCAATGGAGGTAAACACTTTGATGAATTCAATTTTGAAAGATTCAATTTTGAGAAACGAAGTTGAAAATTTTCTATAGATCCCACTCAACAGGGATGTTATAGACGCTGGAGAACGAATAATGTTAAGACTGTTTGGAGCTATTCAACATTTTATAAATCAATGTAGAATAGACCGTTTATCGGTGAGTGTTACTAACACAAAGACGGAAATCTTAGCAACATGACCGCCGACCGCTTTAATTACTCATTCTTCGAAAACTTATTAGTCTACTCAAGAAGTGCTTTTTTTTCGAAATTTTTTCAATATGCTCCGAAAATTATGGTTAAGGTATCATTCGATTCGAAATAGCGTCTAGAAAGTTTTTTTGAAAACGGATGACTTTTGGAAATGAAAATTGCGAAAGTTATAAACAATTTGGTGAAATATAAAAAATGGATTTATTTTTTTGGAAATATCTCGAAAACTAATTGGAATTTTCGAAATCGAAAAAAAAATCGAAAAGAGTAAGAAGTTTTCTATCAAAAAGTCCTGACTCCCGGAACTGTAGGACCAATATTTATAATTTTCCCGGAGCTCTGAAAATGAGCTCGAAATCGGGTGTTTAGCCGCGCGTAGGCCGTGCCTGTTTGGGCTAAGCTTTACAAAAGAGTGTTTACCATATAAAATATATGAACCAAGGAATGAAAAAATTCAGTCATATAGTCAAAAGATAAATGAACAATAATTTGTCGGTAAAAATTTTTTTTTGCAATTATTCGATTCATTATGCTATTGTTAATTAACAATTTTTTATCACTCGATTATCATTATTGCAAATGTAATATTTTCACACTTTAAACTAAAAGTGTGAAATTTTTTCCTTTCGTAGAGTTATGATTATAACGGTTAGGAATAGATTCATTTTCGAAATATTGAAAAATTATTATTTTTCAATTATTTATTAACAATTTACTGCATTTTTTGATGAAAAAGTTTAATAAATAATCGAAAAAATTTTTTTATTCATCATTATTACTGATATGTTTTTTTTAAATCAGAAGCTACATAAAAATATTTTTTTTATTTCATCACTTATTGTTTAAAACTTTGTTATAAATTCGATAAAAAATGGAGTGAATGAAAAAATGCATGGTTTTTTTCATTCATCAATTGCAACTGGAACAAAAATGAAATGAAAACATTCATTTGTTTATAACAAATTGTTTATTCAATACACAATGGAGAATTTTAAAAATTAAATTGTTTTTGTTCCGAATTAAAAACAAGATGAATAATTATTTTAAAAAATTGGTTTCTTAATATTATTAATTGGTGGTAAAAAAATTGTTACTCAACAAATGCGTATTTTTGCATTGTAAAAATTTCTTCAAGAGACAATTGAAAAAAATCATGATTTTTATCAAAAATTAAGATCCAAAAAAAATTCAATCATGTTATAAACAATGCATTTGTTTATAATAAATTTTTAAACAATGAGTGATAAAAATTTTAAAGAAATATGTTCATCTAACTTCTGATTTGTTGATGATCGAGCGATAGAAAATTGTTAATTAACAATAGCGTAATAAATCGAATAACTGCAATAAACATTTTTTACCGACAGATTATTGTTCATTTATCATTTGAGTATATGCCTGAATTCTTTCATTCCTTAATTTATATATTTTTAATGCTGAAATTTTTTTTAGTAAAAATGGCCCAAACAGGCACGGCTCACGCGCGGCCAGACAGCCGATTTCGAGCTCATTTTCAGGGCTTCGGGAAAATTATATATATTGGTCCTACAGTTCCGGGAGTTGAAACTTTTTAATAGGAAATTTCTTCCTATTTTCGAATTTTCGATTTTGAAAATCTCAATTAGTTTTAGAAATATTTTCAAAAAATTAAATCCATTCTTTATTATTCTCTAAATTGTTTATAACTTTTGCTATTTTCATTTTCGGAAGTCGTCCGTTTTCAAAAACTTTCTAGACGCTATTCCGAATCGAATGACACCTCAACCATAATTTTCGGAGACTGCTGAAGAAAGTTCGGAAAAAAGCACTTCTTGATCAGATTAGTCAAGTTCAAACATAGCTTAACAATCTTTCAACAGCTACAGATTGGGGATGAGAAAAAACAGAGACTCTGTTTTTGCCCATGAAAACACCATAATCATTGGCAGGTTTAGAATTACTGAAACTAGTTCATTGTAGTTGCATAGTAGGTATCTAACTGCAGTAAAACTTAAAGCAGTAGAAAAACAGTGATGAGTGCATCCGATGTTGTTGGGATGATGACAATTTCAACTTCGAGTACGGCATGATTGTTGATCAACAAAATACTAACCATCCAGTATATCGAAAACTGATTCAGGCATTCTACGTATCAAACTCAGATACTAACTCTGACGGTTAAGAATGCGTTAATAATAAATTGTTTTGGTAATAAATGATAAAATTAATTATGAAAAATGTTTCTGTCAATTTGTAGAGAAATGTCAATTATGATTTTCAAAATAGAAAACATTCTCCGAATAATCATTTGAACATTCGAGATATATAAAAAAACGTTCATAAACAATTAAAAATCGTATTTTTTTCTGAATATCATATTATGAAGATAAAAATTTTTTGAATTCCCATACGGTCACACACAATTTATAAACAAATTGCGCTAAAACAGTTTGTTCAACTTACCGAATGTCTTTATTTGATACAGAAACAGGATATAATGATAAATATATAGAAAAATTAAAACAATATGTTATGTTACTAAAAAAAATCATAATGAACAAAATATAATGTTTTTGAACTTTTATAATGTGATCTTGTGGAGCACATTGATAAAAAGAGATTCACGTTCATTACAAGACCAAACACGACTATGATACGATATTTCATCATGGAATCCTAGTGCCTATCTTCCGGCTCCATCATCAAATCAGCTCCAGAGTACCTACCATATTGTCATCAAAATCACATAAAACTGCCAATTTTCATAACGCTACGATCTTTAAAAGATGGTTAAATTAGTTTTCTTAGATTTGACTACATAGTTACATACATACATACAGGTCGACCTAATAAAAGCGTATTAAAAACGAAAAACTCTAGAAAAAATTAAAAAATATTTAGGTCAGTCCTTAAAGAAATATTGAAAAATGCATGACTCGAAAAATCGTATACCATACACGGAAATGAATCTTGACAGGTCTTGATGCCTTCTAGATGGCTATCCTGTGTAGTGTGTATCAGCCAAATGGAATAAATATGACACTGAGTAAATATGACTGTGCTCAACAAAACACTCAGGCACGTCCAATTTTCAACAACCAAATTTTTCAATGCTCAATAACTCAGTTAACGGGAACAACAACTCGACCACGAACTCGGGCTTTGCAACCGTTACCACATCGCCTCTGATAATGTATACCGCAGTAGTAGACGAAACGTCAGGCATAAAAACCTGCAAACCACGCAAACGCTGAAAACAGATTTTACACTGTCATCTACGGCCGTGAATATTTACATTCTTTGGTAATTCATATTATTTATCCTATCGTCTGTCATTTTGGCGTCTTCAACTAGTTTGAATACTTTGAATTCTTGCTGTTTTCTAATGGAAATATACAATGAACTTTTTGTAATTAAAGTTGAACTTTCAATAATCACACCATGCATGTGTCGGTTTCACTTCTCCTATCATTATATTCGGCTCGCTTAAATATCATACAGTGTTAAAATGGAAATATGCCAACCAAGACAAAAATTATCGAATGATATTGAAAATTTCGTTATGGAATAAACTTTTCATGATCAGTCAATATCACTTGGTACCTATGTAAAAATGAAATACATACCGGCTACCTGAAATCCATACGCAATTTGTCGTTGGCACAACGCTTGTTGAAAAACAGATGTGAAGAAATTAAAACCCACTTGCTGCCTACATTTAATGCGGTAAATATTGGCAACGTTGTAAGGATTCCCAATAATCTATTTCATGTATGAAAATATACTTATTGGACTCCCTATTATCAATCAGATGTCTGATGATGGTGTATACTGAGGAGTTCTTATGAATGTTTGACGGACGGACGCTCTACTATCGAATCAATAGTGAACTCAATTTTTTTATGGTGGTAAAAATGTCATGCCAGCCTACAGAAATCAGTTTTCTAGTACTTACCATGAAATATATTCGGTAAATTCTTCAAATTATGATGGACGCCCTATCAGCGCATTCAATGTATGGATGCCATATTGATATCGGGATGTATATATATATATATATATATATATATATATATATATATATATATATATATATATATATATATATATATATATATATATATATATATATAATTTTGATTCGTATATAATCAGAAATTATTATTGAATAACGAAATTAGTTAGCTCCCTAACTATATTATTAAAGGGGAGCTGGGGAGTCGTTTACTTGAACTACATCTGTTTTAGGACGTACTTTCAACCGTTTGGGAAAATTATAAATATTGGTCCTACAGTTCCAAATTTGAAAAATGTCAAATAGTTTTTAAGATATTTGCAAAAAACCAAACACCATCTTATTCAGTTAATTGTTTATAAGTTTTACAATTTTCGCAAGCGGCATTGAATTTTTTTCAAAAATCATCTACACGTTATTCCAAATCGAATGACACCTTGTTCATATTTTCCGGAAGCGGGGAAAAAAGTCAGACATTGCTTACGTGGAGGTTACACAGAGAGAATTTATGAATATACCTAGTGAATAAAATGGGATATTCTTGATTATATCCATTAGAAAATTGCTGAAAGTATGCGTATTCTTTTTAGTTGGACTTTCCTAAGACACTCCCCATTGCCATAACAACCTTAATAAACAAGTACTGTTTTCAATGAAATGAAAAGTCTCTTGAACTAAATTGATTTTAACTGTATCGTCTACAAATCTAGAAACAATGTTTTTTGATCAAGTGGTAACTTCCAACACAATAATCAAAAAGTGGAATAAAAATGTACCTGAGTGTGGAACGTCAATATAGGAAGTAACTGAAGGTAGAATATTATATTGATTTTTCCATTAATGCTTTTCCTGTTGAATTCCTGTAATGTCGAGGAGCATTCAGATTATAGGGAAATGGTTGCCAATTGAAATTGTGGATAATGCTGACGCATTCAAAACTTGCAGTGATTTAGAAGTGACGTGCCTGAATACACTCTATAGATTCGAAATTTTGTTGACCACTTTGAAAAACCAATCTACTTTGAAGTACTATTCACATATTACCACCGATAATGAAGTACAGATCACAGTAAGTTATGAAATAATATAGTACGATCATTTGTTTAGTTATTACATTCCAGGATTTGGAAAATATTATTACTTCTATTGAAACAATATCAGAAGATTTCAAGACTACATTTCTGTTGAAGAAGGGTCAACTTAATAAAATGTGGCAGGATTTGATTTGGAAAGTTAAATTGAAACTCTCGTATTTTATTCAGGAACTGATTAATGAAATTGCATTTCTGTTCATTTATTATGGAGAGAGGTTACTAGTATTAACTTTGAGGTAGGTTAGTAGGTTAATCTCACGAATAACTAAAAAATGAAAAATAAATATAGTTTGAAAGATTAAGAAACACGCTTTTAAAGAACATCGAACTAAAAATTCAAAGATAATTTTTTTAAATCAGCTTGAAACAATAACGAAGGAAAATTATTGGTATTATTGTGAAAAAAAGCGACGGGTGCTTGATATACAAAAAATATGGCACAAAGCGTCCAAGCGACATTATTGTCGATAATTCTGTCGAATACTGATCCAGAAATGAAATGAAAAGGAGAGTTATAGTCGAAGTAACCGATATAGTAATCTTAAAGGTGTCGGCGAAGTCAAAAGCCAAAAAACAAATACAAAGGAATTATGCGCTACGAATTAGTCCACGTGGACTGTAGAATTGGCGGTTCGTTATGGATAATTTTTACTAAACGAGTTTTATGATTGGCTGAAGAGTCATAAAATTGAATTTGAAGGCATGTGACCAATAGAATGTAGCGATGAGTACCGCCGTTGTGTCGTCAGTGTTCAGTTCAGGAACTGATCGCGATTTGAGTGTTGAAGTTTGATATTGGTGAAGTTATAATTACTTAAAATTTTTGTTATTTGTTTAAAATGTGGCGTCCTTGCTCAAGTACTAATAGTAATAACGAGTGTGATAACAACGCAGACTTTTTCCTGTGTTGTGATTCCAATAGCGATGGTGAACAATGCGAAAAAGAGATACCAGTGAATAAGATTCAGATGCATTTGAATATTGAAACACAGAGAGTATGTTTCAATGTATATAAAAATCTACATCTGAAGTTTGGTTTCGAGGGAAAAAACTATTACAAGCAACATCAGATTTGATCAAAATTCCTTTCTCAACTGTACGTAAAATAGTCAAAATAAAAATTATGAACGCAAGACGCGATTTGATGCTGGATTATCAAAACCTTCAGATGTTCATCTAATAAAATCATTGAGAAAAACAATATACGACTGTTATAAAAGCAATGAGATTCCTACAACTGAAATCATAAGGAAAAAATTGATTACTTCCGGCCATAACGTGACCTGCTGTGACAAAACTCTTCAGAATTGGATGAAGAAACTAGGATTTAGATTTGAAATAATAAACAAACGTCAAGCAGTTATGGAAAGCAGAAAAATAGTGGAATTGCATAACAAATTCGCAGAACAAATAAGTAAATATAGACAAGAACAACGGCAAATTTTCTATTTGGACGAAACTTGGTATGACACTCACGACACAGTTACGAAAGGGTGGACTGATGGTTCGAGAATGTGTACGCCTAACATGCCTGCAAACAAAGGATCGCGACTAATCATTGTGCATTGCGGAGGAAGTAAAGGATGGGTTCTGAATTTTTTGAAATTATGTGGAAAAAACTTGAGGACTGCAATGTTGACTATCATAAAAACATGGAAGCTTATATTTCTGAGGAATTGTTTGAAAACACATTGGTCCCTTTGGATGCAAATAGTGTAATAGTTCTTGACAAATTCGAGGAAAGATGAAATACAAAGTTTTTTAATAGATAACAATTTGTATTTTGAAGATAACTACTTGAAGTTTTACAGACAAAAACATTTTTCCCATCTCCATTATCTTTATATAATAATAAATTGTATCACGACGTTTACCTACAATACGTAATATTTTCTTTGTAATATCTATTCAAACACACACGTGAATGTAAATTTTTCTCGAATTCAAAACATTTTTTATACACATGTATCTAGTCTTTAGATTCCCTATTATTGGGTATTCTTATACCTGTCGGAAATGAAAAATGATCTATCTATCTATTGATTATTATTCTTATTAATTATTACTATTAATCACACAAATTTCAAATTCAAATTTTCATGTATTTTCCAAAATGTTAAAGACTGATTTTTCTTCACTTTCAGGATATCAGTGTGTTTCAATGGATTACTTGATATGGACAAGAAGTATAATATTATGAACAACACAAGTATATGCATCAATACCTGTCCTTATTTGATGTTGCCCATGAGAAAAATATCAGTTACTCGACTTTTGCAGATTATAGCTTACAATCGAGCAGAACTGTGTTGCCATAAACTAATTGACTGCTTATTGGAAACTTATAAACTTTATGAAAACACCGATGACGATAATGGGTCAGATAATTCTAGTTTGGAGATTTATCTGTGAGTTATTTTGCTGTTCAAATTCCAATTTGGAGAAATATTAAAATGGACTTGTTTCATGATCTTGATAGAAATTTCAAATTGAAAAACAGTACACTTTGTTTCAGCTCTCTAAGTACTGTAGTTTTCCCCTAATTAATTATTAAAAATCGAATGTGGTAGGCCGGTGACAGCACGGGCCTATTCCCACTTCTTGTTTGATTGACAATAGGAACAATAGAAATAATCAACATTGCCAAATCGTAACATTTAGGAAGCCTATAATTATCAATTTAATTATTATTAGATAGATCTTTATTTAAATAGGATATCCTAATAATATACAAATTAACTAGAATGGCAGAAATAAAAAAAAGGTATGTGTTACATATAGAAATGACTTAAATGTATGACAAAGATAAGTTCAATAAAATATTTTTAAAGACATTACTACAAAAACAGCAACATTATACATTCGAAAAATTTCAATGCAACATGTAGAAAGATAAATTACATAATTCTTTGAAATATATAACGAACATTAGATGAATGGAATTATACAAATTACAGCTACAGGTAACAAATACATATGATATTTGTACATTTAAAACAAATTTCTTCAGTTCATTTTTGAACATGTTCAGAGATGGGCTATTTTTAATTGCATTAGGTAATTTGTTGAACCGATCAAAACCCTTGAAAAACAATGAGTTCATAGTATTTTTGTTTTTTGTTCTGTTAATATATAAGTTATTATTATTTCGAGTGAAGTGGTGGTGAATATCGTGATGAAAGACAATATACTGATTAAAATAAGATGGTCCTAAATTGTTCAATATTTTGTATACGAAGATCATTGTGAAGTATAGCAGTCTTTGGGAAATGGATTGCCAATTTAAAACATTGAGCATAATAGTGATAGGAGTATCTCTGCGGCACTTCAAAATGATTCTCATACCACGATTCTGAAGTTTTTTGAGTTGAGACAATTTATTCTGATTGAATAGATATAGGGTAGAGGAACAATAGTCAAAGTGTGGCTGAACAATTGACTTGTACACTGTGATACTTGACTCCGTTGAAAGATTATTATTGGCAATTCTAGAAAAAAAGAATAATTTCTTTGAAATTTTTTTATGAATATATTCAAAATGTTCATCAAACGATAGAGTGTTATCTATCTGGAATCCTGGATATTTAGTTGAATTCACTATTTCAATTTTGTCATCATCAATGTTGAGATTAATAGTTTTAGAGTCTATTTGGCTGTATTTAAACTTGGTGGTGATTATCATCGCTTTTGTTTTCATCACATTCAGCTTGAGTTTATTAATTTTTAAATACTTGTTGACACTTGCTAGAGTATTATTCATTTTTTGTATAGCCATCGTAAGGTTCACATCGCTACATGCCAATAGAGTATCATCAGCAAAAAAGATCATAAATTCACAGTCGACAAACAATGGCATGTCGTTTAGTATAAAAAGAAGGGGTCCCAGAACACTACCCTGGGGAACTCCAACATAATTGTCAATTTCACAAAAGAACATGTCTTTAACTCTTACCCGTTGTTTTCTGTTGGTCAATTAATTAGATAACCAATTATACACTTTGCCCTCAATTCCTTATATATTCAATTTGGCTAGTAGTATATACCTATCAATGGTCTCAAATGCTCTTTTGAGGTCAAGGAACACGACTACAACAAACTTATTATTATCCAGCTCAGATTTAAATTTGTTTAGAGATAGTTGACTCACACGAATGCAATTTGCGAAAACCCGATTGATTGTTGATTAAAATGTTGTTTTTTTCCACATATTCTATTAGTTGGTTATATACTGCTGTTTCAAGTACCTTTTCAATCGGAGGTAAAGTGTTGATTGGCCTGAATTCTTTACATTTAATAGTATGAGGAATTTTGGGTATAGGAACAATAGTAGTACTTTTCAATCTTTCTGGTATTTCGCCAGTTTCAAGAGAGGTGTTGATAAGGTGCAATAAAACGTGACCGATAGTCTCAAAAACTTGTTTCAATATTTTGAAGTTGAGGATTTCATGTATACTGCACTTATTATCCAAGGAAATTATAATTTTACGTAGGTCATTAAACGAAAGCAATCTGAATTCTGAGAAAGTTTTGTATAAATTAAAGTTTTTATTGCACCATGACTCTGAATAGTCAATGCTCGCCACAATTTCATTTATGCTTTCAACAAAATAACTGTTGAAGTTATCTGATATTTCAATAACATCTTTTAGTAATATAAGTTCACCAGTTTTCTCAAACTGAATACAATTTGGAAAGTCAATGTCATCTCCTTTAACTAGTTTTTTGAGAGTTTTCCACATTTGTTTAGAGTTGTTTCTATACCGATCAATTTTTTCAAAATAATATTGATCTTTTTTTCTTTTCAACACACTGACATCATTTCTCAATTTCTTGAAAGTTTCCCAGTTATTTTGTTTTCTGAAAGCTCTGTATGCCCTATCACGATTCTTAATTTTACAGTGAACTTCGTTATCAAACCATGGCAAATGACTGTTAATACTACAATTTTGTATTGGAGAAATATCATCAATAACTGCTTTGCAATTATACAGTATTTCTTTATAAATAACTTCAACATCAGTAGAATTTAAAGACCATTTACATGATATTAAGTTAATTTTTATAAGGTCCAAATTGCTTTCACTTAAGTTTCTATATTTTTTTATAGTTTGATTTTCGTTATTATGAATATTAGTAAAGTTGACAGTGATTGTTGAATGGTCTGTTATTATTGGATATGAGTGCACCGACGCTTGACATGTATTTACGTTCGTTAATACATATTCTATAAGCGATTCGCTGTGGTTAGTAACTCTCTCTATTTGCGAGATGCCATACGTATTGAGAAGGTTTTTTAATCTTGAAACATAAAAACTATCATCAGAGTAGTTCAGATTGAAGTCGCCCACTAAAATACAATGACATTTTGTCGAAAATAAACTATCACAGATATTTTCAAAATCCTCTAACAATTTTGCATTAGATCCTGAGGGTGAGTGATAAAGACATCCCACTAAAATTGGGCGTTTGAGTCTAATTTTCAGAATTTTACACCAGTAATTACCTTCTAATATAAATGTTTTATATACAGAGTTCACAATGTCACTTTTTATATATATTAAGACACCACCTGTATGTCGACTTTTTGAGTCACAGCGTACTATATTGTAATTAGGAATTTTCAGTTCACTTTCTTCAATATCATTGGTTATTCGGGATTCACTTAGTAATATAATTTTTGGGTTGTTTCTTTGTTTTTAAGAAGACTTTGAATATTTAGGTATATAATGTCAGTGTTTAATTGTATATTAGAATTATTTTCTACTTTTTTGAAGGATTATTCCAAATTTTGTTGACAATCATAGGTTTGTTATTCATATATTTTATTGTTTTTGAGTTGTCACCGTTTTCAATCAAGTTTTGCAATTCTGATTTAAACCTTTGATAGTACTCTCGCTGAGCTCTAGTCTGATCGCTAAATATTTTTATACTTGGGACTGTTAAGAGTTGCTTATTTTTAAGGACATATTTTGCATCGTCTGGCGATTGTAATATAACTTCGATAGGACGGGTTCTGTTTGCTAATGCTTTCCCTAATCTGAACAGTTTCAAATTATTTTTATTTACATTACAATTTTCAAGAACTTTTTTAACAGTTTCTGTATCTTGTGAGATTCTTTCAGCCTAAGTCTTTAATTGCGATTCATTAATGTTCAACATGATGAGGTTTGATGCACGATTTTGACGCTCAAGCATTTCAGAAATCACTTCTTCTCTATCTATTTCACTAACGCTATTCAAATGTATAGGTAGTTATTTGATGTTGTTTCTCTAACAAATGTTTTTTGAGGTAAGAAAAGTAATGAATATATTTTCAAATTCCTATTGAGCTCGCTTTACATGCAAGATGACTGATTTCGTCTGTAATTCGTGAAGGTTCTCCAAAGAACAGACTATCTAATGTAAAACTTTTTTAATTTTCATTTCTCTAGCACTTTAACGAAGCACATGTCTCCCCCTGAAATATCCGATAATTTCGTGAAGGACAAGTCTGAAAATATTAGTGACAGTCACAGTTTTTCAAATTTGAGAGATCTGATTTCCTATGAAGAAAAAAATGTATTGGATTTACTTGCAGTCACTGTGAGAGAAGCTCCAGCCATGTTAGGAGATGATGGAATTAAAAAAACGAGTTCAGGTAAATATTTGGCTGTGGAAGATAAAGGCTTCCTTACGAACCATTCTGTTTAGTTTTATGATATCTTTTTCCATTTAGGATGCTCCTGTTTACAGTATTCTTTCTTATTTCAAGGCAAGCCAAAGATTAGCTCAAGAGCTCGATCAAAAGTTACAGAGTACTATGAACAGGTTTTATGGGGAGAAGTTGGAAATTATCTAGAACACGTGATATTATGGTGGGCAACGTGTCCATTGTCAGCTCGCCCACCTCAATCAAGTCAATATTTAAGAGAATGGATAACTCAGTTCATACCGAATGGTTAGTATCAGTTTTGGAATATAAAAAGTTCAGATGAAAAAATATGAAGGAATTTTTTTTTTTGTCCAGAAATGGACAAAAAGTTCTAATATACTGGGAGTTATTCCTTTTCGATTATTTATTTCTTTACTTCTTCGACAGATGTCAAAGGAGTTTTGAAATATGAAATTATGTCAATGTTGTTGATTGACAACTGAAAAATTGGATGTAATACAAGGTGCTCTCCGATATCAGTCTGTTGTCATTTCGCTACTATTCGAATTTTTTTTCAAAATGGGTAGCCAAGTACGGTCTATTTCTAAGGAGCTATTCGGAATACAATTCTCTCCAGATATGAGAATATACGCTGATTCTTTTAGCTTACGTCTCTTAGAATAAGGCTCTATGTACACTTGTATGAAGTTCTCCATTATAATTTTTATATTGTTTAGATTATGGAAGGTAACAAATACCCAAAAAAGGTCGATAAAAACATCTACAATATTTTGAGAAAGTTTTAGAATCTTCTTTAAATAATATTTGTAGGTGCCTATTTATTGCAGAAAATTTTAGCATATTGAAAGGTATTTCATATAGAAGTGGGGAAGGGGCTAGGAGGGTCTGGGCCTTATTTACTACATATTGATCTTTTGGTCCTTTTAAATCAATTAAATTTAAATAATCATGATATTTAACTTCTCAAATGGAAATGGTTTTGGAAATGCAAGGGATCTATTTTTCACGTCTAGTAGTTTCAAAAATAAATCTTCAAAAATATATTGTTCCATTTCTGCATTGTTTTTCCGGTTGCCATACAACATGTGGATTTGCCGGAAAAGAAAAGAAAAGTCTCGTAAATTCATCATTAGACGCTAAAAAATTGTCAAATTTGACCAATGTTTTTTATTGGAAAGATGCAAGTAAAGAAGATATTAAAAATGGATTACAAGTAATCAAATCTATTTATAAATGGAGAAATGAAAAAATAACACTGAATCAATTAAGATTTCAAAAATATAAATTGGCAAAAATTAAATCATCTTTCACTTTGGCAAACCTCCCACCCAGAGAAGGAGCAGCGGAGCAACATTGTTATAGGGATCTTATCAGCTTCAAACTTGGTTGGGTAACAAAATGACAGCAACAGCTTGGGGCTGGAAGCAACATCAACGGGGAATTATGCCCAAATTTACAGAAAAGGAATGAATTCCGGAAGTATTGCTCGAAACTATTTGCTGCAGCTGTGAAACTGGATGTGGCGATCGAAAACACGGTTTGAAATGCACAAATTTATGCTCAAATTGTCATGGTTCTGAAAATTGCTTCAATATGGAAGAAAAAACCTTCAAGGAAGTTGATGATTCAGATGAAATTGTCGATGAAGAATCAATGTAGACTGGAAATAATATTGGAGACAAAGAAGGTGATGGTCTTAAAGATTTAAAAGATCAACTAAAATTGGAAAGGTTTGTCGAATCTAACAATGACGAAATGCCATCAAAGAGACAAAAATTGGTGTTTGAGTGATTAAAATTCAAGATAAGGTATTTATAAATAACAAGATCAACGTTTTTAAAAATATAATTAATAACGTAATCAGAATGAAGAATCTAAATTCAATAGTACGATTTACATGTATATTTATATTTTATGAGATTTTCTGTGACATGAATATAATTAGAATTCAATAAATGAACTTTTTAACTGGATAAAAATGCAGCAATCACATTTTTTTGATGAAATTATACATAATGATTAAAAAAAATCGAATTCGATTTGTTTCGATTTATTACATTTTCTGAGACCATTTACTATAGTAATGTAATTTTTTACACCATAAGAAAGTAGAGATTTCAACGAACAAAAAGCACACCGACTTTTTGAAAAAAGTTGATATTTTGACGCGAGAATTTTCAATTGAAAATTAGGGTTTTTGATATTAAGTCAAAATAAGGTGAAAAAATGAATATTTCAAATCAAATAAATTACACTTTATTTGGGACATGAAAAAGTGAGTTTTCACCAAATTTCGTAGAAAAAATGTTCTTTTGAAAAAGATAAAAATAAAAAAGCTAAAACTTGGTTATTTCAATTTTTTACATACATTTTGAAGTTTAGTGAAAAAATTGTAACAACAAAAGTTGTAGATCTTTTTATTACCTACAACTTTGCCATTCAACTTTTTTCCATAGAATTTGTAGTTTTGCCGGAAATCGAGAGATAAACCATTTTTTTCCTTCAAAAACACACCCCACTTTCCCAACCCAGATCGCCCGTAATTTATTTTTCCTTTCATTTTTATCATATTTCCCTCCTTTTCTATTGAGTTTCATCCTACTGTTACTTTTTCGGTTTCAAAAATTATCGACCCTGATCTATTTAGCAAACCACCTCTTAACGGTCCGAATAATGTTTATAAAGACAAGCCTGCTTCACCGTTTTTTTTTCTCGCCAAAAAGCAATGCTTCATCAACACACACAATTTCTTTTTATCCCTTTTTTCAAACTGACAAAAGTTGCTTCATTCAGAATATTCTATCCCACAAACTAATAGTCCGCCAGCTGTGAAGGTTAGGGTTAACCAAAAACCATATAGATTCAATACTAGCATATAAACTACTTATAGTAATCGATGATATACGTATTATATAGAATGACGACTTAATTTTCAGCTGATGTTTCTGCTGTTGTACTATCATCTCTAGCAAATTTAGCAGATGCTCTCGGTGTTCATGTGACCTCAACATCCTGGGATCAAAATTTTCGCTTGGCGGTTGTCGCTGCTAAAACAACCTGTAATCCAGATGCTGGAAAACTATTTGCCAATCTGTTACAAGATCTAGTCATGCTATGCAATCAATGTGAAACCACGATAGATTGGATAGTTGGTGCTCCTCTGGACGAACTACCATTAGTTGAACAGATTCCTGTCCTTCACCGATTAGGTAAATTATACAAAAATGTTAACATTCAAGAAATATTGATAGATGATTTCAAACTATGTTATTCAGTGACTATTACCGAAGTTTTATCCCGATACCAAACCCTTGTTTTAACACCTCGATACGTGTTTCGATCACCAAGTGATCACCTTCAAGAGAAATATTAATCTTCATATTGAAGATGATCACTTGGTGATCGAAACACGTGACGAGGTATTATGAAAACTTAATGAGTCCAAACATGCTCTGCTATTTCTGATTTGCTGGTTTCTTCTCGCTCTGTGTGTTTCTTGTGCTCGGTAATGCGAACTTTCAATGGCCTCTTAGTTTTACCGATGTAGGATTCTCCGCACTCGCAGGGTATCCGGTAAATGCAATTCTTGGAGTCGCAGTTCGCGTTTGGTGGCCTGGTTTTCATGAGGATGTTACGGATACTGTTCCCAGATGTAAAATAGGTTCTTATGTTGTACTTGGATCCAATTCTTCTTATTCTTTTCGATAATCCTTTGTTGTAGGGAAGTGCAAGCACTGGTTGTGACGGCTTCTTTTCCTTGCGATGCTTCTGCTGTCTTTTAGCAAAAAGTCTGTTTCACTATCTCTCTGGAGTAGCCATTCCATTGAAGATCATTTTTGATGATGTCTAGTTCCTTTTCGAGACCTTCTATCGTATTAAAGAGCCCAAAAGCACGGTCTAATAGAATATTGACGATACCTCTATTGGTAGGTTGATGGTAGTTAAATTCGTGATTCAGATACTGTTCCGTGTGAGTGGGTTTTCGGTATACAGATGTTTCCCATTTAGTGTCGGTCCCCTTCACCAAAACGTCTAAGAATGGCAATTCGTTGTGGATTTTCTTCTCCATTGTGAAATTGATGGAAGGTCTTCTTGTTGATAAAAATGAAAATTTGTTTCCTTCTAGCACTGGCCATAATTGTAGCAATGCATTTATTGAGATTTTAAAACCATTTACAAATTTCACTTTGTTCACTTTGGGACTTCACTTGCGTTGACACGGTCGCGGCTTCCCATCTAGCCGGAAGTTCGAAGTCTGCTGGAACTGCAGCATTGTCTGGCGAGAAATTGAAAAGAAAAAAATACCAAAATCTTGGTAACAACAATCTGTTCCACCCAGTAGCGGTTTAAACTTTTGGTGTTTATGGCCCGGAGTCTCTGCTATTCGTTCATGAACTCAGAAGGAGAATAGGCCAAGCAACGAAAGATCACCGTTCTACCTCTTTTTTAATAGAAAGAATTAGTATTGCTATTCAACGTGGCAATGCTGCTTCGGCCTTGGGAACCATTCCTCCTTCACATAATTTTGATGAGACCATGCATTGCCCTAATTTCAGTACGGAACTGAAACCTCTTCGAAACAAGCCGAGATATGTGAACATTCATCATTCTCCTATCAAGGTTAATTCACAAGTGATTGATCCACCTGCGGTCAGTGCGGTCAGTGGACTCAGGTCATTCTTGCCCCCCAAATATGAGTTGCAGTCCTCGTAGAACTGGTTCCCTTTCAGTGGAAGAGCTTCATGAAGTAAGAGCCGAATCGATCCCTCTACGAAACCCTTCTTCACTTGGAAGGATCGACTGCAGCTTGAGAAATGGTTCTTATGGAGATTTTCTGTGAAACGTGTTCTTCCTTACGAATCAGTAGAGTTTTCCTGAAAATCTAGAGAAAAAAATTGGATTGGATAATTTAGGAAACACTTGCTACATGAATAGCATTTTACAAGTGTTGTTCATGACAAAGAATTTCCGAGGTTTCAATGATGAACGAGAACGGAAATGTTTCCTATTTATTCATCAAACTCAAACACCTGTTCATGCAGCTGCAGTTTCGTAAGAAGGTATCATCTTTCCCTCCAACCGATTTCCTGGAGTCTTTGAAGTCCACTAGATACTCGTTAGAATGACAAGAGGATTGTTCCGAGTTCTTGGGGTTCTTGTTGAATACTCTTCGTGAGCAAAACAATAGCAAAATCAATGATTCCGTACAGTCCATCTCGTCTTGTGTTTGTAAATCTTTTGCTGGAAAAATCCTCACTTGTTTACTTTGTAGTAAATGTTCAAGAGGTAGCGAATTTCTGGAACTTCATCTAGCTTTTCCTAATATGACTAATAACCAGTCCGTGCAAAGCTTATTGTTAAATCATCTGAAAATGGAATTTTTAACAGGTGATGATCGACTGTATTGCAAACATGCGGCAAACTAACTGACTGTTTTAAGGAAACAAGTATAGCTGAGGCACCAGTCAATCTAATAATAACACGGATGATCTTCAAACATGACTCAACCTCTGACGGAAGCACCAAACTCTTACGAAGGTTCGAAACTTCAGGCTAGCAGACCACTATTATAATACTCATGCAGTCATTGTTCACTGTGGTTCTGGCGTTGAATTTGGTCATTATTACGAAAGGGACTGGTTTAAGTTTGACGATAATCGTGTCCTGGCGATGTATTGAATTTATTGAAGCCTCTGGAGACACCCCACAATTTTGTTGTATAAGAAAGAGGACATTGGTAGATCAAGATCTTCAGATGATGTGGTGCTGCAGGTTTTTCCAGGTTTTCCTGCAGCAGAAAAAGCAAATGCAAAAATTTTTATTGTTGTCTTTATTTTCATCGTTGTTTTAATGAAAAACTGAATATAAGGTTCTTTGTTCATAACATTTTGATTTTCTTTATTTACAATTTTGAGACTGTTGAATATAAGTATTCAAAGAGTCTTTTAAAAAATTGATTTGCAATATTACATTTTTTTGAGCCTGTGCATCAAGAATAGTTGAATATGTCGAAAAGTTCGTTAATTTTTTCAAAAAATCCTGAAGTAGCATAGGTAGGACTTCAAATTCAACATACATTTTTAAGGCTTTCGAAATGGTGGCATTGAATAACTGTGTTGCAAATTTAATTTTGATTTTCTCGAAGTTACTGGGAAAGACATGAGAGTGTACCATTATGAACAAATAAAAAAAACGCTTACCGAATATACTTAGCCCGCGAAATTTGAAAATTCACCTCATTTTTTGAATAGTCCACGTATCCATTTCCATTGTTGTATCAATAAGCAGCTCAAAATTAATAAGTACCATTTAAAACTATAGTTAATCATATTAATGATTTGTATAACAATTTTCTGTGAGTCGAAGGTTTTGCTGTAATCAGGGCTGTCGCCATGGGGGGGGAACCTCCCCCCTTGCTTTTTAGACTTGGGAAAAAGTTGGGAAATTTTGGGCCATAGACGAAAATAATAGTAAGAAAATAAATAAAAATTAAAAAAGTAAAAATGAGAGAAAAGGAAAGGAGAGGTAATAAGAAAAGGGAAAGAACCAGGAGAAGGTTGGGATTTCCCAATATGTATAACTTGAAGAGAATTCTTAGTAGTTTGAAATCTTCAAAAAAGTTTAATTTCTCCCAAGTAAGAAAACAGCCCTGAACAGTCCACAAATTTTGAAGTGACGATTTTACAAAATTCCCAACTTTTTGCTGTTTTTTCGACTTGGAGAAGTTGGGAAATTTCGGACCGTGAAGATAGAAAAAATAATAGTAGAAAATAATAAGCACAATATTATTTAAGTGTTGTTTCCTTTCATTTGTATTGAATATTCCTATACATGTTAGGTATGGTGGAAGACCAAGGACCTTGATTCAAAATAGAATAATTCCCATTATTACTTTCATAATCACCAAAATTTATTTTTGTTTGTGCATACCGTAACGGGCATAAGCATTCAGCCAATATTTGGTTAGCTAAGTAAGAAAATTAATATATTATAGTAGTAACTAATCCCTCGGCTTTCATTTCTTCGAAAGTTGGGGAATTTTGCTGGTGGAGTTGGGAAAATTTGGATTCCCCCCCCTGGTTTTTCTTTTCGCTACGGCCCTGGCTGTAATAAATCTGGGAGAACCCAAAAACTCATGTCCTCAAAACGAATGTTTTTTTTTCACTATTTCCATTCAGTGTATATTATACTTTTGATTGATTTTAATAATAAATTTTGAACCAAAACCTGAAGATTAAGTGGAATGAAATAACTGCATTTAGTGTTCATGAAGGATGAAATTTGAATAGTTACATTTTCAGATCATTCTATACACACAACAAGACTTTGGGCTATGAACAGGAGTAAGAAAATTGCCAATACGTGGAATGTGACAGAATTTTTCACTCTGACTCATGGAGATATTGTGAACTGCCTTAGCCAGATGAATAATCTGCGAATGAGTGATCATAATGTCGAAATTGAAAAAGGAGGCCTGGGAGTGCATGTAGAAGTTTGTGCTTTAATGAGAGCCAAGCTTGTCTCTGAAGTGAAAGTCAATCTACAAAAACTGAAGGTAAATATAAATATTCTTCTACGATGCAGGAAAAACAATTGATCTTTCAAAAAAGACTGAATCGATTAGAAAAAACTCATCGAAATTATTAAATAATATGTGATGGAACTTTCTGTTACAATGGTTTATACGGTTGCAGAAATGGCAGATATGCATTTAATTCTGGGTAAGTTTGGTCAGGCTTAAACAAGGTTTCAGATGATTATCTGTATTTCTGGTAATCACAGGTGAATGCCAAGGGGAAAGTGCAGCAGCTGCAAAGCGTTATGCGAAAAATATCCCAATCGGAATTCACCAAACAGATGATTTTTTTTCCCTATAGTCCGGTCAAGTTAGACTAAAAAATATGAGTGAAGGTACATAAATTTACAACAAGCTGCAAATGCGTGTAATTGTTAAAAACATAGTTAAAAATGGGATTTTAAAATTCCGAATGATTGCGACGTCTGGAAAAAAAATTATTCGAGGTCAAAGGTCAAAAATCACGAAAAAAATTGGTTTTTCGCGATTTTCAGGAAAACGGTAAATTTTATCATGAAATAAAAATAAAAATTGTAGATCATAAAATTCTCTACAAAAAATGTTTCAATACTTTTTTTTCTTAGAGCCACCGTTTCTGAGATACGACGAGTCAAAAAGTTGTAATCGTCATTATATGCATAAGTATGCCTTGCCGAACTTCAGCAACATCTTCATCTTCCGATATTCTATTTGATGAAGTTATGACAGTTCCTACCAGTCAACAGAAATTTCTTGCAAATACTTACAACAAATCTTGGTTCATTTCAATGTTTATTTATTTATTTATTTATTTATTCTAAATTCGGGACACATACAGGTAAAAGAACCCAAACAAGTATCCACTAAAATACAGATTGTGCTAACAAAACTGGCGTTCAACAGGTAAATGATCTAAATGCTTAATCTAAAACATAAATGATTAAAAATTGAATATTTTCCTTATGTTACTTTTATACATTTGTAAGGACATGGAGAAAACGTCCAAATTGGAACAGTATCTGTTGAATGAGTCTGTAATTCTATTTATTGGAGAGTTTTTCCCCACATTGGTGTTATATGTGGAAGTAGCTAATAAATATTTATTCCTTGTGTTTCTCTGGGGTACATGAAAGGACATCATTGCTATCAACTCAGGTGAGTCAATAAGATTCGTTAAAATTTTATAGCCAAACACTAGATCCGAAGTGATTCTCCGTTGCTCTAGAGGCTGAATGTTATAATAGTTACGGATTTGAATAATACCGTGAGTTACATAGACATTAGTGATTCGGTAATGGAGATGTCTAACAAACCTATTTTTCAGTCGTTCTAAACGCAATTTGAATGTATTATAGCAAGGATTCCATATAATGCTAGCGAAATTCAACTTGCTATAAACAAATGCATAATAGATAATTTTAATAGCGGCTTCGTTGTTGACGTCTCTGCACATTCTATTGAAGAAACTCAGTGTTCTGTTGCTTCTATTTATGACATATTCAACATGGCGATTGAAATTCAATTTTGTGTCAAAGTATACTCCAAGGTCCTTGATATATTCTACTCTATTTAATGCAATACTATTCAACAAATACTGAAACAATATGGGTGAATGATTTCTATAAAACGAAATACATCTACTTTTTTCCACGTTGAGTTTCAGCTTATTCATATCACAATATATTACAAATCTAGCAAGGTCTTCCTAAATTTTTAAACAGTCTCTTATAGAGGTAATTTTTTTAAATATTTTCAAGTCGTCCGCATATAACAAAATATTAGAATAAAGGAAACAAGACTGTATGTCATTTATGAATACTAAAAACAACAGTGGACCCAGGTGTGAGCCCTGAGGTACCCCTGAGATAACCACGAAGGGCGTCGACTTGAATCCATTGATGCTAACAAGTTGACTACGATTAAATACATAAGAGGACAGCCACCTAAGAAGATCGCCCTGTACACCAATTCCAGCAAGTTTCGAGTATGTTATGATCAACCTTGTCAAAAGCCTTGCTGAAATCAGTATACAGTGAATCAACTTGTTCACGGATGTCCAGTGCACTCGAGATATATTCGGTGTAAATGACTAAATTTGTTTCGATGGAACGTTTAGCGAAGAAACCATGTTGAATGTCACAGAGTGAGGTTTTTAAACTATAAAATAGTGAATCATAAACTATGCTTTCAAAGGATAAACAGGAGAAGGATAATAAAAAGATTACTACCACTAAGTTTATTGGCGAAAATATATTGGTTAAACAGGCTAATAACGATGCCGACGTACTGATTATTGAAACAGCTATAGAGCAATTTAATTTGACAAATACAACTATTATTGTTGGTGAAGGTGTAGACTTACTCGTACTTCTTACTGCTAGAACTCCACTTGAAAAAACTATTTTCTTTCTAAAGCCAGGAAAAGCTCAAAGTCAAACAGAAATATATTCGTCAAAAAGTTTATCTACTTTTGCAAAGAGTAAAAATCATGTACTATTTTTACATGCAATAACTGGCTGTGATATGACGTCTTCATTTTACATGAGGGGTAAAACAACAGTCTTTAAAATGTTTGAAAAACAATATTTAGTTCAATGTGCTGAAGTTTTCAAAAAAGTAATTTGACTCAACAAGAAATTATCACCAACGGGATTCAGTTTCTACTTCCTATGTACAAAGCTCCAAAAAAAACCGCCTGCTTAGATAAGTATCGATATGCATGTTTCGTAAAAAACACTAAAAATAAGAAACAGGTGCAATTAGCTTGTCTTCCTCCAACCTCAGTTGCTGCTCATCAACATCTTTTCCGGGTATATTACCAGGTTCAAGTGTGGCTTGGTTATCAGCTAGACCCAAAAGACTGGGTTGGAAGTTGGTCGATAATGCATTAGAACCGATTCAGACTTTACTCCCACCTGCGCCGGAAAAACTGCTGAACACAATTTTTTGCAACTGTAAAAAAGGATGCAGCGCTAAATGTGGTGGTAAAAAAGTTGGACTGTTGTGTTCTCTGGCATGTACACATTGTCAAGGCCAGTCATGTTCTAATGCTGAATCACCAATAGTGGAGGATTCATTTGATACCAACGAGGAAACATGCGATACGTCACTCTTGACGCAGTTTACCTACACCCAGGATGAGCATCAAGAAGAAGAAGAAGATCAAGAAGAAGAAGAAAACCTAGAAGAAGAACGACAAGAAGAATTTGAAGGTTATGACTCAGATGAATAAATGTTTACTTTTTTTTAATTTCAATCGCTTTTACAATTTCCAACCCTTCTAATATACAGTGTGTAACAACGAAAACTTAACAGAGCCGTTTTTGAATATAAAAAGTAGGATTTTTAAAAAAAGCTCGGGCACGTCGATTTTCAATTCAAGGGGGACACCTTTCAGACTAATCAGATGTTTTGTAGTACGCACCCCCTCGGAGGGGTGCGTCCGACGACCCTTATTTAGATAGGGAAAGTGGGTCGAGTGGCACCTTGTTCCAAAGGTCTTTCGAATACCTTTACATCTCTGTTAAGAGAAAATTTTTGTAACTATTAGTTTTCGAGATAATTTTAAGATTTAAAGGTATTTTTATTGAGTTCAACTCTTTTTAAAATAAATCAAATTGTTTTTAAGGTACAATTTACGTTCAGAACTTTCATAAAAAAAAATTGATGTTTGCTTTTTATGACAACCTGCTATTACCTCCTTATGAAGGTTGCCTTTTGACGTGAATATTTTATGCTTGTGATAAAAAAGTGAATCATACTAAAAACTTACCTACACAACGAATACAACCTGCTGATTTCCTTGAATTCTGATGACATAAAAGTTTAAAAAACTGTTTTAGGGTTAATAAATCCTAATAATTGTTTTTAAAACACACACAAAAAAAGTAACACCTAATAAGGGTAACTCACATAGGAAATTTAGAGTAAATGTTCAAACTGTGCCCCATTTTGCTCCATGCAACAATAAAGATTTTGTTCGAATTTTGCTCCTACATTATTCAACATCTCAGGAGTTATAGCTCGGCATTCATCAATAATTCTACGACATAATTCATCCAAATTGGCTGACTGTGTAGCATAAACTTTAGACTTTAAATATCCCCACAAAAAGTAGTCCAGTGGTGTTAAATCTGGTGATCGTGCTGGCCATTCAATTGGACCTCTTCTGCCAATCCATTGTCCTTCAAAATGATTATTCAAAAAATTTCGAACCTGCTGGGCATAATGGGGTGGTGCACCGTCTTGTTGAAAATGGATAAATTCATCTTGACATCTTGGATCCTGTTCAATTATCTCAACTATACGAGGTTGTATTGCCTCTTCAAGAAGTTGTAAATAAGAATCACCGGTTAAATTTCCATCAATGAAAAATGGACATATAATATGATTGCCCAATATTCCGGCCCAGATATTCAACTTTTGGGGATGTTGGGTATGTATTTCTGCGTATCGTCTTGGGTTTTCATCCGACCAATAACGGCAATTGTGACGATTCATGCAACCATTTGAATAAAATGAGCTTTCGTCCGAAAAACAGATGTTATAAAGCAGCTTGGGATTTTGCATTAATATCTCACTCATGCCCTTACAAAACTCCTGTTTTCGGTTAAAATCATGAACAAGTTTGATTTTGTAAGAATGGAATTTGTGGTTTTTAAGGATTCTCCATGCGCTCATATGGCTTATTCCGGCCATCGCTGATAAACCTCTGGTACTTAACCTGGGATTGGCGATGACTTGACCAATCACTCCAATCGCATTATCATCATTCACTACCCTTCTCTGAACATTTCTTTTCTTATTCAAAACCGAACCTGTCTCCCTGAATTTTGTGACCAAATCCAGAATGTAATTTCTGCTTTGGTGTTTACCAGGGTTTTGCTCGTTAAATAAAATTGATGTTCTATCAGCATTTTGGTCGTTGCCAAGAAATAAAGCAATAACTGAAACCCTTTCAGCAGTAGTGTGAGCCATTTTTAAACAAATAACAATACACGACCCGTTTAAACAAAACAATCGAACGATGTACTAATGAAAACTTGAAGAAAAGGAGTGGGTATTGATTTAAAAAAAGGGATTTTATTTAACAAAGAACTGATAAGAAGAACTGCTCGAAATTTTTCTTATCTAGGCATACAAGTTACCGAGTGGTCTGTCTAATGTATTATTAACATGGCAATTTTAACTTCAAAGTATCTCGAAAACTAATCGTTACAAACATTTTCTTTTAACAGAGATATGAAGGTATTCGAAAGACCTTTAAAACAAGGTGCCACTCGACCTAATTTCCCTATCTAAATAAGGGTCGTCGGACGCACCCCTCCGAGGGGATGCATACTACAAAAAATCTGATTAGTCTTAAAGGTGCCCCCCTTTAATTAGAAATCGACGTGTCCGTCTTTCTTTAAAAATCTTACTTTTTGTATTCAAAAACGGCTCTGTTAAATTTTCGTTGTTACACACTGTATTTTATTATGCAAGTTTTCAATTTTTTTTCCAGATTTTTGACCTTTGACCTCGAATAAATTTTTTTCCAGGCATCGCAATCATTCGGAATTTTGAAATCTTATTTTTAACTATGTTTGAACAATTACACGCGTTTGCAGCTTGTGAATTTATGTACCTCCCAATGTCTAGATTGACCGGATTACTATTACCTAAAACAGTTCACGATTCACTATACAGCACACAAATGGAACGAAAAAAAACCCTCACGCAAAACAAACGACTCATCACCAAAAGACTTTTGAAGTCAATGTTTGGGAAGACATTTTGAATAAGAATTTAATAGGACCAGTATTACTTCCAAATAATTCAAATGGCGCAAGTAACTTACAGTTCTTCGATTTAACAGAATGTTTGGAAGAGGTAAAATTAGGAATGAGGCAAAATATATGGTATTCACAACATTGAGCTCCAGCTCATTTCGATAACGAATTTAGGGAATATCTTTTCGGTCTGTACCCTATACAGTGGATTGGAAGGGGCCCAGATGCACTTTTTCTCAGCCAGCCAGAAGTCCAGATCTTAGCCATATTATTTTTCGTTTTCCGTGTTTTATGAAAGAGAGTGTATTCTGTTGAAATAATTGGCGAACAACAACTGAGGCATCGAATCTTCGGAGGTGCAAATCGATTTCGTCAGAAGCCTATCATCTTCCAAAGAATTTGGTTTTTCTTTTTAAAACGGTGCCAAATGTGTAGTCAGGAAAATGGAGGCCATTTCGAACATTCGTACACATTTTTTGTACCTGCAAATAACATGAATACACAGTTCTCATCACATACAGTGTCACCGATAAAGTCCGCATCAAATGGGAAACTTTTTTATTTATCGTTTTATGTGAAATTTGATTTTGGCAGTAGATTTTGCTTAAGAAATGATGTCAAATGGCGTCTACAAAATAGGTCACGTGATTTCCTTAACCTGTCAAAATTGACATTTAAAAAAAGAAACATCGAAAAATGACATTATTTTTCAAAATATCCAAAAATATCAAAGGATAAAAACATTTTCTTTTGTAATTTTATACCCACACACCAAGTTTCAAACCCATAATAAGTATTTTATATTTTCACTATTTTTCCGCACTCCTGCTTTTTCTACTTATCAAAATTTAAGCACACCTGTACTAAATCATTTATTTTAACTAAACTCGTCACCGAATTTCTTTTTTTGCAATATAATAATATTTTAAGAGCCTCTTTGATGTTACAAACAAATTTTGAAAAATAAAAGTTGTCAAACATGATGCAAAGTTCATCTAGTTTCAACGGGGCTTTCAAAACTATACAGTACTTGAGTTTTTTAATGAGCAAATGGCCTCACAATATGAATTAGAACAAAACGGAACATTAGGAAACATTATTTCGTGATTCTTGAAGCCCATTCATTAAAAGAAAAAAACTCATAGTATTTACATTTACCTAAAAAAACTGGGTAGGCTGTGAAAAAATATGAAACTACATAATGTGTTTTAGAAAACGTCACTGTCACTGAATAAATTAATGCCCGTTAGTTCAATGTAATGTATGAAAATTAAAATAATATGTTATCTTTACAAGAAAAAATTGAAATTGTGCTAATTTGTGGTGAAAACACATTGCATCGACAAGTGGCTGATATTTTTAACGCAAGACATCCTGGTAGACATGTACAGCAATCCACTGTAAGTAGGATTTTAAAAAAATTCAAACTGACTGGTTCAGTTGAAAATACTTTTAAAAAACGTCATAATCCATCACGCAATAATGATGAGGTTCAGTTGGCTGTCTGCCTGGATGTTATCGAACAGGGAAAATCAAGTATTACCAATATTGTAGATAGAACTGGCGTTAAAAGAGAAAGCGTGAGAGCAATTTTACATAAAAATAAATTCAAACCCTACAAACCCAAATTTATAAATACCTTAAAGGAAAGAGATTTCGATGTTCGACTAGATTTCTCTTTCTGGTACCAAGGAGAAGTAGAATTAAACAGAAAATTTCCTTACAAAATCCTATGGACCGACGAAGCTACCTTCACATCGAACGGCGTATTCAGTTCTCAGAATTGTAGGTGGAGGGCTCAGGAAAATCCTCATTTTGTGATAGAATGTCGGGACCAATATTCATTTAAAACAAATGTGTGGTGCGGTGTTTTAAATAATCAGGTAATGGGACCATTCTTTTTTAGACACAATTTAACTTCTCAGGATTATTTGCAATTTCTAAATACTGAGATCAGTGATATAGTGGACAATATGCCGGTTGAAATAAGACACAGTCTGTGGTATCAATGTGACGGGGTTCCTATTCATAGTTCAAGACAAGTCAAAGAGAAACTATTAGAAATGTTTAGGGGCAAAGTTATTGGGCGAAATATGGAGCAAATATGGCCGCCTAGGTCGTCAGATTTAACCCCACTAGATTTTTTCTTGTGGGGTTACTTAAAACAAATCGTTTATAAACAAAGACCTTTTCGTGACGTGAATCACCTAGAAACTGTTATTAGAAACTCTATTTTAAACATAAACCCTGTGAGTATCAGCAACTCAATAAAAGATGTATCAAGAAGGACAATTATCTGCATAGAACGCGATGGAAGACATACAGAAATGTAGTGTATTTAATGTCGTGAGTCTTTTTTTCGTGTTTTTTTGCTATTAGGTATAGGTACATGTTTATTTTCAGTTCCTTTTAATTAAGATTAAATTCCACTGTATTTTTTGTTAAAAAAACAATAAACACTCTAAGATATTGTTTCCTAATGTTCCGTTTTGTTCTAATTCATATTGTGAGGCCATTTGCTCATTAAAAAACTTAAGTACTGTATAGTTTGGAAAGCCCCGTTGAAACTAGATGAACTTTGCATCAAGTTTGACAACTTTTATTTTTCAAAATTTGTTTTTAACATCAAAGAGGCTCTTAAAATATTATTATATTACAAAAAAAGAAATTCGGTGATGAGTTTAGTTAAAATAAATGATTTAGTACAGGTGTGCTTAAATTTTGATAAGTAGAAAAAGCAGGAATGCGGAAAAATAGTGAAAATATAAAATACTTATTATGGGTTTGAAAGTTGGTGTGTGGGTATAAAATTACAAAAGAAAATGTTTTTATCCTTTGATATTTTTGGATATTTTGAAGAATAATGTCATTTTTCGATGTTTCTTTTTTTAAATGTCAATTTTGACAGGTTAAGGAAATCACGTGACCTATTTTGTAGACGCCATTTGACATCATTTCTTAAGCAGAATCTACTGCCAAAATCAAATTTCACATAAAACGATAAATAAAAAAGTTTCCCATTTGATGCGGACTTTATCGGTGACACTGTATAGTCAGTGGGCATACTTGAAGACTGGCTATAAATCAAATCATGCAAAGGAATATTTCTTTCAGGCCAGTCTTAACACCCTACACTGTATGTTAATGGACTAACACCTACCAGAAAACAACTATTTCCCTGGCTAATACCACGAAGGTCGTTTAATTATATCCGACAGGTGTCAGTGCAGGATTTTTCACTGAAGTTATTCCTGCATATGCTGTTGGCGTTACAACTGTCGCAATAGATTTTCGTTGACCACTGTTTGGCAACTCGTTAATGCAAGGTAGTGTCTATCATCAACATAAAGTCGATGATTTCCGATTATTTGATTTATAGACAGTATTCAAGTATGCCCACTTACTTCATGTACAGTTTTCTTTCCTTATACGAGGAATTTGGAGTAAATTCGAATATGCGGTTGGTTACCTCGTTCACAGGCAGATGGGGCGATGACAAAACTGTTGTTAGTAGTCCGCTTCAGCCTAGTTTGAGGAATGATACTCTGAAGGAATTCGATTTTCAATTATCGGGTCCTGTGTTAGGAATCACACGTTAAAAGGTAAGACCTCGTTAGTCCTTCGCTCGCACAAGTTTCGACTCCTGAGGGTTGTCGTTCGTAGGGGTGCGACAGCTGGTTAACGGAAAAACATATTTCAAACATATTTCAAAGCCCGTGGACATAAGATGATCAAGTTTTTTATCTTTAATTAACGTAATTAGTCGCTTATTGTTTCCTAACTAATCGTTTTTTCTTTTCGTTATCAGAGATGTTTGATTTCATGTTGATTTTATTCAATTCAAGATTATTCAATAATAATAATAATAAAAGAAATTAAAATAACTGTTTCCTTTTAATTATTTTCAAATACATGCCATGCATAAGTTTGAAAAATGTATGACGTCACATCAGGGGGGGGTTCTAAAAATGTGACAAACCGTGACAAGGCCGGGGGTCTGAAGGTTCTAAAATTCGTGTGACGTAGTTTATGGATGGCCTCTTATGTAACTGATAACTTCATTCTATAATAGAAATGAAATGATTTCAGGATATCCCGAAGGAATGTGTTAGTAATTTAGCAACTGTCTGCAAAATAATTTGTTCGGCCAATCTTCAAATGATATTTCCATGCCATTCTTATTGGAGAAAACCCCAGTCGAATACAAAACCTGAAAATCCAAGTTCGTTTGTCACTACGTACCTAGGTAGTTGATTTAATTAACTTTGATCGCTCTCTAACCCCAACTTTTCTAGATCGAATATTAGTTCCCGTACTGCAAGCTACAGACGATCCTTCAGTAACAAATATGATATTGACATTAATATGTGAATCTTGGCTGGACCATATTTATGTGAATAAAATCAGATTCAGTGAAGACGGTGCACTTCAGTTACTTCATGATTTTGGATATGTTGTAGTATGGTTGGACAATTCTCATTATGTAACGGATCCGATGCGGAAAAAATTACTCAAAAATGAAGTATTGAAACGATGTGAAGGGGTAGGTAAACTATTGTTGAGGCGACCTGGAGAAAGAATAAAAATGATGAAAAAGAAGTCTAGGAAGCTACCAGGTAAGTATAAAAAATTAGTTTATATCTTCACTTTATTTAGGGATGTAGAAATAGGTTTTGAATGTTGATATCATCAAGGGTATAGTCGAAGTAACAGATATAGTAATTCTTAAAGCCAGCGGCGAATTCAAAGGCGAATTCTAATGAAATCATTGAAAAAAACATTAAACGACTGTTACAAAAGCAATGAGATTCCTTCAACTGAAATCATAAGAAAAAAATTGAATACTTCCGACCATAACGTGAGCAGCTGTGACAAAACTCTTCAGAATTGGATGAAGAAACTAGGATTTAGATTTGAAATAATGAACAAACGTCAAGCAGTTATGGAAACCAGAAGAATAGCGGAATTGAGTAACAAATACTTAGAACAAATAACTAAATAGAGACAAGAATAACTGCAAATTTTCTATTTGGAAGAAACTTGGTATGACACTCACGACACAGTTACGAAAGAGTGGACTGATGGTTCGAGAATATGTACGCCTAACATGCCTGCAAACTAAGGATCGTGACTAATCATTGTGCATTGCGGAGGAAGTAAAGGATGTGTTCCGAATTCTCCGAAATTATGCGGGAAAAATTTTGAGGACTGCAATGTTGACTCAGAGGGAAAATTTGTATAGCGCCGTGCAAAGTTCTTGCCTCACACGACAGTCCGGAGACTTCCAGGCCGCTGGGTGCAAATCCTGTATACCCCGCTAATTCCCTCGCCTGCTGAATAACATTTTACTGTTCATTGTACTGTACATTTACTGTTCCAAATTTTTCTCTGTCCTCTTTTTCTTTAGTTTCTATGATGTCTCTTATGGTTTTATATGCTATTCGCCATCCTTTTTCTCCAGAGATGAGGGACGTCATAATGTTTGTTGCATCAAATATGGTCTCGGTATTTCAATGGTATTCTTATCGCTTTCCTTTCCATTTGATTCATCTCATCTCATTTCGTCAGAAAAGTTTCTCTAGCAAATTGTTTCGATATACCATGGAAAAACATTTCCGTTCTTTCTCTTACTAAGAGTTCTATCAGCGGAAACCCTACTATGACGGCATCACCATCTGTGGATATGGTTCGGTAAACACAACACACCTTAATTTATTAGAATTGGCCGATACTTGATGAAAATCCATATTAAAAAACTAATCAATTAGTTATTTACAACACATCTTGATTATTGTTGTTCTTTGGATTGTTGCAAGTTTTAGCTACAGCTTTTTGTTTTTAACAACGTTTTTCCACGCTGGTATATAAACTTTGCATAGAGCTTCCTCTTCGATGCTCTAGGGCCCCTCACGTTTGGTAAAAGGCAGGAGAGGCAGTCATTGTCTTTTCTGCTTTCTCAACAGTTTTATTGGCGTGTTCAAGGGGGTAACCCATAGCCGTTCCCTCCTGTTGTTCAGTTTCATACCACCAATATACGAGTAACTTTGGAAAGATTTTCAAGGAACTAGGTATGAAGATGGTTTTTAAAACAGGTCATATACTACAGAGCCTTTTGGGGAAGTCCATAAGATAAAGTCGAAAATTCGGAAAAGTCTGGAATTTACGAAATTGAACGTAAGGACTTGATGCAAAATATTATGGACAGACTAAAAGATCTATGAAAATAAGATATGAGGAACATTAGACGCACGTGAAATATGGAATATTAATAACGATGGTGGACCAATACCTAATAGTATACTATAGAGCTTGTTGAAATAATATTCTAATTATCGGATTCACCTATCTATTACATAAGGCCACATCGTAAAATTAATTTAAGATAATTAGGACGCAGGTATAGTTCAAATAAAGGATATAGTTGCACCCTATCTTCCAGCAGGTCCCCTTTAATAAAATAGTTAGGGATCTAACTAATTTTGTTATTCAATAATCATTTCTGATTATATATCTATCATCATTACTATAATACACGTAATGGTGACCTTCTTAAAATTCCCCAACATAGAATGACACTTTTTAAGAAGTCTCCTCAGTACCTACAATGCCATTACTTGCTTCAACAAGTTACCAACTGAAGTTAAAGGAATTAGAAGCGACATAAAATTTCAGGCAGTCATAAAAAACATTTTAATAGATAAGTGCTATTATAGTTATCAAGAATTCTTGGATGACAACCTCACAAACAACTCATTGTGAATTTATGTTTGTAGATATATATGTGTATGTGTGTAAATATATTCCTATATTTTTAAATGGGTGTGTGTGTTTACGTGTATGTGAAATTTTAAGTTATGCGTTTAATAGACCTAGATTTAGGTACCTTATTTTTACATAAATATACCTGTGTGCTTTATGATAATTCATCCTCCATATTCTCCGTTTCACTATCACTGTCGTCGTTTAAATCAATGATGAATTTATTTCCACCATTGATATGGAAATGTCTCCATATAGCCTTTTTCGACTAAAATTTCTTTTTTGATCCTTTTCTGCCAGTCTCCTTTTTATCACCTTCTTACTAAATTATGGAAAATTATTTTTACACTTGATGCTTTCTTTCAATTTTTCCCAAATCAACTCGATGGGATATAAAACACAAAAATAGGGGGGAAGTTTCAATATGGTGTATCCATACTTTTCAGCAATACTCTCAAGGGCGTACACTTTTTCAAATGTTTTTATCTGTAAAACTTCAACTAGTTGGTTTTTGGTATAGTTATCTTCAAAATACAAATTGCTATCCATTGAAAAACTTTGTATTTCATCTTTCCACGAATTTTTATTCGGTTCTTTGATGAACTGTCGCGAATGATAGGAAGCGTTGCCAAAAACTATTACACTATTCGCATCCAAAGGGACCAATGTGTTTTCAAACAATTCCTTAGAAATATTAGCTTCCATGTTTTTATGATAAACAACATTACAGTTTTTTTCCACATAATTTCAAAGAATTCGAAACCCATCTTTTACTTCCTCCGCAATGTACAATGATTAGTCGCGATCCTTTGTTTGCAGGCATGTTAGGCGTACATATTTTCGAACCACCAGTCCACCCTTTCGTAACTGTGTCGATAATGTCATACCAAGTTTCGTCCAAATAGAAAATTTGCCGTTGTTCTTGTCTATATTTAGTTATTTGTTCTAAGTATTTGTTACGCAAATCCACTATTCT
Organism: Leptinotarsa decemlineata; assembly: GCF_025532065.1. NCBI lineage: Eukaryota > Metazoa > Arthropoda > Insecta > Coleoptera > Chrysomelidae > Leptinotarsa > Leptinotarsa decemlineata. The sequence goes on from NW_027412534.1 coordinate 412,873, forward strand.
TTTGCTTTCCATAACTGTTTGACGTTTGTTTATTATTTCAAATCTAAATCCTAGTTTCTTTATCCAATTCTGAAGAGTTTTGTCATAACAGCTCAAGTTATGGCCGGAAGATTTTATTAGATGAACATCTAAAGGTTTTGGTAACCCCGCATCACATCGCGTCTTGCATTCATAAGGTTTGTTTTTGACTATTTTACGTACAGTTGAGAAAGGAATTTCGATCCAATCTGATGTTGCTTGTAATAGTTTTTTTCCCTCGAAACCAAACTTAATATGTAGATTAATATATACAATTAAACATACTCTCTGTGTTTCAATATTCAAATGCATCCGAATCTCATTCACTGATGGTATTTCTTTTTCGCATTGTTCACCAACGCTATTGGAATCACTACACAGAAAAAAGTTTGCGTTGTTATCACACTCCTTATTACCATTAGTACTTGTCCAAGGACGCCACATTTTAAACAAATAACAAAATTTTAAGTTATTATAACTCCACCAATATCGAATTACAACACTCGAATCGCGATCAGTTCTGAACTGAACATTGACGACACAACGGCGATACTCATCGCTATATTTGATTGGTCGCCGTAACATGACTTCAAATTTGATTTTATGATTCTTCAGCCAATCATAAAACTCAGTTAGTAAAAATTATTGTATACGAACCGCCAGTTCTTCAGTCCACGTGGACTAATTCGAAGCGGCATTATTTCTTTGTATTGGTTTGTTTGGCCTTTGAGTTCGCCGATAGCTTTAAGAATTACTATATTAGTTACTACGACTATAACTAGCAGAGATATCTATGGTATAAATAAGGAAACACGAATCAATGAAGTCGCCACGGAACGCCAATTAATTCTTATTGTTGTTTTTATTTTTATCGTTGTTTTATAATTTCACTAATAATGATGATGAAAAAGATTTTCACAAACTGAAAAAGGAGACATTGTATGTATATTCAGTTTAATCTTCCTCCTGAAGATGGTCACTTGGTGATCGAAACTCGTGTCGAGGTGTTGAAATAAAGGTTTGGTGTCGGGATAAAACTCCAGTAATATCATTACCAATCTTCATCATTTGACGCCTCTACGGAATGTAATTACTGAAAAAATTCATTGGTGTGACTTCTGTCAAACCAATATACTTAAGAATCAACAGTTTGAAAATGTGTAAAACTAATTTTTTGTGGAAACATTTTCTTTTCGATTCAAATGATATCGAGTACATGCAGCTGTATAATAAATATCGGTTTTTTTCAGATCCAGAATTGTCTTCCGAAAGTGAGAAAGATGAATTGATGCCAGCAGAAATGTATGTTCCAAATCAAGAACAGTGGCTAGAATTGAGAGCAATTAAGAAAAAAAGATTACTTTCATTACCTGTATGTTGTGGCGAACCATATGAATGAATTCATAAATGAAATGTCTTTCTAAGTATTTATTTATCTATCATTTCATTTTCGATTGGAGTTTTTACCCTTTTAGAAACAAAACAAAAATCAACTCTTGTTTCATTTGAATACTAAAATACTTTCCAAGGATACGCTACCAGCTAAAAAGTTCCAATATAACCTGAAGTTAATGCGCAGTGCGGGGATTAATATTAAAAACAACCTTAGCCTTCAAGGTCACCTTTATGATCACCACAACGCCCTTTAACGGCTAATTGGGGATCAACTGTTCCGACACCTATTTCTCAAAATTAATCTCGTTGTGATAATCTCCTGTATTACAATTTGATTTCCATCTAATGTAAGTATTAGACACAAACCCATTTTCTAACATTTACCAACAGGTTCTTCCAAACTTTCCATGTTATTGTCAAATATGGAAAATAGCCATGAAATAATTCCAATTAATTCAAGCAAATACATGAATTGAAAGATGTTCCAACCTCAACTTCAATATTCTAAAACAAAAACACTCAGTATCCACAATTCCATCTCTTGATATTCCAAGTTCATAGACAACAAAATTGATACGATGTTCGTTCAAAAAAACAATATCCATTACCCAATCACCTCTCGAATTCCGATAAAATAAACAACTATTTTGCCCAATTCGTACAAAATGTTTCTAATAATTGTGATGAAAATATTGAATTTTATAGCAATAATTATTTAATCAGGCAAGATAACTTCTCATTTCGATTCGCTACTGAAGAAGCTATTTATGAAATCCTGAATGATATTGAAAGTCAAGCTTCAGGGTTTGATAATAATTCAATCAGAATGTTGAAACTTTGTAGCCCATTTATAGGTAAATATATTACACATATCATCAATTGTTGTTTTGAATATTCATATTTTCCAGACTTGTGGAAAATGGACATTGGGAAACCCATTCACAAGAATAATGATCCAGCTAGTTATTCTGATCTCAGAATTATCAGTATACTTCCAACCATGAGTAAAATTTTTGAAAGAGTTTATTTACAAATTAATGAATATTTCAATACCAATAATCTGTTATCATCATCGCAATGTGGTTTTAGGCAGGGTTTTAGCACGGCTACAGCTCTTGCTACTGTCACACAAGATATTGTTGGGGGATTTGATAAGGGAATGATTAGCACTCTGGTACTACTAGATTTTTCGAAAGCATTCAATACCATCAATCATGAGCTGATTTGCATGAAACTCAAATATTATGGTTTTGATAGTGCTGCCTTATTTCTCATCTGGTCTTATTTACTTGGTCGATCTCAAAAAGTTGTTGTTGATGGTCATCACTACTTACCTCTTGATATTCTATCAGGAGTACCACATGGTTCCATTTTGGGACTTATATTGTTCATCATTTATACTACTGACATTATATCGTCCATCAAGAAATGTAAAATACAGGCGTATGCTGATGACATACAATTATACATGCACTTTGAAATCGATGAGTGTGCTGAGGCACAAAATCTCTTCAGCACTGATCTTGATTTGATCAATAGGCTATCAAGTGAACATGATTTGAAAATTGATCCTAATAAAACAATGATGATGCACTTTGGATGGCAGAAGAATCGTAAATTTGCAGAAAACAATTTCCGTTTAGAACTAGGTCATACTATCTTGACTCCTGTCAATACAGCTAAAAACTTAGGCGTCATGCTTGACACTGATCTTTAATAAAAATTTAATGAAAAAAGCTTATATGTCATTGAAACTGTTATACTGTAATCGTTTTATTTTGAGCCAACCTCTAAAAAGAATGCTCTGTGATAGTTTGGTGCTAAGCCATTTCAACTACTGTGACTTTATATATGGGCCATTCTTATATAATTCAGATACAAAAAGAATACAAAAAGTGCAAAATTCTTGTTGCCGCCTAATTTATGGACTTCGTAAGTATGATTCAATTTCTGAAGCCTTTAAAAACTCCCGCTGGCTCAATATGAAAAACTGCATGATTCATCATTTGGGTTGTTTTGTCCATAAATTGATCATCCTTCCCCATTCTCCTCTTTTAATACAAAAACTAATTCTGCGTGAAAATATTCACTCAAGAAACATTAGACATAAAAACAAATTAACTTTGCCTCAACATCGCACTGCACAGTTTCAGAGATCATTTCTTTTTGGTGGTGTAAAACTCTATAATTCATTGCCTGAGCAATTGAAGAGATTCAATATCAGGAAATTCAAATACAAATATAAAAATTATATCTATGATAGTCAGTAATGTCAACTTTTGCGTTTTAGACAACAGATCAATTAAATTAAATTATTTATCAACTATCTTTAGAAGGTAATCACAAACTATTATTTTATTTACGGTTCTCATTTCGTGGTACCATCACTGTTAATTGCTTTTATTTTTGTATGTTTGCGTGCATTATGGAGTGGTGCTTGTTGGTTGAGTTAGAGTAGCCTTTAGACTTCGCCAAGTAGTACCAGAATCTCCTGTAACCTATTTTCATTTTCAAATATATCTTTGTATTGTTCTTATCATTATTATTACATGATATAGACCAAACCATGACCATAAACGTACCGGCACATGCTATGGTTCGTTCAGTATTGTCTGAGAGTAGAAGAATTTCAAGAATGCAAACATGTCGCTACATCAAAGAAAGCAACATAGTCGTCTCAAGCAAATGGCACTGCAATTCACCCACAAAATCATTGAGGACGCCGCTGACGAGCCCTTGAAATAGGGATATGCGACAAAGAACGCGAAAACACCGACAAAGAATGCGAATACCGCCAAAAGAACCGCTCGATGCTTTTTCTGATATTACGTTAAAGATAATATTAATAGGCGTCGGACTGGGGGTATTGATATAAATGTTCCATTGATATATTCTGTATGATGACAAGATAATTAAAATATGGTGAAAACTGATTTTGTTCAAGTATTTAGAATTCTTACCTTCTACAGATCTATAAAATAATCAGAATATTAAATTTACAAATAAATACAAATGTTGTGGAATAGGCCGCGGTGGTAGTGCGCCCGACTCACGATCGGAAGGCCGTGGGTTCGATTCCCGCCTCGACCAGATATTTTTCTCGCGAGAATTTATCTGGTTGAAGGTGGAATGATTCTGCAACCGTGTTAGGAATAACACGTTAAAAGGTAAGACCTCGTTAGTCCTTAGCTTGCACAAATTTCTCAACTTCTGAGAGTTGTTGTTCGTATGGGAACGACAACTGATTAACGGAAAAACAGATTTTAAACAGAAAGGGCAAAATGTTACTGCATTTGATAAATTAGCTTTTTGGAAAAAAAATCAAATTTGTCAATAACTTAAATTTAAAATATGTTGCATATTAAAAGAAATATGTATCATCTGGTGACATTTTGAAGACTCTATCCATTTTCTTTATCAAACCTATTTAAATCAAAACATTATAATTTGTGGTTATGATTCGTCTTTTGATGTAAATAAATTTTATATTATTATTATCATTGATACTGATAATATCAAATTGATCGTCGATATGATAATGAAGATGGATAAAGTATTCAAAACATCACCAGATAAGTATACAAATAGATTTCCGCGGTTAGAAATTTGAACATCTGATTTAGAGTTGAACCACGTTCAAAATTTGACGTTTCGGCTTCAACTTTGACATTTTCAGGAAGTAGAAAAGTGTGGCTGCACTGAGAGATACACTTTATATATTCTTGTTGGTTTGGAAATGAAGATTCATATTCCTTATTGGATTTTATAGTTGATTCAGAAACAATTTTATAGATTTATTGGGAATACTTACTTCGAATAAGACATTGCGATAATTTTAATCTGAGAAAGGTCTACAGGGATTCGTTGAGTGATTCTTCACTGGATGAATCAGTTTCATTAGGATCGATGACAACTGGAATAATTTTTTCTGATAATGAGTCTATGCGATCATCCAGATCCCACATTTCTGCATCGATTATAATTGTTTTGTGGATATATTTTTCCCAAGATTGGTGGTCGACTGTTTCCAGAGCACTGTATAGGTATTTCTTTACTTCACACAGCTTGAAGGTCTTATTATTCCTTGCGGTGATTCCTTTAACTTGAGCCCAAACCAACTCTATTGGATTTAGTTCACAGTGATAAGGCGGCAACCGAAGAACCGACATTCTTTTAGTCTTCGCCATCTCATCGGTGACATACCTGATGAATTTTGACTTATGACGTTTAGCCAAGTTGAGGAGCTCCGCTTTTAACATGGTCGATTCAAAAGAAATAGCTTTCATTTGTTACCACTCAGTAGCATCTGCTTTCTTCTAATACGACGTCGGAAGCTTCTCGACTCGTCTACTGTGGTAACTTGCGTTATCCATTACTATTACGGATCCCTGCGGAAATTTTACAAGTATGTTTTTAAACCATTCTTCAAATACTGTGGCATCCATTTCTTGATGATAATCCCCATTTTTCTTCGATTCAAACACCATCAATCCATCTTTCACGAATCCTTCACTGCTGCCTATGTGAGTGATGACAAGACGACGACCTTTTCCAACTGGAATTTTCAAACCAGTGGACCAACCTTCCATAAAGGCTTGTCTTCCACTTTTGATGTTCTGATCTTGCCAAACCTTCGAGACGGTATGACCCTCATTGACCCATGTTTCATCGAAATAAAAAATAGATTTACCTAGTGCTCTGTCTTTCTTTATTTCTCTTAAATAGTTTCTTCTTCATTCTACAATCTCTGATTTTTCTATTAACACGTTCAGTGTCTTGATCTATTATGATTTTATAATTGCCTACACTTCTATAAATAGCTAAATACTTATTTGAATTCCAGATGGATGGAGATGGTCATACAAATGATCCTTATGAGAGAGAGCAACGCAGATTGAAACGTTTGTTTGACGAGTTATCTTCTGGATCTGAACATGAAGAATCAAATCCATATGAGGATGATGGAGAGGATGGATCGGATTAGGATTATGTACCAAGTGAAAATTCTACAGAGTTAGATGTGGAGAATGATAAAGCAGATTTGACCGCCAATTCGGAGACTGACACTGAACCTACACTGACGGACACTTTTTGTTCAGCAAACTCAAAACCAGGGGGACAGCGATTGGGAGGACACAACAACAGATATACCAGAGTTTGACTTCGATGAAGCTGGCAACTGTTTGAAAATCACCCTTGATGATAACTCCAGTCCACTCCAGGTATTTGAAAAACTGTTCACTCCAGAAATACAGACATATATTTTACAATGCTCAAACAACTATGGAAATAGCTTAGTCAACATGAACAGACCCAAAACTAGACATAGTAGAGACGGGAATTTCCGCCCCATTTCAATTGAAGAAATGAAGAAATTTCTTGGCTTATGCTTGCTTCAAGGCCAGATATCTACGAAAAATATGAAACGCTACTTTTCTTATTCGGATCCGTTGTATTATCATCTAGTGTTCTCTTTTACCATGTCTGGAAGGCGCTACCAACAAATCCTCAGAGTTATCTGCTGTTCCCCTCCTGGTTCGAGATCCAAAGACAAAGTGCAAACCCTTCTCGATATGTTGATCTCCCAATTCCAAAACGTCTACGGTCCAAGCAAGGAACTTTCTCTGGATGAAAGTCTCTTACATTTTCGTGGAAGATTAGGATTTCGAGTGTACATAAAAAACAAGAAAAGTAGATATGGCATCAAGTTTTTCGAAGTAACCACTTCAGATGGGTATCTTCTAAACATGGAAATGTATAGTGGAGCTCAGGCTGCAGCGCTTGACAATAATGTCAGTAAAACCACCGCTCTCGTACTAAAACTGCTGAAGCCCTATATTATGAAAGGACACCACATTTTTATGGACAACTACTACAACAGCTACGAGTTATCAAAGAAGCTTTTGACGTTGAGAACACACACAAACGGAACCCTAAGGGCTAATCGAAAAAATAATCCCAAAAAGTTGTGGCATCTAAACTCAAAAAGAGAAAACATATCTGGCAACGTAGAGGAAACGTATATGTCTCGAAATGGAAGGACAAGAGAGATGTTCTTGTGATTACAACTCGGAACCATCCACGCTTGGTGACACGTTCAAACAGATTTGGAAAAGAATATTTGAAGCCTGAAGAAGTTGTAACCTATAATGATCACATGTCCGGGATCGATAGATGCGATCAAATTACTTCCACTTACTCTTCTCCGCGCAAAACGCTTAGATGGTACAAAAAAGTTCTGTTCCATTTATTAGACGTGTCAGTATGGAATGCCTTCTATCTTTACAGAAAGTATTTCAAAGGCGGTAATAAAAGATACTCTTTTATTCAATTCAGGGATGATTTGATCAAGTGCCTGATAAACCTGCCCGAAAACATCGAGACAAAGAGCTTGGTAATAACAAGCAGATACAGTATCAGAAAATTTCAAAATTCTGAAGAAAAAGAAAACTTAGGTCATTGGCCCGAGAAAATTCCTGGTCTCCCAGGAATTAAGTCTGGAAAGAAGTCTGTTTTTCGAAAGTGTAAACTGTGTACTATGAAAAACACACGCCGCGAAACCAGTTTCCGATGCAAGGGATGTGTTGGAAAGCCATCTTTGTGCCCTACCTGTTTTGAGGAGTGGCATTACAATTAGATGTCACACTTTTGGTAGAACCCAGGCTTTTTTTATTATGATAGAAGCGCTTTTGTTTTTGAATAATTATTTTATTTACATTTTTGATTTGTTTTTATTCATAACGCCGTTCAGCGTCATGCTAAGACAAATGCTAATATACCTTGACAGCGTGACAGGACGCTGATCGGCGTCATCAAAAGTAGTAAAAAAAAGCATATTATGATTTTTTTTTTCACATAAAATTTCAAATAAATCACTTACCTAAAGCAATAACGAATCTATTTCCACAATAAAATCCTAGTGTCACACGAAGTGTAATTTCCATATGGGAACCGCCACTGAACGTGTTAACATGCGCTTTCTATTTTGCTTTCCAAAAACGAAATTCAGCTCATGTAATATCTTTCGTAATCGAGTTCTTCTTATATCAGGAAAAAAAACTTTCTTCACGAATAACTGAAAAAACTTTATTTAATGTAGGTATTTCGTTTTTTTATGTAAAAAGAGTGTACTGTTCTCCTAATAGAATTCTTCACTTCTTCATCGAAAACCAAACACTTTCTACCAGTAGATACTTTCGACTCGAAAAAGTTGTTGTTTTCTTCGAGAATTCTAAAAATTGTCGATCTATTGACACCGGTCATACTCGTGCATTTTTGCACTACTTCCTCCTTACTTTTTATTTCGGGCGGATGTTGTATTCTTAAAGAATTATATACATTTATAACAATTGTTTTTTCATTTATATTTAATGGTGACAATTTCAGACGCTCCACGATTCCCGAACAACTAGCTTCCATGTTGTATAGCTGTTTATTCAACGCACTCTCGAAGTAAACTGAAGAATATCACGAATAACCCCGCTAAAAAGCCAAGTCGGTCTTATTGATGGGTGCGATGTGTCTGTTGACAGTATAATTCAAAGGAATATTTATTTATACCGCCTTCAAAAAAAACAATGTTTTTTCAATCCCCTTCAACTAAATACCTATTTGTTGGAGAATGTCTTGGTCACTACTGGACATATTTTAACATTTGTCATAGTAGATTTGTTATTTTGTTTGTTATGAATGATATTTTTCAAGAATATATATTGTATTTTCGGCGTATAAATACATTTATTCAATTCGTTGAGAGTAAATAATTTGAATGCAGTACGCCTATGACACTAATATATCTATATATATATATATATATATATATATATATATATATATATATATATATATATATATATATATATATACCGGGTGTCCCACATTTTATGTGACAGGCAATATCTGGTTTGTTGAAGGAGATACACAAAAATGTTTCATACAAAAGTTTTAGGAGTTCATGAGAGCTATATTTTGATATAATTTTTAAATATACAGGGTGTTTGGTGTAGGTGCTACAGACCAAAATTCCATTTTTTAAAATAGAACGCCCTGTATATCATTACATATTCAGATGCTACGTTAAATTCTGATATCATTTCATGTTTGGTTTTTGAAATTCGGTTACGGCGTTGTTGAGTTATTGCTTAAAATGTAAAGTCTTGAGAACGACTATTATTTTTTTTAATATCTCATACAATTATTCTCTCCGCATCAGATCACATGAAAATTAGTCAAAATTTTGGGTGTTCGAAGTAATGGTTTCAATTTTGAGTTGTGGAATTCAGTCAGGAATCATTTTGAATATGAAACAATTGCGAAATTGAAAGAGGTGTATTCGAAAACAAATCTTTAATTAATAACAATGTAAATAATATAACTTGATAAATCATTTCATAAGAATGGTAGGTACCTAGCAATAATTCATAAAAATTGTTCAAAGTGATGCCCATTAGATATTATACAGGCTTCGAAACGTCGAATCACTTCTCTCGTACAAGTCGCTCTTATAATATCAGGCGTAATATCACTGCACGCTAGTCGAATTTTCATTTTTAGATCATCCACATTCAAAGGGGGAGTAGTGAAAACAATATCTTTTAAATAACCCCATAGGAAAAAATCAAGTGGTGATAAATCTGGGGAACGAGCCGGCCACCGAATTGGACCCTTATTACCAATCCATATACTTGGGTACGTTCTATCCAGATACAACCTGTGAATTGTGAGGAGGAGCACCATCTTGTTGCCACCAAATTCCTTGTCGTTCTGCTATGGGAATATCTTCCATCAACTGGATCAAATCATTTTCTAGAAAATGTAAATATCGCAATCCATTGAGATTTTCATTGAAAAAGTAAGGTCCTATGATGCGGCCATTGAACAATCCACACCATACATCAATACCCCAAGTAGTTTGAAAATTACTTTCGCGGACTCAGTGGGGATTTTCTTGAGACCAATAGTGACTGTTATATCGATTCACAACTCCATTATTGTGGAATCGCGATTCATCGCTCCACAAAATTTGACTGAATATGTTAGGACTTTCATGTAATATTACCTGAATACAAGCAATGAATTCAAGTCGTCGTTCAAAGTCCGTGGGTTTCAAACCTTGTACCAACTGAATTTTGAATGGGTGGTATTTATTTTCTTTCAGAATTCTCTCTACATTAGATTTACTCACACCGACTTCTTCTGCAAGAGTACGGATAGAAACATGTGGATGAATAATAATATAAGCCAACACATTGATCTCTAAATCTTCAGTTCTAACAGATCTCGTATGATGACGATGCTTTATAGTAGAAGGAAATGACCCAGTTCGCAATTTTTCTACAATTCTCGAAAAAGTCATTCGTGACGGAATGGGTCTGTCTGGAAAACGTTCTTGGTATAGATGTTGTGCTTGACGGCAGTTTTTCTGACATTTCCCAAAAATTAATAACATATCAATGCAATCACTTGGATTAAACGCGAAAGGCATACTGGAGTTTTCGCACAAAGAACACAGTTACTGTTTTGCAAAGAATCACTGAATCGAACTGACAAGTAGATACAATTCAACAACATTTGTTACTATGGCATCAACAAGCATAAGCTACTTGATGAAATTGTGCAATATAAAGCAATTCACCCTCAAGTTAGTCACATTCTCAAGAATTTCAATATTATATTCAACTGATATCGATATCGTATCGTAGAGGTGAGAATAATGGTTTGTATTCAGTAGTAGTCTAGTTCAATTTAATAAAAGATATAGACTGGATTCGTGTACGAGTAAATAAGTTTTTTTGAAACTTTATATTTAAGGAAAAGTGCAATAACTCAACAACGCCGTAACCGAATTTCAAAAACCAAACATGAAATGATATCAGAATTTAACGTAGCATCTGAATATGTAATGATATACAGGGCGTTCTATTTTAAAAAATGGAATTTTGGTCTGTAGCACCTACACCAAACACCCTGTATATTTAAAAATTATATCAAAATATAGCTCTCATGAACTCCTGAAACTTTTGTATATAACATTTTTGTGTATCTCCTTCAACAAACCAGATATTGCCTGTCACATAAAATGTGGGACACCCGGTATATACACATCGGAAAAGTCTAGGGATATTTTTATAACATACTAAATATCATGAAAATAAATGCATGAGGTCGTTTAATTTCGATTAAATTGGTACACTCGACCACCCTGTAGAATTCTATGGGTTGAACAAAGCCTGCAAAAACGGTAACTAATCTTTCCTCAAGTTTTTTACAAACTGTAGGTTTTCGGCTAAAATGAATAATCTGAAAGTGTCGAGTTTGTACATTCTATGCAGTTCTTGCTCAGCAATTAAACTGGAAATATTGTGCTTCAACATGGAACGCCATCACTTACCATTGGCTGAGATGAATAGAGCTGTAGGGCTTCTTCAAGGTGGCATGCGACAAAATGATGTAGCTCTTCGTTTGGGGGTCTCCCAAAGTGTTATCAGTCGATTGTGGCGGCGTTTCCGTGAAACTGGCAGTCCAGCCGAACAACATCCAGGGCGAGGACACGCTACAACTGCAGTTCAAGACCGATTTTTGGTCTTAACCGCAAGAAGACAACCGACAATCACAGCACCTGAGTTGGTTAACGTGTTGCAGCAGACGCACCAGGTAACCATTGGTCGTGATACTGTCAGAAATCGTCTGCATGAAGCAGATCTCCACAACAGAAGGCCACTTAGATGTCCACCTTTGTCGAGAGGCAATCGCGGTAGAAGATTAGAGTGGTGTCAAGAACATCAAAACTGGGATGAAAATGATTGGGCCACAGTTTTGTTTACAGACGAATCCAGATTTGGATTTCATCCAGATTCTCGTCAAGTAAGACTGTGGAGACGACCTGGAAATAATGAACGTTTGAGACACGTCCAGGATGTCCACACATACAGAGGTGGTAGAGTAATGCTATGGGGCGGAATCATGATCGGCGGCAGAACCGATCTCGTTTTTCCAAATTGCTCCCTCACAGCTCGACAGTACCTCGACACCATTCTTCTACCTATCGTCCGTCCGTTTGCTGGTGCTGTTGGTGAAAACTTCCACCTAATGCACGATAATGCTCGTCCACATGTCGCGCGTCTAGTGACTGACTGGCTCACCAACGAAGGAGTTGATGTATTGCCATGGCCAGCACAATCACCGGACCTGAATCCCATCGAGCATGTGTGGGACATGCTTCAACGAAGAATTACTCCGCATATGGGGAACATTCACACAACGTTTCAATTGAGAGAGCTTTTAATCGCTGAATGGGCAAATGTACCTCAACAAGACATTGACAATCTCATTTTGTCGATGCACGATAGATGTAGGGCCGTAATAAACCAGCGTTTATTTACAATCACAGTATTCGAGTCGAGCATATTTTGCATGTACTGATACGCAACGTGTATGGCAACGTTGCTAAACCGTAGGTCTCCGGCAGCGGGACGGTGCGGTGTATAAACGGGATGTAAACGCGTATGACGACGGTGATAAACGGATACGTAACGCGTTGTTGCAGCTCGCCGAGTCACAATCAGTTGAACGAGTAACATCAACAAAAGCAGACGCTGTTAAAATGGAGGACGAAAAACTAATTGAACTTGTGCGGAAGTACGAATTTTTGTACAATCTGCAGCATCCTAAATATATGGATAGCAAGAAAAAGAGCAGGGCTTGGGCAGAGATTGCAGAACAACTGAAACAACCAGGTACGTCAATATTTATTTACATTAGGTATTTAACCTACCTACATATTATTTTTATTACTGGCAAATAGTTGAAGCATTCATGCAACGCCCAGGTAGGTATATTACAAATTAAAAAAAAAAGGAAACTTTTACTTAATGGTATACTCACGGATTTTCGCGATTTTTTCTGTGATGATACTACGTGATAGTAGGAATTCAGAACACTTTTGAGTTTTTGGACTCAATTGGTTTTCAAGATATACCCTGTCAAAGTTTGTATGATGTCATACTTTACCGTTTTTTTAAGCAATAAACGATTGTAATTCTCATATTTTTTATTCAACACTTTTTTTTCCATATCATCGCACTTTTTTCTATCCCTTTTCATTCACTTATCGCCAAGTTTCTTGAAATTAGATTGAAATTCCATAATTTGTCACATACTAACTCAATCTAACCTAACCCGACCTAACCTAACTCAGTCTAACCTTACTTTAGAATTTAAAAAAACTATGTTTCCTCAACATCTAACCTAACCTCCAAATTTTAAAAAGAACGTATTTTCGAATATTCACTTTTGTAAAAACTATCTTTCCTCAACATCTAACCTGATCTCCAAATTCTTAAAGGAACGTATTTTCGAATAGTGAAACTAAATGCAATTTATAAAAAGTGATTTGTGTGCACCCGACAAATAATTAAATTTCATTCTAATTTCAGGAAACTTGACAATGAGTGATTGAAAAGGGATAGAAAAAGGTGCGATGATATGGAACAAGTTGTGTTAAATAAAAAAATATGTGAATTGCAATCGTTTATTGCTTTTAAAAAAAGGTAAAATATGACGTCATACAAACTTTGACGGGCTATATCTCGGAAACTAATTAAGTTCGACAAAAAATAAAAAGTGTTCTGAATTCCTACCATCAGGCAGTATCATCACAGAAAAAATCGCAAAAATCCGTGAGTATCCCATAAAGTATAATTTAGCCTAAAAAACCACATTATTTTTGCAAAAAGGAACTTTAATCAATATTTATTTACAATACTCACCTAGTCGTAATTGGTTCTACGCAAAATAATCACTGAGGTTGGAGGGGATTTCGTGAAGAAGAAATAATATTGTACGATTATTCCGATATTACTTCACCGTCACAAAATACCCTCTTATCTTTTTATAAGAACCGTATCATATTACTTACACCTTTATAAAAAGTGTGTATTCGAAAAGGCGAAAAAAAAACTAGTCTCCGTAAGAACTGAATGTATCTTAAATTATCAGAATAGTGAGTAATATTTTTTTTTTCGTTAATACAGTTAATTATAATTAAAATACAGAGAACCATTGTTTGGACTTGTTAGAATGACGACATGTTTTCCATCTATAGCAGCAACACAGTTGGGAAAACTCCATTTGTTCCAAAATCCATTGATATTTATCTCCCATATTTCTGTGCTAGGCGTTGGAAAACTTTTATGAAACATACAGTGCATTTCTTTAATACCCTCCTTTTATTTTTTGAACGGGTCAACTTGAAAAATTGAAATTTGGGATAATGGAATTAATGCATGAATACTTCATTTTGAAGTGAAATTGACAGATGAAACTTTCAAGATGGCGACTGAGCGCCATCTGAAAAAAAAATTAAATGGAAAGAGGTGATACATCATTTTGAAGCTCCTGACGAATACTTCACAACCCTAAAATATGAAGTCAATATCTTCAACTACTACAAAATGACGGGACATTTAATAATTTCCTGAAGACAAACACATTAATATCGATATTTCTAGAAATATTCCTTTTTATCTGCCGTATGGCCATTCCAACAACCCGATAAGGTTTGTTAGGTTATTTTTAGTTTATAGAATCGACAAAAAATGTCAGTACGACAATGAACATCATTGTTCAGTTAGAATAGTCTCATTTAGTTTTCGGTTTTACTAGTAGAAAGGTACCAGGTCAACAATTTCTAAAATGGTCAATTCTCGTCCATTGGAAGAAAAAATTGAAGCGATTTTTATTTACGGTGCGACGCGTAACTTTCACGAGACCGAAAGGATTTTCAATGAACGTTTTCCAAATCGTCCTATCTGTAGAAAATATTTGAGGGGAGTTGTATCCAACGCCCTACGTGGTATTAGCCAGGGGAGTAGTTGTTTTCTGATAGGCGTCAGTCCATTCAACCTACTGTGTAGGTATATTCGAGACTGGCTTGAACGTCTAAAGTTCATTTCTTTAGATTTACAAGATTTAACAGGGGAACTGTATTTTTATATGCAGGAAACTACTGTTGACCCTCTCATCACTGAAATCGTCGAAGCGAATCCTAATGAATTCGATATGAATATTGTATATCCAACAAGATGGAGCACCACCACATTACTCCAGACAAGTAAGAAACTAATTGGATACTACTTTTCCCGGTCGTTGGATTGGCCGTCGAGGTCCTACAGAATGGCCAGCCCGCTCGCCAGATTTGACACCTTTGACCTTTTTTTATGGGGCTATTTGAAGCAAAAGGTGTACGAAACTGAACCTGCTTCAATATTGGATATACGGCAGAGAATAATAAATATTTGTAGAGATATTGACGTTTCTGTGTTCGAAAATGTTCGGCGTGAAATATCGGATAGGCTGTTCATATGTCAAGAAGTTCAAAGCAACCATTTGGAGCATCTTCTGATCTTCTTATTATAGTATTTCCAATACCAATTGGAACAGCAAAAAATAATATGCCGACATAGGCGTCGGCATATTATTTTTCAGTGGTAGTTTTTCAGTTACTTATTCTTACACTCATAGCAATTGATCACCCCATGAAAAAGTTATCTCAACTGAATTTTTCTATCATGAGTGATTATGAAAAACTTCGAAATTTAAGGTAGTTGATTTCCGAGTCGAAAACTCTAAAATACAATGAAAACACAAATAATCACACCGAATTCTCGTCAAACATATATTTACAAAATAATAGAGGCCAACAAAATTGCTAGAAAAATCAAAATTTTTTTTCGCTATATCCGGATGAGGTGGAATTATCATTGGGTTGAATAACGATCGGATTTATGGAACTTTGCACATAATATTTGTTCTCTTCTTTTATAACGTGGGCCACACAGTTATTCCACACATCACTATTACCTACTTCATTCACCACTCGACTTATATTGTCAAGCACCACAGCATTCAAAGTCGGTGACTGATTACATTTCCGCAAGCTTTCTTTCATTGTGGCCCAAATCATTTGAATTGGATTGAACACACAATAGTATGGAGGCAAACCTAAGAGAATATGACCACGTGTTTCACACATCGAATCAATAATATACCCTTTTTTGAAATTACGTTGTTTTATGGTCGCCAGTAATACCTTTTTCGTTGGAATCTTTTCGGGTATTTCCATGTCAAGATTTCGCATGAAATCAACAATATCTGCTTTTTTTGTGTTATTGTTGGTATTGTAGTCAATAACCGAGAATGATACGAAGCGTTATCCATAACAATAACCGAGTATGCAGGAATATTTGGGAGAAGCTGCTCACTGAACCAGGTTTCGAATAAAGCCGCAGTCATATCTTTGTGGTAATCAGCAGACGAATCTTTTATATTTTTGGCCGACAGAAGCAAAGCGTCAGGTACGAAACCACTTTCATTCCCGGCATGCAAAATTATAACACGTTTCACCCTTGAAGAAGGTGTGTTCAAAGCACAATACTTGGTTTCGTCTACCCAGCCATATTTGATCACCTCATGGGTGTCGAACCAAGTTTCGTCGAGGTAGATTATATGTCTGCTGGATTCTCGGTAGCTTTTTATTCGCCTCAAATATTCTTGTCGAAGTTGAACAATGCGTGTCGATTACATTATGACCATCCGTTTGTTCAATTTTTTATATTTGAAACCACAAGATAATAAGACACCTCGTAGAGTTTCTAAAGATTTGTAATTGTAATAAGGATAGTCGAGTAATTTATACCAAATCATTTCCAAGGTTGGTACTTAATTTTTTTGGTATATACCATGAATTGTTCGCCGAATCACATCTTTTGTAGCACCATCAACGTTTGCGAATTTTTTAATCCTTTGTTTTCGTTTCATTGCATGGTTAATGACATCCCCTATTTTAATGATTCGAAAAACTGTCGAACGCGATAGTTTCGTTAACTCGCATATTCTATTCACAATAGCATTCTGTGAAGTGTGACAGTTTTCCTACTTCAAGCATTCATGAATATTTGAAATTACTTCCTGAACTTGAACATGTAAGTCCTTATTTTCGAATTCCGGATCCCTGTCGATTTACACAGATTCCTCACACGTAATTTGTTTCAAAATGTCTCCAAAAAGCCATATCTATTGTTGACAAATTAATTTGTATATTTATGTATATAAACAGCTAACCCTTGTATTTAGATTCAGTATCAATTTGCTTCTCCTGAAGATGCTAACCTTGTTAGCGAAACGCGCGTCGAGTGCAAAAATATCAGTTTGGTGTTAGGGTAATTGATCTCTAGAAAAAGTTTTCAAAAATCGGTTTGCAAAACCACTCACTACCTAACCTAACCCCACGAACACACGGCACTGATAAAGAAATATTGTGAAACGACAAAAAATTAGTATTTAGCTAGTCCAGCTAGCCGAGCCTTTATTCCTCAACTACATTTGATACCACGTTTACTAATTATCTGAGCGACTAGGGGCCACAGGCAAGAAATGTTCATGACTGTCCTCATATTATTGTCGTTCCAATTGGGAATGGATAGACTATTCCTCATATTATGTAGTTAAATGTCAATGTGTTCAGGCAATGATCATGAGTTCCGTCATTTTGTAGTAGTTGAATATATTGACTTCATATTCTAGGGTTGTGAAGCATTTATCAGGAGCTTCAAAAAATGTGTCACAAGACCCACCCTTTCCATTTAATTTATTTCCCAGATGACATCCAATCGCCATCTGTTAATTTCACTTCAAAATAAAGTATTCATGCATTAATTTCATTATCCCAAATTTCAATTTTTGAATCGACCCGTTCAAAAAATGAAAGGGGGAGACATTAAAGAAATGTACTGTATTTTCAATTATAGGATCACAAACTTCTAATACTGAACGTCTCACTGAACTCATTCCCATATGATAGCTTAACGTAATGGTTGTGAACGAATCACCAGTTGATATAAACCTGAAAATAAATTAAAAATTGATTATTTTTCTTACAGCTTCATCGTGCAGACTAAAATGGCAAGGTTTAAGAGATTCATACAGAAGAGCTCTCAATAAAAAAAAACGAAAAACTGGACAGGCTGCTAAAAACATTAAAAAATGGAAATATGAAGAAGAAATGTCATTTGTTGTTCCTTTCTTCGTAGAAAGAAAAAGGCTAGAGTCCGCGCAGCTGACAAGCGACGATGAACAACCGGATGAAGGCGATGAAGCTTCTCAAATGAAGGATGATGTTACGACGGCGGTCCACATGTCTCAAATCAAGGAAGAAATAATCAGTACTAACGCTGATGCTGTGAATGATACTGGTTCTGACCTATCCATTATGAATAGCGAAGTTCGTGACCAAGATATGCGAGGACAGACGACTGCATCTGCAGTGTTGATTAAATTATTAGAAAGTCAAAATAACCTTGCACCACGGGATCACGATGAACTGGATCACTTTTTTTTAAGTATTTCAGGAACAGTTAAAAAATTTTCTCCTTACTTACAAGCTGTTGCGAAAAATAAGATATTTGGTTTAGTTTCTGAGATGGAATTACAGCAGCTTGCACCACCTACTACATGCACTTCATCTCGACACGAATTCACAAGTACTTGATCTGAATTGAGCTCTACGCCTATGCCAACGTCTCCTCAGTGGAATATGTATAAAGATAATCCTTGGAATGCAAATAATATGTAATGATACCTTATTTTGATTAAAAATTAAATAAGCAAAAAGGAATTTCATTTTACCTACCGTAAAAACACAGCAAGCTTTTCTTTTTGGTAACAGACACTTTCTAAAGCATGTGTCTTTCCTGACACTATCATTTTCAATTCTATTCAGCAATACATTCATTGAGATGTAGACATACAAAAATACTGAAAACAAATTCCTCATCATCAACTAAATGTCTAAATAGGGGAACGGCCAAAGGAGGTTGCGTTAATGGCCATGGTACGATTCTGCACGGCTGGTGTAAACCTCGAAGTAGGAATGGGTCGATTGAGGCTGGGCCTTTGGCGAGAAACGCTCACTGCGCAACCTCTGCTGCAGGCAACCAGTGGTGCAATTGAACCCAGGTTTGTGTTTAATAAACCCTACAAAATACAAATTAAGCAGAACACAGAATCAGATGCTACAAATGCAATACGCATATATACAGACAGCTCAAAAACTAAAGAAGGCTCAGGATGTGGAGTGTACTCCAGATCACTAAGGCTGAGGATTGAGTAGGGAATGGAAAAAAATACCAGCGTGGTCCAAACAGAAATAACCAACACAGGAATTTCTGGCAAACACATAACAATCTGCATTGATAGCAGACAAGTCCTATTATCCTTGAACAGACAACGTGTTACCTCAGGGCTAGTACTAGAGTGCCACCAAGATTTAGCCAAAGCCTCGGTAGATAATAACATTATCCTGAGGTAGGTTAAAGGACACGACAGGAGTAAAGGTAACACAACACAACAAAGTTTTTGTTTCGGGGTTGAAATTAGATGATTTTAATGTATTTCCACGTGTTAAAACCGAAAGTGACCATAAAAATTATATATTAGCTCTTGTTTTCAAGATATAGTATCATTATATTATATATATGTATATTGAGTTTTCAACAAATGAAATATTTCATCACCAACAGTTGGTACACATGTTTGTTTACATAACACCCCTCTCATCAGCTGTTCTTAAGTAGTAAACATAACCTATGTGAGTTTGTCAATTGTACGCACGAGGTTGCTATTGAAATTATCGTCTGAAGTTGATTTTTAAATTAATTTAAGTGCTGATCTGAAATGCCTCGAAAGTGTATGAATTCTGTCGATAGCTTTTGCTATATATGTGGTGAAATAACATTTAAGGCTCAGAAACGTAAAATGACACCTATCGTTAAGACAGCCTATGAACATTATTTTGGTGTGAAAGTTGGGGACCAAGATAAATCATGGGCTCCTCATATATGTTGTAATTCTTGTTCCGTCATATTGCGAGAGTGGCTGAAAAATAAAAACCGGGCAATGGCTTTTGCAGTACCTATGGTTTGGCGTGAGCCTACCAATCATACAGACGACTGTTATTTCTGCTTAACTCCTCCCATTAAGCAAGGTTTATCTATGAAGAAAAGAGGAACGGTTAAATACCCTAATCTCCCATCTGCTCTTCGGCCTGTACCACACTCAGACAATTTGCCAGTCCCTTCTCCACCCCAAAACTATGAAATTTTAGAGGAAGGTGATGAAGACTGTTTAGAAGGAGCAACCCATCCTTCTACATCCTATGACCCTGATTTTGAGGTAAGCGATAGGTCTAGTGATCCGCACAGAATTAGTCAAGCAGAGTTGAGTGACCTTATAAGAGATCTTCGCTTGTCTAAGGAAAAGGCTGAGCTGTTAGGGTCAAGACTACAACAGTGGAATCTTCTAAAACATGATGTGAAAATATCTCAGTATAGACAGCGTCAAAAAGATTTGCTTCCTTTTTTTGAGAAGAAAGAAAACCTCGTAGTTTGTTCTGATGTTAATGGTTTGATGGACTGCTTGAATTTGGATCACACTCCATCTGAATGGAGACTGTTTATAGACTCTTCAAAACTGAGCTTAAAAGCTGTACTTCTGCATAATGGAAATCAGCTACCCTCTATTCCTATAGGTCATGCAGTTCACATGAAGGAAACGTATATAAATATGAAAACACTTCTCCAATCAATCAAATATGAACAACACAAGTGGCACATCTGTGGTGATCTGAAAGTCATTGCTATACTCCTAGGAATGCAATTAGGGTTCACCAAGTGCTGTTGTTTTTTGTGTCTGTGGGACAGTCGGGATAGAAAATCTCACTATAAAAAAATGAACTGGCCTACACGAGACCTAAACCCTAATGAGAAAAATGTAGTTTACGAGCCTCTTGTAGATCCTAAGGATGTTCTCCTTCCCCCATTACATATTAAGTTGGGACTAATGAAAAACTTTGTGAAGGCCATGGACCAGGAAGGACAAGCTTTTAAGTACTTGAGAGCAAAGTTTCCCAGGTTGAGTGATGCTAAAGTCAAGGAAGGCATCTTTATTGGGCCTCAAATCCGTGAAATCGTAAATGATCCTGCTTTTGACATGATTTTAACAGGAAATGAAAAAAGAGCCTGGGAAGCCTTTAAGGGGGTTGTACATGGGTTTTTAGGTAACAAAAGAGATGATAACTTCACAGCATTGGTTAAAGAGCTTCTTCAAGCTTACCACCAACTTGGATGCAACATGTCCTTAAAAATTCATTTTCTTCACTCTCATCTTAATTTCTTCCCACAAAACTGTGGAGCTGTGAGTGACGAACATGGAGAAAGATTCCATCAAGACATTGCCTTAATGGAACAGAGATATCAGGGCCGTTGGAATGAAGCAATGCTTGCAGACTACTGCTGGTCTGTGTGTAGGGATGCTCCAGAAGTGTTTTATAAAAGACAAGCTAAACGACAGCGATCTTACAATGAATCGGATGGACTTAATTGAAATTTGGTGGTACAAACTTCTTTTATTTGTCAAAACACTAAGAATAATGGTTTTTTTATTAATTTTGTACTTAAAATATTCTAAAAGAAACATAACAATATTGTTTTATGTACTTTCACTTTTCACGTATAGTATAACTACTCTTTAAGATTAAGTACTGTGTATCTCAAAAACCAGAGCTAAAAAAAATTTTCATTGTTATTTTCGTTTTTATCACCCCAAAATTAGTAGAAATTGACTAATTCAGTGTAGGAAACATTCAAAAAATATTTTTTTGTTGTGTTGTGATAATCGCATTGCCGACTCTTTAGCCAAGGAAGCGGCTGGACTAAGAATTTTAGGACCCAGTGGCACCCACGGCCTCTGATGACTTCGACAATTGCGGAACTAGTCAAATGTTACACCCATGCTCAATCCTTAAAGAGATGGGATGAAATCAAAGATCACCTTGGGCGACCCTGGGAAGCTGGCGCCGAAGAAATATCTGGCGATGCCCAGAAAAAATCTACGACTAACAGCAGGATTTCTGACTGGCCAATGTCAACTGGGGAAACACCTCCATGATATGGGGCTAGTGGACACACCTCTATGCAGGATGTGTGAAGCGGAAGATGAGACTGTCAGGCATGTCCTGTGCGAGTGCCCGTAGTTGTCGCCAATAAGAGAGTGTGTGTTCGGTGAGTCTTGGCGGGGGGAACTAGAACCCCCCAAAAGCCTTTGCAAAACATGCCACCGTGGACCAGCCTTCCCACGCTAAAGTGTAAGGAATCGTGCCGACAGCTGAATGGCCGCAGGGTGATATGCGGTCACGATCGATCCCCTTGGGGAACTGGGCGAAACCTCATTGTAATCAGCCTACCTCTGGTAATGCGGGGCTCTGCCAGAGGTGACCAACTCTTCCCTTGCTACTGGTGGGAACACATATGAATGAAACAACAGAAACAACAAAAACCAATCTCGAGGCTGGACAGAAGTGCTCACCTCAATCTAAGGCAGTGGCTGGGGATGAACAGAAATGTCCACCCCAATCTACTGCTTGGGATGAGGCTGGACATAGCATATCACCTTCAACAGCAAGGGAACTTCCTGCGGCGGGCGCCAAGAGCTCAGCCTTGATTAAAGGCAAGGAACCGGCTGCCCCTGCAGGAAAGCTCCCTCACTTATGCACCTTCACGAAGGGAACCCCAAGATGGTTGAAGAAGGCGCGCAACGACAGTAATATTGCTGCACCTTCTAAAACCTTCGCAGAGGCCACCGTGAGACACCTCAAAGTTGCCAAAGAGAGTGTGTGTTCGGCGAGTCTTGGCCTACACCTGCCAATATAAAGGAGATGTCTCCTAGTGACCTGTCCACCTTCCTGGACAGGACAGGATGGACGATGAGCTAGAAGGACAACTCCTCGGGGGAATGTACAATGGGTCACATGTGGCCTGAGTGCTGTGAGTCTACACTCTCCTTCCCTACTCTACAAATACCAGAATGTCCAATAGTCTCTTTCACTTTCTCGTTCTCTTAAAGAGTCGTGAATCCAATAGCGTCGGGTCTTTTTTTGAGTTTCTACTTCTTCATCGTCCAAAATAATAGCTACCAATGCCAATTGTCGAGCAAATAATCTCACAGCCATATTCGTTCTTCGTGGTAAACTCTTCTTCACGTTCACACTTCACTGATGAGTAAGCCGGAAAAACATACAATACTTCACATTACCTATAGTTGTCAAAGGGCTATCTAACGGTCATCATATCCGTATGATACGTGTTGCTTACGGGCTTAGAACACGGTTGATCCATTACAGTGGGAAAAGTAGATTGTGTCGTGTTATTTTCCGTGTCTGATACGGTCCTAGCACGGTCATGGTTGGTACGGTACAGTGGGCAGAGACCTTTGTTAGTGTATTAAATGAGTTTTCATCCGTCCGAAAACTTGAAGACTTTGTGCCATCTGATGATTATTTTCTCAAAGACTTAGAGTATATACCGCACACCATGATCGGTATGTAGGTTGAGTACCGTAAAATGAGGTAAATATAAACAGTTTTCGACTTTTCAGACTCTATAGCTGAGTTGGTATTCACTTTATATTAAAAGAATAAATTGGAAAATGTGTGTCATTGCTGATATAAGAGAAGGCCTTAACAACAAAATGTTTTATCACAGACTTTTACCATAGACTTCTTGAAGTGTGCTTGAGCCATATTAATATCTTGTTTTAATTCTTGACCTTTATTTTAATGTTTCTGATTTTTTTCGTTCTCAAGCCTACTTTGTCAACATAAAAAATTTGTTAACACAGACTTTTACCATAGACTTCTTGAAGTGTGCTTGAGCCATATTAATATCTTGTTTTAATTCTTGACCTTTATTTTAATGTTTCTGATTTTTTTCGTTCTCAAGCCTACTTTGTCAACATAAAAAATTTGTTAACACAGACTTTTACCA
Source organism: Leptinotarsa decemlineata (assembly GCF_025532065.1). NCBI lineage: Eukaryota > Metazoa > Arthropoda > Insecta > Coleoptera > Chrysomelidae > Leptinotarsa > Leptinotarsa decemlineata. Next base: position 437,160 of record NW_027412534.1, read on the forward strand.
TAGACTTCTTGAAGTGTGCTTGAGCCATATTAATATCTTGTTTTAATTCTTGACCTTTATTTTAATGTTTCTGATTTTTTTCGTTCTCAAGCCTACTTTGTCAACATAAAAAATTTGTTAACACAGACTTTTACCATAGACTTCTTGAAGTGTGCTTGAGCCATATTAATATCTTGTTTTAATTCTTGACCTTTATTTTAATGTTTCTGATTTTTTTCGTTCTCAAGCCTACTTTGTCAACATAAAAAATTTGTTAACACAGACTTTTACCATAGACTTCTTGAAGTGTGCTTGAGCCATATTAATATCTTGTTTTAATTCTTGACCTTTATTTTAATGTTTCTGATTTTTTTCGTTCTCAAGCCTACTTTGTCAACATAAAAAATTTGTTAACACAGACTTTTACCATAGACTTCTTGAAGTGTGCTTGAGCCATATTAATATCTTGTTTTAATTCTTGACCTTTATTTTAATGTTTCTGATTTTTTTCGTTCTCAAGCCTACTTTGTCAACATAAAAAATTTGTTAACACAGACTTTTACCATAGACTTCTTGAAGTGTGCTTGAGCCATATTAATATCTTGTTTTAATTCTTGACCTTTATTTTAATGTTTCTGATTTTTTTCGTTCTCAAGCCTACTTTGTCAACATAAAAAATTTGTTAACACAGACTTTTACCATAGACTTCTTGAAGTGTGCTTGAGCCATATTAATATCTTGTTTTAATTCTTGACCTTTATTTTAATGTTTCTGATTTTTTTCGTTCTCAAGCCTACTTTGTCAACATAAAAAATTTGTTAACACAGACTTTTACCATAGACTTCTTGAAGTGTGCTTGAGCCATATTAATATCTTGTTTTAATTCTTGACCTTTATTTTAATGTTTCTGATTTTTTTCGTTCTCAAGCCTACTTTGTCAACATAAAAAATTTGTTAACACAGACTTTTACCATAGACTTCTTGAAGTGTGCTTGAGCCATATTAATATCTTGTTTTAATTCTTGACCTTTATTTTAATGTTTCTGATTTTTTTCGTTCTCAAGCCTACTTTGTCAACATAAAAAATTTGTTAACACAGACTTTTACCATAGACTTCTTGAAGTGTGCTTGAGCCATATTAATATCTTGTTTTAATTCTTGACCTTTATTTTAATGTTTCTGATTTTTTTCGTTCTCAAGCCTACTTTGTCAACATAAAAAATTTGTTAACACAGACTTTTACCATAGACTTCTTGAAGTGTGCTTGAGCCATATTAATATCTTGTTTTAATTCTTGACCTTTATTTTAATGTTTCTGATTTTTTTCGTTCTCAAGCCTACTTTGTCAACATAAAAAATTTGTTAACACAGACTTTTACCATAGACTTCTTGAAGTGTGCTTGAGCCATATTAATATCTTGTTTTAATTCTTGACCTTTATTTTAATGTTTCTGATTTTTTTCGTTCTTAAGCCTACTTTGTCAACATAAAAAATTTGTTATCACAGACTTTTACCATAGACTTCTTGAAGTGTGCTTGAGCCATATTAATATCTTGTTTTAATTCTTGACCTTTATTTTAATGTTTATGATTTTTTTCGTTCTCAAGCCTACTTTGTCAACATATAAAATTTGTTATCACAGACTTTTACCATAGACTTCTTGAAGTGTGCTTTAGCCATATTAATATATTGTTTTAAATTCTTGTTAATGTTTCAGATTGTTTTAGTTCTTAAGCCTGCTTTGACAACAAAACCTAAACTTTTATGACAATAAAGCATTTCTGACTCTGACATACAAACTTATCGGCTGTTATGGGCTTTTTCTTGGCTCAGAAGGAGTCTTTATATACTATGTAAGAGTTTTATCAGTTGTTGAAGGGTGAAACCGTATCAAAATTTTATAGTGCTCTACCGAAAGCCAGTATTTGAGGTAGGGTAGAGCACTGTTTAGCTCAGTGGAGACGGGTGGTTCCTAAGTAGTTCAATTAATGCAACCTTTTCTTTGGAGACAGAGAGAGAGAGAGAACGTCTATACTACGTGACTTTACAAAACTCACTTTCTAATATACTAATACCTAGCTCTGTACATACTAGGGGTTGAAACAAGTCTAATTTATTTATACAGTTGAACAAATTAGTTTGAAAAATAATGGTGGTACTCATCCAATTCGTTAGCTTTCCTTCCTTTTTGGCTGCAACCTGGAAAGTTGAAACTGCACTCCCCTAACTTCCAGTAAGTAGTGGAACTGTCAGGCTTTCGAATTTCAGAAATTCCTTCATTACGGCATTAAACGAAAAACTCCTAGAGGATAGAGAGAACACTATAACTCTAGAATACTCTCATCAACTATTTTATCCATACCTTTGATGAAAGGTGGCCTTAGAGTCTGATTTCAGCTTTGTATGCCCTTTAAAAGAGGTAATAACAACTAAGCCACAGTATACTATATACAGTAATCCCACTTCGGGTGATTTTTGGTTTGAATTTTCTACACGCAGACCCAGGAGTTGCAGTCTCAGGTCTGCGCAAACGACGAGTTCAAGACAGGCACGCAACCAAATCGTTTAAACACTGCTCAACATAACAAATATTCATATAAACTGCTCAAAAAAATACAGTCGATGAAAACCATGTTGGGCACCTAAGAAAATTGTACAAATGATAATTTTGCATTTGTGTAATATTCAAGTAACCCAGATCATTTCGACAATGATGAACTATGTTTCAAGTAGATTTTAAAAATTCATGGGATCGGATGTGACAAAATATACTTTAATTTCAACAAGAAAAAAGACAAGATGAAGAACGAGTTTTGTTATTCATGAACCATGGTACTGTGCAAGAGCTCTCTAGGAGGAATAACGAGTCCCTGTGTGTATACAACCGTGATAGCATGGTCTGCACTGATGAGGAACACTTCAAAACGGTTCGCAGTTGGTTCCTTGTTCGAATCAGGCGAAGTCCCACTATTTGTCCTAGAGAGCTCTTGCAAAGTTGTTTCTTCAAAGTGAGAATCTTTGCAATTATGTCTGAGGCGACTTGGATTCCGAAAGGTTAACAGTCGTAAGATATTTTTGATAGTCAAATTTACATTATATAAGAAGTTGCTGACTAATAGGACATGTTTCATTTAGAATAACTGTTTTTAATCTACGCAGCAACTTTTCGGGGTTGATTAGACATCTAGACTTGTATAGATTCAAATATCAACATTTGTCAATATATGTCGAGTTATTAGCTAAAGAAGTAGTTGTTTTCTGTCGGAAAACATATATAATGGTATAGTCAAAATGCATTTGGACTTGTCAGTGATTTTATTATCAATTTTTACTTGGATAAAAGCTGGAAGCAGCAAAACAACCTATTATAATAGGATAAGATAATTATCTTACAGTGTAAATAATTCATAACTTCCGACTCCAAAAACTCTCACATACATTTATAGTTAGTACATACATACAAAAGAATTATTTTTGTATGATTGAACACTACATACTTAATTACTTTTTTACTTCTTCAAGTCCTGAAAAGTAACTACATAATTCAGAAAGAATAGGCTCTACAGATTCCTTAATCTTGAGTGATGAATTCGATTAGGAATATTTTTAATAATTGGTCCTTAATATAATCGAATCGGCAAACTCGTCCGCCATCTTGAATTCTCCAATCAATAAATGAATATGCTATATTTGGCCCCAAAAATCACTACAAAGAAATTTCGCATGGATTCGTACCATGGTTCATGAATAACAAAACACGTTCTTTATCTTGTCTTTTTTCTTGTTGAAATGAAAATATATTTTGTCACATTCGAATATGAACATCTGCCGATTCCATGAATTTTTAAAATCTACTTGAAACTTAGTTCATCATTGCCCAAATGATCTGGGTTACTTCAATATTACACAAATGCAAAATTATCATTTGTACAATTTTCTCAGGTGCCCAACATGGTTTTCATAGACTGTTTTTTTGAGCAGTTTATATGAAAAGTTGTTATGTTGAGCAGTGTATACACGCTTTGGTTGAGATTGTAGTAGGGAGAAATGTCATTAGTGTCAAATACGTCATCATTATAAAAAATGAAACTCCTGGACACCGACATCAAAGGGACCGACGCTGAGTGAAACTACTGTATACAGAAATACTGTGACTAAGCTCACAACACTAGTTGTTAGAAAATGGAAAACGGTAATTCAATCCCCAACCGTGGGTAATAGTAATGAAAAATAATCCAGAGCTCGTATTTTCACTCTCATTAAATAAACACAGTGTGCTCCTGTCTGAACTCTTTTACTACTGATTTGAATTTTAAAATGTTGGAAAGGGTCTAGACTCCCGTTCACGAATCAAAATATTCAATATCATTGTTGAACTTCTTTGTCCCACTCATGAGAATATTTCACCTAATTTGTCAGCTAATTGTCGGTGATAGATGCGGAGCGACATTTAAAGTTGACGAGACATCGAGAAACGTACCTAGTTGCGAATTTTGCAGAACAGTGACCTTGATATAATTTATCGAATATGCGAAACAGACAGACAACCACTCTATAGTAAAACCAATAATGATTGAGAGTAAAGCGCGTTGTCATATCTGAATTTTACGTTACCAGTTTATAGCAGAATCAAAATATAGTAAGCAGTAGAGTTGTAGGTTGTGGCAAATTATAGATAATACACAATACTAGTACGATTAAAAGGTATTATTTATGACAAAAATCAGTAATGAGCTTGTAATGAGTAATACTTATACATTTCCTGATTACTGATCAGTTAAAATTCATTATTTTCTGTATAGTGTTAGATATTTATTACAACTAGTGGCAACGCTGTACGCAACGATATTTCTGTCTTTATCACTTTACCGTAACTTCCATCTCATCGTTGCAGTCCTCACTAATGTACTTGCAGCCATGAGCGTATCATTGGTTTGTGAATTATACAGCGTGAATTGTACGTTTTACAGTTAAGTTAGTCAGCAATCGACGTGTTGTGATAACAATTGGTGAAAATAATAGTGTTAATAAATGTTTAAGCGTTACATAATTATATTTCTACACCGTTCTCAAACTACTCAAAAAATGGGAGTCATGGTCGGGCCTTCCACGTCGAAAAAGGTAAAACGGTTGGAGTCTCGGTCAGTAAGAGAAAAACAAATTGTACTGCGAGTAAAAAGAGATCATCAGCCACCAAAAGATGACTTTGTGCATATGTGCTGTAATTCTAAATCACAGTTGACGAAGAAGCCAAAACCAGTATACGCCAGAACTATTCACAGTTTCTTTTTCAGAAATGAGCTGCCCACACTACAAACAGTTCTGGATGCACTTAGCGATCATGAATTGGTCCCAAAAATGGGTAAAGAAACTTTTAGGAAACTTGTACACGAAATGAAATTTACGTACGGAAAAGTTGACAGGAAAAGCATTCTCATTGAACGTCAAGAATTAATAGCATGGAGAAGAAACTATCTAAGAAAAATTGACGAATTTCGGAAGCTCAAAAAAAATTGTACTTCATGGACGAGACATGGGTTAACCAAGGACATACGGTCAAAAAAGTATGGCAGGATGGTAATATAACAAGTGCAGGACAAGCATTTATTGAAGGTTTGTCAGTTGGGTTAAAACAGCCATCTGGAAAAGGTAGTCGTCTGATAGTTACGCATATAGGAAGCGACAGTGGATTTTTACCAAATGGTGAATTAATATTTAAATCTAAGAAAACAGGCGACTATCATGAAGAGATGAATGCGGAGGTGTTTGAAAAATGGTTTGAAGGCATCATTCAACTTGTGGAACCTGGGTCTGTCATCGTCATGGACAATGCCCCATACCATAGTCGATATTTGGAACCATTACCGAAACAATCATGGAAAAAAGCAGCAATTCAAGAATGGTTAAATAATAAGAACATCCAATATAACAAAGATAGTTTAAAGGCAGAACTACTTCAGCTAACAAAATTACACACAGACAAATATAAAAAATTGCGTTATGTCGTGGAATTACAGTTTTAAGGTTACCACTATACCACTGCGAATTAAACCCAATAGAATTAATCTGGGCGCAAGTAAAAGGATATGTGGCACGAGAAAACAGAACATTTAAATTAGTGGACGTGCAACATCACCTACAAGAAGCTATTCGAACTGTTTCTGCAAAAGACTGGAAGAAATGCATGCAGCATGTTTTAAAAAGAGGAGCAAAAAATGTGGGACGTAGACAACCGTATTGAACACAATATTGAACCAATCATAATTCACTTTGATGATAGCGGTAGCAACAATGACGAATCTGAGGTTGAAGATTAGACGAAAATTTGTACATTTACATTTATATTATATTCTATTATCAAAAATTTGTAATTTGTATTTTCTAGTACCCCTGACGATGAGTTTAAGTTACTCGAAAGCTTGAGAATAGTTATAAAGAGTTCACTTATCAATTGCTGCAAGAAAAGAGTGAAAAAAAGTTATATATATATTGGGTTTTTTATTAATATAGGTAATTTATTTGGTACCTACTATAATTACCACGATTATTACTCCGTTTTCATAAGGCTCACCTAATGACTACAAGGATTAGGTAAATTACGATATTGCAAAGTTTTAATGAAATAAATAAAAAAATGTGTATGAATATTCTAACTAATTGTACTAAGAACTTTTCTTTCATGCTTAACCCTCTCAAAAATTAATAAGCACGCCCCCGATTTGCTGTCAACTGGGCTTACTTCTACTCTCAATCATTATTGGTTTTAATATAAGAGAAATTATACTGTAACACAGCTTCCTTAAGAAGCTGGGTTTATTTGGATTATTTGGTCGAGTGCGTGAATAGGTGTGAACCACAATAAACCCTTGCGGGTTGCGGTGGAGGGTCAAACAGACCTACTCGCATTTGAGCTAACCGTACCTGTTTGTACGCCTACCAGGTAATAGAGAACAGAAAAAGGTAAACTATCGTCAACTGCATATTGCGTATGTTGTATACTTTCGAGTAGACTATGAATCGTTTGGCAACCAAGACAGTCAAATCTGAAAAAATGATTATTTTCTATAATTTTAACAATTCATAATCATGAATAATTTTTTACTACAAACGTATTTCATTTCTTGAAATATAATTTTCACCTGCTTATCAAATTAGTGAAGGTCGATCTTACTTGAGATCTTAGACTATTAGGAAAGGTCCCAGTTATAATTAGAATCTGAATTTATAAAAGCCATACAAAACTGTTCAACTTCCTCGAGTTGTGGTTTTCACGCGCTCATTACCCAAAATTAAATTTGTCCTTACCCGTTACATGACAAAATTTCACTCCGCTTATAAGTCGCAGAAAAGTAAAATTATCTCAACAGAATGTTGAAAGTGAATATCAATAAAGAAAATAACATTTGAAATAACTTTGATGTATATTTAATAAAACAAAATCACAATATATGTTTTAAGTACAAAAGTTTCAAAAAAATGGAATGTATAAGAATTGCACAGTCTAAAAAAATATATAAGTACAGTAAGTTCAAGGATATAAAATAGAAGACTTACCAATTATACTAAATATTGAGATCTTATAAAATATCCTTAGTAAATATTTTTTCTTGACAAGAATTTTGATTTTATACAAAATATAACAGTGGTATCATAAAAAGCTTATTAGGCACAGGAATTTCAAAACTCTCACACAAAAATATTTTACTTTAGGCAAAAAAAAAATAAAATGACACACATAATACTTTTTCGAAAGTCTTTTTTCCTTAAAGGGTTAAATATTCCTAAGAAAAATCGACCACTCTCGATTTTGTTGTTTCACCAAAATGATAAAAAAAACAGCGTTTGGAATTAGAATGCTACAACTTCAAAGTATCAGGGTAGCTTTCACCGATACCCAAAATTGGGTTCTTGTTAGTAGAAGCACCGAACATTTCGGTGCTTCTACTTTTATTATTTTTTATATTTCACTCATTTTTTGATTGAAATCGATTTGATGCTGAGAGACTTTTCAAAGTTTTTCACAAAAATATTTTGGGTTTTATCATATCATCTAATTGGACTGCAACTTTTTCATATTTTAACTGCCTCTGTATCATTTGTAGTTAATAAGATAACAATAGCGAACATTTAAAAGAATATTTTTGAATCAATTATTTCAGTTAGTTCACGAAACAGAATTTCCAGAAAAACTTTTGTGAAAAAATTAGGTTCAGTTCAATTGTTATCCAAATATTTCAGAGGTCACAAAAATGCCTTCAGGAAACTACCACAGAATATGTCTCATTTAGGAAATTACTTTCTACTCGAATTTCTAAAGTTGTGGAATGTACTTATGCCAAAAAAATAGCACGTCAAAATGTGTTTATTGCTCAATTATTATATAACAGTTGGGCTTAAAATTTCATAGGCTAATTTCTTTTACAAAATTTGATTTCATCATTGCGATTTAATGATTTCTAGTTCGATTTGTCTCTGGTCTCAAAATAGGCCCCAGTTTCGATCAATACCTCTTCATCGGAGCTGAATTTCTTTCCAGCGAGCATTCTCTTGAGGTCTGAGAACAGGAAAAGTCGCCGGGGGCCTGATCTGGGGAATACGGTGGATGCGAAAGCAATTTCATGTCAAATTCATGCAATTTTGCCATCGTTTTCATTGATACGTGACACGACGCATTGTTTTTCAAACAGCACTTTCTTTTTCTTCAAACGGAGCAGTTTTTCCGCGAGTTCGTCCTTCAAACTCTCCAATAACGCTATGTAGTAGTCGCTGTTGATAGGTTTTTACTTTGTGACTTTTAAAAGTGGTAAAAAACATGGTTCTCTCTTCTTCATAATGATGGAGCCATGTTTCATTTGGTTTCGATAGTGAAGAACTAAAATCTTGGCTCCGCCTATCAATGTAGGCAGATAATAAAGTATCGTTGAAATAAACTAAGTTCCGACAAGTGAATGTTTGCATATCTAGGTTTCATACCCACCAATTGATTGTTGAACGTTAATTTTGTGTTAGCTGATTATCCGTTCCTCTACGTGTAGTAGATTCAGACGGATTTCTACCTGAAAGGTGGCTGCTGTCTCAGTTTTCAACCTTGTGTGAGAATTTATTATATTTCTATACTGAACCGACAATCTCTGATTTGTAACCCGACCCTATTAATTAAATCAAACAACTTCTCTCATGTTGAAGAGTGTAGAAACGTTTCATTACTTCGTCAAAGAAGAATAAAAAGTCAGCTGATTTGCCAACCTCTAGCAAAACTGCGGCTACAGAAGTCTGTATTTGTTCAGTTTGCAACAATGTCATATATCATGTCATGTCATATGTGACACAATAAATATTTTGTTCAATAATTTTTATTTAAGGTCTCGATTAAAAACTTTTCTTGCATGGATGGTCATATATGGCCTCAATCCAATGACTAGAAGAGATACATTGACATTTGACGGCGAATTGTGAAAGTTTCAGCTTGTTTGTGTCATGGCTGCCCGGTCGAATAGCTGTTACGAAATTAGTGATTTTAGATCGTTGATTTTGTCGACTTTTTTTGTGAATTTGGCTCCAAAAAATACACAAATTGATGAGATCATACGACAGAACGTGCTCATTACGGTAAAACATAGTTTTTTATTGTTTTTGTCTTACTTTGTTCAAAAATGTATATGTGCCAGATATGAAACAATATGCAGTGTCACTTAAAATTCGTTGTGGACATATTTGGCACAATATGCATTCTAGACATAGCTTTAACTACAATTTTTTTTTCAGAGTTGGGAATGGATACGAAAACATTTTATGGTAGAAAAAGAGTTGCCCTTATGAACATCCCAGATGACGGTGAGGATGAAAATCTATCAGATGACGAAACTGAGCATGTCATTTCGACCTCAGATTCTGAATTTGATGAAGAAAGCGACGAAAACGTTGATCTACCAATTCCAGAAACAAATTATGACGATACTTCAGACAGCGAAGATGATGTACCCCTCGAAGAACTGCGCAAAAAATTGAAGAAAAATAAGGAAAAAGATTCACCTACTTGGAAGGCTGAAAACCTCAGTATACCTGAAGAAGACCTAAAATTTAGTGGCTCTGCAGAGTTGCCACCTGAGTTGAAGAAATCAGATTCCCCCTAGAAATTTTTCAGATTTTTCCTGACACCAGAAATAATAAAAGAAATAGTCTATCAAAGTATTTTTTACTCGGTTGAAAAAATACCCACAAAGCCCAGATACCTCACTGATAACGAACTGGAACAATTCATCGGTACCTGCTTGTATAAGTCAATTGTGCAGTTACCTAACTCCAGAAGCTACTGGAATTCAAATCTCAACCACCATTTAGTTTCAGAAATAATGTGTTGTAATCGGTGGGAAGAAATAAAACGTTTTTTACATTGTTGCAATAATAACGATGCGGTTTCCGCAGGCAGTCCTGATCACGATAAACTATATAAGATACGAACTTTAATTGATAAGTTACGCCAACAGTTGGTGAAAGTGCCAAAAGAAGAATACCTCGCCGTGGACGAACAGATAATTCCAACGAAAGCCCGCTCGACAATCAAACAATTAACCCTAAAAAACCCCACAAATACACCGTTCCTAACGATTTTCCAGATAGAAGGATGATCTCTAACGTTGTCCTTCGGCTGACACAGACAGTTCCCAGAGATGCAAACTATAAAGTATTTTTTGATAATTGGTTCAATAGCGTCCCACTACAAACATTCCTTATGAAACAGGTCATTTGGCCGTTAGCAACTGTGAGAATAGTACGAGTACCAAATTGCAATATGCCGAAGGAATCCGAACTAAAAAAAGAAGGCCGAGGCGCATTTAGAGAGAAAGTTGCTACAATAGATGGCACCAAAGTGTCTGTCGTGTCATGGTATGATAACAAAGTTGTGAATATGATGTCTACTTATGCTGGCAACCTACCAACAGTAAAGGTCAAAAGATTTTCTAAAAAAGAGAAGACTCATATATTGGTACAATGTCTAAGAGTTGTAACTATTAACAATAAGTATATGGGTGGGGTCGACTTACTTGACTCAATGCTGGGTGCTATTACCGAATAAAGCTGCGATCAAAGAAATGGTACTTACGTATATTCTTTCATGTAATTGACTTGATGGTCGTTAATGCTTGGATTCTTTGGAGAAGAGGTAATGAAGAAAACGATTTACCTTTAGCATATTTCAAAATGACAATTGCAGAGTGCTTGTGTAAAGCTGGTAAAGTTTCAGCAACAGTGAGCAAAAAACGTGGTCGGCCAAGTGTACCACTGGAAACCCATGTTCAAACTAAAATAAAACGATGACCTTCGTCCGATTTTCCAATTCAGGAAATTATAGCCGATGGATACCATCAATTACTTCTGTGGTACCAAGAAAGGCAAAGATGTAAATACCCCTGTAGTGGAAAGAGTTTCATTAAGTGCTCCAAATGTAATGTGCACCTTTGTTTAAACAAAGATAGAAATTGCTTTTATAAGTTTCACACAGAATGATTTTAGTTACATTTCATGAGTTTAGTTTAAAAACTACATTTTTTGCTTAATAAATAGTTTTTGCAAATGTAGTCTTTATTACATACTGTGCCAATTAAGGCACAAAAAAAAATTGGAGTGTCTTTGGGAGGAAATACTTGAAAAAACATTTTTTTAGATTTTTTTATGATTTTCTTGGCCTTTGATTAGTCCAGTGTATTTTTTTTATTGAAAACAAAAAATCATGCGTTAAGGGGTTAAGTGGCTGATATGAGATCCTGTATATCATGTGGTACCTGGGTGCATGAGGAATGTGTTGGTCTCTCAAAAGATGACACAGATGACTTTATCTAACCAGAATGTTGGACCTTATTACCTGCCTTGATTATTTACTCTTGGCCTTATAACCTGCCCGTGCTGGTAATAAGGCCAACTTTAACTTTTTTCCTTTTTATTCCTGTTGAGGGTGAACGTTTATTTTGAAGGTCCTATATTATAGAATATGTTTAGCTACCTATTCGTATAAGCCAAAGTTTAGACATGCTCATAGTTCAGTACCTTATTTCAAGAAGCTCGGCGATTGTTATATGTAAAAACTTGCGAATTCCATATTCAGTTCAACGTGTCGAGACTTGCAAAGCGCCGCCGCCTTCCGCACCGCTCGTTGTGCAAAGGGAACGAAATAAAACTTGTGTGTGTGTGTTTGCGATCTTGCATGAACTTGTTTGAATCCTCATCAATGTAAATATTGAATACGAACGCCCAGAAGTGGAGAAAATGATCTTACAAGAGGAGCTACTCTAATACTTAGCACTAATTAAGAGCTGAAGGTGAAATTCAAAAGAGTGTATCCAACATTTTGGCAACAGGCAGAAATACCCGAAAAATATCCCGAACTGTGGGGAATTGCAAGAAAGCTTTTGATAGCATTTCCCTCCCAACAATTAATTAATCGACCGATCACTTATCACTTTTTATTCGAAAACTGTTAATTCGTGGTTGTAACGCAATTGCAAAGCAAATTTCCATAGTTAGATCTAATCTTCACATTTTATGTTGAGTCTTGGGAATATGCTAGGAATGTAGATGCAGGGGGTCCACCGGAACCATCAAATTTAGAAAGTGGTCTATAATAAAAAAAAGTTTGGGAACCTCTGATTTAGTAGATTGTGAGCTAGCGCGAGAACCACATTGAACAGAGCTCTCGCACACCCAAATATTCATGCAGGATATGTCCAACACGTTCCTTTGATATCTTCAGAGCCTCGGCTATCTTGATCAACTTCACTTGGCGGTCATCCAAAATTATTTTGTGGACTTTCTCGATGTTTTCGTTGGTAACAGCCTCTCTGGGGCCTCGCTTTATTAAGACATGGAATTCCTTTTCATCCGGTTTCTTCAAACTAACAAAGTTTGCTTCACTCAAAACGTTATATCTTACAAAATAATAGTCCGACAGCTGTGAAATGTGTACACGTGTCTTTTAGAGGTCAGGGTTAACTGAAAATCATATGGATTCAGTACTAGTAGCGCCATATATGTGTAATCTCACGAACTTTTGAGCCCACCTATTATAATTAATGATAGAAATAATCACTCTTCAATTTAATTTTGATGTACACCTCAAGTGGCCCATTACCTGGCTTTACAAATGGACACAGATTCATATCAAAGTTTAACACTATCAAACTGAAAAATGAGTCATTGCAAAACTCTTTTGGTTTTTTTCTCAGGCTCTCCAGCAAAATATTCAATAATCTGTAATATTTCAATTCAAAATTGGGTTACTCACTATTCCCAACGAAAAGGTTTCAGTTTGTAATCCAGAAAAGTTGACAACAAGCAAAAGTATTTCACTTTTTACCAACATCAGACAGTATTGAATTTGGGATAAAAACTAGTTTTTCCTTTCCGTTGGTAGCTTATTTGAGAATATACCTATCTCCTAACTGTTTCCTTTTAATTCTGTTCTCTTTAATAGTGTAGCCACGATTTTATACTTTTCTGAACTTTCTCTCACACTTCTATGTTCATGTATTCTAATGAGACCCTCTATACACTGAGGTCGTATACACTTGGTACTAACAGTTGAATGTTCTCAAGTTTAATGCTTTTGTTGTAATAGCTATTGCAATATCTACTTTGCCCATAAGATTTGAAATTTTTTAATGACAATAAAGTATATGTGATGATGATCACAGCTGGGTACCGTTAACAAAATAATTAACTTCGATAAAGGAGTTAATGCCCAGCTATGATAATGATGATGTTGGTTGAAAACTCCGTGGTTTAAATTTGCATACACTTTCATGAAAATTATGCAAAAATCTCTTTTATCTTTCAGCGATTTCAAATCAATCAGTTCTCTTGCTGGTTTGAACAGTTTTTTCTCAAATATTCTGAATAGTAGCCCCATTCTATGTTTCCTGTAACCTCTCATATACTTTTACTCACTTTGTTCTTCTATTTGGTATGAATACCTCATCTCATATCTTGTTTTCCTATTTCTCCGCTGTTACGGGGGAAAATAGTGAAAAGAAAAAGAAATTGTGAAGGCAATCGGTAATTTCCATTAATGGCACTTACAGAAAATTAAAACCGCATTTTTCATCATTTTGGTTTGTACTTATATGACTTATTTACGATAAATCTAAATCACTAGGTATATTGAATATGGTCACCTGCTTCGTTTTTCATTTTTGATTGAAGTTACGTTATTTGAACATAGATCAAGGTGAATTACACTTGCTTATATTCATAACGTCATGGATTGTTACTCACCACAGTCTTACAGGGAATGTTTCGTATTATTGATATTTGAATATGATGTTCAAGCCCGTTGAACAGGTGCTATATATACAAGCTGCAATAAAATGCTGAGATATTTTGTATCTTGAACTATTACATGAGTATTATTTTAATTATCTAGTTGGAATTATTTTCTTCTATAATAAAACTCATTATTATAATGAAAGGAGGGGGCAGTGAACATACTGAGTAACATAAAGGTGCACTAATAATAAATAGAGAATCTGTACAATTATCAGTTATCATCAAACTGACGTTTCTTCATTCTGCTCATCAATCCTGTGAAAAAAAAATACATTACATTACATTCCATTCATTTCTGATATTTCCCCTCACCTTTTTCCATATCGGTTAATTATGTTTAGTTGTATAGTCCCAACACCATCTACAGAAAATATCTGAGTTAGTAGTGTTTCAAGCCAAAACACAAAAAAACTGAAAAGTACTGAAAGTAATGGTTTTCTGGGTGTTCCTTACTGTCAAATCTCTTCATCTCTGTTCATTTCTGGAACTTTCGTAGTTTTAAAATGAAATAACAAATGTGAACTCCAGAAACGTTTTTCAAACTATTACACAATCTAACACACATCTTTCAGTTCATAGAAATAGTTGCTCAGCTATGCAGTATCCAGCACAAAGAGCGACCGAATGGAAAACTTTTACAAAGGTGACAATCATATACAGGGTGTTTATTAAACATACGGCAAAAAATTTAGGGACTATTCCTTCGACTATTTTTGGGATATTTTGCCCTTTGACGATTTTTACACGCTTTAAATTAGCTTCTCCTGTATGTAGTCTAATCAACAAGTTCAAAAACAAGAAAAATAGAGATAAAGGTCCTATAAATATGAGCGACAGCTCATTCGATTCGGAATCGCCTCTAGAAAAATGTTTTTGAAGGACTTTGGTGCAGGTAAAAATTGCAATTGTTATTAACAAAAGATTTTAAAAAAATTGTATTTAGTTTTTCGTTAATAACTCAAAAAATATCAATATTTGAGCAATTTTGAAAAAAGCTCGTTAAAGAGGAGGAAATTTCCGATAAAAAACTCCCGACTACCGAAACTCTATCTCCATTATTTATAATTTTAATTTGACGTTGAAAATAGGGTTTCGCGCGGCTGTTACGGCATGCGCGCGCTGCCGCTAAAGAGAGTTTATCAAAAGACATAATTTTTTTATAACATAAAATGTCATTTTAAAAATTTGAAAAAAAATCTATTATCTTCTTAACACCTGAATGAATCGAGTCCCGTAGAAAAAAAGTTTTATCACCATTTTTCAAAAAGTTATTCAATTGTTAACTGACAAATTTTTTCCCAATCTCCGTTGGCATAAATAATGGGATAAAAGGTATAAATAATTGGCCTATAAACTTTAAACTTCGTGGAGCCCTTTTGATATAAATACTTCATACGATTCTGCGATAAAAGTTCATAAAAATTCATTAATTTGTTATTTATGATTTTTTATAACCATTGCAAAATAAAATATCTAAAAACTGTTGATTAATTTTTTTTCAATCGACATTAAACATTTAACATTGAACAATGACAGTTATTAACATAGGATATGAGTTTTTTACGCAATTTGTTTATTAAATTGTTTTAAACAAATTTTAAAAAATGCTAATTTGTTGTCTACAAATAATTATGATTAAAAAAAATTCCTAATTTTAATTTTAAATTGTTTAAAATCGATTTTTTTAAGAAATAATTTTGCTTTTTAAAATCATAATTTACACTTTTAAATAGTTTGGCAAAAAAAAATTATTTATTATTTAATTGTTTATTAGTTTAACAATTTGTTATGAACAAATATTGACCAACGTTATATTTTTTCTGGAGCAGAAAAAAAAAATAAAAACAGCTTCGGTAGTTCAAGGCACCATTTTGCGAGGTGTTTAGTGATTGGGTGAGTGGGTTTTGATTATTATTCGCGGTCTGATTCAGTTTAGCTGTTTTAGAGAGCATTTTCGAGTTCTTGGTAAGAGTTTGAGACAGTTTTTGGGGAAGACAGGCTTTTGTTGAAGACTTCAGGAGAGTCCATCTACGTTAATTTGGCGACCGTATTTAAAAACAATTTTGATATATACTGTATATGTTATTGTATGAGTATGTGTTTTATATTTTCGAATTGGCACCTAGAGTATTGGTGAAAATTTACCATATAGCTACGAATGGGGTTCCCTTTTCCATTTAATTAGGTTGATTCACGGTGGATGGCACATTAGACGTTTCTGGTGAACCAGACAACGGATCACTTTGAAAATTTAATGGAGGGCATATTCGGACATTCTCTAGCCAACTAAAATATTTTCGACAATGCGGTGTTGCCGCTTCTATTAGAAAGCAGTAGCAACTTTGATTTTTCAAATGGAACACTCTGTATATAATATTATTTTTGGAATCTCCAACAATTGCCCGACAACTTTTCTTGATATTTCCCTATACCTATCTGTTACCGTTTTCGAAATAAAAATTCATTTCAATTTTTTTCTTCGAAAATCATGACTTCTAAAAATGCCGATATCTTTTAGTTAAGAAGTACTATGATATCAAAATTTGGTTTGGAGTTAGGTGATACTTGGACACTTCCCACACGTCAGCCTAATCTCCGTTACTTCAATACAGGGTGGTAAAAAAATACAGTTTTTTCGTTTGCTTGAAAAAGTTGCTGAAATTTGATTATTTTAAATGGAACACCTTGTATATTATTGAAAATTCGGAAAGCTGCTGAAATTTGCTTTCTTTCTATGCATATCATACCTATACCTAACTAGTCAAGTTTCGGACTTATGAACATTTATTTGTGAAAATGTCCCTTCATAATGGTATTTCCATTCGGTATTTGGTAAGCAGGCTATGATTACTATTTGACAATAGTGTTGTGACATTCTCCTAATAATATCGACATTTTCGTCACTTCAGAAGTTGCAAATACCTTCAAAACGATGGAACAAAACTATTCAAACGAAGTTCTTATGAATTTGTTTATTATTTTTGGACAGTGTGACAAAATTATCAGCAGAACATGTAGAAAGTTCAATGAAATGTATCCGAATCTACCGCCAATGAACCTCAAGAAATTTATACGAATTCAGAACAATTTCAATGCATTTGGATCAACTTTAAAAGCACCAAGAAACTTGCCTCGACCCGTAACTTTAGAAAACAACCAGATTAATGTCTTAGCATATTTTCACGCATTTCCCGAGTCATAGATAAGAAGTGCTGAAGAAGATTTGGGTATAAAATATTCGGTTCAAAAAATCTTTCGAAGACATAAAATGCATGATTATAAATTCACCAAAATTCAAGCAATGAAGCCTCAAGATCCTCAACAGAGAGTAGAATTTTGTGAAATGTTGTTGACACGCATTCAAGAAGATCCACTTTTTTTAAATAAAATTATTTGGACTGATGAATCGAAATTTTCGAGAGAAGGGATTTTCAATAGAAAAAATCGTCATTATTGGTCCAGTGAAAATCCTCACGTCACAAAAGAAGCCGGATTTCAAGAAAAATTTAGTTTTAATGTCTTCTGCATGTTGATGGACAACAAATTGAGGTACGTGATATACGAGGAGTCATTAACATCCAGAAGCTACCTGAATATTTTGGAGAATACTGTAGACAGTTTCGTGGATAATCTGCCACTCGAAGATTATCGAAACTGTTGGTACCAACTAGACGGAGCTCCTGCACATTGCACAAGAGAAGTGAGCGCAGAACTGGATAGACTATTTGACGATCGGTGGATGAGGCGCTTGGGACCATGGAATTGGCCAGCGAGATCACCCGATCTTAATCCATTAGATTTTTATTAGTGGGGAATGTTTAAAGAAAAAGTTTACAAAATACCCGTGCGTTCGAGAGATGAATTGTTAGAAAGGATTGCCCAAACATTCGAAGATTTGGATCCCAATGAAATCAGATCTGCCACCACGAAAGCAGTCAACACCCGCATTTTAAAGTGCTTGGAAGTGAACGGCCAGCGATTCGAACATATTTTGAAATATTCCACATGATTGTTTTACTTTTTTATAATTATTCATATCAACATTTCCAATTTCAAGTTTCTTGGTGCTTTTTTAAAGTTTATCCAAACATATTGAAATTGTTCTGAATTCGTATAAATTTCTTGAGGTTCATTGGCGGTAGATTCGGATACATTTCATTAAACTTTCTACATGTTCTGCTGATAATTTTGTCACACTGTCCAAAAATAATAAACAAATTCATAAGAACTTCGTTTGAATAGTTTTGTTCCATCGTTTTGAAGGTATTTGCAACTTCTGAAGTGACGAAAATGTAGATATTATTAGGAGAATGTCACAACGCTACTGTCAAATAGTAATCATGGCCTGCTTACCAAATACCGAATGGAAATACCATTCTGAAGGGACATTTTCACAAATAAATGTTCATAAGTCCGAAACTTGACTAGTTAGGTATAGGTATGATATACATAGAAAGAAAGCAAATTTCAGCAGCTTTCCGAATTTTCAATAATATACAGGGTGTTCCATTTAAAATAATCAAATTTCAGCAACTTTTTCAAGCAAACGAAAAAACTGTATTTTTTTACCACCCTGTATTGAAGTAACGGAGATTAGGCTGACATGTGGGAAGTGTCCAAGTATCACCTAACTCCAAACCAAATTTCGATATCATAGTACTTCTTAACTAAAAGATATCGGCATTTTTAGAAGTCATGATTTTCGAAGAAAAAAATTGAAATGAATTTTTATTTCGAAAACGGTAACAGATAGGTATAGGGAAATATCAAGAAAAGTTGTCGGGCAATTGTTGGAGATTCCAAAAATAATATTATATACAGAGTGTTCCATTTGAAAAATCAAAGTTGCTACTGCTTTCTAATAGAAGCGGCAACACCGCATTGTCGAAAATATTTTAGTTGTCTAGAGAATGTCCGAATATGCCCTCCATTAAATTTTCAAAGTGATCCGTTGTCTGGTTCACCAGAAACGTCTAATGTGCCATCCACCGTGAATCAGCCTGTAGGTTATAGCATATTCCTATGTTATACAGGGAGAAGCGATTAATTGGGTCTCTTAGTAGTTTCTCAGAGTTGTATCTCAATTGGTTTTTATAGAAGATCTAGTAGAATTCAGGCAAGGCATACCTATGTCCTGAGTGAAGTTATTTCAATTTTCAGAGGAATAATCCTGTCATTTTGTTTTAGTGGTTTATTCATAGTTTTCACATAGTTATAATTATATATTTCTTTTTCTTTCATATGGCACAAAGTTTAAATAATGTTCAGTAAAACATATACAAGGTGTAACTAAATAAGTGTAAAACATTTAAGGTGGTGATTCCTCATCGAAAAAAAGATAGGATGATCTTTCATATAAAGAAATTTCATTGGAGCATCCCTTGTTAAGATATAGCCCGTTAAAGGGGGTACATAAAATTTGTATAACAATTTTTTTCACAAGCACTAAAAAATTTACAATATTGAAATTAACGTGACGTACTACCAAAAAGATACTTAGCCAGAAATTTATTTGGTTTACCACATGGTTGTTAGGGGTGGAAAAAGCAAACTTTTAAACAAAAAATGTCTCTTGGATTTTTTGCCCAAAATAAACCAGTTGGCAGCAAAAAATTATTTTACGAACAACTACAGAGATACATTGTCATAAATGCGAAAATACGAAACAAATCAATCTAGTAGGTCGGTCGCTATTAGCGATAGTGATAATTAAATTGGTATGACGCTGTCAGTTTGTGAATTCTCGAAATTGAATTAATACTAATTGTGTGTTGTTGTTCTGTTCTTAATTTGTTACTTTAATAATTCACTTGTAATTAAAATGGCATACACAAATGAGGAAATGGCTGATATGCATTACGTTTACGGTCTGTCGCAGGGGAATGGGTTAGAAGCTTCTAGAAGATATGCTGAAATGTATCCTCAATGGCAGCATCCTTCACATAGAATATTTGCTCGACATCATCAACGATTACGAGAATATGGTTCAATCGACAAAAGAACGCAGGATTGTGGTCGCCATCGAGAACAACGAACACTACAGCTTGAGGAAGCAGTACTAAATTTGATTGAAGAACAACCCAACCTACTACCAGTACTAGAAAGATTGGTTTCCAGGTAAATGTTGATCATATGACTAACGAGGTAAGACCTCGTTAGTCATTAGCTCGCACAAGTTTCTCAACTTCTGAGAGTTGTCGTTGGTATAGGGGCGACAGCTGACTAACGGAAAAACAGATTTTAACACAGATTTTTAAATTCTTATACCCTTACCATCTGCAACGAGTACAGGCACTGTTACCGCGAGACTTTCCGAACCGTTTTGAATTTTGCAATTGGATGCTGAAAATAATTAGAAGAAATTGTGACTTTCTGAAGACGATAGAATTCACAGACGAATGTAGTTTTTCTCGAGACAAGATTATTAATTTTCATAATTACCACATATGGGCTGATGAAAACCCTCACTCTATTGTCAAAACTAATCATCAAGAACAGTTTTCTCTTAACGTGTGGCTCGGAGTTATTGGGGATGATTTAATTGGGCATCTTTTGCTACCTCCTCAATTAAATGGTGAGACATACGTTCAATTTTTAAGAGAAGTACATCCAGTACTGCTGAAGGAAGTTCCTTTGGGCGCCAGAAGGGATATTTTTCTATGCATGATGGGACTCCCGCCCATTTTAGTCAAGTAGCACGTTAGCATTTAACTGAAACATATGTAAATCAGTGGAAAGGTCGAGGAGGACCACAGAACTGGCCCGCTCGATCCCTGGGTCTCAGTCCTCTCGATTTCTCTATTTGGGGTCATTTACAGCATTTGGTTTATCGTACTCCTGTTCGCGATGTAGAGGACTTAAGAAACTGCATCATTGATGCGTGCAGGGTAATCAGAGAGACTCCAGGAATATTTGAGCGAATACGTGGCTTAATGCGCCAACGTCTAGACGCATGTGTTAAGTCTGAAGGTAGACATATTGAACATTTACTATGAGTTTAAGGGGCTGTATCTTAACAAGGGATGCTCCAATGAAGTTTCTTTATACGAAAGATCCTATCTTTTTTTCGATGAGTAATAACCTCCTTGAATGTTTTACACTTATTCAGTTACACCCTGTATAAAGGAATAGTTTCAATATTATTTTGAGGTTAACCTCCAGTTATTAATTTTCATCAATTGTATTTTATCAATTGTTAATCCGATTATTCCGCCAACTTTATTCATCGATAAAGTTGGTTTGTGAACTCTGCTAATTTTATTTCATTTCCTCAAACCCCTAGAAAACCACGCATTAAGCTGTGGCCGAATCCAGTCTCTGAGGATATAATTGGTGGCATAACCAAGCCATTGCTCTACGAAGATAGAAAGGTAAAAAATTAACTGTTGACCAAGTCGCCTACCAATTCTCAATCCGTGTGAGATCAGGATGGATTTCAAACTTTTTCTAATCTGGTGGCAGCAACTCTCGCGCTACCAAACTAAATTAAAAAAATAAATACCGTCGGCTAAACGATTCCATATACAGAGGGGTGTATTTCCTGGTGCGAGTATAACCGAGATAATGGGCTTGTTTCATGATTTTTGGTTTACAGTTCACT
Organism: Leptinotarsa decemlineata; assembly: GCF_025532065.1. Lineage (NCBI taxonomy): Eukaryota > Metazoa > Arthropoda > Insecta > Coleoptera > Chrysomelidae > Leptinotarsa > Leptinotarsa decemlineata. The sequence goes on from NW_027412534.1 coordinate 459,059, forward strand.
TGATAGAATTTTTAAATTGAAAAACAGTGCACTTTGTTTCATCTTTCTGATTACAGTAGTTTTCCCGTAATTAATTATTAAAAATTGAATGTGGTAGGTTGGTGACGTCACGGCCCTATTTCCGCTTCTTGTTCGATCGACCAATGGAACCAATAGAAATAATCAACATTGTCAAATCATTAAATTTACGGAGCCTATAATTATCAATTTATTTATGGAAGTGTATATGAACCCGTTAACGTTTCAATTAATGAAAAATTCTACACATGGAATAAAATGTACACGAAAAATCATGTTTGGAAGTGAGTTCTATATCTAAAATCAGTACACAAAGTCGATAGATCACAAAATACACACATCGGAAAAGTCTAGGATATTTTTATAACATACTAAATATCATAAAAATAAATGCATGAGGTCGTTTAATTTCGATTAAATTGGTACACTGGACCACCCTGTAGATTTCTATGGATTGAACAAAGTCTGCAAAAACGGTAACTAATCCTTTATCAAGTTTTTTTACAAAATGTAGGTTTTCGGCTAAAATGAATAATCTGAAAGTGTCGAGTTTGTACATTCTATGCAGTTCTTGCTCAGCAATTAAACTGGAAATATTGTGCTTTAACATGGAACGCCATCACTTACCATTGGCTGAGATGAATAGAGCTGTAGGGCTTCTTCAAGATGGCATGCGACAAAATGATGTAGCTCTTCGTTTGGGGGTCTCCCAAAGTGTTATCAGTCGATTGTGGCGGCGTTTCCGTGAAACTGGCAGTCCAGCCGAACAACATCCAGGGCGAGGACGCGCTACAACTGCAGTTCAAGACCGATTTTTGGTCTTAACCGCAAGAAGACAACCGACAATCACAGCACCTGAGTTGGTTAACGTGTTGCAGCAGACGCACCAGGTAACCATTGGTCGTGATACTGTCAGAAATCGACTGCATGAAGCAGATCTCCACAACAGAAGGCCACTTAGATGTCCACCTTTGTCGAGAGGCAATCGCGGTAGAAGATTAGAGTGGTGTCAAGAACATCAAAACTGGGATGCAAATGATTGGGCCACAGATTTGTTTACAGACGAATCCAGATTTGGATTTCATCCAGATTCTCGTCGAGTAAGACTGTGGAGACGACCTGGAAATAATGAACGTTTGAGACACGTCCAGGAAGTCCACACATACAGAGGTGGTACAGTAATGCTATGGGGCGGAATCATGATCGGCGGCAGAACCGATCTCGTTTTTCCAAATCGCTCCCTCACAGCTCGACACTACCTCGACACCATTCTTCTACCTATCGTCCGTCCGTTTTCTGGTGATGTTGGTGAAAACTTACACCTAATGCACGATAATGCTCGTCCACATGTCGGCGTCTAGTGACTGACTGGCTCACCAACGAAGGAGTTGATGTATTGCCATGGCCAGCACAATCACCGGACCTGAATCACATCGAGCATGTGTGGGACATGCTTCAACGAAGAATTACTCCGCATATGGGGAACATTCACACAACGTTTCAATTGAGAGAGCTTTTAATCGCTGAATGGGCAAATGTACCTCAACAAGACATTGACAATCTCATTTTGTCGATGCACGATAGATGTAGGGCCGTAATAAACCAGCGTGGAGGCCATACTTTGTACTGATTCCATTTTTTTTTGTATTATGATTTTTTTTCGGGGTGCCAAAGAAGAGCCATATTTTTTTTAGTTTTGCTTATATGCGCACTCAGTATTTTTGACCATTTAATAAATTTTGTTGTAAGTTACATTCGTTTAATAATCCCCGTCAACTTTTTTTCCCTAAAGCGATCTAAAAAAAATTATTGCCATTTTTAAAAATATCCCTAGACTTTTCCGATGTGTGTATTTACCTAAACTTTGATTTTATGCATTATTCAATAATATACACTAATGAATATCAAAAAATAAAGCAAACTGGATTAAAGAATCATTTCAAATATTGAATTTATTCCACAATCCTCAATCTGTACAACTGCAATTTATCATAAAAAAAAACGATTCCTACACACATACCTCTTTCTGATATAGCTACTAAATTCAAGCGTTATAGGCTCGCTTGGGTAATCTGTTGAATCTTCCAAAACTTGAGAGAAACGTTGAATGAGGTCAAGTACCTACAGGCGAACGATTTGTTCTTGTTTCGTCAATTCGTGATTCGTTACCTGACCCAAAATTTCTTGTTTCGTCAGCTGTACCTTTCTGACCTTTTCCAGGTAATAATTCGTTACCTGACCCAAAATTTCTTGTTTCGTCAGCTGTACCTTTCTGACCTTTTCCAGGTAATAATTCGTTACCTGACCCAAAATTTCTTGTTTCGTCAGCTGTACCTTTCTGACCTTTTCCAGGTAATAATTTATTCCGCATTCGACAACTGGGACTACTAGGGCCATAAAAGTCCGTAAACTTAAATTCTTCTTAATGCTTATTTACAATAATATTATATTAATCAATAATCTACACTAATATTATAAAGAGGAAAGATTTGATTTTATGTTTGAAGAAGGTAAACTTTCCCAATTTCTAGACTTTATTTGGAATCGAATTGTTCAAACCGTATTTAATTATTTTTAAAATAAAAATGAAAAATGCATAATAGAAGTATCTTAATCAATAGCGCAGGTGCAAAGATGAGGTGACGAAACAAGAACACCTTAAGCAGGTATATTTTGCAGTTGACGAAACAAGAATAAAATGGGTCATAACAGGTAAAATTTCCCTAGGTGACGAAACACGAATTGACGAAACAAGAAACTACCAATTCGAACTGATCCAACAAAAGCCTCCGAGGTAATACTATTAATCATATGATAAAATTTAATGAAGTAAAATGAAAAGCATTTGATTTCTTTGCAAAAATATTAATTCATTTTCTTTTATACTTTCAGCAACAGTATTAACTCTAGATAATACTTTCAGTGGATAATACTTGTAGTTGAAATAAAAAACTGTGTCATCAAATTCCATATTTTCGTTCGCCTGTCATTTATTTATATTAATATTCATATATATCTCTAAAACACATTTCAAACACACACAAACTAAACTCGATGAAAAAACGAATTGTTCCCACGAGAACTATCAGCTAAGAAAAAGTTGAAACTCAATGTTGCAAAAACAAGCAGAATGGATCCGATATGACATACATTTTCAATGCCGAATAAACCAATAAATTGTGATATGGGTACTCCATTTTCCTGAGAAAATGAAAGATCAATTAAAATTTTCTGTAACTATCCATTAATTTTTTTAAGAATAAAGCCAGCAAACAAATATACAATAATAAGATCGCTGGAATCCACGAATTAAGCTTAAAAATGGACAATAATCTTTGATTTGATAACTGATATAGTACAAGTTATATCTAAATATGATTTTCTAAATAGAATTTAATGAGCTGTTTTCGAATGCTCATGAACCCTAATAAAATAAATCAATTATGCATTCATGCCACCCACCAAAAATAAGAAATTCAACGTTGCTGGTATATTAGCCATATTGTCATTCAGTCAGCCAGCGCCCTCTCCCTTTGTAGTGTATGCGATAATGTGCTCTTTCTAATGTCAATGGTTTCCACAAACTTCCTATTTTTGTTAAAATAATTTCAAAATGATTGTTGAGCCCAGTTTTGTTAAAGCTGACTCCCGACAATTTAGCAAGATTCGATTTTGAAACGATCGATGAATTTCACTTGAAAAATTTGCAAAACTTTGGTACCGAAATGAAGAATGAAAAATTGAAACGGTAGGTGGAATATTTAGTAGGTCCCTTTTATATATATGACCTTCATTTCAGACTTTTGTCTTTTATCGAAGGATGGAAAGTATCGATTTAATTTTTATTTTAGCTCGGCCAACTGAAGAAAACCGTAGATCTCTTAGAGTTTCGTTTTTTGAAACACTAAAAATCTTTTTGTCTGTTATGGATGATCTGTTTTTACAACTAGGTATAAAACATATTTTAACCATTTTGCTGGTAGTAATGGTAAAATTCAATTCAAAAATAACCTGAAAAAATATTTTTCGGAATGTAATGTAATGACACGGAATATGCAGCAAAATAGGCACCCGCCGAGCCTACCTTTTACAAAAAAAAAACGTTCTTCAATTAGATAATTGTTACAGTTGCATTCATACCGAGTTGACAACAAGAACGACAAAAATGACGTCTGTCAAATTGGATAATCAGATCTGTGATTGGCTATTAAAAACCAATACACTTGGCAACCCCGCTCTAGTCACGATCACTTTTATTGGTCAACAGACACGCGGCAAATTTAAATTCTTGCTTTTCGAATTTTTCATTTTTCTGCTAATATAAAGAGATTTTGGGACCGATTTGGCTTGAAAAGTATAATATACCCCTAACTCGATCAGTCTATAAGCAAACCAGTATCTTTTTCCATAGCATGAAACAAGTCCATTATTATGTATCATTAGTACTATACCTAGATCGCTAATTCAGACCCGACGTTCATTTATTACAACTTATACAACAATTATAATTGACATTGTTGCTTGACTTATTCGCATTATATTTCTTTTTCATTTGTGGGGCTCAAGAATACTCAATCTTTCATAGTTATTTTTACGAGGTCATCCCCTGATCCATCGGTGGGAAGATGATTCGTATTTTTGCTTAGAAAGTTTGAGGAAAGTTCCAAAAACGCGCCGATAAAAATTACAAAAGTTATGAACAATTAAGTGAAAAAAAATGGGGCTTTAGTTTTTTCTTAATATCTCGGAAAATTTCCGAAATTTTAGAAATTTGAAAAAAGATTTGAAAAGATCAATGAATTTGGGTAAAAAAAGTCCCGACTCCCGAAACTGTATCTCGATTATTTATAATTTTTACAGAGCCCTGAAAATAGAGCCAAAAGCGAGTAGTCTGGCTTCCGCGCGCCTCTGACATAAAAACAAAAAAAATTAATTAACCATATTAAATGTAGATATTAAGGAATGAAAAAATTCATGTAATGTTGGGATACATCAATAAACAATAATCCGCAGTCAAAAAAAATTTATCCCAATTTTAATGTTAATTATAAATTTGTTAATTAATAACTTTTTCTGAATTGAAAGTTAATATAAAAATCCCTATAATTATTAAACTAAAACCCTGGTATTTTTTTCCTTTGATGAAGTTATCCTTAATAGGCAAAAAAATAGATTACCGTTGCCAAAATAAAAAAATTGTTATTTTCTATTTTTTTGATTAACAATTGAAAATTATAATTTTATAAAAAATACATTACAATTTTTTTTTAATTTTTATTGTTTCAATGTCTCATGGCTAAAAACTAATTAATAAATTTTTTTTTTATGTTTTACAGCTATTGCTATTAAATTATTATAAACAAATACATTGTTTACAAGTAATTCGAAATTTTTTTTGCATTATGTTAATTGAAAAAAATCATGATTTTTAGAAAAAAAAGGTTTCTTAAAAAAATTTCTTTGTTGCTAAAATCGAGATACAGTTTCGGGAGTCCGGAGTTTTTTTACGTAAATTCATTGATCCTTTTAAACCTTTTTTCAAATTTCCAAAATTTTGAAAATTTTCCGAGATATTAAGAAAAAACTAAAGCCCCATTTTTTTTCACTTAATTGTTTATAACTTTTGTAATTTTTATCGGCGCGTTTTCGAACCCTTCCTTCTTAAACTTTCTAGGCAAATATACGAATCGAATGACACCTTGGTCGTAATTTTTGAACAGGGCAGAATCTATCACCTAGTTTCAGGTACCTGTGCAGATAGGTATCCACTACCTAGTTTCAGGCACCTAAGCAGGTAGTTGGTCGTATATAGCAAGTCGCTTTGGCGATTTTGTTAAGATTTATTCTAGTGCTAGTGCTGCAGTGTACATACCAGTAGAGAAGTTAGTGTTTCTATCATTCATTATATGATCAACGAGTTGTGTGAATGAAATTATTGTTTGTGTATAAGTACAAAATATTTGTTCCATTGTGAAGAGAGGATTGTTGTTCAAGAGAAAGCCGTACACACGAAAGTATAAGTGAATCTCGAAATGAAGTGTATGTGGAGTCTATTTAGGCACTTTTCTTCACTTCGTAGAAGTGAAAGTGGAGACGAATCGAATAAAAAAGGCAAACACTCGATGCAAAAGAAATATGCAAAAAATGGTGGATACAAATTATTCGAGACCATTGGCACGGGAGCCTTCGCAGAAGTCAAACTGGCCATGCACGAACCCAGCGGTAAGAAAGTTGCTATCAAGATCATCAATAAGACTAGACACACGCCTGATTTGATACAGAAATTACATAGAGAAGCTAGAATAATGAGAATGTTAGACCATCCGAACATAGTAAAATTGTTTCAAGTGATTGAAACGAAAAAAACTTTTCGGATTGTTATGGAGTACGTCTCTGGAGGTGACTTATTTGACTATCTTGAAAGCCACGGTAGGATGGAAGAGTCGGAAGCCAGAGCGAAGTTTATACAAATTGTCTCTGCGGTGGAGTACTGCCACGAGAAGGGGATCGTTCACCGGGACTTGAAAGATAGCAACATATTGTTGGATAGCGAAATGAACATAAAAGTTACCGACTTCGGACTATCAAATGAATTCACGCCAGGATACGAATTAAATACATTTTGCGGTAGTCCCCATTTTGCAGCACCCGAAATTTTTCTTCGCATAAAATATGATGGACCCGAAGTGGATGTTTGGTCATTGGGAGTTATATTATTCGTGCTCGTAACGAGAACTTTACCCTTTGACGGTCCAACACTACATGAATTAAGGAAACGAGTGCTTAGTTGCGAATATGAGATCCCTTCTTATGTGAGCACGGAGTGTGGAAATATTTTAAAGACGCTTTTGGTTAGGGATCGTTTCAAACGAGCTAGCTTGGAAATAATCCGGAATGATAAGTGGTTGAATCAGGAATATGAGATGTGTACCTCTTTTTAGAAATATGGAAATTTAAATCCTATGTATAGACCGACCAGGTACAATCTCATTTCGATTTTTCAAGAGGTAAACCTTGCCTGGCGTGTTCGGTGCTGAACCCATTTGGGCCGCAGATAACAGAACTCAAGGTGGTCGACAGTTGAATATTGTTTGTGACAGAATATAAGTCATCTCGCAGACTACAAACGCGGATGGTCTAAAATATTTGCATCAATTTCGAATTGAAGTCAATCGTCATTGTATCTGCTATCTTTCATTATATCATTACAAGTATATCTCGCATTTTCAATTTCTAATAGGTGGAACTTAGTAATAATAACAAAATCATGTGTTGGCTGTCTTGAGAACCATTCATTTAGTAAAGTACTACCATTGCATGTCTTTTCTTTCTATTTTTTCTAGTTTTCAATTGGAAAATAGAAAAAGACCCTACTTTCAGTTATTTAACGTAAAAGTACTGGCATTTTATCAGGATTGTAGCGAGACAGCTGACCTAGTTGTGTTTGTTTATAGCAACAATACTTAGTATGTAGCATGTCAATTAGACCAATGTTTGGGATCGACCATCTCTGATTTTGATGAAAATTGGTCCGTTTTCATTCATCGTATAAGGAAATTCTGTCCAAGGAAGAATGTTAATTTTTTTTAATCAAGATAAGAATTTATTGGTCATCATAATGTTATTTCTTCTAATATGCTGGGATTTCTTGATGTAACCATAATGCATATAGAAATGTGTCCGCAATGTCGACATATAATGGCAAATCATTTATATACAAAATAAACAGAAGAGGACCTAACAGGGACCCTTGGGGAACTCCATGATGCATTTTTTGAGTGTTAAATGTTATGTTTGTTTGAAGGTGATTGACAATGTTTCGTGATGAATTTCACTAGTTCGGACTTCCATTGTCTACTATATAAAATGATTTGAAATCCCTGAAACAAGTAAAAAAGAATAATTAATAAAGAATAGTGGAAAATAACAATTATATTAAGAAACAGTAAACCTGAAATGAAATGATAGTGAAATAACCCACAAGTAGAAATATAATAATTGAATAAATAAAAATTAAAGGAATGAAAAAAGAAAATAATAAAAAAATTAAAAAATGTAGAGATTCCAAGTCACGTTAGTTCACGACGTTTCGATTGTTGGTATCTACAATCGTCTTCGGGTGATGACTGGACTGATTCCTCCGAGAGATGACTATTTTATAGGTCGTTGAAATACTTCCACTTTCTCTACTTTCCATTTTCCGTTTCACTGATTCCGTGACAGATGACCGTTTTGGCGGGAGTTGGTCATTTTTCGTTTGATGATGGGTTTCCATATGTTTCGTATATCTACGCTGGCCTGGCTGAATACGTTGTTGGACAACATTTATGCGGCTTCCTTAAATTTTCTCCTGAACCAATGTTCTCTCTGTGCAAGATCTCAGCTTGGGACCACTCGATGTTGTGTTGTTTTATGATGTTGTTTTTTAATTTTTTTATTATTTTCTTTTTTCATTCCTTTAATTTTTATTTATTCAATTATTATATTTCTACTTGTAGGTTATTTCACTATCATTTCATTTCAGGTTTATTGTTGCTTAATATAATTGTTATTTTCAACTATTCTTTATTAATTATTCTTTTTTACTTGTTTCAGGGATTTCAAATCATTTTATATAGTAGACAATGGAAGTCCGAACTAGTGAAATTCAAATGTTATGTTGTTATGAATAATATATTGTCTCCTACCGGTTAGGAAAAATTGTAACAGTTTTAACGCTAAACCTCTTATTCCGTATTTTTCCAGCTTATTTAGAAGTATGTCGTGGCATACACTATCAAAAGCTTTTGACAAATCACTGGTTAATATTCCTGTGTCTTTATTTTTTGCTCTATTATAAATAATGTCCTATACTACTTGAATTTCAACACAATTTCGATAACTTTTGACAATACCATGGTTATCGTAATGAATCTATAATTATTACATTCATTTTCATCACTTTGTTTGTGGATAAGTGTAACTCTACAAATCTTCAAAAAATCTGGAAACTCATCCTTTGAGAAACATAAATTTATTAAATGTACTATGGGTTTGATCACCTTATTACTAACTACGGTGGTTGCCTTTTATGTTTCGGGATTTGGCAACCCTATTGTTGCAATCATAGTGGCAAAAGTGCTTCGACAATTGGTTTAAACGCATGCAAAAATGTATAGATCTTCTTGGGGAATATTTTGAAAAACAATAAAGTGATTTTCGATTAATAATATTTGTTTTGTTCTCTAATCCCGAAATATAAAAGGCAACCCTCGTATTTTGACCATTGTTGGACTAATATTGTATAGGTCCATACTTTTAGAGTTTTTTAGACAAGAAATGACATTTGAGACTTGTTTCATTTGTTGGTCTTGAGAAAACTGAATCTTTAACAGATATTTTCAGTAGATCTGACCCTGTTCTACTCCTCTGCTGTTAATTTGCTGTTTGTTGTTACATTTTTTTGTTTTTCCACATTTTTTTTCAATTTTCAAGATCAGTTCTCATTTTTTCCAACCTACTATCAAACCAATTTACTTTGATATCTTCATTTCTAATTTTTTTTTAACGAAAAGTCACAACAACTGCATATTTTAATGTGTCACATAAAAATTCTGCTAAAGAGTTTGGATCCTTTGACATATAATATTTATACCACTTTAAATTGTTTATGATACTTCTGAATTCTGCTTTACCCAACTATGCTTCAAAGGTCTCGAAAACTATCATAATTATTAGAAAGAAAGAAAGAATGAAATCTTATTGACCTCAAATTACTATAATGATCTGAGCTAGGCTTTTAAGGGGATACTTAAAGGTACCAAAAGAATATTTTTTTGTTTTTTTCTTTCAAAAACTCGCTTTTTGGCAGAATTTTGAAGTTTTTTTTAATTGTAAAAATCGATGACCGCCATTAAACTCTCGCTGAATGTTTTGTCTACTTCTAATTTACTTCTTTATATGTATACACGGGCAAGCCCAATTCAAATATAAGTAGTACAATGCTATGTAGTACTTGATGCAATACAGTGGATTGAAAGTAAATGATAAGAATAATACAATTTCGAAGTAAGATAAAAAGTAGATTATTTAAGCAGAGAGTATTAGATGGCTAGGTGAAAATTATGGTTTTCAAAGCAGGAAACTGATATATTGAAGATTTGAAGGTTATTTACAGCCGATGTCATAATCAATATCTAAAGGCCTCTTTACCGAAAGGAGACTTTACACTAAAGTCCCCTTTGAAGTAGCTGTTGCCATCATTTGGTTTCATAATTAATATAAAAGTGCCCTTTCCATAAATTATCATTTAAGTAATTTTTAAGACGTTGGTTAACCTGAAAATCATGGATTTTGACAAGATTTGTCATATTTAGCGAGTTTTCCGTTCCGTGTTTGAATAAATGATTATAAAAGTTGAGGTGTTTGGTGTTTTGTGAGGACGATTTATTTGGACGAAAATAGAATTTTGGAAGAGTATTTTAGCGAATCCTTTCAACAATAAATTAGCAATTTATTCTTTGTACTATCACTTTATACCATGGTGGTGATTTATCTATACGATTAATAAACAAGTTTTGGATCGATCTAAAACCTACGCCCAGCACGAATATTGTGACGTGAAATCTAAAAATCAAAAATGCTTGTTATGGACAATAATTTTGATACGGCTGGAAGAGACAATTTAATTTCTGGTAATAACCCAGAAGCGACAACAAGGGGCTAAAAATAGATCATTAAAATATAATTATATTGAATTTAAAATTCAAATGTTGCTGAATAACAAAACTATCACAATAATTATTTTTGACTCTGTTGCCTTGAAATATGTGTGCGCCTTTAAATTGAAAATTACAGGTGAATTTATTATTGTTTCATTCGGTCAATGCCAAAGAAACTTATTTCTTTCCAGAATTCGAAAATTGTATATGTTTTGAACGAAAAAAGAACCCTGTCTCAAAAATTCCTGGATTTTTTAAAATCAATTAAAGGTACTCTAGAAAAAAAATTTGCAAAAAATTAATTGGCGGTCATTGATATTCACAATTTTTAAAATTTTAAAATTCTGCCCAAAAGCGATTTAAAAAAAAATGTTTTTGTACCTTCTTAGACTAATTATATAATAGTTTTCAAGATCGTTGAAGCATAAGTTTAACAAACGGGTAAAAATAGTGGAATTTTCGAAAGTTGCATAACTTTGGGAAAAAAAATTATCATTTTTCCTTGGCCAGAACTTCTTTATATAATAAATGAAAACTTCTAACCAAGTTTCATCCAAATCGAAAGGGGTTGATTCCAATCATTGGTCTACTTGACATGGAATTACTTACCTGAAGGTGTTCATCACCAAAAGTCTCATTAAGGGGTTCTTGAGATATTTCGTAATTGGCAAAACTATGATATACTGTTGTCCGGGTTCGGCTCCTGCTTTGGGGCCATTTTCAAGAACCACTTAGATTCGTACTTACATGATTCGAGGACGAGGTCATAATCTCCCTTGTCCCCAAGTCTCGTTACTAGTTCTATGTTTGCTGTGTTCCATTCTAAGTTCGAACTCTAAGTTCGCACTTAGAGTGGAACACAGCAAACATAGAACTAGTAAAAAGATTTGGGGACAAGGGAGAGTACGACCTCGTCCTCGAGTCATGTAAGTACAAATCTAAGCGATTCTTGAAAATGGTTCCAAAATAGGTAGTCAAGCAAACACAGATAGTTGCAGCAACGCAGGTAAATGGGAACATCCATCACTATAAATTGAGACACAGAGTTTTTATATATATATATATATATATATATATATATATATATATATATATATATATATATATATATATATATGATGAGCTGTTTTCTCGGGTTTCGCTCCGTGTTCTGTGTATTTTCTCCCCATAAGGATTATTTTCACAACGTTTCGGCAAAGTCTCATTTGCCATCTTCTGGTGATGTCTGGTTTTTTCAACTAGACTGTCTAGTTGCTAGACTGCACCGCGCTGATGAGGCCAATAGCCAGAAACACGTGTCCGCGGTTTGCCTCCATATTTTTTGAGTGTCATGTCCACGAATTTCCTCCTTTTGATTTATATCATACACACTCAATAATATCTATATCTCTGTATATATATATATATATATATATATATATATATATATATATATATATATATATATGGAATCTCAGTACCTGTTGGAGATACAGCTTAGGTTAAATTAGGAAAAAGTTGTGTTCTTTAAAGCTCATTTATATGCCGTTTAGAAACTTGAAGAATTTTCATGGCCTGCTGAGATATTTGGGAAAAACGAGAATTTGACAATATCAATTTTATTTTTTTCTGACTTTATTTGAAAAGATATCAAAAAACAAATAACACTTTTTCATTGGCACTTTTAAGGTACTACACGATGGTATTTTTAGATTTTATATCCGACTTTTCTTTTTCAAGAAACCATCATCAACTTTATTTTTTTATATGACCTGAAACAAAAGTACACCCTGTACCTGATTCCATTTTTTATTACGAATTCAACGATGTATCACATGCCATTGTTTTCTTTTTAGTTTAAAGGAAAATTACATTTTTTCTATTTTAAAAAAAATCTTTAAGTAGGCGTTGCAAACAAATGCTTTGACGTAAATACCTGTCACTGAACCTGTCAAATATTATTTAATTACACGATAAAATAGTAATTGTCGTTGTTGTTAGCCTGTTTGTCGAGTTGTTGTTTTTAGAGTTATTGTTACTGTTGTCGTTATTATTGTTTATTGTTGAATAGATAATATTGTGTTATTATCGTCGAATATGCCGGGTGAGCATTATAGCCATGAAGAAAAGTTTGACATGCTAACGTGCTACATTTTGTGCCACAAAAATACTGTAAATACAGCAGCAATGTATCTTAATACATATCCAGAAAGAAAGCAGCCATGTAAGTCCATTTTCTTAGAGCTGGCTCGAAATTTAAAAGAATATGGTTCATTTAAAAAGCCTGTTTTATCTCGAAAAAAGGAATCTTCAGAAGAAGCCCAAAATAATGTTTTACAAGCAGTTGTTGAGAACCCTGAAATATCAACTAGGCAAATCGAAAATAATGTAGGAGTAGCCAAATCCACAGCTCAATTTATTTTGCGTAAAAATAGATATCACCCCTATAAATTTAGGATTTGCCAAGGACTTAAACCAGGGGATTTCGAACGGCGCCGAAATTTTTGCGAATGGTATACACGCGCGTGTGTATACCATATAAATTGACACACAGAGTTCGAAATAGTTAGTCTAGTTGAAAAACTCCAGACATCAACAGAAGATGGCAAATGAGACTTTGCAAAAACGTTGTGAAAAAAACAGCTCATGCTAAAGGTTGCCCCTTTCCTCTCGTGCAGACCTACGACTTTGTAGCTATGTGTAGCACATACCCAATGGAAAAACAACAACTAACCCAGCTAATGCCGCGAAGAGAGTTGAAGTAAAACTATCAGGCACAACGTCTTCGACTTGGAAGATTCGTCGCAAATTATTTCCCACTATAAAACGCAGTAATTTATTTCGTTTGGTCGATCTGACCAACCGTTAATTTCTTTTGTTATTTGATTTATTCTTATTCAATTGTTTTGTGATATGTACAGTCCATCGTCAACGTATCTGAACCATTCTGCTTTTCATCATGTTTTTTTATTATTGTTAAGATTTTCTAATCTATGGTTTGCAGGTGTATTTCGGATATAATGCTAGATAGTAGGGATCCCATCGCTAGTCCATCTGTTTGTTTATAAACTTTTTTTTACATAACTACCTGGACATAACCATAGGATATAACCACAACAAAACACAATTTCAAATGGCAATATACAGGAAACGTACACAAACAAGCTCCACCATACCCGCAAGTTCAAACCATCCACCATCACAAAAAATGGCTCATGGCTGTAATGGTCCTACTTCGTAAGCATTTTTAAGGATCATAAAAGTGTTTTTAATTGTGTAATTTGTATCAGTGGATTCGTCGAAGTGACCTCTTTGCGATGGTGTATGTTTGGTATGGAAGGGAGTTTTTATAGACTATGTAATCCCTTGCCGGTCAACCTTTCAGTGTGGTGCAAAAAACGTATAACAGTTTCATTATCAGCAGCCAAAGAAGATCAAGAATTCGTGCTGCAAAAGAAAAACTCTTATCTTGTCAACTTTTTTCAGACAAATAATAATTTGTTCTTTGTTGGTGATAAACAAAGTGGACAGGACCGGCTTTAATAATATTTTTAATAAAATATAAATTTATTTTGATAAACCTTGAGTAGAGGTAAAAACTAATAAACATGGCAAATTTCAATTTCAAATGCTGCAAACAAAACATATTATGTTTGTATTAAATACATTTCTATATTCCACAAAGCATGTGCCCTAAGAAATAGTCGAAAAGTGAGCTTCATTGAAAATCATAAAGTAATATGCTGTGAAACTGAAAACCTGTCATATAAGGATGAGATCTTGGAAGAAAAGTCATTGTTGGAAGAAAGTGTATTACAATTGACACAGGAACAAGAAGTACAAAACACATATATAGAAAAGTTGAAGAAGGATGCCAAATTTTATATGGACGAAGCTTTAAATAATGAAAAGGAACTGAGTGAGCTGATAGAAAAACAAAAAAAACATATTTCTGAAGCAAAAGAACAAATAAAACAGCTTACAAGTAAATTAGAAGATGTTCGTAATGAAAATTCAAAATTACAGGAAGTTATTGGTGCTGCAAATGGCAAGCAAATGATAAACATTGGGTGTCAGACAAACCTCCCAATCAGGAAACAAATAGCATGTCAAACAGAACAAACACAAACAGAAAAAAAAGCTAGTGCAACACAATCACTTGAAGATGAAGATTTTTCAAAATACAAAGACCAGAGTACCCCAAGCATACGAAACGACATTCCTGTAATAAAGAGCAGGATGTTGATAGTTGCAGGTTCAAATGGGAAGGATTTAGCAAATATTGTATTAAGGCAATCAAATAAGTATGCCGTACAAGCAATAATACAATCAAATGCCCCAGATGATGAACTCATAAAAACAGCTGTATACTATTCTTCTAGCTTCACAAGAAATGACATTGTGCTCATATGGACTAAAATCCTCCATCTTCAACTTATCGAGACATATATCGAGAAACTAATGCATACAAACCCTATAATCATCACTGGACCATACAGATACGACCAAATATATAAAAACCATGGAATATAAATGGAAAACTTAGCATTCGTCAAGGCTGTGTTTAATAGTGCCAATGAACTTGGGCTTGTTTTTGAATGTAATTCTGCACTAAGGAAGACAAATTATCACACAGATGAATTCACTATAAATAGGATTGGAAAGTGGTATCTAATGCAATCTCTACTTCGTCATATAGATAAGCACTTTACTCGGGTTAACAAGTTTATGAAGACATGCTGTGTATCTGTAGAAAAAGAAAATAAAGTAGTTCAAACATAATTTAAATCAGATGCAGAAACAAACAACAAAAAATTTCCAGTGAATTTAGAAAACAATACTATTTCTAGTGATATTTTAGTGATGAACTAAGTGTTGAGGGGACAAACAAACAAACAAATTTTTTATCCCCCAGACTATCACAGCTCAATCTGCAACAAATGTAAGAAAGTTTCTACTAAATAATATAAACGTTAGTAAAGATAGTGTGTGTCATGTAAATGTCCAGGGATTTGTTAACAACTATAGCTCTATCGAGGTTTTTGCTGATGAAAATAAATTGGATTTTTTATGTTTTTCTGAACACTGGATAACAAAAGATTATGGGTTAGTTTATTTGAGAGGCTATAAAGTAGGAGCAATTTATTGTCGGGAGAATCATGAACGAGGGGGTGTACTGATTTTAGTAAAAGAAAACACAAATTGTAATGAACTGGAGTCTATAAAAAAGTTATCTGTAGAGTGTCATGTAGAGATCTGTGCAATTTTCTAACGTAAAAATACAACTAAAGTCACTATCATAACCGCATACAGACCACCAAGTGGGGACCCTCGAGTTTTTTTAAATTGTCTATCGCAGGCATTAGCAATAGCGGAGTGCAGATCTAACTTTACTATATTGTGTGGAGATTTCAAGATAAATTACCTAGCACCAGAAGATAGTAACACTAAACTGCTCAAGTCTTACCAACTTAATATAAACGTTATAGGCCCCACTAGGATTTTTACAAATATAAATGGACACACAAGCCGAACATGCATTGACTACATGACATCTACCTATTCAGATCATTACTATGAATGCAAGTTAAAACAACCAAATATAGCAGACCATCTGTCACATATTCTTACATTTCAGATAAGTAAAAATCACGTTAAGGAAGAAAATAAAAAACAAATAGTTTATAAGCGTCAGTTAAATCCTGAAAATATAAATGAATTCAAAACAAGGCTAAATAGTATAATCTGGTTTCCTCAACTACAGGCTGATTCACGGTGGATGGCACATTAGACGTTTCTGGTGAACCAGACAACGGATCACTTTGAAAATTTAATGGAGGGCATATTCGGACATTCTCTAGACAACTAAAATATTTTCGACAATGCGGTGTTGCCGCTTCTATTAGAAAGCAGTAGCAACTTTGATTTTTCAAATGGAACACTCTGTATATAATATTATTTTTGGAATCTCCAACAATTGCCCGACAACTTTTCTTGATATTTCCCTATACCTATCTGTTACAGTTTTCGAAATAAAAATTAATTTCAATTTTTTTCTTCGAAAATCATGACTTCTAAAAATGCCGATATCTTTTAGTTAAGAAGTACTATGATATCGAAATTTGGTTTGGAGTTAGGTGATACTTGGACACTTCCCACACGTCAGCCTAATCTCCGTTACTTCAATACAGGGTGGTAAAAAAATGCAGTTTTTTCGTTTGCTTGAAAAAGTTGCTGAAATTTGATTATTTTAAATGGAACACCCTGTATATTATTGAAAATTCGGAAAGCTGCTGAAATTTGCTTTCTTTCTATGTATATCATACCTATACCTAACTAGTCAAGTTTCGGACTTATGAACATTTATTTGTGAAAATGTCCCTTCAGAATGGTATTTCCATTCGGTATTTGGTAAGCAGGCCATGATTACTATTTGACAGTAGCGTTGTGACATTCTCCTAATAATATCGACATTTTCGTCACTTCAGAAGTTGCAAATACCTTCAAAACGATGGAACAAAACTATTCAAACGAAGTTCTTATGAATTTGTTTATTATTTTTGGACAGTGTGACAAAATTATCAGCAGAACATGTAGAAAGTTCAATGAAATGTATCCGAATCTACCGCCAATGAACCTCAAGAAATTTATACGAATTCAGAACAATTTCAATGCATTTGGATCAACTTTAAAAGCACCAAGAAACTTGCCTCGACCCGTAACTTTCGAAGACAACCAGATTAATGTCTTAGCATATTTTCACGCATTTCCGAGTCATCGATAAGAAGTGCTGAAGAAGATTTGGGTATAAAATATTCATCGGTTCAAAGAATCTTGCGAAGACATAAAATGCATGATTATAAATTCACCAAAATTCAAGCAATGAAGCCTCAAGATCCTCAACAGAGAGTAGAATATTGTGAAATGTTGTTGACACGCATTCAAGAAAATCCACTTTTTTTAAATAAAATTATTTGGACTGATGAATCGAAATTTTCGAGAGAAGGGATTTTCAATAGAAAAAATCGTCATTATTGGTCCAGTGAAAATCCTCACGTCACAAAAGAAGCCGGATTTCAAGAAAAATTTAGTTTTAATGTCTTCTGCATGTTGATGGACAACAAATTGAGGTACGTGATATACAAGGAGTCATTAACATCCAGAAGCTACCTGAATATTTTGGAGAATACTGTAGACAGTTTCGTGGATAATCTGCCACTCGAAGATTATCGATACTGTTGGTACCAACTAGACGGAGCTCCTGCACATTGCACAAGAGAAGTGAGCGCAGAACTGGATAGACTATTTGACGATCGGTGGATGAGGCGCTTGGGACCATGGAATTGGCCAGCGAGATCACCCGATCTTAATCCATTAGATTTTTATTTGTGGGGAATGTTTAAAGAAAAAGTTTACAAAATACCCGTGCGTTCGAGAGATGAATTGTTAGAAAGGATTGCCCAAACATTTGAAGATTTGGATCCCAATGAAATCAGATCTGCCACCACGAAAGCAGTCAACACCCGCATTTTAAAGTACTTGGAAGTGAACGGCCAGCGATTCGAACATATTTTGAAATATTCCACATGATTGTTTTACTTTTTTATAATTATTCATATCAATATTTCCAATTTCAAGTTTTTTGGTGCTTTTTTAAAGTTTATCCAAACATATTGAAATTGTTCTGAATTCGTATAAATTTTTTGAGGGTCATTGGCGGTAGATTCGGATACATTTCATTGAACTTTCTACATGTTCTGCTGATAATTTTGTCGCACTGTCCAAAAATAATAAACAAATTCATAAGAACTTCGTTTGAATAGTTTTGTTCCATCGTTTTGAAGGTATTTGCAACTTCTGAAGTGACGAAAATGTCGATATTATTAGGAGAATGTCACAACGCTACTGTCAAATAGTAATCATGGCCTGCTTACCAAATACCGAATGGAAATACCATTCTGAAGGGACATTTTCACAAATAAATGTTCATAAGTCCGAAACTTGACTAGTTAGGTATAGGTATGATATACATAGAAAGAAAGCAAATTTCAGCAGCTTTCCGAATTTTCAATAATATACAGGGTGTTCCATTTAAAATAATCAAATTTCAGCAACTTTTTCAAGCAAACGAAAAAACTGTATTTTTTTACCACCCTGTATTGAAGTAACGGAGATTAGGCTGACGTGTGGGAAGTGTCCAAGTATCACCTAACTCCAAACTAAATTTCGATATCATAGTACTTCTTAACTAAAAGATATCGGCATTTTTAGAAGTCATGATTTTCGAAGAAAAAAATTGAAATTAATTTTTATTTCGAAAACGGTAACAGATAGGTATAGGGAAATATCAAGAAAAGTTGTCGGGCAATTGTTGGAGATTCCAAAATGAATAATATTATATACAGAGTGTTCCATTTGAAAAATCAAAGTTGCTACTGCTTTCTAATAGAAGCGGCAACACCGCATTGTCGAAAATATTTTAGTTGGCTAGAGAATGTCCGAATATGCCCTCCATTAAATTTTCAAAGTGATCCGTTGTCTGGTTCACCAGAAACGTCTAATGTGCCATCCACCGTGAATCAGCCTGTATATGATATGAAGATTGATGTCAGCTTTTCATATTTCTTGGAATCTGTTTCCTGGTGTTTTAATGTCTCATGCCCAGAAAGATGTCTCACTGTAAAAAATCATTCTAAATCCTGGGTTACAAATGATATTATCCAGAAGGGAAAAAATTTGAGAGACATGTTTAGAAATATCAAAGCTTCTAAGGAAGCAGATGCCAGAAGTTTAACTTTATATCAAAACAGTTTAAAAGAACATAAAAAAAAACTTGAAAGAGGCTAAAATCAATTATTTCAACAACAAAATTCTGAATGCAGACAATAAGACCAAAGCAACATGGAACATTATAAATAATGAACTAGGAAGGAAGAGTAGATCATCGAACAAAATTATCAGTATTTTAAAAAATGATCAAGAAATCACAGACCTAAATGAAATAACAGAATTGTTTGCTTACAATTTCTCAAATGCTGCCAAATTTGCAACTGAAAAAAACTTTGGTCAAAATATGTCATTGCCTTGTACAGTCTCAAGGAATCACCATATCCTTTCCAAAATGATCCTATAAGCGAATCTGAGGTGCTAAGCACACTAAAAATATTAAAAAATAAAAAGTCTACTGGATTGGATGAGTTGTCAATAGAAACAATAAAAAAATAATCGATGTGGTGATAACCCCTTTGACTTATTTATTTAATCAGTCTTTTTTGCAAGGATACTTTCCCGAAGAATTCAAAAAGACATTAGTAATACCTCTTTTCAAAAAAGGCGATCGCTCGGTAGTAGAAAATTATAGGCAAATCTCTTTGCTCTGCTCACTGTCTAAATTATTTGAAAAAATAGTCGCAAATAGGATTACGCATTATTTGGCAAAAAATAATATACTGTACAAAGATCAACATGGATTCAGAAAGAGTAAATCAATTGAAACTGCAACATATCACTTACTGAATTATATCTACAAAGAAGTGGATTCGAATAATTTTGTAATGTCTTTATTTTTTGATCTAACAAAAGCGTTTGACACAGTGTCTCTTGAATTTCTAGTTGCAAAACTGACCCAACTTAGGTTCCCGAATAACTTGTTACAATGGATTGAATCTTACCTCAAAGGGCGTATCATGACTGTAAAATGTGATAATGTTAGATCAAGGTGCAACGACGTTAAGCTTGGAGTGCCACAGGGGTCAGTGCTTGGACCATTGCTTTTTTTGTTGTATGCAAATGATTTGTCAGAATATCTGAAAGATTGCCACCTTACCATGTTTGCGGATGATACCACTATCACAGTTACAGGGGAAATATTGATGTACTGCTTAGTAAGGTGAAATGCATAATCGATAGTTTTAGCTCCTCATGTCAGCGAAACAGATTAATATTAAACTCCACAAAAACTGTAATAGTAAATTTCTATAATAGGAAAAATAATGTTCCAGATGACCTACAAACTATTGACGAAATAAAGATTAGTAGCGAAATAAAATTTTTACGAACTTACTTGGATGAAAGCTTATCATGGGATCTGCAAATAAAAGATGTCTGCAACAAATTAAACAAGACATTCTTTGCTTTAAGGCAAATGAAATCATGCATGGACACAGCAGGTCTACTAGAAATCTATTTTGCTATGGCATATTCACATATATCCCTCAATATCATAGCATGGGGTTGCAGTAATGAATTCATCAGAGTATTCGTAGCACAAAAGCGCATTGTTAGACTAATTTTCAGCATTGAACACCGGGACAGCTGTAAACCAGTATTCGTTAGGGAAAAATTATTACCAGCTCCCTCCATATACATTCTTAAATGTATAGGATTTGCTAGATCTAACATCCATGAACTAGAAACAAACGCAACGGTGCACAGTTACAACACACGTCATGGTGATGTTTTGCGTATTCCAAGTCATAAGTCAACGAAATATAAAAAGTCCCCTTTGTATAATGCCATAAATCTGTATAATAAATTACCAGAGCAGATCAAACAAATTACCTCTGATAAAGTGTTTCATGGTAGAGTGAAGCAATTGCTGCTGCAAAAATGTTACTATAGTTGTGATGAATTCCTGGAAGATGGTTTCCGTTGAGCAATGATTTTACTTATTTTTTTTCCTCTTACTATTATTTAGTGTTATCTTCGACGCCTGTTCCATATTTTTACTAAGGAATTTATATACGTGTCTTGTCTATATATGTGTGTATGTTTATATATGTGGGTGTGTGTATGTGTGTAAATATGTGTATGTGTGTATATATGCATATATGTATATACACATATATGATAAATGAAATACCTACCTATTTTATTCGTATCACACTGTTATTATGTTCTATATACAGTGTGACCCATTTAAAATGGAACCACCCCTGTAGAATGTGCATTTTTCAATCAATCTCAATTTTTTTTTATTGAAATATTAAGCATGAAAAACTGTATCTTGACACTAACTTTCACAATTTTAGTTTCATTTCCAAGGCACTCTATGGTTATTTTTGTTTCTCAAAAACGGCAAAAGTTTATTAGGCAATTTTTGTTTTCAAATTTGACTACACCACTGGATTCGTAGTCGTTATAAATCAAAACCGTCAAATTTTCATTAAAAAATATTTGTTAACAATGAAGTTACAACAACTTCTATTTTGGAAACAAAGTATTTGTTTGTAATTTTTATTCAGATTATAGACATATTTGAGATCTGACAACACTGTCATCACCAAGTAGAACACCAGTGAATTTGTACAGTGAAAATCCGAAGTCAACAGCTTAATGCGTTCTACAGTTATAACTCCTGAAAATATGGTAATGTGAGAGATTTGTGGTGCAAGCGTTTTGTAATAAAAATCTGACTACGCCACTGGATTTGTGGATAATATTCCCTTAAAATCATTCATTTGAGTGTAGGTTACGAGAAATGTATTCTAGAATAACAGAAAATTAAAAATTCATTTTCAAGTTATGCAGTACTTAGTACATTCTTCCGCATAGCCGCTAAAATCAAATTGATTTAAAGCATGGAAATCATTTATTCAATAATAAAACAGAGAGCAGGACAAAAATTGTTCCCTGTAAATTCTTCATAACTCAGCTAAAACAATCTTTTAGAGGAGATATCAATAATTTGAGGAAGCTGAACTCATTATGCAAAGGTTTTATAATAAATCAACAGTAGGCTGTGATTTTGACAGTTAATCATAAATAAAATAATAGTTGTTAGTTACATGCATTTAATAATGGCTTTGCAATTATCATTAGAAGAAAGAATTGAAATTGTGAGAATTTCTGGGGACAATTATCATAGTGAAAGAGAAGCAGCTAGGATATTTAATCACAGACATCCAAATCGACTTCCCATTGACAGAAGCACCGTCAGTAAAATTAACAAAACATTTAAAGAAACCGGTGCAGTCAGCAAACATATTTTAAAAAACAATCACCGAAGAAGAAATTTAAACGAAGGTGCTGTTTTAGATTATTTTAGAAACCACCCAAACAGAAGTTTACGAGTCGCCAGTTTGGATTTAAACTTACCGAGAGAGACTATTCGACGATGTCTTAAACAAAACAAAATGAGAGCATTTAAACCTAAATTTCTTCACTCTTTAAAGGCAGGTGATGAAGTGAAACGTATGGAATTTTGTTTGTGGGCACAAGGCGAGTACCTGAATACAAGAAATTTTTTAAACTGCATAATGTTTAGTGATGAAGCATCTTTCAGCACCAATGGGGTAGTTTCATCGCAAAATGCTCGGTATTGGGCTACGGAAAATCCGTACTGGATCATAAATTGTAAAGGTCAATATTCCGAAAAAGTTAACGTTTGGTGTGGTATAGTACAAAATAGAATAATATGTCCATATTTTTTTGATGGAAACATAAACGGGCAAAATTTTTTGGAATTTCTAAATAACCAATTATCGGACGAAATAGATGAAATGCCTCTTGCGGAACAAGTAAATTTATATTTTCAGCTCGACGGCTGTTCCGTGCACAATTCGAGGATTGTTAAAGAGTGGCTAAATAACCAGTTTCCAAATCATTGGATAGGACGAGGTAGTGACTTAATTGAATGGCCACCTAGATCGCCTGATCTAACAATATTAGACTTTTTTCTGTGGGGTATTCTGACACAAAAAGTATACAGAACAAGACCAACGAATCGAGCTGAACTCATGCAAAGGATACGACAAGCTTGTGCCGAAATTACAGTTCAACAAATAAGAAATAGTGTAAACAATATTCGGAAGAGATACGATAAATGTATTGAACTTAATGGAGGTTTGGTAGAAGCCACAAAAATTTGAATGTTTAGTTTTAAATCAATGTTTATTTTAGTATCAGTTTTTTCTTAATGGCAATTAATTGTTGAATAAATACTTTGAAACTTGTTTGTATACATTTTGTTTTCATCAGCTATAGAAGAAGGTAGAGTAAGTTCAGAATCTCATAAAATGTGATTTTCCAGGTGCGCTGTTACAAAAGTACTATTATTTATTATTGGGAAACTTCCAAAAAGCTTACAAGTATGACCATTAATACTTCAAGATTCTATCAAGATTTGGTAAAAGCGCAATTGGGAGATCCCATGACATGAGATTCTGAACTTGGTCTACTACTGCGTAACTTGAAAATGAACTTTTAATTTTCTGTTATTCAATTATTCAATTTTTATTTTAATTTTCACTTCTCGTAACCTACACTCAAATGAATGATTTTAAGGAAATATTATCCACAAATCCAGTGGCGTAGTCAGATTTTTATTACAAAACGCTTGCACCACAAATCTCTCACATTACCATATTTTCAGGAGTTATAACTGTAGAACGCATTGAGCTGTTGACTTCGGATTTTCACTGTACAAATTCACTGGTGTTCTACTTGGTGATGACAGTGTTGTCAGATCTCAAATATGTCTATAATCTGAATAAAAATTACAAACAAATACTTTGTTTCCAAAATTGAAGTTGTTGTAACTTCGTTGTTAACAAATATTTTTTAATGAAAATTTGATAGTTTTGATTTATAATGACTACGAATCCAGTGGTGTAGTCAAATTTGAAAACAAAAATTGCCTAATAAACTTTTGCCGTTTTTGACAAACAAAAAAAACCATAGAGTGCCTTGGAAATGAAACTAAAATTGTGAAAGTTAGTGTCAAGATACAGTTTTTCATGCTTAATATTTCAATAAAAAAAAATTGAGATTGATTGAAAAATGCACATTCTACAGGGGTGGTTCCATTTTAAATGGGTCACACTGTATATATATATATATATATATATATATATATATATATATATATATATTAATTTTAAGTTATTGACATACCATATGTACATACTGTACCTCAGTGGCAAATAAATAAATAAAAATAAATAAATAAATAAAATATAACGCATTCATATATAGAATGTTAAGGATACCATTCAGCAATGAAGCCCGAAACAAAGAACGGAAAACCATATACCAAATAGCCGAACGACAACGGATATACCCAAAAAACGATAAATTAGAAAACAGAATCAAACATAAAATACAGAACAAGGATCAAGCCACCCCAACAGACAAAACAACACAATGAAGGACAGCATTTACGTACGTAGGACACCAATCCAAAAAACTAACAGACGTCTTCAAGCAACTGAACATCAACATCACATACAAGCCGAACACGAAAATAACACAAAAAATAAACAACTATGAAAAAGAAGAAGACAAAAACCAAAACGGGATACACAGTATACAATGCTCGGACTGCAACAAATTCTATATCGGCCAAACCAAGAAAAAACTGATCCAAAGGTATAATGAGCACAAAAAGGCATACATAAATCCAATAGTATATAAATCAAACCTTGCAACACACGCCATACAAAACAAACATAATTTCCCCCCACCAGAGAATATAAAACTCATAAAACAAGTCAATGAGGGAAACCGCATGGACATTTGGGAAAACTTAAACATCCATAAATTCAACAGTCATAAATCGCTTATCGAGGAACAAGTACAAATCAAAACACAACAAGATCTAACATTCAATATATTAAACAAATCAATACACACTCCTAGAAACAGTAAACCTAGAAAAAATCTAACACAAAGGATATTACCTGATCCAGAATCCAACTCATCTTTGATTTGCGTAGGTATATTGCCTTTCAAAAATAATTATTCAATGACAGCACGATACTTAATTTTGTTAGTTTTCATAACAACGCTCACAACAACTCACTCAAACGACTGTTACGTAACAACTGTGCATCCAAAATGGCTGAAACTTTGGTAAGTAACTGTCAACAGATGAAAACCGAAATTCACTAGCTTTTTTTTGTGAGTGCTGCCATCTTCATGTTGAGGTCTGAGAGAAGAGAGAATACGGACCTTATATTTATATAAAAATAAATTTATGACCTTATTGAACACCCGGAACTTCTCGAGAGTATTCACTTACATGTAGGTGTGCCAAAAGGACTGATTGACGTTTCCTTCCATCATACAAACTATGGAGTGCACTTGTTCACTTAGAATGTTCAATGAAAAAAACTACATCTAGAGATCACAGGTATAGGCCTGTCAAAAAATTAATTATACACCAAATTCTCAACTTATACGTGTCGTTTATATTATTTTCGCCATTTATCTCTGTTTAATCTAAAACTCTATTTATCTTAGTGCTTTTACTCATTTTCACGAGCTTGAGTTTACTCCAAGTCTTACTTTTGCATTTTGTCTTTTCTTCAAATTTCAAATTGTATATGAATATTTATTATATTTGATGCTTGTACTATTATAAAAATGCTGATCCCGTGCAATGAATAAAAAATAACCTGGCAAAGCTGTTTGTGTTAGTATGACCCGATTTCATGCTTCATACACAGCTAATATTACTATAATCATAATCATAATCTTTATTTCATCCACAAAATTCATACACAAATGTAAATCTTTAGAAATTACTTATATCCTGCAATAAATATATCGGACTAGTCAGCTACATAAGAAAGTAATACAAAAGACAAATGTAAAGTTTTGTTTCACGTATAGTCAGTGGGCATACTTGAAGACTGGCTATAAATCAAATCATCTAAAGGAACAATTCGTTCAGGCCAGTCTCAACACCCTACACAGTAGGTTAATGGACTGACACCTATCAGAAAACAACTACTCCCCTGGCTAATACCACGAAGGGCGTTGGATTATATCCGACAGGTGTCAGTGCAGGATTCTTCACAGAAGTTATTCCTGCATATGCTGTTGGCAATACAACTGCCGCAATAGATTTTCAATTATTGGAACACACTTGCAGACCGGTTTCGGGCTGTTTGGCCACTCGTCAGTGCATGGTAGTGTATATCATCAACATAAAGTCGATGATTTCCGATAATTGAAAATCGAATTCCGTCAGAGTATCATTCCTCGAACTAAGCTGAAGACTACAACAAACAACAGGTTTGTCGTCGCTCCATCTGCCTGTGAACGAGGTAACCAACTGCATATCCAAATTTGCCCAATTCCTCGTAAAAGGAAAAAATCTTTCACGTATAGTCAGTGGGCATACTTGAAGACTGGCTATAAATCAAATCATCTAAAGGAACAATTCGTTCCTTTATCAACTTTATGTTGATGATATACACTACCTTGCACTGACGAGTGGCCAAACAGCCCGAAACCGGTCTGCAAGTGTGTTCCAATAATTGAAAATCTATTGCGGCAGTTGTATTGCCAACAGCATATGCAGGAATAACTTCTGTGAAGAATCCTGCACTGACACCTGTCGGATATAATCCAACGCCCTTCGTGGTATTAGCCAGGGGAGTAGTTGTTTTCTGATAGGTGTCAGTCCATTAACCTACTGTGTAGGGTGTTGAGACTGGCCTGAACGAATTGTTCCTTTAGATGATTTGGTAAAGTTTTGTCATCACACATTAAAATGTATACAATGTATAAAGTAAATGAAATGTATACCACAGCCATTATATTAATATGTAATCATCTTAGAATTTGAGGAATTCATCCACCGTGTAGAACATATTGCTGTAGAGAAACGAATGCAAATCAGATGTAAACCTCATTTTACTAGTATTCGTATCAATAAAAGTTTTTATTTTATTGAAACATTTTATGCCAATATAATTTGGTGAGTTTTTGCCCGTCGATAATCTTGAAAATAATTCATGAATGTTATCTTTTTGACGTGTATTATGTCCATGAATGCCACTATTCGTGACAAACATAAATTCATTTTCTTTCATAAAATATATTATCCCTCCTTCAAAATATCGAAGTTTTCAACCTTACTATCTATGAAAAATATGAACTCAGAAAAGTTTTCCATTCAAGTCGGATTTTGTGTTAGACACTGTATATACGTATCAACAAGATGTTAAACAGATTCCCTTTAAACTTACTGCGGAGGTTCAGGATGATGTGCCGAGTGAATCATGGATACTGGAGGCATCATTGGGGATGGCGAACCTCTCAAGCTCCCACACAGTGAACCATGAACCGATCCCAGAACCGAGCCGATTCTTGATCCCATATGAGAGCCTACTGTTGAACCGTGATAATCCACTCCAGGGTTATTTATATCGTTTGTTACAGGGGACATCAATACATTGCTCGAATGAAGTGGATGCATGTAGTTGTGAGATGTAACATGATCTTCTTCAGCTGAAACAAAACACGAAATGGGGAATGTTTCTCCTGAGGAAAATTAAGTAGTTTTCATAAAAAAGCTCTAAAACAACGCATTTCAAACTCATCATTTCAACCTTTTTCTTTAAAAAATTATTTAAATACTTAAAAAAGAGGAATGAAATATTGCATTCAACATTTAAAGGGATTCGTTTCTATTTCACCATTTGGCAACATCTGTTATAGCTAGTGAAGGACAATGAATCTGTTACCTGTATGAGACAAACAAAGATGACATATTTCAGAGGCGTGCTGTTCTGTTTACTTATGTTCCGAGTTCCGAGACATTCTGTGACATATGACATTTTTTGCACCTAACCTATCTTCCTCTATATAAATAAATAACAAAACAACTGTTGTTTATGTGGTTTGTGGAGGTGGTATTGTACTATAATTTATATGTTGCCTCAATTGTTGATTTATAAAGATAATTTTTCTTATTTTCTTGGAGAAACCCGATGCCTGGGTTTTTGTGGCATTGTAGGCATTGTGAAGATGTGCCTCTGTAGGAATCCAAATGGAATGACGAGACAAGTGTGCTGTCGTCAGCAAAGCAATATATTGGATTCTTGTTTTTTCCAATAAGTCATTGATATACAATAAAAAGAGGGTTGGAGACAACAAAGAGGTATCTATCTATAAGACATCATGTATTTCGGGTATTTGCTTTTATGGATCTAGCCGTGACGCGCGCTGCGGTCCATAAAAGCCTATTTTACGTCCTCGATACATAAATAACTATTATTGTGAGATTTTCACTAAACAGTATTACAAAAACGCAACTCGTGTTTCGCTATACAATGGCTTCTTCAGGCGTGTCATCACTACTAGTTTATACGGAGATGCAAAAAGCCTTTGATTAAATTGATTTTCACATCCTCATTCAGCAACTATCATCATTCGTCTTTTCTGGAAGTCTAATTGAGCTTTTCACAAGCTATCTCTTTGACAGAAAGCAATACGTGGAACATGAAGATTTTCAGTGCTTTTTGTACACATCTAGCTTAGGGGTGCCACAAGGCTTAAACTTAGGCCCTCTTTTACTTCTGCTTTTCATTGATGACCTGGCGAAAATGATAAACTGCCCAAAACATCTGATGATCTAAAGCTATACAAAATAACTGGCAATTCTGAAGACTGCTTAAATTTACAAAATGGAGTCGATTTATTATTTGACTGGTGTTCCAAGAATCATTTAAAACTTATACGTTTAATGTATAAGCTTGAAAATGTCCTTATAAGACGAAACTGCAGTAACTTTAATTACAAATAAAAGTGATGAAAAACAGAGAAAGTTTCAATTCTCTTTTCTTCATTATGATTTCCTACCACGTAGTAACGGCTACATCCATCAATTTATTTACAATTGAGCATATCGAAACGATACATCTTATCATTTTCTAGAAATAACAATATAACATAATTTCCCAATGTTTGGGAAAGAAAGTTTTTGGCCTTCTACTACTCCATCTTGATACAAAAAAAAGGATGAGGTTATCTTCCAAAGAAAGGAAGGAAGTAATCAATTTGAAAATAAGTAACTCTATACATGGACGTGTAGATCATGCAAAGAAGTAACTTTCAGACATAAAGGTATCCCATCAGGTCCCATTGTGAGCTAAGGTGAAACAAAGAAAATGTAATCTATTATATCCGTAGCAGTAATACTGTGAGACAGGGGTCTCCAAACTTTGAAGCCTTCGGGCCATAATAATTTTTTCAGTTTGTTCCAAGGGCCAATTTCTGCCCTTAAATATATTTCTAGACTAGGATAGTCGCAAAATGCGTGACCTAAGCAAACTTACGCTTTTTTTGCATTTCAATTATTATTGTGTATTGTGACACTTAACGACATCAAGTGGCGAGTAGTGGTACTATCTTTTTCAGCTACCCGCTAGGTGGCATTAGGCGTAATTAAATATTTGAAATTACCGCGTTAGTTCGAGAAAGTTCTGGTTCTAGCTAGTGTATTCCGATCACCTCGAGATGGCAGTAATAATTGCATATAAAACGGCTAGCGGCGCAACTGCGAGTTAGTCTGCGTAGGAAAGGCGAAGAAGGCAAAACTTTCTAATGTGAAATAAAGTAACCCGTCAATAAAAGTATTTTGATTTGACTTATTTTTTTATGTGTGATTTGTTAGTATGGAAAAGAAGCGAAAAATCGACAGTGAATGCAGAACGTTCCAAGAAAAATGGAACTTTCAGTATTTTGTGATTAACTCCAGTAATAAGGCGCTATGTTTAATTTGTAATGAAACCATAGCTGTTCTCAAAGACTATAACATTAAACGACACTATGAATCGAAACATCATCAAAGTTACTCTAAGTATACAGGAAGTTTGCGGAAGGAAAAATTTGAAGTTTTGAAACGCGGACTCAAATCGCAGCAATCTTTGTTCACCAAAGCGAATACTGAACAAGAGTCTGCAACTTGCGCCAGCTTTCGTGTGGCTCTTGAAATCGAAAAACGTGGCAAACCATTCACCGATGGAGAAATGATAAAAGAATGCTTGATTGCAGTAGAAATATGCCCCAAAAAGGTAAATTTATTTAAAAGTGTCAGTTTGTCAGCAAACACCGTGGCTCGGAGGGTGCGAGACATCGCAGAAAATATATCATCTCAACTGTCTGACAAAAATGGACATCATGACTGATTGTCTCTAGCATTGGATGAGTCAACGGATGTGTCAGATACTGCTCAGGTGTTGATTTTTATTCGCGGAGTAGATAAAAGCTATGAAGTGTATGAAGAACTTCTTGATATTGATAGTATTCACGGCACGACAACTGGGGCAGATATTTTTAAGGGAGTTGAAAATGCCATTAATAAAAAGAACTTTCGATGGAGAAATTTGAAATCTATAACAACTGATGGAGGCAAAAATATGTATGGTAAAAATAAAGGAGTGGTTGCACTTGTGTCAAAGGCTGTAGAAAATGATGGTGGTTCAAAACCATTAGTTTTACATTGTATCATTCATCAACAGTCCTTGTGTGGAAAATGTTTGGATATGTCTGAAGTTCTAAAACCAGTCATATCAGTTGTTAACTTCATCAGATCCACTGGGCTGAATCACCGACAATTTCGCGAGTTTTCTCAACAGATTGGAGAAAATGATTTACCATATCATACTGCCGTACGCTGGCTTAGTTGCGGAAAAGTCCGTAAGCGCTTTTTTGAACTTCGAGCAGAGATCGAAATTTTTTTAAATGAGAAGCAGCGCCTTTTTGCCGATTTAGAAAATAGTGAATGGACGTGGGAGTTAGCCTTCTATGTCCATTTGACAAATTATATCAACGAACTGAATTTGAGATTGCAAGGAGAAAATCAGCTTCTCCCTCATTTATATACCAATATCAAATCCTTCAGGCAGAAAATAATACTATTTCAATCGCAATTACGTAAAAACTGTTTCACACATTTTGAAACATGTGAAATATTCAGCCACACTACAGAGACTAAATTTCCCGTCAATTTTGCAATCGAAACTTTGAGTGCTTTGAAGATAAATTTTGATACTCGTTTTTCAGATTTTGATGTCATTGCGAATGAAATTGAGCTTTTTCAAAATCCTTTTGATTCTGACATTGAAACCCTGGCTCCGAAAGTCCAAATGGAAATTATTGATTTACGGTGCAGTGAGATGCTGAAGAACAAATATCAAAATTCATCTTTGTTGGAATTTTATAAGAGTCTTCCACTGGAACAATTTGATAATTTGCATAAATTTGCTCGTGGGTTATTTTCTGTTTTTGGTACTACTTACTTGTGTGAGAAAACGTTTTCCAAGATGAAGTACACAAATAATGTTTACAGATCTCAATTAACCAATGAGCATCTTAAATCTCTTTTGATAATTGGTACAAGTAAAATTGATCCACAACTACAAAGTATTGTCGGTGGAAAATCACAATTACATAAATCTCATTAGTGTTTTTGTTTTACTGTGATTCATTTCAACTATTTGTTAGTTATTAATATGCTTAAACTTAGATATTTAAGTTAAGTTTTCTTTGTCATCATTTCTGTCGTTAAGTTTTACCTTGCAAGTAAATAAAACCGAGTAATTATCATTCTGTGTTTTCTTCTTCAACTTATCACAGCAATAGTAACAACAATTAGGTAATCATTGGCTGTCGCGGGCCAGATTGATGACACTGGCGGGCCGGATTTGGCCGCGGGCCGTAGTTTGGAGACCCCTGCTGTAAGATATAGACTTCATTTTCAAAATTATATTCAGAGGTAAAATTCACCGTCTGGTTATTATATACAATTGAAAAATAGGAGGTAAAAAAATAGACAATTTCAGAAGTAATATTACAGACTTCATTCTCATAAAACATGGCTGAAGGTAAGTTATAATTTTTCCCTTTACTCTGCACTGATCTCGAATAGCTTTACAACTGTCCCTCAATTTATAGAAATCTCAATAGCAATTAATGTTAACTGTTTCCTTATATTTTTTATGAGTGTTTTTTATCGTAAATCATTTTCCTGAGGTTAGCACTGAACCAAGAGAGAAAGGTAGAAGTTTTGAATTTTTTTCAAAAGAATAAATAGATGTATTGCCTGATAAATAATGTCATAAAAACAATTGAGTTACGGAGAATATGTTCCCATTTAACGTCAGCATTTTATATGATATTAGATGGAAGTTTGAACTAATGAAATTCACCACCTTCAAGTAATACATACCTCATATCAACTAATCAATCAAAGTGATAAGTCGAAGATGTTGCTCAGAGACTTTTTTTACACTATTTTTTTATGAAAAATATCACACACATCATATATTTTAAATCAGCATTAATCAACAATAAAGTATAGCTACAATTCAAACCAATACATATTTCAAATTCAGACTAACCTGTATATGGGAAAAGGTACTTCTCATTCATATGCTGCTTTTCTTCTACGTCTAAACATTTTTCTACATGTTCCTGGTAATTCATATTATCGTGTGGAATCATCTTAGGCATGTATTCTCCCTTGTACGGTATTGTATTTGGTCCATAACAGTTATCATAATGGGCCCTCACCATATACTGTTCAGATTGTAATGTAGATAAACAAGTTTCAGGTGCTACGCCAGGAGGAGGTAAAGGGTTAGGCGACGAATTTTTGTGACAAAATTCGTTATCTGACCCTGTCCCAGCTGACCACCGGCCAACTTCAGGTACTGAAATAGAAGAAAATATAAATTATGGAAACACAATCTAAATCTAGGTGTAGCACAATCTAAATCCGAATAAACTAGGCGTAAACAAATTATTCAAATTTACATACCAAATTTACATTGATACAGAATGGGCCAAATTATAGAAACACAATCTAAATCAGAATAAAATGGTGTAGCAAATAATTCAAATTTACGCGCCAAAGTTAGATTGATACAGAGTGGGCCAAATTAGGTAAGCAATGTCTAAATCAGAATAAACTAGGCCTATACAAATAATTCAAATTTACATGCCAAATTTAGATTGATACAGAATGGGCCAAATTATGGAAACACAATCTAAATCGGAATAAAATAGGTGTAGCAAATAATTCAAATTTACGCGCCAAAGATAGATTGATACAGAGTGGGCCAAATTATGTAAGCACAATCTAAATCAGAATAAACTAGGTGTAAGCAAATAATTCAAATTTACATGCCAAATTTAGATTGATACAGAATGGGCCAAATTATGGAAACACAATCTAAATCTGAATAAAATAGGTGTAGCAAATAATTCAAATTTACGCGCCAAAGTTACATTGATACAGAGTGGGCCAAATTATGGAAACACAATCTCAATCAGAATAAAATAGGTGTAAGAAAATAATTCAAATTTACGCGCCAAAGTTAGATTGATACAGATTGCCAAATTGGACACTTTCAAAGGGAAAGGCATGTTCTTAAACTAGATAGATGAAAACTCATAGCTGTGTCCGAGAATCAATTTTTATAACAAACTCAATGGTGAAAACAGCATATCGATATCTATAATCGTTTTTGAGATACAACATGTTTCGAAAATGGACATTTTCGAAAATTTGCTGTAACATAGAGGATGCTCGGTAAAACGAAAGTTGAAATTCCCAAAATTATCATAGTGATGTTGTCTAACTATTCCTAAAAAAATCCACTTAATTTGCTTTCTGGAACAACTTGAAAATGCCGCAATGGAAATTGCGGAAAAACAAAAATTCCTTCGAACTAAAAAAATATGGAATCGAATAACGTATTCATATACTGGGTGTTCTATTTAAAAAAATATAATTTTGATTGGCCACGTTCGGCGGAATCACCCAGTATGCGAGAACATAATTTTTAAAGATAGTATTTATCGATATGATTGCAAAAAAAATTGATCAGTTCGAAAAACTGTTTCCTCTGATAGCAATGGACCGAGGGAACCTTGTTGACTCACCCTGTATGTACCTTTTTAGAAATTAGGTAAAACATCAGCATACAGTAAAAAACAGATGATTGTTATTACTAAATATTTGATATTTATGCATTTTTGTTGTTCCAGTTCATTGTTTAAATTTTTTTCATCTAATACTATCTTCATTGATAAGTTGTGATCATTTCTGTAGTCTCTGTCACTCTTATAATAATTATGTTATCCTTCGATTGTCCAATGTAAGTTTTTCTTTTAATTCTTTCTTTCTATTCTTTTTTCTCAAAGCCCACTTAAACTAAAACTATAAAGTGGGTATTCTATTTATTTGTTTATTTTTTTATTTAATTGATACACAAAATTAAAGAAAATAAGAATGAAAAACTAACTGCTACAAAGTAAACTAATTAATATGAAATTACAGTGTTGTACAGAGAGTTGGGAAACCATTTAGTGGCGGTGTATCTATTGGTGTTCTAATATTTTGATAAATTCAAAGTAATTTTCTATATAGAGGAGGTTTTATAATTTTTGATACGTTTTATCCTTAGGAGTAGAATATTAGAAATTTTAGGTAGTGTGTAAGTTAAAAAGCGATGACAAATATTTTTATTGAATTTTGGAGTGGGTAGCAATTCGTTTGTTGTACCTCTAGTAATATAAACTGTGGTAATATAATTACGAAATGTTTCGTTTGTGAATGCATACATACATAAACTATGAAAGTATAATGTTCGAATATTACTAAAATCTTCTGTATACAGGGCTTTTCATGATGAGCGTTAATTAGCCGTTTCTGGCAAACTATTTAACGGATCAACCTGAAAATTCCACAGTATGCATAAGTCAATATGACCTACACGCCTAAAATATTTCAGACGAAGCGGCGTTGTCGCTTCTACTATAAAGTAGGGGCTTCTTTGATTTTTCAAATGGAACACCCCGTATATAATATTATATTATGATTCATTATCACTTTGTCAACAAATTCATATACTATTTTCCTATACCTATTTATTACCGTTTACAAGATATAAATTAATTTCGATATTTTTTTTACCAAACATGAACTTTTATAAATGCTGATAATCTTGAACTCTCTTGCACTAAAACGATCTCATGAAAAAATGAGTGGAACTCAATTTTTTCAAATGGAACACCCTGTAAATTTCAACATTTTTGAGCTCTACATCCAATTTTAGATTAACTTTGTTCACATAATACTATTTCTATTTTGAACCGTTTTCGAGATAAACTGTTTCAAACGGCAACTGACATGGTTTCCTTGTTCATCACTCATTTTTGTAAAACAGATTTCGTTTGATGTTTCTCAATTAGTCACAGATGATACAATGAAAAGATAATTATTAAAATACTCCTCAACCATCGAATGAAACTTCTCTTCAAACAATAGTTTTATTAACGCTGAAACACAAATTGAAAATAATAAACCCATAAATTAATGAGTTAATTTAATCGTCAGTGTATTTCAGACTATGTTCAAACACATCTCAACCTCTACTTAAAAAAACATGTAATCTCTTCAAAAGATTGTCATGTGTAGCGCTTCTGATCAAGTCTGGAGTCAAACTATTGAAAACAGTTGTAACTCTCGATTCCATGTCTTCCATTGTTGTTATTGGAGTAGAGTAAACCATATTTTTAATGAAACCCCACAGGAAATAATCTAATGGATTGCCATCTGGTGTTCTAGGAGGCCAACGAAAAGGTCCATTATTACCAATCCATCTGTCTTCGAAGATTTCGGTTAAAGCTTCGCTGACTGAATGAGAATTATGGGGTGGAGAACAATCCATTTGGTACCATACACGTTCTCTTCCTGGTCTATTATTTAAAATCATTTAAATTCCATTCCTCAGTAAATCTTCATATTTTGATGCATTCAAATTATCATCATAAAACTCAATATAAAAAATTGACTCATTCTTTATGGCACAAAATACATTGAATTGGCATCTTTCTTGAAAACCACTTTGGCGGACAACATGGGGATTTTCTGGCGCCCAATAATGACTGTTGTGTCTATAGAACACTCCATTTTTTGTGAACTTGGCCTCATCTGTCCATATGATATTGTCAAGGAAATGTTCATCCTCTTGTAACCATTCAAAGAAATCCATTCTACGAGGTAAATCAGTCTCTTTCAAATGTTGGACACAGTAGAACTTATAGGGATGCCATTTATGCTTATTAAGAATTCGACAAATTGTCACGTAGGGTATACCTACCTCCCTTTCAGCCTCGTGCAGAGAAGCGTTTGGAAATGCATGAACGTATCCAAAAACTGTTATACCTGTCAATATCATCCACTTTAGTCTTCTTACGAATGATTTTTGGACGGAAGGTTCCATTCAACCTACAGTTTTTTATTAATCGATTTATCACATTATTAATCGGCTTCGGATGTTGTGGATATCTTTCATGAAATACTCGGCATGTTCTACTCGCAATTCTATTGCACTCACCATAAATTATTAATAAATTCAAGAAATCTTCATTACTGTAACCTAATCTTGACATTATTCTATTATAATTGGTAGCTATCACAATCAGTCAAAACCACCAACGAAAGTCTGACGTTAATTGATTTATTTATTTTTCCAAAGCACACAATTGAAAAATATTAATGTGTACTGTTGTACGTTAGAGACCAATACCTCAATGTATACAAATTGTAACTTTTTCTAAGGTAGGTACATACCAATTTCGAATTGACTGATCTGAGACAGTTAAAAAGCTGGATCAAAAAGAAATATTACTAAGTATAAAAAAAAAGGTTGATTATTCAAAATAAGTGATGGATTCAAAAAAACGAACAAGAAAACCACGTCAGTTTCCGTTCGAAACAGTTTATCTCGAAAACGGTTCAAAATAGAAATAGTATTATCTGAACAAAGTTGATCTAAAATTGGATGTAGAGCTCAAAAATGTTGAAATATACAGGGTGTTCCATTTGAAAAAATTGAGTTCCACTCATTTTTTCATGAGATCAAAGTATCTGCATTTTTTGAAGACCCTGTATGAGGCAAATGAAAATATAACTCGGAGTGAAGATCCTCATAGTATCACTCCACTCCATTTCAAATTTGATCGTTTTAGTGCAAGAGAGTTCAAGATTATCAGCATTTATAAAAGTTCATGTTTGGTAAAAAAAATATCGAAATTAATTTATATCTTCTAAACGGTGATAGATAGGTATAGGGAAATAGTATATGAATTTGTTGACAAAGTGATAATGAATCATAATATGATATTATATACGGGGTGTTCCATTTGAAAAATCAAAGAAGCCGCTACTTTATAGTAGAAGCGACAACGCCGCTTGGTCTAAAATATTTTAGGCGTGTAGGTCATATTGACTTATGCATACTCTGGAATTTTCAGGTTGATCCGTTGAATAGTTTGCCAGAAACGGCTAATTAACGCTCATCATGAAAAGCCCTGTATAACCCCTATAGGTATTGGTAAATGAATAAAATTCATACGTTGATTGTAAAATTGTCGGTAAACAAATAAATACTATTTACATAATCAAAAATCAAAGATCCTGTACAAAATAGGTTCTACACAAATTGAACTCACCATTTGAATTGGGTAAATATGATTCAGGAAGTTGACTGGACCACCTCGAGCCGTAATTCGGTTGAACAGTTGGGAATAGTTGGGAATTTGTAACAACATTAAGTGATGGCGGTGTTCCACATCTCGAAGCAACATGTTCCGTGATATTTGGTAGATAACCTTGTCGTATATCTATAACAGAGTCTTCAATTT
The DNA here is from genome assembly GCF_025532065.1 of Leptinotarsa decemlineata. NCBI lineage: Eukaryota > Metazoa > Arthropoda > Insecta > Coleoptera > Chrysomelidae > Leptinotarsa > Leptinotarsa decemlineata. The sequence goes on from NW_027412534.1 coordinate 497,203, forward strand.
CAGATTCTGAAAAGCTGATGTGTATTTATCCCAATATATAGTTAAATTGTGAAATACGACAAGTACCTGATAATTAGAACAGTTTCCTTTGTGAGAAATACTTTGAATTTATGCAGTAACTTATCGGGGTGAACTAAAAAGTTTGTCCTTTCTACACTTGTATTCATATGTTACGTTTATCGACCACCTAGCGACATACAATATAGAGAACTATTCTCTTCACTTGCAAAAACCATTGACTTTCTGCAAATAGATCATCCCAGTGCCGAATATCGGTTGGTTCAATAATTCTGAATGTACAACAATAAATGTACTGAAACTCAAATATCTTCAAACTGGTCACACTTTCATGAGTGCTGACTCATTCCATCACCAAGTGGAAAAGTCATTAAAACAGAAGGCAAAGTCGTAGATTTTGAAGACTATAAAACTAGTGTTCAAATATCAAATAGTGGACGTACGACCTGCATTCATATGGATGTAGAAGACTTTTTGGATGTTGCAGACTGTTCATCCAAAACTGTTCGGACTGTTCGGAGCCAAAACCTCTATTATCTATGTTTTGTGGAGTACATTTCGTGAGAGGTTCCAAAAAACTATTTTACAAAACAAAGTGTGATGGGGAGCGAATTGAATTGTGTTTCCCAACTGCGAAAGCTCTGAAAGAAGGAATAGCTCGGCCGCAAATCAGATCCACTCCGAAAGGAATAAACCCAACTCGAAAACATAACTTGATTCAGAAATTACAAAGGATGTCTGTACCCAAAAATAGACTCAAGATTTGGGAGGAGTTACCGGAGACCGAAGAAGAAACCGGATTAGATTGAAGTTTTTTAATAAAATCAAAAACTGATCTAAAGCAGAACTTTAAACGTTCAGGCCAGTCTATATACCTACACAATAGGTTTAATGGACTGACGCCTATCAGAAAACAACTACTCCCCTGGCTAATACCACGAAGGGCGTTGGATTATATCCGACAGGCGCCAGTGCAGGAATCTTCACAGAAAATTTCCAATTGCATACGCAATTGGCAATACAACTGAAAGTAGAGATGGGCTCAAAAAAACCGAACTGGTTTTTCGCAACAGGTATCAGTCAACTGTTCAGTGAACCTGTTCTATTCAATGAACTGAACTTGTTCAGACGGTGAGTGGCTATTCCAAAGACGCTGCTTGCGAGGTTGGTGCTGGAACCCGGATGAAGTGACCGCTCTGTGGCCTGTGCTCTCGGCTACACTGAGAACTGACAAGTCAGAATTATTTTCCATGAAATTTTCAACAGAAAAAATGCAAAACGAATTAATTAAATACCTACCTGTAAGTAGGTAGGTCTCTGTTTCTGTGAATTCTCCTGAACGTGGGTTTTCACTGTTCCTTCAGGGGGTAGAAATTTTACGGTAGTGTGTTTTTTAAGCACATGACGCTTTAAATTTGTCATGGAAGATTTTGAAAAAATAACCTGCTTGCAAGTTTCACATGTTGCTAGTTGCAGTTGTTTCCCTGTGATTAAAAAAAAATCCAAGTAGAGCTTGATTTTTTATTTGTTTTACACTAAAATTCAGCCTGTTACTGAAATAAAACTTCAGAACCACAAGACGAATGGAGGGAACGTACTGAAATTCGGTACCACTCGGAACCGAACGCTAAAAAGTGACCGTGACGCAAGATGAGACGTCATTCAAGAATAGTGAACATGAACAGTTAAAAAGAACAGGTTTTCGATATGAACTGGAACAGTTCGAACAAGTCCTTCAAATTTGACTGTTCAGTGCCATCTCTAACTGAAAGAGTCGACCTTCAATTTTGAAACGGGCACACTTGCAGACCGGTTTCGGGCTCATTAGCCACTCATCAGTGCAAGATAGTGGCCATCATTGACGTAAAGTCAATGATATTCCAGAATTGAAAATCGGAATTCTTTCGGAGTATTTCATTCCTCTTCCTAAGTTGGAGTGAACATCACAAAATGTCACTCCATCTAGTGGACGAGGTACTAACCAACTGCATATCTGTAGTTTGCCCGATTCCTCTGAATGAGGAAGAAAAGCTTTCTTATTAGTCATTGGGCTATGCTTAAAGACTGGCAGTCAAAAAATCTGAGAAACTGATTTTACTGAATTTCCATTGGCGAAATCTGGAGTTTATAAGCTCAAGTGTCCGAAGTGTAATAGTGTTTATGTGGGACAATGTGATCAAAACTTCTCAAAACGGTATACCGAACATGAAAAGTCCTTCAGACTTGGTAAAAATGATTCGACGTTCTCAAACCTTTCCTTGACATAATGGGTGTTTTTTATAGAGGTATAGAACTTTAAGTTGGCATTACTTTTCAAGATGGCGACCGATTTAACAGCTGTCAAGTGATTTATTCTTAGTTTGGTTTGGCAATTCATCATGAATAGACTCACGCCTGAACAACGCTTGCAAATAGTGCAATTTTATTTCGAAAATATTGGTTCTGTGCGGGAAACGTATCGCGCACTACGTCCATTTTATCGTCGACAAAATCGTCCATCAGAGCAGTTAATTCGATTAACCATGGAACGTTTTCGCACCACGTTTACTCTTATTGATAACTCGCACCCCCAGAGACGCCGTACGGTGCGTACAGAAGAAGCTCTTGCTGCTGTACAGCGTAGCATTGAGGAAGACCCGGAGGAGTCCATCCGCCATCGAGCACAGGAATTGGATCTGTGTCCATCCACTTTATGGAAAATTTTGCGGTAGGATCTTGGTTTGCGTGCTTACAAAATCCAACTCGTGCAAGAATTGAAGCCAAACGATCATCAAGTAAGGCGTAGATTCGTCGAATGGGCCCAAAACGAGATTACCGTTGTTCCCAATTTTCATAAGCAAATTTTGTTTAGCGATGAAGCGCACTTCTGGTTGAATGGCTACGTCAACAAACAAAACTGTCGCATTTGGAGTAAAGGTAATCCTCAAGCGTATGTCAAAACACCGTTACATCCACAAAAACTGACTGTTTGGTGTGCTTTATGGGCTGGTGGAATCATTGGTCCGTACTTTTTTAAAAACGATAGTGGCCAGAACGTTACAGTCAATGGTGATCAGTATAGAGCCATGATTACTAACTTTTTCATTCCTGAATTGAATAACCATGATGTCCAGGAGATGTGGTTTCAACAAGACGGTGCAACATGCCACACAGCTCGTGCCACAATAGACTTATTGAAAGACACGTTTGGTGACCGCCTAATTTCACGTTTTGGACCTGTGAATTGGCCTCCAAGATCTTGTGATTTAACACCGCTAGACTACTTTCTGTGGGGCTATGTAAAGTCATTGGTCTATGCGGATAAGCCACAAACGCTTGACCATTTGGAAGACAACATTCGCCGTGTTATTGCCGATATACGGCCACAAATGTTGGAAAAAGTCATCGAAAATTGGACGTCCAGATTAGACTACATCCGCGCCAGCCGTGGCGCTCATATGCCAGAAATCATATTTAAAATGTAATGCCACAAGATTATCTTTCGGATAAATAAAATTCATGTCAATCGAATAATCCATCGTTGTTTTATTGCAACTTAAAGTTCTATACCTCTATAAAAAACACGCTTTATAATCACAAGTTCCCGAATCTAAACGATACGAAAATTTTGCACTATGACTGTACTCTGAGTCATAAAAATGTTTCCAAGTGGTACAAACTCTTCACAAAAAGTAGAGATGTACATGACAAAGCTCACCCCTGCACATCAACAACCAATGAAACTGTTGAGAAACTGGTGAAAATTGTTATTAGAGACGTTGATAAGGGTGTCGGCATATCGGTTGGCTTTTGCCATGCAATTTTTTTGGTGTAGGAGACTATTTTTATGAGGAGATAGAGAGCAATTACAAAAATATGGCAAGACACGTTAACAGGAATGCAACTGATGAACATTAAGGAAACCTCCACCATGAAACAAATCTATTTTATGCGTACCATGATTCAAAAAAAGCCAGAACGGTTTCAGAGATATTAGGTTTTTGTTGAAGGTTGTGTACAAAAGATCACGTGAGTTGCAATGATGAGAGGCTCAGAAGCCTTAATACCTGTTACCATTTACAATTAATCAAGTTCAAAGAAGTAAACCTAGATATACTGCTCTCTTACTTCTTGTTTGATGCCTCCTAGTACTGGACTCATCATCATCACTAGAGTGACTCGAAGCAAGTTCTAAACTCCTACCTTCTGAACCATCTGAATCTGAATCACTATCGCCTTTGTCTGTTCTTCTCTCACGTCTTTCATCTCTCCTCTCTTGAACCTCTCTGTTTCTGTGTGAACCGCCTTCCTGTTCGAAACCCCTCAAATAAGAAGGTACATCACTAGTTGAGTTGTAGTTTGAAGTTGACGTTGAGGTATTGCGTAAATGGGTGTCACTTCTAGAAAGAATGCCAAGGAATTGAAAACCGAAATTTCAAGGTCTCAAATCTTTTACCTGTAGGGGCTCGAACTAGTTTTGGTCGTTGATCGAGAAGTAGTGCTGGAGGTGGATATGCCTATGTTTCTTCTAGTCGGATCTAAACTAGAATGATACGCCAAAGCAGAACGCTGTAAATGACAGTTTTAGTTGATACATTTTTGGGAATTTGACAGTTTAAAGTCACTCACCGATTGAGCATTGATATTCTGACTACTGGTACTCGGAACCCCAACCACTGAATTCGTTTCTAACAAAGGTACTTTCTTACCGACACATCTCATCATTGATCTGAAAAAAAGCGTATTTATACTGACTGATGACTACAATTGTTCTTTGTTGATCTTGGAAACTTCAACTTATTTTTTACACGCTTTATATTAGCTTCAACTGTATATATGTTTTCTTTTTTTGTAACTCTCCTTTTCATTCTATATTGAGATCTGTATTTGACAGAATTATCGACATTATTGCCTGATCTATTAGCGGCCAGATAGCGCTGTACTAACCTGCTTGATATATCGACATTATTGCTTGATCTACTCGCGGGCAGATGGCGCTGTACGAAACCGAAAATATCAATGGCACTTTTCTAAACAATATACTGCTGATTGATCCCAAAGTTTGGATGAAATAAATATGGTTTAAAAGACTAAAAAACACGCTTTCAAAGAAAATCGAACTAAAAAATTTAAAAATAATTTTAAATAGTGTAGCATTGCGCCATATTTTTTATATATCAACCGCCCGTCAATAATACTAGTATTTTTCGTTCGTTATTGTTAAGCTTATTTAATAGTTATTTATGTATCAAGGGAATTAGGAGGGCCTTAATTACCGATGGCAAAGTTTGCGTCCCGAGGGCCTCTGGCCCGAGGGACAGCAATTGCCTCATTATTCCCTCATAGGCTCATTAATTCCCGTGGTACATAGATAATTTTATTTCTGACCGATTTCAATAAAATTTTGTTCATTTTTGAAACGGAAAAATGTACCAATTCATTACCTTCCCGGTATATTTGAATCAGGTACCGTTGATTATAGTAGAGTTTTCTTGTTTCTAGGTTGTTGCTATGTTACTTGTTTATAAACAGAACTTTGTTATCAAGTGTTTGCGGTGAAAACGTGTTTTCTACCCCAAATATAATGGAGGATATTTTGAAAAAAGCTGAACAAGCAAGAGAATCATTAATTCCATCGAAAAGTGAAGCCGTATACCAAAAAGAATACAAGATATATCTGGACTGGCTGACACGGAAAAATGTTATGCCAAAAGATGTCACTGAAACTGTATTTCTGGCATATTTTCAAGAACTGGTAAGGAATTTTCTATATTTTTCGGTAGATTTGGTAGTAATTGTGTTTATTCGTTTCAGTCAGAAACGTATAGTCCGAATTCTTTATGGACTAAATGGTCAATGCTAAAATCGATGGTGACTATACATGAGAAACGAGATATCACCAAGTTCAATGAACTACAGGCTTTTTTGAAACGGAAGAGTAAGAGTTATAAGCCGAAAAAGTCTGCTGTTTTATCTCCTAAAGATGTTATCAGATTCCTAAAGGACGCTCCTAATGATATTCATTTATTGCATAAGGTAATTTTTTTCTTATTTTCCTTTTTGTGTGTATTTATTTCCTTTTTTTTGTTATAGGTTGTTTTGATTATGGGTTATTTTGGAGGATGCAGAAGTCAGGAACTTTTGAATATGAAGATATCGGATATAGAGGACCGGGATTCCGTTATGGTAGTGAACGTACTGGAAAGTAAAACTGGTGTATCGAAGAAATTTACAGTTGTGGATGAAAAAGAGTTCTCCGCTTTGCCTTTATTAAGACTTTATATGTCTTTGCGTCCTAAAGGTATTAAACGATTTTTTTGAACTTCCGACAAAATAAATGTACATCTCAGCCAATTGGAAAAAACATGTTTGGGAAAATCCCCAGCAAAATCGCAATGTATTTAGGATTGCCAAACTCATCTTCCTATACGGGACATTGCCTTCGTCGCACTTCTGCTACTGCTCTAGCCAATGCAGGAGCAACTATGACTAACTTAAAAAGACACGGAGGTTGGAAAAGTTCCACGGTGGCGGAGGGGTATTTGGAGGATAGCATCGAATTGAGAAATAAAACGGCGCGTATGTTGTCTACTTTGTCATCAGAAGAGGCAGGTATCTCGACTGTAGTGAACAGAAGCTCCAGCCATACAAAAGAAGAAATTGTTTCCAGTGGCGGAAGTAATTTTCAGGGAACATTTCAAAATTGTACATTTATTATTTGTAATGACGTGAATGAATAAAATATGGTTCAGTTTTCATTTCTATTTATTTTTACTTGTGAAAGGTAGAGGGAATTATAAAATCTATAATGTCCCAAGGGAGTTATGACCGTCTTTATTGATAGCGTAACTATGACGATATAAGCTTATAATATCCCGGTCAGAAATAAAAAATATTTTCAACTTCTCAGTTTGATGATTTTTAAAAGCGTGTTTTATAGTTTTTTAAACTATACTTATTTTTTTATTTTACATTTGATAATTTGTTGAACCGATCAAAACCTTTGAAACACAAAGAACTCTTGCTGTTTTTGTTTTCTGTTCTGTTAATATATGAATTATTATTATTTCGAGTAAAGTGGTGGTGAATATCATGACGAAAGACAATGTACTGTTCGAAATAAGATGATCCTGAATTGTTCAATATTTTGTATACGAAAATCATTGAAATATAATAGTTTTTGGGAAATGGATTGCTAATTCAAAACATTGAGCATAATAGTAATAAGAGTATCTCTACGACACTTCAAAATGGTCCTATCCCGATTTTGAAGTTTTTGGAGTGATACAATTTATTCTGATTGAATAGATAAAGGATAGAGGAACAGTAGTCTGAGTGTGACTGAACAATTGACTTGTAAATTGTGATACTTTTGTATGAATATACTCAAAAGTTTCATCAAACGATAGAGTGTTATTTAAGTAGGGATACAAAGCGACTTCTAGCGCATTTCAAGGTCGCGCGTCGTTGGTGTTTCAACTAAATATCTGGTACCCCATATATTGTTGACATTTGCTGGTAATAATACCTTCGTGATGTATCTTGCATAAATGTCTATCGAATATGAATCAATGCCTAGCGTGGTATTAGCCGGTTAGTAGTTGTTTTTCATTTAACAGTAAATTAAATGGAAATTACATTAGTTTGGACTTCCATTGATTCGAAATCTATGAAAGAACAAATAAAATTAGAGCATAAACACCTGCAATGATATTACAGTAAAACGAATAAAATAATCAAGATACAAAATTGAAATTACTACTGACTATATTAAATAAAAAATAAATTAAAAAAGATTTTAAACCAAGTTACTTCACGACGTTTCGATTATTAGTATCCACAATCGTCTTCGGATGTTGACTGAACTATTTCTCCGCGAGATGACTATTTATAAGTCATTAGAGCATTTCCACCTATCTCCTCTTTCCTCAAACTGCTTCACCGTTTTAGCAAGAGTTGACAGTTTTTCCCGCTTGATTTCAGGTTTCCATATGTTGCTTATCTATACGCTACCTTGCCTAAATGCGTCATTGGACAATATTTATGCAGCTTCTTTGAACTTCCTCTTAAACAGTGTTTCTCTCTGTGGATGATCTCAAGCTTTTTATCCTTTTCGACAATCCTCTGAGGTAGGGAAGTACAAGTACTGCTTGTAACGGCTTCTCTTCTTTGCGAGGCTCTTGCTGTCTTCTAGCCAAAGTCTGTTTCATTATCACTTCGGAGTAACCACTCCGCTGAAGATCTTTTTACCCAACGTACCTACACTTGTCCCTGCCGATATGCTCCTGGCTAGCGTTTGATGAAATACAAAGTTTTTTATTGGATAACAATTTGAATTTTGAAGATAACTATACCAAAAACCAATTACTTGAAGTTTTACAGAAAAAAAACATTTGAAAAACTGTATGCCCTTGAGAGTATTGCTGAAAAGTATGGATACCCCATATTGAGACTTCTCCCGTATTTTTGTATTTTCAATCCCATCGAGTTGATTTGGGGAAAATTTAAACAAAGCATCAGGCGAAAAAATAATTTTCTAAAATTTGATAAGAAGGTGATAGAGGTAGTAAAAGAAGAAGTATCTAATATTACCGACGAAGACTGACAGAAAAGGACCAAAAAAGTAATTTTAGTTGAAATAGACTATATGGAGATAAGACACTTCCATATCAATGGTGGAAATAAATTCATTATTGATTTAAATGACGACGGTGATAGTGAAACGGAGAATATGGAAGAGGAATCATCAGAAGCTTTTGAAGAAAGTTTGTGAAGTGTTTTTGAAGCGATCGATTGTATATATATGTGAGTAAGTAGTTAGGTTAGATTAGGTCACAAGTGAGTGGGTCTATTCGACCCTCCACCGCAACCCGCAAGGGTTTAATGTGGTTCACACATATTCAAGTGCGAGTAAGTAGTATTCAGAAGTATTTTCAATCATCACTGGTAGGGGGCACTATATCGTTTACTTGAACTATACCAGACTTGTTCAATTCCATTGTAGGCTATTGCGCGATTCCCACAATCTATTTTTTTTTCTAATAAAATCATATCAGCAATTGGATACATTTCTAAAGCAAAAACAACTTTTTGTCCTGCATAAGCTACATACTATTGTTGCTATATTCACAGCAGAGCCAGTTTGTATAATTAAAATACATCTGAATAATTCAATTCATCACTAAAGAATACACATTGTGTGGTGAAAACTACAGAATATGTAACTTATCGGACTAGTTAAAAAAAGATATTTATATATAAAATAGATTGATTAAAATTGATGAAATATAGCCAATACAATAAATATTTATTGTTATATATAAAAATAGGGATGGACAAAATGGAATATAAAGTGGGAATATGATACAGTTGCAACAATGGGACACTATTCAGTGTTATAGATATAAAAAAAGAACATTATAAGAATGTACAATTATAACAATTCACAACGAATTCACTTGAGGTTTGTACGACTATAATTTTAAAATATATTCAGGACCCCAGAAACTCTTCTACGCTATAGAAAGCTTCATCACTGAGATATGTTGATATTCTAGTCCTAACTGCTGACTTGCTTCCGCTCATATCTATTAGATTTTTCATCTTATTGAAACATTTTACATCAACATATTTTGGGGAATTTTGACCAACGAGAAGCCTGGAAAAGGACAGATGAATATTTTCCTCATTCCTTGTATCATATACATATATTTGGCCATTCTCCATAAATGTATTTCCACTGTCCTTTATAAACACTATCAGGTTCAAGATGTAGAGACAAGGTAGCGTTAGTATTTTAGAATTTCGAAATGGTGGTTTACAATTGTGGTTGAAGGGTGAGTTTTGTTCATAGCTCTGATATTTTTTTGGGAAAAAAAGCCCCTAGTATGTGAGTTGAGGATCTCCAAAATATTATCCCGTATTGCATAGATGACTGTGCCAATCCGTAATAAAGAATTCTCAGTACTTCAGCTGATATTGTATCCCTCAGATTCCTAATAATGTATGTGATTGTCCTGAGTTTTGAACATAAAGTGGTGATATAGTTGTTAAGAATCTACATAGAAATCTGTATTGTTACGCTAAAATCAAATGCTGTTTGAGCCTCAGTTTGGTCCATTTTAAATAGATGGCGATACAAATCAGATTTCTAAGTTTTCTTCATTCACGATATATATCTTTGGATCATGTGTGTGATGCATAAAAAATGTCCTTGAGTTGAGCATAAAACTTTGTTACTACTCTGTTAAACAACGTGGAAGTCGTAAAATAAAAGTCGTTTTGTAAAAGGGAAAGAGTAGTGTTTTTATCAATAATATAACAATAGTTTTCCCATGAAAATTTCCTATCAAGCACAACACCTGAGAACTTCATACTCTTTGCTTTCTATCGATTTTCCATTGACTCTTGAGTAGAGATCATTATCAGGATTCATATTTTTTGCTAAGATTCTAATATGATAGATCTTAGCAGTGTTTAGTGCTAGTCCATTTTTTTTACAATAGTCACTGATTTCCTTTGATACTTCATCTGTATTATCCTTTGAAATAATTTTATGTGGATACCTTTGAATTAAATTAATATTTTTTATTGCTAAGGATTTTTAACTCAATCCTCCTTCATACAAATGTGCCAGAACCCTCTGTTTTACTTGTTTTCTTGTTTCTCGTGTTAGGAATCACACGTTAAAAGGTAAGACCTCGTTAGTCCTTAGCTCGCACAAGTTTATCAACTTCTGAGAGTTGTCGTTCGTATGGGGGCGACAGCTGATTAACGGAAAAACAGATTTGAAGCAGATATATGTTGACTGACTAATTGTAGCTTTTAGTATTCAGTGTTTTTATTTATACGAGTGCTTTGCACACAAGTATTGATTAATTGACATGTACTTACCTCAAAAGATTCTGCCTCACTCTGTTATTAGCAAAACAGTATCCAGCCAGAGAAAATCCTGCATGCACCAATACAGCGACAGACAAAAAGGGTGTCAAAAGGGGATGATTTTCAGACGCACCCAGGAGAGCTAGCACCCATGTTGCCCCCAAGAGTGGTAGAGCTATCACAGAAACCCACAGTAGAGTCCTGAAAAAACTCGAGTCAAGAAATGAATATCGAAATTCATGATTATCTCACCTTAGATTTCCAAATCCAAGCACATGATCTTGTAGGGTGAAAGCTGCTCTTATTGAAAATACTAATACAAATAGATTCACAAATACTAAGAGGCAGATCGGTCCAACAAGGCTCCAAACCACACTCTCGTAAAGCGAAACCCAGCAGCTGAAAATGTTTGAACATAAATTTTTATACCTTTTTACATGAATCAATTATAACATCAAATAATCCCAAAATATTGTCAACAAATTGTGCAATCAAGAGTTTCCATACTTTTATCAAATAATTCTCTATCCAAAATCAAGAGATGAAGCCCCACCACTTTGTCATGGTGGTGGGGCTTGCACACTTTTATGACATCGAGAGCCATGCCGGTGGTAGCCGGCTGATGGTTGGGCCTACCAGGTCGGACGTCGAGAGGGAAAAGTCAGACGAATAAGGTAATCAGGTCCGCGATAACCCCTGCCTGTTGTAAGAGCCAACTGAAAAGGGGGCAAAATCCAATGGTGTTTTGCGACCCACGCCGAAGGATAAATGGTACCTGGGCCTTTTCAGGTATCGCCAACGGAGCCTCGAAGATACCAGGCGACCTCTAAGAGTATTTAGCCTTACATCCACGTAGGGAGCTTCGTGGATGTGGTTAACGCTCCCCCCCATACCCGTGGGAACTCAATTGACCACAGCCACAAACGAAAGAAGGAGGAGGCTCCTTTGAGTCACACTGAGGGTAGTACAATACAGTAAGGAGACTTCGGCGATCCTTACAAAGGTTATGGGAACCTTGATATTGCTTTGGGAAGAGTTGGAGTTAATTTACAACAGAACCTCAGAGACCCCAAGAACGGGGGAGTAATTATCTGAAAAGGATTGAATATACTGCTGTTTAGTAAATTTTGCAGGAGGGACTTGATGGTGGTATCTGTATCTGTAGAGTAGGGAGGGTGAGTGTCCTTTCCAGGAAGGTGGGCAGGTCACTTGGAGACATCTCCTTTATATCGGCAGGTGTAGACCAAGACTCGCCAAACACACACTCTCTTATTGACGGTAACTCCGGGCACTATTATAGGACATGCCTGACAGGCTCATCTTCCTGTTCACACATCCTGCATAGAGGTGTGTCCACTAGCCCCATATTGTGGAGGTGTTTCCTTAGTTGACAGTGGCCAGTCAGAAATCCTACTATTAGGCGTAGATTTTTCCTGGTCATTGCCAGATATTTTTTCGGCGCCAGCTTTCCAGGGTCGCCCAAGGTGATCCTGGCAAGATTGCATCCTTTGGTTCCATCCCATCTCTCTAAGGATTGAGCATGGGGGTAACAAATGGCTAGTTCCGCAATTGTCGAAGTCATCAGGCCGTGGGTGCCACTGGGTCCTAAAATTCCCAGTCCAGCCGCCATAGGCTTAGCCTCAATTGACCCGTTCCTACTACGAGGTTTACACCAGCCATGCGCAATCGTAACATGGCCATTAACGCAACCACCTTAACGTTCAGGTCCAGAGGGGTCAGACCCGTAATTAGTTCCATTGCCGCAGTTGGTGTTGTTCTCATGGCTCCTGTGATGTTTAAACAAGTCAGTCGCTGTATTTGATATAATTTTTGAATTGCCGTTGCTTGTAGAACTGTTGTTCCCCATGCAATGGTTCCGTACGTTAACATAGGTGTTGCAGTGTAGATCCAGGTGACCACAAGGGGTAAAAGACCCCATGCCCGTCCCACTGTCCTCTGACAGTGGAACGCGCATGGGGTCTTTGTGGCAAATGTGGCTCATGAGCCACGTATGCTCCTTTTACTCTTCTCTTTAGGTGAGACTTCCATGTTAGCTTCCTGTCGAGGATAGTACCAACGTATTTTACCTCTTCAGAGAAGTTTAGTTTGCTTTTGAAGATTTCGGGAGGTTTAAAGCCCGTTAAACTTCTTTTCCTGGTGAAAAGGACCATCTCGGTCTTCTTGGGATTGATCGACAGTGAGTGTTCCTTACACCATGTTTCTATTAATTTGAGTCCATCCTGCGCTCTATCGCACAGTGTGTTCACAAATTTGCCGGTCTGCAAGATAACTATGTGATCTGCATATGTAATTGTGTATAATCCATTATTGTTGAGGTGATTAATCAGGGTATCTAGAACTATGTTTCAGAGAAGGCGTGATAAGACCCCTCCCTGTGGACATCCCCTCTTGACCAGTCCTTTCACTGTGATGTCTTCTACATTAATACTTATTGCTCCGCTAGAGAGCATCTGGAGGGGGTACATTCCTGGAGTGTAGTTGCTGGGTAATTGTTGGAAAGGTTGTTTTATCGAACGCTCCCTCGATATCTATGAATACACCCAGGGTGGATTATTGACGGTGGTTAAACTAAAGATGGCTGGTGAGGGAGGACATGAGGAATTCGTGACTGGATCAGTGTTATTTCCTTGCGAATAGCCTCACGATAGCCTGAAACCTTCACCAACCATGGAAGTGGACGAACAAGTGAGAGCTTGCCAAGCAGACAGATCATAGCTCATTCGTTAACACGAGGCGTAGGTACCACATTTATAAGTAACTTTGTTGAGTAATTAAATGTTCTGATGTGAAAGTTGTTTAGATCATCGGCAAATAAACTTTAAAATCGAGGGGACTCATAACTCGCTTAAATTTTATGGAAACCCCCGGAAAACAAATTTTGAAGCCTATAACATAGAGCTAGAAACTTTTTAGACCAGATAGGATTTTTAATGAGATATTTTACAGACTTAGTAATTGAATAGAACTGGCCGATATTAAAAAACTAATTAATAGTTTATTGTATGATTTTCACTATAAAGGGTTTTACAAAAACCGCGACACGTGTTTCGCTATGCAATAGCTTCCTCAAGCATTTCATTTCATTTTTATTTGTCTCAAGAAAATTTTACATTTTATAGACACGTCCAAACCTTAACCCAAACAACTAAAGATAGATGACAATAATTTGTAGTCCTGGGAATATAATCGAGGTTGACAATAATTGTGATATGGGATATTGAAGAATAAAACATACATGATCTACATACAAGATAAAATATATTTTAAGGGATGACTAAATATGAATGAATCTAAAGAAATGAACTTTAAACGTTCAAGCCAGTCTCCAATATACCTGCACAGTAGGTTGAATGGACTGACGCCTATCAGAAAACAACTACTCCCCTGGCTAATACCACGAAGGGCGTTGGATTATATCCGACAGGCGTCAGTACAGAAATCTTTACAGAAAATTTCCTGCATATGCAATTCGCGATATAACTGAAAAAGTCAACCAACAATTTTGGAAAGGGCTCACTTGCAGACCGGTTTCGGGCTTATCAGCTACTCATCAGTGCAAGATAGTGACCATCATCGATCTGAAGTCAATGATGTTTCATAATTGAAAATCGGAATTTTTTCAGAGTATTTCATTCCTCTTCCTAAGTTGGAGCGAAACAACAAAATGTCACTCCATCTAGTGGACGAGGTACGAACCAACTGCATATCCGAAATGTCCCCGATTTCTCTGAATAAGGAAGAAAAACTTTCTTATTAGTCAGTGAAAGAATTCCGATTTTTAATTATGGAATATCATTGACTTTAGGTCGATGATGGCCACTATCTTGCACTGACGAGTGGCTAATGAGCCCGAAACCGGTCTGCAAGTGTGCCCGTTCCAAAACTGAAGGTCGATTCTTTCAGTTGTATTGCCAATTGCATATGCAGGAAGTTTTCTGTGAAGATTCCTGCACTGACGCCTGTCGGATACAATCCAACGCCCTTCGTAGTATTAGCCAGGGGAGTAGTTGTTTTCTGATAGGCGTCAGTCCATTCAACCTACTGTGTAGGTATATTCGAGACTGGCTTAAACGTTTAAAGTTCATTTCTTTAGATTTTTTCACTGACAGTGTTCGAACATAGCCCACTGACTAATAAGTAAATATGAATATATAAAATGTAAAATGTATGAATTATATATAAAACGTAAATGTATAAAATATATGGAGTATGATGTATAAAATGTAGAAAAATATATATTGTGAAATGTATAGAATGTCAAATGAATGAAATATAGATAAATGTATGAATATATACCGTAACAATAAAATGGGACAAATGCTGATTTTCAGCGATCAACTGAGTGAATTCTTGGAAGTTGTAAATACAGTTACTAGATGACATTCCTTTCCAATTTGGATTTGAATTTTTTTGGAGGTAAATCTCGAAATTGAGATTGTAAGTTGTCATACAGTCCCGTATCAATTTTGGACAATGAACATCGTCCCACCGACAACCAGAGATCTAACAGGAATATTTCCTGGTGGAATGAAGAACTGGAACGGATGAGACAACAAACCAGAAAAACCTGTGAAATGGTAAGGAAATCAGGTATGTGGTATCAATACAAAAGGTACCTAACTAACTACAACAAAGTTCTGATGAAATCCAAGGATGAACAATATTTAAACAAATGCCAGAGAGTACATAAAAACAGAAGATTACAAAAGAGCTTTCCCAAGTGCAGTTCCCCGGGTCAAAAATAACAAATCCAACACCGGAGTCTTGGATAAATTCAGAACTGGAAGCTCCTAAATGAGTGTCCAGGAAGGATTAGGTAGTGGCGAAAAAAGTGGTATATTTGGAGAAAAGTAAATTGGCCATAAACTCAGATTGCATTTATCCCACATTGCTGCAAAAAAACTGAAAATTTTACTCAAAAAATTGTGTGTAATACTCAGAGCGAGTTTAGCGCTGGGATATAATCCAAAAACATGGAGACTGATTAGGACCACCTTCAATTCAAATCCCGGAAAAATCGGATAGGACTCGAAGGCCTCGAGACCAATAAGCCTCAAGTCTTTCGCGCATTAAAGACATTAGAGAAACTACTTGACAGGCTAATTCGGGAAATAGCACTGGCTACCAGACCACTGCAACCAGACTTAATACGCCTACAGATCAAGTAGGATCAGGAATCAGGATAGACTAATCAAATCAAAATATGCTTCATTACCCAAGATCTGAACATCTTATTGGCAAAGTCTAGTAAAGTAAAACGTATATATGAGAAATCAAATTAACAAATATAAGCTATAAAATAATGCTCAGAGACAAGAGCAGCGAATTTGGACAGAACAATATTAAAAGGATAAAACCATCAACAGCGACAATTACATAACATTATTGGAGCATTTGAAGGACGAAATCGTGGAAAACGGTCCCATTTGAAGAAAAGGAAAGTGATGTTCCATCAAGACAATGCACCTTGTTACAAATAAATGAAAACGATGGCAAAATAACATGAATTGGGCATCAATTTGCTACCGCATGCACCGTATTCTCCAGATCTGGGTCCCAGAGACTTTTTCCTATTCTCAGACCTCAAGAGAATGCTCGCTGGGAAGAAATTCAGCGCCGATGCGGGGATAATCGCCGAAGCTGAGGCCTATTTTGAGGCTAAAGACAAATCGAACTATGAGAATGGTATCAAAAGATTGTACGATCGCTATAACGTTGTGTCGCACTCGAAGGCAACTATATTGAATGATAAAATCAAATTTAATCAAAACATTTTTTTTCTATGTTAGCTTACGAACTTTCCATTCCAACTTACTCCTCTTTATTAGTTTCATATTTATATTGTATCTCATATATTACGTTTGTCCTGTCACTCTCGAAAATTTAACAAATATCAAGTTATTTTTGCTGCAACATTGAATCGACTGCAACCCCACAAAAAGAATCTCATATATTTCTGCTATTGTTGAGGGATAAAAAATAGTTTACTTACAAATAGTAGTTGCCATATTGATGTGCTCGTACTCCAACAGATAGACTGACGACAACTGCTGGCGCTACATATCCCATACTGTAATAAAATCTCATCGGGCCATGATTTATATCTCTCATCTCAGTCAACATTCTATAGAGATGAACTGCGTCCACCAGCATCCAAGAAAACGATGCTAACCATAGATAATGTAAGCTGATTGCAACCAATTTACAAGAGAACTAAAAAAAATTGAAATATCTATACTCATTCGAAGTAGTTACAGCATTTTTCATGTCATTCTAAAACAAAATCATGGGGTTCTTTATCGACTTTTTTGAGTACGAGGTCCGGCCATTAAAGAACGAGACTGCGCGCCTAGAGGGCGCCCTAGAGGGGCGGGGAAAAAACGGTGTGCGTTGGGTATCTGGAAATCTCCTCTATTCACGTACCAAAACACGTTTTCGTCACTACTACAGTATTTGTGCAGTAGCGGTTTGAAACGAACGTGTTTCTTTTCTCGTGCCAAAAACCATGTGTTACAAAAATCAGGAGTAACGTATCAATCCCAAATTTCTCGTCAAATTGTAAAAAACTCCCACTGAGTGCTCTAAATTGTTGCGAGAGGCCTATGGGGACAATTCTCTATCTCGTGCGCGTGTTTTTGAGTGGTGCAAGGGCTTCAGTGAGGACCGAGAGAGCACTGAAAATGACCAGCGCCCAGGTCGCCCTGTCACTGTTTCAACTCCGGAAACAGTTACCAAAATCAAACAAATTGTGCGTTCAGATCGTCGAATGAGCATCCGGATGATTTCCGAGACTATAAACGCCGATAAAGAAACTGTAAGAAAAATTTTACAAGAGGAATTACACATGACAAAAGTCTGTGCAAAAAAACCTAACTCCTGACCAAAAGCTCTTGCGCCAAAAGCTCTGCTCAGATTTCCTTGAAAGGTTAGAAGATCCCGGACTGATGAAAAACATTATTACTTATGACGAAACGTGGATTTTTCAATACGATGTTGAAATTTATTTATTTATTCAACGGGTAGTCACAACTTGTTATAAAAAAATAATTTATAAAATCTTAACTAAACTAAAGATAATAAATTCAATAAATACATAATCTACTATATAAAAATGGATGATTGTTGGTTGGTTGGTTGCTTGGTAAGTGATATACTTCTATATCGCTCAACCGATCGTGATGAAACTTGACATATATAAGTAATTTTCCATAGAGAAGGTTTTTACGTTATCAACAACAGCAACATAGTACTAGTACAATATAAACGCAATACAATATTATAGTGATAAAAATCACAGTACAATTTTGTCATGGAGAAAAAGAAAAAACAAGTTTGTAAAATCTTAAACTGAACTAAAGATAATAAATATGTAGCACTATAATAATAATATGATATACAGCGTGACTCACGGTCGATGGTAGGTTAGACGTTTGTGGAAAACGCAAAGCATGATTTTTCTGAAAATTTCACCTCTCACATTTCCTTACCTGTTCTATCGATCTAAAATATTTTCAGCATTGCGGCGTTGCCACTTCTATCAAAAAGTCCTAGCAACTTTCCTTTTTTAATGGAACACCCCGTATATTAATATATTTTTGGAATCGCTCTGGTATTTTAATACTTTTTTGTTAATAATGTCCTATACCTATCTCTATCTGTTTTCGAGATAAAAAATAAATTGTGCTAAATATGGTCCAAAACATAGCCTTAATTGAAATTAAGTACATCAGTACTCTCAATTCATGAAAAGTTGATATTTTGATGATAGTTTGGAAAAACTCGAAATATTCAAATAACACAAAGAAATCGACTCCATATCATACAGGCCGTGCTTAAATTACTATTATTTCCATTGTGCATAAAAGTAGTCGAAAGTTTATTTTTTCAAATGAAACCCCCTGTATATTACTCGGTAAATTGAAAGATGGTGAAAAATGCTTCAAGATGATATATCATGTCCCTATACCTAAATCGTCAAGTTTTCTCAATAAAGTCGCTTCTTCTAGAAACATTATTTTTTTTTTAGAATTTGGATTTAGGTAGCAGTAGAATTATCAAGCGTGTAGCAGTAGAATTATCAAGCGTATAGCAGTTTGGTTACTTTTATAAGTAATTTACGAAGAGTTATCGACGGTGTTTCGAATCATCTTCCAAAATGAATGCAAATATCGATTATTCAAACGAAGTTCTTATGAAATTATTCATTATACATATGAACAAAGTGATCAAATCATTGTCAGAACGTGTAAAAAATTCAACCAAATGTATCCTGAATTAACACCAATGAATGAGAGGAAGTTTGTAAGGTTATAAAATAATTTCCTTAACTATGGCTCAAAGTTTCCAGGAAACAACTGTACCAAAAATCAGTCATTTCTAGGTAAAAAGTAAGATTTTGTGGGCTAAAACATATGAAAGTACAGACAATAACAGAATAGGATGATTCAAAATAACAAAATTGTAAACAAAATATCACATTTTCACAATAAATGCTGAAAATGTTGTCCATTACATTCTAAATACTTTAAAATGTTTTTTTGTACGCGACTTGTGGCTGCTTTTTCAATTTCCTGGGGATCCAGATCTTTAATACTCCGCACTATTCGCCATCGCAATTCTTCTTTGGTAGGCACTGGAGTACTGTATACCCTTTCTTTTGAAACACCCCATAAAAAAAGTCAAGTGGCGTGAGATTGGGTGATCTCGGTGGCCAACCCCACAGCCCTAAACGCCTAAACCAACGATCGTCAAGTTTCCTGGAAACTTCCTGGGTGGAATGAGCTGGCGCTCCGTCCAGTTGAAACCACGAATTCCTATATTCCTCTAAAGGCAAATTTTCAAGAAAATCGGTTACAGTCGTCCTTAATATTTGGAGATATCTCTCTGCATTCAGTGCGTCTTCATAAATAAAAAAGCTAATTTTATTGTTCTTCAGAATACAGAAAACATTCAGGTCAAATTTTTCTTGAAAACCCATTTTTTTTGTAACACGAGGATTATGATCAGCCCAAAAATGTTTATTCCTTCTATTGAAAATACCATCCCTCGTAAATCTTGATTCGTCGCTCCAAATTATTTTTGACAAAAATTCCCGATCTTTCTGTGTATGAATCAAAAGGGATTCACAAAAATGCATTCCATGTTCGAAGTCTTCTGCTTTTAGAGCTTGAACTTTGGTAAATTTATACGGATGCATGCCGTGATTTTTCAAAATTCGTTGTACTGAAGCATGTGATACACCTAAATCTTTTTATGCACTGCGAATGGAAGCTTGAAATGCTGGATATGCATAAAAATATGCCAAAACGTTAACAGTATTGTCCTCATTTGAAGTAACAGGTTTTGGTAATGTTGAAGGCGCTTTTAACATGGAGCCATAGTTAAAGAAATTATTTTGTAATCTTACAAACTTCCTCTCGTTCATTGGTGTTAATTCAGCATACATTTGGTAGAATTTTCTACAAGTTCTGGCAATTATTTGATCACACTGTCCGTGTATAATAAATAATTTCATAGGAACTTCGTTTGAATAATCAATATTTGCATTAATTTTTGGCGATTTTTTGAAACACCGTCAATAACCATTTATCAAATTACGTATAAAAGTCACCAAACTGTCATAAGCTTAATATTTCCATGTCTACTTAAAAATCAAATTCTTTAAAAATTATTTTTTGTACTTTGTATTTTTTGTGTGAAAATCTCTTTGATAGAAACACTTCAATCAGAACACCTACCAAAAAATTATTTAGAAAAGTTCACACATGCAGTTCATGCTATCGGTAATATTAAATCCCTGTGAAGTTACTGACGATGACGAAGTAGTATTCAGTCGAACTGTAGAAAGTCCTTCATGACTAACCAATAGTCCTCCTTAAAATAACGTGAGTTGGCGTATGTACTTGTAACATATGCCTTGTAATCCAAAGATTGTGTGTTCAAATCCCATGGACCCTATAATTTTTTTTATTATCAACACTAACGTTATACAAAAAAAATTGTATAATACATTTGTTAAAAGTGATTTTATTTTGCTCGTGAGTTTGCTCCACTTGCTAACGCTCGTTTTGCAATAATCCCCACATACAAAATAAAATGCCACTTTCAACACTTGTAGGTAAAACGTGAATAACTATTTTTCCACTAAAACGGCTTTATTAAGAAAACTTGACGATTTAGGTATTTTAGATCCATAGAACAGACAAGGAAATGTGAGAGGTGAAATTTTCAGAAAAATCATGCTTTGCGTTTTCCAGAAACGTCTAACCTACCATCAACCGTGAGTCACGCTGTATAGTATAAAAAGAAAGCAATATAATGATGAAATAGTATAGAATATTCAAAGGAAATCTTTCAGGAAATAATGCGACTCAATTCAATTTTGATGGTATTTGTGGAGCTGCGTAAGATATCAACCTGTTGATACATATTTCCATTTCTGAGCATTCGAGTGACAGGAGAGAAAAAAACCATTATTTGTGGAGTGGAACGGTATTTTAAATGTTTCGGTACTGGCTCTGGTCTGTCTGTTGACATTCAAATTAATTAAAGATAAAATCTCCTCACAGTTGATGTTGCCAGTTAAAATTTTGCTTAAAAAACATACATCTAAAATAATTATTCTATTCGTTAAAGATAATAGATTCTTCTGATCTCTAATGTTGTTGTATGCATATTCTCCGCTTCTTAGACCTAACTTGTATGCACAGATCCTCAGGAAAGTGTGTTGTACAGCTTCAATTTGGTTTATGTGTATTTCATAATATGGCATATAATTGGAAGACGCCTGAATCGCCCAGAATAAAAAAAAACAAAAATGTCCAAATCAAAATTCAAGGCAATGTTGTTAATTTTTTCGACATTAACGGTATCGTGATGACTGAAATGGTTCCAGAAGCTCAGACTGTCAACCAGAATTACTATTTGTTAGTTTTGGCAACACCGCGAGAACGAGTTCGTAAGAAACGGCATGAGTTGTGGATTTTGCACCAGGACAACGACACTGCCCATAATGCGCCATCTGTGAAGCGGTATTTGGCCGATAAACGTACTGCAGTGCTCGAACACGCGCCGTACTCGCCAGATTTGGCACCGTGCGACTTTTTTTTGTTTCCGAAGATAAAATCTAATTTGAAAGAGACCCGATTTGAATCGATGGAAGCGGTAAAGCAAAAAAAGGCAGAGCTCCTAAATGCCCTCACCAAAGAAGACTTC
This sequence comes from Leptinotarsa decemlineata, assembly GCF_025532065.1. Taxonomy (NCBI): domain Eukaryota; kingdom Metazoa; phylum Arthropoda; class Insecta; order Coleoptera; family Chrysomelidae; genus Leptinotarsa; species Leptinotarsa decemlineata. Next base: position 519,316 of record NW_027412534.1, read on the forward strand.
CAGCACTGATTTGATCAATGGAAAAAACGTATGGAAAGGTGTATGGCGAGAGGAGGGGAGTATATTGAAGGGGAGCATTCGAATGTAGAATAATTTATATAATAAAGCCCTTTTTCGTAATCAGTCTTGTTATTTAATAGCCGGACCTCGTGTTTTCAACTTCCACATACTAAAAAAAAAATAAAATAAAAATAAGTTGATGAAAACACTCTGGTTTCCACCACAAAAAAATACTTTTGTTCAATATTCAAAAACACAGGATAATAGAAACATTATTAAAGAATTCTGAAAATTCTGGTTTTCAAATAAGTTCCAGTTGACGGTTATTGAAGTGACTTCTCAAAACATACCTCGTTTCCAACCATAGGTTTTCGAGCTTTCAGTGCCACGAAATATAAAAGCTCTGCCAGAAATACACACAGAACCAAGTTCTTTCTGATTGTGTTGGAGTTTGTTTGTAGTCCTCTGATGAGAGCTAGTATCAGATAAGTCCCCAACAGAAGTGGTAAAGATATGGAGAAGCAACTATAGCTCGATACATCTTCCAGTAGAGAAGGTTCAGGTATATACTGAAAAAAAAATGCATGGAAAACATTGAATATTTAATCGGTTTAAATTAAATCACCTCAAGATCCACAATATCCACCAAAACCGCGAAAGTTGATAAGTGATTACAACTGCAGTTGACAAGGATTGGTCCATCTGTATGTCCGTCATACCAATCATCTTCCATCTCAGTTCTACATCCAACACGGGACCATTCCCCAAACCTACGATATTGCATAAAACCACTTTATTCATCTTCCATGTATACAGTGCATTTCTTTAATGCCCCCCTTATATTTTTTGAACAGGTCAACTCAAAAAATTGAAATTTGGGATAATGAAATTAATGCATGAATACTGTATTTTGAAGTGAAATTGACAGATTAAACTTTCAAGATGGCGACTGGGCGCCATCTGGGAAAAAAAATTAAATGGAAAGGGGGGTCTTGTTACACATCTATTTGAATGTGTAAATATTTAGTTGCAAAAAACTATGATCTAATAATCATGATTTTTTTTAAATCATAAATTCTATTGTTCTTTAAGGTTTTGAAAAAACTTTTTTTAATTTTTTTTTTAATTGTTTATTTAAAAAAAATTGTTATAAACAAATTATTTTTTAAAATTTTTTTCAATACTTTGTTCTATAATAAGAGTAACTATGTGTTTTTTTTTACATTTATTCTATTTTTTATAAAACTTTTAATATTGTGATATTAAAAAAAAAAACAGATAGGTAGTTACTGTTATTATAGAACAAAGTATTGAAAAAAGAACAATAGAATTTATGATAAAAAAAACGGTTCCATAATTTTAATATTTAGTTGCAAAAAACGATTGTTAATTAACAAACGAATTTTTTAGCAACAAAGAAATTTTTTAAGAAACCATTTTTTTTCTAAAAATCATGATTTTTTTCAATTAACATAATGCAAAAAAAAATTTTCGAATTGCTTATAAACAATGTATTTGTTTAAAATGAATTTATTAACAATAGCTGTAAAAAAGTAAAAAAAAAATTATTAATTAGTTTTTAGCCATGAGACTTTGAAACAATTAAAAAAAAAATGGAATGTATTTTTTATAAAATTATAATTTTCAGTTGTTAATAAAAAAATAGAACATAACAATTTTTTTATTTTGGCAACGGTTATCTATTTTTTGCCTATTAAGGATAACTTCACCAAAGGAAAAAAATGCCAGGGTTTTAGTTTAATAATTATAGGGATTTTTATATTAACTTTCAATTCAGAAAAAGTTATTAATTAACAAATTTATAATTAACTTTAAAATTGGGATAAATTTTTTTTTTACTGCGGATTATTGTTTATTGATGTATCCCAACATTAAATGAATTTTTTCATTCCTTAATATTCACATTTAATATGTTTAAATAATTTTTTTTGTTTTTATGTCAGAGTGACGAAAGGCGCGCGGAAGCCAGACTACCCGCTTTTGGCTCCATTTTCAGGGCTCTGTAAAAATTATAAATAATCGAGATACAGTTTCGGGAGACGGGACTTTTTTTACGCAAATTCATTGATCTTTTCAAATCTTTTTTCAAATTTCCAAAATTTTGAAAATTTTTCGAGGTATTGAGAAAAAACTAGAGCCCCATTTTTTTTTCACTTAATTGTTTATAACTTTTTTAATTTTTATCGGCGCGTTTTCGGACCTTCCCTTAAACTTTCTAGGCAAAAATACGAATCGAATGACACCTTGTTCGTAATTTATGGACAGGCCTGAAAAATGTTACAAAAAAAAGTATATGTGAACTAGACTAATGTATAAAACACACTTATATAATTTACACGTTAAAATCTTTTGTTATCTAAAATACAAGTACAAGTGTCAGTCCATATCAATAATGATGTTACTGTTGAGATACTTGTCAAAATTATAAAAAGCCTTACTGGTCAAATAATTTTTTAAAACTATTTTTAGTTTATTCCTCTCCAGATTTTCAATATGTACTGGTTATTTATTATAAAATTCTGGAGCATAGGATAATGTAGCATTTCTAGATTTTTGTAGCCTCAGACTCATTATTCTTATGTCTTCTTTTTTTTTGTATTATGGTTATGTATGCTGCTCTCAGATTTATACCGATTGAGATTGTCTTGGACATATAATATACATTCATATATATATATATATATATATATATATATATATATATATATATATATATATATATATATATATATATATATATATATATATATATATATAAAATAAATAGATAAGTACTCTTTGATCATTCCCATATTGTACTTATCAAAGAGTACTTATCTATTTATTTTTTGATTTTCATGGAATTATTTTCCAGCAGCTTGACTGCATTAACCTTTCTAGATTTTATATATATATATATATATATATATATATATATATATATATATATATATATATCGATGGAATGGTAAGTATTTTCAATTCTACGAATTTAATTCATTTATTGAAATGGTACACCAATTAACTGAAGATGGCCCTGATCGAAGAATAGAATTCTGCGAAATCATGACATAAACCATTGCAAGGCATCCTACCTATCTCCACAATATTTGTTTAAGTGACGCACCAACCCTCACGTTTTCCGGGAAACGCATACCCAATATCCAGAAAAAAATAACGTTTGGGCAGGAATATTGGGAAACCATATTGTAGGACCTCTAGAGCCGTAGAGGTCCTACAGAGTGGCCAGCCCACTCGCCAAATTTGACACCTTTGGACTTTTTTATGAGGCTCTTTGAAGCAAAAGGTATACGAAACTGAACCTGCTTCAATATTGGATATACGGCAGAGAATAATAAATATTTGTAGAGATATTGACGTTACTGTGAAATATTGACGGCGTAAAATACTGGATAGGCTTTTCATATGTTAAAACGTTCAAGGCAACCATTTCGAGCATCTTCTGAACTGACCTCAAGCTTATTACCTCACTGTTCAGATCGGTCCCGAAAAACGTGCAATTATTGTAAAAAAAATACAAACACAGGTCTCAAATGTCATATATGTGAGTCTGTATATCATAATAGATGTGCAGCAAGAGTGAAAATTTGCTGTGATGTGCCAATTATTAATCTAATAGAGCTGGACCCCATTCAGCCCAACGAATTTCTGAAAGAGGAAAATGAACTTCTGAAACAAATTATCGCTGATAAAAATATAATAATTAATGATAAGGAAACTGTCATTAAAATGCTTAAAGATAAAATAGATGCACTGGAAACAAAATTTGAAAATGCAAATCGTGGAATTCAGCATAAAAATGGTAAACAATTGAAGATTCCCACAAAAACAATTGAAGTGGCAGATAAACTACATGAAACAAAAACCGACCCAGGTACAAAAAACAAACAAACGACTACCTTTGAGGAAATCCAAAACAAGCAAATAAATGTAATGAATCAGCTAATAAACTTACAGGATGATTCTCCTCAGCAAAATATATCATCACAGACACAAACAGAAGTAGACCATAATTTTAAAAATATTACTTATAAACGCCACAAAAAGAACCAAAATAAAGTTTATATCGGAGAGGCAAAAATCAATGAAGAGGGGGGAAAGTAAAGGATTTGCAGGAAGAGATCAGGACAAAAAAATCTGATTGTTTGTATCCAGGGTTAAAGACCATGTTACAGAAAATTTGATAGTGGAATATTTGAATGTAAAGACTAATAAAAAAAATCGTGTTACTGTTACAGAGATTGATACCCATTGAAAAATTAAATTCAACATGTGCTTCAAAATCGGTATGGACTACAGTGTAAAAGAAATGGCTTATACAAACACATTCTGGCCCAGAGGTGTTGCTGTGTATAGATAAGATTTCAAAAAAGAAATGTACAACAAAAATTCAGAAATAACTATAATAATGCATCAAATTTTCGAGATGTACAGAGTCTAGAAACGCACACTAAAAAATTTTAACGTGTAAATTATATAAGTGTGTTTTATACATTGTAATTTTAGTTTATTTTATTACATGTGTAAAACTTTATGTTAAACAGCACCAATAAAAAAAAATAATAATAAAAAAAAAACTGTCGGTTCGATTCCTGTCTCGACCAGATGAAGCTGGTTAAAGCTGGGATGATTCTGCAACCGTGTTAGGAATCACACATTAAAACGGTTAACGGAAAAACAGGTTTTTTAAATTATTAAAAGTTCCACCATTTTGTAGTAGTTGAAGATATTTACATTATATTCTAGGGTTGTAAAGCATTTGTCAGGAGCTTCAAAATTATGTATACCAAGACCCCCCCTTTCCCTTTAATTTTTTCCAGATGTCGCCCAGTCGCCATCTTGAAAGTTTCATCTGTCAATTTCACTTCAAAATAAAGTATTCATGCATTAATTTCATTATCCCAAATTTCACATTTTTGAGTAGACCTGTTCAAAGAATAAAAGGGGGGGATGCACTTTTCAGTGCAACTAACTTGGAGTCTTCATAGAACTGAAAAGTTAAAAATAGTTTTTTTAAAATAAGCTTAAAACAACAAAGAACGAAAAATACTAATATTATTGTGAAAAAAACGACGGGCTTTTGATATACAAAAAATATGGCACAAAGCGCCTACGCTTTTTTCGTTATTGTTTTAAGCTTATTTAAAAAAAAATATTTTTAACTTTTTAGTTCGATGTTCTTTAAAAGCGTGTTTTTAGTTTTTTAAACTATATTCATTTTAAGAAAAATAATTATCCCGTTACCCAACCAATTGTTTCAACAAGAGTTGCAGGAAATTTAATCCTCTACAATATTTATACAAATAGCATAAAACCCATATAAATGAGTAAAACATCGATTTTTTTCACCTTTGACCTTGGAATATCTGTATTTGCAGACACCCTAGAATGAGTAGGTTTCGAGACAAGTTAAGGGTGCCAAAATAAAGGTTTTGCTGACTATATCTCATTCCAAGATACTTTCCCTCATTTGACTATTATTCCTGGACTATATCGCATTTCTTTTTATGAATCAATTTGTTAAAATTTGGGGGAACTTTTACGATTAAATTTCCCGCAAATTTCCACTCTGTCGAAATTTACGCAAATTTCTACCCGAAATCATAGATGTGTATCGGAAAGCGAAAGATTGTCCCGTTAGATGCACGTTGAGAGTGTTAAGAGTTAGATTTTAGTTTTCTTCATCTCCTGAAGACCCACACTTGGTTGGTGAAACGCGCGTTGAGAACAGTATTGCATTTCTGGTGAACAAACAAAAATTATAATATACTTCATTGAAAAAACCATTAAAAATTTAATGAATTTGAAAGATTACATTACCCTCTAACTGTTGACCAGTGAACACACTGAGGATTGGATCGTTCATTGAATACGGTGTAGTTCGAATCCAACAGAATTTGAAGACGCACTGCTACGGGTAAACGAACCCCAGACAAACTTTTATACGACAAATTCCCATTCGATTTCTTCTCCCTTTTAATCCTCTGGTACTGGGCGTCATGCTCTTGAACATTCGGCTCATTGTAATTTTTTCTATTCCAAATATCTTGATCCTCTAGTTCGGTATCAGATAAGCTCTCGTCTTTGAAGGTGACACCGTGTTCAGACTTTGAACGACTGACATCGTTACGTTCTGGTACCAAAACGCTAACAGATATAAGTGGAGAACCGATTGTTATATCGATACCCCATCTACGAACAACTGAATCATCGTAAGATTTAGGTAGCAGCATTCCTGCCTCTTTATACTGAGCGTAACTGACGACAGCCCCATCTATCGGCAGGCTATGTTTAGTAATAATTTCTCCAGTTTCTACAGGATTTATTCCAAGGAGTTTCAAAGGAATCAGTATTCTGGTGTGCTGGTCAAACTTTGACTTGTCCAGCAGGTAGTTGTTGTATTTAGGGAAAGACACCATAGGCCCTGGTTGAGAATTCACATTTTCTTCTAGAAATGAAGACGTGTCCGGAAGAATTACACTTTCTGTAGTGTACTTCGTCGGGGTTAAGTGTATAGGAGGCGGGGCATTGCTAGGTTCAAACCCGAAAAGAGACTCTGCTGTTACAACATCCAAACCTACAACTGGAGAAGAGCAAACATTCAATACATTTATTTTAAGCTTTCCACGCGGTAATTTAGTGTCAGTTTCAACGGTCAATATACAATCTCTTCAAAACAAAGTTGTTGTTGTTGTTGTTTTCTAAAGAGAGACATCTCGGAGGAGAACTTGTAAAAAATGACGAAAATTACTTGACTAAATCTTTACCGAATTTTTTTTTAAATGACTGTGAATGTGGAAGTTCGGTGAGTATGTTCCATGTAAATATACAGAGTATTGGAAATAAACTGGAGCAAATCGAACTTTTTCTGAATAATTTTGCATCCGATTTCTTTTTCATATCTGAACATTGGCAAAGCAAAGAGAAACTAAAACAAGTAAACATTCTTGGATATAAACTGGAATCTTTTTATTGTCGTAGCTTCAATAGTGAGCATGGTGGAGTAGCCATGTTTTCTAGAAATAATTATGAAACAAAAACTTTAAACTTTGAAAAGTTCAATGAGAAAATACATTCTGAATTTTGTGGTATCAGTCTAACTCAAAACAATCTTACAATTATAACAGTTTATAGATCACGTAAAGGTAATGAAAAACGTTTTCTTGAGAAGCTTGAAACTCTATTTAGTGAAACTGCAACTGCCTCGGATTCTAGTCTTTGAGTACAGATTGTGGATTCCTCTTTGTAGTCGATATTAAAATCCCCACAGACCTATTTCTATTATAAGTATCAAAAAATCATTGAAAAATTGATTGAGAAAAGACTCGCCAAATATTTTGAAATCAACAATTTTTTTTGCAGTTATCAATTTGGTTTTCGCGAAAACAGCTCCACTAGTGTTGTCAGAGGCATAGTTGAGGGACTTGTAGACCGAGAAGGTTGTGAGGGTCGCACTATTGGACCTGTCAAAGGCCTTTGACTGTGTTTCCCACAGCATTGTACTCGAAAAACTGTCATATTATGGTGTAAGAGGTACTCCTTTGGGTTTGATTGAAACTCACCTGAATAATCGTTTCCAGAGAGTTTTTATAACAATACATTTCCTGAGCTGAGGCCGATTGATCTAGGTGTACCGCAGGGATCGGTTTTGGGCCCGCTTTTGTTCGTTATTTACATCAATGATTTTTACAACTATACATTTTGACCCATTTTTAATGGAAACACCCCCCTAAAATTTGAAGTTGTAAATCGATTTTAATGATTTTTTTTAATGTCAAGTACTAAAAGGTCTACCTTGGGACAAAATTTGAATTGTTTATTAAAGTTTCAGGACATACTACGATATTTTTTCTTAGTCGAAAATCGGGATTTTTTATTAGCGATTTTTTATTGAAAAAAATCACTACGCCATTGGATTCAGAGTGCCTCTAAACAGGTGTGACCAAAATTTCATGAAAAAATATTTATTATTAATAAAGTTATGACAACTCAAAAATTCGAAAACTCACACAGCTAACAGTCACAATATATCATTTTTTTATGATTTCAACAATAAAGTGCCGCCAGATGAAAAAAAAACAAATAGCGTAAATATTTTTAATGATAATAACGGAATTACATTCACACAATTCAACTAACAATGAAGCAAAAAATTTTAATAAACGTAACTAATAACTAATTATTGAAATGTTTCGATTCAGTGCAACAATTAATTCTAACGTATATTCTAGTAGCCTCTACTAATCCACCACGTATTTCGATACATGTGTCGTAGCGCTTACGAATGTTTCTGATTACGTTCCTTAGTTCTTGAGGACTAATATCTGCACATACCTGTCGTATTCTTGCAGAAAGTTCATTTCTATCTCTTGAGCGGTTTTTTGTAAACCTTTTGCGTGAGAAGTCCCCAGAGAAAAAAGTCCAAAACTGTGAAGTCTGGAGATCTGGGTGGCCACTCTATAAACGGACTACCACGGCTTATATATCGGTTTGGAAAATGTTCGTTAGGCCATTGTCTCACAGCTCTGGCATAATGAACTGAACACCCATCTAACTGGACAATTAAATTTGATCGTCCATTGATTGGCAGCTCGTGAATAGCATCCCAAAACTCTGTGTTTAAAAATTCTAGAAACCTCTGCGCATTAATGTTTTCCTCAAAAAAGAAAGGACCAATAATTCGTTCGTTCAATATCCCACACCAGACGTTGATTTTTTGGGAATACTGGCTTTTACAGTTTATTACCCAGTTAGGATTATCCGCTGCCCAATAGCGACAATTCTGTGATGACACTACTCCATTTGTAGTGAAAGTGGCTTCGTCGGTATATAAAATATTTTTTAGGAAGTTTCTATTGTTTAAATATTCCGCTTGGGCCCATAAACAATATTCCAGGCATCTTGCTTCGTCGCCTTCTTGAAGTGTGTGTAAAAATTTTGGCTTGAAATGTTTCATATTCTTGGCCTTGAGACATCTCGTGGAATATTCAAATCTAAAGTGGCATTCCTTATACTGGCATTAGGATTATTTCCGAAATAATCTAAAATGATTTGATCATTCCTGTCATTCCTGTTTCGTCTTTGTACAGGATTACTTTTCAACATCATTTTTGATACTGCACCAGTTTCATTGAATATTTTATTCATTTTATTTACCGTACCGCAGCTAATACGAGGACGATCTGGATGTCTCTCATTAAATACTCTACAAACCTCTCTAGCACTTTTAACGTCATCTCCTGAAAGGCATACAATTTCAATTTTCTCTCTTACGCTAAATCTTGCAGCCATGACACAAAATAATTCGAAGAACTGTAAGATGAATATTGTTGACAATAGTACACTTAAATCTTTCACAAGTGTCAAACTTTAATATCATTTCCATGGCAACTAAGATTTAAATTGAAATATTACGTCTTAGTTTTAGTTAATTTGCGTGAAAACTTGAATGTAATTCCGTTATTTTCATTAAAAATATTTACGCTAGCTGTTTTTTTTTTCATCTGGCGGCACTTTATTGTTGAAATCATAAAAAAAATATTCTCATGGCTATATCTGTTGTTATAGGGTGTTTTTTGTGACTGTTAGCTGTGTGAGTTTTCGAATTTTTGAGTTGTCATAACTTTGTTAATAATGAATATTTTTTCATGAAATTTTGGTCACACCTGTTTAGAGGCACTCTGAACCCAGTGGCGTAGTGATTTTTTCAATAAAAAAATCGCTAATAAAAAATCCCGATTTTCGACTAAGAAAAAATATCGTAGTATGCCCTGAAACTTTAATAAACATTTCAAATTTTGTTCCAAGGTAGACCTTTTAGTACTTGACATAAAAAAAATTTATTAAAATCGGTTTACAACTTCAAATTTTAGGGGGGTGTTTCCATTAAAAATGGGTCACACTGTATGAAGCCATGTCACTATTTGTGTACTATTGTGTACTATTTGCTGACCATACATCCTTGATATACTCTTCTATGAATTATTCAGCTCTTGTTGATGAGTATATGGAAATACAAGAAAAAGCGGAGCACTGGTTCAGTGTCAACAAACTCATGATGAATAAGGAAAAATCACAAAACATGATTGTTTCTATAGCTCTGCCATTACCTGAATTCCAGTGTGTAAAATTATTGGTCAAGCCACATTTCAAGTTTGAAAAGCAAGCTATCGAGTGCCTTATTTTTACTTAGACAGCTGAAACCAATAGCAAATTTCACTACGTTGAAAATAGTATTTTGCTCGCTCATACAGTCTCACATTTCTTACGGTATTTTACTTTGGGGGAATTCTAGTGATGCCCAATTCATTTTTATATTACAGAAAAAAGCTCTGAGAATTCTTGCTGGAATCGGTTTTAGGGATTCTTGCCGTGAATCATTCATCACTCATGAAATTATGTCGGTGCCTTCTTTGTATGTTTACTCAAGCCTATTATATATTCACAAAAGGGCCCCCTTGTTTCCCAAGCAATGCAGTTTACACATTCATGAAACACGTAACAGCAATTTTATTAGACCTCAACATTTCAGGCTGATGCAATCACAAAAAAACTCCTACGATTTTGAATTGTATAATGCACTTCCTGCCAATATTAAAAATATGAATATGTTTTGTTTTATCCACTTCAGAATATTTAAAACATGGGCGTCAACACACTTTTGACGCAAGGAAGATGCTCGCCGAACCTCCACACTTAATTTGAATATGTTATAATGTACCCTGCGAACTTGTTACAAATTTTTACTGTTTATTTTATTTTATAGAAAACTTTGTACCTTGCACCTATTTGTTTTTCTGACTTGCCATAAATGTATTTTATACATAACATGATCAAATAAATATCTATCTATCTAACTTACCCATATTTGGAGCTACAATTTCAAACGGACTTGTATAAGTATCGTGTTGACTAACCGCCAATATACGGATGTACTTCTCAATCAACGCAATGACGTGTTCCGAACTTTCTCCTGTTAACTCTTTTATCCTCATCCAATGATTCTCATATGTTTCAGATAGGACAACACTTACACTATGCACCAGATTATTTATGTAGTCCTTATCCTGACTGTGGGTCAAATTCAAACCATTAACTTTGAATTCATAGTTGAGAAGCTCTTTCATCAATTCATAAGAAATCAAGATATCCGCTCCATATAAATCTTTCGTCAAATTTGTTGCCCTGTATAGATCGTATGCTAATTTGATAGATACGAATGTATTCAGCTGGAGTTCTCCTTTCTCAATATTTGACAACTGAAAAACGCGCAATAGTAATAATTATTTTCCTAAGAAACATATACAATGTTTATAGCGCGGGGAGAAAATAAAACACAATCATTCAAGAACTGACTGTAACATAACTAAGTACAGAGCATGAAAAAAAGTGAATCAAAACTTAAACTTACACATAAATGCACTCATCACAGAATTCATTGCATTTCTTTAATGCCCCCCCTCTTTTATTTTTTGAACGGCTCAAGTCCAAAAATTGAAATTTGAGACAAAGAAATTAATACATGAATACTTCATTTTGAAGTGAAATTGACAGATGAAACTTTCAAGATGGCGACTGGGCGCCATCTGGGGCAAAAATTTAAATGGAAAGGGGGGGTCTTGTGGTCTCGTGACATTTTCCGAATATCTGTAAAAAATATTTGAGGGAACTTGTATCCAAATTCACAACTACCGGTAGTTGTGAAAAGGATGACCCAGGTCATCCGTCCATTCCGGAAGTGCAAGTGCAAATAATTGGGGAGATGGTAGTAAATCCTGAACAGTCTACTTATTCCGTCGTAAATGTTTGTGAGGTGTCTCCTTCTACTGTGTGGAAACATTTGAAGAGGAATAGGTATCATCCATACAAAACTAAAATGGTACACCAATTAACTGAAGATGACCCTGATCAAAGAACTGAATTCTGCGAAATCATGACGAAAACCATTGCAAGACATCCTAGCTATCTCCACAATATTTGTTTTAGTGCCACAATATTTGTTTTCATAGCAAATAACTTGTTATCGCCTTCACAACATGGTTTCACTAAGAAAAAAAGTACTGATACGGCACTGTGTGAATTTCAAAATCAAATAGTAAGTGCTCCAGACAAAAAGAAATGTGTTTTAGGATTATTTATTGACTTTCCACGGGCTTTCGATTGTGTGAACCATAATCTTTTACTCGACAAACTCTCAAGATATGGTGTAAGAGGAATACCCCTACCCTTACTAAACTCATACTTATATAAGAGAAGGCAAGTAGTCAAAGTTGGGAAAAGTCTAAGTACTGAAAGAAATATTGAGGATGGGGTACCACAGGGATCCATTCTAGGACCCTTCTTGTATTTAGCTTTTGCCAATGACTTGTCAGTGTACCTAAATAAGAACTCGGCCATTCACTGTACATGTTATGCTGATGATACTAATATATTAATTATTGAAAACAATATAGACTCCGCGAAAAACACAGCTCTAGAGACCTACAGAAAAGTTATTATGTGGTCAAAGAAAAACAATTTAATGTTTAATGAAGCCAAAACTAACTTGTTAAATTTCAAGATGAATACTGGGCAACAATATGGGTCGAATATGTTTGTTGATACTGCTTTAAACTGTTGTTTTTGATGACAAACTTGAGGACACTTATTGACCACTTATATAATAAACTTAGAAAAGCCTGTTACTCTCTTACGTTTCTATCCCACCATTGTGGTCAAATTATTTTATTAACTGTCTATTACGCAAACTTCAATTCGCATCTTAGATACGGCATCCTTAACTGGGGCACATCCTCTACCGTGTCTCGTGTTTTGTATACAAAAGTATGCTATTAGGATCATTGCTAAGTTGGGCTATAGAGATTCTTGTAGAGAAACTTTTCAGAATTTGAAAATATTAACGCTAGCAGGAGTATTCATAATGGAAGCTTGCACATATGTCTATTGAAATAGAAACACTTTGGCTGCTAACAGAGCCTATCATAATCACTCTACTCGGAATGCCCACTTATTATTACCTAGTCAACATCGCACTGCTCTTTTCCAAAGAAGTTTTGAGTTTCAAGGCTGCAAACTTTTTAATAAACTCCCCGACAATATCAGAAATTCTGAAAATGTACACATTTTTAAATTAAGACTGAAGCAACTTCTTCTGTCAAAGAACTGCTACAGTATTGATGACTTTTATTTGTAATCCAATACTTTATGTGTGTATAGGAAACAATTATTTATTATTATATTTGTGGTATACATCTGTGTATGTTGTATATGTGTGTGTATATATAAATGTGTGTATGTATATGTATATACACACATCGGAAAAGTTTAGGGATATTTTAAAAAATGGCAATAATTTTTTTTAGATCGCTTTAGGGAAAAAAAAGTTGACGGGTGATTATTAAACGAATGTAACTTACAACAAAATTTATTAAATGGTCAAAAATACTGAGTGCGCATATAAGCAAAACTAAAAAAAATATGGCTCTTTTTTGGCACCCCGAAAAAAAATCATAATACAAAAAAAATTGGAATCAGTACAAAGTATGGCCTCCACGCTGGTTTATTACGGCCCTACATCTATCGTGCATCGACAAAATGAGATTGTCAATGTCTTGTTGAGGTACATTTGCCCATTCAGCGATTAAAAGCTCTCTCAATTGAAACGTTGTGTGAATGTTCCCCATATGCGGAGTAATTCTTCGTTGAAGCATGTCCCACACATGCTCGATGGGGTTGAGGTCCAGTGATTGTGCTGGACATGGCAATACATCAACTCCTTCGTTGGTGAGCCAGTCAGTCACTAGACGCGCGACATTTGGACGAGCATTATCGTGCATTAGGTGGAAGTTTTCACCAACAGCACCAGCAAACGGACGGACGATAGGTAGAAGAATGGTGTCGAGGTACTGTCGAGCTGTGAGGGAGCGATTTGGAAAAACGAGATCGGTTCTGCCGCCGATCATGATTCCGCCCCATAGCATTACTGTACCACCTCTGTATGTGTGGACTTTCTGGACGTGTCTCAAACGTTCATTATTTCCAGGTCGTCTTACTCGACGAGAATCTGGATGAAATCCAAATCTGGATTCGTCTGTAAACAAAACTGTGGCCCAATCATTTGCATCCCAGTTTTGATGTTCTTGACACCATTCTAATCTTCTACCGCGATTGCCTCTCGACAAAGGTGGACATCTAAGTGGCCTTCTGTTGTGGAGATCTGCTTCATGCAATCGATTTCTGACAGTATCACGACCAATGGTTACCTGGTGCGTCTGCTGCAACACGTTAACCAACTCAGGTGCTGTGATTGTCGGTTGTCTTCTTGCGGTTAAGACCAAAAATCGGTCTTGAACTGCAGTTGTAGCGCGTCCTCGCCCTGGATGTTGTTCGGCTGGACTGCCAGTTTCACGGAAACGCCGCCACAATCGACTGATAACACTTTGGGAGACCCCCAAACGAAGAGCTACATCATTTTGTCGCATGCCACCTTGAAGAAGCCCTACAGCTCTATTCATCTCAGCCAATGGTAAGTGATGGCGTTCCATGTTAAAGCACAATATTTCCAGTTTAATTGCTGAGCAAGAACTGCATAGAATGTACAAAGTCGACAGTTTCAGATTATCCATTTTAGCTGAAAACCTACAGTTTGTAAAAAACTTGATAAAAGATTAGTTACCGTTTTTGCAGGCTTTGTTCAACCCATAGAAATCTACAGGGTGGTCGAGTGTACCAATTTTATCGAAATTAAAAGACCTCATGCATTTATTTTTATGATATTTAGTATGTTATAAAAATATCCCTAGACTTTTCCGATGTGTACATATATACATATATATTTATTTAATTTTTTTTACACATTCTTTTTATTTATACCTTTGTGACATTATTTATTTCGTATAGTTTACTTCTGCTCCTGTGGTTATACAAATCAATCTGAGTAAATAAAGAGATTATTATTATTATGAATGTACAATTTTTTTAAACTGCAATGTTCCTCACCTCACCTCACAATGTTCCTGCACCAACCCTCACGTTTTCCGGGAAACACATACGACTGTATTTGAATATGCTGGAAACTACTGTTGACCCTGTTGACATTGACGTTACTGTATTCGCAAATGTTCGGAGTGAAATATCGGATAGACTGTTTAAGAAGTTCAAGGCAACCACTTCGAGCATCTTCTGAACTGACCTCATGTCATGTCAATGTGTTTGTCTTCAGGAAATTATTAAATGTTCCGCCTTTTTGTCGCAGCTGAATATATTGACTTCATATTCTCTATATTCTAGTCTCTAGTTTCGAAAGTTTTAATGAACTTGAATTGAAAAATCTTACAGGAATTGTTAATAGATTGGAGAATAAATCTGGAACAGAAATCTTAGATATCAAGTTTATTAAAGCTACGTTTGGAGTCATTGGTCATGTTTTGTTACATTTTATAAATATCTCTCTACAATATGGGCAATTTCCTGAGCAACTGAAAACTAGCATAATAGTACCTGTTCCCAAAGTAAAAAATACTAATAAAACAGGATAATTCCGTCCAGTTTTAGGAAAAATCATTCTTGTGAAACGGCTTTACAACTTACGATTAGTAAATGGACTTAATCTATTGACAACGGAGATTATGATGTAACAGTATTCTTAGACTTAAGAAGAGCTTTTGAGACAATTGACCGTAATATATTAATGAAAAAAATTGGAAGCTATAGGTCTTAAAGGAGCAGCGCTAGGATGGTTTAAGGACTACTCATCTCCTATTGAGGCCAAATTTGGGGTACCTCAAGGAAGTGTCTTGGGCCTTTACTATTTCTTATATATATTAATGACATCAGTTTATGTCAAAATTGTGACTTTATGAATTTATTTGCTGATGATACAATGTTAAAAACATCTCAAAGATTTAGAGATAGCTTTGACAAAAATGAAAACAAAAGCCATGATTCTGACCACAGCATATAAATATATAAACATAAATTACTATTATTTTGAAATTAATAAAGAAAAATTATAATTTGTAACCGAAATTAAATACCTGGGATTCATGTAAGACAACTGTTCATCTTATGATGCACACTTCTAATACATAACTAAAAAAATATCAAAGAAACTTTACTTTTTTACTCGAATCTCTTATCATTTGTCAGTTTCTTCCAAGGTCACTATATATAACACAATCATTCAGCCTCATTTCGAATATTGTAGTACATTACTATATGGGTGTGATCGAAACAAAATTTCGACTTTACAAAAACTACAAAATCGTGGAATCAGAGTCATACTAAAATGTAATCATTATACAAGCAAAAAGTTTATGCTCGACGCATTAAAATGGTTATCAATACAAGAAAGGTTCTATAGATCAGCAATGATATGCAATGATATTTTAAGACTATTAATAATATGTTACCATCTTATTTTGATGAATTCATTACTTATCGTGATAGTACTCACAACTACGAGACAAGACAAAGTTATCTTTTTCAGTTGCCAAGATGCAGATTGACCAGCTCAATGAAAATATTGGTTTATAAATGTTTAAACCATTTTAATAAGCTGCCAAGAGACATAAAACAAAGCGAAAGTATTTATATATTTAAATCTAAACTAAACAACTATATTAAAACAAACACAATTTTGTAGGAAAAGATTGAATGATGCAGAACATCAGTAGTCTTAAACCTTTACGTTTATTATCATGTATCAGTATGTTTTAAACTTATTACCTCATATTATTGGGTTTAATGTCATTGTAGTCAGGCTATTATTAAAAGTTCCGCCCTTTTGTAGTAGTTGAAGATATTGACATTAAATTCTAGGGTTGTGAAGCATTTGTCAGGAGCTTCAAAAAGATGTGTCACAGGACCCCCCTTTCCATTTAATTTTTTTTATCAGATGGCGCCCAGTCGCCATCTTGAAAGTTTCATCTGTCAATTTCACTTCAAAATGAAGTATTCATGCATTGATTTCATTAACCCAAACTTCAATTTTTTTTAGTTGACCCGTTCAAAAAATAAAGGGGAAGGGACAATAAACAAATGCACTGTATGAAAACTGTGTATCTGAAAAACTAATTTTAGTTCTTAAAAAAGTTAGTATCAAAGAAAAATCAACTCCTGCGTTCTGAAGAAAATTCTGTAATAACTCACCTGTTCTCGAAGTTCAACAAATCTTTCAGACGTGCAGTTGAACATATCCGGTTCTTGCCAACCACCCAAATCGTTGTCACAGCTTCTAGAAGCTTTCCCGTGGGATCCTCTAGGACAAGTTTCGATAGCACTAGATCCAAATACTGTTCTGGGCCACCAAATATCATTCGACGCAGATCGTGGACATCCATCGTAAACGACTACAAAGAATAATTACAATTTTTGACCACTGGCGTCCTCTTTCGAGTGACCATTTACCTTCACAACCCTTGAGAGTTATCTCCGCATAGGTATTTGGGCAAGAGTCGCACTTCAATCCGATAACCCCGTCTCTGCATTTGCACTGTCCACTTTCGTGATCACACTGAGTGCTGTAGGACCCGACGTTGTAACAGTCGCAGGGTAAGCATTCTGTAGATTCCTTGGGCTGGTAATGGTTTTCTCTACAGTGACACTTCCCGGTTTTCTTGTCGCAATCTGGATTGTAACCAGCTTCTGTGTTGCACTGGCAAGGCCCGCATACGGGATATCCCCACCAGCTGGCAGGACAAGGCTGTGACTGTTTACTCTCACAATACTCACCCGAGAGTACAGTAGAATTGCAGTCGCACCTGTATCCTTTCATTTCCCCGTGATCTTCGATGCATGTACCACCATTTTGACAGGGATTTTCCTGGCACACCGGAGCACATAATGGCCCTACATAACCTTCGTTACATTCACAGTGGGAACGGCCCCAGTCGATAATGCACTGAGAAGAAGCAGGACACTCTGTTTGACATTCATTCAAGGAGAAGCAACCGTCTTCAACATTTTCTTTCACGGTAGGCCTATTCAGAGTAGCCTGCTGATTTCCAATTCTAACATCTTGTACACAACCTGAAAAAGATATTTATTTATTCATTTATTCATATATATATATATATATATATATATATATATATATATATATATATATATATATATATATATATACCGGGTGTCCCACATTTTATGTGAAAGGCAATATCTGGTTTGTTGAAGGAGATACACAAAAATGTTTCGTACAAAAGTTTTAGGAGTTCATGAGAGCTATATTTTGATATAATTTTTAAATATACAGGGTGTTTGGTGTAGGTGCTACAGACCAAAATTCCATTTTTTAAAATAGAACGCCCTGTATATTATTACATATTCAGATGCTACGTTAAATTCTGATATCATTTCGTGTTTGGTTTTTAAAATTCGGTTACGGCGTTGTTGAGTTATTGCTTAAAATGTAAGATCTTGAGAACGACTATTATTTTTAAAATATCTCATACAATTATTCTCTCTGCATCAGATCACATGAAAATTAGTCAAAATTTTGGGTGTTCGAAGTAATGGTTTCAATTTTGAGTTGTGGAATTCAGTCAGGAATCATTTTGAATATGAAACAATTGCGAAATTGAAAGAGATGTATTCGAAAACAAATCTTTAATTAATAACAATGTAAATAATATAACTTGATAAATCATTTCATAAGAATGGTAGGTACCTAGAAATAAGTCATAAAAATTGTTCGAAGTGATGCCCATTAGATATTATACAGGGTTCGAAACGTCGAATCACTTCTCTCGTACAAGTCGCTCTTATAATATTAGGCGTAATATCACTGCACGCTAGTCGAATTTTCATTTTCAGATCATCCACATTCAAAGGGGGAGTAGTGAAAACAATATCTTTTAAATAACCCCATAGGAAAAAATCAAGCGGTGATAAATCTGGGGAACGAGCCGGCCACCGAATTGGACCCTTATTACCAATCCATCTATTTGGGTACGTTCTATCCAGATATTCAGTAACAACCTGTGAATTGTGAGGAGGAGCACCATCTTGTTGCCACCAAATTCCTTGTCGTTCTGCTATGGGAATATCTTCCATCAACTGGATCAAATCATTTTCTAGAAAATGTAAATATCGCAATCCATTGAGATTTTCATTGAAAAAGTAAGGTCCTATGATGCGGCCATTGAACAATCCACACCATACATTAATACCCCAAGTAGTTTGAAAATTACTTTCGCGGACCCAGTGGGGATTTTCTTGAGACCAATAGTGACTGTTATGTCGATTCACAACTCCATTATTGTGGAATCGCGATTCATCGCTCCACAAAATTTGACTGAATATGTTAGGACTTTCATGTAATATTACCTGAATACAAGCAATGAATTCAAGTCGTCGTTCAAAGTCCGTGGGTTTCAAACCTTGTACCAACTGAATTTTGAATGGGTGGTATTTATTTTCTTTCAGAATTCTCTGTACATTAGATTTACTCACACCGACTTCTTCTGCAAGAGTACAGATAGAAACATGTGGATGAATAATAATATAAGCCAACACATTGATCTCTAAATCTTCAGTTCTAACAGATCTCGTATGATGACGATGCTTTACAGTAGAAGGAAATGACCCAGTTCGCAATTTTTCTACAACTCTCGAAAAAGTCATTCGTGACGGAATGGGTCTGTCTTGAAAACATTTTTTGTAATAGACGTGCTTGACGGCAGTTTTTCTGACATATTCTCCAAAAATTAATAACATATCAATGCAATCACTTGGACTAAACGCGAAATGCATACTGGAGTTTTCGCACAAAGAACACAGTTACTGTTTTGCAAAGAATCACTGAATCGAACTGACAAGTAGATACAATTCAACAACATTTGTTACTATGGCATCAACAAGCATAAGCTACTTGATGAAATTGTGCAATATAAAGCAATTCACCATCAAGTTAGTCACATTCTCAAGAATTTCAATATTATATTCAACTGATATCGATATCGTATCGTAGAGGTGAGAATAATGGTTTGTATTCAGTAGTAGTCTAGTTTAATTTAATAAAAGATATAGACTGGATTCGCGTACGAGTAAATAAGTTTTTTTGAAACTTTATATTTAAGGGAAAGTGCAATAACTCAACAACGCCGTAACCGAATTTCAAAAACCAAACATGAAATGATATCAGAATTCAACGTAGCATCTGAATATGTAATGATATACAGGGCGTTCTATTTAAAAAAATTAAATTTTGGTCTGTAGCACCTACACCAAACACCCTGTATATTTAAAAATTATATCAAAATATAGCTCTCATGAACTCCTAAAACTTTTGTATGAAACATTTTTGTGTATCTCCTTCAACAAACCAGATATTGCCTGTCACATAAAATGTGGGACACCCGGTATATATATATATATATATATATATATATATATATATATATATATATATATATATATATATATATATATGAAGTGCGCACCATACGGGAAACTTTTTTTTCGAAAAGTTGAAGTTTAACTTCGGCACTTGTTTGTGTTTTAGATTTAATTTAAATTGATACGGCCAACTGCGACCCACTGACGTTCAGTGTTTGTCAAATTCAACTCTTTTTGCTTTCTAGATCGAATTTAACATAAATTTACTTGGAAAAGTTGTGTCTACGGCAATTTTATATCCATATGCCAAATTTTATGCAACTAGGATAAAGTTAACGTTTTGCTTATTTTTGACAGATATCCCCTTTATTTTAAAAAACATGTTCGGTTAATTGTCATCAATTCATTTATACATAACAAACTCATCGTGGAGTTTAACTTTTCTGATACATTTTCACTTATACGGACATTTTTAGAGAGAAATTAAAAATTTGCTATAAAAATTTGAACATGACTGGTGCAAAGTTTTAATCACTTGGCTATTTTGTTAAACAAACCTTTGATTTCGACAAAGCAGAGGCAACTAAAAAAATGCAAATAATTTCGTTAGAACTATTATTACGTCATCAAGCTAATACCATAGGTCGTATTTAATATTTAAAGGCATATTATCTAAAACTTCACTAACCTCATTATTTAAAAGGTTAAGATGCCCGACGGATGATAAGTTTTCCCTAAAGAAAAATGGCCCAATAATTTGAGCCATTAGTTTTAAAGGAATACTGATCACCACATTCAACTGTGAAATTGGGATTTTCTTGGGCCCACCATCGGCAATTTTGAGAACTTACCGTTCCATTTGAAGAGAACGTTGCCTCATCTGTCCATAAAATTTTATACAGAAACTTTACATTTTCTTCTCTCTCTCCTTGAAACAAGAATGAAAACCCCAAACGGTCATCAAAATCTCGTTCTTTTAATGTGTTAATAAATTTTAGCTTGTAAGGCCAAAATCTATGTGAAAATGTATCAGAAAAGTAAAACTCCACGATGAGTTTGTTATGTATACATGAATTGATGACAATTAACCGAACTTGTTTTTTAAAATAAAAGGGATATCTGTCAAAAATAAGCAAAACGTTAACTTTATCCTAGTTGCATAAAATTTGGCATATGGATATAAAATTGCCGTAGACACAACTTTTCCAAGTAACTTTTTGTTAAATTCGATCTAGAAATGCACTTTTTCAATTTTTTTCAACAAAAAAAGTTGAATTTGACAAACACTGAACGTCAGTGGGTCGCAGTTGGCCGCATCATTTCAAGTTAAATTTAAAGCACAAACAAGTTCCGAAGTTAGGCTTCATTGAAACTTTTCGAAAAAAAAGTTTCCCATATGGTGCGCACTTTAATGGTGACTCCTCAAACTGAGTTCAGTTTGAGGAGTGCCAGAAGATGACAGTACTACCAACTGTCGAAAGCGCTCGCAGATATTAATGAAAAAAGTACTCACTTTTTCCCGGGGACAAAATGAATTTCATAAAAAGTGACACTTGTTACCTGTCATCAGAGATAAAATGTCAAAATTTTTTTCCGTCATAGAAAAAAAAACATTTTTTTTGTCGGCCCTTGTTATTATTATATATATATTTTATTTGATTTGAAAGGGTTATATTTTTAGGAGTGAATAATTTTTGGGAAAGAAAGTTTTTGGCTTTCTACTAGTCCATCTGATACAAAAAAAATGGATGAGAGAATCTTCCAAATAAGGGAAGGAAAATAGTCAATTTGAAAATAAGTAACTCTATACGTGGATGTGTAGATCATGCAAAGAAGCAACTTTCAGACACAAACTGAAAGAAAGTCCTCCTGAAACAGCTACTTTCATATAAACATTGAATTACACGAAAGAAAAAATTCTTTCGAAACAAATACTTCTATATGAACACTGAATTATACAGAAGATACTTTTCTCTATTCAGTTTGTATATCGAACATTTGTTGAGGAATAAGAATCAGATATCATTCACATGAGTTCTACTTTAAATAAATGGTAACGAATTGAACTTACATGGAACACTGTCATCCTCAATGGTATACACCGTGTTTCGCCTTAAGACACTTGCTCTAAGGCTCTTCAGTATTAAATTGGATAACATTATAGAAAATACACACACTTCATTCATGAATTGAGATTTTGAATGTAATTATGATGTCATCGATGACATAAGCAGATCAAGCTTATTCCGTGACATTCAAAATCGTAATTCATGAATGAAGTGTGTGTATTTTCTATAATGTTATCCAATTTGGTACTGAAGAGCCTTGGAGCAAGTGTTTTAAGGCGAAACATCGGTGTATATCAGTGAGGATGAAAGTGTTCCATGTAAGTGCAATTTGTTACCATTCATTTAAAGTAGAACTCATGTGAATGATATCTGATTCTTATTCCTCAACAAATGTTCGATATACAAACTGAATAGAGAAAAGTATTTTCTGTATAATTCAGTGTTCATATAGAAGTGTTTGTTTCGAAAGAATTTTTTCTTTCGTGTAATTCAATGTTTATATGAAAGTAGCTGTTTCAGGAGGACTTTCTTTCAGTTTGTGTCTGAAAGTTACTTCTCTGCATGATCTACACATCCATGTATAGAGTTACTTATTTTCAAATTGATTACTTCCTTCCTTTCTTTGGAAGATTCTCTCATCCATTTTTTTGTATCAGATGGAGTAGTAGAAAGCCAAAAACTTTCTTTCCCAAAAATATATTTTATGTTAATTTTTGACCATTATTTTACTGTTAAATTTCAGATTGTTTCAATTCTCAGGCCTGCTTTGCCAACAAAATACAAAATTTTCTGACAATAAAACATGTCTGACTCTCAACGAAAGATAATTCGAACAGTTTCATTTCAACGTACCTTCAAGATAGTTGTAACCTGCATTCAAACTCGTGTAGGTATTGTCTGGACCACCAATGAGAGTCTTTCCCACATACAATCCTTGTATCTTCTCCGAAAATGGTAAAACTGCTACACTTTCTCCGTAATCGAGCGACAATTTGATTTCCGTTCCAATCCACGTCACCTCTATATGATGCCATTCACCGTCAGACACAAACTTCGTCGTCAAAACCAACGATTCTCCGTTGTAAGTGTAGTGGAGAAGCCCCTTACTCAACGAAATCACAGCGGAACTATTCTGACCGATTTGAACGGACATTAAAAACGTATCTTCTTGCAACGTCCTGACCGAGAGGGCGTTCAGCCAAGGCAGTTGTATAGGTCTCAGGAGGGGATTGAACGAGAGCGTCCCGTCACCGGAAAAATGCCACGGAGTACTGATGGTTTCGCTGCAATCCCTACCGCCGAAACCCTCAGGACAAGTGCATCGATACATCGACCACCCTTCAACGCAACCCCCACCGTTTTTACAGGGCATTGAACTACAAAACGATCTTTTCTCAGGACAGCCCGCAGTCGTGTCGTTGTCAGTTACGAAAGAATTCAAGTCTAGGAATTTGTAGTCGATTTCAAACTGCGATATGCATCCTTCGTAATGGAAATTTTGAATCTGAAACACCGTCGATTCCAAAGGAACGCCTCCGAGCTGTAGAGGGCCGGTTAGATCGAGGAACCGATGACAAGTTTCGGTCAAAGAAGCACATCGAGGTTCTAACTTGTGCTCAGCGTACCCGGCACACGCCCACCTCTCACCTAGTTCTCTCCCTCGTTTCAGAGCTATGGCAGTGTCACAATTATCCAAAGATATTGTCGCTGTTTTGTTGAAGTAGTTGACGTTCACCGTGTGCCACTTGCCGTCCGAAACTCCCCCTGGTACTGTAGCAGAGACTTTAGTTACTTCGCTGCCTAGTGAAAACGAAAACTGGATGTGCCCCTTTATTATTTCCAGGGCGATAAAGTCGTGCTGTTCATTGTATCTTCCGTTGTATAGAAGCAGTCCGTTTTGGGCCTGCGTAGCGAATTTCATACTCAAATGTAATCTGTGGCGCTGTTTGAGACTCGGGAAAGTTAGAAACGATGTTTTGGTGAAACTTCGACTCCTCAATTGGCACATTGAAGTGTAGTGCTCGCTTTCCCCAACAATGTTACAGTCCTCACACACAAAATTGGATCTACCCGGCGCGGGACTGCAGGATTTATCTTTATGGCACAAACTGGAACCGCATAAACCGTTTTCTATCTTTAAATCACAGTTTTCGCCGGTGTAGTTAGAGGGGCATACACACGTATAACCTCCTTCTCTAACTTTACAAGTCCCATTATTCTTACACGGCGATGAATAGCACAAGTTGACCTCCGTGTCACACAGATAGTGTTCTTTGGAGCCAGTGAAGCCTCTAGGACACTGGCAAGTGAACGTGGTTACTGGATAAATGGGCCGGAATAGCACAGTATCGCTCGCGATGAACCCAGATGCATTTCCAAACTTCAACACTGTGAGGCATTCTTCATAGTTCAAGCAAGGCTCTCTCACACAAAGATTGTCATCGAAAGGTAAAATCTGCACTGTTGACAGCCGAGCAAGGATGCCTCTGTTCAAATAAACTCTCTCTTGTAGAAACTGCGGAGAATAATATTCCTCCTTGGGTACGTCCGGCCTCCGGACGGAAAAACTAACGTTCAAAATTTTAGCTCTCACATCAGTGTCGTCTTGTATGCTGAAAATGAATATGTTTTCCCTAGGACAAGGGATTATAGCTGCTAAGCCGTCTAGAAAGTACCCGAGAAGCGGAGATAAAAACGCTTCCTTAGTCATTTGATTCAGGCGCACGGTGATCGAGTTGAACAGCATTTCTTCAGTAATGAGTCTAACAGTGAGCGTCATAATAGCTTTAACTTCGTTAACTCCGTCAGTGGCAGACACTTCCATAGAAGCTACTTTAGGCACATTCGTGTTCAGCTGAGGAGACAACTGCAACTGACCCGAGCTGTCATTCAGCGCGAGAAGATTGGCATTGTTCCCCGATAAAATTCTGTAGTGGAGTTTATCGGATACATCAGCGTCAAACGCTGGAATCTTTCCAATCGGGCCGGTTGGGAAACAGTCCCTGAAGTTATTGAATACGACCTGGAAATCCTTCAAGATAGGAGCATTGTCGTTGACGTCAGTAACAATGACTTCAACATGCGCGTCACTGCGCAGGGGAGGACTTGCTGCTCTGACCACAAGATCGAATCTTTTCTTGGGGCTTTCGTAGTCCAACTCCACCATACTGAGAAGTTCAGCTTTCTCAGAACCAGGTCTGGTGATGAGGGAAAAACTTTGGGAATCTTCGCCACCAATAATGGAATACTGAACAATGGCATTAACACCCTCGTCCGGATCTTTAGCGTAAATCTCTCCGACAGTAGATCCTATAGGACTGTTTTCAGGAATGTACAGCACTATTTTATCAGAATCGAATGCCGGTGGAGAATCGTTGACGTCTTCAATTTTTATGGTAACGGGAACGGAGCTACTCAGCGTAGGAGAACCGCGATCGATGGCGTAAGCTTCTAGTTCGTAAAACGCGACAGACTCTCTGTCGAGGCCCTTATTCGTTCTGATGACTCCACTCATAGGATCGATTAGAAACGAACCGTCTTCTAGATCTTTCTCGCTCAAGGAATAGTGAATTCTGCCGTTCAATCCGACATCAGCATCGGTGGCGGAAACTTGAACTACTGATGTTCCTACCAAAGCGTCTTCTGGAACACTCCCCGAATAGGAAGGTTGTTTGAATACAGGATAGTTATCGTTGACATCCGTGACGGTAATTTCCACATCGGTTGTGTCGGACAAAGGTGGAGACCCTCCATCTTTGGCAGTGACAGTGAGTAGGTAGCCAGAAACGGTTTCACGATCGAGGAGTTTAGTTGTAACAATTGCTCCGGTTTGCGGATTCACAGAAAATGAAGAATCCTTCCCCATGTCATTCAAATCATCGCCTAGAGAATAGGTTATTTGGGCATTCAGTCCAACATCGTTATCTGTTGCAGAAACAACAAGCACTGTAGTACCAACAGCGGCGTCCTCAAAAACACTGGAAGAGTACGGGGCGTTTTCAAAAACTGGTGCGAAATTATTCGCATCCGTTATGTTTATATATACAGTGGCTGTATCGAACCTCCCTCCTGAATCCGCAGCTTTCACCGTGAGAATGTAACGCTTCTCTTGCTTGTAATCTAGAGGTTGGGCGATAGTTATCAGGCCATGACCGTTCTGGGATGTAATGGCAAATCTTCCTCTGGTGTTGCCGTTAGATATTTCATAATGGAGTCGACTGTCTTCATCTGGATCTACAGCAGTTACTGTAGCAACCGGGGTACCTATGAACAAATCATATGAGAAAAATTCAGTAATAAGAGAGTGGTCTGAAAAGTTTCCAATCTAACAAAGATACAAGACATTTTTTTCCTTTTTTTTTCCAACATAGTCTCCTTTCAATATGTGTGATTGATGACTTATTTATTTTGTGGCAATTCCTGATCACTTTAATGAAATGAAAAAAACACTTTTTTTTCAAAAGCTACAACTCACGATTTGATCTCCACAAACAAAAGTTTGCCTGAGGTGTAGTTTTCTTCAGTAAAGTTTCTGGGAATCAGCATTGATGATACTTTGAGTTGGACAATTCAGATAGACAACACAGCGTGACTCACGGTCGATGGTAGGTTAGACGTTTCTGGAAAACGCAAAGCATGATTTTTCTGAAAATTTCACCTCTCACATTTCCTTACCTGTTCTATCGATCTAAAATATTTTCAACATTGCGGCGTTGCCACTTCCATCAAAAGTCCTAGCAATTATATTTTTTTAAATGGAACACGTATATTAATATATTTTTGGAATCGCTCTGGTATTTTAATACTTTTTTGTTAATAATGTCATTACCTATCTCTATCTGTTTTCGAGATAAAAAATAAAGTGTGCTAAATATGGTCCAAAACATAGCCTTAATTGAAATTAAGTACATCAGTACTCTCAATTCATGAAAAGTTGATATTTTGATGATAGTTTGGACAAACTCGAAATATTCAAATAACACCAAGAAATCGGCTCCCTATCATACAGGGCGTACTAAAATTACTATTATTTCCATTGTGCATAAAAGTAGTCAAAAGTTCATTTTTTCAAATTAAACCCCCTGTATATTACTCGGTAAATTGGAAGATGATGAAAAATGCTTCAAGATGATATATCATGTCCCTATACCTAAATAGTCAAGTTTTCTCAATAAAGTCGCTTCTTCTAGAAACATTTTTTTTTTAGAATTTGGATTTAGGTAGCAGTGGAATTATCAAGCTTATAGCAGTTCGGTTACTTTTATAAGTAATTTACAAAGAGTTATCGACGGTGTTCCGAATCATCTTCCAAAATGAATGCAAATATAGATTATTCAAACGAAGTTCTTATGAAATTATTTATTATACACATGAACAAAGTGATCAAATCATTGTCAGAACGTGTAAAAAATTCAACCAAATGTATCCTGAATTAACACCAATGAACGAGAGGAAGTTTGTAAGGTTACAAAATAATTTCCTTAACTCTGGCTCAAAGTTTCCAGGGAACAACTGTAACAAAAATCAGTCATTTCTAGGTAAAAAGTAAGATTTTGTGGGCTAAAACATGTGAAAGTACAGACAATAACAGAATAGGATGATTCAAAATAACAAATTTGTAAACAAAATATCATATTTTCACAATAAATGCTGAAAATGTTGTCATTTACATTCTAAACACTTAATGTTTTTTGTACGCGACTTGTGGTTGCTTTTTCAATTTCCTGGGGATCCATATCTTCAATACTCCGCACTATTCGCCGTCGCAATTCTTCTTTGGTAGGCACTGGAGTACTGTATGCCCTTTCTTTTAAAACACCCCATAAAAAAAGTCAAGTGGAGTGAGATCGGGTGATCTCAGTGGCCAATCCCACGGCCCTAAACACTTAAACCAACGATCGTCGAAGAGTTCGTCGAATTTCCTGGAAACCTCCTAGGTGGAATGAGCTGGCGCTCCGTCCAGTTGAAACCACGAATTCCTATATTCCTCTAAAGGCAAATTTTCAAGAAAATAGTTTACAGTCGTCCTTAATATTTGGAGATATCTCTCGGCATTCAGTGTGTCTTCATAAATAAAAAAGCTAATTTTATTGTTCTTCAGAATACAGAAAACATTCAGATCAAATTTTTCTTGAAAACCCATTTCTTTTGTACCATGAGGATTATGATCAGCCCAAAAATATTTATTCCTTCTATTGAAAATACCATCCCTCGTAAATTTTGATTCGTCGCTCCAAATTATTTTTGACAAAAATTCCCGATCTTCCTGTGTATGAATCAAAAGGGATTCACAAAAATGCATTCTACGTTCGAAATCTTCTGCTTTTAGAGCTTGAACTTTGGTAAATTTATACGGATGCATTCCGTGATTTTTCAAAATTCGTTGTACTGAAGCATGTGATACAACTAAATCTTCTTCTGCACTGCGAATGGAAGCTTCTGGATATGCACTAAAATATGCCAAAACGTTAACAGTATTGTCCTCATTTGAAGTAACAGGTTTTGGTAATATTGAAGGTGCTTTTAACATGGAGCCATAGTTAAGGAAATTATTTTGTAATATTACAAACTTCCTCTCGTTCATTGGTGTTAATTCAGGATACATTTGGTTGAATTTTTTACAGTTCTGGCAATGATTTGATCACACTGTCCCTGTATAATAAATAATTTCATAAGAGCTCCGTTTGAATAATCAATATTTGCATTCAATTTTGGCGATTTTTTGAAACACCGTCAATAACCATTTATCAATTACTTATGAAAGTCACCAAACTGTAATAAGCTTGATATTTCCACGGCAACCTAGAAATTCTTCAAAAATTATTTTTTGTACAACTGTTATTGAAAATCTCTTTGATAGAAACACTTCAATCAGAACACCTACCAAAAAATCATTTAGAAAAGTTCACACATGCAATTCGTGCTATTGGTAATATTAAATCCCTGTGAAGTTACTGATGATGTCAAAGTAGTATTCAGTCCAACTGTAGAAAGTCCAATAACCAATAATCCTCCTTAAAATAACGTGAGTTGGCGTATGTAGTTGTAACATATGCCTTGTAATCCAAATATCGTGTGTTCAAATCCCATGGACCCTATAATTTTTTTTATTATCAGCGGTAACGTTATACAAAAAAATTTGTATGATACATTTGTTAAAAGTGTTTTTCTTTTGCTCGTGAGTTTGCTCCACTTGCTCAAGCTCGTTTTGCAATAATTCCCACTCACAAAATAAAATGCCACTTTCAACACTTGTAAGTAAAACGTGAATAACTATTTTTCCACAAAAACGGCTTTATTAAGAAAACTTGACAATTTAGGTATAGGGACATGTATATCATCTTGAAGCATTTTTCACCATCTTTCAATTTACCTGGTAATATACAGGGGGTTTCATTTGAAAAAATGAACTTTCGACTACTTTTATGCACAATGGAGATAATAGTAATTTTAGCACGCCCTGTATGATATGGAGTCGATTTCTTGGTGTTATTTGAATATTTCGAGTTTGTCCAAATTATAATCAAAATATCAACTTTTCATGAATTGAGAGTACTGATGTACTTAATTTCAATTAAGGCTATGTTTTGGACCATATTTAGCACAATTTATTTTTTATCTCGAAAACAGATATAGATAGGTATAGGACATTATCAACAAAAAAGTATTAAAATACCAGAGCGATTCCAAAAATGTATTAATATACGGGGTGTTCCATTTAAAAAAATAAAGTTGCTAGGACTTTTTGATGGAAGTGGCAACGCCGCAATACTGAAAATATTTTACATCGATAGAACAGGTAAGGAAATGTGAGAGGTGAAATTTTCAGAAAAATCATGCTTTGTGTTTTCTAGAAACGTCTAACCTACCATCGACCGTGAGTCACGCTGTATATGCAGTAGATTGTCTTCAGTAATATATGTGATAAGGATACTCAAAAAATATGTTGATCTCGAAGTATTATTAACTGTATATTATGCAAATTTCTACTCAATCATGAGGCTAGGAATAACAGTTTGGGGTTCAAGTAATGAACTATGTAGAGTTTTTCTGTGTCAAAAAAGAGTGGTACGAGTACTTTTCAATAAAAATTCTAGATTCCTGTAGGGGAATTTTTTGGTCAAATAAGTTGTTCACTGCACCAGCAGTATATATTTTTGAAACAATGAAATTTCTAACTGCTCACCCAAATATTTTCGAGAAATACCGTAAAACCTACTTTTATGAAACAAGACATAAAAATGATTTTGCATATCTCATTTACACTAAGGGATTGTATGAGCATAGCACCATCTATCAAGCGATGAAATTCTGTAACAGAATCCTCCAAAATATACACAACGTCGAGGTTGTAGGCAGGTTTCTAAGGTCTTTGAAAGAATTCTTTCTCGATCAGGAGCCCTACAGTATTCAGGAATTTCTTCAAAATACGTAAAGATGTAAAATCAAATTTCTTTAGTCAAAAATTTTAGTCAGTGTATCATGTATTTAAAAAAGCATGACGTATTTTAGTTTTTTTAGCATTTACTACTATATATCTATTTTTTAAGCTCCTTGTGTGATTTTTGACAGTTCATATTTCCTGAAGTGTATGTAGATTTAAGATTTTGTATTTTGTTGACGTACTTTTACAGACAACGTATTCTGCCACTGTGTTCATGTAGGACTCCAAATACTCTGTAAAGTAAATAAAGATATATATCTATCGATCCAGTTTTTGAAATTACTATGAATCTTCATCAAGAAACAGCCGAATCAATCAGAAAAAAAAACTTTTATCCAATTACCACTGGTAGATTTTATTTATACGACCGGTTTAGGGTTTGACCCCATTATCAAGTATAAAACCGAGATGTGAAGTTTGAAAACTCAGTTGTATCAGGAGTTTTCAGGTAAGATGTAAGAACAGGTATTTGAAAAACAGCTAGTTGGGCGAACCAGGATGCCAACCTTAAAATTCAACACTGAAAATTCTAAGTATTGTTAAACTTATAAACAGCAAACAATCAGGTACCAATTTCTCTAATAGAAAAGATAATATCAGGTAAAACAGTTTTTTTTTTTGGAGCCGGTTCCCCCTTTGCAGTCCACTGTTTGGACTGTATTTTTATTCCTGACGCATAATGGTGTATCCAAGTTTCATCCATAGTTATTAATCGGCGCCAAAGCTCGGATTTATTGCGCCTAAACTGCGCCAACAGAGCTTTGGAAATATTCATTCGAACAAGTTTTCAGTCTAACATGAGCAAACGCGGCACTCAATGCGCGAACAGCTTTCTGATGCCTAAATGTTGATTTAATATGTGACAAACATTAATTAATACAATTTATTGTGTGATTTTCACTATAAAGGGTTTTAGAAAAACCGCGACACGTGTTTCCACATAAGGTATCACAAGTAGGAGGTTGGCATTCTTGACTACCTCACAAAATATTCATTTTATTCTACTTAAGAATTTCTACAACTCTAGGTATTATTGAATAATTACTTTATTTTACTTGCACAAATATATAGATTTTACAATTTTAACTAATTTAAGGTGATCACCATTCTTGCATATTTTTAATATGTCTATTTAACTGCTAACAAGTATATAGACACTGCACTGTAACTATAGATAAGCGCAGTTGCTTTGTGTTGTTTTGACTAGTCTGATAAAGTTTTATATCTGTATGTACCAGTTGTATAAAATTTTTAATGACAAATAAATTTCCATTCTATTCTACTTTTACAACCATTTTATTCTGTAACATATTGCCTACTCGTATGCCTACTTTCCTGATGGATGAATCTACCTGAAAAGGTCAGGTATGATTTCATTAACTATATGAATGAATTTTTCGAAAGTGCCGTAAATATACACAACTATTTTTATCTGGAAGTGAACAGATTCAATAATGGTGAATTATGCAATTCAGTTTGATGGTTCATAAGATATTGAGAATTTTTATAATTTGTTTCTTTCCAACAGGTTAAATTTCAAACTTTTCTTCTGGAAATGGAGGGGCTTTTATTCATGGTTGAACTCATGTCTCTCTGTGATTAAATGAGTGGCATATGTGGAATTTATTTTTCCATTCTGGAAACTATTTTTGTGTTCCTTTATGCGGGCTTTGAACGTTCTTCCAGTTTGACCAATATAAAACATCGGACATGACCCACACGATAATTTATACACTCCCAATTTTTCTGAAATATTCGTAGTGGGTTGGCCTAAGTAGGTTCAGGTTCTATAACTTTTATCGTCATCTCTATCATCTTATTTGTTTTATTATGTTCAGTTCTTCATTGAAATTAAAAAATGTGCCTTTGACAAGCCAATAAACCAAGGAAGGAAGTTTACCCTATTCGATAAAAGTTATAGAACCTTAACCTACTTAGGCCAACCCACTACAAATATTTCAGATTTTCTGCACAACAAAGGCCTACATCGCTACTTATTCAGTTTTCTAAGATTATTGAATATTGATTATATGATTACTTTGAATCATTCAGATTATTTTCTTCTAGTCAGAATGCTTATCTATAGAAGAAATAAATCTACATTTGGTGCAATTGACCAACTCATTTAACATGAGCTGGAAATCTTGGAAAACAAACAGCAGACTTAAGGATTATTTTTTGATCTGAGCAAAGCCTTTTACACAAATTGCAGTTGTATGGTATACGTTGCTCTGCATTGAATTGGGTTGGATCTTACCTGACTAATCGTAGTCAGCTAGTCTGTGTGAATGGAATTAATTCTGAAAGAAAATGTATATAAAGAGGGGTACCTCAGGGCTCTGTTTTGGGACCCCTTCTATTTTTGGTTTTTATAAATAATCTTCCGAAATTTTGTTCAAAAGCTTCCATTACAATTGAATAAATTGTTCTATTTTTACTTGTATTTTATTTCACTATTATTTCATTTCAGGTTTATTTTGCTTAATATAATTGTTATTTTCAGCTATTCATTTTTAATTATTCTTTTTTTAGTTGTTTCAGGGATTAAAAATCATTTTATATAGGGCTTTTCATGATGAGCGTTAATTAGCCGTTTCTGACAAACTATTTAACGGATCAACCTGAAAATTCCACAGTATGCATAAATCAATATGACCTACACGCCTAAAATATTTTAGACGAAGCGGCGTTGTCGCTTCTACTAGAAAGTAGCGGCTTCTTTGATTTTTCAAATGGAACACCCCGTATATAATATCATATTATGATTCATTATCACTTTGTCAACAAATTCATAAACTATTTCCCTATACCTATCTATTACCGTTTAGAAGATATAAATTAATTTCGATATTTTTTTACTAAACATGAACTTTTATAAATGCTGATAATCTTGAACTCTCTTGCACTAAAACGATCAAATTTGAAATGGAGTGGAGTGATACTATGAAGATCTTCACTCCGAATCATATTTTCATTTGCCTCATACAGGTTCTTCAAAAAATGCAGATACTTTGATCTCATGAAAAAATGAGTGGAACTCAATTTTTTCAAATGGAACACCCTGTATATTTCAACATTTTTGAGCTCTACATCCAATTTTAGATTAACTTTGTTCATATAATACTATTTCTATTTTGAACCGTTTTCGAGATAAACTGTTTCAAACGGAAACTGACGTGGTTTTCTTGAATTCATTACTCATTTTGGATATTCAACATTTTTTTTATACTTAGTAATATTTCTTTTTGATCCAGTTTTTTAACTGTCTCAGATCAGTCAATTCGAAATTGGTATGTACCTACTTTAGAAAAAGTTACAATTTGTATACATTGAGGTATTGGTCTCTAACGTACAACAGTACACATTAATATTTTTCAATAGTGTGCTTTGGAAAAATAAATAAACTAATTATTTAACGCCAGACTTTCGTTGGTGGTTTTGACTGATTGTAATAGCTACCAATTATAATAGAATAATGTCAAGATTAGGTTACAGTAATGAAGATTTCTTGAATTTATTAATAATTTATGGTGAGTGCAATAGAATTGCAAGTAGAACATGCCGAGTATTTCATGAAAGATATCCACAACTTCTGAAGCCGAATAATAATGTGATAAATCGACTACTAAAAAACTGTAGGTTGAATGGAACCTCCCGTCCAAAAATCATTCGTAAGAAGACAAAAGTGGAAGATGATGACAATGGTATAACAATTTTGGGATACTTTCATGCATTTCCAAATGCTTCTCTGCACGAGGCCGAAAGGGAGATAGGTATACCCTACGTGACAATTTGTCGAATTCTTAATAAGCATAAATGGCATCCCTACAAGTTCTACTGTGTCCAACATTTGAAAGAGACTGATTTACCTCGTGGAGTGGAATTCTTTGAATGGTTACTTGTCAAGACTCAAGAGGATGAACATTTCCTTGACAATGTCATATGGACAGATGAGGCCAAGTTCACAAAAAATGGAGTTTTCAATAGACACAACAGTCATTATTGGGCGCCAGAAAATCCCCATGTTGTCCGCCAAAGGGGTTTTCAAGAAAGATGGAAATTCAATGTATTTTGTGCCATAAAGAATGAGTCAATTTTTTATATCGAGTTTTATGATGATAATTTGAATGCATCAAAATATGAAGATTTACTGAGGAATGGAATTCAAATGATTTTAAATAATAGACCAGGAAGAGAACGTGTATGGTACCAAATGGATTGTTCTCCACCCCATAATTCTCATTCAGTCAGCGAAGCTTTAACCGAAATCTTCGAAGACAGATGGATTGGTAATAATGGACCTTTTCGTTGGCCTCCTAGAACACCAGATGGCAATTCATTAAGATTATTTCGTGTGGGGTTTCATTAAAAATATGGTTTACTCTACTTCAATAACAACAATGGAAGATATGAAATCGAGAGTTACAACTGCTTTCAATAGTTTGACTCCAGACTTGATCAGAAGCGCTACACATGACAATCTTTTGAAGAGATTACATATTTGTTTAAGTAGAGGTGGAGATGTGTTTGAACATATTCTGAAATACACTGACGATTAAATTAACTCATTGATTTATGGGTTTATTATTTTCAGTTCGTGTTTCAGCGTTAATAAAACTATTGTTTGAAGAGAAGTTTCATTCGTTGGTTGAGGAGTATTTTAATAATTATCCTTTCATTGTATTATCTGTGACTAATTGAGAAACATCAAACGAAACCTGTTTTACAAAAATGAGTGATGAACAAGGAAACCATGTCAATTTCCGTTTGAAACAGTTTATCTCGAAAACGGTTCAAAATAGAAATAGTATTATCTGAACAAAGTTAATCTAAAATTGGATGTAGAGCTCAATAATGTTGAAATATACAGGGTGTTCCATTTGAAAAAATTGAGTTCCACTCATTTTTTCATGAGATCAAAGTATCTGCATTTTTTGAAGACCCTGTATGAGGCAAATAAAAATATGACTCGGAGTCAAAATCCTCATAGTATTACTCCACTCCATTTCAAATTTGATCGTTTTAGTGCAAGAGAGTTCAAGATTATCAGCATTATAAAAGTTCATGTTTGGTACAAAAAAAATCGAAATTAATTTATATCTTCTAAACGGTAATAGATAGGTATATGGAAATAGTATATGAATTTGTTGACAACGTGATAATGAATCATAATATGATATTATATACGGAGTGTTCCATTTGAAAAATCAAAGAAGCCCCTACTTTATAGTAGAAGCAACAACGCCGCTTCGTCTAAAATATTTTAGGCGTGTAGGTCATATTGACTTATGCATATTGTGGAATTTTCAGGTTGATCCGTTGAATAGTTTGCCAGAAACGGCTAATTAACGCTCATCATGAAAAGCCCTGTATAGTAGACAATGGAAGTCCGAACTAGTGAAATTCATCATGAAACATTGTAAATCACCTTCAAACAAAAGCTTAGGGAGGATATTGAATCCTCAAATATCAATGTCTTTAGAAGGCGACACAAGATTTTTCTATTGCAAAAAGTATACTACTCTCCTTGAATCCTTATTTGATTGTAGCTTATTAACTTTTTTTATGTATGTTTTATATTGATTTTTTATGTTTGTTTGACCTGTTGAATCAGCCAGTATTTTATGATGTTATGTTTTTTTTGTCTAATGTGATTGTGAAGGAAAACTGATTCAATAAATGTTTGATTGATTGCTTTCAAAACCAACAACAACATAGGCATGCACATTGAGAATAACAAAGATAAAAGTTCAGCTTAAGAAAAATCGGAAGTGTATAAATTATCATGTGGGTCATTTCTGATGTTTTATGTAGGTCAAACTGGAAGAACGTTCAAAACCCGCATAAAGGAACACAAATATAGTTTTCAGAACGGAAAAATAAATTCCACATATGCCACTCATTTAATCACAGAGGGACATGAGCTCAACCATGAATAAAAGCCCCTCCATTTCCAGAAGGAAAGTTTGAAAGTTAACCTGTTGGAAAGAAACAAATTAAAAAACTATCAATATCTTATGAACCATCAAACTGAATTGGATAATTCGCCATTATTGAATCTGTTCATTTCCAGGTAAAAATAGTTAAGTATATTTACTGTACTTTCGAAAAATGTATTCATATAGTTAATTAATTTATACCTGACCTCTTCAGGTAGATTCATTCATTAGAAAGTGGGCATATGAGTAGGTAATACGTTAATCACCTACCTGATCACTTTAAAACCATGAGTTTGATGTCATTTAAAAGAGAAGTTACAAATTTGCTCCTGTCTAAGGCTTATTACAGTGTCAGTGAATTCCTTTTAGACGACTTTAGCTGATTGCGGTCCAGACTTTCATCCTGATTTTATTATTTTATTATACATCCAATTTTGACTAATCTTGTTTTTTTTTCTTTATATTTTATACATTTTTATACTTTAAAACTACTGAGATATTTTATCTTTATGTATGTTTATTTTCTTTATACTATTTTAACGTGTTGTACTGACATGTCCTATACGTTGTTAACGTCTCAAAGGATAAATAAATATTATTATTATTATTATAAAATAGTTGTGATTTAGAAGTAACTTTAAGTTTATGCTTGAGGAAGTATAGCGTCACAAGTGTCGCAGTTTTTGTAAAACCCTTCATTGTAAAAATCATACAATAAACTGTATTAATTAGTTTTAATATGGATTTTCATCAAGTATCGGCCAGTTCTATTCAATTATGTGACAAACACGTTCTTTTAACATGTTCATAACCTCTGCTATCTCTCTCACTTGAATTCGTCATATTTGGCGATGTTGTCGTCGGTAGTTGCAATTTTTGGACGTCCCAAACGTTCGTCGTCTCCCAAGCTCCTACGGCCACGTTCAAATCCGACTGCCCAAAATTTAACTGTGGTAAATGATGGTGCAGAGTCCCCATACTCAGAATCCATCTCATCTTTGATATGTGTAGGCATATTGCGTTTCAAAAACAAATATTTAATGACAGCTTGATACTCGATTTTATCCTTTTTCTCAAAAATACATCGACTCACTCAAACGACTGTTACATAACAACCGCGCGTCCAAAATGGCTGAAACTTTGGTGAGTCAACAGATGAACAACGAAACTCACTAGCTTTTATTTACGTGTGCTGCCATCTTCATGTCGGGATCGGAAACTTTTCAGACCACCCCCGTAAAAACAAAATAATACCTGGTGTATCATCTTCAGCTACCACAGACTCATATATTTTAGGCTCGAAAACAGGATCATTGTCATTGACATCTTGGACTGTTATAACAATACTTGCGCTGGCTGACTGTGGTGGTACCCCTTGATCCGTTGCTATAACCTACAAAATAAAATGAAACATAACTTAGTCGTTTTTTACGAGTACTAAACAGATAAATGTACCTGAAACATAAATTTTGGTTGATGTTCCCTATCCAATTCCTTCGTTGTATAAACCCAACCAGAATGCGAATCGACCGATAACGGCAGATCTTCAGTACTTCTGCCAGTGGCGTCTCTTTGAGAAAGAGTGTATTTGATATCGGCATTAGGCCCTTCATCAGCATCGTAGGCCTGCACTTTGACGATGCTATAACCGACAGGAACATTTTCCAGAACGCTTTCTTGAAACAGCGACGTATAAAACCTAGGCGCATTATCGTTAACGTCTTTGACATTGATGAGAAGTTGGGTAGTATTGGACCGGGCAGGACTTCCACCGTCTTGGGCTCTTATGACAAGCCGATAGTTTTGGAATGTTTCGTAGTCCAGTGGCTTGACAAGAGAAACATCCCCTGTCAGGCTATCGATTGAGAATTGGGACTGGGTATTCCCACTTATAATTGCATATCTTATTGCTGCATTCACTCCTTCATCAGCATCGGTGGCTCTAAAAAAATATTCAATGACAATAAATTATTCAAATTATTGTTGTAAATCACGCCCTAAATAAAATAACGCCGGCCGCCACTGGTAGCCATAAACCAATTGTGACGTGGATAAGAGCGCGCTCATTTCGACCGACATTTCGCGGCTCTTCGCAACGTTTCGATGGAATTACGAGGAATGTTCCAACGCCTTCGATTGCCAAATATAAGCGTGTGGTACGCGGAGCGATCTATAAGGCGATAGACATTCGAATAATAGTTGAAGTTTCAGTTGAAGTATTTGTTGTGATGAGTGATTTTTTGCTGGTATATTTTTGGCACCACTGTTTTTGACAGATCACGCGTGAATCGTGTCTTGTGTCATTGTCAAACTTGTTCAGTTTGATCTACAATTTAACCGTGAATCGACTTACGAATGAACAACGCTTGCAAATTATTGAATTTTGTTAACAAAATTCATGCTTGGTGAAAAAAAGTGTATCGTACACTTCCAATTTATGGGCAGTTTCGTTGGACTACTGAGGAAGCTATTCGGAAGCTTGTGACTAAATTTCGAACCCAGTTTACATTATTGGACATTAAACCAGTAACACGCATACGTAGAGTGAGGACCGAAGAAAATATTGCGGCTGTATCCGCCAGTGTTCGTGATGACCGTAAAATGTCGATGCGCCGCCGTTCGCAGCAATTGGGCCTCTGTTACTCTACTACGTGGAAAATTTTGCGAAAGGATTTGTGTGATGATTGACGACTTTTTGTTGCCCAATCTGTTGCCCTGCCTGACATGTGGTTCCAACAAGATGGTGCCACATGCCACACGGCACGCGAAACAATGGCTCAATTAAAAGCAGCCTTCGGTGAACAGTTTATCTCACGTTTGGGGCTCGTCAATTGGCCGTCCAGATCGTGTGATTTAACGCCTTTGAATTATTTCTTGTGGGGCCACGTTAAGGCTCATGTCTACAGGGATAAACCAGCAACGACTGGCGCTCTGGAAGTCAATATTGAAGCATTTATACGTGAAATGCCGTTCGATATGTTAGAGAGAGTGTGCCAAAATTGGACCTTGCGTATGGGTCATCTAAAGCGGAGCCGCGGACCACATTTGCATGAAATTATCTTCAAACATTGAATTATATTGATAGTTCTATCGGTTTCAATAAAGATTTCATCAATTTTTTCTAATTTTTTGTGTTGTTTTGAAAATCAAATCCTATACCTCTTAAAAAATCACCCGTTATATTAAATAAAAAAAAAATAATTACAATGAAATAGAA
Organism: Leptinotarsa decemlineata; assembly: GCF_025532065.1. Taxonomy (NCBI): domain Eukaryota; kingdom Metazoa; phylum Arthropoda; class Insecta; order Coleoptera; family Chrysomelidae; genus Leptinotarsa; species Leptinotarsa decemlineata. The sequence continues at coordinate 559,339 of NW_027412534.1, forward strand.
TACAAGGAACAACCAAAAAAATTAAAAAGTTATTAACAAGAGATGAAAATTTAAAAAATTGAAAGATTCCAAGCCGAATTACTTCACGACGTTTCGATTGTTAGTATCCACAATCGTCTTCGGGTGATAACTGGACTTATTCCTCCGAGATCTGACTATTTATAGGTCATTCGAGTGCTTTCACCTTTCCCCTCTTCCCTCTCACCGCTTCATCGGTTTTAGCGGGTGCTGACCGTTTGGCGGGAGTTGGTCGTGTTCCGCTTGATTAGAGGTTTCCACATTTTGCGTATCTCTACACTAGCTTGGCTAAATGCCTTGTTGGACAACATATATGAGACTTCTTTGAATTTTCTCCTAAACCAGTGTTCCTCCTTGTGGATGATTTCAGCTTAAGCCCAGTTGATGTTATGTTGATGAGTCCAAACATGCTCTGCTGTGTGTTTCTTATGCTCGGCAATGGAACTTTCAATGACCTCTTAGTTTCACCGATGTATAATTTTCCGCACTCGCAGGGTATCCGGAAAATGCAATTCTTGGAACCGCAGTCCGCGTTTGGTGGCCTGGTTTTCGCGAGGCTGCTACGGATAGTGTTTCTGGATCTGAAGCAGGTTCTGATGTTAAACTCGGACCCGATTCTTCTTATCCTTTCCGACAATCCTATGATTTAGGAAAGTACAGGTACTGGTTGTGAGGCTCTGCCTGTCGTCTAGCTCAAGTCTGTTCCACCATAACTTTGGAGTAACCATTTCGTTGAAGGTCATTTTTGATGATGTCTAGTTCCTTTTCGAGACCTTCCTTTGTATTACAGAGCCCAAAAGCACGGTCTTTCAGAGTCTTGATGAGTTCTCTCTTAGTCGATTGATAGTGGTTGAATTCCTGGTTCAGATACTGTCCCGTGTGAGTGGGTTTTCGATATACAGAAGTTTCCCATTTAGTGTCGACCCTCTTCACCAAAACGTCTAAGAATGGCAATTCGTTGTGGACTTCCTTCTTCATTGTGAAAGTAATAGAAAGATCTACGTCGTTGATGTGCTTCAGTAAGGTGTCTCAACTAGACTCGGGGCTTCTTGTGGGCTTCTTCAATTGCCAGAGTTTCAAACCACTCCATTTCTCTTAATATCATTGTTTTTTTTTCGGGTAATCTTTTCAATTTCTTACAGATTCTTTCAGGGATTTCAAATCAATTTATATCACATTAGACAATGGAAGTCCCAACTAATGAAATATCTTGTGAATGCTTAAAATACCAGTTTTCAACAACATAACCTTTATTTTCTGATACAATTTTTAATGATTTATTTGAATGAATTCAGCAAATCAATGTTTCATACTGTGGTTAGAAATATTTCAGCCCAAGAATTGATTTGAAGTGAAATTGTTAACCACAAAATCAAGATAATTTTTAGATATCTCTAGTTAATTATTGATAATGTTTCTCCCCGTGGGTTGACCAATAATTGACTACACTGAATAATGATCAAAATTAACTTCATTTCATTTTAAACAACGGGCGATTTTTAAGAGGTATTGGATTTGATTTTCAAAACAACACAAAAAATTTAAAAAAATTGATGAAATCTTTATTGGAATTGATAGAACAATCGGTATAATTTAATGTTTGAAGATTATTTCATGCAAATGTTGTCCGGGACTCCGCTTCAGATGGTCCATGCGCAAGGTCCAATTTTGGCACACTCGACACACATATCGACCGGTATTTCACGTCTTGTTGAAACCACATGTCAGGCATGTCAAATTCTTCCATTTTGGGCAACAAAAAGTCGTCAATCATTCACAGTAACGTTCCGGCTATTGTCGTCTTTGAAGAAGTACGGCCCGATGATGCCACCGATCCATAATCCACACCAAACAGTGACTTTTTCGGGATGCATCGGTAGCTCTTGCAATTCTTGTGGCTGGTCTTTCCTCCAGATGCGACAATTTTGCTTGTTAACGTATCCATTCAACCAGAAATGAGCCTCGTCGCTGAACATAATTTTTCGATAAAAATGTGGATCTTACTCCAACTCTGCCAGCGACCATTCGCCAAATGCTAAACGTTGTGGGAGGTCGTGTGGCTTCAATTCTTGCACCAGCTGTATCTTATAAGGTTTTACACCCAAATCCTTTTACAAAATTTTCCACGTAGTGGAGTAACAGAGGCCCAATTGCTGCGAACGGCGGCGCATCGACATTTTACGGTCATCACGAACACTGGCGGATACAACCGCAATATTTTCTTCGGTCCTCACTCTACGTATACGTGTTGGTGGTTTAATGTCCAATAATGTAAACTGGGTTCGAAATTCAGTCACAAGCTTCCGAATAGCTCCCTCAGTAGGCCGACGAAACTGCCAAAAAATTGAAAGAAGTGCACGATGCACTTTCTTCACTGAGCATGAATTTTGATAACAAAATTCAATAATTTGCAAGCGTTGTTCATTCGTAAGTCGATTCATGGTTAAATTATAGACCAAACTGAACAAGTTTGACAATGACACAAGACACGATTCACGCGTGATCTGTCAAAAACAGTGTTGCCAAAAAGATACCAAAAAAAAAATCACTTATTACTTGTTATTTTTCAGCTAATCTTTTTAATTTTTTACAGATTAATTCAGGGATTTTAAATCAATTTACAGGGTGTTCCTTAAACACATGCTAATATTAAAGGAGGTAATTCTTAGACCCATTTTAAGGAAAAAACGTCCTATGGACGTATGTCCTAAACGCCTTAACTTTTGAGACACAGGGTGGCAAAGTTTTCAAAAATAATCAGTTTTTTTAATAACAACTGAGATAATTTTGTAGACATCTTTGGCATATTTGGTACATATGTTCCATGCCTCAAGGCGCATTTTCTGATGTACAATTTCCTTAATTTTCTCTGCCAGTGGCGTACGTACGAGTTTTGAAATGTATATTTTTGGCGAAAAAAATACTACGCCACTGCTTTATTTCGAATTGAAAATTATTTTTAAAATCTCCATACATTTTTGAGCACATTTGATTTGCTGGGTTTTCTTTGTCCGACGCATGGTTTTCGCTCAAAAAATTAAAAATCGCTTTACTTAAGGATAAATTCCTTAAAAATCTGATGCGGTATCGTGCATCGACTGAAAGCAAACTAAGAGATCAGATTTGTTGCAAAATAATTGAGGATCTAAAAGGTATTTGTTTGTTGTCAGATGCCCTATTCTCAATTAAAATTACGTCATAACGCAGCACCGCTTAATAATTTTTGAAAACATAAATTTAGTTATCCTGGAATAAATGACGTGTAGCAGAATTTATTTACTGCACCTCTTGGAAATATGGAGTTTGTCGATATGTGATTTCTTTTAAAGATTAAAAGCAGAAAAAACAGCGTACCCACCATAGCAATAAAAAACGAATTCTCTGTATGTAGGTACAGACGTCAGTAGCTAATATGGATGTTGGTTTAAAGTAAGGTGTTGGTGTTAAAAACTGTCACACCGCGTTTTGATTGATTTTGAAGTGTTATTGAAGTTATTTTGGTAGTCCGCTGTTTTTCTGAATATCAGTAAATATGGTAAATTATACGAATGCAGAAATGGCGCAAATGCATTACGTATATGGCCTTGCCGATGGTAATGCAACAGAAGCCAGGCGCATTTATCACGAAAGATATCCTAATCGTGCCTTACCAGATAGCCGAACCTTTTCAAATATTCATCGTCGACTTGGGGAAACTGGTAGTTTTAAGAAAGAGACTCCGGAAGGTAGACCTCGTGTAGTAAGAACTCCTGAAATTGACGAAGCGGTGCTGCAAGAAATTGAGGAACATCCTGAGACGAGTACGGGCAAGATCGCTAGAACTCTGGATATTTGTCATCAAATTATTTGGCGTATTTTGGTTGATTTTTTGTTATACCCATACCATATTTCAAGAGTGCAGGCATTACTCCCCAGAGATTTTCCACAGCGTGTGAACTTCAGTCGGTGGTATCTACAAAGTATTGCACTAAATCCGCAGTTTGAGACACAAATTTTGTTCACAGACGAAACAAATTTTTCTCGGAATGCCATTCAAAATTTCCATAACAATCATGTGTGGGCTGAAGAAAATCCCCATGCAATAACCGAAACCCATTACCAACACCAATTTTAGGTTAATGTATGGGCAGGAATTATAGGTGATCATCTAACAGGCCCATTTTTTCTACCAGGACGCCTTGATGGTCGTTCTTATTTACACTTTCTCGAAGAAGACTTACCTGGGTTATTGGAAGATGTGCCACTTGCGTTAAGGAATCGAATACGATACATGCACGATGGCGCCCCTGCTCATTTCAGTGTAATTGTCCGAAACCATTTAAATACAGTTTATCCTAATCGTTGGATAGGTCGCGGAGGACCTCAGCAATGGCCAGCAAGATCCCCCGATCTCAACAGTTTAGATTTTTTTTATGGGGTCACCTTAAAACTCTTGTGTATAAAACTCCCGTAATACTTTAGAGAAGATTTAAGAGAGCGAATAGTTGCCTCGTGTGAAACTATACGAAATACGCCGGGAATATTTGAACGGGTGCGTACTTCCATGCGTAGAAGGGCGGAAGCATGCATACTAAGTGCAGGTGGCCACTTCCAACAATTTTTATAATCAGTTTTGGTATTATTACTAATTAACAAATTTGTGCTATTCGTTTAGATTTACTGTCACAAAATAAAATAAAACTCGTTTTTGTGAAAAATTTATTTTTTTGCAGATTATGTTTTCAAATATTATTAGGGAATTGGTAATGCGTTATGAAGCAATTTCCAGATTCTCATTCATTTTAGAATTGATCTCATTTCTTAATTTGCTTTCTGTCGATTTTTATTTTTTTGAGTGAAAATCATGCGTCGGACAAAGAAATACCAGGAGATCAAATTTTCTCAAAAATAAATGAGGATTTCAAAAATGATTTTATTTTGAAAAGAAAGCATTAACGTAGTACTTTTTCCCTAAAAATATTCAATGCGAAACCCGTAGGGATACCACTGTTTGAAAAAATACAAGTTTGTGTACATCAGAAAATGCGCCTTGAGGCATGGAACATAAGTACCAAATATGCCAAAGATGTCTACAAAATTATCTCAGTTATTATTAAAAAACTGATTATTTTTGAAAACTTTGCCACCCTGTATCTCAAAAGTTAAGGCGTTTAGGACATGCGTCCATAGGACGTTTTTCTCTTAAAATGGGTCTAAGAATTACCTCCTTAAATATTAGCATGTGTTTAAGAAACACCCTGTATATCATATCACACAATGGAAGTCCGAACTAAAGAAATGAAACAAGTTGTTGTCTTCAGGTTGGTAAAAAGCACATCGAGAAACGTATTGCATTTCTGGCGACTGGGAAACGTACTTGTGTTTGAATACAACGCACCACGAACGCAAAATTCTCACTCGGTTTATATTAGTAATTGTGTAAAAAAAAAAGAAACTTACTTGATATGTGCTACCACAGAATTGTCATTGTAGTTGATATCTTCATTCAAAGTTACAGTATACGTTCTCTCAGAAAACTGAGGATAATTGTCATTGTCATCCAAGATATGAATAACAATGGTGGCACTGGAGGACCTTCTCGCAGTTTGCGGACTAGCCATATCAGATGCCTGTACAATCAAAGTATACACTTCAGTGGTTTCCCTATCCAACGAGGTTCTTGTCGTGACCACTCCGGTCTTCGAATCGATTTTGAAGGCATGATTATCGTCATCTTCCGAAGACGTCCCACCGCCGTTGATGCTCCTTATGCTATACTCCACGTCAGCGTTTTTCCCAATATCTTGATCAGTCGCTTTCAAAGTTATCACAGTCGTACCAACACTAACGCTCTCTTTGATACTCGCGTCATACTCAGTCATTTCGAATACAGGCGAATGATCATTGGCATCCAACACGTTTATCTGCAGCATCGTTGTTCCCGATCGAGGAGGGAAACTATCGTCTAGAGCAGTCACTCTGAAATAATGCACGTCAACCAGTTCTCTGTCCAACTGAACTTTCGTTGTCACAACTCCGGTTTTTTGGTCTATGTCGAACATGGCTTGGGTTCTTGAGTCCAAGAGACTTGTCATGGAGTAGGTGATCGGACTGTTTTCAGGATCTCTCGCCTTAACTGTGGTAACAACCACGGGAGGATCACATTCTTCCAATACGCTTGCAACGTAAAGGTGCTGCTCGAAAAATGGCGACTGATTCCTCAACTCCCTCCTCACCCGCTTTGCTATGTCTGTATCGTTGAATTGTTGATGATAATAAACGATTTTCAGTCTGTGCTCCGAGTTCAGTACAGATATGTTTCGGCAGTTAGTGGTAAACAGAATAGTTACTTTCCACAGCGGCTCGATGATACAAACGTCCATACTAGCTACGAGATCTCCTTGGCTCTGCTCGATTTTGAACCGGTCATCACTGACATAATGGAATGTCACTGTACAGAACGTACTAATGGTACTTGGTAGAAACGCGAGTACAGAGTTGATGAACTGACTCTGCCGGAGACATATCTTTTGCCATTTTTCGGCGGTTGGTATGGCAAAAGAAGCATACGTTTCGGACACCCATTGTCTGGCTTCAGTTATCTTCTGTTTTATAGAAGGATGAATGGAAGAAAACGGGTTCCACGCATCCCGTCTCTGCCTCAAACCTCTGTCGCTACTGAACTCATCTAAATACTCTAGGTTTTCTTCTGTATGATCTGAACAGTCTTTGCCTATGATGAATATCCTCAATGGTAAACTATAATAAGTTATGTCTCTCAGTCTATTCGAGGTGGAGTCAATGTGAATTGTGAAGAGGTTGGGGTAGTACAATCCGTTGCATTGGAGTCCTTCTATCAGGGAAATTTGCCCAGTCTTCGAGTCCACGTGTACCAGAGACTGTACAAAGGGGGCGGATCTTTTTTCGTTTATTTTGTAAAATCTATCAGAACCTAAGCGATACACTGACGCATTGAATATAACGTCGCCCGGCTGTTGGGTGTCATCAACGAGTAACAGATACGTGTGTGTAGTTTGAACGTAATAGCAAAGGAGCAAAAACAAGTAGAATAAGTAGTTTTTCTGATTACCCTCATTCATGAGAGAATATCTTGTGTTCATTTTTTGATAAGTTGAACATGTTAGTATGTCTTCATGAAAGCGATAGGAATTTTCTGAGATTCTTCATTACATCTGAAAAAGAAGAAAAAAGATCATGTAGAACATTGAATAAGCATAAAATAGTTGAAATTGTTATGAATAATACAGCTGAAATAGTATGCAGGGTGTCCCTGGAATTTATTCCTCTCGGGAATGTATAGATGGTGTCAAAATATCACCAGTACTGTCTGAGAGCAATTTCCAGAGAGACCTGAGTTTGATCAAACAAGTTCTGGTCAACAACGGTTACAGGGTAGATATTATATAGTGTATTTCTTTAATTTTCCCCCTTGTATTTTTTGAGCGGGTCAACCCAAAAAATTGAAATTTGGGATAATGAAATTAATGCATGAATACTTTATTTTGAAGTGAAATTGACAGATGAAAATTTCAAGATGGCGAATGGGACGTATCCTGACGAAACTTCACAACCGTACAATATGAAGTCAATATCTTCACCTACTACAAAATGGCGGAACACATTAATATCGATATTTCTAGAAATATCCCTTTTTATCTGCCATATGGCAATTACAACAAACCGATAAGTTTCGTTAAATTATTTGTTGTCTATAAAAACGTCAATAAATGTCAGTACGACAATGAACATCATTGTTCAGTGAGAATATTCTCATTTAGTTTTCGGTTTTACTAGTAGAAAGGTACCACATCAACAATCCCTAAAATGGTCAATTCTCGTCCATTAGAAGAAAAACTTGAAGCTATTTTCATTTACGGTGCGACGCGTAACTTTCACGAGACCGAAAGAATTTTCAATGAACGTTTTCCGAATCGTCCTATCTGTAGAAAATATTTGAGGGAATTTGTATTTAAATTCACAACTACCGGTAGTATACATAACAAAAAGCTTCCAGGTCATCCGTCCATTTCGGAAGAACAGCAAGTGCAAATAATTGGGGAGATGGCAGTATATCCTGAACAGTCTACTTATTCCGTCGCGAAGGTTCGTGAGGTGTCTCCTTCTACTGTGTGGAGACTTTTGAAGAGGAATAGGTATCATCCATACAAAATTGAAAACACCAATTAACTGAAGATGACCCTGATCGATGAACAGAATTCTGCCAAATCATGACGAAAACCATTGCAAGGAATCCTACTTATCTCCACAATATTTGTTTTAGTGACGAATGAACATTTTTTTAAACAACAATGTTCACAGACAAAACTGCCGTTATTGGAGTGACACCAACCCTCACGTTTTCCGGGAAATGCATACCCGATATCCAGAAAAAAATAACGTTTGGGCAGGAAATTGGGAAACCATATTGTAGGGCCTCTATTTATTGATCAAAATTCAAGATAGGAACTGTATTTGAATATGCTGGAAACTACTGTTGACTCTCCCATCACTGAATCGTCGAAGCGAATCCTAATGAATTCGATGGATATTGTATTCCAACAAGATGGAGCACCACCACATTACTCCAGACAAGTATGAAACTACTTGGATACTACTTTTCCCAGTCGTTGGATTGGCCGTCGAGGTCCTACAGAATGACCAGCCCGCTTGCCAGATTTGACACCTTTGGACTTTTTGTATGGGGCTACTTGAAGCAAAAGGTGTACGAAACTGAACCTGCTTCAATATTGGATATATGGTAGAGAATGATAAATATTTGTAGATATATTGACGTTACTGCGTTCGAAAATGTTCAGCGTGAAATATCGGACACGCTGTTCATATGTCAAAAAGTTCAAGGCAACCATTTCGAGCATAGTCAATGTCAATGTATTCAGGCAATTATTGAAAGAAATCCAAAGAAATGAACTTTAACCGTTCAAGCCAGTCTCGAATATACCTACACAGTAGGTTGAATGGACTGACGCCTATCAGAAAACAACTACTCCCCTGGCTAATACCACGAAGGGCGTTGGATTATACACCTACTGTGTAGGTATATTCGAAACTGGCTTGAACGTTTAAAGTTCATTTCTTTAGATTTATTTACTGCCAGTCTTCAAGCAGAGCCCACTGACTAATAAGAAATTATTAAAAGTTCTGCCATTTTGTATTAGTTGAAGATATTGACATTATTTCTAGGGTTGTGAAGCATTTGTCAGGAGCTTCAAAAAAGATGTGTCACAAGACCCCCAATTCTATGAGTTCTTCTTCCAGCAGGGTTGATACTGCTGTGTTGACATTTGAAAAAGGATCCAACACCCAGTCCGGTATTTCCAATTTCAAAAGGTCCTGGAATCGTTCTGCGAAATCATTGTGGAGGTTCTCCAAATGTTGGCAGTAAACAAGCAAGTCGTCGTTGTTGAAGGATACTGCTGACAAGTTAGGGAAATTTCGAAATTCACGTCTGCCGATATTATTCTTATATAAGAGCAATTTGGCTATAAAAGTAGCAATGACATTTTTTTAAATCAAATTCAAGTCGTATAGGTCTGTCAAGATCACAATATCATTCTTTGAAGTGATGAGGTTGTCGTGCAATTCTTTGTCTTTCTTTTCCAAGAACTCTATTACAGAGTCAAATAGATTGTAAAAGACAGTTACCTCTTGATAACCAACGCACTTCTGTGTGAAACAGAAATCGGTTGAAATCTTCATCATTAGTAACACAAAGCTGATTGAATAATCTGTCATTTAAAGAGCTGTTTCGGATTTTATTGACTGTTTTGATAATATATTGCAGTGATTGAGAGAGGCGCTCACTCAAATTTTTCGCAACCAAATGTTGCCTATGAATTACGCAATGTACAGCGAGCACATCTGGAATGTTATTTCTTAAGTACGCTATGAAGCGTTTGTGACGTCCTGTCATAGCCGGAGCGCCATCCGTAGCAGCTGATATAATATTCTTCAGTGGAATTTCTTTCTCACCACAAAATTTTTCCAGTGTATTATCTATGGTTTCTCCTTTTGTACCCGTTTCTAAATTTCTGGCAAATAGTAGTTCTTGATATACTCTCTCAATTTTAATAAACCTCACGTATGACAACAACAATGCTTCATTGGTTGGTAAAGTGGACTCATCTAGCTGAATTGAGAATTTAGAAGTCTTCAGATGATTGCACAATGACTCTTCAATGTTTTCAGCCATCTCATCAATTCGTCTTTGCACGGAACTATTGCTCAAAGGAACTTTTCGGATATCTGCCGCTGGTTTATGGAACACAGTAGTTATTACTTCTTTTATTGCCGGTAAAATTAAATCCTCTCCAATAGTGTGAGGTTTTCCTGTTTGAGTAATTAGCAAGGAGATATTGTAGGAAGCTCGGAGTCCGTCGTTGTCTTGCTTAGAAGCAGCTGAAAAAAGTTGACACAGTTGGCTGAGCTGAGTGTTTCTTTTCCAGTTCTTGAAAAAAAGTCACACTTTTGTCTTTTTTATCTGAATGCTTTTTATTCAAATGATCTTGTAGCCTTGAGGGTTTTATACCTTCTTTCGAAAAATGTTTTTGACAAAGAAGGCACATAGGCGAAGATGGATTTGTGGGATTTTCAATAAATCCATATTTAATACATTCCGCGCTATACTGCCATTTCTTCTTCTTTGCTTCCGACATAATTTTGTCTTCAAAAATGCCGAAGTAAAAAATTGAGTAATTAAAACTTGCTAATGATAGCACTCACAGAATTCACTACCGCACATACAGCACTTTTAAGTAGCTAGTCGCTAACTAAATTCACTAGTCTTCGTAATATCATCGAATGACATTACTGGCAGGATGGCGCGCGTGCTTTTATATATGACAGCGGGCGGGCCTAGTACTTTCGAGAATGGAGACTAGAAACTTCTCGCTTCGCACTGAAGCTCACCGCCATCTATTTTACAGTTTGACAACTATCGGAAATAGTTACTGTCTAGTCCCTTAGATGGCGTTACACAAGGAAACGCGCGTTAAGCGTAAAGGAGCGGTAAGGTTTGTGTTATAAGCAAACTACATTTTCAAATTAGCCTTCGCCCCCCTAAACCGCTTCAACGCCCCCCCAATCTTATCTGTGCCATTTACTGCCCCCCTATAGGCCTCTAGCGCCCAAAAGGGGGCGTTATCGCCCACTTTGAGAAATACTATAGAGTGAGGCTTATTGGTAATCATTCTTGTCTTGTTCTATTCCACTCGATGTTCCCGGTCTGATTTTAAAATGTGTTCTGTATCAATTTGAATACTGTCAATTGTCTATTTTTTTATGTAATCTCGATGTTCATTCTCACGCACTTTCAATGGTCTCGAGGTTTCGCCAATATAACTTTTACCACAAGAACAAGGTATCTCATAAATACAGTTTTTGTTTTTTCTTCAGTGTTGTTGGGTTTTGTATGTGTCAGTATACATCTCAATGTATTTTTTGTTTTGAAAGTAGTTCTAACATCATACCTATTTCCAATTCGTCTTATTTTTTCAGATATTCTTGGAATGTAAGGTATAACGTCAGTTGTAAAAGGTGTTGGTGGATGTTGAGTCGGTAATTGTTGAGTTGGATGTTGTTGAATTTGTGAAGCTGTTTGTATGTTCGTTTGGTTTTTAATCGAGTCTTTACTTTCTATTGCATTTATCGTTGAATTTATGAACGAATTTGAATAAGCGTTATCTTTCAGAACAAATTCAATTAATGATATTTCCTAATGGAAGGTAACAAATACCCAAAAAAAAGGTCGATGAAAAATGTTTCTATTTAATTCCGAAAATTCGGAATTTTGTCCTACGCATACACCCTTCATTTAGTATAATGCATGACTGAAAGGCAGAGATCTTACTATCAAAATCATTATCGAGAATAACCTTCATTTTGAAAGTATTTCATTTGATTATTATGTAAAGTAGCACAAAACACGTCTATATTACCAGAAATGCAACTTTTGAACATGCATGTACCTTGGAACGCATAACATTCCATCTCATAAACGCTTCAGTATACAATCTAACTAATAAATAAATATGAACTCTACAGCAATGATATTTAAAGTGGAGGATTCTTTGCGAGACTCTCTATACCTGGCCTCTATAGTTTCCTCGTTATCTCGACCTTTAATTAAAAATGTAGTTTCTTGTCTCAAGCAAGATACGTTTCACGTTCACGCCTCGATAACTGCAAAGCAGTTGATAGAAATAAAAGTGAAATAGAAATATACAGGGTGGTTATTAAACATGCGGCAAAAAATTGTGGGACTATTCCTTGGACTATTCTAAGGATATTTTGTCCTTTGATGATTTTTGACAAGGCGCTTTGTTTCGAAGATACGGAGCGAAAAAAATTTCGAAAATAAAATTTTTGGTAATTTTAAAATTATTAACGTAGCCGAAATAAAAGTATAGCGTATTTCATCAGTTTTTATTTTTTTGGTTGTTGCTTGTATGTATGTTATTTCTTTGTAATTTCAGTTTTTTGTTTAATCAAATTGTTATAATCAAATTGTTATTTTCGGTTAATCTTTTTAATTTTTTTTTCAGGGATTTCAAATCAATTTATATTATATTAGACAATGGAAGTCCGAACTGATGAAATACACCACGAAACATTGTCAACCACCTTCAAACAAACGTTAAAAGTATAGCGTACTTACATTCGACCTACCAAGTAATAAAAAATCTAAGAATTCCGTTGGTATTGCTCAAGTAAACGATATAGTGCAACCTACCTTCCAACGGCTCTCCTTTAATAATATAGTTAGGAAGCTAACTAATTTCGTTATTTCAATAATCATATTATATATATATATATATATATATATATATATATATATATATATATATATATATATATATATATATATATATATATATATATATATATATATATAAGATATAAGATATAAGATATATATATATATATATATATATATATATATATATATATATATATATATATATATATATATATATATAAGATAAATAAATAAGTACCATTCTGATCATTCCCACATTGATTTCAATTTAACAGACACCGGTAGACAGCTGTTTCAGCCTATTGGACATCGTCAGTACCGGGCAGGCGGTCCTCGATTGAAGACAAAATGTGAAAAACCAGAAAAGTACTTGATAAAAATAGCTGCGTAAACGCAAGCGAGACAGAAGTGGAACCACATTTCTCGATTTCATATAATTTCTAGAAACATGAGGATTCGTTTTTTTTTCGATGACATTCCAGATTAGCTTCCCAAATTTCTGCCAACGCAGTTGTCGGTTGATTGGTCAAACCACCAAAACGTTATTCTGGAACTCCTGGCTGGATAGCCCTGGCAGCTGAAGCCATTAATGGAAAAAGAAGAAGAACCACCAAAACGGACATAAAAACTTGGCAAGTTGACTTTAGTGTCACACCAATAGGTGGTTCCACTTTGTCTCGCTTGCGTTTACGCAGTTATTTTTATTGAGTAATTTTCTTGGTTTTTCACATTTTGTCTTCAATCGAGGACCACCTGCCCGGTACTGACGATGCCCAATAGGCTGAAACAGTTGTCTACCGGTGGCTCTTGAATTGAAATCAATGTGGGAATGATCAGAATGGTACTCACTTATTTATCTTTTGATTTTCATGGAATTATTTTCCAGTAGCTTGACTGCATTAACCTTTCTCGATTTTATATATATTATATATATCATAAATATTTGTGGTTCCAGGTCTTCTAACTGGAACCACAAATGTGCGGTTGGCTCCTGTTTGTGACTCCGTGCGTGTTGTTTCATGCTTTCAGCAAACAAGTGTTGATAAACTAGCTTCTCTCAAACTCACGATAGTAAGTAGTCTCATCCAATCTATGAAATTAAATTGTAAATATGTTGTTAATTTGTTTACAAATGTTTTAGTAAGCCCTGAAGAAGGAAATAAAAATTTCCGAAAGCTTGACATAATACCAAAGAGTTTTTCTTACTTCCTGGCATCCTCAAAATTGACTGCAACCTTACAAACAGAAATCACATAGTGGTTTCGAAGTTCTTTCTTCAACTGGCCAGTCACGACCAACCCAAGGTTTATATATAATTCCTCTTCCATATTCTCTGTTTCACTATCACTGTCGTCATTTAAATTAATGATGAATTTATTTCCACCATTAATATGAAAGTGTCCAATTTTCATATAGTCTTTTTCAACTGAAATTACTTTTTTATACTTTTCTTGCCAGTCTTCTTCGGTAATATTGAATACTTCTCTTTTTATGCATGAAGCTTTGTTTCAATTTTCCCCAAATCAACTCGATGTGATTGAAAACACAAAAATAGGGGGAAGTCTCAGTATGGTGAGTCCATACTTTTCAGCAATACTCTCAAGGGCATACACTTTTTCAAATGTTTTTGTCTGTAGAACTTCAAGTAGTTGGTTTTTGGTATAGTTATCTTCAAAATACAAATTGTTATCCATTAAAAATCTTTATATTTCATCTTTCCTCGAATTTTTATTCGGTACTTTGATGAGCTGTCGCGAATGATAGGAAGCGTTCTCAAGAACTATTACACTATTCGCATCCAAATTTGGGATCAATATGTTTTCAAAGCGTTCCTCAAAAATATTAGCTTCCATGTTCTTTTGATAGTCAACATTGCAGTCCTCAAGTTTTTTTCCACACAATTTCAAAGAATTCGGAACCCATCCTTTACTTCCTCCGCAACGCACAATGATTAGTCGCGATCCTTTGTTTGCAGGCATGTTAAGTGTACACATTCTCGAACCATCAGTCCACCCTTTCGTAACTGTGTTGTTGGTGTTATACCAAGTTTCGACCAAATAGAAAATTTGCCGTTGTTCTTATCTATATTTAGTTATTTGTTCTAAGTATTTGTTAAGCAATTTCACTATTTTTCTGCTTTCCATAACTGCTTGACGTTTGTTTATTATTTTAAATCAAAATCCTTGTTATTTTATCCAATTCTGAAGAGTTTTGTCAAAGCAGCTCACGCTATGGCCGGAAGTAATCAATTTTTTCCTTATGATTTCAGTTGTAGGAATCTCATTGCTTTTATAACAGTCGTATATTGTTTTTTTCAATGATTTTATTAGATGAACATCTGAAGATTTTGGTAATCCTGTATCACATCGTATCTTGCGTTCATAAGGTTTGTTTTTGACTATTTTACGTACAGTTGAGAAAGGAATTTTGAAACCAAACTTGAGATGTAGATTTGTATATACAATGAAACATACTCTCTATGTTTCAATATTCAAATGCATCCGTTGTTGAGGAGATATGCCTTTTTTACTTGGAAAAGGTATGGGAATTATTTTTTTAATGAAAAGTACCAAAAGTTTACTGTCAAAAAAGTTAGGACAATTTGAAATAAATAATGACAGCGTACGCAGCGCCCTCTAGATGTTCGGTACCCCGGGTACCGAATTTCGTGCATATAATTTATTTTTTGCAAGAGTTATTTTCACGAAGCGAACAAAACAAATTCAATTTCAACACCTCGTATCTCCAAAACGAAGCATTTTCGGACACAAGTTCATATAGACTTTTTTTCTTAAAATTGTCTCAGGAATACGTCACTTGAATATTTTAGTACTTATGTTACACCCTGTATATACAGGCTGATTCACGGTGGATGGCACATTAGACGTTTCTGGTGAACCAGACAACGGATCAATTTGAAAATTTAATGGAGGGCATATTCGGACATTCTCTAGCCAACTAAAATATTTTCGACAATGCGGTGTTGCCGCTTCTATTAGAAAGCAGTAGCAACTTTGATTTTTCAAATGGAACACTCTGTATATAATATTATTTTTGGAATCTACAACAATTGCCCGACAACTTTTCTTGATATTTCCCTATACCTATCTGTTACCGTTTTCGAAATAAAAATTAATTTCAATTTTTTTCTTCGAAAATCATGACTTCTAAAAATGCCGATATCTTTTAGTTAAGAAGTACTATGATATCGAAATTTGGTTTGGAATTAGGTGATACTTGGACACTTCCCACACGTCAGCCTAATCTCCGTTACTTCAATACAGGGTGGTAAAAAAATACAGTTTTTTCGTTTGCTTGAAAAAGTTGCTGAAATTTGATTATTTTAAATGGAACACCCTGTATATTATTGAAAATTCGGAAGCTGCTGAAATTTGCTTTCTTTCTATGTATATCATACCTATACCTAACTAGTCAAGTTTCGGACTTATGAACATTTATTTGTGAAAGTGTCCCTTCAGAATGGTATTTTCATTCGGTATTTGGTAAGCAGGCCATGATTACTATTTGACAGTAGCGTTGTGACATTCTCCTAGTAATATCGACATTTTCGTCACTTCAGAAGTTGCAAATACCTTCAAAACGATGGAACAAAACTATTCAAACGAAGTTCTTATGAATTTGTTTATTATTTTTGGACAGTGTGACAAAATTATCAACAGAACATGTAGAAAGTTCAATGAAATGTATCCGAATCTACCGCCAATGAACCTCAAGAAATTTATACGAATTCAGAACAATTTCAATGCATTTGGATCAACAAAATTCAAAATTCCTACTTACGTTTTTCTCATGGAATAGGGAAATTTGATCATATTAGTATGATATTCAATGAAACAGGGTGGCTCAAATTAGATAACTCCCGAAAACTCCATTTACTCACCTTGTCACACAAAGTTTCAACATCTGGCAAACCTACGTATCTCTTTAATAAACTTATCACGTTTAAAAAGAAAAAATAATATGCTAGTTATTCCCAAACTCTCAAGTGCACTGTACACTGTACCAAAGTTCTTTTTCATATTCAGCACCCAATTTCCCATATTCACTCTTCCCAAGGAGTTTTGAAATTTCTCTTTATGTAATTTCAAGAAGAAATTGAAAATCTTACCTCAGTCACTGTTGAATTGCTTTCAAGCCGGACCTGTATATGATAATTATTTATGCTATGGTTACAAATAAGGCGAAAAATGTCTTTGAGAAGTTTAGGCAACAATTAAATTTAATTTTTATACTTTATAATTACACTAGTGTAAATTGTTCCAAAATAAATAGATTGAGTATTTTTAAGTATTATTGATTCTATATACCCTGATTCTCAAATAGTACTCGTATAGTTTTCTTTGATTTATTTTTCTTTTGCAAAGTAAGTTAAAAAGCAGCCTAGGCTGATACTTCACCTTTTCGTCGACACTTATTTATTGTTCTGAAATTTTGTATTTTATTTTTATTATGTTGATAAATAAAAACGATTATTATTATTATTATTATTGAGAACCATGTTGATGATTTTTAAACTTCACGTTTCTCGAGTTATTCGTATTGCCACGGTAATTATAAAACACATGCCTTTTCGAAAGTTGGATTTGAACACGCTGAGGCTTAGTTTGAATAAGCAAAATATAATAATATTGAAATGAATGAAATTTTTAGAAGTTTGCTGAAGCTGATAAACTGAATGAAATGATCAGAAGTTACTGAATAGTGAAAAAAAAATTAAAATAACATTGATTTGTTGTTGTTGTTGTTAAAGGCATTGTGGCCTTTTGAAAGATAGAAATATTAATTTCAATAGTAGAATTAATAATAATAATAATGTGTATTCACCATTTTTGATACACTTGGGTATATAAGGTAAGTCAGTTGTACTACAAGCTAGTAAAGATGAAAAGAAAAGGAAGAGATTGAGCACAAATTTACATCTGTATATATACACATATATTCACATATATACACACACACACACACACACACACACATATATATATATATATATATATATATATATATATATATACAGTGTCACCATTAAAGTGCGCACCATATGGGAAACTTTTTTTTCGAAAAGTTTCAATGAAGTTCAACTTCGGCACTTGTTTGTGCTTTAAATTTAACTTAAAATGATGCGGCTAACTGCGACCCACTGACGTTCAGTGCTTGTCAAATTCAACTTTTTTTATTTGAAAAAAATTGAAAAAGTGCATTTCTAGATCGAATTTAACAAAAAGTTACTTGAAAGGGTTGTTTCTACGGCAATTTTATATCTATATGCCAAATTTTATACAACTAGGATAAAGTTATAGTTTTGCTTATTTTTGACTGATATCTCCTTTATTTTAAAAAACAAGTTCGGTTAATTGTCATCAATTCATGTAAACATAACAAACTCATCATGGAGTTTAACTTTTCATTTACATTTTTACTTATATGGACATTTTGAGAGAGAAATTAAAAATTTGCTATAAAAATTTTAACATGACTGGTGCAAAGTTTCAATCACTTGGCTACTCTCTTAAACAAACCTTTGATTTCGAAAAAGCAGAGGTAACTAAAAAAAAAGAGTAAATAATTTCGATAGAACTATAATTATTATTATAATTTCAAACAACAATAATATTATAGAAAATACAAATGGGTACAAAAAAAATACTTATTGATCTAAATGAGGTTGTCAAACAGTTATAGCCTACATTTCAGTATGTCGTCCTCCACGTTCAATACAAATTATGGTACTTCTACTGACATCTGTAACTGCATTTTTAATAAATCGGGGATTTATATTTGCACAGCACTCGCGAATGGTATTTTCCAGATGTTATATGGCAGTAAATGGTCTACTTCGGTACACTTTTTGTTTCAGGTAATCCCACAAGAAAAAGTCTGAAGGCGTCAAGTCGGGTGATCTAGGTGGCCAATAATGTTCCCAGTTACGTCCAATAACTTTGCCTCTGAACATTTGTTGGAGGGACTGTTTTACAGAAACCGTGGGATGTACTGGTGCGCCATCAAGCTGATACCATAGGTCGTATTTAATATTTAAAGGCATATTATCTAAAACTTCACTAACCTCATTATTTAAAAGGTTGAGATAACCGACGCATGATGAATTTTCCCTAAAGAAAAATGGTCCAATTATTTGGTCGTTAAGTATCCCACACCATACATTAGTTTTAAAGGAATACTGATTACCACATTCAACTGTGAAATTGGGATTTTCTTGGGCCCACCATCGACAATTTTGAGAACTTACCGTTCCATTTGAAGAGAACGTTGCCTCATCTGTCCATAAAATTTTATACGGAAACTTTACATTTTCTTCTCTCTCTCTCCTTGAAACCAGATTGAAAACCCCAAACGGACATCAAAATCTCGTTCTTTTAATGTGTTAAGGTTATGCTCGTTTGCCCGTGTTCAATAACTGTTTCTCTGAATTTCGACATTATCCTTGACACAGTAGTATGTTGAACATTTTTTCCTGGATGCCGTTCATTAAAAATGTTAGCTACTTGCCGGTATGGTGTATTCTCACCACATATTAAAACTATTTCTATTCTTTCCTGAAGAGACAACATTATTGCAACAATAACCTTTAAAAATTTGACAAGTAAATCAACAACTTGACACTACCATAGCATGCATTTTGTTTGTCAAGACCTACTTTAAAATTTTATTCAACGTGATTAAGCATCCTTACCGCCCTAGTTAGTGTGTATAAATAATCTGTAAATACTGAATATTGAAATTTTAATATAATTTCAACTCTAGTAATTTAATTGATACTTATTGCAGTTTTTGAGTTGAAAAGAAAATAGCCAAGTGATTGAAACTTTGCACCAGTCATATTAAAATTTTTATAGCAAATTTTAAATTTCTCTATAAAAATGTCCGTATAAGTAAAAATGTATCAGAAAAGTTAAACTCCATGATGAGTTTGTTATGTATACATGAATTGATGACAATTAACCGAACTTGTTTTTTAAAATGAAGGGGATATCTGTCAAAAATAAGCAAAACGTTAACTTTATCCTAGTTGCATAAAATTTGGCATATGGATATAAAATTACCGTAGACACAACTTTCCCAAGTAACTTTTTGTTAAATTCGATCTAGAAATGCACTTTTTCAATTTTTTTCAAAAAAAAAATGTTTAATTTGACAAACACTGAACGTCAGTGGGTCGCAGTTGGCCGCATCATTTTGAATTAAATTTAAAGCACAAAGAAGTGCTGAAGTTAACCTTCATTGAAACTTTTCGAAAAAAAAGTTTCCCATATATATATATATATATATATATATATATATATATATATATATATATATATATATATATATATATATATATATATGTATATATATATATGTATATATATATATGTATATATATACACATATACACAAGTATAAAAATAATCATATATGCCCACAAATTTAGTGAACATTTTACACCATTCACACAATTTAATCTAAATGAAATTACGTTAAAAAATCTTGGTAACTGTAATAGCATCTTTCTAAAAGCATAGTTTCAACACAATCATGAAATACTTTGTCACTTGTGATTTTTTCAACTACATTTGGCAGCTTATTGAAGCACGTAATGGCATTATACTGAAGGGACTTTTTATAGCTTGTAATGAAATGCTGTGGGACTATTAGAAGATCACCATTCCTTGTATTATGACTGTGTTCTGAAGCAGTCTTATCATATTATTTATGGTTTTGCCTAACAAATAAAATACATTTGAGAATGAAGATGGGCTGCCAATATTTTTTTTCTACAAAAACGGGCCGGCAGCTATCCCGGAAATCCATATTAAAGATTAGACTTATGATGCATTTCTGTGCTATAAAGACTCTGGAAAAATCCCTTGCTCGGCCCCAAGCCATAATATTCAAACTTATATGAGGGTAGGCCATGGCATAATATATGCTGAGTAAGCTAGTTTCATCCAAACAGGATTTCAGCTGTTTTTTGGCATAGTATGCTGTATTTAGCTTAGCACATATATAGTTCACCTGCCTATCCCAATTTAGATTAGCGTCTAGGTGGGTCCCTAAAAATGTTATTTCTTGGAATATTGGAAGAATTGGAATATTTCTTCTGAAGTGGAAGTTACCACTGATCCATTTTGAAGTATTTAGAATAAGCTTATTTTTTGGCACCAGGTACTGAATTGATCAGTGATATGTTCAGATTTGCTGATGAGTTTCTCAGCATTATTGCCTGCTATAGTTATCGTATCATCAGCAAACATTGTGACGTGGTCTCCCTTTATACACTGTGTCCGTAAGGTATGGAACAAATTAATTTTTAGGTAAATAGGTCATTTTAAGAAATAATCCTGAAACACGTCGATTTTTGATGTTAATTTACCGTATTTAAAAATAATAATCTAATATACAGGGTGAATTACGTTCGAGTAATGACGTCACCGTAATTTTTTTTTAATGGAACACCCCTATTTTGTCTCAATTTTCGGATTACTCTAGCTGAGCTGATTCCAAAAATGTATCACATGTTAATTCCAATTGGTACAGGGTGGACAAAAATACAGTAGTTGTGTGTATGCTAATAAAGTAACGCGTAACATTCTTTATAAGGTAAATTAACAATATTATCAAAAATACTTATTGTCTAGTGGACAGAATATGCTGGAATACATGACTTTATATTAAATGTTTGAACTGCAGCCCTTGCTGTATTTGACAGTAACCCAAACGGTGTACATATTCTTGTTGAACCTTGTGTATGGTTTCTTGCGTAATATTGTTTATTTCTGTTCGAATTTTCACTTGTACATCTTCAATATTTGCTGGTTTCATTTTATAAATAACATTCTTCAGATGGCCCCACAGAAAATAATCCAAAGGATTTAAATCTGGTGAACTCGCTGGCCATTCAGTGGGTCCACGTCTACCAATCCACCTGTTCGGAAAAATTTCATCTACGTACCTTCTAACATCTACAGCATAATGTGGAGGTGCACCATCCTGTTGAAACCATAAACTTTCATCAAAACCTCCAGGATTACGTCTGCTGGGAAATAAATTACGTAAAGTAGGTACGAGATACCCCCTTAAAAACTCAAGGTACTTTGCCCCGTTTAAATTACCTTTGATAAAGTAGGGTCCAATGATTCGATTTCGTACAATTCCAGCCCATACATTTACCTTTTGAGGGTATTGTGTATGATGCTCACGCATCTAGTGGGGGTTTTCTTTTGCCCAGTATCTACAATTCTGACGGTTAACCTCACCATTTAACGTGAAAGTGGACTCATCAGAAAAAATAATGTTTTGTATCAAAAGAGGGTCTCGGTGACATTTATCCATCATTTCTTCGCAAAATTGGAGTCGTCTATCGGGATCATCTTCGTTTAATTATTGCACAAGTTTGATTTTATAAGGATGCCATTTTTCAAGCTTCAATAGTTTGTGTACCGTTGTTTTGCCAACATCGATTTCGCGACTAACTTTACGAACAGAAGTGTGCGCATCTTCTTCAAAACTCAGTAAAACATCTAATGCTGTATCAGCATTTGCAGGGGGACGACCTGATTTGCGTACATTTGCAACCATATCAGTTTCTCGAAATTTCGTTTCCAGCTTACTGACAGTTGAACGCGTTATAGGTCTTTCTTGATATTTATCATTAAACAAATTGCACACTTCCATCTGAGATCGCGATCTGTCTACATACCCAATCATCATGAGTATTTCAATTCTTTGTTTTACACTTAACTCCATTTCTACTTCCAATTAAATCTAAGCAATCATTCGAATATTCACGAATACCAAAAATATTGTAGTACTAAACTGTCACTGAACATCAATAAATTACTAAACAAATAATGATATTTCACAAAAAACTAGACGACTATGTTTTTTATAAATGTAGATAAGAAATAATTTCTTTCATATTCTGTCTGCTAGACCACAAGTACCAAACATGTTTGGAAACAGCTCATTTTTATTACTCTAAACTACGGGGTGTTACATTTAAACCAATTGCCGCTAGACAATAAGTATTTTTGATAATATTGTTAATTTACCTAATAAAGAATGTTACGCGTTACTTTATTAGCACACACACAACTACTGTATTTTTGTCCACCCTGTACCAATTGGAATCAACATGTGATACATTTTTGGAATCAGCTCAGCTAGAGTAATCCGAAAATTGAGACAAAATGGGGGTGTTCCATTTAAAAAAAATGACGGTGACGTCATTACTCGAACGTAATTCACCCTGTATATTAGATTATTATTTTAAAATACGGTAAATTAACATCAAAAATCGACGTGTTTCAGGATTATTTCTTGAAATGACCTGTTTAGCTAAAAATGAATTTGTTCCATACTTTACGGACACAGTGTATGTTGAAGAAGATTATTGACATCGAGAAGAAACAGTAGAGGTCCTAGAACAGAGCCCTGTGGCACCCCGAGTTTTACCGTTTCTGACTTCGATGTCGATCCATTGTAGATTACAACCATTTCTGTTTGTCATATTTATCATATATCATGGAAACCCAAGCATTGACATTTCAAACACAAAAACATATACTTATACCAAAAATAATAATGATTATTGGACTATTTCAAACAGGGTACATACGAATAATTCAATGTCATACTTATTAAAATGATACTTCCTTACATGTAAATAATAAGTTCCTGTAACATACCTTCAGACACTATAATTTTTGATAAGTCAATAATAAAAATGTTTGAAACAAAAATCATCTTCAACTCACATAAAAACTAATTTGCTTATAGACACATCAGATTGCAGTTCGGGAAGAAACTGGAGAGAATTTTTTGTCAGTGCTTGAAATTGATTGGAGAGGCAAGCACCTATTTACAAAGAAGCCTTTCAAGTATGCAGCTTTTGTTTCTAAATTACCCTCCACAGTTTCATTCACCGTCGACTCAGCTTTTGTCGACCTCAACAGAATAATATGTCAGCATCAGGGTGAAATTTTACTGGGGTTCTCATTTCGATGATGAGTCATCACTCACCTTGAGGGGTGAATTGTCTAACAACTCAGGGTCAGTTGAATAATTGATTGTTAGTCTCAATACCCTGGTAATAATTATTAGCTATATTGCATGAAGATATTCCAGACATATTTTCTTAACCCTGTTTAAAAATGTTATAATGATACTTACAAAACAGTGAAAACTATGAAATTCAATGCCTGCACTGACAAACAATCAGGGCAACAAATAATTGAGCCATATTTTCTTTTCGTGTCAGAAAAAAAATATGATCTTTATATTTCTCAGGAGAGAATGAAAATAGTTTTTAATTAATCAATAACTGATTTTCAAAAATATTCAACTGAAAACTATTAACAGCATGCATATTCAAAACAATTTTCAAATTAATAATTTGATTCTTCTTGAAAAAGTATATTAACCAAATTCCCCATATTTCAATAAAACTGAAATGCTCATTTCACTGATGATATTTTGCTGATACCAATAAAAAAACTGAGAATTTTTTGAGGATTTCTAGTTTAATATTAACTAATTTGATGGAAGCTCAATTACAATTAATAACTTCGTTGTAGATTATCTTAATTTCATTGATTCAACCGGCTCCAAACATAAATTGAATGAAGCGTTCCTCTTGGTATTTAAATTTTTGCCTACCTTGTTATTGGAGATCAGTGTACTTTCACAGAAGTGCAATGACACAGAGTTATTTGAATTAAACTGTATCACACATAACCACTATATATTCAGGTGCACTTCACACGAACCTGTATTAGTTAACTCACTTCAACAATATCTCTCTATAATTGAAATTTGGATGATCCTAACAGATTCACTTAAGAATTCACTCAAGCAATCTAACTCCTGCCATTTTGAGATTTTCCCATTTTCTGTTTGTTTTCAGGTTTCATGGTTAGATATAAAAAACAGAAAGTGACAAATATTTTCTTGAATATTATATTTCGGACGATAGATGGCATATCTAATAGTATATCTTTCTTTCCTGATCTCTAGATGTCACCCCAGTGAACGGGAATCATCAGGAAGATAAATATCAAACCTTTGGCTAGATGCAAAGATCGAAGGACAGTATTTATTTATTTCCATACCGATATGAACCTTGTATATAGACTAACCATATACAAAGATAACAGCTTCGTATTAAAGATATGAGACATTGCTCCATAAAAATTTCAATTAACGAAAAAGGTTGTACTACTCAGTATTAGATGGCACTATAAAGTTTGAAATCTTTTTCCAACTCCAACTTATCGCGGGATCGTTTGCTATTACTTCAAAAATGTTCGATAAGTTATACCTTTATATATAGTCTATATACAAAGATTATACCCGCCCCGACTCCCTGCACAAGTCTAATGCTAATACTAAATATAAATATAGACGAGTGCAATTGCTGCTAATCTTCAAAAATATTCATTTAAATTACATATTGTAAAGGGCCATACTGATCTATATTAAATACACATACTTAATTGGATAAGAAATAATGATGTATTGCTTAAAAGTGCTTCGTAAATAAGCCATTATTTCTCAAGGATACAAATTGGTTATTCTGGGGTATTCCTTGAAGATAGACATATACCATCGCGGACTTTTTTGTAGACCTATTTGAGGTGTACAATACTATAGTACATTGTTTGAACTACCTCGTAGGGTAGGGCAATGTAATGTATTTATTTACGACATCATGATTGGAAACCTCTAAATTATGTGCACTGTGGATTGGGACTTCATTTATAATTTGAGTATTTCAGGTAAGAACGTTGATGATTGATAACAGAAGGGCGTAATGCAATGTATTTATTAAAATAGTCAATGTTTCTTCCAACAATGCAACAAAAACGACCTATTTTGGTTTTTGTATTTGGAATGTGAACAATCAATGAATTTAATGTCTTCTATTAATAAATGGCACAGTTCTTCACGCCGGCAGGTTCCATATATTCTGAAAATAGTAGAAACTTTCATCTGGACTTTACAGCAAATGCGATAACATGAAAATAGTTAACTGATAAGAGATGTCAAAATGTGTTTTTATAGAAATATTAAATTTATCTATTTTTTTATGAAAACAGGACAGTTGTACAAAAAACTTTGTATGATATTTGTGTTGAAAGTAATTTTTATTTTGTTCGTGAAATTGCCAACTCGCTACGCTCGTTTCGCAAACTTTTTCACTCACAAAATAAAACCTTACTTTTAACACACTCATGTCATAAATAACTATTATTGCACAAAGGAGCCAACTGACAGTTCACAATGAATTACGTAGCAGGTGTTGCGAACATTAAAACATAAAATTCCTCTTCTTTTCCAAATGAATTACTGAATCCTTAGTGAAATTGAGGAATTTGACAATTTTTGATTGGCAACGCTGTCCTTTAGTTTCCTTCAATTTAAAATTTTAGGTTAAGCGGTTAAGTTCGTTTTTTTTATTTGACAATTTGGGGATTGAATAATATTGATATGTCTATAATAAGATCTAGATGTAAATATTATTGATAAGTTATATGGGACTTTTATATTTCAAAAACTTGAAACTTCCACCATATTCGTCAAAATGAATTTTGTATTAGTTTTATTGGTGTCTTCAAATATTGTTCAAGTTTTAACTGAGTGGGTAGATCCACATGATATGAATACCAATTCCAAAAAATATTTAAGAGAATCAAGTCTCCGAGATGTTGACGAAACTGTGACCCGCAGTTATGAAAGTCGAGATGAAGAAAAAACGACTTTGGTGTACCTAAAACGTGTTGTTAGTTTGATTTTGAATTCTGCAGTTGCTGACGGGACTAACACGAAGCTAAGGAGTGGTAAATATGAATTTAACACGGACAGTGAGAATTACAAGTTTTTGTCGAAATTCGTCAACGATCAAAATATAAATATTGAAAGTTTAAGGAAGTTAGACAGTACTTTGAGTGACGTTTTCCGCAGACATTATTCGGATGATATTTTTGACTCTCTACTAACCTTACAAGAGAAGATATTTAATTTAATATGTACCACCCAATTTGCTATATTATTGACAACATTATTTTTCCTGTATGTTTTGTACAAGTTACTGCGATCGAATTATACTTTTTTGTATATCATCAGGTATTTCATAATGGTAATACTTGTTGTCGATTATGGATTCAGATATCGTCTTCTATATGAGGTATGTGCATATCCATAACAATAATAATACAACTTTATTGAACAAATTACAATAGAAATAGTTCTGTCTAAGACAAAGTTTAGCCGCAGGAACTACAGAAACTAAGTTTTCAATGGCTTCTATTTTGTCGAAAAAGTAGATTTATGCATTTCAAATGTCCTCAAGGGTCTTCTACATCTTATTACTGATTCTATTATTATTTATTGAATTTATCTAATGAAATTATGGTTTAGGAAGCGGAGGAACAAAATATGAAGATAGACTATTCTGCAAAATGTGATCCTAAAAAAATGGACTGGGGAACTTATCTTTTATTTCTTATGAGTAAGTATTTTTCATCCAATTCATTCATCCATAATATTATTAGATGCTTGGACATACATTCACCATTCAAAAGGAAGCATAATTTCAATAATTTCAAATTGAAAGTGTGGTTTACAGACGAAATCATGGCAGATATAAAAAACGCGAATTTTTTCATAAAAAAGCCAAGGAAACCAAACTACAATGTGACTGGGATAAATATAAAATAATTACGTTATCAAAAAGATACGAATTGAAACTGAAAAGTATTATGAATCAAATATCGACGAAAATAAAGGAAACGGTGTAGCTATGTGGAAAGCACTGAAAGGTTTAGTAATAGGAAATAGAAAACAAGAGTTTAAAGGAATACAATTTGATAGTGTTCTTGTAACAAATGAAGCAAAAGTAGCAGGATATTTTAATTAATTTTTCGTTGACAGTTTGAAAGATCTAACCGAAATTATAGTACCAATAAATGATTATAATCATGTTCTCAGTTATATTATACCACCAAATGAGATACTTGAGGAATTTGAAACATTAAATATGTGCGAGTTAAAGATAATTTTTCCCTCAAGAAAAATAATACAGATGACAATGGAATTAATCTAAATATAATCGTTCCTATTGAAAAAATTACAAACACCTTTTTAGGATCTGATTTTAGACCCATAAATACCCTGCCAATTTATGTAAAAATATTAGAAATCGCAGTGAAAGAGCAATTGATGAAATTTTTAGCGAAACATAATATTTTGATTAAAGAACAATCTGGATTTAAGGAATCCCATTCATGTGAAACAGCACTGAAATTTCTAATCTCTTCATGGAAAGTTGAACTATCTAAAAAACGTATTATAGGTGTTGTCATCTGGATTTTAAAAGGGCATTCGAGGCGGTCAACATTGAGTTACTTCCAATGAAATTAAATAAGTATGGACTAGATTATAAAGTGTTGAATTGGTTCACAAATTACCTCACATATCGGAAGCAGCTAGTTAAATATAATCAAGTGACATCCAGTACTTTAAATGTAATTTCAGGAGTCCCTCAAGGGTCAGTGTTGGGTCCACTGCTATTCTTGCTATACATAAATGATATTGTGATATATGTTAAAAGGTGTAAGATAAAACTGTTTGCCGGCGACACTATGTTGTACTGTTCTGGGACAACAAATGAAATCTCAGAATGTTTGAATGAGGAACTATCAAATATAAACGAGTGGTTATGTGACAACGGCCTCAAGTTAAATGTTAATAAAACAAAATGCATGTTAATAGGTAGCAAATATCGTTTAAGACAACTGCAAGATGAACAGCTGCCATTGAATCTTTATATTGATAATGTCATCATTGAAAGGGTAACAAACTTTTAAATATCTGGGAGTGGTATTAGATCAAAAATTAAACCGTAATGCGTACTGTTGTTATATTCAGAAGAAAATAGCCACGAAAATGTATCTTTTAATAGATAAAAATAAAATAAGTGAATATGCAAAATTAACAATTCATAAATCAATAATAACACCCAACTTTGACTATTGCAGTACATTACTCTATTTTGTGAGCAATGAAAATGTAAACAGACTACAGAAGCTTCAAAACAGACCCATGAGGGCAATTCTAAGTTGTAATAAACGCACATCTGTGGAATACAAGTTGGAAACATCGTCTCTTATGTCTGGCTAAACAAGGTAACACTGAATATGCTAATATTTAAAATTAAACACAATATGTTGCCAAATTATCTGAGTGATCAGTTAACCTACACAAGTAGTATTCATACACACTCCACTAGAAATAGAATAGGAAATTTTTATATCAACAGAGAACATATAGGGTGTGACTCGTTGTATAGTTCTGGTCTGTAGCTTTTAATAATTTGCCAAGTCATATAAAAAGCTGTGATTCATTAAATTAATTCAAAAGTAAATGTAGTGAATATATTTCAAGTAATTGTCATCGATAATTCGTCTTGTTTTCTAGTTTCTTGTTTTTAAAATGTGACTTGTCTTTTTTTTGTTTTGTTTTTTATAAGTGACTGACTGTACTATGAAGAGCATCATTTGCTAATAAAGAGTAATAATAATATAATATAGGCAAAATTTTGAGTACATTTTCATGAAAGTGTGACATCATTTGCCACAAATAGAAAAGAGGGTCATGGGCTACCTAGTTTGATAAGTCTTTCAATTCTCTTTACAACATTGGTTCATTTTTGGAAATCAACCTTTTCTGAGTAATCAGTAGTTTTATACTTTCAAGAATCTGCAAACAAACGATTAATATGTAATTTCAATAAGAAATTTATTCAAAATTTGCTCCAGTTCAACTCAACGAATGTTCGAAATGTTGACCATCTAGTTTCTGACAATAATGGTAATAAATATACCTAGTTTAAAAAAACTAAAAAAACACGCTTTTAAAGAACATCATCGAACTGAAAAGTTAAAAATATTTTTTTGAATAAACAATAATCGAAAAATACTAGTAAAAATACTATACTAAAACCAATAATGATTGAGAGTAGAAGTAAGCCCATTTGACAGCAAATCGGGGGCGTGCTTATTAATTTTTGAGAGGGTTAAGAATGAAAGAAAAATTCTTAGTACAATTAGTTAAAATATTCGTACACATTTTTTATTTATTTCATTAAAACTTTGCAATATCGTAATTTACCTAATCGTTGTGGTCATTAGGTGGGCCTTATGAAAACGGAGTAATAATCGTGGTAATTATAGATATATATATATATATATATATATATATATATATATATATATATATATATATATAACTTTTTTTCACTATTGGGTTGCAGCAATTGATAAGTGAACTCTTTATAACTATTCTCAAGCTTTCGAGTAACTTAAACTCATCGTCAGGGGTACTAGAAAATACAAATTACAAATTTTTGATAATAGAATATAATATAAATGTAAATGTACAAATTTTCGTCTAATCTTCAACCTCAGATTCGTCACTGTTGCTACCGCTATCATCAAAGTGAATTATGATTGGTTCAATATTGTGTACAATACGGTTGTCTACGTCCCACATTTTTTGCTCCTCTTTTAAAACATGCTGCATGCATTTCTTCCAGTCTTCTGCAGAAACAGTTCGAATAGCTTCTTGTAGGTGATGTTGCACGTCCACTAATTTAAATGTTCTGTTTTCTCGTGCCACATATCCTTTTACTTGCGCCCAGATTAATTCTATTGGGTTTAATTCGCAGTGGTATGGTGGTAACCTTAAAACTGTAATTCCACGACTCAACGCCATTTCATCTACTGCGAATTTTTTATATTTGTCTGTGTGTAATTTTGTTTAGCTGAAGTAGTTCTGCCTTTAAACTATCTTTGTTATATTGGATGTTCTTATTAATTAACCATTCTTGAATTGCTGCTTTTTTCCATGATTGTTTCGGTAATGGTTCTAAATGTCGACTATGGTATGGGGCATTGTCCATGACGATGACAGACCCAGGTTCCACAAGTTGAATGATGCCTTCAAACCATTTTTCAAACACCTCCGCATTCATCTCTTCATGATAGTCGCCTGTTTTCTTAGATTTAAATATTAATTCACCATTTGGTAAAAATCCACTGTCGCTTCCTATATGCGTAACTATCAGACGACTACCTATTCCAGATGGCTGTTTTAACCCAACTGACAAACCTTCAATGAAGGCTTGTCGTGCACTTGTTATATTACCATCCTGCCATACTTTTTTGACCGTATGTGTCTCGTCCATGAAGTACAATTTTTTTTTGAGCTTCCGAAATTCGTCAATTTTTCTTAGATAGTTTCTTCTCCATGCTATTATTTCTTGACGTTCAATGAGAATGCTTTTCCTGTCAATTTTTCCGTACGTAAATTTCATTTCGTGTACAAGTTTCCTAAAAGTTTCTTTACCCATTTTTGGGACCAACTCATGATCGCTAAGTGCCTCCAGAACTGTTTGTAGTGTGGGCAGCACATTTCTGAAAGAGAAACTGTGAATAGTTCTGCGTATATTGGTTTTGGCTTCTTCATCAACTGTGATTTTTTTTCGTCCGCTACTAGTTTTTGGCGTTTGTACGTCCCCATGAATTTCTGCTTCTCTTAGTATTTTGTAAATCGATGATTTTGGTACACCGGTATAATCAGAGCACATATCAACTAATTTATCTTTTGTAATTGTGGAACTTAATGATGTAGAAATGCCCGGTTGGTTATTCGGAGGTACACACGTAGAATTACAGCATATATGCACAAAGTCATCTTTTGGTGGCTGATGATCTCTTTCAAGACAGTGAAATACTCGCAGTACAATTTGTTTTTCTCTTACTGACCGAGACTCCGACCGTTTCACTTTTTTCGACGTGGAAGGCCCGACCATGTCTCCCATTTTTTGAGTAGTTTGAGAACGGTGTAGAAATATAATTATGTAACGCTTAAACACTTATTAGCACTATTATTTTCACCAATTGTTATCACAACACGTCGATTGCTGACTAACTTAACTGTAAAACGTACAATTCACGCTGTATAATTCACAAACCAATGATACGCTCATGGCTGCAAGTACATTAGTGAGGACTGCAACGATGAGATGGAAGTTACGGTAAAGTGACAAAGACAGAAATATCGTTGCGTACAGCGTTGCCAATAGTTGTAATAAATATCTAACACTATACAGAAAATAATGAATTTTAACTGATCAGTAATCAGGAAATGTATAAGTATTACTCATTACAAGCTCATTACTGATTTTTGTCATAAATAATACCTTTTAATCGTACTAGTATTGTGTATTATCTATAATTTGCCACAACCAACAACTTTACTGCTTACTATATTTTGATTCTGCTATAAACTGGTAACGTAAAATTTAGATATGACAACACGCTTTACTCTTAATCATTATTGGTTTTACTTTAGTAGATATACAGGAAATATGACACAAAGCGCCCACGCTTTTTTCACAATAATACTATTATTTTTCGATCGTTATTGTTTTAAGCTTATTTAAAAAATATTCTCAACTTTTTAGTTCGATGTTCTTTAAAAGCGTGTTTTTCAGTTTTTTTGAACTGTATTTATTTTTAACTTTCAAGTTTCATATGCTATAAAAGCGTGTGAATAGATCAAGAAATATCAAGTAGATTACGTACAGCGCCATCTGCCCGCGAATAGATCAAGCAATAATGCCGATAACTCTGTCAATACAGATCCCTAGATTGAGAGTTACAAATCAACATGCAAACAAACAAGCATACATACATACAGGTGAAGCTAATATAAAGCTTGTAAAAAAGAGGATTCACATTATCTCATTCGCACAGGGATAATTTCAATAGGAAGGAAAAAGCAACGAACAGCAGTAAAATCTGGCTACCTGTCCTTAATGATACACACACACACATATATATATATATATATATATATATATATATATATATATATATATATATATATATATATATATATATATATATATATATACAAACACAAAAATGGTTTTTAAAATGCCACAATAATGTATAAAAACACAAATATGTGTCTAAAATATGATTAAAAGATATCGGTAAGAAAATCCTTAGTTGATTTACGAAATTCAGTACAGTTTACTACGCATTTTCGGTAGTTAGGAAGATGATTATACATCTTGAGAATATTATACAATATAGAAGACCTAAAGACCTAAATATAGAGTCTGGCACGTGGTGTAATGAGATACAATTGAGGGACGTTCTGTTATATGTTCATGCACTAAACAAACTCTTTCTAAAATGGATATAGCATACAGTGATAAAATTTCAATCTCGCCGAATGGCTCTACAAAAAAATCTTAATGACCTTTTCTGCAGAGTAAAAATTGACTTAATTCGAGTTTGATTACTTACCCCCCCAGAAAGGGATCCCATTTCTCAGATGTGATTCTACTAATGAATAATAGACAGTTTCAGCTGCAGTTAGTCCTAGTTTGTTAGAAGTTATTTTCACAGCATAACATCCAGATGAAAGTTTTTTGTTAAGTGATAGTATGAGGTCCTCAAAGTCAACTTAATGTCATAGCCAACATATATATGGAGTGGTTTGAAACTCTGGACATTGAAGAAGCACACAAGAAACCTCGTGTCTGGTTGAGATATGTTGACGACACCTTCATAATATGAAACCATGGGAATACTGAACTAGACGCCTTCCTGAAACACATCAACAGTGTGAGACCTTCCATCACTTTCACAATGGAGAAGGAAATCTACAACGAATTGCCATTCTTAGACGTTTTGCTGAAGAGGACCGACACTAAGTGGGAAACCACCATCAAAGGACTAAAAGATGAATCATCAAGATTCTATTAGACCGTACTTTCGAGCTCTGTAAGACGATGGAAGGTCTCGAGAAGGAACTAGACATCATCATAAGTGATCTTCAACGGAATGGCTACTCCAAAGCGATGGTAGAAAAGAAGAATTGGTTCCAAGTACAACATCAGAACCTGCTTTAGATCCGGTAACACTATCCGTAGCAGCCTCACGAAAACCAGGCCACCAAATGCGGACTGCAATTCCAAGAATTGCATTTACCGGATACTCTGTGAGTGCGGAAAATCCTATATTGGTGAAACTAAGAGGCCATTGAATGTTCGCATTGCCGAGCACAAGAAACACACACAGCGAGGGGAAACTAGCAAATCAGGAATAGCAGACCATGTTTGGACCCATCAACACAACATCGTGTGGTTCCAAGCTGAGATCTTGGACAGAGAGGAACATTGGTTTAGGAGAAAATTTAAGGAAGCCGCATATATGTTGTCCAATAACGTATTCAGCCAAGCCAGCGTAGAAATACGCAACATATGGAAACCCATCATCTAGCGAAAAATGGCCAACTCCCGCCAAAACGGTCATCTCCCACGGAACCAGTGAAGCGGAAAATGGAAAGCGGGGATAAGTGAAAGTACTCGAACGACCTATAAATAGTCCAGTCATCACCCGAAGACGATTGTAGATACTAACAATCGAAACGTCGTGAATTAACGTGACTTGGAATCTCTCCACTTTTTATTTATTTTTTTATTTTTATTTATTTTTATTTTTTTTTTTTTCATTTCTTCATTTTTATTTATTCAATTGTTCTATTTCTACTTGTATTTTATTTCATATTATCTCATTTCAGGTTTATTTTGCTTAATATAATTGTTATTTTCAGCTATTCATTTAATTCTTCTTTTTTAGTTGTTTCAGGGATTTCAAATCATTTTATATAGTAGACAATGAAAGTCCGAACTAGTGAAATTCAATTTCAAATCTGTTTGTTTTAGCAGAATTGTAAAAATAATAAAAACTAACATTTTCAGAAAAAGAGGAATGTGAACGGAAATATGTGACGCCATTGGAAGTTGCTTTATTTCAACTGAAACACATACTAATCATACCCATGTCATCACTTGGAGCAGGATTTGGCCATTTCGCTAATGAGTTGTGGGGTAAGTTACCGATAAAGAGAAAATTAAAAATACAGAAAAACAAATAACTTGTAGTGATAAGGTGACACTTTTGGTAGTAATTTTTGATAAACATCTGCAATGGGCAAGTCATATAGAACTATTGTCTAATAAGTTGAGAAATAGTTGCTACAGCATAAAGTATATGAAAGACCACTGCAGGAAAAAAGTCTTGCTTAAGCTGTACTTTGGACACTTCCACTCCCACATGAAGTATGGTATACTGAATTGGGGAAACAGTGCTGGTATGAATTGGATCTTCATTCTTCAGAAGTATGCCATTCGAATCATGAAAAGTATTGATATGACAACCCAGTTGTCGGCAATACTTTATATCTCTTGGTTTTCAGTTTACAGTTTGTATACAGCGTGACTCACGGTCGATGGTAGGTTTCTGGAAAACGCAAAGCATAATTTTTCTGAAAATTTCACCTCTCACATTTCCTTACCTGTTCTATCGATTTAAAATATTTTCAGCATTGCGGCGTTGCCACTTCCATCAAAAAGTCCTAGCAACTTTATTTTTTTTAATGGAACACCCCGTATATTAATACATTTTTGGAATCGCTCTGATATTTTAATACTTTTTTGTCAATAATGTCCTATACCTATCTCTATTTGTTTTCGAGATAAAAAATAAATTGTGCTAAATATGGTCCAAAACATAGCCTTAATTGAAATTAAGTACATCAGTACTCTCAATTCATGAAAAGTTGATATTTTGATGATAGTTTGGACAAACTCGAAATATTCAAATAACACCAAGAAATCGACTCCATATCATACAGGGCGTGCTAAAATTACTATTATTTCCATTGTGCATAAAAGTATTCAAAAGTTCATTATTTCAAATGAATCCCCCTGTATATTACTCAGTAAATTGAAAGATGGTGAAAAATGCTTCAAGATGATATATCATGTCCCTATACCTAAATCGTCAAGTTTTCTCAATAAAGTCGCTTCTTCTAGAAACATTATTTTTTTTTAGAATTTGGATTTAGGTAGCAGTGGAATTATCAAGCTTATAGCAGTTCGGTTACTTTTGTAAGTAATTCACAAAGAGTTATCGACGGTGTTTCGAATCATCTTCCAAAATGAATGCAAATATCAATTATTCAAACGAAGTTCTTATGAAATTATTTATTATACACATGAACAAAGTGATCAAATCATTGCCAGAACTTGTAGAAAATTCAACCAAATGTATCCTGAATCAACACCAATGAACGAGAGGAAGTTTGTAAGATTACAAAATAATTTCCTTAACTATGGTTCCATGTTAAAAGCGCCTTCAACATTACCAAAACCTTTTAGTTCAAACGAGGACAATACTGTTAACGTTTTGGCATATTTTTATGCATATCCAGAAGCTTCCATTCGCAGTGCAGAAAAAGATTTAGGTGTATCACATGCTTCAGTACAACGAATTTTGAAAAATCACGGAATGCAACCGTATAAATTTACCAAAGTTCAAGCACTAAAAGCAGAAGACTTCGAACGAGGAATGCATTTTTGTGAATCCCTTTTGATTCATACACAGGAAGATCGGGAATTTTTGTCAAAAATAATTTGGAGCGACGAATCAAAATTTACGAGGGATGGTATTTTCAATAGAAAAAATAAACATTTTTGGGCTGATCATAATCCTCATGTTACAAAAGAAATGGGTTTTCAAGAGAAATTTGACCTGAATGTTTTCTGTATTCTGAAGAACAATAAAATTAGCTTTTTTATTTATGAAGACACAGTGAATGCCGAGAGATATCTCCAAATATTAAGGACGACTATAACCAATTTTCTTGAAAATTTGCCTTTAGAGGAATATAGGAATTCGTGGTTTCAACTGGACGGTGCGCCAGCTCATTCCACCCAGGAAGTTTCCAGGAAATTCGACGAAATCTTCGACGATCGTTGGTTTAGGCGTTTAGGGCCGTGGGATTGGCCACCGAGATCACCCGATCTCACGCCACTTGACTTTTTTTATGGGGTGTTTTAAAAGAAAGGGTATACAGTACTCCAGTGCCTACCAAAGAAGAATTGCGACGGCGAATAGTGCGGAGTATTGAAGATCTGGATCCCCAGGAAATTGAAAAAGCAACCACAGGTCGCGTACAAAAACACATTTTAAAGTGTTTAGAATGTAATGGACAACATTTTCAGCATTTATTGTGAAAATGTGATATTTTGTTTACAATTTTGTTATTTTGAATCATCTTATTCTGTTATTGTCTGTACTTTCACATGTTTTAGCCCACAAAATCTTACTTTTTACCTATAAATGACTGATTTTTGGTGTTAATTCAGGATACATTTGGTTGAATTTTTTACACGTTCTGACAATGATTTGATCACTTTGTTCATGTGTATAATAAATAAATTCATAAGAACTTCGTTTGAATAATTGATATTTGCATTCATTTTGGAAGATGATTCGAAACACCGTCGATAACTCTTTGTAAATTACTTATAAAAGTAACCGAACTGCTATAAGCTTGATAATTCCACTGCTACCTAAATCCAAATTCTAAAAAAAAATAATGTTTCTAGAAGAAGCGACTTTATTGAGAAAACTTGACGATTTAGGTATAGGGACATGTATATCATCTTGAAGCATTTTTCACCATCTTTCAATTTGCCGAGTAATATACAGGGGGTTTCATTTGAAAAAATGAACTTTTGACTACTTTTATGCACAATGGAAATAATAGTAATTTTAGCACGCCCTGTATGATATTGAGCCGATTTCTTGGTGTTATTTGAATATTTCGAGTTTGTCCAAACTATCATCAAAATATCAACTTTTCATGAATTGAGAGTACTAATGTACTTAATTTCAATTGAGGCTATGTTTTGGACCATATTTAGAACAATTTATTTTTTGTCTCGAAAACAGATAGAGATAGGTATACGACATTATTAACAAAACAGTATTAAAATACCAGAGCGATTCCAAAAATGTATTAATATACGGGTTGTTCCATTAAAAAAGCAAAGTTGCTAGGACTTTTTGATGGAAGTGGCAACGCCGCAATGCTGAAAATATTTTAAGTCGAAAGAACAGGTAAGGAAATGCGAGAGGTGAAATTTTCAGAAAAATCATGCTTTGCGTTTTCCAGAAATGTCTAACCTACCATCGACCGTGAGCCACGCTATATAATAGAAGCCTGCCCTTATATCTATAAGAATAAAAATACGTTTGCAATAGATAACAATCACTGCTATAACACCCTTCACAGAAATCTCTTGCAGCCTGATTTTAATCGCACATCTCTGTACCAAAGAAACTTTTATTGTATTGGTTGTAAGCTCTATAATATTCTTGATGACCATATAAAATCATCCCTCAATGTTCATATTTTTAAATCAATGATGACAAAGATCCTACTTCGTAAGTGTTGTTATTGCTTCGATGATTTCTTTTTATGATAATTATTTTTTCCTTTTTAAACTGTATCATTGATGTTTTTTATATCTTTCTAATTGTTGACATGTCCTTGTTCAATGTAACAATGTAACTGAAATATTGACCTTTGTGCATTTAAATGATAAAATAAAGGAATATTATTTTTTTTTTTACCGAAGTACGCGCTGGTCAGGCTCTATCCCCCGAAGCCCCGATACATTCGGGAGGGCGCGCCAGCATTATCAACCAATGACCACTCCCTACACCGTGGGGTAAGTGATCATTGGGTCCGAGAATCATGTGCCCTGAGCAAGCACAGTGAGCCAAGAATGACAGTCTTCTGCATCTGTCCGGCTAAGATTTCTTCCTTTGTGCGGCAAAACCGGTATGATTTTTAGATTCGAGAGTAGAGAGGACATCATTCCACCAAGGACTCCAATAATCAGAACAACCATCTTGACAGAGTGATCTGGATAGAGTCTGCGGAGTTCGAAGAGAAAATCTCGATATTTTATCCTTTTTTCCTCCTCTTTTCTGACGATATTCGTCTCGCCAGGAGCTGAAAATTCCATGACAAATATCGTTTTGCTCTGGTGGTCGAGAAGGACTACATCAGGCTTATTAGCTTGTATGAGCCTGAGGGTGGGGAACGAATGGTTCCAATAAATTCGGCACTTCTCGTTCCCCACAACGGATTCAATATCCCCCGGAGCGTAGGGCAACACCGGTGTCTCGCCAATACCGTAAGAGTGCCGTAGATGGTAATACAGCACTCTTAGGGCCGCGTTATGTCGATGGATATAGGCTGAGACCGCTTATGCTGGCACGCTGATAGCAAGTGCATTAGGGTCTCGGGCGCCTCGCGGCAGGCCCTGCACCTTGTGTCAGGAACCTCTATATCCATCACGCGACTGCGGTAGACTAGGCTGTTGAAGACACCATCCTGGCAAACCGTGATGAACCCCTCAGTTTCCGACTTCAGCCCACTCGACCTGAAAAAAGCGAACGTCAGGCGCTTTAATAAGCCAAGGTCTTCAATGTTATTGAAGAAGACCCCATGCAGAAGTGAACGGGTTCCAACTCGGTGACAGAGTTGTGGTCACCTCGTTCAGTGTCGGAAACTATACCGAGTTCATCAGCTGCTCGGGCAGCTGCCCTAAAGACAAATGCTCCAATTCCTGCTCTCTCAGGGTCACGGACCATGCAGAGAAGGGGATCCGAACTCCTGACGACTTTACAGGCTGTATCCAGTACCATTCTGTCATGTAGACACTCCAAACTCAAAAGTCCACGGCCTCCCTGTTGTCGAGGGAGGTACAACCGTGGAACGAACGATTTGGGATGCAAACTCCTATAGAGATACATCATTTTTCGAGGCTTTACGTCGAGTTGATGCAGCTCCTCCCGGGTCCACTTCACTACTCCAAACGAGTAGAGTAAGACTGGAACGGCAAGCATATTTGTTGCAGCAACTTTGTTCTTCCCCGACAGTTCCGATGATCAGATCTGTCGAAGTTTGTGCTAATACTTGCCGCGGAGAGAGTTTTTCACTGCGGTTACCTCTTGTGAGTGGCGTTGTTCCACCCCGAGGTAAGTATATGTCTCTCCGGCATCCAGATGGTGTAGGATGCTTCCATCTACGAGCTGCACATCCTCTCCGTAGTCCCCGCATCGTCGTCTTTTGAGATGGACCATTGCACATTTGTCTATCCCGAATTTCATAGGGGGCGTCCATAAATTACGTGAGGTGTTTTTTTTAATTTTCTGTTCCTCCATTCCCCTTTGGTGAGATGTCGTGAGATTTTACTCAACCCCCTCCCCAATCCCCAATCTCACGTGAGATTTTTCAAAATGTGGGTTTCTTACGTAAACACGTTGGATGGTTATTGTAGAAAGAAAAAAAATTGCTTCGTGCTTTTATTTACGACTAGTTAAGACTATAGTCTATTTCAAAAGAGTGTAGAGTAATAAAATCTCATTAAGTATTCAAAAGCGCTACAGGGTGATCCGTCAATAAATTCTGTCACTTCCCTAGTCCGCATTGCAAAATTATGTCGTTTCATAAAGAGCAGGTAGGTATCACCCTGTTTAAGGGATTTGTCCATTGTTATCGACGGATAAATACTGAGCCAGAGGCGCGCTAGTGGGATAATTGCCAAAAGAATATGCATTCATAAAAATTATATTAAAGGAAATAAAAATTTAATACAGCAGAACAGTGTTATTAAAAAAATATAAAATGTAACAATAAAATATATACGAACCGAAATCGGGAAATACTCACAAACACACACGAACGAACTTTACGTATTGAAACACTTGTGGGGACTTTAAATCAATTTATTCACAAAAACGACAAGAACTTTACTGGATACGTTATTACAATTTGACACTTGAACAATACTAAAACTGTGAACTTCCCTTAACGTTTAACAACACTCTATTTATACCCTAATTGAATGTTCTAGAGATTACTAGGTACAATTTTCGAGAACCTTCCGAGAAAATAATTATTCAGACTACCCTTAATTCTAAACCCTAACCTAAGCAAAAGTGTCACTGTCACTGATACACTGGTCTCTGTCCAGATTGCTTATCCCGCTACAGTATATTTACAATTCAATTAAATTATTCTACATCAGTATAGTCTTCATCCGAAGAACTGTCATCATCCCCTGGTGTTATAATTATAGGGTCAACCACCTGATCGACCAAGTTGTCCAGTTCCCACATTTTATCTTCCTCTTTTAAAACATGCTGGATTGCTTTTTGCCAGTTTTCTGATGTGATTTCCATAATGGCTTGATCAAACAATACCTTGACATCTTTCATTTTAAATGTGGTATTGTGCCTTGCAACATATCCTTTAACTTGTGCCCATATAAGTTCTATAGGATTTAATTCGCAATGATATGGCGGTAGGCGCAGCACAGTTACTTTATACTTTTCTGCTACATCTTCTACGGCATATTTCATGAAGCGAGATTTATGTTGTTTTACTATGGCTAGTAGTTCCTTCTTTACTGAATTCGTCTCAAACTGAATACCTTTATTTGACAGCCAGTTAATAATTTCTTGCTTTCTCCAAGCTGAAGTTGGTACCTTCTCTAAGCGCCTTGAATGGTAGCTTGCATTATCCATAACCACGACCGAATCAGCTGAAAGAAATTTTAACATTTCCCCGAAGTAGTCCTCGAAGACATCCGAATTCATGTCCTCATGATAATCTCCCGTCCGGCACGACTCAAAGCTTAACAAACCTTCTTTTAAAAATCCGTCTTCGCTTCCAATGTGAGCAATTATAAGCCTCTTCCCTTTTCCCGAAGGCACTTTAATACCCGTCGAAAGGCCTTCTATGAAAGCTTGGCGAGAACTTGTTATATTTTTATCTTGCCACATTTTTTTGACTATATAACCTTCGTTTATCCACGTCTCATCAAGATAAAAAATTTTCTTTTGCTCTCTGCGGTACTGCTTTATAGTTGTCAAATATTTTCGTCTCCAGCAAACAATTTCATCACTTTCCAGTAATAGTGCCTTTCGATTGTGCTTTTCCCAGGCAAAATTCATACTTTTTAAAGTTTTCCATAAAAGTTTTCTGGATATCAAAGGAATATCGTTATCTTGGCTTATCTCGATAAATATTTTTTCAAGAGTGGGTATTTCCTTTTTAAAATAAAACGAATGAACTTTTCTTCGAATGTCACATTTGGTGTCTTCATCTAAGATTTTTATTGGTCTTCCTGATTTTCTCTTGCATGGACTTACCTGGCCTGATATCTTTCTTTCTCGCAATAATTTAAAAATTGTGGACTGTCCAATTCCAGTCATTCGGGCACATCGCTCAACACTTTCTTGCACAGACAAACTAGGGTGATCGTGTTTTATGCAATCATATACATTTAAAATTATAACTTTTTCGCAAACAGATAGCGGAGAATTTTTTACACTTCTTTTCTTTGGAGTAAATGTCCCCATTTTATAACTTTTTCACTATTTCTATATCACAATATCACTGTACGTTTAATTGGTGTAGTAACAATTACTATTATAACTCGAATGTTTAAGACACCATTACAATATATTTAAACCCTTTTTCTTAATTACCTGGGTTTAATAGGTATTGCATGATTGGTGGGCAGGGTCAAAAAGGGATTATTATAATGACATGGCACTTCGGAACTAAGTGTTAACCCTTTTTTGAGAAATCATGCTCAAGTATATGAACCCAAATTGCATATTAAATAAGTTTACAAGAACCACTAAAATTAATCTTAATCTTTTTTTAAGAAATTTTACTTACCTAAATACATGTAGGTACTTAGTTTTAGACCAAATTACTTCCCAAAAATGGCCTTTTATTATTATCTATGTCTGTAATTTTTAATTTACTTTAATTATTAAGTTTAATAATCCTAAGATTTGCCTACGCCCATGGACGACAACGAAATTCAGGCAAATTTTATGACACATCATGATTTATTACTCTACACTCTTTTGAAATAGACTATAGTAATCAATATTGCTGAGAGTTTAATTATAAGTGTAATGAAAATTTAACAATAGAATACTTAAATCGTAACTGCTGTGATTAAAAAAAGAATACCTACTCTAATTCAGTCCATGGAGGATCATGCGCGGTCTCAAGAGAGACTATTGGAACCAACATGCCCATATGAGCTCGTACGCTCTCGTTCATCGAGTCGCACGTTCGGCTGACAGTGGCGCGAAAACAAAGGACGCGCTACACTGTACCGTAAATTCAGATTAAATTGAGCTATTTGGTATAAAACAAATATGGTGGCTTGCCAGTCAGTAGATGTATAACGTCGAAGTATGAATGAAATTACTTTCATTCGAACGAATTAGTGAATGATCTTAATCATATTACGATTACGCTTAAGATTGAATCTTAAGCATGTACAATCTGGATTAAATGGACCAAAATAGTATAATTTTTTTTTGTTTGAATAAAAAAAAATTGCGTGATATTCACCGGGACCCCCCTCCCCCTCTCCAACGTAAGATTAGATGAGATTTGACTCGACCGGGGGTGCTACAGTTATACCCTCGAGTATTTCTGAGGCAACTGATAATGGCAATAGTGAGATGCAGAAGAGAAGCGGACTGAGGGAATCACCCTGAAATACACCCCTTTTGAAAGTGACCCAATCTGTTTGGACTCTTGCTTGACCAGATGTTATGGTGAAGCGAGTTCGCTAAAGTGGTATCAGTTGTTCGATGCATCTCACTATTTTGTCGGGTACCGCAAGGCATCTGAGCAAATGCAAGATGAGCTCATGCGAAATTGTATCAAATGCCTTACGGTAATCGATCTAGGCCATAGAGAGGTTACGCTTATATTGTATCGAGTCCTGCGTTACACATCTATCGATGAGCAGGTTCTCTTTACATCCAGCGACTCCTCTTTTCGACCCTCT
Organism: Leptinotarsa decemlineata; assembly: GCF_025532065.1. Classification (NCBI taxonomy): domain Eukaryota; kingdom Metazoa; phylum Arthropoda; class Insecta; order Coleoptera; family Chrysomelidae; genus Leptinotarsa; species Leptinotarsa decemlineata. The sequence continues at coordinate 602,979 of NW_027412534.1, forward strand.
CTTCTCATATATCCGTTCGAACACTCGGCCAATTGCAGTGAGTATTCGTGTGTATAAGATGCTTGTAAACAACTTATAACACGAACCTTAGGTTTTCCGCGATACTTCTCGCTCGCCTCATTAGTGACTTCTTAGCAGCCATTAGCATTCGTATCCTATCAAGGCAGTGCTGTTTGGTGGCCGGCAGCACGCCTTGACTTAAAGTGTGATAGATACGTCGTAGATTGGCGGCTATTCGCCGCACTGCGGGCGTGAAAGGCCTGTTGGTCGCCCTGTAATCCATCACACATTGGATATGAGTCGCGTGTTGTCTCGCCGACGTGATCTGAGCCTCCATCTTGTGTACACGCCGTTCAATCTTCCGAAATGCAAGGCCGGGACTTTGTCTTTCCGATTCGGACTACCATTGCACTTATCTCATGTCATGTAAATGGTTTATGGAGAATAATAAAATTATCCATCTATCTAATGGAGAGAGAATCAAAGGGTCTAGACTTTCACGGCCGGACGTAAGATTGTTGTCCGACGTTTCGCCTGCGACTGCAGTAGATATCACAGGCTAAGAGGGTACGGAGGAAGTGCTCTAGTTGTCCTCACAGAGCACTACAGCATTTCGTCTGTTGCACCGTTGCCCGTTGATAATGGTTAGCTCAGTCGTAGGAAGAACGTCAGGCTTGAAAACTTGCAGACCAAGGTCAAAAAACCTGGAAAGTAGCTTTGATGTTGTTATCTCCGGATGTGAAAGTTTATACTGTCTTACCTTGTTTCTTCTGGTTATTCTCCGATGATTATTGTCAACTCAATAAATGACTACAGACATTATTTACCCGCACCTCTACGTCTACAGTTACCAGGAGGGGCGATATACTATCATTTTCTTTGACAGATGCAGCTGAATGTTTTTTTTTTTTTCAGATAAGTTACCATTTCCTTGGAATCTGCTCATCTTTCCCGTAATGCTTGTTTTTGTTTTGATCATGTGGGCAATAACGACAACAACTGCTAGAGGTATACCTTTCAAGATAAACTTGATGCATTTATTCCACTTTGAATTCGGAAAACGGTCTGATGAGAGTAATAGGCTCTCTGGATCAACTGTGGACAATTTACTGAATGCAGTTGGAATGCGTCACAGACCCATGATAGAAACTGTAAGCTCATCTCCAGAAAAGAGAAAACCTATTAAAAAAAAGAAGTCACCAGTTAAGGCTTCACCTGAATGTCGCAACAATTCAGACAGCAAAAGAGTTGATGTTCAGTCTAACAGAGATGAAAAAACTGACGAAACCAAGTCTATGAAAAAATGCGAGACAAAAATACTGAATCAAGAGAATGAAAGTAGTAATAAATCTGTACGTCGTAAGGATTCAGACAGCAAAGGAGTTGATGTTCAATCTAACAGAGATGAAAAAACTGACTATAAAAAATGCGAGAGAAAAAATTCTGAGTCAAGAGAATGACAGCAGTAATGAATCTGGTAGTGAATCAAAAAACAGGACAAGCGATGAATATATTTCAGAAACTAAGTAATTGAAATTCTGTGAACACGAACATAAATAGGTACTTTTTACTTGATGAGAATGTGATAATTAATTTTATTATTTCAAAAGTATACATATTTATTTGTTGTGAATGGTATACAAATGATAATTTTAATTTAAATATACTTAATGAATTTCAAATCATGTTTTTTATTACTAGTTGCTTACAGGGTGTTTCAAATTCGATACTCACCATTGGGATCTCGGAAACTATGACAGATAGTAAAAAGGTGGTTGAATAATAATAATGTTTATTCATATTCAAATCACAAACATAAATAACTAAAGTAATACATACAGTTGAATAAATATCATAGAAACCACAGAAGCATCAGATGTTTCTTGTATGTGGTGAAAAGGATATCCAAAGGAAAAAATGAATATACAATAGATATTAAAGTATGAGAATGAATTATATAAAAGGAATTTGCATATGAGAATAAACTACTTAATATATGAAATTAAAAACACATAAGACAATATAAAATCACAAATATAAGTATAAATATAAAAATTTGTCAGTTTTGACATATAATATTATTTAAATATAAAATCATACATAATAATAATAATAATATTTATTTTCCATAAGACATGAACATGTATTGGAATAGTCAGTTATATGAATGAATACAATCAAGAAGATCATACAGTCACATTAAAAAATTGTTGCACGGTATAAAAACTATAATTCAATAAAAACATTTTCAAATTGAATTTAAAAACATGGATTTTGTCAATTTCTCTGAGAAAAGAAGGTAACTTGTTGAACATTTTCAATCCCAAGTAAAAAGGGGACCGGCCAGTTAGGTTGTATTTATAGGGTTTCACATAGAAATTATTACGATTTCTTGTGTAAATACTATGATAGGAGCTATGTCGTTCGAACTTTGATTAATTTATATAAATATAAACACACATTTCAAATATATCCGCAAGAGTTAATATTTTGTATTGCTTGAAAAGGTCTCTACATGATGTTTGAGGTTCAACTCCTGCCAAGATTCGGAGAATTTTTTTTTGTGCGACAAAAACACTTTGCGCTGATGAAGAACCACCCCAGAGACAAATGCCATATCTAATTCGCGATTCTACATGAGCATGGTAATAATTCAGTATTTGATCACTGGTTAAAATCATTTTGAGGTTTCTCATTAAATATGTGGTAGATGATAATTTGAAGGTAAGTTGGCTACAATGTCCTTTCCAGTTCAGACAGTGGTCTAATGTAAGCCCTAGAAATTTACATTCAGTGACATTAGAAAGTATTCTGTTGTTGGCATTTATTTTGATGTCAGAACAAGTTTTTTGTCGATGGTGAAATCGAATAGAAAAGGTTTTCTCAGAGTTAAAAAACAGAGAATTGGAATTGCACCATAAAACTAAATTATTTAGTGACCGGTTACACTTCTCCTTCAAAGAAATGTCGCATTTATCAGACACTAACAATGACGTATCATTCGCATACATAATGCATGTATACTCAGCGTCTGAAGTATTCATATCATTACAATATGATATAAATAATAAAGGTGCCAAAACAGAACCTTGAGGGACCCCAATTTCCAGAGTTTGAGTTCCAGATTTGAATATACGCTGGTGATCGGTAAATGAGACAAACTGTCTTCTGTTTTTAGTAAAGGACTCAATTCAATTGAAGGCATTACCCCTAATGCCGTATGAATACATTTTTTTTAACAGGATCATGTGGTCGACGCAGTCAAATGCCCTACTGAGATCACAGAATATCCCAACAGGGCATTCGCCGCATTCGATACTTTCCAAGAATCTCTCTAAGTATGCGTACTCAAAGATTTTTGAAAAACCAGAGGGTACAGTGATAGGCCTGTAATTTTCTAAAAGATGAGCGTCAGATTTCTTATGAACTGGTACAACTTTACCAATTTTCAGTTTTTCAGGAAAAACTCCAAACGTAAAAGACAAATTAACTAAGTAAGTGAGTGGATATATAATATATGGCAGACTTTTCTTAATTAGAAACATTGGAACGTCATCAGGTCCAGACGATCCCTAATTTTTGAGTTTGTTCATTAAGAGTGATAAGAGTTCTGTTTCTGAAAAAGGGACAAGAAATATAGTTTCTGGAATGTTAGGAGGATTTTTATACTTATTTTTTAGGGTATTACATTTGAGATCATCGGTGATTTTCTTAGGTATAGAGAGAAAGTATTCATTGAAGAGGTCTGAAATTTCTTGGGGATTCGTGACATATTCACTATTATGAAGAATAGTTATATTTCTTCCCACAGTCGAGGAACCATTAATATCATTTATCACTTGCCAAGCTGTTTTTGTGGGGTTGTCGGATGCCGTTATTTTATTCTGATAAAACTTACGCTTGGTGTTTAATATTAATCTACGATGTAGTTCTTTTGATTTTTTATAAGTTTCTGCCAACCCTGAATAAGAGTTTTTGAGGATGTTTAGATCTTTTAACTTTCTACTTGATGTTTTTACTTCATCTGTGACCCAATTTTTTGATAGGTTGAAATGACACTTTTTAAGAGGAAAGGCATGATTAAAATGATAAAGGTATATACTATAAAAAGTTTGGAAAGCTTCTTCCACATTTAAGTTTTCAATGACATTCTGCCAGGTTTCGTCCATGAGAGATGACTGAAAATCCTTCTGTTTTTGTGAACTGAAGAATCTCCTATATGTATTGGATGATGATGGGATGGATTTTTCGGGAAGATTGGTTTCAATTAATATTGATCTATGATCGGAGATTGTATTATCTAGAACACATATTACAGTGTTCGGTATGTTTGTGAAAACATTATACTATGCGAATTAGGTGTTAGTCTAGTAGGCCAGTCCACTTTTGATTTGAGACCGAAGCTTGTGAACATATTTTCCAAATTGAGAAATTGATGTACGCTACGTGAGTTATTGGTGGAATCCAGGTTTATGTCACCAGCTAGAATTATATCAACATTTGGTTTATAGAGATTATCAAGTATAATGGAAAGATTGTTGATGAAAATATCATAGTTACCATCAGGTGATCTATAACAAGACAGTACTAATAGAGTTTTATTATTTGAAGGGTTTCGCCAGGAAATTCCACAGATTTCCAATGATTTTTCAACAGAGAATTCTTTTAAGTTAATTATATCGTAGTTTAAATCATTTCTGACATATACAGCAACACCGCCTTTTTCAAATTTTTCTCTACAAGAAAAACTACCTAAATTATATCCTAAATTTTTTTTCGATAAAATAGACCCAGTAGTTGTATGAGTTTCGTTAAAACATAAAGATTCAAACTTATTATTAATGAGAATGTCAGACTCTAGAGTATTTACAGTATAACTATTCAGACTTCTAACATTAAGGGATAGAATGTCAGGTGCATATATTAGTTTGGTGTGAAGTTCGTCGGGGTTTGCCTCCGAAAAAACTTGCTGATGCAGTATGAAATCACAATTGTAAAATACGCGTACTAGTAATAATATATAAAATCGATAAGGATGTTGTTGAAAAAGGATGTGATATATATTAACAAAACAATAGTGCCCATATATGCATACATATATGAACACATATGTATTACAGAATTGTAAGTGCACAACATAGCAAAGGTACGTATGGTTTTTTCCCATCTACTCAAATAGACGTAGAATTACAAGTCTCTGACTTTGAAGAATATGCTCTTTCAACTCTTTTTTGAAGCGCTTGATATTTGAGATAGATTTTATATTTTCAGGAATTCGGTTGTAGAGTTTAGGCGCAAAGTAAGTAAATGATATATTTCATCAGTTCGGACTTCCGTTGTCTAATATGATATAAATTGATTTGAAATTCCTGAAAAAATATTAAAAAAGATTAACCGGTAATAACAATTTTATTTGAACAAAAAAACTCAAATTACAAAGAAATAACAAAACCAAAACAACAATAAAAAAATAAAAATTGAAATATTAATAAAAGCTGAAAATTAAAAATTATTATTAACAAAAATGAAAAATAAAAATTTAAAGATTTCAAACCAAGTTATGTCACTACGTTTCGATTGTTAGTATCCACAATCGTCTTCGGGTGATGACTGGACTGATTCCTCCGAGAGATGACTATTTATAGGTCGTTGAAATACTTTCACTTTCTCTGCTTTCCATTTTCCGCTTCACTGGTTCCGTGGGAGATGACCGTTTTGGCGGGAGTTGGCCATTTTTCGCTTGATGATGGGTTTCCATATGTTGCGTATTTCAACGCTGGCTTGGCTGAATACGTTGTTGGACAACATATATGCGGCTTCCTTGAATTTTCTCCTAAACCAATGTTCCTCTCTGTGCAAGATCTCAGCTTGGGACCACTCGATGTTGTGTTGATGTGTCCAAACATGGTCTGCTATTACTGATTTGCTGGTTTCCCCTCGCTGTGTGTGTTTCTTGTGCTCGGCAATGCGAACATTCAATGGCCTCTTAGTTTCACCGATGTATGATTCTCCCCACTCGCAGGGTATCCGGAAAATGCAATTCTTGGAATCGCAGTCCGCGTTTGGTGGCCTGGTTTTCGTGAGGCTGCTACGGATAGTGTTACCGGATCTGAAGCAGGTTCTGATGTTGTACTTGGAACCAATTCTTCTTATCCTCTCCGATAATCCTCTGATGTAGGGAAGTACAAGCACTGGTTGTGACGGCTTCTCTTCCTTGCGAGGCTCCTGCTGTCTTCTAGCCAAAGTCTTTTCTACCATCGCTTTGGAGTAGCCATTACGTTGAAGATACTTTTCGATAATGTCTAGTTCCTTCTCGAGATCTTCCTTCGTATTACAGAGCCCGAAAGCACGGTCTAATAGAGTCTTAATGATTCCTCTTTTAGTCGATTGATGGTGGTTGGATTCGTGGTTCAGATACTGTCCCGTATGAGTGGGTTTTCGGTATACAGATGTTTCCCACTTAGTGTCGGTCCTCTTCACCAATACGTCTAAGAATGGCATTTCGTTGTGGATTTCTTTCTCCATTGTGAAATTGATGGAAGGTCTCACGCTGTTGATGTGTTTCAGGAAGGCGTCTAGTTCAGTATTCCCATGGTTCCATATTATGAAGGTGTCGTCAACATATCTCAACCAGACTCGCGGTTTCTTGTGGGCTTCTTCAATGGCTAGAGTTTCAAACCACTCCATATATATATATATGTTGGCTATGACTGGTGAAAGTGGCGAACCCATTGGCAGTCCCTCATCTTGTGTAAAGAATTCGTCCTTCACTTGGAAAGTCCGAACTAGTGAAATTCATCATGAAACATTGTCAGTCACCTTCAAACAAAGAATGGTAGGTAATGCGTTTTGTCAATATTCACCGTCAGTAGTTTGTTATCCATCCAATATTTTATGAGGGAGAATTCTGATTCAACTTTTATTTTCAAGGAATTCCAGTTATCTGCTTTGTAAAAGAAATTGGGACAAAGTTGCGCATTCACTTGCCTAACAATATGCCGTTGAGAAAGTTGTGAAATTCCGAGTATATCCGGAGATATCCTGAAAAGACATACATTTCGGAAAATGGTTTTTATTCAATGGTGTATCATAAGTTATCATCCTTTTTCGAAAAATTGGAGATATTGAAAAAAAAATTCTTATAATAATAGGCTTTGACTTTGATGTTTCTAAATTTGACTTTCAATTTGTTACACTCAATGACATTCTGTTATTATACAAGTCATTGAATTTTGGTGAAAAATGGCTTTCACGAATGAAAAAAAAAGAGATATGATACAAATTTATTACAAATACGATATAAACAGTGTTAGGACATCGTAAATGTATTTAAACTTGTATCTCGAAAGACGAAACCACATCGAACTATGTTCAAGTTATTGGATCCAAATTTCACCGAGTTTGGTGCGTTTGAGAAGCCAATAAAAAAATACGGAGACAGAATTAACAATCAAAATTCAATAAATGAGGTGTGCATGAGGTAAAATCTGTTTTTCCGTTCATTAGCTGTCGCTCCCATACGAAAGATAACTCTCAGAAGTTGAGAAACTTGTGCGAGCTGAGGACTAACGAGGTCTTACCTTTTAACGTGTGGTTCCTAACACGGTTGCAGAATCATCCCAGCTTCAACCTGATAAATTCTCTCAAAAAAATATCTTGTCGAGGCGGGAATCGATTTAGACATTGTCTCCTTTTCAATAAAAATTAATAATTTGCAGATAAACATGAACCCGGGGAAATCTACACGTCAAATTTTCTCCGAAATGAATATTTGTCATACAAGTGCTTGGAGAAATCTCAAAGAAAGCGGTTTAAAATGTTACAAAATACACATATCTCAAAAATTGCATCCAGGTGATCTCGAAAGGCGATTAGAATTTTTTAATTGGCTAATAAGAAGACCTGATTTTCCTGTTTTTCTGGAAAATGTAATTTGGACAGATGAAAGCACTTTTACGAATTGTGGGATATTCAACCGGAATAACGAACACATTTGGCATAAACAACCCCAGGCAGTTCCGAGAAATTCGACCTCAAGTGCGATTTAGTATTAACGTGTGGGCAGGAATTTACAAAGATAGAATTTTGGGTCCTTATTTATATGACGAAATTCTGATAGCAGGGGAGCCCACGATGCAAAATGGGGATTTACTCGAGCGTCATTGAGACATATTAGGTTGCAAAGCTTAAATGATAAGAAGAAAAAAATGTTTTATAATATATACCTTTTCATCGGTGGGGGAAGCGTCTATAGATTTTTAAATATGTGAAAAAATACTGTTGCATGGACATACTCGAGCGCGTCAGATATTGATAGCATCAATGTCCTACGTATTTTCAATAATGTTGGTATGTTAATCTGATCGTTTGCATGATGTGGGTGGTTTTACGTATGGGTTAAAAGTGAAAAGAAAAAAAATTTAATCGAGCGCGTCAGATTTTCTAAGGGAGTGTTAAGTGCAACAAAAAAAGCTCTCATTCAATAATCTGACGATTTCGATCTGACGCAAACTCGCGGCCATTATTATAATGTGCAAAAAAAAATTCGCCCTTTTGAAATACTCAAGCGCGTCAAATTAAGATATATATGGTTAATCCTTATGTTTAAGACGTGCTGTCTCATAATCTGACGATTATCTAGAGGGATTCGCTTAATCTGACAAAAACAATATTTTTTTAATTTTTTTTCAATTCATTGAACTTAATTAATTGAAAAGCCCAAGAAATAGCATGCAAATAAATAAGTATGTTTTTTAAGTAGAATACTTGTATTTATAAGAAAATAATTTCAAAAAAATGCCCAAAAAAATAAATTTTTCATAATCAATTGATTAATTAATGAAATGAAGAGAAATGAAACTTTCTATGTTTTTTACCACTTTTATTTGTAATTAACGTTACTGCAGTTTCGTCCTATAAGGAAATTTTCAAACTCATATATTGTATAAGTTTAAAAATGTCCTTATATATTGTATAAGTTTAAAAATGTCCTTATAGGACGAAACTGCAGTAACGTTAGTTACAAATAAAAGTGGTAAAAACAGAAAGTTTAATTTCTCTTTTCTTCATTATGATATCCTACCACGTAGTAACGGCTACATCCATCAATTAATTGATTAATTAATCATCATCTTCATGTTCATCAAAAACGAGTCACTGTGATCAGCTGTGATGGCGTTATGGCAACAGAATTCAGAATGGGGACGGAGTGAGAGAGTAAAAGATAGAGAAAAAGTGAATAGAGAATAGAGGAATAGAAACTCGGAGAGGGAAATATAGGTATCACACAGCTGCACGCATTAAACTTTATCGACGAATTTTTGTTATTTCGGCTTGCGGAAATCGTCAGATTATATATTTTTCGTTATCCTTGAATTATTACCTTCAAAATAAAATAAAATTAGCTACGCTCGAGAATATCGAAATGACGTTATTTTTTTACAACTTTGCTGCCCTCCCCTTTCTTTACGTCACTCTCAAATTGTCAGATTACTGGAATATACACTGTTTAGCAGGTAATTTACTCACCCTACCTTAATCTGACGCTCTCGAGAATTTCTGACGATAAATTTTTTTTTACTAATCTGATCCTTTATACCTCACAGACGGCCTTATATATGGGGCTCATATTTGGTGGAGGTACCTAACCGGGTACAAGGTATCCCCTTGTATATTAATCTGTCGCGCTTCAGTAAATCCCGAAATCCCCGCTTGGGCTCCCCTATTATAAAGCCAGAAAAAATAAAAACCATGTTCCTAAATTTCTGTTTTTCCCGGATATACTCGGAATTTCAGAACTTTCTCAACGGCATATTGTTAAGTTACGTTGATGCGCAACTTTGCCCCAATTTAACCATCTTCGTATCTCTTATAGTTTCCGAAATCCCAATGGTGATGATTGAATTTCAAACACCCTGTATATTTCGTTCTACAGCAGTAAAGAAGTATATGGTTTCAGCCGAATCTATCAAATTTAACCCATTACACAGTTTGGATTAACATTTTAATTCATGTGATGATTGAATTACATGTGTGTATGATCGACAGGAAATGGAAAAGTATAAAGAAATCACAATTCCATGCTATCGATTCTTACATAGATATACGAGGTTTGTTGAAAAATAATCACATCTTCTCGACCTTCTGGGAAAAGCTTGTACCACTTGTGTTTTTGAGCACCAAGGGTATATCACATTTGATATTTTTATAGCGTTTCATTTGAAATAACCACCATCATCAGTGACAACAATCAAACAGAAAAACAATTTATTTTATCATGAATTTTGTGGAAAAATGAAACCAATACGGAAAACCAAAGCTACATGGCAATCTATATTAAATGCTGGAATTGACGACCTCTTTGTTGAATGCACATAAGTTGTCGGTCCAGACAATTTCTGTGGCAATTTTCTAGCATGATAGGTGTAATACTCATACATGCATCTCTTATTCTTTGTTTGAAACGGTCGATATCTGTATCAATTTATGGTCCTGTGTAATACAGAAACATTTTTTCAATCGTACATTTATTTATTTTTCGAAATTAAATTCTTTCATACAAACTCTCAATATTTATTTATTAAACTATTCGTTGATCCAATTTCTTTCTTCCATGCAAGGCGATTCCAAAGCGTTTATACCTCCATCAATGAATTTGTCAGTTTTTATATCTCTTATGCAGATTCTCTTGATTACATCAAGGAAGCATGTAGAAAAATCCTTTACTTGCCTGAAAAATGAAACAGAAACTCAACATTGAAAATCTCAGTTTGAGGCAACTTGAATGTATATTATGCACTAGTGGAGAGGGAAAACATCGGAGATGTGTCGAGTGATTGTTGTTGAACCCTGAATTAATGATTTTTCGGTTACAATACCAGAATAATTATTTTTTAAGGATAAAACACAAGCAGACACAAGCAGGTTCTCTGAACCTGCTATAAATTTAATCAAAATCTATTTTAAAGATCGTTCACAGTTTGTAGAAACTACGAAGGTAAAATCAAGCAGTGAATTTATTAAATTTGGAGTGTCTCAGGAATCTATACTTGGATTATCATTATTTTGCGTATACCTTGTGATCTAGTTTCTGTTTTAAGACATTGTAATTCACATATGTATGCGGATGACACTCAACTGTATCTATCATTTAACCCTAATGACGTTGCTACTGCAAATCAAAAATTGAATGAAGATCCAGCTCGTCTTATTTCAGCATCTAAAGCTCATAACCTCAAAATCGATTCAAACAAAACTAATCTGCTTGTTTTTGGTACTAATCGTAGCTTGGTGGAAAGATAATAATAATAGTAATAATACCACCTGTTGTCACGGCTGGAGAGGAGACTCGCACAATGAAGTCAATCAGAACACGCACGGCGCTCCACAGAATTAGGCCCCTGAACCCACAAGAACTGGCTTGTTTGGATGCGTAGGTTCATAGTGTTCCAACAGAAGAGGCTTACATTTGCGAATCAACACTGCCGTGTATAGCGTCGTCCAATCGCTTTCCGAATCAGAAGGACGAAATCCCGGCCTTGCGGTTCAGAAGATTGAACGGCGTGTACACAATATGGAGGCTAAGATCACGTCTGCGAGACAACACGCGTCTCGTATCCAACGTGTGCTGGATTACAGGGCGGCCAACAGGCCCTTCACGCGCGCATTACGGTGAATAGCAACCAATCTACGACGTATCCATCACACTTCCAGTCAAGGCGTGCTGCTGATCACCAAACAGCACTGCCTTGATAGGATACGAATGCTAGTGGCTGCTAAGAAGTCACTAGTGAGGCGAGCGTCGGTCGAGCGGATATCTATGAACACCTGCAGCCACTCAACTTAGACACTCCAGCCCTAGCGCAGTTTGAAGCTTTCAACTGAAAGCTTCAACAGCCTGAGCTCAATAAACTGCGCAACCCGATAACCCTGGATGACATTCGGAGAGCCCTTGTGGGTTTCAAGAACTTTACTGCTCCAGGCCCAGATGGGCTGAACATTTATTGGTGGAAAAAACTACCAAGCACCCACCGCCGTCTGGCCAGAGCTTTCAACTCATGGCTGGACGAAGAGCAGCCGATTCCGGATTGGTTTGTCGAGGGGCGGACCGTTCTTATCCCCAAAACCGGAGATTTGTTGATTCCTAAGAATTACAGACCGATAAAATGCTTGAATTCGTGTTATGAGTTGTTTACAAGCATCTTATACACACGAATACTCACCGAAGTTGACCAAGTGTTCGAACGGATATATGAGCAGAGAGGGTCGAAGAGAGGAGTCGCTGGATGTAAAGAGAACCTGCTCATCGATAGATGTGTAACGCAGGACTCGATACAATATAAAAGTAACCTCTCTATGGCCTGGATCGATTACCGTAAGGCATTTGATACAATTTTGCATGAGCATGAACAACTGATGCCACTTTGGCGAACTCGCTTTACCATAACATCTGGTCAAGCAAGAGTCCAAACAGGGTGGGTCACTTTCAGAAGGGGTATATTTCAGGATGATTCCCTCAGTCCCCTTCTCTTCTGCATCTCACTATTGCCATTATCCGTTGCACTCAGAAATACTCGAGGGTATAACTGTGGCACCCCGGAAACCGGAGGCACAAGGTCACTCATTTGTTTTATATGGATGATCTTAAACTTCATGCCTCTGGAGAGAAGGATCTCCATCAGTCCTTGAGGGTGGTGGAAGAGTACACGCATGCTATCGGTATGTAATTCGGGATAGATAAATGTGCAATGGTCCATCTCAAAAGAGGATGATGCGGGGACTACGGAGAGGATGTGCAGCTCGTAGATGGAAGCATCCTACACCATCTGGATGATGGAGAGAGACGTATACTTACCTCGGGATGGAACAACGCCACTCGCAAGAGGTAACTGCAGTTAAAAACTCTCTCCGCGGCAAGTATCAGCACAAACTTCGACAGATCTGGTCATCGGAACTGTCGGGGAAAAACAAAGTTGCTGCAACAAATATGCTTGCCGTTCCAATCTTACTCTACTTGTTTGGAGTAGTGAAATGGACTCGGGAGGAGCTGTATCAACTCGACGTAAAAACCCGAAAAATGATGTATCTCTATAGGAGTTTGCATCCCAAATCATCCGTTCCACGGTTGTACTTCCCCCGACAACAGGGAGGCCGTGGACTTTTGAGTTTGGAGTGTCTACATGACAGAATGCTACTGGATACAGCTTGTAAAGTCGTCAGGAGTTCGGATCCCCTTCTGCATGATCCGTGATCATAAGAGAGCAGGAATTGGAGCATTTCTCCTTAGGGCTGCTGCCCGACCAGCTGATGAACTCGGTAAAGTTTTCGACTCTGAACGAGGTGACTACAACTCTGTCACAGAGTTGGAACCCGTTCAGCAAAAAGCTCAGATAAAAGCCGCAGAGATCACCTTACTACTGCGGAAACACAAGGATAAGCCAATGCATGGGGTCTTCTTCAATAACATTGGAGACCTTGGCGTATCAAAGCGCCTGACGTTCGCTTTTCTCAGGTCGAGTGGGCTGAAGTCGGAAACTGAGGGGTTCATCATGGCATCATGGGTATAGAGGTTCCTGACACAAGGTGCAGGGCCTGCCGCGAGGCGCCCGAGACCCTAATGCACCTGCTTTCAGCATGTCGGCCTACACCCATCGACATAACGCGGCCCTAAGAGTACTATATTACCATCTACGACACTCTTACGGTATTGACGAGACACCGGTGTTGCCCTACGCTCCGGGGATATTGATTCCGTTGTGGGGAACGAGAAGTGCCGAATTTATTGGAACTATTCGTTCCCCACCCTCAGGCTCATACAAGCTAATAAGCCTGATGTAGTCCTTCTCGACCACCAGACCAAAACGATATTTGTCGTGGAGTTTTCAGCTCCTGGCGAGACGAATATCGTCAGAAAAGAGGAGGAAAAACGGATAAAATATCGAGATTTTCTCTTCGAACTCCGCAGACTCTATCCAGATCACTCTGTCAAGATGGTCGTTCTGATTATTGGAGTCCTTGGTGGAATGATGTCTTCTCTACTCTCGAATCTCAAAATCATACCGGCTTGCCGCACTATGGCAGAAATCTTAGCCGCACAGATGCAGAAGGCTGTCATTCTTGGCTCACTGCGTTTGCTCAGGGCACATGATTCTCGGACCCAATGATCACTTACCCCACGTTGTGGGGAGTGGTCATTGGTTGATAATGCTGGCGCGCCCTCCCGAATGTATCGGGGCTTCGGGGGAGAGGGCCTGACCAGCGTACACTACGGTGAAAAAAAAATACTAATAATTTTTATTCAGATTCAAATCACAAAAAGAAATAATACATACAGTTGAATAAACATTGTAGAAACCAAAGAAGCATCAGATGTTGCTTGTATGTGGTGAAAAGGATATGCAAAGGAAAAAAATGAATATTTGATAAATATTAAAGTATGACAAAGAATTATATATAAAGGGGATTTGCATATGAAAATAAACTACTCAATATATGAAATTAAAAACACATAAGATAATAAAAAATCACAAATATCAGTTCAACTATATAAAAAGTTGTCAGTTTTGACATATCATGATACATTATGTTTATGATTCAGGTTCATAGCTTAATTACTACACCTCAGTATTTTTTGTAAAGCTGTTAACCATGTTATTAGGCCGTCTTGGCCTGTTTGGTTGAAAACAAATAAATAAATGAATAAATAAATAATATTATTTGAATATAAAACCATACAAACATAAAACTAAATCGACAATTAAGTATAAAATCACAATTGTAAAATACGCGTACAAGTAATAATATATAAACACATGTTGAAATCGATATGGATGTTGTTGAAAATGGATGTGATACATATTAACAGAACGATAGTGCCCATAAATACAGGTATATACATACATATATGAACATCAGGGCTGTCGCCATGGGGTGGGGACGGGGGGAGCCTCCCCCCCCTGCTTTTTCGACTTGGGAAAAAATTGGGAAATTTTGGGCCGTGAAGATAGAAAATAAAATGAAAGAAAAGAAAGGGAGAGGTGATAAGAAAAGGGAGAGAACCAGGAGAAGGTTGGAATTTCCCAACATGCATAACTTGGAGATCCCATACTTCTGAAATTTTGAGTTATATATATAATAATAATAATAATAATAATAATAATAATAATAATAATAATAATATTTATTCACCATTTTTGATACACTTGGGTATATATGGTAAGTCAGTTGTACTACAGGCTAGTAAAGATAAAAAGAGTTGGAGATTGAACACAGAATCACCTCTAAATATACACATATATACACATACCTATATACACACATATACAAGTAAGCATAGATGCCCTCAAATTAAATAAACATTTACATCATTCACATAATTTAATCTAAATAAAATTTCGTCCACTGTGAATTTGATTGTTTGTGAGATTGTCAATTAAAAAATCTTGGTAACTGTAATAGCCTCTTTCTAAAAGCATAGTTTTAACATAATCATGGAATACCTTGTCACTTGTGATTTTTTTAACTTCATTTGGCAGCTTATTGAAGCACGTAATGGCATTATACTGAGGGGATTTTTTATAGCTTGTCATGAGATGCTGAGGGATTTTTAGAAGATCACCGTTTCTTGTATTATGACTGTGATCTGAAGCAGTCTTATCATATAATTTATTGTTTTGCCTAACAAATGAAATACATTTAAAAATGAAGATGGAAGGGGCTGTCAATATTTTTTTGTCTATAAAGACTGGCCGGCAGCTATCCCGGAAATCCATATTGAAGATTAGCCTTATGATCCGTTTTTGTGCTATGAAGACTCTGGAAAAATCCCTTGCTCTGCCCCAAGCCATAATATTAAGACTTATATGAGGGTAGGCCATGGCATAATATATGCTGAGTAAGGCAGTTTCATCCAAACAGGATTTCAGCTGTTTTATGGCATAATATGCTCTATTTTACTTAGCACATATATAGTCCACCTGCCTTTCCCAATTTAGATTGGCGTCTAGGAACGTCCCTAAAAATTTCATTTCTTCAGAAGTTTTAATGTCATAACTAGAGTGTCGACCAATTGGAATATTTCTTCTGAAGTGAAAGTTAACACTGATCGATTTAGAAGTATTTAGAATGAGCTTATTTCTTTGGCACCAGGTAGTGAACTGATCAATAATATGTTCAGATTTGCTGATGAGTTGCTCAGCATTATTGCCTGCTATAGTTATCGCTGTAACATCAGCAAACATTGTGACGTAGTCTCCCTTTATATGTTGAGGAAGATCATTAACATAGAGAAGAAACAGTAGAGGTCCTAGAACAGAGCCCTGTGGCACCCCGAGTTTTACCGTCTTTGACTCAGATGTAACTCCATTGCAGATCACAACCATTTCTCTGTTTGTCATATAGGATTGTATCCAATTTATTATATTTCGTGGAAACCCGAACAATGACAGTTTTTTTATGAGAAATTCCGCGCATACTGTATCAAACGCTTTTGATAGATCGAAAAATAGTGAGATCACATAATTTTTTTTATCGATCTCTGTGTAAATATAATTCAGAAGATGATAGGAAGCTGTTTCTATAGATTTATTTTTCCTGAAACCATGCTGAGACATACATAACAGCCTATTTGATTCCAAATGATCCATAACCCTACGTGCTACAACTTTTTCAAATAATTTAGATATCGAGCATAACAAAGATATTTGCCTATAGTTGTCCCTTTCTGTGGGGTTTCCTTTTTTATATACAGGTATAACGAGTGATTTTTTAAGAACTTCTGGAAAGTATCCTTGTATAAGTGATTGATTCATTAAGTATGTTAAAGGAACGACAATAGATGGTAATATTTTCTTAATTGTTATAATTAATAGTTCATCAAAGCCTGCCGTTTTTTTGTTTTTCATTTCTGATAGGATATTCGATATCTCATATTCCGTAACCGGATAAGATTGAAACGGTTCAATAATGGTAATATTTTCAGTAACAGTACAGGGTAGAGATAAGTTTTGCCCGAAGTGATTTGATATGGAATTTTCAGCTGCATTTGAGAAATATTCAGCAAATATTTCAGTTACTTCCTCTGAGTCAATTTTAGACCCATCATCATAGTTGAGAGTTATTGTTTTTTCCGAGTTGTTTGTGCTTCGTCCTAATTCTTTATTTATTATCTTCCAAGTCTCTCTAGTTTTGTTTTCTGACTGGTTTATTCTAGACTTAAAATAGTTATTTTTTGCCAACTTTACATTATGTTTGTGCTCTCGCAATCTTGATTTATAATGTTCAATCAAGTGAGGTTCAGATTTTTGGGAATTTGAGAGAAGCCAAAACACTTCCTTTATTTTTTTACTTTCATCAATGATTTCATGAGTTATCCAGCTTTTCTGGTCGGATTTCCCATAGCACCGCTTTTTTGGACATGATACATCGAAACACCAAATCAGTGTGTTATAGAAGTACTCGAAAGCTTCATTTATTTGTAAATAAAAAATTTGGCACCAATCTTCACGAGTTAACCGATGTTGTAGTTCGGTCATATTGTCATCGCATAAACTACGCCTCTCGATATATGATATTTTGTTTTTCTTATTGCATACAGTGTTTGTTTCTTCATATACCAGAATGTGTGCCAAATGATCGGCTATATTTGGTTGGACCAAATTTATTTCCCATTTTGGTTGAGGTAGGCTGGTCACCATGTAATCAATGCAGGATGAGGTAGTGTGCGCGTTTTTATTAGTGAAAATTCTAGTGGCACCTTGAGGATTATTGCTTATCTGGTATGAATTGAAAATGTCAGATAGTAGTTTTGTATTTAGATCCGATTTATGACAGTTTATATTAAAATCACCACACAGTATTATGAAGTCAGATCTTTTAGATGCAAGGTGGAGTGTCTGCGTTAGGCATTCCATGAAAGTGTTAATTTTACCACCAGGTGGTCTATACCCTGTTATAATAGCAATTTTTGTATCATTTATATGATAGCGAATAGCACAAATTTCAATTTCAGTTTCAATTGATATCTTTTTAATTGGATCTATTTCTGAGAATGATTGCCCCTTTTTAACTAAAATGAGGGCACCACCCCGTTTTTGATTTTTTCTAGCATAGATAGATGCCATTTCATAGTTACCAAAGTATAAATTATTTATAGAATGGTCATCCTTAAGCCAATGCTCCGATAAGCAGAGGACGTCAATATTATTTGCCTTCACAAACAATTCAATTAAATTATAATTATTTAACAAACCCTGGACATTAACATGACAAATTTTTATGGAAATATCACAGTTTAACCTATTGTTCATCTGGAAAGATTTAGGGTTGAAATTCTCCTTTATAGATTTTACGGATTGTTGCAGAAGTGTCCGTGGAATAAAAAATCACTTGTCAAATTTATGTTGACTGCATCAGTTTTTCGATTATAGTTTCGCATTTCCTCAGCTAACGAAGTGAGAGAATCTTGGCCAGTGTTTTTCGACTGTCCAGAGAAAAACGATGTCTGGGATAATTTAGGGTAGATATGATCATTACTTACATCTTGGTCATCATTTGCTGGCTGGTATGTGGAAAACGATATCTGGGACAATCTCGGGTATATGAGTTCAGTATTTACATCACTGATGGTTGGTTGCTCTTTACCATTTATTGGGTGAGAATGATTGGTGTCAGTTTGCATGTCTGTCGACGCGTATGTGTTTACAGATGGATTATCCGTTTTGCTGGTTTTTTGGGTGGAAGTAAAATGGGTTTCTGCGTGAAGTAATAGAGTTTTACATAAAAACCATTTACCTGATGTTTTAATTGAGTAACCATCAGTATTATAATTTGATATTCTGAGCACTCCATTGCTTTCTACTATGTTGTGTGGCATTTTCACTTGGTGTAAGTATTTCTTCAGTGCCAAGTTACTATCATATATTACCCTATTTATATTTCTCACATCGTATCTGTAAGGTTCTGTTATGAAGATTATTTGAGGTAACATGGCCATGTCTGAGAATATCTTCTTCAGGATTCCTAGGTTCGAGATGTAGTTTTTTAGCCACAGAATGATGATATCGTCTTTATTTAGATATCTACTGATCTCGAGTGTAGTGTCAATCAGCTCTCTATCCCAGCAATTTGGTTTCAAAATAGACTGAATCAAAAAACGTTTGTCACCATCTAGTCTCTTGAGGTATTCTGCCATGTTTCTCCCATTTTCACCCGATACAAAAATCATTTTTCGTTTTTTAACATTCGTTTCTGCCTTTAATTTGCTATTTTTGCACTCAGCTTCCGAACATCCGTTTGCAGTATCAGAGAACCAAGTTGGTTGTACAGAGGTATTTCTAAGATTATTTCTATTTAGATTTTCGGATATATTTATTGGCATTTGGGTGGGATTCTGTTTAATTTCTTCATTTATTGTTTGTGTACCGAAGTTTTTTGTTTCTACTCTATGTCTATCAATCTCTTCCTGGAGTCTCTTAATCTTGTCTTCCATTTCCCTAATAATGTCTTTTTGTTGCTGGACTAATAGATTCATTTCTGCCTCTGATTTCACAGCTTCTTGTAAAAAAGATTCATGATCTTCTTTCAGTTTTTGGATGTGTTTTTCTCTCGCTATGCTATCTTTACTCATGTCTTGAATTGTTTTTTCCAGAATACTGGTTTCCTCTATTTCATCAACAATAGAGTCGTCTTTACAGCAGGTAATGGTGTTTCCACTCAAAAATCGGATATTATCTTTTTTTTTTTGCCAAGCAACTTTTGTGATAAATACCCAGACATGTTTTGCAGACATAATAACTCAATATTTTGGATTTACAGCACTTGAAAGACATATTTGTTCGTGTCAAAAAGTTTGGTGTGCATAAAAATTGTTTTAGCCTATATTCATTGGACTAACGCAAACTAGCTTATTATCTCCTTGAGCTTTTTGTCACTTTTTCTGTTCTACTGCCTGATAACTTTTTCCCCTACACAGATTATGAGTTACTGATTGTTTGTCAAATTTGTGCTTTTGATTAATGCAATCGCAAGTAACCAACTTCTCCACTGGATAGATGTAACCTTTAGCTACGTTTTGATATAATATATATATATATATATATATATATATATATATATATATATATATATATATATATATATATATATTGGTGTATGCTCTCTCATTTCTGAACAGATTATAGTAAAGTTTCTTCATTTAAGTGCTGTTACAAAAAATATCTCATCACTGCTCATTCAGAAAGTCATTGATTTCATAGATTTTATACTTCTGAAACATTTTCAGCAATAACATTTAACATGTTTTCTCTCCCTCTTCCCTCTCTTTTCCTTGCTCTATTTTTTTCTCTTCTTTTTTCTTTGGTTTTTTCTCTAGTTTAGTATTCTTTTCTTCAAGGCTAGAACTAAAATAAACAGTACCCTTCCGGTACATGTTGTTTCTAGCCTCATTTATAGATTTTTCAAATTAATTTTATAGATTGAATATTTATTGTATTCATATGTAAAAAGAAACTACAAATAAATATTATTATTATCATCATTATAAATCTTTGAAGTGCTCTGAGAGTGGTGCGAAATTAGCAATTCACACAAACGCAGTTCTCCAATTGAAAGAGTTCTTGAACAGTTCGAGGTGTACTGAGTTGAACCTCAAAACGATGAGCAGCCACAGTCTGTCGCGTATTTCTGATATGTACCATTCTTGGTATATTACAGCTTTCGTTCAGTATGTTAGTATCATATTCACTCACCTGCATAGCTCATCTTTGGGTGGTATATAAAATCCCTCCTCACATTCGTTATTTTTACTAACTTTTTCGAAACATTCAAATATCTTATTTCTATTATCTTTGCGATGTAGCTCATTCAAACATATGGCATGTTCCCATTCAGCTGTTCTTCCTGAAAAAAAGTTTTCTATGTACTTTTATGTTGTATTTATGAATAATATGAAAATTGTAGTGTATTATCATTATTATTTCCATGTAACGTACTGAGTACTGCCTTGGTTGAAATAATAACCACTTTTCGAGATGATATTAATAATAATAATGTTTATTTTCCATAAAAAGTTATGTTGTGTTTTTTGTTTTGGTTATGAAATAATAAAAACGATACTATCATTATTATTATTAAAACACAAATCGCAACACGTTTATTAATTACAACACATTTTGAAAAAAAACATACTAATCACTGAAGCAAAAAAATTTTGTGCGTGATACATGAAAATATGAAAAATATATAAATAAGGCCAGGGCCCCCGTAAGGGCTACTGGCGCCTGTGTTCAAAAAAGGATTTTGGCGCCCCTCAAGGCATTTTGGATCATGTTTTTTTATTATTTTTTTTGAAGGTAGGCAGGTGCTTGCAATAAAGCAAAAACCTGAACTTTAGAAGTCATATTTATTTGTAGACTAAAATATCAAAACGAAACAAACAGAATAAAATCATAACAAAATAAATTCTTGTTCACACCCATTTTGAAGAATTTACTTAACTAATAGGATACAGACACGTTTATAAATACTAAAAAATAATCTAAAACTAAATATCACATCTTTTTTAGGAAAATATAACATGTGCGCACCATATGGGAAACTTTTTTTTCGAAAAGTTTCAATGAAGTTTAACTTCGGCACTTGTTTGTGCTTTAAATTTAACTCAAAATGATGTGGCCAACTGCGACCCACTGACGTTCAGTGTTTGTTAAATTCAACTTTTTTTTTGAAAAAAATTGAAAAAGTGCATTTCTAGATCGAATTCAACAAAAAGTTACTTGATGAAGTTAGGATGAAGTTAACGTTTTGCTTATTTTTGACAGATATCCCCTTTATTTTAAAAATCAAGTTCGGTTATTTGTCATCAATTCATGTGTACATAACAAACTCACCATGGAGTTTAACTTCTCTGATACATTTTTACTTATACGGACATTTTTAGAGAGAAATTAAAAATTTGCTATAAAAATTTTGAAATGACTGGTGCAAAGTTTCAATCATTTGGCTATTTTCTTTAACAAACCTTAGATTTCGAAAAAGCAGAGGCAACTAAAAAAAATGCAAATAATTTCGATAGAACTATTATTATTATTATAAATTTCAAACAACAATAATATTACAGAAAATAGAAATGGGTACAAAAAATTACTTATTGATCTAAATGAGGTTGTCAAACACTTATAGCCTTCATTTCAGTATGTCGTCCTCCACGTTCAATAAAAATTATGGTCCTTCTACTGACATCTGTAACTGCATTTTTAATAAATCGGGGATTTATATTTGCACAGCACTCGCGAAAGGTATTTTCCACATGTTGTATGTCAGTAAATGGTCTACTTCGGTACACTTTTTGCTTCAGGTAACACCACAAGAAAAATTCTAAAGGCGTCAAGTCGGGTGATCTAGGTGGCCAATAATGTTCCTAGTTACGTCCAATAACTTTGCCTCTGAACATTTGTTGGAGGGACTGTTATACAACAACCGTGTGATGTATTGGTGCGCCATCAAGCTGATACCATAGGTCGTATTTAATATTTAAAAGCATATTATCTAAAAATTCACTAACCTCATTATATAAAAGGTTGAGATAACCGACGGATGATAAATTTTCCCTAAAGAAAAATGGCCCAATTATTTGGTCATTAAGTATCCCACACCAAGCATTAGTTTTAAAGGAATACTGATCACCACATTCAACTATGAAATTGGGATTTTCTTGGGCCCACTTTCTCTCTTGTAATCGGTATTTTTTATAATATCGTGTTCAATAACTTTTAAACAAATGTTAAGTTGGGCCTCCTCATCATATTGACTTGGAGTGTGTTTTTTCTTAAATTGATTTGCTACGGATCCTATTTCTCTGAATTTCGACACAGTAGTATGTTGAACATTTTTTCCTGGATGCCGTTCATTAAAAATGTTAGCTACTTGCCAGTATGGTGTATTCTCACCACATATTAAAACTATTTCTGTTCTTTCCTGAAGAGACAACATTGTTACAACAATAACTGTTAAAAATTTGACAAGTGAATCAACAACTAGACACTACCATAGCATGCATTTTGTTTGTCAAAACCTACTTAAAATTTTTATTCAACGTGAGTAAGCATCCTTACTGCCCTAGTTAGTGTTTATAAATAATCTGTAAATACTGAATATTGAAATTTTAATGTTATTTCAACTCTAGTAATTTTAATAACACTCATTGCAGTTTTTGAGTTGTGTCTGCTTTTTCAAAATTGAAGGTACTGACGTTTGTTTAAAAAAATAGCCAAGGGAATGAAACTTTTCACCAGTCATGTTAAAATTTTTATAGCACTTTTTTAATTTCTCTCTACTGCCGACCTTTGACTTGACGAGTTCTCTGATTTGGAGCAAACCCTGTGGATGTGGCAGCAATTTCATGGTGTTCCCACTAACTGTCATCCTACCCTAATGGGTGTGCAAAATTTTGTGTCCCTACTGTTAACCGTTGAGGAGTTCCCTCGTCTGGAGCCAATCCTGACAGCAGCATCACGTCATGCTTATCATAAACAGGAATTGTCATAGGGACTGGACCAGTATGAGAAATTTCAACTCAATCGGACACCGGCAAATGGGTCAAATTTAAATGTCAAGATTCCACAAACATACATTCAAGTCAAGTTTGAAATTTGAATATGGGTTTTAACAAAAATATTATGAATTGACATACATACCTTGTATAAAGTCGGAATTTTCGTAGGCAAATCGCAAGAGATTCCGTAGGATCTGAAGGACAAAATCTGGGTAATATTTTTGGGAGTCTGACAAACAATCCAGAGATATTCTTCTTATATCTGCTGTACATCTCACTAAAGCAGCATCCAACTCATTTATGGGTGTGTTGAACATTTTATAATTTCCCAAGCACATCAAAACTCCGACAGAAGAATTCTTGAAAGAGGAAATTTTGAATGAAATATAGAACTTGTGCGTGAGTAAGTAAGTTATAGGTAACCCATATTTCGTTATCATGATAATTAGTTCAGTAGTGTTCATAATATAATATTCATAATGATATCAAATATTTCCTTTCTTTCTGTTGAAAATTTCAAAAATTTGTATCTCGAAAACGAATGGTTTTTCAATAAACATTTTTTATCAACAAGTTGTTGATTTTGACGAGATTCATCACATACTTGATTTTTGTAATGTTCTCAGCAACTTCACTTAAAGCCTTAGGAGATGAGTAATATGAGTTGACTGTTCTTGTTCATTTTTCACAGCCTGAACCACTGAACATGTTGTTTTCGGCGAGTGCATTGGCTTGGGATGTGGGGGTTGAACAAACCGGCCATCGGATGCCTGCTTCCACGTAGCCCCGCTGGATACGGGAATGCCATAGTCACCTATGGTTACGTTATTCCCTAACTGAATGGCATCCCAATGATGGCTCAATCCTCAAATGTTTGTATCCGTGCCAAGAGGATGAATGACACGGAGCCTATCAGCTGTCTCAACGGAACCTTCGAGATACCGGGCGCCCTCTCGTCGCAGCGTTGTCACGGTAATGCAGGACTCTGCCGTGATTGACCTTCTTTCCATAGCTACTCGTGGGACTTTTATGGACAGAGTAAACTTAAAAATTCTTTCTGACTCTGGGTCTACAGAGGAGATGGATGTCGAGCTTATGACTCCAACTAACCTCCTTGTAGATTTAGATCAGGAGCGAGTCTACAGAGGAGATGGATGTCGAGTTTACGACTCCAACTGACCTTCCTGTAAATTTAGATCAGGAGCGAGAGCTTCTCAACTCCCGAGGAGTTGTCCTCCTAGGTCATCGTCCATCCTGTCCTTTCCAGGAAGGTGGACAGGTCGCTGGGAGACATCTCCTTTATATCGGCAGGTGTAGGCCAAGACTTGCCGAACACACTCTCTCTCATTGGCGATAACTCCGGGCACTCGCACAGGACATGTCTGACAGTCTCATCTTCCTGTTCACACATCCTGCATAGAGGTGTGTCTACTAGCCCCATATTATGGAGGTGTTTCTTAAGTTGACAATGGCTAGCCAGAAATCCTACTAGATTTTTCCTGGTCATCGCCAGATATTTCTTTGGCGCCAGCTTCCCAGGGTCGCCCAAGGTGTTCCTGACAAGATTACATCCTTTGATTCCATCCCATCTCTCCAAAGATTGAGCATGGGTGTAACATTTGACTAGTTCCGCAATTGTCGAAGTCATCAGGCCGTGGGTGCCACTGGGTCCTAAAATTCTTAGTCCAGCCGCTTCCTTGGCTAAAGAGTCGGCAATGCGATTACCTTCACTCCTGTCGTGCCCTTTAACCCACCAGTTACGTTCCTGAGTCCGGTCCTGCCACCTGTAGTTGTACAAATTGCAACCCCAACATCTACCGGGATTTATCTATGCTGACTTGCTTTCTGCCGTGAATTATCTTTCGTACCGTAAATTATCTCATAGACACAGTGTTCTATTATTTGGATCATATTATAAATATAGTTTAGAAATTATATTAATCATTCCAGTTTTGTCACTTGTAACCTGCATTTACAATTTTTATCAAAGCATTGAGAAAAGTGAATCTTTTAGTGTGTGAAACGTAAAAGTTGTAAAAGAGTTATTCAATATAAAATTGGTTTCAAAATACGAGAATGCCTTACGAACCACATCACTGCTGAGGCATAAACGTAACTCACCTCAGGATAATGTTATTATCTACCGAGGCTTTGGCTAAATCTTGGTGGCACTCTAGTGCTAGCCCTGAAGTAACACGGTGTCTGTTCAAGGCTAATAGTGCTTGTCTGCTATCAGTGCAGATTGTTATGTTTTTGCCAGAAATTCCTTTCTAGGTTATTTCTTTTGTGGCGATTGAGATACCAGCCAGTTCTGTTTGGGCCACGCTGGTATTTCTTCCCATTCCCCACTTAATCCTCAGGCTTAGTGATCTGGAGTACACTCCACATCCTGAGCCTTCTTTGGTTTTTGAGCCGTCTGTATAAATCCGTATTGCATTTGTAGCATCTGACTCTGTGTTCTGCTTAATTTGTATTGTGTAGAGTTTATTAAACACAAACTTGGGTTCAATTGCATCACTTGTTGCCTGCAGCAGAGGTTGCGCAGTAAGCGCTTCTCGCCATAGGCCCAGCCTCAATTGACCCATTCCTACTTCGAGGTTTACACCAGCCGTGCGCAATCGTACCATGGCCATTAACGCTACCTCCTTAACGTACAGATCCAGAGGGGTCAGACCCGTGATTAATTCCATTGCCGCGGTTGGTGTTGTTCTCATGGTTCCTGTGATGTTTAAACAAGCCAGTCGATGTATTTCATATAATTTTTGGATGGCCGTTGCTTGTAGGACTTTCGGTCCCCATGCAATGGCTCCATACGTTAACATAGGTCTTATTATTGCAGTGTAGATCTAGGTGACCACCTTGACTATCCGACTACCTCATCAATGATGAAATAGCAGAGCATATACTTTGTGCCTGCCCCGTTGGGGACCATCTGACCTGAAAGACCACTCACCATACAAACTAATCGACTGGGTTCATTTGATTGAATGTGAATAGGTGTGAGCCACAATAAACCCTTGCGAGTTGCGGTGGAGGGTCGAATAGTCCCACTCACTTTGGACCTAACCTAACCTGACCTAATATGAATTGATATAGAAAATTGTAAATATGTCGAAAAAGATCACCTCCAGTGTTGTTGAGGAAGTGATCCTTCTTTACTTTGAAAAGGTGTGGAAATTAAGTTTTTTCATGAAAAGTACCAAAAGTTTACTGGCAGAAAAGTAAGGATCATTTGAAATAAATAAATACGACATTATGCTTTCTCACGTCAAAACAACCCCGGGTACCAACCGTGGGTTGGGCTACCTATCGGGCATGTCCCCAGGTGGCGGATCAGCCAGGGGACTGGAGGCCCTCTCCGGTAAGCCAGTGTGGCCTTATGGACGGGGTCGCCGGACTCCTGGTCAGTGGCAGAAATGAGTAGAGTTGGGGGAACTAAAACTCCCTAAAAGCCTTTGCAAAACATTCCATCGTGGACCAGCCTACCCAAGCTAAGGTGTAAGGAATCGTGCTGACAGCTGAATGGCCGCAGGGTGATATGCGGTCACGAACAATCTCCTTTGGGAACTGAGCGAAACCTCATTGTAATCAGCCTACCTGTGGTAATGCGGGGCTCTGCCAGAAGTGTCCAACTCTTTCCTTGCTGTTCGTGGGAACAAACATGAATGAAACAACACAAAAACAGAAAGAACAAAAACAAAAACCAATCTCGTGGCTGGACAGTAGTACTTACCTCAATCTAAGGTAGTGGCTGGGGATGAACAGAAATGTCTACCGCTCGGAATGAGGTGTTGAAATAACGTTTTGGTGTTGGGAAAAAACTCCAGTAATATTTTTTCGTTGATTGTTGATTTATGGTATCATTTTTGGAGTACTCATGCCACATTTTCAGAACATTGTGATAACGAATATACTTACTTTGATCATGTCGAAAGATCCTTCATTACCATTTTTCTTACATAAATCTCTCAGCTTGATGAGTATGTCGCTTGATGCAAAAGTCTCTTGAGTTTTTGAAAATGTACTCCTCAGTTGCCTTTTCAAACCTGTGAACGAACACATTCTACAATAATATGAATAAATAGAAGGCTGAATTAATTTAAAGTCATATTCCTTTCAATATTGAATTTGCAAAACATCGGTCATATGATGGTTTTTAAGACGTCTGCAAATCTCATACAATGAAAAATTTCAAACAATTACTTTCGTAACGACATAATCACAGAAACGATTCGTGAATCTCGCACCGGGCGAAATTACTGGTTTCATTGTAACCTCTATAATGATTTTCTAGGCGTTTGGTATTTTCTATACTATATTTTTTCATAAATGGAATATTTGGTGAAACATTGAACTGAATATCTGATATCAAAACATTTTCTTCATGTTGATCATTTACCAACGATAGAAACGGAATGTTTAATTTTTGTGTTACTTACTATAAACAGAAAACTAATGAAATGATTCAAGATGGAAATTGATACAAAATAACATTACATAAAGTCCACGTTGAAGGTATTATTTCGAAACATTCTCATCTATTTTTCATAGAAAATTTCCTGAAACATATTACAAATTGAATTGTCTTAAGATCTGATAAGGAAAATGTTATAGTATGGATGAATGAAAATCGACGTTTCGGATTCGACTTTGAAGCCATTATCAAGCAAGTATAACTACACTAAGGTCTCAATCTGAATATTCCTCAGGTGATGACATGCTGCAAAGATTTTGTAACTTGACGCTGGGGCCTTGATCTGCATACTTCCCAGGTCTCGTCACTGGTCTCTTCAAGAGTCTCAAACTGCCTACTTTCAAGCGTCGACTGGCATTCCATCAGACTACGAACCCTATTGGGGAAAAGACCTGAAAATGATCCTTTAATGATAGCATATTCAGGTAACTTCAAAAACTGAATTTGAAAAATCGAAAACAAATGCCAATATGTTTTTCCAGACGGAGCTGGTTGGTTAGTGAGTCCACTTAAGAATCAACCGTAGTTGTGGATACAACTTTGGGGCGATGAGTATTCATTACTTATCGTCTGATCCGTGCTAGTAATCTCAAGAAGAAAGTTTACACCTTTGATGCTTATGTCTCAGTTGTTCCGACTTCTGAAGGTTGTTGTTTGTATGGAGCTAAAGCTGGTTAACGGATAAACAGATTTTTCAACGTATCTCGGGTATATAGTCTGTTCTATATACATTTCTTACATTCATTCCCATGTTCTGTCATTTTTCTTTTCTTTATTTCATACACGATTCATAAGGCCTCTGCTCCAATGATCTTCATTCGTTTCACTACATCTATCTATCCATACTAATATAAATGTTCAATAGAACTGGCAGATATTTGATGAAAATCCATAAGGAAAAACTAATCAATAGAGTTTATCACTATATAAAGAGTACGATCACGCACATTTGGCGCGTGATCGTACTCTTTATATAGAATGTTGCAATCATTCCATTTTTCTTTGAGACAAAACACAAGCACTAAAGGGAAATCTTTAAGGCGCTCTAAGAGCGGTGCCTGTGCAAAAGTAGTGATTCACATTAGATTTGAATCGCTGGGTATTAAATCCATTTGGAAAAGCGTTCTCAGGAAGATTATACCACTGTAACGCTCTTTACGCGTTACGAGTCACTTCGACGTCGAGTTCAGTTTACGGGTTGCCACGGGCGCCAGCTTTCGGCGTGGTGTGCGTCAATGAAGAAGGTCTCTGGCTCTGTGGTATTGACTAAATCAACTGTAGCCAGTATGGCAAGCTTTAATTGCCGTCCTGGGTTCGAATCCTGGGTACCTGCTGTTTTTTTGTCTACCGGTTTGCATTTATTTATCGGGGCTCGGACTCGAGCGAAGCTGGAACTGGAACTGAGACTAAAAGTCAACTGAACTCAACTGAACTGCCTTGGTGGATACTCTTGAGATTATTTGAAATAAAGTTCTACGGCGGTGTCCGGTGATGGGAGAGTTGTGCCCTCCATGGGTGGTACGGTGTATCAACAAATAACGTATGATTTTCAAATCTCATTGGCGACCTGGCATAGTACAGTTTCCTATCGCTATAGAGTGGCGGTTCGCATTGGCGACCTGGGATTTCTATCGCGATAGAGTGGCAATTTGATCGAGGAAGGTATTCATTCAGTCGGGGTTAAATAAATAACGGAGCAATAATATAAACACAAAAATAAAAAAGCTATTTCTACCTGACGTACCACTGGAGAAATTAGTAACTTCGTTACACCACATAAACGCGGTTCTCCAAATTAAAGAGTTCTTGAACAGTGAAGTTTGAGGTATAATGAGTTGAATCTCAAAACGCGTATTTCGGATATGTACCGCTCTTGGTAGAATCAAATGTGCCAAGTCACTTCAACACCTCCCTTGAAAGTATCTATAGAAGAGTGACAAATCTCCAACTTTTCTTCGATGTTCCAGACTGTCAAGGTTGCAAGTGATGTTTGCATCTCCAATCAGCCGGATGGTTTTTTCTGGATGGAATCCAGCAGCTTCAGGGTATGCAACTCAATTGTGGAGTGGGATGCAAATTGTTCAGTTAGTATATTTGCTTTTTCTATGGATGTTGTTGCAATTGAACCATCTGCTTGTGTTAGTGGTGGAATTGTGGATTTTGTTTTGATTAACAGCTTTGGCTACCGACCAGAGGGATCTAGACCCATTGGGATTGGCAAGCAGTTTATCCCCAATTCTCGGATTGTAAAGTTTTTTGCTTTCATTTATTCTAAGTTTGCAGCTGTTGCGAGCGTCAACAAACTTAGTTCGGTTTTCGACACTGGGATTTTAACGCCACTGTCGGTAGGCGAGATTCTTCCGTGACTTCAGAAGTTTCAGAGCTGAAACAAACATCTAGCAAGTGAAAATTACGAAAATGTTCTTGAAGATCCTCCCACTCAGCAGATCTGTAATGCTGAACTTTGCGCGGCTAAGATTGTTCCCCAACATTCATCAGCAATTCAGTCAATATTGGAATGAGTTTGTGATCAGAAGATCTGTGTAAATTTCTGGAATAGTTGTTAGATATAAATCCAGAAGACTGGCATAATCTCCATCACGGTGAGGAATCCTGGTTGGCTCATTTATAACCTGAGTAAGTCCGCTGTTTATTGCAAAAACCTCCAGCTACGCAACCTTGTTCGTCGTTGATATTTTAAAATTTGAGGCATTCGACGGAATATGGAAATATCGGCACTGGGATGATTGATTTGCAGAAAGTCAATGGTGTTTGTAAGTGAAGAGATTAGTGTTCTATATTGTTTGTCACTGGGTAGTCGATAAACGCTGCATGTGAATTTAGTGATCTTTTGTGATATTATTTTGAACCACATAACAGCAAAGTTTTGGGGTTTCAGTATTTCCTCTCGTTGACAGGAGATATCGCTACGTATATTCTGATATTCTACAGTTACTTCTTAATCGGGAGTGGAAATTATAGCCAAGATATACAAAATTGACAGGGTTTGTTAAAGCACTGACTTTGGTTTCTGTGAGTGCCAGAATGTGAGGACTATTTGTTTGCAGATGTTGGTGCAATGAGTTAATACTTGCCAGTTGGCCTCTTAGCAATTGCAGGTACTATATTAGGAAGATCCTGTTGACTATCCGAGGGAGTGGTTTTTGAATAACTACTGCAGGATGATGACATTGAATCTAGTTCTTACTGCAATTCATTTTTGTTCATTTCCTGTAATATCTTTGGACGGCGGTTTTTTCCATAATATAAAAGTCTTCGATGTTTGTTTGGGTTATTATTCGTATTATTGGCACACACATACACACATCGAATATATGTAGTGTATCATGAACATTGCTAAACCAAAAAACTTTGGAGATGAGATTTGGGTTGACCGATATGATAAATGAATGTTATATCTCAACTGGATGATTTTTAATGAATTTCAAACTCACCTAGGTAGACCCAAATTTCAAGTGAGTCAGGTGTTTTTTTTTCAATTTGATCAATTCAAAAGTTCCACATTTCTAATTTTTGATCGGCAAAATATACATAATTCCTCGTTTTGACTATGACGTTTGCATAGTATCGGCTCATATTGTGGAGAAAGATTTGATTTATTATTGATTTTTGTACAGGATGTTACATGCTTGATGCGTCCACCCTCTGAACTCTTCCGTAAAATGGTTATGGTCTACCACTATGTCTATGTCGTTTCCTTCAATTTATTCCTCGCATACATGACATAGCTTAGCTGAATAACCATTGAATGAATGAACAGTCATGGATATTATGTGACGTATATTTTATACTTATTCGATTTCATTAGAGGGTAGATGATGTGTTATGAAAAAAGTATAACAGTCTATTGCAAATAACTACTACTAAAACAGTTTTTGTTGAACTTCTTTGACGGAGAAATGCCTGAAAGCGGTTTCGATATCTACCACAGGAGTCTCAAAGCAATGATTCGAGGATTATTGAATGAAATTCATGTAGTATCAGGTCTAAAAATTTCCTTTAATTTCTCATTCGAATGAACGTCCACCCACACAGAATTTTCAGAATGGAATGACACCAAAAATGAAAAATTTCGTGAATTTTGGTAGAAATCTGTTTCATTAGCTTCATCTACCTGCTCCCCTCCATTTTTTTAAATGTAGCATCATAATCTAAAGCGAAGGTTCACATAAACACTATTTGAGAATCGCGTGCCCCCCTATGTAGACCAAAATCAAATTTATTCACTACATCATTCCAATCTCACTAACGATTTCCACACGTAACGATCCCATCGGGGTTTTGTAGCGGCCACTTCCCAAATTACGCCAATTTTCACGAAAAACGTTATTGTGACGTCAGATTTTTCAAGAATTTCCAGGGCGAATTTACAAGATAGCCAGAATGTTATTTCCACTCAATTCAGAAAGCACAATTAACAACTTCAACAGGAAGCATAATTTAAATCCAAAAACCGTGTCCCTTCACAACCTCCTTGGCAGGAAAGTTATCGAACTGAAGTTTTCCTGTCGAGAAGAATCGTGCTTGGTTTTACTAATCGAATCGAAGAATTGATCCATTCAGCAAGAAGAAATCGTCAAAACGATGTCAACTCGCGCAATGGAATGATGTCAAAGAAAACTTGATAATATATTTAATTGAATTTGAAATGAAAAGTAATTTGTTCACAATGAAGACTTCGAAAATATACAGAGTGTTTAGAACATTCAGAAGAGACACATAAGATACAGGACAGAAGAAAATTAAGATATTCAAAGTTTCGCATAAATTGGGAGCTGTCAAGTAGCTCTACACAAAAGTGTTCGAATGGTGTCCTGCAGAAAATAATAATGTGATAACCTGTAAATTGTTGACTAATGAAACATAATAGATAATAGACTGTAATATTTTCAATACTCTTTGTTTATGAATTGTTCATTTAATACATCAAACATAATTTTGTTTGGTAAATTTTCGTTTTGAGGGCAACCGGCGATTTTGAAAAATTTTTTGAGTGTACTTAGTATTTTGATGCGTAGATTACGACTACAAAAGAAAAAAGCGGCGCTCTCCCTTATTTACGAAGTTACGGACTTCAAAGTCAAGAAAAGGGCAACTTTTCAGCCTTTTTTTTCAAAAGATACACTATTTGAAAACACAAGCATTCATTCAACAAAAATGTTAAAAAATGTAGGGAGCTGCTTTTTAGTTATATATCTCTGTATTTTACGTTTTTAAGGTTAATGGCATAGTTGGTATGACTGTTGCTGTCAATATTCCTAAAGTAATTCAAATGTTCTTTGCCTTCATTCTTTATATCGTAAAGTGGTTTTTGGTGGTGTATTACGAATTTGAAATAGTTGGCGACGGCAAATACCAACCGCTTTTTTCTGAAATATCACTAGCAACTAACCTAGAAATAGGAAAATGTCACCAGAAGAAGCATTCGTTTTTAAATTGAGTTTTTTATAAGAAAAATGTTGATTGTTGAATTGAAAAGTGTCAATTAAGGAGGAATAACGTGTAAAGGTGACCTATGTAGTAAATAAATGCTTGTATTTTTATATGGTTTATCTTGTGAAAAAGAAGGCTGAAAAGTTGTTTTTTTTCGAACTTTGAAGGGCCGCAACTTTGTAAATAAGGGAGGTGGCCGATTTTTTCTTTTGGATTCGTAATTTACGCATCAAAATACGTAAGTACACTCAAAAATTTTTTCAAAATCGCCGGGTGCCCTCAAAACGAATATTTACTTTTCGTTTTCTTCTGAAGATTCAGATTTTTGATTTCAAACTTGTTGATATTGATAACACTAAAATCTTGTGAGATTGATTGAATGTTATGTACGATCCACCATTCTGATTTGGAGTAATTCGAACCATCATTAAGCTTTATAACATATCGATAGATAGTCTATTTCGCAACTTAGTTCTTGTGATATATTTTGGAAATCAGAACCGAAATACATTGATGCGGTATGCATCAGATGCTCCCGGAAATTGAATTCTACTAATATAAACTGCATTTATGCTAGGTGAACAAATTAATATGATTGGCTAATTTCAATTGTCCTATGGCCCCTTAACTTTTACTCGTTTATTTTTGTCATTACAAAAATAATATGAGACAAAACTTTCCCAAAAATAACTCTACAATTATAAAACCCCCATAAAATTCCATCCTACTCATTTACCTGCTAAATTTGGTGGGAAAACTTCTGCGTTGGAAATCTTGTGACGTAGCTGTTGAAGTGGCGGGGGAATTCAGTAACATGCAGGTCATTATTATTCAACGTGCACCAACATTTGGTGAAATGATATTGATCCATGCATACTGAATGAAAATAAACGTGCAATATGTTCACGATTTGACTGAAAAACTTTGTAGTTTGATACTGATTTATTGTTACAATATGTCTAGATTCCCAGTTTGAAGCATGACAGAAAACAGCCACTTTATTATAATTTTTATAACGTACTGACACTCCTTCTTCTTTTGACGTCTTTGCAAGCACTCCTCTTCACGAAACGAAACAGTGCATCAATAATGTTAGCTGGTGTAGATTCTTCGCAATTTTCTTCTAAGTCCTTGACAATGCAGTTTTGAATGGAAGTTATATCACTGAAAAAGGGTTGAGGTTAATGTTTTGTTGTTGCTGGCTGCACTTATCTCATTCAGGTTTGAAATATATGTTTCACGTTTAACGAATTACTTTATCTCAGATAACGCTTAGATAACTAAACGGAGGTGTGAATTGCATTCGTTAGAGTATTGAAGTAACTTACCCCTACATTAGAAAGTGAAGTAAACTATGAAAAGATTATCCTGAATGGTAAATGACATAAAAACCAATTTTAGAAGCATACTAATTTTATATTTCACCTTATACAGTGTGTCTCACTTCTCATGGAAACACCCCCGTATCTTCCGTAATATTCGAGGTAGAATTATGAAACTCTCTGGACTGATAGAAATGCTCAAAATGCACCTACCACCTGAATGGGGTTGTTCAAAGTGATATACACTGTCCGCCACTCGCGATGGAACATCCCATTTTTACGGTAAAACATATTAGAGGGCAAAATAGGCTCAACATTCCTTCAGATTCGTGATCAGGACTACCAACTCACTACGAATACACTTTTTTCCTGAAAAAATTTCAGTCCTGAAAAATCCGAATTTGTTTTACTTCTCATGGAAACACCCCCGTATCTTCCGTAATAATTGAAGTAGATTTTTTTTTCGGTTTTGTCATCAAAACATGAACGAAATTGCTTAAGAGAAACTAGACTTTTGTTTTCACATAAATAATTAATTTTTTATTCTGTTGTCAGAAAAGTTATTCCTTCTCAATGAGAGAGAAAATGGTAATTTTGTAAGAGGAACGGAAACATGTAATCAGTGAGGTTTTAGGATGGTTAATGTCAGTTCATATTATCATTTTCCCATCATTTACAAAAAAACAAGGATATTTTGTGGCGAAAAATGTAGTTCAAAATTCTTTCGAAATACTACTTTCAAAATCACATTTTCAATTGAAAAACAAAACAATCAATTTTCTGGAAAAGAGTGTATTCGTAGTGAGTTGGTAGTCCTGATCACGAATCTGGAGGAATTTTGAGCCTATTTTGCCCCCTAATATGTTTTACCGTAAAAATGGGGTGGTCCATCGCGAGTGGCGGACAGTGTATATCACTTTGGCCTACCCCATTCAGGTGGTAGGTGCATTTTGAGCATTTCCATCAGTCCTGAGAGTTTCATCGTTCTATCTCGAATATTACGGAAAATACGGAGGTGTTTCAAAATGAGAAACTGCAGGTGTTTTGTCCGTGTTTTTGTAAACAGAGTTGGCTATGTAGAAATGGTCGGCGACAACAACAAGCAACTGTTGACTTCATGTGACATTATAACATTATTTAAAGTGGTAATCTGTGGTGGGTATAACTTTCGATGATCTCAGTTCTCCATTCTTTCCTATGTCATCATTTATCAAATTTTTCACATATACTCAGTGGGCATACTTAAAGACTGGCCATGATTCAAATCATCTAAAGAACAATTCGTTCAGGACAGTTTCAATTACCTACACTGTAGGTTAATGGACTGACACTTATCAACAAACAACAGGTTTGTCATCTCCCCATCTGCCTGTCAACGAGGTAATCAACCGCATATCCGAAATTTGCCCAATTCCTCGTACAAGGAAAGAAAACTTTCATATATACTCAATGGGCATACTTAAAGACTGGCCATGATTCAAATCATCTAAAGGAATAATTCGTTCACGACAGTCTCAATTACCTACACTGTAGGTTAATGGACTGACACTTATCAACAAACAACAGGTTTGTCATCTCCCCATCTGCCTGTCAACGAGGTAATCAACCGCATATCCGAAATTTGCCCAATTCCTCGTACAAGGAAAGAAAACTTTCATATATACTCAATGGGCATACTTAAAGACTGGCCATGATTCAAATCATCTAAAGGAATAATTCGTTCACGACAGTCTCAATTACCTACACTGTAGGTTAATGGACTGACACTTATCAACAAACAACAGGTTTGTCATCTCCCCATCTGCCTGTCAACGAGGTAATCAACCGCATATCCGAAATTTGCCCAATTCCTCGTACAAGGAAAGAAAACTTTCATATATACTCAATGGGTATACTTAAAGACTGGCCATGATTCAAATCATCTAAAGGAATAATTCGTTCACGACAGTCTCAATTACCTACACTGTAGGTTAATGGACTGACACTTATCAACAAACAACAGGTTTGTCATCTCCCCATCTGCCTGTCAACGAGGTAATCAACCGCATATCCGAAATTTGCCCAATTCCTCGTACAAGGAAAGAAAACTTTCATATATACTCAATGGGCATACTTAAAGACTGGCCATGATTCAAATCATCTAAAGGAATAATTCGTTCACGACAGTCTCAATTACCTACACTGTAGGTTAATGGACTGACACTTATCAACAAACAACAGGTTTGTCATCTCCCCATCTGCCTGTCAACGAGGTAATCAACCGCATATCCGAAATTTGCCCAATTCCTCGTACAAGGAAAGAAAACTTTCATATATACTCAATGGGTATACTTAAAGACTGGCCATGATTCAAATCATCTAAAGGAATAATTCGTTCACGACAGTCTCAATTACCTACACTGTAGGTTAATGGACTGACACTTATCAACAAACAACAGGTTTGTCATCTCCCCATCTGCCTGTCAACGAGGTAATCAACCGCATATCCGAAATTTGCCCAATTCCTCGTACAAGGAAAGAAAACTTTCATATATACTCAATGGGCATACTTAAAGACTGGCCATGATTCAAATCATCTAAAGGAATAATTCGTTCACGACAGTCTCAATTACCTACACTGTAGGTTAATGGACTGACACTTATCAACAAACAACAGGTTTGTCATCTCCCCATCTGCCTGTCAACGAGGTAATCAACCGCATATCCGAAATTTGCCCAATTCCTCGTACAAGGAAAGAAAACTTTCATATATACTCAATGGGCATACTTAAAGACTGGCCATGATTCAAATCATCTAAAGGAATAATTCGTTCACGACAGTCTCAATTACCTACACTGTAGGTTAATGGACTGACACTTATCAACAAACAACAGGTTTGTCATCTCCCCATCTGCCTGTCAACGAGGTAATCAACCGCATATCCGAAATTTGCCCAATTCCTCGTACAAGGAAAGAAAACTTTCATAT
The DNA here is from genome assembly GCF_025532065.1 of Leptinotarsa decemlineata. Classification (NCBI taxonomy): domain Eukaryota; kingdom Metazoa; phylum Arthropoda; class Insecta; order Coleoptera; family Chrysomelidae; genus Leptinotarsa; species Leptinotarsa decemlineata. The sequence goes on from NW_027412534.1 coordinate 640,745, forward strand.
ATACTCAATGGGTATACTTAAAGACTGGCCATGATTCAAATCATCTAAAGGAATAATTCGTTCACGACAGTCTCAATTACCTACACTGTAGGTTAATGGACTGACACTTATCAACAAACAACAGGTTTGCCATCTCCCCATCTGCCTGTCAACGAGGTAATCAACCGCATATCCGAAATTTGCCCAATTCCTCGTACAAGGAAAGAAAACTTTCATATATACTCAATGGGCATACTTAAAGACTGGCCATGATTCAAATCATCTAAAGGAATAATTCGTTCACGACAGTCTCAATTACCTACACTGTAGGTTAATGGACTGACACTTATCAACAAACAACAGGTTTGTCATCTCCCCATCTGCCTGTCAACGAGGTAATCAACCGCATATCCGAAATTTGCCCAATTCCTCGTACAAGGAAAGAAAACTTTCATATATACTCAATGGGTATACTTAAAGACTGGCCATGATTCAAATCATCTAAAGGAATAATTCGTTCACGACAGTCTCAATTACCTACACTGTAGGTTAATGGACTGACACTTATCAACAAACAACAGGTTTGTCATCTCCCCATCTGCCTGTCAACGAGGTAATCAACCGCATATCCGAAATTTGCCCAATTCCTCGTACAAGGAAAGAAAACTTTCATATATACTCAATGGGCATACTTAAAGACTGGCCATGATTCAAATCATCTAAAGGAATAATTCGTTCACGACAGTCTCAATTACCTACACTGTAGGTTAATGGACTGACACTTATCAACAAACAACAGGTTTGTCATCTCCCCATCTGCCTGTCAACGAGGTAACCAACCGCATATCCGAAATTTGCCCAATTTCCCTACTAATGCCTACACATATGTGGAAAGTTTTCTAGTTTGTTTCCCGGAGGTTTCTGTAGTATAAATATTATTCAAGGTATGAGACCCATCGTTTTCAAAATCTATTTTCCTATAATCGGAACAACTTTCCCCATCAGACAAATTCCATTTATGAACAAAGTTACTTATACGTGACACCTTATTGTTGAATCCATTACTTTCCTATAAGGTGTATGTTGAAATTTCGCGGGCCCAGAAGGTGAGGATAGGTCAGGTCCAAAGTGAGTGGGTCTATTAGACCCTCCACCGCACCCCGTGAGGGTTTATTGTGGCTCACAGCTATTCACATTCGACCAAATAAACCACGCTTCTCAACGAAGCCGTTCAGTTTGTATGGTGATTTTGGTCTTTCAAGTCAGATGGTAAGAGGTCAGAAGGTTAGAGTACGGCTCTGCCGAACTCTAAAAACCTGATTCGGTCCCCTGTAAGAAGACCTGTTAGACATCGTAGTAAATTAATAGAAACATGGTGTAAGGAACACTCACTGTCGATCAATCCCAAGAAGACTGAGATGGTCCTTTTCACCAGGAAAAGGAGTTTAACGGGCTTAAAACCTCCCGAAATCTTCAAAAGCGAACTAAACTTCTCTGAAGAGGTGAAATACCTTGGTACTATCCTCGACAAGAAGCTAACATGGAACTCTCATCTACAGAGTAGAGCAAAAAGAGCATACGTGGTTTATGAGCAATGTCGGAGGACAGTGGGACGGACGCGCATGGGGTCTTTCACCCCGTTTGGTCGCCTGGATCTACACTGCAATAATATGTTTACGTATGGAACCATTGCATGGGGACCGAAAGTTCTACAAGCAACGGTCATCCAAAAATTATATCAAATACAGCGACTGGCTTGTTTAAACATCACAGGAGCCATAAGAACAACACCAACCGCGGTAATGGAATAAATCACGGGTCTGACCCCTCTGAATCTGTACGTTAAAGAGGTTGCGTTAATGGCCATGGTACGATTGCTCACGGCTGGTGTGCACCTCGAAGTAAGAATGGTCAATTGAGGCTGGGTCTATGGCGGGAAGCGCAATTGAACCCAGGTTTGTGTTTAATAAACCCTACAAAATACAAATTGAGCAGAACACAGAGTCAGATGCTAAAAATACAATACGCATTTATACAGACGGTTCAAAAACCAAAGAAGGCTCAAGATGTGGAGTGTACTCCAGATCACTAAGCCTAAGGATTAAGTGGGGAATGGGAAGAAATACCAGCGTGGTCCAAACAGAACTGGCTGGTATCTCAATCGCCACAAAAGAAATAACCAAGGAAGGAATTTCTGGCAAAAACATAACAATTTGCACTGATAGCAGACAAGCACTATTAGCCTTGAACAGACAGCGTGTTACCTCAGGGCTAGTACTAGAGTGCCTCCAAGATTTAGCCAAAGCCTCGATAGATAATAACATTATCCTGAGGTGGGTTGAAGGGCATGACAGGAGTAAAGGTAATCACATTGCCGACTCTTTAGCCAAGGAAGCTGCTGGACTAAGAATTTTAGGACCCAGTGGCACCCACGGCCTGATGACTTCAACAATTGCGGAACTAGTCAAATGTTACACCCATGCTCAATCCTTGAAGAGATGGGATGGAATCGAAGGATGTAATCTTGTCAGGAACACCTTGGGCGATCCTGGGAAGCTGGCGCCGAAGAAATATCTGGCGATGACCAGGAAAAATCTAGGCCTTATAGTAGGATTTCTGGCTAGCCATTGTCAACTGAGGAAACACCTCCATAATATGGGGCTAGCGGACACACCTCTATGCAGGATGTGTGAACAGGAAAGTGAGACTGTCAGGCATGTCCTGTGTGAGTGCCCGGAGTTATCGTCAATAAGAGAGTGTGTGTTCGGCGAGTCTTAGCCTACACCTGCCGATATAAAGGAGATGTCTCCCAGCGACCTGTCCACCTTCCTGGAAAGGACAGGATGGACGATGTCCTAGGAGGACAACTCCTCGGGAGTATCAAGTTCGAATGGTGAATAAACGCTGTGGAGTGAGCCAATCCTGAAAGATTCTGTCAGAAGTTCATAAATCTTCTTGCCATCTAGGTGTTCAATCTTTATTCGGCAAAGCCTAAAGCGATGAAGCTGCTTGCAGCACCCTCCGTTGCAAAGGAGTCAGCAGCCTCATTGCCTTCCAGGCCAGTATGGCCAGAAATCCAGACGAGAGACAATCTGTTAAGTCATCCTATCGAGGAGAGTCGTTTTTGGCGATTTGCTACAAATTTAGACGTTGCTCGGTAGGAGCCAAGAGCTTCCAACGCCGCTTGACTGTCCGAGAATATTTTTATTGACTTGTGTTTGAGGTTGGATTCTTCCAATCTCTGCGTACACAATTCAAGAGCGTAAATTTCCGCTTGAAATACAGTAGCATAGGTTCCTAGGCAGGTTGATATCTCTGTCCTGGGTCTGCGACTAAAACACCTACACCAGAACCGGAAGGTATTTTTGATCCATTTGTGAACCAACCACTATCTGCTCTTAATATTTTTTCCTCCCGGAGGATCCAGTACTCTCTACTCGAGAACAGTACTTTATAAAACAGTTCGTAGTTGACAGTTGGAAGCATAAAGTCAGAGGTCATTTCCAGAATGCTATGACTTCCAAAGTCAACCAACAGTTTGTTGCACTCTACATTAAATTGATTTGTGCAATTGGCAATGTGTACAAGTATATATGCAGTCTCCAGATAAATGTGGAGAGGAGGTAGATCTGGAAGGATCTCCATGGCCGCTGACGGTGTGGTACTGATGCTACCACTGATGGCCAGACAAGCCTGTCTCTGTAAGCCAGAGACCTTCCCATGGGCCGTTTTCTGAAAAGCCTTCGGCCACCAAGCAATTTCACCATAAGTGATCATTGGTCTGACAGTCTTCACATAAATCCAATGAATTTGTTTGGGACCTAAACCTCAAGTTTTACCACAAATCTCTCGACATGTCCATAAGGACAGTCTGGCTTAGTGTAAAACTTTTTCCAAGTGAGCTTTTCAGGTGAGTTTTTATCAAGGACAATACCAAGTTATTTTACCTCCGTTTCAAATGGAAAGACCTCACCATTGAGGGTTAGTGGCGTTAGATCGTCTAATTGTCTCCTCCTGAAGAGTCAAGACCAGAAATAGCATGCCAACTCCGATCAAATGTCAAGGTTTTGTTCACTGTTTTTTTAAATAAATGTGGCGTAGTTCATCAGGAGTTTCTTCGACTAGGTACTATAAAATTCCCAGTGAAAAAGTTACTCAACGACAATATAGTTCACCATTTCAGATATTTTTGTATACTTATACCAATCATGAAAATATTCATCCATGAATATTTGAGTGGAAATTAACTTATAATTTCATTTATTTTTAAAATCACGTTACTCCCAAGCAACCTCTTCATCGCCTACGTTTTTAGGTATTTATGGGTCATTTCTATTTCAGAAATTGTACTGAATCAGTCTTATTTCATCAGTTCGGACTTCCATTGCCTAATATAAATTGATTTGAAAACCCTGAAAAAACAATTGAAAATTAATAAGATTAACCGAAAATAACAATTTTATTAGACAAAAAAACTGAAATTGCAAAGAAATAACATACAAGCAACAACCAAACAAATAAAAATTGAAATATTAATGAAAGCTGAAAAATAAAAATTATTAACATTAACAAAAATGAAAAATAGTTATCACCCGAAGACGATTGTGGATACTAACAATCGGAACGTCGTGACATAACTTGGTTTGAAATCTTTTAATTTTTATTCATTTTTAATAATAATAATTTTTAATTTTTATTTTTCAGCTCTCATTAATATTTCAATTTTTTTTGTTTGATTGTTGCTTGTGTGTTATTTCTTTGTAATTTCAGTTTTTCGTTTGATAAAATTGTTATTTTCGGTTAATCTTATTAATTTTGTAATTGTTTTTTCAGGGTTTTCTAATCAATTTATAATGGGTGTTTTTTATAGAGGTATAGAACTTTAAGTTGGCATTACTTTTCAAGATGGCGACCGGCTGTCAAGTGATTTATTCTTAGTTTGGTTTGGCAATTCATCATGAATAGACTCACGCCTGAACAACGCTTGCAAATAGTGCAATTTTATTTCGAAAATAATGGTTCTGTGCGGAAAACGTATCGCGCACTACGTCCATTTTATCGTCGACAAAATCGTCCATTAGAGCAGTTAATTCGATTAACCATGGAACGTTTTCGCACCACGTTTACTCTTATTGATAACTCGCATCCCCAGAGACGCCGTACGGTGCGTACAGAAGAAGCTCTTGCTGCTGTACAGCGTAGCATTGAGGAAGACCCGGAGGAGTCCATCCGCCATCGAGCACAGGAATTGGATCTGTGTCCATCCACTTTATGGAAGATTTTGCGGAAGGATCTTGGTTTGCGTGCTTACAAAATCCAACTCGTGCAGGAATTGAAGCCAAACGGTCATCAAGTAGGGCGTAGATTCGTCGAATGGGCCCAAAACGAGATTACCGTTGTTCCCAATTTTCATAAGCGAATTTTGTTTAGCGATGAAGCGCACTTCTGGTTGAATGGCTACGTCAACAAACAAAACTGTCGCATTTGGAGTAAAGGTAATCCTCAAGTGTATGTCAAAACATCGTTACATCCACAAAAACTGACTGTTTGGTGCGCTTTATGGGCTGGTGGAATCATTGGTCCGTACTTTTTCAAAAACGATGGTGGCCAGAACGTTACAGTCAATGGTGATCGGTATAGAGCCATGATTACTGACTTTTTCATTCCTGAATTGAATAACCATGATGTCCAGAAGATGTGGTTTCAACAAGACGGTGCAACATGCCACACAGCTCGTGCCACAATAGATTTATTGAAAGACACGTTTGGTGACCGCCTAATTTCACGTTTTGGACCTGTGAATTGGCCTCCAAGATCTTGTGATTTAACACCGCTAGACTACTTTCTGTGGGGCTATGTAAAGTCATTGGTCTATGCGGATAAGCCACAAACGCTTGACCATTTGGAAGACAACATTCGCCGTGTTATTGCCGATATACGGCCACAAATGTTGGAAAAAGTCATCGAAAATTGGACGTCCAGATTGGACTACATCCGCGCCAGCCGTGGCGGTCATATGCCAGAAATCATATTTAAAATGTAATGCCACAAGATTATCTTTCGGATAAATAAAATTCATGTCAATCGAATAATCCATCGTTGTTTTATTGCAACTTAAAGTTCTATACCTCTATGAAAAACACGCTTTATTATATTAGACAATGGAAGTCCGAACTGATGAAATACACCACGTAACATTGTCAGCCACCTTCAAACAATCAGTTGTCTTATTATTATGTTTTCAGGTAACTAATACAAAGTCTCCACTTACTCGCATTTTTTTTTGTCAATGGTTAAACTGTGAATGGATTCTGGGGCGAAAGTTGCAGGGTTGAACTTGATTGTTTGATTCAAACAGTCCTTGATACCTTCAAACCGTGATTTAATGCATGTCACTCCTCCTTCTGCTACGAACACTGAAAATAAACAAATATATAAGCGACTACTATGAGAATAATAGAATATGTGAGAATGAATTTCGGTTTCAACTCGTTGATGAGTTAACAGGAAGCTCTGAAAAAATGTTCCTGGGGTTTCCATAGTCTGGCTTTTATAACAATTCGCTGTCTTATTTCAAAAGCTGAACATCGTGCTTAGTGAAAACCAACCCACAACAATTTCATAGTCCCACCATCATCCCCCTCAGTTAAATTCTATCTTGAATTATGTCATACATACATTCATTAGACACAATCACAACCATGATAGATCCAAGAAACAGAACAAACTCAAAACCTCCCTTCGCCAAAACGAAAAGCAACTTAAATACGAGCAAAAGCCGGAGGACCTCAGATCTTGCTTGAAAGTAGGCAAATGGAGACCCTTGCGAAGAAGGCCAGTGACGAAACCTGGAGAACGTGCAGGTCCACATCTCGGTGTCAAGTCACAGGATCCTCAAAGTGTGTTTCTATTCGAGGAGTATCAAATGGAGACTTCACTGTAGTCGAAATCAAAAGCACCATCAATGAAAAACTCAGGAGTCAAGAACTCAGTTTATTAAAATTATTTCTACTATTTTCAGAATGCTCTTGATGCTATACAGGCCATTTCTTTTATCATGTGCTAACATTGTTATATTATAGACCGTAACAGATACGAAGACTATTGAATGGGAAAAAAGATAACTGTCATCGGGAACAATACAATGGTCGAAAAAAATTTACTGGGACTTTTGCCCTCCTCGAGTTAAACGGAGAATACCAAAAATGCTGTTTTTCGTTCTTTTTTCGAATGAAATTGTTATTTCGTAGAGTATAAAAAAATGGAAAAGGAAATGTTTTTGTATTCGAAGTGTACTATTTGATAAAACGTTTCGTGTCAATATGGCCACCATCAACTTTGTTTAAAATGCGGTCCTGCCTTTTTTATTACAGATATTGATAAAGCGATAAATTCACAATCTAAGGGTATACAACATTTGTTATTTTTATAGCGTTTCATTTGAAATAACCACCATTATCAGTGACAACAATCAAACAGAAAAACAATTTATTTCATCATGAACTTCTGGAGAAAAATGAAACCAATACGGAAAATCAAAGCTACATGGCAATCTACATTAAATGTTCGAATTGACGACCTCTTTGTTGTGAATGCTGTGGCAATTTTCTAGCATAACAGATGTAATACTAATACATGCATCTCTTATTTTTTGTTTGAGATGGTCGATATCTGTACTTGGTGGTGAAAAAATTATCCTTTGTGTATTCCCAGACAAAAAAATCTAAAGGAGTAAGATATGGGGATCGAGCTGGGTATTTAATTGGTCCATTGTTTTCAATCAATTTTCTTGGGGATATTGCATCTAAATGTTGTCCTACTATCGCTGCATTATGGGGAGGAGCACCCTCCTGCTGAAAATATTGTATTTCATGACGGATATTAAGTGGCAATTCATCTAAGTAGCCATCGAATTCATTGAATGGAAAATGAAGATACATTTCACTATTTAAATGATCATCGTAGAAGAAAGGGCCGAGGATGTTTGTCCCACAATTCCCAGCCAGACATTTACTCCGAACCTTTCTTGGAAATTGGTTTTCCTATGTAAATGTTCATTTGTATTATTCCACCTATAATGGACATTTCTGTTAAACCAACCATTGTTGGTGAATTTTGATTCATCCGTCCATATTATTTTTTTACAAATATTTCCAACTGCCCTATTTCTACGTCTCAACCTTTTCGCAAATCGTACTCTCCTTCCGTAATCCCTTTTATTGAGGTGATGCATTTTGCGTATCCTGTAGCATTTATATTCGTTCTTTTTCAAAATAGTTCTGGTAGATTTTACAGAAATCCCCATTTCGTGGGCAATTTCTCGTAAAGAACAATCTTGATTAGCATAATTTTTGTAACTGGCCAATCCTAAATTAAAAAAAAGAAGTTGTCACAGTGTAAATTTTTATGTGGTACTATTTGCTTAACCCATAACATTTATTTAATTCCTCACACTTCCAGTAACCACACATTTTCTTCTTTTTTTTCTGTCAAATGCACCATAGTCCCTCAAAGTTCTTTCTAATCGTCTAAACATTTTTACGTTCGTAATACGAGATTCGGATATAGCTGAACATACTCCTTGCCAATAGAGGAAGGACTGAATAGCATATTGGTCCTTTCATCATTTAAATACATCTTTGATATGTTTATAAACGTCTGACAGTTCTCAACAGATATCAGCAACACATTCATTTTTCCTGCCATAGAAACCAAGCAAAGCCTACGCGTTTAAGATGGTAAATGAATTGAGATGCTATTTGATCATATCAAATTATACAATAATCGAATTTTGACCAAAAACTGATATTTTCGTTACTTCCAGGAGATTTATAAAAATATTACGAAATATAATTGATTTGGGAGAAATAAGCATTGAAATAAGGATAACGGCGATACAAAACTTTCCAAAACGAAAAATTACGAATTTTCATTGCGTTAGGGTACCTACCTGTCGAATTTATTGGGTTGTCTGAATTAAATTTTGAAGAAGTCGAAACAATTTACAAAAGAAGTAACGACAGGACCGTAATTTAAAATTGTTGTCCCTGATAATGGCGGTTATTTCAAATGAAATGCTATAAAAATATCAAATTGTATTATGAATTTGATGATTCATCAACATTTATAATGAAAAGACAGGTCCGTATTTAAAATAAAAAGTTGATGATGGCCATGTTGACACGAAATGTTTTATCGAATATTCATTATTACATCGTCATAGAAAAAAAGAACCAAAAAATAGCATTTTTGATTTTCCCCGTACTCGAACTCGAAAAGGGCGAGAGTCCCCGTAAATTTTCTTCGACCATTGTATTGTTCCCGATGACAGATACCTTTTTTCCCATTTAATCGTTTTCGTATCTCTTACGGTTTAGAATATAGCGATGTTACCACATGATAAAAGAAACGACCTATATATTGTTGAAAAATCAGTACTGTCTATGCAGATTTACGTGTTTACTGGTGGAATTGAGAATTTAAATATCATTACCGTCCATTTTTTTGGTACCTTGGAAGATGTCTGACTTGTCCATTCAGTCCAAGTCTCCAGAAAACACTTCAGCCTCTTGGGCTTATTACGTTTATTCTCCCATTCCATCAGTCTCGTTCCCTGTACTAGTTTGTACAGGTTCCGTGTTGGATGTGTCATATTCTTCTGAGCGTAATTTTGTACGTCCATATATTGCCTGCCTCCTGTGATTCGCATAAAATGTGTAGAGCTGTTTCTATCCCTTCGTTGCATAATCTGCAGCTGAGGTCTCCGTTGTACAGCCCTATTTTATTCAGTCCTCTAAGCGGACAATGACCAGTTAGTAACCCTGTAATTATTCTGAGCCGATCCCTACTATATTGAAGTGGTTCTTTGGTTCCCTAATGAAGGTTCTACTGTGTTTGTTGCCAGATACTTTTGTCCAGTACTCTGTGTGCTCCTTATTGGTCAATGTGCTAATCTGGTTTCGTACCATTGCTTTTGGTACCCCCAGAGCTGGTTCAGGACCTATATATGAAGTTGATGATCCGCGTCTAGCGCATTCATCAGCTTTATCATTACCTGTGATTCCTGAATGCCCTGGCACCCAGTACAAAGGTAATTTGTTCCTGTTTGCAAGTTCATTCAGTTCTTCATGGCCTTCCCAGACCAGTTTTGATGTCACCTTCGGGTTTGTCAGAGCCCCTAGTGCGCTCTTGCTCTCTGTAAAAATATTGATCCGTCCATACTCAGGACAGACAAGAACAAGACATTTTATCAAGTATTCATTGGTGTTGTCATTAGTGATTATTGTAAACAGAATAAATACCAAATTAGGGGTTTACTTTCCAAAAATGACAAAAATCAGATCAAAGTTAAGCTTGAAAACGATGCTTTTGAAAAATAATATAAAGGGAACTTACTGGCGAGTCTGTCACCATCTTTAGCACAAACAAAGTCACCAAGTTGTTTCAATATGTTAGCTGTAAAATTAATGGCTTGCTTTTCATTGCTTTCTAAACAAGGTTCTAAAGCATTGTATGTTTTCCTAATACAAGCTTCCATTTCAGATCTCTTATTGCAATACTTTGCAAAAACTTCATCCATCGAACCAGTCTTCTTGGCTTCCTCGATTTCATTTTTGAATTTTTCAACATCGATTAGTTTCTTAAGGCAAGTTTCAGTTTCATTTTTGGCAACCTGAAATGAGAGAACAGAGAATAAATAATGATAATGATAATATACTACATTTTCTTAGTGAAACATGTGTAGAATTTGTCAAAAAACAGTACTTGTGAGGCACTGTTTAGAACCTTTGGTGTAGTAATGAATATTATTGGAGTTTTTTCCCAACACCAAACCGCTATTTCAACACCTTGACACGTGTCACCAATCACCAAGTGATCATCTTCAAGAGAAAGATTAAACTCCTGAAGATGATCACTTGGTGATCGAAACACGTGTCGAAGTCTTGAAATAACCGTTTGGTGTTGGGAAAAAACTCCAGTAATATTTAAAAAACAGTAGTGGAATAAATGAAAAATAGAACAAAAACTAAGAATGAAACAACACTCTTTAAAGGAGTGAAATCCATTTTTCAACAGATACTTCCTAAGACATTGTTTGAATTCTTTCAGTGTTATATATGATCCAATTTCGGCCGAAAGTTCATTGAACAACCTTTGCCCAGTCACAGTGGGTGAACTATACAGGGTGTTTCAAATTCTATCCACACCATTGGGATTTTGGAAACTATGAGAGAAAGTTCAGAAAGTATGAGAAAGTTCAGGAATTCCGGGTATATCCTGAGATATCGAGAAAAAAAAACAGAGATTTCAAAAAATGGTTTTTATTTTTTTCTGGCTGTATTTTTCGAAGGATTCGAAAATAAATTACATTGTCACTTTTCTCCTGCTACATGATGGTGTTTTCAGATTTGCTATCCGACGTTTCTTCTCCTGGCCACCATCATCAACTTTATTTTTTCTTAAGGGCGCTACATTGGATTATTTCTGTTTTGCATAGAATCATATTTTACTTTTTTGATGATGTATCATGAGTTATCATTCTTTTTTTGAAAATTGGAGATATTAAAGAAAGTAATTCTTATAATAGGCTTTAACTTTGATGTTTCTTATAATTTGACTTTCAATATGTAACACTCAATGACATTTTGTTAAGATAAGATAAGATAAGATAAAATAAGATATTTATTGACCTTTAGAAATTATAAAAATGTTTATGTGATAAATTCACAACATAATTGTGTAGGTACGTCAAGACTGAGGTGTAGATATAAAAATGTATATAAAATTTGTAAATCTATGTAAATAAGATTTGTAAAGCTGTAAAAATGAGGTAATCTTAGAAACTAGGCTTTATGTATGGTAGTACGTTAAATAGACAGTGTTATTCTTATTTATTGTTCTGTGCAATCGAAATTGGCCTTTTAATTATTTGTATGGTTGCAATACTGGTTTAGTTAGTTTCTCTGACATATGTCTAAAGTAAATGGAACTTCAAACGTCATGACATATGTCTGACATATGTCATATATGTCATGCCTGACATATGTCATAAGTTAGTAGTTGTAGAGTTGTAGATGTATCGCTCATGTTTCAATTTCATCCATGTTTTGTCTTGCTTATTTAACAAAAAATATATTAATATTGTGCAATTGGTGTTGATGTTTATTGACCTCTCAGCGGACGCTGCGTTGTGTAAACCAACTCTGCTCAACAGACAGTACTGAATATTAAATCCATATAAGGGAAAAAACATCTTCAATATTATAAAGTGGATTTACAAGAAGTGATTGTTTTACGTAGTGTTTCAACTTTTTTGTAGTGAATGTCTTCCAATCCACCGGTATAAGGTTATATAGTTTAATTGGTAGATAGTCAATCTGCTTCATTGTTTTAGTGTAGTTCACTCGAGGTAGTCTATACAATTCTTTATTGCGGGTATTGTACTTATGAATTTCACTCCCCGTAGTGTTCGCATTTTGGTTTTGGTGTATCCACAAAATGGCTTCTGTAATATACAGTGTCACACATAAAGTCCGCATCAAATGGGATTTTTTTTGTTCATCTCTTCAAGCAACTTTTGATATCTCCATTAGGTTGTGCTTTAAAAATGATGCCAAATGACATGCATATGACCGATCAAGTGATTTTTCTTCCCTGTCAAATTTGACATTTTTTCCAAAAAATGTTCAGAAAAGCAGTTATTGCTCGAAATTTAGAAAATCGGTAAAGAGAAAAGATGATTGTTTTTTCATTTTTTACCCATATACCAATTTTTAGCTCTCTAGTACAAATTTAGTTTTTTTACAGTTTTTCGAAAATTTGACATTTGCCGATTTCTCAAATTTAGCCAAACCTCAACAAAGTTAGTGCTTTATGCCTAACTTATCTTTCCAACGCATTTTTATTACCGATTGCAATTCTAAATACAACTTATTTCGCACAAATTTAGAACACCAGAAAAAATTATGCCAAAAATGATGCAAAGTTGATACAGTTTTTAAAACCAAATAAATATTTCACTTCATTTCTACTTTTTGCGAAATAGCTTGATACATAAGCATAATTAAAAAACAATATCAATGAAAAGTCAATAATTTATTCTTTACTGCACTTTTCAAACAGTTAAACTTTGATTTACTAATTACAAAAAATTACAACGCAATTAAACTAAGGGAAGGAATTATACGAAAGTAATTTCACATTGCCTAGAAAACTAAACCGTAAAAAATTCTAACAAACATCTGTTAAAATAAAGTTATAATTTAAATTAAGAACACTAAATCAAATGGAAACACATGCCTAAACCATGTAAATACCAATAGAAATACAAAATGAAAAGTCACATTTCGGTGTGCCTTCCACCACGTTCAATGCAATCAATTGTCCTTTTTGAAACATCTTCAAGTGCATTCTTTATACTACGGGGTTTCGTGCTTACAACACATTCTCGAATAACTGCCTCTAAATGGTTTATATCTCGAAAAGGTCTTTGCTCATACACCTTTTGTTTTAAGTAACCCCACAAATGTTTCCAAAAGACGCTCTTCAACCACCCTTGTAGTATGAATAGGTGCACCATCACACTGATATCACACAACATTTCTCACTTGAAGGGGCATATTATCCAAAACTTCAGATAGTTCGGTATTCACAAAGTGTAGGTAGTCCGCGGAATTTAAATTATGTCTAAAAAAGTATGGTCCTATAATTTGATCGTTTAATATGCCACACCATACATTCGTCTTAAAGAATATTGATCTCGACATTCGATTACGAAATGTGGGTTTTCTTTTGCCCACCGCCTGCAGTTTTGCGAGCTCACAACGCCATTTGAAGTGAAGGTCGCTTCATCTGTCCATAAAATTTGATAAGGAAAATGATAATTTTCTTCTTTTTCCCCTTGAAACCAAAAAAAAAAAATACAAGCGCATATCTAAGCCCCTTTCTTTTAATGTATTGAGAAATTTCGGTTTATAAGGCGTAAATTTATTTTTGTGTAAAATACGTCTTACACTCTCTTGGTTAACATCTGTTCTATCTGCAATATCTTGAATACTTGTTTTTTTATGTTCTACGACATCCAAACATATTTCAAATTCCACTTCTTCTGAATGTCTAGAAGGCTGATGTGCTTTTCTGAGATTACTCTCAACCGAGACAGTATGATTTAAACTTAGCTATTATCCTACTAACTGTTGACTGATGAATATTTCTTGCAGGATGTCTGGCATTGAAAATATCAGCTACTTGTCGGTGACCGGTATTCTCGCCGCATATTGAAACAATTTCAATTTTCTCTTGAAGATTCAGCATTTTTAACAACACACTAGACAACGAATAAACTATTTCAAATCTAAAACTGATACACTATTTTGAGTTATTCAACAAATGTCATATGACAATAAAATATTTTGTTTATTCAGTTCAGTTCAATTGTTTCCACAGTACCCTTAGTTTAATTTCGTTGTAATTTTTCGTAATTAGTAAATCAAAGTTTAACTGTTTGAAAAGTGCAGTAAAGAATCAATTATTGACTTTTTATTGATATTGGTTTTTAATTATGCTTATGTATCAAGCTATTTCGCAAAAAGTAGAAATAAAGTGAAATATTTATCTGTTTTTAAAAACTGTATCAACTTTGCATCATTTTTGGCATAATTTTTTCTGGTGTTCTAAATTTTTGCGAAATAAGTTGTATTTAGAATTACAATTGGTAATAAAAATGCGTTGGAAAGATAAGTTAGGCATAAAGCACTAACTTTGTTGAGGTTTGGCTAAATTTGAGAAATCGGCAAATGTCAAATTTTCGAAAAACTGTAAAAAAACTAAATTTGTACTAGAGAGCTAAAAATTGGTATATGGGTAAAAAATGAAAAAACAATCATCTTTTCTCTTTACCGATTTTCGAAATTTTGAGCAATAACTGCTTTTCTGAACATTTTTTGGAAAGAATGTCAAATTGGACAGGGAAGAAAAATCACTTGATCGGTCATATGCATGTCATTTGGCATCATTTTCAAAGCACAACCTAATAGATATCAAAAGTTGCTTGAAGAGATGAACAAAAAAAATCCCATTTGATGCGGACTTTATGTGTGACACTGTATATACATGGAAGTGTTAAAGTTTGCATTTTAATGAACAATGGTTTGGCATGTTCCCTTGGTCCAGCCTTAGCCATAGTTCTAAAATTTTTTTTTTTATTTATTATTAACTGGTAGCACGCTGAGCTTGTGCCCCATAATAAAATCCCATACATTAAGTGGCAGTGAACCCTACCGTAGTATACAGTTTTCAGCACTTCAATTGATACTATTTCTCTGATATTTCTAAATAAAAATTGACTTCTGGACAGCTTTTTTTGCAATTCCTGAATGTTTTCTTTCCAGTTCAGGTTGGAATCTATGTGAAATCCTAGTATTTTGACTGATGAATCATTTGCTGTATTTTTTGAGAAAGTTATTTCTTTAGTTTTGTTTTTATTCAGAGATAAAATATTTGCGTTGAAGTAAGCTTCAACTCGTGACAGTGTCTCACTTGACATTCTATCGATCTCTTCTAAATTCCTGCTTCTGATTAAAAAAGTTGAGTCATCTGCGTACATAAATACATCTGCGATGTCTAAGAAGGTTGGCAGGTCATTCATATAGATTATAAACAACAGTGGCCTCAGGACTGAACCCTGAGGTACACCATGTTTGATTTGTATGGTCCTGGAGGTCACATTATTGTAGGATATGTATTGTTGTCTGTCCTTAATGAATGTTTCTATGAGTCGAAGAGCTGGTCCACGCATCCCGTATTTATGGCGCTTTTCTAATAGGATGCCAGTACAAGTTCATTGAATTTTTGTCGGAAAATGGCTTTCACGAATGAAGAAAAAAGAGGTATGATACAAATTTATTACAAATACGATAGAAACACTGTTAGGACATCGAAAATGTATTTAACCTTGTATCCCGAAAGACGACAACCACATCGAAGTATGTTTAAGTTATTGGATCGAAATCTCATCAAGTTTGCTCCGTTTGAAAAGCCGAGGAGAAAATACGGAGACAGAATGGACCAGGAAACTGAAGAAAATTTTATAGAGGTATATATGAGGTAAGTTAGACATTGTATCCTTCTCAATAAAAATTAATAATTTGCAGATAAACATGAACCCGGGGAAATCTACACATCAAATTTCCTCCTACATGAATATTTGTCATACAAGTGCTTGGAGACATATAAAAAAAGGTGTTTGAAATGTTACAAAATACACATATCTCAAAAATTACATCCAGGTGATTTCGAAAGGCGATTAGAATTTTGTAATTGGATAATAAGAAGACCTGATTTTCGTGTTTTCCTGAGAAATGTAATTTGGACAGATGAAAGAACTTTTACGAATTGTGGGATATTTGACCAAAATAACGAACACATTTGGAGCATAAACAACCCCAGGCAGTTCCGAAGAAAGATAGAATTTTGGGTCCTCATTTATTTGACGAAATTCTGAATGGAGAAACCTATCACCAGTTTTTAATGTACTTGGATGATCTATCTTTGGCTAACAATAACAACATCTGGTTTCAACATGGTGGTGCTCCACCGCCTGGACTGGAAGGTTTGGTGTTAAACAGATAGGGAATAATGGGCCCGTGAGGTGGCCAGAAGGGTCTCCAGACTTGAGTGTTATGAAAACATTATTATGGGATACACTGAAAAATAGAGTTTTTGGTCACAGGGAATATCAAAATATTGAGGACCTTCAACACAGCATTGTTAGAGAGTTCAGAAGATTGAGGAGGAGGGAAATTAATCGTGTAGTGAATAATATTCAAAGAAGAGCACAGTTGTGTTATCATGAACAAGGCCAGCATTTTGAGCATTTGCTGTGATTTACTTTCGTCCTAACAGTTTAGTTAATTATTTTGATTGTTAATTCTGTCTCCGTATTTTTTCATTGGCTTTTCAAACAAACCAAACTCGGTGAGATTTTGATTCAATGACTTGAACATAGTTCGATGTGGTTGTCGTCTTTCGGATTACAAGTTTAAATACAGTTCCGATGTGCTAACACTGTTTCAATAGAAAATAGAGATCCGTTACATACAAAGCAATAAACGAAAAATATATGCGGTGGTTTCAAAAACTGTGAGACATGGAATCAGTGACTTCAGTTGATGTTTGAAATGCAATGAAATAGATAGCATTTCACATCGGTTACGAAATTGCGGAATTTCGAATGATACATGGAAATAGTGTAAAGAAAAAATAAATAAGAAATTTAGCCAGTGTAACAATAGTGGTGATCCAAAAGAGATTTTTCAAACAGTATTCAAAAATGAAAATGACGCAAATGTTTGACAATGGATTTATTGTGGTTTATTGTATAACAACCTGGAGCAGCACAAATATTCAACAGGGTTTGTTAACACACTTAGAAGAAGTAGGTGGTTCATGATAGAGTCTAATTGTATAGATAGATTTTCAAAAAAAAATGTTTCTATTAGATATAGGACATATTTATACTATGTAGTTATTATATAGATAAATGAAGAGGTTCTTAAAAAAAATAACGAAACTACAGTAACGTTAGTTACAAATACATGGTGGTATAAAAAATCGTATTTGTAATGAATTTGTATCATATTTTGCCAAAAGTTCAATGACTTGTACAATAAGAAAATGTCATTGAGTGTAACAAATTGAAACTCAAATTTAGAAACATCAGAGTCAAAGCATATTATGATAAGAATTGATTGTTTTCAATATCTTCAATTTTTGAAAAAAGAAAGATAATATATGATACATCACCAGATCAAAGTGTGTACTTCAAAGTCTTCATGAAAAAACCTAAAAGCTCTGTATTTCATAGATAACTCTAGCAAAACATCAAGTGTGCTACATTTTTAGAAAGAAAATTTTCAACTCTATTGGAATATGCAGGAATATACAGGATGTCTCATTAAAAAATAGTTTTCCATCGATAATAGTCCGGTCAAATTAGACTAAAAAATAAGAGTGGTGGTACATAAATTTACAACAAGCTGCAAACGCGTGTGAATTCCGAATGATTGCGAAACCTGCAAAAAAAATTATTCCAGGTCAAAGGTCAAAAATCTCGAAAAAAATTGGTTTTCCGCGATTTTCAGGAAAACGGTAAATTTTATCATAAAATAACCTCAGATAAAAATTGTAGATCATGAAATTTCCTACAAAAATGTATCAATACTTTTTTTTCTTAAAGCCACCGTTTCTGAGATACGACGAGTCAAAAAGTTGTAAAAGTTGTAATTGTCATTATATGCATAAGTATGCCACGTATATACATCTCTGAAGTTGTAATTTAAGTAAAAATATTTTTCTATTAGTATACATAGGTATAAATATAAGAATATCAGGTAGAATGGAATCCAGTCCCTTAATTTGTACGCTAGTGTAACCTTGAGTTCAGTATGTACGTAGACATTTTGATGCCAGAATTACGGTCGTATTTGATAGCTATGATGATTGCACGAGAAATATCAAAGCTGCAGAACAACGTCGTCGAACTTCAGCAACATCTTCATCTTCCGATATTCTATTTGATGAACCTATGACAGTTCCCACCAGTCAACAGAAATTTTTTGCAAATACTCACAACAAATCTCGGTTCATTTCAATGTTGAAGGATGAGTTTATTGGCGAAAATATATTGGTTAAACAGGCTAATAACGATGCCGACGTACTGATTATTGAAACAGCTATAGAGCAATTTAATTTGACAAATACAACTATTGTTGTTGGTGAATATGTAGACTTACTCGTACTTCTTACTGCTCGAACTCCACCTGAAAAAACTATTTTCTTTTCAAAGCCAGGTTGAGTTTATCTACTTTTGCAAAGAGTCAAAATCATGTACTATTTTTACACGGAATAACTGGCTGTGATACGACGTCTGCATTTTACAGGAGGGGTAAAACAGCAGTCTTTAAAATGTTTGAAACACCAGATTTAGTTCAATGTGCTGAAATTTTTAAAAAAAGTAATTCGACTCAACAAGAAATTATCACCAACGGGATTCAGTTTCTTCTTTCTATGTACAAAGCTCCGAAAAAAACCACCTGCTTAGATAAGTATCGAGATGCATGTTTCGTTAAAACACTAAAAATAAGAAACAGGTGCAATCAGCTTGTCTTCCTCCAACCTCAGTTGCTGCTCATCAACATATTTTCCAGGTATATTACCAAGTTCAAGTGTGGCTTGGTTATCAGCTAGACCCAAAAGACTGGGGTTGGAAGTTGGTCGACAATGCATTAGAACCTATTCAGACTTTACTTCCAACTGTAAAAAGAGATGCAGCGCTAGATGTGGTTGTAAAAAAGTTGGACTGTTGTGTTCTCTGGCCAGTCATGTTCTAATGTTGAATCACCAACAGTGGAGGATTCATTTGATACCAACGAGGAAACACGCGATACATCACTCTTGACGCAGTTTACCTACACCCAGGATGAACATCAAGAAGAAGAAGAAGATCAAGAAGAAGAAGAAGAAGAAGACCAAGAAGAAGAACGACAAGAAAAAGTATTCGAAGGTTATGACTCAGATGAATACATTTCTACATTTTTTTAATTTCAATCGCTTTTATAATTTCCAACCCTTCCTAATATATTTTATTATGTAAGTTTTCAATTTGACAGAATCACAACAGACATGTGGAATAGGCCTACTGGGAAAACCACGTTGAAAAAAATGCGCTAAGTACACTACCTCATAGGTGGCGTGGAAACGTGTGCATATAATGACGATTACCACTTTTATCACTTTTTGACTCGTCGTATCTAAGAAACGGTAGCTCTAAGAAAAAAAAGTATTGATACATTTTTTGTAGAGAATTTTATGATCTACAATTTTTATTGAAAGTTATTTCATGATAAAACTCTCCGTTTTCCTGAAAATCGCGAAAAACCAATTTTTTGACCTTTGACCTCAAATACATTTTTTTCCAGGCATCGCAATGATTCCGAATTTCAAAATCTCATTTTCAACTATGTTTTGAACAATCACACGCGTTTTCAGCTTGTTGTAAATTTATGTACCTCCCAATGTCTAGATTGACCGGATTATAACTATTGATATCTCATTTGAAAAAATAAGTTTTTTACACCATCGAATTCTACGTGAAAAGTGCTTTGGAAATGTTTTCATAGAAATGAGAAATGTCTAACAGAAAAACTCAGAAAAGATGATAGATATCGATATGAAACCATTAAGTTTGTCACAGCCATCAATTTTCATCTATCTAGTTTGAAAACAGGAGTTTTCCTTTGAAAGTGATCAATTTGACCCACTCTTTAGGTACAGATGAGATTTTATTCATTCCAAGGTAAGTCCTTCAACACCAATTTCAATTGATTTAGTTATTAGGGTGATATGGTTGACGCAGTCGAAAGCCCTGCTGAAATGACAGAAGATCCCAACAGGGCTCCCGCCCTCATCAACTAAGTAAGTCAGGTTTTCATTAAAGTAGTGGACAGCACTGCTTGTAGAGTTGTTTTTTTTTTCTGGAAAAGTATGATCAAGTGCAACATTGAATCCACCTCAACCCAACCTCAGTAAGAATCAATTCAAAGAAGGACGAACAATACACGAATAATAAAAGTTGGGAATTTTGAACTCAGATTTATGTAATGGTTGAATACTTCTACTTAGTGTACATATCGAAATGACGGTTAATATTTTTCGAATATCAGAAAAAAAAACATTTCTCTTGGATCTCATTCAACAGTGCCATGAGTTTCTCACTTTGCTGTCAGTTAATGACTATTAGTGAAGTTTCATCCCAACACCAAAACGTTATTTTCAACAATCACCCAGTGATCATCTTGAAGAGGAAGATTGAATTAAACTCAATTTGAGTTTCTCACCTTAACTTTTTCAAAAGTACCTGCTCCACCTTTTGTATCACATCTCTCTTTCAAATCTTCCAAATCATCCAATTCTGGAATTTCTGGTATCTCTGCTGCACATAACCCTGGAAAAAAATTTATTCAGTTATCATCATAATGTCTAAATATTACATGGTGTCATTATGAAAGAAATTCATAACTTTCAATGCAGTTACTGCTTTCCATCTTTGAATATTTTAAGGAAATTCAATTTCAATTCAATTTTGAATGGAACAGGCCGATACTTGATGAAAATCCATATTGAAAAAACTGATTAATACAGTTTATTGTATGATTTTCACTATACAGGGTTTTACAAAAACCGCGACACGTGTTTCGCTATACAATACCTTTCTCAAGCATAAACAGATAAGGTATCACAAGTGGAGGTTGCCATTCAAGACTATGAAGTTGGGATGACTGAAGTTTCCCTCTTCCTATCATGGAAGTTTTTTCAGCGATTTCTTATATTTAATGTGTTTGCTCAGATATAGCTATTGTAAGTTTTCAAATTGTCACCCTTTATAATATGTTCTATGTTCAGTCCTCCGCAGTCTCTCAACTCATATTCGTATTCTTGGAAACTGTACTATCCTGTGATTCTGAATCTTTCAACGATATTCGTGGCCCAGCGCAGCATTGAACATTTTGATAAATTATTTATCGCACATGAAACAAACCGTTAAAATTGGCAGTGAACTCAGTTCTTCAAATGGAATCACAATTGGTATTCCACAACGCACAGTATTGGGGCCGATGTCATTTTTAGTTTACATAAATAGTATTGGCTGTATAAAATCGGGGGATAATCTCATTTCATATGCAGACGAAATTTTCAACGCAAAACTATTTATTCTACCCGGGAAATTCGAATATGAATACAGGCAATGACATTCGCTTTCAATTAATGGAAATTGACAATTTTTTTATAGTTATTTGAAAAACAATATGGTCACAAAAAGGTTAACTACTCTCTTGAAAAATGAGGTGAATTTTCATTTTTCTCGAAAAATATTTATTCATTTATCAACTTACATTTTGTTCCCTCCAAAGTAGTCCCCCTCAGATATAGACTTGTGCCAGCGCTTTTACCAATTCTCGAAGCTGTTCTGATATGCACTTTCTGGTATGTCTTTGAGGTCTCTCGGTGATTCGGTTTCTATGGCCAGAGTTACAGAAGCCCACAAGAAACCCCGAGTCTGGTTGAGATACGTTGACGACACCTTCGTAATATGAAAACATGGGAATACTGAACTAGACGCCTTCTCGAAATACATTAATAGCGTAAGACTAGCCATCACTTTCACAATGGAGAAGGAAGTCCACAACGAATTGTCTTTCTTAGACGTATTGGTGAAGAGGACCGACACTGAATGGGAAACATCTTTATATCGAAAACCCAGTCACACAGGACAGTATCTGAATCACGAATTCAACCATCATCAACTTACTAAAAAAGGAATCATCAAGACTCTAGTAGACCGAGCTTTCGGGCTCTGTAATACGAAGGAAGGTCTCGAGAAGGAACTAGACATTATCAAAAATGATCTTCAACTGAATGGCTACTCCAAAGCGATGGTGGAATAGACTTTGGCTAAAAGACAGCAGGAGCCTCGCAAGGAAGAGAAGCCGTCACAATCAGTGCTTGCACTGCCCTACATCAGGGGATTATCGAAAAGGATAAGAAGAATTGGGTCCAAGTACAACATCAGAACCTGCTTCAGATTCGGAAGCACTATCCGTAGCAGCCTCACGAAAACCAGGCCACCAAACGCGGACTGCGATTCCAAGAATTGCATTTACTAGATACCCTGTGAGTGCGGAGAATCCTATATCGGTGAAACTAAGAGGCTATTGAAACTTCGCATTGCCGAGCACAAGAAACACACATAGCGAAGGGAAACCAGCAAATCCGGAATAGCATGTTTGGACCCATTAACATAACATCGAGTGGTCCCAAACTGAGATCATACACAAGCAGGAACACTGGTTCAGGAGGAAATTCGAAGAAGCCGCATACATGTTGTCCAACAATGTATTCAGACAAGTTAGCGTAGTGATGTGCAACATATGAAAACCCATCATCAAGCGAAAAATGGCCAACTCCCGCCAAACGGTCATCTCCCGCTGAACCGGTGAAGCGGAAAGAGGAAAGCGGAGATAAGTGGAAGTACTCATATGACCTATAAATAGTCAGCTCATGGAGGAATCAGTCCAGTCATCACCCGAAGACGATTGTGGATACTTACAATCGAAACGTCGTGAAGTAACTTGGCTTGAAATCTCTTAATTTCATATCTTTATTTTTTGTTCAATTGCTCTATTTTTACTTGTATTTTATTCCACTGTAATTTCATTTCAGGGTCTTTTTTTGCTTGATATAATTGTTTTCAGCTATTTTTTTTAATTTTTTATTTTTATTACTTGTTTCAGGTTTATATAGTATAACAATTTTCAATTGAAGGTAACTCATATACAAATTGAACTGAGAGCTAACGGCAAAAATGTTAAATGTTAGAACTAAATTCTTACCGGGGTCATTTTTATTGTCTATGCATCGCCATTGTAAATAATTATAATAATTATATAATATAATAATAATATAATAATAATTATATAATTATAATAAGGTGATTCCATAAAATTAGCCCCCCGTAACGAAATTGCTTCTGCTTATCGATAGGATGTACAAGCGAATAGGTGAACCAGTTTCGTTAGATACTTTGAAACATCGGAAAACTGATCAACACTTCACAGGTCTTTTATAAATATGTGCGTCCTTAAAATGCCATAACTAGTCATTAGGTTTCTTCATTATCAAGCGTTTTTATCTGCATAGGCGTAGTGTGTTCTGTTTCTTGTGAAGGTGACTTTGTTTTGTATTTATTGAATATATTTTATTATATTTATTAAATAGACTGTTATATTTATTAACTTCAAAATATAAGATAGAGTTGGTCGATACTTGTTTTTCAAAATACATTATCATAGATTTTCATCACATTCACACTTTATTGTGAGATAATTAGTCGACCTAGTCATTGAACTCAGGTATGAATGTTCGTTAAACTCAGGTATAACAGTCATCAATTAGTTCCTAGAATATTATTAGTTTCTAGGTAGATAGTAATATCTCAAAAAAGATATATAAATCACAATGTATGTAGAATTCAGCTTGTTAGTGAACACGCTTGAAAAAGCTAGTGTGCAGCGGAACACGTGTTGCGGATTTGTTAATCTGTTCTAGTGAAAATCTCACAATGAAGTCTTTTTCAAAATACATCAACTTTTGAGGTAAACAACTGACAAATAGTTACTTCAACTGTTACTTCAATGTTCAAGATTTTCTTTGATTTGTAAAAAACATATTTCTTGTCACTCCAGAAAATAAAAGTTATGAATATGCTATGAATTTTCATCAAGTATTGGCCGAATCCATCACATATGTAATCTGGAAAGTTTTGTGAAAGCTTTTCATGATCCATATTATTACATACGTGACGCGAGGTGGGTTTATTATTTATAGTTTTTAACATGACGTTTTTCATTTTTTCTTCTTAATTTCAAATCAGTCGTGTTCTCAACTCACCTAATAGCAACAAAATAAATACGGGACACTTCATATTGGAAACTGGAACCCGAATTTAAAACCTAATGACTCGTACAAATTACGAACTACAACTGGATGTTGTTCGTTCAAATCGAGTCTGGGATAAGGTCAAACTAATAACTTTTCTGTTTAGTTATCGAATAAGGTTATGAACTTTTATCTCAGAACTGTTTTGAGAGATTACGTAGCGGTAAATACATGTAAGTAAGTATAAACAATAAAGCTGTTTCGTATCTATTACTCAAACAAGTTACTGCCATTAATTAGGGTAAGCCACTGGATAACTTTCTCAACATTATACCAAAATAGGAATCTTTAATTGATGCTGACTAAGTTTCGATGAAAACGCTTCCACTTTTCTGTACTTTTTGTATCATAGATAATTCGCAAATGAACTAAGCAAAATTCTGGAATTTATAAATGAACCATTCCTAGAGAATTCGTCATTGATACCAAGAACGCTTATACAGTGCCTTCCATTTTAAACGAGCCACCCTGAATCACTTTTGGAACAATGATTTTCAGGAAGAATAAAAAAAACACCTCAACAATAGTAT
This sequence comes from Leptinotarsa decemlineata, assembly GCF_025532065.1. Taxonomy (NCBI): domain Eukaryota; kingdom Metazoa; phylum Arthropoda; class Insecta; order Coleoptera; family Chrysomelidae; genus Leptinotarsa; species Leptinotarsa decemlineata. The sequence continues at coordinate 665,806 of NW_027412534.1, forward strand.
ACAGGGGAGCTCATTTTGACATATTCACTTTTGATCTAACTTTCCCTACCTCATCCCCAAAGTAAGGATCAATTGTTTTGCATTATCAGATGTTCTGAGATTAACGGATTTCAACGAAGCAGAATACATCATGGTCTGAAGCTCATAGTTTGGAACCTGAAAATTATTTGAGTTGAAAACGAGCCAACCTGGATGAACTTCTGTACAATATGTTACCTAGGTGTCATAGGTGTATGAAAGTATGAAGTATACTTCAAAAAAGTCTTATTTTGCCTAGTTAAGTTTCAATTCGATATTTTCTTCATTTTTATTTGTCTCATTCTACAGCAACGATTACCTAACAGGTGAAGTTACAATTGGTGTTTCTGTTTTTGTAAATTCTTGAGAAGCAATGGTTTATTCGTTTCGAGAAAGGATTGAAATAGTGAGTTTATACTACCAGAATGGAAATAGTGCTAGAGCTGCTGCCCGTATGTTCGATGATAATCATTTAAGAAGAAATGTACGACACAAACACGTTTAATAATAATAATAATAATGATAATGTATGAAATTCGGGATAGCAATGGTCCATCTCAAAAGAGGACGATGCGGGGACTACGGAGGGGATGTGCAGCTCGTAGATGGAAGCATCCTACATCATCTGGATGCCGGAGAGACGTACCTCGGGGTGGAACAACGCCACTCACAAGAGGTAACAACATGACAACATAATAGCAACATAATAACCAGTTTTTGGCTTTCTACTACTCCATCTGATACAAAAAAAATGGATGAGAGAATCTTCCAAAGAAAGGAAGGAAGTAATCAATTTGAAAATAAGTAACTCTATACATGGATGTGTAGATCATGCAAAGAAGTAACTTTCAGACACAAACTGAAAGAAAGTCCTCCTGAAACAGCTACTTTCATATAAACATTGAATTACACGAAAGAAAAAAATTCTTTCGAAACAAATACTTCTATATGAACACTGAATTATACAGAAGATACTTTTCTCTATTCAGTTTGTATATCGAACATTTGTTGAGGAATAAGAATCAGATATCATTCACATGAGTTCTACTTTGAATGAATGGTAATAAATTGTATTCACATGGAACACTGTCACCCTAACTGGTATACACCGTGTTTCGCCTTAAGACACTTGCCCCAAGGCTCTTCAGTACCAAATTGTATAACATTAAAGAAAATACACACACTTCATTCATGAATTACGATTTTGAATGTCACGGAATGAACTTGATCTGCTTATGTCATCGATGACATCGTAATGACATTCATTCACCTATTTGATTTAATCCCAGCCATGAGGAATCTTATTTGATTTGAAAGGGTTATATTTTTAGGAGTGATTAATTTTTGGGAAAGAAAGTTTTTGGCTTTCTACTACTCCATCTGATACAAAAAAAAATGGATGAGAGAATCTTCCAAAGAAAGGAAGGAAGTAATCAATTTGAAAATAAGTAACTCTATATAAACATTGAAATGAAATGAAATTGAAATTCAATGTTCAACACGGTTTTTGGCCGGGTAAGTCGACCGAAAGTGCTTTAAACGAGTTTTTTGATTATGTCTATGATGCCCTTGATAAGAACAAGTACGTGGGTGCTCTTTTTCTCGACCTATCCAAGGCATTTGATATCATCAATCATGATATAATCCTGAGTAAGTTATTTTCGCTAGGATTTAGAGGAAATGTACTTTCAGGGCTGGAGTCATATTTGACTCTCAGAAAGATGTGCGTGAAATATGATGACTGCCAATCACAGTCATACAGTAATGAATATGGGATCCATTTTGGGACCTCTGATGTTCCTACTTTTCATCAATGATATGCCAAAACATGTGAATACAAACCGAATAATTTTATATGCAGACGACACAACACTTGTTGCAGATGCTGAAAGCCCGGAGGAACTTAAAGTTAAACTCAATGAGTTCTCTCTCTTTCGCAATGACAGATTGGTGCCGCGAAAACTCCTCGGTTGTAAACACCAGTAAAACTGTTTTGACGCAGTTCTACTCTAGAACTGCCAGGAAAATTACCGATTTTCGAGTCAGAGTAAGTAGCCGTGATGTGATTTCGTCAAACAATACTAAATTCCTTGGTACCTATGTTGATAGTAACAATCCATTGGGAGTCAGTTGTGAGTCAAGTCAGAAAGAAAGTGAACTGTGGTTATTATGTTATACGGCAACTTTCATCCACACTCAGTACTGATTAGCTTTTGAATGTTTATTATGCCGTAATTTATTCTCACATCTCATACAATATCGCTGTATGGTGTTGCTCCATATCTATAAATAACATTTTTGTTGGCCAAAAGAGAGTATTGCGTTTGATTTACAAATTAGATGCATTTTATCAGAAATAAAATTTTGCCTATATCCTGCATATATATATATATATATATATATATATATATATATATATATATATATATATATATATATATATATATATATATATACAAAATTATTCTGAATTTTAGAAAACGTTTACACAATCATCTCCGCAATTCAGATTTTCATACATATCCAACAAGAAATGGCAACTTCATTAGGTTGGAAAAACATTCAACTAATATATATGAGAACAGTCCATCCTACGTAGGAGCAAAGCTTTTTAATAATCTTCCCGATTACATAAAAAGGGAAAATGAAGAAATGAATTTCAAACAAATCCTGAAAAAATTCTTAATTAACGGTTCTTTTTACAATATCGCTGAATATCTATATTCAATATACTTTATTTTTTCTTCTTTTTTTCCTTGTGTTTGTGTGACACTTTCATGTATTTATTCATTGTATCATACGTTTTGTAAAGATTTTTATGTATGTATGATGTCGACGTATCCTTTATTACATTTTGACCATGAATGATTTAATAAATTATTATTATTAATAACAGTGAAAAACTCTCTCCGGGGCAAATATCAGCACGAACTTCGACAGATCTGGTCATCGGAACTGTCGGGGAAGAACAAAGTTGCTGCAACAAATATGCTTGCCGTTCCAATCTTACTCTACTCGTTTGGAGTAGTGAAGTGGACTCGGGAGGAGTTGTATCAACTCGACGTAAAGACCCGAAAAATGATGCATCTCTACAGGAGTTTGCATCCCAAATCGTCCGTTCCACGGTTGTACTTCCCCCGACAACAGGGAGGCCGTGGACTTTTGAGTTTGGAGTGTCTACATGACAGAATGGTACTGGATACAGCCTGTAAAGTCGTCAGGAGTTCGGATCCCCTTCTCTGCATGGTTCGTGACCATGCGAGAGCAGGAACTGGAGCATCTTAGGGCAGCTCAGATAAAAACCTCTGATTAAAGCCTCTTACTTCTGCGAAAACACAAGGATAAGCCACTGCATGGGGTCTTCTTCAATAACATTGGAGACCTTGGCTTATCAAAACGCCTGACGTTCGCTTTTCTCAGGTCGAGTGGGGTGAAGTCGGAAACTATTCGTTCCTTACCCTCAGGCTCATACAAGCTAATAGGCCTGATGTGGTCCTTCTCGACCACCAGTTTTCGTGAAGTCTTCAGCTCCTGGCGAGACGAATATCGTCAGAAAAGAGGAGGAAACACGGATAAAATATCGAGATTTTCTCTTCGAACTCTGCAGACTCTATCCAGATCACTCTGTCAAGATGGTTGTTCTGATTATTGAAATCCTTGGTGGAATGATGTCCTCTCTACTCTCGAATCTTAAAATCAAACCGGCTTGCCGCACTAAGGCAGAAATCTTAGCCGCACAGATGCAGAAGGCTATCATTCTTGGCTCACTGCGCTTGCTCAGGGCACATGATTATCGGACCCAATGATCACTCACCCCACGGTGTGATGAGTGGTCATTGGTTGATAATGCTGGCGCGCTCTCACGAATGTATCGGGGCTTCGGGGGATAGAGCCTGACCAGCGCACACTACGGTGATAATAATAATAATACTCTATTGTCATTAAGAATAAATTTTGTGGACCAAGCTTGTGACAAATTCATTCAAATGTAAGTATAGAAATGTAAAATGTGAATATTAAAACACCTACAAAAAAGTAAAGTTTGAACATACACTTTAGTTCAACATATATATATATATATATATATATATATATATATATATATATATATATATATATATATATATATATATATAACAGAATGATTAGTGACTGGATTAACTATAAATCGATTCAATTCGTGAGGTTGCAGTCAATAGCTGGGCTGTTACAAAGAAAACTCTTTGTTATATGTCAAGCTTTCGGTATATTTCACACCTTCGTCAGGACAATAACGTGAGAATAAAATATAAAATGGTTCAAAAACAGATAGAAAAACATTAATGAATGACAGTTGATAAAAATAAAAATTTTTATCAACTGTCATTCATTAATGTTTTTCTATCTGTTTTTGAACCATTTTATATTTTATTCTCACGTTATTGTCCTGACGAAGGTGTGAAATATACCGAAAGCTTGACATATAACAAAGAGTTTTCTTTGTAACAGCCCAGCTATTGACTGCAACCTCACGAATTGAATCGATTTATATATATATATATATATATATATATATATATATATATATATATATATATATATATGAAATCTGAAGTTTTCACGGATAGGAATATGCTGAACTGGTTTATCCGGGTAGATCCGTGTATATGATATTATCTCTAATTTCACCGACGTTTCGACAAAATCTCATTTGTCATTATCTAGGTGTGTTGTTACGTGTTCAGAAGTTTGTTGACCTTGCTCAACTCACTTCTTACTATACTGGTAAAATGGTATTCGTTACGTGTTCAGAGATAGAGTAGTCCATAAACTCTCTACTACCTACTACTTACATGTTGTTGAGTTTTATCTGAGTTCTCCTTCTTCTTAGTTGACCTCATCTCCCCGTTAAGTTATCGAATATGAAATCTGAAGTTTTCACGGATAGGAATATCCGTGTCGATTTTGGAGTGATGAGAATCCTCATTTATATGGGGTCTTCTGAATGAAACAACAACAACAAAAATTAATTGGCGCTCCGGGGCGACTTGAATAATCCCCAGTGGCGCATTTGCTTTTTCAGCTGCAAGAAAACCCGGAAAAACCTGCAGCACCACATCATCTGGAGAACTTGATCTGCCAATCTCCTCTCTTTCATAGATTGAAATGTAGGGTGTCTCCAGAGACTCCAATTCAAGATATCGCCAGAATATTTAGCGACACGACTATCGTCAAACTTAGACCAGTCTGTTTCGTCTTTGACCAATGTGTAATAATTACCAGACTCTACGCCAGAACCACAGTGAACAATGACTGCATGAAGATTTGAATAGTGGTCTGCTATATTGAAGTATTCATCTCTTTCAAACCTTCGTAAGAGTTTGGTGCTTACGTCAGATGTTGAGTCAAGTTTGAAGATCATCAGTGTTATTATTAGATTGACTGGTGCCTCACCTATACTTGTTGTCTGATAATGGTCAGTTAGTTTGCCGCATATTTGGCAATACAGTTGAAGGAAAAAATATCAACAAAAAGACAGACATCGACAACCTCAGCAAAATTTATTCATTTTTACTAACAAAAAAACCTGAATACATCCTGTAATATTGGAACAATATAAATCACCACGATAAATGACCATCGATTGTAATTATGTACATTACTTCTTTATTCCACAAGGAACTTCTATAGCTCCTATATAGTCATTTCTGAATTTCCTGAGATTTTCACTATCTTGACAATAATTCTTAATAATTTCGGTGAAACATTTGGTCGCAGGAAGAATTTTGCTGTAACAAAGAAAAAATATTGAATTTCACTAGTTCGGACTTCCATTGTCTACTATATAAAATGATTTGAAATCCCTGAAACAACTAAAAAAGAAGAATTGAAAATTAATTGCTGAAAATAACTAAATAATTATATTAATCAAAATAAACCTGAAATGAAATAATAGTGAAATAAAATACAAGTAAAAATAGAACAATTGAATAAATAAAAATAAAGAAATGAAAGAAGAAAATAAAAATAAAAAGTGGAGAGATTCCAAGTCACGTTAGTTCACGACGTTTCGATTGTAAGCATCTACAATCGTCTTCGGGTGATGACTGGACTGATTCCTTCGAGAGATGACTATTTATAGGTCGTTCGAGTACTTTCACTTATCCCCGCTTTCCATTTTCCGCTTCACTGGTTCCGTGGAAGATGACCGTTTTGGCGGGAGTTGGCCATTTTTCGCTTGATGATGGGTTTCCATATGTTGTGTATTTCTACGCTGGCTTGGCTGAATACGTTGTTGGACAACATGTATGCGGCTTCCTTGAATTTTCTCCTAAACCAATGTTCCTCTCTGTGCAAGATCTCAGCTTGGGACCACTCGATGTTGTGTTGATGGGTCCAAACTTGGTCTGCTATTCCTGATTTGCTGGTTTCACCTCGCCGTGTGTGTCTCTTGTGCTCGGCAATGCGAACATTCAATGCCGTCGTGAACTAACGTGACTTGGAATCTCTCCACCTTTTATTTTTATTTTATTCTTTCATTTCTTTATTTTTATTTATTCAATTGTTCTATTTTTACTTGTATTTTATTTCACTATTATTTCAATTCAGGTTTATTTTGGTTAATATAATTGTTATTTTCAGCTATTCATTTTCAATTCTTCTTTTTTAGTTGTTTCAGGGATTTCAAATCATTTTATATAGTAGACAATGGAAGTCTGAACTAGTGAAATTCATCATGAAACATTGTCAATCACCTTCAAACAAACAAAGAAAAAATAGTTTCAACTATAGGAAGAAAGTAGAACACTTCTCAGTTTGAATTTTTTTGATTTTTTGTATAACTAAAGTGGCATAATAAAAGCCTTGATGCAAATCAGATCCACATTCTAATTCAAAAGTAGTAACCGTGGCAGAATCTAAACGATCTATGAGCATGTTAAATAAAGAAAAGTCCCAATTGATAACTTCATAACCTAAATTGTCAAGCAATGACAAAATTTCGTGAAAAACATTTGATAAATTTTATAACGAGCGATAGTTGCAATTTAAAGCTTATTTTTATATCTCTGTTTCAGATATTGTAAGCATTTGAATAATTTTGAGCAGTTAACGTTCAACAAGAGCTAGAGGTTAATTTTGGAAAGAAGAAATGAGATAATTAAATTTATCAATGTGAGTTAGTGAACTATTTCAATGAATGAGGGAATCGTAGGTGTCTATGAAAGTTAGCCAACTCTTTGGTTCTCAACTGAACTTTGGCAATTCAATTTTGGGTGATTTGACATTTTTACTAATGACAGAAGAAACATTTGGCGAGTTACTCAATGTAGAAAAAAGCTGCGTGTGGATTGTTTGCATTTCATAAAATTCGTCCATAAACAAACTGTGAATATCATGTTGGGAGGCAAGACCATCGTTCGCTGTCGAGGCTAATAAATTAAATTACTGTGAATTTCCTGAAACACATCGTTTATCGTATTAATGTATTCTCTATACTGTGGTTGTTAATAAAATTAAAAGAAAGCAGGAATCCAACTTACTCGCAGAAAGACCTTTTTGAAGATGGGATTATCCAGGTATAATGAGTTTGGGCAACAGCATCTGTCAAACATTGTATATATTCTCTTTGAGCATCTGAATTCTGGGAGGAACGAACACATGAAGGCAGATCAACTGAAACAAAAAAAGAGATATTGATATAGATATATATTTTCAACCATTATGAATATTTTGTAAATATTTCTTTATACCAATAACTTTTTCCTAGAATAGTTTGTCGGGTAACAGGATTAACATCCCTTAGGAAAACAATTGTTACTTGACAACGTTTCGAATGTGATTGTATTTTCTTTCAGGAAAGCATTTCATAACATGTACCTGCCACAAACTTCATAACATTTATGACATTTTTCAATGTTGTAAGAGGTGCCAATGAAATTATAATGAAATAACTCACTGACGAGGTGTTTGTTTATTTTGAAACTATAACCAAATTCTGTCTGCTAATTAATCCTGTCAAGTCCAAGTTATTAATTTTTGGTAACAGGAACAACAAGAATGAACTTGATCAAATTAACATCAAAATTGGTACAGAAGACATTGAAGCCGTGAGCTCAACAAGAAACTTAGGTGTAGTTCTGGACACAGAGTTGAGGTTCAGTGCACATGTAACGAAATGCATCAAAAATGCATATTGTAACCTCAAACTGGTATCAAATTTTTCAAAAATTTTAGATGTTAAAACAAAAAAGATATTGTGTGAAACCTTAGTGTTGAGCCACTTTAACTTTGCAAATATGGTGTATTACTCTAGTTTAACCAATCACGATCAAAATCGTATTCAGATTGTTCAAAATGCATGTGCCCGGTTCATTTATGGAATAAGGAAACGTAATTCAATTTCTAATAAAATTAAAGAATCGAATTGGTTAACTATGAAACAAAGATGGTTACTACAGACAAGTTGTTTTATACATAATGTAATTCAAACGAAAGTACCTATTTACTTATACAACAAACTTTTATTCAGACACGACGTTCACGCATTTCATACCAGATATCGATACCGCCTTACCCCTCCAATACACCATACTTCACTATGCCAAAGATCGTTTCTTTATAATATAACAAAGATCTATAATGTCATTCCTGACTCGTTAAAAACCATGAATAAATCTGTTTTCAAGTACTCACTGAGAAACATGTTATTTGAGGATAGACTTCAAATATAAGTGTTGTGCCACGAAAGCAAGAGTTAAAAGTCTGATCAATAATAATTGATGTGTTTTCTGTCTTCAAGCCTCTCCCTTTGTTTTCTTGTTTTGTTTTTATCACTCCCTTTGGAACCTTCATGATCTAATTACTGTTAGCACCCTAGCATTAATCTGATTCTCATTCACGCAGTTAAAACATTTATATTACTATTATTTTTGATTTGCAAATAATATATATTTTTTCGTGACTTCGAGTTACACTTGTAAAGCCTGTGAACCTCTAGATTCAGATTTGTTTTCTCTTCTCTTATTTTTTTTTCTCTCTTTTCTCGTTCTCTTTAGTTTTGTTTTAAGGGTTGAATGGAAGAGCAGTCACCAGTATCCTTGGATACTGAATTCCGCCCTTACACACTATTATGGGATATATTATTGTATTATCGTATTATGATTAAGTGTGAATAAAGACATATTATTATTATTATTAAAAGTCATCAGACGTGTTTGATGCATACAGAAAATAGAAAACACTATGAAATGAAACAGACGAATCGCTCACTCTGTAATTTTGATAGTGGTACTTGTTTTCATTGATAAATAAAAACAGTCGATTGGGTTAGGTTAGGTCTAGAGAGGGTGGGTCTATTCGACCCTCCATCGCAACCCGCAAGGGTTTATTGTGGCTCACACCTATTTACACTCGACCAAATAAACTCAGCTTTTTAACCGATTAGTTTGTATGGTGAGTGGTCTTTAAGGTTAGATGGTAAAAGTACGGATCTGCCGAACTCTAAGAACCTGTAAACCTGTAAAAAGGTCTGTTAGACATCGTAGTTCATCCCTTCTGTAGTCCAACAACTGTTTGGTATCAAGCTTCGAAGGGTGAATAAACGCCTTGGAGGGTGCCAATCCTGGAAGATTCTGCCAGAAGTCCATAAATCTTCTTGCCATCCAGGTGTTAAGTGTTTGTTTGGCAAAGCCCAAAGCGATGCCAATGACAGGTTCTGGTCCGATGAAGCTGCTTGCAGCACCCTCCTTTGTAAGGGAGTCAGCAGCCTCATTGCCTTCCAGGCCAGTGTGGTCAGTAATCCACACCAGAGACAATCTGTTGAGTCTTCCTACCGAGAAAAGTCGTTTTTGGCAATTTCTCGGTAGAAGCTAAGAGCTTCCAACGCCGCATGACTGTCCGAGAATATTTTCATTGATTTGTGTATGAGGTTGGATTCTTCTAATATCTCCGCGTAAATTTCCACTTGAAATACAGTCGCATAAGTTCCTAGGCAGGTTTATATCTCTGTCTTGGGACTGTGACTAAAAACACCTGCAGCAGAACCGGAAGGTGTTTTTGATTCATCTGCGAACCAACAACTATCTGCTCTCAATATTTCCTTCTCCCGGAGGATCCAGTCCTCTCTACTCGGGAACAGTACTTTATAAGGCCGTTGGTAGTTGACAGTTGGAGGCATAAAATCAGGGGTCATTTCCAAAATGTTGTGACTTCCAGTGTCAACAGTCTTTTGAACTCTGCATGAAAGTGATTGGCAATGTGCACAAGTCTGTATGCAGTCCATTCAGCCTCTCTTTCCAGAAAAACGTGGAGAGGAGCTAGATGTGGAAGGATTTCCATGGCCGCTGACGGTATGGTACTGATGGCCAGACAAGCCTGTCTCTGTGAGCCAGAGAGCTTCGCTTGGGCCGTTTTCTGTAAAGCCTTCGGCCACCTAGCAATTGCACCATACGTGATCAATGGTCTGACAATCATCACATGAATCCAATGGATTTGTTTGGGACCTAAACCCCAAGTTTTATCACAAATCCTTCCACATGTCCATAGATACAGTCTGGCTTTGTGTGAAACTTTTCCCAAGTGAGCGTTCCAGCTGAGTTTTTTATCAAGGATAATGCCAAGATATTTCACCTCCATTCCAAATGGCTCACTGTTGAGGGAAAGTGGCGTTACATCGTCCAATTTTCTCCTCCTGGTGAAGAGGATTATCACAGTTTTGCTGGGGTTGACAGACATCTGCTCCCTCAGGCACCAACTCTGAACAACGTCCTACGTGCTTTGGTGAATATTACCAGCTACCCTTACCGACGTGAACCTTGCCAAGATGATATGGTCATCTGCATACGCTTGCAGATGTACTTTTCTTCTGTCGAGGGTATCAATCAGACTATCCATCAGGAGCGATCACAGAAGGTGAGATAGTAGCCCACCCTGAGAGCAGCCCCTGGTGACCCTGAACCTCGCCTTGAAGAGTCGTAGTTGCAGTTCTGTTCACAAGCATGACATGGATCCAGCCAGTTATGGTCGATTCTATACCTTTCCTAGCCAGAGACGATCCTATAGATTTAGGTAGTGCATTGTCAAATGCCCCTTCAATATCAAGAAATACACTAAATACAGCAACCTTAATCTCCTTCTTGTCGAAGTTCAATGAAAACTTGAAAGCTTAGCTTACGTTCTGGGATTTATATACAAGTATAATATATAATGACAAGTCTCTCTCAAAAGTTGACAACTTTCAGTAACTACTTCCGAGTTTGTCTGTTAAACAACTCCCGCTGGCAGAATATCTTTCCTTATTCCTTTATTCAAAAACCTACCAACAGTTCTTGCAGATTAAGAAACATTACATTTAATTTTTGGTAGTAAATTGTTATAGTCAATTTTTTTTGTTCCGTATCTTCGGCACAAAGCGCCGTATCGAAAATCATCAGAAGACAAAATATCCTTAGAATAAATAGTCCAAGGAATGTTGACGCATGTTAAATAAACACCCTGTATGATATATTCTCAAAATGTTATGAGTTTATAGTAGTCTAAAGTCTATCCAAATCCAAGATAGAGTGAAACAAAACAAAACCGAAGCGTGATGTTCACGTGATCGCCCATTGTCAGATGGAAAGGGCAGCGTTCATTGGTGAATTCGCCTTCTTGGTACGAGTTCGGTACCAGCACAGAGTTGTAATCAGTCGTTTGCGTGTTTGTGTGGCGTGCGTTATAGAATATTGTTTAAACTTGTTTTCCAAGATGTCCAGTACAGACACTGCTGATGACACTGTGAGCTATCCTCTGAGTCCAGCCAGGAAACGATCCAAAAAAAGACATTTGAGTGTTGAGATGAAAGAAGTGATTTTAAATGTGTTCAAGAGAGAGATGGAAGAAATTGAAATATCGACTGTCGACGAAGTCGTATCGAAAGTTTCCGATAAAACTGGAGTGCGTTGCGCTTCGATTTACAATGTTTTACGGGAATATAAACAAAATCATACATTTTCCAAACCGAATACAAATCAGAATCTTCAAACCATTATAAAATCAATAGATGATGCTGATAAACATGCAATCAGGAGGAAAGTGCATGAGTACTTTTTCAGAAATGATACCCACGATAGACAAAGTACTCACAGAAATAAATGAAGATGTTTTATTGCCAAGTTTTAAGCGGTCAACATTCCATAAAGTATTGAAAGATTTGAATTTTGTATGAAAAAAACTAGGACGCAATAGTTTATTATTGGATAAAGAGGAAATTGTGTCATGGAGGAGAGAGTATTTGACCAAAATTAAATATTATAGGGAACAACAGAAAACAATTTATTATATGGATGAAACCTGGGTTAATGCTGATCATACTACCCCTAAAGTATGGGTCGATGAATCTGTGACCTCATCTAGGAGGGCCTTTCTAGATGGACTATCCACCGGATTAACAAATCCATCAGGTAAACTTATATTCATATTAGGACCTGCCTCAATCTCAATATATAAAAAGTAACCCTCGTATTTGTTTTATTTACTTACATACCTCTTCATAATTTCAGGTAAATGAAAACGGCTTATTATTTGTCATATCGGCAATAAGAATGGGTTTGTTGCTGAAGGGCTGTGGTGTTTCGAGTCGAAGAAAACTGGAGATTATCACGAAGAAATGAACGGTGAATCTTTCGAACAGTGGTTTTCCAAAGTTCTACCCCATCTGGAGGATAATGCTGTGATTGTAATGGACAATGCACCTTCGCGACGGTTAGAGAAGATTCCGACAACGTCTTCAAAGAAGGTTGAAATCCAAAATTGGCTGCCATCAAAGAATATTAACTTTGAATACTCAATGCTAAGAGTACAGCTACTAAAAATTGTCAAGGAGCGCAAGCTTGAATACCAAAAATATATAGTCGATGAGATGGCAGCAGGCCAAAACAAAATTGTCCTTCGCCTGCCTCCTTACCACTGCGAGCTCAATCCCATCGAGTTAATATGGGTGAATGTGAAGAATTTTGTAGCTCAGCATAACACCACGTTCAAATTTGTAGATCTCAAAGTACTTTTTGATGAGGCTTTGAAAAGAGTCACAGCGGAGAAATGGGAGAAGTGTGTTCGGCATGTGATATCAGAAGTCAAGACGAAGATGTGGAAGCTTGATAACATAATAGAGGCACAAATCGAGCCACTGATAATTCAGATTGGTGAGGATGACACTACTGATGAAGAGACAAATTCATCCAGTTGAATAATTTTGATTAATATTCCTTTTGATTTTACATAAAATAAAAATTATCAATAAAGAAATAATTACGTCTCTTTTCATATAATGCTTGAGTGCGCTGTGAAAAATCCAATGAAAATCTTTTTATATTACACATATTATCTGCATATTTCCCGTTAAACTGCAAAACTTGTGCATTTCACTCGTTATTATAAAAAAGTTTTCCTAAGTATGATATAGCATTTGCGATCAACAAGATGTTGGTTCTGAATACGACCCTGGCCAATTCTTGGGATTTTCAATATCACGTGCGTAGGCCATGTCAATGTTTACATCCACTCTATCTTGGATTTGGATAGATTTTAGTATATGAATATTTCTAGAAATATTCCACTACGTGACGATTCAACAGAACAGAATGTTCATGCTATCTGAGAGAGCAAAGCCCTCAACTGTTTCAACGTTTTTATGCATTAAGGAAAAAATCTTCAATTGAACAATGTTTTCACAAATGATGAATGAAGGAAAAATCGAAGCCAATATTAATTGTCAACTCACGTCTCATTATTTCGAAGTCATCGTACAAGAAAGTGAAATAAGACTTAGCCAAATCCAGAATGAATTCTGGGAAATATTTTTGATCCTCGGCTAAACAGTTTCTTGTTTTTCTTATAGCCTCTCTGCTGCACTCTTCTAAATTGGCGAGGAATTCAGCTTTGGGAGTAATGAATATCGTTTTTCTACCAGCACATCGTTTCATTTGGCTATATGTATTCTGAAAAAATAGTAAAGGTATGTAAGATGTTGTTCAGAGTATTCAGAAATGAATGTTCTTCAATCTAGAATAATTCTATCATGGATTAATCCACCAAAATAATAGAGGGACAGTCTCTGATCATTGAATGTTGTGTTTTGACCTTACCAAATTCAACGATTAGAGAATTAGTTGAGAATAGGTGAAATAATTGAAACCTCTATCGCTTTTTTCGTCGAAGTTTTGACTATTATAGAGCCATGATTACGTTGATTACGTTGACATTATGAAAATGGAAATGTTAACGAAAAAAAGAGTGGTGGTTTCAGTTAATCGATCTAATTCCAAAATATCTATCTTAATACCTTCAAAAGTGAATATGGTACAATTGATGAAGTTATGAGATGTTTGTTGATGATGAAATGATGATAAAATGAATTCATGTAATGTATGTAATGTATGTATGTATGTATGTAATTAACCAATTAACTCCATATTTGTACAATTTGTATTTGATATTCATCGTATGTCTCACCTCCAGATCATCCTGTACTTCAAGACGACCATTTGCTTTACAGTTTGAAATTAATATTGCTTCAATCCGCACCAAATATGTTTCATCAATATCCCACAGAGCCCTCTTCACTATCTTCCTCAACGCTGGAAAAGGAAGAAATTATAACACATTTTTAAAACGCGGTCAAATGATATACATATGCCGATTAAGCTGATGGATCTAATTTTTGTGCTTTGAGGATTCAATACTTGAAAAGACACGCTTTCAATCTACCATAGATATTATACTTCACCAGCGGAGTCATAGTTACGACCGCACCGGGGGGCCGGTTAGGCCCCCCAGACGCACCCTGGCGTTGCGTGCGATCGGGTGTGGAGGGGTGGATTTTCGGGAAATCCTTGCGGGTACCGCCCCTCACCCCACACCAACAGGATTTTGCAGGGCTTCCTCCCGCTCACCGAACACGGAGTTGCCTCCTTACATCTACTTAGTGTGGCTAACCAAGAGACAGGACCATCGGCAGCGTTCGACCGAACGTTCGTACAAGTTAACTAAGCTCTTCTTTCGCCAGAGAGTGCTCGCGTCGCACACCTGCCCCCGCCAACCATGCCAAATCAATTGGGAATATGGTCCCGGAAGTGGCCGGTCGGGGTCCTAAGCTCGGATACTAGTAGCTCCGTCCAACCGGGGTCCGACACCTCAAGCGTCTGCCTTGGTGCCCTCCAAGACTAGACTCGGATACTAGAGCCCGGAAGGACCGCGAGCCCCGACACCTCGAACGCTCGGATCCGTACAGAAGCAGGCAAGGATCACGGAACAGCATAAGCCGTCCAGTGCCTCGGTATGGGGCTGCAATGCACCCATGAATGGATTACCGCATCCCCGTACCCCTTTACCCGCTAGTGGAGCCGCTGCCCCTAAGAGGCCAACGCCAGTTGGAGATGAGGCTCGCTAGCCTCCAGCCGCGAGCGGGCACTCACCTCCCCCCTAGAACTCATGTTAGGAAAGTTCCCTTTCCAACGTTTGATGAGTAACCGTCGAGGACTCTTTCGAGCATCCTCTACCACACATCATATGTCGAAGATGTCGCGCCCATTACCCGTGTAGGTGCGGGATAGGGCGGTTCATCAACAACTTTTGGGTGTACGCCGTTTAGTCTGCACCGCATTCCAGCGTTGGATGAGTAACCGCCGAGGGCTCTTGCGAGACACCTCTCCCACACATCTAGCTTGAAACCGGCCAACGCCTGTTACCCGCAGGCGCGGGATTGGGTGGTTGACCGATAACTTTACTGGGTGAGTGCCGTGTGGTCTGCACCGGGGGACTGTCAAACACCCATAAGAGAGAGACAGTGATCCCCGCCACTCACCCCAGTTAGTACAGAGCTTTCGACATCCATCATTTGAAAATTCAATGGACCAGCAACAGATCGCTAATAAATTTTTAAGGAAACAAAATACGAAAGTATCTTGTATTTCCTGTTTGCCCGTGGGTTGGGCTACCTATCGGGCGAATCCCCAGGTGGCGGATAGGGGAACGGCCAAAGGACTGGGGGCCATGCCCGGGAAGCCAATGTGGCCTTACGGATGGGGTCGCCGGACTCCTGCTCAGTGGCGGAAATAAGTAGGGTGAGGGAAACTAAAACTCCCTGAAAGCCTTTGCAAAACACCACCATGGACCAGCATACCCAAGCTAAGGTGTAAGGAATCGTGCCGACAGCTGAATGGCCGCAGAGTGATGTGCGGTCACCAACGATCCCTTTGGGGAACTGGGCGAAACCTGGGCGGAGCTCTGCCAGAGGTGACCAACTCTTCCCTTGATACTCGTGGGAACACACATGAATGAAACAACAGAAATAACAAAAAAAAACAATTTCGAGGCTGGACAGAAGTGCTCACCTCAATCTAAGGCGGTGGCTGGGGAAGAACAGAAATGTCCACCCCAATCTACCGCTTGGAATGAGGCGGGACATAGCAGATCACCTGGATACATTTCAGTTTTCATGGCACTTACACGACGTGAGACTCAATATGGGGATATAAGTGGGCCGTTTTTCACACGGTGGCTCTATGTCAATTTTTCACGCTGTCATTATCGGAATCCTCATTATGAACGTAATAATATATTCAGTTATGAATGAATCTTACCTCTTCTGGGGCCAGTTTTGGATACCTCAGCAGAGTAAACACCTATAAAGTATCAACATTAATATTAATAATATAATTTATCGTGGGACCACAAGGAAAGTCGTAAGGATTTTGTAAGGTTGTCATCTGTATATTTCGTCATTCTTCTACCTATTTTTTTCAAAAGTTCAGAAGCATGAGATCCAAAAACACCAAAGGTTTCAATTGCTGTAGGAAAAAAACAGCAGAAGGAACTTAGCAAAATGGATCATGCTATCCAAGATGCACCGTACAAAATAGGGCAAATTTCGACCGCTCAGCAAAAAGTTACACAAGGAAGTCAAAGAAGGCATAAGCTTTTCACCTTTCTAGCCAGAACTTTTTGATATCAAGTCTTGAGAGAGTCTGTTCCTCCTGCTGAACCTGTGCGAAATGATGTGATTGCTTTTAAGACTTCTTTTTCGTCAACTTGGAGTGGAAGTAGGACAGTTTGTGTCAGGTATTGGTTCTTGATAAACCTCACCGGGATGTTTAGCTCGGAATTCAGTTAAGGTAAGATCGTCATAATCTGCAAAACTGTTCTTTGAAGTCAAAATGTGAATTGCTGAATCATCCGAAACTTCATTTAATACAGATTTTGGAGAACTTGTTTTCTTTTCAGATCAGCTCTCGAATTTGTGAATGAACCTTTCTGGACTGATGTTGAAAATGTTCTTCTTGGAACTTGTTATGGCATTACCATAGAAACATTTCAAAATATTAGAAATGAATGAACAATCTGTTTCACTGCTAAGGGGTTCAACAAAAATATTTTGAAAATTTTTTCGAATGATTTGTCATGTTCAATTCAAATGAGAATTTATTTCAAAAAGGCACAATCACAATCTTAGGAGATTCTTAAATGATGCAAGTAACACCACATCATTATATGAAAAAAATTGAGCATGATTTTTTTAGGCAGGAAATTGTAGTTTTTATCGATCTCCTTTGTGTATTTTCATGTTCCACAACTGAAAAATATAAAAGAAATGTGATGGAGAACTGAATACTCCTTTGACATATGTCACAGAAGTTTAAACTCTGTCCATTCAACAAATAAAGTGACTCAAACAATAACAGATGTGTGATCAAAGAATGAGCACCACGTGAATTTGCATCTATTGGGTGAAATAAACAAGCCTCCTAACGCTGGCCAATCAGATTCAACTGCAATCGGCTGGCGAAATTCATTGTTACATGTCGGAGGGGTCAGTTACGCCTGTGGTGTGTACTATATATACGGTATTTTGAAGTTTGAAACTTTCGAAATTTCAAATACTGATACGGCTGAAGAAACTGTTGATTTGTATGCCTACACTTCACCTAAAGTAACTCGTATACCCAGCCGCATATTATTAAAAAAAATAATTTTGGTTGTTCCTCAGTGCGAATCTGTATAAGCAGCCTCGTTCTGAAGACATAATTTAGCCTTCAAAACGTTATGATGAGTATCTGTATGATTTCTCAGCTTTTTTTTTGATAGAAAAATCATTAAATGCAAGCTACTGATGAAGTTTTCTTTGTGAAAAAAACTTTGAGTAAATTACTGGAACTGAAAAGTTTACCTTTTCTACACGTGTATAAAATTATCCATTATAATTTTCATATTTTTCAGACTGTGGAAAGTGAAAGTATTCAAAGAAGGTCGATAAAAAAAAGATCTATAGATACAAACCGAGTTTTCGAGTCCTAGCTCAGTTGAAATATAATACAGGTGTACTTATAACAAAAATAATATTATTCATTGTTTTAGTTTTTCAACAATGAAATGCAGGTAAATCCCATAGAAGAAGGTGTCTGAGTAATGTTAGCAAATTAGTATGGTTTGTAACAAACCAAACCAGATCATATTGCCATAACGGAGTCTTAATGAAGTTATGGAAATAGTACAGAATGAACAAATAGTGAAAATTTACCAATGATCAACAACACAAATATCACAAACCACTTCATTTTGTTTTGTTACGAGCTAACAAAGGAATAGGAGTATTAAAAAACATTACTACATTAAGTATATATTTTGAGCACTAAAAATTGACCTTTAGATGAACCTCTATTTGGATATCAGTATAGATACACTGTGGCTTACAGAAACTTGCATTGTTAAAATTGAAAAGTATGGAAACGTAATGATCTTAATTGTATGTGATCATAATAACAACAAAACTTTTTTTTATCTAGAGATTTTTGTGGAATAAATGTAAGAGAATAAATGTTTGCCTGAGTCCCGAATGGTATATTTGAATTTCACAAATTCAGTGTGCTTACTTGGAGACTGACTGACCTACACTGTAGGTTAATGAATTGTCAGAAAATAACTACTATCCTGGCTAATATTACGAAGGGCATTGGATTATATTCGACAGTTATCAGTGCAGCATTCTTCACTGAAGTTATTCCTGCATACGCTGTTGGTGATACAACTGCCGGAATGGATTTTCAATTATTGGAACGGGCACACTTGCAGACCGGTTTCGAGCTGTTTGGCCACTCGTCAGTGCAAGGTAGTGTCTATCATCAACATGAAGTCGATGATTTCCCATAATTGAAAATCGAATTCCTTTTAGCTTATAATTTCTCGAACTAGGCAAAAACAAACCCTCTTCCTAGTAATGGCAACCTGGTACGATCCATTTCCACAGGCACCTGCTGAAAGAATATACGCGGATTCTTTGAGTCTTCTATTTTTTCATGAGTTCTTTTGTTGATAATTTTTGTTTCATTTCATTCTATAGCGAAATCATCAGATAATTTCAAAGTGTGCTCGCTATTCCCGATCCTGCCATCTGTTGCTGAGGTGTGTACTGTTTTATGGTTCGAAACAGCGTTCCAAGCTTTTGAGAAGCAGCATTTGCAATTCCAGAGACATGATGGTGCGAAGACATATCCCAGATAGCACAAATATGTCTTATGGACCTTTTTAAAACGTCCCGCTTAGACATTCAGGACATCCTCAAAACGTCCATTTTACCGTGGACATCTTTGTAACGTCCGTTGTTAATAATCAGGAAGTCTTTAGGACGTCCATAATAGGACATTACCAGGTCTTCAAATGGAAATTTACAGGATGTCTTTAGGACGTCCATTTGAGAACATTTCATGGACATAATCAGAAGCTCAGAAAGATATTCACAGGATGTTCTATTTGTTTCTGTCATGCGTTTCTGTAGGCTGAACATTATTTATTTTTTATTTATTAGGTCAGATTGCCTCAAGAAAATATTGAACATTTCAAAACCTTTTATTTGAAACATCCATTGAAAATAATAACATAAAATAAATCTTTATATTAAAACTTTTTCGTAGATTTCACGTCCTTCCTTTTCTTCGCCCTTTTTAGCCATGCCTGAATCGACAGTTCCGTTTCCTGTCGTGATTAGGCCATGTTTGCCTTCTCAGCTGAACCTGAAAATAATTCAAATTGCTTATTCAAAATGAATGGCAGATGATCAATATGAAAATCCAATCTGTATTAAATTATTATAGATATCTAATGTAGGCGGTGTCTAAATAATATACTAGTATACTCACTTATGATATGAGCTGCATTTTCCTTCACTTCTTCGTACAGAAAACAAACAACACAGAACGACAGGTACGGAACCAACTGTTCAGAACTATTAGATCATTTAGGCTACGCTACGCTATATTATTATTCCTCGCAAACATTTGCTATATATGATCTAAAACTGAACTAATAGTTTTAGTTCAGTCGGTTTTAGTCATTGATTAGTGGACAGTTCAGTAATCTGAACTGCATTACTTACCTTTTTTTGTCATTACTTTCAGAAAATGTCGACATTGAATAAATTAAAATATCAAAAAAGCGATGCAACCAAAGGTGAAGAATGTAAGAATCAAAATCGACCAGACTTCCGTACAGCCGACAGTAAAATGCAACAAGACGCGTTCTGTGGTTGGTGACTCTGATGGCGGGAAGTTTAAAATTGTCATTTTAAACGATCGCTTGCAAATTGAGTTAGAAATGCATTAATTATTGGCCAACCCTAATTCCAAGTTCCTTGGCAACTGAACCAACACAGTTCAGTAGTTCGTAAAATTGCATTACACAACCTGCCCCAAAAGTTATTAACTAAAGTCCAAAACTCCACAATTTGAAATCAATCTTGCGCGTGCGCACATGTTACGCATGACTTCGTGTTTCATGTAACAATTTGGAAATTGAAAATCACGTGATATAATTCCTAAAACTCCATTCTCGAGATATCAATATTTGAAATTGTTCTTTGATATGACATATATGACCTTGATACCTATATGTTGGATAACTTCACACACAGTTTTGGCATTACTTTCAAATGTTTCACTGCTTATTGATGATTTAATAATGTTATAACAACGTCTTGCTGAATGAGAAGTTTTTTGTGTAATAAACATATATATATAATCATTTCATTATAATATATCCTGATTTTTTAATGTTTCTCATGAAATGATACAATGCGAACGTGAATCCAATGGAAATATAATAAAGTACCTAGAATGGACGTTCTAGGGACATATATTTCTGGACGTCCCAATGATTTACTAAACTGTTTTATCTGGGATTGGTGTTCATTTTAACCCCCAACAAACTTATCGAAGCAGTAGCTGATGTCCTGGAATCCAAACGAAATGACGATACAAGTGTGCTGTCGTCAACAAAGCAATATATTGTAATCTTGGTTTTTTCCAATAAGTCGTTGATATACGATAAAAAGAGGGTTGGAGACAATATGGATCCCTGGGGAATACCAGCGTTGATGGTGAAAGTATTCAAAAGATATACATCGACGGCCACTTGCAGGAAAAAAATTATTCGATAAGCCATAGCATCGAAGTTTGGTCAGCAAACTCTCATACCACACACAGTCGAAGGCCTTAGAAATATCAGTATCGAAAGCTTTAGCTAAATCGAGAAAAACAACGAAACATTTCTTTGAAAGATCTAAATCCCCAATTACATCTTTCGTCAGCATTAGTACTGCACTTTCAGTCTCTTGGTTTTTCCTGAAGCCAAGTTGTTTATCCATAATCACACAGGTTCCATCCTGATAATTCACCAGTTTCTCTTTTAGACAGTAGTAGTATTATAACCTCTTAACTAGATACAGTTTTCTCAACCCTTTGGTGTAAGGGTGACGTAGTTATGTAAAGAGTTGTCAAAAAGGCTTAAATATACTCCGAGAACAATGGAATGACGTAAGTTCCTGTGCAAACTCGTTGGTTCTTGTAGAGGATATCGTCAATGACCAGAAGGGTTTGTCGTCGACATCGTCGACGAAGAAAAATATCAAAAGGATCATAATATACATCGTCGACGAAGAAAGGACATGAATATACATTGAGGATTGAGAAAAAAGCTACTAGAATGACGAAACTTCTTGAGCAACCCTGTTGGTTTCGATTGTCAATGACCAGAAGAAAAAAAAGTGCCAAAAGGGCCTTAATATAATAGGTAATCCGTTTGGGGTGTGTGATGTGTATAGAGGGTGTTTTGCCAAAAGGACACAAGTGGTCCGATGAAGCCGAGCCACGCCGCCTTTGTGATATATTTGTCATTTTAATCGAAATTGAATTGACCTTTGGGGTCGTGATTTGTTTACATTTTAGCTGATTTCGGTTAATTTTACTGACAATGAATGACGAAATGAGCTGTGTTTGAGGTTTTAATTTGAATGATTGTCTTATAAACAGAGTAGGAAAATCAAATACCTAATTAATCTACATTTTTTATTAATTGGAGTATTATGTAATTCATCAACAGTTTTTTTATAATTATAATTCAAATGTGGTTCTTCTGACAAAACTCACGTTTTTGTCCTTTCTTCATGGCTTTCATGCTGGTTTCTTTTGGAGAGTTAATAATAATAGCTTTATTGTCCAACAGTTACCCATTTACAGGACAATATAAAATTTTATTCACAATACTTAACCATAAACGATAAATAAAATGAACAAAAAAGAAAAACTAATTCTAATTACCTACTTCAAGTACACGTTAGCAATTCTAATAATGTTATGAAGGTTAGCGAAGAAAAAATCATCATGGGCACAACTGCTATTGAAATTTGTGCACATAACATATATTGGGGAATTGAGCATAATGTTAGTTCTTGCTCTGAGAGGTCTAAAAATGAATTGAGATCGTGAAGCTGGCCGTGGTAAATTGAAGTTGAGTTGTTCAAGAATTTTAGAACAGTCAACTCTCTCATTCACTAACTTGAATAAAAATATGAGCGACGCACATTTTCTGCGATGCTCTAAACTAAAAAGTACCAAACGTTCATATATGACATCATTACTGATACCTCTCTCAGGGTAAGAACCATCTATTCTGATTATTAGAAATTTACAAAACTTTCTTTGAACTTTTTCAATGGCTATGTTATGAATGTCATAGACTGGACTCCAGACGATATTTGCATATTCTATCTTCGAACGTATGAAGATGAAATACAACAGCTTCATGATAATAATAATAATAACTTTATTCACAGCGTATTTAGATTAAAGTACAATTAAAACAAAATATGTGAACAAAGTGGTTTGGCGATAAGAGTAGAGCTCTTGTTTCGCAAGAAGTTATAAAGAATATGTAAGTACATGAATATTTGTATAGAAATATGTATGGCCTTCATGGAGTAGAAACTACAAAACATTTTATTAATTTTGTGAATTTGGTGTTATAGTTAAGCAAATTATAATTCAGCTTGAGATAAAAGAGGCAAATCAAATACTAGACAAACAAAAAGTAAGAAAAAATAGATAAAACCTCAGACAAATATTACACGTTCTATAAGAATAAAATATTAATGTACAAATAGATAAAATTTTAGGCGATATGGATGAAATTATGCTACTTACAATACAGTATGATACAACTTTGGGATAAATTTGACTATGACTAATTCATTTCACTCTTAACAGATTTTTTAAAAAGTGTCTATCTTTTTCGAGAATGTGTTTTCTAATTTGTTTTTTGAATATTGGTTTGGAATAAGAATTTTTTATTTTGTGAGGTACGGTGTTATATAATTTAGTTGCCATGAAAGAATATGCTCTTCGTGAAATTGACTTTTTAACAGTAGGATAGGTTAGTTGGTCGCGATGTCGTATGTTATAGTCGTGGTTTCGTGATGATGCTTTATTTTTGCTGAAATGATACTTCACGTTTGTACAATAGTAATATAATTGTCTCATATCCATAACTTCACACTCTTTATACAGGAGATCTGACGAGAAACGTGAATTTCTAGACATGATCAACTTCATGAATTTCCTTTGTAATACCTCTAACGGATTGAGTTGTACACGCAGAGCTGATCCCCATGCTGTTATACCATATCTCAAATGGCTCTATACTAGGAAACTATATAATTGATTGAGTTCTTTGTGAGGTAAGTGATTTTTCAAGGAACGGAAGTTGTGAAGCATTGTTTCTAGTTTTTTTATTGTATATTTTATATGAGAGTCCCACCTTAAGTTTCTGTCTATGTAGACGCCCAAGTAGTTGATTTCTCTCAGGGAATCTATTTTTATTGTTTTTCCTTGTTCGCCGACATCAAGAGATTCAAATGGACAATCGTTGGATAGATTGCAGCTAAAAGGAAGAAAATTAGTTTTTTCCAGATTCACTGTCAGGAGCCTTTGGTCAAACCATTTTTTGAGCAAGTGGAAATCTGTTTCTACGTTATTTTTCAAATCAAGTCAAGTGTCTGCCTCATAGAATATCGCAGTATCGTCTGCGTATCCAATTATTTTCCCAACGCTGTCAAAATTGAATAATTCATTTAGATATAAATTGAAAAGCAGAGAACCCAGAACCGTACCTTGTGGGACTCCACATTCTATTTGTTTCTGATTGATAATTGCATCTGCAATTCGTACAACTTGCATTCTGTTTCGAAGAAAGCTTTCAAAAAGCGTTTGGCAGTTCCCTCTGATACCATTATTTTCTAAAGTTTGTATGAGTAGTTGATGATCGACAGTATCGAAAGCCTTCGTTAGGTCTATAAATAGACATAAAGAAGGTTTTCCTTTCTCCAAGGATTCATGTATCAATTTTGTCAGTTCAAGAATTGCGTCTTCGGTTGAGGTTTTTTCTTTGAAGCCAAATTGTCTATCTGAAATCAATTCGTGTTTGGTTATAAATGAGTTTATTCTTTTCTTTAGCAATTTTTCGAAAATTTTTGATAGATGGGTGATAAGCAAGATTGGTCTATAATTTGTGATTTCATGGCTTTATTATTATGAAAGTTTCTGCAATTTTAACAATGAAACCATAAGCTCTGAGGGATTCTGAAACTTTTTGGGAAATATGTCCACCAAATGTTAATTTATCATAGAATATTACCCCTAGGTCTTTAATCTCATTACATCTCAGCAGATCTGTATCCTGAATTACATACGGGAATGTATAAACAACTTTTTTCGACTATAACTCACTACTTTACATTTCTCCACATTGACTTTCAATTTATTATTGCTACACCAAGCAACAAGAAATTCTATTTGAGATTGAAGATTCACACAATCACCTACTTTCTTAATTATAGAAAATAATTTCAAGTTATCCGCGAAGCATAACCGCTCACAAGCTGAACATTCACATAAGTAATTAATAGATAATAAAAACAAAAAAGGAGCTAGGTTGGAGCCCTGAGGCACATCAGAAGAAGCTATATATGTTCTAGATTTATAACCGTTATAGGACACGAATTGTTTCCTACATGTCAGATAGGATTGCATCAGCTGACAGGCAGTATTCGAAAAAGCGAAACTCATCAGTTTATTGAGCAAGATACCATGATCAATGTCATCAAATGTTTTAGAGAAATCCGTATGTATAACATCAATTTGACCATTTTCATCTAATGCTTCGGAAATAAATTGAGTAATGATGACTAGATTTGTAACAGTAGAACGCTTAGTAACAAATCCATGTTGATGCCGTTGAACAGAAGCATATATGCGATTATATAAAATGATCTCAAAAATTTTAGACAACATACATATAAAATAGATATGGGTCTGTAATTCTCTATATATGATTTTTCACCACTTTTGTATACAGGACATACTTAGCTAATTTCCAAATATCTGGGAATGTTCCAGATATCAGACATGAATTAAAAATTCTCGTTAAAGGTTGTGCTAATGCTCCTGCACAATCCTTCAACAAAAATGAGGGGATCATATCTGGGCCTGATGCCTGTTTGTTCTTTAGTTTTTTAGTTGCAGATATAACCTCATTTTCTTGAATGGGGTAAAAATGAATATGAATATTATTATTCACTGTACAACTTTGTTCAAAAGTGAGCCAGATTTTGTACACATCTCACTGAAAAAATTACTGAAGGCATCAACAATATCTTGAATACTCTCGAGTTTGTTTCCCAAGTAGGCTACTGATTCTGGTATTCTTGTGCTGTTATTTATCAGAATGAACATATGACCACAATGCCATCATCGTCACTTCTTCCAGGTTTGGAGACCAGCTCCCCTACCCTTTTGGCTGATTATTGGCCTTGAGAGGGACCAATGGGTACACAACTGATAGATGACGGCATAAAGTCCTAAGACATCAGTGCCGCCCTTCACGGGATACCCCTATCTGGCTGGGGTGGGGTGGATGAAAAAGTTATTCGTTTCCGTTTTTTCGAAAATTCTCTCATTCCTCGACTGAATGGACTGCCGAATGGAAGGCAGCTGCATTCACAATCATCCTGATTAACTTATTTTGCAACCTTTCCAAAATGGAAATGTTGGACGGAGCCGCTTGTCCCCAGACGCCTGAAGCGTACATGATGACAGGCTTGAACATCGTGTTGTAGATCGTAATTTTGTTTTTTAAACTCATTTTGGATTTTCTATTGATCAGAGGGTAGACTGGCTATCCGACCCTCGATCTTAGATTTAACGTACATAATGTGCGGGTTCCAAGTGAGCCTACGGTCTATTAAAAGGCCGAGGTACTTTACCCGCGCTTGCCAGTCAATCTCCCTTCCAGAGATTCTCACTTTTCTGGCCGGAGAAGATAGTAATCTTCTCATGGTTATCGCCTGAGTCTTTTCCGGGTTTACTCGGATCTTCCAATCGAGGTACCAGCGCTCGAGGTCGTCCAATGCTCGTTGCATGTAGACGACGCCGAGCTCTCGTCCCATGGAAGATGAGAGAAGAGCCGTGTCGTCGCCGTAGGGGGAAACCTTCACTCGTTCGGACCTAGGTAGGTCGCTGGTATAGAGCGAATACAGCGTCGGAGAGAGCACGGCCCCCTGTGGCACTCCAGCGAGGATCTCTCTGTTGTCAGACAGAGAGCCCTCTACTCTGACCTGAAAAGTTCTGCCTTTCAGGAAAGACCCGATCCACCGGATCAGGCCCCGAGGTAGGTCGAACGCGTTTAGCTTGTGCAGAAGGTCTTCGTGCCATACTCGGTCGAAGGTCTTCGAGATGTCTAAAAGCACAATATGCATCTTTTTATTTGTATTGAGCTCGCTGATGGTATTTCCGACCAACCTTAGAGCCTGTAGTTCAGTGGAGTGATCTCTCCTGAAGCCGAATTGTTCATTAGGCAGAACATTTCGGTCCTCAACTTCTTCGTTGAGTCTTTGCAGTACAACTCTTTCAGCCAGCTTAGCCGCCGGCGAGAGTAGACTGATCGGGCGATAGTTCTACGGGAACAGCTGGTTCTGACCCTGTTTTGGGAGCATGACGACGATCGCATGCTTCCACCTTCTAGGGAAGTGTCTGAGGGCCAACGAACTGTTAATTAAGTACAAGAGAAATTCGACGCAGTTCTCCGGGAGTCTCTTCTTGGCCTTTGCAGCCTTGATATGACCCTTCAGCTCCTCCATAGAAGCCGGACGGATGTCGTCGTCGTCATCTTCCCTGAGGAGTCGGTGAACCCGGTCTTCCAGCAGCATATCGCGATCGATGTCGTCATCGTCGTCAACGTTAAGTTGAAACTGACATTCCATCGTGTCTGCAAAGGCTAGCGCCTTGTCGGCGGGGGAGTAGCACACTCCGCGCTCTCCGTGAATGGGTGAGAGAGCAGTCTTCTTCCCCCTGAGCCTACGAGTGACTCGCCAAAGCTCGTCACTCCCAGGTTCGAAGGATTCCAAGAGCTCTTCCCACCTTTCGTTTCGATGCTCAATGATGGCCTGTTTGACTCGATTGGCCATCCTGTTCGCCGCTGTTTTGTCCCCTGGGAAAAGGGTTCGTTGATAGAGCCTTCTCAGGCGATTTCTCTCTCGTATCAAAGCTTTGATACGAGGGGGAAACTCGTTGTAGCTCTTCAGCGGACACTCCTCCCTGGAGGTGGCCGCTCGAAACGCATCATTCACAGAAAGCTCGAAACGCTCAACTGCCGCGTCGAGCTCGTCGGGAGAGTCGAGTACCTCAGGAGGGGCGCGCATCTCTTCGAGCTGGGCTGTGAAGACATCCCAGTCCGTCTTAGATCTCACGCGATACTCAGGGGGAGGAAGATCATCGCCCATAACATATGACCAGAATCTGCTAGGGTCTCTAGACGACATTGTTTGTATGTTATCAAGATAGTTTTAATGTGCGGTTTTTATTTGGCTTTTATTCAAAGCACGCAAACGTTGGAATTCAAATCTATCCTCATCACGTCTAAATTTCCTGAATTATTTTCTGTTAATGTTCTTTATGATATCAGAATGAAACCATTTAGGATAAACATGACTAAAATTTTTAAATTCGGGTCTATGATCCTCAAAAATACCATATAAAATTGAATATAGAGTATTGACTAATTTATTAACGTCCTTGGACATACCTTAATTACTCCAATCTCCTCTATATCTCTATACAAAGAAGGAAAGTTCGCCTTCCTAAAGTTATATGTGATGTTTGGTTGGTTTAAGTTGAATTTCTTGTTGAATTTGATGTATATATCAGCTATTTTGATACTTAATGCAGGATGGTGGTTATCTTCAGGTGTAAAAGGCAAATTTTCATGGGTGACATTACAAGAAAAAGGTTACAAATATTACAGAATAAAATATTTGTTATGGATTTACTGGTTGTTAAATAGTAAATTTTCATGTCCTTACATGCCTTCAATAATGTATCCTCATATAAATCCGTAAGGGTATATTCAGAAGGCATTTTGCTGAAGAAATAAAATTGAATGAGAGGCGTAAATTCAATATTTTATTTAAAAAAATATAAAATTGAGTATATTTTATTTCTGCTCCTGCTTCTTCTCCTCAATTTCCTTCTTCCCTTCTGCCAGTTTTTTATGGCGTTTCCTTTCCGCCAGCTTGAATTTTTTTTTTATTTCTTTGTTTTTCTTTATTGGGGGGTTTCACACTATATCCCTGTCTAAGTTAGGGATATAGGTTGGAAAATTATCGTTGTCCCAACTCTCCTCAGTACTCACCTGTAAATAAAATAAATTTTTACATATATAGACATACTTTATTTGACTACGTTCATGAAATTTACATTTGTAGCAAGTCATATTACAAAAATTGTATTTGGAAATAAATTGCATTTGTATTTCCAGAAAGAAAAAAGAAATCATGGAGTCAGTCTGAAACACTGAATATACATCATGAACAATCAAACTCAACAAAACATTAATAACCTAAATACGATTGAAGAATTTAAAAAATTAAATATCTTGACGGGACTAGTGATAGGTGAATTTATGAACACACGACGTTTATCAATGATTAATTTTATTAACACAACTAACACGATCACAAGCAAACACAAAATATACCTACAAGTACCACGTGGCTTCAAAGAAAAGTGAACTGTTTCACTTTTTACAAGAACGAGATGTTGCTCGCTTGACGACTTGAACTAAAGAGAGCAATTCTCCTTAGATTCCTTTCCACTTGACAAATCTAGAATTTCAGTCCTGCCAACATAAATTTCGAGTATTCGACCACTCGATTCTCGAGTGTTTGATTACAGTGTTCGATTTGGATGACTGCTTGACAATAGAGAAATGCAATGTTTTTGAACTGAGTAGTTGTAGAAGTCCCTACAGTACCCCATTGCCAGTGATGAACTATATAATATTGAAAGTGGATATAATATATGAAACATTTTGTAAACTAAAGTATTGAGATAGATGTGTGAGCTATTTGAGCTACTAGAAGTTGAATAAATTTTTGCAACAATGAAACTGAGACTGAAATTGGAATTGTATTTTCCAAATCAATAGATTTTTGCAATGATACAGCTGCTTCAGCAGTTCCTGGCAATCACTCGTCCTGATGGTGCATGCAAAACTACGGACAACGTGAAGCACAAAACTTTTAATCTGGGCTATAAGTTCAGACTCGTGTTAAATGGACATACTTTTAGTAAAATCAAGTGGTTAGGCTCATTTGATCCGGAATATTGGCTAAATATGTGAAAAAAAGTAAATTAGTTCATAAAAAATTCTAAAAGTCTTAAACAATTAAATACTTTAAAAAGCAGTGTTCGGTTTTGTTTTCATAGTTCGTGAACTATAAATATTTTTGAATGTTGAAAAAAAGATCCTTGAAGAGGAAGAAATTTACTAAAAAAATTTCCGACTCCCGAAACGGTATCTCCATTATTTATAATTTTAATTATTCAACGATTAAAATAGCCGTCCGCGCGCCATTTTTAGGTTACCCGCACGGCCTCTAAGCGAGTACGTAACTTGAAAATATTTTTTTGAAGGTACTTAAAGTAAATAGAAAAATTTCAAAAATTCATGATATAATCTGAATACCATAGAGAACTGATTCCTGTTGGAATTTTCCATTAAAGTTATTCTTTCAATAATCCAGACAACTGTTAATTAACAAAATTATCTAAAACTTCCTTCATCGTTCAGAGTAAAATAAATATTTAAATAATCACCATAAAATGTGTCCCTTCATGGAGCCCTTCTTAGATGAATACAAAAGAAGATTGCATGATGAAAGTTCTGAAAATTGTATTACTTTGTTTATAATAATTTTTTAAAATAAACAAAAAATGGAATAACACAAAAATGTTGCAAAAGAAAGTGTTTCTTTATTCATCATTATTTTATCGTTTATATGTCAATAAAAACAAATAATGTTTATCTCCATTTGTTTATAAATTGTTCTTTAACAAATGGACTATTTCAATATTTAAAAAAAAACTTTATAGAGAACTGTCAATTATGATTCAACAAAAATTTCTAATAATAATATTTGATTATTCATGATCGGTTTCTCTTATATCTATTGTTTAAATTATTAGTTAAGACATTTTTTTCTTTGCTAAAATCATAATAAATAGTTAACTACAAATTAACAAAATGAAAAAAGGTATTGAAAATTTCATTGTTTCACTTAACAATTTGTTATAAGCAAGTTCTCAACTTAGCTTTATTGTTTTCTTGAAAGTTATAAAAATTACAAAAACAACCATGAGCATAGAAATACCGAAAAATTTACATTACTTTAAATACCTTTAAAAAATATTTTCAAGTTACGTACCTTCTTAGAGGCCGTGCGCGTAACCTAAAAATGGCGCGCGAACGGCTAGTTTAAGCGCTAAATTAAAATTATAAATAATGGAGATACCGTTTCGGGAGTCAGAACTTTTTTTTTAGTAAATTTCCTCCTCTTTAAGGATATTTTTTTTTAAATACAAAAATTTTTATAGTTTACGAACTATGAAAACAAAACCGAACACTGCTTTTTAAGGTCTTTAATTCTTTAAAACTTTTAGAATTTTTTATGAACTAATTTACTTTTTTTTTACGGATCAAACGAGCCTAACCACTTGATTTTACTAAAAGTATGTCCATTTACCAATAATCTAGACTCATAGCCCAGACTACATACCTCCGGGTCGTCGGAGGTAAACGTAGGTATTTTGAGACGCGCAGATATCGCATTAGTGGATTCTGGACTACCTTTCGGCATTGTAGCGATTAATTACTAAGGATAGTTGTTCAGACGGTTCGAAAACTGTATTGTATATGTACACAACGATGCGTATAATTCAAAAGGTACTTACTTGTATAGCTGGTATGGTCAATGTTCGGAAACGACGTGTAAAATTCACTTATATCACCGTCACTCACAAAACAATAATCACGTCGGGGTCACCAATAATGGGACTAGTGATAGGTGAATTATTTAATTTACACACGACGTTTATCAATGATGAATTTTATTAACACAACTAACACGATCACAAACAAGCACAAAATATGCAAGTACCACGTGGCTTCAAAAGACTTGAATTGAACTGTTTCACTTTTCACAAGAACGAGATGTTGCTCGCTTGACGATTTGAACTGCCTTTCCACGGTGACAAATCTAGAATTTCAGTCCTGCCAACACAAATTTAGAGTATTCGACCACTCGATTCTAGAGTGTTCGATTACAGTATTCGATTTGGATGACTGCTTGACAATAGAGAAATGAAATGTTTTTGAACTAAGTAGTTGTTGGAGAAGTCCCTACAATCTGAACAGTCTCATGCGAATGGGGTGTGTCTAAAAGAAAGATCAACTAATTAGTTTCGACGTGGAAAGCCTTTACATCAACGTTCCGGTCGAAGAAGCACTCCAAATCATACAGACGAAGCTATTCGAAGACGGGAACCTACAGAAGTAATTATGGAATCACTAGGATGCTGTGTACGAAACTGTTATTTCCAACTGAAGGACGAATTCTTTACACAGGATGAGGGACTGCCAATGGGATCGCCACTTTCACCAGTCATAGCCAACATATATATATGGAGTGGTTTGAAACTCTGGCCATTGAGGGAGCCCCCAATAAACCTCGAGTCTGGTTGAGAAATGTTGACCACACCTCCATAATATGAAACCATAGTAATACTGAACTAGATGCCTTCCTGAAACACATCAACAGCGTTAGACCTTCCATCACTTTCACAATGAAGAAGGAAATCTACAACGAATTGCTATTCTTAGACGTTTTGGTGAAGAGGACCGACACTAAGTGGGAAACATCTGTATACCGAAAACCCACTCATACGGGACAGTATCTGGACCACGAATCCAACCACCATCATTCGACTAAAAGAGGAATCATCAAGACTCTATTAGACCGTGCTTTTGGGCTTTGTAATACGAAGGAAGGTCTCGAGAAGGAACTAGACATCATCAAAAATGATCTTCAATGGAATGGCTACCTGTTAAAAACTCGGTCAAGATCAACTGAATAAAACAAGCAACTGTCTGCTATCGTTGTTATTTTGGTACTACTTTATTGTGTTTCACTCAAATCATTTGAGATATAAAAACTGCAAAGCTTTTTACCTGAACGTATAATACAGGGTGAAACCTACGGGCATATATAACATCTCCCCGTTTAAGATTTCACTGATATAATAATAATTTCAAACTAAACCTAACTCAATCCTAACCTCTCAGGAGGTTTTATTTGACTACGTCTTCTTAATATTCTATCGAAAACTGGATTATTTTCACAGTTATTGGAAGAAACGTTTTCATTGTTTACTTGAGCCCTATTTCTATTTGCACTATTTACAATATTTACACTCAACTCTGAACGAGGAATGATATTGATGACATCCTTTTTATTTTTAGATTCAATAATATGGTTTTCAAGAGAATTATCTTTTTTCAATTGGTCTAGATGGCGTTTCCATATCATTCCTTCATTCGTTCGTACGGAATAGGTTCTTCCTCCTAACCTTTCAATAATTTTACATTTACACCATTTATCAGCACGTTGCCGAAAATCCCGAGCCCAAACAAAATCGTTAGCTTTGAAACTTTCCGTTCTTTTACCTTTCGCATGATGTTTCTGTGACTCTTGATTTTTGATAACATTTTGATATACTGAGGGCATTAATAAATCAAATTTACAGCGCAACTTACGTCCCATTAATAATTTCGCTGGCGTTTCCCCTGTCGTGGTATGTGGAGTGTTACGATAGTGAAATAAAAATCGATTAATGATCAAATTGCAATCAACATTTTTATCATCTTGGGTAGCTTTCAAAATCGCCTTTTTTAATATTTTAACCGCGCTTTCTCCTTGCCCGTTGGTCGAAGGGTGATAAGGGGCACCAGTACTATGTTCAACACCACTGGCCCTAAGAAAATTTTGAAAGGATTCCGACATAAAGGTAGTAGCATTGTCTGTACAAAGCTGACGGGGTAATCCGAACCTACCAAAAAGATCTCTACAAATCTTAATCGTGGTGTTAGCTGTTATGTCCTTTACCACAAAACATTCTAACCACTTGGAAGTCGCATCTTCAATCACTAAAAAGTTTTTACCGAACAGTGGGCCGAAAAAATCCGCATGCAATCTGGTCCATGGTTCTTTTGGCCAGGTCCACGTAATTAAAGAGGATTTTGGAGGGTTATCCCCATGCAATGCACAAGCTTTGCAAGATTTTGCCTTTAACTCAATTTGACTATCCATACTTGGCCACCAAAAGTAGGAGCGCGCAAGTGACTTCGTTTTAACAATCCCCATGTGTGAAGAATGTAATTCTTTTAAAATATCCTCTCTGTATTTATTTGGTATAATTAACCTATAACCCCACAATAAACATTGCTGTTCTAAGAATATTTCATTTTTTCTTACAAAAAATGGAGATAAGTCTTTACAAGGACATCGATCAGGTCAACCGTTTTGAACATAAAAAATAACCTTGCTCAAAATAGGATCCACTGCTGCAGCCATCCTGACCTTTTTAAAATCAATTGGATAATTTGATTCTTCAATATAATCTATATATGAAATCTTGCAATGTTCATCTTCTTGTTCATAACAATTTATAGGCAATCTCGACAAAAAATCTGCTGTATTGTTAGAAGAATTAATATATTTTATTTCGTATTCAAACCCTGATAAAATGTATGCCCACCTCTGAAGTCTATTTGCTGCTAAAATAGGGATACCTTTTTTGTTACCAAAAATTGTTAGTAGAGGCTTATGGTCAGTAACAAGCAAACATTTTTTACCAAGAAGATATTGAAAAAGTTTTTTCAATCCAAAAATGAATGCCGCAGCTTCTTTTTCAATTTGCGAATAATTTAATTCGGCAGAGTTTAGTAATCTTGACGCAAATGCTATCGGTTTTTCAACCTGATTTTCAAAAATATGACTTATACTAGCCCCAAGAGCAAATTGTGATGCATCCACAACAAGTTTGACCGGTTTATCTTGATTGAAATGTGTCAAAACTGGAGCCGTTACCAACAGTCTTTTCCCACTTTCAAATGCCTCTAAACATTCTTTTGTCCACTTCCATTTTACATCCTTTTTTAATAATGAGTAAAGTGGTTTTAGAATATTAGAAATATTAGGTAAAAATTTACAATAAAAATTCAACATACCCAAGAACGATTTCAACTCCGTAACAGTAGTAGGGGTAGGTATATTTTTTATTGCTACAATTCTATCGTCCGATGTGTGCAGCCCTTCCTTATCAATGACATGGCCCAAATATTTCACTGAAGGTTGAAATAAAGCACATTTTTCTTGCTTGACTTTTAGACCACATTCCTGTAACTTCCTGAAAACCTGATCCAAACGCTCAAAATGTTCTTCATCGTTCCTTCCCGTTACTAAAATGTCGTCTAAGAAAGACACTACACCAGGCATATTTTGAAAAATTTGTTCCATAATATTCTGAAAAATTTAGGGAGCACTAGTTATCCCGTATGGTAAACGAGTATAAGAAAAAAGTCCCTTATGAGTAGTTATAGATACTAATTTTTGAGATTCTGGGGTCAGAACTGATTGTTGGTATGCCTCAGATAAATCTATTTTGGAAAATGTTTTACCTCCTTCTAATTGTGAAAATAAATATTCGATTCTAGGCAAGGGAAACCGCTGAATATTTAAATTAGGATTTAGGGTTACCTTAAAATCGCCACAAATTCTTAAATTTCCATTCGATTTCATGATTGGTACAATGGGCGTGGCCCATTCTGAAAACTCAGTTGGAATCAACACTCCAATTTCAACTAATCTATTTATTTCCTTTTCAATTTTCGGTTTCAAAGCAAACGGTACTGGACGTGCTTTACAAAATTTCGGTACAGACCCTTCTTTTACCGTTAAATTTATTGGAAATTTATTGAAGGTTCCTAATTTATTATCAAAAATTTCGTAATATTTGTTCTTAAACCATTTAATTTTTTCAGAAATTTCATTTAGCTTTATATGGTTGTGTTCAGATGTGGCTGAAGTTAGCTTTAGATTTAAATCCGATTCTTTCGATTTTACAGTTGACCAGATGAATAATGCTCATAATGATAGTTTCTCGAAATATGTCTACTTCACAATGAATTTTGGAGGAAGAAATGCATGATGATATCACGCATATTGGAATTCACATCAAAGATTACACTAAAAGGGCGAATCACTACCCGTAAAAGGTATACCTTCAAAAAAGAGTTTCGGACACCGTTTCGAGCAATACTTGGATTTAAAACACAAAATAATGCAAAATGACAGCTTTAGTAAAAATTGAGAGGTAATCAGGCTGCCTAAAGCTGGAAAGGGTGGTCTCACCCCCATTGCTACAAGCAATGACGATTTCTACTGATAATTGATATATCTCCACCAAAAACATGAAGAGATTGGCAGAAATTTCATTTGTCAAATGATGGAAAAAAAATTATGTATAGATGGCACATGGAAATTTATAATAGTTAATAGACTGGAACGAGGTTCAACCCCTAATATAAAATTTCTGCCCAGGTCAATTTCTGACGAGAAAATCGAAATCCACGAAAATCTATTATAAGAACATATAGGAATCAACACTAATATCATGAAAATAAATACCATTCATATTGATTAATAATAAGAGGGTGGTCTCGCCCTCATTTTGTCAATATATATAAATTTATGTTTGTCAAAATCTA
The DNA here is from genome assembly GCF_025532065.1 of Leptinotarsa decemlineata. Taxonomy (NCBI): domain Eukaryota; kingdom Metazoa; phylum Arthropoda; class Insecta; order Coleoptera; family Chrysomelidae; genus Leptinotarsa; species Leptinotarsa decemlineata. The sequence goes on from NW_027412534.1 coordinate 702,319, forward strand.
AACGAGATCGGGAAAATTTTCAGTACTCAAATGATTCAGTATAAGCCTCTCGATGAAATGCATATAGGGATTCATATCAAAGATCAGAACATAAGGGCAAGTCGGCACCCCCACAGAAATATATTTGAAAAAGCGTTCGGCAAGAACCTGTTGAGATCGACTAGAATCGGAAAAAGAAAAGTAGTGAGAATAAGCCTAACTAAAATATTGAATAGTCACTATTCAGCCTTAAGCAAAAGAAACAGGGTAAAATCACCCCTATTGTCTCCGATATTTAACGCCTCTCCACCCAAAACCCTGACGAGATCGGTGAAAACTAAATATGTCAAGTGATGAACAATAATACTCTGAATAGATTCCATATGTAGATTTATGAAAGTTAATAGACTGCAAGGGGGAGTCAACCCCTAATATTAAAATTGTTCCTGAGGCAGTTTCTCGCAATATGTAGATCAACGAAAATCTACAATGAGAACATATGGAAAACATTCCCAATATTATGAAAATAAATATTATCTATATTAATTGATAATGAATAGGGTAGACCCGCCCTTATTATGTCAATATATATATATAAATTTCTGTTTGTCAAAAACTGAACGAGATCGGAAAAATTTTCTGTACTCAAATAATTTAGTATAACCCTCTCGATGAAATGCATATAGGGATTCATATCAAAGATCAGGACACAAGGGCAAGTCGGCACCCCCACAGAAATATATTTGAAAAAGCGTTCGGCAAGAACCTGATGAGATCGACTAGAATCGGAAAGAGAAAAGTAGTGAGAATGAGCCTTACTAAAATATCAAATAGTCACTACTCAGGCTTGAGCAAAATAAAAAGGGTAAACTCACCCCTATTTTTTCCGATTCTTAACGCCTCTCCACCAAAAACCTGACGAGATCGGTGAAAACTAAATATATCAAGTGATGAACAATGTTACTCTGAATAGATTCCACTTGGAGATTTATGAAAGTTAATAGACTGCAAGGGGGATTCAGCCCCTAATATTAAAATTGTGCCGGAGGCAGTTTCTCGCGAGAATATGTAGATCAGGGAAAATCTACAATAAGAACATATGGAGAACATACGCAGTATCATGAAAATAAATATCATCTACATTATTTAATAGGACTAGGGTGGTTCCGCCCTTATTATGTCAATATATATGAATTTTCGTTTGTTTAAAATTGAACGAGATCGGAAAAATTTTCTGTACTCAAATGATTCAGTATAACCCTCTCGATGAAATGCATATAGGGATTCATAACAAAGATCAGGACATAAGGGCAAGTCGGCACCCCCACAGAAATATATTTGAAAAAGCGTTCGGCAAGAACCTGTTGAAATCGACTAGAATCGGAAATAGAAAAGTAGTGACAATGAGCCTAACTGAAATATTGAATAGTCACTATTCAGCCTTAAGTAAAATAAACAGGGTAAAATCACCCCTATTGTCTCCGATATTTAACGCCTCTCCACCCAAAACCCTGACGAGATCGGTGAAAACTAAATATGTCAAGTGATGAACAATAATACTCTGAATAGATTCCATATGTAGATTTATGAAAGTTAATAGACTGCAAGGGGGAGTCAACCCCTAATATTAAAATTGTTCCTGAGGCAGTTTCTCGCAATATGTAGATCAACGAAAATCTACAATAAGAACATATGGAAAACATTTCCAATATTATGAAAATGAATATTATCTATATTAATTGATAATGAATAGGGTAGTCCCGCCCTTATTAGGTCAATATATATAAATTTTTGTTTGTCAAAAACTGAACGAAATCGGAAAAATTTTCTGTACTCAAATGATTTAGTATAACCCTCTCGATGAAATGCATATAAGGATTCATATCAAAGATCAGGACATAAGGGCAAGTCGGCACCCCCACAGAAATATATTTGAAAAAGCGTTCGGCAAGAACCTGATGAGTTCGACTAGAATCGGAAATAGAAAAGAAGTGAGAATGAGCCTTACGAAAATATCAAATAGTCACTACTCAGGCTTAAGCAAAATAAAAAGGGTAAACTCACCCCTATTTTCTCCGATACTTAACGCCTCTCCACCAAAAACCTGACGAGATCGGTAAAAACTGAATATGTCTAGTGATGAACAATGTTACTCTGAATAGATTCCACTTGGAGATTTATGAAAGTTAATAGACTGCAAGGGGGATTCAGCCCCTAATATTAAAATTGTGCCGGAGGCAGTTTCTCGCGAGAATATGTAGATCAAGGAAAATCTACAATAAGAACACATGGAAAACATACGCAGTATCATGAAAATAAATATCATCTACATTATGTAATAGGACTAGGGTGGTCCCGCCCTTATTATGTCAATATATATAAATTTTCGTTTGTTTAAAATTGAACGAGATCGGAAAAATTTCCAGTACTCAAATGATTCAGTATAACCCTCTCGATGAAATGCATATAGGGATTCATAACAAAGATCAGGACATAAGGGCGAGTCGGCACCCCCACAGAAATATATTTGAAAAAGTGTTCGGCAAGAACCTGTTGAGATCGACTAGAATCGGAAACAGAGAAGTAGTGAGAATGAGCCTTACTAAAATATCAAATAGTCACTACTCAGGCTCATGCAAAATTAAAAGGGTAAACTCACCCCTATTGTCTCCGATATTTAACGCCTCTCCACCCAAAAACCTGACGAGATCGGTGAAAACTCAATATGTCAAGTGATGAACAATAATACTCTGAATAGATTCCATATGGAGATTTATAAAAGTTGATAGACTGCACGGGGGATTCAAACCCTAATATTGAATTTGTGCCTGAGGCCGTTTCTTGTGAGAATATGTAGATCAATGAAAATCTACGATAAAAACATGTGGAAAGCAACCCCAATATCATGAAAATAAATATCATCCATATTGTTTAAAAATGAAAAGGGTTGTGTTGCCCTTATTGTGTCAATGTATAAATTTCGGTTTGTCTAAAATTGAACAAGATCGGAAAAATTTTCAGTACTTATATTTATATTGAAGATCATTCCATACGGTTTAGACTTGAATCTAAAATAGAAAAGTAGGAAGAAAAACCCTTACTGAAATATTGAATAGTTCCTATGCAGCTTTAAACAAAACAAAAAAGGTGATCTCACCCCCAATCGTCCAGATAATTAACCTATCTGCGCCAAAAACCTGACGAGATCGGTGATAATTCCATATGTCAAATAATAATGAATAATGTTTTCTTGAATAGATTCCACACAGAGATTCATGAAAGGTAATATACTGAAAGGGGGAGTCAACCCCTATCATAAAGTTTGTGCCTAAGACAGTTTCTCGCGAGAAGATCTAGATCAATGAAAATCTAAAAAAAGAAGTTGAGGAAAACGACACTCACATTATGAAAATGAATACCATACATATTGAATAATAATAAAAAGAGTGTTTTTGTTATCAATATATCATCATATATACATTTATTATAACCTTCCTGATAACATGAATATAAGGAATTCAATCAAAGATCGACCTATAATAGTGAGGTGACACCCTTGGTAGAAATATATAAACAGTTTGCATGGGAATCTCATTGAAAAACTGAATAGTATTCAGAGTGAATCTACCTCTATTGTCCCAATTAATCAACGTATCTCTACCAAAAACTAATTGTGGTCATCAAAAATTCCCTGTGTTGAATAATGAATAATAGGCATTTCTCTAGATAGAATCCACTTAGAGATTTTAGTCAGTTGAACCAGTTACTAGACTCAAAGGGGATTTTAACCCCTAATAGAAAAAAATTCTAAGGCGGTTTTTCATGAGAAGATCCCGGTCGACATGAATCTTATGTATGAAAATATGGAATACAACAATGTTGGTCATTAATGAGAAGGGCGACTCCACTTCTCATGCGATAATGAAATTGTCACTTCTCAAATTATTCATAATAACCCACACGTGATGAAAAAGTGGATAGTATTTAGTCCAAATGCAAATAAAGAAAATGAATACTCCGAAATACTCATCTCTCCAAACTTTCCTATACAGGAAGATCTGGCAACGCCAAACGCAAAACATCTCCTTCCCTGGCTATTACCACAACGAAAATTGAAAATAGAAAGGGTGAAATTACTATTATTGCTCCTGGTATTGTATGTAACTTCCACAAAAACAAAACGAGATCGGTGAAAATTTCATATATCAAATGATGAATAGTTTTCCTATAGATAGAGGGCACATAGAGAATTGTGAGAGTGTATGAAATGAAAGGGGTTTCAACCCCGTGAAAAAAATTGTCTAGTATGAATATTCGTGATAAAGTAAGGATGCATAGAAATCTGAAATATGAAGGGCAATACCAACCTCATGAAAATCAATAATCATTCAATAGAAATAGAATTGACCGATACTTGATGAAAATTCATAAATGCACTGAAAAACAATATTGAAATCAATATTGTAATATTTCTCACTTCATGTTCATGTCGACTGATAAGCATTTATTTGTGAAAATTAAAATAGAGCATCAAACATTTTATACTTAAAAAATCCGAAAGAGGTTCTAATTTGATACAGCCCTTTCCATCCGAAATTTGAAAGTACATAAGGGGTATGATAGTTTTCCACTCGAGTGAATTTTCTATCCATACTCGTACTCATTAATATATTACGTTGTATAGTGTTCTTGTGAGTGATATGTATTTCGATGTCATTACGAATATTTGTAATACTAACTGAAAAGTGATTTCTTAATGCTAATGTATTCGAAGTATCTTCTTGTTTCGGACTGGCCTTTTACAGTTTCGATCTGAAAGAAATTTATGTACATGACCTATACACATACCTTCGTAGATTTTTTACTCTTGTTAACTTACTCATTTCTTCGGAATGTATCTCTCCTGAAACTAGTTCGTTTCCAATTGTTCCAAATGTTATTGTCATTATAGCTTAGGAATTGTTTAGGTCACGTGTTAGGAATCACACGTTTAAAGGTAAGACCTCGTTAATCATTAGATCGCACAACAAGTTTTCACATCTAAGGGTAGTCGTTCGTAAGGGTGCGACAGCTGGTTAACGAAAAAACAATTTTTTTTTGTAACAGATTATGAAAAATTGTGGTAAGTAATTGAGCATTTTTAAAATAAGAGTTGAGCAAGATCATAACATTTTTTTTTGTTTTCATTCTTAATGTGAATATTTTATTAATTCATCAAAGACCATGTCAAGCGTATAGTCAACAGGATAGTCTGATTCATCGAGGTCTTCCATTTCATTGACAATTCTATATTTCTCAATATAGTTGATTGACTCATCATCGGAAATACCATACACAAGTCGGAAAAGAAGCTTATTAGCGAACGGTACTAGTACGTAAACTATGTATTCCAAATCGTGAAAATCCAACTCTATTTGGATAATATGAGCTATCCATATACTCATTTGTAAACTGATAAATGCAGTTGTATAATCCCATTTGAGATGCTTACGACAATCAATTGTGTCTCGGAATCTGCGACTCTCTTCATTTATTTCCCGTGTACTGATAACATGTACAAAAGTAGTTTGGTACGTCCAAACGAATTGTCTCAACTCTGGCTCCGCCATGATAATCTTCTTAGACTTTTCGGAGGTTTGGAAAGGGTTTCTTTGGATTCGACAAAACTGGCAGAAGAAACTGAAATTTATGTCACTGGCTTTGTCAAACGATATAACATCATTTAGGAGGCCAGTTGATTTAGCACATTCATCGAAATGTACCCACCTCTTGCAATTGTCGCATTTAATGAAACTTCTTTCTCTATCTATACCACAAACTTGACATATTTCTGATACATCCTCAGAAGCCATCAAAATTACTCGTTGAAGAGATTTTCGGAATTGCTCAGGATCAAAATTTGAGTTAGTCTCAAAATAGTTTTTAACGGCAGAAATTGTCCTGCATTGTGAGAAAACATAAATGTAAAATAGAACATAGACACCGCAGTTATAAGAATCACGTTGTTTTGGTAAGTTAGAAGGGCTTAGCTGTAGTTTCCATTCCATTGATTCGTTTCGTTGCTGAAAAAATTTATTCATTTTGTTTAAAATAAACTGATCGTGGTTAGAATGACCCGGGTCAAAGATATATATATCCTGAAGTTTTATATCTAAAACAACTAATAACCATTGATTTCCTTGATAATTAACAGGTAATATAATGTAATTGAAATCATCTATTGGGTCTACGTATGGTCTGAAATTTCGAACTGTCTGCACCTCCTGCATAATCATTTGAGTGGAAATTGTATCTATATAATATATATCCGGACAATGTGACATCCAGGAGAAGGATATCCCATCTATGCAAAAATCCGTCAACCATTTATGAGTGACACCAATATTGTCAGATAGCTTCATGCCTGAATCATAAAGTGATGGTAATGTTGCAAAATCTGTATTGGCTAATTTAACATTACTGTCTCTATATCTGAAAACTCCTATTACGAATGGTATTTTATTGTCTAATGCTGCCCGAAGATAGTAATCAGTATTGAAAAACAGACCATTCATAAGACATCTTGGATCATGGGTTTCCAATGATTCGTCAGAAAATGAAGATTTCATAACTTTTTGAGATTCAAGTGTTTTCTGTAATTTTTCCAAAATATTTATCAACGTGTTTGATAAGATTTAATTTGGAGTCGAAATATGTTGTTCTTTTTTTTTTTAAAATTTTTTGTTGGCTTCCAAGATTCAACATCTAACGGTCGATCTATCTCTTTCATTTGTTTTTGTTTTAGTTGTCTACTTCTTTTTTCATTACGAAAATTTTTTGGAGTATTCCCTAAGTTACTTTGAGAAGTATACAAATCGAGTTTGATTTTTTGGCGGACTTTCTCGACAAATCTTCCTACTTTCATGTTCATTTCACCCTTTAAAACGTGGTGTTTTAATATTCTGAACCAACCTTCGACATTTGCATTACTGTGTCTTTTCTCTTCTTTAGTTTCTGTCAAAAACGTGTTCATGATACCAGTCCACAGAGGAACAAATGGCATATAATGTTTTAGAATATAACCCAACATAGCTTTATGTACTAGTGGATTATTGTACGAATCGTTTTCAGGTTCATCATCCACGGAATCGATATTTTCCATAGTTTTCTTATGAACCTCGAAAAAATATTGATAAAATGGTGATTCTTTGTATGCACCTCTTACCAATGCATCATCTGACATATCACATTCCATTGTCATGGAATGTAAAGCTTCAATATTTTTCGAAGAATGCCTATTTATAAAATATTTCAACGCTTCTTCTACTTTTTCCGAACTTTTTTGGCTTCCCAGAATGATACACATTTGATTGAAAAAAAAACTCAGTTCTTTCAAGGACGTGGAATCTATAAGAACTGCAATCATCTCCATTATGATTTGTGATATTTCTTTTGTCACCAATTTCTTTTTTAAAATAGAACTCACCATCTTGAGAAAATGTGAGCAACAACATTTTAGAATTATGATAGGGATTGTTTTCTCTCCTTTTGATAATGAATTGAATACAACTTTCAGATATGAAAATAAAGTCATTTCATTCAGTCCCAAACAGACTCCTCCGATATTAGCAAAACTCCAATCACATACAATGACGTCAAATATTGGCCAAGATCTTTGGACTTCTACTGTTACAAATCTCTTGAATTTCACAAAAAAACAAGCAATAGTAGCAGCATCATGCAACGAACTTATCATTTCCGCAATTGGAATAATTTTTCCAGCCTTATTCACAACTAAAGCATAATAATACACCCTACCTGTGTTGATGGCCTTCACAACACTTCCAGTCGCATCAAAATATGCTGTTGCTTTTTGACCTTTGGACACCAAAATATCTAATTGTGATTTACTGTACAAGTATACCAGGGTATCAGTCGATGGCCATTGGATATATTTCATTTTCCCCGGATTTGCGATGGAACGTAAGACTAGATCGAAATAAGGATCTTTGTGTAAATCAGAATCAGATTTACCTTGTGACTTGACTTTTTGATACACTGATAGGGATCGTATGTCTTGCCAGTTACCACGCTGCAATAATTCTTTATCGCTTTTCTCAATATCTTCTTCTCTTTTGTGTAAAGGAGTCTTTTGCAAAAGATCCTTCTTCAGAAGTTTTCGTTGAAAACCTCTCACTTGGTACGAGAATTGTTCAGAACCATGATTCTCTTGCTCTTTATCAAATCTGATGATGGCTCTACAAATATTTATATTCTCTGTTTTATTGAATTCAAAGCGGAATTTTCTGCATCCACGGTGATTGCAAATTGCATATTCTACGAAAACAGGTCCATTAATTTTCCTCCGAAGATGAGTTCCTTTGAAACAGATCACACAAGAAATATCGTAATCCCAAAGATGTTTCCTGATATATTGACGACGCGCTTCTGCATCACGTATAATATACCATCGTACGTAAGCGATCTTCAAATATGCATAGTCAATAGATTTTTGTAAAGTTGTATTATTCATGCATTGATCGAATTTTTGTTGAGGTGCTTTTTCATCAGGTATTTGACTGGACTTGGTAAGTTCATCTGGTTCATCTGTTTTTGTTATTTTATCAAGCCCAGTATCTGTGGAAACGAATTCATTTGATAGTGAATGTTCATACTTTTTCCAACATTTCCAAAGCCGATACCTATTATTGTTGCTCGGTTTCATTTTTAGACTCTTACAAATTGAATGAAATATGTTTGAAGAACTGATGGACCCTCTAAGATCTTCAATGTTTACCTTACCGTCACGTACCAAATTACAGAAAATGTGTGGGGTAACCACTCATATTTTTTATATTTCGGCATCTTAAATTAGAGCGAAATGTAGAATATTCCAGTCCGAAATACTGAAAAATAGATATTATGAACTAATATAATTTCTAGAATAACTTTTCTAAGATATCCAATCTAATTGTGAACCAGTCACACCAAAATCGTAAACCTAATGAGTTAATCAAATTGAAACAAAATCATAAATCCAAATCGTAACCAAAATCGTAATCCAAAATCGTTAGCAAACTTCCAAAATCAAATATCAATAAAGACGCAAGCGACAACTACTGAGCAAAACAGAGCAATTTACCTTTGGCCTAGAGCCGTATTCGATTTATTAGGTGTAAACTGTGAAATTATTCATTCTTACAAGACGAAATTTGTCAAAAAATATCAACTAATCGGGAAATTAGGCCTCCTCAACAAATGAATATTTTTCTGTTACGTATCCAGGGACCATCACCATAATACGATTTGATATTGTTTGGATGAAACTGCATTTGGATGGAAGGACATCTATCAACTGCTCATAATTAATTTCCTAAACTACACCTTACAATTTGATCTCCACAAACTTCATTTTAAAAAAAATATATCACATGTTCCGCTAACATAGTTGCTTCTTCAACAGTGAGTCAAATCATTGTTGAAGAAGCTACTGGGTTAGCGAAACATATCGTGATATATTTTTTCAAATGAAGTTTGTGGAAATCAAATCGTGAGGTAAAGTTTATGACATCCAGTATAAATCATAACCATGGAATTGAAACAAATAATTTTATTTTTATAATTTAATTTTTTTAATACAATAAATCAGTAATTGTATTGATTTCAATAGGTCATCATGAGGGTTTGCTGGCCAAACTTCGATGCAATGGTTTGACGGATCATTTTTGTGTATGCCTCTCTAGCTTCCTGAAAGAACGTTCCCTGTAAGTAGTCGTTGATGGATATCTCTCGATTACTTTCACCATCAACGCTGGTGTTCCCAATTGTCTCCAACCCTCTTTTTATTGTATATCAACGACTTTGGACAAAACGAAGAATCCAATATATTGCTTTTTCGACGACAGCACACTTGTCTCATCATTCCATTTCAATTCCAAGTCATCAGCTGCGGATACAAATCTTCATCGGTAGCAGGAGGTTGCATATCTTAATGAGGATCTAGAAGTGATTTAAAATTGGGATGAAACTAACCAGTTTTACAAAAACCAAGGCATCCGTTTTCTCCAAAAAGATAAATGTCTCCGCTTTCTGCTTCGATAAGTTCGTTGAGGGTTGAAATGGACATCAATATGTTTTGGCACAATCATGTCGCTGGAATTGTGAAGGCTGCTTTTCAAAAGCTTGGAACACTGTTCCAAACCAGAAAACTGTACACACCTCAGCAACTTTTGAAGCTTTATAAACAGGTTCTGGCCAAATTTCATCACTCACCCTTATGTACTGATCTTTAATATAAATCACTATATGCATGTTATCGAGAGTTATATAGAATCATTCGGGTACTGAGATTTTTTCGATTTCGTTCAATTTTTGACAAACCGAAATTTACATATAGACACAATAAGGGCGGGACCAACTTTCTAATTATTAATTAATAAAGATGATTATTATTTTCATGATATTGGGGTTGTTTTCCATATGATCTTATTGTAGATTTTTATTCATCTAAATATTCTCGCGAGAACTTGCCTCAGGCACAATTTCAATATTGGGTTTTGAATCCTCCTTGCAAACTATTATCTTTCATAGATCTCCATGTGGAATCTTTTCAGAGTAACATTGTTCATCACTTACATATATAGTTTTTACAGATCTCGTCAGGTTTTTGGTGAAGAGGCGTTAAGAATCGGAAAAAATAGGGGTGAGTTTACCCTTTTTATTTTGCTTAAGCCTGAGTAGTGACTATTTGATATTTTAGTAAGGCTTATTCTCACTACTTCTCTGTTTCCGATTCTAGTCGATCTCAACAGGTTCTTGTCGAACACTTTTTCATATATATTTCTGTGGGGGTGCCGACTTGCATTTATGTCCTGATCTTTGATATGAATCGCTATATGCATTTCATCGAGAGGGTTATACCTACTGAATCATTTGAGTACAGAAAATTTTTCCGATCTCGTTCAGTTTTTGACAAACAGAAATTTATATACATTGACATAATAAGGGCGTGACTACCCTATTCATAATCAATTAATATAGATAATATTCATTTTCATGATATTGGGAATGTTTTCCACCTGTTCTTATTGTAGATTTTCGTTGATCTACATATTGCGAGAAACTGCCTCAGGAACAATTTTAATATTAGGGGTTGAATCCCCCTTGCAGTCTATTACCTTTCATAAATCTACATATGGAATCAATTCAGAGTATTATTGTTCATCACTTGACATATTTAGTTTTCACCGATCTCGTCAGGTTTTTGGGTGGAGAGGCGTTAAATATCGGAGACAATAGGGGTGATTTTACCCTGTTCATTTTGCTTAAGGCTGAATAGTGACTATTCAATATTTTAGTTAGGCTTATTCTCACTACTTTTCTATTTCCGATTCTAGTCGATCTCAACAGGTTCTTGCCGAACGCTTTTTCACATATATTTCTGTGGGGGTGCCGACTTGCCCTTATGTCCTGATCTTTGAAATGAATCCCTATATGCATTTCATCGAGAGGGTTATACTAAATCATTTGAGTACAGAAAATTTTTCCGATCTCGTTCAATTTTAAACAAACGAAAATTCATATATATTGACATAATAAGGGCGGGACCACCCTAGTCCTATTAAATAATGTAGATGATATTTATTTTCATGATACTGCGTATGTTCTCCATATGTTCTTATTGTAGATTTTCCCTGATCTACATATTCTCGCGAGAAACTGCCTCCGGCACAATTTTAATATTAGGGGCTGAATCCCCCTTGCAGTCTATTAACTTTCATAAATCTCCAAGTGGAATCTATTCAGAGTAACATTGTTCATCACTTGATATATTTAGTTTTCACCGATCTCGTCAGGTTTTTGGTGGAGAGGCGTTAAGAATCGGAAAAAATAGGGGTGAGTTTCCCCTTTTTATTTTGCTTAAGCCTGAGTAGTGACTATTTGATATTTTAGTAAGGCTCATTCTCACTACTTTTCTCTTTCCGATTCTAGTCGATCTCAACAGGTTCTTGCCGAACGCTTTTTCAAATATATTTCTGTGGGGGTGCCGACTTGCCCTTATGTCCTGATCTTTGATATGAATCCCTATATGCATTTCATCGAGAGGCTTATACTGAATCATTTGAGTACTGAAAATTTTCCCGATCTCGTTCAGATTTTGACAAACATAAATTTATATATATTGACAAAATGAGGGCGAGACCACCCTCTTATTATTAATCAATATGAATGGTATTTATTTTCATGATATTAGTGTTGATTCCTATATGTTCTTATAATAGATTTTCGTGGATTTCGATTTTCTCGTCAGAAATTGACCTGGGCAGAAATTTTATATTAGGGGTTGAACCTCCTTTCAGTCTATTAACTATTATAAATCTCCATGTGCCATCTATACATAATTTTTTTTTCATCATTTGACAAATGAAATTTCTGCCAATCTCTTCATGTTTTTGGTGGAGATATATCAATTATCAGTAGAAATCGTCATTGCTTGTAGCAATGGGGGTGAGACCACCCTTTCCAGCTTTAGGCAGCCTGATTACCTCTCAATTTTTACTGAAGCTGTCATTTTGCATTATTTTGTGTTTTAAATCCAAGTATTGCTCGAAACGGTGTCCGAAACTCTTTTTTGAAGGTATACCTTTTACGGGTAGTGACTCGCCCTTTTAGTGTAATCTTTGATGTGAATTCCAATATGCGTGATATCATCATGCATTTCTACCTCCAAAATTCATTGTGAAGTAGACATATTTCGAGAAACTATCATTATGAGCATTATTCATCTGGTCAACTGTAAAATCGAAAGAATCGGATTTAAATCTAAAGCTAACTTCAGCCACATATCAGTGGTGGGCCACCATTTTTTATGACATAAGTTTTGAGGACAAAATGTTTGTTTTCGAACAATATATTAAAATTAACGTAACCCACTGGTTCAATAGTCAACCCAATATAATCTCTTAAACTTAAATCATTTTTAAACAATGGTATCTGTTTAAAGTATCTTAAATATAAATGTTCAGAGATTGCTGACTGAGCAAATCCAGAATCCGCTTCAAAATTAATTGGAATATTTTCAACCACTAATTTCACATAAGTTGGCTTAACATTATCACATGTGTCGATATTGAAACAATTTAAATTGAAAATTGACTCAGTTTGCAAACTCTGATCTGATAAAATCTTATCAATTTTAGGTTCACTTAAATTTTCATTTTCAATCAAAAAAAGTTGATGAATTTTATTACATAGGGGCGCCAAATGTCCTTTCTTTCCACATTTATGACAATTATTGTTTTTATAAGCACATTCGTTTGACAAATGATTGGTTCGTCCACAAACGTAGCACTTACTTGAGTATTTTTTATTTCGACTCACCCGCTGGTTTCCATTAGCCTTACCAAGTCGACTAGAAGACCCCGGTTCGGGTTGCTTGTGATTGCTTCCCGATTCCTTAAAATTTTTCCTATGATAGCGTTGGTTATAAAAATTTACGGGTTCCGTTTTTATGTTCGTACCAATGGACGCTTCTCTGGAATGATGTTCACTAATTGCTGACTCCTTTGCCAAAGCCAATTTAACCACTAATTTGAACGTTACTGAATCTGCAGTTGCATCCTCTTCAAAAAGTCGATCCATAATTTTAGGATTATTCATCCCAAGAACGAAAATGTCCCTCATAACTAAATTCAATTCAGTCCCAAACTTACAAGTTGTTGCTAAACTTTTAACTCTGGCCTCCCATTCGGCCACACTTTCTTCTAATCCACGTTTTGCGGTGTAAAATTTCAGTCGTTCCGAGAAATATGATTTTACTGGCGAAAAATGTTCTGTTAACAATTCCACCAAATCGTCGTACGTTTTTGCATCCGGTAAATCCGGTACACACAAATTTCTTACAAGTATGTACGCTTCTTCATTTAGCGTATTTAAAAGAATAGCTTTCTTGCGATCCTCATCATTTATTTTGTTCGCCACAAAAAATTGTTTAAGTCTTTCTTTGAACACTGAAAAGTTTAGAGTTTTTCGGGTCGAATGTATTAAGTGATCCGAGCAGTCCCCATGTTTCTGGCATGTTGATATTATGATCAATTGCATTAACGTAACTAATTAGTGCTATATTTCGCGTAAGAACAAAACTCCTCGTCGCCAATGTTATAGACTCGGTCAAGGTCAACTGAATAAAACAAGCAACTGTCTGCTATCGTTGTTATTTTGGTACTACTTTATTGTGTTTCACTCAAATCATTTGAGATATAAAAACTGCAAAGCTTTTTACCTGAACGTATAATACAGGGTGAAACCTACGGGCATATATAAGCGATGGAAGAAAAGACTTTGGCTAAAAGACAGCAGGAGCCTCGCAAGGAAGAGAAGCCGTCACAATCAGTGCTTGCACTTCTCTACATCAGGGGATTTTCGGAGAGCATAAGAAGAATTGGTTCCAAGTACAACATCAGAATTTGATTCAGATCCGGTAACATTATCCGTAGCAGCCTCACGAAATCCAGGCCACCAAACGCGGACTGCGATTCCAAGAATTGCATTTACCGGAAATTTCTATATCGGTGAATATATACGTGTTGTCCAACAACGTATTCAGCCAAGCTAGCGTAGAGATACGCAACATATGGAAACCCATCATCACGCAAAAAATGGCCAACTCCCGCCAAACGGTCGTTTTCCACTGAACCAGTGAAGCGGAAAATGGAAAGCGGGGATAAGTGAAAGTATTCGAACGATCCATAAATAGTCATCTCTCGGAGGAATCAGTCCAGTCATTACCCGAAGACGATCGTAGATACTAACAATCGAAACGTCGTGAACTAACTTGTCTTGGAATCACTTAACTTTTTATTTTTTGTTCAATTGTCCTATTCTTACTTGTATTTTATTTGACTATCATTTCATTTCAGTTTTTTTGCTAAATATAATTGTTATTTTCAGCTATTCTTTTTTAAAATTTTTCAGTTTTTTCAGGGATTTCAAGTCATTTTATATATTAGACGATGGAAGTCCGAACTAGTGAAATTCATTATGAAACATTGTCACATCACACAAAATGGCTGCCTATAACGCATTCATATATAGAATATGAAGCCCGAAACAAAGAACGGGAAGTCATATACCAAATAGCGAACGAAAACGGATACACCCAAAAGACAATAGATAAACTAGAAAACAGAATCAAACAAAAAATACAGAACAAGGATCAAGCCACCCCAACAGACAAAACAACACAACGATGGACAACATTTACGTACGTAGGAAACCAAACCAAAAAACTAACAAACGTCTTCAAACCACTGAACATCAACATCACATACAAGCCATACACGAAGATAACACAAAAAATAAACCACTATGAAAAAGAAGAAGACAAATACCAAAACGGGATATACAGTATACAATGCTCGGACTGCAACAAATTATATATCGGCCAAATCAAGAAAAAACTGATCCAAAAGTACGATAAACACAAAAAGGCATACATAAACCCAATATTATATAAATCAAACCTCATAACACACGCCATACAAAATAAACATAACTTTTCCCCACCAGAGAACATACAACTCATAAAATAAGTCAATAAGGGAAACCGCATGAACATTTGGGAAAACTTAAACATCCATAAATTTAACAGTCAAAAATCACTTATCGAGGAACAAGTACAAATCAAAACACAACAGGACCTAACATTCAGTATATTAAACAAATCAATATACACTCCTAGAAGCAATTAACCTGGAGAAGATTTAACACAAAGAATAGTACCTGATATAATCCAAATCCTGGCAAATTTATCTAAAGCAACAGAAGTACCTGATTTGAGGCATTCGGAATGTATAAAAAGACACAAAACAGGCTAGCACGTTCAGATAGAAGAGTGCCTAGAAGATGACAGCACGACCAGCTGTCGAAAGCGCTCGCAGATAATCAAATGGAAGTCATAGAACTTCAAATCCTTTTTGTAACTCACATTAATAGTAAAATACTGAAAATAAAGGAAAAAATAGATGCATCATCCAAAAATATATATATATAGAACTATACAAATAGTGGGGCTTAGCGGCAAATAAAAGAGTACTCTTTAAAGTTTGTCCAAGCTTTCGGAAATTTGATAAATTGTCTTTATCATTAGGGATGCTACAAAATTGTGAGTGTATGTAATATTGAGATATAAATGAATGATTAGACTTACAACTTTTTTGAGGATGTTTATCACTACAACCACGGACATATGTCATGTCAACTGTCTGTCAATCCTAACCAAAAAAAACGTTTTGTGAAATTTCGACATGTGACATTATCTTCTATCAAAACAATTTTAAACTGTAACGTTTTGCATCAAATTTTTTATCCAATATTAGACATCCTTTAGCCATTTTTAGAAATGTATTGTATCAATGTTCATCCAACACTTTGTGTCCAATATTTTACGCAACCATCGTATGAAACATCCTTCAGGTACAAACTAAATGTGATAATCTCATTAAAGACCTTTTCATTTCCAAACGAATACTTAGATGGAATTCCGAAAAAGAAATCGACATCATGTACAGGAGTTTTTCCGAAATTATATGCATTACCCGAAATCCACAAACCCATTCTTTCAGTGAGACCTATCATTGCCTTCATGAATAATTCTACTGAACTGTTGGCATCTTTCTTGGCAGACATTATGACAAAAGCATATGATTATGAAAATCCATATTATACAAAAATACTCTTTTGAAGTTTCCTCAAAATTTGATAAAATCCAACTACCTGAAAATTACATGCTGGCAAGTCTGTATGTAGTTTCCTTGTTCAGTAACGTTTATCTTGATATTTGTCTGAGATCCGTTCAAAAAATTTGGTACCGAATTAAAAATTATTGCAATATACATGAAAATGATTTCAAACGCCTCTCATCATTTCTTTTTAATAATATATATTTCTCCTTCAATAACAAAATATACTAATAAATTTTTGGAACTCCAATGGGAGCAAAAATAAGCCCAATTTTGGCTAACTATGTAATGCAGCTACAGCTTTGACCAATGTACATATAGTATCCTGAATACATTGCCCTCAGATAAAATAAATGAAAGATCAAATCTGATGTTACCGTTAGTCAGCAACAGTATTTCTATACTCTTCTAATTGATTCTACAATCACATCTGAATCATGTAGTTTTAATTTTTTAAAGTTAATTAAACACTTTTGCTCATCAAATTTTCTCACAAAAGAAACTGTCAATGCTCGTGTTTCCACGAAATATAATGAATTGGATACAATACTATATGACAAACAGAGAAATGGTTGTAATCTGCAACGGATCGACATCTAAGTCAAAAACGGTAAAACTCGGGGTGCCACAGGGCTATGTTCTAGGACCTCTACTGTTTCTTCTCTGAGTCAATGATCTTCCTCAACATATAAAGGTAGGGGCTACGTCAAAATGTTTGCTGATGATACAATGATAACTATAGTCGGCAATACTGCTGGGAAACTCATCAGCAAATCTGATCAGTTCAGTACCTGGTGCTAAAGAAATAAGCTCATTCTAAATACTTCAAATCGATCAGTGTTAACTTCCACCTCAGAAGAAATATTCCAATAGGTTTACGCTCTAGCTATGATATTAAAACTTCTGAAGAAATAAAATGTTTAGAGATCTGCCTAGACGGCAATCTAAATTGGGATAGGCAGGTGGACTACATATGTGCTAAGTGCAATAGAGCATGTTATGCCATAAAACAGCTGAAATCCTGTTTGGATGAAACTAGCTTACTCAGCATATATTATGCCATGGCCTACCCTCATATAAGTTTGAATATTATGGCTAGGGGCAGAGCTAGGGATTTTTCCAGAGTCTTTATAGCACAGAAACGCATCATAAGGCTAATCTTCAATATGGATTTCCGGAATAGCTGCCGGCCCGTTTTATAGACAAAAACATATTGACAGCCCCTACCATTTACATTCTTAAATATATTCTATTTGTTAAGCAAAACCATAAATTATATGATAAGACTGCTTCAGAACACAGTCATAATACAAGAAATGGTGTTCTTCTAAAATTCCCACAGCATCTCATGACAAGCTATAAAAAATCCCCTCAGTATAATGCCATTATGTGCTTCAATAAGCTGCCAAATGTGTCTTTGAAAAAATCACAAGTGACAAAGTATTTCATGATTGTGTTAAAACTATGGTTTTAAAAAGATGTTATTACAGTTACCAAGAATTTTCAATTGACAATCTCACAAACAATCAAATTCACCATTGACGTGATTTTATTTTGGAATAAATTATGTGAATGGTGTAAAATGTTCATTTAATTTGTGGGCATCTATGCTTATTTGTATATGTGTGTATATGTGTATGTGTACAGGGTCATTCAAAAGTACTTCGACAAACTTCAGGAGGTGATTCCTCACAATATTCTAATATGAATTGTCCAAATAAATAAATGTCCGGAAACGCTTCGTTTCCAAGATACAGGATGTTGAAGTTTTATTTTTATTTTCGTTTTTTCAAATATCTTTTGAAATACTGAACTTAATTAAACGAAACTTGGTAATAGGAGGTTTTTGAGGTGTCTAATTCGAACCTGATGTTCTTATTGCTCTTACTCGTAGGGGGCGCCACCTACACGTATTTTTCTTTTTTTAAAGATTCATAACTTTTTTGGGCGTTCTTCTAGCACATTTTTCAGTAAAAAAATCGATTCCTCTATCATATCTACGTAAATAAGCTACCCTTGTTACTAGTCGCTGTAAGCAAGCGTTTTCTAAATATTTGGACTTGAAAACTTCAAGTCGATTATTTGATAATCGATAAATGTTGAAGTTATTACGAATATTTTGCATTTTTCACAAGAATGCTTTGGAAATGAATTTGACGTTTGTGAGTAGTTTTGGTAATTACATATTTTGTGACAGTTAGACGTTTTGTTGAAGTGTCCGTAAGTATTAGTAGAAAACACTTATTTTGAAAAAATGGATTATTTAAACAATAATGCTCATTTAGCCGATATGCATTTCGTTTATGGCCTTGCGGATGGCAATGCGCGCGAAGCAAGACGTATTTACCAGGAGCGATTTCCTAATCGAGTACTGCCTTCAGCTCCAACATTTGCTAGTCTCCACCGTCGTTTGGCAGAAACAGGTAGCTTTGAGAGGGCAGCTGATATTATTGGAAGACCACGAGCAGTCCGAACCCCAGAATTGGAAGAAGCTGTTTTTTTTGAACGCTCTCGAGGAGAATCCAGAAACAAGCACAAGAGTAATTGCTGAAGCTGTCGATTCTACTCAGTCCACAGTTTGGAGAATTATTCACGATCAACAGTTTTATCCATACCATATTCGAAGGGTACAAGCTCTTTTGCCACGAGACTTTCCCCAACGCATTACTATTTGTCAATGGTTTTTGACAAAATTGGCTGGAAATCCCCAATATTTAAGATATGTACTCTTCACGGACGAGGCAAACTTCTCCCGAAATGCTATCACAAACTTTCATAACAACCATGTTTGGGCTCTCGAAAATCCGCACGCAGTTAGTGAAAGGCATTATCAGTATCAATTTTCTGTAAATGTATGGGCGGCAATAATTGATAATTACTTGATAGGTCCTTTCTTTCTTCCGCTGCGACTGAATGGCGCAACTTACAGACACTTTTGAGAAAATTAATTGCCGGGACTACTTCAGAATGTACCATTAGAAATTCTTATCCGCATGTGGTTTATGCATGATGGGGCTCCGGCATATTTTAGCGTTGTAGCCAGGGAATTCCTTGACGAAGTCTATCCAAATCGATGGATTGGTAGGGGTGTAGAAGAACCTAACTAGGCGTGGGCACCAATGTCCCCAGATCTAAACCCGATAGATTTTTATTTTTGGGGACATTTGAAGTCACTAGTTTATAAGACTGCAGTAAACGAGGAAGATTTAAGAAACCGAATAGTAGACGCCTGTGAAACAATAAGAAACACAACAATAATTTTTGAGCGGGTACGAGATTCAATGACTAGAAGACTGACTGCATGTATCTTCGCTGAAGGTGGACACTTCCAACAATTCATTTGAATACAATTCAGTTTCGTTTATTTTAGTTTATTCTACATATTCAAAATTTCCTGAAATAAAATGTTGACATTTCTTGCAAATTTTATTAAAACAAATACTGATTATGCACCCTTGATACAAAAATAACTATTTTTCTTAAGAATGTCATAAAGGAACGTACCCAACAGTAATGACCTCTTCAAACGAGTAAAACGTCGAATTCATTTCCAAAGCATTCTTGTGAAAAATGCAAAATATTCGTAATAACTTCAACATGCATCGATTATCAAATAATCGACTTGAAGTTTTCAAGTCCAAATATTTAGAAAACGCTTGCTTACAGCGACTAGTAACAAGGGTAGCTTATTTACGTAGATATGATAGAGGAATCGATTTTTTTACTGAAAAATGTGGTAGAAGTACGCCCAAAAATTAATCTTTTAAGAAGAAAAAGACGTGTAGGTGGCGCCCCATACGAGTAAGAGCAATAAGAACATCAGGTTTGAATTCGACACCTCAAAAACCTCCTATTACTAAGTTTCGTTCAATTAAGTTCAGTATTTCAAAAGTTATTTGAAAAAAACGTAAATAAAAATGAAACTTCAACATCCTGTATCTTGGAAACGAAGCGTTTCCGGACATTTATTTATTTGGATAATTCATATTAGAATATTGTGAGGAATCACCTCCTGAAGTTTGTCAAAGTACTTTTAAATCACCCTGTATATATGTGTATATGTAAATATATGTATAGAGGTAAATCTGTGCTCAATCTCCTTCTCTTTTTATCTTTACTAGCTTGCAGTACAACTGACTTACTTTATATATCCAAGTGTATAAAAAATGGTAAATAAATATTATTATTATTATCAAATTCCTTTGGAACAAACAAATAAATATATTGACATTCAGTTAAATTTGTGTATGGTCTTCTGATAATAATAGGGTAGAAACTTGAGTGAAACAAATGATCCCAAAGAACAATTCGTTCATGCCAGTCTCAACTCCCATAATTTCCATAATTGAATATCGAATTCTTTCAAGAGCATCATTTCTCGAACTAGGCTGAAGGTAATGACAAACAAGTTTGTCATCGTCCCATCTGCCTGTAAACGAGGTAACCAACAAGTAAATGAATGTAAAACACATATGTTCCGTTTTTCATGCTGTTCTGATAAAGACATCATTATTATTATTTGAAGTAGTAACATTAGCCTGTCCGCTGAGAAAGTGGATTGAGAGAGAAAACAGTTCATTTTCGAAAATATATTATTTTACAAATATATTATATCATATTGAAAAAATGGGTATTAATATGACTCCTTTGTTCCACAAGGAACTTCCATGGCTCCTATATAGTCATTTCTGAATTTCCTGAGATTTTCACTGTCTTGACAATTGTCCTTGATCATTTCGGTGAAACACTTGGACGCCGGAAGAAATTTGCTGTAAAAAAGAAGATAATTTCAACCAGAGGAATGAAGTGAAAAATTTCTCAATTTAGGGTTAGAATTTTTTTGATATTTTAAAAATTATTTTCAGTTCTTCTGGAACACATTATCATATACGTGAAAGTGAAAGAAAGAAAATAATTGAAAAAATAAATATAGTTTCAAAAAACTAAAAAACACGCTTTCAAAGAACATCGAACTAACAAGTTGAAAATATGTTTTTCAAAAATCAGGTTAAAACAATAACGAACGAAAAATACTAGTGTTCATGTGAAAAAAGCGACGGGCGCTTAATATATAAAAAATATGGTACAAACCACCCACGTTTTTTTCACAATAATAGCAGTACTTTTCGTTCGTTATTGTTTTAAGCTTATCAAAAAAAAATCAACTATTTAGTTTGATGTTCTTCAAAAGCGTGTTTTTTAGTTCTTAGTCCGTGTTAGGAATCACACATTAAAAGTTAAGACCTCGTTAATATTTAGCTCGCACATGTTTCGATTTCTGAGGGTTGTCGTTCGTAGAGGTGCGACAACTATATTTATTTTTCATTTTTCAGTTTCGTAGGCTATAAAAGCGTGTTTTTCAGTCTTTCCGAACTATATTTATTTTATCCAAACTCTGGGATCAATCAGCCGTATATTGTTTAGAAAAATGACTATTGATATTTTCCGATTCCGGAGAGGGAGCCTGAAAAACAGCTACCAAGCCCAAAAAAGGAAGCAGGCGCGCGTGTTAATAAAAGAAATACTTTTTTCAAATGAACAAATACAAACAAACAAACATACATACATACGGGTGAAGCTGAAAAAAGCGTGATAAAATAATGATAAAAATATACTTTTTTCAAATGAAGAAATACATGTAAAGTGAGTTCCAATTATATCAAGGAGGTTACCTACAGCACCATCTACCCGCGAATAGATCAAGCAATAATGTTGATAATTCTGGAGTTACAAACAAATAAACAAACAAATATACATACATACAGGAGAAGCTAATAAAAGCGTGTTAAATAAAACAAAAAAAAAGCGGGCAAAATTCGACGCGTTTAATAGGTAGTGTCGTTTTAAAATTTCTATTCAAGTGATTTTGTCGAATGAAAACGTAACAATGCGAATAACATGGAGAAGACATTCATACTTTTGGAAATGCCGTCTATTACATTCTGTGAAGACGACATTTGTATTTTCAAATGTTTAAGACTGCGGTTGAATCATGGTCGTTGATAAAATTAAAAGACAGCTGGAATTAAACTTACTCGCAAAAAGACCTTTTTGAAGATGGGATTCTTGCGGTATCATGAGTTTGCGCAGCTGTATCTGTCAAACATTGCATGTATTTCCTTTGGGCATTTGAATTCTGGATGGAACGAATACATGAGGGCAGGTCAACTGAAACAGAAAAAAAGTAATGATAGATATTAAAATAAATTGATATATATATAGCCGTTACTACGTGGTAGGAAATCATAATGAAGAGAAAAGAATTGAAACTTCCAATTGGAAATTATAAAACAACGATAGAAATAAAAACAACAATAAAAATTAGTTGGCGCTCTGGGGCGACTTCATTGATTCCAGTGGCGCATTTGCTTTTTCAGCTGCAGGAAAACCCGGAAAAACCTGCAGCACCACATCATCTGAAGATCTTGTTTAACCAATGTCCTCTTTCTCATGAAACAAAATGTAGGATGTTCCCAGAGGCTCCAATAGATTCAATACATCGCCAGAACACTTCGTGACACGACTATCGTCAAACTTAAACCAGTCCGTTTCGTCTTTGACCAATGTCTAATAATGACCAAATTCAACGCCAGAACCACATCAGTGAACAATGACTGCATGAATATTATAATAGTGGTCTGCTAGATTGAAATGTTCATCTATTTCGCACCTTCCAAAGAGTTTCTTGCTTCCGTCAGAGGTTGAGTCTTGTTTGAAAATCATCAGTGTTATTATTAGATTGACTGGTGCCTCAGCTATACTCGTTTTCTTATAATAGTCAGGTAGTTTGGCGCATGGTTGACAATTCAGTTGATACAGTTCCATTTTCAGATGATTTAACAATAAGCTTTGCACAAACTGGTTATCAGTCATAACAGGAAACGCTAACTGAAGTTTCAGAAAATCACATACGTTTTTACTACCTCTTGAATATTTACTACAAAGTAAACAAGTGAGGGTATTTCCAGCAAAAGATCTACAAACACAAGACGAGATAGACTGTACGGAATCATTCAATCCAGAAAAGCCAGGAGTATTGGTTATGCTATTTTTTTGCTCACGAAGAGTTGATAGAAAATAATGGTTTCGAGCTAAATTATTTGGAAGCGATGAGAGTTGATGAACTTGAGGAAAAAATCTTCGATTGAACAATGTCACATGATGTACTTGTAATGTACTGTTTGGAACCTTTGGTGTAGTAATGAATATTACTGGAGTTTTTTCCCAACACCAAATTGTTATTTTTACACCTCGACACGTGTTTCGATCACCAAGTGATCATCTTCAAGAAGAAGATAAAACTGTTTTATCTTCTTCTTGAAGATGATCACTTGGTGATCGAAACACGTGTCGAGGTGTAAAAATAACGATTTGGTGTTGGGAAAAAACTCCAGTAATATTAATGTCACATGATGAATGAACGAAAAATCGTCAATGCCAACTTACGTCTCATTATATCGAAGTCATCGTACATGAAAGTAACAACAGACTTAGCTAGATCCAGAATGAATTCTGGGAAATATTTTTGATCCTCGGCTAAACAGTTTCTTGTTTTTCTTATAGCCTCTCTGCTGCACTCTTCTAAATTGGCGAGGAATTCAGCTTTGGGAGTAATGAATATCGTTTTTCTACCAGCACATCGTTTCATTTGGCTATATGTAGTCTGAAAAAAGTTGAGGTATATAAAATGCTCTGAGTGAATTGAATGTATGTCAATTTATGATATATCCATAGTTACATTTGCTGATTCATAGAGCTGTTGATTCTCCAAAATGAGAAAGAAACAATCGACAACTAAATCCTTGATGAAATTTATGGAAAGTATTGAATCAAAATTACTTACAATTGAGTGTTTATGAAGTATTGAACTAAAAAAAAAAACTAATAAATAGAGTTTATTCTTTGATTTTCATTATAAGGGTTTTACAAAAACCGCTATAACAAAAAACACTATAAGGGTTTTTGTAAAACCCTCATAGTGAAAATCATAGAATAAACTCTATTAGTTTTTTGAATATCGATTTTCATCAAGTATCGGCCAGTTCTATTCAAGTATTGAACTAGTTGATTTTTTGGTAATCAAATGAACGGCATGTTGTTGTTTCAAAAAAATCATTTCTAATCTTCTTTCTTTTTTATTCAAACAAAAGAACGACATCACACCAAAATATTTCACTTACATTCACAAGGGTGGTTTGAAAAGTTTCCAACATAGTATCTGTTAACCTCTACACTGGTCTTTCTCAAAGTGGGCGATAACGCCCCCTTGTGGAAGCTGGAGGCCTATAAGGGGGCAGTAAAGGACACAGAGAAGATTGGGGGGCATTGGAGCGGTTTAGGGGGGTGATGGCTAATTTTAAAATGTTTTTTTGCTTTTAACACAAACTTTACCGCTCCTTTACGCTTAACGCGCATTTCCTCGTGTAACGCCTTCTAGGGGACTAGACAGTATTTCCTGTCCGATAGTTGTCAAACTGTACAATAGATGGCAGTAAGCTTCAATGCGAAGCGAGAAGTTTCTAGTCTCCATTCTCGAGAGTACTAGGCCCGCCCGCTGCCTCATAAAAAAGCGCGTACGCCATCCAGCCAGTAATGTCATTCGACGATATTATGAAAACAAGTGGATTGAGTTAGCGACTAGCTAGGTAAAGTTCTGTACGTGCGTTAGTGAATACAGTGAGTGATGTCATTAGCAAGTTTTTAATACTCCATTCTTTACTCCGGCATTTTTGAAGACAAAATTATGTCGGAAGCAAAAAAGAAGAAACGGCAGTATAGCGCGAAATATATAAAATATGTTTTTATTGGAAATCCCACAAATCCATCTTCGCCTATGTGCCTTCTTTGTCAAAAAACATGAAGTGATGAAACCCTCAAGGCTACAAGATCATTTGAATAAAAAGCATTCAGATAAAAAAGACAAAAGTATGACTTATTATCAATAACTGAAAAAGAGACTGAACTGAAAAAGCGACACTCAGCTCAGCCAGCTGTGCCAAAACTTTTTTCTGCGGCTTCTAAGCAAGACGACGACGTACTCCGAGTTTCCTACAATATCTCCTTGCTAACTGCTCGGACAAGTAAAACCCTCACACTATTGGAGAGGATTTATTTTTACCGGCAATAACAAAGGTAATAAATCTGCCGCTCCATAAACCAGCGGCAGATATCCGAAAAATTCCTTTGAGCATTAGTTCCGTGCAAAGACGAATTGATGAGATGGCTGAAAACATTGAAGAGTCATTGTGCAATCATCTGAAGACTTCTAAATTCTCAGTCCAGTTAGATGAGTCCACTTTAACAATCAATGGGGCATTGTTGTTGTCATACGTGAGGTTTATTAAAAATGAGAAAATATATCAAGAACTACTATTTCCAAGAAATTTAGAGAGTGATACAAAAGGAGAAACCATATATAATACACTGGAAAATGTTTGTGATGAGAAAGAAATTCCATTGAAGAATATTATATCAGCTGCTACGGATGGCGCTCTGGCTATGACAGGACGTCACAAAGGCTTCATAGCGTACTCAAAATGACAGATTATTTGCTTTGTGTTGCTAATGATGAAGATTTCAACCGATTGCTATTTCACACAGAAGTGCGTTGGTTATTAAGAGGTAACTGTCTGACTCGAAGTGGGCGGTAGACAAAATAATTTTGAGAACCTCTGACTCGTACACACTTCTCCCAGCGATGTTCCATCTCTGTAACCTGTCCAAATAGTATTTGGGGTTTTTCTCTGCAGAATAATTTCCTCTTCATTTGACGAAAATCTCTGTCCTCTGAGTGCAATTTTCAGATGAGGGGAACAAAAAGAAGTCGCTTGGGGATAGATCTGGTAAGTAAGGCGGATGGTCAAGCAGTTCTGACCGGAACTCGTGGACTTCTGCCATGACAACCACTGAGGTGTAAGACAGTGCGTTGTCTTGATGAAACAGAATTTTCTTGTTCTGAAAATGTGGCCGTTGTTTTGCAAGTTCTACCACCAGCTTGTCAAGTAATGATGTGTTGTATGCTGCTGTGATTTGGTTTTCCCCTTTGAAGATAATCGATTGAAATAACTCAATGATTATTCAAAAACTAGTCGTCATCAGTTTTCCAGCCAAAAAATTAGTTTTTGTTTTTCTCCTTTACAGTCCACTGTTTGGACTGTATATTTGTTTCGGGCGTATAATGATGTATCCGAATTTCATCTACAGAAATGTTCATTCGAATACGAATATATAAATGGAAATTTGAATAAATTAAATATATTCTTATCGAAAAATTGGATCACTTCATGAAGATGGCGATTATAATAATATGTGGTTCTTTTGAAAGTTCTCAAAAATATATCTCATATATCTCTAATCATTGAGGGCTGTGTTTTGACTTTACTGAATTGAACGGTCAGAGAAATAGTTGAGAATAGGTAAAATAACTGAAACATCTAGTGCTTTCTTTACCGAAGTTTTCATTATTACAGAATCAAGATATTGCGTCAATGCTCGCATTGACGAGCAAAAGAAACACATACAGCGAGGAGAAACCAGCCAATCAGGAATAGCAGAGCACGTTTGAACTCATCAACATAACATCAAGTGGGCTCAAGCTAAAATCATTCACAAGGTGGAACACTGGTTAAGGAGGAAATTCAAAGAAGCCGCATATATGTTGACCAACAACGCAATTAGCCAAGCTAGGGTAGAGATACGCAACATATGGAAACCTCTCATCAAGCGGAACACGACCAAATCCCGCCAAACGATCAGCTTCCGCTAAAACCGATGAGCCGGAGAGAAGAAAGAGGGGGTAGGTGAAAGCACTTGAATGACGCATGAATAATCAGATCTCGGACGAATAAGTCTAGCACCGAAGCGATTTTCTTAGACGTCTTCAACGCGTTTGACAGAATCTGGCATGATGGACTTCTGGCCAAAATGATCAACTTTGGCTACACGAAACCAATGGTAAGATTAATCGAGTATTTTCTAGCTGACAGGCCGCTGCAGAGTAGGACAAGAACTCTCAACGATGCGATTAATGGAAGTAGAGGTCCCATAAGGTGCAGTCCTTTCGCCATACCTTTTCTAGGTATACGCAACAGACGTGCCCAAGCCAGAGAACAACTTTAACAAGTTGGCACTCTATGCGGGCGACATAGCTCTGCTGGCGAGATCAACAAGCCAAGCGCACGTCACTAGATACTTGCAGCAACAGGCAGATAGATTAGAGGAATGGGTCAACCTATGGAAGATCAGTATAAACCCTGACAAGCGTCAGGCAATACTGTTCACCCGGAGGAGGGTACATCCGGAAGGAAATGTCATCTTCAACGGACAAGAGATTCCGTGGGCCAAAGAAGCTAGATACTTGGGGGTCAACCTAGACAAAGGATTAACGTTCAGGTCTCACAAACGGTAGAGAATAAGAATGGCGAGATCTGCCCGACAAAACCTATTACCAATAATAGGTCGAAGAAGCAACATGGGACTGAAAGTGAAGCTGCTGATGATGAAGACTGTTATACTACCGACGAAAACGTTTAACTGCGTTGATCATAAAATACTGCTACGAAAGCTCAATATCTTTGGATGTAGAGGGATAACACTACGGTGGTTTGAGTCGCAGTCAGATTGTGAAAACGATTAAATGTTCAAACAGTATTGAAATAAATACTGGTGTACCACAGGGATCGGTTCTCGGTCTCATATTGTTCCTGTTGTATATTAACGATTTGATGAACCTGGAACATTCACTCTTTTCGCTGACGGTACTACTATATTGTGGCATAGTAAAGGTATAGATATACTCAATGAGGCAATAGCTCATGATATACAAAAAATCAAGTCTTGGTGTGATTCTAATCTACTGTCCTTTAATATTTCGAAAACAAATATTATGACTTTCAAATGTTCACTTCAGAATTTATCTGTAGCGAGCGGTATCATTGAGAACAGAGAGTGTACTAAATTTCTGGGGCTGTATATAGAAGGTGGATTGAAATTTGACGCTCACATCAGAAAAATGAAAAGTGAAATTTCCACCGGCTGTTATGCAGTGAGAGTTATTGCTAGAGAACTGGGAGTTTATACTGCAAAAACAGCATATCACGCTTTGGTAGAGTCTCACTTAAGATACGGTATAACTTTTTGGGGTGTGTAGCCTTAATTTGCTGGAGTCTGTATTTGTATCACAGAAGACAGCTATACGATACTTGTGCAAAGCTAAACTTCGTGACTCATGCAGGCAACTGTTTATAGATAAAAAAAATTGACAGTTGTAGCTCTTTTCATTCCGGAAATAGTGTGTTTAATTGAGAAACATCTTGTGAAACTTGAGGTTACCACCGATCTTTATACAACTCGTCAGAGCGTGCAAAAAAATTTAAAATTACCTATTCATTGCAACTCTCTGGTCGAGGACTACGTATTTCACAATGGTGTGAAGATGTATACCCACCTGCCGGGTTACACTAAAGAGATGAATATTGATACCAATCAGTACAGAACAATGATTAACGAAATTTTGAGTAGTAGACCCTATTACAGTTTGATTGAGTTCTATACCGATCATTTTTAACTTAAGCATGTTTTATGTGTATGTATGTTTCAACCATAGTTTGTGGTTTTTTTTATTCAGTGTTTTATACTTAAGTTTACATTATATTTTATCTATATTTTTATATTCGTTTGACATTTATGTATTCTTTTATATTTATTCATTACCTTTGTCAACAATATTTTTTCTTTGGACAATAAAGTATATACAGGCTGATTCATGGTGGATGGCACATTAGACGTTTCTGATGAACCAGACAACGGATCACTTTGAAAATTTAATGGAGGGCATATTCGGACATTTTCTAGCCAACTGAAATATTTTCGACAATGCGGTGTTGCCGCTTCTATTAGAAAGCAGTAGCAACTTTGATTTTTCAAATGGAACACTCTGTATATAATATTATTTTTGGAATCTCCAACAATTGCCCGACAACTTTTCTTGATATTTCCCTATACCTATCTGTTACCGTTTTCGAAATAAAAATTAATTTCAATTTTTTTCTTTGAAAATCATGACTTCTAAAAATGCCGATATCTTTTAGTTAAGAAGTACTATGATATCGAAATTTGGTTTGGAGTTAGGTGATACTTGAACACTTCCCACACGTCAGCCTAATCTCCGTTACTTCAATACAGGGTGGTAAAAAAATACAGTTTTTTCGTTTGCTTGAAAAAGTTGCTGAAATTTGATTATTTTAAATGGAACACCCTGTATATTATTGAAAATTCGGAAAGCTGCTGAAATTTGCTTTCTTTTTATGTATATCATACCTATACCTAACTAGTGAAGTTTCTGACTTATGAACATTTATTTGTGAAAATGTCCCTTCAGAATGGTATTTCCATTCGGTATTTGGTAAGCAGGCCATGATTACTATTTGACAGTAGCGTTGTGACATTCTCCTAATAATATCGACATTTTCGTCACTTCAGAAGTTGCAAATACCTTCAAAACGATGGAACAAAACTATTCAAACGAAGTTCTTATGAATTTGTTTATTATTTTTGGACAGTGTGACAAAATTATCAGCAGAACATGTAGAAAGTTCAATGAAATGTATCTGAATCTACCGCCAATGAACCTCAAGAAATTTATACGAATTCAGAACAATTTCAATATGTTTGGATAAACTTTAAAAAAGCACCAAGAAACTTGAAATTGGAAATATTGATATGAATAATTATAAAAAAGTAAAACAATCATGTGGAATATTTCAAAATATGTTCGAATCGCTAGCCGTTCACTTCCAAGCA
The DNA here is from genome assembly GCF_025532065.1 of Leptinotarsa decemlineata. Classification (NCBI taxonomy): domain Eukaryota; kingdom Metazoa; phylum Arthropoda; class Insecta; order Coleoptera; family Chrysomelidae; genus Leptinotarsa; species Leptinotarsa decemlineata. The sequence goes on from NW_027412534.1 coordinate 732,816, forward strand.
CTTTAAAATGCGGGTGTTGACTGCTTTCGTGGTGGCAGATCTGATTTCATTAGGATCCAAATCTTCAAATGTTTGGGCAATCCTTTCTAACAATTCATCTCTCGAACGCACGGATATTTTGTGAACTTTTTCTTTAAACATTCCCCACAAATAAAAATCTAATGGATTAAGATCGGGTGATCTCGCTGGCCAATTCCATGGTCCCAAGCGCCTCATCCACCGATCGTCAAATAGTCTATCCAGTTCTGCGCTCACTTCTCTTGTGCAATGTGCAGGAGCTCCGTCTAGTTGGTACCAACAGTTTCGATAATCTTCGAGTGGCAGATTATCCACGAAACTGTCTACAGTATTCTCCAAAATATTCAGGTAGCTTCTGGATGTTAATGACTCCTCGTATATCACGTACCTCAATTTGTTGTCCATCAACATGCAGAAGACATTAAAACTAAATTTTTCTTGAAATCCGGCTTCTTTTGTGACGTGAGGATTTTCACTGGACCAATAATGACGATTTTTTCTATTGAAAATCCCTTCTCTCGAAAATTTCGATTCATCAGTCCAAATAATTTTATTTAAAAAAAGTGGTTCTTCTTGAATGCGTGTCAACAAAATTCTACTCTCTGTTGAGAATCTTGAGGCTTCATTGCTTGAATTTTGGTGAATTTATAATCATGCATTTTATGTCTTCGCAAGATTCTTTGAACCGATGAATATTTTATACCCAAATCTTCTTCAGCACTTCTTATCGATGACTCGGGATATGCGTGAAAATATGCTAAGACATTAATCTGGTTGTCTTCGAAAGTTACGGGTCGAGGCAAGTTTCTTGGTGCTTTTAAAGTTGATCCAAATGCATTGAAATTGTTCTGAATTCGTATAAATTTCTTGAGGTTCATTGGCGGTAGATTCGGATACATTTCATTGAACTTTCTACATATTCTGCTGATAATTTTGTCACACTGTTCAAAAATAATAAACGAATTCATAAGAACTTCGTTTGAATAGTTTTGTTCCATCGTTTTGAAGGTATTTGCAACTTCTGAAGTGACGAAAATGTCGATATTATTAGGAGAATGTCACAACGCTACTGTAAAATAGTAATCATGGCCTGCTTACCAAATACCGAATGGAAATACCATTCTGAAGGGACATTTTCACAAATAAATGTTCATAAGTCTGAAACTTGACTAGTTAGGTATAGGTATGATATACATAGAAAGAAAGCAAATTTCAGCAGCTTTCCGAATTTTCAATAATATACAGGGCGTTCCATTTAAAATAATCAAATTTCAGCAACTTTTTCAAGCAAACGAAAAAACTGTATTTTTTTACCACCCTGTATTGAAGTAACGGAGATTAGGCTGACGTGTGGGAAGTGTCCAAGTATCACCTAACTTCAAACCAAATTTCGATATCATAGTACTTCTTAACTAAAAGATATCGGCATTTTTAGAAGTCATGTTTTTCGAAGAAAAAAATTGAAATTAATTTTTATTTCGAAAACGGTAACAGATAGGTATAGGGAAATATCAAGAAAAATTGTCGGGCAATTGTTGGAGATTCCAAAACTAATATTATATACAGAGTGTTCCATTTGAAAAATCAAAGTTGCTACTGCTTTCTAATAGAAGCGGCAACACCGCATTGTCGAAAATATTTTAGTTGGCTAGAGAATGTCCGAATATGCCCTCCATTGAATTTTCAAAGTGATCCGTTGTCTTGTTCACCAGAAACGTCTAATGTGCCATCCACCGTGAATCAGCCGGTATAATAAAAATGCCTGCCCTGCCTGGGGCCAGTGCGCAGCGACATACAGATGACAGATCCAGTCGTTTAAGAACTCGTTCGTAAGGGCCGCCGTAAATGCTCCAAGATATGTACCGAATAGGTACATTTTAGATCCCTCAGTATTCATAGTAAATAGATGTTTGTCACTTGGTATCTGGCCAAACGCTCCCAAAACAACAATAGTCACGCCTATCCATAAAAAAGGTGATAAAACCCAAATCGGTAACTATAGACCTATTTCGCTTATTACCCACCTCTCAAAAATCTTGAAAAATTAGTGAAAAAGAGATTATGTTCATTTATCAATAAATATAAACTTATTTCGACCAAACAATTTGGATTCAAAGAAAAAACATCTACCGAAGATGCGATACTTGAACTAACAGAAATAGTACACAAATCCTTAGAAAAAGGAAAACCTCCACTTTGCATGTTAATCGACCTAAAAAAAGCTTTCGACACGGTTGACCACCAATTACTATTACAAACACTGAACAATAATGGAGTCAGAGGTATATGTTTGCGAATTATTTGAAAGTTATCTACAAAACAGAAAACAAGTTGTTAGAATAGCAGATAAAACTAGTGATGAGTTAGAAATTGAATGTGGAATTCCCCAGGGCACAGTGTTGGGACCTTTATTATTCAACCTTTATATAAATGATATATTTAAAATAAATAGCATGGGTACCATAATAGGATATGCGGATGATACCGCTATATTTTATGAAGCGGACAGTTGGGACGAATTGAAAAAAAAGGTAGAGGCAGATTTCCAATTATTGAAACTGTGGCTTGATAACAGACTCATGACTGTAAATGTGGAGAAAACGAATTTTCTTCCTTTCAGTTGCAATGCATCTAATGCCTGTCCTTATGACAACCTCAATATTCTGACTACACAAAACCATACAATAACAATTCAGTCTGTTAAACAATCGAAATACTTAGGCGTATATATTGACACACATCTAAAATGGGATTACCACATCAGATATATTATAAAAAAAACTCCAAACAGTCCTCTACAGATTTCGGGTTCTAAAAAGATATTTACCTTTCAACGAACTGAAACATTTATATACGGCCCTTGTTGAGGGTCATTTACGATATGGAATAACCGCTTGGGGACCCGCTCTACGTGTACATTTGAAACCTCTGGAAACGTTACAGAAGAGATTCCTCGAACTCACAATGTCACAAAATCGGCGATTTTCAACAGAGCGTTTGTATGAAGAGTGTGGAAACTTGGATGTGCGACAGTTGTTTTCTTTCAGTACAAGCGTGAAATACCATTTTAGTTCAAACAAAGCAAAATTTCGTGATCACCCATACTCTACACGTCACTGCAAAAAAATTAACATACCCCGTGATACTGAAAAAGTCAATCTCACAAAGAGCTCACTCCTTTTTATACATTAAACTTTATAATAGCATACCAGAAGATATAAAAAATATTAAATCTCCAGCATTATTCAAAAAAAATTGAAAACATTTTTGTTAACAGCTGGTAGGAAATTTACTCAAAATTTAATAGAATGAAGACGCCATTGCAAAAAAGACATTATTATTGCCTTTTACCAAAATTTTTATCAAGAGTAGCCAAAGTTCATTGTCTTAAATTCAATATTTCTCTTATATTTGTGTGTAATTTTGTTCAGTGTACTGTCCATATTATATTTGTGTAGTACTGAATGTATATATGTTCAGTTGATATTAACTAATCATAGGTATATTTCATTTGAAATGTGTAAAAAAAATTGTGTACCTATATGTGTAAGCTATGTGTAAATTGTTATTTTTATTGCGAAACAAGTGTGTTACACTTATCGCTTTCCTACTTTTTTTACGTTTTCTGTAATGTCTATTTTATATATTGATGTGAATTTAATCATTTTCATTGTAATGTGAATAAATACATTATTATTATTATTATATTCCCGGATCTGGACCTGTACTAAGCGACTCACATAATATACTAAACAGGGATAACCCCAGATTCCGAGAGAGGAACAAACACAGGAGGCCAACGAAGCAGAACCAAAGACCACCCCCGAGATTCGCCGTCAGGCGGCTCCGGTAAGTATAAACATTTTTCAACCAGACTTTAAGTCTGGTTTAGTCTCGCGACTGAAAAGACAATCGTCTCTTGTTAGTTTTGGGGACCCCATGCAATAATTCAGTTAGCAAAGTCATGACAAAACAATTCAACAGATTAGAAAGTAAAAGCACCTAGAGGCTGACTTTCGACAAAAGAATGTCAGATGTCAATTTTGCTGAAGTGCCCATCAGTAAGTTGAGGTCCGCTCCGGAGGAACGGGGGTGGATGGACAAAGTGAATAAGTCCAGTTATCACCCGATAACGATTGTGGATACTAACAATCGAAACGTCGTGACGTAACTTGGTTTGGAATCTTTTAATTTTTAATTTTCATTTCTTGTTAATTTTTTATTTATTTATTTCATTTTAATTTCGGTTTTTTTGCTTCATATAATTGTTATTTTTTCAGCTGATCTCTCTTTTTTAATTTTTACACAGACTCTTTCAGGGATTTCAAATCAATTTATATCATATTGTACAATGGAAGTCTGAACTGATGAAATTCATCACGAAACATTGTCAACCACTTCAAACATTGAAACGTGAACGAGAAAACAGTAGTAGTTTTTGTTACTTGATCGAATCCCAAATATATCTACTAAGTTTGTATACCTCCAAAAATAAATATGTTACAATTGATAGGAGTTCATTTGTGAAATGTTTGTGGATGATGAAATGAATCAAGATATCGTATTGGGTGTAATTATCCAATTCACCCGATATTTGTACAGTTTGCATTTGAAATTCATCGTTTATCATACCTCCAAATCATCCTGTACTTCAGGATGACCATTTGCTTTACAGTTGGAGATTATTGTTGCCTCAGTCTGGACCAAAAATGTTCCTCCCATGTCTCCCACAGCCCTCTTCACTATCTTCCTCAGGGCTGGAATAGAAAGAAGAGGTTTAAAATGACAACAAATTTCTGAAACGTCGTCTAATAATAAAAAAGGCGATTATGCTGGTGAATCTAACTTCTGTGCTTCGAGGCTTCAATACTTAAAAAGAAAAGTTTTCATTCTAACATAGATATTATGCGTCACGAGCAGAAAATTGAAGATAATTTCATACCAGTGAGCAAAGAGCTTTTGACATCCATCATTTAAAAATTGAATGGACCAGCAACAGATCGCAAATAGATTTGTGAGGAGACAAGATACGCAAGTTGCTCTAACCTCCTGATTGTCGATGATGAGAAGGATCTATGGTCTTTCATTAAGGGCCTTCCAATCTTTAAATTTGAAGAAAACAAAGTGTATGTGAGATATCATCAAATTCTTTTATTGATTTGGAAGGACTGTTGATTTCGTTATGTGTGGAATATAACAAGTTAGTTATCATCGACCAATACAGGGCTTTTCATGATGAGCGTTAATTAGCCGTTTCTGGCAAACTATTCAACGGATCAACCTGAAAATTTCACAGTATGCATAAGTCAATATGACTTACACGCCTAAAATATTTTAGACGGAGCGGCGTTGTCGCTTCTACTATAAAGTAGCGGCTTCTTTGATTTTTCAAATAGAACACCCCGTATATAATATCATATTATGATTCATTATCAGTTTGTCAACAAATTCATATACTATTTCCCTATACCTATCTATTACCGTTTAGAAGATATAAATTAATTTCGATATTTTTTTACCAAACATGAACTTTCATAAATGCTGATAATCTTGAATCTCTTGCACTAAAACGATCAAATTTGAAATGGAGTGGAGTGATACTATGAGGATCTTCACTCCGAGTTATATTTTCATTTACCTCATACAGGGACTTCAAAAAATGCGGATACTTTGATCTCATGAAAAAATGAGTGGAACTCAATTTTTTCAAATGGAACACCCTGTATATTTCAACATTTTTGAGCTCTACATCCAATTTTAGATTAACTTTATTCAGATAATACAATTTCTATTTTGAACCGTTTTCGAGATAAACTGTTTCAAACGAAAACTGACATGGTTTCCTTGTTCATCACTCATTTTTGTAAAACAGATTTCGTTTGATGTTTCCCAATTAGTCACAAACAATAGTTTTATTAACGCAGAAACACGAACTGAAAATAGTAAACCCATAAATTAATGAGTTAATTTAATCGTCAGTGTATTTCAGACTATGTTCAAACACATCTCAACCTCTACTTAAAAAAACATGTAATCTTTTCAAAAGATTGTCATGTGTAGCGCTTCTGATCAAGTCTGAAGTCAAACTATTGAAAGCAGTTGTAACTCTCGATTTCATATCTTCTATTGTTGTTATTGGAGTAGAGTTATCCATATTTTTAATGAAACCCCACACGAAATAATCAAATGAATTGCCATCTGGTGTTTTAGGAGGCCAATGAACAGGTCCATTATTACCAATCCATCTATCTTCGAAGATTTCGGTTAAAGCTTCGCTGACTGAATGAAAATTATGGAGTGGAGAACAATCCATTTGGTACCATATACGTTCTCTTCCTGTTCTATTATTTAAAATAATTTGAACTCCATTCCTCAATAAATCTTCATATTTTGATGCATTCAAATTATCATCATAAAACTCGATATAAGAAATTGACTCATTCTTTATGGCACAAAATACATTGAATTGCCATCTTTCTTGAAAACCCCTTTGGCGGACAACATGGGGATTTTCTGGCGCCCAATAATGACTGTTATGTCTATTGAAAACTCCATTTTTTGTGAACTTGGCCTCATCTGTCCATATGATATTATCATGGAAATGTTCATCCTCTTGAGTGTTGACAAGTAACCATTCAAAGAATTCCACTCTACGAAGTAAATCAGTCTCTTTCAAATGTTGGACACAGTAGAACTTGTAGGGATGCCATTTATGCTTATTAAGAATTCGACAAATTGTCACGTAGGGTATACCTATCTCCCTTTCGGCCTCGTGCAGAGAAGCATTTGGAAATGCATAAAACTATCCCAAAACTGTTATACCATTGTCATCATCATCCACTTTAGTCTTCTTACGAATGATTTTTGGACGGAAGGTTCCATTCAACCTACAGTTTTTTAGTAGTCGATTTATCACATTATTATTCGGCTTCGGAAGTTGTGGATATCTTTCATGAAATACTCGGCATGTTCTACTTAACGACGAATTTTTGTTATTTCGGCTTGTGGAAATCGTCAGATTATATATTTTTCGTGATCCTTGAATTATTTTCTTCAAAATAAAAAAAAATTAGATACGCTCGAGATGTCGAAATGAGGTTATTTTTTTACAACTTTGCTGTCCTCCCCTTTCTTTACGTCACTCTCAAATTGTCAGATTACTGGAATATATACTTTTTAGCTGGTAATTAACTTACTCTACCTCCATCTGACGTGCTCGAGAATTTCTGATGATCATTTTTTTTTACTAATCTAATCCTTTATCCCTCACAGGCGTATATGGGGCTCATATTTGGTAGAGGTACTTAACCGGGTACAAGGTATCCCCCTGTATATATCTGCCGCGCTTTAGTAAACCTCGAAATCCCCGCTTGGGCTCCCCTATTATGAATAAAGGACAACTGATTTGACAGACGAAGCTTCAGCAAGGTAACCATTATCAGTTGTTAAAATTCGGAAGTCCCTGTTGGGAGACCGTGTTAGGAATCACACGTTAAAAGGTAAGACCTCGTTAGTCCTTAGCTCGCACAAGTTTCTCAACTTCTGAGAGTTGTCGTTCGTATGGGGGCGGCACCTGATTAACGGAAAAACAGATTTTAAACAGACCTGTTACTTCCAAAATAACATTTTTTCCATTTTTGAGGTGAAGATACTTATACTGCAAAACACGCTATCGGTGGCTCCGATAGCGTAGTTGGTAAATACGCTTGTCCACTGAACAGGGTTCTAATCCCGGTCAGGTCAAATTTCTTCAATTCACTTTTTCTGTCATTCATGTCTGCATGCAAATTTAATCGTGTATGCTATTATATAATCGGAATCTTCATTATGAACGTAATAATATATTTAGTTATGAATAAATCTTACCTCCTTTGGGGCCAGTTTCGGACACCTCAGCAGAGCAAACACCTATATATATAAAATATCAACATTAATATCAATAGTATCATTCATTGTGAGAACACAAGAAAAGTTGTTAATATTTTGTAAGGTGGGGAATTCTAAATAAATAAAAATATCAGGTGTATTTGAAATAAATGAACCATTATAGTGCGGAAGCAACTTTAGGCTGAAGCAAGATATCAAAGTTGGGAAGAATTTGTATGACAAAAAAAAAATTTTAGTACATTTCAGTTACTTATCGGGGTGAGCTAAATAGGTTGCCTTTTCTACACGGGTATGGACGAGTACCCTAAGGAAATAAGTACCCTAATGGCCGAGTGAGTACTGAAGAATGGTAATCTTATGGTAAGATAAGTCGAAGCGTGATTCAATATTCGTAAAGTTCACTCATTTTGAAAAGACATTTAACGTTGGGTTTACGATTCAGTGTTCTGTTTTGGAGTGATTTGATAATAGTGCATACAAAAATTAGGCGTTTTTTGATGTGGCATTTCATAGTTGAGTTATTCAAATATTCGTATGTAAATGTTCAACGCCATGGAAAGTTACAGAATAGCATGGATCGTACTTGCTCGAAGTTATGATTTTTGGAAATTATTTTATGCAAATAACTTCAGAATTATACTGAATAACTTACAAATGCGCAGAGTGGATTGCTATGAATTTAGTATTTGAATCAACAAAATATTCTCTGGTAGACTATTATTTTCTCAAAAATGAATTTCACATGGAACTAGAGTTACCATGAAATTTTATGTTTTCGGAATAGGTACCATCTCACCTGAAAGACGACTCATTATATAAACTGATCGGCTTCGTTGAGAAGCTGGGTTTATTTGGTGGAGTGTGAATATATATGAGCCACAATAAACCCTTGCGAGTTCCGGTGAAGTATCGAATAGACCCACTCACTTTAGACTTAACCTAACCTAACTTATGCATTTGATTTGATTTGATATCTGTTCCCAATGTTAAAAATACAACAAATATCTTGATGGGTAGAATCGAAACCTCTGGCATGAAATTGAAATATTGATAACATTTTTCCACACCAGAACAAAAACACGGTCTCTCGACTCGCGTTTCGATAACCAAGTTAGCATCATCGGGAGATTACTAAAGCTAAAATCTACTGTATGTAAGTGTTTTAATATGTATGTGGACTAATGTTTCCTCTGCTCTTCTATGAAGAGCGACATAGATCCTATTTCGAAAAATCCGTCGTTTGATCTTTTACGTAGTGATCCCAGATATAAACTGGGAAAAATTAAAAAATGTAAGGGATGGTCATTAACATATGAATAGAGTGAAATACAAAAACAATATAACACAAATTTGGGTATGTATTTGGTATCAAAACACATATAATGGTAGGTAAAGTTTAGTCCACATACATATAGAAACATTGTAGATTTTAGTTTCATAATCTATTTCGACAATAAGGTAAAGTAAATTCTGAGAACACAAATTTCCCTTATTTATTGAAATATCTTCCAATGTACAAATTCAGTGAAGATCAACTTGAATTGTTTTCCGGAAACGTAATATCGCGTGGGGGGCGGGTGGTGCAATAATAATCCAACCACGAAACAGTATATACAGGTTATATACAGTACATAACCACGAATGTATATCGAGTGGTCCAACGAAAAGTATGCTCCTTTTTTTGTAACCTTACGCAAAATGCTCGGACAGGTCAATTTTGCTTTTGAGGGGGACACATTTTAGATGTATTTTTCTACCTGTGCCTTCAACCCCCTAGCGAGGGGGAATGGAAAGTGGGGTCGAGTGATATATCATTTGAAAGGGCACAAAATTCTCTTTCCAATGATACCTAATTTGTTGTATTTATAAAAAAAGAACATTTACTTGATATTTTTGGTGTTAATGAAAATGCGGAAAAAATGGCATTTTTATCACTACTACATTCCTCAATTTCTCTCGTGCGTTTTTTTGGTTCAAATAACAACAGCAGATAAGTGTACAAAAATAATTTAGGCCAACGTTCATTGATTCAGTTCGGTTGCTTTTGAAATTATTTTAACTTTACTGTAAAAATGGTTTATTCCATTCCTGAACGAGTTGAAATTGTTAAACTTCATTATCGACATAATATTTGTGCTAGACTTACTGCTCGCCTCTTTAATAACAGTCATCCCGGGAAAAATGTGAATGATTCGTACGTTGCCAAGTTACTCCAAAAGTTTGTCGATACCGGATCTGTCTGTAATGTGAAACACCAGCCACGGAAACCGATCAGAAATGAAGCAGTGGAAGTCGCTGTTTTGGGACATGTTGAATTGGATCATACTCAAAGTACCCGTTAGCTTGCTGCAGCCTCAGGTGTCTCCCGTTCGTCCATAATACGGATATTAAAAGCCTATGAATTTCATCCGTACAAAATTAAATTAGTACAGGAACTCAATGGAGATGATCCTGATAGAAGGCTGCAATTTTTTGAACAACTGAGCCAGCTACTAATTGATGATCCGCACCTATCATTCAACACGTGCTTTTCCGATGAGAGTACATTTTTTTTAATGGAGTTGTGAATAGGCATAATTGCCGTTACTGGGATGACAGTAGCCCACACTTATTCCGAAAGGTCCATACCCAGTACCCTCAAAAAATCAATGTCTGGTGTGGCATATTAGGTAGTCATATCGTAGGGTCACTTTTTATTCCTGGGAATTCAACTGTTAAGGTCTACCTGAACATGCTTGAAGATACAATTGATCCTCTCATAACAGAAATAATTGAAAATGACCAAAAACATAATGATGATCGGCTTCATTTCCAGCAAGATGGAGCACCTCCTCACTATGTTGCTCCGGTAAGAGAGTTTTTAGATGACCGGTTTCCTGGACGGTGGATTGGAAGGAGAGGCCCCATAGAATGGGCTGCCAGGTCACCTGATTTATCGCCTTCAGACTTTTTCCTTTGGGGACACTTGAAAAATGAATGTTTTGCTACGCAGCCCGAGTCCATAGAAGATCTTCGCCAACGAATTACAGAAGAGTGCAAAAGTATAACACCTGATATGCTACAGAATGTTAGGAATAGATTTGAACAAAATCTGTATTATTGTATGGAAGCAAATAGGTCACATTTTCAGCACTTGCTGAAGTAGGATTCTACTAAGTTAATTACACATTTCAAAGTACTGGGTTGTAGTTGTTTTTCTTCATACTACCTACATGTTTGAGTGAAATACAATAAATTAGGTATAATGGGAAAGATAATTTTGTGCCCTTTCAAATGATATATTGTTGATGGCACAGGTAGAAAAATACATCTAAAATGTGTCCCCCTCAACAGCAAAATTGACCTGTCCGAGCATTTTTGCGTTGAGTTACAATAAAAGGAGAAAAGCAAGGTGCATACTTTTCGTTGGACCACTCTGTGTACAGGCAAATTGCGAGACATTTGGAATTGAGGAATAGTTTTGATGAAATTGGTATACCTTTCCAACAAATATTTATATGGCAGCGCCCGTATACAGCCAAGCTTTGAAGGAAGTTTACCCAATTGGAAGAAATGAGGATGAAAGTTATAGAACCTCAACCTATTTAGGCCAACCCACTACGAATATTTCAGATTTTTTACACGACAAAGGTGTAAATATTGAGTTCAAAAGCAACAACAACTTAGTCATGCACATTAAGAATCCAGTTTCTGAAAAATCGAGAGTGGGTCATGTCCGATGTTTTATATAGGTCAAACTGAAAGAACGTTCAAAGTCCGCATATAGAAACACAAAAATAGTTTCCAAAATGGAAAAATAAATTTCACATATGCCAGTCATTTAATCTCAGAGGGACATGAGTTCAACCATGAATACAAACCCCTTCATTTCCAGAAGAAAGGTTTGAAACCTAACCCGTTGGAGAGTATGAAAATTAACAAATTCAAAAACTCCCAACATCATATGAACGATCAAACTGAATTAAATAATTCGCCATTATTGGATCTGTTAATTCCCAGGTAAGGTTAGAGTATGAAATGGTTGTTATTTAGAAGTAACTTTTAGTTTATGCTTGAGAAAGCTTTTGTATAGCGAAACACGTGTCGCGGTTTTTGTGAAACCCTTCATAGTGAAAATTATACAATAAACTGTATTAATTAGTTTCAAAATGGATTTTCATCATGTATCTGCCATTCAACGAATAGATAAAACTACAAAAATATCAAATATAATTTGACATAAAAGATTCTAGTTAGTTCAAATTGCCCGATTTTGCCAATTTGTCTTAAGTTGGCAAGCAAGTTATTATACCGGGATTTGCAGTAAAAAGTCCCTCGAAACTTTCAAATTGTCATCAGAGCATTGACAGCTTGTTTTCTAATGAAACCATCCCGAATTATGCTTTAATATGGGTAAGAGACAAGAGTAATTCAATTTATCCCTCTAATTTGTGAGTTACGTGAAGAAATAATCAAATATCACTTGAACTCATGTGTAGGAGATATGAATGAACAAAAAAATTTATATCAGGCTCTTGAGAATTTTGTAGACATTGATATTTTCTTAATTTGCGGATTCAACTTTCCTGAGACAAACCACATATTAAAATTAATAAGAACTATTTCTAAAAAATATATAGGTATTAGATTCCATTTTATGGTGAACTGATTTTGAAGAAACAAAAAAAACAGCTTTATAATAAATTCAATATTTCCCAGGGGTAATTCATTTTCACATTTGTTCAAGTAAATATTTAACAAACCGAATATGAAATCTATTTTTATCATTTACTTTAGATATGTATCGATGAAAATTGAATTGTCGTAATATGACTATTCATACGATTCTAAAGGCCGTTTCTTTTATCATGCGATAACAGCTATATTCTAAACCGTAACAGATACGAATGGGAAAGAGGTAACTGTAATCGGGAACAATACAATGGTCGAAGAAAATTTACGGAAACTCTCGCCCTTCTCGAGTTATATGGGGGGAAAATGAAAAATGCTGTTTTTTGTTTTTTTCGAATGGGATTCTTATTTCTGAGAATATCAAAAAAGGAAAAAAAGTAATTGTATTCAAAGTGTACTGTTACGATGTAATAATAAATATTCGATGAAACGTTTCGTGTCAACATGGCCACCATCAACTTTTTTTTTGAATACGGACCTGTCTTTTTCATTACAGATATTGATAGTGCAATGATCACACAATCCAAGGGTGAGGAATCAAATAAATGTTATGGGTAAGCAAATATTACCACATACAAATTTACAGAGCGAAAACATCTTTTTTTTAATTTTGGAATTGGCCAGTTACAAAAATTATGGTAATCACGAAATGGGGATTTCTGTAAAATCCACCAGATCAATTAAAAAAAAAAACAAATATAAATGCCAAGTGGTACGAAAAGTTCATCACCTAAATTGAAGAGATTACGGAAGGAGAGTACGTTTTGCGAAGTGTTTAAGAAGTAGAAATAGGGGAGTTGGAAATATCTGTGAGAAAATAATATGGATGGACGAATCAAAATTCACGAACAATGGTTGCTTCAACAGAAATATCCATTTTAGATGGAATATATATGTATTGGATTCCATTTTATGGGGAAGCAAACTACTTTTCATGAAACAAAAAGACGGCTTCATCAATTTTTATTATTTTCAAGGGGCAATCAATTTTTATATTTACTCAAGTAAATATACTACTACTACTTCAGATATGTCAACTTCAGGCTCAACTTGCACACGTCTCTAGTCTAACTTATGCACATTCCATCTATTTCTACTTCCATGTGTATGAAGTTCTCCATTATGTTTTTCATATTCACCAGATTGTGTAAAGTGAAAATACTCAAAGGAGGTCGATAAAGAGAGAGATCTATAGGTACAAATCCGGTTTTCGAAACGAAAACTCATTTAAAATGTAATACAAAAATAATATTATTCATTGTTATAGTTGGTCAACAAGAAAATTTGGCAAATCCCAGTGAAAAAAGTGTCAATAAATTAGTATTGTTTGTGACAAACCAAACAAAATCATGTTCCTGTGACATACAGAATGAACAAATAGTGGAAATTTACCAATAATCAACAACACAAATATCACAAACCACTTCATTTTGTTTTGTTAACAGCTAACGAAGGAACAGAAATATTCAACAACTTCACTCCATCAAGTATATATAGCACTACAAATTGACCTTCAGATGAACCTCTATTGGAATATCAGTATAGATACACTTTGGCTTACAGAAACTTGCACACATTGATAATTGAAAAGTACAAAAACGTAATAATCTTAATTGTATGTGATCATAATAACAACAATCCTCAATCTTATCTAGAATTTTTGTGGAATAAATGGATGACGATAATTGTTTTTCATCGTCTGACCAAGTTCCGAATGGGATATTCAAATTATCAAACTTTCTATAATTAGGTAATTGCTAAATAAGTCAGCTTCAAATAACGATTGGAAAATATCAAAACTTTTGAATTTCCAGCGAATCCTCTAGTTTATAACTTTGGCGTATTTTCCAATATTGTTCAAATATTTTTATAATCAATCATTCACTGAAAGAAGATTTCCAAAATACAAATCATGAAATTACAAAACAACAACAAAACTCAATTGGTGCTCCGGGCGACTTCATTGATTCTAATGGCGCATTTGCGTTTTCAGCTGCAGGAAAACCTACATCATCTGAAGATCTTGATCTGCCAATGTCCTCTCTTTCATAAAACAAAAAATAGGGTGTCTCCAGAGGCTCCAATAAATCAGTCCGTTTCGTCTTTAACCAAGGCGTAATAATGATCAGATTCAACGCAAGAGCCACAGTGAACAATGACTGCATGAAGATTATAATAGTGGTCTGCTAGATTGGAGTGTTCATCTATTTCCAACCTTCGTAAGAGTTTGGTTCTTCCTTCAGAGGTTGAGTCATGTTTGAAGATCATCAGTGTTATTATTAGATTGACTGGTGTCTCAGATATACTTGTTTTCTTATAACAGTCAGTTAGTTTGGCGCATATTTGGCATTACAGTCGATCATCACCTGTTAAAAGTTACATTTTCAGATGATTTAACAATAAGTTTTGCACGGACTGGTTATTAGTCATATCAGGAAACGTTAGTTGAAGTTCACATACGTTTTCACTACCTTTTGAGCATTTACTACAAAGTAAACAAGTTAGAATTTTCACAGCAAAAGATCAACAAACACAAGACGAGATATACTGTACGGAATCACCCAACTCAGAGTGATCAGGAGTATTGATTCTGCTATTGTTTTGCTCACGAAGACTATTCAACAAGAACCCCAAGAATTCGGACTCCAGGAAATCGGTTGGTGGTTAAGATGATACATTCATACGAAACTGCAGCTGCATGAACAGGTGTTTGAGTTTGGTGAATGAGTAGGAGACATTCTCGTTCTCGTTCATCTTTAAATCCTCGTTCTTGAAATTCTTCATCATGAACAACACTTGTGAAATGCTATTCATGTAGCAATTGTTTCCCTAATTATCTAATCCAATTTTCTTCTCAAGATTTTCATGACAACTCTCTACTGATTCGTAAGGAAGAACATGTTTCACAGAATCTGCATAAGAACCATTTCTCAAGCTGCAATCAATCCTTCCAACTGATGGAGGGTTTCGTAGAGGGATCGATTAGGGTCTTGCTTCATGAAGCTCCTCCACTGATTTTCGTGACCTTTTGACCCTTATAACTTTTTTAGCCGGCACGATATCAATGTCGATTTTTCACATCTTTATTAAAACGCCATAATGGAGGTGTATACCGAAATTCAGCTCTGTAGGAATTTTTCCGCAGATAAAACCTTGAATAACTGGACTATAAACATTTTGAGAACTGCAATGTTGACTATCATGAGAACATGGAAGCTAACATTTTCGAGGAATGGTTTGAAAACACATCAATCCCAAATTTGGATGCGAAAAGTGTAATAGTTCTTGACAACGCTTCCTATCATTCGCGACAGCTCATCAAAGTACCGAATAAAAATCTGTCTCTGTCTGTTTAAAATCTGTTTTTCCGTTAATCAGCTGTCGCCCACATACAAACGACAACTCTCCGAAGTTGAGAAACTTGTGTGAGTCAAGGACTAACGAGGTCTTACCTTTAAACGTGTGATTCCTAACACGGTTGCAGAATCATCCCAGCTTCAACCAGATGAATTATCTCGAGAAAAATATCTGGTCGAGGTAGAAATCGAACCCACGGCCTTTTGATCGTGAGTCGGGCTCACTACCACCGCGGCCAATTCCACAACGAAAGATGAAATACAAAGTTTTCTAATGGATGGAAATTTGTATTTTGAAGATTACTATACCAAAAACCAACTAGGTTAACTTGTAAGGGCTGAACTTCGCCCTTTCATTGAATTTTGTATCTACTTCTTCTTTATAAACAATGTATGTCAGTGAATGGAGCCCATTTATTATTAAATACATTTGAAAAAGTGTATGCCCTTGAGAGTATTGCTGAAAAGTATACTGAGACTTCCCCCCTATTTTTGTGTTTTCAATCCCATCGAGTTGATTTGGAGAAGATTGAAACAAAGCCTCAGGCGTAAAAATAATTTTCCAAAGTTTGATAAGAAGGTAATAGAGACAGCCATTATTATTATTATTTATTATTATTATTCACAGACATATTGAAAATCTGTCCACATTTTGCTATTGGCACTTGATGTGGGCTATCAGAATATATCCATGAATCTTTTATATAGGGCGTCATCTGACTTGGGCCACCTCCATCTCTGAATTTTTATTATTTATTTTTATTTATTTTTATTAAATAAAATTTTATATTTCGGAGATTTTTTTTCATTTTTAGGTACCCATTCATATTTTTTTTATTGCTCTGAGCGTGCTCTACAATGAATATCGAATAGGAAAACCTTTTATGATTATCTGAAACATACCTATATCAAAAATATATGATATGTGTTTTGATAAGCAGAAAAAGAAACGATAGCAATAATAACATCCGAAACGAACACTATAATTGAAATGAAGTAATTTACATACACCAAAAAATTAATGACGCAATAAATGTTGGAATTGGAGTCCTTCCATTTCGAGACATTTTGAACTCAGTTTCTCAAATTATTTATTGCCCTCAATACACTTATTTGTTGGATTGTTGCGAAATCATTCAAAATCCTCAATCTCGAGTCTTTCACATTTTCTATCTCTCTGCCAGCGTAAGTCCTATTTTTTAATGTCTCCCATAGAAAGTAGTCCAAAATAGTAAGATCTGGTGATTTTGCAGGCCATTATTGTGGAATTGGCCGCGGTGGTAGTGTGCCCGACTCACGATCGGGAGGCCGTGGGTTCGATTCCTGCCTCGACCAGATATTTTTCTTGAGATAATTTATCTGGTTGAAGCTGGGATAATTCTGCAACCGTGTTAGAAATCACACGTTAAAAGGTAAGACCTCGTTAGTCCTTGACTCGCACAAGTTTCTCAACTTCTGAGAGTTGTCGTTCGTATGGAGGCGACAGCTGATTAACGAAAAAACAGATTTTAAACAAACAGAGACAGCAATGGAAATATGAAATGGTGTCTAAAAATGAAAAAAAAAAACCTCTAAAAACTCTATGGTACATAGGGAGTCGTGAACGTTGCCATTATGTTTTTATTCAACTCAGTCAACCAATTTACAGGGCCGTAATTTGAAAGGGAATAATTCACCCAATTATAATCAAATATTACCGAAACATCCCGAAATATGAAATAAAATTCAATTTCTCAGTATGAAGTAAACGTGTACGATCCAAAAACTACAACAAAAAATAGAGGTGTATTTCATCAGTTCGGACTTCCATTGTCTAATATAATATAAATTGATTTGAAATCCCTGAAAAAAATTAAAAGATGAAGCGAAAATAACAATTTCATTAAAACAAAACACTGAAGTTACAAGGAAATAACATATAAGCTACAACCAGAAAATAAAAAATTGAAATATTAATAAAAGCTGAAAAAATAAAAAAATATTATTAACAAAAATGGAATTACTAGGATGCTGTGTACGAAACTGCTACTTCCAACTGAAGGACGAATTCTTTACGCAAGATGAGGGACTGCCAATGGGATCGCCACTCTCACCATATTACGACGCCTTCGTTATATGGAACCATGGGAATGCAGAACTAGACATTTTCCTGAAGCACATCAACAACGTAAGTCCTTCTATAACTTTCACAATGGAGAAGGAAGTCCACAACGAATGACCATTCTTAGACGTATTGGAGAAGAGGACCGACACTAAATGGGAAACATCTGTATATCGAAAACCCACTCACACAGGACAGTATCTGAACCAGAAATCCAACCACCAACAATCGACTAAGACAGGAATTATCAAGACTCTAGTAGACCGTGCCTTCGAGCTCTGTAATACAAAGGAAGATCTCGAAAAAGAAATAGGCATCATCAAAAATGACCTTCAACGGAATAGTTACTCCAGAGTGATGGTAGAACAGGCTTTAGCTAGAAGACAGCAAGAGCTCCACAAGGAAGAGAAGCCGCCACAACCAGTACTTGTGCTTCCTACTTCAGAGGATTATGGGAAAAATAAGAAGGATTGGGTCCAAGTATAACATCAGGACCTGCTTCAGATCTGGGAACACTATCCGTAGCAGCCTCACAAAAACCAGGCCACCAAACGCGGACTGCGATTCCAAGAATTGCATTTACCGGATACCCTGCGAGTGCGGAGAATCATACATCGGTGAAACTAAGAGGCCATTGAAAGTTCGCATTGCTGAGCACAAGAAACACACACAGCGAGGAGAAACCAGCAAATCCGGAATAGTAAAGCATGTTTGGACTCATCAACACAACATCAAGTGGGCTCAAGCTGAAATCATCCACAAAGAGGAACACTGGTTTAGGAGGAAATTCAAAGAAGCCGCGTATATGTTGTCCAACAACGCACTTAGTCAAGTTAGATACGTAACATATGGAAACCTCTAATCAAGCGAAAAACGACCAACTCTCGCCAAGCGGTCATCTCCCGCTAAAACCAATAAAGGGGTAAGAGGAAAGAGGGGATAGGTGAAAGGTGAAAGCACGTGAATGACCAATAAATAGTCAGATTTCGGAGGAATGAGTCCAGTTATCACCCGAAGATGATTGTGGATACTAACAATCGAAACGTCGTGACGTAACTTGGTTTGGAATCTTTTAATTTTTATTTTATTTTTCATTTTTGTTAATAATTTTTTTTTATTTTTTCAGCTTTTATTAATATTTCAATTTTTCATTCTCTGGTTGTAGCATGTATATTATTTCCTTGTAATTTCAGCTTTTTTTTAATAACATTGTTATTTTCGGTTGATCTTTCAATTTTTTTCAGGGATTTCAAATCAATTTATATTATTTTAAACAATGGTAGTCCGAACTGATAAAATACACCACGAAACATTGTCAACCACCTTCAAACAAAAAAAATAAAGGTCCGTATTTAAAATTTCAAAGATGAGGGTGGCCCAAGTCAGATGACACCCTATCTAGAAGATTCATGGATATATTCTGATAGCTTACATCAAGTGCTACTAGCAGAATGTGAACAGATTTTCAATATGTCTGTGAATAAAGAAGATATAGGCAAAAAAATAATTTGGGACTTTTTAGTTTTTCCTGTATATCTCCAGAACCAAAAGATCTATATTCGATTTTTTCACATCATTGAATAGGTCTCTAAAATACGCAACTTTGCCACATTTAACCGACACTCTATCTCCTATCGTTTACGAGATCCCCATTTACAGAAACGAATTGAATTGAATAGCCCTGTATATTTATGGAGATTGGACACTTCCATAATAATGGTGAAAATGAATTCACTATTGATTCAAATGATGACAGTGATAGTGAAACAGAGAATATGGAAGAGGAATTATCGGAAGCTTTCGAAGAAATTAAGTGAGGTGTTTTTGAAGTGATCGATTGTATATATATATATATATATATATATATATATATATATATATATATATATATATATATATATATATATATATATATATACAGGGCTTTTCATGATGAGCGTTGATTAGCCGTTTCTGACAAACTATTTAACGGATCAACCTGAAAATTTCACAGTATGCATAAATCAATATGACCTACACGCCTGAAATATTTCAGACGAATCCGCGTTGTCGCTTCTACTATAAAGTAGCGGCTTCTTTGATTTTTCAAATAGAACACCCCGTATATAATATCATATTATGATTCATTATCACTTTGTCAACAAATTCATATACTATTTTCCTATACCTATCTATTACCGTTTAGAAGATATAAATTAATTTCAATATTTATTTTACCAAACACGAACTTCTATGAATGCTGATAATCTTGAACTCTCTTGCACTAAAACGATCAAATTTGAAATGGAGTGGAGTGATACTATGAGGATCTTCACTCCGAGTCATATTTTTATTCGCCTCATACAGGGTCTTCAAAAAATGCAAATACTTTGATCTCATGAAAAAATGAGTGGAACCCTGTATATTTCAACATTTTTGAGCTCTAAACCCAATTTTAGATTAACTTTGTTCAGATAATACTATTTCTATTCTGAACCGTCTTCGAGATAAACTGTTTCAAACGGAAACTGACGTG
Source organism: Leptinotarsa decemlineata (assembly GCF_025532065.1). Classification (NCBI taxonomy): domain Eukaryota; kingdom Metazoa; phylum Arthropoda; class Insecta; order Coleoptera; family Chrysomelidae; genus Leptinotarsa; species Leptinotarsa decemlineata. The sequence continues at coordinate 753,364 of NW_027412534.1, forward strand.
GTTTTCTTGCTCGTTTTTTTTGAATTCATCACTTATTTTGGATATTCAACATTTTTTTTATATATATTTTTTATATATATTTTTTATATATATTTCTTTTTGATCCAGTTTTTTAACTATCTCAGATCAGTCAATTCGAAATTGGTATGTACCTACCTTAGAAAAAGTTACAATTTGTATACATTGTATACACATTGATATTTTTTAAAAGTGTGCTTTGGAAAAATAAATAAACCAATTATTTAACATCAGACTTTCGTTGGTGGTTTTGACTGATTGTGATAGCTACCAATTACAATAGAATAATGTCAAGATTAGGTTACAGTAATGAAGATTTCTTGAATTTATTATTAATTTATGGTGAGTGCAATAGAATTGCAAGTAGAACATGCCGAGTATCCACAACTTCCAAAGCCGAATAATAATGTGATAAATCGACTACTAAAAACTGTAGGTTGAATGTAACCTTCCGTCCAAAAATCATTCATAAGAAGACTAAAGTGGATAATAATGACAATGGTATAACAGTTTTGAGATACTTTCATGCATTACCAAATGCTTCTCTGCACGAGGCTGAAAGGGAAATAGGTATACCCTACGTGACAATTTGTCGAATTCTTAATAAGCATAAATGGCTTCCCTATAAGTTCTACTGTGTCCAACATTTGAAAGAGACTGATTTACTTCGTAGAGTGGAATTCTTTGAATGGTTACTTGTCAAGACTCGAGAGGATGAACATTTCCTTGACAATATCATATGGACAGATGAGGCCAAGTTCACAAAAAATGGAGTTTTCAATAGACACAACAGTCATTATTGGACGCCAGAAAATCCCCATGTTGTCCACCAAAGTGGTTTTCAAGAAAGATGGCAATTCAATGTATTTTGTGCCATAAAGAATGAGTCAATTTTTTATATCGAGTTTTATGATGATAATTTGAATGCATCAAAATATGAAGAATTACTGAGGAATGGAATTCAAATGATTTTGAATAATAGACCAGGAAGAGAACGTGTATGGTACCAAATGGATGGTGCTCAACCCTATAATTCTCATTCAGTCAGCGAAGCTTTAACCAAAATCTTCGAAGATAGATGGATTGGTAATAATGGACCTTTTCGTTGGCCTCCTAGAACACCAGATGGCAATCTATTAGATTATTTCGTGTGGGGTTTCATTGAAAATATGGTTTACTCTACTCCAATAACAACAATGGAAGATATGAAATCGAGAGTTACAACTGCTTTCAATAGTTTGACTCCAGACTTGATCAGAAGCGCTACACATGACAATCTTTTGAAGAGATTACATGTTAGTTTAGGTAGAGGTGGAGATGTGTTTGAACATATTCTGAAATACACTGACGATTGAATCAACTCATTAATTTATGGGTTTATTATTTTCTGTTCGTGTTTCAGCGTTAATAAAACTATTGTTTGAAGAGAAGTTTCATTCGATGGTTGAGGAGTATTTTAATAATTATCTTTTCATTGTATTATCTGTGACTAATTGAGAAACATCAAACGAAATCTGTTTTTCAAAAATGAGTGATAAACAAGGAAACCATGTCAATTTCCGTTTGAAACAGTTTATCTCGAAAACGGTTCAAAATAGAAATAGTATTATCTGAACAAAGTTAATCTAAAATTTGATGTAGAGCTCAAAAATGTTGAAATATATAGGGTGTTCCATTTGAAAAAATTGAGTTCCACTCATTTTTTCATGAGATCAAAGTATCTGCATTTTTTGAAGACCCTGTATGAGGCATATGTAAATATGACTCGGAATGAAGATCCTTATAGTATCACTCCACTCCATTTCAAATTTGATCGTTTTAGTGCAGGAAAGTTCAAGATTATCAGCATTTATAAAAGTTCATGTTTGGTAAAAGAAATATAGAAATTAATTCATATCTTCTAAACGGTAATAGATAGGTATAGGAAAATAGTATATGAATTTGTTGACAAAGTGATAATGAATCATAAAATGATGTTATATACGGGGTGTTCTATTTGAAAAATCAAAGAAGCCGCTACTTTATAGTAGAAGCGACAACGCCGCTTCGTCTAAAATATTTTAGGCGTGTAGGTCATATTGACTCATGCATACTGTGGAATTTTCAGGTTGATCCGTTGAATTGTTTGCCAGAAACGGCTAATTAACGCTCATCATGAAAAGCCCTGTATATGTGGGTGAGTAGTATTCAGGATTATTCTCAATCATCATCATGTTATTTGAATCCATACTTTCCCACTCACCCATATTAACGAAATGTTCTTATTGAATCAGAGATGATTATTGAATAACAAAATTAGTTAGCTCTCTAACTATATTATTAAAGGGGAACTGTTGGGAAGTAGGTTGCACTACATCGTTTACTTGAACTATACTTCATAGGTAATTATATTTTTCATTGTCATTAAAAAAAAAGCTGAGTGTTGGAAGAGGTTCACTCAAAACTCAAGTCACTATATCTGAAAGGGTACAGGATTTGATTTGAAAGGAAGTAATAAACACACGTTATCTATCACATATTTCATTTATTTTTCTACAATGAGTTGGTAATAACATTGGCTATCAACAATTCTAAGAAATAAATGTCAATTACAGTAAGTGGTAACATTTCTCAGTACAATTATATCGATCTGTAATGCAATCGCTAATATTATAAAACTATATACATCACTAACATTCTTATTCTGTCAGCAAAACAGAATTTTTTATGCACACCACATTTTCTATCAGATGAAATATTTATCATTAAAATAGCGTCAATAAGGAACACTGCAAAAAATATATTAATCGAGTATTTCATAATTGAAACCCCAAGTGTTTACGATCTGGGGTTGTATGTACAATACACATCGCTGATCTATATCTTATGAGGCCATTTTCAAAATTTTTACATTATAAGCGCCAACAATCATTCTACGTGTTTACAATATAACAATGTTATAGGCCAATTTCAAATGGCCAGTATACGTAGGTACGGTTTACGCAAATAAACTTGCTCACAAGTTTCAAAAATAAATCAGTGATAAATGGTGGATGAGATGGAACTCGAGAAATTTGAGCATACGGGTGTCATTTACCGCATATATGAAATTATTGTTGTACAAGTAGTGTAGATTTACATAATATTGTCTTCATTCAACAGTTCATTGATTATGTCTCGAACGAAATATCGCTGCGATTCACTGATTATTATTTATTTGAAGGAGTTATAAGATTTCTAAAAAAGCCAGTTCATAAAGGAATATCTCATTAAGCAAATCATGAACTTCATAAACATGCGAAATAGTAGCTGTTATCAAAAACAAATATTTCACATATCCATGAGTACAAAGAATTAGTTTGTTGTGAGATTGAAACGTTTCATCAGAGGATTCATCAGTGCTTCATCAGTGTACTTGTGTATTCACAAACATTTCAATAGATGAAATATGAATATAATAACGAAAATGATGATCTTCAAGAAAAAAATCGCCACTACCATCATAATTATTTCACATGTCACATGGAGTTATGTCTTTTTGATTACAAGTTTTTTACAACTGAGAGGATGATTCGAGTCAAAGAATCACCCAAGCAGTCAATGGATCTTTTGCCACAATACACATTTGGTTGAGAATCAAATTTACAATCAGACTGACAGTCAAACAATACAAACTCTGTCAGTGGAAATATTACGTTGTTAACTTTTCAACTGTTGTTTCGAGTGGAAAAGTTTATCGCCTGAATCAGAGCAGAAAAATAATATTGTACAGGGTGTTATGTAAGTGGCTAGCTTCTTCACATGGAAACGTCAGGAAAAAAATCTGAAAATCGACGTCCTTCAAACCCGAATAAAAATATTGACACTGAAAACCTTAACCATTCTAAATGGGGGGATTCTTTGAGTAATTCCAAGACGATACGTTTATATAAACATAGATCCGATAAAACTTTGTTTTTGGAATACAGACTGACAACACTTGTAAAATAAGTAGTTTTTCGTCATTATCCTATTAATCCTTCAGCCGATTCTGTTAAAACTCGGCAGTGGTATTTGGGCTAGTGGAGGGCTAATGTAGCCCTAACTAGATTGAATCCATCATATTCAGTGGCGTTCCGGCTGGTACCTTGAATACTATTTTTGGCCAAAAAATGTGTCAATGACTTTTTGCAATTTTGAAACTATAATTTTTTCATTTCTGACATTTAATTAAAAATTATATTTTTAACTCCTCTCCGTTGCCTTCTGTTCAATCGGGATTTCGGAAAGGGCGTAGCTGTTCAGACGCCTAAAGATTCATGCAAATCTCATTTTATAAGATTAGGAATTATGACAGTTCCCTCTATATTTATATTTCAATGTTTATTAGAGATCCATAAAAATTGCCACACTTTTTCCACAAATAGTTCAAACCATAATTATAACACTAGGCATGGCGATTCTCTATTGAATAGGAGGTTTAGACTAGGAATATCAAAAAAAAATTCGCTCGACTTGGATATATATGATAAACTAGCAACGGAAATTAGGAAACTAGGACCAGCAAACTTTAAAGCGACAATAAAAAATTTATTAATACAAAACTGTTTTTATTCGATTGACGAATATATGAGTACGCCAACTACTGAACTTTTGAAATGACTTGTATATTTTTTAAGTATTAGTTTAAGTTGTTTTACGACAGTGTATGTTTCTATATACATGTATATATGTGTGTATATGTGTATGTATATGTGTATATATGTGTGTGTGGGTATATTTATATGCATTTTTCAAGAACACGAGTGTGAATATGTTCCTATTTGACTTGCTACAAATATTTCATGTATATAACATAGCCAATAAATATCTATCTATCTATCTATTGCGGTTGATATAGTGAAAGAAATAAATTAAAACAAATGTACCTTGTTGGTCCTATCAGACTTCAGCCGGGCGTTTAACACTATTAATCACAATCTTTTGTTGAGCATTTTGGATTACAATGGTTTTTTGCCAGCGCTCTTGCATTATAGACGGACTATTTGAAAAATAGACAGCAACTGGTTATTATAGAAGAAATACAACTCAGATATCTCATATCTCAAATCCGGGGTACCTCAAGGATCCATACTCGGTCTTTTATTCTTCTTTATATATACATCCAATTTACTACAGGCTCTTCACAGTTGTCAGATGCATTTAAATGCTGATGATACTCAAGTATACCACAACTTTCCGGCGAAAATGGGTGTGGCATCATCAATGCAGATATAAATAGATTTGTTGGATTGGCAACGGATTGGCAAACTGTTTATTTATAAACCCTAGTAAATCAAATGTAATGATCTTTGGTCCAAGATTTCACCGCTTTATAGTGACTAACTCTGTGAATATCTGCATTCGAAATGAGCCACTAGATATTGTTACTGAAGCAAAAAATCTTGGTGTTTTGATGGATGCAGATCTGAGATTTGAAAAATTTGTAAATGAACTCTTACAATGTGCCTGTTCTGCACTGAAAATCATTCATGGTAACCGACATATTCTGCCTCATTATGTGAAAAAGTCCTTATGTGAATCTTTGGTGGTTTCAGTTTTCAATTATGCGGATGTTCTTTATGACCCATGTTTAACCAATCAACACAAAAATAAGATTCAAAACTCGTGCCTTAAGTTAACTTTTGGTATTGGTCGGCGAAACAGGAATAGGTAAAGTAAAATCTTTATGCAAGGTGTTTATTCGTATTCATATTATAATATCATTACATATAACAATCACAGTTTTATTTTTGTTTTTCTTTTCTTCTTCTTTTTATTTGTTTCTTTTTCAGGGTTAAGTGAAAGAACATTTTCCGTGATGTATTTCATTACGGACGAAGAACTTCGACCTTTATTTCAATAGTAAGTTGAATATACAAGTAATGCTGTGTTTTTTGTTTTGATTATGGAATTATGAAGGCGATATTATTATTATTATTATTTTACCGAAGTATGCGTTGGTCAAGCCCTATCCCCCAAAGCCCCTATACATTTGGGAGGGCGCGCCAGTATTATCAACCAACGACCACTCCCCACACCGTGGTGTAAGTGAGCATTGGGTCCGAGAATCATGTGCCCTGAGCAAGCGCAGTGAGCCAAGAATGACAGCCTTCTACATCTGTGCGGCTAAGATTTCTGCCTTGGTGCGGCAAGCCGGTATGATTTTAAGATTCAAGAGTAGAGAGTACATCATTTCACCAATGACTCCAATAATCAGAATAACTATCTTGACAGAGTGATCTGGATAGAGTCTGCGGGGTTCGAAGAGAAAATCTCGATATTTTATCCTTTTTTCCTTCTCTTTTCTGACGATATTCGTCTCGCCAGAAGCTGAAAACTCCACGACAAATATCGTTTTGCTCTGGTGGTCGAGAAGGATTACGTCTGGCTTGTTAGCTTGTATGAGCCTGAGGGTGGGGAACGAATAGTTCCAATAAATTCGGCACTTCTTGTTCCACACAAAGGATTCAATATCCCCCGGAGCGTAGGGCAACACCGGTATCTCATCAATACCGTAAGAGTGCCACAGATGGTAGTATAGCACTCTTATGGCCGCGTTATGTCGATATATATAGGCCGAGACCGCATATGCTGGACATGCTGACAGCAAGTACACTAGGGTCTCGGGCACCTCGCGGCAGGCCTTGCACCTTGTGTCAGGAACCTCTATACCCATCACGCGACTGCGGTAGACTAAGGTGTTGAAGACACCATCCTGGCAAGCCATGATGAACCCCTCAGTTTCCGACTTCAGCCCACTTGACCTGAGAAAAGCGAACGTCTGGCGCTTTGATAAGCCAAGGTCTCCAATGTTATTGAAGAAGACCCCATGCATTGGCTTAGCCTTGTGTTCCCGCAGAAGTGAGGTGATCTCTGCGGTTTTTATCTGAACTTTTTGGTGAACGGGTTCCAACTCGGTGACATAGTTGTGGTCACCTCGTTCAGTGTCGAAAACTATACCGAGTTCATCAGCTGCTCGGGCAGCTGCCCTGAAGAGAATTGGTCCAATTCCTGTTCTCTCATGGTCACGGACCATGCAGAGAAGGGGATCCGAACTTCTGATTATTATTATTATCATAGTTTAGCGCCACTGTTCTCACTGTTGCAGGTCTCACAATACAAGCAGCTGACCTTCAGGAAGTGCCTGTTTCGTAAAGCCAAATGCTTTTCTTTTTCGTACAAAGCGATGAGCATACGATGAGAATACGAATGGTTCTAGCCGCTCTGTAATAGCCTTGGGCTATTTTATAGACAAAATGCATATCGGCGATTTCTGGGTTTGAAAACCACGCAATTTTCTAATATCAAAAATTTCATAGCCTTAAACCCTTGAAAACACTTCAGATAGTTATCATCAAATAATTACGTATGGACTGTTCCAAGTCAAATATGTTTTAATAATTTTTTTATGGCACTTGAACTTTTGTTTCTTCTGTTTATTCATACATAACATCGCGTTATTGCACTGCCATTCCATAAACAACAATAATAATTGGAACTAATGAGTCAGTCAATAATCAATGATTATTTTTTTTATTGCTTGCATTTCTTTTGATAACAATTCCAAAGACAAGAATAGATTATCGGTATAGAAGAAACAACAAGAAAACCCAAGTTGCTGATGGTTTGGAAGTTCAATTTTTTCATTTTGTTTTCCCAGGGATATGCAATTGAAGTTTTCACTTTTTTTCTCAAAAACAAAGCCATTTGATGAATTTACTCGAAAATAAAGGTTGTAGTTTCAGTTGTTTCATGCAAAAAAATTGCGAAAAATCAGTGACGTAACAATTTTTGGTATAAATATTGGTTGAGATGCCTTCCAAAACGCCACTGAACATGATGATTTCAATCTAGTATGGCTGAATTAGCCCCTCACTACCCCAAGAACTACTGCGGAATCTCAACAAAATCGGCTACAGGATTATTGAGATATTCGGGAAAAAACTATTTCTTTCACAGATATTGACATCCTGTTTCTCAAAAATGAAGCTTTACCGGATCTATATTCGTATGACCTTTTTGTCACAGAATTACTCTTCAAATTTGGTCTCGTACTTACATAACACCTTCTATATTGAAACACGGCCATCGATTATCTAAAATAGCATTCACATGAACGTGCTATAATTCTCAACCACCATATTTTTGAATATCTGTTTTAATCCTAAGATAACTAACTTCGAACAAAAATTAGGAAAGTAACTTGTATCTTGTAGAACTTGTGTTCGAAACAATATAAGAAAAATAACAGTTATTCCTCAAATAGTTTGTTAATCCACCCAACAAAAAAATCCATCCAAATATCGCTTCGTCCGTGAAAACTGTGTTATTGGAATCACTTCATATTTGTGATTCTGACTCGAATTGAAAGAAGTCAGAGAAAAAAGAAACATGTATAATAAGTAAATAAATACTTTCATAGTATTACTTCATTGCCACTCCTCAAACATATAAATGTTTTATAAACATTGTTTACTGAATACTATTTTCATTTAACCTCATTGATCATCTACAATTACTGTGGCTGCTTGAATAGGTTCGTAAATGAAAACTTGATGAATGATCCTTTGGAGATATCTTTCAATACAGTACTTGTTGGCTCAGATCGGCAATAGGGTAGAATATTTTTCTTTGAGAATTCATGTGGTTACTTACAGATTAACTGTAGTTGTTCATGCTTGGAGTAAATTTCAATCATCCATTGATTTCCTTGACTAGAAGAAACTTTATCAATGAGACTATTCACAACACAGTATCAGGATAATGACAACAATAGTCCATGCCTTCGACAACAAAATAGAGTTTTCTGTTTCACAGTAACCAAATCATAAAACCATGAAGTTTATTCTTGATGATACATTTTTGCTTGAGGGTATCATTACAATGAAAAAGAAACAGCTATGATGAAAAAGTATCTTCACGTTGAACCCAGGACCATCATTGTGAAACACAGTGATGGTTTAACAAAAGTAGAAGTCCATACTGTTGAAGATTTTTGAGAAAGGTTAAAAAAATCTGTTTGAAATATGTTTTTCCGTTAACCAGCTGCCACCACCAGGTGAGCTCTTAATTTGTATTATACCCAATCATAAAAAATGACGTATTGTGGAAATGTCAATATTATAAATCTCTCATATTGAAAACATCTTTTCTGCTAATTTTGTTGTTTGTTTGAAGGTGGTGGGATTCATAGTTGTCTAATATGATATAAAATTATTGATTCTCTCAGGGATTTCGAATCATTTTCTATCATATTAGACAATGGAAGTCCGAAAAGATGAATTTCAATATATTTCTCTTCAATTAATTTGAATCAAGTCAATTCAGACGAAAATGCCATGGACTGAACTTTGTACTGAAATGAAAAAGATTGGACAATGATGAGGTTTCAGGATCTACGCCAATTTTTGGGGATTGTTGACAATAATTTTTGTGCATGATCACTTCAGATTTTGTATTACTCGCTAATGATGTTTTTTATGTTGTAATTGTCGTATCGATTGGAATAAGGAGCTAGTTTTTACTGACTTGCTGAGTCTTTTCTGCTCCACTGAAAATGTTCTGATTCTTTCGTATTTCGATGACTTTCCTGTAGAACCTGGCATAGTATTTGAATGAAGTTTGAAACTTGGGAGTTTTTGGGATTCATCGGCGACGATTATTATACACTCATGTCATAGCTGGTTGGTTAGGTTAGGTTAGGTTAGGTTAGTTCCAAAGTGAGTGGGTCTATTTGACCGTCCACTGCAACCCGCAAGGGTTTATTGTGGCTCACACCTATTCTCACTCGACCAAATAAACCCAGCTTCTTAACGAAGCCGATTAGTTTGTATGGTGAGTCGCCTTTCAGGTCAGATGGTGAGAGACGGCTTTGCTGACGATTCTCACCTTGATACCAGTGACAACCTTCCCACATGAGAGTTTTTGCACGTCAGCTACACCTGACGATGCCTTAGATTCAACCACGCAGGGCTTTTTTGCCTCTGGATTTGGTGAATCATTACTTGAGCGTAAACGTTTGCTAACCTGTTCATAGGGGGTTTGTTCTTCAACCTGAGTCAGATTCTGCGTACGCCGCTCAAGAATTTGGTGCAAGGCGGTTCCATAAGGTATCCCGCTCTTGAGGAAACGCCTCAGTCGTTTCTTCGCTGCACCACCAAACTTTTTTTTTAGTTCACAGGAGTTGGAAAGTTGAAAAACTCTCGCTCCTGATCTAAATCCACAGGGAGGTCAGTTGGAGTCGTAAGCTAGACATCCATCTCATCTGTTGGGGGTTAATATAACCAGCAGGGTCCGTCGCACAAAGGCCGCTGGTTGCAAGAGGATGAAATTAATTTTGATACGGAACCGTATAGTCGGAAAGTCAGTGAAACTTAGCTACCTGACTCAATATACACCAAAACTACATCATTTAAACAATAAAGAGGCCTGGAAAAGTGAGAAACTTACTCAAAACTGTCGAAATTTGGTTATTTTGTGGAGTGATACTATATATTCTTTATATAGAAAATATACCTTTCCACGATATTTGGATGGATGGGTGGTACAATCTAGATATTAGACATTGCTGTTAGTACTGCTCAGAATAAACATCAATTTTCAGACACGTCATTGGACTTTACATCAAACAGACATAGAAAACTGAATTTTGTCAGAAAATGCGTAGGAAATCTGTTTTCCAGTACCTTAACATTTCTAAATCTACAACACAACATTCATTTAGTATAACTGTTAAATATAACTAGATAGATTGTGCCTAGTAATACAGAAGTGTCTGAGAACAACTTTATTTTTATTTGAACAAATCGAAAACTGCACCGTTATTCGATCTGGATCATTTTTAAGACTTATTTTTACAACACCTATAGGTATATGAATACATGTATTATATCAACATCCATTTATTGTAACAACAAATATTGAATATCACGCATATTTGTGTATGCGATTAGATATATAATCATATTCCCACGTAATTTCTGATATTACATTATCAAATATGGAAAACTCAACTAGTAAGGCTTAAGGGCTCATACAAGTCTTAACCAGATTGGGCTAAACATGTTTGATAATGTTTCAGTTTATTAATTCGCACATATTCACTGATGAACTCAAAACAACTCCTATTATGATTGTAGCATTTTATGTGATTGTTGTTTCATCAACTCATCAAAATATTCTACATTATTGGTTTGGTATATTTCTACAGTGTTCCGATTCACCCCGGACGGAAATATAGTGGCTATATTTCAGAAAAAAATACATCTCATTCGAGTCGAGAAAATGATAGCAGGAATTATTTTTTTTCTCTTCAGAATGACAAATAACGGTTTCCACCTATCATAAATTACTTCATCGTTAGCGATATTTGAACTAAGCCGTTTCACTTTCTTAACATAAAATTTGGTTTCATTTAAAATAATCCCCGACTAACAAATTGAAGTTTATGGGATAACTCACAGTTCAGAATGTAACTTTGCTGATCTGGGCTGGAAATATTTCAATCATTATAAATTATCTCCTATCGAACCTAAAACATGTCAATTTCATTGAAGAGTGGATGGTCGTTTATTAGCATTGAAATTTAGAGTGTACTTCAAAATTGTTATACATTTGTTTTTTCATCCTTGGGTTTGAAAATCGTTAAACACAAATCATTATATCACAATAATTCACTAGAACCTCTAGTGAATTGAAATAGAATATCTTACTGTTGGAGTAACACCAGAAATGTTGAGTATCCTTTGTCCTGCTTATTTAAAATTTTATTGAATAGTTTTCAGCAGCTGTGGTATTTCGTGAATTGCCAAAAGTTTTTTATTGTCTAAACCATTGAATTATGCTGTATAAACTAAGATTATATGGTTTAGGATAGGAGAAAAGTCTACCTCAAACAGAGAACTCAGATCGTGAAAACCCATAAACTCTCAAATTGTGGTTTCGTCTAATGTGGGATTTCTCAAGGCTCAACGCTTATACCAATTTTATCCTTGCTGTTTCAATGACTTGCCATTTTATTGTATAATAAAAATGAGAGCTTACAGTCAATAGTGGTACCTTTGGAGAGTGGGAGTGATTCAATTTCCTTCCATTTTGTGAAAAATCATTCTGTATTTTTCCTGATATTTCTCTAGCTAGTGGCCTCGTAAGGAAAAGTTAATGTAATCAGCCATAGAAGTTATACATGAATGAAGAAACAAATCTTCGACATCATGTTAGACAATCAGAATTGAGGATTGCCTCAGGTTGTTGTGTATAGCGAACAGTTGCAAAAAATCAGGTACAGCGACACCAACAAAGATTCACCGCACCTTATTGGAATCACATATACCAAATGAATCAATATTTCTTCTACAGAAGCCTGTTATCTGCTATCTTTTTGCGGTAGCATCGATGGTTTTATGTAAAGAATTATGCAAGGCTCGTTGGTGACTCAAGCAATATCTATTGAGACTGTCTGTTTAGTATTCAAAGACAAATCCTTATACAAGCTCATTGGGAGTCACATGTTCAACAATTTACACTGAAGTATCGACTTCAAAAACAAATTTGATGAAATAGTCATGCACTCATAATGATGCTGAATTATACAATCATCTGCCCACATAAACTGAACATTTTGAAACACTGTATTAAGATCTGGAACTGATTTCTGAGACAGAGTTCATTCGTCTTCTCACCACATCAGTAATATTCGTTATATCATTTGCTTTATCATCTACTGAATTAGTTACATTTATGGTTATTGTTATATGCCTCATCGACCTATTCTCATGGGAATCATTATATAAAAAAGTGTATGTACGCCTACGTTTTGTCAACGATAGTTTTATATCTTCAGACAATGTATATTCACGATTCTAATTGTAATTTCCAAATATGATATGAATGTAGTATCCTCATCATTAAATTGATGTTTCAACGAATCCAAATGTTCATATTTTGTATCATTAATTGTATGTTTTCTCTTGTTCAAAGGAATACAATATCTGTTTGATATAAGTTCGAACTACTTGTCATGAAAATTGATGTTCAGTTCTTCCGAGAACATCAACAAAGAATGAAAATTCACTTGAATAATTTCTCACCGTTTCGACAACTATGATATGATTGGTTTTTCTGTCAATGATTTTGTGAGCAAATGTTTCAGCTAAGTACAAACAATACATAATATATGCGTTATTCTGAAACTATAAATAATTTGGTATTCCTTACGTCTATAAATTCATGGTCGTTCGAAATCTGAAATGAAGAAGAAATTGAGCTCTCTCATCTCTATCAAAACCTATGTCAAACTTTAGTAACTATAAGAATAATGAGAAACAGTTCTGCTCCATTTCTGCTTTCAAAAATATACTCACTTGTGTGTTTACATGATGACCAAATCTAACATACAGGGTGTTAAAGATATCCTAAGGTAGCGTAGGTCTTCACGAATGGTGTATCAACTTTGCAGGTTTCCCTGGGAAAAAAAATGGGTTGATTACTCATTTTCTCATGAAGATGACAATAAACATATTTCACCAACTTGATTCATAATGAATCAAGTTGGTTATTTTACCTATATAATTCTATAAAATAATAATAATAATGACTTTGAGTCAAGGCGTGCTGCTGACCACCAAACAGCACTGCCTTGATAGGATACGAATGCTAGTGACTGCTAAGAAAGTACTAGTGAGGCGAGCAAGAAGTATTGCGGAAAACCTTAGGTTCCGCAAGAAACCTTCTCGCTTATTCCAAGAGCCTCCACGTGTTGTGGATAATCCGCGGACTGCTGATCAGGTGGAATCCTTCTGGAAGGATATCTATGAACACCCGCAGCCACTCAACTTAGACACTCCAGCCCTAGCGCAGTTTGATGCTTTCAACAGAGAGCTTCGACAGCCTGAGCTCAATGAACTGCGCAACCCGATAACCCCGTATGACGTTCGAAGAGCCCTTGTGGGTTCCAAGAACTTTGCTGCTCCAGGCCCAGATGGGCTGAACGCATATTGGTGGAAAAAACTACCAAGCACCCATCGTCATCTTGTCAGAGTTTTCAACTCATGGCTGGATGGAGAGCAGCCGATTTCGTATTAGTTTGTCTGAGGCCGGATCACTCTCATCTCCAAAAAGCGGACATTTGTCGATTCCTGAGAGTCAGAAACCGATAACATGTTTGAATTTGTGTTATATGTTTTTCAAAAGCATCTTCTACACACGAATACTCACTGCAGTTGACCGAGTGTTCGAACGGATATTTTAGCAGAGAGGGTCGAAGAGAGGAGTCGCTGGTTGTGAAGAGAACCTGCTCATCGATAGATGTGTAACGCAGGACTCGATACAATTATCCGTCGCACTTAGATATACTCGAGGGTATAACTGTGGCACCCCCGGAAACCAGAGGCACAAGGTCACCCATTTGTTTTATATATAGATGTTCTTGAACTTTTGTCTCTGAAGAGAAGGATCTTCATCAGTCCTTGAGGGTGGTGGTTTCTGCTTTTTAATCTATTGTTGACAAATTAATTTGCAGGTAGTGGTTCCACTAGTTGATCACCAAAAAATCAATTAGGATAATCATCATTTAACGAACAAAGTCCACATCGGACCAAAAAACTTTAGGTATATAAACAGCTAACCCTTGTCGTTAGATTCAGTATCAATTTGCTTCTCCTGGAGATGCTAATCTTGTTAGCGAAACGCGCGTCGAGTGCAAAAATATCAGTTTGGTGTTAGGGTAATTGATCAATAGAAAAAGTTTTCAACTTTCACACCAAAGGTTCCAATCTCATCGTTTAAACCGATTTTTGTGAAAATCTTAGTGTTTTTGGGTATTTTCATCAATATGGCTTTCTGTGAAATCTGTGTCAATCGACAGGGATCCGGAATTTGAAAATAAGGACCTACATGTTCAAGTTCAGCGAGTAATTTTAAATATTCATGAATGCTTGAAGAAGGAAAACTGTCACACTTCACAGAATGCTATTGTGAATAGAATATGCGAGTTAACGAAACTATCTCGTTCGACAGTTCTTCGAGTCATTAAAATAGGGGATGTCATTAACCATGCAATGAAACGAAAACAAAGGAATAAAAAATTCGCAAACGTTGAGGGTGCTACAAAAGACGTGATTCGGTGAACAATTTATGGTATATACCAAAAAAATGAAGTACCAACATTGGAAATGATTTGATATAAATTACTCGACTATCCCGATTACAATCACAAATCTTTAGAAACTCTACGAGGTGTCTTATTGTCTTGTGGTTTCAAATATAAAAAATTGAACAAACGGATGGTCATAATGTAATCGACACGCATTGTTGAACTTCGACGAGATTATTTGAGGCGAATAAAAAGCTACCGAGAATCCAGCAGACATATAATCTACCTCGACGAAACTTGGTTTGACACCCATGAGGTGGTCAAATATGGCTGGGTAGACGAAACCAAGTATTGTGCTTTGAACACACCTTCTTCAAGGGTAAAACGTGTTATAATTTTGCATGCCGGGAATGAAAGTGGTTTCGTACCTAACGCTTTGCTTCTGTCGGCCAAAAATATAAAAGATTCGTCTGTTGATTACCACGAAGATATGACTGCGGCTTTATTCGAAACCTGGTTCAGTGAGCAACTTCTCCCAAATATTCCTCCAAAATCGGTTATTGTTATGGATAACGCTTCGTATCATTCTCGGTTATTGACTACAATACCAAACAATAACACAAAAAAAACGATATTGTTAATTTCATGCGAAATCATGACATGGAAATACCCAGAAAGATTCCAACGAGAAAGGTATTACTGGCGACCATAAAACAACGTAATTTCAAAAAAGAGTATATTATTGATTCGATGTGTGAAATACGTGGTCATATTCTCTTAGGTTTGCCTCCATACTATTGTGTGTTCAATCCAATTGAAATGGTTTGGGCCACAATGGAAGAAAGGTTGCGGAAATCTAATCTGTCATCGACTTTGAATGCTGTGGTGCTTGACAATATAAGACGATTGGTGAATGAAGTAGGTAATAGTGATGTGTGGAAGAACTGTGTGGCACACGTCATGAAAGAAGAGAACAAATATTATGTGCAAAGTTCCATAAATCCGATCGTTATTCAACCCAATGATGATTCCACCTCATCCGAATATAGCGAAGAAGAATTTTGATTTTTCTAGAAATTTTGTTGGCCTCTATTATTTTGTAAATATATGTTTGACGATAATTCGGTGTAATTATTTGTGTTTTCATTGTATTTTAGAGTTTTCGACTCGGAAATCAACTACCTTAAATTTCGAAGTTTTTCATAATCACACACGGTGTAAAAATTCAGTTGAGATGACTTTTTCATGGGGTGATCAATTGCTATGATTGTAAGAATAAGTAACTGAAAAACTACCACTGAAAAATAATATGCCGACGCCTATGTCGAGGCGGGAATTCCTTCTCTGTGCTGTTCCAATTAGTATTGGAAATACTATAACAGCAGTGAAGAACTCTCTCCTCGGCAAGTATCAGCACAAACTTCGACAGATCTGGTCACCGGAACTGTCGGGGAAGAATAAAGTTGCTGCAACAAAATATGCTTGCCGTTTCAATCTTACTCCACTCGTTGGAGTAGCGAAGTGGAGGAAGGAGCTGTCTTAACTCGAAATAAAGACAAAAAAAATGGTGCATCTCTATAGAAGTTTGTATTCCAAATTGTCCGTTAAACGGTTGTACTTTCTCCGACAACATATGTAAGTAATCTAAAAACAACGTCTATCAAACGCGTAAAAGATCATGTGTTCAGTAGCAACAACCCTTAACGAGTTTTGTATGGATAATTCGCAAATTGAGTATAAATATTAATGTGTTCTTTTCAGTTTAGTTTTATGGGAATGTTTTTGACAAACCTTAGTATGATTTATTCGTAATGATGATAGTATGAAACTAGTTACTTGATTTTATATCCTGATTCGGTATATAAGATGTATAATTGTAATTATTTGTTTCATATATCCTAAGATTCTCGTTATCTGTAATAGATAATATGTTGTTCACGGTTTGAAACCGTGCATGTATGGCAGATACCCTACGGAAAAACAACAACTAACCCGGAAAATGCCGCGCAGAGAGCTGAAGTAAAACCATCAGGCACCTTTGCAACGTCTTCCATTCAGAAGGTTCGTCGCAAGTAACTTCCTATATATAAAAGCAGGACTGGTCATGAGGGGATGTCCACAGGGAGGGGTCTTATCACCCCTTCTCTGGAACATAGTTCTGGATACCCAGAATAATCACCTCAATAATAATGGATTCTACACAATTACATATGCAGATGACATAGTTATCTTGCAGACCGGCAAATTTGTGAACACACTGTGGGATAGAGAGCAGGATGGTCTCAAATCAATAGAAACATGGTGTAAGGAACACTCACGGCCCATCAATCCAAGAAGACTGAGATCAGGAAAAGAAGTTCATCGGGCTTAAAACCTCTCGAAATCTTCAAAAGCAAACTAAACTTCTCTGAAAATGTTGAATACCTTGATACTATCCTCGACAGGAAGCTAACATGGAACTCTCATCTGCAGAGTAGAGAAAAAAAAGCATATGTGGCTTATGAGCAATGTCGGGGGATAGTGGGACGCGCATGGGGTCTTTCACCCCGTGTGGTCATCTGGATCTACACTGCAATAATAAAACCTATGTTGATGTACGGAGCCATTGCATGGGGACCGGAAGTTCTACAAGCAACGGCCATCCAAAAATTATGTCAAATACAGCGACTGGCTTGTTTAAACATCACAGGAGCCATGAGAACAACATCAACCCCGGCCATGAAATTAATTACGGGTATGACCCCTCTGGACCTGTATGTTAAGGAGGTTGCGTTAATGGCCATATTACGATTGCGCACGGCTGGTGTAAACCTCGAAGTAGGAATGGGAAGTTGAGGCTGAGCCTATGGCGAGAAGCGCTTAATGCACAACAGGCAGCCAGTGATGCAATTGAACCAAAGTTTGTGTTTAATAAACCCTACAAAATGTAATAGGGAAGCCCAAGCGGGGATTTCAGGATTTATTGAAGCGTGGCAGATTAATATACAGGGGGATACCTTGTACCCGGTTAAGTACCTCCACCAAATATGAGCCCCATATATAAGGCCGTTTGTGAGTGATGAAGGATCAGATTAGTAAAAAAAAATTGATCATCAGAAATTCTCGAGCGTGTCAGATTAAGGTAGGGTGAGTTAATTACCTGCTAAAAAGTGTATATTCCAGTAATCTGACAATTTGAGAGTGACGTAAAGAAAGGGGAGGACAGCAAAGTTGTAAAACAATAACGTCATTTCGACATTCTCGAGCGTAGCTAATTTCTTTTATTTTGAAGGAAATAATTCAAGGATAACGAAAAATATATAATCTGACGATTTCCGCAAGCCGAAATAACAAAAATTCGTCGATGAAGTTTAATGCGTGCAGCTGTGTGATACCTATATTTCCCTCTCCTAGTTTCTATTCTATTATTCTCTATTCACTCTTTCTCTATCTATTACTCTCTCACTCCGTCCCCACTCTGAATTCTTTTGTCATGACGCCATCACAGCTGACCACAGAGACTCGTTTGTGATGGAGATGAAGATGATGATTAATTGATCAATTAATTGATGGATGTAGCCGTTACTACGTGGTAGGTAATCATAACGAAGAAAAGAGAAATTAAACTTTCTACGTTTTTCACCACTTTTATTTGTAACTAACGGGACTTCAGTTTCGTCCTATAAGGACATTTTTAAACTTATACAATATATAAGGACATTTTCAAACTTATGCAATATATGAGTTTGAAAATGTCGTTATAGAACGAAACTGCAGTAACGTTAGTTACTAATAAAAGTGTAAAGTTTAATTTCTCTTTTCTTCATTAATTAATCAATTGATTATAAAAAATCATTTCTTTTTTTTTAGCATTTAAAAAATATCATTTTCTTATAAATACAAGTATTCTACTTAAAAAACTTACACTTATTTATTTGCATGCTATTTTCTGAGCTTTTCAATCGATTGAGTTCAATGATTAAAAAAAATTTAAAAAAAAATATTTTTTTGTCAGATTATGCGAATCCCTCTAGATAATCGTCAGATTATGAGACAGCACGTCTGAAACATAAAGATGAACAATATATATCTTGACCTGACGCGCTTGAGTATTTCAAAATGACGAATTTTTTTTGCACATTATAATAACGGCCGCGAGTTTGCGTCAAATCGAAATCGTCAGATTATTGAATGAGAGCTTTTTTTGTTGCAGTCAACACCCCCTTAGAAAATCTGACGCGCTCGATGAATTTTTTTTTCTTTTCACTTTTAACACTTACGTACAACCACCCACATCATGCAAACGATCAGATTAACATACCAACGTAGGACATTGATGCTATCAATATCTGACGCGCTCGAGTATGTCCATGCAACAGTATTTTTTTACATATCTAAAAATCTATAGCCGCTTCCCCCACCGATGAAAAGGTATATATTATATAATTTTTTTTTTCTTCTTATCATCTATGCTTTGCAACTCAATATGTCTCAATGACGCTCGAGTAAATCCCCATTTTGCATCATGGGCTCCCCTGCTAATACAAATCAAACAGAACACAGAGTCAGATGCTACAAATACAATACGCATATATACAGACGGCTCAAAAACCAAAGAAGGCTCAGGATGTGGAGTGTACTCCAGATCACTAAGCCTAAGGATTGAATGGGGAATGGGAAAAAATACCAGCGTGGTCCAAACAGAACTAGCTGGTATCTCAATCGCCACAAAAGAAATATCCAGAAAAGGAATGTCTGGCAAAAACATAACAATCTGCATTGATAGCAGACAAGCCCTATTAGCCTTGAACAGACAACATGTTACCTCAGGGCTAGTACTAGAGTGCCACCAAGATTTAGCCAAAGCCTCGGTGGATAATAACATTATCTTGAGGTGGGTTAAAGGGCACGACAGGAGTAAAGGTAATCGCATTACCGACTCTTCAGCCACTGAAGCGGACCCAGTGGCCCCTACGGCCTGATGATCTCGACATTTTGCGGAACTAGCTAAACGTCACACCTTTTCTCAATCACTGAAGAGATGAGATCGATTCAAAGGATGCAATCTTGCCAGGATCACCTTGGGCGACCCTGGGAAGCTGGGTGAACAGGAAGATGAAACTGTCAGGCTTGTCCTATGCGAATGTTCGAAGTACGTGTTCAGCGAGTCTTGGTCTACACCTGCCAATATGAAGGAGATGTCTCCCAGAGAACTGGAATGGACCGGATGGACGATAACCAAGGAGGACAACTCCTTGGGAGGATGTACAATGGGTCACATGTGGCCTAAGTGCTGTGGACCTACACTTGACCTCCCTACTCTAAAGATACAGATACATTTGGTCGAGACGACCACCGATAGACCGGTTTCGGAGTACTTGCTCCTCGTCATTACCGGGACGGAGTGAACCGTTTGAATATCCCGAACAAACAAAATCAATTCCATACATTTTCAGGAAAGTGAACATTCCTTACTCGTCTTCCCAAGGGCACACATCGTTGCTTTTGGCCTCACCCCCTCCATCCAGATGAACTTCCGGTTCCGAAGGTGGGAACTCGCTGGCTGGTGATTCACTATCAGGTTCGGCTAACGGAGCCTTCGCCTCTTGACTATACCCGCGATGTCTTCTTTTTCTTTTTTCTCTAAATCCTCGTTCAGATCTTGTTCACAATTATCGCCCGGCAAGTCATCCACCACAGAACTAACACTGATTATGGGAGCGTTAGCACCCGTCACTGATAAAGTCTTAGCGAGGCTATGGCTCTTTTTGAGAGTTTTTGTATCTTCTGATTTTTTATTGTCTGGGTCACAAGGATTACCGAACACGGATGATGAAGTACTTGTTGTTGCAGAACTATCTTCAAACGAATAAATCTTTCTTCTGGAGGCTTCACCTGTAGAGTGCGTGATGGGAACTGAAACTGAAGCTCTCCTTGAGGGTTCCGTTGTGACAGTAGAGAGCGTTTTGTAACTATCAAGTGTATGTTGTTGAGTCAATACACAGGATCGTTGGATCTGAAAATAAATAGATTTCAATCAATGCCAATAAAATGTAATAGAAGGCGTGGATCTGATGAAACTGAAATTGAAAACGCGAATGTGATTTTTTTTATTGTATATTGGAGAAGTTCAATGAACAAGTTCAGGAATTTTGTTGTGATAGGTTTTTGGTTCCCTCCATAATTGAAAAACCTTAATTTGTTCTAAAAATAATTTTGTTTCAATTTGAGTTTGAGTGTTTACGCAATATCTACTATCTTTGTTTGAATGTGATTGACGATGTTTCATGATGAATTTCCATTGTCTACTATATAAAATGATTTGAAATCCCTGAAACAACTAAAAAAGAAGAATTGAAAATGAATAGCTGAAAATAACAATTATATTAACCAAAATAAACCTGAAATGAAATAATAGTGAAATAAAATACAAGTAAAAATAGAACAATTGAATGAATAAAAATAAAGAAATGAAAAAAGAAAATAAAAATAAAAAGTGGAGAGATTTCAAGTCACGTTAGTTCACGACGTTTCGATTGTTAGTATCTACAATCGTCTCCGGGTGATAATTGGACTGATTCCTCCGAGAGATGACTATTTATAGGTCGTTCGAGTACTTTCACTTATCCCCGCTTTCCATTTTCCGCTTCACTGGTTCCGTGGGAGATGACCGTTTTAACGGGAGTTGGCCATTTTTCGCTCGATGATGGGTTTCCAAATGTTGCGTATTTCTACACTGGCTTCGCTGAATACGTTGTTGGACAACATGTATGCGTCTTCCTTGAATTTTCTCATGAACCAATGTTCCTCTCTGTGCAAGATCTCAGCTTGGGACCACTCGATGTTGTGTTGATGGGTCCAAACATGGTCTGCTATTCATAATTTGCTGGTTTCCTCTCGCTGTGTGTGTTTCTTGTGCTCGGCAATGCGAACATTCAATGGCCTCTTAGTTTCACCAATATAGGATTTTCTGCACTCACAGGGAATCCGGTAAATGTAATTCTTGGAATCGCAGTCCGCGTTTGGTGGCCTGGTTTTTGTGAGGCTGCTACGGATAGTGTTACCGAATCTGAAGCAGGTTCTGATGTTGTACTTGGAACCAATTCTTCTTATCCTCTCCTATAATCCTCTGATTTAGGGAAGTGCAAGCACTGGTTGTGACGGCTTCTCTTCCTTGTGGCTTCTACCACAGTAAGCCCTTTCACTTGTATGGACTACCCAAAATCCACAAGAAGGACGTTCCGCTTAGACCGATCATCAGCTCCAGAGATTCGGCTACTCAAAACTTGTCTAGATTTTTACTTTCCTTAATACAACCATTACAAGGAAAAACATCGTCTTTCGTGAAGAATTCAAGGCATTTTATCGAATTTCTAGGGTCAATTGAGGTCACACAGGAAGATCAACTAATTAGTTTCGACGTGGATAGCCTTTAAACCAACGTTCCGGTCGAAGAAGCACTCCAAATCATACAGAGAAAGCTATCTGAAGACGGAAACCTGAAAGAGAGAACGAATCTACCTATAGAAGTGATCATCGAATTACTAGGATGCTGTGTACGAAACTGTTATTTCCAACTGAAGGACGAATTATTTACACAAGATGAGGGACTGCCAATGGAATCGCCACTTTCACCAGTCATAGCCAACATATATATGGAGTGGTTTGAAACTCTGGCCATTGAGGAAGCCCACAAGAAACCTCGAGTCTGGTTGAGATATGTTGACGACACCTTCATAATATGGAACCATGGGAATACTGAACTAGACGCCTTCCTGAAACACATCAACAGCGTGAGACCTTCCATCAATTTCACAATGGAGAAGGAAATCCATAACGAATTGCCATTCTTAGAATACAAGTAGAAATAGATTCTTCTATTTCTACTTGTATTTTATGTCACTATTATTTCATTTCAGGTTTGTTTTGGTTAATATAATTGTTATTTCCAGCTATTCATTTTTAATTCCTCTTTTTTAGTTGTTTCACGGATTTCAAATCATTTTATATAGTAGACAATGGAAGTCCGAACTAGTGAAATTCATCTATTATCTTACGATCCCACCAATGTTCATTGGTGGGAGCGCCCGTATAAAGGGTGTTTCAAATTCGATCCTCATCATTGGGATCTCGGAAACAATGAGAGATACGGAAATGGTTTAATTGAGGCAAAGTTGCGCATTAACGTTACTTTACAATATGTCGTTGAGGAAGTTTTGAAATAACGAGTATATCCGGAGATATCCGTAAAAAACAAATGTCGAAAAATGGTTTTAATTTTTTTTTCTGGCTTTACTTTTCGAAGGATTCGAAATTGAATTACACTTCCACATTTCTACTTTTTCCCTGCTACATAATAGTGTTTTCAGATTTGCTATCCGTTGTTTCGTCTTCCGTCTACACTGGATTCTTTCTGTTTTGAATAAAACCCAAATTTTACCTTTTCAATGATGTATGATGAGTTATCATTCTCTTTCGGAAAATTGGAGATATTGAACAAAAATTAATTCCTATCATAATAGCCTTTGAATTTGCACTGAGGATACACTTCAAAAACACACTTTTGTCTATTTTCCACGATGTTTCTTTATTGTTGAATAGTTTCGGCTATTACACCATTTTCAAAACTAACTGATTACAAAAAAAAAAACTAATCAGTAGAGTTTATTCTATGATTTTCACTATAAGGGTTTTACAAAAACCGCGACACGTGTTTCACTATACAATAGCTTCTTCAAGCATAAACAGGTGTCGCGGTTTTTATAAAACCCTTATAGTGAAAATCATAGAATGAACTCTATTGATTAGTTTTTTAAATATGGATTTTCATCAAGTATTGGCCAGTTCTATTCAACAACTGATTACATTTGAATCTGAGTAATTTATACCTAACTACCATTTCTGCCGTGTCATTAATAGTGCTGGTGGATCGGGTCTTTCCTGGAAGGCAGAACTTTTCAGGTTAGAGTAGAGGGCTCTCTGTCTGACAACAGAGAGATCCTCGCTGGAGTGCCACATTGGGCCGTGCTCTCTCCGACGCTGTATTCGCTCTATACCAGCGACCTGCCTAGGTTCGAAAGAGTGAAGATATCCCTGTACGCCGATGACACGGCTCTACTCTCATCTTCCATGGGACGAGAGCTCGGCGTCGTCTACATGCAACGAGCATTGGACGACCTCGAGCGCTGGTACCTCGATTGGAAGATCCGAGTAAACCCGGAAAAGACTCAGGCGATAACCATGGGAAGATTACTATCTTCTCCGGCCAGAAAAGTGAGAATCTCTGGAAGGGAGATTGACTGGCAAGCGCGGGTAAAGTACCTCGGCCTTTTAATAGACCGTAGGCTCACTTGGAACCCGTACATTATGTACGTTAAATCTAAGATCGAGGTTCGGATAGCCAGTCTGTACCCTCTGATCAACAGAAAATCCAAAATGAGTTCAAAGAACAAAATCACGATCTACAACACGATGTTCAAGCCTGTCATCATGTACGCTTCAGGTGTCTGGGCACAAGCGGCTCCGTCCAACATTTCCATTTTGGAAAGGTTGCAAAATAAGTTAATTAGGATGATTGTGAATGCTCCTTGGTTCGTGCGGAATGAAGCCATCCGCAGAGATTTGCAGCTGCCTTCCATTCGGCAGTCCATTCAGTCGAGGAATGAGAGAGTTTTCGAAAAAACGGAAACTCACGAAAACCCGTTAGTTAGGGAAGCCACAGATTATGCTGTAGACGACCCCTCCCGATATAGAAGGCCCCGACACTCTGTCGAATGAGGCCCTCATGTCCCCCGTTAAAGGATGAATAACTTTTTCATCCATCCCACCCCAGCCAGGTAGCGGTATCCCGTGAAGGGCGGCACTGATGTCTAAGGACTTCATGCCGTCATCTATCAGCTGTGTACCCATTGGTCCCTCTCAAGGCCAATAATCAGCCAAAAGGGTAGGGGAGCTGGTCTCCAAACCTGGATGAAATCAGGATGACTCGTCTCTGTATTAATAGTGCTGATTTTTCGCGCGCTTTTTGTAATGACTCATCCGCGCGACTTTGTTGACTTGGCTTCGTTTCGGCGCTTTTCAATGCTGTGCGCCAGATCTTTGGTAAATGTTTCCTCTCCTTTTCTGTTGAAATTCTTTTAGTGTTTGTAGTCCGGTCAAATTAGACTAAAAAATAAGAGTGAAGATACATAAATTTACAACAAGCCGCAAATGCGTGTAATTGTTCAAAACATAGTTAAAATAAGATTTTAAAATTCTGACTGGGTGCGATGCCTGGAAAAAAATTTATTCGAGGTCAAAGGTCAAAAATCTCGAAAAAGTTGTTTTTCGCGATTTTCAGGAAAACGATAAGTTTTACCATAAAACAATTTCAGATGAATATTGTAGATCATAAAATTCTCTACAAAAAATGCATTGATACTTTTTTTTATTAGAGCCACTGTTTCTGAGATACGACGAGTCAAAAAGTTGTAAAAGTTGTAATCGTCATTATATGCATAAGTATGCCACGTATATACATCTCTGGAGTTGTAATTTGAGTAAAAATATTTTTCTATCGATATACGTAAGTATAAATATAAGAATATCAGGTAGAATGAAATCCAGTCCCTTAATTTGTACGCTAGTGTAACCTTGAGCCAACATCTGTCTCCCTGTTCAATTGTGTGCGTGGCTAGAGTCGTATACCTGCTTTGTGTCAGAATGTCCAATAAATAAAATACCTTTAGTCTTGAGCACCACGCTGTAGTGAAAACACTTAACCTAACCTATTTCGTGCTATTTTGAGATGTAGAGTTACTCGTACTTCTTACTGCTCGAATTCCATCTGAAAAAACTATTTTTTTTTCTAAAGCCAGGAAAAGCTCAAAGTCAAACCGAAATATATTCGTCAAAAAGTTTATCTACTTTTGCAAAGAGTCAAAATCATGTACTACTTTTACACGCAATAACTGGCTGTGATACGACGTCTGCATTTTACAGGAGGGATGAAGCAACAGTCTTTAAAATGATTGAAAAATAAGATTTAGTTCAATGTGCTGAAGTTTTCAAAAAAAGTAATTCCACTCAACAAGAAATTATCACCAACGGGATTCAGTTTCTACTTTCTATGTACAAAGCTCCGAAAAAAACCACCTGCTTAGATAAGTATCGATATGCATGTTTAGTAAAAAACACTAAAAATAAATAGAGGTGCAATTAGCTTGTCTTCCTCCAACCTCAGTTGCTGCTCATCAACATCTTTTCCGGGTATATTACCAAGTTCAAGTGTGGCTTGGTTATCAGCTAGACCCAAAAGACTGGGGTTGGAAGCTGGTCGACAATGCATTAGAACCTATTCAGACTTTACTTTCATCTGCGCCGGATGCAGCGCTAAATGTGGTTGTAAAAAAGGTTGGACTGTTGTGTTCTCTGGCATGTACACATTGTCAAGACCAGTCATGTTCTAATGCTGAATCACCAATAGTGGAGGATTCATTTGATACCAACGAGGAAACATGCGATACATCACTCTTGACGCAGTTTACCCACACCCAGGATGAACATCAAGAAGAAAAAGAAGATCAAGAAGAAGAAGAAGACCAAGAAGAAAAACGACAAGAAGAAGTATTTGAAGGTTATGACTCAGATGAATACATTTTTATATTTTTTTAATTTTAATCGCTTTTATAATTTCTAACCCTTCCTAGTATATTTTATTATGCAAGTTTTCAATTTGACAGAATCACAACAGACATGTGGAATAGGCCTTCTGGGGAAACCATGTTGAAAAAAACGCGCTAAGTACACTACCTTATAGCTGGCGTGGAAACGTGTGCATATAATGACGATTACAACTTTTACAACTTTTTGACTCGTCGTATCTCAGAAACGGTGGCTCTGTGAAAAAAAAGTATTGAAACATTTTTTGTAGAGAATTTTATAATCTATAATTTTTATTTGGAGTTATTTTATGATAAAACTTACCGTTTTCCTGAAAATCGCGAAAAACCAAGTTTTTTTCGAGATATTTGATCTTTGACCTCGAATAATTTTTTTTCCAGGCATAGCAATCATTCGGAATTTCAAAATCTTATTATTAACTATGTTTTAAACAATTACACGCGTTTGCAGCTTGTTGTAAATTTATGTACCTTCCAATGTCTAGATTGACCGGATTATTGTGTATTTGTATGGCTTGTCGAATGATGATTCGACGTTGCTAGCCTCTCGGTATTATTATTGTTATAACTGGACCTATTCCTCCGAGATCTGACTATTTATAGGTCATTCAAGTGCTTCCACCTATCCTCTCTTCCCTCTTTTCCGTTTCATCGGTTCTAGCGGGAGCTGTCCGTTTAGCGAGAGTTGGTCGTGTTCCGCATCATTATAAGTTTCCATATGTTACGTATCTCTACGCTAACTTGGCTAAATGCATTGTTGGACAACATATATGCGGCTTCTTTGAATTTTCCTCTGAACCAGTGTTCCTCCTTGTGGATGATTTTGCTTGAGACCCCTTGATGCTATTCCGGATTTGCTGGTTTCTCTTCGTTGTATGTGTTGTTTGTGATCGGCAATGCGAACTTTCAATGGCCTCTTAGTTTCTCCGATGTATGATTCTTCACACTCGCAGGGTATCCAGTAAATGCAATTCTTGGAATCGGAGTTCGCGTTTGGTGGCCTGGTTTTTGTGAGGCTACTACGGATATTATCCCAGATTTGAAGCAGGTCCTGATGTTATACTTGGACCCAATTCTTCTTATCCTTTCCGACAATCCTCTGATGTAGGGAGGTTCAAGTACTGGTTGTGGCGACTTCTCTTCCTTGTGGAGCTCTTGCTGTCTTCTAGATAAAATTTGTTCTACCATCACTCTGGAGTAATTTCGTAATTTCGTTGAAGGTCATTTTTGATGATGGCTAGTTCCTTTTCGAGACCTTCCTTTGTATTACAGAGCTCGAAAGCACGGTCTAGTAGAGTCTTGATGATTCCTCTCCTAGTCGATTGATGGTGGTTGAATTCCTGGTTCAGATACCGTCCCGCGTGAGAGGGATTTCGGTATACAGATGTTTCCCATTCAGTGTCGGTTCTCTTCACCAATACGTCTAAGAATGGCAATTCGTTGTGGACTTCCTTCTCCATTGTGAAAGTGTTGGATAGACTCACGTTGTTGATGTACTTCAGGAAGGTGTCTAGTTCTGCATTCCCATGGTTCCATATTATGAAGGTGTCGTACACGTATCTCAATCAGACTCGGAGTTTCCTGTGGGCTTCTTCAATGGCCAAAGTTTCAAACCACTCCACATACATGTTGCCTATAGCCGGTGACAGTGGCGATACCATTGGACTGCCAGTTCGTTTGTCAGCTAATCCATCTGTTCAATTTTTTATAGATTCATTCAGGGATTTCAACTCATTTTATATCATATTAGACCGAACTAATGAAATGCACTGAAAATAATCCTTCGGAAAGATTATTTTTGAAAATGGCTGAGATAAATAACGAAGAACGAGCGATGAATAAAAGATCAGAGCTCAACAATGTCATTTGACTTCGTACATTAATTTGGAAAAATAAAAAAAATTCATATCATCTCAATTTCAAAATTTCTCCTACCTGATTTGAAAATATGTCAAAGTCAGTTCCATCATTTCATTTTATCTACGCTTTTCCTGTTTCCATACAATTCCATTTTTCATTCGTCCTCGCGATAGTGAGTAAGAAATGTTTTCAGATAATATGTAAATACACATTTATATATTACAGTTTTTCTGAAGAAGGCAATGAACATTGCCAAAAGCTCAACATACATCAAACAGTGCAACTGCGTAGTTCCTTTCAATAAACGGGGTCAATCAGTAAAAAATATGTAGTAAATTTGCAAAACTTTCGCTTTTAATGGGAAGCTTTTTCAGAGCCTATACCTTGTTAAGTGACACATGGTTGCAGAAACAACACGAATTCACGGAGTCATCAACAGAAGGCAGTAGCTCTTTGTGTTGCCCAACCTTGTATTCTGCTATACCGTACTGATGAAAACTAAGGAGCTAGAAACACGTGTCTGCATATTTTTTGAGTGATTCGTTAATGATTTTTTTCTGCTTCTGATTGTTTCACATCCACCCGCTATATTATCATCCCTATTTGTATATACAGGGTGGGGCACCTTATACGACACGGTATAGTCGAAATAACCGGTATAGTGCATAATTAAAGTTGTCAGCGATCTCAAAGGCAAAAAGACCAATACAGACAAATAAAGCCGCTGCTAACTACTCCACGTGTATTGTAGACTTGGCGGTGACGAGTGTAATAACAACGCAGACTTTTTTCCGTGTAGTGATTCCTACAATGCTGAAAAAAGATACCACTGAATAAGATTCGGATGCATTTGAATATTGAAACACAGAGATTATGTTTCAATGTATATAAGAATCTACATTTCAAGTTTGGTTTCGAGAGAAACAAACTATTGAAAGCAACATCAGATTTGACCGAAATTCCTTTCTCAACTGTACGTAAAATATGAACCTTATGAACGCAAGACGCTATGTGATACGGGATTACCAAAACCTTTGGATGTTCATCTAATGTTACAAAAGCAATGAGATTCCTACAACTGAAATCATAAGGAAGAAATTGAATACTTCTGGCCATTAAGTGAGCTGCTGTGACAAAACTCTTCAGAATTGGATAAAGAAACTAGGATTCAGATTTAAAATAATGAACAAACGTCAAGCAGGTACGGAAAGCAGTGGAATTGTGTAACAAATACTCAGAACAAATAACTATATATAGACAAGAACGGCAAATTTTCTATTCGGACGAAACTTGGTATGACACTCACGAAACAGTTACGAAAGGGTGGACTGTTGGTTTCAAGAATATGTACGCCTAACATGCCTGCAAACAATGGATCTCGACCAATCATTGTGCATTGTGAAGGAAGTAAAGGATGGGTTTCGAATTCTTTGAAGTTATATGGAAAAAAACTTGAGGACTACAATGTTGAATATCTTAAGAACATGGAAGCTAATATTTTTGAGGAATGGTTTGAAAATATATCGATCCCAAATTTGGATGCGAATAGTGTAATAGTTCTTGACAACGCTTCCTATCATTCGCGACAGCTCATCAAAGTACCGAATAAAAATTCGAGGAAAGATGAAATACAAAGTTTTTTAATGGATAATTTGTTTTTTGAAGATTATTATACCAAAAACCAACTACTAAGTAGTTGGTAAAACTTCAAGTAGTTACTACTTGAAGTTTTACAGTCAAAAAAATTTGAAAAAGTGTATACCCTTGAGAGTGTTGCTGAAAACTATGGACACACCATACTATTTTTGTGTTTTCAATCCCATCGAGTTGCTTTGGGTAAAATTGAAACAAAGCATTAAGCGTGAACATTATTTTTCAAGATTTGTTAAGAAGGTAATAGAGCTAGTTAAAGAGGAAGTATTTAATATTACCGAAGAAGACTGGCAGAAAAGGATCAAAAAAGTAATTTTAGTTGGAAAAGACATTTCAAATTCAGTGTCAAACAGTTATTGAATATGTGCTTTACGAATAAATGAATTGGTAGAGGGGACCACAAAATTGGCCAGCAAGATCACTAGATTTGACTTGCCTTGAGTTTTTCCAATTGGGCCACTTGAAAAATGTGGTTTACGACATTTCTCCAACCACCCTGGAAAATATTAAGAGAATAATAAGGGCTGCTTTCCGAAGAGTGACGCCTCAAACGTTATCAAATGTTAAGCAGTCTCTCATAGAGAGAGTGGATCTTTGTATTCAACAGGATGGTCGTCATTTCGAGCACTTTCAATTAAATACATATGTTTCTCATATTTTGTTGTTGTTTCAGTTGAATAATAAAAAAATATTGTACAGTCTGTTTAATGGACTACTGTTAGAGTATGAATGTGAATGATAACTTCACTTCGGTAGACAGTAAATATTTTCGATGAAGTGAAGTAAAACAACTATCAATTATAATTGAAATAAGAACTATTATTTGAAAAAGCCAATGTCTGAAAAACTATTCATGTTAGGTATAGAGAAACCCAAAATTAAATGAAAAATAGTTGAATTCAATATTGTTCAGACCAAAAAAAATACAGGATTTTATATTTGAAATAACAAAGTTGTCTTTGTCAGAAATTATATAAAAATGACAATGATTTTTGAACATTCTGTATAATATTGAGAGAGGGGTTTTTATCGAAATCAATGGCCCAGAACCTCTTTCATGCTTGGTCGGAATCCGAAGGGATTATTTCTTTACATTTAGTTTCCAGTTGTACCTAGCATTTTCTTAAAAAAAAACAATAACTCGAGAACGGTTATAGTTAGTTACAAAGTACCTTGTATGAAATCTTGTTATTTTTTCCTGACCTATCCAGATGTCTAACAAAATACAGGGTGTTCCATTTGAAAAAACACAACTATAACACAATAATAATAATAATAAATGGGCTTTATTCATTGACATACATTGTTTATAAAGAAGAAGTAGAAAGGGCGAAGTTCAGCCTAGGCAGTTCTACAACTTAACGTAGGGTAGAGCATGTATTATATAGAAATATAAAAATAATTACCTAGTATAGGTACCTACATTGGTAAGTGAGTAGTTTATGAATCTTTGTGAAACTAAGAAAAAAACAAAGGTTGTACATTCCAAAGTAAATATTGAAAATCTATTCAGCTTAAATAAGATAAAATATATAGCAAAACATACACAAAAGTGAGACAAAGGGAAAACCATATGAACAAGGCATAACATGAGGATATTATCTATCCAGAAGACTTCAGATATGTTTTCAACTTTTTCTTGAAATTATATATGGAGTAGTATCTAAATTCACTGGACAGAGCGTTATATTGTTTGATAGAGTTGTAAATAAAACTACGAGAAAAGCAGGCTGTCGAGTGTTTTAGAATAATAAAAGTGTGACGGTTTCGTGTCCTCGAATTATTCTGAGATTTGAAAGTTTTATATCTTTTATAAATATAATTTGGCTTTTTGTAAATGAGGAATTTATGTGTATTGACGAGTAGGTGAAACTGCCAGGTTTAAGCAATCGGTAACCAACCTGACTCCTCGAACTTGGGGGATATATGGTCGAATTTTCTCACACCATAAGAAAAACGAATGAAATTGTTTTGTATTTTTTGTAAGCGATTCATATCAGTTTGTATCAAAGCAGGCCCGTAGATTATATCGCAATATGCTAATCTAGACAATATGAGGGTTTCGCAAAGTTTCAACTTCAATTTGAAAGTCATAATATCTCTACTTTGATAGAGTTGACGTAAGATACTGTGCGAGCTACGACAAAGTAAATTTATATGTTTTTGAAATCTCAGATCAGCATCTAGCCACAAACCCAAGTTCTTTCTTTCTGTAATTATTTGTAGTAAGTCTTGTCCAAGTTGGATTTCAATTCTTTCTTCAATTTCCCACCTTTTGTGTTTCGGGCCAAAAAGTATCAGCTGTGATTTTTTAGAATTCAATTTCAGGTTATGGGCTATAGATAGATCCAGTGTCTTTGGTAGATCGCTGGTAATTTTTTCCATTGGTGTGTGGGTATAAAATTACAAAAAAAATGTTCTTATCCTTTGATATTTTTGGATATTTTGGAGAATAATGTCAATTTTGACAGGTTAAGGAAATCACGTGACCTATTTTGTAGACGCCATTTGACATCATTTCTTTAGCAAAATCTACTGCCAAAATCAAATTTCACATAAAACGATAAATTAAAAAGTTTCCCATTTGATGCGGAGTTTATCGGTGACACTGTATATATATATATATATATATATATATATATATATATATATATATATATAGAGAGAGAGAGAGAGAGAGAGAGAGACAGAACAGAATGGGGCCAAGGATAGAGTCCTGAGGTTCTCCATAGTCAACAGGTAAAGTACTTGAACACTTTCCATCCAGA
The DNA here is from genome assembly GCF_025532065.1 of Leptinotarsa decemlineata. NCBI lineage: Eukaryota > Metazoa > Arthropoda > Insecta > Coleoptera > Chrysomelidae > Leptinotarsa > Leptinotarsa decemlineata. The sequence goes on from NW_027412534.1 coordinate 786,393, forward strand.
CATACTCAGTCCCTTCACTAAATCCGAGAAATGACATTTGCCTTTGACAAGTTGCCTTGAATAAATCTTGGGTGATGTTGACAAGAGCGGTGGTGGTGCTATAGAATGTACGAAGTACAGATTGAATATTTGTTATTAAATTATCATTGTATACAAAATAATCAATTTAATCTTTCAGAATCTTCTCGAACACCTTCTCGAGATAATTCAGTTGGATTTTCACATTTTGGCAAAGGAAGTACAATTGCATGTTTCCATGGAGAACGAAAATGATTTGTTTCTATAGAGGAATTGAATATGTGTGCTATGTAGTTGATAAGAAAATTTTCTATATACTTCAACATATTGAGAGGAATGCTGTCAGATCCAGCGCAGTTACTTTTTATACCACTGATGTATTGTTGAGTCTGGAGTAGTGTCACTTTACAGAAATTCAGAGTAGATCCTTTATAGGTCTGAGTATATCTTTCAATGAGTGTTTCATGATGATCAGATTTTGCAAGATGAATAATATTTGTGAAGTGGGAGTTTATTTGATTCAGATCTGATAAATGTCACATTTTTTTGAGCCACCCGGTACACTCCAAAGTTTTTTTTTCTGCAGCCTCAATCAATATACATATAATGGAAAGAAGAAATTTTCGAAAAATTCATTGGTTTGATATCGAGCTTTCGGCAATGTTAATTGCCTTCTTCAGGACAACTGTGATATATAAATGTGTAATTACATATTATCCGATAACATTCCTCACTTACTATCGTGAGGATGGATGATAATTAATTTCAAGAAACTGAAAAAACAATTGATAAAATTCACCTTCTCGGTAACTTCTCCTATAGCCACGCTGGTATCAGAGGATGAGCTTCCAGAATCCAGTTGAATGGAGTTTTTTCGAGATCTTGGCTCTGTCGATCCAGATTCCCAGGGACAAACATCTTCAGAGGTCGATGATCCTGCTACGATGGCTATGCTGGGTTTTTTCGCCCTAGAGCAGTAATTAATATATTAGACAATGAAATTACTGCCGGAAATGTGACATTAGGATCTTTCTCCCAATTTAGGAGACAACGTTGTTCAATCTCATAGCAAACATAACTTTTGGTACAATGATTTTCAGGAAAAATAAAAAAATACGTCAGCAGTAGTGTACAGGGGGAGACATTTTGACATATTCACATTTGATGTTACTTCCCCTATCGCACCTCTAGAGCATGTCACCATTTTTTATTAAATGAATCACCCTATATTGTGTTGTATAATCAGATGCTTCATGATGAGCAGATTTCAACAAAGAAGAATAGAATAGAATATAATATTTATTTAACTGTTATATATAAAAGTACATTTATAGCAAGTCAGATTAAAAATTCATAAAGATATATTAAAAATGCCTAGAAGGACATACTAGCGACAAATAAAGATTGCCACCTTGAGTATATTTATGATAATTCTGATATCAAAAATGAAATAGTGATGATATTTATCAGAGCACTTCTGAGAAAACAGAGTCGAGCGAATGGGATCTGAAAGAAGTGTTGAAAGAGGCACTTCAGGATGTTGCATATATTTGTTTGAAGGTGATTGACAATGTTTCATGATGAATTTCACTAGTTCGGACTTCCATTGTCTACTATACAGGCTGATTCACGGTGGATGGCACATTAGACGTTTCTGGTGAACCAGACAACGGATCACTTTGAAAATTTAATGGAGGGCATATTCGGACATTCTCTAGCCAACTAAAATATTTTCGACAATGCGGTGTTGCCGCTTCTATTAGAAAGCAGTAGCAACTTTGATTTTTCAAATAGAAAACTCTGTATATAATATTATTTTTGGAATCTCCAACAATTGCCCGACAACTTTTCTTGATATTTCCCTATACCTATCTGTTACCGTTTTCGAAATAAAAATTAATTTCAATTTTTTTCTTCGAAAATCATGACTTCTAAAAATGCCGATATCTTTTAGTTAAGAAGTACTATGATATCGAAATTTGGTTTGGAGTTAGGTGATACTTGGACACATCCCACACGTCAGCCTAATCTCCGTTACTTCAATACAGGGTAGTAAAAAAATACAGTTTTTTCGTTTGCTTGAAAAAGTTGCTGAAATTTGAATATTTTAAATAGAACACCCTGTATATTATTGAAAATTCGGAAAGCTGCTGAAATTTGCTTTCTTTCTATGTATATCATACCTATACCTAACTAGTCAAGTTTCGGACTTATGAACATTTATTTGTGAAAATGTCCCTTCAGAATTGTATTTCCATTCGGTATTTGGTAAGCAGGCCATGATTACTATTTGACAGTAGCGTTGTGACATTCTCCTAATAATATCGACATTTTCGTCACTTCAGAAGTTGCAAATACCTTCAAAACGATGGAACAAAACTATTCAAACGAAGTTCTTATGAATTTGTTTATTATTTTTGGACAGTGCGACAAAATTATCAGCAGAACATGTAGAAAGTTCAATGAAATGTATCCGAATCTACCGCCAATGAACCTCAAGAAATTTATACGAATTCAGTACAATTTCAATATGTTTGGATAAACTTTAAAAAAGCACCAAGAAAATTGAAATTGGAAATATTGATATGAATAATTATAAAAAAGTAAAACAATCATGTGGAATATTTCAAAATATGTTCGAATCGCTGGCCGTTCACTTCCAAGCACTTTAAAATGCGGGTGTTGACTGCTTTCGTGGTGGCAGATCTGATTTCATTGGGATCCACATCTTCAAATGTTTGGGCAATCCTTTCTAACAAGTCATCTCTCGAACGCACGGGTATTTTGTAAACTTTTTCTTTAAACATTCCCCACAAATAAAAATCTAATGGATTAAGATCGGGTGATCTCGCTGGCCAATTCCATGGTCCCAAGCGCCTCATCCACCGATCGTCAAATAGTCTATCCAGTTCTGCGCTCACTTCTCTTGTGCAATGTGCAGGAGCTCCGTCTAGTTGGTACCAACAGTTTCGATAATCTTCGAGTGGCAGATTATCCACGAAACTGTCTACAGTATTCTCCAAAATATTCAGGTAGCTTCTGGATGTTAATGACTCCTCGTATATCACGTACCTCAATTTGTTGTCCATCAACATGCAGAAGACATTAAAACTAAATTTTTCTTGAAATCCGGCTTCTTTTGTGACGTGAGGATTTTCACTGGACCAATAATGACGATTTTTTCTATTGAAAATCCCTTCTCTCGAAAATTTCGATTCATCAGTCCAAATAATTTTATTTAAAAAAAGTGGATCTTCTTGAATGCGTGTCAACAACATTTCACAAAATTCTACTCTCTGTTGAGGATCTTGGGGCTTCATTGCTTGAATTTTGGTGAATTTATAATCATGCATTTTATGTCTTCGCAAGATTCTTTGAACCGATGAATATTTTATACCCAAATCTTCTTCAGCACTTCTTATCGATGACTCGGGAAATGCGTGAAAATATGCTAAGACATTAATCTGGTTGTCTTCGAAAGTTACGGGTCGAGGCAAGTTTCTTGGTGCTTTTAAAGTTGATCCAAATGCATTGAAATTGTTCTGAATTCGTATAAATTTCTTGAGGTTCATTTGCGGTAGATTTGGATACATTTCATTGAACTTTCTACATGTTCTGCTGATAATTTTGTCGCACTGTCCAAAAATAATAAACAAATTCATAAGAACTTCGTTTGAATAGTTTTGTTCCATCGTTTTGAAGGTATTTGCAACTTCTGAAGTGACGAAAATGTCGATATTATTAGGAGAATGTCACAACGCTACTGTCAAATAGTAATCATGGCCTGCTTACCAAATACCGAATGGAAATACCATTCTGAAGGGACATTTTCACAAATAAATGTTCATAAGTCCGAAACTTGACTAGTTAGGTATAGGTATGATATACATAGAAAGAAAGCAAATTTCAGCAGCTTTCCGAATTTTCAATAATATACAGGGTGTTCCATTTGAAATAATCAAATTTCAGCAACTTTTTCAAGCAAACGAAAAAACTGTATTTTTTTACCACCCTGTATTGAAGTAACGGAGATTAGGCTGACGTGTGGGAAGTGTCCAAGTATCACCTAACTCCAAACCGAATTTCGATATCATAGTACTTCTTAACTAAAAGATATCGGCATTTTTAGAAGTCATGATTTTCGAAGAAAAAAATTGAAATTAATTTTTATTTCGAAAACGGCAACAGATAGGTATAGGGAAATATCGAAAAAAGTTGTCGGGCAATTGTTGGAGATTCCAAAAATAATATTATATACAGAGTGTTTCATTTGAAAAATCAAAGTTGCTACTGCTTTCTAATAGAAGCGGCAACACCACATTGTCGAAAATATTTTAGTTGGCTAGAGAATGTCCGAAAATGCCCTCCATTAAATTTTCAAAGTGATCCGTTGTCTGGTTCACCAGAAACGTCTAATGTGCCATCCACCGTGAATCAGCCTGTATAAAATGATTTGAAATCTCTGAAACAACTAAAAAAGAAGAATTAAAAATGAATAACTGAAAATAACAATTATATTAAGCAAAATTTTGCTTAATATTCATTATTCATTTTTAATTCTTCTTTTTTAGTTGTTTCAGGGATTTCAAATCATTTTATATAGTAGACAATGGAAGTCCGAACTAGTGAAGTTGCATATATTCTTTAAACTCAACCACTGAATAGAAGCAGTGCTGCAAAAGAAATCTTTTCATCTTTTTTTGAAAGGAAATTATATTGAGTGACTTGATATCAGATGGTAATATATTATACACATGATAGTCTGGTGAATTTCTCTGGGAGACTGTAAGCTGTACCTGGGAGTTCTGATAAAATCTAAACGTCTTGTATCATAGAAATGTACTTGAGATTGTGTTACCAAATTTCTTGTTTGTCTATGTATTTCTGTAAGAGTCCCATATATGTATTCTGTAAGAGTCCCATATATGTATAAGGAAGGTAGCGATAAAATTTTGAGGCGAACAAATAAAGGACGACAATGTTCTCTGCTCTTACAATTTAAAATTATTCTCAGGGCCTTTTTTTGTTGTCGAAAGATCTGCAGTGACTTTGAGGAGTTCCCCCACATTATGATACCGTAACTCATATGAGCATGAAAAAGTGCAAAGTAGGTACTTCTCGGTGTATCATGATCAACATATCTCTTCAATTTTCGAAGTAAAAATAGCGTACTAGAAAGTTTATGTCTAACTTGTTCAATATGACAATTCAAGCCAAGTCTGTTATCAATAATTATTCCCAATAATTTAACGTTATTGTCCTCCATGAGAGAATTATTTGTAGAAAATGTGATATTCTGGGTTTTACTATTATTAAGTTGTAGCTTACCTGAAATCAATATTTGGCTTTTTCTTGTAACGCCAGTGATAATATCGGTAGTTGCTGATAATCATAGTGAGAGGTGATCAGGGTAGTATCATCAGCAAACAAAGTACACTTTTCTGGCAACAGAAATTGGCGCAAATCATTAATGTAAATGATAAACAGTAACAATCCAAGGACCGAACCCTGTGGGACACCATGTATGTTAGTTTTTACCTCTGACCCCTCATTGCTGACTTCAACAACTTGATAGCGATTTTTTAGGTAAGTATAAAACATATGGTCTGAAGCTTATAGTTCGGAAGCTACAAATTATCTGAGTTGAAAACGAGCCACCCTGAATAACTTTTGAAACAATAATTTGCAGGAAAAATAAAAAAAAACAGGTCAACAATTATGCAGTTATTTCATTAGTTCAGACTTCCATTGTCCACTATATAAAATTATTTAAAATCCCCGAAACAACTAAAAAAGAAGAATTAAAAATGAATAGCTGAAAATAACAATTATATTGAGAAAAATAAAGCTGAAATGAAATAATAGTGAAATAAAATACAAGTAAAATAGAACAATTGAACAAAAATAAATAAAAATAAAGAAATGAAAAACGAAAAAAAAAAAGGTGAGAGATTCCAAGTCACGTTAGTTCACGACGTTTCACCCGAAGACGTTTGTAGATACTAACAATCGTCTTCGGGTTATGACTGGACTGATTCCTCCGAGAGATGACTATTTATATGTTGCGTATTTCTACGCTGGCTTGGCTGAATACGTTATTGGACAACATGTAAGCGGCTTCCTTAAATTTTCTCCTAAACCAATGTTCCTCTCTGTGCAAGATCTCAGCTTGGAACCAATCGATGTTGTGTTGATGGGTCCAAACATGGTCGGCTATTCCTGTTTTCGGGCTCTGTAATACGAAGGAAGGTCTCTAGAAGGAACTAAACATCATCGAAAATAATCTTCAACGGAATGGTTACTCCAAAGCGATGGTAGAAAAGACCTTGGCTGAAAGACAGCAGGAGCCTCGCAAGGAAGAGAAACCGTCACAACCAGTGCTTGCATTTTCCTACATCAGAGGATTATCGGAGAGGATAAGAAGAATTGGTTCCAAGTACAACATCAGAACCTGCTTCAGATCCGGCAACACTATTCGTAGCAGCCTCACGAAAACCAGGCCACCAAACGCGGACTGCGATTCCAATAATTGCATTTACCGGATACCCTGTGAGTGCGGAAAATCCGATATTGGTGAAACTAAGAGGCCATTGAATGTTCGCATTGCCGAGCACAAGAAACACACAGCGAGGGGAAAACCAGCAAATCAGGAATAGCAAACCATGTTTGGACCCATCAACACAACATCGAGTGGTCCCAAGCTAAGATATTGCACAGAGAGGAACATTGGTTTAGGAGAAAATTCAAGAAAGCCGCATACATGTTGTCCAAAAATGTATTCAGCCAAGCCAGCGTAAAAATAGCCAACATATGGAAACCCATCATCAAGCGAAAAATGGCCAACTCCCGCCAAACAGTCATCTCCCACGGAACCAGTGACGCGGAAAATGGAAAGCGGAGATAAGTGAAAGTACTCGAACGACCTATAAATAGTCATCTCCCGGAGGAATCAGTCCAGTCATCACCCGAACACGATTGTAGATACTAACAATCGAAACTAACGTGACTTGGAATCTCTCAACTTTTCATTTTTATTTTCTTTTTTCATTTCTTCATTTTTACTTATTTTTGTTCAATTGTTCTATTTTACTTGTATTTTATTTCACTATTATTTCATTTCAGGTTTATTTTGCTTAATATAATTGTTATTTTCAGTTATTCATTTTTAATTCTTCATTTTTAGTTGTTTCAGGGATTTCAAATCATTTTATATAGTAGACAATGGAAGTCCAAACTAGTAAAATTCATCATGAAACATTGTCAATCACCTTCAAACAATTATGCAGTTACCTGTATTGCATAACATCCAGAGGAGAGCTTGGATTTCAAACTATCTACATGTTTGTTCAATTTTAAATTATTATCAATGAACATGCCAAGGAATCTAGAAGTTGTTACATTGTCAATTCGAATATTATTCAATTGTACAGCTGGAATCTGGCAACGATAAGACACTACTTTTGTTATTGATGAATTCAAGTTCAAGAGATTCAAGTCAAACCACTCTTTAACTTTCATGTTGCCACTCTCAGTAACTTCATACAACGTATGGTTGTTAGGGGCGTCCTATGAAATTGTGGTATCATCAGCATATAAAGATCAAGATAACTTTATTTGTGAAATCATGAAACAACAATAAAAATTAATTGGCGCTCAGGGGCGACTTCATTGATTTTAGTGGCGCATTTGCCCGGAAAAACCTGCAGCACCACATCATCTGAAGATCTGGCAATGTCCTCTCTCTCATAAAACAAAATGAAGGGTGTCTCCAGAGGCTCCAATAGCTTCAATACATCGTCGGAACATTTCGTGACACGACTATCGTCAAACTTAAACCAGTCCGTTTCGTCTTTGACCAAGGCGTAATAATGACCAAATTCAACGCCAGAAACACAGTGAACAATGACTGCATGAATATTATAATAGTGGTCTACTAGATTAAAGTGTTCATCTATTCCGAACCTTCTAAAGAGTTTGGTGCTTCCATCACAGGTTGAGTCTTGTTATTATTAGATTGATTGGTGCCTCAGCTATACTTATTTCCTTATAATACTCAGTTAATTTGGAGCATGTTTGGCAATACAGTCGATCATCACCTGTTGAAAATTCTATTTCCAGATGATTTAACAATAACCTTCACACGGAATAGTTATTAGTCATATTAAGAAACGCTAGATGAAGTTCCAGAAATTCACATACGTTTTTGCTACCTCTTGAACATTTACTACAGAGTGAACAAGTGAGGATTTTTTCAGCAAAACACAAGACAAAATAGACTGTACGGAATCATTCAATCCAGAGCGGTCAGGAGTATTGATTCTGCTATTGTTTTGCCCACGAAGAGTATTCAACAAGAACTCAAAGAATTCAGAACAATCCTCTTATTGTCCAAACGAGTATCAAGTGGACTTCAAATACTCCATGAAATCGTTTGTAGGGAACGATGATACATTCTTACTTAACTGTAGCTGCATGAACATGTGTTTGGGTTTGGTGAATAAGTAGGAAACATTCTCGTGCTCGTTCATCATTAAAACCTCGTTCTTGAAATTTTTCGTCATGAACAACACTTGTAAAATGCTATTCATGTAGCAAGTGTTATCTAAATTATCTAATCCAATTTTCTTCTCAAGGTTTTCAGGACAACTCTGTACTGATTCGTGAGGAAGAACATGTTTCACATAATCTGCATAAGAACCATTTCTCAAGCTGCGATCGATCCTTCCAAGTGAAGAAGGGTTTCGTAGAGGGATCGATTCGACTCTTGCTTTATGAAGCTCTTCCACTGAAAGGGAACCAGAACCACGAGGACTGCAAGTTATATTTGGGGGGGCAAGAATGACCTAAGTCCATTTACCGCACTGAAAAAGAAGAAGGTGGATAAATCACTTGTGACTGATGAATATTCACATATTTTGGCTTGTTTCGAAGATATTTCAGTTCCGTACTGAAATTAGGGCAATGCATGATCTCATCAAAATTATGTTAAGGAGGAATAGTTCCAAGGACCGAAGCAGCATTGCCACGTTATATGGCAATACTGATTATTTCTATCAAAAAAGAGGTAGAACAGTGATCTTTTGTTGCTTAGCCTATTATCCTTCCGAGTTCATGAACGCATAACAGAGACTCCGGGTTATAAATATCAAAAGTTTTAACCGCTATAGGATAGGATGGAACAGATAGTTGTTACCAAGATTTTGGTAATTTTTCTTTTCAACTTCTTGCAGTTCCAGCAGACTTCGAACTTCCGGCTAGATGGGAAGCCGCGACCGTGTCAACGCAAGTGAAGTCCCATACCACAGGTTAACCGTATTTCCATGGTATGAGATACATACCATCTGGTTGTTTACTATCATCTCGGCTGGTACCTAAGGGTTGCAGAATTGCAGGAACATCCGCTGATAACATATAAAGTAAATTTACTTCGGTTATCAATAGACGATGAGTCATTGATGTAAATTAAGATTAAAAGTGGGCCCAGAACCGAAACTTGTGGGATACCACAAGTAATTTTACTTTCATTTGAGTATGAAGTGGTTTTGACCATCTGAGTGCGATCTGCTCAGTATGACTCTAACACTTGAGACTTATTCCAGTTATACCATATCTAAGTTTCGGTAGAAGAATTTTATGATTTACGCAATCAAATGCTTTGGTTATATTACAGAAGACCGCAGCCACTGTTTCTTTGTCCTTTATGTTGGAATGAACATTGTAAAGAAATGAAAGTATGGCATTGAAAGTGTTTTTTGCTTTTAGAAACCAAACTGGCAATCACTTATTAATTTGTTTTCATTCAGAAAGCAAACGAGTCTTTTTTTAACTAATTTTTCAATCAATTTAGCCATTGCAGAGATTAGAGAAATTCGACGAAGACTTGATGGACCATTGATGACTTGATGACTAACACAATCGACTTCTTCAAAAAAACTGAAAAGATTCCTTCTCTGACTGAATTATTTATTAGACAAACCAATATATCGAGTATTCTCATAGGAATATTTTCTTGAATTTTTATCGAGATTTCATCTAAACGGGTGGACTTTTTATTTTTTGTAGAAAATGATGTTTCATTATCATTTTGAAAGTTTGTTCTTTCACAAAATAAAATTCTGTTTACTAAAGATTTAGGATAAGAATTTTGGATCAGAATTTTACTGAAATTAGACAAACTTTGGTTTCGTAAATCGGGATGGGTAATTTTGATGATTCTGTTTTTTAATGATTTTATTGAATTGATTTTCATTTTATTTGGATGATAGGAATGGTTATTAATAAATCTATTACTTGATGTTGGTTTTCTGTACCATTCAGTGATGATAATATTTTGTTCTGATCTCAATAACTTCATATCGAGGAAAGGAATAGAGTTGTTTATTTCCTCTTCAATAGTGAATTGGATATTGAGATCATATGAATTAAATACATTCAAAATTTCTTCTTTTCCATCTGCAGGTATGGTCAGAATCAAATCATCTACAAAACGTTTGATGAATGGAATACGGAAAGATAATTTTTGAATACATTCATCAATAAGCTCATCTAAAACAAAACTCGATAAAATTGGTACCTACTGAAATATGATAAAGAAAATAAAAGATCTAGTAATTCGAGTATCATTCAGAATTTTCCCACTCGACATTGTCAACCAAAATTTTCATCAACTCTCATTTATTAATGTTTTTATATCTGTTTTTGATCCATTTTATATTTTATTCTCACGTTAGTAAGTTCTCCATATTTATATATTTTCTACAAGATATATAATCTTATTATTGTAGTTGTCCTGACGAAGGTGTGAAATATACTGAAAGCTTGACATATAACAAAGAGTTTTCTTTGTAACAGCCCAGCTATTGACTGCAACCTCACGAATTAAACCGATTTATAGTTAATCCAGTCACTTATATATATATATATATATATATATATATATATATATATATATATATATATATATATATATATATATATATATATATAAATGAATAGATAAGTACTTTTTGATCATCCCCATATTGATTTCAATTTAAGAGCCACCGGTAGTATTGCGTTAAATTTTTATCAAAATAGGAATATCTACAATGGGAAATAGTATGTTTCATTGGATGAGAAAGATCCAGTTGTCAATGATATTTGTCAAAGAATATATATGAAGCATTTTCCATCGAATACAGGTGCATTACTATTTAAGGAAAATGTGTCTATCTACATCAAAGATTCCACAACAATTCCAGCATTCTTCTTCGTTGTAGGGTAAGTTCATGCAAGGGTTGTGATCATGAAATAGATCGATGTTCTTTATTTCCATACCTACCAATTGATATATATCGGTACTAACCTGCATTTCGAATGTGTTGAACTTATGAAAATCAATTATACTAGCTCAAATAGGTGATGACTACAAGTTTTACGGAACTAACAGAGCCATTCTGGTAGTCAAGGATCACTTATTGTGAGATATTCATTAAATAGTTTAAGAAAAAACGTAACACGTATTTCGCGACAATAGTGACAACTAACTGTACATAATCAATGCTTCATAAATGTTTTTATAATTTGAAGTACCTGAATTGAAAATACCTGTATTTCCTCTGTCTTTAATTTTGACGTACAGTACAATCACCGTATGCCACTCTCAACATTACAAGTGTTTTTTTCACTCAATTATATTTTTTACACAAAATTTCATGCTCTTCAACTCATTTTATTCCATAGAAATTGAATAAACCTACTAAACAGTAGAAACTGGAGTGGGCGTTATCTGGGAAAAAAAATTAAATGGAAGATCTCCCTGGTCTTGTGAAACATATTTTTGAAGCTCCTGACAAATGCTTCATAATACTAGAATATAATGTTGATATCTTCAACTACTACAAAATGGCGGAACTTTTAATAATTGCCTGAATACATTGACATTTAACCAAATAATATGAGGTAATAAGCTTGAGGTCAGTTCAGAAGATGCTCGAAATGATTGCCTTGAACTTTATGACGTATGAACAGCCTATCAGATATTTCACGCCGACATTTTTGAACACAGTAACGTCAATATCTCTACAAATATTTATTATTCTCTGCCGTATATCCAATATTGAAGCAGGTTCAGGTTTGTACACCTTTTTCTTCAAAAACCCCATAAAAAGTCCGAAGGTGTCAAATCTGGCGAGCGAGCTGGTCATTCTGTAGGACCTCGACGACCAATCCAACGAGTGGGAAAAGTAGTATCCAAGTAGTTTCATACTTGTCTGGAGTAATGTGGTGGTGCTCCATCTTGTTGGAATACAATATCTATATCGAATTCATTAGGATTCGCTTCGATGATTTCAGTGATGAGAGGGTCAACAGTAGTTTCCAGCATATTCAACTACAGTTTCCCTGTTAAATTTTGATCAATGAATAGGGGTCCATATGATTTCCCAATATTCCTGTCCAAACGTTAATTTTTTCTGGATATTGGGTATGTGTTTCCCGGAAAACGTGAGGGTTGCGGTCACTCCGATAACGGCAGTTTTATCTGTGTTGTCCCGTTCAACAAATAAAAGGGGGAGGGACCTTATAAAGAAATGTACTAAATATTCAATTGCATCCTTAGCTGCTGAACATACCAAGCCCAGGGCTGAAGATCTCAGTGTGGAGGCTGATGCTCCCCAAGTGGTGCCACATAGTATCTGGAGGATGTTATTACGCGTTTTGATCTGCTGTTTTAGATTTTTAGATTTAAAACTCAACGTTCTGTCCAGTGTAATCCCTAGGTATTCAGGTTGTTTATTGCGTTTAAGTAGCATGTCTTCAAAGTAGATTTGTAGTTCTCTATTTTTAACCGGTTGTTCAGGTGGAAACTAGAGACCTCTGTCTTAGCAGCACTTGGTTTTAGTCTTCCTTAGCGAAAATAGCTAGCAGGCTATCGTTATATATCATCCTCGGTGACTTCAATATCTATGTGTCTAGCAGCTAGTGTCCAGTCGTCAGCGTATACGAACTTTCTCGAACTCGTTTCAGGCATGTCAGTAATTGTATATAAGCTGAACAGTAGGGGACAAGTACTGATCCCTGTGGTAAGCCGCGAAATCATCTCTGAAGATTCGTGCAATAAATCCATACATTCTGTTTGCAGCAGACAGAATGGTTTCAATGTATGGTATGAAGGAAAGTTTTGTGTCGAAGGTAACACCTACATTGGTGAATGTGAGAAGCCGTTGAAGTGGAATATAGCTTATTGAATATTGAAATGAAAATGGACGATTTTTTAGTGTTTGAAGAAAGATTATTACGAAAACCACATTGCTCAACACGTTTCAGATTTGGTGAGAGTTGAATATAGTCCTCGATTGATCTCACAATATATTTTCAGGTCATCTGCGTATGTCAAACAGTTGATGTCAATAAACTCAACAATGTCGTTTATGAAGACGATAAAGAGAAGTGGACCTAGGTTGCTTCCTTGTGGAACACCCGAGGTAGCTGCATAATCCAGGGACTTAAATCCATTGAATATAACATTCTGACGCCTGTCGGTGAAGTGTGATATAAAAAGTTGGAGCTGTAAACAAACAATGGACTGACACCTATCAGAAAACAACCACTCTCCTGACTAATATCACGAAATGCATTGAATTGTATTTGGTTGAAAATCAAACTAGCCTGAAGCGGACAAGAAACAACAGGTTTGTCATCGCCCCATCTGCCTCGTATAAGGAAAGAAAAATTTTCACATATAGTCAGTGGGCATACTTGAAAACTGGCTATAAATCACCTACAAAGTAGAGAGTTGAGACTGGCCTGAACGAATTGTCCCTTTAGATTTTAGATGATTTGATTTAGAGCCAGTCTTTAAGTATGCCCGCTGACTATTTGTGAAAAACTTTCATTTTGTCGTTATGTTGCTTGTTCTGAACAAATATTATCACCAAAACTGATCTATTCCATTACTTTTTTACAAGTGTGTTATAAAGTTTCGATATCTGGATTATTTGGCAATCAATATACGTTGAATATTCAATAATAATAATAATGAATTCATTGCCTATCAAAAATAACACGATAACAACAACAAAAAATACAAGAGAGAGAAAAATAAAAACACTTTGTATTTGATGTGCAAATGCCTTTTGGTTCAGATCGCGAATTGCATTCGCATCTACTCGTCCACCAAAGCCGAAAATGTATAAAAGTAAATAATTATATTAGGGCTTGAAGAGAAGAAGAGAAGAAAGCAAAAAAAAAGAAAAGATAATATATAGATATAGAGACATATGAATAGCTAAAACCTTATTCAGAATTCTTGCCTCGGATCTAGTTATTCTGAATGCTGAACAGATTCTGTTTAAACGTACTTTCAAAAACAGTTTCTATCATTTTAAAATAATTGTTTTTCAATTTATGGAGACAATTTATTGTGGAGGAGACATTGTAGAAAAAAGACCGTTTGAATATTTCTTTTTTATGTACAGGAATGTTAAAAATCACTTTTTTACAAAAATTCAGGTTATGGACATCTGTCTATAGGACAAATGTTCATAAAAGTAGGGAGGATCCCTATAGATTATTTCAAAAAATATACATGGTGCATGAAAACGTCGACGAATAAACGTATTCAACCACTTCAAATCTGCTATCTGTATCTGTACATTGTAATCCTCTCGAGGGGTTGTCCTCCTAGGTCATCGCCCATCCTGTCCTTTCCAGGAAGGTGGACAGGTCGCTGGGAAACATCTCCTTTATATCGGCAGGTGTAGGCCAAAACTCGCCGAACACACACTCTCTAATTGACGATAACTCCGGGCACTCGCATAGGACATGCCTGACAGTCTCGTCTTCCTTTTCACACATCCTGCATAGAGGTGTGTCCACTAGCCCCATATTATGGAGGTGTTTCCTTAGCTGACAGTGGCCAGTCAGAAATCCTACTGTAAGGCGTAGATTTTTCCTGGTCATCGCCAGATATTTCTTCGGCGCCAGCTTCCAAGGGTCGCCCAAGGTGATCCTGGCAAGATTGAATCCTTTGAATCTATCTCATCTCTTCAGGGATTGAGAATGGGTGTAACTTTTGGCTAATTCCGCAATTGTCGAAATCACCAGGCCGTAGGTGCCACTGGGTCCTAAAATTCTTAGTTCAGCCGCTTCTTCGGCTGAATAATCGGCAATGCGATTACCTTTACTCCTGTCGTACCCTTTAACCCACCTCAAGTTAATGTTATTATCTACCGAGGCCTTGGCTTAATCTTGGTGGCACTCTAGTACTAGCCCTGAGGTAACACGCTGTCTGTTCAAGGCTAATAGGGCTTGTCTGCTTTCAGTGCAGATTGTTATGTTTTTGCCAGAAATTCCTTTCTTGGTTATTTCTTTTGTGGCGATTGAGATACCAGCCGGTTCTGTTTGGACCACGCTGGTATTTTTTCCCATTCTCCACTTAATCCTTAGGCTTAGTGATCTGGAGTACACTCCACATTTTCAATCTTTTTTGGTTTTTGAGCCATCTGTATATATGCGTATTGCATTTGTAGCATTTGACTCTGTGCTGTTTATTTGTATTTTGTAGGGTTTATTAAACACAAACCTGGGTTCAATGCAGCAGAGGTTGCGCAGTAAGCGCTTCTCGCCAAAGGCCCAGCCTCAAGTGACCAATCCCTACTTCGAGGTTTACACCAACCGTGCGCAATCGTAACATGGCCATTGACGCAACCTCCCTAACGTACAGGTCCAGAGGGGTCACACCCGTAATTAATTCCATTGCCGCCTTTGGTGTTGTTTTCATGGCTCCTATGATGTTTAAACAAGACAGTCGCTGTATTGCATATAATTTTTGGATGGCCGTTGCTTGTAGAACTTTTGATCCCCATGCAATGGCTCCATACGTTAACATAAGTCTTATTATTGCAGTGTAGATCCAGATGACCACACGGGGTGAAAGACCACATGCGCGTCCCATTGTCCCTCGACATTGCTCTACTCTGTAGGTGAGAGTTCCATGTTAGCTTTCTGTCGGAGATAGTACCAAGGTATTTCACCTTCTTAGAGAAGTTTAGTTTGCCTTTGAAGATTTCGGGAGGTTTTAAGCCCGATAAACTTCTTTTCCTGGTGAAACAGACCATCTCAGTCTTCTTGGGATTGATCGACTTCGAGACTTCCTTACACCATGTTTCTATTAATTTGAGCCCATCTTGTGCTCCATCGCACAATGTGTTCACAAAGTTGACGGTCTACAAAATAACTATGTCATCTGCATATGCAGTTGTGTAGAATCCATTATTTTTGAGGTGATAAATCAAGGTATCTAGAACTATGTTTCAGAGAAGGGGTGATAAGACCCCTCCCTGTGGACTTCCCCTCATGACAAGTCCTCTCACTGTTATGTATTCTACATTGATACTTATTGCTCTACTAGAGAGCATCTTGAGTATCCATTCTCCTACTACCAGGGGTACATTTTATCAAACGCTCCCTCGATATCTATGAATTTACCCAGGGTGGAATCTTTGTTGTCCAATGATCTCTCGAGTCTGCCAATCACATGGTGAAGGGCCGAATCAGTAGACCTACCCGGAATATATGCATGCTGATTTGGATGAAGTGGGTTGTGAACTAGTACTTCATCTCTTATGTACCGCTCACATAGCCTCTTCATAATTTTTAAGGAGAACTATGTGAGACTAATTGGTCGCAATGCTTTTGGTAAGGTGTATTCCATCCTATCTGGTTTGGGTTTAAATACTACTCGCACCTCTCTCCACTTACTGGGAATATACAACAGAACTAAAGAGGCTCTGAATATTCCAACCATGTGCGGTATAAGAATATCCAGTCCATATTGAAGTAGGGCTGGTCTTATACTGTCAGGTCCTGGTGACTTGAGGGGGAAAAGCCTGATTTAGCCCATCTTATCTTGTCCTCGTCAATTACTGCACTAGCAGATTGCCAGTTGTATTTGAGGGTGTTGTTGGTGCTTCCGTCCAGTTCGTCGTTCCAGGAAAGACAGAACCTGGGAAGTGAGTTTCCATTAGAATTTCAGCATTCTCTTGGAGGTTGGCGGCTTTGTCGCCATTTTCCCTTGTCAGGAGGATGGTCGTTTGAGAGTATCCCTTCTGTAGCTAGTGGGAAGTCTTCGACTGCCTCACACTAGGCTCTCCAGTCTTCTCTTTGTTTTTGTCTGTAGACTTTCTTGAACTCTCTGAGGTTGGCTAGATAAATCTGCTAATTCGTGTGAAATTCTGAACCTTCTTCTGATACCACATATCAACTTGATGCAAGAGTTTTGCATTTTCTCTATGCGACACCTGTCGTTCTTGTCTAAACATGAATGACAAACAGCGTCACAGTGGTTGAAATGAGATAAAACCACATATCATTTTCTTTACATCTATATCCAAGTTTTTTCTATGGAGATATATGAGTTTCAATGATGAATAAACAATTTTAAGTTTGTAGGTTAATTGTTCAAGAAATCCTAGTTTATGATTTGAAATCAACCCAAAATTTTTTGAATGCTGTATGAATTGTATTTCCAAATCTCAGCATATACCATTTTGTAATGAAAACTGCATAAAGCTTCAGACAAATAGAAAGAAACATGAAATCAAGGCTTGAAATGAAATATGCAATATTTTTGTCTGTAAGTGTCTTTCGAAAATGTATCTAGTTACTTATTAACATGTAGATATGTAATGGATAGTTATGATTTTTCAGTAATAGTCATTAGGAATTAAAAATGCAGTTTGAGAAAGCACAACTAATGTACACATAAAAATATACCAGCCACAAATATATTGTATAGGAAGACCAACGGATACGGAAAGGGTTACGACAAATAAATATTCAGCATTAGGCGAGGGAACTTACAGATTAACGTACATTGTGGCTGCCACCAATGGTGCCTTCGGTATACACGCCATGTCTCCCCTGCAATTGAAGCATGAGGTCCACTATCTAACTACTTCTATACATTTCAATGCTTTTAATTCATCTGAGGATCATGAAAAGTACGGGTGTCACATTATTCAAACAAGTATAACATGTTTCTTTATCAAATCTTTCAGGTCTCTACTATGTATTTCCAGTAGTATATTCATTTATTTATTCCCAATAAACTACAATGATTCTTGAAGGAAATTATATAAACAAGAAATGTTCATACATATAAATATATAACTTCGAAGAGAGCTATTTCATAATTGGTCTAAATGACGACAAAAACAAACAAAATTAATAATATGAAATTTTGAAAAATAATGATTCTTTAATGCTATTTTGAATTTTCTCTGGATTGGAGAATTGCTCAATGTCATTTTGTGATTCATTATATGCAATTGTCCCTTTGTAAAATATAGATTTTCTGGAAAATGCAGATTTGATATTTTTTGTTAACAGATTACTCATCTGTCTTGTTTGATGATCATGTAAATTTTCATGGCAGAATGTTTTTAATTTTTTTATTACAGACTGCAGAAAGGGTACACTTTATACCTTCTAATGGCAACAAAAATAACGAGCGCACTGTCGCCTTCAAAAATCTCACCTACCGACAGTGGAGCAATAAACCCACGGCCCAAAACCGAACGAGGTTTGTTGATGATTGCAACAGCTGCAAACTTACAATTAATGAAAGCAAAGAACTTCACAATCCGAGAATTAGGGATAAACTGCTTGCCAATCCAAACGGGTCTAGATCCTTCTGATCGGTAGCTAAAGCTGTTAATCAAAACTTTACAAAATCTACAATTCCATCACTAACAGAAGCGGATTGTTCAATATTAAGAAAAGCCATAGAAAAAGCAAATCTACTAGCAGAACACTCTACTCTATAGTCGATTTTCTGGGAAAAGCACCACCTACTATTCCCATACCAGAATTTACAATGCCAAAAATTAGTCTTTGATAGCGTCTAGTCAGGTGAATATTGAAACAGCTCAATATCCAAAAGGCGTCTGGTCCTGATGAAGTGCCCGTCATCGTACCTAAAAAGTCGATAGTCATCTTCATCTTAATCAGGTTGGAAACTTATTCTTTACCCTTTCAACTGTCTTTCGTTAGGAGGACGAGTGGTTCATGCCGTAGGGTGTTTTGGTGGCGACATAAAGCTCAATGACATCTATGCCACTCTGGCCGTGTGTACCCCTTCCTGACTGGGGTATTTGATGAACAAACTGTTCATTTCAACAGACATCGTGTGGCCTTCGCCTATAGTATAATCTACAGCTTCCCTGTCTGATGGGTTATCATGAGTTTCCGCTGATTCGAAAACTCTCTGATTCCTCGACTGAATGGACTGCCGTATAGTTATCAGCTTCAAGTCTTTGCGGATGGCTTCATTCCGCACGAACCATGGAGCATTCACCAGCATCCTGAGAAGTTTATTTTGCAACCTTTCCAAAGTGGGGAGGTTTGACGGAGTGATTTGTCCCCAAGCGCCTGAAGCATACTTAATGACAGGCTTGAACATCGTGTTGTATAATAAAATCTTATTTCTAAGACTGAGCTCAGAGTTTCTATTGATCAGAGGATAGAGTTTGGCTATCCTCATTTGTACTGTGTTCTCAATATAGTCGATGTGATTCACCCAGGTGAGTCGGCGGTTTACCCAAAGACCTAGGTATTTGACTCGCGTTTGCCATTCGATCTCCCTGCTTGAAATCGTGACTCTTGTATCTGGAGAAACGTTGCGCCTCCCCAAATCTATCGCCTGAGTTTTTCCTGGGTTCACCTGAATCTTCCACTCCAGGTACCAGCGTTCGAGGTCGTCCAATGCGCGTTGCATGTAGACGACCGGCAACCCTCGACCCATTGAAGAAGCGAGGAGAGCCGTATCATCGGCGTATAGGGAAACTTTCACGTGATCGAACCTCGGAAGGTCGCTCACGTAAAGGCTGTACAGTAGTGGAGATAGCACAGCTCCTTGAGGCACTCCAGCTTGGATTTTCCTGACGGGAGACAGGGTTCCTTCAACTCAAACCTGAAATGTTTTGCCCTTCGGAAAGAACCTAATCCATCGGATCAGGCCTCGAGGCAGGTTGAAATTGAGCATTTTATGTAATAAACCTTCGTGCCATACTCGGTCGAAGGCTTTCGAAATGTGCAGGAGGACAAGATGGACTGTCTTCTTATTATTAAGTTAAGTTTTCGACCAGTCTCAAGGCCTGCAGCTCAGTGGAGTGTGCTCTCCTGAAGCCGAATTTTTCATCAGGTAGAACATTTCGGTCTTCAACTTCTTCGGTTAGCATTTGCAGCAAAACGCGTACAGCCAGCTTAGCCGTTGAGCAGAGCAGACTAATCGGACGATGATTCCAAGGAAACAGCGGGTTCTGGCCCTGTTTCGGAATCATGACAACTACGGCATGCTTCCATCTTCGAGGGAAGTATATGAGGGCGATCGAGCTGTTTATTATATCCAATAGATATCTGATGAAGTTCTCCTGGAGCTGCCTCAACAACCTATTGTTGATTGAATCGATTCCCGGAGCCTTCTTGTGTTTGGAGGCCCTAATGTACCCCCTTAGTTCTTTCTCCGAAGCTGCACGAATCACGACGTCATCATTTTTCCTAAGGATTCGCTGAACACGTTGCTCCAGCCGGATATCACGGTCAGTAGGCGCTGTCCGTGAAGAGGGGAGGGAGCAGTTTTTCTCTTCTCGAGCCTGTGGGTGACTCGCCATAGCTCATCATCCTCAGGTTCGAGAGATTCCAAACACTCGCTCCACCTCTCGTTTCTGTGGTCAACCATGGCCAACCATGGCCAACCATCCTGCTGCTAGCAGGATGGTTGGCCATCCTGCTAGCAGCAGCCTTGTCTCCAGCAATTGTGGGGGTATCTGTCGACAACAGCAGTTCATCTAGTGATGCTGGGAGTAGACGATTCCGCGGAGTACCTAAAAAGTGCGCAAATGAACTCGCACCAGTATTTTGCATACTTTTCAAACTGTCTTACGAGAAAGGGATTTTTCCTTCTTGTTGGAAGATTGCTCGCGGCATATTCCCAAAAAGGGCAAGAAAAATCTTCCAAATAACTATAGATCAGTCGCTTTGCTATCAGTGATATGAAAAATCATGAAGAAAGCCGTAAACCATTATATCCTCAACAAAGGCTTCAATATCTTGAACAATCCTCGATATGGCTTCCGGATACAAAGATCAACAAGCGACCTTCTATCGTATGTCATCCATATTTGTAATAATGCAATAGAGAAACATGGAGAATCAAGAGATTTTGCGCTTGATATTTCTAAGGTCTTTGCCCGTGTGTGGCTTGAGAGTTCGCTGGCCAAACTTCATTGCTATGGATTGTCGAATCATTTTTGTGTATGGCTTCTCAGCTTCCTGAGAAAACGTTCCCTGCAAGTGAATGTCGATAGATATCTTTAAAGTACTTTCACCATCAACGCTGGTGTTCGCCAAGGATCCAAATTGTCTCCAACTGTAATAACTGCCAGTGCGATAGTTAACGAAAAATATAATTTTATTCATAAAGATCGGGGTCGGTCACTCGGTTTTTTGACATCGAAATGTTTCCAACAGAGTAAGCGTTGAATTAAATTTATGATTGTTGAACTTTGGCGGCATCATGAATGGTCATGTTTCAGCTATCCTGTTGATACGTTATAATACTGGAAACGTGAAAATGCAAGCTACGAGTTTCATTTCAGCTTCGTGGATAGGAAGTTAGGCCATATCTGACCAATGACTTCGATGAAAAGAACATATAGGTTTTGATTAGGAAGGGTTATGGAAAAATTCGGAAATATGAATCAGGGAACGGTATAAGGTAGGAGTGTTACGAACAGTTTTCGGCCTTGGTAATACTATTAGGTAGTTGATTGGGGCAGTTGCGGAATAGGGTCGCGAAAAGGGATTCTGCGATAGAGGAATTGGCCGCGGTGGTAGTGCGCCCGACTCACGATCGGCAGATCGTGGGTTCGATTCCTGCCTCGACCAGATATTTTTCCCGAGAGAATTTATCTGATTGAAGCTGGGATGATTCCGCAACTGTGTTAGGAAAGGTAAGACCTCGTGTGTTAGGAAAGGTAAGACCTCGTTAGTCTTTAGCTCGCACAAGTTTCTCAACTTCTGAGAGTTGTCGTCTATATGGGGGCGACAGCTGATTAACGGAAAAACAGATTTTAAACAGATTTTTTTTTAACAGGAGTTGCGAAAAGATTCCTTGGCGAAAGAGAGTTGCGAAAGTTAATTGGGGGACTTTGGCGATCTGACAGTTGTGGTAAGTCGGTCGCGAAAGTGGATAGCGATAGAGAAGTTGCGAAAGTCAGTTGAAAAGTCAGTTGCGAAAAGATTATTTCGCGATCGAGAGTTAATTGGGAGAGTTGCGATAAAATACTTTCCGAAAAGGAATTTCGCAACATTGGAATTTCACACGGATACCGTACCAAAGAGGGATACCAGAACCCAGTAGAGAGTGGCGATGTCATTTTGATTTTGTAATAATTGTCTTATTGTTGTTGCATGTTGGGGATAATATAAGAAGGGCAATGAATCACACTACACCCCTTTCATAGGTGTAAATATTGTAGCAATGAGTACATACGGATTTGAAGTTTATATACTCACTTCAGAATGCCCGCGATATTCGAATAAGGTTATTTAGGTTTTCGGTTTGTTTCAGAATCAGCTATTTTAGACGTGCTTTCTCGTTAGATTCCGTTCTTACCTTTCAAACATTTTTGCTTATTGTTTTTTGTTTTCTACACGTTGATTTGTTACGGTCTATAAGCATACCCGTTGATTCTTTTCATTGATTTTGTAATATAACCCTAATCTGAAGCTTCTTGTTGTTTTAATGGCTCATTATTCAAGCGCACCATTTTAGGGTAGTTGAAAGGCCTTTAGCCTTAAGTAACAGCCTCCTGCCTCGTTCCGGAGTGGATCTTAGAAGGAGAACAATCTCAAAAAAGTACACGGTGTAGTTAGGTTTCAAAAAGACCGGCTCTCGTACGATCGGCATGAATCCAACAGCTTTTTTGGACCTGCCTTGATATTCAAAATTTCTATCATTATTTTTTTAATATTACATATGAATAAAAGCTGAGGACAAAGTCCTATGTAGGCCTAAAAAACGAAGGATATCAACAAGTTAATACAATGCATGGAAAAAGAAAAGAAAAATATTGAATATATCCATAGAGCCGATTAAGCAAATAAGCAAATGTGTATTTCGTTTTTGAAACTGTTCACTGAGTCGGAATTCATAACATCGTTGGGTAAGTTATTCCATGTTTCGAAAATACGATTCCCAAAAAAATATTGTCTCTGCCTCGTTGCGAATTTTTCATTATTTAATTTGAGTGTGTGTCCACGTAACCGCGAATCATTGTTGAAAACAAAAAGTTCTTTCTGATTAGCATAGTTATACTTAGCTATACGGAAATATATGATGAGATCCCCACGGAGTCGACGTTGGTCAAAAGCTAGCAGTTGTGCCATCCTCAGTCTTTCGGGATAGGTTGGACGCACTTCACCAAAAGTCATACATGTGGCTCGACGCTGTACATTTTCTAACAAGTCCCTATCGCGCACCAGAACAGGACACCACACTGGACCTGCATACTCCATGATTGGACGAACGTAGGTTTTGTAGAGTTTTATGGAACTTGAATATGATAGATGGAGGAACGTTTTGCGGATGAAGTAAATCAGTGTGTTTGCACGTTTGCATGTGGATATTATATGTTCGGACCAAGTTAAGTCAGTATTAATTGTCACTCCCAAGTCTTCATGTAAGGACACTGTACGTAACGATTGACCGCTTATTGTGTACGTATGAAGTGGATTGTTCTTTCCTTGATGAAGTACGACGCATTTGTCGACGTAGCCAATCCTCGCACCACTGACTAATCGAGTTGAGGGTTTCTTGAAGGAAATGATGTTCGACTAAGGCATTTCCATACAGTTTAGTATCGACTTGCTGGACTTCATGTGAAGAGCAAGATCACTTGCATAAACAACGAAGAGGAGCGGGCCAAGAACAGATCCCTGGAGAACTTGTAACTTGTCTGTGCGAAGAAAAAGAGTGACCCACTTTGAGCGAGAAAGTTCTATCTGTCGTGTAATTTTCAATCCATAGGTTTAGTTGGCCTCGAATACCGTGTGTGTTAAGTTTGTGCATTAGCCTCCTCACCGGGAGGACCCTGTCGAAAGCCTTGGCAAAGTCAAGATAAACGATATCTGTCAGTATTTTCCTATCGTAAGCTGTCGTCCAATCGTTCATGCATTGTAGTAGATTGCTGGTGGTTGATCTACCTTTGACGAAACCATGTTGTTTTGGTGGTATGATTGCGTTTTTTGTTAAAAATTCTGACATATCTTCTACGCAGCTGATGTCCTGGGATCTTGGTTTTTTCCAATAACTCGTTGACATACAACGAAAAGAGGGCTGGAGACAATAGGGATCCCTGGGAAACACCAGCGTTGATAGTACAAGTATTCGAGAGATACCCGTCGACGACCACTTGCAGGGAACGTTTTTTCAGGAAGCAGGAGAGCTATACAGAAAAATGATCTGAGAAGCCACAGTATCGAAATTTGGTCAGCAAACCCTCATGCCACACATGGTCAAAGGCCTTAGAAATTTCAAGCGCAAGAGCTCTTAACTCTCCATGTTTCTCAATTGCGTTATTCCAAATATGGGTGACATACTAGTCATGCTACTGGTCACTGAAACTCCGCGATTGTAGCTTTCTGATATCACCTGAGGTCCTTAGATTAGTTTACGTCCGATTATGGCAAACAATAGGCAATTTCAAATGTAATTTAAACAAAGAAAACCATATATTCCATTTAAAAATTTAGAATCGGAGCTATTTCTGGTGAAACTGGTAGTAGCCGGAGAGTGAAAAATATATGATAACTTCCCTTTTCACATACCATTCACCTAATATAAATCTCATTTTGATACACCTTGTCTAGAAGTCATGACTTTTCTAAAAGTTTCGTTGACATCTAGTATGAGGAAGATTAATTGAATTTGAACTTTTCCAAGCATACATTTTCTCAATCCTCAGATGCTGTAAATTCAACAATTGATTCATGTTGAAATGAATAAACGTAGTGTCACAGTTATACGTGTGGTTATACAAGGCGTCATGTAAAGCCATGCGCGTATTCCGCAGCCTCTGAAACTGTTTCAGTTGTTTTCAACGAAAGAGTTGGATCTTACCTGTAGGGAATATCACTCAAATTACTTTGAGAATGCGAATGTGGCACTTTGGAATCTTTAACACCCGAAATGGCAAGCTCATGAGCCGAACCGGAAAGACTCCTGTCGCTTCCTCTGCGTTTAGGTAAGGCCCCACACATAACTACGGTTCCTTGAGAAGCTTGCTGTTGAAGGTGTTGTTGATTTGGAGTTGACGTCGTGGATATTTTCTTCTTTGGTTGGCCAAATCCGAAAAACCTGTGTGAAAAAAGTTGACTATAAAAGTTTCTGAAGAACATCCAAATTCGAGAAATCATGAGTATAAATTAACGTGTGGAACGTGTCCTTATATATTGGTCAAACTGGCAGAACATTTAGCAATCGAATCCAGGAACATCATATGAGCTATGTAAATAAGAAAATAAGTTCAACATATTCAAATCATCTCTTAGAAGAAAATCATATCTTTAACGGAGAGTTCGAAATTTTACACATAGAAAATTAAGGTTTGAAACTGAATCATTTGGAAGCAATGAAAATTATTTAATTTGAAATTTCAAACATTCTAAAGAATGACCAACTGGATTTGAATATATCAACATTGAACATTATTGAACTTGTTTTCTTAAAAAAAACAAAGAAGTATATAATTATTGATATGGAAGTGAGATAATATGCTTCAGGTAATTATGATTCAATACCTCAGGTATATAAGAATTGTACACTTAAAGGTAAGTTTATGGAGGTAGTCCCAATTGTAGTTACCTGTGGTATATAAATATTAGCGGATATTAGCTCATATTGGGTTGCGACTCAAACTCTCACAACTCAAGCTGGGGCAGTAAGGATATCAACGCTCGAGGTAAGTCTCTATATGAATGTATAATTAAGAAAGATCTAACAATCTTAAATAGAGGCACGGAGCCGACATTTGTTAACGCCCCTAGCTAAACATTAATAGATATCACGTTTACTACAGCCAAAATATCAAACAAAATCCAAGACTGGCAAGTTTCGGACCATATCTCAATGACTACCGCTGGCTGACCTATTGGGTGAACCAGGATCTCAGGACCACTGTAAAATCCCGTGACCCGAATAGGACGGATGTAGCTCTCTACAGAAGTCCTGACTCTTGGCAACAATGAAGAATTGGAAAGGTACACGGTATCTATCCACAACAAAATAGACACTGCCTGCAAGAAATCCTGTCCGATGACGATGGTTCAAACAGATGGCACAACCAACACATGGTGCCCTGAATTGGAACATCTCAGAAAGACAGCGAGAACGACCTTCAACAAGGCAAAACGTACAAGACTCGAAGAGGACTAGGGTATATATCAAGACAACCTCAGAGAGTTCAAAAAAGTCTGCAGACGAAAGCAAAGAGAAGCCTGGAGAGCCTATTGTGAGGCAGTCGAAGACTTTCCACTCGCTTCTAGGCTACAGAAGGCACTCTCAAATGACCACCATAAGAGTATCGGCATCCTGACGAGGGAAAATCGCGACAACGCCGCCAACCTCCAGAATAGTGCTGAGATTCTTATGGAAACTCACTTCTCAGGTTCTGTCTTTCCTGGAACGATGAACTGGACGGATGTACCAACAACACCCCCACAATATGACTAACTATCTGATAGTGCAGTAATTGATGTGGACAAAATGAGATGGGCTATATCGGGCTTTTCCTCCTTCAAGTCACCAGGACCTGACGATATAAGACCACTCCACTTCAGTGGGAACTGGACACTCTTATGCCGCAGCTGGTTAGAATATTCAGAGCCTCTCTAGCTCTGAGGTATGTTCTCAGTAAGTGGAGAGAAGTAAGAGTAGTATTTATACCCATACCAGTTAGGATGGACTGCAACACCCTATCAAAAGCATTCCGACCAATTAGTCTCACATCGTCTTTCTTAAAAACCATGGAGAGGCTATGTGAACGGTTCATAAGAGATGAATTACTAGTTCACAACCCACTTCATCCAAATCAGCATGGATATACTCCGGGAAGGTCTACTGATTCGGCCCTTCACCATGTGGTTAGCAGAATCGAGAGATCATTGGACAACAAAGAATCCACCCTGGGTATATTCATAGATATAGAGGAAACGTTTGATAAAACAACCTTCCCAACAATTACCCAGCAACTACACTCAAGGAATGTACCCCTGGTAGAAGGAGAACGGATACTCAAAATGCTCTCTAGTAGAGCAATAAGTATTAAAGTAGAAGACATCACAGTGAAAGGACTGGTCATGAAGAAATGTCCACAGGGAAGGGTATTGTCACCCATCCTCTGGAACATAGTTCTGGATACCCTAATTAATCACCTTAACAAAAATAGATACTACACAATTGCATACGCAGATGACATAGTTATCTTGCAGACCGGCAAATTTGTAAATACACTGTGCGATAGGGCGCAGGATGGGCTCAGATTATTAGAAACATGGTGTAAGGAACACTCACTGTCAATCAATTCCAAGAAGACTGAAATGGTTCTTTCCACCAGAAAAAGAAGTTTAACGGGCTTAAAACCTACCAAAATCTTCAAAAGCAAACTAAACAGTCTCTGAAGAGGTAAAATACCTTGATACTATCCTCAACAGAAAGCCAACATGGAACTCTCATCTACAGAGTAGAGCAAAAAGAGCATACGTAGCTTATGAGCAATGTTGGAGGACAGTGGGATGCGCATGGGGTCTTTCACCCCGTGTGGTCACCTGGATCTAAACTGCAATAATAAGACCTACGTTAACGTATGGATCCATTGCATGGGAACCGAAAGTTCTACAAGCAACGGCCATCTAAAAATTATACCAAATACAGCGAATAGCTTGTTTAAACATCACAGGAGCCATGAGAACAACACCAACCGCGGCAATGGAATTAATCACGGGCCTGACCCCTCTTGATCTGTACGTTAAGGAGATTGCGTTGATGGCCATGGTACGATTGCGCACGGCTGGTGTGAACCTCGAAATAGGAATGGGTCAATTTAAGCTAGGCCTGTGGCGGGGAGCGCTTACTGCGCAACCTCTGCTGCAGGCAACAAGCGATGCAATTGAACCCAGGTTTTTGTTTAATAAACGCTACAAAATACAAATAAAGCAGAACATAGAGTCAGATGGTACAAATGCAATAGGGGTTTACACAGACGGCTCAAAACCCGAAGAAGGCTCAGGCTGTGGAGTATACTCCAGATCACTAAGCCTAAGGATCAAGTGAGGAATGGGAAGAAATACCAGCGTGGTCTAAACAGAACTGTTTCGCCTCAATCGCCACAAAAGAATTAACGAAGAACGGAATTTTTAGCGAAAATATAACAATCTGCACTGACAGCAGACAAGCCCTATTAGCCTTGAACAGACAACGTATAACCTTAGGGCTAGTACTAGAGTGTCACCAAGATTTAGATAGGTAGATGATAACATTATCCTGAGGTGGGTTAAAGGGCACGATAGGAGTAAAGGTAATCGCATTGCCGACTTTTCAGCCAAGGAAGCGGCTGGACTAAGAATTTTAGAACCCAGTGACACATACGGCCTGATGACTTCGACAATTGCAGAAATAGTCAAGTGTTACACCCATGCTCAATCCTTAAGGAGATGGGACGAAACCAAAGGATGTAATATTGCCAGGATCACCTTGGGTGACCCTGGGAAGCTGGCGCCGAAGAAATATTTGGCAATGACCAGGAAAAATCTACGCTGGTCACTGTCAACTAAGGAAACACATCCATAATATGTGGCTAGTGGACACACCTCTATGCAGGATGTGTGAAGAGGAAGATGAGACTATCAGGCATGTCCTGTGCGAGTGCCCGGAATTATCGTCAATAAGAGAGTGTGTGTTCGGCGAGTCTTGGCCTACACCTGCGGATATAAAGGAGATGTATCCCAGCGACCTGTCCACCTTCCTGGAAAGGACAAGTTGGATGATGATCTAGGAGAACAACTCCTCGGGAGGTTGTACAATGGGTCACATGTGGCCTGTGCTGTGGGCTTACACTCACCCTCCCTACTCTACAGTTACAGAGATATTAGCGTAAGAAGCAATTTGTAATATTCAAATTACTGTTGAAGAGGCAACTGTGTTAGCGAAACATGTCGTGATATATTTTTCAAATAAAGTTTGTGGAGATCAAATCGTGAGGTTGGTTGGGTAACAGAATAATTTTTTAACGACGTTTCAAATTTAATCAAATTCTTCTTCAGGGCTCTGTAACAATGGATTTTCATAAACATACCTCCCACAGAACGTATACGATTATTATCATTTCAATTCCACAATAAATAATGAGTTCTTGATTGGTCATTGTGGTCATAGTATCTTCCAGAATCTACAAATACATTCGTCCAGTTAAATTGCCTTCTAAAAAACAATGGACCAACAATACTGTCACCAAAAATTCCAGCCCACACATTTAATTTATGTGGACGTTGAGTATGCCCTTCATGAAAAATGTGAGGATTTGAATTAGCCCAACAGCGACAATTATGGCAATTAACTGTGACATTTAGGTAAAAAAAAACATTAATTATTGAAGCAAATGTTGAAAACAAAATTTGGATTTTCCACCGCTCGTTCACTAACCAACTCGCAAAATTGCAAGCGTCGATCGAAATCATCATCATTCAGTTCTTGCGTTAATTTAATCTTAAAAGGATGAATTTTGAGGGTTTTTTAAATACACTGAATGTTAGTTCGTGACACCCCGGAAACAAATGCTGAATTTCTTGTGCTCAAAGTATGGTCAAGCTCAACATGACCCAGAATTGTCACTTGTGTTGCCCCATTTGTTACTGGTGATTTGATTTGCCGTTTTTTATTTGCTACAGATACAGTTGCGCGAAATTTTGCAATAAAATCTAAAAAATACTGTCGCGACACATTCTTCCCATGTTGTTGATTAAACAGTTCAGCGGCTCTCGCAGCACAACCTCTATTTCCATAGTACAGTTCAATTAACTCAGCCCTCTCTGCAGTTGTGTGAACCATTGTTTCTTTAGCAACACTTTATGGCACTCACTATTAGTAATAATATAGATATCACTTTTAACATGAAAATGAGAAATAGAAACGGCATTTTAAATCAATTCTTAATTGTAGTAGTCCTCTGATCGTAGGAAACAAATGAAAGAGTTCCAAAAATATCCCAACTGAGCAGTGGCGTACAACAATTTGTTGCTATTAACAATATTGAAAAAGTTAGTTATCGGAAAGAACTCTTTTAAATACGTCCAAATTCAAAAAAAAAATGTACACCATTGTTTGGAGAATTTCAAGATCTTCCAAACGATGTGCGGCTCGCACCCTATTCCCCATTGAAATTCCAAGGGTTGTTCACCTCTCTGCTCCGGGGTTGAAGTGACGACGCTGTAAATGGAAAAAAACTGTCCCCCCCTCTCCATAAAAATCGACCTGTCTGAGCTTTTTTTCGGATTTTCAAGATTAGTACCTACCCAAAACCTCCATGTCAAGTTTTCGATGGCCCACCCTGTATATCCCCATCATTATATAATCCCAATTATAATTCCCAGTCGACCAGTCTTTGATTCCCCAAACCCTTTGCCAAATAAAAACCAATGCATTTGGGGTTAATGGTTTGAATATCAAAATGACTTTTTTATGCTGTCTAGTAATCCTTGCTTATTTCACCCATGTCATCAATTATTGTCTCACCAATAATGTTTTTCCTAATGTTCTGATATTACCACTACCAAAAACTACTAATCCCCAAGAATTGAAGGAATTTCGTGCAATAAGCATTCAACCCATAATGTAAAACGTATTGGAAACAATTGTTGATTACTAGATGACGAATCACCTGAATTAAAAATCAGTTTTACCTCCGGCACAATCTGGATTTAGAAGAGGACAAAGTTACACTTTCGCTTCGCTGCATAGAGTCAGTCGATAATATTCTCACAGATTAAAATGAAGGTTTATGTACAGCCGTGATACTTCTTGATTTTAGTAGGGCATTTGGCACTATAAACTATGATGTGCTAATGCCTTGTATCAAATGAGAATATCTAAAGATGGTGTTGAATTGTTTAATGATTATCTGGAAAAGATATTGAAGTGTGACAGTAGGAGCTAATCAGTCGAACTTTCTCAAATTGAAGTCGGGAGTGCCACAAGGTTTAATCCTTGAACCACTGTTTTTTCTATTTATACCAGCCAGCTTGTTAACTCCCTTACACATCTATAGGGTGTTTCAAATTTGATTCTCACCATTGGGATCTCGGAAACTATGAGAGATACAAAGATGGTTGGATGGGGGCAAAGTTGCGCATTTACCTGGCTAACAATATGCCGTTGAGAAAGTTTAGAAATTCCGCGTATATCCGGAGATATCCGGAAAAACAGAAATTTCAGAAAATGGTTATTTTTTTCTAGCTTAACTTTTTGAATGATTCGAAAATAAATTGCCTTTTGACATTGCCACTTCTTGCCTGCTACATAGTGGTGCCTTCAGATTTGCTATCTGACGTTTCGTTTTCTGGCCACCATCATCAACTTTATTTTTTCTTATAGGCGCTACATTGGAGTCTTTCAGTTTGAATAGAACCTGATTTTACCTTTTTAATGATGTATCATAAGTTATCAATCTTTCTCGAAAAATTGGAGATATTGGAAACAAACTATTCTTATCATAATAGGCTTTGTGATCAGTTTCAAGTACTACTATGATAATTTTTTGTGGAAGCAATAAACCAAGATCTTCGAGTCTTCAAAAGTCCTATTATAATTTTTTTTAATCTTCTGTATTTTACGCATATTCCATACTGCTGATTTTCTGTAAGGTTAAGTGGTAATTTTGAATTACTGATTTGACTTCGCCTTGATGATAGCCTTGGGATTATAATTGATTTTCATAGATTTTCCACCGATATTGTACACTACTTTTATGGGACAAAACATTTTGGATAATTATATATGAAAATCTGGTTCTGATTGTAATGAAAATTTTTTGCCAAAAAAATTATCCTATCAAATTTGTCTATTTCTAGTCATGTGTGTCGAAATAACCAATGAAACCATCATTACACTGATAACTACCCATGGATAGTTTTCACGGTAGTTATCACTTATGTCATGACATTGCTAAGCAACCAACACAATAAAGTTGTTTGACATTTCAGTAATTCAATTTATTTCGAAAATGTCACTTCCTCGCTTTGGTGTTCAAAATGATGCGGCAATTGACAAAATCATTGAAGAAAATACACCAAAAAATACTGTCAATAGTAAAAAATACACTTGGAATATATTTATGGAGTTTTGTGACGCCAGAAAATATGAATTGGATGGAAATCGTACTCTCGAAAAGCTTGCATTAATACTCAAGGATTGGGCGATTAATATGAGAAAAAAGGATAGCACAGAGTTTAAGGAGGCTACTGTTAAAACCGTATGGAATATAACAGGCAAATTATTACAAGAAAAGTATTACAAGGAGTATAATATCATGCTAGACCCCTTTAAAAGTGTTGCATTCAAACAAGCGCGGTCGGTAGCCAAGCGGTTCGGCGTGGGTGATTTGTTCAGTCACTCGAATTGACTGCCGTGTTGGTCGGTGGTTCAAGCCCTAGTCTGAACGATCGATCTTCACTTGCTATCGTCCAACCCGTGTTAGGAATCACACGTTAAAAGGTAAGACCTCGTTAATCCTTAGCTCGCACAAGTTTCGACTTCTGAGGGTTGTCGTTCTTAGGGGTGCGACAGCTGGTTAACGGAAAAACAGATTTTAAAACAGATTTTTTTTTTTTTTTTTAACAGATTTTTTTTTTTTAACAGATGCACGCGACGCAGCACGAAGAAATTTACAAACAGATCCCACTAAACGCAAAACAAGCTCAGTACCATTAACTTCAAATGAAATGAGTGAAATTATAAACTTTTGGGATGAAAATACCCCTATAGGACTCCTACGCAAATTTTATCACATAGCAGCGGTGGAATTGGCTTGGAGAGGTGGTGAAGGTGCTGCTTGCTTAGTTGATTATTTTCATATCGAAAAGGACAACAATGGATCTCCAACTAATAGGATAGAATATAATCCAATTTTCAGTAAAACCTGCCAAGGGGGTTCAAAGAACTGCGCCTCTAGCAAATGGTTAGTTCAAAATAGTGATAACAATGCTTGTCCTGTCAGATTATTCATTAAATTATTATCAAAACGAGGCACAAATATCAAGACAAATAGACTATTTTTAAGGCCAAATCGTCACTGGAAGACAGGAAGCGATAACTGCTATGACAATATGCCTCTGGGTAGAAATATAATCAACGGATGGACGAAATCTTCTGCTGAAGCAATTGGCTTGGATACGAAACAGAGGAAAATAACCAATCACTCTAATAGAGCAACTGCAGTCAGTCAACTAGCCAAGAGTGGAGTTCAAGAACAGCAATTGTTGAAAATTACTGGGCACAATAATGGAAATTCCATAAAACCTTATTTGAATATTGATCAGGAACATCATAACCAAATAATCAATAGTATGCGTGGAAACACCTATGCAGTAACCGAGGCAAATACAGCAAGATCAACGGAATATCATTATACGAATTGTTCTTTTAATAACTGTGTGTTCAATAAATAATTTTGTTCGAATTGCAAAAAATTTTCTCACCGAATATCCCTCGAACATTGATAAATAACTCATAATTTTATCACAACTTCCTCAAGCACGTTATTTTAGGTAACATCCCTCCGCCTTCGGCGTCGGGATGTTACCAAATAACGTGCTTTCGAAAACTGTGATAAAATTATTTCGTTAGTTATCAATGTCTTTGGGATATTATAGCTGAAAATATGTTTTTTCTGAAATAATGTCAATTCCATTGACAACCTGACTGACGTTAGGTGAGAAGGTGACATTCAAGATTTTGGACGATACAAGAAAGTCACATAGGAATTAAAAGACTCCGATTACGAAAAATCAAACCAATTTGATCCAAAATTTGAATTTTCAGCAGAAAATGTGGCTACTTGATATAATCTATATGCACCTCAAACTCACAGAGGACATTATACGGTATACTGCACGTGCTACAAATACAACGATTCACACGTGTCCCCAGTTTCATCAAAATCACCTGTGCGTGGAGAAGCATATACGTCCTCTTTTATGAAAGGGATGGAACAAAATCGCATCTCTGATATTTATATTCAGATATGTATTTGTATTTGTGTACCTGATAGTTGAATTCATATTATTTAATTACTGACATAATTAAACTTGTTAACACGAAAAGAAAATAAAAAAACTACACTCCTAGATTTACCAGAATATAGACACATTATCATTATTATTATACAGATAGTGACCATCATCGACCTGAAGTCAATGATTGATGATGAATTCTTTCAGAGTATTCCATTCCCCGTGTATTTTCTTCCTTATTCAGAGAAATCGGACAAATTTCGGATATACAGTTGGTTAGTACCTCGTCCACTAGATGGAGTGACATTTTTGATGTTCGCTCCAACTCAAGACGAGTAATGAAATACTCGATATTATGAAATATCGTTGACTTTAGGTCGATGATGGTCACTATCTTGCACTGACGAGTGGCTAAGGAGCCCGAAACCAGTCTGCAAGTATGCCCGTTCCAAAATTGTAGGTCGTCTCTTTCATTTGCATATGCCAATTGCATATGCGGGAAATTTTCTGTGGAGAGTCCTGCACTGACGCCTGTCGGATATAATCCAACGCCCTTCGTGGTATCAGCCACGTAGTAGGAGTAGTTGTTTTCTGATAGGCGTCAGTCCATTCAATCTACTGTGTAGGTATATCCAAGACTGGCTTGAACATTTAAAGTTCATTTCTTTAGATTTGTTTACTGCCAGTCTTCAAGCATATCCCACTGACTAATAAGAAATTATTACAAACCGTTTCTTTTGAGGAAGTTGTATCCCTGTTGCTAATAGATTCTTGTAGTATTCCGATCTGATGAACCTCGGGTAACAGTCCTTCTTCAACAACAACGTATAAACATGTTCTTGGGCAGCGTCAAAAGTGAATCGACTTGGTGTTTTCATCTCTTGGTGAACTTTTTCCATTGTTTTCCCATCTATGTTGATTTCACAGGGAGCACCAGGGGCGAGGAATTCTCTATAAAAGTAAAATACTTTTTTAAAAACTGTGAAGAAGCGAAAGTGTTATATTCAGAGATAAAATGTTCCATTTTGAATAGTTTCATTGAAAAAAAGATGATAATGATGTAGATAATGTACTGAAGGCTAAAAAATAATTCGGGAGGTCCTAGGTTGTAGTCTGTGTGATGACTGCTACCTAGGAATTAATCAAATCAAATCAAATCAAATTTATTCATCATTTTTGATACAAGAATGTATATATGACACGTCACATTTTACAAAAGATATTTTATCTAATATCACTTATATCAATAACAACACTTGTTACGCAAAAATATTATTTTCATACTCTTTCAAGGAATAAAAACAACTTGTTACCAAGAAGTCTTTGACTTTTTTCTTGAATTTGAGAATATTTGTTTCACTTCTGATGCTGTGTGGTAATAAGTTAAAATATTTTGCCCGTCATAAAGTGGCGAACCTTTGTACTCGTTACGGTTTATTTTTACCTGATGGAAGTCGTTTCACCGTCTCTTTTGATGAGAGTGAATTTCTTCATTTCTTGTTAGCAAATGGGAATATACATGAACGTAGTTTAATATTTTGTAAAGATAAATACATGGTAATATGATTTTTTTTTGTCTTGGAATGGCTTCTCACAAGATTCTTTGTATTTGAGATCAAAAATTAGTCTAATGATACGTTTCTGCATTATAAATAATCTATTCATTTCTGATGAGTGTCCTTAAATGGTAATATTTATATTAAGTTTAGAATACACTAGACCAGGGGTCTCCAAACTACGGCCCGCGGGACATAATCCGGCCCGCCAGTGTCATCAATCCGGCCCGCCAGTGTCATCAATCCGGCCCGCGACAGCCAATGATTTACTGTCATCAATCTGGCCCGCGACAGCCAATGATTACCTAATTGTTGTTACTATTGCTGTGATGAGTTGAAGAAGAAAACACAGAATGATAATTACTCGGTTTTATTTACTTGCAAGGTAAAACTTAACGACAGAAATAATGACAAAGAAAACTTAACTCAAGTATCTAAGTTTAAGCATATTAATAACTAACAAATAAATGAAATGAATCACAGTAACACAAAAACACTAATGAGATTTATGTAATTGATTTTCCACCGACAATACTTTGTAGTTGTGGATCGATTTTACTTGTACCAATTATCAAAAGAGATTTAAGATGCTCATCGGTTAATTGAGATCTGTAAACATTCTTTGTGTACTTCATCTTGGAAAACGTTTTCTCACACAAGTAAGTAGTACCAAAAACAGAAAAGAACCCACGAGCAAATTTATGCAAATTATCAAATTGTTCCAGTGGAAGACTCTTATAAAATTCCAACAAAGATGAATTTTGATATTTGTTCTTAAGCATATCACTGCACCGTAAATCAATAATTTCCATTTGGACCTCTGGAGCCAGGGTTTCAATGTCAGAATCAAGAGGATTTTGAAAAAGCTTAATTTCATTCGCAATGACATCAAAATCTGAAAAACGGGTATCAAAATTCATTTTCAAAGCACTCAAAGTTTCGATTGCAAAATTGACGGGAAATTCAGTCTCTGTAGTGTGACTGAATATTTCACATGTTTCTAAGTATGAGAAAAATTTTTTACGTGATTGCGATTGAAATAGTATAATTTTTTGCCTGAAGGATTTGATATTGGTGTATAAATCAGAGAGAAGCTGATTTTCTCCTTGCAATCTCAAATTCAGTTCGTTCATATGATTGGTCAAATCGACATAGAAGGCTAACTTCCACATCCATTCACTATTTTCTAAATCGGCAAAAGAGCGCTGCTTCTCATTTAAAAAAAATTTGATCTCTGCTCGAAGTTCAAAAAAGCGCTTAAGGACTTTTCCGCAACTGATATGACTGGATCCAGCCCAGTAGATCTGATGAAGTTAACAACTGATATGACTGGTTTTAGAACTTCAGACATATCCAAACATTTTCCGCACAAGGACTGTTGATGAATGATACAATGTAGGACTAATGGTTTTGAACCACCATCATTTTCTACAGCCTTCGACACAAGTGCAACCACTTCTTTATTTTTACCATACATATTTTTGCCTCCATCAGTTGTTATAGATTTCAAATTTCTCCATCGAAGGTTCTTTTTATTAATGGCATTTTCAACTCCCTCAAAAATATCTGCCCCTGTTGTCGTGCCGTGAATACTATCAATATCAAGAAATTCTTCATATACTTCATAACTTTTATCTACTCCGCGATTGAAAATCAACACCTGAGCAGTATCTGACACATCCGTTGACTCATCCAATGCTAGAAAACCACTCATGATGTCCATTTTTGCTGACAAACTGACACTTTTAAATAAATTTACCTTTTCGGGGCATATTTCTTCGGCTACTGCAATCAAGCATTCTTTTATCATTTCTCCATCGGTGAATGGTTTGCCACGTTTTACGATTTCAAGATCCACACGAAAGCTGGCGCGAGTTGCAGACTCTTGTTCAGTATTTGCTTTGGTAAACAAAGATTGCTGCGATTTGAGTCCGCGTTTCAAAGCTTCAAATTTTTCCTTCCGCAAACTTCCTGTATACTTGGAATAACTTTGAAGATGTTTCGATTCATAGTGTCGTTTAACGTTATAGTCCTTGAGAACAGCTATGGTTTCATTACAAATTAAACATAGCGCATTATTACTGGACTCAATCACAAAATACTGAAAGTTTCATTTTTCTTGGAACGTTCTGCATTCCCTGTTGATTTTTCGCTTCTTTTCCATACTAACAAATCACACATAAAAACAATAAGTTAAATCAAAATACTTTTATTGACGGGTGTTACTTTATTTCACAATAGACAGTTTCGCTTCCTTCACCTTTTCTACGCAGACTAACTCGCAGTTGCGCCGCTAGCCTTTTTATATGCAATTATTACTGCCATCTCGAGGTGATCGGACGGAATACACTAGCTAGAACCATAACTTTCTCGAACCAACGCGGTAATTCCAAATATTCAATTACGCCTAATGCCACCTAGCGGGTAGCTGAAAAAGATAGTACATAGTACCACTACTCGCCTCTAAATGTCGTTAAGTGTCACAATACACAATAATAATTGAAATGCAAAAAAAGCGTAAGTTTGCTTAGGTCACGCACTTTGCGACTATCCTAGTCTAGAAATATAGTTAAGGGCAGAAATCGGCCCTTGGAACAAACTGAAAAAATCATTATGGACCGAAGGCTTCAAAGTTTGGAGACCCCTGCACTAGACCATAGTATATATCCAAGAGATTATGTCTCAAAAAATTTGATTTCATTGTTAAGAAGGCAAAATACGTTTCACGTTTACGTACGTTTATTTTTTAGTTTTCAGTACAATATCTACATCATTACTATATATTTTTTTCAATAAAACCGTTTAACAAAAATTTTTGTCACTTATTTCATTTTCAAGTTTCCAGATTCTAATTTTATAACTAATCCCTTCTTATTCCAGTTCATTTAGTGTCTCAGTTTTACAAGGTTCATTTCTCGAAAATTTGCTGCAACCCAACTCCTCAATACATGAACCATCCAAAGACTAAGCCTTTACTTGACTTAAAACCACTAACGTATGCTTGTCCTTCATCAAACAATTTCGAGACTAAATACACAACTGCGTGGTCTACAGTGCTGCCTTGGATTTTGTGGACAGTGGAAGCCCATGGCAAAATTAAGGGTAACATCCGTCTTTCAGCAGTCCCATAATTGAACTTTACTGAAAACTGTATGACTTTAGGGTGGATAAGATGTACGCCGCCTCTTCCAAAGTTGATCTGAACTGACAGAACATCTGTTTTGTACATTTGAGTTCGACGAAAGTGAGGCCAAACAATTTCTGCAATGTAGGCGATAGTGCTGTTCACCAATATTTCAAAGTGTACTACTAGTCTACTAGTTGAACCTTGTCATTTAATACCCATATTAAGGTAATTGTGAAAACGAAACGAAAATATTGAATGATTACTTAAAATATTTTCATCTTACCAAAACAGCAAATGAGCCAACACATATCCTAAAAAATAAATATAACCATGTGAGTGCAACAGCAATTGACTACCTTGTCACAAATATTCTAAAAGAAAACTTCAGTGTATTCTTATGTGATACTTTATTAGCCAAATATCTTGCCCATATTTTATCATGCACTCTTTAGCGAATGATTCTCTGGCTACAACTACCTACTTCAATAGAAAATTTACAGATGAGAACTTACAAGAACTTAGGACACGACTGAGTTATATTGATTGGAATTGTATAAGTGGACTTACTACAAATAATGCATTTGAGACCTTTATGAAGGAATTGACTTGGTGTCTTGACGTGTCATGTCCTAAGAATAGGATAAATGTAAAACAGAAAGTAAAAAAAAATTGGGTAACAAGAGAAGTTGAGAATGAAAGCAGTCAGTTGAGAGAATTGCACAAAAGAATGATAGATGGAGAAGTGAGTGACGCGATTTACAGAAGGGAAAAAAGAGAATATACAAATAGATTAAAGAAGTTAAAAACGGGATATTACGTAAATCAAATAGAAACAGCTGAAAACAAACAGAACGCTACATGGGATATTGTAAATAGTTCCAGAGGGAAAACCAAAATTTACAATGAAAGGAAGATTCATCTTGAAGCAAATGGTATCCGGATCAATGATGGAACAGAAGTTGCCAATAATTTTGCTTGCCACTTTGCCAGAGAAGCCTCGGCAGCTCTGTTGAGACATGTAGGTCAGAACATGTCACTACCATATACGGTCTTGGAATTTAACGAAAACTCAATGTTTTTTGAAGAAGTGCTAGAACCTGAACTAGTTTCAACAATGACCGAACTAAAAAATGAAAAATCGAGGGCCTAGACGATATAACAATAAAAGTTCTAAAATATGTCATTCCATCTATATCTGAAATTCTATTGAATCTTATTAATCACTCTATAATGGAAGACGTGTTTCCGAGGGTCTTCAAAACAGCCAATGTTATTCCTATTCATAAAAAGGGTTTCGTGAAGATATAGATAACTATCGCCAAATATCATTACTGAGTATTCCATCTAAACTTATTGAAAAAATAGTAGCGAATGAAATTATTGTATTTCTCGAAAAATACAAGATTCTAATCGATCATCAACATGGTTTTAGAAAATCTAGATCAGTTGAGACTGCTATTGCTAGAAAATTCAAGTTTATTCACAATTAAATCGATAAGGGAAAGTACGTAGTTTCAATATTATTTGACTTGGGTAAGGCGTTTGATTCAGTAAATAGTGACATAATGGTTAGTAAGTTATATAACATTGGCATTAGAGGGTTCCCTCTGGAATGGAAAAAATCTTTTATGGAAGATAGGAAAATGGTAGTGACTGTGAATAATGCAGTATCTGTAATTCAAGATATTATCCTTGGGGTAGCACCGGGGTCCATTTTAGGCCCACTGCTTTTCTCTATCTATGTAAATGATCTTCCGAAGTATATAAAACAAGGTTTTATTATCCTATTCGCAGATGACACTACCATAACAGTTTCCGGAAATACTGTGGAGGAGCTAGAAAACAACATAAATTCAGTCATGGATGCCATGATTTCTTGGTGTGATAGAAATCAACTAAAATTGAATGAAAGTAAAACAGTACATTTAAGCTTCGCGTAAAGGAAAACAGTGAAACTCAACAACATACAAGTCTCGGAAACAGCCAAACTCCTTGGTATGTTTATAGATAAAACCTTGTCTTGAGAGCCCCATATCGATCATATCTGCGAAAAATTGAATCAAGCGTTATTTGCAATACGACAGATCAAAGACGTGCTTAGTTTAGATGGTATCATGACTCTTTACTATTCATTGGCCTACTCACATATGGCTCAAAATGTATTAATGTGGGGTTCTTCTGTGGCGGCAAAACGTGTTTTTATTGTTCAAAAAAGAATAATTAGAACTATCTTTAATATTGCACCCAGGGATAGCTGTAGACCTGCTTTTTGCAAGAACAAGATGCTAACGTTACCGTGTAACTGTGTAACGTTAGCATCTTGTGTAATTTGTGTAATTTTTCGTAATTAGTAAATCAAAGTTTAACTGTTCGAAAAGTGCAGTGAAGAATAAATTATTGACTTTTCATTGATATTGTTTTTTAATTATGCTTATGTATCAAGCTATTTCGCAAAAAGTAGAAATAAAGTGAAATATTTATCTGTTTTCAAAAACTGTATCAACTTTGCATCATTTTTGGCATAATCTTTTCTGGTGTTTAAAATTTTTGCGAAATAAGTTGTATTTAGAATTGCAATTGGTAATAAAAATACGTTGGAAAGATAAGTAGGCATAAAGCACTAACTATGTTGAGGTTTGGCTAAATTTGAGAAATCGGCAAATGTCAAATTTTCGAAAAACTGTAAAAAAACTAAATTTATACTAGAGAGCTAAAAATTGGTATATGGGTAAAAAATGAAAAAACAATTATCTTTTCTCCTTACCGATTTTCGAAATTTCGAGCAATAACTGCTTTTCTGAACATTTTTTGGAAAAAATGTCAAATTTGACAGGGAACAAAAATCACTTGATCGGTCATATGCATGTCATTTGGCATCATTTTCAAAGCACAACCTAATGGAGATATCAAAAGTTGCTTGAAGAGATGAACAAAAAAAAAATTCCATTTGATGCGGACTTTATGTGTGACACTGTATATCATTGATTCTAGTGATTGTCAAGTCTATAGAATTTATAGTTCTATGCTTCTATGAATTTAATCAAAGGGTGAATGTAATTAACAAATTCAATAGACCTACCCAGATGCCGGCCTGTATCGATAAAACAGACTAAGATATCATCTACATTTTATTAAATTTATTCAAAGATTATTTATCAAACAGAATACAGAAAGTAAAAATAAATGTGTCTTATAGCGATTCACTGCCTGTTACCAGGGGTGTACCACAGGGAACTGTCATGGGCCCCATACTATTTTCACTGTATGTCAATAATATTTTTAACATTAAAAATTTCGAAGGGCATCTAACATCTTACGCTGATGATACGGATGTAGCATTCGTAGGTGAAACTTGGAACAAAGTTCATGAAAAAGCAGGAATTGGCATGAAACAAATTCACTCTTGGCTCAGTACCAACTTACTGAGTCTCACTCTAGACAAAACAAAATTCATAACTTTCTCCTCTACAAAAAAGATCAACCAAAACAAACAATACTTCCTATTCACAAATCAACTTGCTCAGAGAATTCTAATTGCTCTTGCCCAGGAATAAATAAAATAGAATCAACTAAGTACTTGGGTATCATGATTGATCAATCACTACGCTGGAACGAACATGTAAAATATACGGTGAAAAGACTTCGAAAGCTTATTTATGAATTTTATCAACTCCGAAATATTCTTAGAAGAGACGTTATGTTGCTGGTTTATAATGCCTTGGCTGAGTCAATCATACGCTATTGTATCACTGTTTGAGGGGGACTATACAAGACTTCTTTACACAACTTAGGTATAATTCAAAACACATTAAATGAAATAATGTTTAGAAAAACTCGAAGACATTCAACCCAGTCCTTATATGAAAAAACTGGCCTATTTATCATAAGGGAAATATATGCCTATGAATGCTTACTGTGGACAATGAGTAAACTCATTATAGTTATTTATGTATCAAGGGAATTAGGAGGGCCTTAATTACCGATGGCAAAGTTTGCGTCCCGAGG
This sequence comes from Leptinotarsa decemlineata, assembly GCF_025532065.1. Lineage (NCBI taxonomy): Eukaryota > Metazoa > Arthropoda > Insecta > Coleoptera > Chrysomelidae > Leptinotarsa > Leptinotarsa decemlineata. The sequence goes on from NW_027412534.1 coordinate 829,422, forward strand.
GCCTCTGGCCCGAGGGACAACAATTGCCTGAGGTTATTAAGGCTCATTAATTCCCGTGGTACATAGATAATTTTATTTCTGACCGATTTCAATAAAATTTTGTTCATTTTTGAAACGGAAAAATGTACCAATTCATTACCTTCCCGGTATATTTGAATCAGGTACCGTTGATTATAGTAGAGTTTTCTTGTTGCTAGGTTGTTGCTATGTTACTTGTTTATAAACAGAACTTTGTTATCAAGCTGTGTTTGCGGTGAAAACGTGTTTTCTACCCCAAATATAATGGAGGATATTTTGAAAAAAGCTGAACAAGCACAAGAATCACTAATTCCATCGAAAAGTGAAGCCGTATACCAAAAAGAATACAAGATATATCTGGACTGGCTGACACGGAAAAATGTTATGCCAAAAGATGTCACTGAAACTGTATTTCTGGCATATTTTCAAGAACTGGTAAGGTATGTTGTCTACTTTGTCATCAGAAGAGGCAGGTACCTCGACTGTAGTGAACAGAAGCTCCAGCCATACAAAAGAAGAAATTGTTTCCAGTGGCGGAAGTAATTTTCAGGGAACATTTCAAAATTGTACATTTATTATTTGTAATGACGTGAATAAATAAAATATGGTTCAGTTTTCATTTCTATTTATTTTTACTTGTGAAAGGTAGAGGGAATTATAAAATCTATAATGTCCCAAGGGAGTTATGACCCTCTTTATTGATAGCGTAACTATGACGATATAAGCTTATAATATCCCGGTCAGAAATAAATATAATTTATCACACGCAGCCAAGCTATAAATATACCACGTTGCAGATTGACTCACAACCAGAAATTCGTCACTTACATTGGTCCTGAACTATACAATCAGCTACCTATACATATAAAAAATATCAAAAGCCACAAAAAAACTCAAAAAAGAAATGAAACTATTCATTAAAAACCATTATAATCAACTGAAAAATATCTTTGAGAACGACTGAATCAGAAACCTCCATCGGTATATACTCTATCTACATATGTCTCTATTCAAACTGTTTTCTAAAACTAAGTTACATTTTTAGTTAAATAGCATTAGTACACTGGTATATACCTATATCTTTTATGTTAAAATTTAGCAGCCTGAGGGGCGCAATACAAGCTTAGCTTAGGTGACCCCAGACTGCTAGGAATAGAATATTCTACATCTTTTACTCAATATGTATTTATATTAACTTTGTAATAGTATGAAAAATTGTTAATTAGCCGATTGGTATGAATTGTATTCTCTAGGTTGTCCATGGAAACTACAGCTAACAAGGTACTCAAGAGCTTTCCTAAAATTAGACCCTTGCTACAAAAGTGAAAATTATCATTGAATTGAAAATAATTTTGAGCTGGCAAATCTGAAATTTCTTGTTTGGATATTGGATTAATGCGGTTTCTGTCTGAGAGACGCTCAACTAACCCAATTGTTTCTATTGGCGAAAACTACATTCATGTGTTAATTGAGAACCAGGAAGCATAGCAGCAAGATATTTCCTAAGACGTAATATCTCTGCAAAACTTTTGTTCATGAATTAGATACTCACTCGAATATTTCTTGAACCTTCCTGGATATTTGTGATTGAGCTGACCGCCTCAAATCGTTAACCGCCATCCAAAAACGGATATTTTCATGGCTGTATTCTTTCCTCAAGTAATTTGTGAATTCTTGTAGACCTGTTGGATCAGAAACCAATTCTTCCATCGATAAGGCCCATCTTCTCACTCTCTTCTCAGTTGGTACGTCAACTCTGTAAAAACGTCAATCTTAGAAAGTATTTAAAAGAATTTCAAGACATTCGTTACTCTCTGTGAATTATTTCAATAAAAATTATCAATTCCGAATTCATTTCAACTTTGCATTGTAATAATAATTGTTCGTGTAATAATTCTAATCAATGAGGATGAAATCACATTTCAAGTTATATAATATATTATATAAAGTGCATTTCCATTCAAAAACAGCCACCCTGAATTTTGGTGCGATGATTCGCAGGAAAAAATAAAAAAACACGTCAACTATAGTATAAAGGGGGAAACATTTTGACATATTCACGTTTGATCTAACTTTCCCTATCGCACCCCCTGAGCATGTCACCATTTTATATCAAATATATCAATTATTTTGCATTATCAGATGTTCCATGACGAACATATTTCAACAAAGTAGAATACATTATGGTCTGAAGCTCATAGTTTAGAACCTGAAAATTATTTGAGTTGAAAATTTTTTGCCAAAAAAATTATCCTATCAAATTTGTCTATTTCTAGTCATGTGTGTCGAAATAACCAATGAAACCATCATTACACTGATAACTACCCATGGATAGTTTTCACGGGTAGTTATCACTTATGTCATGACATTGCTAAGCAATCAACACAATAAAGTTGTTTGACATTTCAGTAATTCAATTTATTTCGAAAATGTCACTTCCTCGCTTTGGTGTTCAAAATGATGCGGCAATTGACAAAATCATTGAAGAAAATACACCAAAAAATACTGTCAATAGTAAAAAATACACTTGGAAAATATTTATGGAGTTATATCATTATACGAATTGTTCTTTTAATAACTGTGTGTTCAATAAATAATTTTGTTCGAATTGCAAAAAATTTTCTCACCGAATATCCCTCGAACATTGATAAATAACTCATAATTTTATCACAACTTCCTCAAGCAAGTTATTTTAGGTAACATCCCTCCGCCTTCGGCGTCGGGATGTTACCAAATAACGTGCTTTCGAAAACTGTGATAAAATTATTTCGTTAGTTATCAATGTCCTTGGGATATTATAGCTGAAAACGAGCCACCTTGAATGAACTTCTCTACAATCTGTTACCTTCGTTTCAAAGGTGTTTTTATGATAATAATAATAATAATATTTATTTGCATCTAAATAATACATTATACATAATAGTATATGTTACAATGTAATATGATATACAATATGATATAGATAAAAATATATAAGATGAGAATACATTAAAATTTAGTACTTTATCATAGTTCGTGGAAGTGACAGCATCAATAATTATATAACAATTTAATAATAATATAGTTACAAACATATAAATAGATATTGACAAAGAATATATAAAATGAAAGTAGAGTGAAAATTTAACACTTATACAGGGTGTATACAGGGTGAAACTGAATAAGTGTAAAACATTCAAGGAGGTGATTCCTCATCGAAAAAAAGATAGGATCTTTCATATAAAGAAACTTCATTGGAGCATCCCTTGTTAAGATACAGCCCCTTAAAGGGGGTGCATAAAATTTGTATAACAATTTTTTTCACAAGCACAAAAAAAGTTACAAAATTGAAATTAACCTGACGTTTTGTACTACCAAAAAGACACTCAGCCAGAAATTTATTTGGTTTACCCCATGGTTTTGAGGGATGGAAAACGCAACCCCTAAAATTTATTTCCAATGTAACTTTTTGTCTTATTATTTGTTTACCATTTAAAAATTTATTTCCGATAGCCTATTTCATTCTAAACAAAAAATATCTCCTGGGTTTTTTGCCCAAAAAGAAACAGTTCGCAGCAAAAAATTATTTTACGAACAACTACAGAGATACATCGTCATAAATGCGAACTGTATTTATTGTTATTTTGTAATTAGTACCTGCATTGAAAGACTAAAGGGTAATAAACAAAACCAATTTATTATTAACAAAACACACAACATGTAGAAATCATAGTCAATGTTCAATATGTCTACCTTCAGACATTACGCAGGCGTCTAGACGTCAAGCATTGAGCAATGTAATCGCTCAAATATTCCTGGAGTCTCTCTGATTACCCTGCACGCATCGATGATGCGGTTTCTTAAGTCCTCTACATCGCGAACAGGAGTACGATAAACCAAATGCTGTAAATGGCCCCAAATAGAGATATCGAGAGGATTGAGATCCGGGGATCGAGCGGGCCAGTTCTGTGGTTCTCCTCGACCTATCCATTGATTTGCATATGTTTCAGTTAAATGCTGACGTGCTACTTGACTGAAATGGGCGGGAGCCCCATCATGCATAAAAAATATATCCCTTCTGACGCACAAAGGAACTTCCTCCAACAGTACTTGATGCACTTCTCTTAAAAATTGAACGTATGCCTCACCATTCAATCGAGGAGGTAGAAAATGAGGCTCAATTAAATCATCCCCAATAACTCCGAGCCACACGTTAAGAGAAAACTGTTCTTGATGGTTAGTTTCGACAATAGCGTGAGGGTTTTCATCAGTTCATATGTGGTAATTATCTAAATTAATAATCTTGTCCCGAGAACAACTACATTCGTCTGTGAATTCTATCGTCTTCAGAAAGTCATAATTCCTTCTAACCATTTCCAGCATCCAATTGCAAAATTCGAGACGGTTCGGAAAGTCTCGCGGTAACAGTGCCTGTTCTCGTTGCAGATGATAAGGGTATAAGAGGTGTTCCTTTAAAATTCGAACTACCGTCATATGATCAACATTTAGCTGGAAAGCAATCTTTCAAGTACTGGTAGTAGGATGTTCTTCAATCAAATTAAGTACTGCTTCCTCGAATTGTGGTGTTCGTACTTCTCGATGGCGACCACAATCCTGCGTTCTTTTGTCGAATGAACCATTTTCTTGTAATCGTTGATGAAGTCGAGCAAATATTCTATGTGAAGCATGCGACAGACCGTAAACGTAACGCATATCAGCCATTTCCTCATTTGTGTATGCCATTTTAATAACAAGTGAATTATTAAAGTAACAAATTGAGAAAAGAACAACACACAATTAGTATTTATTCAATTTCGAAAATTCACAAACTGACAGCGTCACACCAATTTAATTGTCACTATCGGTAATAGCGACCTACTAGATAGATTAGTATTTTCGCATTTATGACGATGTCTCTCTATAGTTGTTCGTAAAATAATTTTTTGCTGCGAATTGGTTTATTTTGGGCAAAAAATCCAAGAGACATTTTTTGTTTTGAATGAAACAGGCTATCGGAAATAAATTTTTAACTGGTAAACAAATAAGACAAAAAGTTACATTGGAAATAAATTTTAGGGGTTGCGTTTTCCACCCCTCACAACTTTGAGGTGAACCAAATAAATTTCTGGCTGGGTGTCTTTTTGGTAGTACAAAAAGTCAGGTTATTTTCGATATTGTAACTTTTTTAGTGCTTGTGAAAATAATTGTTATACAAATTTTATGTACCCCCTTTAAGGGGCTGTATCTTAACAAGGGATGCTCCAATGAAATTTCTTTATATGAAAGATCCTATCTTTTTTTCGATGAGGAATCACCTCCCTGAATGTTTTACACTTATTTAGTTACACCCTGTATAATGCGTGAAACTAAATGACATCAATGATAATATAATATGCTATGCGAACAAAACGGTACCCAGAAAGTCATAGACTGTCTGTGGTATCAATATCGTGCATTTCCTATTACATAATATCAATGAATGAAGTTTTCTATTATATATACATATATAACCCTTTTTCATTTCATTTCCTATTACAAATTAACTGTTACAATCAATCAACCTATGTATTTCCGATCTTTTTGTGTTCAGTAAGTATTTTTTTAGATTTCTCATAAATTTGTTGAATATTCTTATTGTTTTTATTTCATGCGGCAAAAAATTAAAGAACCTTAGAACCAAATGGATATAACAGCGTTGACCCATAGACTTGGAGGCAAATGGTGTTCTAAAATGATCCGCCTTCCTTCTCGTATCGTAGGTATATTCTAGTTTGAAAAGGTATGATTTGTGTTTGAATATAAAGCAAGTTGCTTTGAAAAAATAATGTTGTCGAATATCACATACCTTGGATTCGAAATATAAAGTTTCTGAAGAGTATCGATTTGGTTTTTTCAGCATAATTTTCAGGAATGTTCTTTGAAGCATTTCCAGATTCTTAATATGTTCTTTCACTGCACTACCCTAGCCAGTTATACCATATGTGATTCTGGATTCAACTAGCGCATGATAAATCATTTTAAGATCGTTCTTAGTGTACTACATAGTTTCAGTTTGTGTATATTCCATCTGAGATGATTGTCTATTGTAATACCTAGATATTTAATCGATTTAGTTTCTTTTACTTCCAAGTGTTCATCGATCTTGAAGGTGTTATATTGTGGTTTGGAATTCTTGTAACATGAGAAGGAGATGAAAAATGTTTTATCAAAATTGATGGTGAGGACTTTGTGGTCAAACCAGTTCTTAATTGCTTTCATGTCTTTTTCTATAATTTCCGTGAGTTTATCCCAATTTTTCGCATGAAAAATTACAGCAGTGTCATCGGCGAAACTGATAACGTCTCCCTTCATATCTAGAGAAAAAATATCATTGATATAAAGAACAAATAGTAGTGGACCAAGGACGGTACCTTGGGGTACACCATATTCAAGAGCTTTTTGTATACTCATTTATAAATGACCTCAAACCATATTCACTCATTATGTTAAGATAATTTTCACTGTGATCATTTATACTTTTTAGATCAATATTGATATCTCCAATAAATAGATCATAATTAAGAGCTATGTTCCAAATACGATGGCAGGGAATTCAAAAACATTTCTAAATCAGTTGAAGGGGGCCTATATATATAGCAGTGAGATGGAATTTAAGCTTTTCATAGAAAAAATTCACTGACAAAACTTTTATCTCTCCTATACAATCTATTTTGAAGCTAAAGTTTATTGTATATTTTATGTTAATAAGAACACCATCATTTTCATTCAAATTCCCTTCATTATAAAGTATGTTGTATCCTTCCATTTCTCGAAGAAGAAGATCTTGTATTTTAAAAGTTTCGGATAAAACAATGATTTCAAATTTGTGATTCTGCGTCACCTGACACGGCCACTTCACAGAAAATGCGATAACATAAAAAAAGTTGACTGACAAGAGATGCCAAAATGTGTTTTCATAGAAATATCAAATCCATCTATTTCATTAAGAAACCAGGACATGTGTATAAAAAACTTTGTATGATAGTTGTGTTAGCAGTAAGTTTTATGAAATTTCACGAACAAAATGAAACTCACAAAATAAAACCTTACTTCCAACACTCATATCATAAATAGCTATTACGATACATTGTCTGCATGTAAATCCAACGCTAAATCAGCCCACGCTAGGATAGCTCTCAGAGAGCAAGAATTTTACCGACTTACTCAATACTTATCATTGTAATATGACCAAAATTACAGAAAACCTTTGTAAATTGTAGCGTATATGTTATTTTGATGTATAAACTGTATTTATGTAAAGTTTTATCTAAATCCGTTCAGTCGTTTAAGCCTGAAAGAGCCACAAATATACATACAAACATACATTTATCCATCCTCTCAAACTTTCACATTTATATTAGTATAGATAGCTCATTGGAAACTTATTTATTAAGCGGGTTTCGACAAAAAGTTATTCTTGATAAAAGTTTGTGCATCCCCTAAAATTGAACATGCACCAATAAAATACAGTAAAACACACTTAATATACGAGGCTCCTTCAAATATTTGATTTTGAGTCAGGAGTAAAGTACTCTCTTATTTTTAAAAATCTCCGGAAATGTTATTTAGAAAAGTTGTTACAAGAAGAAACAATATATTTTGTGAAGAATTCAAGGCATGTTGTTGAACTACGACGTGGAAAGCCTCTACACCAACGTTTCGGTCGAAGAAGCACTCCAAATCATACAGAGAAAGCTATCCGAAGACGGGGACTTGAAAGATAGAACGAACTTACCTATAGAAGAATTTATGGAATTACTAGGATGCCGTGTTCGGAAATGTTATTTCCAACTGAAGGACGAATTCTTTACAGAAGATGAGGGACTGCCAATAGAATCGCCACTTTCACCAATTATAGCCATCATATATATGGTACACAGGAGTTGTACACTCAATGAATGGTAAAAAATTTCCCTTTCATAGAACACTGTCATCCTCACTGGTTATCATCGATGTTTCGCCGTAATACACTTGCTTTAGGGCTCTCCAGTACCAATCTGGAGATATTATACGAAAAAACACACAATTCATTCGTGAATTACGATTTTTTTTACATAAAAATGACATAAGTATAGAAACCTTATTGCGTGACATAAAAATCGTAATTCACGAATGAATTGTTTGTTTTTTCTTATAATGTTATCCAGATTGGTACCAGTGAGGATGACAGTGTTCCATGTAAGTACAATTTCTTACCATTTATTTAGTGTAGAACTCCTGTGAATGATATCTCATTTTATTCCATAATGAATGTTTGGAATACAAATTGAGTAGAGAAAAGTATCTTCTGTATAATTCAGTGTTCACATATAAGTATTTGTTTCGAAAGAATTTCTTTCGAAACAATGTTTATATGAAAGTAGATATTTCGGGAGGACTTTTTTCTTCATCCAGTTTGTGTCTGGAAGTTATTTCTTTGCATGATCTACACATCCATGTAGAGAGTTACTTATTTTTAAATTGATTACTTCCTTCTTTCCTTTGGAAGATTCCCACATTTTTTTGTATCAAGATGGAGTAGTAGAAAACCAAAAATTGTATTTCCCAAACATAGACGAATTGTGTGAACGTCAATGGAATCGGCTATTTATATCAATTTCTTATATTTTTCCAAACATGTTTTTTGACTTTTTCATTAATAACTTTTTCATTTTTGTTTACAAATCTATTCTTTAATATTTGAAAGAAATTCTGCGTATGCCCTACTTTCTGATTCAATACATAGCGCATCCACCAAACTATTTAATTACAAGCTAAAATCCTGCCTAATAGAAAATTGCTTCCATAACCTTAACGAATTCTGTGAGCGTCAATGAAAGCTGCTATTTCTGTCAATTCGTTATTTTGCAAATCTATTCATTGTGCCTTTTTGTATGTTTTGATGAGATTCATCCACTTACCTATACAATGGCTTTCAGTTGAAGTTTTTGAAAAATTTCATCTCGAAGTTGATCACTTAAGGGTACCCAATAATCGGAGTTGTAGTAAAAATGTATCCAGTGCTGTCTCAAAGTATCATTACAGGGATATTTGTGAAAACTCAAAAGGGGTCTCACAATGTTTGATAATTGTTCAAACATTCATATACACATAACTCACGTCTTGGCATTATTGAAACATTCCAAACTACTAATACACTGTATAATATGAAAAGAATACATGATTTGCATGATCAACAATGGAAATGTTCACAAAAAAATTCAATGTTCACAATTCTGAAATTCAAACTTAATATCTTTAACATCAAAATTGCTGTCCTATTTCACTGATACCAACCTTGTTTCTGACTACACCTTTCTTCTTTCTTCACGTGCCAACGCGTTTAAAGTCGACTCAATTTCGCCACCCCACCCCTCTATACTTCAACTTTGTGAGTCGGGTAGAACGTGGTAAACAGAACTTGTAGTATAGTCGAAGTAAACGGTATTGAGCATACTCAAAGTTATCGGCGCTCTCGAAGGTCAAAAAAACCAATACGTAGAAATGAGCCGGCTGCAAACTAGTCCATGTGGACTGTACAATTGGTGGTACGTATTAGATAATTTTTAATAACCGAGTTTCATAATTATGAAACTATGAAATTTAATTTCAGCCAATTGGCTGAAGAGTTATAAAATTAAATTTCAAGTCATGTTACGGTGACGAAAATAATGTGAGGATGTTTATAATCGTCGTGTTGTCAATATTCAGTTCAGAAACTGATCGCGATTTGAGTGTTGAAATTCGATATTGGTTCAGTTATAATAACTTTGAATTTTTGTTATTGTTCAAAATAGGCGTCCTTGGACAAGTACCAATAGTAATGATAAATGTGATAACAATGCAGACTTTTTCCTGTGTAGTGATTCCAATAGCGATAGTGAACAATGTGAAAAGAGATTCCAGTGAATAAAATTCGGATGCATTTGAATATTGAAACACAGAGAGCATATTTCAATGTATATAAGAATCTACATCTCAAGTTTGGTTTTGAGGGAAGCTAACTATTACAAGAAAATTCAGATTTGACCAAAATTCCTTTCTCAACTGTACGTAAAATAGTCAAAAACAAACCTTATCAACACAAGACGCGATGTGATACAGGATTACCAAAACCTTTAGATGTTCATCTAATGAAATCATTGAAAAAAACAATATGCGACTGTTTCAAAAGCAATGAGATTCCTACAAATAAAATCATAAGGAAGAAATTGAATACTTCCTGCCATAACGTAAGCTGATGTGACAAAACTCTTCAGAATTGGATAAAGAAACTGGGATTTAGATTTGAAATAATAAACAAACGTCAATCAGTTATGGAAAGTAGAAGAATAGTAACAAATACTTAGAACAAATAACTATAGACAAGGCAACGGCAAATTTTCTATTTAGATGAAAGTTGATATGCCACTCACGACTCAGTTACGAAAGGGTGGACTGATGGTTCGAGAATGTGTACGTCTAACATGCCTGCAAACAAGGGATCGCGACTAATCATTGTGCATTGCGGAGAAAATAAAGGATGGGTTCCAAATTTTTTGAAATTATGTGGAGAAAAACTTGAGGACTGCAATGTTGACTCATAAAAACATGAAAGCATATATTTTTGAGGACAACGTTTCCTATCATTCGCGACATCTCATCAAAGTACTTGATGAAAATTCGAGGAAAGGAAAGGAAAGGAAATATAAAGTTTTTTGATACACAACAATTTGTATATTGAAGATAACTATACAGAAAACTAACTACTTGAAGTTTTACAGACAAAAACATTTAAAAAATGTATGCTCGTGAGAGTATTGCTGAAAAGTATGGACACACCATACTGAGACTTCCCCCCTATTTTTGTGTTTTCAATCCAATCGAGTTGTTTTGGGGAAAATTGAAAAAAAGCATCAGGGGCAAAAATAATTTTCCAAAATTTGATAAGAAGGTGATAGAACTAGTTAAAGTAGAAGTATCTAATATAAGTGAAGAAGACTGGCAGAAAAGAATTAAAAAAGTAATTTTAGTTGATAAAGACTAGATGGATATTGGACACTTCCATATTAATGGAAATTCAGGCTACATCTAACATGACCACGTAGGCAGCTATAGCTACCTGCGTGACATCCGGCTCCAGGATATAAATACAGATAGAGATTTTATCGAGTGTGAATGATACAAATCAAGAATGAAACAATGTGTGTGTGTTGGGATAGGTTTCCGCTGTCAGTAATTTGATATACTGTGGTCCGGGTTGAACCGCGTCTGTAATTTTCATCGGTTCGACGTTTCGGCTCCTGCTTTGGAGCCATTCTCAAGAATCACTTAGATTTGTACTCACATGACTCGAGGACGAGGTCGTAATCTCCCTTGTCCCCAAGTCTTGTTACTAGTTTTATGTTTTCCACTCTAAGTTCGTACTGTATGAACTTGTAAGACAGGTCGAAAACTCTTCAAAATACTAGTGCAAGTTTATTTGCGCACTTTTTGAGTACGATGACGGACGCCTTGTTATTATTGAGCTGTAAATGTCGCCTGACTGGACGATGTCGAAAAGTAATTTCCGGCATTGCGAATTCAAGTGTAGGAATAGTGGGTGGTGTCTTTCTCAAAAAATCGATTGTGGAGTGTGGCGCAATTGAGTGGGGCGTAATTGAACCATCCAAGATATTATACTCCCGAATAATGCCGTATTGATTTCATTCGATGTAAAGAATCTGTTTTTCATTATTTCTCCGAGAAAATCTATTAGACGAAAAGTCTATCAATCCGCTAGTAAAAAAAGAAATATCAGACTTGCTCACGGTGTGTTTGTCACACCGTAATTCAATGAAACTTTTCCATTCAATGAATTCAATGAAACTTTTTACTCATCCTGCAAAGGTCTTACAATGGGAAACCCACTTAGTCCTATTCTACCAGAGATTTTCATGGATGATTTGGAGAGAAAAATACACAGTAACCCACTAGTGAGAAGTTTCGTGTTTTGGTATAGATATGTGGATGATATCCTGGTATGTTTCACAGAAACGAACAGACTGTTGACTAACTTTTTTAATTTCTTCAATTCTCTCCACCCTTGTATCACATCTACAATGGAGATGGAAAAGGACAACTCTAAAAATTTCTTGGACTCAACAATAACAATAATCAACAACAAACATGATTTTTCAATTTATCGTAAACCGACACATACAGATATTATCATTCATAATTATCCACTCACCCATATCAGCATAAGGAGCAGCTTTCAACAGTATGATCCACAAATTGATAAATGTGCCCTTGTCATAGGCGAATTTCAATAAAGAACTGAACATTATAGAACAAATATCCGTCAACAATGATTACGATTAATTATGATTATGATTAATACATTCTTCATTATCAAAAAAGTTATACAGAAAAGCTTTGAAGGAAGTTTACCCAATTCGAAAAGAAGACGATAAAAGTTACAGAACCCTACTTAGGCCAACCCACTACAAATATTTCAGAGTTTCTGCACAGCAAAAGTGTAAATATTGCTCTCAAAACCAACAACTACTGAGGCATGCGCATTAAGAATAAAAAAGATGAAAGTTCAGCTTCAGGAAAATCGGTAGTGTATAAATTATCATGTACGATGTTTTATATTGGTTAAACTGGAAGAACGTTGAAAGACCGCATAAAGGAACACAAATATATTTTCCAGAATGAAAAAATAAATTCCACATATGCCACTCACTGAATCACAGAGGGACATGAGTTCAACCATGAATACAAGCCCCTCCATTTCCAGAAGAAAGGTTTGAAACTTAACCTGTTGTAGAGTATGGACATGAATAAATTCAAAAACTCTCAATATCCTATGAACGACCAAACTGAATTAGATAATTCGCCCTTATCGAATCTTTTCATTTCTAGGTGAAAATAGTTGAGTATGTTAACGGTACTTTCGAAAAATTGATTTATACAGGATGTCCCAAATAAAACTCCGCGGGAAAATACCTCAAAAATGAGAGAGAATATCCATATTCCGTGAAGGCAGATGATTTTGATGTCAACGGGTCCTCTTATTTGCGAAGAGATCAAGCAATAGGCGTCATCCATTAGGGCTTCGTGACACCAAAATTATCTGCTTCACGAAATATAGATATTCTTTTTCATTTTTCAGATATTTGCCCGCGGAGTTTTATATGGGACACCCTGTATAGTAAACGAATTCATGGCTGACCTTTTTAGATAGATTTATTCATTGGAAATCAGTAATACGTGTAGGTAATAGGTTGACGTATAAAATGGTTGTAATTGAGAAGTAACTTTTAGTTTATGCTATTGTATAGCGAAACACGTATCGCGTTTTTGTAAAACCCTACATAGTGAACATCATACAATAAACTGTATTAATTCGTTTCAATATCGATTTCCATCAATTATCGGCCAGTTCTATTCAATTGAAAATTATTATGTATATGGAGAGCCAATGGAAGATCAAATACACAATGATAATCTCAATAAAAAAGAGGAGGCAATGAACAATGGATCTGGCTTCCTTGAAGGTAAACAAACAAGGTTATGTAATCCAATTGAGAGAAATCAAACCACGCCCACTAATAATAATATAAAACCAGTGTCAAATATCAGCATCATAGTTACTGTGTTCGGAGCAATGGGAACAACTCAAGCATCAGCTCGGGCACCGGGACCGTTACCATATAACCTATGATAATGTATACCGCAGTAGTAGACGAAACGTCAGGCATACAAGCCTGTAAAAAGTGTTTAAAAAATCTGAGAAATGGCTTACACATGATATTCATGCTGTTTATATAATATCACCTCCAGCTTCTGCTTGATTCTTTATTATTGAAAATACGAAAGAGTTTAGGAACCAGTTTCCTGAAGCAGTAAAAAAACTTTGGAACATCATTTGGATGATTACTTGCATAGCGTGAAAAGTGTGAAAGAATTCATCAATTCAATGAGTGATGTTGAAGAAATTCACAGGAAAGCAAATTTTTAAAATGGAAAACTAGACAAAGAGGCGCTGGCATAAAATCTTATAGATCAAAGAGCAGAAGGTTTAAAATACATCAAAATAGAAAAATAATTTTTTATTGGATCGACTTTGAACACGAAATTATAAACCCCACTTCTCTTTAAATGACACGCATATTCTTCTACTTTAATGAATGTGTAAATTTACCAAACTATAAAATTTTTTTTCGATTTCTCCATATTTACCAACAGCACTATTCAATATACAGTGTGTAAAAGCTGAATGGAATAAAATCATTATTTCGGTTACGATACATATCTTAACAAAATCCCCAAACATGTCAAATTTATATTATAATTTGATATACTTTAACGGAAAAATGACACTCCGACCTTTAACCCCCGTCGAATGACACATACAACCCCCAATTTTTCAAATGAGAAGTATAGGCTTGTGATATATCGTTTGAAAGGTCTCTTCATTCTCTATTCAAAAATATTGCTTCCAAGTTTACTGCAACCATTGAGATAAAATGAATGAAAATCACGTGGTTACTGAAATTTAATAAAATACACTCAAAACTCATTGTTGAGGTATTGATAATAAGTAAGTAAGCGAAACTATAGCAATGTTCTTTAGCTCTATTACGGCAGCAACGCAAAGTACGGAAATCGCATTGAGAAAATGCCAAAATTAGATACTTTTTAGGTGCTGAAGTCAAAAATTAGGTGCTTTGTAACTTACAACGCAACTCAATACTCAAAGTTGCGTTGCTAGCGTTATGTGATGTTAGCAACGCAATGAAAATAATAATGAAATAATGAATGTCAAGGAAACACTATTAGGTGCTAATCAAGTGCCTAACGGTGGGGATCGCGAAATTTTCTAATTAATGAACAAAAGCTTCCAATTTCGCTAAACAACAGATCTAAGAATCAGGTCTCTCGAAAACGAGGACGAATGCTCCATCAGGTATTAACTAAGCGTGGTAATAAAGTACTAATTGAGTGCTTGCAAGAAATCAAGATGAAAACGACCGCGAATTAGCGAAAAAAAAATTCTAGATACCTGATTTCAGAAAAAAAATTAACAATATGCAATAAAGTCTTGAGATACTCGTAAACTAATACATAGACTATCAAAATAAAGTGCTACTCAAGTGTTCAGTAGATATTCATAGTAAAACTAGATTCTTTGATACCTATAGGGCTCATGTGCCTGAAAACCACCATGACTGATGTACTGAGTTTTTATAGTACTTTATTTAATGAATAAAGGCAAGAAATTAAAGTGCCAATTAGGTGCTCACTAGATAAATAATAGTAAACCTAGTGGTTTTCCATAATGCCTTTGGGGCATTATGCCTTTGGGGCATTATGCCTTTGGGGCTTATGGACCCGATAACCACCAATAAAAAAATAAGTTTTTTCCGTTAACCAGCTATCGCACTCCTACGAAAGTTAACCCTCAGACATCGAAACTTGTGCGAGCTAAGAACTAACGAGGTCTTACCTTTTAACGTGTGATTCCTAACACGGATTGGACGATAGCAAGTGAAAATTGAGCGTTCAGCCTGGGGCTTGAACCATCGACTCACACATTGGCCGATTGACTGAGTGAACAAAGCATCCACCCGCCCGCCCGGTAGCCGGGCTTGTGCTTCCAAGTTTCGATTTCTGAGGGTTATCGTTCGTAGGGGTGCGATAGCTGGTTGACGGAAAAACATATTTTGAATTTTTTTTTAATGGTGGTTATCGGGTCGATGGTGGTTATCGGGTCCATAAGCCCCATATAATAATAATAATAAATTTATTTATCCTTGAAAGATTATTCACATAAAGTCCCTTATAAACGAAAGTATTGAATAAAATTAGCAACATGTTAAACATTTGCACAAAATGTAACCAAACGAATCAGGAGAACCCATTGATGACTCTAAGGTTGCGCATAGATTTCCTAGTCATTTGGTTACACAAAGGATAGTAGTGAACATTTCGGCTCTATAACTACAGCTTATATAAAAATATGAATAAATATGAATAACATTGTTAATATAAAAATATATATAAATATAAATAGAAATGTAAAAATAAAAATATAAATAAAATAATAAGTGACAAACATATACAACAGACAGAATAATAAAAATACGCAGATGAAATAAATCAAGTAGAGCTAGTAATATTGATATATAACATGGAATACGAGTAAATAATGGAGTGAGTAAATGAAGACAACTAGTTAACAGATAAAATAAGATAAGATGAGAACATTCAATATCAAAATTATACGAGTAACATGAAATATATTGAATAACATGAATTGAATGATATAAATAAAATAATTCATATAGAATAGTTGATTTAGATATGAAGTAAAACTATCTTGATCATAATATATTATGAACCCTTGGGTATGATTATAATTCAAACCTGTGTTGAATGTCCAAGAATATTATTCGATAATATTCAATGCCTACTCAAACTTCCAGTAGTGAGTGCAACGTAAGTCTGTCTGTCACATGTAAGTATAAAATTATGAAATCTAGATTACCTATAAATATCTGATGGGCACCTAATTAGCACTTTATTCTCGTACCCTTACTTATCGAGGAACGTACTGTAAGAACTCAGTCAATCAGTCATAGTGGTTTTCCATAATGCCCCATAGGCATTATGGAATCTAGGTTTACTGTGAATATCTAGTGAGCACTAAATTAGCACTTGTCTATGTATTAGTTTACGAGTATCTCATGACTTTATTGCATATATATTATAGATATATTGTTAAGATTTTTCTCAAATCAGGTATCTCGAATTTTTTTTTCGCTTATTCGCGATCGTTTTCATCGTAATTTCTTGCACGTACCTAATTAGCACTTCATTACCAAGTTTGTTTATACCTGATAGAGCATTCGTCCACGTTTTCGAGAGACCTGATTCTTAGATCTGTCGTTCAGCGAAAT
This sequence comes from Leptinotarsa decemlineata, assembly GCF_025532065.1. Classification (NCBI taxonomy): domain Eukaryota; kingdom Metazoa; phylum Arthropoda; class Insecta; order Coleoptera; family Chrysomelidae; genus Leptinotarsa; species Leptinotarsa decemlineata. The sequence continues at coordinate 846,365 of NW_027412534.1, forward strand.
TGGAAGCTTTTGTTTATTAATTAGGAAATTTTACGATCCTCACCGTTTAGCACTTAATTAGCACCTAACAGTGTTTCCTTAACATTCATTACTTCATTATTATTTTCATTGCGTTGCTAACATCACATAAAGCTAGCAACGCAACTTTGAGTATTGAGTTGCGGTGTAAGTTACAGAGCACCTAATTTTTGATTTTGGTACCCAAAAAGCACCTGAAAAGTACCTAATTTTGGCATTTTCTGAATGCGATTTCCGTACTTTGCGTTGCTGGCGTAACAGAGCTGTTTTTTTCAGATGGTCTCCTTGCAAAAACTAAATAATTTCCATGGCAACGTTAGTTTAAAACGCCTTGTTCACTTTTTCTGTATGTTACAACATTAGTTGTCAGTATTTTAGTTTAAGTTCAAAGTTCGTTAACAAACCTGACAAATGGTTGGATTAACGGAAATGCAGTCAGTATCATCCAGTTAGAAGACGTTATGTTCAACGCTACTGGTAAACGGAAAATCATCACTTGATGAGACAAGAACACATGCAATACACTCAAAAGGTTAATGTTTGGGCAGGGATTGTCGGAAACCATAATTGGTCCCTTTTTCATTGGGGGCAACTTAAATGGGGATAATTATTTGGCACTACTTCAAAATGTTGTGATTCCAAGTTTAGCAACGTTATATCATGATCCAGGAAACCCTCAAGTTCCAGTGAATACGATATGGTTCCAGCAGGATGGAGCACCACCACATCACCGAGTTAATGTCCGGCAATGTCTCGAAACCGAGTTTGACTTTGTTTCTTCTCCTTATGCTACTTGTAATAGCACATTTAATAATAGACTTCCTATACCTAACCCAACATCAATCAAGGATTCCATTTTTTACTATGGTGGAAAATTATTCAATCAATTACCAGTAGATATAAGGTCTCCAAATTTGACCAACGTTCAATACAAGAAAGCAGTTAGAAATTTGCTAGCTGATAGACCCTAGCTTGCAAGAGTATTTTAATGAATCATTTTGAAACGTGTATTCCATTTTATATTTATTTTTATTGTATTCATATTCATATTCATATTTCTTCATCACCAAAGGTTATACAAACTGTGTTGACTTACAAAATTCATAACATTTATCGGACTAGTCAGAGAAAAAAAAATATACACAATATATGTTCACATAATGAGAGACATAATCGTATAAATCTAAAGAGAGATAGACCAACATAGATCATACAAAACCAAAATAAGAGAGATAGACCTACGTAGACTATATAAAGTTGAAAGTCTAAAAACTCATCTAAACTATAGAATGAGTTATCAATTGAAAATAGATGTAAATTTTACTTGAAAATATTAATGTTTTTATTATTGTCAATAAAGCTCTTTACTTTGTTAAAACATTTGATACCCATATAATTCGGTGAATTTTGGCATATTCCAAGTCTAGAATAAGGCTGGTAAAAATTTTCTCTATTTCTAGTCAAATACGAGTGAACATCACGATTTTTTTTAAACTCTATTTCATTTTCCTTTACAAACATTATTAACTGAGATATATAAAGACAAGGCAGCGTCATTATTTGAATTTGTTTAAATAGAGGTTTGCAGGTTGAACTTGGATGGGCTTTAAATATAGTCCTCAATACCTTCTTTTGTGCACGGAATGCCTCCTTAAACTGACAGGAAGAACCCCAGAAGATCAGTCCATACTGTAGGGCTGACTGAACTAACCCAAAATAAAGTGTTCTTAAAACGTCATGTGAAACAGTTTCTCTTAAGTTTCCTATTATATAACAGGAAGTGCTCATTTTTGAACACAATGTTTGTATGTGTGTATGTTAGTTTCTGATCCAAAATGAGACCCAGAAATTTTATAGTTTTTTTACTCTGAATGGAACTGGCAGAGACTACCAGGTATAGTTCAGAATTGGGTGCAATATTTTTTGGCAGAAAACGCATGTGGTAAGTTTTGGCGACATTCATCGTGAGACCGTTATTTAAGCAGTAGTTACTTATTTCTTTAGAGGTCACATTACTCTTTTTTACAAGTTGTTCAGTATTTTTATTTGACATAAGTACATTTGTGTCATCTGCATAGTCAATCATCTGATTTGACGTAGTGCAGGTATCTTTAATGTCATTTATAAAAATAATGAAAAATAGCGGTCCCAGAATGGATCCTTGGGGTACACATAGATGTATTTCTCTCGCGTTTGATCTCACGCCATCTACCACTGTGATCTGTTCTCTATTCATAAGATATGATGTAGCCCAGTCATGTGCAACCCCCTGACACCAATGCCATCTAGTTTCATGAGCAATAGCTTATGATCAATTGTGTCAAAAGCACGACTGAAGTCATAAAATAAACTAAGAACATGATTTTTATTGTTCACAGCACCGTAAATAAAACCAATGCAATCCAGAATAGCTGTTTTTGTTGATTTATTGTTTCTGAAACCATGTTGAGTATTAGAAAGTAGCTCAAAGTGTTCTAGATAGATTATTAGTCTGGTAGAGTAGGCTGATTCAAAAAGCTTAGCAATTTGGCTTTGCACACATATAGATTGGTAACATTTTAAATCATCTTTTGAGCCTTTATTTTTGAAAACTGGTATGCATTTGGACACTTTCAAATCTGGAAATGCCCCACATGTAAATGATGCATTGATCAAATAGGAGAGTGGTTCAGCAATAACGTCGCCTACTATTTTCATCACTTTACCATTTATTTCATCTAAACCAGCTGCGGGTTTAGATGCAGTTTTTGACAGCATTCTTAAAATTTCATCAGGCGTCGTTGGTGATAAAAAAAGCTTGATTTGGTTTTCTTGATTTTTTTTATCGTAGTTTGGTATATTTGTTTTGAAAGAGTCGATGAAGAAATCATTGATAAAATTGCTCTTTTTTAAAGGATCGATAATTGGGTCACCATGATTGTCAATAATGTTAATAGAAGAACTAATGAAATTGTTAGATTTTGATTCATTTATGTTTTTCCAGCTATCTTTCATAATGTTATTAGATTCTATTATTCTGTTATCGTTTCTGCTTCTCTGATGTTGTTTTACTAGGTTTTTATACTCTTTTTTTATTTGTTTATAGTGTTATATATAGTGTGGATCATCAACCTCTTTTCTAATTTTGTCCATTTTGCAGAGTTGGTCATGCATTAGCTTTATTTCAGGTGTGAACCATTTTTTAACTTTATTTGAATTATTAGGTTTACGAGGTTTACAGGTTGTACCTGTTTCATTCAAACCTTTATTAATTGCCAGTTTTTATCGATACACCATTAGTTATGCTTATATTTATACCTACAAATCTTTGTCGATTCAATACAAAATCTTCTGACAATGAAGTATATTTTGATTTGATTTGATTCGATACAACATTTACCAATCGATGGATAGAAAGGCGAGAATCGATTGAATGGCCAGTGCGATCACCTGATCTTTCATCATTAGATTTTTTTCATGAGGATATATCATGAGCAATGTGTACAAAACTCAACCTCCAGATTTGAATGACTCAAAAGAATGAATAACGCCTACGATTAGGTCAGTTATGCCTGATATGTTAAATAATGTTAGAAGACAGTTCAATTTGATATCAGGATGTTGCCAAGACATTCACGGTGAACAAACCTATACTTCTCATTTAAAAATTAGGGGGTTGTACTTGTCATTCGAAGGGGTTGAAGGTAGGGGTGGTATTTTCACGGTAAGGAATGTCAAATTACAATTCACATTTGACGTGTTTCGGTTTTTTTTAATATGTACAGTAAGCGAAATAATGAATTTATTCCATTTGGCTTTTACACACTGTGAATCATACCTACTTCAGTAATTAAAAGCAGTTTATTCTATATAATAGGTAGAACATATTAAAGACAACTTTTGAACGAAACCAACTGGACATAAATTATTTTCATCCAAAAGAACAATGGCGTTACCAACATATAATAATATTTTTGGAAATATATTCGATTCAGTAATGAGTATTATATAATCACTGTTGGTACTAAGGAATCTAAATAATTTCATACTTGCCTTTTAACCATTACTTCAAATGATTTCCTTAAACGATGCATCATTACCTCGCTGCAAAAAAATGATATGTTATCATTGACGCTACTCAAATGTCATCTAAAGGTAAACCACATGCTCTTCGAAAAACTATCCTGGAAAAGACCGTCTGAAATATTTAGAATTATTTTTAATATTTCATTTTGATTTGCAATAAAGTAGCATCACCCTCAAATGGATTTCTTCGATTTAGAAGAATTACATACGATTGTTTTCATTAATTAAGGATCAACTGAAAAATATTTGTTGAGTTTATCCACTTTTAACAGCTATAATATATTTTTATTTTAACAATTCAAGGAGTTGAATATACAAAACTATCAACAAATAAGCAGGGGAGTCTCTGAGTTCAATTTTTTTTCTATTAGAATGAATAACTTGAAAAAATCAGTAGATTTTATGGTGTAACCGTGTAAAAGGAATGAAATCAACTCAACTATCATAACACCTTGACAAATATCGAAATAATAGTAGCACATTTTCCATTTCTTTTTTTACTAGACGGACTGATGTGGAATGTAAATATGAAATTCACATGGAATAGATACATTTGTATGGGTTTTAACTTCTATATCTTCTTTTGAAGAATGAAAATTGCATAATACCTGAAGGGGTACATATTTCTACATGATACCAGAACCGAAAGTTTGGCATTCATGATTCAATACCAGACAAACTTGTTGAGATCTACCATAGATTTCATCAGTGGTACTATCCTGATAAATAATTCAACGCGCATATACTACTGGAGCCTACCAGTCTGGATTTTGTTTTCTCTGAAGGTGCTTGAAACAAAATGGTATATATCAGGCACGTACAAAGCACCTTGATGCAGGTCTTACGAAACCACTTAACAAAAAAAAGTTTGTGACTGTTTGGAACTTCTAGAAAGTGTTCCAAACATAACTCAACCTCTGATGAAAGCACCAAACTCTTACTAAGCTTCGAAATAGATGAACAGTTCAATCTAGCAAACCACTATTATAATCTTCATGCAGTCATTGTTCACTGTGATTCTGGCGTTGAATCTGGACGAAACGGGCTGGTTTAAGTTTGACGATAGTCGTGTCACGAAGTGTTCTGGCGATGTATTGAATCAATTGGAGCCTCTGGAGACACCCTACATTTTGTTTTACGAAAGAGAGGACATTGGCAGATCAAGATCTTCAGATGATGTGATGCTGCAGGTTTTTCCGGGTTTTCCTGCAGCTGAAAAAGCAACTGCGCCACTGAAATCAATGAAGTCGCCCCGGAGCGAAAATTAATTTTTATTTTTGTTTTATAATTTCACAAATAAAGTTATCTTGATCTCTATATGCTGATGATACCACAATTTTATAGGACGCCCCTAACAACCATACGTTGTATGAAGTAATTGAAAACGACATCACGAAAGTTGAAGACTGGTTTGACTTGAATCTCTTGAGCTTGAATTCATCGAAAACAAAAGTAGTGTCCTATCTTTGCCAGACAATAATTTAAAATTCAACAAACATGTAGATAGTTTGAAATCTAAGCTCTCCTCTGAATGTTTTTCAATACAGATAACTGCATAATTGCAGTTATTGAAAAATACTGGTCCATATTTGAAAATTCAAAGATGGGGGGGGCCCAAGTCAGATGACACCCTGTATAAAAGATTCATGGTCATATTCTGATAGCCCACATCAAGTGCCAATAGCAAAATGTGGAAAGAGTTTCAATTTGTCTGCGAATGAAGAAGATATAGACAAAAAAATTATTTAGAATTTTTTGGTTTTTCCTGTATATCTCTAGAACCAGAAGAGCTATATTCGATTTCTTCACATCATCGAATAGGCCTCTAAAATACGCAACTTTGCCACACTTCAACCGACACCCTATCTATTATCGTTTATGAGATCTCTATGTACAGAAATGAATTTGAATAGGCCTGTATATATAGTCGAAAATTTTCTTGAGAATTTCTAGAGGTGCAACAGAGTCATTTCTGAAAGTAACTCCTTCCAGCTTGAACCTCAAACCCGTGAAATAATTTCTTTATAGCTTCATACTGCAGCTATGACAGTTATAGTTTATTGTTGATCAAGTTGCAGCAAACTGTGTTCTCCCCCTTCACCAGGAGGAGAAAATAGGAGACGATCTAATGTCACTTTTCCTCATGGTAAGGACATTTCATATGGAACGGGGGTGAAATATCTTGGCGTTGGCCTTGATAAAAAAAAACACCTTTAACGCTCATTTGGAAAAAAGTTTTACACAAAGCCAGACTGTCTCTATGGACATGTCGAAGGATTTGTGGTAAAACGTGGGGTTTAGGTCCCAAACAAATCCATTAGATTTATGTGATGATTGTCAGACCAATGATCACTTATAGTGCAATTGCCTGGCTCACAGAGACAGGCTTGTCTGGCCATCAGTGGTGCCATTAGTACCACACCATCATCGGCCATGGAGATCCTTCTAGATTCTAGATCTACATCTTCTCCACATTTTTCTGGAGACAGAGGCTAGATGAACTGTATATAGCCTTGTGCACATTGCCAATTGCACAAATCAATTTGATGCAGAGTGCAACAGGCTCTGTTAGTTGACACTGGAAGTCACAGCATTCTGGAAATGACCCCTGAGTTTATGCCTCAAACTGTCAACTACGAACTGCCTTATAAAGTACTGTTCCCGAGTAGAGAGGACTGAATTCTCCGGGAGAAGGAAATATTAAGAGCAGATAGTTGTTGGTTCACAGCTGGATCAAAAACATCTTCCGGTTCCGATGCAGGTGTTTTCAGTTGCAGACCCAGGACAGAGATATCAATATGTCTAGGAACCTATGCGACTGTGTTTCAAGCGGAAATTTACGCTATTGAATTGTGTGCGGAGAGATTCGATAAATCCAACCTCACTCACAAGTCAATAAAAATATTCTCGGACTGTCAAGAGGCATTGAAAGCTCTTGGATCTTACCGAGCAACGTCTAAATTGGTAGCAAATCGCCAAAGACTTAACAGATTGTCTCTAGTCTGGATTCCTGGCCATACTGGCCTGGAAGGCAATGAGGCTGCCAACTCCCTGGCGAAGGAGGGTACTGCAAGCAGCTTCATCGGAACAGAGCCTGTCATTGTCATCGCTTTAGGCTTTGCCAAATACAGACCGAACACCTGGATGGCAAGAATATTAATGGACGTCTGGCAGAATCTTCCAGGATTGGCTTACTCCAAGGCGTTTATTCACCCTTCGAAGCTTGATTCCAAACAGTTGTTGGACTACAGTAGGGATGAACTACGATGTCTAACAGGCCTTCTTACAGGTCACTGCCATTTGAATCAACACATGCAGAGACTTGGACTGTCGGAAGACAGTGTTTGTCGCCTCCATTTGAAAAATGATGAAACAGCAGAGTACATACTTTGTGCCTGCCTCGCAGGGGACCGAATCAGGTTTTTAAAAATCGGCAGAGCCGTACTTTTACCATCTGACCTGAAAGATCAGTCACCATACAAATTAATCGGCTTCGTCAAGGAGCTGGGTTTATTTGGTCGAGTTTAAATTGGTGTGAGCCACAATAAACTCTTGCGGGTTGCGTTGGAGGTTCGAAAAGACACACTCCCTTTGGACCTAACCTAACCTCTGTGAATTTTATTTGTTTTTCGTGCTTTGTATCTCAGAGCTCCAACAACAAAAGTGTTGGAAAGTGGAAGACTGAGGACGAATTCCGCTCAGCAATCGATGTCGAAACTTGGCTTCAGAACGTACCGCCATGGAAAGCTTCGTTCATCTTTGGTTTTTGTGAAGCGATTTTTCTGTTGATGCACTAAATGATGTCTTCGTAAGGGAAGATTAGTAGTATAACCTAGTACTGAATGATAGGTTTGGCGGATCGAAACAACATAGTCTTGTATTGTACCATAAATGCTCCAGTTTCGAATCTGATTTTAATCAACAAATATATGAAATTCCATGTCAGACACTTTATCAAACAGATGGGAAGATATTTCTAGTTTTCTGATCAGTGAATAATTTGGTGGTTTTTAGAGGTTAAGAGGAAATTTATTCAATAATAATTTTTAGTTTGCTGATCAGTGAATACTTTGGACGTTTTTAGAGGTTATGGGGAAATTTATTCAATAATGCTAATCTTTGGTAAAATTTGCAAAAAATATGATTTCCAGATGAAAAATTGATTTCAGAGTGTACTAACTTGGTCCAATATAAATTATTTATAAATCGAGTTCTGGAAATCACGAAATTGAAGATTGAGAATACCAAAACTGGAATATATCTCTCCGAAATAGAGGTGAAGGTGCACTGCAGTAGTTTATAGTAGTAGTATAGTATACAGGGTGATTCAAAAGTACTTTGACAAACTCCAGGAGGTGATTCCTCACAACATTCTAATATGAATTGTCCAAATGAATAAATGTCCGGAAACGCTTCGTTTCCAAGATACAGGATGTTGAAGTTTTATTTTTATTTTCCTTTTTTTCAAATAACTTTTGAAATACTGAACTTAATTAAACGAAACTTGGTAATAGGAGGTTTTTGGGGTGTCGAATTCGAACCTGATGTTCTTATTGTTCTTACTCGTAGGGGGCGCCACCTACACGTCTTTTTCTTTTTTAAAGATTCATAACTTTTTTAGGCGTACTTCTAGCACATTTTTCAGTAAAAAAATCGATTTCTCTATCATATCTACGTAAATAAGCTACCCTTGTTACTAGTCGCTGTAAGCAACCATTTTCTAAATATTTGGATGTGAAAATTTCAAGTCGATTATTTGATATAATCGATGTATGTTATTACGAATATTTTTCTTTTTTCACAAGAATGCTTTGGAAATGAATTTGACGTTTTACTCGTTTGAAGAGGTTATTACTGTTGGGTACGTTCCTTTATGACATCCTTAAGCGAAATAGTTATTTTTGTATCAAGGGTGCATAATCAGTATTTGTTTTAATAAAATTTGCAAGAAATATCAACATTCTATTTCAGGAACTTTTGAATATGTAGAATAAACTAAAATAAACGAAACTAAATCGTATTCAAATAAATTGTTGGAAGTGTCCACCTTCAGCGAAGATACAGGCAGTCAGTCGTCTAGTCATTGAATCTCGTACCCGCTCAAAAATTATTGGTGTGTTTCTTATTGTTTCACAGGCGTCTACTATTCGGTGTCTTAGATCTTCCTCGTTCACTACTGGAGTCTTATAAACTAGTGACTTCAAATGTCCCCAAAAATAAAAATCTATCGGGTTTAGATCTGGGGACCTTGGTGCCCACGCCTGATTAGGTTCTTCTACACCCCTACCGATCTATCGATTTGGATAGACTGTGTTAAGGAATTCCCTGGCTACAACGTTAAAATGGGCCGGAGCCCCATCATGCATAAACCACATGCGGATACGAATTTCTGATGGTACATTCTGAAGTAGTCTCGGCAATTCATTTTCTCAAAAGTGTCTGTAAGTTGCGCCATTCAGTCGGAGCGGAAGAAAGAAAGGACATATCAAGTAATTATCAATTATTGCCGCCCATACATTTACAGAAAATTGATACTGATAATGCCTTTCACTAACTGCGTGCGGATTTTCGAGAGCCCAAACATGATTGTTATGAAAGTTTGTGATAGCATTTCGGGAGAATTTTGCCTCGTCCGTGAAGAGTACATATCTTAAATATTGAGGATTTCCAGCCAATTTTCTCAAAAACCATTGATACATAGTAATGCGTTGGGGAAAGTCTCGTGGCAATAGAGCTTGTACCCTTTGAATATGGTATGGATAAAACTGTTGATCGTGGATAATTCTCCAAACTGTGGACTGAGTAGAATTGACAGCTTCAGCAATTACTCTTGTGCTTGTTTCTGGATTCTCCTCGAAAGCGTTCAAAACAGCTTCTTCCAATTCTGGGGTTCGGACTGCTCGTGGTCTTTCAATAATATCAGCTGCCCTCTTGAAGCTACCTGTTTCTGCTAAACGACGGTGGAGACTAGCAAATGTTGGAGCTGAAGGCAGTACTTGATTAGGAAATCGCTCCTGGTAAATAAGTCTTGCTTCGCGCGCATTGCCATCCGCAAGGCCATAAGCGCAATGCATATCGGCTAAATGAGCATTATTGTTTGAATAATCCATTTTTTCAAAATAAGTGTTTTCTACTTCTACTTACGGAAACTTCAACAAAACTTCTAACTGTCACAAAATATGTAATTACCAAAACTACTCTCAAACGTCAAATTTATTTCCAAAGCATTCTTGTGAAAAATGCAAAATATTCGTAAAACTTCAAAATGCATCGATAATCAAATAATCGACTTGAAGTTTTCAAGCCCAAATATTTAGAAAACGGTTGCTTACAGCGACTAGTAACAAGGGTAGCTTATTTAAGTAGATATGATAGAGGAACCGTTTTTTTTTTACTGAAAAATGTGCTAGAAGTACGCCCAAAAAAGATATGAATCTTTAAAAAAGAAAAAGACGTGTAGGTGGCGCCCCCTACGAGTAAGAGCAATAAGAACATCAGGTTCGAATTCGACACCTCAAAAATCTCCTATTACCAAGTTTCGTTTAATTAAGTTCAAAAGTTATTTGAAAAAAACGAAAATAAAAATAAAACTTCAACATCCTGTATCTTGGAAATGAAGCGTTTCCGGACATTTATTTATTTGAACAATTCATATTAGAATATTATGAGGAATCACCTCCTGAAGTTTGTCAAAGTACTTTTGAATCGCCCTGTATAGTGCAGTAGTATAGTATTCATATAATGAAGGGGTTTAGAGTGCTTTCCAACAATGCAGTCTTTCTACCTAGATTTCTCTACTCAGTCTAGAAATAGGTGTGCTCTTGAAAAAAGCAGTGTCTGTGGAGAAGAAGAATTATAGAGCAGTTTGCAATCAGTCAGAGATGGCTAAGATGTTTGATTCTATGCTCACAAATAAGCTTTCCTGGGACTCAATCCCAACAACATGGTTTCTTAAAATGTAAATCTATTTGTACCAACCTTTCTCTTTACACAAACTACTTAACTGAAAATCTTGAGAGGAGGCCACATGTTGACTCTGATTATACTGACTTTTCCAAAGCCTTTGACAGAGTCAACCACGGCCTACTTATATGTAAAATTCAAACGCTTGGTAAAGGCGGGAGTATTTTGCAAGTAACCAATAGATTCTTCACTGGTAGAACTCTGTCTGTAAAATACGGAGATACAGCATCTACGCCTATTCAGGTTCCATCAGGTGTACCACAGGGATCCCATATGGGCCCACTGCTGTTCAACTTGTTCGTATCGGACAGAGTTTGTTTTCAAATATTAAGAATTTCTTATTTTTGCGGACAATCTCAAACTTTATAGAGCAATTACTTGCCGGGAAGATACCGAATCAGTTCAAAAAGATCTCGAGGCTTTTCCATGTGCTGTAGAAATAATTTGTTAGAGATAAACAAGTGTCAAATGATTACGTTCATCAAAATTGGAAGTCTAATATTCTTTGTATATAAATTGAATAGTATAGCTCTTGAAAGAGAAACATTTATTCGCGATCTGGGAGTTGAATTTGATAGCGAAATTAATTTCAGTCTTCAAGTATCAGAAATTGTGCCAAAAGTCTCAAGATGCTAGGTTTTGTATTGAGATTTTCTACTGATTTTTCAATTAAAACAAAAATGATTTTATATTGTGCTTTCATAAGATCCATTCTTGAATATTGTTCGGATTTTTGGGACCCCTACTATAATGAAAATATCGATTAGACTGAGAATGTTCAAAAGAAATTTTTAAGGAATTGTGCTTTTCCCTTTGGTATTCAACGAAATGAATCTGAGTACAGTCAACTCTTAACCAAGTTAAATATAAAATCAATGGAAGATAGGAGAATTTCTATGAACTTGAGTTTCCTCTTCAAATTGATAAATATTGAAATAAACTGCCTAGAACTACTTCCATATCAAACAAAAGGATACGAGAAATCCTTACTATTTTCATATAAACTTTTTCCATTCCAATTATGCTTTGAACAGTCCAATGCCTCGTATTTTGAGGCTGGGAAGTCAATATCATAATAACTTAGATCTGTTTAATGTATCACTTCAGGCCTTTAAAAATCAATTGAAAAGGCTATAGCGTTACTGAAGCTTCTCTTCACCTTACCATTTTCTTTGTAAGCAGCAGGTTTGTTACATTTTTTCCTTGTAAGTACCAGATTTGTTTCAGTAATGTAGTCGACATAGGGATTCATTGATATTTTGTATTTCACACTTCGCTTAATGTTTTGTAAAATTCTAAATTGTAATGTAAACATCAGACATGAGCATTCAAAAATACTATGTAGTTCTTCACACTTTGTTAAATGTGTTTTTGTAAATTGGCTTTGCCGTTAAGTAAACAAATAAGTTGACAAGTAAAGCGTTACAATTATCTATGGCTATTGCTCATTGTTGAAAACATTCAGCGTTAAGATGCATTAAGTCATTTGGTACGTTTCATTGTAGTGTGAGACAACAAAATCAATAAAACACAGTACGTTGACATATTAGTTCCATGATTTTTCAAGTTTTTGGCTAAGATACCATTTTCGTGGATACCTCATTCATGAAGATATAAGTTAACCTAGGAATTTTTTTTCTTCGAAAGCTCATCGGAGTTTTGATTTATTTCTGTTAGAAAATTAAGACATTTCGTTCCAGATTCCATTGAATCATTTCAAATAATCGAGAAAAGACTATCATTCTCCAGAAAATTTTTCCAAAAATCATCAAAATGGACTCGAAAAAACACGATGCTCATGCGAATTAGTCATATGTAATTCGTCAACCAACCGAAAATTTCCATTCTCTAAATCATTGTCGGGTGTTGCTACTTACATGCCATTCATTCTATTCTTCTTTAGAACTAATATTCACTTCGCAGTATGGTTTATTATATTACACATAATTTTTAGTCTGACAGATTAGTTAACATTCAACAATACATATTTTTAGCAACGAGGTAAAATACTACAATGATGGTTCACTTTGTACATGTGTATCGAATTCATTATGGTTGGTATAGATACAATATACAATATACGGATAATTCCCTTTTCATGAAAAATTCTGAAATATACAGAAATCATTCCTCCGAATTCTCAATATTACACAGAATGTTCAAAAATCATTGTCACTTTTTCATTATTTCCAACACCCTGTATTTTTTTGTTCTGAACAATATTGAATTCAATTATTTTTAATTTCATTTTGGGTTTCCTTATACCTAACCTGAATATTTTTTCAGATATTGGCGTTTTCAAATAGTACTTCTTATTTCAAAACATTTTATGAACAAAGATAGCTTTGAAACGATATTTATTTGATTTGCTCACAGAATTCTCGATGACAGTTGTTATACTTCACTTCATCAAAAATGTTTACTGTCACTCATATGAAATTATCATTCAAATTCATATTCTGACAGTAGTTCATATAAGTAGGGTGAGGGGAACTAAAACCCCCCCAAAAACCTTTGCGAAACATGCCACCGTGGACCAGCCTACCCAAGCTAAGGTGTAAGGAATTGTGCCTACAGATAAATGGCCGCAGGGTAATATGCGGTTATAGCAGGGGAGCCCTCTATGCAAAATGGGGATTTACTAGAGCGCCATTGAGACATATTAGGTTGCAAAGCTTAGATGATAAGAAGAAACAAATGTTATATAATATATACCTTTTCATCAGCCCTATCAGGCTAGCAAGGCGAATCCAGCAAAATTGCAAAAAAATACATCAATTTGTAGCTAATTAGTTGCTATTTAGTTGCTGTATATTAATCTGCTGCGCTTTAGTAAATCCCGAAATCCCCGCTTGGGCTTCCCTGTCAAGCCCGAGGCTGGACAGAAATGCTCACCTCAATCTATGGCGGTGGCTGGAGATGAACAGAAATGTCCACCCCAATCTACCGCTCGGAATGAGGCTGAACATAGCAGATCTGCTCTTGACGTAATACAAAAGCCAAGGCGTAAGCGCATTTGCGGCGCCGAGGCCAAAGGAGAAAGGGAGCGAAAGAGGCCAGAGTGGCAGCAACTATAAGTGCACCCTCCTTCCCCCCCCCCCACTCAACCTAAGGGCATTTCCTACGGCGGGCGCCAAGAGCTTCCCCTTGAATAAAGGCAAGGAACCTGCTGCCCCTGCAGGAAAGCGCCCTCACTTGAACACCTCCATTGAGTGTGGGCCTATACTCACCCTCCCTACTCTACAGATACAGAATAGTTCATTGTACATACTATACAACTGTATCACTCAAGTGAAACAACAGCATAATATGATCGAAATGACGACCATCCTGTTGAATACAAAGATCCACTCTCTCTATGAAAGACTGTCTAACATTAAATAACATTTGAGGCGTCACTCTTCGAAAAGCAGCCCTTATTCTCTTCATATTTTCCAGTGTGGTTGGAGGAGTGTTGTAAACCTCATTCTCCAAGTATCTTCATAGGAAAAAATTGAAGCAAGCCAAATCTGGTGATCTTGCTGACCAAATAACGGTTTGGTGTTGGGAAAAAACTCCATTAATTACTATTACTACATCAATTACTACATCAAAGGTTCCAAACAATGCATCACAAGTATATATTTTCTCAGATGGTGATTTTGAGTTTTATCGAGTATTACTGTATCTTCGATCGGCTACAAAACTTATCTGCCGGTTTGTGCGAGTCGATAATTTCTTATGTATTCAGAGGGAAGGGTACCTACACTTCTTTTCGTGGTACCAGTGTAGTCCACAGCTACAAAGAATCCGGTACACCTTGTAACAGGGATAATTTTTTTCTGGGTTCTGGGTAATAGTAAAGGTTTATCAGGATGCTTCAGTTTATTTACGATTGTCGGTAACAACTCCTAAAACTAAAAATTTACTAATTGCAGTACTACATTTGTTTTAAAGAACAAAATATCACTTACCTAATACCAGAGAGAAAAATTTGCTTTGCAATATTCAACGAATGAATTTTATTCCAAAGGGCTGTCAACTTAGTTCGCCGGCATCAAAATTTCTGATATGTACCGCTCTTGGTGGAATCGAATATGCCAAGTCACTTGAACGCCTCCCGTGAAAGTATCTATAGAAGAGAGACGAATCTTCAACCTTTCTTCGATGTTCCAAGTTATAAAGCTTGCACATGATGTTATCGTCTCCAATCAGGCGGATGACTCTTTTCTGGACGGGATCCAGCAACTTCACGGTATGTTTGGGGGCAGAGTTTCATACATAAGAACAATACTCCAAAGAAGGTTTGATCTGAGCAAAGCTGAGGTGTGTATAGTTTTCTGGTTCGAAACAGTGTTTCAAGCTTTTGAGAAGCAGCTTTCGCGATTCCAGCGACATGATTGTGTCAAGACATATTGGTGTCCATATGTCCATCTACGGTCACTTGTAGGGAATGTTCTTTCAGGAAGCTGAAGAGCCATATACAAAAATGATCTGATAAGCCATAGCATCGAAGTTTGGCCAGCAAACCCTCATGCCACACACGGTCAAACGCCTTAGAAATATCAAGGGCAGCAGCTCTTGATCCTTCACGTTTCTCGATTGCCTTATTCCAAATATGGGTGACATAAGATCGTCTATTGATCTTTGTTTCCGAAAGCAATACTGATGACTGAGATTCTCAGGAAGACTTGTAGGTTCACAGATACATCGTCCTCTCCCAACCAACGTTTCAATCACCCCTTTTTTTTGTTTTGGCTGGTGGTTAAAATTTTTGTTCAGGTATCTGTATGTGTGTTGGTTTTCTGGTCACACTTTGGCCCAATGTACCGTCTTCACGTCTGTTCACAAGAACATTCAAGAAGGCTAGAGTCCCTTGGGTTTCTCGTTTCACTAAGAAATGGATTTTTGGGTCGAAGTGTTTAGACGTAATAGAAAATCGTTTAGTGTCTTCTCACCATCTTGCCACACGGCAAACGTGTGATCAACATAACGCGGCCAACAATAAAAAGTTTCATTAGTTCGGACTCCCATATACAGGGTGTAACTGAATAAGTGTAAAACATTCAAGTAGGTGATTCCTCATCGAAAAAAAAGATAGGATCTTCCATATAAAGAAACTCCATTGGAGCATCCCTTGTTAAGATACAGCCCCTTAAAGGGGGTACATAAAATGTGTATAACAATTTTTTTCACAAGCACTGAAAAAGTTACAATATTGAAATTAACCTGACGTTTTGTACTACCAAAAAGACATTTAGCCAGAAATTTATTTTGGTTTACCCCATGGTTTTAAGGGTGGAAAACGCAACCCCTAAAATTTATTTCCAATGCAACTTTTTGTATTATTATTTATTTACCATTTAAAAATTTATTTCCGATAGCCTGTTTCATTCTAAACAAAAAATGTCTGTTGTTTTTTTGCCCAAAATAAACCAGTTCGCAGCAAAACATTATTTTAGGAATAACTACAGAGATACATCGTCATAAATGCGAACTGAATTTATTGTTATTTTGTAGTTAGTACCTGCAGTAAACGAATAAAGGGTAATAAACAAAACTAATTTATTGATAACAAAACACACAACATGTAGAAATCATAGTATATGTTCAATATGTCTACCTTCAGACATTACGCATGCGTCTAGACGTCGGCGCATTGAGCCACGTATTCGCTCAAATATTCCTGGAGTCTCTCTGATTACCCTGCACGCATCGATGATGCGGTTTCTTAAGTCCTCTACATCGCGAACAGGAGTACGATAAACCATATGCTGTAAATGGCCCCAAATAGAAAAATCGAGATGATTGAGATCCGGGGATCGAGCGGGCGAGTTCTGTGGTCCTCCTCGACCTATCCACTGATTTGCATATGTTCCAGTTGAATGCTGACATACTACTTAAATAAAATGGGCAAGGGCCCCATCATGCATAAAAAACATATACCTTCTGACGCCCAAAGGAACTTCCTCCAGCAGTACTGGATGCACTTCTCTTAAAAATTGAACGTATGCCTCACCATTCAATCAAGAAGGTAGAATATGAGGCCCAATCGAATAATCTCCAATATCTCCGAGCCACACGTTAAAAGAAAACTTTTCTTGGTGGTTACTTTCGACAATAGCGTGAGGGTTTTCATCAGCCCATATGTGGTAATTATGAAAATTAATGATCTTGTCCCGAGGAAAACTACATTCGTCTGTGAATTCTATCGTCTTCAGAAAGTCACAATTTCTTCTAATCATTTCCAGCATCCAATTTAAGACAGTTCGGAAAGTCTTGCGGTAACAGTGCCTGTACTCGTTGCAGATGGTAAGGGTATAAGAGTTGTTTTTTTATAATTCGAAATACCGTCATATGATCAACATTTAGCTGGAAAGCAATCTTTCTTGTATTGGTAGTAGGTTGTTCTTCAATCAAATTAAGTACTGCTTCCTCAAGTTGTGGTGTTCGTACTTCTCGATGGCGACCACAATCCTGCGTTCTTTTGTCGAATGAACCATAGTCTCGTAATCGTTGATGAAGTCGAGCAAATATTCTATGTGAAGCATGCTGCCGTTAAGGATATATTTCATCATATCTTCTAGAAGCTTCTAACTCATTTCCCTGCGACAGACCGTAAACGTAATGCATATCATCCATTTCCTCATTTGCGTATGACATTTTAATAACAAGTGAATTATTAAAGTAACAAATTTAAGAACAGAACAACAACACACAATTAGTATTAATTTAATTTCGAAAATTAACAAACTGACAGCGTCATACCAATTTAATTGTCACTATCTACTAGATAGATTAGTTTCGTATTTTCGCATTCATGATGATATATCTCTGTAGTTGTTCCTAAAATAAGTTTTTGCTGCGTACTGGTTTATTTTGGGCAAAAAACCCAAGAGATATTTTTTGTTTAGAATGAAACAGGCTATCGGAAATAAATTTTTAAATGATAAACAGATAATAAGACAAAACGTTACATTAGAAATAAATTTTAGTGGTTGCGTTTTCCACCCCTTACAACAATGGGGTAAACCAAATAAATTTCTGGCTAAGTGTCTTTTTGGTATATTGTAACTTCTTTAGTGCTTGTGAAAAAAATTGTTATACAAATTTTATATACCCCCTTCAAGGGGCTGTATCTTAACGAGGGATGCTCCAATGAAATTTCTTTATATGAAAGATCCTATATTTTTTTCGATGAGGAATTACCTCCTTAAATGTTTTACACTTATTTAGTGACACCCTGTATAAAATGATTTGAAATCTCTGAAAGAACTAATAAAAAAGAAGAAGAATCAAAAATGAATAGCTGAAAATAACAATTATATTAGGCAAAAAAATCTGAAATGAAATGAGTGTGAAATAAAATACAGTTGAAAATAGAACAATCGAATAAAAATAAAAAGTTGAGAGATTCCAAGCCAAGTTACTTCACGAAAATGGAAATCCGAACTAATGAAATTCATCATGAAACATTGTCAGTCACCTTCAAACAAGAGTCTTGACGATTCCTCTTTTAGTCGATTGATGGTGGCTGGATTCGTGGTTCAGATACTGTCCCGTATGAGTGGGTTTTCGGTATACAGATGTTTCCCACTTAGTGTCGGTCCTCTTCACCAATACGTCTGAGAATGGCAATTCGTTGTGGACTTCCTTCTCCATTGTGAAAGTGATGGAAGGTCTTACGCTGTTGATGTGTTTCAGGAAGGTGTCTAGTTCAGTATTCCCATGGTTCCATATTATGAAGGTGTCGTCAACGTATCTCAACCAGACTCGGAGCTTCTTGTGGGCTTCTTCAATGGCCAGAGTTTCAAACCACTCCATATATATGTTGGCTATGACTGGTGAAAGTGGCGATCCCATTGGCAGTCCCTCATCTTGTGTAAAGAATTCGTCCTTCAGTTGGAAATAACAGATTCGTACCCGGCATCCTAGTAATTCAAAAATTACTTCTATAGGTAAATTAGTTTTTCCTGGTCCCCGTCTTCGGTTAGCTTCCTCTGTATGATTTGAAGTGCTTCGACCGGAACGTTGGTGTAAAGGCTTTCCACGTTGGAACTGATCAGTTGATCTTCCTGTGTCACTTCAATTGCCCATAGTAGTATCGTGTATAAGAAGACCACGTCCAGGACCTAACATATCTCCACTTTTTTCGATGAAGTGTCGCGAGTCCGAGTGACTCTGTATTTCCCATAAATGACTGTAGTAGGGTTGTCCACTATTTGGCCAGCTTATAAATTGATGAACCTACACGATAGGTCTAAGTAGCACATTCTTTTGGATTTCTGGTAAGCCATATAGACGTGGCGGAAAGGCTTCGAATTTTTGTATGACCTTTTTTGTGTTCTCTCCAAGACTTGATGGACGGACAAAAAATTCGTTTTTCTCAAAATCCCGGTGGTTGGGTCGCGACTGAGTCTTCTGTAAATTCCTGGATCGAGAAAGGCGACAACTTTTTCATTCGAAGATACAGAAATTCTCGACATAACTCAAAATTACTCCTCAGGCAATATAAATTAAAAAACATGGGGATACTTCCAATAGGAAAGATGAGGCAATGAATATTAATAAAATCTGGCTATCTGTCCTTAAAGGCACACAAACAAGGTCAGGTAATCCAATAGAGTGAAACTGAGCGAACAACTCGAGCACCAACTAGGGCACTACGATAGTTACCACATCGCCTTTGATAATGCCTACCGCAATAGTGGACGAAACGTCAGGTATGAAAACCTGCAGGCTACGGACAAAAACCCGAAAAGTTGCTTTCACAAAATCATATGTAGCTGTGATAAATTTCTTTCAACCAATAAAGTATGACTTCCTCATAGAAGGAAGTTCCACTTTGTTAATGGGTTTTCGGTGAGATGAAAGGGACTATAGAAAATGTATTCTGACGTATCCAAAAATATATGTCACTCGTATATAGTGCATTTCTCTAATGTCCCCCCTTTTATTTTTTTAACGGGTCAACTTAAAAAATTGAAATTTGGGATAATGAAATTATTGCATGAATACTTCATTTCGAAGTGAAATTGACAGATAAAACGTTCAAGATGGCGACCGGGCGCCATCTAGGGAAAAAATTAAATGGAAAAGGGGATCTTGTGACACATCATTTTGAAGCTCCGGACAAATGCTTCACAACCCTGGAATATATTGTCAATATCTTCATCTACTACAAAATGGCGAAACAGGTTTAGTTTCGTACACGTTTTCCTTCAAAAAGCCCCATGAAAAAATCCAAAGGTGTCAAATCTGGCGAGCGAGCTGGCTATACTGTAGTACCTCGATGACGGGAAAAGTAGTATCCAAATAGTTTCTCACTTGTCTAGAGTAATGTGGAGGTGCTTCATCTTGTAGGAATACAATATCCATATCGATTTCATCAGGGTTCGCTTCGACGATTTTAGTGATGAGAGGGTCAACAGTAGTTTCCAGCATATTCAAATACAGTTCCCATGTTGAATTTTGAACAATAAATAGAGGTCCTACAATATGGTTTTCCAATATTCTTGCCCAAACGTTAATTTTTTCTGGATATTGGGTATGTGTTTCACGGAAAACGTGAGGGTTGTTGTCACTCCAATAACGGCAATTTTGTCTGTGAACAATGCCGTTTGAAAAAAATGCACATTCGTCACGATAAATATTCGTACCCGGGCACCCGGTGATTTTGAAAAAACTTTTGTGTGTACTTACGTATTTTGATGCGCAGATAACGAATTTGAAGAAAAAGGCGGCGCTCTTCCTTATTCACAGTTACGGCCTTTTAAAGTTCAGAAAAGGGCAACTTTTCAGCCTTTTTTTTCACAAGGTAAACTACTTAAAAGAAACAAGCATTTATTCACTAGGTCACCTTTACACCTTTAAATTAAGTGTTTTACAAGAAAAATGTTGATTGTTGAATTGAAAAGTGTCAATTAAGGAGGAATAAGGTGTAAAGGTGACCAAGTGAATAAATGCCTGTGTTTTCAAATAGTTTATTTTGTGAAAAAGAAGGCTGAAAAGTTGCTCTTTTCTGAACTTTGAAGGGCTGTAACTTTGAAAATAAGGGAGAGCGCCGCTTTTTTCTTTCGGATTCGTAATCTACGCATCAAAATGCGTAAGTACACTCAAAAATTTTTTCAAAATCGCCGGGTGCCCTCAAAACGAATATTTTCCTTCGTCACTAAAGCAAATATTGTGGAGATAGGTAGGATGCCAAGTAATTTCCGCCATGTTTCCGCCATGATTTCACAGAATTCTGTTCATCGATCAGAGTCATCTTCAGTTAATTGGTGTACCATTTTAATTTTGTACCTATTCCTCTTCAAAAGTCTCTACACAGTAGAAGAAGACACATCACAAACACTCGCGCCGGAATAAGTAGACTGTTCAGGATTTACTACCATCTCATCAATTATTTGCACTTGTTATTCTTCCGGAATAAACGGATGACCTGGGGTCTTTTTGTTATGAACACTATCGGTATTTGTGAATTTGGATACAGGTTTTCTCCGGAAAACGTCCATTGAAAATCCTTTCGGTCTCGTGAAAGTTACGCGTCGCACCGTGAATAAAAATCGCTTCAATTTTTTTCTTCCAATGGATGAGAATTGAACATTTCAGAGATTGTTGACTTGGTACCTTTCTACTAGTGAAACCGAAAACTAAATGAGAATATTCTAGCTGAACAATAATGTTCATTGTCGTACTGATATTTTTTGACATTTTTATAAACAAAACATAACTCAACAAAACTCATCGGGTTGTTTGAATTGCCATATGGCAGATAAAAAGGAATAATTCTAGAAATATCGATATTAATATGTTTGTCTTCAGGAAATTATTGAATGTTCCGCCATTTTGTAGTAGGTGAAGATATTGACTTCATATTCTAGAGTTGTGACGTATTCTTCAGGAGCTTCAAAATGATGTATCACAAGACCCCCCCATTTAATTTTTCATCTGTCAATTTCACTTCAAAATGAAGTATTCATTTGACTGTTCAAAAACTAAAAGGCGGGGCATTAAAGAAATGCACTGTATAATAACGCAGTACATACACTCACGTCGTGTTTTTAGATTCTGTTGAAAACATTTATTATTTATTTAGGAAGTAATATTATTGAAATTCATCTGTGTTCTCAGTTCAAATGTGCTTGAAAGATGTGCTGTAAACATGTATATCTGCGGAAAATGTGCATTTGAAATGTGTGGAAGATTTGAAATGTGTGGAAGAGTATAAAGTTTGTTAGATTTTTGAGGTTGGTGCCAATAATAAATTCAAGGATAAGGTATAAAAACCAGGTGAATGTTGAAGTTTAAGACGAATATGATTGGCAATATTTTTCACTGAACACTGAAGGTTCAAATTCCATTGTTTGAATATATGAAGAAGGTTTTTGAAATCACCTGCATTATTCATTTTTGATGAAAGTAGGTGAAGAAAAGAAGATGAATGAATTGTTTGTCAAAAAAAATTATGTTATAGAATATGAGCTTCTGTATTACAAATTGTTCAGATAATTTCTTGAAAAATAAAACTGCCGACCTGTGTTTACTAATAAAGAAAAGAGATCGTAGAAGCTTCATACATTTCTCGTAGAGCAATCCTACAAGTAAGACGTATTCATTTATGAAAATTACATCGATTAGCCACAATAACATATCAAAAATTCAGATTTGACTGTATATTATCGCTCACTTCTGGGTATTCTGAATCAACTTTTTGATATAATAAAATATGGGAAGAATGTACAGCGTGAGTCAACAAGACTCCTTCGGTCCATTGCTATCAGAAAAAACAATTTTTCGAATTGCTCAATTTTTTCTCGCAGTCATATCGATGAATACTATGTTTTAAAATTATTTTCCCGTATACTGGGTGATTCTGCCGAGCGTTGCCAACCATAGTTATATTTTTTTCAAATATAACAATTTGATTTCATATATTTTGGGCTCTCTAAGGAATTTTTGTTTTCGAAATTCCATTGCGGCATCGCCAAGTTATTCCAGAAAAACCTATTTTGCAGGTAATAATTTTTCAACTCACCACCCGTCTACATGTCTACAGTAATGTCAACAGCTATTGAGTGGATTTTTTTCAGGAATAGTTAGTCAACATCACTATGATAATTTCGGGAATCTCAACTTTCGGGAACAATATATAGGGTGCTCCGTAAAACCGGTCACGTTTCATCCAATTTCAAACAGACATAATTCAACTTTTTCAAATAGAACACGGGGTATTTTTTCATTTGTTTTAAATGCTTTCACATTTTTCATCAGGAGAAACAGATATTTCATAAATTATACCCAGTTTTATCAATTGTTGTAACCACAAAAATTCACTTATTTACGTTCACGTACTCAAAATTTTTTCAATATGAACGATAATGCCTGAATTTTTTATCCAATAGAGGAGTCCAGAATATGTTCCAAATCGCGACCATTTTCTGTAACACATAATGTCAGTCTTTTTTTATACGAATTCTCTTCACGTTCCAGCATATCCTCTGGGATTCCCCTAAAAGTTATAGTGATTCTTCGTTTCATGTCTTTCACGTCAGGTAATCTGGGTAGCCACACCACAGGCCCACCCCCACCGATCCATTTTTGATAGAAATGATCGTTGAGGTATTCCCATACCTCAGTTTTGAAATGCGGTGGTGAACCGTCTTGTTATAGCCCCATTCTGAGGCTTGTTCCATATGGAACCCCGTCCAATAAATTCTAAAACTTGTAACGGGTTAAATTTGCGGTAAATATGTTCTCCTTGAAACTTTGAGTAAATAATAGCGTATTCTAATATCACGCTCCAATTATTAATTCGACCATATCATCTCACCCGGTAGGTATTCGAAGAAACCAATTCTTAGTATAGAAAATCGTATTTTCCAGCTAACTCATACGTGAGGATATATGATACCCTGATTTGTTAAAAACATTTCCTGATTTAGTTTGAACATGGTTTCGAATTTTTCTTTTGGACTAATCTACCTGGACTATGGTAATTAGTTGAAATAATGAATTTTCGATCTCGGATTGGCCAACGGGCTACTTAGGTGTCAGAGGGGCATGCGCGTTTATCACTGAACTTTTTCAAAATAGGGAGAATGCAATTCCTTCTCCTGGTCGAGGTCAAAATCCCTTGTTCTCGAAGATCGTAGCTGGCAGCCATTGAAGAAAATTTCAAAGGGCTGGTGGAATAAAAAGTTTGTGATATTTCCAGTGGGAGGATTATATTCCTGGGCCCGATATTAGTGGAAATTATGCCCTATATTGAACTTATGATATTGTTGGTTGTGGCATTCCACTCTCTTACTGAGGAATAGAAAATTCTCATAGTTCAGAATTCATTCTTGAAATTCCATCGAATTTTTGCCGAAACAATTCCAAATTAGAAAAAAGTACTTGTTCAGTGTTTTTTTGGGAGATCGAAGGAAAGCAAAGAGGGAAAATTTGTGTCAAACATGTCGGCAACCGTGTTGCGGAGGAGAAAAAAAAACCCTTCCAACTCAGAAGGTTTTTTTTTGTACGGAAATTCAACCCAGAGTTTTCAACGTTTTGGTAATCGAAGATCAATCCAGATAAAGGGTGATCGAATAGTTAGTCTCACCTTCATACAGAACGGTTCATGGTCATCAGCACGAAAGGAAAGAAGCTACTCGGGGACTTCGATATTATCATTAGTCCACTTACAATTCAAGAACATTTTGCTCACCTACAACCACCGTGAAAATTCACGCAAGTTATTGCTTCTTTCTGTTGATTTATTTTAGTGCTTTCGTTTTTTTATTGTAAGGCGGAAATTTAATGTTTTTTTTATGATTTTTGAAGTGCGCATACGCTTGAGCTCTCGCGACGCATTATAACTTATTGGCGACATTTGAATTTCTGCATCAAATTCGGGTTGATGTGTTATTTTGAACAGGTGGTGATACATACCCTTATTTTTTTGCTGAATTCATATTCATCTACCGATTGTTTCTAACCGTGGTACCTACTGTTTGGTGCTTATATGTTTATATATATACAGTGTCACCGATAAAGTCCGCATCAAATGGGAAACTTTTTTATTTATCGTTTTATGTGAAATTTGATTTTGGCAGTAGATTTTGCTTAAGAAATGATGTCGAATGGCGTCTACAAAATAGGTCACGTGATTTCCTTAACCTGTCAAAATTGACATTTAAAAAAAGAAACATCGAAAAATGACATTATTCTTCAAAATATCCAAAAATATCAAAGGATAAAAACATTTTCTTTTGTAATTTTATACCCACACACCAAGTTTCAAACCCATAAGTATTTTATATTTTCACTATTTTTCCGCACTCCTGCTTTTTCTACTTATCAAAATTTAAGCACACCTGTACTAAATCATTTATTTTAACTAAACTCGTCACCGAATTTCTTTTTTTGTAATATAATAATATTTTAAGAGCCTCTTTGATGTTAAAAACAAATTTTTAAAAATAAAAGTTGTCAAACTTGATGCAAAGTTCATCTAGTTTCAACGGGGCTTTCAAAACTATACAGTACTTGAGTTTTTTAATGAGCAAATGGCCTCACAATATGAATTAGAACAAAACGGAACATTAGGAAACATCATTTCGTGATTCTTGAAGCCCATTCAATAAAAGAAAAAAACTCATAGTATTTACATTTACCTACTCCGCTAACAACACTAATTTAAAAAAACTGGGTAGGCTGTGAAAAAATATGAAACTACATAATGTGTTTCAGAAAACGTCACTGTCACTGAATAAATTAATGCCCGTTAGTTCAATGTAATGTATGAAAATTAAAATAATATGTTATCTTTACAAGAAAAAATTGAAATTGTGCTAATTTGTGGTGAAAACACATTGCATCGACAAGTGGCTGATATTTTTAACGCAAGACATCCTGGTAGACATGTACAGCAATCCACTGTAAGTAGGATTTTAAAAAAATTTAAACTGACTGGTTCAGTTGGAAATACTTTTAAAAAACGTCATAATCCATCACGCAATAATGATGAGGTTCAGTTGGCTGTCTGCCTGGGTGTTATCGAACAGGGAAAATCAAGTATTACCAATATTGCAGATAGAACTGGCGTTAAAAGAGAAAGCGTAAGAGCAATTTTACATAAAAATAAATTCAAACCCTACAAACCCAAATTTATAAATACCTTAAAGGAAAGAGATTTCGATGTTCGACTAGATTTCTCTTTCTGGTACCAAGGAGAAGTAGAATTAAACAGAAAATTTCCTTACAAAATCCTATGAACCGACGAAGCTACCTTCACATCGAACGGCGTAGTCAGTTCCCAGAATTGTAGGTGGTGGGCTCAGGAAAATCCTCATTTTGTGATAGAATGTCGGGACCAATATTCATTTAAAACAAATGTGTGGTGCGGTGTTTTAAATAATCAGGTAATGGGACCATTCTTTTTTTAGACACAATTTAACTTCTCAGGATTATTTGCAATTTCTAAATACTGAGATCAGTGATATAGTGGACAATATGCCGGTTGAAATAAGACACAGTCTGTGGTATCAATGTGACGGGACTCCTATTCATAGTTCAAGACAAGTCAAAGAGAAACTATTAGAAATGTTTAGGGGCAAAGTTATTGGGCGAAATATGGAGCAAATATGGCCGCCTAGGTTGCCAGATTTAACCCCACTAGATTTTTTCTTGTGGGGTTACTTAAAACAAATCGTTTATAAACAAAGACCTTTTCGTGACGTGAATCACCTAGAAACTGTTATTAGAAACTCAATTTTAAACATAAACCCTGTGAGTATCAGCAACTCAATAAAAGATGTATCAAGAAGGACAATTATCTGCATAGAACGCGATGAAAGACATACAGAAATGTAGTGTATTCAATGTCGTGAGTCTTTTTTTCGTGTTTTTTTGCTATTAGGTATAGGTACATGTTTATTTTCAGTTCCTTTTAATTAAGATTAAATTCCACTGTATTTTTTGTTAAAAAAACAATAAACACTCTAAGATATTGTTTCCTAATGTTCCGTTTTGTTCTAATTCATATTGTGAGGCCATTTGCTCATTAAAAAACTCAAGTACTGTATAGTTTGGAAAGCCCCGTTGAAACTAGATGAACTTTGCATCAAGTTTGACAACTTTTATTTTTCAAAATTTGTTTTTAACATCAAAGAGGCTCTTAAAATATTATTATATTACAAAAAAAGAAATTCGGTGACGAGTTTAGTTAAAATAAATGATTTAGTACAGGTGTGCTTGAATTTTGATAAGTAGAAAAAGCAGGAGTGTGGAAAAATAGTGAAAATATGAAATACTTATGATGGGTTTGAAACTTGGTGTGTGGGTATAAAATTACAAAAGAAAATGTTTTTATCCTCTGATATTTTTGGATATTTTGAAGAATAATGTCATTTTTCGATGTTTTTTTTTTAAATGTCAATTTTGACAGGTTAAGGAAATCACGTGACCTATTTTGTAGACGCCATTTGACATCAATTCTCAAGCAAAATCTACTGCCAAAATAAAATTTCACATAAAACGATAAATAAAAAAGTTTCCCATTTGATGCGGACTTTATCGGTGACACTGTATATACAATATATATATATATATATATATATATATATATATATATATATATATATATATATATATATATATATATATCTCCCCCCCTCGTATCTTTGGAACGGGTATACTTATAATAATGAAATTTGGAGGGTGGAAATAAACGGATGTAGGCTTCTTTTAAATGGGACCCTATGGCAAGTGACAGCTCGTTTGAAAGGTATTGAAAATACCTATTCAGTCATACCAATTTTGTTTGGGTTTCGGCTGATTTTGATTTTGACTAGCACTGTATATATATATATATATATATATATATATATATATATATATATATATATATATATATATATATATATATATATAATAAATAAATATATATATAATATATATATATATATATATATATATATATATATATATATACATATATATATATATATATATATATATATATATATATATATAATAAATAAATAAATAAATAATATATATATAAATATATATAAATTCAACACGTTTTTCTAAATCTCTTCCTCTTAACTCTTGCATCAATTGCATGTGGTAAGGATAAAATTTGCTTGCTCGTATCATTCGAGACACGCTGGTTTGAGAAAATCCTAATTCCCTGCTCAGGTCTCGGGTACTCACACGGGGATTTTCAACAAGGTGAAGAGCAATTTGAAATGTATTCTCTTCATTCGTTACAGGCCAGACACGTTCGAACTTCTCGTGATTGACAACAGTTCTTTGAAATCTCGTTTTTAGAGCCTGAAATGCCCATCCATCTGGTTGTCTTCTTTCAGAAAACTTCTCTTTGTAAATCATAGATGAAAGAAGGCAGTTTACGTGACTTCCCTCCGAAGCATAGACCATTAACACCATATCTTCCAATACATAATTCATAATGAAAATGATTCATTTCACACGCGAAAGAAACTTCAACATATGGCGTTATTGAAAACAAATTTGAGTAAGTGAACGTGAGAAAATACATTCTGTGGTTACAATAATTACTAAAACTTGGTATAATTTGTAAAATATCAGTTTTTCGTATAGAATACTTTCGTTAAAAAATGTAGTGAAATGTTGAAATATTGTATACAAATGAAAAAATACAGAGTGTTCCTTCTGAAGAAGTTGAATTATGTTTGAATTGAAGGGGTTATATTTTTAGGAGTGATTGATTTTTGGGAAAGAAAGTTTTTGGCTTTCTACTACCCCATCTTAATACAGGAAAATGTGGGAATCTTCCAAAGAAAGGAAGAAAGTAATGTGTAGATCATGCAAAGAAGCAACTTTCAGACATAAACTGAAAGAAAGTCCTCCTGAAACAGCTACTTTCATATAAACATAGAATTACACGAAAGAAAAAATTCTTTCGAAACAAATACTTCTATTAGAACACTGAATTATACAGATGATACTTTAATAATATTAAAAAATCTGAATTATACAGGTATACAGGTTTAATTATTCAATTGGAAAGTATTACATTTCGGATTTTGTGAAAAAAACAGTTCGGAGAAGTACTATGCTATTTATTAGGAAAATAAACATATAAAAATTGAAAGAAACAATTATTACAACAACTGTTCAAAGTGACGACCCCCAACAGTAATATAAGCTTCTGCTCTCATCATTAAAGAATTCCGTACCCGTTGAAAAATGCCCGGAGTGTTTCTTATCGATTCGCAGCAAGCTATGATGCGATCCCTCAACATTTCCTCGTTTTCAATGGGGCTAGCATAAATTAGTGATTTTAGGTGTCCCCAAAAGAAAAAATTGACGGGATTGAGATCCGGTGACCTCAGCGGCCAATGCTCAGTGCCTCTTCTTTCTATCCATCGTTGGGGATATGCTACGTCTGAAAAATGTCTTGCTTCCACACCAAAATGAGCAGGAGCTCCATCGTGCATAAACCAAGAGTGATTTCGGATATCAATGGGAACATCTTCCATAAGTTGGGGAAGCTCGTGTCCCAAAAAATGTAGGTAAGCATTTCCATTCAAACGCAAGGGGAGAAAATAGGGCCCAATTGAATAATCCCCAATTATGCCTACCCATACATTAAAAGAAAATCTGTCTTGGAAATGAGTTTGCGTTATCGCATGTGGGTTATTTTCCACCCAGAATTCGTTTAGTCGGGCATAGTACCAAAAAATCACTTTATGAACTCCGAACTGTGAATTTGTCAATTAATAGTTAAAAATGTGACAGCGAACTTCTATTTTTAGAAACAAACTTTCATAGCCTACTCGATTTAATTAACTTGATTTGCAAGCGAAGAGTGACAAAAATTATTGAAATCAAATTTGGCTATAAAGTAATATGCATCGATATAGAAAATTGTAAATATCTCGAAAACGATCACCTCCAGCGTTGTTGAGGAAGTGTACCTTTTTTACTTGGAAAAGGTGTGGGAATTAGATTTTTTCATAAAAAGTACCAAAAGTTCACTGTCAAAAAAGTTAGGGCAATTTGAAAAAAATTATGAGAGCGTACGCAGCGCCCTCTAGATGTTACATGAAATTTAATACAAAACTATGATTTCCCACGTCAAAAAAACCCCGAATACCGAATTTCATGCGAATAACTTATTTTTTGCAAGAGTAATTTTCAAAATGCGAACAGAAAAATTCAATTTCAACACCCCGTATCTCCGAAACGAAGCATGTTCGGACACAAGTTCATATAGACTTTTTTTTTATTGAAATTGTCGCAGGAATACCCCACTTGAATACAGTCGCAATGGAAATTCTAAAACTAAAATTCCTTACAGAGCTAAAAAATGTGGAATCGAATGACGTATACATATACTTCTATTTGAAAAAATATAACTCTGGTTAGCCACGCTCGACTTAATCACCAAGTATGCGAGGATTTTTTTAAAGTACCTATTTATCGTATTTATCGATATGACTGAAAAATTGTTTCCTCTGACAGCAATGGACCGAGGGAATCTTCTTGACTCACACTGTATATCTTCATTGTCAATCCAATATGAGATTAAATATTTATTAAAATGCACAGTGTAGTAGTCTATATATTTTACAAAGGACTATGCAACAGGAACGCATCGATCATTCAGTATCTACTTATTTTCCATTTGTTGTTACTCACAAGCCTATGGACAAATGCATATTCTAATGAGAAGCAGGTCGAAGTCTTAATTAACTTCGCTGGTTGGTATTATGAAAGGGGATGAAAAAAAAATCAATGCATTTCTATCTAAAGTTGGAAATGTACATGACTAGCCCATTCAATGTGGTATCGTGATGTAGAGTGTCTATATTCAAAAATGATACTTCATGAAAATCCATTGAGACGAATCCATAAAACACACTTCAATGAGAATTTCCACTTGAAAGTTCACATATAGTTATCTTGCAGACCGGCAAATTTGTGAACACACTGTGGGATAGAGCGCAGGATGGGCTCAAATTAATAGAAACATGGTGTAAGAAACACTCACTGTCGATCAATCCCAAGAAGACTGAGATGGTCCTTTTCACCAGGAAAAGAAGTTTAACGGGCTTAAAACCTCCCAAAACCTTCAAAAGCAAACTAAACTTCTCTGAAGAGGTGAAATACCTTGGTACTATCCTCGACAAGAAGCTAACATGGAACTCTCATCTACAGAGTAGAGCAAAAAGAGCATACGTGGCTTATGAGCAATGTCGGAGGACAGTGGGACGCGCATGGGGTCTTTCACCCCGTGTGGTCATCTGGATCTACACTGCAATAATAATAATTTATTCACATACAAGTTACACAGTTATACAAAGTTAGTATGCAAATAATGCGTTTCAAATAAATTAAGATAACTCACAAAAGGTAAACCTTTAGCGTGAGATGCTTAACTATAAGCTATACATTTTTAGACATATACCCAAATAACACATGATCACAAGAAAAATAATGCATTTCCAAGTCTGATTCAAACTTATGTATCTGAGTGAAACGTCTTGAGAAAAAAAAAACATCAACACATTGATGTATTTGAAGGCGGGGGATTCGGAGAACCCATAACTTGGTTTTTCGTTTGAAAACTCTTAAGTTATGTATATTTCTCAGGGTTTTTGGTAATTCATTATAAAGTTTTGGACCTAAGTAAAAAAAACTTCTTTGTAGTATGTTTTTTGATGGTCTTGCTACTTGCGACATGTTCGATTTTTGCCGTGTTAGGTATGGATGATTGATGGCTTGTAGGCTTGCTTTGTATTTATGTTGGCGGGCTACAATGCTCACAAAATATAATTGTCGTATATCCAAGATTTTCGATTCATCAAAAAGTAGTTCGGTAGGGAAAGTATACGGTTTTCTGAAAATGACTTTGAGAATCATTTTCTGCATTTTTTCCAGATTTATAAGAAACGTTTTATTGGCTGCACCCCAAGCAATGACTCCATAATTGAGGTGGCTCTCGATCAGCGCGTAGTATAATATTTTCATTTGACTTGTGGTGAGTATATTCGAATAGTGTTTCATCCTGTATAGAATACTCCTCAATTTCTTGACTACATAATTTACATGTACGTTCCATTTCAAGTTACAATCAAGGTAAATTCCTAAGTATTTATGACTGTCTGCCCTTTTAATTCTCACAACTGCATTAGGTTGATTGATCTGTATGGTGTCAAACTAGGTAAGTTTTTGGAGTAAGAAATGAAGGGAATGAAGTATGTTTTATCCTTATTTACTGTCAGTAGTTGCCCGTCAAACCATTCAAGGATAATTCCGAAGTCTCGTTCTACTAAAATTTTCATATCATTCCAAGTTTTGGCTTTATAGAATACTGCGGTGTCATCAGCGAAGCTCATCACATTTCCTTCTAAATTCAATTTGAATAGGTCGTTCAAATATATATTGAAGAGTATAGAACCAAGGACGGTGCCTTGTGGAACACCAAATTCAAGGACTCGGGTAAAACTTATGCAGTCGTTGATTTGGGTACATTGTTCTCGGTTACTCAGGTAACTCTTGAATAACTGAAACGCAGTACCTCTAAAACCTATACTTTCCAAAGTATTTAGAAGCAATTCATGGCAGACAGTATCGAATGCCTTTTTAAGATCCACCAGGATGCATAGAGCAGGTTGTTTATTGTCTACAGCTTCAATTATTTCAGTTGTTAATAGGTTAATAGCGTCTTCTGTCGATCTGTTCTCCCGAAACCCGAACTGCTTATCCGACATCAATTCATATTTTTTAACAAATGTTGTGATTCTGTGTTTCAAAAGTTTTTTATAGATTTTTGCTAGATTTGAGATTAGTGATATTGGTCTATAATTTGAGACTTTTCGTTTTAATCCTGTTTTGAAAAGAGGCTTTACAATTGCCGATTTGAATGATTTTGGAAAAATACCAGTCTTCAGTGAGAGGTTCATGATGTGCGTCAATGGTTTGTATATATGATTAGCTATAAGTTGTAAAGTTTCGGCCGTTATCCCATCTTTCCCAGGTGCTTTATTTTTTTTCAAACTTCTGATTGTTTTCAATATCTCCTCTTCAGTAATTTCTTCTAAGTAAAATGAATTAAATCGACATGTTTGAGGTTTGTTAGATGAGAAGCTGGCTTTACTATTTTTTCTGATAGTTCTCTTCCGATGTTTGTAAAGTATTCGTTGAATCTATTGGCGATATCTAATTTATTCCTTAAAATTTGTCCATTTTCTGTCTCAATTTCAAGAATTTCATTTTGATGTTTATTTTTATTCGACATGTCATTCAAACATAGCCAAAGATTTGAAGAGTTATGATAATAAGAACTATGTTAACGTATGGAGCCATTACATGGGGACCGAAAGTTCTACAAGCAACGGCCATCCAAAAATTATATTGAATACAGCGACTGACTTGTTTAAACATCACAGGAGCCATGAGAACAACACCAACCGCGGCAATGGAATTAATCACGGGTCTGACCCCTCTGGATCTGTACGTTAAGGAGGTTGCGTTAATGGCCATGGTATGATTGCGCACGGCTGGTGTAAACCTCGAAGTAGGAATGGGTCAATTGAGGCTGGGCCTATGGCGGGAAGCGCTCACTGCGCAACCTCTGCTGCAGGCATCAAGTGATGCAATTGAACCCAGGTTTGTATTTAATAAACCATACAAAATACAAACTAAGCAGAACACAGAGTCAGATGCTACAAAGGCAATATGGATTTATACAGACGGCTCAAAAACCAAAGAAGGCTCAGGATGTGGAGTGTACTCCAGGTCACTAAGCCTAAGAATTAAATGGGGAATGGGAAGAAATACCAGCGTGGTCCAAACAGAACTGGCTGGTATCTCAATCGCTACAAAAGAAATAACCAGGAAAGGAATTTCTGGCAAAAACATAACAATTTGCACTGATAGCAGACAAGCACTATTAGCCTTGAACAGACAGCGTGTTACCTCAGGGCTAGTACTAGAGTGCCACCAAGATTTAGCCAAAGCCTCGGTAGATAATAAAATTATCCTGAGGTGGGTAAAAGGGCACGACAAGAGTAAAGGTAATCGCATTGCCAACTCTTTAGCCAAGGAAGCGGCTGGACTAAGAATTTTAGGACCCAGTGGCACCCACGACCTGATGACACCCATGCTCAATCCTTAAAGAGATGGTATGAAATCAAAGGATGTAATCTTGCGAGGATCACCTTGGGCGACCCTGGAAGCTGGCGCCGAAGAAATATCTGGCGATGACCAGGAAAAATCTACGCCTTACAGTAGGAGATCTGACTGGCCACTGTCAGCTAAGGAAACTCCTACATAATATGGGGCTAGTGGACACACCTCTATACAGGATGTGTGAACAGGAAGATGAGACTGTCAGGCATGTCCTGTGCGAGTGCCCGGAGTTATCGCCAATAAGAGAGTGTGTGTTCGGCGAGTCTTGGCCTACACCTGCGGATATAAAGGAGATGTATCCCAGCGACCTGTCCACCTTCCTGGAAAGGACAGGATGGACGATGACCTAGGAGGAAAACTCTTCGGGAGGATGTACAATGGGTCACATGTGGCCTGAGTGCGTGGGCTTACACTCACCCTCCCTAGTCTACAGATACAGACAGAGAAGTGATTGTTGAGTTCTTCTTTGCAATTATGCCTGGCAATAGAATTACAGTGTTCCATAGAGTGACAAAAGTGACTTTGCATGATGAGGGTCTGCCGAATAATCAAATCGCGGATAAACTAAGGATTCCCCGCACTTCAGTTATTCGAATAGTGCATTTGTAACAGGAAACTAACAGCGTTTACTGCGTCCTAGGGACACTAATGCAAGAGAAGATCGGTATATAGTAGAATATGTACATCGGAATCGAACCATAACATTCTCAGCAGTTCGAACTCATTTAAGAAGAACGTTTGGTCGATTAATTTTCAGTACCACAATACGGCGGAGACTTGCTAAAGCCAATAATCAGTCTAGGCTGCCCTTAAGAGTACACAGGCTACTTCCCAAATACAAACCCGCTCGTCTACAGTGGGCACAGAAACACAGAGACTGTTTTTCAGCTCAGTGGCGAAATGTCCTTTTTTCAGACGAAACCAGATTTGGTTTAGTTAGTGATAGTCGGCGACACAGAGTTATGAGGCCATGACGACGAGAAAGACTATCTGTCGCTTGAAAAGTCATTCCATACCAAGGAGGACCAGTAATGTTTTGGGGAGGCATGATGCATGGCCGTCGTACTCATTTCAGATAGTATGACAGGGGATAGATATGTTCTAAACATTATTGAACCATTATTAAACACCCCGAAATAAAATGAGAGCCAATTTCATTTTCTTGGATAACAATGCTAGGCTCCATCGCACGAGAAGACTACAAAAGGCACTAGAAATTGAGAACATTTAAAGATTACCGTGGCCAGCAAATTCACCAGACATAATTTCCATTGAGCACGTGTGTGATTTCCTTAAACGAGCAATCTCAAACAGAAATAATCCTCCTAGCACCCTCCCGGAACTCACACTCGCGGCCCAAGAAGAATGGAACAACATCCCAATGGATACCATTAACGCCCTTATCGTTGCCTTGCACAGGCGAGTTAACACCTCACTACAGAACAGGGGATGACACACCGAATACTAATGCATTTTTGATTTAGCTCCAAAATGGTTTTCTTCTACATTTCAGATTCTGGTAATCATTTCATTATGCACTATTTTTCGTTTGTATTTTTTTTTCTTGGTCAGTTAAAATTGAATTCAGCCAATATGCGTTGGTTATATAACCAAATTAAATGTAATTTGTAATACACTTCTTGACTTATGATAATAGTGTCTCATTTAGACATAAGGGGGTTCATCAAGGAACAGCCTATCAAGGACTAGCTTCAGAAGTGTATACGTCCTGAGTTGATATCTCCGATGACTGGATATTACAGATGCGTAACGCGTATCTATGTTGCCTCATCAGATAGTTTTGTGTACCTGAATTAGGTGAATTGTCAATAATATTCGTCGCCCCATTTCTACCTTCCGTCATGCTGTTTGCAAGAATAGGGTTCCATATTCGGTTGAGGTTAACAGCTTCTTCTATGCTTTTGAAATTCTCCGTGTGTTTGTGGATCTCTATTGCCTCCCGTACCAGTCGGTTATGGTATCCCTGGTTGGAGGCACTGACTTTAATGTTTTCAAACACAGCCTACTTGTCCGTTTGGCCTAGTCTGCAGTTTCTTTCATGCTCCTTTAGCCTTGTTTTTTATAGTTTCTATGTATACATTTCCACAAATGCACACGGTATGCGTTATACCTCTGCTGCTGATAGTGGGTTGTTTGTCTTTAGCCGACAGGAGGCTCTGTTGTATCTTCTTAGTGGATTTGAAAACCGTTTTTATGTTTTGTTTCCCTAAAAGTTTTCCAATTATGTCTTTGACCCTACCTTCAAATGTTTGGGATTATTACTCAATGATCAGATATATTTGATCATTTTTCTTCATTGGATTCATTTTGCAACAAGGAAATTGGTAATTAGGACATATGTTAGAAGTAGGTGAAATGATAGCTCTGGCGAAAATTGTTATTCATTATTCTCCAGTTTTTTGAGTTGTTTCTAGAAAGGTATATAGTTTAGGTAACAAAGTTATCATATAGAAATTTATCACGTAGTGATATTCATAATGATTCAAATCACTATGAAAGCACGACACAGAATTTGTACAAATATTATTGTAACGCCTGAAGATGCTATCGTTTAGCAAAACATCTGTCGCGGTTTTGTAAACTTTCAAGTGAAAATCTTACATTTGAGTGTGTTTTTCAAAAACGTTTCTATATCCAGCTTGTAAACTTACTTCCAGGGTTCGTAACAAAAATGATGCGTATAATTTTTCAAACAAAAATAATGCATTCAAAACGTAATAATGAGATGAGGTCATCCAATTTTCGTGAACGTGAGATGACTACTTTGAACAAATTTTTGTAGGCTATGGAGTTTTATCGCGACACCAAATCGTTATTTTAACATCTCAATACGTGTTTTGATCACCAAGTCATCATCTTCACGAGAACGATTGAACTCTTGAAGATGATCACTAGCTGATCGAAACACGTGTCGAGGTGTTGAAATAACGCTTTGGTGTTGGGATAAAACTCCAGTAATATTCATTAGTTTAGTCGAAGTAAACGATATTGTGCACATTCAAAGTTGGCGGCACTCTCAAAGGCCAAAAAAACCAATACATGGGAATGAACCGGCTGTCCTACAGTCCACATGGACTGTAGAATTGGCGGTTCATTATAAATAATTTTTAATAACCGAGTTTTATGATTGGCTGAAGGGTCATAAAATTGAATTTGACGTCATGTTACGGTGACAAATAGAAATTGGGGAATGCCTGGAATGTGTCGTCGTGTCATTAATGTTCAGTTGAGAAACTGATCGCGATTTTAGTGTTGAAATTCTATATTGGTGCAGTTATACATACTCAAAATTTCCATTATCTGTTTGATATGTGGCGTCCTTGGACAAGTACTAATGGTAATAAGGAGTGTGATAACAACGCAGACTTTCTCCAATGTAGTAATTCCAGTTGCGATGGTAAACAATGCAAAATAAATAAGATTCGAATACATTTGAATATTGATACATAGATAGTAGGTTTCAACGTATATAAGATTCTACATCTCACGTTTAGTTTCGAGTGACACAAACTATTACAAGCAACATCAGATTTGACCGAAATTCCTTTCTCAACTGTACGTAAAATAGTCATAAATAAACCTTATGAACGCAAGACGCGATGTGATATAGGATTACCAAAACCTTCAAACGTTCATCTAATAAAATCATTGAAAAAAACAATATACGACTGTTACAAAAGCAATGAGATTCCTATAACTGTAATCATAAAGAAGAAATTGAATACTTCCGGCCATAACGTGAGCTGCTGTGACAAAACTCTTCTTAATTGGATAAAGAAACTAGGATTAAGATTCAAAATAATAAACGGACTTCAAGCAGTTATGGAAAGCAGGAGAATAGTGGAATTGCGTAACAACTAACTATAGACAAGAACACCAGCAAATTTTCTATTTGGACGAAACTTGGTATGCCACTCACGACTCAGTTACGAAAGTTACGAAAGGGTGGACTGATGGTTCGAGAAGGTGTACGCCTTACATGCCTGGAAACAAAGCGACTGATCATTGTGCATTGCTAAGGAAGTAAAGGATATGTTTCAAATTCTTCAAAATTATGTGGAAAATAACTTGAGGACTGCAATGTTGGCTATCATAAGAACATGAAAACTAATATTTTCGAGAAATGGTTAGAAAACACATTGATTGATTTCTGGAAAATTGAAACAAAGTATCAGACGTAAAAATAATTTTTCAACATTAGATAAGAAGATAATAGAGCTAATTGAAGAAGAAGTATCTAATATTACCGAAGAAGACTGGCAGAAAAGGATTAAAAATGTAATTTTGGTTGGAAAAGACTATATGGAGAATGGACACTTCTATATTAATGTTGGAAATAAATTAATTATTGATTGAAATGACGTCATTGATAGTGAAACAGAGAATATGGAAGAGGAATCATCAGAAGCTTTCGAAGAAAGTTATTGAAGTGTTTTTGAAATGATCGATATAGAGTGTATATATACAGTGTGACCCATTTTTAATGGAAACACCTTCCTAAAATTTGAAGTTGTTAACCGATTTCAATATTATTTTTTTGATATCAAGTACTAGAAGAGACAAAATTTGAAATTTTCATTGAAGTTTCAGGGCATACTACGATATTTTTTCTTAGTCGAAAATCGGGATTTTTTATTAGCGATTTTTTTATTGAAAAAATCACTACGCCACTGGATTCAGAGTGCCTCTAAATAGATGTGACCAAAATTTCATGAAAAAATATTCTTTATCAACAAAGTTGTGATAACTCCAAAATTCGAAAATTCACACAGCTAACAGTTACAAAAAACACCTTATATCAACAGATATAGCCATGAGATTTCAACGATTTCAACAATAAAGTGCCGCCAGATGAAAAAAAAAACAAATAGCGTAAATATTTTTAATGAAAATAATGGAATTACATTCAAGTTTTCACGCAAATTAACTGAAACTAAGACCTAATATTTCAATTTAAATCTTAGTTGCCATGGAAATGATATTACAGTTTGAAACTTGTGAAAGATGTAAGTGTACTATTGTCAACAATATTCACCTTACAGTTCTTCGAATTATTTTGTCTCATGGCTGCAAGATTGAGTGTAAGAGAGAACATTGAAATTGTACGCCTTTCGGGAGATGACGTTAGAAGTGATAGAGAGGTTTGTAGAGTATTTAATGAGAGACATCCAGATCGTCCTCGTATTAGCTGCGGTACGGTAAATAAAATATTTAATGAAATTGGTGCAATCCTAATGTCATTATGAGGAATGCCACTATAGATTTGAATATTCCACGAGAAACTATTCGGAGATGTCTCAAGGCGAAGAATATTAAACCTTTCAAGCCAAAATTGTTACACACACTTCAAGAAGGCGACGAAGCAAGACGCCTGGAATATTGTTCATGGGCCCAAGGGGAATATTTAAAAAATAGAAATTTACTAAAAAATATTTTATATACCGACGAAGCCACTTTCACTACAAATGGAGTAGTGTCATCACAAAATTGTCGCTATTGGGCAGCGGATAATCCTAACTGGGTAATAAACTGTAAAAGCCATTATTCCCAAAAAATCAACGTCTGGTGTGGGATATTGAACGAACGAATTATTGATCCTTTTTTTTGAGGAAAACATTAACGCGCAGAGGTTTCTGGAATTTTTAAACACAGAGTTTTGGGATGCTATTCACGAGCTGCCAATCGATGAACGATCAAATTTACTCATCCAGTTAGATGGGTGTTTAGTTCATTATGCCAGAGCTGTGGGGCAATGGCTTAACGAACATTTTCCAAACCGATAGATAGGCCGTGATAGTCCGTTTATAGAGTGGCCATCCAGATCTCCAGACCTCACAGTTTTGGACTTTTTTCTCTGGGGACTTCTCATACAACAGGTTTACAAAAACCGCTCAAGAGATAGAAATGAACTTTGTGCAAGAATTCGACAGGTATGTGCAGATATTAGCCCTCAAGAACTAAGGAACGTAATCGGAAACATTCGTAATCGCTACGACACATGTGTCGAAATACGTGGTGGATTAGTAGAGGCTACTAGAATATGAGTTAGAATTAATTGTTGCAACATTTCAATAATTGATTACGTTTATTAAATTTTTTTGCTTCATTGTTAGTTGAATTGTGTGAATGTAATTCCGTTATTTTCATTAAAAATATTTATTTGTTTTTTTTTTCGGCACCTTATTGTTGAAATCATAAAAAAAAAATGAGTTGTCATAACTTTGTTACTGATGAATATTTTTTCATGAAATTTTGGTCGCAACTATTTAGAGGCACTCTGAATCCAGTGGCGTAGTGATTTTTTTCAATGAAGGGGGGCTTTTGGAAGGTAGGTTGCACTATATCGTTTACTTGAACTATACACCAAAGGTTCCAAACAGTTCATCATTTGTAGGCTATATTTTTCACCATCCGACTACTTATTATTTTTTATGAATGAATAGTACAGCCGAGTTTGGAGTGAGATTAAATTGTTTTATTACTATGAATACTAACAAATTATCCCACTTTGCCATTCCTACGATGGCAGTACCCAAACTGATTCCATGTCCATTTCGAAACAGATTCGATCCAATTAATGTCATAATATGCATTCAATTTCAAACATTTTAAAATGTCAACCAAATTTTCCTTCGACATTTCTGCTGTAAATCACCTGAATTTTCATTAAAGATTGAGATGCTACCACATCCCACGATACCACCAGAATAGACAACTACTGATCGAAAATGCAAATCAAAATTAATACAAGCACTCACAGAGGGCTGTTCAGTTGCCAATATGTCAGATCCTCTGTGACCCAAGGGTTGGATGGCTGAGTCGGCGTTATCAAAGGGTCGTATTCCATGTAAATTTCCACATGTTGCACCATACTTTCCAAAGCTTGTGAAACTTTCATCCTGGTTTTCGCCAAACTATTTCTCAGCAGTTCCACCTGAAACAAAGTTTTTCAGATTTTTTATATTTAACCTTCATTCAGTTGGGTGGCACCAACATAGTTTGAACGTTTTGAATTCCTTTCAATTTGTTTTCTGGGGCACTAATGATAAAATTAATTCTTTAATATACTCTTAAGGAAAACATAAACAGGTTTTTGTTCCAACGTTTGGTTGAGATTTGATTTTATTATAGAGATAAGCCCGGTGCCATATTAGTCTAGTTTGCAAGATGAAAATGGCGAAAAATAGAGATAATGGTCGAAAATATACGTGCGATAGTTCGTTCGATCGGGGGTAATATCTGAAAAAAAGTGGGCTGGA
Organism: Leptinotarsa decemlineata; assembly: GCF_025532065.1. Lineage (NCBI taxonomy): Eukaryota > Metazoa > Arthropoda > Insecta > Coleoptera > Chrysomelidae > Leptinotarsa > Leptinotarsa decemlineata. The sequence goes on from NW_027412534.1 coordinate 887,836, forward strand.
ATCGTATTTTAGAACATAAAAAATTGCAAAATTATATACAAATTAGGATATGAAATGAAGCTATTCAGTGAATATTTCAAAATCTATGAAGAATAAAGTGACAAAACAAAAGATCCTCGAAGAGGAGGAAATTTCTGAGAATAGCTCACCTCCCGAAACTCTATTTCTATCATTTATAATTTTAAAGCAATGCCGAAAATGGACATCCGCGGATGAATTTGGAAATAAAGACGCGGCACCCAAAGCGAGTATGTCACAAAACATATTTTTCAACTTTTTTTATGAACAAAACATAAGGACTACAAGAAAATCCTTAAGGCGCTCTGTGTGAAAGTAAAGATTCACATTGGATTTGAATCACTGGAGATTGAATCCATTTGGAATCCATTTGAACTCCACATGAAAGAGTTCTTGAAGAGTGAAGTTCGAGGTGTAAAGAGCTGAACCTCAAGACAATGAGCAAGCAACCACAGTCCGTCGCATATTTCTGATATGTACTGCTCTTGGTGGAATCAAATGTGCCAAGTCACTTGAACACCTCCTCTGAAAGTATCTATAGGAGAGTGACAAATATTCAACCTTTCTTCGAAGATAGCACGTGATGTTCGCGTCTCCAATTCCAGCGACATTAATAATCTTTATTCAATTTTCCACAATAGAAAGAAGTGTCTTACAAAAAAATGAAGTGAATAAAGCCGATGAGCGATAAGTGCTATTGCACTTGTTTCGCCATACAGTACCTAAAAATGCGGATAACAATAACATACATAATATACAAGTACCAAAAAATAGAAAAAATGGACAAATAAATACATAGTATATAAAATAATAATAATCAGAGTAATTATAAAGTTCCTCCTTATTTATGTAAGTAACAATAATAAATAACTATTGGGAAATACATTTTTTGGCTTTCTACTACTCCATCTTGATACAAAAAAAGGATGAGGGAATCTTCCAAAGAAAGGAAGGAAGTAATCAATTTGAAAATAAGTAACTCTATACATGGATGTGTAGATCATGCAAAGGAGTAACTTTCAGACACAAACTGAAAGAAAGTCCTCCTGAAACAGCTACTTTCATATAAACATTGAATTATACGATAGAAAAAAAATATTTCGAAACTAATACTTCTATATGAACACTGAATTATACAGAAGATACTTTTCTCTACTCAGTTTGTATTTCAAACATTCGTTGTGGAATAAAAATCAGATATCATTCACATGAGTTCCACTTTAAATGAATGGTAACAAATTGCACTTACATGAAACACTGTCATCCTCACTGGTATACACCGATGTTTCGCCTTAAGACACTTGCCCCAAGACTCTTCAGTATCAAATTGGATAACATTATAGAAAATACACACACTTCATTCATGAATTACGATTTTTAATGTCACGGAATAAGCTAGATCTGCTTATGTCATCGATGACATCGTAATGACATTCACTCACCTATTTGATTTAATCCTAGCCAAGAGGAATCTTATTTGAATTGAAGTGATTATATTTTTAGGAGTGGTTAATTTTTGGGAAAGAAAGTTTTTGGCTTTTTACTACTCCATCTTGATACAAAAAAAGGGATGAGGGAATCTTCCAAAGAAAGGAAGGAAGTAATCAATTTGAGAATAAGTAACTCTATACATGAATGTGTAGATCATGAAAAGAAGTAACTTTCAGACACAAACTGAAAGAAAGTCCTCCTGAAACAGCTACTTTCATATAAACATTGAATTTCCCAAAAATTAATCACTCCTAAAAATATAACCCTTTCAATTCAAATAAGTAAATCTTTTCAATAGTGATACAAAAGTGTTATCTTACGAAACATATGGATGAAGCTAATGAGCGGTATATGTTGTTGCACTCGTTTCGCATCAAAATGTGATAATGTTATAAACGGAATGCGAATGATATGATAGTTACGCAGAAAGAATAAACAATGTAAAAGTAAAAACATTGTTCATAAAGTAGTATTCATGAGGATGATAATAAAGCTCTCATTTATGTGAGCAGTATACAACAACATACTAGGGTTAGAAGACCGAGGTACTTTACCCGCGCTTGCCAGTCAATCTCCCTTCCAGAGATTCTCACTTTTCTGGCCGGAGAAGATTTCAGTCTTTCCATGGTTATTGCCTGAGTCTTCCAATCAAGGTACCAGCGCTCGAGGTCGTCCAATGCACGTTGCATATAGACGACGCCGAGCTCCCGACCCATGGAAGATGAGAGGAGAGCCGTGTCATCGGCGTACAGAGATATCTACACACGCTCGGGCCTTGGAAGGTCACTGGTGTAAAGTGAGTACAACGTCGGATAGAGCACGGCCCCCTGTGGCACTCCAGTAAGGATCTCTCTGTTATCAGACAGAGATCCCTCTAATGGCCTGCTTGACTTGGTTGGCCATCCTATTTGCTGCAATTTTATCCCCTGGAAAAAGGGTTCGCTGATAGAGCCTTCTCAGGCGATTACTCTCTCGTATTAAGACTTTGATACGAGGGGGAAACTCATTATAGCTCCTCAGCGGACACTCCTCCCTGGAGGTGGCCGTTCGAAACGCATAATTCACGGAAAGCTCGAAACGCTCGACTGCCGCGTCGAGTTCGTCAGAAGAGTCGAGTACCTCAGGAAAGGCGCGCATCTCTCCGAGTTGGGCTGTGAAGACATCCCAGTCCGTCTTAGATTTTGTGCAATAATCAGGGGAAGGAAGATCATCGCCTAATACCAGGACTACTGGGTTATGATCAGAATCCAGTTTCGACAAAACGTAAATTTCGCTAGTCAGAGAGACATTTCTGAGAAGCGCAATGTCTAGTACGTCAGGCCTAGTCTGCCCGCGATAGTACGTAGGCTCATCTAGTCCCAGCACTAGACATTCATGTCTGTCAACGTGCGCATGGAGCCCCTGGCCGTTTCAATTAGTGGCTCTGCTCCATGGTCTGTGCTTGGCGTTAAAGTCACCAGCAGCAATTGTCGGAGTGTTGCTTCCCATCAGCAGTTCATCCAGTGATTCAGGGAGTAATCGATTGTTCGGGGGATTGTAGACCGAGATTATTCCGTGACAACCCCTACTCAGTCGAATTTCGACACCTACAGCCTCAGTTCCGTGTAAACGGGCACTGTCAATGCCGTATTAGACACATTGAAGGGATCTTTTGACAAAAATGCCAACTCCACCTCCAGCACGTCCAACACATTCTCTGTGAAAGAATCTGTAATTTGGAATGACAATAGATTCGTTCCTCAGATGCGTCTCCTGCACTAGAGCCACATCGATGTTATATTCAGTTAAGAAGTTCTCAAAGTCAAGCTTTTTAGAACGAATGCCATTAGCATTCCAAAAAACTATATTCAGAGATCTATGCAACGTTGGTTGTCTAGACATTGACTCTGTAACACGGGGAATTGCACGAACAACTTTTTCATCTGATCCAATGCGGAACAGATGTCTGAAACCCCCTGCGTCTGAGGAGAGGGCCCAGGTTGAGAAAGGGTGGACTTTGCAGAACTGCTGGCACCCTTGAATGCAGCCTTAGCAAAGCTGATCCTTTCCTGGACGCGTCCAGACCCTGCAGGTATTTTTAAAGGGGTTGGCTTCCTGGCGGAAGTGGCGGTGTGGGCCCCCTTGCAATTGTTACATTTCGAGGGGTCAGTCCTAACTTTTTGCAGGCACTGGTTAGATGCCTGCCGGCGCACTTCACGCAGATGGGGACTGCTAAGCAGTTGCGTTGTCAGTGGCCGAAGCGTTGGTTGTTAGGTATAGACCCAGACAACTAGCATATTCTCCATCACGGTCAGGAATTCTAGTTATCTCATTTATAATTTGAGTAAGTCCGCTGCTTATTGCAAAAGCCTTAGATTCGTGGCCTTGTTCGTCGTTGATATTTGAAAATTTGAGCAATTCGATATTGTGGACATTGAATTCACCGAATATGGAAATTCCGGCACTGGAATAGTGCCCCTATATTGTGAATCGCTAGGTGGTCGATAAACGCAGCATATGAATTTGGTGATCTTCTGTGATATTATTTTGAACCACATAACATCAAAGTTTCGGGGTTCCAGCATTTCCTCTCGTTGACAGGAGAGATCGCTTCTGACAAAAAAAGATATTCCAAAGTTACGTCTGAATCGGGAGTGGAAAGCATAGCTGGGATATAGAAAATTGACGGGGTTTGTTGAAGCACACTATTGAATACAGGAAAAAGTCTCTCACAGATCGATACCTACATAATGAATCCAACCATTATTCAATACAGAAACGAACCGTCATCAACACCATAGTGAACAGAGCTTTGAGAATATGTGAAGAAAGGTACGTCGACGAAGAAATAAAACACCTAACAACTGTTTGTTTGAAGGTGGTTGACAATGTTTCATGGTGTATTTCATCAGTTTGGATTTCCATTGTCTAATTTAATATGAATCGATTTGAAATCCCTGAAAGAACGTGTAAAAAAAATTAAAAAGATTAACTGCTGTGGTAAAATCTATATCGGTCGGACGAAAAGAAGCATTGGTACCCGCCTGGTCGAACACAAGCGAAGTTGCCGATTGGGAGAGACCAAGAAGTCTGCAGTCGCCGAACATGCATTATGGGAACACAAGATACTTTTCGAAAATATCGAGAGGCTATCAACATCGAATCATTATCCAACAAAAATGTATAGAAATACACAAATACCAAGAAAACTTCAAAAGAAAGGAAGACATAACATATCTATCGAAGATCCGGCACATAACATTGAAAATAATAATAAAAAAACTTTTAAAACAAGCTTCTATTTGAGTGCCCTAGAAAGATCAAAATAAAATTTTAAATCACATTAACCACATTCATTTATGACTTTACAGAATTGAAATTATAATAAAAGCTTGTCGCGATAATTTCAATTTGTAATTGAAATTTTGTAATTAGGTAGTCACCTACTAAATTTGTAAGCAATTCATAATGTTTGTAATTGAATAAAAGTGCCGCGAATGCTTAAAATGTGTAACTTCAACCTTGAATAACTTTTTTGTACACATAGAATTGATCGAGTTTGAAATTTAAAATTTTCCTCAAATTTCATCTGACTGAATATGTAGAGATTTCTTCTAGGCATCGCGACAAGCTTTTATTATAATTTCAATTCTGAAAAGTCATAAATGTATGTGGTTAATGTGATTTATAATTTCATTTGATCTTTTTAGGGCACTTAGATAAAAGCTTGTTTTAAAAGTTTATCATTATTTTATTTTTTATTTTTCAGTTTCAATTGATAATTATCGATCAATACGAAAGCCATCTATAAAACGGAGAGTCCTTCAACAGAAAAATTTGAGGAACGGATAAAACTTTTATTAGGATAAACTATATTCTATAGAACTAAGTAGGTACTTACTCCTCCGGCATACCTTATAGAAGAATTACCTTGTTATATTTCTTAGTCTATATATTTCATTGATGGCGTCATTATTACATGGCCAAGTCCCAGTTAATTTCGTACAGTCTAATTATTCTATCAGGAGGCCTTCTATTGATGTGACCCTACTTTAAGCCACGAAGCCTACTTCAAGCAGCGAATAACTTTGAACCCAAGTATACAACAGCGTGGTGAACCGTACTACTGTGAACTGTACAAGCCCAGCATAACACAATTGGCAACATTCTACGTTCAGCTGTACCATTGCTAAATTTAGCTGGAAATTGCACAGATTTCGATAAAATTACGTTCATCACATCTTTGCCGAAGTCGATACGGACTGATGGAATGTCCGTGTCATATATTTGTGTTCTTCAGAAACAGGGCCATATAATTTCTATTATATGACCGATGACACCATTCACTAGACTCTCAGATACATCAACATTGTATCGCAACATCATTGGTCCCCACAAATATTTCCAACTCTTAGGCAACCCCCAGTCTAGTTTATATCAGATTTAATTTTTTTCTAGAAATATATTTTTTTCATTGAATCCAACCCTGGATGTGATATCTATTTCATGGTGGGTCTACCAACTGTCTATCATAAACGAATGTGTATACAAAATTTCGTGTCCCTGCTATTTACCGCTGAGGAAATCTCTCGTACGGAGCCGATCCTGGCAGCAACATCAGGTCACGTTTATGATCAACATGCATTGTCATCGGTTCTGGGCCAGCATGCAAAATTTCAGGTCAATCGGATACCGGGGAGGGGGTCAAATTAAACTTGCAAGATTTGTTAGCATACATACAAGTCAAGTTAAATAAAAGCTTTCGAAAAAGCGCAAAAACGAAGCCATGTCACCCAAATCGTGCAGGAAGTACGCGCGAAAAATCAGCACTATAAATGACACGGTAGAAATGAGAGTTTCAACTGATATATCAAGAAGAGTACTTCCACCACGCCACTGCAGATGACTGGAAAACAACCAAAACTTTGACGCCAGCCGTGAAAGCCAACATTCCCAGAATGAGTCTTTTTGTTTAGAAAATTGACTGAACAACTTTTTACACCATACAGAAAATGATCAGTAGAGTTACCTCTCGCCTGCAGTCCTCTATTGTTCTCTTCCTTGTCCTGCAGCCTCCATTCCAGCTGCGGGTAGGAACTGGACACTGCTCCAGGGAGCTGACCATACCAGGTGGAGGTCTGTGAATTCGCCAGTATGCCCTCTCTTGTGAATCACTGATCACCTTCTCGAATTTTTTCATGGCTTTAGTCTGCTTCACCTGAAATTGAAATGAAGATAACAATTGTTTTTTTGAGAGAATATTTTGGTTCATCTATTGATGAACTATCAACTATATTGTTATAATGGAGGAAAGTCACTTTTTGTGAAGATAAATCAAATTTTATCGACCTTCTCGGGTATTTTTACCTTCCACAATTTGATAAATATAAAAATCGTAATAGCAAACTTCATAAACGTGTAGAAAGGGCAAACTTTTTAGTTCACCTCGGTAAGCTATTGAAAAATGTTCATCAGTTATCAGAAAAACATTATACAGATACTCATCTTAACGTTTTGGCGGCTAAAATCTACCTACACCGTCTTCAGAATTGGAAAGAGTCCAAATCTATCAGCAGTATTTCCTTGGCTTCATTTCTATTTATTTCAAATGCCGAAGGAGTTTTGAAATGCGAGTGTTGAAGAAGGTGTGATAAATTTTCTTTATAACAGATCAAAATCGATACGCCGTTCCACACCTGTAATTTTGATCCAATCAAAATACGTTATTTTGACGAATCACCATGGCAAAGGAGGTATTTTAGTGGACATTTTTTCTTGTGGGACACCCAACAGCGAATTATACTGGACGTTTTTGACGTTTACAATAACAGACCATTTTTGACAAATTGGTTTTTATTTGTTCACATAATATTTAGTTTTGATACGTAATAATTACAAAGCTAAAATATTTTCTATATTCTTCGGACACAGGGCCGCGCCGCCCCTGTGTGCGAAGTGTGCGGCGCACACAGGCGCCAAGACAATAGAGGCGCCGCCATCAAAATTATTTTTGTTACTCTTACAAAACAACATACTCTATCCAAAAAGCCGTTTATTGCTTCTGTTGCAAGCTATTTGAATCAAAACAAAAATAAATTCCGCGAAGCAATTAGTGATTGGCAACATCTAGCTTTGTATTGCAGCAGACATGAGAAAAGTTCTGCTCATTTCAATAATTATAAAAAATGGACAAAGCCACGAAAGTATTGTGCATGAATTATATGTCTAAATATTTTTTGTACTCTACCAAAAGATGGGATGTATTAAAAAAATATGTCATAAATCTGACCTTGAAACCATTGTCTGAAACAAGATAATTAAGCAGATTTTGAGGAAACTGTAAATGATGCCATGAAAATTGCCGAAAAATCAGATGTCGAGGCTGAATTTGAAACTTCCAGATTCAGACCCCTAAGACGTCGTAAGACCCCAAAGAGTTTTTCATCTTCCTCTCTGAAGATGATTAAAACTGTTTTACATCTTTCTCTATGAAGATGGTCAGTTGGTGATCGAAGCACGTGCCGAGGTGTTAAAAATAACGATTTGGTGTTGGGAAAAAACCCGAGTAATATTCATTACTACACCAAAGATTCTAAACAGTGCATCATGAAAACTAAGTGATGATCAAGATCAAAGTCGATTGAGAAGTAGCTGCAAATGATTCATTGGATATTAACGCCGATGATTTGTGTGAAGAAATTGTGTCATGTCAGTAATTTTTCAAAAAATCAAATATTGATGTGGTGAAAATTCTCGAATTTATATATTTAAACAATTTGACAGCTATTTGCCATTACATCACCATAGCATTTAATAATTTTGCTAACTGTGCCAGTTACCGTAGCAACCACGGTAACTTAAAAAAAATACTTGAGCTCAACAATGAGCCAGGAAAGATTAACAAATTTAGCAACAATATTTATAGAGGATGCCATATTACACCACATAGACATACACGAGATTATTAACGATTTCGCAAACAGAAAAGGGAAAAGAGTGGAAATAATATAATTCAAGTATGTTTATATTCTAACATATTTTAGAGTTTTGTTTTTTTAACGTAACTTATTTAACTAATAAGTATTATTAGAGAAATCAGCTATTTTGTTATTAATATCTAAGTATACAATTAGATATAACATCATAAATAAAGTATGTAAAAATTTAATTTTTGTTTTCTTTTTCGCAGTAATTGGCAAGCGGAAGCTAACTGGTTTTACCTATTTAGGAAAATATAATCTAAGCATATAACTGAGGATACACTACAAAAACACACGTTTGTCTATTTTCCACGATATTTCTTTATTGTTGACTAGTTTCGTCTATTACACCATTTTCAAAACTAATTACTCAGTTAGTTTTGAAAATTTACTTTAGAAATTTACTCCAGAAATGGAAGAAAACAATTCGTTAGATTTGAAATCAAGAACAATTGCAATTTCCAATTCTGAATTCCATAACAAAAATCTCCAATTAATTGAGGATTACCTAGTAAGAAATATTTTTCTAGAGATAATTAAAGAAAGAAGTGTCTCCTCCCAAAATACAAGGGTAAAACCCAAATATCACAAAATTCCATTTGTAGAAAATTTATCTAATAAACTTGGAATGCTACTCAGTACCGAACAAGTTAAAGTGACATTTTCAAATGAAAATACAGTTGAAACAAAAAACAAAAACACCACAACAAATACAATCCAATATAGTGTACAAATTGAACTGTGGAAGCTGTCACAAATGCTATGTTGGTCAAACCGGATGGTATCTTAAAACACGAGTTTCAGAACACATGAGAGACTCTAAGAAACTGAACATAAAAATCCCCACAGCTCTCGTTGAACATGAAAAAGAATATGGACACATTTTTGGTTTTGATCATCGAACTATTCTAGATGTTCAACTATAGTTATCCAAAAGACTTTTCAGCGAAATGATACATATCCTCAAATGCGATAGTGTTAACACTAGAAGATATGTCGATGGCCTTAATACTGCGTACTTCAATTTGATAAGTAAAATACCTTAATTTACCCTTTTTTCATTCTTTTTCTTCTCGCCATCGATTTAAAAACAGACATCACCTTATCAGAATAACAGATAAAGTCATTCGTTTGTTTCATGTCGTTTTATGTTGGTGTTGTCTCATAAAATGTTTGTTGCAATGGTTTTTATTTTTCAAATAGGTATATAATATGTCTGATGGTTTTCAAAATAGTAATACTCTCAACACAAAAAAACTAGTTTTCAGTGAGTAGTTTAATTGAGAACTCATTATTTCTTGTGAAATTGAAACGATAATAATCGTATAAGTTTTGTGGAAGGATTATTTATGAAAATTCAGTGTTACGGAGCCCTGAAGACGAATTTAATTAAATTCGAAACGTCTGCAAGAATACAATTGTTTTTTTTAAGAAAAAATTGATCCTGTTACTCTACCAACCTCTTTTCCAGATATATCACAAAGTTCTTAAACCCGCTTTTTCGACACTATTACGTTAGGAATTAGTTCTATTATATGCTCACCTGTTCTTCTGCTTTGAGCGAAATAAAATCCCACTTGTTGGCTAAATTTTTCTTCAAACTGTTGAAATGTTCTATTTCATAATCTTCCAGTGCGTGCCTCTGTTTATTTCTAAGTGTTCTTTTTTTAAGGAAAATGGCATATTCTACATTATCTGGTGGTCTGTTATTCCAAGGCCAATAATATGGTTTCTGAAAAAAATATCAATAACTACCTTGTATTTCCTCGTTTATTTTTTCATCTACCTGGAATCTGTACAGTGAGCTGTCGTCTTTAACTACCAGGTATTTCGGCTCATTTGTGGGAAAGAAGTATCCATACTGACATAGTTGGTGGGCTATATTGAGTGCCTCTGCAAAATTAGTCCATTTTAAAATTGAATATGAAATGTGAAGTGAAGAATGTAACTAACCTGACTCTTCGATTCCCAGGCGCTCTATTAACCATTCAATCAGGTCATATCCTGCAAAAAAAATCATGTACAACTTCATGAACTATAACTATCTGGGCTGAAATGTTGATGAAACACTTGAAATATAATAATGATAATAATAATAATCCTATCTTCGGCGGCAGGGCTATATTGCTCCTCCCCAGCCTGCTAACGAAGTGGTAGAAGTGGCAGTTCTACCACCCGTTGACACGACTGGAGAAGAGACTCGCATCATGCCAACAATGGAATCAATCAGAACACGCAGGGCGCTCCACAGAATTAGGCCCCTGAAGCCTAAAGAACTGCCTTGTTTGGATGCGGAGGTTCATAGTGTTCTAACAGAAGAGGCTGACATCTGGCAAATCAACACCGCCGTGTATAACGTCGTCCAATCGCTTTCCGAATCGGAAGGACGAAATCCCGGCCTTGCGGTTCAGAAGATTGAACGGCGTGTACACAAGATAGAGGCTAAGATTACGTCGGCGAGACAACACGCGTCTCGTATCCAACGTGTGATGGATTACAGGGCGGCCAACAGGCCCTTCACGTGCGCAGTGCGGCGAATAGCCACCAATCTACGACGTATCCATCACACTTTAAGTCAAGGTGTGCTGCTGATCACCAAACAGCACTGCCTTGATAGGATACGAATGCTAGTGGCTGTTAAGAAGTCACTCGTAAGGCGAGCGAGAAGGATCGCGGAAAACCTTAGGTTCCGCGAGAAACCTTCTCGCTTATTACAAGAGCCTCCACGTGTTGTGGAGGCTCAACTCAGACACTCCAGCCCTAACGCAGTTCGAAGCTTTCAATAGAGAGCTTCGAAAGCCCGAGCTAAATGAACTGCGCAACCCGATAACCCCGGATGACGTTCGAAGAGCCCTCATGGGTTCCAAGAACTTTGCTGCTCTAGGTCCAGATGCGCTGAACACTTATTGGTGGAAAAAACTACCAAGCACCCACCGCCATCTGGCCAGAGTTTTCACCCATGGCTGGACGGACAGCAGCTGATTCCGGATTGGTTTGTCGAAGGGCGCAGATTTTCGATTCCTAAGAATTACAGACCGATAAAGTGCTTGAATTCATGTTATGAGTTGTTTACAAGCATCTTATACACACGAATATTCACCGCAGTTGGCCGAGTGTTCGAACGGATATATGAGCAGAGAGGGTCGAAGAGAGGAGTCTCTGGATGTAAAGAGAACCTGCTCATCGATAGATGTGTAACGCAGGACTCGATACAATACAAGCGTAACCTCTCTATAGCCTGAATCGATTACCGTAAGGCATTTGATACAATTTCACATGAGCTCATCTTGCATTTGCTCAGATGCCTTGCGGTACCCGACAAAATAGTCGGTCACCCGTTTGTTTTATATGTATGATCTTGAACTGTATGCCTCTGGAGAGAAGGATCTCTATCAGTCCTCGAGGGTGGTGGAAGAGTACACGCATGCTATCGGTATGAAATTCGAGATAGACAAATGTGCAATGGTCCATCTCAAAAGGGGACGATGCGGGAACTACAGAAAGGATGTGCAGCTCGTAGGTGGAAGCATCCTACACCATCTGGATGCCGGAGAGACGTATACTTACCTCGTGGTGGAACAACGCCACTCACAAGAGGTAACAGCAGTGAAAAACTCTCTCTGCGGCAAGTATCAGCACAAACTTTGACAGATCTGGTCATCGGAACTGTCGGGGAAAAACAAAGTTGCTGCAACAAATATGCTTGCCGTTCCAGTCTTACTCTACTCGTTTGGAGTAGTGAAGTAGACTCGGGAGGAGCTGTATCAACTCGACGTAAAGACCCGAAAAATGATGCATCTCTGTAGGAGTTTGCATCCCAAATCGTCTGTTCCACGGTTGTACTTCCCCCAACAACAGGGAGGCCGAGAACTTTTGAGTTTGGAGTGTCTACATGACAGAATGGTACAGGATAGAGCCTGTAAAGTCGTCAGAAGTTCAAATCTCCTTCTCTACATGGTCCGTGACCATGAGAGAGCAGGAATTTGAGCATTCTTCTCTAGGGCAGATGCCCGAGTAGCTGATGAACTCGGTATAGTTTTCGACACTGCACGAGGTGACCACATCTCTGTCACCGAATTAGAACCCGTTCAGCAAAAAGCTCAGATGAAAGCCGCAGAGATCACCTTACTTCTGCGGAGACACAAGGATAATCCAATGCATGGGGTCTTCTTCAATAACATTGGAGACCTCAGTTTATCAAAGCGCCGGACGTTCGCTTTTCTCAGGTCGAGTGAGCTGAAGTCGAAAACTGAGGGCTTCATCGTGGCTTGCCAGGATGGTGTCTTCAACACCTCAATCCATCGACATAACGCGGCCATAAGAGTGCTATACTACCATCTACGGCACTCTTACGGTATTGACGAGACACCGGTGTTGCCCTACGCTCTGGGGATATTGAATCAATTGGGGGGAACGAGAAGTGACGAATTTGTTGGGACTCTTCGTTCCCCACCCCCAGGCTCATGCAAGCTAATAAGCCTGATGAAGTCCTTCTCTACCACCAGACCAAAACGATATTTGTCGTGGAGTTTTCAGCTCCTGTCGAGACGAATATCGTTAGAAAAGAGGGGGAAAACGGATAAAATATCGAGATTTTCTCTTCGAACTCCGCAGACTCTATCCAGATAACTCTGTCAAGATGATTGTTCTGATTATTGGAGTTCTTGGTGGAATGATGTCCTCTCTACTCATGAATCTTGAAATCATACCGGTTTGCTGCACTTAGGCTGAAATCTTAGCCTCACAGATGCAGGAGGCTGTCATTCTTGGCTCACTGCGCTTGCTCAGGGCACATGATTCTCGGGCCCAATGATCACCTACGGTGATCTACACCTACGGTGTGGGGTTGATAATGCTGGCGTTCCCTCCCTAATGTATTAGGGCTTCGGGGGAGAGGGCCTGACCAACGCACACTACGGTGGAAAAAAATAACATCGTTTCAATACATTCATACATGAAAGAAAAAGGGTTAGCCAAAGGTTGAAAATCGAATTCCGTCAGAGTATCATTCCTCGAACTAAGCTGAAGACTACAACAAACAACAGGTTTGTCGTCGCCCCATCTGCCTGTGAATGAGGTAACCAACTGCATATCCGAAATTTGCCCAATTCCTTGTATAAGGAAAGACATCTTTCAGGAATAACTTCTGTGAAAAATCCTGCACTGACACCTGTCGGATATAATCCAACGCCCTTCGTGGTATTAGCCAGGGGAGTAGTTGTTTTCTGATAGGTGTCAGTCTATTAAGCTACTGTGTAGGGTGTTGAGACTGGCCTGAACGAATTGTTCTTTTAGATGATTTGTTTTATTTTTTTATTTTCAATTTGTATGTTGAATATTGTTTTTTTCTATTTATCATTGTATTGAAGCTGCACTCATATGGCAATGTATTTTTAATAGCATATGTCGTTATTTTTCAAACTAGAAATTTTTATTTTTTTATTTTCAATCTTGAAATATATCTACATTTTGAGTTTTTTATAATTATTTTCAACTTCTATAATGTTAGTAATATGTTTTATGTGATATTGTATATTAGGGTTACCTATTTCAATAATTCTTCTTCTTCCTACAAAATCAATCGACTTGTGTACATTGGCAAAAGGTAACTGATTCAAGTCACTTAAATCTAATAGACTCATAAAAATGGACAAAACTTTCTCAAAAAAAAACTAATACATAACTGTATTGGTTGAGATTTGATGAAGAGAATTTTTTTTTTCATATTTGTTAAGAACTCTTTGAAAATGTTAATGTGAAATTGTATTTCTAATGATATTCTAGTATTTGAAGATGGAATGTTTTTGATGATGAAGACTGAGAAATAGTTACCCATGAAAACGGCAGGTATAAATGTAAGAAACATTTTTTGGCATCTGACACGAACGCCACCGAGCTGCATTTCTCTCACTAGCCTCTCCATCTGAAACAAGTGTGAATATGTTAGGAAAACATCAATCATCTATAATGAAGCATATTATATGACGTGATTCACATTTACATTCAAGTTACACAAATACATCCTAAACATTTATGAGCCATGTTTTACATACTTTTCAAAATCCTAAAAACTATTCATCTTGAATTATTCCAGAGTTATTTATAAATTGAATCGAATCAAGTATACTTTATTGTCAGCAGAAAAATACATCTTATAGACATTCTTATAATTATTGTTGCTGAATATTACTGGAGTTTTTTCCCAACACCAAATCATTATTTTTACACCTCGACACATGTTTCGATCACCAAGTGATCATCTTCAAGAGAAAGATAAAACTAGAAACTACTCAAAACTAAAGCTATTTATGTTATTCAGGTACATCATACAGGTAGGTAATCAGTAATACCACCCATACAAGTGTACCACCCTAAATTAATTTTACAATTGGCCTTTCTATTATTTTACAATATGTCCTTATGTATGTTCAAATTTTACAGCTATATAAAGAACAATTTTCAGCTATATAAAATTAGTTTCACAATATCGCCTATCTAAATATATTTATAATGTGTCTTTTTGTAGTAACCAGTAAACCCAACAATATTAATTCAACAAGCTATATAGTATGCTATTTGGTATTGGTCCGTTATCGTTATTCATAATATTATTATGTTTACTTATTTCCACACTCTCATAGGCATCTAGTTGCCTGTTGTTATTAACTTGTCTAACTAATCTTAAAGAACTGAAGTGAAAGTGAAGCTTTTCTTTATTTTTATAAATTATTTTTATATCATTTCGATTTATGTTTCCCCAATCGCACTTATTACCATAAAAATAAATGCAAAAAATGGGTCGATGAAACTATCATTCGTTCTAGTTCCAACTTAAAGGAACTTTTTAGGCTAAAAATGACATATCCTGATTTTGCAGTCATATACAATGATGCAAAACGTAAACATTCATCTCTAATAATTGAAAAAAGGAGAAGCTACTATCAAAATCGTATATTTAACTCGTCAAATACTATACGTACATCTTGGTCAATTATTTCGGAATTATCGAATAAATATAAGAAAACTGACCAAAATATAGTAATCAACAGTAATGGAGTATTGACTGAAGATGCATCTGAAATAGCTTCCCTCTTCAATCAATTCTTCATCAAAACTCCTATTGATTTATCCAACAATATTCCTAAAACCAGTATTCCTAAACTTAACAATGATTTTAATAAGGAGAGCATGTACCTGCATCCGTTTTCAGAAAGAGAACTTCTTCTACTTCTAAAAAGAAGAATAAAAAATGAAAATTCTGCCGGATCAGATGATATCCCAGGATTTCTTTTGAGGGAGGTACTCGAGGATATTATTGCTCTTCTAACTCATCTGGTGAATTTATCTTTTCTAACAGGTTCATTTCCGAATGCTATAAAAATTGGAAAGGTCATACCGATACATAAGAAAAAAGATTCTAAATTATTAGAAAATTACAGACCGATAACAATTCCATCTGTATTTTCAAAGTTATTTGAATATGCCTTTCTAGACCGTCTTTGGTGTTTCATTGAAAGGCACATGATTTTATCGAATAAACAACATGGGTTCCAAGACGGAAAATCAACGTCTACTGCTATTTTATCTTTCTTCAACCAAATAATAGAACATATTGCAGCTGATGAATGTCCAGCAGCTATCTTTTGTGATCTAAGCCGAGCGTTTGACTGTGTTAATCATGGAAAACTATTAGAAGTATTAGAATCATTTGGTTTGAGGGGACTCCCACTGAGATGGGTTGAATCATTTCTGACGGGCAGGAAACAATATGTATCTATACAAATAACCTCTGATAGTACGAAATATAAAAGAAATTCTGAATGTCGAAATGTCGATATGGGTGTCCCGCAAGGGTCCATACTGGGACCCGTGTTGTTTATTTTGTATATCAATCAGATTGACTGCATTTTGAAGAGTTGTCATCACTCTGCTTATGCAGATGATTTATCATTGATGTTGTCTGCATCTGACACTAACTTACTAAATGCTAAATGTAGAGATGTGATGGATAATATATCAAAGTTTTTTAATGAACGTTCTTTATTTTTTAATACGGAAAAAACAGAGGTAGTACGTTTCCACAATCGCCAGAAGGTGACAAAAAATCTAGAATTTATAGTAAATCAAACAATTTTGACAAACACTCAAGAATCTGTCAGATTTCTTGGGGTGTATTTGGATGAATTTCTGAGTTTTAAAATCCACTGTGAAAAACTAGTAAACAAATTGAATTCCTTGAATTTCCTTCTTTTGAATCTTAGAGATTTTCTCAATAAGGCACAGTTACTGGCATTTTACTACGCCCAAATTGATTCAAGGCTGAGGTATAATATATGTCTCTGGGGAAATTCCACCTCGGCATCGGATGTTTTCATTAGCCAAAAACGCATATTGCGTACTTTGGCACATATTTCATTTAGGGACTCGTGTAAAACTATTTTCAAAATGTGCGGAATATTACCTCTCCCATGCATTTACATTTTTGAAATGGCTGTTTATGTTTTTAAAAGTAGACCATATTTCGAATTGAATGAAGATGTTCATGGTTATGACACTCGTAGTAAACAATTAATGTCCATTCCATTTGCGAAAGTGAATATTGCATATTTTGCTCCCAATTACATGGGGCCACGAATCTTTAACACACTCCCAGATACCATAAAACAACATAAAAATGTGATACATTTCAAAAAAGACTTGAAACAATTTTTATTAGACAAATGTTTTTATTCACTTTCTGAATTTTTAACACAAAATTAAAATCATTGCATGTGCCTGTCTTATCTTGTATCTGTATTTTATATATATTTATATTTTTTAACAGAACCCTTAGATTTAGTCTGGACAATTCCCATACATGTAACTGTCGACGGGAAATAAAGATTTATTATTATTATTATTATTATTATTAAGTCTATGGAATGGTTTTGTTGCAAAATATGATGGGCGACTGTTGATTTTTCAGGTCTTCCATATTTTAAGTGTGCTATTAGTTCCTTATATCTCACTTTAATAGGTCTTTTTGTCTGTCCAAAATATTTTGCATCGCAATCCTTACATTCGATTTCGTAAATTCCAGACTTTTCCGAATTCTCAACTTTGTCTTTGGACTTCCCAAAAGGCTCTGCAGTATATGACTTGTTTTAAAAACCACCTTCATACCTAGTTCCTTGAAAATCTTTCCAAAGTTCTTCGTATATTGGTGGTATGAAACTGAGATGTATTCATCTTGGTTTTTGTCTTTTCTGAAAGTCGTTCATTCTCAACCTAAACTTCTTTTTCCTAATTATGTCATCTACAATACCCCTCGGGAAACCGTTAGTGGCTGCTATTACCTGTATTGTACGTTTTCCTTTTGTGAACCTATCATGTGTTAGAGGGAAAGTCAAAAGACGATGCACCAAAAAATTCAACTCATCACGTTTGTGCTGTCCACAGTGATGTGAACTGTCAGGAATATACCTGTACGTGCTTGTTTCTTTTCTAAATATATCGTATTCTAACCCTCCATCTTTGCTCCTCATTACCAAAACGTCAAGAA
Organism: Leptinotarsa decemlineata; assembly: GCF_025532065.1. Classification (NCBI taxonomy): domain Eukaryota; kingdom Metazoa; phylum Arthropoda; class Insecta; order Coleoptera; family Chrysomelidae; genus Leptinotarsa; species Leptinotarsa decemlineata. The sequence goes on from NW_027412534.1 coordinate 905,845, forward strand.
ATGGTAATTGTCCCTTATTTTCTAATTCATACGTGAATTTTATTGATGGACATCTATTATTTAAAAAGGAAACAAAGTCCCCGATATTCGATTTTTTGGTATCGAATACCGCGAAAATATCATCCATATACCTTAGCCAAATCCTAGGAGAATACTTTGACTTTTTTTAGTTTCAATTTCGAATCTGCTCATGAACAGGTCTGCCAGATAGGGGGACAAGGGATTTCCCATGGCCGTTCCTTCCTGTTGTTCATAAAAGCAACCTTCTACATGGAAACGATTTTGTTTCATACACAAATTGATAAGAGAAACGAATTCATCGATTTCGTTGTTATTGAAATTATTTTTCTCTAGTAATTCCCTAAGGTATTGCAAGGTCTGTGGAATTGGGACGCTAGGAAATAATGAACTAACATCAAAATAAACCAAAATCTCACCTTCTTGCAGAACCATGTTTTTTGTGTATGTTGTATGAACTCTAAAGAGTTTTTTATACTAAAACCTGGTTCCGCAATAGACAAGGTTTCGAATTCTTTAGTGAGCCACTTCGCTATTTGGTAGGTAGGAGCTCCAATAGCTGATACGATGAGGCGCATTGATTTTCCCGGTTTATGGATTTTTGGGAGGCAATATAGTTTCGACACCGTTGGGTTGGAAACTTGTAATTTCCGTATCAGTTGAGGGGTAAGTATGTTGTCGCATTTCTTTAGGACGTCTTTTACTTCTGCAATCATCTTTGATAACGGGTTCCTGGACAATTTCGCATACGGTCCGTTAGTAATTAGAGTATTGACCCTTTCGTAGTAGTCCGATTTATCCAGAATTACTACTTTGTTACCTTTGTCGGCTTTCAAGTAAAAAACGGTCTTGTCTTTCAATCGTTTGATAAGTTTTAAAACAAGTCATACACTGCAGAGCCTTTTGGGAAGTCCAAAAGACAAAGACGAGAATTCGGAAGAGTCTGGAATTTACGGAATCGAATGTAAGGACTGCGATGCAAAATACTATGGACAGACAAAAAGATCTATTGAAGTGAGATATAAGGAACACATAGCACACCTAAAATATGGAAGACTTGAAAAATCAGCAGTCGCCCATCATATTTTGCAACAAAACCATTCCATAGACTTCAGTTCTTCAAGATTAGTTAGACAAGTTAACAACAACAGGCAACTAGATGCCTATGAGAGTGTAGAAATAAGTAAACATAATAATATTATGAATAACGATAACGGATCTATACCAAATAGCATACTATATAGCTTGTTGAAATAATATTGTTGGGTTTACTGGTTACTACAAAAAGACACATTATAAATATATTTAGATAAGCAATATTGTGAAACTAATTTTATATAGCTGAAAATTGTTCTATATATAGCTGTAACATTTAAACATACATAAGGACATATTGTAAAATAATAGAAAGGCCAATTTTAAAATTAATTTAGGGTGGTACACTTGTATGGGTGGTGGTACTGATTACCTACCTGTATGATGTACCTGAATAACATAAGTAGCTTTAGTTTTGAGTGTGTCGAGGTGTAAAAATAACGATTTGGTGTTGGGAAAAAACTCCAGTAATATTCATTACTACACCAAAGGTTCCAAACAGTACATCATAAATTATTGTTGCTAATAATTTTTCTGGAGAGAATCCTTTGAAATCATGCAAATAAATCAAACAAACAATATAAATAAAAATGCTGACATAAAATACAGAGCTTATGTGTGCGGAGGGTAAATGAGTACGAATCTTATCATTTTAGACTGGCAGGTGACTGAATAGTTTGATACCATTGAAAATAATTGAATCCCTAACTGGGGAGTTTGTAGAAATAGAAAGTTTTATATTGCTATTGTGATTGCAGGTATCATACGAAGAAGTGTGGATTGCACAAGACAAAAATGTGTCTTTATTGAAAAGATTGTTTCCAAAATGTATAAAGAGGCTGCTGTTGGGATAAAATGAGCTTTGAAAAGAGGTTCGCACATGTAGGTTAGGTTAGGTCTGATGTGAGTGGGTCTATTCGACCCTCCACTGCAACCCGCAAAGGTTTATTGTGGCTCACCTATTCACACTCGGCCAAATAAACCCAGTTTCTTAACGGAGCCGATTAGTTTGTATGGTGAGGGGTCTTTCAGGTCAGATGGTGATAGTACGGCTCTGCCGTACAACGTCCAACGTGCTTTGGAGGATATTACAAGCAACCCTTCCCGACGTGGACCTTGCCAGGATGACAAGGTCATCTGCGTAAGCTTGCAGATCAACTTTTTTCCGTCAAGGGCTTCAAGCAGATCATCCATCATGAGCGACCACAGAAGGGGAAATAGTGCCCCACCTTGAGGGCAGTCCCTGGTGACCCTGAACCAGATGGTCTCGCCTTGAAGAGTCGTAGTTGCAGTTCTGTTTACCAGCATATCGTAGATCCAGCCAGTTATGGTCGATTCAATACCCTTCCTAGCCAGAGACAATCCTATAGATTTAGTTAGTGCATTGTCGAATGCTCCTTCAAAATCGCACATGTATCGGACAGTCCTTTGAAGAACGAAAATAATTTGAAATCAATGTATGTAGCAATCTCACCAGAAGGCAATCCTGTATCTAATATGGAAATATATAAGAGCAAAATAGGCTGTTTTTGAATGTGCATAGCCTAGTTCTCTAGAGATGACTCTTAGCGCGTAGAACCCTGAGGCAAGCTTCTTGCTCAAGTTCATTGTATGGTTCTTGACCTTCAAAAATATTATCTATATATATTCAGCTCAAGAAATTTCATCATCTACAGAGTCATAACCTAGTTCTGTTGAGATGACTCTCAACGCGTAGAAGCCTGAGGCAAGCTTCGTGCTTGAGTCTATTGTATGGTCTTTGAACTCCAATTAATCATCTATATTCAGCTCAAAAATTTACAAGTATGTATTCTATCTGAAACTTCGTTACCAAGATAGATCTCTGGTGAGGTGCAGCAAATAGTGAGAATGCAGGTTTTGATGATATTGAAGGATAACTTATTACAGTCACAACATTCTTCAATTTTTGATGTCTTCATAGAAGATCTCATGCAGAAAGGCATTATCCTTAATGTGCCATAATAAGGTGGTGTCATTAGCAAAGAAAGTGATCGTGGCTGTTATATCTATGAGAGCTCTCATGCATATATAGAAAAAATAAAATTGGGACAGGGATCGTGCCTTGGAGCACTCCACATTTGATGGACTGTTCAAGAAATAACTCAGTTACTTTTACTATTCCGTTGCGGCCTACTATACCATTGAAGCGTTATGCTTCTGAAGCCATACTTTTGTAATTTATTCAGGAGTATCTCGTGGGTGACACAGTTGAATGCCTTCGATAGGTCACAGAAAATTGCAGCAAGTGATTCTCTAGCAATAAATTGGGAATATACCGTTTTTAATAGAGATAGCATTGCGTCATTAATAGTCCAGAAGAAATAACAAAGCAATTTGTATTTGTGATATTTAAATTACTGCAAATATAGTCAATTATTGAAGACGGATATTGAGAGGTATGAGAGTCAAAGTCGGCATGCATAAATAAATTGAACGAGGTAAGGAGACTAGATACAAGGTGCTAATTGAGCGTGGGTCTTCAAAATTGATATCAATGTCACCTGCAAAATAACCAATGAATTATTTGATAGTTGGGTTAGTAATGATTCCAAATGTTTTAGGAAAAATTGCATATCTGATGAAGGAGCCATTAAAACGTAAATTATGTATACCACTTGACAGTCCTATGAATACAACTTTCTCTCCATTTGACCAACCTTCTAACTCTTTTGAAAGTAATCAATACAATCCCCTTGAAAAGTGGCCACTCTTTATATGAACATAAATTTTTTCATTAATATTATATTTATAGTTATACATTACATTTTAACAGAAAAATGTTTGCCGACAAGATGTATTTCTTATGAAATTAAACGTATACAGCGTGACTCACGGTCGATGGTAGGTTAGACGTTTCTGGAAAACGCAAAGCATGATTTTTCTGAAAATTCCACCTCTCACATTTCCTTACCTGTTCTATCGATCTAAAATATTTTCAGCATTGCGGCGTTGCCACTTCTATCAAAAAGTCCTAGCATCTTTATTTTTTTCAATGGAACACCCCATATATTAATACATTTTTGGAATCGTTCTGGTATTTTAATACTTTTTTGTTGATAATGTCCTATACCTATCTCTACCTGTTTTCGAGATAAAAAATAAATTGTGCTAAATATGGTCCAAAACATAGCCTTAATTGAAATTAAGAACATCAGTACTCTCAATTCATGAAAAATTGATATTTCGATGATAGTTTGATTCTATTCTTCAAGATGATATATCATGTCCCTATACCTAAATCGTCAAGTTTTCTCAATAAAGTCGCTTCTTCTAGAAACAATAATTTTTTTTAAATTTGGATTTAGGTAGCAGTGGAATTATCAAGCTTTTAGCAGTTCGGTTACTTTTAGTAATTCACAAAGAGTTATCGACGGTGTTTCGAATCATCTTCCAAAATGAATGCAAATATCGATTATTCAAACGAAGTTCTTATGAAATTATTTATTATACACATAAACAAAGTGATCAAATCATTGTCAGAACGTGTAAAAAATTCAACCAAATGTATCCTGAATAAGCACCAATGAACGAGAGGAAGTTTGTAAAGTTACAAAATAATTTCCTTAACTATGGCTCAAAGTTTTCAGGGAACAACTGTACCAAAAATCAGTCATTTCTAGGTGAAAAGTAAGATTTTTTGGGCTAAAACATGTGAAAGTACAGACAATAACAGAATAGGATGATTCAAAATAACAAAATTGTAAACAAAATATCACATTTTCACAATAAATGCTGAAAATGTTGTCCATTACATTCTAAACACTTTAAAATGTTTTTTTGTACGCGACTTGTGGTTGATTTTTCAATTTCCTGAGGATCCAGATCTTCAATACTCCGCACTATTCGCCGTCGCAATTCTTCTTTGGTAGGCACTGGAGTTCTGTATACCCTTTCTTTTGAAACACCCCATAAAAATAGTCAAGTGGCGTGAGATCGGATGATCTCGGTGGCCAATCCCACAGCCCTAAACGCCTAAACCAACGATCGTCGAAGAGTTCGTCAAGTTTCCTGGAAACTTCCTGGGTGGAATGAGCTGCCGCTCCGTCTAGTTGAAACCACGGATTCCTATATTCATCTAAAGGAAAATTTTCAAGAAAATCGGTTACAGTCGTCCTGTATCAGTAGTAACGTTATACAAAAAAATTTGTATGATACATTTGTTAAAAGTGATTTTATTTTGCTCGTGAGTTTGCTCCACTTGCTGACGCTCGTTTTGCAATAATCTCCACTCACAAAATAAAATGCCACTTTCAACACTTGTAGGTAAAACGTGGATAACTATTTTTCTACAAAAATGGCTTTATTAAGAAAACTTGACGATTTAGGTATAGGGACATGATATATCATCTTGAAGCATTTTTTACCATCTTTCAATTTACCGAGTAATATACAGGGGGTTGCATTTGAAAAAATGAACTTTTGACTACTTTTATGTACAATGGAAATAATAGTAATTTTAACAGGCCCTGTATGATATGGAGTTCTTGGTGTTATTTGAATATTTCGAGTTTGTCCAAACTATCGTCAAAATATCAACTTTTCATGAATTGAGAGTAGTGATGTACTTAATTTCAATTCAGGCTATGTTTTGGACCATATTTAGCACAATTTATTTTTTATCTCGAAAACAGATACAGATAGGTATAGGACATTATCAACAAAAAAGTATTAAAATACCAAAGCGATTCCAAAAATGTATTAATATACGTGGTGTTCTATTTAAAAAAATAAAGTTGGTAGGACTTTTTGATGGAAATGGCAACGCCGCAATGCTTTAGAAAATTTATAAGATAGTATGTGTCGGTTTTGAATGAATAATATCGTGTATCACTTTCACATACTTCATAACAACACCGTTTTGTTGTTCCTTTTCGTACAGATAACATAATCATAATTTTTTCTCATTATTTTGACGTACTACTTTTTTTTCACTTTTTTTACAATTAATAAACTTCAATTTATATTATAATTTTTAAAACATGAGCTGCGGGCTCTTTAACATGGTTGTTTACAAAAAACAGTACGATGAGATGAGATGAGAAGATGGCCGATACTGACGCATGCGCTCAAAAAAAATTGTGATGAAAAGGCCTATTGACGGGTAGAATTTATCACGAACTATGATTGTACTTTTCCTTTCGATCAACTAGACTATCAATAAATTCCAATTGCAACTTACTTTGTCGAAGGCACATGGCCTGTGGCATCGGTGATCCCGGTGGTCCGGCTCCATGTGTGGGCCGGGGTGAGGGCGGCAGAGGGGGGGCCGGGCAGCCGGACAGGGGCGCACGCCTCTAGCCGAGCTCCATGGGCGAGCTCTGCCCCCGCCCCATAACGCCCACACTCACCCCCACATACAACCAACAACTGAAACAAATAAATTAAAATCAGATTCATGATCATAGATAAGATTCAAAATGTAATATGAATTGTCAAGATCTGAATTTTTTGTCAACTCGCTAGTGGGTAGGTTACTTGTTACTTCTCTACGAATTTACATGTTACAATCAATAATTATCTTCACGATCTCTTTATTATTCATGAACAGAGGACAACCATTACCGTTTCGTCAACTCCAGCAACTCTGAATGAATGTATGTTTGTGGCTCTTTCACGCCTAAACGACTGAACGGATTTAGATGAAACTTCAAATAGATACAGCTATACATCAGAATAACATATCGAGTGGTCCAACGAAAAGTATGCACCTTGCTTTTCTCCTTTTTTTGTAACTTAACGCAAAAATGCTCGGACAGGTCAATTTTGCTTTTCAGGGGGACACATTTTAGATGTATTTTTCTACCTGTGCCTTCAACAAGTGAGTGAGTGAGTGAGTAACAACCCTAAAATTTTAAATAGAAAGTGGGGTCGAGTGATATATCATTTGGAAGGGCACAAAATTCTCTTTCCAATGATACCTAATTTGTTGTATTTACTTGAATAGTTATAAAAAAAGCAAGAACATTCACTCGATATTTTTGGTGTTGATAGAAATCCGAAAAAAAACGGCATTTTTATCACTCCTACATTCCTCAATTCCTCTCGTGCGTTTTTTGATTCAAATAACAACAGCAGATAAGTGTACAAAAAAAATTTAGGCAAACGTTCATTGATTCAGTTCGGTTGCTTTTGAAATTATTTCAACTTTACTGTAAAAATCGTTTATTCCATTCCTGAACGAGTTGAAATTGTTAAACTTTATTATCAACATAATAGTTGTGCTAGACTTACTGCTCGCCTCTTTAATAACAGTCATCCCGGGAAAAATGTGAATGATTCGTACGTTGTCAAGTTAGTCCAAAAGTTTGTAGATACCGGATCTGTCTGTAATGTGAAACACCAGCCACGGAAACCGATCAGAAATGAAGCAGTAGAAGTCGCTGTTTTGGGACATGTTGAATTGGATCATACTCAAAGTACCCGTCAGCATGCTGCAGCCTCAGGTGTCTCCCGATCGTCCACAATACGGATATTAAAAGCCTATAAATTTAATCCGTACAAAATTAAATTAGTACAGGAACTCAATGAAGATGATCCTGATCGAAGGCTGCAATTTTGTGAACAACTGAGCCAGCTACTAATTGATGATCCGCACCTATCATTCAACACGTGCTTTTCCGATGAGAGTACATTTCTTTGAATGGAGCTGTGAATAGGCATAATTGCCGTTACTGGTTCGAGAGGTCCATACCCAGTACCCTCAAAAAATCAATATCTGGTGTGGCATATTAGGTAGTCCTAATATGCCACTTTTCATTCCTGGGAATTCAACTGGTGAGGTCTACCTGAACATGCTTGTAGATACAATTGATCCTCTCATAACAGAAATAATTGAAAATGACCAAAATCATAATGATGATCGGCTTCATTTCCAGCAAGATGGAGCACCTCCTCACTATGTTGCTACGATAAGAGAGTTTTTAGATGACCGGTTTCCTGGACGGTGGATTGGAAGGAGAGGCCCCATCGAATGGCCTGCCAGGTCAACTGATTTATCGCCTTTAGACTTTTTCCTTTGGGGACACTTGAAAAATAAATGTTTTTCTACGCAGCCCGAGTCCATAGAAGATCTTCGCCAACGAATTACAGCAGAGTGCAGAAGTATAACACCTGATATGCTACAGAATGTTAGGAATAGATTTGAACAAACTCTGTATTATTGTATGGAAGCAAATGGTCACATTTTCAGCACTTGCTGAAGTAGGATTCTACTAAGTCAATGACACATTCCAAACTACTGGGTTGTAGTTGTTTTTCTTCATAATACCTACATGTTTGAGCGAAATACAACAAATTATATATCATAGGAAAGATAATTTTGTGCCCTTTCAAATGATGTATCACTCGACCCCACTTTCCATTTCAAATTTTAGGGTTGTTACTCACCCTCGCTAGGGAGTTGAAGACACAGGTAGAAAAATACATCTAAAGTGTGTCCCCCTCAAAAGCAAAATTGACCTGTCCGAGCATTTTTGCGTTAAGTTACAAAAAAAGGAGAAAAGCAAGGTGCATACTTTTCTTTGGACCACTCTGTATAGGCTACACTCACAAAGGTTTTATGTAATTTTGGTAATAATAAAACGACAAGTAATAAGAAAGTCGGAAAAATTTTTGCTCCCTGAACCCGGGGCTGCACTGCAGGACGCAGGATGCAGGATGGTCGCTTGGAGGGTGGATGGTAAAGGTGGATGGTGGAGGGGCGATGCATCTTGGACGCAGTGAAATGGAGCCATTATCCAACTGACAGCGGAAAAGGAACCATCATGCCTCTCTCTAAAGTTTAGAAAAAATTTGTACCAAGTTCATATTCGAGAATTATAGTGGCGAATAGTGTTATAAAAACACCGTTGGTGCATACTTACAATTTGAGGCGTCAACAGGACGGAGAATTCGTGAGAGTCCACAAAAAAATTACAACATCCTGACAAATTTTATTTGTATTTAAGGATGTCAGTTGAGGCATTCGATCTATTTTTGAAGTTGACTGAATGCAAATTGCAAAAAACTTCAGAGAAGCTATATCAGCAGTGTCGTCAAAATTTTTGAATTTTTCCTTATTGGTCTGCTGGGTCCCAAATTGCCCTTCTTTTGTATACAGAACTTATTACGCTTTCCTCCTTAGCTAGGCTACCCGGCTGTAATATCAAACAAGACTGATTAGGTTGGATAGACGCCTACCTTCGGATGGTTTCTGGTGGTTAGATGGTAGTGGGGGCCACTGCGGCGAGCGTCGTTCTGTTACTCACGTTTATAAATATCAGAATGCTCGCCAGGCAAGCTATCTACCATCCACCATCCTACCAAACTTCCTGCAGTGCGGCCCTAGCCTGAGAGCTGTTTTGGCGTGCGCTGCCTATACCGTTGGATTTACATGACGATAATGTACCGTGAGATTTTTTACCTTAAATAGTTCTGAATGAAAGTCCACGATAGCATACCCAACCAGCAAAGTTATTTTATAATTCCATGGTGGTGCAACAGTTTTATTTTATTAGTATTTTATAATTACCTCCAAAATGCTAATTGATTATATTAGATGATCGGTGAACACAATACAGTTGTAGGCAATAAAAGTGTTTTATAAGTTTGTCATAGAAACATTTATGAAATAAAATTAAAAAACCATTATAAAATAGTCAGGAAATTATCACAGAAATGTTTTTGCAACTAACTTATGAAACTTATTTTCCTATAAAAGTAAATTGTTATGTACCAGTTTCATAACACCTTTCTGCGAGATTTTTATGATAGTTATGAAACGATTTCAAGCTTATTTTATAACTTGTAGCTTCCTTGTAGCTTCAATGAAATTATTTTATTGGAATGCTTTCAGATACTATTTTATTTTCATTACCATATTGTCACTTCAATGATAATTTCCCAACTATTTTATAGTATGGTATATTAACTACAATTCAAAAAAACTAATATAACTGTTATAAAATGAAATTGCTTTTGCTAATATATATTTGCTGCCACCAAGAATAAAATGCAGCATTTGAGAACAACCAGCTGACATCGATTCCACATCACAGGATTTAATCTCCAGCGATTCAAATCCAACGTGAATCGCTACTTTTGCACAGGCACCGCTCTTAGAGCGCTTCAAGGATTTTCCTGCAGTGCTTGTATTTTGTCTCCAAAAGTTCCGGCTCTTTACTTATACCATTGTCTAATATGGGTGAAGAAAAATGAAAATAGCATCGTAACGACTTCGCAATGGTACAGTTATCCAACAAGAAAAGGTGAATTATTGAGGCTCAAACAACATAAAACTTAGTTTATCTGTAAAAAATATTCATATGCTGGATCAAAGTTTTTCAGTTATCTACCTTTTTGTGTCAAAACTCAGATAAGCCTCAACAAATTCAAGAAAGATCTGAAATCATTTTTAGTTCAAAACTGTTTTTATTCAATGTCAGAATGTTCAGAAAAAAAGTGGTACACGTCATATTTCCGAATCTATTGAGTTATGTGTACCTACGAGTATATATATATGTGTACTGCGGTAGCAGACATTTGGGAACCTAATCTGGAATGTCATTAAAAAACTAATCCACATGTTTCTAGAAATGATATGAAATCAAGAAAAGTTAATGCAGTCCAGCTACTGGAAAATGATTTCATGAAATCATTCCTATATTGATTTCAATTTTCAAGAGCCACCGGTAGACAGCTGTTTCAGTCTATTGGAAATCGTTAGTACCGGGCAAGCAGTTCTCGATTGAAGACAAATTGTGAATAAACAAAAAAAAACACTTGATGAAAATAACTGCGTTAATGCAGTGTTGGTGGTTTGACCAATCAACCGGGCAACTGCGGTAGCAGAAATGGCCTTGATGGCGAAAACAAAAAAAACTTACGGTCGCGTTTTCACGATATTCCATATAATGATATTTTTTTAAATGGAACACCCTCTCCGATTCGTAATAACATTCTCAACAATAAATATATATATATATATATATATATATATATATATATATATATATATATATATATATATATATATATATATATATATATATATATATATATATATATATATATATATATATATATGATAAAATGAATTAACAGGGTCTCTCAGTCAAAAAATTAAAAATCAAACTCTGCTTCACTTTGCCAAGCTTTCGCTTCTAATGGGAAGCTTCTTCAGGGCAGTAAAAATGAGTGAAAAACAATAAATTTAAGATATAAATTGACGTAAAAGTTAACATGTATACGATTATATACCGCACATTTGTGGTTCCAGTTAGAAGACCTAGAATTCCCAGGCTACATCTAACACGACCACGTAGGCAGCTATAGCTACCTGCGTGGTCGTGTTAGATGTAGCCTGGGAATTCTAGGTCTTCTAACTGGAACCACAAATGTGCGGTTGGCTCCTGTTGTTGACTCCGTGCGTTTGTGTTGTTTCCTGCTTTCGGCAAACAAGTGTTGCCCATCTTTACACTTGACTGCACCGCGCTGATGAGGCCAATAGCCAGAAACACGTGTCCGCGGTTTGCCCCTCTATTTGGAGTGTTGTATCCACGAATTTTTTCATTTTTGATTTATATATATATATATATATATATATATATATATATATATATATATATATATATACATCCCGATATCAATATGGCATCCATACATTGAATGCGCTGATAGGGCGTCCATCATAATTTGAAGAATTTACCGAATATATTTCATGGTAAGTACTAGAAAACTGATTTCTGTAGGCTGGCATGACATTTTTACCACCATAAAAAAATTGAGTTCACTATTGATTCGATAGTAGAGCGTCCGTCCGTCAAACATTCATAAGAACTCCTCAGTATACACCATCATCAGACATCTGATTGATAATAGGGAGTCCAATAAGTATATTTTCATACATGAAATAGATTATTGGGAATCCTTACAACGTTGCCAATATTTACCGCATTAAATGTAGGCAGCAAGTGGGTTTTAATTTCTTCACATCTGTTTTTCAACAAGCGTTGTGCCAACGACAAATTGCGTATGGATTTCAGGTAGCCGGTATGTATTTCATTTTTACATAGGTACCAAGTGATATTGACTGATCATGAAAAGTTTATTCCATAACGAAATTTTCAATATCATTCGATAATTTTTGTCTTGGTTGGCATATTTCCATTTTAACACTGTATGATATTTAAGCGAGCCGAATATAATGATAGGAGAAGTGAAACCGACACATGCATGGTGTGATTATTGAAAGTTCAACTTTAATTACAAAAAGTTCATTGTATATTTCCATTAGAAAACAGCAAGAATTCAAAGTATTCAAACTAGTTGAAGACGCCAAAATGACAGACGATAGGATAAATAATATGAATTACCAAAGAATGTAAATATTCACGGCCGTAGATGACAGTGTAAAATATGTTTTCAGCGTTTGCGTGGTTTGCAGGTTTTTATGCCTGACGTTTCGTCTACTACTGCGGTATACATTATCAGAGGCGATGTGGTAACGGTTGCAAAGCCCGAGTTCGTGGTCGAGTTGTTGTTCCCGTTAACTGAGTTATTGAGCATTGAAAAATTTGGTTGTTGAAAATTGGACGTGCCTGAGTGTTTTGTTGAGCACAGTCATATTTACTCAGTGTCATATTTATTCCATTTGGCTGATACACACTACACAGGATAGCCATCTAGAAGGCATCAAGACCTGTCAAGATTCATTTCCGTGTATGGTATACGATTTTTCGAGTCATGCATTTTTCAATATTTCTTTAAGGACTGACCTAAATATTTTTTAATTTTTTCTAGAGTTTTTCGTTTTTAATACGCTTTTATTAGGTCGACCTGTATGTATGTATGTAACTATGTAGTCAAATCTAAGAAAACTAATTTAACCATCTTTTAAAGATCGTAGCGTTATGAAAATTGGCAGTTTTATGTGATTTTGATGACAATATGGTAGGTACTCTGGAGCTGATCTGATGATGGAGCCGGAAGATAGGCACTAGGATTCCATGATGAAATATCGTATCATAGTCGTGTTTGGTCTTGTAATGAACGTGAATCTCTTTTTATCAATGTGCTCCACAAGATCACATTATAAAAGTTCAAAAACATTATATTTTGTTCATTATGATTTTTTTTAGTAACATAACATATTGTTTTAATTTTTCTATATATTTATCATTATATCCTGTTTCTGTATCAAATAAAGACATTCGGTAAGTTGAACAAACTGTTTTAGCGCAATTTGTTTATAAATTGTGTATGACCGTATGGGAATTCAAAAAATTTTTATCTTCATAATATGATATTCAGAAAAAAATACGATTTTTAATTGTTTATGAACTTTTTTTATATATCTCGAATGTTCAAATGATTATTCGGAGAATGTTTTCTATTTTGAAAATCATAATTGACATTTCTCTACAAATTGACAGAAACATTTTCCATAATTAATTTTATCATTTATTACCAAAACAATTTATTATTAACGCATTCTTAACCGTCAGAGTTAGTATCTGAGTTTGATACGTAGAATGCCTGAATCAGTTTTCGATATAATGGATGGTTAGTATTTTGTTGATCAACAATCATGCCGTACTCGAAGTTGAAATTGTCATCATCCCAACAACATCGGATGCACTCATCACTGTTTTTCTACTGCTTTAAGTTTTACTGCAGTTAGATACTTACTATGCAACTACAATGAACTAGTTTCAGTAATTCTAAACCTGCCAATGATTCTGGTGTTTTCATGGACAAAAAGAGAGTCTCAATTTTTTCTCATCCCCAATCTGTAGCTGTTGTAAGATTGTTCAGCTATGTTCGAACTTGACTAGTCTGATCAAGAAGTGCTTTTTTCTTCTTCAGCAGTCTCCGAAAATTATGGTTGAGGTGTCATTCGATTCGGAATAGCGTCTAGAAAGTTTTGGGAACGGACAACTTTCGGAAATGAAAATAGCAAAAGTTATAAACAATTTAGTGAAAAATAAAAAACGGGTTTAGTTATTTCAAAACTAATTGAGATTTTCAAATTCGAAAATAGGAAGAAATTTTCTATAATAAAGTCTTAACTCCCGGAACTGTATGACCAATATTTATAATTTTCCCGAAGCCCTGAAAATGAGATCGTAATCGGATGTTTGGCCCCCGTGAACCGTGCCTGTTTGGGCCGTTTTTACAAAAAAAAAATTTGGCATATAAAATTTATAAATCAAGGAATGAAAGAATTCAGGCAGATACTCAAATGCTAAATTAACAATAATCTGTCGGTGAAAATGTTTATTGCAATTATTCGATTTATTACGCTATTGTTAATATTTTTATTTTCACCACTAGTTGACAATTTTTTTTTAAATGTTTTTAAATGTTTTCAATTATTTGGAACACAAAAAAATTAAAATTTTTAAAATTTTTCATTGTCTTATAAATAAACAATTTGTAATAAACAAATGAATTTTTTCATTTCATTTTTGTTCTTGTTGCAATTAATGAATGAAAAACAACCCTGTATTTTTTTTTAATTTTTTTAATTTTTTATCGAATTTTATAAATTTTGGCGCTCTATAATCAATCTATTTTTTCATCATTTAAATTATTATATTCATTAAACTAATGGAGATACAATGAAAAATCGCTAGACTCATTTTTTCTCCATTAATAAAAGAATATATTCAGCTGAAGTTTGATTTTTTTTATAAAATTATTCATTCGAATTATTCTAATTTTTTACAAATTTTTTTTTTTGAAATATTGACAATTAGTGGTAAAAAAATTGTAAATTAACAAATGCGGTTTTTTGCATTGCACACAATTTTTCAAGAAACGCTATTTTTTTTTAATCATAATTTTTATTAAAGATTAGGATCCAAAATAAATTCAAATATGTTATAAACGCATTTGTTTATAACAAATTTTTAAACAATAGGTGATGAAAAAAATATTTTTATGTAGCTTCTGATTTGAAAAAAAAATATACTAATAATAATAATCAAAAAAAAATTGTTCTTCGATTATTTAATAAACTTTTTAATTCAAAAATGCAGTAAATGGTTAATAAATAACTGAAAAATAATAATTTTTCAATATTTTGGAAGTAAATCAATTCCTAACCGTTATAATCATAACTCTATGGAAGGAAAAAAATTCCACACTTTTAGTTTGAAAAATATCACACTTGCAATAATGATAATCGAGTGATAAAAAATTGTTAATTAACAATAGCATAATAAATCTAATAATTGCATTAAAAATTTTTCACCGACAGATTACTGTTAATTTATCTTTTGAGTATATGACTGAATTTTTTCATTCCTCAATTTATATATTTTATATGCTATAAATTTTTTTTTGTAAAATTAACCTAAACACGCACGGCCTACACGCGGCTAAACACCCGATTTAGAGCTCTATTTCAGAGCTCCGGGAAAATTATAAATATTGGTCCTACAGTTCCGGTAGTCAGGACTTTTCGATAGGAAATTTCTTCCTCTTTTCGAATTTTTTTTTTTCGATTTTGAAAATTCCAATTAGTTTTTGAGATATTTCCAAAAAACTGGACCCATTTTTTATTTTTCACTAAATTGTTTATAACTTTCGCAATTTTCATTTCCGAAAGTCATTCCGAAACATTGGCAAATGTTTCTCTGAAAATAGCTCAGCATTCTTGGATTATTCTTTCCTTCAGTGGCTTTATTGAATCAGATTGCGTCGTCTTTAAAACAACCTATTTTAAGTAAGTGGCCCAGAGGAAAATTCTAGAGGAGATAGGTCCAGGGATGTGAGAGGCCATTCAGTAGAATCTCTTCTTCCAATACATTGATCAGCATAATTATTATCTAACCATTGAATAACTGGAACTACAAAATAATAAGGTTCCCCATTCTGTTGAAAATGTAATACATTTTCTTTCAAAGATAAATTGCCGTGTATGTCTCTGTGATTCTCTAATTCATGAACTATCCGAGGTTCGATAGATCTTTCTAGCATGTGATCATACATTTCGCCATTTACATTTTCTTCTATATACAGTGTGTAACAACGAAAACCTAACAGAGCCGTTTTTGAATATAAAAAGTAAGATTTTCAAAAAAGCTCGGACACGTCGATTTCTAATTGAAGGGGGACACCTTTCAGACTAATCAGATTTTTTGTAGTACGCACCCCCTCAGAGAGGTGCGTCCGACGACCTTTATTTAGATGGGGAAAGTAGGTCGAGTGGCACCTTGTTTTAAAGGTCTTTCGAATACCTTCACAACTCTGTTAAAAGAAAATTTTTGTAACGATTAGTTTTCGAGATAATTTGAAGTTAAAATTGCCATGTTGATAATACATTAGACAGACCACTCGGTAACTTGTATGCCTAAATAAAAAAAAATTTAAGCAGTTCTTCTTATCAATTTTTTGTTAAATAACAACGTTCGATTGTTTTGTTGAAACGGGTCGTGTATTGTTATTTGTTTAAACATTTCTTTCACTACTGCCGAAAGGGTTTCAGTTATTGCTTCATTTTTTGGCAACGACCAAAATGCTAATAAAACATCAATTTTATTTAACGAGCAAAAACCTGGTAAACACCTAAGCAGAAATCACGTTCTGGATTTGGTCACAAAATTCAGGGAGACAGGTTCGGTTTTAAATGAAAAAAGTGATGTTCAGAGAAGGGTAGTGAATGACGATAATGCGATTGTAGTGTTTGGTCAAGTCATCGCCAATCCCAGGTTAAGTACCAGAGGTTTATCCGCAATGGCAGGAATAAGCCATATGATCGCATGGAGAATCCTTAAAAACCACAAATACCATCCTTACAAAATTAAACTTGTTCGTGAACTCAATGAGGATGATTTTGACCGAAGACAGGAGTTTTGTGAGGGCATGAGTGAAATATTAATGCAAAATCCCGAACTGCTTTATAACATCTGTTATTCGGACGAAAGCTCATTTTATTCAAATGGTTGCGTGAACCGTTACAATTGCCGTTATTGGTCGGATGAAAACCCAAGACAATACGCAGAAATACATACCCAACATCCCCAAAAGTTGAATATCTGGGCCGGAATATTAGGCAATCATATTATAGGTTCATTTTTCATTGATGGAAATTCAGCCGGTGATTCTTATTAACAACTTCTTGAAGAGGCAATTCAACCTTCATAAGTAGGTGCCACTCAATTTACCTAAAATGTAATGGTGGTAACCAACCCCATCCCCCGGAGAAATCTCCTCGTAATAAACAAATAATTCGACATCAAATGGACACGTATTAGCAGGTTGTCATAAAAAGCAAAAATTTATTTTTTTTATGAGAGTTCTGAACGTAACTTGCACCTTAAAAACAATTTGATTTATTTTAAAAAGAGTTAAACTCAATGCAAATACCTTCAAAACTTCAAATTATCTCGAAAACTAATCGTCACAAAAATTTTCTGTTGACAGAGTAGTAAAGGTATTCGAAAGACCTCTAAAACAAGGTGCCACTCTCCTTCCCTATCTATCCCTATCTATTATCGAGACGAATAAAAAAAAAGAAGAGGCGTAAAATATTCAAGTCTTAATATTAATGCTACGATGGTAAAAATCATGTTTTTGAAAATTTACTAAATTAATAATAGAAAATAAAATTTATTCTGAATGAATTCTTTTATTTGATGAACCAAAACTTACTGCATCGAATGTAGCTTTGAAGAGTACCATTGAAGAGCATATCTTAAGAGCTTTCAGATAATGTATCACAAGTAGGTGGTTGCCTTTCAAAAATATGAAGTTGTGGTGGCTGGGGGCAAGGGTGTGAGAGAAAAAACAAGTTAGTCATCACATCATTTGTTTCTCCCTTTGTATTATGAAAGTTGTTTTCAGCGATTTCTTATATTTTATTTGGTTGCTCAGAGATAGACCTTGTAAGTTTTCAAATTGTCACCCTGTGTATGAAACCGGCGCCGACCTACAAACATACCAAATCAACGATATTTCTAACAAATCATTGAGACTTCCCTCTCGCAAAAACTATTGCATTGTTGTCAGTTATATGGACGCCTCATAATCGCTCACATGTATGAAAAATATACGGCACAAGTATACGCGTACCTCCCGAGCGCCACCAAAATAAAAAAGACTCAACTAGAATATACGCCAATACATATAATTTTGACAATGAAATTGATAAATAGGCGCCCATCTGAAATTTTGTCAGATGGAAGATAGGGAACCTCTGAACTGCCTGGCATGGTGAAACAATTCGGCGTCCATATATGGACGCCTCATTGAAACCGGACGCCCGATTGATAGAAAATTGTAAATGTACGGAAGCTCTATTGATAGTTGGATATATATATATATATATATATATATATATATATATATATATATATATATATATATATATTAGGGTGTCCCATATAAACTCATCGAACGAATATCTGAAAAATGAGATAGAATATCCATATTTCGTGAAGGCAGATGACTTTGATGTCAAAGGGTCCTCTTACTTGCGAAGATATCCAGCAATAGCCTTCAACCATTAGGGCGTCGCGACACTGACGCCAATTTTTTTGAATAGTAACCTAGATTTTCTGATTCGTTTTTGGATTCTGCATTAAATTCTGAATTCAGCCATATAGCACTCTTGTAGTTTTCCTTGAATACTTGAATAATGACGAAAAAAGGCAATTTTTTTGTATATTATAAAGGCGGCCATGAATAAGTCAAAATGAATGCAATAATATGAGTTTAATAAAATGAATCCATCAGTTATGATTCCATTGTCTGTTCAATTTTATCTAGTTGGGTATTTCTGTACAAATTGAAATAAATGTTTCAAATTACCAAAAAATATGTTACTTTGACCATAACACGACCAACATGATGGTAAGGAAATCAAGTAGTGGTAACAAGAATCATTTTAGTAAGTGTTCGAACTAGAATACACAATTTGCATCTTTATAGTAATTCCCGATTCGTGACAGCTAAAAGCGTCTCTCGCGTTATGTAAGCACAAACATTTGTGATACTATTTTTTCCATTCTGTACATTTTGTGGACATCGCATATAAACTAAGTCTTTGATATATCCCACAAGAAGAAATCTAGTGGAGTAATATCTGGACTTCGAGCTGGCCAATCAATTTCTCATTAAAAGTATCATCCAAATATTGGGTAACTATTCTATCATTATGTGGAGATGCCCCATCTTGTTGAAACCACATATTCAGTCTAGTTTGTATTGGTACATTCTCCAAGAGATTCGGCAACACATGTTGTAGAAAAACCAAGTACCTCTCCCCATTGAGAATTCCTTCGAAAAAATGAGGTCCTATCAAATAACCGTCAATGATTCCGCACAAGGCGTTTGGAAATATTTTTTTCTGTATATAAAATTTTGATATTGGAGTAATTTGGTTTATGTCCTATTTCTATAGGGAGTTGTGCTAATGCACATGATTTCTTATTAAGCTTTATATCAACTTTATGTGAAGTTACTCTATCATTAAGAATTCTAGATGTTATTCCAATACAATTCGAGTTACAATTGTTACAAGGAATGTTATAAATCACATTTGACTTTTTTGTAGTATCCGTTTTATCTTTCAATTTAGTATTAAAATTCTTTATAGTTTCAATATTTTTTTGGCATATTTTGATATTTTGTTCATTATGAAAAAGTTTTATGATATTTGAAGATAAATTTCCAAGGTTAGGTATAGATTTATAAGAAATATTGATAGGTGAACTATCATTACATACATTTCTGTTAATTACATCGGAATTTGTGTTACTGCCAGTATTGAAAATTATTTTATCAAGAAGTTTTCTGGGATAAGAATTTTCGATTAATATGTCTCTAAGAAGTCTGAGATTTTTTGCTTGAGGGAAGGGTGTACTAATTTTTCTATTATTTTTTTCAAACAGAGTATTAAATTAATTTTAGCAGATTTTTTATGAAAGGAATAGTAATTGATATATCTTCTTCAATTAATAGGTTTGACATATATATATATATATATATATATATATATATATATATATATATATATATATATATATATATATATATATATATATATATGATATAATAGATATAATAGACGGTTTAAAAACAAGCATCGCCAATACGAACGAAAGACAAAAGTATATATCTTACTATCGATTTTTTGCAGAATTGTTTGTAGCTGAAACAGCATCAAAAACATCTGGGAATTATATTCCGTTGTTCATGAAAATGTATCAGAAGTAAAAATTTTGTTTAAAAGCTCAAGTATAAAATAAGTATAACGAAACACTACTCTTAAAAGATTTTCATGAAGAACGGAATATATAATTTCCAGATGTCTTCGATGCCCTTTTTGAAATTATATTAGATACTTAGTCTTCCTGTCAACTACAAGCAATTTTTCAAAAAGTCGATAGTGGGATACATAATTCCGTCTTTCGTTCGTATTGGCGATTCTCGTTTTCCAACAGTCATATAATATCATCCTTCGTTGAATTTCCATGAAACTATTGTCAAACTGAGTACAAAAAAATGATTCGGAACATTTTCCATTGTCCCATTTTGCGATAATGTAGTACGACATTGAAAAATGTGTCATTTCAATAAAGCAAACAGAACATCAGATGAAATAATCAGTTGTTGATGTCGTTAATGATCTAAGTATTTGTCGATGAGATAATATAGAATGTTCGAAAGTCAATTAACAGATAAGAGAGGTATTTCACACAAGGGCCTTCACTTTCCACCAAGAACGCAAGTAGCCATTTGTGCCCGGAAAGTCTGTTCAAAAACATCCAGTTAGCCATAGACAAAGGCCCAAAGGCATTTCTGAGTTAACCTTGGATTGATCATTTGTTCCTATCACGACGCATGACTTTGGGAAATTTTCGGGAGCTCTTTGCAAAGATTTAGGTAGGTACTTACCACCTAAACGCGCGTGTGAAATCATCCGAGGCCACTATTTATTACACCATACACCGTGAAAGTGGTATTGCACCACCAGAATTGTTAATGACCGAATCTAAGAGGGAAAATAGCGGAATCTCGTTTCCCGCATGCAGAGCGTATGCGGTCTGTCAGAACGCGAGACGACTTTTCACTTCGATTTCTGGTCTGTTAATGGCGGTCGAACTGAGGACTATGCTGCGCACGCAACAATTTCCCAGGACTACGTGAAATTATTGATCCTGAAATGGCAATCTGAAACACACGTATTGTAATGAAAATTGCAGTGGAAATGTCTCAGGGAACACGTGGAATTCAATAGGAAAGATCGATTTCAGAAACTATTATCCAACACAAAGACAGCAAATTATTCATTGACTCGGTTTAGCTGAACCCTACAGCCACGAAAGCTAATACTCTCGAAATCACTGATTTTTTTATTTCACATCAATGACCTTCCTATACACGTTAGATGTCACATCAATAGCTGAAGGAGTTTGAACACCAGAGGAACCTCAAATGGAACTGAATAGTTTGAAGGTAGTTGACAATGTTTCGTGGTGTATTTCATCAGTTCGGACTTCCATTTTCTAATATAATATAAATTGATTTGAAATCCCTGACAAAAAAAAAATTAAAAAGATTCACTGAAAATAACAATTTTATTAAACAGAAAACTGAAATTACAAAAAAATAACATACAAGCAACAACCAAAAAAAAAATTAAAATATTAATAAAAGCTGAAAATTATAAAATTGAAAAATATTATCAACAAAAAACAACAATCGTCTTCGAGTTATAACTAGACTCATTCCTCCGAGATCTGACTATTTATAGGTATTCGTCATTCTTCCCTCTCACCACTTCGTTGGTTTTAGCGGGAGATGACCGTTTGGCGAGAGTTGGTAGTTTTCCCTTGATTAGAGGTTTCCATATGTTACGTATCTCTACGCTAGCTCGACTAAATGCGTTGTTGGACAACATATACGCGGCTTCTTCGAATTTTCACCTAAACCACTGTTCCTCTTTGTGGATGATTTCAGCTTGATCCCACTTGATGTTATGTTGATGAGTCGAAATATGCTCTGCTATTCCGGATTAGCTGGTTTCTCCTCGCTGTGTGTGTTTCTTGTACTCAGCAATGCAAACTTTCAATGGCCTCTTAGTTTCACCGATGTATGATTCTCCGCACTCGCAAGGTATCCGGTAAATGCAATTCTTGAAATCGCAGTCCGCGTTTGGTAGCCTGGTTTTCGTCAGGCTGCTACGGATAGTGTTCCCAGATCTGCAACAGGTCCTGACTTTGTAACTTGGACCCAATCCTGCTTATCCTTTCCGATAATCCTCTGATGTAGGGAAATACAAGTATTAGTTGTGGCGGCTTCTCTTCCTTGTGGAGCTCTTGCTGTCTTCTAGCTAAAACCTGTTCTACCATCACTCTGGAGTAACCATTCCATTGAAGGACATTTTCGATGATGCCTAGTTTCTTTTCGAGACCTTCCTTTGTATCACAGAGCCCGAAAGCATGGTCTAGTAGAGTCTTGATGATTCCTCTCTCAGTCGATTGATGGTGGTTGGATTTCTGGTTCAGATACTGTCCTGTGTGAGTGGGTTTTCGATATACAGATGTTTCTCATTTAGTTTCGATCCTCTTCACCAATACGACTAAGAAAGGCCATTCGTTGTGGACTTCCTTCTCCATTGTGAAAGTGATGGAAGGACTTACGTTGTTGAAGTGCTTCAGGAAAGTGTCTAGTTCTGCATTACCATGATTCCATATCATGAAGGTGTCATCTACGTATCTCAACCAGACTGGGGACTTCTTGTGGGCTTCTTCAATGGCCAGAGTTTATATTATATTAGACAATGGAAGTCCGAACTGATGAAATGGAACTGAATAGTGTTGCAGACTTTTTCATGGCTTGGGGTAGTTCCAACAGAATTATTGTAGTAAAAATTAGCATAATTGTAATACGATGAATATAACCAGGTTATAAAATTTTAGATCTGTTCTTGGCCATAGGTTTTGCCTTAGATATGTGCGACTTAACATCGCTTGAAATTGTGAAAATTGGAGCGTAAGCCTAATACACTGTTTTAAGTGATAGAGTGAAGCCTACAGAATGAAGGTACTCTAGTTAAATGATCAGTGGGGTCCAATTACTAATGGTAAAATAGCCAAGTCGCAAAAATGACCAACTGTACTGGAACACAAACAAAAAACAATGTGGAACAAATAACCCAGTCAACATCCACTGATTTCCTGCTTTCGAATGAAATAGTCCAGATAAGGAATCAATCTATAACAAACATACAGTCAAATTTATTATGTGAACATATTTCCACCAGCTGCTACGACCAAGAACCTGAGGAATATGAAATTACTGATAATGAAAATCAGATGGAATAATCACTACTAGGCGGAAACATCAGCAATGAGGAAGAAGACTCCACCGATCAGAATCATGTCAATCCCCCCAAAAAAATGTACATTTGTGTAGACCAGTACGCGACAGGGTTTCCCAAGGTTATTACCAAGATATTGGATAAATCCACGTATGCTATAAATGTGAAAATAAAAAATAATATTGAACTATGTACGTTGACAGAAAATTTATTCTATGACACGGTCAGTTATGGTCAGGAAGATATAATCATCTTTATGTTCAATACAAAAAACGTAAGCAATAGTAAAACTTTACACTTGTTTCTGAAGAATATTTCAAGTCTTGGAAGGTCTTCAAATCTGATTATTGTCTCAAAATGCAACAGTTTCCACGACAAAAATATCAATAGACTAATTTTCAATCGAATAAAGGCATTCACGCGCGCTAATAGAAATTGCTCCATACAATTTTATACCGACAAAAAACAAAAAACAGTAAATTTGAACTATTGGAGAAAATGAAGAGAGTTCTTGAATGCATATCTCGTAATCAGCAAAATATTGTCTTGAAAACTGTAGTATCAACTGAATTAACCAACACTGAAACGGTATATTCTTCTGCTACTGAGTCATCAAATTATTTTTTAGACGAAGTTCTGATTCCCAGAACAGAGTATTGAATATTTACCAAACATCACGTGATACAGAGCATGATAATGATTACAATGTAAATAATTACGTAACATTTGTCCCTAGCTCTAACACAGGGAGCTGTGGGCGTAAAACTAATTCCAAAAATAAGTTTATTTGTTTCACTCATCAATACAATCAATGTATCAACAACAAAATTGTACTTATAGATGGGATATTTAATGGAGATAAAGTTTGTGATTTTCTGCTCATTACGGAACATTGGCTAAACAATTGGAAATTTTCAAATTGAAAAACTTTGATCTGTGTTTCTCCTACTCTAGGAGCACTAGGATACGCGGGGGGGTTGCTATATACAGGCTGATTCACGGTGGATGGCACATTAGACGTTTCTGGTGAACCAGACAACGGATCACTTTGAAAATTTAATGGAGGGCATATTCGGACATTCTCTAGCCAACTAAAATATTTTCGACAATGCGGTGTTGCCGCTTCTATTAGAAAGCAGTAGCAACTTTGATTTTTCAAATGGAACACTCTGTATATAATATTATTTTTGGAATCTCCAACAATTGCCCGACAACTTTTCTTGATATTACTCTATACCTATCTGTTACCGTTTTCGAAATAAAAATTAATTTCAATTTTTTTCTTCGAAAATCATGACTTCTAAAAATGCCGATATCTTTTAGTTAAGAAGTACTATGATATCGAAATTTGGTTTGGAGTTAGGTGATACTTGGACACTTCCCACACGTCAGCCTAATCTCCGTTACTTCAATACAGGGTGGTAAAAAAATACAGTTTTTTCGTTTGCTTGAAAAAGTTGCTGAAATTTGATTATTTTAAATGGAACACCCTGTATATTATTGAAAATTCGGAAAGCTGCTGAAATTTGCTTTCTTTCTATGTATATCATATCTATACCTAACTAGTCAAGTTTCGGACTTATGAACATTTATTTGTGAAAATGTCCCTTCAGAATGGTATTTCCATTCGGTATTTGGTAAGCAGGCCATGATTACTATTTGACAGTAGCGTTGTGACATTCTCCTAATAATATCGACATTTTCGTCACTTCAGAAGTTGCAAATACCTTCAAAACGATGGAACAAAACTATTCAAACGAAGTTCTTATGAATTTGTTTATTATTTTTGGACAGTGTGACAAAATTATCAGCAGAACATGTAGAAAGTGCAATGAAATGTATCCGAATCTACCGCCAATGAACCTCAAGAAATTTATACGAATTCAGAACACTTTCAATGCATTTGGATCAACTTTAAAAGCACCAAGAAACTTGCCTCGACCCGTAACTTTCGAAGACAACCAGATTAATGTCTTAGCATATTTTCACGCATTTCCCGAGTCATCGATAAGAAGTGCTGAAGAAGAAGTGCGAAGACATAAAATGCATGATTATAAATTCACCAAAATTCAAGCAATGAAGCCTCAAGATCCTCAACAGAGAGTAGAATTTTGTGAAATATTGTTGACACGCATTCAAGAAGATCCACTTTTTTTAAATAAAATTATTTGGACTGATGAATCGAAATTTTCGAGAGAAGGGATTTTCAATAGAATAAATCGTCATTATTGGTCCAGTGAAAATCCTCACGTCACAAAAGAAGCCGGATTTCAAGAAAAATTCAGTTTTAATGTCTTCTGCATGTTGATGGACAACAAATTGAGGTACGTGATATACGAGGAGTCATTAACATCCAGAAGCTACCTGAATATTTTGGAGAATACTGTAGACAGTTTCGTGGATAATCTGCCATTCGAAGATTATCGAAACTGTTGGTACCAACTAGATGGAGCTCCTGCACATTGCACAAGAGAAGTGAGCGCAGAACTGGATAGACTATTTGACGATCGGTGGATGAGGCGCTTGGGACCATGGAATTGGCCAGCGAGATCACCCGATCTGAATCCATTAGATTTTTATTTGTGGGGAATGTTTAAAGAAAAAGTTTACAAAATACCCGTGCGTTCGAGAGATGAATTGTTAGAAAGGATTGCCCAAACATTTGAAGATTTGGATCCCAATGAAATCAGATCTGCCACCACGAAAGCAGTCAACACCCGCATTTTAAAATGCTTGGAAGTGAACGGCCAGCGATTCGAACATATTTTGAAATATTCCACATGATTGTTTTACTTTTTTATAATTATTCATATCAATATTTCCAATTTCAAGTTTCTTGGTGCTTTTTTAAAGTTTATCCAAACATATTGAAATTGTTCTGAATTCGTATAAATTTCTTGAGGTTCATTGGCGGTAGATTCGGATACATTTCATTGAACTTTCTACATGTTCTGCTGATAATTTTGTCACACTGTCCAAAAATAATAAACAAATTCATAAGAACTTCGTTTGAATAGTTTTGTTCCATCGTTTTGAAGGTATTTGCAACTTCTGAAGTGACGAAAATGTCGATATTATTAGGAGAATGTCACAACGCTACTGTCAAATAGTAATCATGGCCTGCTTACCAAACACCGAATGGAAATACCATTCTGAAGGGACATTTTCACAAATAAATGTTCATAAGTCCGAAACTTGACTAGTTAGGTATAGTATGATATACATAGAAAGAAAGCAAATTTCAGCAGCTTTCCGAATTTTCAATAATATACAGGGTGTTCCATTCAAAATAATCAAATTTCAGCAACTTTTTCAAGCAAACGAAAAAACTGTATTTTTTTACCACCCTGTATTGAAATAACGGAGATTAGGCTGACGTGTGGGAAGTGTCCAAGTATCACCTAACTCCAAACCAAATTTCGATATCATATTACTTCTTAACTAAAAGATATCGGCATTTTTAGAAGTCATGATTTTCGAAGAAAAAAATTGAAATTAATTTTTATTTCGAAAACGGTAACAGATAGGTATAGAGAAATATCAAGTAAAGTTGTCGGGCAATTGTTGGAGATTCCAAAAATAATATTATATACAGAGTGTTCCATTTGAAAAATCAAAGTTGCTACTGCTTTCTAATAGAAGCGGCAACACCGCATTGTCGAAAATATTTTAGTTGGCTAGAGAATGTCCGAATATGCCCTCCATTAAATTTTCAAAGTGATCCGTTGTCTGGTTCACCAAAAACGTCTAATGTGCCATCCACCGTGAATCAGCCTGTATAAAAGGAACACTCTTGTCGAAAACATTTGTGAGTTGAACCTGCCCAACTTTTGTGGAGAGGGTACTTTAGAAGTTTGTGGAATGAAGTTAATCACTCGAAGCATAATTTATATTGTTTTATAAAGACCACTTGACGGCGACTTTAAAGATTTTTTTTTATTATTTAATGGACTTCTGTCTATCATAAATAATGAAACAACAACGCTAGTTATTGGTGGAGATTTTAATATCAATTTCATGGTTGATAGTACCCATTTAACACTATTGGAATAGTTGCTTTCCTCTTATAAAATCGATATTAGTTTAAGAATTCCAACAAGAGTAAACGCAAAATCTTCGACATGTATCGATAATTTCCTAACTAAGACAAATTACCTCTACGATGTAGCAGTAGTAGACCTAAATTTGTCTGACCATCACTCACAGTTCTTGAAAATTGCTTCCAACTTACAAAATAAAGCCAGCAATGAAACAGACAAAACATATTTTTATCGTTGGGTTTTCTGTGATGATGATATAATGAGATTTCGAAATTACTTACAGTGTGAAGACTGGAGCTAAGTATTTGTGCAGCAGTGTCCTAACTTGGCATATGATTTCTTTGCACAACTTCTAACTTATTATTTTGAAATATCTTTCCCATCAAGAAAGGTACCGACTGGACCATTGAGGAATGAATCTAATTCAAAAATAGCGGTGTCTCCCGAGCTAGAACACCTAAAGAATAGAGTGTCACTGTTCAATAGGCTAGCAAAGCATGATGACAATTATAATGAAATTTGTAGGAAAGTTAACAAGGAATATAGAGAAGAACTACAATCTATGAATAGGAAATATAATGATGAATTGGTTAACAATGCACACAACAAGTCTACAGCAACCTGGAGAATTATTAATGACCTACAAAAAAAAACAATTCAATAAACATGAACTGATTTTAGTTGAAAACAGTATACAATATACGGGTAAAATATTAGCGGAAAAATTCAATGCTCACTTTACAAAGCCGCTATCGGAAAATTTCTCAATAGACACCGGATTTCTTGAGAATAACATCCCACTCAATTCCCACATTTTTTTTATGTCTCCCATCACTGAGAGGGAATTGATACAGTTCATGAATAGACTGAAAAACACAAATGCATGCGGAATAGACCAATTATCAGGTTAATTAAATGTTGCTCATCTGAACTGTGATGTACTGTACTCACCTTTCTAATAAATCTATCAACAGAAAAAGGCATTTTTCCAAATAATCTGAAATTAGCCAGGTGTCCCATATTTTATGTGACAGGCAATATCTGGTTTGTTGAAGGAGATACACAAAAATGTTTCATACAAAAGTTTTAGGAGTTCATGAGAGCTATATTTTTAAATATACAGGGTGTTTGGTGTAGGTGCTACAGACCAAAATTCCATTTTTTGAAATAGAACGCCCTGTACATCATTACATATTCAGATGCTACGTTAAATTCTGATATCATTTCATGTTTGGTTTTTGAAATTCGGTTACGGCGTTGTTGAGTTATTGCTTAAAATGTAAAGTCTTGAGAACGACTATTATTTTTAAAAATATCTCATACAATTATTCTCTCTGCATCAGATCACATGAAAATTAGTCAAAATTTTGGGTGTTCCAAGTAATGGTTTCAATTTTGAGTTGTGGAATTCAGTCAGGAATCATTTTGAATATGAAACAATTGCGAAATTGAAAGAGGTGTATTCGAAAACAAATCTTTAATTAATAACAATGTAAATAATATAACTTGATAAATCATTTCATAAGAATGGTAGGTACCTAGAAATAAGTCATAAAAATTGTTCAAAGTGATGCCCATTAGATATTATACAGGCTTCGAAACGTCGAATCACTTCTCTCGTACAAGTCGCTCTTATAATATCAGGCGTAATATCACTGCACGCTAGTCGAATTTTCATTTTCAGATCATCCACATTCAAAGGGGGAGTAGTGAAAACAATATCTTTTAAATAACCCCATAGGAAAAAATAAAGCGGTGATAAATCTGGGGAACGAGCCGGCCACTGAATTGTACCCTTATTACCATATATATATTTGGGTACGTTCTATCCAGATATTCAGTAACAACCTGTGAATTGTGAGGAGGTGCAATATCTTGTTGCCACCAAATTCCTTGTCGTTCCGCTATGGGAATATCTTCCATCAACTGGATCAAATCATTTTCTAGAAAATGTAAATATCGCAATCCATTGAGATTTTCATTGAAAAAGTAAGGTCCTATGATGCGGCCATTGAACAATCCACACCATACATTAATACCCCAAGTAGTTTGAAAATTACTTTCGCGGACCCAGTGGGGATTTTCTTGAGACCAATAGTGACTGTTATGTTATGCCACAAAATTTGACTGAATATGTTAGGACTTTCATGTAATATTACCTGAATATAAGCAATGAATTCAAGTCGTCGTTCAAAGTCCGTGGGTTTCAAACCTTGTACCAACTGAATTTTGAATGGGTGGTATTTATTTTCTTTCAGAATTCTCTGTACATTAGAATTACTCACACCGACTTCTTCTGCAAGAGTACGGATAGAAACATGTGGATGAATAATAATATAAGCCAACACATTGATCTCTAAATCTTCAGTTCTAACAGATCTCGTATGATGACGATGCTTTATAGTAGAAGGAAATGACCCAGTTCGCAATTTTTCTACAACTCTCGAAAAAGTCATTCGTGACGGAATGGGTCTGTCTGGAAAACGTTCTTGGTATAGACGTTGTGCTTGACGGCAGTTTTTCTGACATTCCCCAAAAATTAATAACATATCAATGCAAACACTTGGACTAAACGCGAAAGGCATACTGGAGTTTTCGCACAAAGAACACAGTTACTGTTTTGCAAAGAATCACTGAATCGAACTGACAAGTAGATACAATTCAACAACATTTGTTACTATGGTATCAACAAGCATAAGCTACTTGATGAAATTGTGCAATATAAAGCAATTCACCCTCAAGTTATTCAATATTATATTCAACTGATATCGATATCGTATCGTAGAGGTGAGAATAATGGTTTGTATTCAGTAGTAGTCTAGTTCATTTCAATAAAAGATATAGACTGGATTCGTGTACGAGTAAATAAGTTTTTTTGAAACTTTATATTTAAGGAAAAGTGCAATAACTCAACAATGCCGTAACCGAATTTCAAAAACCAAACATGAAATGATATCAGAATTTAACGTAGCATGTGAATATGTAATGATATACAGGGCGTTCTATTTTAAAAAATGGAATTTTGGTCTGTAGCACCTACACCAAACACCCTATATATTTGAAAATTATATCAAAATAAAGCTCTCATGAACTCCTAAAACTTTTGTATGAAACATTTTTGTGTATCTCCTTCAACAAACCAGATATTGCCTGTCACATAAAATGTGGGACACCCGGTATATAAAAAGGGGGATAAAAATGATTTGAATAACTACAGAGCAATTAGTATTCTTTCTAGCATTTCTAAACTATATGAAATGAATCTAAAAGAGCAGTTGAATGGTTATTTTACTGCGATGAAAAAATTATCACCATCACAACATGGTTTCACGATTAACAAAAGCACTGATATCTCTGCGACTTTCATAGTCGCATAATAACGGCCTTGGACAAAAAAAAATATGTGCTAGGATTGTTCATTAATTTTTCACGTGCGTTTGATTGTGTTAATCACAGCCTCTTGCTGCAAAAACTCTCGAGATATGGGGTGAGAGGACTGCCACTCAATTTATTGACCTCCTATCTTAAAAATAGGAGACAAATAGTGAAAATTGGGGGGAATATAAGTTCTGAAAAACACATTGCTGATGGTGTGCCTCAGGGATCCATTTTGGGACCTTTTCTGTATTTAGTATTCGCAAACGATCTATTAGTGTATCCAAATGGAAATTTTGCCACTCACTGTATATGTTACGCTGATGACACGAATATACTGGTTATTGAAGATGACCTAAACACTGTTATATAAATATAGCTGAAAGCACTTTCAGTAGAGTCATCACTAGGTGTGAAAAAAACAACTTGATAATGAATGAAACAAAAACTAGTATGTTGTAATTCACGGTACGACGACAACACCATGAGGTGAGTCTATACCAGAATACCGAATTACAATTGGACCCCACAACAACAACTAAATTGTTAGGAGTTACCTTCGATAACAACTTGCAGTGGAAGCCACAAGTAGATAGTTTGTGTAAAAAGCTAAGAAATTCTTGTTATTCTCTCAGGTATCTCTACACTCACTGCAGTCAAGAGATTCTACTTACGCTTTATTATGCGAATTTTAATTCTCACGTCAGGTATGGGATACTGAACTGGGGCACAAGCTCCTCTGTGGATGCAGAAGTATGCAGTAAGGATCATTGCTAAGTTAGGATTTAGGGAGTCATGTAGGGGAGCATTTCAGAATTTGAATATATTAACAGTGGCAGGAATATACATACTTGAGGCATGTACATATGTATACTGCAATAAAAACAAATTGGCTGCCAACAGACCCTCACATACCCATTTGACACGAAATGGCCACTTACTTCTACCCAGCCTACATCGAACTACTCTCTACCAAAAAACTTCGACTATCAGGGATGCAAAGTGTATAACAAACTTCCCGACGACATTAAAGTTTCGGTAAATGTCCATATTTTCAAGAGAAAAGTTAGGCAACTCTTATTGTCAAAAAACTGCTTCACCGTTGAGGAGTTTTAACCGTAACATTATTTTCATGTGAGGTGTACGGTTCATTTAATATACACCTTTTTTATTTATACAAACGTAGAATTAGGAACTAATATATTTTATATTTATACTTTATATTATTTTTAGTAATTGTTTGTGACGTGGATATTCTATACACATCCAGAGATATTTAATTATTCTAGTCATTTCATATGTACCTATATACATTTTCTTATATTATTTGTTTACCTGGATTCACTGACGTTTTTCGCTTTTTTTTTGCATTATCACAATGCTGATGTGCAAACTGATTTGTGGAAATAAATTATTATTATTATTATTATTATTTGTTCCAAAAGTATATAATAATAGTCAAGGTCTTTATTATTTCCACTTATCAGATACTTTTATTACATTTTAATACAAATACATAAAGTATACATGATTTTACATTTCATCAGTTCAGACTTCCATTGTCTAATATGATATAAATTGATTTGAAATCCCTGAAAGAATCTGTAAAGAATTGGAAAGATTAGCTGATAAGATTGAAAAATTCCAAATCCAGTTATTTCACGACGTTTCGATTGTTAGTATCCACAATCGTCTTCGGGTAATATCTTTCCTCTCTCCGCTTCATTGGTTTTAGTGGGAACTGACCTTTTGGCGGGAGTTGGTTGTATTCCGCTTCATTAGAGGTTTCCATATGTCTACGTCAGCTTGGCTGAATGCATTGCTGGACAACATGTACGCAGCTTCTTTGAATATTCTCCAAAACCAGTGTTCCTCTTTGTGGATGATTTCAGCTTGAGCCCATTTTATATTATGTTGATGAGTCCAAACATGCTCTGCTATTCCTGATTTGCTGGTTTCCCCTCGCTGTGTGTGTTTCTTGTGCTCGGCAATGAGAACTTCCAATGGCCTCTTAGTTTTACCGATGTATGATTCTCCGCACTCGCAGGGTATCCGGTAAATGCAATTATTGGAATCGCAGTCCGCGTTGGGTGGCCTGATGCTTCCATCACAATGGAGAAGGAAGTGCACAACGAATGAACATTCTTAGACGTATTGGTGAAGAGGACCGACACTGAATAGAAAACATCTGTATATCGAAAACTCACTCACACAGGACAGTATCTGAACGAGAAATCCAACCACCATCAATTGACTAAGACAGGTATCATCAAGACTCTACTAGACCGTGCCTTCGAGCTCTGTAATACATAGGAAGGTCTCGAAATGGTTACTCCAAAGTGATGGTGAAACAGGCTTCAGCTAGAAGACAGCAAGAGCTCCACGAGGAAGAGAAGCCGCCACAACTACATCAGAGAATTATCGGAAAGGATAAGACGGATTGGGTCCAAGTATAACATCAGGACCTGCTTCAGATCTGGGAACACTATCCGTAGCAGCCTCACGAAAACCAGGCCACCAAACGCGGACTGCGATTCCAAGAATTGCATTTACCGTACACCCTGCGAGTGCGGAGAATCATACATCGGTGAAACTAAGAGGCCTTTGAAAGTTCGCATTGCCGAGCACAAGAAACACACACAGCGCGGAGAAACTAGCAAATCCGGAATAGCAGAGCATGTTTGGACTCATCAACATAACATCAAGTGGGCTCAAGCTGAAATCATCCACAAGGAGAAACACTGGTTTGAAAGAAAATTTAAGAAGCCGCGTATATGTTGTCCAACAACGCACTTAGTCAAGCTAGCGTAAAGATACGCAACATATGGAAACCTCTAATCAAGCGGAACACGACCAACTCCCGCCAAACGGTCAGCTCCCGCTGAAGCCAATGAAGCGGAGAGAGGGAAGGGGGATAGGTGAAAGCACTCGAATGACCTATAAATGTTCGGAGGAATAAGTCCAGTTATTACCCGAAGACGGTAATAACTGGAAGAGGAAGAGAAGCCGCCACAACTACATCAGAGAATTATCGGAAAGGATAAGACGGATTGGGTCCAAGTATAACATCAGGACCTGCTTCAGATCTGGGAACACTATCCGTAGCAGCCTCACGAAAACCAGGCCACCAAACGCGGACTGCGATTCCAAGAATTGCATTTACCGTACACCCTGCGAGTGCGGAGAATCATACATCGGTGAAACTAAGAGGCCTTTGAAAGTTCGCATTGCCGAGCACAAGAAACACACACAGCGCGGAGAAACTAGCAAATCCGGAATAGCAGAGCATGTTTGGACTCATCAACATAACATCAAGTGGGCTCAAGCTGAAATCATCCACAAGGAGAAACACTGGTTTGAAAGAAAATTTAAGAAGCCGCGTATATGTTGTCCAACAACGCACTTAGTCAAGCTAGCGTAAAGATACGCAACATATGGAAACCTCTAATCAAGCGGAACACGACCAACTCCCGCCAAACGGTCAGCTCCCGCTGAAGCCAATGAAGTGGAGAGAGGGAAGGGGGATAGGTGAAAGCACTCGAATGACCTATAAATGTTCGGAGGAATAAGTCCAGTTATTACCCGAAGACGGTTGTGGATATTATCAATCGAAACGTCGTGAAGTAACTTGTTTTGGAATCTTTCAATTTTCATTTCTTGTTAATAATTTTAAAATTTTTTTAGGTCGTGTTAATTGTTCAATTTTTTTTGTTGTTGCTCGTATGTTATTTTCATTGTAATTTCAGTTTTTTACTTGATAAAATTATTATTTTTCAGCTAATCTCTCTAATTTCTTAAAGATTCTTTTAGGGATTTCACATCAATTTATATCATATTAGACAATGGAAGTCCGAACTGATAAAGTGCACTACAAAACATTGTCAACCACTATAGATAGTGTGCATATGTGTGTGTGTGTGTGTTTTATTTTCATGATTTGAGATGAGAATGATGCTTGAAGGTTTCTATTTTAAAAACTGGAAGAGTCAAAGTACCATTGGATGTCGGAACGAAAAGTGATTTTTCTGTGTAGCTAACACGGGGTTTCATTTGTGATGATTCTATGAAACAGAGTTGCACTATGTAGATGTCTCCTATTGGCCATATTCAACCCTTTGATGTCTCGTAATTTATGTGATATCCTTTGACGTCTACGAATTCAAAAAAGTAGTCCTAAACACGAATTTTGTACCTTTTGAATTTTGTTTTGATAATGGCTTGTCAAGCAACGGCCATAAAGGGAATCATCATAATTGAACAATGACAGTACCAATGTCTCACAAAGAACAGCTTTCAGATACATTATTAGAACTTTTTTACTTCCGTATATCGCCTTCAAAATAGAATATGCTCATTGAACACTTTCCGTGAAAGTATCTATGAAAGAGAGTCAATCTTTCTTCTTTTTTTCTGATTAATTTGGGCGTTACTTGATGAAGATCCATAGTAATTTCAAAAACTACACCTGACGATTTGATCTCCACAAACTTTATTTGAAAAAAATATACAGGGCTTTTCATGATGAGCGTTAATTAGCCGTTTCTGACAAACTATTTAACGGATCAACCTGAAAATTTCACAGTATGCATAAATCAATATGACCTACACGCCTGAAATATTTCAGACGAAGCGGCGTTGTCGCTTCTACTATAAAGTAGCGGCTTCTTTGATTTTTCAAATAGAACACCCCGTATATAATATCATATGATGATTCATTTTAACTTTGTCAACAAATTCATACACTATTCACCTATACCTATCTATTACAGTTTGGAAGATATAAATTAATTTCGATATTTTTTTACTAAACATGAACTTTTATAAATGCTGATAATATTGAACTCTCTTGCACTAAAACGATCAAATTTGAAATGGAGTGGAGTGATACTATGAGGATCTTCACTCCAAATCATATTCTCATTTGTCTCATACAGGGTCTTCAAAAAAAGCAGATACTTTGATCTCATGAAAAAATGAGTGGAACTCAATTTTTTCAAATGGAACACCCTGTATATTTCAACATGTTTGAGCTCTACATCCAATTTTAGATTAACTTTGTTCGGATAATACTATTTCTATTTTGAACCGTTTTCGAGATAAACTGTTTCAAACGGAAACTGACGTGGTGTTCTCGCTCGTTTTTTTGAATTCATCACTTATTTTGGATATTCAACATTGTTTTTATGCTTAGTAATATTTCTTTTTGATCCAGTTTTTCAACTGTCTCAGATCAGTCAATTCGAAATTGGTATGTACCTACCTTAGAAAAAGTTACAATTTGTATACATTGAGGTATTGGTCTCTAACGTATAACAGTACACATTAATATTTTTTAATAGTGTACTTTGGAAAAATAAATAAACCAATTATTTAACGTCAGACTTTCGTTGGTGGTTTTGACTGATTGTGATAGCTATCAATTATAATAGAATAATGTCAAGATTAGGTTACAGTAATGAAGATTTCTTGAATTTATTAATAATTTATGGTGAGTGCAATAGAATTGCAAGTAGAACATGCCGAGTATTTCATGAAAGATATCCACAACTTCCGAAGCCGAATAATAATGTGATAAATCGACTACTAAAAAACTGTAGGTTGAATGGAACCTTCCGTCCAAAAATCATTCGTAAGAAGACTAAAGTGGATGATGATGACAATGGTATAACAGTTTTGGGATACTTTCATGCATTTCCAAATGCTTCTCTGCACGAGGCTGAAAGGGAGGTAGGTATACCCTACGTGACAATTTGTCGAATTCTTAATAAGCATAAATGGCATCCCTAGAAGTTCTACTGTGTCCAACATTTGAAAGAGACTGATTTACCTCGTAGAGTGGAATTCTTTGAATCGTTACTTGTCAAGACTCAAGAGGATGAACATTTCCTTGACAATATCATATGGACAGATGAGGCCAAGTTCACAAAAAATGGAGTTTTCAATAGACACAACAGTCATTATTGGGCGCCAGAAAATCCCCATGTTGTCCGCCAAAGGGGTTTTCAAGAAAGATGGCAATTCAATGTATTTTGTGCCATAAAGAATGAGTCAATTTTGTATATCGAGTTTTATGATGATAATTTGAATGCATCAAAATATGAAGATTTACTGAGGAATGGAATTCAAATGATTTTAAATAATAGACCAGGAAGGAACGTGTATGGTACCAAATGGATGGTGGTCCACCTCATAATTATCATTCAGTCAGCCAAGCTTTAACCGAAATCTTCGAAGACAGATGGATTGGTAATAATGGACCTTTTCATTGGCCTCCTAGAACACCAGATGGCAATCCATTATATTATTTCGTGAAGGGTTTCATTGAAAATGTGGTTTACTCTACTCCAATAACAACAATGGAAGATATGAAATCGAGAGTTACAACTGCTTTCAATAGTTTGACTCCAGACTTGATCAGAAGCGCTACACATGACAATCTTTTGAAGAGATTACATGTTTGTTTAAGTAGAGGTGGAGATGTGTTTGAAAATATTCTGAATTACACTGACGATTAAATTAACTCATTAATTTATGGGTTTATCATTTTCAGGTCGTGTTTCAGCGTTAATAAAACTATTGTTTGAAGAGAAGTTTCATTCGATGGTTGAGGAGTATTTCAATAATTATCTTTTCATTGTATTATCTGTGACTAATTGAGAAACATCAAACGAAATCTGTTTTACAAAAATAAGTGATGAACAAGGAAACCATGTCAATTTCCTTTTGAAACAGTTTATCTCGAAAACGGTTCAAAATAGAAATAGTATTATCTGAACAAAGTTGATCTAAAATTGGATGTAGAGCTCAAAAATGTTGAAATAAACAGGGTGTTCTATTTGAAAAAATTGAGTTTCACTCATTTTTTCATGAGATCAAAATATCTGCATTTTTTGAAGACCCTGTATGAGGTAAATGAAAATATGACTCGGAGTGAAAATCCTCATAGTATCACTCCACTTCATTTCAAATTTGATCATTTTAGTGCAAGAGAGTTCAAGATTATCAGCATTTATGAAAGTTCATGTTTGGTAAAAAAAAATATCGGAATTAATTTATATCTTCTAAACGGTAATAGGTAGGTATAGAGAAATAGTATATGAATTTGTTGACAAGGTGATAATAAATCATAATATGATATTATATACGGGGTGTTCTATTTGAAAAATCAAAGAAGCCGCTACTTTATAGTAGAAGCGACAACGCCGCTTCGTCTAAAATATTTCAGGCGTGAACGTCATATTGACTTATGCATACTGTGAAAATTTCAGGTTGATCCGTTGAATAGTTTGCCAGAAACGGCTAATTAACGCTCATCATGAAAAGCCCTGTATATCACAACATGTTCCGCTAAAGCATTAGCTTTTTCAATTGATTTATACTTCGAGTTGTTCTTAACATTAATATTTATGCTACAGTAACCATAATTGAGACTACTTCAGGAAATTTTTACCTGAACTTAACGTACACGTTCTCGTGGATGACGTTTTGGTATGTTTTACAGGTACAAAGACGCACTGAGATACTATTCATAGGGATATTACCAAAATTCATGAAAATATTAAATTCACTATTGAAATAGAAGCTCAATCAATTTTTCGGACCTAACAATTAGTAGAATGAACAACAAACATGATTTTTCAATTTATCACAAACCGTCCTATACGGATATTACTATACATTACGATTCTACCCATCCTTATCAACACAAAGTAGCAGCTTATAATTGCATGATTCACAGATTAGTCAATGTTCCTCTTTCAATAGATAATTTCAAAATCATCAAACAAATTGCGGATAACAATGGGTTTAGAGCCGAATTAATAAACAAAATACTTGCCAAGAAAGTCTACGCAAAAGCGATTCGAGACGTTTTTCCTATTGATAAGGTAGATAATCAAAATTATAGAGCTTTAACGTATTTTGGACAACCAACGGAAAAAGTGGCTTCATTTTTGAGGAAACGAGATATTAAAATTGCATATATAACAAGTAATACGTTGGGAAAGTTAGTTAAAAATAAAAAAGACAAAACATCCAAATTCGATAAATCAGGAGTATATAAATTAAAGTGTGGAACGTGTCCTAAGGTATATATTGGTCAAACTGGCAGGACATTTAGGAATCGAATCCAGGAACATCATACGAGCTATGCAAATAAGAAAACAAATTCAACATATTCAAATCATCTTCTAGAAAAAAATCATATTTCCAACAAAAAGTTCGAAATTTTGCACATAGAAAATAAAGGTTTGAAACTGAATCATTTGGAAGCAATGGAAATTAATAAACTCAAAAATTCAAACATTCTAATAAATGACCAACTAGATTTGAGTAGATCACCATTATTGAACTTGTTTTCTTAAAAACCGAGAAAGAGTATTATTGATGTAGATGTGAGGTAATACGCTTCAGGTGATCAAAATTGAACAGGTACGTTTTTTTTTGTACTTTGGGAGCTGTTTGACTTGTCCATTTAGTCCAAGTCTCCAGGAAACACTGCAGCCTCTTGGGCTTATTGCGTTTGTTCTCCCATCTTCTCATGACACCCATTCCATCAGTCTCGTCTCGTTCCCTGTACTAGTTTGTACAGGTTCCGTGTTGGATGTTCGTCATATTCTTCTGGACGTAATTTCATACGTCCATAGTCCATAGGTCTCCATTGTACAGCCCCATTTTATTCAGGTGTTCTCTGACCGGACAATGACCGGTAAGTAACTCTGTAATTATTCTGAGTCGATCCCTACTATATTGAAGTAGTTCTTCGGTTCTTTTCTCGGACGGTTCCCCAATGAAGGTTCTACTGTGTTTGTTGCCAGGTACTTTTGTCCAGTACTCTGTGTGCTTCTTATTGGTCCATATCCTAATCTGGTTTCGTACTAGTGATTTTGATACCCCCAGAGCTGGTTCAGGACCTATATATGAAGTTGATGATCCGCGTCTAGCGCATTCATCAGCTTTATCATTACTTGTGATTCCTGAATGCCCTGGCACCCAGTACAAAGTTGATTTGTTCCTGTTTGCAAGTTCATTCAGTTCTTCATGGCATTCCCAGACCAGTTTTGATGTCACCTTCGGGTTTGTCAGAGCCCCTAGTGCGCTCTTGCTGTCTGTAAAAATATTGATCCGCTCATTTCTTTGAGGTCTCAATTTAATAAGCCCTGCACAGTGCAAGATAGCATACACTTCCGCCTGAAATACGGATGTGTATAGTCCTAGCGGATAGCTGTAGTTTAGATTTCTATCCGCTCAGTATATTCCATCCCGTTCCATGTTTGGTCTTTGATCCATCTGTATACCAGGTGTTTTTTCCAAACATGTTTTCGGGATGACTAATGGTCTTCCACTCTTCATGGCTTATGATTTTGGCCGTGAAGTTTGTGTTAAAGGCGTACTTCGGTGTCATGTGGTCCGTGCACATGTTCAATATGTGCTCTTCCACTTGTTTCGAAATTTCTGTTCAGTCCGATCTTCTGTAGTTCGGTGAGTTTTCCAGTCTGAATTGGTCCATCCTGGCCTACCCCATTTTCACAAAGTGTAAAGGAGGTAGATTCAGGAGTGTCTCCAATGCAGCTGTTGGGGTAGTTCTCATTGCTCCCGTTATTCCCAAACATGCAAGTCTTTGCACCTTGCCTAGTTTGTTGATGGCGGTCGCCTGATTCACCTTTGGCCACCAGACCAGAGATGCGTATGTTATCATGGGTTTAACCACCATCGTGTATAGCCAATATACCATGTCTGGTTTTAGTCCCCATGTTTTTCCATAGGTGCGTCTGGCGAGCATCAGTGCTACCTCCGCTTTCCTCTTTATCCTGTCCAAGTGTTGGTTCCAGGTCAGTTTGGAGTCTAGGATTACTCCCAGATATTTAACCTCCCCCAACACTTGTATTTCTTCACCCCTTTTAGTCCTCTTGGTGAATGCTACTATGGTCGATTTGGATGGGCTTATGTTAAGCCCTTCCTCTTCGGTCCATCTTGTTATGATGTTCAGGGCCTGCTACATGCATCCCTTCTCTACATTATTATATTTACCCTGGACTAGGATGACTAAGTCGTCTGCATAGTCCAGTACTTTATACCCATTACGGTCCAGGAGACATAGTAGCTCGTCCATTACAAGGTTCCATAACAGAGGGGATAGAACCCCCCCTGTGGACAGCCCCTAAGCTTCCCCTAAGCATGCAGTCTATCCACCTGCAGCTTATTTTGTCGATCCCTCTTCTCTTCGACGCCTGGATGATTGATTCTAGTAACGTATTATCAAATGCGCCCTCAATGTCCAAGAAAGCAGCTAAGAGTACTTCCTTGTTTTTGTAGGTATATTCTACTTTTTCTGTTACCCGACATAGAGCCGTTTCTGTTGACATAACTGACCTGTATGCATATTGGTCTCGATGTAATGGTCTGATAGCCAGAGTTACGTCCCTAATATGCCTGTCAAGTAGTTTTTCTAGCGTTTTCAACGCAAATGACATGAGACTAATTGGTCTCAAATTACTTGAAAAAGCTAATATTTTAGCGAAACATGTTGTGATATATTTTTTTCAAATAAAGTTTGTGGAGATCAAATCGTCAGGTGTAGTTTTTGAAAAAATCTTTCTTCGATGTTCAAGGCTATCAAGGTTGCACATGATGTTCTCGTCTGAATGGATATCAGCAACTTCAGGATATGTTTGGGAGTAGAGCTCCATACATGAGAACAATACTCCAAAGACGGGCTGATCTGAGCTCTATAAAACACTAAATGTTGCTGAGATGTGTACAGTATCCTGGTTGGGTAGTGTTCCAAGCTTTTGAGAAGCAGCCTTTGCAGTTCCAGCGATGTGATTATGCCAAGACATATTGGTGTCCATTTATCGAAGCAGAAGGCGGAATTGTCTGATCTGACATTATTATATCCGGTTCGGAAACATTTATCTTCTTGGAGGAAACCGATATCTGGGGTTTTGTGGCATTGAATTGAACCTGGTTACTTCCACCCCAAATCGAAATCACTCCCAGCCCCTCATTAAGATATGCAACCTCCTGCTGCCGGTGAAGATGTGCCTCCTTAGCCGATGTCCCCAAATCCAAATGGAATGAAGAGACCAGTGTGTTGTCGTCAGCAAAGGAATATATTGGATTCTTGTTTTTTTCCAATAAGTCGTTTATATACAATAAAAAGAGGGTTGGAGACAATATGGATCCCTGGGGAACACCAGCGTTGATGGTGAAAGTACTCGAGAGATATCCATCGTCGGCCACTTATCTATATACATATTTTTCGTTTTTTTACTATCAAATAGCTTTTGAGCTCAGACAGCTCAAGAAATGCAAGTTGTTCAATAGCAGTTGGTGGTTTATTTTATCGAAGCACAGCTAAAGTCCACAAGAATTTATACAGTGCATGATCCTAGATTAGTAGCTCTGAAAATATCATCAGCGACATGCAAGAAGGTGGTTGCGCAACTATAGCCCTTTCAAAATCCAGATTAAACTATAGAAAGCAATGAAAATTTTCTCAGATGACCTCAAAGCTGTACTTCGATAGCCCTCTCCAATACTTTGGACAATGTTGGCAAAATGCTTATTGCTCGCAAGTACGATGTGCGGACAACACAATTTAATCAAGCTAACATTCGCCCATCATACCCATAAACATTTGTTCTGATGTTACATAGCGTTGTGAAGAAGAACAAATTAATAACCTCTTCAAATTGGAATGAGGCATTCACTTTCCGATTGATTTAATAAACATTCAAAAGTTCCTCACGTGGTTCATCGATCTGTGAAGAATCAATAAAAAATGCATTGATCTCATTTGGTTTCGGTAGTTGTTCAGGTGAAATGCGAGATTTGTTAGCAAACATTTTCAATGCTCTTAGTGTAGACCACATTTGTTTTTTGTTACAATTAATGAACCTATGAGTGAAATATGCTCTTTTCTGGTTTTTATTGCTCTGTTCGCGTATTTCCACTTATCTTTAGAAAATTGAAAATAGTTAACTGACTTACAGTTTTTGAGAAATGATTCTGGTAGAAATCATTTCTTTTATTGTACCCGTTAGCCAAAAGGTATTTGGTTTTGTAACACTAGAGGTTATGAAAGCAATTTCACTAGGCAATTCACTAAAAAAATTACTTTGTCACCAACTGGTCATGAATCATTTGAAGTAGAGATGAAAACAAATCTCTCTGAAAATTTCCTTCATTAAAATATTTGAAATTTCTATAAGTGATCATTTTGGTTTTTTGAATAAAACAGTTACTAGCAATTTACAGTAACCATATGTATGATCAGATATACTACCGCTATTAGGAACACTCTTTTTATTTAGGTATTTTTCGTTTATTATAATCAAATCAAGAAGACTCACAGCTATTTTAGTTACTCTAGTTGTACAATTCACAATTTGATTCAATTTAAAAGTCTCTAATATATAGATAATGGAATTTTCCAAAGTTTTTATTTTCGAAATTAAGTAGAATTATATTGAAATCACCCATACAAATAACTTAGTCTGCACATAGATAAACTAGGCTTGAAGTATTTTCAAATGCGTTCAGAAATGTCGAAAAGTCCTGCTGTGGAGGCATGTATATGACGCCAACTGCTAAATGATATTGTTGTAAATCATGCCCTAATGAAAATAACGCTGGCCGCCACTGGTAGCCATAAACCATTTGTGACGTAACTAAGACCGCGCGAATGTACGATGTTCGCTGCCGTTCTAGATGTAGCGAGAATACTGCTACCGGCTTCGATGGAATTCCGAGGAATGTTACGGCGCCTTCGATTGCCAAATATAAGCGCCATCCACTCGCTCAACGAGACAGTCAAATGAAGGTGATGATGCGGTACGCGGAGCGATCTATAAGGGGATAGACATTCGAATAATTGTTGAAGTTTTAATTAAAGTGATTGTTGTATTTGAAGTTGAGTTTGTTTATTGTTCAGTGTAGTCAATTATTGGTCAACCTTCGGGGAAAAACGTAACATTTGGTGTCGGAAGAGGAATAATTGACTGAAAATGTTCTGTTTTATGGTGAAAACAAGGAGTGTCGATTACGACGGAATGGAAAAGCTTGAGAAAATATTTGAGCCTTTGCAAGCGGGTCTGCCGGAAGAACTGAAAAGCCGAAATTATAAAGATGACCGACGGAGGGAGGAAGAAAAATTACGCATGTATGAAGACCGTAAATTACTACTAGGTATTCAAGAAAAACAGGTAAATAATCGGGAAAAACAGGAAAAGCAGGAAAAAGACAATCAGATGTACCATCATTTGTTAGAAGATTCGAAATCTTCCCAAATGAGTGAAAGGGAGGTACCTGAATTTATTCAGGAAGGATTTGGAAAAATATTTCTGGAAACAAAAGGGATTGAAAAAAACAGTCGATGAGAAGCTTGAGGGGGTTGAAAGGAAATTTGAAGAGAAACTTGAAGCAGTCGAT
Organism: Leptinotarsa decemlineata; assembly: GCF_025532065.1. Classification (NCBI taxonomy): domain Eukaryota; kingdom Metazoa; phylum Arthropoda; class Insecta; order Coleoptera; family Chrysomelidae; genus Leptinotarsa; species Leptinotarsa decemlineata. The sequence goes on from NW_027412534.1 coordinate 950,134, forward strand.
AAAAGAGTTCAGAAAGTTTTTCAGGAACTTCGGAAAGAATCACCGGAACCAAAAAGGATCACTATGGAAAAATGCAAAGTGGAAACATCTCTCCTTTCTAGCAGTTTCATTAAAACTTCAACCTCCGATGGCGAATCTTCTTGGTCAATTTATCGCAGACAATTTGAGGTCGCTGCGGAAAATATTGGGTGGAGAAATGAGGAGAAAGTAACAGCTCTTATACTGGCACTACGAGGAAACCCCTCCGAAATTCTGCAAAATATTCCAGTGAATAGGCAGAAGGATTATAAAGCAGTTTTGAAGATCGAGTATGGTATAGAGCACCTACAACAAGTCTACCAAGCTCAAAAGGTGAGAACTCAAAGTCCATCAGAGCGTCTGCAGGAATTTGGGGCTGAAATCGAAAGATTGTTTATTTCACCTACTGGATTAGTGTCCATAGTTTCATCGACGGGGTTCGTAAGAGGACCTGCAGCAGTTGCTGAGGATGGTACGTCGTGAAAAAATAAATGAAGCCATCATTTATGCCCTAGAATTTGAAACTGCCAAAAATGCTTCGCGACAACAACGGAAAGTTCTAGTGAGGGCCATCAATGGAAAGGAAGACGAAGGAACAGATCGACTCACGGTAGGTCTAGAAGAACTCTAATAAATATTCGATGAATAGAACTACACCCAAGACAAGAGGATGATCTAAATGCTATAACTACGGCAGAGAAGGACATTTAAGGCGGGACTGTCGATCACGTCCAGCATCCTACGAAAGAATAGACTGGCGTTCGAGATCCCTCAATCTGGAGCGTTGGGGTTTGGAAAAACCATATTCAGCCTGCGTTGAGAGTAGTTCCTTGGCTACATTCCAAGCCTCAGGTATTCTATTTCCACGATAGAACGCAACAGTAATAACTTAGTTGTCGAAAGATTTCTTTCACCATCGATATTGGAGCAACGAGGTCAGTAATGAGAGCCCACATTTCCAACAAAAGCAGTCAGAAGAATTCATCGGTAGTAGGTATATGTTCTGGAAACAGCCACTGGCATCGACGACGAATTCATTCTGGGGCTAGACATCATGTACCCCTACGGATTCGTGGTGGACATAAGGAACAAACTGTTGAAGGAATGGGGAAATTTTCCTTGACGTGCCTTATGACAGCGCCAAAAGGTGGTTATACTCACTGGAACATTCCAGAATCTCTCCTAACAGCTACAAAATTATTCAAGTGTGATTTGCTGGACCTGGCGACTTAGTAGAGCCATCCAACGGCTAAGAATCAGAGATTTTCGTGACTAGATCTCTCGTAAATAAAAATAATCAGACCATTCCAGTAAGAATGATAAACCCTAATAATAACAGGGTGACTCTCTAAAAAGGGCAAGTCATAGACACCTACGAACCGATCGTGAAAATTGCAAGAGGAAGAGAAGGGTATGTTTGTGAAGGGCAAAATCATTAGTCGAACGAATTCAGTTCAGTGACTAGATCTCTCGTAAATAAAAATAATCAGACCATTCCAGTAAGAATAATAAACCCTAATAATAACAGGGTGACTCTCTAAAAAGGGCAAGTCATAGACACCTACGAACCGATCGTGAAAATTGCAAGAGGAAGAGAAGGGTATGTTTGTGAAGGGCAAAATCATTAGTCGAACGAATTCAGTTTAACATCGAATCGATACTGGTGATGCCAAGCCCATACGACAACCACAGAGACGATTTTTCTTCGCGAAGCAAAAGACTTAGCTGTTAAGGACATGTTGGAGGAAGGAGAAATCAAACGGAATCAGTTCGAGGAATCAAAGAGCCCTTGGTCGTCACCTGTTGGGTTGGTAACTAAGAAAGATGGATCGACGAGGTTTTGCGTACATTACAGGAGGCTTAAGGATGCCACTAGATATCTCCCTGGAATAGATGACACCCTGAACATCTTGGCCGAATGCAGATGGTTCTCAACATTGGATCTGAAAAGCAGGTGGCCGTTCGCCCCGAGGATAGAGAGAATACGCTTGATGGAGTTGGTGTTTAGAGCACTTACCTGGAAAACATGCTTGGTCTATCTTGATAATATTATAGTCACCGGAAAAAGATTTCACGAACATCTGTCAAACTTGAAGAGTGTTTTCACAAGACTGCGGAATGCTCATTTGTAGATCAACCCCAAGACGTGCTGCCTTTTCCAGGAAAAGGTGAATTTTTTGGAACACATTATATCCTAAAAAGGAATTAAAATAGAACCAGAGAAAATCGAGGCAATGCAAGAATGGCTAACACCTAAGAGCAAGCACGATATAAGAAGTTTACTTGGACTCTATAGCTATTACCGACATTTCGTGATGGACTTTAGGAAAGTTGCTAGACCGCTGCATAGCTTAACTGAAAAGAGAACAACTTTCATTTGGTTCCAAGACTGCCAGCAAGCATTTGCTGTCCTGAAGAGACATTTGACCAGCGCAACGATCCTGGAATACCCAAAGAAGGAGGGCTTGTTTCAACTGGACACGGGTGCATCCTAACATGGAATAGGAACAGAACTTTCTCAGGTGCAGGAAGAAGAAGTCATCATTAGTTATTTTGATAAGTCCCTGGGAACATCAGAAAAAAAAATACGGCGTCACTAAAGAAGAATTCTTGGCGGTGGTCAAAGCGGTGGATCACTACCACTCCCTTTTTTTTATATGGCTGAGCATGTTTGATCAGGTCAGACTATTCAGCACTTCGGTGGCTCTTCAACTTCAAAACCCCAGAAGGACAAATCACCAGGTGGATCGAAAAGTTACCAACTTATGATTTTGAAATTCAACACTAGAAAGGAAAGAGTCACGGAAACGCAGATAGCTTCTCAAGAAGACCGTGTCTGACGTAGTAAATTTGTACATTCAAAAGAATAAAGGTAAAAAAAGGTAATGAGGTGGTGCTAGCTGCACTATAACAAAAAAATAAACCAAGGACAGTTTTTGAAATTTTACACGCTAATTTTCGTTTGTACGCATGCGCAGAAAGTGTCAATAGGGCATATCTTTATTTTTACCTACCAATGGTGGGTAAAACCAGTACCAGGTGAGGGCAAACTTTATGTTCCATTGGTATAATGGGTGTCGGTCCATATGTTCCGTTTATATATCAAATGTCCGGTTCACATATTTCATTAGAACCTAGATTCTTAAATGGTGGTCCGCGAAATCCTGGATGCAACTTCCGATTTTGGCATCCAACTGTCGGACGTGAAGCTCAATTCTAGTACTGTTATAAAATAATATGGTAAAAAATTTAATTTTTCACATAAAATAGTGTTTTCATTACAATCATCATTTTTCATTTAAAATTTTTCTTTCTTCGAGTGGTAACATGAAAATGTTCAAGCTGCTACAACACTTTAGTTAACAAAATAACCAGCTGAGGTTCCGTCAAAAAAAGTATGCTCAATTAGAGTTCCATGGCCAAATTAAATTTGGAACCTCTGCCTTCGAAAACCAGATTGAAAATGATTGAAAGCAGAGCATATTTTTCAATACGAGCTCTTCGAGGCGCATCTACAAAAGTTACAAAATTCCTGAATTTATTACTAAGTTATTTAACTTTTAGTTCGAAAATAAAATATCTGGTGGCAACCCTGATCAATAGATTCGATAAAAATAATAACATGAAATTCCTGGTGATAGAAAAATCCTAATCTTATAAAGTTTGTTTATGGTCGTAATTGCAATTATTGCGGAGACAAAATGTCATATCATTCTCTGGTTGGCACTTGGAAAGTAAAATATATCTTATGAGGTCACTACTACCCTATCTACTTTTATTATATTCTAGGTTGTTAAATGTGAACATGTGAAAAAAACAAGTTCCATGGGCAATTTTGACCATCATTTAAAATTTATGGAGGGGTAAGCAATTCCTGGATTTGTAGAATCAGAAATAGTCATTCAGAATTTCAGTATAAGAGTAAGATTAGATGAAAATGGAGATGTGACTTGGATGGTTCCCGAAGATCTGAAAAATGTTCCACTGTTTACCTGTGAAACGTATGAATTACATAGACCAAGTGGAAAATCAGGGACAATATTACGTTTTGGAGCTTATGCAGGACATGTTTTCGAGTTCAATGTAAGCATCAAGAGTAATAGTTATAGATTACTTGATGTTTTGTATGGTTTTAGACCGACAAATGGTTCAAAGACAGTGTATCTCTATCATGTGAGGGATTATGTACCATACACTGTATCAAAGTTGCAGATGAGGTTCCTTCAAACAATTTGACTTCACTGTTCTCTCTATTACCTGCTTTAGAGGATGGCTACTTCTCAGATATAACGATAAGATCATCTAACAGTAGAGAGGTATGAATCAATTGATTGTGTCGAAGGCCCTGGAAACCAGGTCATTATTTTCAGTTCAAAGTTCACTCTGTCATTCTTGAACTACAAGGAGGTGATATAGATTGGTTTTCAAATCCTCCACCATTCAGCAATCTATCGGAAGATGTTATAGGAACAATTCTACACTTCTTGTATGCTGAGTGTTTACCTGAAAATCTATCTGAAAACGCTGCACGTGAAGTTATTGATGTTGTGTCACCATTTAAATCGCTTTCAAAATTGGTTGAAAATTGTCAACTTTTTCTGAAAAACATAGAATTGAAAAAACGTGAGTTATTTTCAACTATATTTTTTTCATAAGATATATGTATATGTCCTTGAAAATGTGCAGCTCAGTTCATTTTTCTATTGAAAACACTTTCCCAACGCCAGAACAAAAAATTACGGTCTCTCGACGCGTGATTCGCTAACCAAGTTAGAGTCCTCAGGAAGTCACAGCATTCTTGAAATGACCTCTGACTTTATGCTTCCAACTGTCAACTAAGAACTGCCTTATAAAGTACTGTTCCCTAGTAGAGAGGACTGGATCCTCCGGGAGAAGGAAATATTAATAATAATAATATTTATTAGCCATTTCTGTACTTAATGTACATATGGTAAGTCAATAGAAGTACTATATAATATAAAAACAATCAAAATCATGATTTGTTATATACAAATAAAAAAAACTAAAACAAATATCGCAACAGCATATGGGTATCACAGTTAGAGAAGGTATAAATTAATAATAAGAATCTTAAAATTAAAACTTTTGTACTAAATAATCCTGTACGCTATAGAAACACTTTTCTATAAGAATTTTTTAGTGTTATTCTTAAATATTTCATACGATTCAGACTCCTTAATAGCTTTGGTAGTTCATTGTACAGTGTGATCGAGTTATATAGTGGAGAATTTTTAAATTTGGTTGTTTTGTGAGAGAGTATTCTTAACATATCATTATGACGTGTACAATAGTTATGAGTAGCCGCATTCACTTCAAAAGATGCAAGGTTGCTTCTTAAATAGGTTACACATTTCAGTATATATATACATGGAACTGATAACAAGTTTCCCCTTATGATTATAGGTTTGCAGCTATCACGATAGTTCATATCAAAAATTAATCTTATAATACATTTTTGGGCAACAAATATTCCCCTTGACATAATATTTAGAGAAACATGTGGATATGCCATTGCAAAGTATATGCTTAGAAGGCTTTGTGAATCTACACACAATTTCATTTGTTTTATTGCAAAAAAGCTGAATTTAGTTTCTTGCAGACACTATCAATATGCAGATTCCAATTTAGAGATTCATCTAATATAGTTCCTAGAAATTTTAAGTCACGTGACATCATTATTTCATCAGTAAGGTCAATTTCTGTTGGGATGTTATTTTTTTCTGTTATAAAATTTCAGTGAGACAGATTTAGAGGTATTCAATATTAAATGATCACGTTGGCACCATGAAGTAAATCTATCAATAACATCTATGACCCTTGTTAGTATATCTTACAGTGTGGCTCCAGTAAATGGCATTGTGGTATCATCTGCAAACAGTTATATAACAATTATAAATATCAATATATTGCGCGAAATCATTCACATATATTACAAACAGTAAAGGTCCCAATACTGATCCCTGAGGGACTCCTAATGTTACGTCATGTTCCTTGGACACGATATTATTATTTATTTATCTATTTATTTACGGGTGAACCCCAATATTTGTTTACAATAAATTGTGTAACAATAAAAGCTTATACTATACTATACTAATTATTATAAATACCTTTATGTGTGTAACAAAAGACAATAAAAACAGACAGTATTAACTAATAAAATACATTTATATGACTAATGAGTGAGAGACTTGTTTTTTAAAAGTATTTTGATTATCACAGAAAAAATTGACTTTATCACAGTAGTTATTTCCCAGTCTCAACATTTCAGATAAAGGAGAATGATAACCATAGTTGGTTGAGTGATATGGTGTAAAAAATAGCTTTTTTTGTCTAGTGGACCTCTGTGGAACGTTGAAGTTGATAAGAGATAGAATTTCCGGACAATCAATGAGACCAGATATAATTTTGAATAGATAAACCAATGTCGCAGTTGTTCTTCTATCCTCAAGACTCGACAGAGATAATATACTCATCACTTCACTGTAACTGTATTCACCTATAACCAACCCTAGTTTGTATGCCATGGTCCTTAGAAATGTATTTTGCACATTTTCTAATTGTTGTTCATACTTATGGTAGTAGGGACTCCAAGATGATGGTGTTATACTCTATGATAGGGCGTACTAAAGAGCAATATAATACTTTGGTTGTGAATGGAGAAAGATTGGTTGATGATCTCACAATAAAGCCGAGCATTTTTAGAGCTCTAATAGAAACAGAATTCACATGGTTGTTGAAACAAAGCTTGGCATCTAACAATATACCGAAATCCTTACACTCTTCTTTACATTCCAACATTTCATCATTCAAAAAATATTTAAATTTGATTGGTCATCGAGACCTACTGAACATCATTGAGTAGCATTTCTTTGTGTTGAGATAAAGACAGTTTGCTTCACACCAATCAGAAATGGAGTTTATATCACTCTGAAGAAGATTAGCATCATGGACACTTTCTACAACCTTGAAAATTTTCAGGTCATCGGAAAATAACAAGATTTTTGAATTAGTGATATTTGAGCTAATGTCATTGATAAAAAGGCAGAACAACAAAGGGCCACAATGTGATCCCTGTGGTACACCTGATTTTACAAAAAGAGGCTCTGAAACTGTACTATTCACTCTAACTGATTGAGAGCGTCCAATTAGATAACTGCTTATCCAATCTAGAATGTTACTGGAGAAACCAATGGCAGATAATTTTTTTATCAATAAGTTATGGCTGACCCTATCAAAAGCTTTTGAGAAATCAGTGTAGATAGCATCTACCTGCACAGACCTCTCAAGTGCTTGTGTTATATAGTGCTGATAAACCAATCTTTCAACACTGGAATATTTCCGGAACAATTGAAAACGTCAGTAATAGTACCATTACATAAAGGAGGTGACCCTAATGATCCCTCTAACTATCGTCCAATCGCACTTATTCCTGCTATTGCTAAGCTCATTGAAAAATTGGCGAAAGTAAGAATCATAAACTTTCTCAACAAACATAATATCATCAGCAATTCACAATTTGGTTTCCAAAATAATAAAAATACAATCGATGCCGTTTTTAACCTACTATATGATATCTATACTGAAATCAATGAGGGTGAGGTAGTTGCGGCAGTGTTCTGTGATTTCTCCAAGGCTTTCGATTGTGTTGATCATAGAATACTGCTGCAGAAGCTGAACTATTATGGTTTTAGGGGACTTTCATACCAGTGGATTGAGTCCTATTTATTAAATAGAAATCAAATTGTCAAGTCTACAGAATCTTCCTCATTAGAAACAATTAGATCTGGCGTTCCACAAGGGTCTGTCCTAGGTCCAGTTCTTTTTCTATTATATATAAATGATTTGACAAGTATACATATATCCGGTAGATTCACTTTATTCGCCGATGATACTACCATCATCTGGCACAGTCCGTCTCTCCAGAATTAAAATAAAATAATCATTGAAGATATATCCAAAATTTCCAAATGGTGTGAGTGTAATATACTTTCTTTTAATATTAAAAAACAAATCTAATTACTTTCAAATGTACGCTTAATGATATCAATATTGGAGTAAGTAGCATTGAAAGTAAGGGATATACTAAATACTTAGGACTATTTATTGATGGTAAGCTAAAATTTGATGAACATATTTCAGCATTAAGGAAAAACATATCATCTGGGTGTTTTGCTGTTAAATTGGTAGCCAAGGAATTAGACTTGCATTCGGCAAAATTGATTTATTATTCTTTAATCGAATCCCGCTTGCGCTACGGTATTGCATTCTGGGGAAGCTGCAGTAGTTATCTCTTTAATAGTATTCTGGTTTTACAGAAACGTGCTATACGATATATGTCCAAAGCTAATTATCGCGACTCTTGCAAACCTTTATTCAAACAATTCGGAATTCTAACAGTAATGGCTTTATACATTTTTGAAACTGTTACATTAATAAAGAAACATATTGACAGATTTGGGTCACCCCAAGTTCATTACACTACTAGACAAGACAATAATATTATACTTCCGAGACCGACTTCCACTTTATTTAAAGATTCATTCATTTACAATGGATGCAAAATATTCAATCATTTACCTGATGGAATTAAAGACATTATACCTCTTAAGCAGTTCAGAAAAGCTGTAAAAAATATTTTGGTTGTTAGACCGTATTACCACCTTGAGGAATATTTCAGTGACACGCTATCATAGTTGTATTATTCCTACTCCAAAATTCTTAGTAATAATTCATTTTTAAATATTCGTAAAGCGATATTGTGGTTTAAGTATATGATTCATAATTTCACACATTGTTATCCAGATTGATATACATACATATATATATATATATATATATATATATATATATATATATATATATATATATATATATATATATATATATATATATATATATATTTTCTCTCTTGTAAAAATTGACTCAGGCTTAGGACTTTATTGTGTTTTTAATGTATGTACTATGCATGTGTGTGTCTGTTGGTGTGTGTGTACACACACCTTGTACTGATTTTAATATTTTATATGTATTATTTTGTACTATTTTTAAGCTTTGTAACCATTATTTATCATGTATACAATAAAGCATATTCTCTCTCTCTCTCTCTCACAATAAGTTTGATGCTGTGGAACGTCCGGATGTAAATCCATGTTGCTCTTGTAAGATCAAGGGTCTACAGACATTCATTAATATTTTGGCAACAAGCTGATCTAAAACTTTTGGAATAGTTGATTGAATACATATTCCCCTATAGTTTTCAACTTTTTCTTTCGATCCACTTTTATGAATAGGGCAGATGAAGCTCCGTTTCCAAAGATCAGGGAACGTGCCACTGGTCAGTGATTTATTGAATAAAATGAAAAGAGGAGTTGATAAAGTATATACACACTGTTTAAGGAAAAATTCAGGTAATGGCAGAGCCATAGAAACAATCATGTTTTGTGATTTTTCCTTATTCATCATGAGTTTGTTGACACTGAACCAGTGCTCCGCTTTTTCTTGTATTTCCATAGACTTATCAACAAGAGCTGAATAATTCATAGAAGGGTTTATCAAGGATGTATCGTCAGTAAATAGTACACTGTGACATGGCTTCATATAGTTGTAAAAATCATTGACGTAAATAACGAATAAAAGCGGGCCCAAAACCGATCCCTGCGGTACACCTAGGTCAATCGGCCTCAGCTCAGAAAATGTATTGTTATAAAAAACTCTTTGGAAATGAGTATTCAGGTGAGTTTCAATCAAACCCAAAGGAGTGCCTCTTACACCATAATATGGCAGTTTTTCGAGTAAAATGCTGTGGGAAACACAGTCAAAGGCCTTTGACAGGTCCAATAGTGTGACCCTCACAAACTTCCCGGCCTCAAGTCCCTCAACTATGTCTCCAACAACACTCATAGTAGCATCGGTGGTAGAGCAGTTTTCGCAAAAATAAAATTGATAACTCCAAAAAAAATTGTTGATTTGGAAATATTTCGTGAGTCTTTTCTTGATTTATTTTTCAATGATTTTTTAAACGATACTTATAATAGAAATAGGTCTGTAGTTATCGACAATCTCTTTGTCACCTTTCTTGTGGAGAGGTATCACTTTTGAATATATGTTATGTTAGATGTTAGGAAAATTACCTGATTCAAAGATTAGATTTATCAAGTTGGTAAATGGGACAAGAATAATTTCCTGAGTTTCCTTAATAATTCGACTATTTATTCCATTGATTTCCGGACAAGCTGAATTTTTCAAAGATGTACTGATTTTTTGTACTTCATCACATGTAAGAGGAGTTAAAAAGAATGAGAGCCAGGAGAGGGATAATTTCTAAGTTCACCAATTCAGAGATAGGTAGATTAGGTAGAGAATTTACGATATTGGCCGCTATACTTGAGAAAAAATTATTAAAGTCATTTTCAGTTAATTTCTCTGAGAAACACCTTTGTTTCGTCTTCTTTCTGTACACCATTAGTACACTTCATTAGTAGACCAAACAGTGCATCACAAATCTATATTGTTGTCTGTAATGAAGTGATTCTTCGTATAATCAAGATTGAACTTCCTTATAGATGAGTTATTCAATCTTGATTTTCATTTCAGAAATTATAAGTTTAGTGGGTGACATGCATAATTGTTTGAATGAGATGATAACACGATTCCATGTCAGAGACAACCAACTGCCAGGGGAGAATATTACCGGAAGTCCTCTTAAGTTATGTTTCATTGTGAAGCAGTCAATAAGAGATGCTGCAGTAGGTGAGTAAATTCATTTTCTTGACTAGCAGGAAAGCTAGAATCAAAATGTGTTCTATTAACCAATAATAAAAAATCTCTCGTAATTCAAATATGCCTATGTATTCATATATTTTTTTCACAAACACAGCTGGTGCAAAGTTATTACTTCTCTGTGATGTTTTTTCAAAGAGGAAGAAGGAGTTGACGAGATATGAAAGGCACGAAATAATCCGTTATGCAAAGTCAAGGTTTCCAGTATTTTTAACACAACTCACAAGATTCACCAAAGTTTTGAAAAATACTCTCAATTCCTTGTCACCTGCCCAGAGGATGGATATTGCTACATTTTTAGTACCAGAGGTAAATAAATATTATAGTTTTTTTTATATTTGACTTTCCTAACTTTGACGTTCATGAATTGTATTTGATGTGATGAAAACTTTTTCTACTGAAGGGTCGAAAGTAAAATATAGAAATTATGTTTATAGGTGAATTTACTGTCTATCAATTGATACCCGCTCCGCACAGTTCGATAAACAATACACACAAGTTTCGGAATATAATTTATACAAATCAAAACGTGTCTGACGACTGTACCGTGTGTATAAGAAAATGAATATTTCGAAATAAAGTTTTAGAACATTCATCTCGCCCAACTACCTACGCAGTAGTTTCTGGTTAAGGCCTGCCTGAAAACAACTACATTCCCGGCTAATGCCACGCTGGGTATTGAATTTTATCCGAGAGACATTTATGAGGTGGTATACCTGGCAAATCCAATGAGTTTCTGAAACTCTGTAGGCAGTGAGAGAAGGCTTATTGTGTAAGAGAGACATCCCTACTCCGTGCTGTTAACTGAGTGAGAAGTGACACCGGTAGATGCCTGGGCGGGAATAACTGATCTATGATCAGGGTTAAAAATGATTGAATTACCAAAATGGCTATTAAAAATTGGGGTTGGTGATAAATGGGTAGAAATTGAGGGTTATATATATATGAAAACAAAAAATTTTGTCCAAAAAATTAAAAATGTTTGGGGTGGAACACCCTTATCACGTAGTGATATATTTCAGTGATATTTTAGTGATATTTTTCATATCACAGTGATATGAAAAATAAAGTGAAACCTATTCTCAGACATACAGAATATAAATATAAAATTTCTTGAAAATCGGTCCAGCCGTTTCCGAGGAGTATGGCAATTAACATTGTGACACAAGAATTGAAATCAATATATGATTTTCATGGAATATATAAAATCGAGAAAAGTTGATGCAGTCAAGCTGCCGGAGAAATAATTCCATTAAAATCAAAAGATAAATAGATAAGTACTATAGATACTACTATTTAAATATTCGCAATTTGAGAGCCACCGATAGATAGCTGTTTCAGCCTATTGGGCATCGTCAGTACTGGGCAGGCGGTCCTCGATTGAAGACAAAATGAGAAAAACCAAGAGAGTACTTGATAAAAATAGCTGCGTAAACGTAAGCGAAACATAAGTGGAACCACCTATTGGTGTGACATCTAAGTCAACTTGCCAAGTTTGTATGTCAGTGTTAGTTGTTTGACCAATCAACCGACCACTGCGGTAGCAGAAATTTGGGAAGCTAACCTGAATTGCCATCGGAAAACGAATCCATATATTTCTAGAAATGATGTCAAATCGACAAAGGTTAATGCAGTCAAACTGCTGGAAAATAATTCCATGAAAATCAAAACACAAAAAGATGAGTACTTTCTGATTATTCCCACATTGATTTCAATTTAAGAGCCACCGGTAGACAGCTGTTTCAGCCTATTGGGCATCGTTAGTATATATATATATATATATATATATATATATATATATATATATATATAACAATGTAGGTTTTCACGGATGGTAGAATATGATGTGTTGTTTTTCCGGGTGTACACAATAGTACACAACGGATGAACACCCGGAAAAACAACACATCATATATATATATATATATATATATATATATATATATATATATATATATATATACACACACACATCGGAAAAGTCTAGGGATATTTTTATAACATACTGAATATCATAAATATAAATGCATGAGGTCGTTTAATTTCGATTAAATTGGTACATTCGACCACCCTGTAGATTTCTATGGGTTGAACAAAGCCTGCAAAAACGGTAACTAATCTTCTATCAAGTTTTTTACAAACTGTAGGTTTTCGGCTAAAATGAATAATCTGAAAGTTTCGAGTTTGTACATTCAATGCAGTTCTTGCTCAGCAATTAAACTGGAAATATTGTGCTTTAACATGGAACGCCATCACTTACCATTGGCTGAGATGAATAGAGCTGTAGGGCTTCTTCAAGGTGGCATGCGACAAAATGATGTAGCTCTCCTTTTGGGGGTCTCCCAAAGTGTTATCAGTCGATTATGACGGCCTTTCCGTAAAACTGGCAGTCCAGCCGAATAACATCCAGGGCGAGGACGCGCTACAACTGCATTCAAAACCGATTTTTGGTCTTAACTGCAAGAAGACAACCGACAATAACAGCACCTGAGTTGGTTAACGTGTTGCAGCAGACGCACCAGGTAACCATTGGTCGTGATACTGTCAGAAATCGACTGCATGAAGCAGATCTCCACAACAGAAGGCCACTTAGATGTCCACCTTTGTCGAGAGGCAATCGCGGTAGAAGATTAGAGTGGTGTCAAGAACATCAAAACTAGGATGCAAATGATTGGGCCACAGTTTTGCTTAAAGAGGAATCCAGATTTGGATTTCATCCAGATTCTCGTCGAGTAAGACTGTGGAGACGACCTGGAAATAATGAACGTTTGAGACTCGTCCAGGAAGTCCACACATACAGAGGTGGTACAGTAATGCTATGGGGCGGAATCATGATCGGCGGCAGAATCGATCTCGTTTTTCCAAATCGCTCCCTCACAGCTCGACAGTACCTCGACACCATTCTTCTACCTATCGTCCGTCCGTTTGCTGGTGCTGTTGGTGAAAACTTCCACCTAATGCTCGTCCACATGTCGCGCGTCTAGTGACTGACTGGCTCACCAACGAAGGAGTTGATGTATTGTAATGGCCAGCACAATCACCGGACCTGAATCCCATCGAGCATGTGTGGGACATGCTTCAACGAAGAATTACTCCGCATATGGGGAACATTCACGCAACGTTTCAATTGAGAGAGCTTTTAATCGCTGAATGGGCAAATGTACCTCAACAAGACATTGACAATCTCATTTTGTCGATGTACGAGAGATGTAGGGCCGTAATAAACCAGCGTGGAGGCCATACTTTGTACTGATTCCAATTTTTTTTGTATTATGATTTTTTTCGGGGTGCCAAAGAAGAGCCATATTTTTTTTTAGTTTTGCTTATATGCGCACTTAGTATTTTTGACCATTTAATGAATTTTGTTGTAAGTTACATTCGTTTAATAATCACCCGTCAACTTTTTTTCCCTTAAGCGATCTAAAAAAAAAAAATATTGCCATTTTTAAAAATATCCCTAGACTTTTCCGATGTGTGTATATATATACAGAGATAATGTTATTGAGTGTGTATGATATAAATCAAAAACGAGAAAATTTGTGGACAGAACACTCAAAACATGGAGACAAACCATGGACACGTGTTTCTGGCTATTGGCCTCATCAGCGCGGTGCAGCCAATTGCAAGGATGGACAACAACTGGTTACCAAAAATGAAAAACTTCACATATGTGCTAACCGCACATTTGTGGTTTCAATTAGAAGACCTAGCATTCCCAGGCATCATCTAACATCACCACGTAGGCAGCTATAGCAACCTGCGTGATTTCCGGGTCCAGGATATAAATACAGAGATAAATATGTTATTGAGTGTGTATGATATAAATCAAAAAAGGGAAAATTTGTGGACAGAACACTCAAAAAATGGAGGCAAACCGCGGACACGTGTTCCTAGCTATTGGCCTCATCAGCGCGGTGCAGCCAATTGCAAAGATGGACAACAACTGGTTACCAAAAATGAAAAACTTCACATATGCACGGTGTCACCAACAGGAGCTAACCGCACATTTGTGGTTTCAATTAGAAGACTTAGCATTCCCAGGCATAATCTGACATCACCACGTAGGCAGCTATAGCAACCTGCGTGACTTCCGGGTCCAGGATATAAATACAGAGATAAATATGTTATTGAGTGTGTATGATATAAATCAAAAAAGGGGAAAATTTGTGGACAGAACACTCAAAAAATGGAGGCCAGCCGCGGACACGTGTTCCTAGCTATTGGCCTCATCAGCGCGGTGCAGCCAATTGCAAGGATGGACAACAACTGGTTACCAAAAATAAAAAACTTCACATATGCACGGTGTCACCAACAGGAGCTAACCGCCCATTTGTGGTTTCAATTAGAAGACCCAGCATTCCCAGGCATCATCTAACATCACCACGTAGGCAGCTATAGCTACCTGCGTGACTTCCGGGTCCAGGATATAGATACATAGATAAATATGTTATTGAATGTGTATGATATAAATCAAAAAAGGGGAAAGTTTGTGGACAGAACACTCAAAAAATGGAGGCAAACCGCGGACACGTGTTCCTTGCTATTGGCCTCATCAGCGCGGTGCAGCCAATTGCAAGGATGGACAACAACTGGTTACCAAAAATAAAAAACTTCACATATGCACGGTGTCACCAACAGGAGCTAACCGCCCATTTGTGGTTTCAATTAGAAGACCCAGCATTCCCAGGCATCATCTAACATCACCACGTAGACAGCTATAGCTACCTGCGTGACTTCCGGGTCCAGGATATAGATACAGAGATAAATATGTTATTGAGTGTGTATGATATAAATCAAAAAGGGGAAAATTTGTGGACAGAACACTAAAAAAATGGAGGCAAACCGCGGACACGTGTTCCTTGCTATTGGCCTCATCAGCGCGGTGCAGCCAATTGCAAGGATGGACAACAACTGGTTACCAAAAATGAAAAACTTCACATATGCACGGTGTCACCAACAGGAGCTAACCGCACATTTGTGGTTTCAATTAGAAGACCCAGCATTCCCAGGCATCATCTAACATCACCACGTAGGCAGCTATAGCTACCTGCGTGACTTCCGGGTCCAGGATATAGATACAGAGATAAATATGTTATTGAATGTGTATGATATAAATCAAAAAAGGGGAAAGTTTGTGGACAGAACACTCAAAAAATGGAGGCAAACCGCGGACACGTGTTCCTTGCTATTGGCCTCATCAGCGCGGTGCAGCCAATTGCAAGGATGGACAACTGGTTACCAAAAATGAAAAACTTCACATATGCACGGTGTCACCAACAGGAGCTAACCGCACATTTGTGGTTTCAATTAGAAGACTTAGCATTCCCAGGCATAATCTGACATCACCACGTAGGCAGCTACAGCAACCTGCGTGACTTCCGGGTCCAGGATATAAATACAGAGATAAATATGTTATTGAGTGTGTATGATATAAATCAAAAAGGGGAAAATTTGTGGACAGAACACTAAAAAAATGGAGGCAAACCGCGGACACGTTTTTCTGGTTATTGGCCTCATCAGCGCGGTCTCTCAGTCAAAAAATCAAAACTCTGCTCCACTTTCCCAAGCTTTCGCCTCTAATGGGAAGCTTCTGTGATAATAGCATTTTTTGTAACTGGGTACTCCTGTTGGAAATAAATCGCTTTTTTTTTCTTCAGGGCAGTAAAAATGAGTGAAAAACAATAAGTTGAACATATAAATTGATGAAGAAAGTTAAACATGTTCAAGATATTTGCAAAAAACAAACTACATTTTTATTCTACACCCTATTCCGAATAGAATGACATGTCGTTCAAATTTTTGGGGGACGGAGCAAAAAGTATGACCTGAAAGGCACTTGTGCACTAAACTATAATATAAATGGAATGGTATCATAATGAATCAATTATTGATTTAATAACATCATGTAGATTAGAAGATTGTAATCAATAATTATTGACAAAGAGCATTTCAAACCTCTAATAGAAAAGTTCCCATGCAGATTATTTCAATTGAATTTTTCTGCAGATCGAAATAATTCTGGACACCTTATCTATGTTAACTGCGCATTTTGAAAAGGCTTTACAACAAATGATTCAGGGACTCTTCACACCAGATTCTGCCAGAGGTGGAAGTGTCGGAGACACGATTTCGAAAACTGTGAAGAAACTTCTTCATATCAGGGAGCTGACAAAACTCAATTCTCTCCACGAACATATAACTTTTACTCTTGGTTTGATACTTCATAAAAAGTAAGAAAATTTTATTTATGTTCTATACTTTTTACTAAACATGATAATGAAACAGTTTTGACAGAATTAACTTGACTGTAGACGAGTTTTGCTATACACTAACGTTTTTTGTAAAGTTGAATGTGTGAAAATGGTTTAGTGTATTAATTTACATCAAGTAACGGGTCAGTGTATTGATAATTGAAAACCTTTTGATCTATACTAAAACCAATAATGATTGAGAGTAGAAGTAAGCCCAGTTGACAGCAAATCGGGGGCGTGCTTATTAATTTTTGAGAGGGTTAAGAATGAAAGAAAAATTCTTAGTACAATTAGTTAAAATATTCATACACATTTTTTATTTATTTCATTAAAACTTTGCAATATCGTAATTTACCTAATCGTTGTAGTCATTAGGTGGGCCTTATGAAAACGGAGTAATAATCGTGGTAATTATAGTAGGTACCAAATAAATTAACAATATTAATAAAAAACACAATATATATATATATATATATATATATATATATATATATATATATATATATATATATAACTTTTTTTCACTATTGGGTTGCAGCAATTGATAAGTGAACTTTTTATAACTATTCTCAAGCTTTCGAGTAACTTAAACTCATCGTCAGGGGTACTAGAAAATACAAATTACAAATTTTTGATAATATAATATAAATGTAAATGTACAAATTTTCGTCTAATCTTCAACCTCAGATTCGTCACTGTTGCTACCGCTATCATCAAAGTGAATTATGATTGGTTCAATATTGTGTTCAATACGGTTGTCTACGTCCCACATTTTTTGCTCCTCTTTTAAAATATGCTGCATGCATTTCTTCCAGTCTTTTGCAGAAACAGTTCGAATAGCTTCTTGTAGGTGATGTTGCACGTCCACTAATTTAAATGTTCTGTTTTCTCGTGCCACATATCCTTTTACTTGCGCCCAGATTAATTCTATTGGGTTTAATTCGCAGTGGTATGGTGGTAACCTTAAAACTGTAATTCCACGACTTAACGCCATTTCATCCACTGCGAATTTTTTATATTTGTCTGTGTGTAATCAGACGACTACCTTTTCCAGATGGCTGTTTTAACCCAACTGACAAACCTTCAATAAAGGCTTGTCGTGCACTTGTTATATTACCATCCTGCCATACTTTTTTGACCGTATGTCCCTGGTTAACCCATGTCTCGTCCATGGAGTACAATTTTTTTTTGAGCTTCCGAAATTTGTCAATTTTTATTAGATAGTTTCTTCTCCATGCTATTATTTCTTGACGTTCAATGACAATGCTTTTCCTGTCAACTTTTCCGTACGTAAATTTCATTTCGTGTACAAGTTTCCTAAAAGTTTTTTTACCCATTTTTGGGACCAATTCATGATCGCTAAGTGCCTCCAGAACTGTTTGTAGTGTGGGCAGCTCATTTCTGAAAAAGAAACTGTGAATAGTTCTGCGTATACTGGTTTTGGCTTCTTCATCAACTGTGATTTTTTTTCGTCAACTACTAGTTTTTGGCGTTTGTACGTCCCCATGAATTTCTGCTTCTCTTAGTATTTTGTAACTCGATGATTTTGGTACACCGGTATAATCAGAGCACATATCAACTAATTTATCTTTTGTAATTGTGGAACTTAATGATGAAGAAATACCCGGTTGGTTATTCGGAGGTACACACGTACAATTACAGCACATATGCACAAAGTCATCTTTTGGTGGCTGATGATCTCTTTCAAGACAGTGAAATACTCGCAGTACAATTTGTTTTTCTCTTACTGACCGAGACTCCGACCGTTTTACCTTTTTCGACGTGGAAGGCCCGACCATGTCTCCCATTTTTTGAGTAGTTTGAGAACGGTGTAGAAATATAATTATGTAACGCTTAAACACTTACTAGCACTATTATTTTCACCAATTGTTATCACAACACGTCGATTGCTGACTAAGTTAACTGTAAAACGTACAATTCACTCTGTATAATTCACAAACCAATGATACGCTCATGGCTGCAAGTACATTAGTGAGGACTGCAACGATGAGATGGAAGTTACGGTAAAGTGACAAAGACAGAAATATCGTTGCGTACAGCGTTGCCACTAGTTGTAATAAATATCTAACACTATACAGAAAATAATGAATTTTAACTGATCAGTAATCAGGAGGTGTATAAGTATTACTCATTACAAGCTCATAACTGATTTTTGTCATAAATAATACCTTTTAATCGTACTAGTATTGTGTATTATCTATAATTTGCCACAATCTACAACTCTACTGCTTACTATATTTTGATTCTGCTATAAACTGGTAACGTAAAATTTAGATATGACAACGCGCTTTACTCTCAATCATTATTGGTTTTACTATAAATCAGAATATTTGACATTCAAAACTATTCGAATGAGATGGTTTATAGTTCCAGGTATAATACAGCAAGCGCCAAACGTGATGGCGAGCCCGACCCCATGCTCACAAACTCATTTTTAATGTAACCCCTACTACAGCTCTTACAAGACATACAACTACTCTGTACAGAGACGTATCATTACTTGTCCTCCAATGCTGTTGGTGACTGGCATTGTTGTTTCTAAAAAATGTTATCGCCTCACAAGTTTATTTCTGAATAAGTGTATCATGTGTATTAATTGGCGCGGTTAGATTTTGGCGCCCCGTGGCGGCCATTTTGTTTTGGTAACATCTGTCAAATCTTTTGTTTATTATTCAGTTGTTTATGCCAAATCATCATGACAAGCTACACGATTGAACAGCACGTTCAAATGATAAAACTTTATTATCAAAATGAGTGTTCGTTAACGCAAACGTTGCACGCATTGCGCCCATTGCGCCCATTTTACGGTAGACGTGGTGGCCCTTCACAGTCGACTCTTCAACGTTTGGTGGCCAAATTTGAGACGACCGGTTCAGTAAACAATCAGCCAACACCCGTACGTTCAAGGAACGCAAGATCGGCCAAGAACATCGCCGCGGTCCGTGAAAGTGTACAGCAGAACCCGAGGCAGTATATTCCTCGCCGTGCACAAGAACTCGGCCTTTCGCAGACTTCAACTTGGCGAATTTTGCGTTGGGACTTGGGTCTACACCCGTACAAGATCCAACTTACCCAGGAGCTCAAAGTTCATGACCATAAACAACGTCGTTTGTTCGCTGACTGGGCTTTGAATCGTTTGGAGGAGGACCCCAATTTTGGCCGAAAAATCATCTTTAGTGACGAGGCGCATTTTTGGATGAATGGCTGTGTTAACAAGCAAAATTGCCGTTTATGGGCCGATACCAACCCACGCGAGGTTCACCAGGTGATAATGCATCCTCAAAAAGTTACCGTTTGGTGTGGATTTTGGGCCGGCGGCGTAATTGGTCCGTACTTTTTTGAAAACGACGTTAGTGAGGCGGTCACCGTCGACAGCGAGCGCTACAGAACGATGATAACTAATTTCTTATGGCCCAAATTGAATCATATGAACCTAGACGACATGTGGTTCCAGCAGGACGGCGCTACGTGGCACATAGCAAACGCCACGATTGACATTTTATATGAACGATTTGAGGGTAAGGTTATCTCTCGCAGGGGTGATGTGAATTGGCCACCAAGGTCATGCGATTTGACCCCGCTAGACTTTTTCCTGTGCGGTTTATTGAAGTCGCAGGTCTATGCAAATAAATCACAATCGACCGATGCCCAAAAGGTGAACATAACACAGGCCATCGCTTAAATT
The DNA here is from genome assembly GCF_025532065.1 of Leptinotarsa decemlineata. Taxonomy (NCBI): domain Eukaryota; kingdom Metazoa; phylum Arthropoda; class Insecta; order Coleoptera; family Chrysomelidae; genus Leptinotarsa; species Leptinotarsa decemlineata. The sequence goes on from NW_027412534.1 coordinate 970,912, forward strand.
CAGCCGGATCTATGCGGAAGAGTCATTGAAAATTGGACCACTCGGATCCGTGCCACCGTAAGAAGCCGAGGCGGGCACTTGAATGATGTCATATTCCACACTTAATGGCATATATGCGTCTTTCAAATAAAAAATAATTTTGTCAATACCTCACACACAGCTTGTTTTATTCCATTTCAACATCTACCCGCCCTTATTGAAAAACCCTTTATAACATTTTGATGCACTGTACTACTCACTACCTATAATACTGAATAAAATATGAAAGGAAATTACAAATAAGTCGTGTTCTATTTGTTGTAGTAATTAAAACTAATTATAGGTACGACTCTGGCCGGCAAAGGGCTTATCTTAATCCAATAGTAATTTAGTTGCAGCGTCTATACCTGCACGATCGCTCGCTATCACGTTTGGCGCTTGATATACAATATTTATTATATGTACCTGATTCGTCTAGCTTCTTGGTGTTTTGAATCTGAATAATTGAAAAGATTAGCTGAAATATAACAATTATAATAAACTGAAATTACAATGAAATAAAATACAAGTAACAACCAAAGAAAAAGAACTATCAATACGAGATGAAAATTAAAGAAATTATTAACAAGAATTGAAATTTAAAAAAATTGTAAACCAAGTTAGTTCACGACGTTTCGATTGTTAGCATCCACAATTGTCTTTGGGTGGTAACTGGACTTATTCTTTCTCTGACTATTTATAGGTCATTCGAGAGCTCTCACCTATCCCCTCTTCACTCTCTCTGCTTCATCGGTTTTAGCTGGAGCTGACCGTTAGGCGGGAGTTGGTCGTGTTCCGCTTAATTAGAGGTTTCCATACGTTGCGTATCTCTACGCTAGCTTGGCTAAATGTGCTGTTGGACAACATATATGCGGCTTTTTTGAATTTTCTCCTAAACCAGTGTTCCTCTTTGTGGATCATTTCAGCTTGAGCCCACTTGATGTTATGTTGATGAGTCCAAGCATCTTCTGCTATTTCTGATTTGCTGGTTTCTCCTCGCTGTGTGTGTTTCTAGTGCTCGGCAATGCGAACTCTCAATGACCTCTTAGTTTCACCGATCTATAATTCTCTGCACTCGCAGGGTATCTGGTAAATGCAATTCTTGGAATCGCTGTCCGCGTTTGGTGGCCTAGTTTTCGTGAGGCCACTGCGTATAGTGTTCCCATATCTGAAGCATGTTCTGGTGTTATACTTGGACCCAATCTTTCCTATTCTTTCCGACAATCCTCTGATGTAGGAAAGTACAAGTAATTGTTGTGGCGGCTTCTTTTCCTTGTGAAGCTCTTGCGGTTTTCTAGCTAAAGCCTGTTCCACCATCACCGTTGGAGGTCATTTTTGATGATGTCTAGTTCCTTTTCGAGACCTTCTTTTGTATTACAGAGCCCGAAAGCACGGCCTAGTAGAGTCTTGATGATTCACCTCTCAGTCGTTTGATGATGGTTGAATTCCTGGTTCAGATACTGTCCTGTGTGAGTGGGTTTTCGATATACAGAAATTTCCCATTTAGTGTCCGTCCTCTTCACCAATACGTCTAAGAAAGGCAATTCGTTATGGACTTCCTTCTCCATTATGAAAGTGATGGAAGGACTTACGTTGTTGATGTGCTTCAGGAAGGTGTCTAGTTCTGCATTCCCATAGTTCCATATTATGAAGGTATCGTCTACGTATCTCAACCAGACTCGTGGCTTCTTATGGGCTTCTTCAATGGCCAAAGTTTCAAACCACTCCATGTATAAATTGGCTATAACCAGTGAAAGTGGCGATCCCATTGGCAGTCCCTCATCTTGCGTAAAGAATTCGTCCTTCAGTTGGAAGTAGCAGTTTCGTACACAGCATCCTAGTAATTCCATGATTACTTGTATCGGTAAGTTTGTTCTATCTTTCAGGTTCCCATCTTTGGATAGCTTCCTCTGTATGATTTGAAGTGCTTCTTCGATAGGGACGTTAGTGTAGAGACTTTCCACGTCTGTCACCTCATTAGATCACTTCGTACCGCACTGTCAACTAGACTTCTCAATCTGGGTGTGGGTAGTGTTTATATATGGTAATCGAAGGCGGTAGAAAATTCGCCGAAATTTTATAGAAGTCGGTAGAATATCCGCGAAATGTCGGTCGAACTGAGCGCGCTCTTAGCCACGTCACAATTGGTTTATGGCTACCAGTGGCGGCCGGCGTTATTTTCTCAAGGGCATGATTTACAACATTATATTGAATTGTAACTCCTTTCTTTGAAGATTCTCAACTCGCTATACAATCATGAAGCAGTAGAAAGTCAAAGTTCTTAGTGAAATAGTGAATCTGCGGAAGCAACTTTTTGATGAAAAAAATATTTTGATTTGAATTGAAGGGATATATTTTTAGGAGAGAATAATTTTTTGGGATGATCTACATATCTTTGTATGTATAGAGTTGATTTTTTGAAACTGATTGCCTCCTTCCTTTCCTTGGAAGATTCCCACATTTTTTTGTATAAAGATGGAGAAGGAGAAAGCTAAAATTCTTTTTTTCAAAAAATGTTTTGGATTCTGCAAATGGAACCGAAACAACAGATTTGTAATGAATAATAATAATAAAATAGGTTAAATAAGTTTTTTTATACCAAAGTACATTTGATTTTTGCTTTCCCATTTAGCTACAAATAACTTCGCAGGAATGGAAAAAAACTCATCATCAAACACAAACGAATAGTTGAATGTCAAAGCTCTGGACCAAAAACGTTGGAGATGAAATGTTTTCAGTTATCTTAATGTTCAAAACTATACCAAATTCTTTGTTTTTGATTCATTAGTCTTTTTTAAAACGTTGTAACAGATATCCCACAAGGATTAATGTATTTGTTCATATTCATTTCTTCAGAGAATCCTTTCTTCAGATGACTTTCTCTCAAAAAGTTCGTTCGATAGCAAGAAATTTAGATCAACTCATAGAAGAACTACCAGTATTTGTTATAAGGCTAGAAGAAACTGCTTCCGCATTTGAAGAGAAATTAGAGTGGAGAGATTTCAAATTCTGTTTCAAAGTGGGGATTAGCAAAGTGGTGAGTATTCTCAAATTAAAAAGGGGAAGTTTTCATTATGATGCAATAAATAATGTCAGTAGTTCAAATGTCAATACATACTTATTTAAATGATAGTTTTTTTATGATATTTTCACTCAAAACTTTACAGAACTTTACTAGTTCGGACTTCCGTTGTCCAATAAAATTCTCTGAAAGAACAAATGAAATTAAAATGAATTGCTAAAAATATCAATCGGTACTATTATTCTCGCTACATCTAGAACGTCAGCGAATACCGTACCTTCGCGCGCTCTTAGCTACGTCACAATTGGTTTATGGCTACCAGTGGCGGCCGGCGTTATTTTCCCTAGGGCATGACTTACAACACTACCCCCTTCCCTGAGGTTGTTCGCCCTGAACAACATTCCAAGAGGGGACATCACCACCCATATAAGGACTCAGCCTCTCTTAAGTAGGTGCTTTCTCAGGTTTCCTGTCCGTATCCCTGGACAAAGGACCCTTACAGCTTGCTACCCTCCGGGTCAGAGGGAATCCGCAGCGGCGGGAGGTAGGGGAGCTTACCTCCCCATCAGAGCTGTCCATAAAGGAGTCTTTGCCCGCTACCATATCGAGTCTGGTGGAAAGTTCTTTTCCTATTAACTGGGCATCCTCAGTAATCATTTTCAAGGCCGGCCATTCTTTCCGAAGTTACTGGAAATCCTCTTCAAACTTTTTGTCGACTCCTTCAAGCTTTTTTCAAGCTCATCTTCAAACTTTCTGCTGACTCCTTCAAACTCCTCAAATTTCCTTTCAATCTCATCAAGCTTCCCATCGACTACTTTTTCCAAACCTTCCTTTGTTGCTTGAGAAGTTTTTGAATCTTCAAATAAATGAAAGTACATCTTATTGTCTTTTTCTTGTTTCTCCTGGATATTTACTGATAATTGACGATATTCCTCCCTGTTTCTTTCTTGTTTTTCCAGAATATCCAGTAATAATTCATGGTCTTCCTTTTGGCATAATCGTTCTTCCTCTCTCCTTTATTCTTTCAAAGCCTTAAACACTTTCTTGGGCTCTATTACGTCCTCCTGTTTGTCTGTTAACTTACATGAAGATAAAAAAAATAATGAATAGTTTTGTAGGGTTAAGTGGCATGGCAAGTAGTGTGCTTGCTCTTGAACAACTTGCAGGGTCGTACAGATCGTTGGAAAATTGCATACACAATAAACGTGCCCAATGGGCGCCAAGTAGTTTTGCGTTGCTTTGGCTGACTATGTCTGAAGAGAGAAACCACTAAAGAACGACAGACTCATTTCACAAAATTTTCATCCACTGTAATGACAAATTAACAAAGACTTCCGAAAGTTACGTATACTTATATAATCAAGGAAATAGGTATTCGGAAATCGCTGAACGACATTTGTTAAGTGTGAAAGTATGTCCAACAATTTCTTAATTAAATCTAAAGAAATGAACTTTAAATGTTCAAGCCCGTCTCGGATATACCTACACAGTAGGTTGAGTGGACTGACGCCTATCAGAAAACAACTACTCCCCTGGCTAATACCACGAAGGGCGTTGGATTGTATCCGACAGACGTCAGTGCAGGAATCTTCACAGAAAATTTCCTGCATATGCAATTGGCAATACAACTGAAAGAGTCGACCTTCAATTTTGGAACAGGTACACTTGCAGACCGGTTTCGGGCTCATTGGCCACTCGTCAGTGCAAGATACAAGTCAATGATATTCCATAATTGAAAATCGGAATTCTTTCAGAGTATTTCATTCATCTTCCTAAGTTGGAGCGAACAACAAAATGTTACTCCATCTAGTGGATGAGGTATTAACCAACTGCATATCCTAAATTTGCCCGATTCCTCTGAATAAGGAAAAAACATTTTCTTATTAGTCAGTGGGCTATGCGTGAAGACTGGTAGTAAACAAATCTAAAGAAATGAACTTTAAACGTTCAAGACAGTTTCGGATATAGAAGAACTTTATTTCCAAATATGCAAGCCTAATATAAACATAATTAATGTACTTTATCTAAATATAATACATAAAAATAAAAATAAATTAGTCTATTATAACCTAATAACAAAAAATCACAAAAAAGAAAAAAAAACTATATCGCACATATTCTACATAGGATACACGTTTACATACACACATCGGAAAAGTCTACGGATATTTTTAAAAATGGCAATAATTTCTTTTTAGATCGCTTTAGGGAAAAAAAGTTGACGGGTGATTATTAAACGAATGTAACTTACAACAAAATTTATTAAATGGTCAAAAATACTGAGTGCGCATATAAGCAAAACTAAAAAAAAAAATATGGCTCTTCTTTGGCACCCCGAAAAAAAATCATAATACAAAAAAATTGGAATCAGTACAAAGTATGGTCTCCACGCTGGTTTATTACGGCCCTACATCTATCATGCATCGACAAAATGAGATTGTCAATGTCTTGTTGAGGTACATTTGCCCATTCAACGATTAAAAGCTCTCACAATTGAAACGTTGTGTGAATGTTCCCCATATGCGGAGTAATTCTTCGTTGAAGCATGTCCAACACATGCTCGATGGGATTCAGGTCCGGTGATTGTGCTGGCCATGGCAATACATCAACTCCTTCGTTGGTGAGCCTGTCAGTCACTAGACGCGCGACATGTGGACGAGCATTATCGTGCATTAGGTGGAAGTTTTCACCAACAGCACCAGCAAACGGAAGGATGATAGGTAGAAGAATGGTGTCGAGGTACTGTCGAGCTGTGAGGGAGCGATTTGGAAAAACGAGATCGGTTCTGCCGCCGATCATGATTCCGCCCCATAGCATTACTGTGCCACCTCTGTATGTGTGGACTTCCTGGACGTGTCTCAAACGTTCATTATTTCCAGGTCGTCTCCACAGTCTTACTCGACGAGAATCTGGATGAAATCCAAATCTGGATTCGTCTGTAAACAAAACTGTGGCCCAATCATTTGCATCCCAGTTTTGATGTTTTTGACACCACTCTAATCTTCTACCGCGATTGCCTCTCGACAGAGATGGACATCTAAGTGGCCTTCTGTTGTGGAGATATGCTTCATGCAGTCGATTTCTGACAGTATCACGACCAATGGTTACCTGGTGCGTCTGCTGCAACACGTCAACCAACTCAGATGCTGTGATTGTCGGTTGTCTTCTTGCGGTTAAGACCAAAAATCGGTCTTGAACTGCAGTTGTAGCGCGTCCTCGCCCTGGATGTTGTTCGGCTGGACTGCCAGTTTCACGGAAACGCCTCCACAATCGACTGATAACACTTTGGGAGACCCCCAAACGAAGAGCTACATCATTTTGTCGCATGCCACCTTGAAGAAGCCCTACAGCTCTATTCATCTCAGCCAATGGTAAGTGATGGCGTTCCATGTTAAAGCACAATATTTCCAGTTTAATTGCTGAGCAAGAACTGCATAGAATGTACAAACTCGACACTTTCAGATTATTCATTTTAGCCGAAAACCTACAGTTTGTAGAAAACTTGATAAAAGATTAGTTACCGTTTTTGCAGGCTTTGTTCAACCCATAGAAATCTACAGTGTGGTCGAGTGTACCAATTTAATCGAAATTGAACGACCTCATGCATTTATTTTTATGATATTTAGTATGTTATAAAAATATCCCTAGACTTTTCCGATGTGTGTATTTACTTATATATTCATTCAAAACAAAGTCTTAGTTATTATATATTTTAAATATAAATTAGCTTCAATTCAGTTTTTCGTTATGAATGTTACCAAGTTCCTCTTGAATAGAGAAGAAGAGTTTTTTGTGTTATTTGGCAGTTTATTGAAACTGTCCAGACCTTTGAAAAATAACGAGGTCATACTGCTACGTGAATTTGTCCTTGGGATGTGAAAATTGATATTCGATCTAGTATCATGATGATGTACTTCACTATTTGTGATTATAAGGTTTACTAAGTATGTTGGTTGCAATTTATTTATTATTTTGAATATACATATCATAGTCTCGTTGAGAGACATTAAGCCACCTTAAACTACAGAGCATATTATGTACAGGTGTCATACTATTGCAGAGTAATATTATTCGCATTCCACGATTTTGTAATTTTTGTAATTGATTTAATTTGTTCTGATTCAAGAGATATAAGAGAGTCACGCAAAAATCGTAATGAGGTTTTATTATGCAATTATAGCACGTTATTTTGGCATACATTGATAATACAGATGCCACTGTAGAAAAAAAATACAGTTTCTTTGATATTTCGCTTATTATATAGTCAGCATGATCATTCAATAAAATTGTATTATCTACAATGAACCCTAGATACCTAATTTTAATTTTGACTGTGTTTCTCCCAATTTTATTTTGTTTATACTTTGTTGTAATGATCATCGCCTTAGTTTTAGTGATATTAAGTTTCAGTTTATTTATTCCAAGGTACAACTCAATATTTTTCAATGAATTATTCATCTGCAAATAAGTTAATCACATGATCACCATCTACGTAATTGATATCGTTATGTAAATTATAAATGGTAAAGGTCCTAATACACTACCTTGTGGAACTCCAAAATCATTCACTAACTCTTGTGAGTAGAACCTATTAATTTTTGTTATTTAACTCCGCGAACTGAGGTAACTTTTCATCCACTTCAAAACTACATCACCAATACCATAATATTTGAGCTTTTGGATTAATATATCTCTGTCTATTGTTTCGAATGCCGTCTTTAAATCCAAGATTGTACAAACAACGTAATTATCTCTATCAATTTTTTCTTTCCAATTTGTTATTGTGTACTGCAAGGCAGCCTCACACGAATGTTTTTTTCTGAAGCCTGACTGACAACCTAAAAGTAACCTGTTTTCATCAAAGTATACCTACACAGTAGGAAGAGGAATGAAAAACTGTGAATGAATTCCGATTTTCAGTTATGGAATATCATTGACTTTAGGTCGATGATGGCCACTATCTTACACTGACGGGTGGCTAATGAGCCCGAAACCGGTCCGCAAGTGTGCCCGTTCTAGAATTGAAGGTCGACTCTTTCAGTTGTATTGCCAATTGCATATGCAGGAAATTTTCTGTGAAGATTCCTGCACTGACGCCTGTCGGATACAATCCAACGCCCTTCGTGGTATTAGCCAGGGGAGTAGTTGTTTTCTTATAGGAGTCAGTCCATTCAACCTACTGTGTTGGCTTGAACGTTTAAAGTTCATTTCTTTAGATTTGTTTACTGCCAGGCTTCAACTATAGCCCACTGACTAATAAGAAAGGTATAATAAGTGTGGTGGACACCAAGACACAGCTATTTATTTACTTAGGTGTGGTCTGACTCTCAGTATGGCAGTATACATCATTTTATAGTGTATCAGCTGAATTGTATTGTTTCCAATAAACCTGAATTCTACAGCATAGCGTTCAGTAATCGACATATTATTTTTTCAGGAAGATGTGCTACATAAGCTCTCGGTTCATACAGAAAATCTTCAAGATGTTATGATCCAGTTATGTGATTTGGTGCAAAGAGATTCTTTTACTCAAACTCTACGATGTTTAGGTTTGTTGACTGCAACGGCATCAGCATACTCAAGTGATTCATCTCAAATGGAAGGAAGTCCATCCCATGCTAACCCAAAGCACCACAGTTATAAGGTAATGTCATGTTATTGTTGAAAGCAAGAAAAATAATTATAGAACGACTAGCAAAGAATATTACTGGAGTTGCGGAGTATCTAATTATCTGACTGAAGGGTTTGATGATAAATGGATAGGGAATAATGGGCCGGTGAGGTGGCCAGCAAGATCTCCAGACTTGTGTGTTATGGATACATTCTTATGGGGTACACTGATTGCTGTGATTTACTTTTGTCTTTACATTTTAGTTAATTAAAAAGGACACGATGTCTTATTTACCTCATACATAAGGTAAATGTCCATAAATCAGACACTTTAAGGAAGATAGTAGTACATTCAAGTCATTTACTTCAAGATGTAGGCATATCTGCTTCAACAGTCCACACAATCAAGAAATAGGTGTCCTTTATGATGAAATTCCACCAGAAATATGGAAATATTGAAGAAAATAAACATAGAATGCAATTTTTAAAAATGTTCTACATATGACTGCAATTCCGACAGGCAAATTCTGACTTTGTCCAAATATTCGACATTGAACTGTACATAAGTTCGACAGTGCCTTCGAATTCGACATGTTGAGGTGCATAAATCAGACAGAGAGTAAATAATGAAATATTATACTTATCCGTTTATCAGAAGAAAAATGTAATTCAACACAGAGCATTAGTTACATACAACAGATTATGAAAATAAGTTATTCCAAAATTCCTTGTGAATATTTGTTAACCTCTTCCACTTCAAAGAACCCTCTTTTGTTTACTTGTTTAGGTTTCTTGATTTTCTCAATGATTTCATGGAATTCATACCAAATCTCATCTTTTCCTTCTGGCCACTTCCATTGTCTCAGGCTACTAGTAGTCATTGTGCTGATGAAAGCTTTACCGTCTGCAATATTTTTTATGACTCCAGGATAATTTTTACCTTCATAGTTAACAATCTCCGCTAGTGGAAGCCTTTTCATTTTCATTTGGTCTATCTATGCAACTTGATTCATTATTATTCTTCTTAATATGCAACTGACGTCTAGTATTCTTCGGTTTAGGGGTGTTCTTCTTCTCTTCTCTCTTTCGTTTTCTATTTTTTTTTCTTCCATAGGCTTTTCTTTTTCGCCCTCTTTTTTCAAATAATATTCCTTCGATGCTTCAGAAGTTGTTACTGGAGGAATTTTTTCTTTCTTGTGTTTTACAGGCTTTTTAGATGTCGTTGCTTCTGGCCAAAATAAGGCTTTCTTGAATGGCGAAGGGATAACTATTTCTGAAAAAATAGTATTTGTAACATTTTCTGGAGACTTGCGTTCAGTTTCTTTTGTTTTTCGTAAGGTTGCTTGATTGCCTTTTTTATCTTCTGGTGTAACCTGAATATCGTTCAATATGATCCTATCCCCTGTATGAAATTGTGTGGTAACTAAGGACCCATTTTGCTCCCCAATGTTGTTTTCAAGTATTTCTTCCTCTGGTGTGCTTTCAACTATAGCCTCTTCGGTCACCTTATCTTCGGCAATGTCTTCTTTGTTTTTAAATATGTAATTTTTAATTGTGTTCTGTTCTTCCTGCATGTTAATTTCAGCTATAGTTTTCTCCTTTTCTCCATCTGTGGTAACATTTTTCTTCTTTTCTATATTATCATTATTGATTCCTTTTGTCATCCTCACTGCTAGACAAACCGATGTTTCGCCGTAAGATACTTGCCTTATCGGCTCTGTAAAGTTAAACCCAGGGAATCGTGCAGGAATTTGTTCACTGCCAATAAAATGTTAACAGTCATCGCACTTTTTATCTTAGAGACAGTTTGCCTTATTTATAAACATGAATCGAAGTTCAACTTTGCTACTCGTAATAGCAATTATACCTTTAGACTTCCCATCCCATTATAGGAAAAAACACTCAATTGGTTCATAATTATGACTTTTTGTCACGGAATGGGTTGCATGTCATCGATGACAGTATGTAAATAACATTCATTCGCTTATTTGATTAAATCCCAGCCATAGGACTCTTGTTTAAATTGAAAGGAGAGATTAATCTTTGAGAAAGAATGTTTTTGTCCTTCTTTATCCCCATCTTGATACAATGTTTATATGAAAATAGCTGTTTCGAGAGGGATTTGTTTCCAGTTTCTTCCAGAATTAATTTTTTGAAATTGATGGCTTCCTTCCTTTCTTTGGAAGATTCCCATATTTTTTTTTTATAAGTCAATCGATGTCCGCCATTGAGGATGACAGTGTTCCAAGTACGTGAATTTATTCCTCTTTCACATACTATTTACCTGAATAAATATTTGTTCCATCCTTTCAAAAGTAGGTGATAAAAGTTAGCTAACCCCCCCAAAACCTATGACTTCAGTGTTTACAAAGGTTCATCTAATTCAAACTATACTTAATACTAGTTACTGTAGATGAAAGATTAAAATGTACTTGAAAGGGCGTTTTAACATTTTGAAATTCAGATGAGCAAGTCTTTAATTGATGCAAGAAAGTGTTCTTATCAACAAATCTATCCTGAGCAATTTAGAGCTATTTTTCTTGATAAATCCCTTGTTCCTCCCTCTATGATTCTTTGTATTTTTACCGACAAATCACAAACACTACAGGAAAATCCTCAAGGTGCTCCCAGAGCGGTGCCTGTGCGAAAGTAGCGATTCACATTGGATTTGAATCGCTGGAGAATAATCCATTTGGAAAAACGTTCTTAGGAAGTTTATTCCACATAAACGCAGTTCTCCAGATCAAAGAGTTCTTAAACAGTGAAGTTCGAGGTGTACTGAGTTGAACCTCAAAACGATAAGCAGCCACAGTCCGTTACGTATTTCTGATATGGACCGCTCTTGGTGGAATCAAATGTGCAGTTCGGACTTCCATTGTCTAATATAATATAAATGAAAATTCTATTGAAACAACGATAAAAATAGAATAAAAACAACAATAAAAATTAATTGGCGCTCCGGGGCGACTTCATTGATTCCAGTGGCGCATTTGCTTTTTCAGCTGCAGGAAAACCCGGAAAAACCTGCAGCACCACATCATCTGAAGATCTTGATCTAACAATGTCCTCTCTCTTATAAAACAAAATGTAGGGTGTCTCCAGAGGCTCCAATAAACTCAATACATCGCCAGAACACTTAGTAACACGTCTATCGTCAAACTTAAACCAGTCCGTTTCGTCTTTGACCAAGGCGTAATAATGACCAAATTCAACGCCAGAACCACAGTGAACAATGACTGCATGAATATTATAATAGTGGTCTGCTAGGTTGAAATGTTCATCTATTTCGAACCTTCCAAAGAGTTTTTTGCTTCCGTTAGAGGTTGAGTTTTATTTGAAAATAGAAAATATAAATTGATTTGAAATCCCTGAAAAAAAATTAAAGAAGATTAACCGAAAATAAAAATTTTAATAAACAAAAAACTGAAATTACAAAGAAATAACATACAAGCTACAACCAAAAAAATTAAGAATTTAAATATTAATAAAAGCTAAAAATTAAAAAATATTAACAAAAATTGACAATAAAAAAATTACAATTAAAAGATTCCAAACCAAGTTACGTCACGACGTTTCGATTGTTAGTATCCGCAATCGCATTCGGGTGATAACTAGACTTATTCCTCCGAGATCTGTCTATTTATAGGTCATTCCAGTGCTTTCACCTATCCCCTCTTCCCTCTCTCCGCTTCATCGGTTTTAGCAGGAGCAGACCGTTTGGCGGGAGTTGGTCGTTTTTCGCTTGATTAGAGGTTTCCATATTATACGTATCTTTACGCTAGCTTGACTAAGTGCGTTGTTGGACAACATATACGCGGCTTCTTTGAATTTCCTCCTAAACCAGTGTTCGTCTTCGTGGATGATTTCAGCTTGAGCCCACTTGATATTATGTTGATGAGTCCAAATATGCTATGCTATTCCGCATTTGCTGGTTTCTCCTCTTTGTATGTGTTTCTTGTGCACAGCAATGCGAACTTTCAATGGCCTCTTAGTTTCACCGATGTATGATTCTCCGCTCTCGCAGGGCATCTGGTAAATGCAATTCTTGGAATCGCAGTCCGCGTTTGGTGGCCTGGTTTTCGTGAGGCTGCTACGGATAGTGTTCCCAGATCTGAAGCAGGTTCTAATATTATACTTGGACCCAATCCTTCTTATCCTTATCCACATCCTTATCCTTATCCACAACCAGTACAAGTACTGGTTGTGGCGGCTTCTCTTCCTTGTGGAGCTCTTGCTGTCTTCTAGCTAAAGCCTGTTCTACCATCACTCTGGAGTAACCATTCCGTTGAAGGTCATTTTTGATGATGCCTAGTTCCTTTTCGAGACCTTCCTTTGTATTACAGAGCCTGAAAGCATGGTCTAGTAGAGTCCTGATGATTCCTCTCTTAGTCAATTGATGGTGGTTGGAGTTCTAGTTCAGATACTCTCCTTGTGAGTGGGTTTTCGAAATACAGATGTTTCCCATTTAGTGTCGGTCCTCTTCACCAATACGTCTAAGAAAGGCAATTCGTTGTGGACTTCCTTCTCCAATGTGAAAGTGATGGAAGGACTTACGTTGTTGATGTGCCTCAGGAAAGTGGAAGAAAGTCCTTCCATCACTTCCACAATGGAGAAGGAAGTCCACAACGAATTGCCTTTTTTAGACGCATTGGTGAAGAGATGGGAAACATCTGTATATCGAAAACCCACTCACGCAGGACAGTATCTGAACCAATAATCCAACCACCATCAATCGACTAAGAGAGGAATCATCAAGACCCTACTAGACCGTGCTCTCGGGATCTGCAATACAAAGGAAGGTCTCGAAAAGGAACTAGGCATCATCAAAAATGACCTTCAACGGAATGGTTACTCCAGAGTGATGGTAGAACAGGCTTTAGCTAGAAGACAGCAAGAGCTCCACAAGGAAGAGAAGCCGCCACAACCAGTACTTGTACTGGTTGTGGATAAGGATAAGGATGTGGATAAGGATAAGAAGGATTGGGTCCAAGTATAACATTAGAACCTGCTTCAGATCTGGGAACACTATCCGTAGCAGCCTCACGAAAACCAGGCCACCAAACGCGGACTGCGATTTCAAGAATTGCATTTACCGGATACCCTGCAAGTGCGGAGTATCATACATCTATGAAACTAAGAGGACATAGAAAGTTCGCATTGCTGAGCACAAGAAACACACACAGCGAGGAGAAACCAGCAAATCCAGAATAGCACAGCATGTTTGGGCTCATCAACATAATATCAAGTGGGCTCAAGCTGAAATCATCCACAAAGAGGAACATTGGTTTAAGAGAAAGTTCAAAGAAGCCGCATATATGTTGTCCAACAACGCATTTAGTCAAGCGAGCGTAGAGATACGTAACATGTGGAAACCTCTAATCAAGCGAAAAACGACCAACTCCCGCCAAATGGTCATATCCCGCTAAAACCAATGAAGCTGAGAGAGGGAAGAGGGGATAGGTGAAAGCACTCGAATGACCTATAAATAGTCAGATCTCGGAAGAATAAGGCCAGTTATCACCCGAAGACGATTATGTATACTAACAATCGAAACATGGTGATGTAACTTGGTTTGGAATCTTTTAATTTTTAATTTTTATTTTTCAACTTTTGTTGATAATAATTTTTGGGGGCTGAGCTCCATACACGAGAACAATATTCCAAAGGTCTGATCTGAGCTTTATGAAGTATCAAAAGTTGCTGAAGTGTGTACAGTTTTCTGGTTCGGAACAGTGATCCAAGCATTTGAAAAGCAGCCTTTGCAATTCCAGCGACATGATTGTGCCAAGACATATTGGTGTCCATTTTAACCCCTAACAAACTTATCGAAGCAGAAAGCAGATTTGTTTGACCTGACATTATTATTGCCGGTTCAGAGACATTATTCTTTTTGGAGAAAACCGATGCCTGGGTTTTTCTGGCATTTAATTGAACCTGGTTACTCTCACCCCGATTCGAAATCACTTCTACATCCTCATTAAGATATTCAACCTCCTGCTGCCGGTGAAGATGTGCATCCGCAGCCAATGTCCTGGAATACAAATGGAATGGCGAGACAAGTTTGCTGTCTTCAGCAGAGCAATATATTGGATTCTTGTTTTTTTTTCCAATAAGTCGTTGATATACAATAAAATGAGGGTTGGACACAATATGGATCCCTGGGGAACACCAGCCTTGATAGTGAAAGAATTCGAGAGATATCCATCGACGGCCACTTGCAGGGAACATTATTTTAGGAAGCTGAAGAGCTTTATCATCATCACCAGACTGCAAAGTTTGAGCAACACAGTCCACAGATTCTATAAACAACACAATATTTACTGACCCTTGATGTTATTTACTTTGATTGGTGATCCTGTTTACATGGCAGATTGAAGTTCTTATACTTATTTTATCGAAAATGTTGATAATCTAAATATCTTTAATAAAACTGGGTAATTTATTGTCGCCAAAACGATCAATTCATCGAATTTTTAATACTGTTATTATACGATTCAAGCATTCTCACCGACAAGAAGCCGTTAAGAAGCCCCTCCCTCAAGATGTGCAGTAGATGTGTAGAAATCTGTTATCAGTTTGTTTGATTATTCGAGCCGTAAACATCCAAATTCAGGACCGTATTCAGTTAGTGATGAATTTTAAAAGTCAATTGAATAAACATATTTTGAATACTGACCCAAACTTCAAGCAGATACGATTTCTCCCACCGGCCATGACTCAGTCCGGTAGCTGTAGTTAATGTGCTGATGGCGGTAACTCGATGGGCGAGATCTTACACAAAACAAAAAAAATATTGAAATTCGCAGGACTGTCATTATCAGGGAATATTTATGTTTCAAATTTTGTCAACCATACTTAATTTTTATCTAATGATAACTAACGTCTGACTTGTTTGAAGACTTGAATGGTAATTATATTATCATTGATTTTTTGTAGCTCAATTTAGTGAAGTCTCTATGTTCACCCAAAGATGCAAACAGTAGTTCTCTATCACAATTGTGCCTGCAGTTACTGAATGCCCAGAAGAAAACTGATATGGAATTTGAGATAATATGCAATAATCTGGAACAGAGTGAAAACTCTAACGAGGCCGCAACTCCAGTTGAGGGTTACAACATAAAATCACATAGAGTAATTGTAGCTGCCAGATGTGATTGGTTTCGCAGAGCATTATTATCAGGAATGAGGGAAGCCATAGATAAGTGAGTTTTTTCTCGAAATATTCCGCGGTACATATTTTTTAGGGTCTAAACATGAGTTTTCTTCTTTAGCCAGTCGTCCCTATTTGAAATAATCTAAAAATTTGATACTTGTGACGTGATTTCTATGAAAACGCTCGATATGAAGATAATATACAGCGTGACTCACGGTCGATGGTAGGTTAGACATTTCTGGAAAACGCAAAGCATGATTTTTCTGAAAGTTCCACCTCTCACATTTCCTTACCTGTTCTATCGATTTAAAATATTTTCAGCATTGCGGCGTTGCCACTTTCATCAAAAAGTCCTAGCAACTTTATTTTTTTTAATGGAACACTCCGTATATTAGTACATTTTTGGAATCGCTCTGGTATTTTAATACTTTTTTGTTAATAATGTCCTATACCAATCTCTATTGTTTTCAAGATAAAAAATAAATTGTGCTAAATATGGTCCAAAACATAGCCTTAATTGAAATTAAGTACATCAGTACTCTCAATTCATAAAAAGTTGATATTTTGATGATAGTTTCGACAAACTCGAAATATTCAAATGACACCAAGAAATCGTCTCCATATCATATAGGGCGTGCTAAAATTACTATTATTTCCATTGTGCATAAAAGTAGTCAAAAGTTCATTTTTTCAAATGAAACCCCCTGTATATTACTCGGTAAATTGAAAGATGGTGAAAAATGCTTCAAGATGATTTATCATGTCCCTATACCTAAATCGTCAAGTTTTCTCAATAAAGTCGCTTCTTCTAGAAACATTTTTTTTTTTTAGAATTTTGATTTAGGTAGCAGTGGAATTATCAAGCTTATAGCAGTTCGATTACTTTTATAAGTAATTTACAAAGAGTTATCGACGGTGTTTCGAATCATCTTCTAAAATGAATGCAAATATCAATTATTCAAACGAAGTTCTTATGAAATTATTTATTATATACATGAACAAAGTGATCAAATCATTGTCAGAACGTGTAAAAAAATTCAAACAAATGTATCCTGAATTAACACCAATGAACGAGAGGAAGTTTGTAAGGTTACAAAATAATTTCCTCAAGTATGGCTCAAAGTTTCCAGGGAACAACTGAACCAAAAATCAGTCATTTCTAGGTAAAAAGTAAGATTTTGTGGGCTAAAACATGTGAAAGTACAGACAATAACAGAATAGGATGATTCAAAATAACAAAATTGTAAACAAAATATCACATTTTCACAATAAATGCTGAAAATGTTGTCCATTACATTCTAAACACTTTAAAATGTTTTTTGTACGCAACTTGTGGTTGCTTTTTCTATTTCCTGGGGATTCTGATCTTCAATACTCCGCACTATTCGCCGTCGCAATTTTTCTTTGGTAGGCACTGGAGTACTGTATACCCTTTCTTTCAAAACACCCCATAAAAAAAATCAAGTGGCGTGAGATCGGGTGATCTCGGTGGCCAATCCCATGGCCCTAAATGCTTAAACCAACGATCGTCGAAGAGTTCGTCAAGTTTCCTGGAAATTTCCTGGGTGGAATGAGCTGGCGCTCCGTCCAGTTGAATCCACGAATTCCTATATTCCTCTAAAGGCAAATTTTCAAGAAAATCGGTTATAGTCGTCCTTAATATTTGGAGATATCTCTCTGCATTCAGTGTGTCTTCATAAATAAAAAAGCTAATTTTATTGTTCTTCAGAATACAGAAAACATTCAGGTCTAATTTTTCTTGAAAACCCATTTCTTTTGTAACATGAGGATTATGATCAACCCAAAAATGTTTATTCCTTCTATTGAAAATACCACCCCTGGTAAATTTTGATTCGTCGCTCCAAATTATTTTTGACAAAAATTCCCGATCTTCCTGTGTATGAATCGAAAGGGATTCACAAAAATGCATTCCATGTTCGAAGTCTTCTGCTTTTAGAGCTTGAACTTTGGTAAATTTATACGGATGCATTCCGTGGTTTTTCAAAATTCGTTGTACTGAAGCATGTGATACACCTAAATCTTTTTCTGCACTGCGAATGGAAGCTTCTGGATATGCATAAAAATATGCCAAAACGTTAACAGTATTGTCCTGATTTGAACTAACAGGTTTTGGTAATGTTGAAGGCGCTTTTAACATGGAGCCATAGTTAAGGAAATTATTTTGTAATCTTACAAACTTCCTCTCGTTCATTGGTGTTAATTCAGGATACATTTGGTGGCATTTTCTACAAGTTCTGGCAATTATTTGATCACACTGTCCGTGTATAATAAATAATTTCATAAGAACTTCGTTTGAATAATCAATATTTGCATTCATTTTTGGCGATTTTTTGAAACACCGTCAATAACCATTTATCAATTATTTATAAAAGTAACCGAACTGCTATAAACTGCTACCTAAATCCAAATTCTAAAAAAAAAATAATGTTTCTAGAAGTAGCGACTTTATTGAGAAAACTTGACGATTTAGGTATAGGGACATGATAAATCATCTTGAAGCATTTTTCACCATCTTTCAATTTACCGAGTAATATACAGGGGGTTTCATTTGAAAAAATGAATTTTTGACTACTTTTATGCACAATGGAAATAATAGTAATTTTGGCACGCCCTGTATGATATGGAGTCGATTTCTTGGTGTTATTTGAATATTTAGAGTTTGTCCAAACTATCATCAAAATATCAACTTTTCATGAATTGAGAGTGCTGATGTACTTAATTTCAATTAAGGCTATGTTTTGGACCATATTTAACACAATTTATTTTTTATCTCGAAAACAGATAGAGATAGGTATAGGACATCATTAACATCATTAACAAAAAAGTATTAAAATACTAGAGCGATTTCAAAATTGTATTAATATACGGGGTGTTCCATTTAAAAAAATAAAGTTGCTAGGACTTTTTGATGGAAGTGGCAACGCCGCAATGCTGAAAATATTTTAGATCGATAGAACAGGTGAGGAAATGTGAGAGGTGAAATTTTCAGAAAAATCATGCTTTGCGTTTTCCAGAAATGTCAGACCTACCGTGAGTCACGCTGTATATTCATTTTAAAATAACAATTA
This sequence comes from Leptinotarsa decemlineata, assembly GCF_025532065.1. Classification (NCBI taxonomy): domain Eukaryota; kingdom Metazoa; phylum Arthropoda; class Insecta; order Coleoptera; family Chrysomelidae; genus Leptinotarsa; species Leptinotarsa decemlineata. The sequence goes on from NW_027412534.1 coordinate 989,804, forward strand.
CATACAGTGCATTTATTTAATGTCTCCCCCTTTTGATTTTTTGAACGGGTCAACTTGAAAAATTGAAATTTGGGATAATGAAATTAATGCATGAATACTTTAGTTTAAAGTGCAATTGACAGATGAAACTTTCAAGATGGCGACTGGGCGCCTTCTGGGAAACATTTTGGAACACAGTAACGTCAATATGTCTACAAATATTTATTATTCTGTGCCTTATATCCAATATTGAAGCAGGTTTAGTGTCGTACACCTTCTGCTTCAAATAACCCCATAAAAAAAGTCCAAAGGTATCAAATCTGGTGAACGGGCTAGTAATTCTGTAAGAAATCTACGGACAATCCAACGACCAGGAAAAGTGAAGAAAAGAGAATTGTAACTTTCTATGTTTTTTACCATTTTTATTTTTTAACTAACGTTACTGCATTTGTTTGAAGGTGGTTGACAATGTTTCGTGGTGTATTTCATCAGTTCAGACTTCCATTGTCTAATATAATATAAATTGATTTGAAATCCCTGAAAAAAATTAATACGATTAACCGAAAATAACAATTTTATTAAACAACAAACAAAGAGCAGGATCAACTGATCAGTTTCGAAGTTGAAAGCCTCTACACCAACGTTCCTGTCGAAGAAGCACTTCAAATCATACAGAAGAGGATATTCGAAAGTAGGGACCTGAAAGATAGAACAAATTTACCAATACAAGTAATTATGGAATTACTAGGATGCTGTGTACGAAACTGCAACTTCCAACTGAAGGACGAATACTTTACGCAAGATGAGGGACTGCCAATGGAATCGCTACTTTCACCGGTTATAGCCTATATATATATATATATATATGATGTGTTGTTTTTCCGGGTGTTCATCCGTTGTGTACTATTCGATAGTCGACGTTTCGCCATCATCTCGGATGGCATTATCAAGACGAGTTACTGCTTCGCTTCGAGAGGTGTAACTGATGTTAGGTTCTTCTTGTGGTGTTTTTATTTGGTTTCGCTTGCGTAAATTGTATGGATTTGTTACCTGTTTTTCCACCTGAGGGTTTTTGATGGATTCTAGCAGTTCTCCTACCTGCGATGGGTCATTATCGATTTGTGGTTGTCTTTGGGGGTTGTTTTTAATTATTGTTTTCCAAATCCTTGTGATGTTTAGTGAGTCATCCCTTTTGTTGATGAGGCCTTGCTTTTCGATTTCGATAGCTTCCCTGATTTGTCGAATTCTTGGGTTTTGCACCTGTGCTATTTGTTTTGTGGACTCAAAATTAATCTTGTGACCTGTTTGTAGATGGTGTTGAAAAAGGGCAGAGGAGGTTTGTTTTGTTCTTATCGAGTTTTTGTGCTCCTGGGTTCTGGCAGATATACGTCTGTTGGTCTGACCGATATATTGTTGACCACAGTCCTCGCATGTGATGCTATATACTCCTTGGTTTTCTATGGAAATTCTCTTTTTCGGTCTGGGCAGCCAACTGGATATCGTTTTGTGCGGTTTGTAGGTTGTCCGGATGTTTTTACGTTATAGTATTCTCCCGATTTTGTCGGTCACACCTTTGACATAAGGTAGTGTCACAGATTGTCTGTCGTGTGGAGAGTCTTCTGTCGATCTAGTGGATGTTTTTTGGTCCTTCTTTGTATGTCGATGACCTTTTGAATGATCTTTGGTCCGTAGACATTTTGTCGCAGAGCCTTTGTTGTCTCCCTCAATTCTGTTGCCCTGTTTGTTGGTTCTGTTAGGCGGAAACTGCGGGATATTAACGTATTGGCTACGGATTGTAGCTGGGCAGGGTGGTGGTGTGATACCATCCGTGACAACTTACATTGTAATATATATATATATATATATATATATATATATATATATATATATATATATATATATATATATATATATATATATATATATATATATATATATATATATATATATATATATATATATATATATATATATATATATATATATATCTGTCGTGACAAAACTTGGTTTGAAATCTTTTAATTTTAATTTTTTATTTTTTCAATTTTTGTTAATACTTTTAATTTTTTAATTTTCAGCTTTTATTAATATTTAAATTTTTTATTTTTTTTTGGTTGTTGCTTGTATGTTATGTCTTTGTAATTTCAGTTTGTTGTTTGATAAAATTGTTATTTTTGGTTAAGGGTTGTGTTGGAGAGTTGAATAGAGCCACTCACATTCGACCTAACCTAGTAAAACATGACATGGCAAATCGAGCTAGATTACTTGAAAATAATCCTTCATCAACTGAAATATAATCTGCGGATCAGAGGATCAGTCAAATTCATGTATATATGCTCTAGTTAGACCTCATCTTGAGTATGCTTCTGTTATTTGGTCACCACAGGGAGAGACCAACGCAGATTTGATTGAAAAAGTTCAAAAAAGATTTCTTAGATATCTTTATGTCAAAATTTATGGCTGCTATCCCATTATGGTGTCTTACAGAAGCATGCACAAGGAATTTAACATTGTTACTTTACAGAGCAGACGTGCATTACAGGATGTTCTTTTTGTATACTATATAATTAATAATGTAAAGTACAAGGGATCATCTCTGGTCAACTATGTAAAATTGTTTGTGCCTAAGGTAAACCTGCGTAGACAGGACAAGAGAATATTCTTTATCGGCCTTTCTGATAACTCGCCAATCACCCGTATGCTAAATCATTGCAACATTTTAACTGAAAATAGCATCGTGGATCTTTTTACTAAAACAAATGCCAAAGGGATAAGGGCCTACTTTTTCTCACAGCCGGATTAATTTCTAGGTATTGGGTAACTTAATTTATAGGTACTTGTATACATTTTAAAAACTGTGATAATTTATTTGATTTCTTTTTTGTTTCCTTTTATATTTACTGTTTTGTTTTATTTTAGTTAGTAGTTCTTAAGCTTATTTTGTTATTGTAGTTTTATCTCTCTTACTTTTAATTACAATTCAATATTGTGTTTGTAGGAGTAAAAAGTAAATAAAAAGTAAAATAAATAAATATATATTTTCTTCTGAAAGCAGTGTGGGCTATAACAAAAATAGTACTAACTTGAAAATACCTTCTTTTTTTTTTTCAGAAAAATAGTTGTACACGATACCGGACCTTTTCTGTTCAGAATATTGTTAGAATATTTATACAGTGGAAGGTTGAAGTGTGATTCATTGTCTTCTGAACAGTTGGTGGAACTGTTGCTGCTAAGCGACAGGTACGAAATGGATGCTTTGAAACACACCTGTGAATACGCCTTAGTGGACATCATAGATGCTGAAACGGTTATATATTTTTTAAGTGTAGCTGACCAGTATAATGCCAGAATATTGAAAGTAAGTTCATAAGAAGGTTACACCTATGAATCATTCATTTATGGTATTGTCTTAGAACCATTGCTTGGGTTACGTGTCTCAACATCATGATTTAACAGAGTCTGATGAGTTTTTCGAACTCCCGATATCTCTGCAAGCGCAGATATTTGAAGAATGTGTCTTCAGTCAATCAAGTGGGAAACCAAGTGATTTTGATTTTGGTTTGGAGCATCTCCTTCCGTCTTCTCCTGCAAACAGTCCAGGATCCAATGAGATAACAAAGGCATTGGAGTCGATGTTATTGACACCCGAAGTAAGTTTTGGATATTATTATATTTTTTTTTGATTGAAGTTGTTGAAAAATATTATATACTTCTGAATAAACCGTCTGATATAAATGAAACAGATACAATCTGGTTATTAACTATTTGGAAACTATGTAACTCGAGACTTTCTCCAATAATAATTTTTATTTCACATTTCTGTTATGAGTGATTAACAATATTTGAATTTGTTTCTGCAAAACGTGACTTCTTGATAACCCTTTGGGCAAACCAAGTATGATAATGATGATGATAATAATATGTTTATTGTTTAAGAATAAACTTCTTGTTACAAATAAAATATCATAAATAAATATCAATATAAACATGAAGTGTAAGATGTGGAGTACAAGTGTAAAAAATATAAATGATTAAAATAAAATATAAACTATATACAGCGTGACTCACGGTCGATGGTAGGTTAGACGTTTCTGGAAAACGCAAAGCATGATTTTCATGAAAATTTCACCTCTCACATTTCTTTACCTGTTCTATCAGCATTGCGGCGTTGCCACTTCTATCAAAAAGTCCTAGCAATTATATTTTTTTAAATGGAACACCCCGTATATTAATACATTTTTGGAATCGCTCTAGTATTTTAATACTTTTTTGTTAATAATGTTCTATACCTATCTCTATCTGTTTTCGAGATAAAAAATAAATTGTGCTAAATATGGTCCAAAACATAGCCTTAATTGAAATCAAGTACATCAGTACTCTCAATTCATGAAAAGTTGATATATTGATGATAGTTTCGATGATAAAACTCGAAATATTCAAATAACACCAAGAAATCGACTCCATATTATACAGGGCGTGCTAAAATTACTATTATTTCCATTGTGCATGAAAGTAGTCGAAAGTTCATTTTTTCAAATGAAACCCCCTGTATATTACTCGATAAATTGAAAGATGGTGAAAAATGCTTCAAGATGATATACATGTCCCTATACCTAAATCGTCAAGTTTTCTTAATAAAGCCGTTTTTGTGAAAAAATAGTTATTCACGTTTTACCTACAAGTGTTGAAGGTGACATTTTATTTTGTTTGTGGTAATTATTGCAAAACGAGCTTGAGCAAGTGGAGCAAACTCACGAGCAAAATAAAATCACTTTTAACAAATGTATTATACAAATTTTTTTGTATAACGTTACTGTTGATAATAAAAAAAATTATAGGGTCCATGGGATTTGAACACACGATATTTGGATTACAAGGCATATGTTACAACTACATACGCCAACTCACGTTATTTTAAGGAGGATTATTGGTTAGTCATGAAGGACTTTCTACAGTGGGACTAAATATTACTTCGTCATTATCAGTAACTTCACAGGGATTTAATATTAGCAATAGCACGAACTGCATGTGTGAACTTTTTTAAATGATTTTTTGGTAGGTGTTCTGATTGAAGTGTTCTTATTAAAGAGATTTTCAATAACAGTTGTACAAAAAATAATTTTTAAAGAATTTGATTCCTTTATTGATAAATGGTTATTGACGGTGTTTCAAAAAATCGCCAAAAATTAATGCAAATATTGATTATTCAAACGAAGTTCTTATGAAATTATTTATTATACACGGACAGTGTGATCAAATCATTGCCAGAACTTGTAGAAAATTCAACCAAATGTATCCTGAATTAACACCAATGAACAAGAGGAAGTTTGTAAGATTACAAAAAATAATTTCCTTAACTATGGCTCCATGTTAAAAGCGCCTTCGACATTACCAAAACCTGTTACTTCAAATGAGGACAATACTGTTAACGTTTTGGCATATTTTTATGCATATCCAGAAGCTTTCATTCGCAGTGCAGAAAAAGATTTAGGTGTATCACATGCTTCAGTACAACGAATTTTGAAAAATCACGGAATGCATCCGTATAAATTTACCAAAGTTCATGCTCTAAAAGCAGAAGACTTCGAACGTAGAATGCATTTTTGTGAATCCTTTTTGATTCATACACAGGAAGATCGGGAATTTTTGTCAAAAATAATTTGGAGCGACGAATCAAAATTTACGAGGGATGGTATTTTCAATAGTAGGAATAAATATTTTTGGGCTGATCATAATCCTCTTGTTACAAAAGAAATCGGTTTTCAAGAAATATTTGACCTGAATGTTTTCTGTATTCTGAAGAACAATAAAATTAGCTTTTTTATTTATGAAGAAACCCTGAACGCAGAGAGATATCTCCAAATATTAAGCACGACTGTAACCGATTTTCTTGAACATTTGCTTTTAGAGGAATATAGGAATTCGTGGTTTCAACTGGACGGAGCGCCAGCTCATTCCACCCAGGAAGTTTCCAGGAAACTTGACGAACTCTTCGACGATCGTTGGTTTAGGCGTTTAGGGCCGTGGGATTGGCCACCGAGATCACCCGATCTGACGCCACTCGACTTTTTTTCATGGGGTGTTTTAAAAGAAAGGGTATACAGTACTCCAGTGCCTACCAAAGAAGAATTGCGACGGCGAATAGTGCGGAGTATTGAAGATCTGGATCCCCAGGAAATTGAAAAAGCAACCACAAGTCGCGCACAAAAAACATTTTAAAGTGTTTGTAGAATGTAATGGACAACATTTTCAGCATTTATTGTGAAAATGTGATATTTTGTTTACAATTTTGTTATTTTGAATCATCCTATTCTGTTATTGTCTGTACTTTCACATGTTTTAGCCCACAAAATCTTACTTTTTACCTAGAAATGACTGATTTTTGGTACAGTTGTTCCCTGGAAACTTTTTACACGTTATGACAATGATTTGATCACTTTGTTCATGTGTATAATAAATAATTTCATAAGAACTTTGTTTGAATAATCGATATTTGCATTCATTTTGAAAGATGATTCGAAACACCGTCGATAACTCTTTGTAAATTACTTATAAAAGTAACCGTACTGCTATAAGCTTGATAATTCCACTGTTACCTAAATCCAAATTCTAAAAAAACTAATGTTTGTAGAAGAAGCGATTTTATTGAGAAAACTTGACGATTTAGGTATAGGGACATGATATATCATCTTGAAGCATTTTTCACCATCTTTCAATTTACCGAGTAATATATAGGGAGTTTCTTTGAAAAAATGGACTTTTGACTACTTTTATGCACAATGGAAATAATAGTAATTTTAGCACGCCCTGTATGATATGGAGTCGATTTCTTGGTGTTATATTTGAATATTTCGAGTTTGTCCAAACTATCATCAAAATATCAACTTTTCATGAATTGAGAGTACTGATGTACTTAATTTCAATTAAGGCTATGTTTTGGACCATATTTAGCACAATTTATTTTTTTATCTCGAAAACAGATAGAGGTAGGTATAGGACATTATTGACAAAAAAGTATCAAAATATTAGAGCGATTCCAAAAATGTATTAATATACGGGGTGTTCCATTTAAAAAAATGAAGTTGCTAGAATACCATTTTTTTAAATCTTATTTTGTTAATAACAATTGCAATTTTTTACCTGCACCAAAATCCTTCAAAAACATTTTTTTAGAGGTGATTCCGAATCGAATGAGCTATCGCTCATATTTTTAGGACCTTTATCTCTATTTTTCATGTTTTTGAACTTGTTGATTAGACTATATCTAGAGTTTTAACATAAGAATATACTGTTCGTTGGTAACCAGGTGATTCTGCGTCACCTGACGCGGCCACTTCACAGCAAATGCGATAACATGAATATAATTAATCGACAAGAAATGTCAAAATGTGTTTTTTATAAATATTAAATTTATTTATTCTATTATGAAAACAGGGCAGTTGTACAAAATATTTTGCATGATATTTGTGTTAAACGTAAGTAAAACCTTACTTTTAACACTCATATCATAAATAGCTATTATGTTTGATAACATGTTTGTATTTGATTGAAAAGTAATGATTCTATGTATTGTAGCACAATCCCTCTAACCACAGCTCATTGGAAGATCTAACTTCAGATCGAAACTCCTCTAGGATGGACTCGAGCATATCTCAGTTGAGGGATATTCTAGGGGAAACATCATCCAGGGAATCTCTAGTTGAGGTCATATTAGCTGCAGATTTCGATTTACAACGAGCAATTAACTATTATTACGCTCGTAACAATGATCAGTAACATCAGCTGTCCCATAAAAATAATTCCATCACGTTTTATTCGTTATAAAAAATCGTTGTTGCGTTATTTATTCTTCAACAGTTTTTTTGTATGATTCTATCACAACTTGATGAGATTTTTAATTTTTATTGAATGATGTTCATTTATAATCCAAAAAATAGTATTATTTTGATACCATTGTTTTTTTACTGTGCCTTATGAGCTTTCCATAAATCAAACATTTTCATTTTCATGGTATAATGGAATATGAACTGTTTCAATGTGTCTGTCATCGACGTTGAAACTTTGTTGAAATTTAGGGCGAAATATTTTTTGAAGAAGAAATCCAAAACATTTACCTCTTCAAACGTATCTACATAGTGAGATTTGGCGAATATTTACTGTTGAAAAGTTACTTCTCTGGATAATATCACAACGAACATTGGATTATATCCGTCAGAAGTTTGTGAAGGTTTCCTGACAGAAAATTCTTTTAGATGCTGAAATCAATCGAGTGAATTTGTACAGAGTGGGCCAAATCGGACACTTTTGGAGGGGAGACTCCTGTTTTCAAACTAGATAGATGAAAACTGATAGCTGTGTCTGAGGGTCAAATGAGTTATCAATAGTTATTGATGGAAAACTACATTTTTTCAATGAGACCTCCTGTATATTCCTGTATATTTCAATAGAGCTCAAAATTAGCTTTTCAAAAATGTAGCACACTTGATGGTTTGCTATAGTCATCTTTGAAGTACAGAGCTTTTATTTTTTTTATTAAGTAAGCTTTGGGCGTTGCGGCAATAAAACAATGCAAATCTTTACTCTACATGAACTTTTACAACTTGATAAAACTTATATAGTGTAACCCATTTTTAATGGAAACACCCCCCTAAAATTTGAAGTTGTAAATGGATTTTAATAATATTTTTTTTTAATGTCAAGTACTTAAAGGTCTACCTTGGGACAAAATTTGAAATGTTTATTAAAGTTTCAGGGCATACTACGATATTTTGTCTTAGTCGAAAATCGTGACTTTTTATTAGCGATTTTTTTATTGAAAAAAATCACTACGCCACTGGATTCAGAGTGCCTCTAAACAGGTGAGACCAAAATTTCATGAAAAAATATTCATTATTAACAAAGTTATGACAACTCAAAAATTCGAAAACTCACACAGCTAACAGTCACAATATATAATTTTTTTGATGATTTCAACAATAAAGTGCCGCCAGATGAAAAAAAAACAAATAGCGTAAATATTTTTAATGAAAATAACGGAATTACATTCACACAATTCAACTAACAATGGAGCAAAAAATTTTAATAAACATAACTAATAACTAATTATTGAAATGTTTCGATTCAGTGCAACAATTAATTCTAACTCATATTCTAGTAGCCTCTATTAATCCACCACGTATTTCGATACATGTGTCGTAGAGCTTACGAATGTTTCTGATTACGTTCCTTAGTTCTTGAGGGCTAATATCTGCACATATTTGTTGAATTCTTGTACAAAGTTCATTTCTATCTCTTGAGCGGTTTTTGTTAACCTTTTGTGTGAGAAGTCCCCAGAGAAAAAAGTCCAAAACTGTGAGGTCTGGAGATCTGGGTGGCCACTCTATAAACGGACTACCACGGCCTATCCATCGGTTTGGAAAATGTTCGTTAAGCCATTGCCTCACAACTCTGGCATAATGAACTGAACACCCATCTAACTGGACAATTAAATTTGATTGTTCATTGATTGGCAGCTCGTGAATAGCATCCCAAAACTCTGTGTTTCAAAATTTTAGAAACCTCTGCGCATTAATGTTTTCATCAAAAAAGAAAGGACCAATAATTCGTTCGTTCAATATCCCACACCAGGCGTTGATTTTTTGGGAATACTGGCTTTTACAGTTTATTACCCAGTTAGGATTATCCGCTGCCCAATAGCGACAATTCTGTGATGACACTACTCCATTTGTAATGAAAGTGGCTTCGTCGGTATATAAAATATTTTTACGAAATTTCTATTGTTTAAATATTTCCCTTGGGCCCATAAACAATATTCCAGGCGTCTTGCTTCGTCGCCTTCTTGAAGTGTGTGTAAAAATTTTGGCTTGAAAGGTTTAATATTCTTCGCCTTGAGACATCTCCGAATAGTTTCTCGTGGAATATTCAAATCTAAAGTGGCATTCCTCATACTGGCATTAGGATTATTTCCGAAACAATCTAAAATGATTTGATCATTCCTGTTTCGTCTTTGTACAGGATTACTTTTCAACATCATTTTTGATACTGCACCAGTTTCATTGAATATTTTATTTATTTTATTTACCATACCGCAGCTAATACGAGGACGATCTGGATGTCTCTCATTAAATACTCTACAAACCTCTCTAGCACTTTTAACGTCATCTCCCGAAAGGCGTACAATTTCAATTTTTCTCTTACGCTCAATCTTGCAGCCATGACACAAAATAATTCGAAGAACTGTAAGGTGAATACGCAATTGTTTTGTAATAATGGAAATGTTCAATAATTAACTTTTGTCACACTAACTGCAAAATAATAAATATACATAAATGGCGAATGAATAAAAATTATTTTTTTTTTCCAAAACGCACAAAAATAGCTACAATTAAGCCTAGCTAGTTAAAGTTTTTTTTGTTAATAACACATTCCATAAGTTTGTAATAGTTCTCCTTTTCAAAATGTAATTTTAAATTAATAAAAATCAAAGAAAACTCTGAAAAATCATTAACTTAATTAATACATTTTTAGTTTGAAGGTGATTCACAATGTTTCGTGATGCATTTCATTAGTGTGGACTTCCATTGTTTGATATGATATAAATTGATTTGAAATCCCTGAAAAAATCTGTAAAAAATAAAAAAAGATTAGCTGAAATATAACAATTATATTAATCAGAAAAACTGAAATTACAATGAAATAAAATACAAGCAACAACCAAAAAATAAAAAAATAAAACTATCAACAAGAGATGTAAATTAAAAAATTATTAAAAAGAAATGAAAATTAACATAAATTTTTAAACGATTAAAAAATTAAGATCACATACATTTTTTTCAAGTTTTTTTATATATCGTTAATGACACATTCCATCAGTTTGTAATAGTTCTCCTTTTCAAAATATAACTTTAAATTATTGAAAATCAAAGAAAACTCTGAAAAATCATTTCATTTATTCAGGGTTCAACTGAATAAGTGTAAAACATTTAAGGAGGTGATTCCTCATCGAAAAAAAGATAGTATCTTTCATATAAAGAAACTTCATTGGAGCATCCCTTGTTAAGATACAGCCCCTTAAAGGGGGTACATAAAATTTGTAAAACAATTTTTTTCACAAGCACTGAAAAAGTTACAATATTGAAATTAACCTGACGTTTTGTACTACCAATAAAACACTTATTCAGTAATTAATTGGGTTTACCCCATGGTTGTAAGGAGTGGAAAACGCAACCACTAAAATTTATTTCCAATATAACTTTTTGTTTTATTATTTGTTTACCATTTAAAAATTTATTTCCGATAGCCTGTTCCATTCTAAACAAAAAATGTCTCTTGGGTTTTTTGACAAAAATAAACCAGTTCGCAGCAAAAAATTATTTTACGAACAACTACAGAGATACATCGTCATAAATGCGAACTGGATTTATTGTTATTTTGTAGTTAGTACCTGCATTAAACGATTGAAGGGTAATGAACAAACCTAATTTATTAATAACAAAACACACAACATGTAGAAATCATAGTAAATGTTCAATATGTCTACCTTCAGACATTAAGCATGCGTCTAGACGTCGGCGCATTGAGCCACGTATTCGCTTAAATATTCCTGGAGTCTCTGATTACCCTGCACGCATCGATGATGCGGTTTCTTAAGCCCTCTACATCGTGAACAGGAGTACGATAAACCAAAAGCTGTAAATGGCCCCAAATAGAGAAATCGAGAGGATTGAGATCCGGGGATCGAGCGGGCCAGTTCTGTGGTCCTCCTCGACCTATCCACTGATTGGCATATGTTTCAGTTGAATGCTGACGTGCTACTTGACTAAAATGGGCGGGAGCCCCATCATGCATAAAAAATATATCCCTTCTGACGCACAAAGGAACTTCCTCCAGCAGTACTGGATGCATTTCTCTCAAAAATTGAACGTATGCCTCACCATTTAATCGAAGAGGTAGAAAATGAGGCCCAATTGAATCATCCCCAATAACTCCGAGCCACACGTTAAGAGAAAACTGTTCTTGATGATTAGTTTCGACAATAGCGTGAGGGTTTTCATCAGTCCATATGTGGTAATTATGAAAATTATAATAATCTTGTCCCGAGAAAAACTACATTCGTCTGTGAGTTCTATCGTCTTCAGAAAGTCACAATTTCTTCTAATCATTTCCAGCATCCAACTGCAAAATTCAAAACGGTTCAGAAAGTCTTGCGAACAGTGCCTGTACTCGTTTCAGATGGTAAGGATATAAGAGTTGTTCCTTTAAAATTCGAAATACCGTCATATGATCAACATTTAGCTGGAAAGCAATCTTTCTAGTACTGAGAGTAGGTTGTTCTTCAATCAAATTAAGTACTGCTTCCTCGAACTGTGGTGTTCGTACTTCTCGATGGCCACCACAATCCTGCGTTCTTTTGTCGAATGAACCATATTCTCGTATTCGTTGATAAAGTCGAGCAAATATTCAATGTGAAGGATGCTGCCGTTGAGGATACATTTCAGCATATCTTCTAGAAGCTTCTAACCCATTTCCCTGCGACAGACCGTAAACGTAACAACACACAATTAGTATTAATTCAATTTCGAAAATTCACAAACTGACAGCGCTATACCAATTTAATTGTCATTATCGCTAATAGCGACCTACTAGATAGATTAGTTTCGTATTTTCGCATTTATGACGATGTATCTCTGTAGTTGTTCGCAAAATAATTTTTTGCTGCGAACTGGTTTATTTTGGGCAAAAAATCCAAGAGACATTTTTTGTTTAGAATGAAACAGGCTATCGGAAATAAATTTTTAAATGGTAAACAAATGAGACAAAACGTTACATTGAAAACAAATTTTAGGGGTTGCGTTTTCCACCCCTCACAACCATGGGGTAAACCAAATAAATTACTGGCTAAGTGTCTTTTTGGTAGTACAAAACGTGAGGTTAATTTCAATATTGTAACTTTTTCAGTGCTTGTGAAAAAAATTGTTATACAAATTTTATGTACCCCCTTTAAGGGGATGTATCTTAACAAGGGATGCTCCAATGAAGTTTCTTTATATGAAAAATCCTATCTTTTTTTCGATCAGGAGTCACCTCCTTAAATGTTTTACACTTATTTAGTTACACCCTGTATATTGTTAATAACACATACTTAGATTTGTACTTCGGAACCTAGGAACATACAATGTTCAATACATCAAAATATTTATAATCATTGTATGTTCCTGGGTTCCGAAGTACAAATCTTACAGCGCTCCACTAAGGTCCTGCTACTAGACGTACGAGAAGCATCTGCAATAATTTCATCTGGGAGGGAACTTCCACTAATGACTGTTGGATATTATCCACTATCCATTGTGGTATAAGTTACTGTGTAAGAACGTTGGGAGATGTGAATGTTTTGGATTTCAACTTGAAATATTTATTTTGTTAGAGTATATATCTCGCTCCAACACGGTTCTGAGATGAATTGAATTTTTGATGTTTAAATAAATTTTTTTCTTTCACAATTATGTTCAGGAAAGAATTAGTGATTTTCTAGTCGAACTAAATCGAATGTTCTGTTGATAATGTAACTAGTTTGTAGAATTTATTAAGTGAAATTTAATGAATTGTTATATTATACTACCTTCTTTCCTCTTCTTCACTTTTCATATGTGCTCTTTGACTCCAAAAGAAATATTTCACCTTTAATTTTGTGATAAAGATAAATAATTACTTACTGCTCATTTGTAATTTGTTATGGAAACTTCAAAATCCTTATTCGTGCAAAATATCAACATTTTCGAAACTAACTTGTCACTTATATAGATCTCTCAATGATGTAAATAATTTTATCATCATTTTATGAAAGTTTAGGTGTATTTTAAATTTGTCGTAGTGTGACATATGGTGTAGAATGATACTTATGAATATAGCTTGTTCCACCCAGCAGAAATGAAAAATATTTACATACATATACAGGAAAATGGAACGGTGTTTCCCAGTCAAAAATCAAAACTGTACTTCACTTTTCCAAACGTTTCCTTCTAATGGGAAGCTTCTTCATGGCCTATAATTTATTGAGCTGTGGATTTTTTTCTATGAATAACATTACAAAATTATACTTACAATGAAAATAAGTCTAAAACAATGAATTAAACATATGAATTGATAAAAAGAAGAAACATGTATAGGATTTTTTTTTGTTGACAAATGTCATACCTTCATATGTCATTTTTCAATGAAACATGATGATTTGACAGCATAATCGTTGACTCAAAAGAGAAAGTTATTGATTGATAGATTTTTATCATATCGTATCATATGATATTAGAAAGTATTATAATGAATAAAAAAAAATTATGGCACTTTTTTGTATATAGCTATTTTCATAATTTTTTTCTGCTCCAGAAAAAAAAATATAACGTTGGTCAATATTTGTTTATAACAAATTGTTAAAATAATAAACAATTAAATAATAAATAAAAAAAAACTTTTTTTCCCAAACTATTTAAAAGAGTGTAAAATTATGATTTTTAAAAGCAAAATTATTTCTTAACTAATTATTTAAACAATCGAAATATAAGAAAATCGATTTTAAACAATTAAAAATTAAAATTAAGAATTTTCTTTTATTAAAAATCATAATTATCTCTAGGTAACAAAATAGCAAGAAAAAATGTTTCAAAAATATTGAATTTATATATTTGTTGGAAACAATTTTTTAAACAAATTACGTAAAAAATTCATATCCTATGTTAATAACTGCCATTGTTTAATGTGAAAACAGACATAGCTGAATATCAATTGAAAAAAAAATATCAACAATTTTACGATATTTCATTTTGCAATAGTTATAAAAAATCATAATTAACAAATTAATGAATTTTTATGAACTTTTATCGCAGGATCGTATGAAGTATATATATCAAAAGGGCTCCACGAAGTTTAAAATTTATAGGCCAATTATTTATACCTTTTATCCCATTATTTATGCCAAAGGACATTGGGAAAAAATTTGTTAGTTAACAATTGAATAACTTTTTGAAAAATTGTGATAAAACTTTTTTTTCTACGGGACTCGATTCATTCAAGTGTTAAGAAGATATTAGATTGTTTTCAAATTTTCAAAACGACATTTTATGTTATAAAAAAATTATTTCTTTTGATAAACTCTCTTCAGCGGCAGCGCGCGCATGCCGTAACAGCCGCGTGGAACCCTATTTTCAATGTCAAATTGAAATTATAAAAAAAGAAGGATGAGGGAATCTTCCAAAGAAAGAAAGGAAGTAACTCTAGAAAAAAAATCTCTGTAAACAAGTACTTTTATATGAACACTGAATTATACAGAAGATACTTTTCTCTACTCGGTTTGTATTTCAAACATTTGTTGTGGAATAAGAATCAGATATCATTCACATGAGTTCCACTTTAAATGAATGGTAACAAATTGCACTTACAAGGAATACTGTCATCCTCACTGGTATACACCGATGTTTCGCCTTAAGACACTTGCCCTAAGGCTCTTCAGCACAATGTTTAGTTTTACCTGTAAATACGTAGTCGAAAGGCCAGCACAATGTTTAGCTTTTTTCTGATGGAGAAATTGGGAAAAAATGATATTTTTAACTTTTTTCAAGGAACTTTTATTTTCGCTTTACACTTTCTTGTTATTAACAACTTATCTTTATTAACTTTGTGGAAATTTAATGAAAAAATTAAAACATCTTCTTCGGGCATCCACTTCATTCCTAAAACTCTCTGTGAACCGTTGTCATCCAGTATTTTATTTTTCCCACTAAGTGACTCTGGAACTTTTTCCAAAACTTCTTTTCAATTGCAAATCCATCCTCTTAACTGAAAACCACCTGACTCATGTATTTTTATTACCTCTTCAATGAGTTTTGTTGCTTCGGCGCTTATAAAAACACTATCTAGGTAATCATCCATACAGGGCTTTTCATGATGAGCGTTAATTAGCCGTTTCTGACAAACTATTCAACGGATCAACCTAAAAATTTCACAGTATGCATAAATCAATATGACCGTGTAGGTCATATTGCATAAATCAATATGACCTACACGCCTGAAATATTTCAGACGAAGCAGCGTTATCGCTTCTACTATAAAGTAACGGCTTCTTTGATTTTTCAAATGGAACACCCCGTATATAATATCATATTATGATTCATTATCACGTTGTCAACATATTCATATACTATTTCCCTATACCTATCTATTACCGTTTAGAAGATATAAATTAATTTCGATATAAGATATAAGAAAACAAGTATAGCTGGGGCACCAGTCAATCTAATAATAACACGGATGATCTTCAAACATGACTCAACCTCTGACGGAAGCACCAAACTCTTACGAAGGTTCGAAACTTCAGGCTAGCAGACCACTATTATAATACTCATGCAGTCATTGTTCACTGTGGTTCTGGCGTTGAATTTGGTCATTATTACGCCTTGGTCAAAGACTAAACGGTTTAAGTTTGACGATAGACGTGTTACTAAGTGTTCTGGCGATGTATTGACTTTATTGGAGCCTATGGAGACACTCTACATTTTGTTTTATGAGAGAGAGGACATTGACAGATCAAGTTCTTCAGATGATGTGGTGCTGCAGGTTTTTGCGGGTTTTCCTGCAGCTGAAACAGCAAATGCGTCACTGGAATCAGTGCGCCAATTAATTTTTGGTGTTGTTTTATAATTTCTTGATTTGTATTTTGGATGTGTTGAAATTGAATTGTAAATTTCTCAAAAACTGTCGACGTGTTCGAAATGCAACAAAAGGAGAAAATGCACAAGGTCCTTATCAATCCACAAGTTTCCCTATATTTTAGTAATACATTTAAAAAGATCTTCTCCAACGGAAAGTAGAGGCAAATTGAATGATGTCATCGAATTTCCTCTAGAAGGATTGGATATGGACAATTTTGCAGCAGAAAATATGGCTACTTGTTATAATCTATATGCACTTTTAAATCACACTGGGACTACTAACAGAGGACATTATACAGCGCCCGTATACTGGCGCGTGGCATAAATACAACGATTCACACGTGTCACCAATTTCACCAAATTCGCTTGTGAGCGGAGAATCATACGTCCTCTTTTATGTAAAGGATGGAACAAAATCGCACCTTTAAGATAACCGAGGGAAAATTTCTTTGTGCAATTATTATTTATTTTTTGTTAATTTCAAATAAGTATTTTATTGATGTGATTCAATTATAATTTTATAATATCGTACATTAAAAAAATTATGATTTAAAAAAAATTATAGAGACTATTTCACCTTATCCAAATTTGTAGGGATGAAATAGTTCTGAAAATAGTTGACATAACATAATGGGTGTTTCATTAAAAAAAAAAGTTTTTGATATTTGAAGTTTGTCAAGTTAATTCCTCTGTATAAAATCTACTGTTTGAGAAATGTAACTTTCAGTCCATACCAACATTTAAACTCACTCTCGACGTTACATGTATCAAATGATTTTGCTTAAATTTTTTCCATTCATTATTTATTTTATGATAGATTGTCTTTCTTTCAGCAATAACTTGATAAAGCCACAATATTTTCGAAAAAAAGGAAATACCTCCTTATGTAGGACATTTTGCTCAGTTCAACGGGGGAAAAATTTACAGGGGGTGGTCCATTTGAAATATTGATGATTTGTATGTATTGCCCCGCTTCAAAGAAGCACTTAGTATATTCCAAAATATTTTTAAAATAAGCAACAAAGTAAACCATATAACTTTTATCTAAAACATTGGGCCACCCTGTACAGTAACTTACTGAAACTACCCCAAAAGTATATTAATAATGAAAGTCGTATTTAATCAATTACTTTCTCTTTAGAGTTAACGATTATCCTATCAATTTATATGTTTAATTAAATGTTTTATACTAATGTTTACTGTAAGTATAATTTTATGGTGTTATTCAAATAATAAAATCCGCAACTCAATATACAGTGAGTGATAGCCAAATGGAATAAATTCATGATTTTGGTTAATGCACATTTAAAAAAAAAATCCCGAAACACCTCAAATGTAAATTATAATTTGACATTCTTCAACGTAAAAATGCCACCCCTACCTTCAACCAACCCCCTTCGAATAACAGGTGCACCCTCCAATTTTTTAAATGGGAAATATAGGTTTGTGATATATCGTTTGAAATGTATCTTCATTCTTTATTCAAAAATGTTACCGCCTTCAAGTTTTTATTGCAACAATTGAGGTAAAATTAATTAAATCATATGGTTACCGAAATTCGATAAAATACGCCCAAAAACTAAAATGTAATGCAAAACGTAATGAAATGAAGAATATGAAAAAGAACTATGGATGTTAACGAAGTAGATGTTCAAAATGTTCACCGCGAACATCTTGGCAACATCCTAATCTCAAATAAAACTGTCTTTTAACATTATTTAACATATCAGGCGTGACCGACCTAATCGCAAACGTTATTCGTTCTTTTAAGTCATTCAAATCTGAAGGTTCCGTTTTGTATACATTGCTCTTTACATATCCCCATAAAAAGAAATCTGATGGTGAAAGATCAGGTGATCGCGCTGGCCATTCAATCGATCCTCGCCTTTCTATTCACCGATTGGGAAATGTTGTATCGAGGTATTGCCGGACATTACCTTCGTAGGGTGGTAGTGCTCCATCCTGCTGAAACCATATCATATTCACTGGAACTGAGGGTTTCCTGGATCAGGATTTAAATTTGTTTCCTACAATCACTGCCCAAACATTAACCTTTTGAAGGTATTGCGTGGATTCTTTTCTCATTCAGTAAGGATTTTCCGTTGACCAGTAGCGGCAATTTTGCCGATGAGAATGACCCATAAAGGACAAAGTACACTCATCAGAAAACATAACGTCTTCTAATTGGATGATATTGTTATCCAACATGTCCATCATTTGCTCACAAAAATAAGTTCTTTTACCAAAATCGCCTTCCAAGAGCTCCTGAGTAGGTATCATTTTATAGGGATGCATTTTATTTTCTTTTAATTCGTTTACTATCGATGTATGACTAGCATTGAATGTAATGGATGCCTGTCTACTCGAAGTATGTGGGTTTTCCTTATCAAGCATCACATCTAATTTGAGTTCATCATTCATTGCATTGTCAGCTGTTTTTTTTTATGTGCTTATATTTTGCTTATTTTGCGAGCTACTTCCTGTTGTGGTCGGGTTTTATCTCCGTAACCAATCGTTTGTAAAACTGTTATTTTATGCACTTCCGTTAATCTAACCATTTGTCAGACTTGAAGTTAACGAACTTCAAACTTAAATTAAAATACTGACAACTAATGTTGCAACATACAAAACAAGTCGACAAGGTGTTTTAAACTAACGTTGCCACGGAATTTTTTTTAGTTTTTTAAAGGATACCATCTGAAAAGAACATTACTATGGTTTTTGTTTACTTTCTTATTATCAATACCTCAATATGAAATAAGGTTTGAGTATATTGCAATAAGTAATAATTTATTTTATCTTAATTGTTGCAATAAACTTGAAAGCGATAACATTTTTGAATAGAGAATGAAGATACCTTTCTAACGATAGGTATATCACAAGCCTATACTTCCCATTGAAAAAAATGGGGGTTGTGCCTGTCATTCGACAAGTTGAAGGTAGGGGTAGCATTTTTGCGTTGAAGTATGTCAAATTATAATTTAAATTTGACGTAATTCGGTATTTTATTAAAATATGTACGGTAACCGAAATAATGAATTTATTTCATTTGGCTTTTACACCTTGTATATATAAGTAAGTTTTCAAGAAAAAAGTACCTACTGTAGATTATAAAAAAATTCTTGCTGGAAAACAATCATTTTGAATTTTTCAAAAATCGACGTTTCGCCAGCATATCAGCTGAAATTCTCAAGATGTGATAGGACGTCACATCAAAAATAAGTTCGATTATCCCGTGAATTTGTAAAACAGTAATTTAACTGAAAACAATTACCAATTCATAATGAGACATAAGAGCTAGCCAAATTTTTTGAATTCTTCAACATTCCAACCACCCAGCTACCAATGATAAAAAATCACTACAGTTTATGACAACATATGAAAACATTACAAGTATAATTGATGATGATGGGGAAACGTCGAATTTTGAAGAAAATACAACGGATGAATAAAGAGAAAAATAACCTCACCATATTCCACCATCCATGAAAACCTACACTATCTTTGAATGTATTATTATCTGTGATTTGTTTATTTAACCTAAAATGTATATTTTAATGTCATGTTATCGTTAATATATGTTAAGATTGAATTTATGCTGTTTCTTTTCACTGGGGATACCAGTCTTTCGTACGGAACCAGATCGGAAAGTGGGTATACAGGGCTTTTCATGATGAACGTTAATTAGCCGTTTCTGGCAAACTATTCAACGGATCAACCTGAAAATTCCACAGTATACATAAGTCAATATGACCCACACGCCTAAAATATTTCAGACGAAGCGGCGTTGTCGCTTCTACTATAAAGTAGCGGCTTCTTTGATTTTCAAATAATAAACCCATAAATTAATGAGTTAATTTAATCGTCAGTGTATTTCAGAATATGTTGAAACACATCTTCACCTCTACTTAAACAAACATGTAATCTCTTCAAAAGATTGTCATGTGTAGCGCTTCTGATCAAGTCTGGAGTCAAACTATTGTTGTTATTGGAGTAGAGTAAACCATATATTTAACCATCTGTCTTCGAAGATTTCGGTTGAAGCTTCGCTGATTGAATGAGAATTATGGGGTGGAGCACCATCCATTTGGTACCATACACGTTCTCTTCCTGGTCTATTATTTAAAATCATTTGAATTCCATTCCTCAGTAAATCTTCATATTTTGATGCATTCAAATTGTCATCATAAAACTCGATATAAAAAATTGACTCATTCTTTATGGCACAAAATACATTGAATTGCCATCTTTCTTGAAAACCCCTTTGGCGGACAACATGGGGATTTTCTTGCGCCCAATAATGGCTGTTGTGTCTAATGAAAACTCCATTTTTTGTGAACTTGGCCTCATCCGTCCACATGATATTGTCAAGGAAATGTTCATCCTCTTGAGTCTTGACAAGTAACCATTCAAAGAATTCCACTCTACGAGGTAAATCAGTCTCTTTCAAATGTTGGACACAGTAGAACTTATAGGGGTGCCATTTATGCTTATTAAGAATTCGACAAATTGTCACGTAGGGTATACCTATCTCCCTTTCAGCCTCGTGCAGAGAAGCATTTGGAAATGCATGAAAGTATCCCAAAACTGTTATACCATTGTCATCATCATCCACTTTAGTCTTCTTACGAATGATTTTTGTACGGAAGGTTCCATTCAACCTACAGTTTTTCAGTAGTCGATTTATCACATTATTATTCGGCTTCGGAAGTTGTGGATATCTTTCATGAAATACACGGCATGTTCTACTTGCAATTCTATTGCACTCACCATAAATTATTAATAAATTCAGGAAATCTTCATTACTGTAACCTAATCTTGACATTATTCTATTATAATTGGTAGCTACCACAATCAGTCAAAACCACCAACGGAAGTCTGACTTAAATAATTGGTTTATTTATTTTTCAAAACACCCTATTAAAAAATATTAATGTGTACTATTGTACGTTAGAGACCAATACCTCAATGTATACAAATTGTAACTTTTTCTAAGGTAGGTACATACCAATTTCGAATTGACTGATGTGAGACAGTTACAAAACTGGATCGAAAAGAAATATTACTAAGTATAAAAAAAAATGTTGAATTTTGAATAAATTCAAAAAAACGAGCAAGAAAATCACGTCAGTTTCCGTTTGAAACAGTTTATCTCGAAAACGGTTCAAAATAGAAATAGTATTATCTCAACAAAGTTAATCTAAAATTGGATGTAGAGCTCAAAAATGTTGAAATATACAGGGTGTTCCATTTGAAAAAAATTGAGTTCCACTTATTTTTTCATGAGATCAAAGTATCTGCATTTTTTGAAGACCCTGTATGAGGCAAATGAAAATATGACTCGGAGTGAAGATCCTCATAGTATCACTCCACTCCATTTCAAATTTGATCGTTTTAGTGCAAGAGAGTTCAAGATTATCAGCATTTATAAAAATTCATGTTTGGTAAAAAAATATCGAAATTAATTTATATCTTCTAAACGGTAATAGATAGGTATAGGGAAATAGTATATGAATCTGTTGACAAAGTGATAATGAATCATAATATGATATTATATACGGGGTGTTCCATTTGAAAAATCAAAGAAGCCGCTACTTTATAGTAGAAGCGACAACGCCGCTTCGTCTGAAATATTTTAGGCGTGTAGGCCATATTGATTTATGCATACTGTGAAATTTTCAGGTTGAATCGTTAAATAGTTTGTCAGAAACGGCTAATTAACGCTCATCATGAAAAGCCCTGTATAGTCCTGAATATTCAGGAGTATTTGATCCTAGACAGCTGTTCTGCAGGTCACTGGTATTGACATAATATAAGGAAACATTGTGTAGGCCAATTCATAACTAAACCACTCGAAATAAAAACAGGTATATAGCACTATGTGTCTACAAGTGAACGGAGCAAAGATATCACCATTTTTTGGGCGCCGTTGTCTTTAATTCTTTACCAAAGTACATAAAAAATCTTGTGTCTCATACTCGACTGAAACATTCATTAAATGAATACATACGCACCATACCTCGCACAAAAATTAGTAGAATATTTGAGTAATTAGGTGTCAATTTCATACAAATCTCATATAACAATTAGTCAAACGATTAATCAGAGCAATTGGGTGTCAATTTAAAAGTCAACAAAAATAATATGTGAAACATCTGGCACTTCATCTAGCTTTTCCAAATATGACTAATAACCAGTCCGTGCAAAGCTTATTGTTAAATCATCTGAAAATGGAATTTTTAACAGGTAATGATCGACTGTATTGTCAAACATGCGCCAAACTAACTGCCTGTTATAAGACAACAAGTATAGCTGAGGCACCAGTCAATCTAATAATAACACTGATGATTTTCAAACAAGACTCAACCTCTAACGGAAGCAAGAAACTCTTTGGAAGGTTCGAAATAGATGAACATTTCAACCTAGCAGACCACTATTATAATATTCATGCAGTAATTGTTCACTGTGTTGCATTTGGTCATTATTTCGCCTTGGACAAAGAAGAAACGGACTGGTTTAAGTTTGACGATAGTCGTGTCACGAAGTGTTCTGGCGATGCATTGAATTTATTGGAGTCTCTGGAGACACCCTACATTTTGTTTTATAAGAGAGAGGACCTTGTTAGATCAAGATCTTCAGATGATGTGGTGCTGCAGGTTTTTCCGGTTTTCCTGCAGCTGAAAAAGCAAATGCGCCACTGGAATCAATGAAGTCGCCCCGGAGCGCCAATTAATTTTTATTGTTGTTTTAATTTTATTTTTATCGGTGTTTTAATGAAAAATTCATTAAAGTCTCTGTAAAACAAATATTCTAATTCTAAATCATCTGAAGGAACAATTCGGTCAGGTCAGTCTCAACTGCCTACACTTTAGGTTAATGGACTAACACTTATCAGAAAACAACTACCACCCTAGCTGATACCACGAAGGACGACAGGCATCAATGCAGGAATCTTCATTGAAGTTGTTCCTGCATATGCTGTTGGCGATACAACTGCCGCAATAGATTCTCAATTATAGGAACACACTTGCAGACCGGTTTCGGGCTGTTTGGCCACTCGTCAGTGCAAGGTAGTGTCTATCATCAACATAAAGTCGATGATTTCCGATAATTGAAAATCGAATTTCTTCAAAGTATCATTCTTCGAGCTAGGCTGAAGCGGACAACAAATAACAGGTTTGTCATCGCCCCGTCTGACTGTGAACGAGGTAACTAACCAATATTTGCCCAATTCCTAGCATAAGGAATGAAAACTTTTCACATACCGGGTGTCCCACATTTTATGTGACAGGCAATATCTGGTTTGTTGAAGGAGATACACAAAAATGTTTCATACAAAAGTTTTAGGAGTTCATGAGAGCTATATTTTGATATAATTTTTAAATATACAGGTTGTTTGGTGTAGGTGCTACAGACCAAAATTCCATTTTTTAAAATAGAACGCCCTGTATATCATTACATATTCAGATGCTACGTTAAATTCTGATATCATTTCATGTTTGGTTTTTGAAATTCGGTAACGGCGTTGTTGAGTTATTGCACTTTTCCTTAAATATAAAGTTTCAAAAAAACTTATTTACTCGTACACGAATCCAGTCTATATCTTTTATTAAATTGAACTAGACTACTACTGAATACAAACCATTATTCTCACCTCTACGATACGATATCGATATCAGTTGAATATAATATTGAAATTCTTGAGAATGTGACTAACTTGAGGGTGAATTGCTTTATATTGCACAATTTCATCAGGTAGCTTATGCTTGTTGATGCCATAGTAACAAAAGTTGTTGAATTGTATCTACTTGTCAGTTCGATTCAGTGATTCTTTGCAAAACAGTAACTGTGTTCTTTGTGCGAAAACTCCAGTATGCCTTTCACTTTTAGTCCAAGTGATTGATATGGTTTTAATTTTTGGGGAATGTCAGAAAAACTGCCGTCAAGCACAACGTCTATACCAAGTACGTTTTCCAGACAGACCCATTCCGTCACGAATGACTTTTTCGAGAGTTGTAGAAAAATTGCGAACTGGGTCATTTCCTTCTACTATAAAGCATCGTCATCATACGAGATCTGTTAGAACTGAAGATTTAGAGATCAATGTGTTGGCTTATATTATTATTCATCCACATGTTTCTATCCGTACTCTTGCAGAAGAAGTCGGTGTGAGTAAATCTAATGTACAGAGAATTCTGAAAGAAAATAAATACCACCCATTCAAAATTCAGTTGGTACAAGGTTTGAAACCCACGGACTTTGAACGACGACTTGAATTCATTGCTTGTATTCAGGTAATATTACATGAAAGTCCTAACATATTTAGTCAAATTTTGTGGAGCGATGAATCGCGATTCCACAATAATGGAGTTGTGAATCGACATAACAGTCACTATTGGTCTCAAGAAAATCCCCACTGGGCCCGCGAAAGTAATTTTTAAACTACTTGGGGTATTAATGTATGGTGTGGATTGTTCAATGGCCGCATCATAGGACCTTACTTTTTCAATGAAAATCTCAATGGATTGCGATATTTACATTTTCTAGAAAATGATTTGATCCAGTTGATGGAAGATATTTCCATAGCAGAACGACAAGGAATTTGGTGGCAACAAGATGGTGCTCCTCCTCACAATTCACAGGTTGTTACTGAGTATCTGGATAGAACGTATCCAAATAGATGGATTGGTGATAAGGGTCCAATTCGGTGGCCGGCTCGTTCCCCAGATTTATCACCGCTTGATTTTTTCCTATGGGATTATTTAAAAGATATTGTTTTCACTACTCCCCCTTTGAATGTGGATGATCTGAAAATGAAAATTCGACTAGCGTGCAGTGATATTACGCCCGATATTATAAGAGCGACTTGTACGAGAGAAGTGATTCGACGTTTCGAAGCCTGTATAATATCTAATGGGCATCACTTTGGAACAATTTTTATGACTTATTTCTAGGTACCTACCATTCTCATGAAATGATTTATCAAGTTATAATATTTACATTGTTTTTAATTAAAGATTTGTTTTCGAATACACCTCTTTCAATTTCGCAATTGTTTCATATTCAAAATGATTCCTGACTGAATTCCTCAACTCAAAATTGAAACCATTACTTCGAACACCCAAAATTTTGACTAATTTTCATGTGATCTGATGCAGAGAGAATAATTGTATGAGATATTTTAAAAAATAATAGTCGTTCTCAAGACTTTACATTTTAAGCAATAACTCAACAACGCCGTAACCGAATTTCAAAAACCAAACATGAAATGATATCAGAATTTAACGTAGCATCTGAATATGTAATGATATACAGGGCGTTCTATTTTAAAAAATGAAATTTTGGTCTGTAGCACCTACACCAAACACCCTGTATATTTAAAAATTATATCAAAATATAGCTCTCATGAACTCCTAAAACTTTTGTATGAAACATTTTTGTGTATCTCCTTCAACAAACCAGATATTGCCTATCACATAAAATGTGGGACACCCGGTATAGTCAGTGAGCATACTTGAAGACTGGCTATAAGTCAAATCATCTGAAGGAACAATTCGTTCAGGCCAGTCTCAACTCCCTACGCAGTAGGTTGGAAGGACTGACGCCTATCAGAAAACAACTACTCTCCTGGCTAATACCACGAAGAGCATTCCTTTAGATTAGTCTTTCTCAAGGCACTAGAGGCCTATAGGGGGGCAGTAAAGGGCACAGAGAAGATTGGAGGGCGTTGAAGCAGTTTAGGGGGGCGGTGGCTAACTTAAAAATGTTTTTTGCTTTCAACACAAACTTTACCGCTCCTTTACGCTCAGCCCGCGCTTCCTCGTGTAACGCCATCTAGGGGACTAGACAGTAACTATTTCCTGTCCGATAGTTGTCAAACTGTACAATAGATGGAGGTAAGCTTCAATGCGAAGCGAGAAGTTACTAGTCTCCATTCTCGAAAGTACTAGGCCCGCCCTCTGCCTCATATAAAAGCGCGCCATCCAGCCAGTACGGCAAAAAAAAAACGTAGAAGAGTGCTGCGACTTCTACAAACAGAGCTACAAGCCAGAAGAAGTCGACAGAGACCCATCTCTGTTGCCAAAAAAAACACAAACAAAAACCAAACAGATAAAGTCTCCAATTAGACGAAAGGATCAGGGGCCTAGGGCTCAAACATCTGAACGACATAAGATAGACGTCAGCCAGTAATGCCATTCTTCGATATCACGAAAATAAGTGAATTTAGTTAGCGACTAGCAAGGTAAAGTGCTGTACCTGCGGTGGTGAATACTGTGAGTGGTGTCACTAGCAAGTTTTTAATACTCCATTCTTTACTTCGACATTTTTGAAGACAAAATTATGTCGGAAGCAAAAAAGAAGAAACGGCAGTATAGCACGGAACATATAAAATATGGATTTATTGAAAATCCCACAAATCCATCTTCGCCTATGTGCCTTCTTTGTCAAAAAACATTTTCGAATGAAGCGATGAAAACCTCAAGGTTACAAGATCATTTGAATAAAATGCATTCAGATAAAAAAGACAAAAGTGTGACTTATTTTCGAGCACTGGAAAAGAAACACTCAGCTCAGCCAACTGTGTCAAAACTTTTTTCAACGGTTTCTAAGCAAGACGACGGCGGACTCTGAGCTTTCTACAATATCTTCTTGCTAATTGCTCAAACAGGTAAACCTCACACTATTGGAGAGGATTTAATTTTACCGGCAATAAAAGAAGTAATAATTACTGTGCTCCATAAACCAGCGGCATATATTATCCGTAAAATTTCTTTGAGCAATTGTTCCGTACAAAGACTAATTGATGAGATGGCTGAAAACATTGAAGAGTCATTGTGCAATCATCTGAAGACTTCTGAAGACTAAGGACTCAATTCAGTTAGATGAGTCCACTTTACCAACCAATGAAGCATTGTTGTTGTCATTCGTGAGGTTCATTAAAAATGAGAAAATATATCAAGAATTACTATTTTCTACAAATTTAGAGACGGATTCAAAGGGAGAAACTATGTATAAAACACTGGTAAAATATGTGATGAGAAATAAATTTCACTGAAGAATATTAAATCAGCTGCTACGGATGGCGCTTCGGCTATGACAGGCACAAAGGCTTCATAGCGTACTTAAAACAAATCCAGGTGTGATCGCTGTACATTACATCATTCATAGGCAACATTTGGTTGCGAAAAATTTGAATGACTCTCTCAGTCACTGCAATATATGATCTTTATATATAGTTAGTCTATATACAATGATATCATCAAAGCAGTCAATAAAATCCGAAACAGATCTTCAAATGACAGATTATTCAATCAGCTTTGTGTTGCTAATGATGAAGATTTTAACCGATTGTTATTTCACACAGAAGTGCGTTGGTTATCAAGAGGTAAATGTCTGGCTAGATTTTACAATCTATTTGACTCTGTAATAGAGTTCTTGGAAAAGAAAGACAAAGAATTGCACGACAACCTCATCACTTCAAAGAATGATATTGTATACTTGACTGACCTGTATAAATTATTTAACGATGTCAATCTTCAACTTCAAGGTGACGACTTGAATTTGATTAAAATAAAAAATGTCATTTATGCTAATATTACAAAATGGTGTTTTACATTACCCTCATCAGAAAGTCTCATTTTCACATAACACACATAATTTAATTATTAAAATGACTGCGATTGTGATT
This sequence comes from Leptinotarsa decemlineata, assembly GCF_025532065.1. Lineage (NCBI taxonomy): Eukaryota > Metazoa > Arthropoda > Insecta > Coleoptera > Chrysomelidae > Leptinotarsa > Leptinotarsa decemlineata. The sequence continues at coordinate 1,018,172 of NW_027412534.1, forward strand.
CTTAAGATGCAGTAAAGTGAAAAAATTTGGGGGCGTCAGAAAATAATTAATCCTCGAAGGGGACGGTAGACAAAATAAGATTGAGAGCCTCTGCAGTTTAGATGATTTGATTTATAGCTCGTCTTCTAGTATACCCACTGGCTATATGTGAAAAATTCCAATTTTAATTATGGTTCCGCTGAGATTCCATCATATCACTTTTTTGTTTTTTTAGTCTGTATATTGTATATATGTTAGATCAACATTTTGTTTTACGTATTGTTTTTTCATATTTCTCATTCCTTACACCAAACACAAGTAACATATGTTGCTTCCGTGGATTATACAATATTTATCTGCAATGTATTTTTTTTACTGTTGTCTTGTATGTGAGCAAATAATATCATTAGTATCATTATTATGACATGCTTCCATCTAGCCATATTGTTGTCCACGAGACTGCATTGTTTTCCAGAGACTTGGGAGAAATAGACATTTCCCAAGAGACAGAAAAAAGTAACAAATTATTCATTATACATTTTTCTGGAAACGAATTTATTTTTTGACATTTAACAAGATGAAAAAAACTGAAGAATGAGCAACCTGTTTTTATTTTCCCTAATACTCAAAGGATTTAAATGAAAATGAAATAAATGCAAATCAATTTATTGTAAGTTGGCACACTTTATGTTTGGAAAAACTTCACACATCAATTAAAAACGTTTTAAAATACTTGTATTCTATGATTTTCTCGATCACACACTAGAATGTGACCATTTGGTGTCATAGCCACTCCTTCAAGACCTTTGAATTCACCTTTTCCTGTCCCCCAACAACCAAATGCTCTTAAGAATGTACCATCAGGATGGAAGATCTGTATTCTGTTGTTTCCTGAATCTGCAACACAGATATAACCTTGGTCATCCACTGCCACTCCTCTAGGGAATTTGAATTGCCCCTCTTCTGTGCCTTCTGTACCAAAGGATGTTAATACTTTTCCATTCACATCGAATATCTGTATTCTGTGATTATTTGAATCTGACACTACTACTCTGTTTGTATTTGATACTGCAATATAGTGTGGGTGCTCCAGTTGGCCTTCTTTGTTGCCCAGTGAACCAAACTTGCCGACAAAGGTACCATCTGATTGGAATACCTGTGAAGAGTTAAGTTGTATCAACAATGTCAAGAGGTTTTTTTTGACTTCATACCTGTACTCTATGGTTTTCCTTGTCGCAGACATAAATGAATCCCAAAGCATCAGTTGTGATACCCCATGGATAGTTGAAACGTCCATCTGCTGTACCTTGGCTGCCAAATGTTCGCAAGAATCTACCAGAAGGATCAAATACCTGTAAAGATATTGTAACTCTGCATTACATAAGCTTTTATTTAACTTGCAAAATTCATTTGTAGGTATGCATGTGAGGGTAGCAAATGAAAGGGTTTTCTAAAAAAATGAAATAACGTCACTTCAAATTCAATAGCGTGGACTCACAAAAATGGTGGAATATGTTTCAATGAACCCTCATGGTATGGATACCAAGTGGAAGAGTTTGCAGGGAAAATTTCCAAATAGCCCTCATATTTTGAAGAGCTTCGATTCGACAATGATTGGAATGATGCAACAAAAACCTTCCCTTGAAATTTCCATTGTTTGGTCAAATTGATTTTTTTAACTCACTGTAAACAAAACAAATAGCACGTACATTTATGCTAAAAATGTCAAACTTTATTATGGTGTTGCCACGTTTTATCTGATGACATTAGTTCATACCAAGTTAAGTTCACAGCATTCCAGATAATTTGAAGAATCCCTCACAGTAAAATGATTTTTTTGTTAACTCAATTCCTATTAATGAACCACCCCCCCGAACCAACCTCTTTCTATACTGACTGTAATAACTGCCATTGCGATTGTTAACGAAAAAAAAATATCATTATTCATAACTATCGGGGTTGGTCACTCGGTTTTTCAACAGAGTAAGTGTTGAATTTAATTCATGATTGTTGAACCTTATCAGCATCACGAAGATTATGTCTCCTTTGAAAGTAGACTAAACAAACGTATCCTGTTGATAAGTTATAATACTGGGAACGCAAAAAACGCAAGCTATGAGTTTGCATTTCAGCTTCGTGGACAGGAAGTTCGGCCATATCTGAATAGGTGGGTTCGAAAATTTATTTAAAATAAAAACTGACCAATGACTTCACTGAAAAGAAGATTTAAGTCTTGAGTAGGAAGGGTTATGGAAAAATTCGGAAATATTAAACAAAGAACAGACCAATCAGGGGACGGTGAAAGGGAGGAGTGTTAAGGACAGTTTCTCGGACTTGGGAATACGGGGGACTCGGTTAATTGGGACGGTGGCGATAGGACAACTGAAGAAGTTGGTTAAAAGGGATTTTGCGATAGAGCAGTTGCGAAAAGATTCTTTTTGCGATCGAGAGTTAATTTGGGAGAGTCGCGAAAGGGAGTTGCGAAAGTCAGTTGCGGAAGAGGGTCGCGAAAAAGGGACTTTTCGAAAAAGGTAGGTACTTTCCGAAAAATAATTTTTCGATAGTGGAATTCCGGTAAATTGCGGGTAGTGAGTTAATTGTGGTGTTGCGTTTGGTGGCACTTACAACGGGTGTGTATTTTATACGGATACCGTACCAGAGAGGGAAAACAGAACCCAGTATAATATCGTGAGTCAATTTGGTTTTTTTACTAACCCCCATGTCGGTATAGAGAGAGAGAGGATGCCATTTCAATTTTGTAATAATTGTCTTACTGTTGTTGCGTTTTGGGGACGATAAAAGAATGGCAATAGATTACACTAAACCCCTTTCATATGTGTAAATATCTGCAAATAGTACGCACGGGTTTGAAGCCAGGCAATTTCAAATAATCAATTCAGAATTTCCACAAAGCTCGAGTATAGTAATTTAGGTTTTCACGTATGTTGGAATTCTACCTTATGAGAGAATATATAACATTTCACAAGTCGATAAAGAGATAATTTTTGTTTGACAATCAGCTATTTGAGACGTGCTTTCTTGTTAAATTTTAATCGTACTTTTCTAACATTTCTTCTTATTGTTTTGTTGTACTTTCATGTTATATTTTTACATAGTTTTTCTTTTGTAATATAAGCCTAATCTGAAGCTTCTTGTTGTTTTTAATAGCTCACTACTAGAGTAAGTCCCGCACCATTTCAGGATAGTTGAAAGGCCTTTAGCCTTAAGTATTAGTCTCCTGCCTCGTTCTGGAGTGGAACTTAGAAGGAAAACCATCTCAAAAAGGTATACGGTGTAGTTAGGTTTCCAAAAGACCGGCCCTCGTGCGTTCGGCAGGAACTCTACAGCTTTTTCAGACCTGCCTAAATATACAAAATTTAATGCGGATAAATCTGCATCTGGTGACAGCCGCTGCTAAATTAATAATAATAATAGATAAAACCATATATGAATAGAATGCACATATATGGTCGGGTATTACATGACAATAAATTGATAGACTAAGCAACATCTGATGCTTCTGTGGTTTATACAAGGTTTATTCAACTGTATGTATTATTTCTTTTTGTGATTTGAATCTGAATAAACATTATTATTATTAATTCAAAATTTTCCAAAAGAAAAAAAATTCGAATAGCAGGCCATAACTTCGTATCTGAACATAAATTTCAATTCTAAGCAACTTTTCTCTTCAACATATTTCTATATTTTTTTTAAATGAGGGTACGAACTTTATATTTTTTGGCCTATCATGTATGGTGTTTGTCATAAAGCCATTTCAGGTACACTTGGTATAGTTTCTGAAAAATCGATAATAAAAAAGTTTCCCATTTGTTGCACACTTAAGATTAGATTGGATTCGCATTTTTTCCATAATGGACCATTACAATACTAGCCAACCCGTGTCATTTGATACCCATATTGAAGTATTTAGTTGTGAAAAATATGTAGGTAGCCATTTTGTAGACGCGGCCATCTGGGATTTAGATTGATACTAAATTTATTAAATTGTTTGAATGAAATGAATAAAAACACTTCTGTCAAAATACCACTGGTAGATTTCATTTATATACAACCGGTTTTCAGGTTTGACCCCATTATAATGTTAATGGGGTCAAACCCGAAACCGGTCGTATATAAATAAAATCTACCAGTGGTATTTAGACGAAAGTGTTTTTATTCATTTAATTTAAGTGATCATGAATTACTATAAAGTAAACAAGTCATCAATCACACATACTATTAAATTGTATTGTAATCAAAACTAAATGTGTGTACCAAATTTCAGATCAATCTGTCAACATGAAGGGGCATAAACTTCAAGTTGAATCAGGAAAGGAATCGTATTTCGTTTAAAAAAAAATATTTGTAAATTACAAACCTCTTTCGGCTGTCACGCCATCATCAGTGCGATACCTGCAAGTAAGTAATATTCAATGATATTTATTTTAATTTTAGATTGAACTTAAAATAAATAGTATTGAATATTACTTACTTGCAGGTATCGCATTGATGACGATGTAACAGCCGAAAGCGCTTTGCAATTTACAAATATTTTTTTTTTTTTATACGAAATACGATTCCTTTCCTGATTTATCAGTCACGTCTATGCAGTTTTAACAAATCTCAACAAACTTGAAGAACGAAATTTGACACAAACAAACAAAAAGGGTAAGATGAATAAAACCGTTTAATTAATAAATATGAATATAGCAAAACTGTCTGTGGCCGAAGTTATCATAACTGAAAAACGAATTATCACAATAATCCAAAATGAGTCGTCCACTGGAGTTGAAGATGAATTGAAAAATCTAATGATAAGTGCCAAGCAAAATGGCGATATTGTTTTGAATCGATAGAATGGTCGAAAATTAATTGATTAGTTTACAGCATTGAAGCAGTAATATCAGCCTTTCATGGTGAGTTATGACTTTTGAGCTGAAGATGGCTGGTTGACGATAACAAGTATGCCTTATAATTTGAGAAACTACACAAATTTTGAGCTGAGATCTGCATATTGACCTCAACTGATCTGTTCAAGAGCACCTCCAAACAAATTAAAAATGAAGACCTTGTAGAACCAGCAATAAAATTAACAATGAGAAGGAATATGAATTTCACTAGTTCGGACTTCCATTGTCTGATATATAAAATGATTTGAAATCCCTGAAACAACTAGAAAAGAGGCATAAAAAATGAATAGCTGAACATAACAATTATATTAAGCAAAAATAACCTGAAATGAAATAATAAAGAAATAAAATACAAGTAAAATTAGAACGATTGAACAAAAAATAAAGAAATATAAATGAAAATTGAAATGTTGAGAGATTCCAAGCCACGTTAGTTCACGACGTTTCGACTGTTAGTATCTACAATCGTCTTCGGGTGATGACGGGTGAAGAAGATTATATTTTCATTTTATTTTTTGTTTAATTGTTCTAATTTCACTTGTATTTTATTTCACTATTATTTCATTTCAGGTTACTTTCGCTTAATATAATTGTTATTTTCAGCTATTCATTTTTAATTCCTCTTTTTTAGTTGTTTCAGGGATTTCAAATAATTATATACAGGGTCCTGCAACAGTGGCGCGGTGTTCCATATCTCTATTTAGGAAACAGATAGAAATCTAAATTTCTATAATATTATCTTATTACTCGAGCTCGACAAAATAAAAATATTGGCCGTCACACAAGGTGTTCGATTTTTTCTGGGCGGATCCCAACTGTGTTTTTTCAAATGGCAACCTATGTTTTTTATCGTTTCTTTCGGTTTCTACATAGAAAATGAAAGATAGGTAGAAACACTTATTTCGTAAAAAAATATTTGTTTGGACACGCTATAATGTTCAAAATTGAAACAAGATATCTTTCGTACATTCTTATCAGTCGTCAAATGGATTACGCTTTGAAAAAAGTCTTTCATCGAGTTTATGGCGTAGAAATAGGAAGAACGAACATTTTTCGAAAAAAATGCTTTTTTAAGAAAAACTATTGAACCTAGCCATAGGGAATACTCAATGAAATTTGTAGAGGTTTCGTTGACGCTCCTTATGGATCAATAATATACAGGGTGTTCCGTTCAAAATAAGGAAGATTCTACAAATATTTATTTACAATATGTGGCAAGCGGTTTTTCATACACTGTATATCACAGGTCGACTTCAGATATATCGTTTGAGAGAGTTACCACTGTAGAATATTTGACCAAAAAGTAAATACAATTGGACTTGGCACAACTTTATAATTTCAAATATTCTGAGTGACGAATATTGGAAAAAAAAACCTGTCATGCTAGATATCTCGAAAACCGTCAATATTTTCGAAGTGAAGATATACATAAAGTGTCTTTTATTTTCTATGTAGAAACCGAAAAAGCAATAAAAAATATAGGTTGACGTTTGAAAAAGCACAATTTGGATCCGCCCAGAAAAAATGAACACCCTGTGTGACCGCAAATATTTTTATTTTGTCGAGCTCGAGTAATGAGGTAATATTATAGAAATTTAGATTCCTATCTGTTTCCTAAATTGAGATATGGAACACCGCGCCACTGTTGCAGGACCCTGTATATTAGACAATGGAAGTCCGAACTAGTGAAATTCATCATGAAACATTGTCAATCACCTTCAAACAAACGAGAAGGAATATGATTAAATGCTTTCAAAGGAACATGCAAGAAAGCACCATATTCTGTAAATTTTTTTCAGTAATACAAAGCGAGTCAAAAATACAATTTTCAACACTGCCTAGGATGGAGAGATATCTGTTCTTACTTGCTTCTATAATGAGTTCATATTCAGACAGCTCAACTATACTCCGTTCATAATTTGTCGATAGCACAAAATGAGTCCCAAAATGAGTCACAAAATGAGGGCCCAAGTCATAAAACGGTCGTAAAACTCGTAAAATCATAGGCGGAGGTTCCTGAGGTGTTTATTCATTAAATATAAAGCTTCAGTTTATATTCGAAACTTGCCTTGAAAGGGTGAAGTTGTTACGAACGAAAATAATTTTTGGTTTAGTACATTTTTTAATCGCATTTAATTTACGGCTCGTTGGTGTTTCGGCGTCTACGGCAGTAATTAACGTCTCTAATATTTATTTTGCGAATTTTGTGCAGTGCGTGAGTAACTTTTTTTCATATTCCTACAAACATATACGTACCTTTCGTTCCTGCTTGTTTTGTTTGATTGCTTGCGATGGCTTCGTCATCATCATCAACATCATCAAGTTTTACACCGTACTGTTGCGTACAGTCAGTAAGTCTGTCTATTCACCAAGAGAGAAGACTATTGTTTTGAACGTTCACGATGCTTTGGTTTCTCAGAATCCCACAAACACTGTTCAGAACATAATCAAGAGTTGTGCCAACATGACGGGCGTAGGGGAGTCAACAATATATAGGTTCCTATCAGAAAGAAAAAAAAGGTATAGCTAACCCAAATACAAACGAATACTTAAAGAGGGGGAGGAAATCTATTGAAATTGATGAATTTGCCAAAAATGGTATTCGAAGGAAAATTCACGAATTTTTTTACAAAAAAGAAATACCCAACTTAAACAAAATTTTACAAGAAGTTAGAGACGACCCGGATTTGCCTCATGTCGGACGAACCAAATTGTGGCAAGTTTTAAAAGAATTAAATTTCCGGTGGGAGAAATCAGACCGAAAATCACTTTTGATTGACCGGGAAGAGATAATATGTTGGAGAAGAAAGTATCTAAGATCTATACGAAAATTTCGGGCTGAAGGAAGGCCAATTTACTATCAGGACGAAACGTGAGTAAACGCAGGTCATACTCTCACAAAAATTTGGACAGATAAAAATATATCAGGCTCCAGGCAAGCCTTTATGGAAGGTTGGTCTACTGGTATTTCCCACCCTCTGGTAAAGGCAGTAGATTAATAGTTTCTCACATTGGCAGTGAAAAAGGATTTGCTAAGCATGGTTTGTTGGAATTTGAATCCAAAAGCACAAAAGACTATCACGAGGAGATGACAGCTGATGTTTTCGAAGAGTATTTTGAGCAGATGATTGAACATATACCACCAAACTCAATTATAGTATTAGATAATGCACCTTATCATTCACGACTAGTTGAAAGACTTTCAACGACTGCGTGGAAGAAACAGGATATCATTGACTGACTGCGGAATAAGTCCCTGCCTTACGAAGATGGAATGGTTAAAGCAGAACTTTTAAAAATTGCCCGGCAACACAAATTTAAGTTCAAGAAATACGTAGTTGACAAAATGGCGGAAAGACGAAACATAACAGTCCTTAGACTTCCACCCTACCACTGCGAATTAAATCCAATTGAACTCATTTGGGCACAAATGAAAAGCTATGTGGCTAGAAAAAATACGTCATATAAAATACAAGCTGTACGTGATTTGTTATATGAGTCTTTACAACATATTACAGAACAAAATTGGCGAGATGCAGTAAGACATGCAATAGAAGAAGAACAAAAAATGTGGGATCTTGACAATATAATTGATGCGACTGTAGAGACACAACCGCTAATTATTAACCTGCAAGACGACTCGGATTCCGAAGATGATCCTGTTTATTTTGAATTTGAATAGTTTTGTAAGTAATCGTAGTTTATATCATTTAAAAATAGGTATTAATTAAATAAATGTATCTTTTACAAATTGCAAGTAACTTATTATTTTTGAATAAAATAAAGAAATTTTTTTAAAATAAAAATACAGTTTACAGTACCTACAGTTTAAGAATATTAATATATTTATTTATTTAAAGTAACTAATGTTTTAATCATATACTCTACGACACTGGTCACTCATTTCCACTCAAAATACCTACATAATCGGATTAAAAGTTTTATAGCTGTATTGTATTTCTTCAGATACAAGGTGGGTTAGTCGAAAACATCTTAAACTGCCAGTTTTAGCTTGGTTTTTGTTATTATATCATATTAGCTGTCCTCTCTGTATTTCAGTTCTCTAATGAGGGTCAAATTTGCAGTGAGCTATCAACAAATTATGAACGGACTATAGATGAGCTCTTACAGAATATTTGGTGGCAATGTTGAATAGTCCTTAGTTATTGATTTTAACAGACGCTATATTTTTCCCAATACCATTGATCATATTAATTTATACCCCTTTCAATTTGATGGTTATGTTATCGAATATTGTTCTCTTTTTGAGTTACTATAATAAATTATAATTCGACTCACTTGTATTCTGTGATTGTATCTGTCTGCAATAATATATTGTCCTATGCGGTTTACGGCAACTCCTGCGAGACAGTCAAACTCTCCTTCTTTATTTCCGTACTGACCGAACTCTTTTAAGAAACGGCCATTCGAGTCAAAAACTTGAACCCTGTGATTAGATGAATCGGCAACGACTATTGTATTATCGGGTCCAACGGCCACACCTCGTGGCCATGTGAAACATCCGGCTTCGCTCCCCCGGCTACCAATTTGAAACAGCTGCTGGCATTTTTGCAGGTATTGACTCCTAGGGGAGGTACCTGCCACTGCCTGAGCGATACCTGTAAAATAACCGTTGATAACTAACTACTGATTTCTTGAGAAAATTACTTTTTTACGACACTTTTAAATACGTAATGATCTGGTATAATTACAATTAACGAACTTGCAACAAACATATCGAAACAATAAGAGGAAAATAAGCTCTCACATTTGCAATTGAACCAAGGTTTGTTCTTAATAAACCCTACAAAATACAAATAAAACAGAACAGAGTCAGATGCTACAAATCACAGTGGGTCAAACTGGATGATTGCTCATGGTCATCCCTGAAAGAAACAAACTCAGGTGTACCGCAGGGAAGTATTTTACGACCCTTGATGTTTTCAGTGTTTATTTTTGATTACCCCACTTTCTTATCACATTGTCAAGTACATCTATATGCAGATGATACACAGTTATATTTGTCCTCTCATAAAACTGATACAGCAAGTTGCGTGGCCAATATAAACACAGATTTGCACAAAACATTTCTTTACTCGGAGAATCATGGACTGAAAACCAATCCAAATAAAACTTTGACCTTATGCATAGGGTCTCAAAGACAAATAGTAGAAACTCAGTGTAACTTCAGGCTTACTCTCGATAACGCAGACATTGACTGGGTAGACAGTGCTAAAAATCTTGGCGTAACCATAGATAGCTCTTTGTCTTTCCACGAACATGTGACAAACATTTCCAAAGTATCATTCTTCAAACTCAAATCGCTATATAAATTCAAGTTATCAGTTATCAGAAGAAATGAAATACAGGTTAGTTAAAACTCTCATTTACCCCCATATCGAGTATTGTTGTTCGGTTTATTAAACTTTTTTGCCCATTATAACAAGCAGAAGTTACAACGTATACAAAATACTTGCATGCGATTCGTATGCTGTATACCATATGGTGAACATGTCACCCCATTTTTGTTAAAAATGTAGGAGCTGAATGTGAAGTACAGAGTCTAATATTTGATAAAAATGTTTTCGTAAGTTGCTTCAAACTAAAAAACCTAGTTATTTATATAGTTTATTAAGCAGCCATTCTGACATACATATGGCCAATATATATATATATATATATATATATATATATATATATATATATATATATATATATATATATATATATATATATATACACAAAAACTTGAAGAAAGTCCTCCTGAAACAGCTACTTTCATATAAACATTGAATTACACAAAAGAAAAAATTCTAAAAATTCTTTATAAACTAATAGTCTTATATGAATACTGAATAATACAGTGTTCACAAGTTCCGGAAGGAATTTATAAGTCATCAACCGAAGACGATTGTGGATACTAAAACTCGAAACGTCGTGAAGTAACTTTGCTTGAAATCTTTTAATTTTTAATTTTCATTTCTTGTTGATAATCTTTAATTTTCAGCTCGTGTTAATAGTTAAATTTTTGATTGTTGCTTGTATTTTATTTCATTGCAATTTCAGTTTTTTTGCTTGATATAATTTTTATTATTCAACTAATTTTTTCATTTTTCAACATCAATATCACTACAAATATTTATTATTCTCTGCCGTATATCCAATATTGAAACAGGTTCATTCTCGTACACCTTTTGCTTCAAATTAGCCCCATAGAAAAGTCCACAGGTGCCAAATCTGGCGAGTGGGCTGGCCATTCTGTAGAACCTAGACGGCCAATCCGACGACCCGGAAAAGTAGTATCCAAATAGTTTATTACTTGTCTGGGGTAATGTGGTGGCGCTTCATCTTGTTGGAATACAATATCCATAACGAATTCATTAGAATTCGCCTCGACAATTTCAGTGATGAGAGTAGTTTCCAGCATATTCAAATACAGTTCCCCTGTTGGATTTTGATTAATAAATAGAGGTCCGTCAATATGATTTCCCAATATTCCTGCCCAAACGTTATGTTTTTCTGGATATTGGGTATGTGTTTTCCGGAAAATGTGAGGGTTGGTGGCATTCCAAAAACGTCAATTTTGTCTGTGAACACTGCCGTTAAAAAGAATTGTACATTCGTTACTAAAACAAATATCGTGGAGATTGGTAGGATTTCTTGCAATGGTTTCCGTCATGATTTCGTAGAATTCTGTTCTTCGATCAGGGTCATCTTCAGTTAATTGGTGTACTATTTTAATTTTGTATGGATGATACCTATTCCTCTTCAAAAGTCTCCACAAAGTTGAAGAAGACACCTCATAAACATTCGCAACGGAATAAGTAGACTGTTCAGGATTTACTACAATCTCACCAATTATTTGCACTTGTTGTTCTTCCGGAATGGACGGATGACCTGGGGGCTTTTTGTTTTGTACACTACCGGTAGTTGTGAATTTGGATACAAGTTCCCTCAAATAATTCCTACAGATAGGACGATTCGGAAAACGTTCAGTGAAAATCCTTTCGGTCTCGTGAAAGTTACGCGTCGCACCGTAAATAAAAGTCGCTTCAATTTTTCCTTCCAATGGACGAAAATTGACCATTTTAGAGATTGTTGACGTGGTACCTTTCTACTAGTAAAACCGAGAACTAAATGAGAATATTCTAACTGAAAAATGATGTTCATTGTCGTACTGACATTGTTTGTCGTTTTTATTAACACAAAATAACTTAACAAACTCTATCGTTGTTGGAATTGCCATGTGGAAGATAAAAAAATATTTCTAGAAATATCGATATTAATGTATTTGTCTTCTGGAAATTATTAAATGTTCCGTCATTTTGTGGTAGCTGAAGATATTGACTTCATATTTTAGGGTTGTGAAGTATTCGTCAGGGGCTTTAAAAATATGTGTCACAAGACCCCCCATTCCATTTCATTTTTTTCCCAGATGGCACCCAGTTGCTATCTTGAAAGTTTCATCTATCAGTTTCACTTCAAAATAAAGTATTCGTGCATTATGAAGAAAAGAGAATTGACACTTTCTATGTTTTTTACCATTTCTATTTGTAACTAACGTTACTACTGTAACGTTATTTAAGAAATGCACTGTATGTTGTCCAACAACGTATTCAGCCAAGCTAGTGTAGAGATACGCAACATTTGGAGACCCAGAATCCAGCGGAAAACAGCCAAATCTCGCTAAACGGTCTTCTTCCACTGAACCGGTGAAAGGGAGAGAGGGAAAAGAGGGAAGAGGGGATAAGTAAAAGTACTCGAATGACTTATAAATAGTCATCTTTCGGAGGACTTAGTCCAGTCATCACCCGAAGACGATTGTAGATACTAACAATCGAAACGTCGTGACGTAACTTGGTTTGGAACCTTTTAATTTTTATTCCACTTCAATTTAATTGCTTGATTTTCATTTTATCACTCATTTTTATTTCATTATAATTTTCACTTAAGGGTTTTACTTTGCTTAATATACGTTTTTATTTTCAGCTATTTTTTTTAATTTCCAATTTTATTTCTTCTTTCAGATATTTCTAAACATATATCATATCAGACATTGGAAGTCCGAACTGATGAAGTGCACCACGAAACATTGCCAACCACCTTCAAACAAACGCTTTCGAGGTATTACCCCTCATCAGCGCAGGAAAGATCCAAACCAAACAGAGTCTGAGACTCGATCAATTTCAATGCGACTCCACTGCATGTATGAAATGTTTGTCTAAGAGAAATAGTCTCATCTCGTGAACAAAGCCCCAAGCGGGCGAGTAATATCAACTTCAACTTTTCTTTTGAAAGTTAAATGTGTTGATGGCATCCAAAACTTTTCAATGCTCGTGAAATAATGACACTTGAATCTTCATAATGAATTTTTCATATAACAAATTATTCAAAGTGGCATGATATTGTTGTAAATCATGCCCGAAAGAAAATAACGCCGGCCGCCACTGGTAACTATAAATCAAACATGACGTAGCTAAGAGCGCGCGAATGTACGATGATTCCCCGCCACTCTAGAAGCAGCGAGAATAATGCTACCGATTTCAACGGAACTTAGGCGAAATTTCTACGACATTCGATTACGATATTGAAACGCTAGCCACGAGCATATCGACACTGTCAAGTGGACGTTACAGTGCGGTACGCGAAGTGATCTAACAAGGCGATAGACATTCAAATAATAGTTGAAGTTTTAGTTGAAGTGTTTGTTGTATTTAAAGTGAAATAAAGTTAAGTTTGATTATGTAGTCAATTATTGGTTAACCCACGGGTAAAAACATAACATTTGGTGTCGGAAGTGGCATAATTGACTGAAAATTCATTGTTTTATGATGAACACAATGAGTGTCGATTACGACGAACTTGAGAAAATGTTCATGGCTTGGCAAGCGGGCCTGGCGGAGATTGAAAATAGCAGAAGAGAAGAAGTTGTACGCAGAACAGAGGAAGATGAACGTAGGAGAGAGGAAGAACGATTACGCTGAAATGAAGACCGTGAATTACTACTAAATTTTCTGGAAAAACAAAAAAGAAACAGAGAGGAATATCGCAAATTATTGGTAAATATTCAGGAGAAACAAGAAAAAGACAATAAAATGTATCTTCCCAAGTGAGTAAAGGGGAGGTACAGGAATTGATTCAGGAAGAATTTGAAAAAGTATTTCGGGAAACAAAGGAGGGATAGGAAAAAGTAGTCGATGAGACGTTTGATGGGGATGAAAGGAAACTTGAAGAGGAGCTTGAAGGATTCCGAAGGAAATTTGAAAAGAAGCTCGAAGGAGTCGAAAATATATTTGAAAAAGTTTTCCGGAAACATCGGACAGAAAAGATGCACGAAAACTCATATAGCCTCTCAAGGAGACCATGCTTGACATCCGGATGCAAATTTTGCCAACGCCAGGACTAGGATACCCTGCTACTAGAAGAAGAACTTTCCACCAGACGTGATAAGGTAGCGGGCAGATACTCCTTTATGGACAGCTCTGATAGGGAGATAAGCTTCCCTACCTCCCGCTTCTTCGGGTTCCCTCTGACCCGGGGGGTAGCAACCTGTAAGGGTTCCTTGTCCAAAGATATGGACAGACAATTTGAGGAATCATCTGACCATGGTGTGGTCCGGTCGTTAACAGCTTCTGAGGGTGACACTACCGTCCTGACGAGGCAAGACATCATCGTAGCACAGAAGGAGGATTCCGTCTTGAAAACTGTTCGAGAATGAATTGCCAAAGGAGTGAGGCCGGAATTGCAAGAGATTTCCAAGCACGGCCAGCAGGAGAAGGGTAACTAGCTCCAATAGGACTCCATGAGCATTCGAGATGACCTACTCATTCGGAAATGGGAAAGCCCGGATGGAAGAACCCATAAATTCCAGAAGATCCTTCCTAAGACGTGTATCTCGAGTATCCTTGAACAGCTCCGCGATGGTCGCACTGGAGGGCATTTCGGAGTAAATAGAACTATAGCGAGAGTGCGTGAGAGGTACTTTTGGGTCAATTGCCGTCGATACGTGAAAGAGTGGTGTAAGCGCTGTGACCTGTGCTTTTCGAGAAAGGGTTCGAAGACAAGGCAGAGAGGAAAGTTGAAGCAGTACCTCAGTGGGTGCCCTTTCGAGAGAGCTGCAGTCGACATTTTGGAACCACTTCCTATGACCATATCCGGTAACAAGTATCTTATGGTTGTGATGGACTACTTTTCCAAATGGCCCGAAGTAGTAGCCTTACCCCACCAAGAGGCTGAAACGGTGGCAAAAATCCTGTTGCAGAACGTAATTGCCAGACACGGATTACCTCAAGAACTACACTCGGATCATGGCCGCAACTTCGAATCGGATTCATGGAAGGAAATGATGACTCTGTTGGGAATAAAGAAGCCACGAACAACTGCTCTTCACCGACAATCCAATGAAATGGTCGAGAGGCATAATCGCATCATCAATAACTACCTTCCGATGTTTGTCTCCGAAAGCCAAAGAGACTGAGATACATTAGTTCCTCTTTTTCTGTTGGAATACAGGAGCTCCCAACATAACACGGCGGGTCACACACCATCCATGTTGTTAACTGGTAGGGAACTGAAGCATCCGATAGATGTATTGTGTGGCAGTCCTTTCGATGAATCTCAAGAGGTACCTCTTTCAGAGTATATAAATGACCTGAAGGAGAGACTGGTAAGTGCACACGAATTTGCCAGGACCAAATTACAGCTTTCCAGCGACAGGATGAAGATAAGATTCACCAAAAAGTGGCTGCCAGTGAGCTTCAAAGAGGGCGATGCAGCGCGGCTCTACCAACCCCAACGTCGGAAAGGTTTGTGCCCCAAGTTGCAGAGACCATGGCAAGGACCTTACTTGGTAACCAAAAAGATAAACGATCTGGTGTACAGAATCCAGTTGTCACCCAGAAGCAAGCCCAGAGTTGTCCACATAGAGAGGCTGAGTCCTTACATAGGTTGTGATGTCCCCTCTTGGAATGTTTTTCGTGGCGAACAACCTCAGAGAAGGGGGTAGTGTTATAAATCATGTCCGAAATAAAATAACGCCGGCCGCCACTGGTAACCATAAATCAAACGTGACGTAGCTAAGAGCGCGCGAATGTACGATTATTCCCCGCCACTCTAGAAGCAGCGAGAATAATGCTACCGATTTCAACGGAACTTCGGCGAAATTTCTACGGCATTCGATTACGATATTCAAAGGCTAGCCACGAGGATATCGACACAGTCAAGTGGACGTTACAGTGCGGTACGCGAAGTGATCTAGTAAGGCGATAGACATTCAAATAGAAGCTGAAGTTTTAGTTGAAGTGTCTGTTGTATTTAAAGTGAAATAAAGTTGAGTTTGATTATTCAGTGTAGTCAATTCACTACACAACAAAGTTTTTGTTTCGGGGTTGAAATTAGATGATTTTAATGTATTTCCACGTGTTAAAACCGAAAGTGACCATAAAAATTATATATTAGCTCTTGTTTTCAAGATATAGTATCATTATATCATATATATATATATATATATATATATATATATATATATATATATATATATATATATATATATATGTATATTGAGTTTTCAACAAATGAAGTATTTCATCACCAACAGTTGGTACACATGTTTGTTTACATAACACCCCTCTCATCAGCTGTTCTTAAGTAGTAAACATAACCTATGTGAGTTTGTCAATTGTACGCACGTGGTTGCTATTGAAATTATCGTGTGAAGTTGATTTTTAAATTAATTTAAGTGCTGATCTGGAATGCCTCGAAAGTGTGTGAATTCTGTCGATAGCTTTTGCTATATATGTGGTGAAATAACATTCAAGGCTCAGAAACGTAAAATGACACCTATCGTTAAGACAGTCTATGAACATTATTTTGGTGTGAAAGTTGGGGACCAAGATAAATCATGGGCTCCTCATATTTGTTGCAATTCTTGTTCCGTCATATTGCGAGAGTGGCTGAAAAATAAAAACCGGGCAATGGCTTTTGCAGTACCTATGGTTTGGCGTGAGCCTACCAATCATACAGAAACTGTAAGCTCCTCCCATTAAGCAAGGTTTATCTATGAAGAAAAGAGGAACGGTTAAATACCCTAATCTCCCATCTGCTCTTCGGCCTGTACCACACTCAGACAATTTGCCAGTCCCTTCTCCACCCCAAAACTATGAAATTTTAGAGGAAGGTGATGAAGACTGTTTAGAAGGAGCAACCCATCCTTCTACATCCTATGACCCTGATTTTGAGGTGAGCGATAGGTCTAGTGATCCGCACAGAATTAGTCAAGCAGAGTTGAGTGACCTTATAAGAGATCTTCGCTTGTCTAAGGAAAAGGCTGAGCTGTTAGGGTCAAGACTACAACAGTGGAATCTTCTAAAACATGATGTGAAAATATCTCAGTACAGACAGCGTCAAAAAGATTTGCTTTCTTTTTTTGAGAAAAAAGAAAACCTCGTAGTTTGTTCTGATGTTAATGGTTTGATGGACTGCTTGAATTTGGTTCACACTCCATCTGAATGGAGACTGTTTATAGACTCTTCAAAACTAAGCTTAAAAGCTGTACTTCTGCATAATGGAAATCAGCTACCCTCTATTCCTATAGGTCATGCAGTTCACATGAAGGAAACGTATATAAATATGAAAACACTTCTCCAATCAATCAAATATGAACAACACAAGTGGCACATCTGTGGTGATCTGAAAGTCATTGCTATACTCCTAGGAATGCAATTAGGGTTCACCAAGTACTGTTGTTTTTTGTGTCTGTGGGACAGTCGAGATAGAAAATCTCACTATAAAAAAATGAACTGGCCTACACGAGACCTAAACCCTAATGAGAAAAATGTAGTTTACGAGCCTCTTGTAGATCCTAAGGATGTTCTCCTTGCCCCATTACATATTAAGTTGGGACTAATGAAAAACTTTGTGAAGGCCATGGACCAGAAAGGACAAGCTTTTAAGTACTTGAGAGCAAAGTTTCCCAGGTTGAGTGATGCTAAAGTCAAGGAAGGCATCTTTATTGGGCCTAAAATCCGTGAAATCGTAAATGATCCTGCTTTTGACATGATTTTAACAGGAAATGAAAAAAGAGCCTGGGAAGCCTTTAAGGGGGTTGTACATGGGTTTTTAGGTAACAAAAGAGATGATAACTTCACAGCATTGGTTAAAGAGCTTCTTCAAGCTTACCACCAACTTGGATGCAACATGTCCTTAAAAATTCATTTTCTTCACTCTCATCTTAATTTCTTCCCACAAAACTGTGGAGCTGTGAGTGACGAACATGGAGAAAGATTCCATCAAGACATTGCCTTAATGGAACAGAGATATCAGGGCCGTTGGAATGAAGCAATGCTTGCAGACTACTGCTGGTCTGTGTGTAGGGATGCTCCAGAAGTCTTTTATAAAAGACAAGCTAAACGACAGCGATCTTACAATGAATCGGATGGATTCAATTGAAATTTGGTGGTACAAACTTCTTTTATTTGTCAAAACACTAAGAATAATGTTTTTTTTTATTAATTTTGTACTTAAAATATTCTAAAAGAAACATAACAATATTGTTTTATGTACTTTCACTTTTCACGTATAGTATAACTACTCTTTAAGATTAAGTACTGTGTATCTCAAAAACCAGAGCTAATAAAAATTTTTCATTGTTATTTTCGTTTTTATCACCCCAAAATTAGTAGAAATTGACTAATTTAGTGTAGGAAACATTCAAAAAATATTTTTTTGTTGTGTTGTGATTGGTCAATCCACGTAACAATATAATTGAAACAACTTTTGTACTTTGCAAACTAATTTCATAGGAATCTTACCTGCTGCCGCCGTAGCTGCTGTAGGGGTAGTGGGGGAGCCTTGCATGTTTTTTGAATCATCATCCGAACTCGCCAATTCAGTAGATGATCTCAATGGAAGTCCAAGTGAGAGTCTTCTGGCAGCTGCAGAACTGCTTGACGAAGGCGTTGTTGCGTTAGCTCCATTATCCTTATCTTTTCCTCCGTTTCTGTTGCCGTACTTATTTTTCAAATATCTAGCCCACGAACTCAGAGCAGCTCCATCCTTCTCAGTTGATGGAGCCGTTGACCTGTCTGGAGAGTTGTCTCTAGATTTAAGAGTATGAGAGGAACGACTACGAGCAAGATCATGGCCTGATGCAGTCGAGCCGTATCCTCTGGAAGCAAGGTAAGCAGACGGGTTGGAGGATGTGGGAGATACTGGTTCATCGGGTTCTTCTTCATCTCCAAATTGTTGGCTGCTTCTGCTTCTAGCAAGGCGTTGCCTGCGCTCCTTCAAAGCCATGTAACGCGACCTGCCGCTGGAGGGATACTTATTGTCATCATCAACAGCCGAAGAATTGTATTTACTGGTATGATGATCATCTTCCTCAGGTGGTATAGCGACAGAACTCTTACTTTTGTTGAGGAACCTACTCGTATAACCGTACCGAGGCGGTTCATCTTCTGTAACTGCTGATGTTCTGCTTCTCGTGTACTTTGTAGGTTCCTCCTTTGGGGCATATTTCGATCGACTGTAAAGCGGTGTTTCATCTCGACTGCTTCTGCGCACATTTTCGCTACTACTGTCTCTTGCGTTCGCACTTCTAGCCAACAGTGGCCCTATGTCTGTCTTTGCCATTTCTTTAGTTTCGGGTTTGGTAGGTTCTTCTGAATCTTCCTCGGTCTCCGTTTCCTCTTCAGAGCTGGTTTCAGTCTCTTCATCGTCAGCTGCAGGGGGTGGAGTGGTGTGTGTCTTGTTCTGGAGAAATCGGCTTTGGAAAGGTTTAGGGGATGGTGTTTCTTTCGTTGAGCCAGTAGATGATATTTTTCCACGAGCCGGAGAAGGAGAAGTGTCTGTCTTGGATAATATTTTTTGTTTGACTTCTTCAGTAGTGAATGGTGCTCCAGTATTCCGAACAGCTCTGGCAGAAGCAGTAGAAGATTCTGTTGATGTTGTGGAGTCTGAACTAGGTGAACGAGTGGATTTTTTGTGGCTGGCATCTGAAGCTCTACGATTAGTACTTGGGTTAGTCTTAGAAGTAGATCTTCTTTGGCTTTGCTGCAAGGAAGTCACCGATTCGTCGGTTTCTTCTGTGCTGGATACGGCCTGAAGAAAATAGGTTGTTAAGGTTTTTTTGGAAGTCTTGCATACATCTTCATGCTTCACACAAAAACACAAAAGGAAACTTGAGAGAGCTTGACTAGAGAACGTGTTGAAGTAACATGCCACTGTGTAATCGAGTCAATATTCAGGCATTTTGGAAATTATTGTGCATCTATCATAGTGGACGGTAAGCAAAACAACATATACATTACATCAAACTCTATTCTAAAATTGATTTAATCAGGTACTTGGGTAAGAGGTTACGGTTCATCCAAACTCACCTCAGGGGCGGGGGGTTTCCTTTGCCTTTCGTCTGTAACAGGTCTTTCTACAGATCTAGTTTCTGTAGTAGTTTCTGTTGATGTTGTTGCCCCTTTGTTTTGTTTTTTGATTCTCGATATTTCATCCTCCTCGCTGACTTGTCTTGTTGTAGGTGGAGGAGGTCTTTTGGGAACTACTTTTGGTTGAGGTGCGGATTGTGGAGGAGGATCTTCTTTCTTTTTTGTTCTACCACTTTCGTGATCCTGCATTTTTTTCATTACTCTAGGAGAATCGGCCAGTCTGGTGATTCCACTTAGCGGCCCTCGAGCAACATCTTCCGTATCCAGGGCTCTCTCTCTTTCATGTTTGTTTTCATGAAACCTGACACCTCTACTTGTTTGTTCAGTATCTGAATCATTATCTGGATTCTGATGGCGTCTGAATCTGCTGTATTTTGATCTAGGCCTACTGTCGTGATCATAATCTTCACCATACTCTGAAGTAACTCCTCTTCCGTATCTTTCAGTACCGTACCGGGTTTCACCGGTGGTACTTTTCGGCCTTTCACCGAATTTCCTGCCACTCAGAACTTGCTCATCATCACCGTAACCTCTTTCACCATAACCTCGCTCTTCTTGCTGCCTGAATTGTGAAGCTAATCGGTGATCGCTTTTTGATCGCATTAGGCCGGGTCCTCCAGGCGGCTGTAACAACCCCGATGTCTGACCGAAATTACTACTTGCTATGTTCAAATCTCCGAATCCCGCCACGTGTAGTACTAATTGATTGGGATCGTGAGCTAGAATTAGGCGTACTTTTCGAGTATAATCGGAATTTTCGTATTCAAAGTTTCGAATAAACTCGACCGTTTTCAGAAATATTTCCTTGGCGTCCATCAGCTCACAGTCATCCCAAATGTCAACGTTTTCGTTCATGTGTTTGTCGGCAAGGTCGCAGTTGCTCAATATATTTGAAATTTCTTGTTCAAGATTTGCTTTGAGGGTATTCAAAGTTCGTAATTCCGTACTCAGATACCTGCCGATTTCACCTCGTAAATGCTCGGTGCGATCTTTCAGAGCTTTATTAAGCCTTCTGTATATTTCCTCGACTTCTTCGCCCACGGAGAGGCAGTTAGTTTGAATACTCTGCGCATTTTTTTCCACTAATGAAAGAGTATCTTGCAGCCTGTGAATTCCACGACGGATTTGGTTGTTTATTCTTGAAATTTCTCTTCTGAGGATCTCCATGTGAGCGCCTTTACATTCTTCACATATTTTTTTATCACAGTGCGAACAGAAACTACAGTACGCTTTTTCTGAACACACGTTGCATCTTTCCATTACTTGGCCACTTGTCGGATCTGGTAGTTCTCCAGTTATTTCGATGTGTAGTTCCAGAAATCTCTGGAGAGTTACATTGGTGGGAAACCCTTGAACTCCTTGATAGGGAATTCGGTGTTCTGCCCGACATTCTGGACATTTTACCTGAAACAATGAATGTTTATTTGAAATTCTAGATTGAGAAGATATAAAGTATAGAATTTTTCGTAAACCATTTTGTTCAAATGCCTTAATAATTTTGTTCCGTTATTTTACTACCTCGACACGTGTTTCGATCACCAAGTGATCATCTTCCTCTTCAAGAGGTATAGATGAAATTGGCCGATACTTGATGAACTGTGAGATTTTCACTACGTGTCGATGTGTTGAAAATAACGGTTTGGTATTGGGATAAAACTTCATTAATATTCATGACTACGCCAAAGGTTCCAAACAGTGCATCACAAGTACAATTTTCAATGCTCTCTAATGTTGGAAAAAGGAATAATAGCGCTATTTCAGGTAATCATATTATCAATTCTGTCATTTTAGTCTTAAAACAAAATACAACATTTTTTTGACACTTGTTTTGCTGACCAAATTGAATCGACTTCAAGGTATCCTCCATAAAAGAATCGTCCAAGCCACCCTATGATCAGAAAAAGAGCTACCAGATTCCAAAACGTTGCATAAATGCAGCATATAACAGCGCTGTTTCGATCTGCAATAGATCTCATCAGAGGTACTGAGCTCTTGTGAAACAATCCTGAATAATACAGAACTAGGCAGCATATCAACAGTGTAAGACCATCCATCACTTTCTCCGTGGGTTGGGCTACCTATCGGGGGCGTCCCCAGGTGGCCAAGGGACTGGAGACCCTGTCCGGGAAGCCAATGTGGTCTTACGGACGGGATCGCCGGACTCCTGGTCAGTGGCAGAAATAAGTAGGGTGAAGGAAACTGAAACTCCCCAAAAGCCTTTGCAAAACATGCCACCGTGGACTAGCTTACCCAAGCTAAGGTGTAAGGAATCGTGCCGACAGCTGAATGGCCGCAGGGTGCTATGCAGTCAAGAACGATTTCTTGGGGACCTGGGTGAAACCTTATTGTGATCAGCCTATCTCTGGTAATGCAGGGCTCTGCCAGAGGTGACCAACTCTTCCCCTGCTAATCGTGGGAACACACATGAATGAAACAAACACAAAAACAGAAACAACAAAAACAAAAACCAATTCCGAGGCTGGACAGAAGTGCTCACCTCAATCTAAGGCAGTGGCTGGAGCCAATCTATCGCTTGGAATTAGGCTGGACATAGCAAATCACCACGTGACGTAATACAAAGGCCAAGGCGTAAGCGCATTTACGGTGCTGAGCCAAAAGGAGAAAAAGAGCGAAAGAGGTAGGAGTGGCAGCCACTAAAGCCGGCCGCAAGTTGAGACGAAGATCGTGAGGTGACGCATGGTGAGCCATGGTGGGAAAAAACTGCGGGTGGGTGGACCCCGCAAGTTGAAACGCAGTTTGAGCCTACAGTTCTCAGGTGACGTGTCTCTTGCCTTTCGATTTTGAAATGGATTTGGTTTATGAACTTTTAATTGATATCAGCTCAGAATCTGAGTTAGAAAATGATGAGGAGGTTGAATCGATTATTTCTGCTTGCTTCATATCGCTTTCCTTTGCTACTTCCTCCCATATTGAACTTTTTGATTTTGTTCTTATGGCTAGTGTCGTACAAAACGCGACGATTTCTAACTGCCTCTATTAATTTTTCCTCCATTTCACTTGACACGCCGTGACTCACTGAAGAAATCTGTGGAAGGAGGACTGCGTAACGCAGGGTCACGGACCGTGAAAACTGCGTCACGTCACCCTGCGTCGGAACTTGCGGGATTCCTATCATTTGTATGGTTCGCAGAAATTCAACGTGAGTCACCCTGCGTCATCACACGGACCTGCGTCTCAACTTGCGGCCGGCCTAAAGGGTTTTTCAATTGGCGCGGTTAGATTTTGGCGCCCCGTAGCGGCCATTTTATTTTGACATCTGTCAAATCTTTTGTTTATTATTCAGCTGTTTATGCCAAATCATCATGGCAAGTTACACGATGGAACAGCGCGTTCAAATGATGAAACTTTATTATCAAAATGAGTGTTCGTTAACGCAAACGTTGCGCGCATTGCGCCCATTTTACGGTAGACGTGGTGGCCCTTCACAGTCGACTCTGGCTACGTTTGGTGGCCAAATTTGAGACGACCGGTTCAGTAAATAATCAGCCAACACCCGTACGTTCAAAGAACGCATGATCGGTCGAGAACATCGCCGCGGTTCGTGAAAGTGTACAGCAGAACCCGAGGCAGTCTATTCCTCGCCGTGCACAAGAACTCGGCCTTTCGCAGACTTCAACTTGGCGAATTTTGCGTCGGGACTTGGGCCTACACCCGTACAAGATCCAACTGACCCAGGAGCTTAAAGTTCATGATCATAGACAACGCCGTTTGTTCGCCGACTGGGCTTCGAATCGTTTGGAAGAGGGCCCCAATTTTGGCCGAAAAATCATCTTTAGTGACGTGGCGCATTTTTTGATGGATGGCTGTGTTAACAAGCAAAATTGCCGTATATAGGCCGATACCAACCCACGCGAGGTTCACCAGGTGATAATGCATCCTCAAAAAGTTACCGTTTGGTGTGGATTTTGGGCCGGCGGCGTAATTGGTCCGTATTTTTTTGAAAATGACGTTAGTGAGGCGGTCACCGTCAACAGCGAGCGCTACAGAACGATAATAACTAATTTCTTATGGCCCAAATTGAACCATATGGACCTAGACGACATGTGGTTCCAGCAGGACGGCGCTACGTGCCAAACAGCAAACGCCACGATTGACATTTTGCATGAACGATTTGAGGGTAAGGTTATCTCTCGCAGGGGTGATGTGAATTGGCCACCAAGGTCATGCGATTTGACCCCGCTAGACTTTTTCCCGTGGGGTTTCTTGAAGTCGCAGGTCTATGCAAATAAACCACAATCGACCGATGCCCTAAAGGTGAACATAACACAGGCCATCGCTCAAATTCAGCCGGATCTATGCGGAAGAGTCATTGAAAATTGAACCACTCGGATCCGTGCCACCGTAAGAAGCCGAGGCGGGCATTTGAATGATGTCATATTCCACACTTGATGGCATACATGCGTCTTTCAAATAAAAAAATAATTTTGTTAATACCTCACACACAGCTTGTTTTATTCCATTTCAACATCTACCCGCCCTTATTGAAAAACCCATGTGCACCCTCCTCGTCATCCACTACATCTCCAACAGCACTTTCTTTGGCGGGCGCCAAGAGCTCTGCCTTGAATAAAGGCAGGGAACCGTTTACCCCTGCAGGAAAGCTCCCTCACTTGTGCACCTCCAAGGAGAGAACCCCGAGAAGGATGAAGAAGTCGCGCAACGACAGTAATATCGCTGCACCTTCCAAAACCTTCGCGGAGGCCACCGTGAGACACTTCAAGGTTGCCAAAGAGAGTGTGTGTTATAAACAATGGCAATGCTGAAGAAACAATCGCAAAATTGCTGCTTGTGCGTGCTCTAGAAATGATAAAAATGACAAAAACGATTCATATAGCACATAACACAATATTTAAAATATCACAATGGTAGGTGAAAACGTCAAATCTAGGTCAAGTGAATAACACGATCGGTTTGAAATCTCAGTGACTATAATATTCATATATCACAATACAAATTATCCAAATATCACCAATAGATGGTTAACAGTTTTATGCAAGGTATCACATGAGATGAATATCACAGTCGGTGATAGTCAAAATATCACAGTCGGTGATAGTGGGAATATCACAGTCGGTTCGTGTTCAGAATTACACGTTAAAAGGTAAGATCTCGTTAATCCTTAGCTCGCACAAGTTTAGACCTCAGAGAGTTGTCGTTGTATATCTTTTGAATAGGACAAACAATTTGTTGAAACTAATTATAACAGGTATGAATTCTTAACGTAGTTTTGACTAGTTTTTATGGTTTCAGGCAGTGATACCCAAGTTTTTAGACTCAGATAGCTGCAGTGCCTCTGTCCCACTGTTTTGATACATTTCGGAACCACAATACTATGTTTCTGTCTTTTAATATTGTATGGGTGACCTGAGCGTCTTATTTCAATTTAATTTTTGTATATTTTCTGAAACATTTTTTGGCAATAAAGTTGTCTTACATTGAAAATGGCACTTTCTCTGTATAAATTATCGCTTGGATACATCCTTTCTTTGCTCAAGATGATTTTAATAATTTTTTTTGTACATTATTGAGGCAATTCAAGTGCATGTCATTTACTCTTCCCCATCCTATATGTCGTATAAAAGTTGGGACTGAAAGAAATTATAATATTTATACAGATGGTGGAACATACTTTGGCTAAAAGACAGCAAGATCCTTGCAAGAAAGAACAAATGAAATCAAAATGACATGCTAAAAATCGATTAAATATGAGAAATAAAACGTGAAATGAAAATACAATAAAACGAATAAAATAATCGAGATCTGTTTAAAAAATCTATTTTAAAATCTGTTTTTCCGTTAACCAGCTGTCGCACACCTACGAACGACAACTCTCAGAAGTCCGAAACTTGTGCGAGCTAAGG
Source organism: Leptinotarsa decemlineata (assembly GCF_025532065.1). NCBI lineage: Eukaryota > Metazoa > Arthropoda > Insecta > Coleoptera > Chrysomelidae > Leptinotarsa > Leptinotarsa decemlineata. The sequence continues at coordinate 1,044,380 of NW_027412534.1, forward strand.
ATTAACGAGGTCTTACCTTTTTAAGGTGTGATTCCTAACACGTCCTAACACAGATGAAAGATGAAAATGGCCACAGAATGAAAAAAATAAGAATACAAATAAAAATGAGCAAATTATATGAAAAAAAATAGAAAAATCAAACCAATTTTATGCTTATTTTTATTTTTCTTTTTTAGTTTTTTTTACTCCATTGTCATTTTTATGTTTCATCTCAATTATTTTATTCGTTTTGTTGTATTTTCATTTCACGTTTTATTTCTTAATATAATTCATATTTCATCCATTCGATCTAATTTTATTTGTTCTTTTATATATTTCTAATCATATTAGACAATGAAAGTCCGAACTTCTACCATGAAAATCCTAACATTTGAATTTTGAAGTTCAATTTTTTCAGTTCATATTATCCATTTTTCTATGGAAATAATCTCAACATAGTCCTGCAATCCCATAATTTTAAAAATTTTTCTTTCAGGCAAATGCTTTCAGGTATGATAATTCAAGATGAAATCCTTCGATCTATGGTCTCAAATAATATGAACTTATTAATCAATCGCTTGGAAAATTTCGGAGATTAAGGTTTCGAATTTTGCACACATTTTAATTGAATAAATTTGGTGCACCGTTTGATAATCTATCGACGTTTGTTCAAATGGTTGATTGTGCTGGTAATATTCCTAAAAATACTTTAATTACCTGTCGTCTAACGTAATCAACCAACCCTTCCAAACAAGGTTCCATGCAAAAACTGTGTTGGCATGGTAGTAGTTTTGGGTTCCTGTATCGATCCAAGCAAATGGCACAAGTTAGCAGTTGTTCAAATTGTTCCATTGTTCAATCTGGAAAATAAAAAGTAACGATCTATAGTTATTTTTGCTGAAATATGAATTCAATCAAATCAACACTTTCTACTAGTTATAGTTGGGAAAATTATCACAATTTGAATTTCGAATAGAATACACATTGAGAAGTTCATTTTACATCTCATATATAAAATTCTCGTGTCACAGTTTTAATTGGCCATACTTTTTGAAAACAGATCCACAAATTTTTATGAAATTTTATATGTATACTAGATGTTTCCCGCGGCTTCGCCCGCGTAAAATTTTTTTATTTACCTAAAACTTCAGGTTTCCAAATTCAAAACTGACCAAGTTCAGTACAATCTTTAAAGCCCTATTTTTCCCCCTTGGGGGTAGAAATTCCCGATTCTCTTTCTTGGGGCTTATTTACGCCATACAAATAACCTACCTGCATATTTCAATATTCTAGGTTCAGTAGCTTCGGCTGTACGTTAAATATAAGTGTGTCAGACAATCAATAGGTAGCCACTTATACAATATTGATGAGCATCAGCAAAAAAACTGAAACGATTAGAATGAAATACATTGGTAATTCTACCAATCCTACTCCATCTAATATTACAAGACTAATGTGCTGTCGTCAGCAAAGCAATATATTGGATTCTTGGTTTTTCCAATAAGTCGTTGATACACAATAAAAAGAGGGTTGGAGACAATATGGAACATCATCAGGAACACTCCTTTCTCATAAGACAAGTTGAAAGGAGTGCAAAATACTGTAGTCTAATCAACAAGTTCAGAAACATGAAAAATAGTGATAAAGGTCCTAAAAATATGAGCGATAACTCATTCGATTCGGAATCACCTCTAGAAAATTGTTTTTGAAGGATTTTGGTGCAGGTAAAAATTGCATTTGTTATTAACAAAACAATATTAAAAGAAATGGTATTTAGTTTTTCGTTAATAACTCAAAAAATAGTAATATTCAAGCAATTTTGAAAAAAGCTCGTTAAAGAGGAGGAAATTTCCAATAAAAAAGTCCCGACTCCCGAAAGTCTATCTCCATTATTTATAATTTTAATTCGACGTTGAAAATAGGGTTTCGCGTGGCTGTTACGGCCTGCGCGCGCTGCCGCTAAAGAGAGTTTATCAAAAGAAATAATTTTTTTATAACATAAAATGTCTTTTTAAAAATTTGAAAAAAATCTAGTATCTTCTTAACACTTGAATGAATCGAGTCCCGTAGAAAAAAGAGTTTTGTCACCAGTTTTCAAAAACTTATTCAATTGTTAACTAACAAATTTTTTCCCAATTTCCATTGGCATAAATAATGGGATAAAAGATATGAATAATTGGCCTATAAATTTTGAACTTCATGGAGCCCTTTTGATATATATACTTCATACGATCCTGCGATAAAAGTTCATGAAAATTTATTAATTTGTTAATTGTGATTTTTTAATAACTATTGTGAAATGAAATATCAAAAATTGTTAATAAACTTTTTTTTAAATTGATATTTAGCAATGTATATTTTTACATTAAGCAGTTATTAACATAGGATATGAATTTTTCACGTAATTTGTTTATTGAATTGTTTTAAACAAATAGAGGAATTCGATATTTTTGAAAAATTGTTTTTGCTGTTTTGTTGTCTAGGGATGATTATGATTAAAAAAACATGGTTTTCTCAATTTTGATTTTTAATTGTTCAAAATCGATTTTTTTATATTTCGATTATTTAAATAATTAGTTAAGAAATGATTTTGCTTTTAAGAATCATAATTTATACTTCTGTTTTTCTGGAGTATAAAAAATTATAAAAACAGCTATATACAAAAAAGTGACATAAAAAAGTATTATAATAAATAAAAAAAATATGGCACTTTTTTATATATAGCTGTTTTTATAATTTTTTTCTGCTTCAAAAAAATATAACGTTGGTCAATATTTGGTTATAACAAATTGTTGAACTGATAAACAATTAAATAATAAATATTTTTTTTTTGTCAAACTATTTCAAAGTGTAAATTATGATTTTTAAAAGCAAAATTACTTCTTAACTGATTATTCAAACAATCGGAATATAAAAAAATCGATTTTAACAATTACAAATTGAAATTAGGATTTTTTTTTTTTATAAAATCATGATTATCTCTAGACAACAAAACAGCAAACAAAATGTTTTCAAAAATATTGAATTTCTCTAGCTGTTTTAAACAATTTAATAAACAAATTACGTACAAAATGCATATCCTATGTTGATAACTGCCATTGTTTAATGTAAAAACAGACATAGCTGAATATCAATTGAAAAAAAAATTATCAACAAATTTTAGATATTTTATTTTGCAATAGTTATAAAAAATAGTAATCAACAAATTAATAAATTTTTTATGAACTATTTTCGCAGGATCGTATGAAGTATTTATATCAAAAGGGCTCCACGAAGTTTAAAATTCATAGACCCATTATTTATAACTTTTATCCCATTATTTATGCCAACGAAGATTGGGAAAAATTTTGTTAGTTAACAATTGAATAACTTTTTGAAAAATAGTGATAAAACTTTTTTTCTACGGGACTCGATTCATTCAAGTGCTAGGAAGATTCTAGATTTTTTTTCAAATTTTCAAAATGACATCATGTAATAAAAAAAATTATTTTTTTTGATAAACTCTCTTTACGGCAGCGCGCGCATGCCGTAACAACCGCGTGGAACCCTATTTTCAAAATCAAATTGAAATTATAAATAATGGAGATGGAGTTTCGGGAGTCGGACTTTTTCATCGGAAATTCCCTCCTCTTTAACGAGCTTCTTCCAAAATTGCTTAAATATTGATATTTTTTGAGTTATTAACGAAAAACTAATTACCATTTTTTTCAAATCTTGTTTTGTTAATAACAATTGCAATTTTCTACCTGCACCAAAAGCCTTCAAAAACATTTTTCTAGAGGTGATTCCGAATCGAATGAGCAATCGCTCATATTTTTAGGACCTCTATCTCTATTTTTCATGTTTTTGAACTTTGATTAGTCTATATATAGGCTATATAATACAGAAACATCGAATCATACCGAACCTAAAACCCCATTTAATAAAAAAAATTCAGGTGAAATTTTCGTAATCTGCACACAAAATACTGGTAAAATCACTAGTTAAATATCCTACAATTTTTCCATCGCAGACCTTTATAATAGGCAGATGGACACGGATGAGACAGACACTTCCCAAAGGCAAAAACCCATAAAAAAAAGGTTACTGTATAGTGACCAGGGCTGGTATGATTCACTATAACTTCCTGCAACCAGGCCAAAATACCACAGAAGGGATATGTTGTGAGGGAATTGACGAAATGCACCGAGAATTGCGTCAGCAGCAGCGAGCACTCAGGCCAACAGAAGAGGTCCGATCCTGCTCCACGACAATGCCCATCCGCACGATTCACAAATAATCCTCCGAAAATTTTACGATTTGAGCGTCGAAGTTCTGCCTCAGCCACCATTCTCTCCAGACCTCTCGCCAACCGACTAACATCTTTTTCAAGCACTTCGATAACTTGCCAATGAGGACCTGGCAAAACGACATTCGTCGACTCCATCCAATACCGAGGACAGTTTTTATGCTGAGGGAACTAATCGTTGCCAAAGGTGCTCTGATTCAAATGGCGTTCATTTCGTTCAATTGAATCAGTATTCACTGAGATATTACAGTTTGGAATATACTCATAAAAACGGACAATCGAATAGTATCCAAAAATCTTGATAGGGAGTTTTGTAACATTATTCGTAATATTCGGATAAAGGAGATTTTAAAAATATCTTCACTAAGTGAAACAAACTTTTATTAACATGTATCAAGTTACGTGGTCATAGTTCCCACGACACGGCCATTCACACGGAGATTCAGCTGAGTAAGAGATATTCCAGGAATCCCTTATCTCGACATGCAGTTAGCATCCAGTTAACATTATATTAATTATCATTCTGTTTGTAGCTCTCGTAAGAGACAGTCGTCTCTAGTTTGTAAAATAAATTCTTTTTAAAAAGTTATTTTCTCGTTCCAATCATTTAATTGGCGCAGTCGGTAGGATTTGTGCAGCGTGAAAACGAACTTTTTGCGTCGTGGAGTTTCAACCCCTTCAGCACAAATTCAACAAAAATCCTTCGAGGACCACCCAGAACGAGCGGACAAGGAGACGACAGAGCCCAGGGAAGCTGCAAGGAATCAACGGAGAAGGAACTGGAACTTACAAGTAAGTGCCAAATATTTCCTTCTTGCCTTCACGAACCCTCTGTATAAGGACTTCGGCGAAGATATATAGTACCGTTCATTGCGAACAAATTGTTGTCTATTCGAGACGAGTAATTTTAAGAAACTATTTATTGAGAAAAACAATTATTTATTTATGAGTGAAATTGAAGATATTTTATCACGATTGAATAGTTTATCATTTCAAGAAAGTTCAGCAAATAATACTGAAAATTTTGATAATACTCTTCAACCTACAATGGTTCCACCAGTTCCACCCCAACCAACTCAAATAAATTGGAACCTTTTCAAATCTAGAATAAACAATTTAAAAACTTTTGATGGTGATAGCAATACATTGAACAAATTTATCAGTAGATGCGATGCTATAGTTAACGCGTACAATGTGTTTAATGATGCTTCACTTAATGAACACGTTCTTGAATGTATTCAAGAAAAATTAACAGGTAGAGCCGAGTATATGGTTGGTAACAGAACCGAACTTAATACTTGGGACGCCTTAAAATCTGCTCTAAAACAATGTTTTTCGGATAGGAGAGATTTGGACTGTTTAGTTCAGGAATTAACTAGAAGTCGACCCCATAGAGGAGAAGACTTAATGAATTTCGGTAGTAGAATTCAATTAATCAAAAGTAATGTAGTTCAACGAGTCAGTAACAACCCAGACTTAACTCCAGAAGAAAAACTTTACCAAACAACTGACTACGATAAAGTAGCCCTCAGTACTTTCATTGCTGGTTGTCCTGGTATTTTGAGAAATAATATGCATCTTAAAAAGCCAGCCTCACTGGAAGATGCCATAGCATACGTAAACGAGTTCGAAAATTTTGAAAAAATGTATGGTTCGTTAAACGATTATAAACCAAAGTTCAATACTTTCGGTAGACAATCCATCATTCCAAACGTCAACCAAAATGGCCCTAGACTCATACAACCTCAAAGACAAAATTTTCAAAACGAAAATTTCTCTAACCCAAATTATTTTTCAAAAAATGAACAACATTTTTTCAATCCACAATTCTCAAGTAGACCTAATTGGCCAAGCCAACCTATTAATATCCAACCCAGACAAATACCACCACAAAGATACCCCACAAACCGAGAAGTTTTCGGACCTCCTCAGAATGTTTTTAAACCAAAAAATATTCCACCTAATCAATTACCAAAACCGGAACCCATGTCCACTACATCAAGAAACCCAACAAAAATGTCTCAAAGACCTTTTTCTCAACAAAACAACACTTTTAGGAACCCTAATAATTACCGAAACCCTCAAAAAATGTTTACCGCAAGTCAAAAACCCAATTTTATATCTGAGGAATTATTTTCTAACGAATACGATGAATTTTCCCCATATAATGACACAGATCAACAATTTTATGATAATCCGAGCCTCAGTGAAGAAGCATACACTTCAGAAAATGCTGTTTATTTAGAAAACGAACCAAATTTTCAGAATGAATACTCAAGCGACATAGATTGTGATGAAACTGGAAATTTTCATTTAACAACCCAATTCGAAGATCATACTTAGCCGAAATCAATGCATTTTGTAACAATGCATTACCTTATGTCGAAGTTAGTCACAAAAATAAAATTATTAAACTACTAATCGATACTGGAAGTTCAAGATCCATTATTAAACCATCTATTATTGAAAAATTATTCCCAAACAAAATTTATCATTCAAATACTATTATCAAAACGGCTTTAGGAAGTCAGAAGGTAAGGTACCAAGCCTCGATACCTGCTTTTCCAGAGTTCAACACAAACTATGAAATTACTTTTATTTTATTTGATTTCCACGATTACTTTGACGGAGTTTTAGGATTATCAGACTTGATAAATATGCATCTGAATATAGACCTTGTGAATAAGAGACTGATAGGAAATCATGTTGAAATTCCTTTCAAGTTCAGACAGTCTACAGATACGAGTTTTTCTTTCTCTGTCAACCCACAAGAAAGAGTACTTAAATATCTGCCTGTCACAGTTCCTGAAGGTGAAATTCTAACCCTTGAGGGAACACTTAATGATCTTTTCATCCCGCAAATATTGACAACTTCAAAAAATGGTTACGCCCTTATGGAAGTACAAAACCCCACCGATAGAACAATATCAGTGAAATTGATACAACCACTTCCTGTAGAGAGCTTTCAATCCTCTACTTTCGAAATGTATTCTTACGAAACTTTCGAAAATACAGGGACGGACTCACCTAAATTGGCAACCGAAATTAATATCGCTGATTTGATACGTACAGACCATATGAACAAGGAAGAAACAAATGCTATACTGAAACTCTGTAAAGAATTTTCAGATATATTTTTGAAACCTGGAGATAAATTAACATTCACCTCCAAGGTCAAACACGAAATCAAGACCACAGACGAAATACCCATACATACCAGACCATACAGGTATCCATACGTTCATAAAAGCGAAGTTCAACGTCAAATAAAAGACATGCTTGAAAAAAATATAATACGACCAAGCTGTAGTCCCTGGTCTTCCCGGTCTGGATAGTTCCAAAAAAGATGGACGCTTCCGGGAAGCCAAAATGGCGAGTGGTAGTCGATTATCGAAAACTTAATGATAAAACCATTAGTGACCGTTACCCACTCCCAAACATAAACGACATTTTAGATAAACTGGGACGAGCTCAGTACTTTAGCACCCTCGATTTGGCAAGCAGTTTTCATCAAATCGAGATGGCCGAAAATTCAATCCAAAAAACGGCTTTTAATGTAGAGCACGGACACTACGAGTACTTGAGACTTCCGTATGGCCTTAAGAACGGTCCATCAAGTCTTCAACGCGTATTAGACGAGGTTCTGAAAGACCTACAGAATAAGGTATGCATGATTTACATGGACGACATAATTATTTTTAGCACTGGACTCCAAGAACACATCCAAAACTTGAAATTGGTCTTCTCTAAATTACGAGAGGCACAATTTAAGATCCAACTAGATAAATCGGAGTTTCTCAGAAAAGAGATAGAATTTTTGGGTCATGTTATTACGCCCGAAGGCATAAAACCAAACCCAAAGAAAATCAGTGCTGTTCAAAATTTTCCAATCCCAAAAACACAACGAGAAATAAAGTCATTCCTAGGACTATTGGGATACTATCGAAAATTTATAAACAACTTCGCAAAACTAACAAAACCTCTCACAAGTTGTCTTAAAAAGAACGCAAAAGTTGAACATACTAAAGAATTTATCGAATGTTTCAATACTTGTAAATCGGTATTGACTTCAGAACCGGTTCTCGCATACCCCGATTTTGAAAAACCCTTTGAAGTCACAACTGATGCTTCAAATTACGCCCTTGGCGCCATTTTGTCACAAAATGGACACCCAATTTGTTACGCTTCTCGAACACTTGACCCACCTGAAATTAATTACTCAACTATCGAAAAAGAACTTCTTTCGATTGTATGGAGCTGCAAATATTTCAGACCATACCTTTTTGGCAGAAAATTTACAATTTATTCAGACCACAAACCCCTTCAGTGGCTTTTCTCACTAAAGGAACCTAATTCAAGACTTGTGCGATGGCGTTTGAAATTAGAGGAATTCGACTATGTTGTAAAATATAAGAAAGGAAAATGCAACCAAGCAGCGGATGCTCTTTCCAGAAATCCTCATACAAATGACTTCAATGCTATCGAAACACTTTCATTTCAAAATAATCCTGGAGACATAAACGAACTTATCGACATCTATTTGAATAACGATAATATTCCAGTTTTAGACAACGACGTTCTCAATGAAGTCCTGGAACCGCAAGAACCGAAAAAACAAATTAACATATTATCTGATATTCAAATTGTTCCCCCAAAATTAAATGAAATCGAAAAAACATCGGATTCACAAACCGTTCACACTTCTCTCGAAGACCCTGTCTTTCAAATTCCCATTTCAGAAAGACCAGTTAATACATATAAAAATCAAATAATTGTAGCTATTGGTGACATAGAAAAACTTAAATGTAGAATAGAAAAGGTATTCGAGAATTTGCGATCTTATATTACCATACCCTCTAAAAATCTGAGCGAGAATATTGTTAAACTTATTAAAGAATATATCGATCCAAAACAAACATTTGCCTTCCATTTTAAAAACCCAGCAGTCTCACAAATGTTCAATACAACAATCCAAAATTTACTCAAGAATTCTTCATTCAAAATTGTTCATTGTCCAACATTCTTAGAGGATGTAGAAACATCGAAAGAACAGAAAGAGAAACTTAAATGCTATCACGTTAAGAAAACATGCCATAGAGGCATAAATGAAATGAGGACATCCCTCAGTTCACGATTTTATTGGCCAAAAATGGCAGAAGACATACAAAATTATATTAATAATTGCGAAACATGTCAGAAAAATAAATACGATCGGAATCCTCCTGTAATTAAATTCAACCTAACACCTACAACTTCTAAGCCTTTTGAACATGTTCACATAGATACATTCAAAATTTCAAACGAAACTTTTTCAACAATTATCGACACTTTTTCACGATACGGTCAGGCATATCCATTAAAATCCTTAACCGGAGTTTTAGTAGTCGAAAATCTACTCAATTTTATTACCCATCACGGTTTACCACTCAAAATAACCGCTGATTCAGGCACCGAATTCAAAAATAAAGATCTAGAAAACTTTTGTAAAATTTATAACATTGAGTTGCATTACACAACTTCAAAAAACAGTAATTCTAATTCACCAGTTGAAAGATTTCATTCAACGCTGATTGAGCATTATCGATGCTTAAAGGAAGAAGGAAAATCGTTCACACCTGAACAGCTGATGAAAAGAGCTGTCCTTGGCTATAATAATTCAATACATAGTGTTACCAAATTTACACCTTTCGAAGTAATTAAAGGTCATATTAATAACACAGACCCATTTGATTTAAATGATCGTATAATTGTTTCCGATTACGTTCAAAAACACAAAGAAAATGTCAAAAAACTGTATCAATCTATTCAAAATTCCAACCAAATTACTAAAGAAAAAGTCATTGAAAACAGAAATACCCAACGAAATGAACCCCCAGAGTTTGCAAATCAACAAGTTGCGTATATTAGAACAAAGGCGCGAAATAAAGATCGACCGAAATTTAAGAAAACTGAAATTATTGAAGAGACCGATATAAAACTCAAAACAAATAAAGGCACCTACCACAAAACAATAGCCAGAAAACCAAAAATTTCAAAAAAACTTTTGTTACAGGGAGTAAAAGAACATGAAGATACACGTGTTGATAACGCTATACCTTCTACTTCACGTGCTCCGAGTCCAAAGTGACGATATTCAAATAACCCCTATAACCAACCCCATCCTTCCCATACAGCTGGGAAATGCAAGAATTATATATAGCAAACATACATTTTTATATTACATAGAACTTAGCTCTATTATAAAACAATTAAACAAACTAGACGACTACTTCCAAATAATCAAAAATAATTTTGATAAGGGAACAATTAATAACCCAATTTCCTATCATGGATTATCATACAGCCTGCTAGTCAGAACCGAGTATCTTATTGAAATGACAAAAAAGAAATTAGAAAATCTCCAACCCCATATCCGTATTAAAAGAGGTATGATAAATGTTATTGGAAAAATCGAAAATTGGTTATTCGGTACTCTTGATGCTGATGATGGTAAACGATACGACGAAAGTATCGCTATATTAGAACGTAACCAAGAAAATATGATTAATGAGGTAAACATGCAAATCTCTCTGTCCAAAAAATTAATCAATCACTATAATAAAACTATCCAAATTTTGAATTCAAATCAAGAAAAATTAGAAAACAGTCTAAAAACATTTCAAGTTGCAGTTCAAAAAACCATTGGCGACCTGACGAATTACATTAGTTTTCAAGGAATTGTTTCACAAATAACCCTTGACTGCCAAAATATGATTACTTTTATCGATAATCTAGAAGATGCTATCACATTTGTAAAGTTAAATACCTTACACAATTCAATAATACCTAGTTCTGAACTGAAAGAAATAATAAATTATTTAAGCAACATCTACTCTGATTCAAAAATCCCGAAATTTGAAAGTATGTTGACATATTATCAATTTTTCGGTGCACAAGTAACTTTTTCAAACGACAGAATAATTTTCGCAATACACGTTCCTATTGTCGGAAACGAAGTTCTTACATTTTTCCACCTTTATCCTATCATCCAAAATCACAGTATTTTTATCCCAAAATACCCATATTTGGCACGAGCAAACCACAATATCCAGTTCGAAGACAGTCCATGCCCAGTATTAGAGAAAACGTATTATTGTCCAGAAGATTACTTTTCCGAAGACCAATGCACATCCCACCTGATCGAAGGCAAAGTCGCCGATAATTGTCAGCCTCTTCCAATCAATGTGGCAGAGTCGATTATCGAACAAATCACTCAAGAAGAAATCCTGGTAATTCCGATACAGAGCGAAAGAATATTTTCCAAGTGTAAAACCGATCAATATTTGGAAATAAAAGCGCCCACCCTAGTCAAGATCCCGAAAAATTGCCAAATTGAAGTGAGAAACAAGATTTTCACCAACAACGTGAAAATAGGAACAGGCAAGCCACTGATCTTACCTAAAATTGAAATGAAAAATATCGAGAAGTCAACAATATATGAAACACAAAATTTCTCGAGAATCAATTTTGAAGAACTCTACGAAATCAACAATATAGTGGACCGATTGAAACCAATCCACAAATTTAACAACTCCAAAAATAACACTACCATTTTTGGCGTTTTTGCAGGAGTTACTATCACAATAATTGTCCTGATATTGGCAGCTTTTAAGAAAAATTGGATTAAAACCCGTATACTGGGATGTTGTTGCTTCAAAACACCCCAAAAAGAAGAAAATTCCAATGACGAAGATATGGTTCCAAGCCGCCAAAATAATTCCATTATTTTTTCGGCCTAAGGAGGGAGGAGTTACGTGGTCATAGTTCCCACGACACGGCCATTCACACGGAGATTCAGCTGAGTAAGAGATATTCCAGGAATCCCTTATCTCGACATGCAGTTAGCATCCAGTTAACATTATATTAATTATCATTCTGTTTGTAGCTCTCGTAAGAGACAGTCGTCTCTAGTTTGTAAAATAAATTCTTTTTAAAAAGTTATTTTCTCGTTCCAATCATTTAATTATCATAACGAAAAAGTGTGTTAGAAACCGTTGAGTGAGTTTATCGTTGGAATTCAGGTGGGCGAAAACAATTCTGTTTATAGCATCTGCTATTTTCATCTTCCTCAAGCCAAAAATGTTAACACCATCAGCATTCCATTCAGTATTCTCATATTCACTCTGAAGATGTATTTCATTTTCGGATATGCCTCTTTAGGATATTAATTTGGGAAAAGTTAGGCGTCATAAATATTGAAAATGTGCATTGAAAACCTTGTGCGAAGTATTATGTCACCTAACCTAAAAGGCGATTTGTTTTTTTTTTACTTTTTGAGGTGTGCATGAACTCAAAATATTATGGTTTTATTTTCAGTCGTTCATACTCTGTCCAAAAAATTTGGCGAATTTTCGTTTTTATCAAAATATATTTATATACAGTGTGACCCATTTTTAATGGAAACACCCCCCTAAAATTTGAAGTTGTAAACCGATTTTAATAATACATTTTTTGAAATGTCAAGTACTAAAAGGTCTACCTTGGAACAAAATTTGAAATGTTTATTAAAGTTTCAGGGCATACTACGATATTTTTTCTTAGTCGAAAATCGGGATTTTTATAAGCAATTTTTTTTTGAAAAAATCACTACGCCACTGGATTCAGAGTGCCTCTAAACAGTTGTGACCAAAATTTCATGAAAAAATATTCATTATTAACAAAGTTATGACAACTCAAAAATTCGAAAACTCACACAGCTAACAGTCACAATATATAATTTTTTTTATGATTTCAAGAATAAAGTGCCGCCAGATGAAAAATAAAAGCAAATAGCGTAAATATTTTTAATGAAAATAACGGAATTACATTCTCACAATTCAACTAACAATGAAGCAAACAATTGTAATAAACGTAACTAATAACTAATTATTGAAATGTTTCGATTCAGTGCAACAACTAACTAACTCATATTCTAGTAGCCTCTACTAATCCACCACGTATTTCGAAAAATGTGTCGTAGCGCTTACGAATGTTTCTGATTAGGTTCCTTAGTTCTTGAGGGCTAATATCTGCACATACCTGTCGAATTCTTGCACAAAGTTCATTTCTATCTCTTGAGCGGTTTTTGTAAACTTTTTGTGTGAGAAGTCCCCAGAGAAAAAAGTCCAAAACTGTGAGGTCTGGAGATATGGGTGGCCACTCTATAAACGGACTATCACGGCCTATCTATCCATCGGTTTGGAAAATGTTCGTTAAGCCATTGCCTCACAACTCTGGCATAATGAACTGGACACCCATTTAACTGGACAATTAAATTTGATCGTTCATTGATTGGCAGCTCGTGAATGACATCCCAAAACTCTGTGTTTAAAAATTCTAGAAACCTCTGCGCATTAATGTTTTCTTCAAAAAAGAAAGGACTAATAATTCGTTCGTTCAATATCCCACATCAGACGTTGATTTTTTGGAATACTGGCTTTTACAGTTCATTACTCAGTTAGGATTATCCGCTGCCCAATAGCGACACTCCTGTGATGACACTACTCCATTTGTAGTGAAAGGCTTCATCGGTATATAAAATATTTTTTAGGAAATTTCTATTGTTTAAATATTCTCCTTGGGCCTATAAACAATATTCCAGGCGTCTTGCTTCGTCGCCTTCTTGAAGTGTGCGTAAAAATTTTGGCTTGACAGGTTTAATATTCTTCGCCTTGAGACATCTCCGAATAGTTTCTCGTGGAATATTCAAATCTAAAGTGGCATTCCTTATACTGGCGTTAGGATTATTTCCGAAGTAATCTAAAATGATTTAATCATTCCTGTCATTCCTGTTTCGTCTTTGTACAGGATTACTTTTTAACATCATTTTTGATACTGCACCAGTTTCATTGAATATTTTATTTATTTTATTTACCGTACCGCAGCTAATACGAGGATGATCTGGATGTCTCTCATTAAATATTCTACAAACCTCTCTAGCACTTCTAACGTCATCTCCCGACAGGCGTACAATTTCAATTTTCTCTCTTACACTCAATCTTGCAGCCATGACACAAAATAATTCGAAGAACTGTAAGGTAATATCATTTCCATGGCAACTAAGATTTAAATTGAAATATTAGGTCTTAGTTTTAGGTAATTTGCATGAAAACTTGAATGTAATTAATTCCGTTATTTTCATTAAAAATGTTTACACTATTTGTTTTTTTTTTCATCTGACGGCACTTTATTGTTGAAATCATAAAAAAAAATATTCTCATGGCTTTATCTGTTGATATAGGGTGTTTTTTGTAACTGTTAGCTGTGTGAGTTTTCGAATTTTTGAGTTGTCATAAGTTTGTTAATAATGAATATTTTTTCATGAAATTTTGGTCACACCTGTTAAGAGGCACTCTGAATCCAGTGGCGTAGTGATTTTTTCATTAAAAAAATCGCTAATAAAAAATCCCGATTTTCGACTAAGAAAAAATATCGTAGTATGCCCTGAAACTTTAATAAACATTTCAAATTTTCTCCCAAGGTAGACCTTTTAGTACTTGACATTTCAAAAAAAAATTATTGAAATCGGTTTACAACTTTCAATTTTAGGGGGGTGTTTCCATTAAAAATGGATCACACTGTATATAGAAGACATGATACGAAGGATCACTAGAGCTTTCAGGGATATCCTAGAGGATATGCTGAAACGTGTAGAGAATTCGTTTTAAAAAAGACTGACATTATGTGTTGCAGAAAATGGTCGCAATTTTAAACATCTTTTGGACTCCTCTATTCAATGAAAAATTTATGCGTTATTGTTCATATTTGAAAAAATTTGAGTAAGTGAACTCAGTCGGCCGATACTCGATAAAAACCTATTCAAGAAATACTTTATTCTGAGATTTTCACTAAACAGTTCCTCAGATACGCAACACGTGTTTCGTTATCCAACAGCTCCTTCAGGCGAGTCTATGCTAACTGAATAGTTACAGACATCTGTACACCGAATTATATCACCACCCATCACATCAACAGAAAATTTGATATTTAATATTTTCGGTTGACAGAGGAAACTGCAGACGACTAGCACTGACAAAATCATGAACAATGATGGGAATGGACACAAACACTGGAACTGAAGTGTCACTGATAAATTCTGACAAATATGAAAATGAAATGTAATTGCAATTTTCGAAACACATTGAGCTTCACCCCAAAATTAGTTTATCCGACATTTTTATATTCCTCCTGTTCTCATAAACTGAAATTAGGAATATAACGTTCAAGTTTGGCGAGACAATATAGAACAAGGATATGAAAGGAAGAAGGCAAAACTGAATATTTTTAACCCAGTTATAAATAAAGCGTGCTATAATGTTAAATACTACTTTGTGGCGAATGGATATTTTGGGAGGTGTTGTTTAAAGTTCAGAAAATTTCACAGAACGATGAAGCTTTAAATAACCATGCTGTTTTTACATTTTTATCAAGCGTGTTTGTTTCGTACCGTGTCGAACCAGCCCTGAAAAATATAGGTGATGAATTTATATCTGACCTGTTTCAGGTAGATTCATTCTTTAGAAAGTGGGCAAACAAGTAGGTAATGTGTTAGAGTATAAAACAGTTGTAATTTAGAAGTAACTTTTAGTTTACGCGTGGGGAAGTTATTGTATTGCGAAACACATGTCGCGGTTTTTGCATACAATAAACTGTATTAATCAGTTTGAATATGGATTTTCATCAAGTATCGGCCAGTTCTATTCCACACTACAATTGCCAAATGTCTGGTTAATTCATTCGTAGAAAAGCATACAGGGCTTTTCATGATGAGCGTTAGTTAGCCGTTTCTGATAAACTATTCAACGGATCAACCTGAAAATTTCACAGTATGCATAAATCAATATGACCTACATGCCTAAAATATTTCAGACGAAGCGGCGTTGTCGCTTCTACTATAAAGTAGCGGCTTCTTTGATTTTTCAAATGGAACACCCCGTATATAATATCATATTATGATTCACTATCGCTTTGTCAACAAATTCATATACTATTTCCCTATACCCATCTATTACCGTTTAGAAGATATACATTAATTTCAATATTTTTTTTACCAAACATGAACTTATATAAATGCTGATAATCTTGAACTCTCTTGCACTAAAATGATCAAATTTGAAATGGAGTGGAGTGATACTATGAGGATCTTCACTCCGAGTCATTCATATTTTCATTTGCCTCATACAGGGTCTTCAAAAAATGCAGATACTTTGATCTCATGAAAAAATGAGTGGAACTCAATTTTTTCAAATGGAACATCCTGTATATTTCAACATTTTTGAGCTCTACATCCAATTTTAGATTAACTTTGTTCAGATAATAATATTTCTGTTTTGAACCGTTTTCGAGATAAACTGTTTCAAACGGAAACTGACGTGGTTTTCTTGCTCGTTTTTTTGAATTCATCACTTATTTTGGATATTCAACTTTTTTTTATACTCAGTAATATTTCTTTTTGATCAAGTTTTTCAACTGTCTCAGATCAGTCAACTCGAAATTGGTATGTACCTATCTTAGAAAAAGTTTGTATACATTGAGGTATTGGTCTCTAACGTACAACAGTACACATTAATATTTTTTAATAGTGTGCTTTGGAAAAATAAATAAACCAATTATTTAACGTCAGACTTTCGTTGGTGGTTTTGACTGATTGTGATAGCTACCAATTATAATAGAATAATGTCAAGATTAGGTTACAATAATGAAGACTTCTTGAATTTATTAATAATTTATGGTGAGTGCAATAGAATTGCAAGTAGAACATGCCGAGTATTTCATGAAAGATATCCACAACTTCCGAAGCCGAATAATAATGTGATAAATCGACTACTAAAAAACTGTAGGTTGAATGGAACCTTCCGTCCAAAAATCATTCTTAAGAAGACTAAAGTGGATGATGATGACAATGGTATAACAGTTTTGGGATACTTTCATGCATTTCCAAATGCTTCTCTGCACGAGGCCGAAAGGGGGATAGGTATACCCTACGTGACAATTTGTCGAATTCTTAATAAGCATAATTGGCATCCCTATAAGTTCTACTGTGTCCAACATTTGAAAGAGACTGATTTACCTCGTAGAGTGGAATTCTTTGAATGGTTACTTGTCAAGACTCAAGAGGATGAACATTTCCTTGACAATATCATATGAACAGATGAGGCCAAGTTCACGAAAAATGGAGTTTTCAATAGACACAACAGTCATTATTGGGCGCCAGAAAATCCCCATGTTGTCCGCCAAAGGGGTTTTCAAGAAAGATGGCAATTCAATGTATTTTGTGCCATAAAGAATGAGTCAATTTTTTATATCGAGTTTTATGATGATAATTCGAATGCATCAAAATATGAAGATTTACTGAGGAATGGAATTCAAATGATTTTAAATAATAGACCAGTAAGAGAACGTGTACGGTACCAAATGGATGGTGCTCCACACCATAATTCTCATTCAGTCAGCGAAGCTTCAACCGAAATCTTCGAAGACAGATGGATTGGTTATAATGGACCTTTTCGTTGGCCTCCTAGAACACCAGATGGCAATCCATTAGATTATTTCGTGTGGGGTTTCATTAAAAATATGGTTTACTCTACTCCAATGACAACAATGGAAGATATGAAATTGAGAGTTACAACTGCTTTCAATAGTTTGACTCCAGACTTGATCAGAAGCGCTACACATGACAATCTTTTGAAGAGATTACATGTTTGTTTAAGTAGAGGTGGAGATGTGTTTGAACATATTCTGAAATACACTGACGATTAAATTAACACATTAATTTATGGGTTTATTATTTTCAGTTCGTATTTTAGCGTTAATAAAACTATTGTTTGAAGAGAAGTTTCATTCGATGGTTTTACAAAAATGAGTGATGAACAAGGAAACCATGTCAATTTTCGTTTGAAACAGTTTATCTCGAAAACGGTTCAAAATAGAAATAGTATTATCTGAACAAAGTTAATCTAAAATTGGATGTAGAGCTCAAAAATGTTGAAATATACAGGATGTTCCATTTGAAAAAAATTGAGTTCCACTCATTTTTTCATGAGATCAAAGTATCTGCATTTTTTGAATACCCTGTATGAGGCAAATGAAAATATGACTCGGAGTGAAGATCCTCATAGTATCACTCCACTCCATTTCAAATTTGATCGTTTTAGTGCAAGAGAGTTCAAGATTATCAGCATTTATAAAAGTTCATGTTTGGTAAAAAATATATCGAAATTAATTTATATCTTCTGAACGGTAATAGGTAGGTATAGGAAAACAGTATATGAATTTGTTGACAAAGTGATAATGAATCATAATATGATATTATATACGGGGTGTTCCATTTGAAAAATCAAAGAAGCCGCTATTTTATAGTAGAAGCGACAACGTCGCTCCGTCTAAAATATTTTAGGCGTGTAGGTCATATTGACTTATGCATACTGTGAAATTGTCAGGTTGATCCGTTGAATAGTTTGCCAGAAACGGCCAATTAACGCTTATCATGAAAAGCCCTGTATAGTAATGAGTTGGAAAGAGACAAACATTTAAAATTTGGAATAAAATGAATAGCACCAATTTTCTGATCGATTCGGCCGTTACTTGATGAATTCACGAATCATAGATTTTATGGCAAGTTCATAAATTTATCGAAGGTTCAGTTCACAGACACTGAAAATGTGTTGATAGAAAAAGGTTTCGAATATATCATTGGAAATGAATATAGACTTACAACTTTGAAATTTTGGGGATAGAAACTGAAATAGCATTAGGATGGTCATTGAATAGCAATAATAGCAAACACCAGGCGTCACATATCATAAAATCAGAATTGTTGAAACGAGGTAGTTTTACGAATGAATTGAAACTTGTGAAATCAATACGCTATTGCTATTGACCGAATCGACTGAGTCAACAAAACTCTTGATTTTTTAAATTTAGGAAATTTTGAAATGCTGAAACGTGATCCAACAAATTCTTTCCAAAGACAAGTGGACGAATTTTTAAAAAATTCAAACATACTTTCTACTGAAAGGGAAAAGTTCAAACTAACATTGATGAACCCCCAAATGCCTAAATTATATTCACTTATAAAATTGCACAAACCGAGTTATCCAATTAGACCAGTGGTTTCCTTTGTCACTGCACCATCAGTGTAATTATCGGAAAGGCTAATCAATATCATCTTGAACCATTGTAATTTCCAACCAAAATTCAGTCTACGGAATTCATATGACTTTGATGTG
The DNA here is from genome assembly GCF_025532065.1 of Leptinotarsa decemlineata. Taxonomy (NCBI): domain Eukaryota; kingdom Metazoa; phylum Arthropoda; class Insecta; order Coleoptera; family Chrysomelidae; genus Leptinotarsa; species Leptinotarsa decemlineata. The sequence continues at coordinate 1,063,892 of NW_027412534.1, forward strand.
CATAATCTATTTCCCAGTATACCTGCTGATGATACTATTACTTCAGTAATAGAATCATTTCATCAAGCATGTATGTATATCAAACATTTTCTTAACAAATCTAAGTTGAAGCAATACATGAAGCATGTATGTAATAGACATATTAAAATAAGTTTTACTAAAAAGTTCCCTACTGTTGTGCTGAAATTTAGTCAAGTTGCATATGTTCATCGTCATCTTTCTTATCATCCTTCTTGGTGGTCTTATCCTTGACCTTATCTTTATTTTCAGCAGATTTACCGGCTTCAGTAGAGGATCCGCTACTTTCCAACGCCTTCATAAAATTCGCCATGTTGCCCAGGGCTGCTGCGGTCACGGCTTCAGTATTGACAGCAAATTGAGACACTATTGGACCGAGTTAACCAGATTCTAGAGCACTGGAGAACTGAGATACAAACTGTGGTGAAGCCAATGTGGATCAAAGAGCTTGTTGTGGATAACCATCAACTGCAGGTAGATGACCTTGTAATTGTTCAAGGGTTGCGGGGCTACTCAGAATACCAGACAGTGTCTCAGTATTTGAAGCAGTTGATATATTCACTGATTGCTGTTGAGTGTCATCAGCACTTGCTACTGGTGAAGAAAGTCCAGACAAGAAGTTTTGTAAGTCTGACAGCTGAATTGGATTAGCAAAGGAAGAGGGTGAAGCAGTATCAGGAGTTCTGGTAATAGTTCTAGGTTTACGAGCATCAGGAACAGCTGTAGGAATTGACCTCTGAGGTGTGGTTAGACCTACTGAAGGGGTTGTTGGATTGGCAGCAGCTGTAGTTGTCGGAGTACTCGGAACTGTTGTGCGGTGAGTTATTGCTGGTGTGGTATTGGTACGAGCACTACCACTATTTGGATCCCTAATCGTTCCTAGAAGACTGGACAAACCACTCACTTGACCTACACCATTTCCAAAGAACTGCATCAGCTACGACTGAGACATATTATTCAAAAGGGATTGTAGATCTTGATCCGGATTTGGTGTAGCTTGGACATCACTTGATGAATCATTTAACAGTTCATTAATTCTTTTGCAGTTATCGTCATCCTTATCCGTCTTAGGCTCCTGCAACCAGAAAAAGAACTTCTTATCAGAAGACTTGAATTTCAACAAGTATGCCTTGCCTGTGATACACTGAGGGACCGTGACGTATTCACAGTCATCAGGAAAGATCATCAAATCATCTTCGACTACTCCTGTGGTTCGATCCTGCCAGCAAAAATGCATCAAAGATTCCTCAGTTTGATACACATACAATAACCCTTTACGTTTATCTGATGTCACTATTTTTCCTTTCAAATTCAGTTTTCCTGCTCGTACTTTTATTAAATATTTGTTTCCACCAGTTGAACCTGGACCCGCAGCTGCGCTACCAAACAAAGCACCTCCTGCTGACATTTTTAGATCTTGTAAAAACTCCCTTTTTTGCAAGAAATTAGATAAATTTCCTAACTACAAGAGAGCAAAGTCTCTTTACCCCAATAAAAACGGGAATAACAAGAACGGAATTCTAAATTCTACAAGTCATAACAATTGCTGACTTTTGACAGAATTATTAGATAAAATTAGAGTGAACCTAACCATAAAAGAAAATTATTTTCAATTTTACAACGAAATGTATTCCTCCTCAAAAGGTTTAATTATGAGATATGCATTAAAAGCCCCTTACTTACAGAAATTTTCATTGATAATCTAGAAAATTCGATCTTTAACCATCTTCTGTTTAAGAATTTCTTGTATTGGCATATATATATATGGATGACGTCCTATTCGGATATTACCTACTATACATTACGATTCTACCCATCATTATCAACATAAAGTAGCAGCTTATAATAGCATGATTCACAGATTAGTCAATGTTCCTCTTTCAAATGATAATTTCAATATCATCAAACAAATTGCGGTTAACAATGGGTTTAAAGCCGAATTAATAAACAAAATACTTGCCAAGAAAGTCTACGCAAAAGCGATTCGAGACGTTTTTCCTATTGATAGGTAGATAATCAAAATTATAGAGCTTTAACGTATTTTGGACAACCAACGGAAAAAGTGGCTTCATTTTTTAGGAAACGAGGTATTAAAATTGCATATAGAACAAGTAATACGTTGGGAAAGTTGGTTAAAAATAATAAAGAAAAAACATCAAAATTTGAGAAATCAGGAATATATTAATTAAAGTGTGTATATATTGGTCAAACTGGCAGGACATTCAGGAATCGAATCCAGGAACATCATACGAGTTATGTAAATAAGAAAACAAATTCAACATATTCAAATCATTTTCTAGAAGAAAATCATATCTTCAACGAAGAGTTCAAAACTTTGAACATCGAAAAAAAAGATTTGAAACTGAATCATTTGAAAGCAATGGAAATTAATAAACTGAAAAATTCAAACAGTCTAATGAATGACAAAACTGGATTTAAATATAGATCACCATTATTGAACTTGTTTTCTTAAAAACCGAAAAATAATTATTATTGAAGTAGGTAATATGCTTCAGGTGATCATAATTGAACAAGTACCTTAGGTAGAGGTTCAGGTAATTTTTTGAAGGTAGTCTCAATTATGGTTACCTGTAGTATATAAAGTAAGAACAACATAAGAAATATAATGTAAGTAATATAATGTAACAACAACTTGAAGATAGATAGATAGATAGATATTTATTGGCTACGTTATATACATGAAATATTTGTAGCAAGTCAAATAGGAACATATTCACACTCGTGTTCTTGAAAAATTCATATAAATATACCCACACACACATATATACACATATACATACACATATACACACATATATACATGTATATAGAAACATACACTGTCGTAAAACAACTAAAACTAATACTTAAAAATATACAAGTCATTTCAAAAGTTCAGTAGTTGGCGTACTCATATATTCGTCAATCGAATAAAAACAGTTTTGTATTAATAAATTTTTTATTGTCACTTTAAAGTTTGCTGGTCCTAGTTTCTTAATTTCCGCTGGTAGTTTATTATATATATCCAAATCGAGCGAATTTTTTTTTGATATTTCTAGTCTAAACCTCCTATTCAATAGAGAATCGCCATGCCTAGTGTTATAATTATGGTTTGAACTATTGGAAAAAGTACAGGTTACTTGAAAAAGCTACTGTGCCAGCGAAACATGTTGTGATATATTTTTCAAATAAAGTTTGTGGAGATCAAATCGTGAGGTGTAGTTTGTGAAAAAAAATAGCATCAATGTATAGGACACAACACTCTCTATGGATCAGTATATGCGACACAGTAGCATTAATATTCATTGAGATATGGAGCTACAAAAAACACGACATTGAAATGGATGAAACATTTATAACAACCTAACATATAATATAACAGATAAGAACCTAACTGAACCCAACCTAACTTAACAGAGCCCAAACATAATGCATTCATGATCTAACACCAAACAACACTGTTTCAAGCTGTCATAGGTCTCATCATTGGTGCTAGCTCGAACCAAAAAAGCATTTTAGCCCGGCCTGGATACCGGCGTGATTTTTTTTAATGGCAGAACACAATCACTACAAGAACACCCTTGAGGCGCTCTCAGAGCGGTGCCTGTGCAAAAGTAGCGATTCACATTGGATTTGAATCGCTGGAGATCAAATCCATTGGAAAAAACGTTTGCAGAAAATTTATTTCACATACTCGCAGTCGTCACCACAATTTAATATCACCATCAGATGTTAGAACGGCAAAACCATCACTCAGTACATGTTTCGAACGCATATAGGTTCATCATCAGCTATTTATTTAAAATTATGGAAAAGAGAATATTTTATGGCGAGAAGAAAATTGTCGCATGTTAACAATGAAACAAAAGGTTACAGTTCTCCAGATGAGAGAGTTCTTAAAGAATGAAGTTCGAGGTGTACTGAGTTCAACTTCAAAACGATGAGCAGCCACAGTCCGTCCCGTATTTCTGATATGTACCGCTTTTAGTGGAATTAAATGTGCCAGGTCACTTGAAAACTTCCCTTGAAAGTATCTATGGAAGAGAGACAAATCTTCAACCTTTCTTTGATGTTCCAGACTGTTCCAGGCTATCAAGGTTGCACGTGACGTTCGCGTCTCTTATCAGGCGGGTGGCTCTTTTCTGGATGGTTCCAGCAACTTCAGGGTACGTTTGGTGGCAGAGCTCCATACATGAGAACAATACTCCAAAGAAGGTCTGATCTGAGTTTTATAAAGCATTAAAAGTTGCTGGGATATGTACAGTTTTCTGGTTCGGAACAGTGTTCCAAGCTTTTGAGAAGCAGCCATTGCAATTGGCTTGTTTCATGCTATGGAAAATGATACTGTTTTGCTTATAGACTGATCGAGTTAAGAGTATATTATACTTATCAAGCCTAATCGGTCCCAAAATCCCTTTATATTTGCAGAAAGAAGAACAATTCGAAAAGTAAGAATTTAAATTTGCCGCGTGTCTGTTGACCAATAAAATTGATCGTGTCTAGAGCGGGGTTGCCAAGTGTATTGGTTTTCAATATCTAATCACTAATCTGATGGTCCAGTTTGACAGACGCCATTTTTGTTGTTATTGTTGTCAACTCGGTGTGAATACAACTGTAATAATTATCTAATTGAAGAACGTATTTTTGTAAAGGGTAGGTCTCAGCGGGTGCCTATTTTGCTGTATATTCCGCGTCATTAGTTTACATTCCGAAAAATATTTTTTCAGGTTATTTTTGGATTGATATGTTCTGGAGTAATTCTACATTTTACTGTACATATTTTTGCTTCTCTTCTCAGTCACCATACTGCTCCTTGGCCGAGATAAAATGAAAATTAAATCAAAGCTTTCCATTTGTTTGAAGGTGATTGACAATGTTTCGTGATGAATTTCACTAGTTCGGACTTCCATTGTCTACTATATAAAATGATTTGAAATCCCTGAAACAAGTAAAAAAGAATAGTTGAAAATAACAATTATATTAAGCAACAATAAACCTGAAATGAAGTGATAGTGAAATAACCTACAAGTAAAAAATATAATAATTGAATAAATAAAAATTAAAGGAATGAAAAAAGAAAATAATAAAAAAATAAAAAAGTGTAGAGATTCCAAGTCACGTTAGTTCACGACGTTTCGATTGTTGGTATCTACAATTGTCTTCGGGTGATGACTGGACTGATTCCTCCGAGAGATGACTATTTTATAGGTCGTTGAAAATACTTTCACTTTCTCTACTTTCCATTTTCCGCTTCACTGACCAACTCCCGCCAAAACGGTCATCTCTCACGGAATCAGTGAAGCGGAAAATAGAAAGCAGAGAAAGTGAAAGTATTTCAACGACCTATAAAATAGTCATCTCTCGGAGGAATCAGTCCAGTCATCACCCGAAGACGATTGTAGATACCAACAATCGAAACGTCGTGAACTAACATGACTTGGAATCTCTACACTTTTTTTATTTTTATTATTTTCTTTTTTCATTCCTTTAATTTTTATTTATTCAATTATTATATTTTTACTTGTAGGTTATTTCACTATCATTTCATTTCAGGTTTATTGTTGCTTAATATAATTGTTATTTTCAGCTATTCTTTTTTTAATTCATTCTTTTTTACTTGTTTCAGGGATTTCAAATCATTTAATATAATAGACAATGGAAGTCCGAACTAGTGAAATTCAAAGCTTTCCATTCTCCGATAAAGACAAAGTCTGAAATGAATGTCATATAAATAAAAGGGACCTACTAAATATACCACCTACGGTTTCAATTTTTCATTCTTCATTTCGGTACCAAATGCAAATTTTTCAAGTAAAATTCATCGATCATTTCAAAATCGACTCTTGGTAAGTTGTCGGTAGTCAGCTTCAACAAAACTAAGCTGAACATTCATTTTGAAATTATTTTAATTTCAGTAGAAACTACTGACATTAGAAAGAGCACATTGTCGCATACACTACAGACCGAGAGCGCTGGCTAACTTGTTGACAATATGGCTAATATACCAGTAACGTTGAATTTCTTATTTTTGGTAAGTGGCATGAATGCATAGTTGATTTATTTTATTAGGGTTCATGAGCATTCGAAAACTATTTGAAAATACAGCTCGTTTAATTCTATTTGGAATGTAATGAATAATTACAGAAAATTTTAATTGATCGTTCATTTTCTCAGGAAAATGGAGTACCCATATTACAATTTATTGGTTTATTCGGCATTGAAAATGTATGTCATACCGGATCGGATCATCGAGTTTAGTTTGTATTTGTTTTAAATGTGTTTTTAGAGAGATATTTGAATATTAATATGGTGCATTCCTGTGCTGATTTTAATTGTGCGGGAAGGAACAAGAAAACAGAAAGCACATTGGTTTATAAGTGAGTTATTTCATATAATGAGTTTAGGTTACCAAAGGATAAAATGATGAGAAAAAAAATTGATGAAAGTATCGAAAAGAAATAAATACAATCCTTTTACTAAAGTTTAACAGATTGAGGATTGTAAAATAAATTGAATATTTGAAATGATTCTTTAATCCAGTTTGCTATATTTAATATTTTCATAATTGTATATTATTGAATAATGCATAAAATCATAGTTTAGGTAAATATTTTGTGATCTATCGACTTTGTGTACTGATTTTAGATATAGAACTTATTTCCAAACATGATTTATGGTGTACATTTTATTCCATATGGAGAATTTTTCGTTAATTGAAACGTTAACGGGTTCATATACACTTCCATGAATAAATTGATAATTATAAGCTCCGTGAATTTCACGATTTGGCAATGTTGATCATTTCTATTGTTTCTATTGGTCAATCGAACAAGAAGCGGGAATAGGGGCGTGACGTCACCAACCTACCACATTCGATTTTTAATAATTAATTACGGGAAAACTACGGTACGTAGATGAAACAAAGTGCACTGTTTTTCAATTTAAAATTTCTATCAAGTGAACTATAAACCAAAAATCATGAAACAAGCCCATTTCAGAGACATGATTGTGCCAAGACATACTGGTGTCCATTTAACCCCCAACAAACTTATCGAAGCGGAAAGCGGAATTATCTGACCTGACATTATTATATCCGGCTCGGGTTTCTGTGGCATTGAATTGAACCTAGTTACTTCCACCACAATTCAAAATCACTTTCAGACCCTCATTAAGATATGTCCGTAGCCGATGTCCTGGAATGCAAATGAAATGATGAGACAAGTGTGCTGTCGTCAGCAAAGCAATATATTGGATTCTTGGTTGTTTCCAATAAGTCGTTGATATACAATAAAAAGAGGGTTGGAGACAATATGGATCCCTGGGGAACACCAGCGTTGATGAAAGTATTCGAGAGATATCCATGGACGGCCACTTGCAGGGAACGTTCTTCCAGGAAGCTGAAGAGCCATACACAAAAATGATCCGACAAACCATAGCATCGAAGTTTGGCCAGGAAACCCTCACGCCACACACGGTCAAAGGCTTTAGAAATATCGAGGGTAACGGCTCTTGATTCTTCATGTTTCTCGATTGCCTTATTCCAAATATGGTTGACATACGATAGAAGGTCGCCTGTTGATCTCTGTTTCCAAAAGCCATAGTGATGATCGCTCAAGATGTTGAAGCCTTCCAAATATTTGAGGATAGTGTGGTTCACGACTTTCTCCATGATTTTTGATATCACTAATAGCAAGGCGACTGGTCTATAGTTATTTGGTCTTTTTGGGAATAGGCTGAACGTGAGCAATTCTCCAACAAGAAGGGGGACCTCACTACAATGACTACACAAAAACGATCTTCGCAATAGCTTCCAGGTACCTTATGTGTGGGCCGATGTTAACAGCGCGTCCACCCACTACCGCGGCCACCACGGAACTCCTAGTTGATTTATGACGTGACGTATGATACGTCAAATTAAAAAGGGGCTAAGAGATTTCAACCTCTGAATTTCAGGCCCATAGAATGTAATAAGGTACTGATGAGATCAAAGTTGCTTCTGTGCATGATATACACATCCGTGTATAGAGTTACTCATTTTCAAATTGATTACCTCCTTTCTTTGGAAGATTCCCACATTTTTTGTATCAAGATGGAGTAGTAGAAAGAATATTTTATCCCAAACTCAAACCGTTATTTTCAACACCTCCACACGTGTTTCAATCACCAAGTGATCACCATGTGCAATTTCAATCTTCCTCTTGAAGATGACTACTTGGTGACTGAAATACGTGTCGAGGGGATCACCATGTGCAAGTTCAATCTTCCTCTTGAAGATGATCACTTGGTGATCGAAACACGTGTCGAGGTGATCACTACGTGCAATCACCACGTGCAAGTTTAATCTTTCTATTAAATATGAGCACTTGGTGACTGAAACACGTGTCGAGGTGATCACAATGTGCAATCATCATGTGCTAGTCCTATCTTCCTCTTGAAGATGATCACTTGGTGATTGAAATACGTGTAGATGTGATCACCATGTGCAATCACTATGTGTTAGTTTGATCTACCTCTTGAAGATGAGTACTTGGTGATTGAAACACGTGTCGACGTGATCACCATGTGCAAATTGAATCTTCCTCTTGAAGGCAAGTGTATTAGAAACATCGATGTCTACCAGTGAGGATGACAGTGTTCCATGTAAGTGCAATTTGTTACCATTCATTTGAAGTAGAACTCCTGTGAATGATATCTGATTTTATTCCATAACGAATTTTTGGAATACGAACTGAGTATATAAAAGTTCTTCTGTGTAATTCGGTGTTCATATGAAAGATTTTTTTTCTTTCGTGTAATTCAATGGTTATATGAAAGTAGCTGTTTCAGGAGGGCTTTTTTCCAGTTTGTGTCTGAAAGTTACTTCTTTGCATGATCTACACATCCATGTATAGAGTTACTTATTTTCAAATTGATTACTTCCTTTCTGTGGAAGATTCCCACATTTTTTGTATCAGGATAGAGTAGTTGAAAGCAAAAAACTTACTTTCCCAAAAACACTGGAAAACTGTCTGACTCTTCAAAATAATCAAGAAATACATTGAACTTATGGTGAATATATTTCTTATTTCAGAAGAGCATTGACCACTGTAATATCTGTGAAAAAGAAACTCAATCCTCTCATGTGTGAAGGTGTTTCTTTCAACTTGTCGTCTTCTGTTATATAAAACCCTTACAATAAAGAACGTGACTGAAATTACCTGTGAAACTTTATATGTCACGTTCTTGGAAAAGTCATTTCTTACATCAAATATTTGGGAAATAAAGAAACCCGCAATGAGTTATTGCAGAAGAGTAATGGGGTCAGGAGTCTCCGGCCTCAACATTTCATGTTTTCCCTTATGAAGCTTCATTCTGGTCATGTTTAGACTTTCCTAATTCCCGATCTCCCGTTCTCAAAATGTGACGTCGGGATCGGCCGATCAGGAATCGAAGATGGATTCAAATTGTGACGTGCAGCACGTGAATGAAAGAAAACACTGAACTGACAAAAGAAAAGAAGGCTGCCAAGAAGACATTACGTCATAACTTCGATAATAATAGTCGTATCGTGACGTGACGTACGACACGGGATCATGTGATATGGGGAATTGAATGTGTAGGAGAGACATCCCAACAGCGAGACAGTTTTTTTATTTTAGTGTAATTTTGTTTTTATGCATCCAAAATGAAAAAATTAAACGCCGGCATAGGCGTTGACATTTATATTAATCTCTCTTCAAGTTAAATATTTGTAACTTTGAAGTTTGATAGTTTTTTTGCAAGAATATAGATAGGTGCATTTGTTTAACTGTTAGACACATATGCCTTACAGTGAGACACTTTAAATCCAACAGTGAGACAAGGAAAATAAATGAAAATATATAATCTAGCATGTCAAAAAATCTTATTTAGGCTGTTGTGTTTTGAAAAAGTTTATTGAGGATATTATTATTGAGATTGTTGCAAACATAGTTTATATGAATCATATTTATTAAACACAAAAAACACTTCCAAAATAAACAAAAAAAAAGATACAGAACATAAAAAAAATGAATAAACATAAAAATGTAATATCTAGGTATGTATCTACCTAATTTCCATTAATCCAAAATCTATCTCAAACCTAAAAGAAGCCATCTGTCGGCTACTGTACCCACAAGGAATTGGGGGTGGCATGATGAGCTTGATATAATTTAAAGCAACAATAGCTTCATCTGGAATATTGGGAAATACAAATTTGCTGGTGCCATTCGTTTGTTTACTAAGATACGAAATTTCATACTCTTCTGACTCATTTATTTTCAGGACTTTTCCAACATAATACACCTTCTTCTTCTCCAATTTTCCAGGAAATTCCACGAGCACAAAATCATTTTCTATGGGCTTTTTATGAAGCTCCTCAAATCCATCCCCTGAGGATGAACCAAGTTCAAGTTCCTCCTCTGAGCTTTCAGAACTATCTTGAAATATTTGTTTCTTGACCTTTTCTACTTTTTCCACTTCGATTTTATCAATTTTTCTCTTCTTCGTAATGCTTCGTTCTTCTATGGCATCTTTTTCGGGTGTGTCAGTAGCTATAATACTTTTGCCCTTTCTTCGCGTATTTTTAGTTTTGCGTTCTCCTGCTTTTGGAAAGCCCTTAAATTCGTCTGGGCTTTAAAAAACATCTGTGACAGTCTTGCCATTTTTATCGTTTTGTTGATTGCTATTTTCAATACTGGTGTCTAAGGTAGCACCATTTTCTATATCCGATATATTTTCTTGAATATTATCACTCACGGATATTTTCTTTGTTGATGTTTACGTACCTACTTGGTAGATCGATGGACTTTTTTTGGTTTACATCATCTTTTAAATCGCGATCGGTAACAGCCCTTGGTAGAAAGTCTATATCTGTGAAGACATTGGCATTGTATGGATATATACCACACTTTTTGAATGCATTTATAATATTGCTCGGTGTGAGAGCTTCTTCATGAGCGAAGCCGACGCACTCAGCTACCTCATATATGGTGAAAGGCTTACCTGGATGTTGCATCATCCAGGTATCTACAAATGAATTATAACATGTTGAGAATGCTTTGAATACCCCCACATCTAGTGGTTGCATCTTATTAGTGGAATGAGGAGGAAATGTTAGAATTGTTACTCCGTTGTCTTTGGTCAAATTAAGAACACGAATACTAAGATGACTTTCACGATTGTCATAGATTAAAAACGATGGATTTTCTTTAGAGCTGTTAGAATATTTTATAAAATGCTTCATTACTTCTAAAAAAAGATCGGCATTCATCCACCCACTTGAAGCAGCAGGCCCCAACGTTCCTGATGGGGAGCCTCGTAGCATATGCTCCTTTAGATGCACCCTAAGAAAAACCATTGCTGGTGGTAGGTATTGTCCCGTGGCACTAATGATGCAACGAGTGGTAACCAATGTACCTCTCTACCCACTTGTTATCTTGCTAACTTGCTTCACCCCTTTCTCAGCAGCAACCTTTGCTGATTTTTGAACCGTTATAGTCGCAGTCTCATCCAAATTGTAGATTCTTATTCCCTTAGCAAACGCATCAGTTCCTGAATATATATTCTTCAAATTTTGGTAAAAAATTGAAACATTATGTCTATTAAATGACGTCGCATGGGATAAACTACATCCTTCGGGGGTGCGAAGCGACAGTTGAACATGTCTTTGGCGAAAACCTCTCATCCATTTCAGCCCTGCCATTTTTCGATTGCCATTCCATAGGCAAGTTTTCTACAATCGTCAACAGACAATCCATAAAACATGCGTGAGCAGCTTATGATATAGTTTTTTAGGGAATCTTCTTCTGCGGACGTAAATACTTCATTAATACTGTAGTTGGGACTCATCCGTATTTGACTGATGTCGTCAACGTCTCTGGCTTTCTTAACATATCTAAGATATGGTATATCTTTCAAAGCAGCTACTTTTCTCAAAGATCCTCCTTCTCTGACCAGATTAGCTTCTTCTTTCATTGTTTCCTCTGCGCAATTTCCAATTTTTTTTTTCTTCGGATTCATAATTAGCCTGCAAAAAATATTTGGTCACATATGCCCAACACTGAGACACTGCCCAAAAGTGAGACAGCACCCAAAAGTGAGACGCTATCTCACTGTTGGGTGTCTCACTGTTGGGCACGTGTAGTCGGAAACCATTTTGTAACCTCACTTATACAATAAAATTTATAGGGACAAAATGATCCCAATCTTGTAATCTACATAAAAAATACTTACCTAGGCAGATCACCAAAATACTTTCTTTCACTTCCGAAAACACGAACTGACAAAACTTGAAAATATTTACTTACGCACGTGGAAATTAAATTAATTTAAACGGCGTGTGCATCTTTGCCAGCCGCGTCGTGTTCAACACTGTCGGCGATTACTTGTTGGTATGTAAGGTTTCTGCTCACCAATGGAAAACCTAGTCGGTCGCGTGATACGTGGGGGAGAGACAGTGTCTCACTGTAGGACCTGTCTCACTGTTGGGCTGGCTCTCCTATTCGAATCGTGATATGTGGCACGTCGAATAAAAGTTGCTGCTGAAGTGAGACAATGCGAAAACAAAGACTGCTTCAAAAAGGCACTATATTATAACTTTGGTAATAATACACTGGTATCATACACTGGTGAGAAAGATAAAAGTTAGAAGTGTTTTGTGATTACGGTGATTATACACTGAGTCATGAAAATGTTTGCAAATGGTATTTCTACTTCTCCTTCTTGATACAAAAAAAGTATGTGAATCTTCCACAGAAAAAAAGAAACAATCAATTTCAAAAATTAACTCTTCACGAAGATGTTTAGATCATATAGAGAAGTAACTTTCAGACACAAATTGGAAGACACAGCCCTTTCGAAACAGCTACTTTCATATAAACATTGAATTGCATGAGAGAATATTTTTTAAACAAATACTTTTATACTCTCTTTCGTTTGTATTTCAAACATTCGTAATGGTTATGATGCACTGTTTGGAACCTTTGGTGTAGTAATGAATAATACTGGAGTTTTTTTTGTTTGAGTTTCAATCTTCCTCTTTAAAGATGATCACTTGGTGATCGAAACACGTGTCGAAATGTTGAAAATAACGATTTGGTGTTGGGACAAAATCTTAAAAGAGCTTTTGAGACAATTGATCGCCACATATTACTAAATAAACTGCAAAGTATTGGTATCAGGCAAACTGTTTTGTTATGGCTGACTGATTATTCATCACAACGCAAACAGGTAACCGAAATAAAGCATTCAGTGTCATCATCTCGCGATGTAATTTTCGGGGTACCTCAGGGGTGTGTTTTGGGACCCGTATTACTTTCAATCTACCTGAATGATATAGATACCATACACGGTTGTGATTTCATGAAGCTTTTTGTAGACGACACTTTGTTATCAATTTCAGGAGATAATATAGAAACAATAGCTGATCAAATGAATAATGAACTAAGAAATGTTTTCAAGTACATGAATCGTAATAAACTAAAACTCAACACCTCCAAAACAAAATATATGATCTTATCAACTGGTTACAAGCTATCACTCATCTACAATCTCAACATAAGATTACAAATTGCAGGTGATGTAATAGAGTTCGTAAGTGAATTCAAATAAATAGGTTTCATGGTGGATAATCGTATGTCCCTTCATGCTCATTTTGATTATATATGTATATAGAAAAATTACTAAAAAAATATATTTTTTCTCAAGAATTTCATCTCAGCTTTCGATGTACTCAAAATTACATTTGACGATACTCATTTGACCAAAATGAGATATCGGCTTTACAAAAGTTACAGAATCGTGAGAATAGGTATTCTAGTATATCAAACATGTTAAGTACATTGCAGTGGCTGTCTGTTTTCCAGAGACTGTACGAGTTAGCAATGCTATTCATTTTCAAACTATCAACTAACACACAATTCCAACTTATTTTGAAGAATTCTGTATATATAAATTTTAAATCCATAACCACTCAACAAGCGCGAGTAGCTCCCAAAAATTCCATGTTCCTCGAACTAATTTGACTAGTACGATGAAGTCTTCATTTTATAAAGATTTGAATGAGTATAACAAACTCGCACTTCCGTTGGAAGATTCTATAAATGTTTTCCACTTCAAAAAAACCCTCATGAACTATATAAAACATCATCCTTGATTTTTTTTTCTGTTTGGTAATACATTTATTATGTATATCCTCAAGTTGAAACCATTCTGGAATCATTGAAAAATGGTTTATTATTATTATTGATGGTGATTGAAACTTTGCACCAGTCATGTTAAAATTTTCATAGCAAATTTTTAATTTCTCTCTCAAAATGTCCGTATAAGTAAAAATGTATCAGAAAAGTTAAACTCCATGATGAGTTTGTTATTATTTATACAAGAATTGATGACAATTAACCGAACTTGTTTTTTGAAATAAAGGGGATATCTGTCAAAAATAAGCAAAACGTTAACTTTATCCTAGTTGCATAAAATATGGCATATGAATATAAAATTGCCGTAGAAACAACCTTTTCAAGTAACTTTTTGTTAAATTTGATCTAGAAATGCACTTTTTCAATTTTTTTCAATAAAAAAGTTGGATTTGACAATCACTGAACGTCAGTGGGTAGCAGTTGGCCGCATCATTTTGAGTTAAATTTAAAGCACAAACAAGTGCCGAAGTTAAACTTCATTGAAACTTTTCGAAAAAAAAGTTTCCCATATGGTGCGCACTTTAATATATATATATATATATATATATATATATATATATATATATATATATATATATATATATATATATATATATATATGATTGTTGTTATTTGTAACTAGGCTATTCAAAGAAAACTCATTGTTTTTGTGTTTTTGTCAAACTTTCGGTGGTGCTTGCCACCTTCCTCAGGACAACTGTAATATATTAATTAACAATATGCTTTATATCACAAACGGAACTACTTACAAACATGAGATTGAGAAAGAAAATAAGTATCTCTACAAAACATTTCTTTTTTTGATGGAAGTGAATGACGGTGACAATAATTTTAAGGAGGAAAATTTTGATTAGAAGTGATTTTTTCTTTTTTATATTTGAGAATGTAAGTATAGATTTGACTAAGATTGTTTAAATCAGTTCTTTTATTCATAGATCTATCATCATTATTGATGTGTACCATTTCCAGAAAAACTATTTTCAAGTGGGGACCTATATTCATGTATATTTAATGTATACATGTTTGTTCAAATATATATTATCAAATCTGTATTGCATTAACAGTTCAAATTGTAAATCAACTTTTGTTTTTTTTTATAATACAAATTGACATATTCGATAGCATGTAGTTGGTCTATAAATGAATGCATTTCTTTCTTCCTTTCTTCTTCATTCATCTTCAATACTTGATCGTGTTTTTTCTCCTGCAATATACTTTTATCATACCTATACTGTTAATCTTAACTATTCAATTTCAACTTTTTGATTATATTATTATTATATTATTTTAAAAATTTTATTAAATTTCAATCATCATTTATATTTTTTGTGATGCAATATTTTTGTCTTTTGTATTATCACATGTTACTCACTAATTGTTTCTGAAACAAGTGCAGTTCCCATGAAAAAATAATATACTCTTACTCTTATTAATAAAGTTATTATAATCATCATGCATTTTATTGTTTTGTTTCGTGACCAAACATTTTTCCAAAAATTTATTTGTAGAGAACCTACTTCTTTCTTTGATTAGTCTGATGTGTTTCATACACGTGTGCATACTACTCAATTGATGAATAAATTCTACTATTATTATTATTTATGTAACGATTAGTGATCTAGGATTCATCTGACTTCCAATAATAATGACTTCAACCAATAATGGAATCAAGGGCATGTTTATTTGAATTTTCCAGCTTCTTGGCACACACCAAACAATATGAACTAGATATTCGTTATTTTCAATGACAAAAAACACTTAACAGTCGAGTTTAAAATTAGATATCCCAGTACGACCGGCCTTTGAAATTTTGAAATGACACATCGATTCCATTGTTGTTTTATATTTCGACTTTTTTTGTTAAGAGAAAAAGAAACTGAATAGTCGAGTTCTGAGACAAGATGTAGAATATTTGTTATTATCGTATATAATGTAAAATCATTCAAGGGTGCATCTAGTTAATTGAACCAGAAGAATGGGAATCATTAGGAACTATTGTCAATAAAGTCACAAAGCCAACAATATACTCGTATATAGATAATCTGGAAAATATCTGTGGTTCAAAAAACGATTGTTGTGTTATTTGAAATAACTGAATAGCATCTGCCATTTACAGCAATAGCATTCACCATTTTTGAGCGCGTAGGTTTTGCTTGGTTTCTATTGTTAGTTACATTTCAAAGTGGTAATAATATAGAAAGTTTCAATTCTCTTTTCTTCATAATGATTTCCTGCCATATAGTAATGGCTACATCCATCAATTTATTGATTTCTGTAAAATCTACCAGAATTATTAAAAAAAATACAAATGCTACAGTTAACGCAAAGTTCACTTCCAGAATGAAAGAGATTACGAAAATAGAGAACGATTTGCGAAGTGTTTATGACATAGAAATAGGAAATAAATATTTGTGAAAGTATGGACGGACGAACCAAAATGCACCTACAATGATTGGTTTAACAGAAACAGTTGATTGAAGATTAACATAGAGAAACTAATTTCCATGAAAAGTTCGGAATGAATGTTTGATTGTGAACAAACATAATATAAACATCTGAATGGTGGAGAGTATCTACATTTTCAATCAAGTAAGTTTGATGAGTACTAAGATGAATGGCCAATGAACATCGGCCGTGAAATACTATATTTTCAACAAGAAGGTGTCCCTCCCCATAATACAGCAGTAGTAAGGGAACATTTAGATGCAATATACCCAACAAAACGGATTGAAAACAAAAGACTAATTATCTGGCCAGCTCGATACCCAGACCTTAGTCCTTTAGATTCTTTGTTTGTGAATACATTGAAGATATCGATCATCTCAAATGAAAAATTAGAGAATCCTTGTAATAGCATTACACCCATCATGTAAAAATTGCCACAGGAATTGAATTGACAAACAACTTATGTGCATTCAACAAATATGTTGTTTAATTGAGCATTCAATGTAGTTTGTCATTTAGAATTAATTCATTTCATGTAGTGGGTTTATTATCCCCCAAAAACATTTAGACCTCTAAGTAGTTGCATTACTTTACATAAGAGCGACTGCAGACGATAAAATGTTAAGTCTTGTCGTTAACTGAACATATTGATTCAAAGGAACCTATAATGAATTTTGATCTGAAATTTGGTACACAAATACAGTTTTGATGACGATACAATCTAATAAATTCTGTATCACTGTATAACCAAGATGGCTACAGCTGTAAAATGGCGGATTGCATATAGAAAAATTATTGAAACTGAAAGAATTTTTTTAGAAATGATTCATAACAATCCTGAGAACCCCTGAATTAATAAAATAAGTAAAAAAACATTAGGTGAAATTGATCAATACAGTGGATTGCTGAGGAGAGCGGTGTGATGACTGATACCTAGGACCCTCCAAATAATTTTTTAGTTTCAGTACATTATCTACATCGTTATTATGAAACATTTTTTCACTTATTTTATTTCCAAGTTTTTACTTTTGTTACTCAATTCTTCTCATTCTGATCAGTTCATTTAGTGCCTCAGTATTACACTACTATTCTACTCGTCAAGTCATGTCATTTGATACCCATATTGAGGTAGTTGTGAACAAATTTGTAATCCGCCATTTTGTAGCTGCGGCCATCTTGGATTTACAGTGATATAGAATTCATTTAATTCTATTTTCATCAAAATTGAATGGGTGTACCAAATTTTAGATCAATCTGTCAACAGGAAGGGAGTCAAACTTCAATTACTGAGTTTGACCCAAACAAAAAGGGGCAGGCTGAATGAAACCGTTAAAATAAAAATAAACAAAAACACCGCAAGAAATACAATCCAATATAGTATACAAACTGAACTATGGAAGATGTCACAAATGCTATGTTGGTCAAACCGGACGGCATCTTAAAACACGAGTTTCAGAACACATGAGACACTCTAGGAAATTGAATATAATAAACCCATTCTCGTTGAACATGAAAAATAATATGGACACGTTTTTGATTTTGATCATCCAACTATTCTAGATGTTCTACCATATTTATCCTCAAATGCTGTAGTGTTTACACTAGAAGCGATATCGATGGCCTAAATACTGCATATTTCAATTTGATAAGTAAAATACCGAAATAAATTACCCTTTTTTCATTTTTTTTCTCTCTGCATTGATTAAAAAATAGACACCACCTCATCATAATCACAAATGAGGCCATTCGTTTGTTTCATGCCGTTTTGTGTTGGTGTCTAGGAAATTTTGGTTGCCTGCAATGTTTTTTATTTTTATTAAATATGTTTCTAATATGTCGATGGTGTTTTGAAACAGTAATATTATCAATAGGAAAAAACTACTTTTCTGTGAGTAATTTAATTGAGATCTCATTATTTCTTATGAAATTGAAACGATAATAATCGTATACGTTTTGTGAAAGGGGTGTTTATGAAAATTCATCGTTACAGAGCCCTGAACAAGAATGTAATTGAATTCGAAACGCCGGCAAGAAAGCAATTGTTTTTTAAAGAAAAAATTGATCCTGTTACCCAACCAATCTTTTTTCAGAAAAATTATTGGATCACTAAACTAGTTAACCAAAAAATCTGGTATTGAGAATCTCCACAAAATTTACACATACCTACCAAAAAATAATGAAGAAAATGAAAGATATAGTAATATTGAAAATTTCTCAACTTGATATTGTCAGTCAAATTTTGATAACGTTCGTTATTTAATGCTTCAGAGTCATTTTGTATTTTATTCTCACGTTAGTAAATTCTCCATATTTATATTTTCACAAGATATGTACTCTTATTATTGTAGTTGTCCGAATGACGATGTGAAATATACCGAGAGCTTGATGTATAACAAAGAGTTTTTTTGTAACAACAACTCAGCGATTGACTGCAACTCCAAAAATAGATCCGATTTATAATTAATCCAGCCACTAATTCTTTCGCTGTACAGGGTGGCCCATTTGTGTGAGGAAGCCGGTAGCCAGTCGGTTCGACATGGGTTTTTTGTTCACTCACTCGAATTGACTGCCTTGTTGGTGGGTGGTTCAAGCCCTAGTTTGAACGATCGATTTTCACTTGTTATCGCCCAACCCGTGTTAGGAATCACAGGTTAAAAGGTAAGACCTCGTTAATCCTCAGCTCGCACAAGTTTCGTTTCATTTCGACTAAAACTGCGCGTTTATCTTTCATATTTACAAAATTCAAGAACAAACAGTTTTCCATAGATTATGCTCCGTATAAAACGCTCAGATTCAAATTCTGTATTAACTATTTGTAGCCGAGCTGTGCTTGGATATGGCAAGTCATATTACACTTAGTAGCACATAATAGATGTTATGCAAAACAATTTGTGAAACAATCAGAAATTCAATGATTTTTTTTGAAGGGACAATATTCATACAAGGGACTTACTTACATACGAGTAATAAAATAAATGACGTATTTTTGCAATAGTTTACAAATTGTTCAAGGCTGTAGAAAGTATTCATTGTCAGTATTTTTTAATTTTTTTCCTTGAAGAAAGGATGCGATAATTCTTTCACGTTATTTAATGTATAATTATATAGTATAAGTCCATTATGTTGGGGTGATTTTGTATAATATGTATGGTTGAATTTTTCGATGCGAAGGTTATCTTAGTTTCTTGTTTCATACCTGTGTTTGTCACCATTTTTAGCATAGCAATCTTTATTATTATGTAAATATAGTTATATTGTTGTAGATCATGCCCGAAAGAAAGTAACGCCGGCCGCCACTGGTGACACAGCTAAGAGCGCGGGAATGCCCAACGTTCCCCGCCGCTCGAGAAGCAGCAAGAACTTTCGTGAACATTCTACGATGTTCGATTACGATATGTAAATGCTAGCGGCAGGCATATCGAGGCAGTCAAGTATACAGTCAGGTGGACGTTACAGTGCGGTATGCGAAATTATCTAGTAAGGCGATAGACATTGAAATGATTGTTGAAGTTGAGTTGAAGTGTATGTTGTATTTAAAGTGAAATGAAATTGAGTTTGATTATGAAAGGTTTTATATTTTACATAATTCTTATTATCGATTTTTGTAGCCACTGAAATAATACATTCAGTTATGCATTGCAATACATGTCCGTATTTGGAAATATGAAATTGATGATGAAATTTTATAAACGGAACGTCGCATTGCAAATTGGATCATATCAGATTACAATGATGAAAGTTTCTCTGTCTCCTTTATATAATTCGAAATGGAGGTGGTGGAGCGAAATTTGACAGTTCCAGTTCTTGACGAATATTTTAATGACAAACACTAATATTCTCGATCATAAAAGAGATTTTTGTCTGTGACGGGAAATAAGTTCGACATTTTATTTCTGATGAGAGGTAACAAAATGTCACTTTTTATGAAATAACTTTTTTCCCCGGGAAAAAAGTGAGTACTTTTTTTTTCATATATATATATATATATATATATATATATATATATATATATATATATATATATATATATTGATTGATTCCTTTATTTTGAGTATTTCAATATTAAATTCTAGAATTCAATATTGAAATATATATATATATATATATATATATTTATATATATATATATATATATATATATATATATATATATATATATATATAAGTAAAGGTAGAAATTTACTTTTCGAATATTTTATCGTACAAAAGTCGAATTTTCTTGTGTTGAAATTATATTTTTCTTCAGTAATTACCAAATATCCTGTTTACATCATCAACCTCCAGGAGGTGCTGAGATTCTTATGGAAACTCACTTCACAGGTTCTGTCTTTCCTGGAACGACGAACTGGACGGATGTACCAACAACAGCCTCACAATACGACTGGCAATCTGCTAGTGCAGTAATTGATGAGGACATAATAAGATGGGTTATATCGGACTTTTTCCTCTTCAAGTCACCCGGACCTGACGGTATAAGACCAGCCTTACTTCAGTGGGGACTGGACACTTTTATGCCGCACCTGGTTGGAATATTCAGAGCCTCTCTAGCTCTGAGGTATATTCCCAGTAAGTGGAGAGAAGTAAGAGTAGTATTTATACCCAAACCAGGTAGGATGGACTACACCCTACCAAAAGCATTCCGATCAATTAGTCTCACATCGTTTTTCTTAAAAACCATGGAGAGGCTATGTCAGCGGTATATAAGAGATAAAGTACTACTCTTCCAATTCAGCATGCATATACCCCGGGAAGGTCTACTAATTTGGCCCTTCACCATGTGGTTGGCAGAATCGAGAGATCATTGGACAACAAAGAATCCACCTTGGGTATATTCATATATATCGAGGGAGCGTTTGATAAAACAACCTGTCCAACAATTACCCAGCAACTACACACCAGGAATGTACCCCTGGTAGTAGGAGAATGGATACTCCAGATGTTCTCTAGCGGAGCAATAAGTATTAATGTAGAAGACATCACAGTGAAAGGACTGGTCATGAGGGGATGTCCACAGGGAGGGGTCTTATCACCCCTTCTCTGGAACATAGTTCTGAATACCCTAATTAATCACCTTAACAAAACTGGATTCTACACAATTGCATACGCAGATGACATAGTTATCTTGCAAACCGGCAAATTTGTAAACACACTGTGCGATAGAGCGCAGGATGGGCTCAAATTAATAGAAACATGGTGTAAGAAACACTCACTGTCGATCAATCCCAAGAAGACTGAGATGGTTCTTTTCACCAGGAAAAGAGGTTTAACGGGCTCAAAACCTCCCGAAATCTTCAAAAGCAAACTAAACTGCTCTGAAGAAGTGAAGTACCTTGGTACTATCCTCGACAAGAAGCTCATCTACAGAGTAGAGCAAAAAGAGCATACGTGGCTTACGAGCAATGTCGGAGGACAGTGCTCGCGCATGGGGTCTTTCACCCCGTGTAGTCGCCTGGATCTACACTGCAATAATAAGACCTATGTTAACGTATGGAGCCATTGTATGGGGACCGAAAGTTCTACAAGCAACGGCGATCCAAAAATTATATCAAATACAGCGACTGGCTTGTTTAAACATCACAGGAGCCATGAGAACAACACCAACCGCGGCAATGGAATTAATCACGGGTCTGGCCCCTCTGGATCTGTACGTTAAGGAGGTTGCGTTAATGGCCATGGTACGATTGCGCACGGCTGGTGTAAACCTCGAAGTAGGAATGGGTCTATGGCGGGAAGCGCTCACTGCGCAACCTCTGCTGCAGGCAACAAGTGATGCAATTGAACCCAGGTTTGTGTTTAATAAACCCTTGTAATAAAAATTAAGCAGAACACAGAGTAAGATGCTACAAATTCAATACGAATTTATACAGACGGCTTAAAAACCAAAGAAGGCTCAGGATGTGGAGTGTACTTCAGGTCACTAAGCCTAAGGATAAAGTGGGTAGTGGGAAGAAATACCAGTGTGGTCCAAACAGAACTGGCTGGTATCTCAATCACCACAAAAGAAATAACCAAGAAAAGAATTTCTGGCAAAAACATAACAATCTGCACTAATAGCAGACAAGCACTATCAGCCTTGAACAGACAGCGTGTTACCTCAGGGCTAGTACTCGAGTGCCACCAAGATTTAGCTAATGCCTCGGTAGATAATAACATTATCCTGAGGTGGGTTAAAGGGCACGACAAGAGTAAAGGTAATCGCGATTACCTTTACCCTTGTCAGCCAAGGAAGCGGCTGGACTAAGAATTTCAGGACCCAGTGACACCCATGACCTGATGACTTTGACAATTGCGGAACTAGTCAAATGTTACATCCATGCTCAATCCTTTAAGAGATTTAAGAGATGAGATGAAATCAAATGATGTAAACCAGGATCACCTTGGGCGACCCTGGGAAGCTGACGCCGAAGAAATATCTGGCGATGACCAGGAAGAATCTACGCCTCACAGTAGGATTTCTGACTATCCACTGTCAACTAAGGAAACACCTCCATAATATGGGGCTAGTGGACACACCTCTATGCAGGATGTGTGAACAGGAAGATGAGACTGTTAGGCATGTCCTGTGCGAAAGCCCGGAGTTATCGTCAATAAGAGATTGTGTTTGGCGAGTCTTGGCCTACACTTGCCGATATAAAGGAGATGTCTCCCAGAGACCTGTCCATCTTCCTGGAAAGGACAGGATGGACGATGACCTAGGAGGAAAACTCTTCGGGAGGATGTACAATGGGTCACATGTGGCCTAAGTGCGTGGGCTTACACTCACCCTCCCTACTCTACAGATGCAGATGCAGATCATTCTTTGTTTGTTTGAGTTTCACAATTAATAACGTTTCCGAATCTTCAATATCATCTGATGTTACCTGGGTGATTTCACAAATTCGAGAAGCTCCTGCAATCCCAAATACAACAACAACCTTGGCCATTAAATAAACTTCATCGAAAGCATTATTTGAAAAGCCACTAATATGTGTACTCGTAAATATCGCAGCTTTCTTGGGCGTGTAACCTTTCCCATTCTGTTTCAGAAATGAAATTTGTTTGAAATATTTTGAAATGTCTACATTATTATTAGATTATAACATACTTTTAATCATTGAATAATTCGACCACACTGTTGATGGTTTTTGTTGTTATGCCAGTTCCGAAAAATAAGCCAAGAAAACCGTCTCCGAGAAAGAACTGCATGTCTGTTTCATCTTCCATTCCATGAATCTTGAATACGCGGTTTCATGAATTTTCCGCGATTTAGCTAGCAATAATTTTTGTGACGCTACTTACGCTGCTTCTACTTACTCCGGTGGAGTCACAGAAAACTCAGGAAATAGACATTTTTCAAAATAACTACTGACCACTAAGTTCGCAATTTTTAAATCAAATCACAGATGTATTGAATCTATTGGAGCCTCTGGAGACACCCTACATTTTGTTTTATGACAGAGAGGACATTGGCAGATCAAGATCTTCAGTTGATGTGGTGCTGCAGGTTTTTCCGGGTTTTCCTGCAGCTGAAAAAGCAAATGCGCCACTGGAATCAATGAAGTCGCCCCGGAGCGCCAATTAATTTTTATTGTTGTTTTTATTTTCACCGTTGTTTTATAATTTTACAAATCACAGAAATAAATTGACAGATATTTGATTTTCTGTTGATTGGTTGCCTAGCAACGCTAAAGGTAAAACAGCCTACCTGTTTAAAAATTCAAATTTCACATTGATGATTTTCTGACTTTAACATATTGTAATAATATGGGTTTTTCAATATCAAATCTTCGTTTTTCCCGTTACAGAAAAAATTGTGTATTATAAACGAAAAAAAACTAGATTTTAAATATTTACTTTTTTCCCTTGTACAATAAATAACTATTTTTCAGTACCCCAAAATAGGAAACTTTTGTCCGATTCAACCCACCGTGTAGATCTCACCGTTTCCGAGATAGAAATTTTAGGATCAGCTACAAAACGGTATGTATATATACTCGTATATATAAATCAGTGAACTCGACGCATAATATATTTCCATTTATCACAAAGAGGGCTTTATGATTCTTGAAGTAATTTATTCTCTTATATTTCCCATGCATAAATCTGACTACATGTGTGTAACAATAACATAGAATATTTCTTTTTAGAAATATAGACCAGCACAATATTCAGAAGAATAAGGGCTTTATCTTCGATTGTGAGTGTTGGTTGAGGGAAAATGACTCGAGTTTACACACTCTTCCGGTTACTATAGAGTGTTTTTTTATAGAAGTATATAACTTTGAAATGGAATGAAACAAAGATGAATTTAAAGAAATGCTTGAAGACGGGCAGTAAACAAATCTAAAGTTATCAACTTTAAATGTTCAAGCCTTCGTCCACTAGATGGAGTGACATTTTTGTTGTTAGCTCCAACTTAAGACGAGGAATGAGATACTCTGAAAGAATTTCGATTTTCAATAATGGAAAATGGAATATCATTGATTTTAGGTCAATGATGGCCATTACCTGGCACTGACGAGTGGCTAATGAGCCCGAAACCGGTCTGCAAGTGTACCCGTTCCTAAATTAAAAGTCGACTCTTTCAGTTGTATTGCCAATTGCATATGCAGGAAACTTTCTATGAAGATTCCTGCACTGACGCCTGTCGGATATAATCCAACGCTGTTCGTGGTAATAGCCAGGGGAGTAATTGTTTTTTGATAAGCGTCAGTCCATTCATCCTACTGTGT
Organism: Leptinotarsa decemlineata; assembly: GCF_025532065.1. Classification (NCBI taxonomy): domain Eukaryota; kingdom Metazoa; phylum Arthropoda; class Insecta; order Coleoptera; family Chrysomelidae; genus Leptinotarsa; species Leptinotarsa decemlineata. Next base: position 1,089,264 of record NW_027412534.1, read on the forward strand.
AGGTATATCCGAGACGGGCTTGAACATTTAAAGTTCATTACTTTAGATGTGTTTACTGCCCGTCTTCAAGCATAGGCCACTGACTAATAAGAAAAACAAATTAATTTTATTGAATAGAACTGGCCGAACTTGATGAAAATCCATAATTAGGTAAACTAATTGACACAGTTTATTGTATGATTTTCACTATAAAGGGTTTTACAAAAACCGCGACAAGTGTTTCGCTATACAAGAGCTTTCTCAAGCATACATCAAAACTGTTTTATTTTATTCTAATTTATGCTTGAGAAAGCTATTGTATAGCGAAACACGTGTCGCAGGTTTTTGTAGAACCTTTTATAGTGAAAATCATACAGTGTGTAACAACGAAAACTTAACAGAGCCGTTTTTGAATATAAAAAGTAAGATTTTTAAAAAAAGCTCGGACACGTCGATTTTTGATTAAAGGGGGACACCTTTCAGACTAATCAGATTTTTTGTAGTACGCACCCCTTCGGAGGGGTGCGTCCGACGACCCTTATTTAGATAGAGAAGGTAGGTCGAGTGGCACCTTGTTTTAAAGGTCTTTTGAATACCTTCAAAACTCTGTCAAAAAGAAATTTTTGTAACGATTAGTTTTCGAGATAATTTGAAGTTAAACTTGCCATGTTAATAATACATTAGACAGACCACTCGGTAACTTGTATGCCTAAATAAAAACAATTTCTAGCAGTTCTTCTTATCAGTTTTTTGTTAAATACAATCCCATTTTTAAAATCAATACCCACTCCTCTTCTTCCAGTTTTCATTAGTACATCGTTCGATTGTTTTGTTTAAACGGGTCATGTATTGTTATTTGTTCAAAAATGCCTACTGCTGAGAGGGTTTCAGTTATGGCTTTATTTTTTGGCAACGACCAAAATGCTAATAGAACATCAATTTTATTTAACGAGCAAAACCCTAGTAAACACCTAAGCAGAAATTCAGGGAGACAGGTTCGGTTTTAAATAAGAAAAGAAATGTTCCGAGAAGGGTAGTGAATGACGATAATGCGATTGGAGTGATTGGTCAAGTCATCGCCAATCCCAGGTTAAGTACCAAAGGTTTATCAGCAATGGCCGGAATAAGCCATATGAGCGCATGGAGAATCCTTAAAAACCACAAATTCCATCCTCACAAAATTAAACTTGTTCATGAACTCAATGAGGATGATTTTGACCGAAGATAGGAGTTTTGTGAGGGCATGAGTGAGAGATTAATGCAAAATCCCGAGCTGCTTTATAACATCTGTTTTTAGGACGAAAGCTCATTTTATTTTAATGGTTGTGTGAACCGTCACAATTGCCGTTATTGGTCGGATGAAAACCCAAGACAGTACGCAGAAATACATACCCAACATCCCCAAAAGTTGAATGTCTGGGCCAGAATATTAGGCAATCATATTATAGGTCCATTTTTCATTGATGGAAATTTAACCGGTGATTCTTATTTACAACTTCTTGAAGAGGCAATACAACCTCTTATAGTTGAAATAATTGAACAGAATCCAAGATGTCAAGATGAATTTATCCATTTTCAACAAGACGGTGCACCACCCCATTATGCCCAGCAGGTACGAAATTTTTTGAATAATCATTTTGAAGGACAATGGATTGGCAGAAGACGTCTAATTGAATGGCCAGCACGATTACCAGATTTAACACCACTGGACTATTTTTTGTGGGGATATTTAAAGTCTGAAGTTCATGCTACACAGCCAGCCAATTTAGATGAATAACGTCGTAGAATTATTGATGAATGCCGAGCTATAACTCCTGAGATGTTGAATAATATAAGAGCAAAATTCGAACAAAATCTTTATTGTTGCATGTAGCAAAATGGCGCACATTTTGAATATTTACTCTAAATTTCCTATGTGAGTTACCCTTATTAGGTGTTACTTTTTTGTGTGTGCTTTAAAAACAATCATTGAGATTTATTAACCCTAAAACAGGTTTTTAAACTTTTCTGTGTCATCAGCATTCAAGGAAATCAGCAGGTTGTATACGTTGTGTAGGTAAGTTTTTAGTATGATTCACTTTTTCATCAGAAGCATAAAATATCCACGTCAAAAGGCAACCTTCATAAGTAGGTGCCACTCAATTTACCTAAAATGTAAGGGTGGTAACCAACCCCATCCCCCGAAAAAATATCCTCGTTATAAACAAATAATTGTTACTTTTTTACGAAATCAAATGGTCACGTATCAGCAGGTTGTCATAAAAAGCAGAAATTTTGTTCATGAAAGTTCTGAACGTGAATTGTACCTTGAAAACAATTTGATTTATTTTAAAAAGAGTTGAATTCAATAAAAATACCTTTAAATCTTCAAAGTATCTCGAAAACTAATCGTCACAAAAATTTTCTTTTAACAGAGATATGGAGGTATTCGAAAGACCTTTAAAACAAGGTGCCACTCGACCTACTTTCCCTATCTAAATGAGGGTCGTCGGACGCACCCCTCCGAGGGGGTGCGTACTACAAAAAATCGGCAGAGCCGTTCTCTTGCCATCTGACCTGAAGCACCACTCACCATACAAACTAATCGGCTTCGTTAAGAAGCTGGGTTTATTTGGTCGAGTGAGAATAGGGGTGAGCCACAATAAACCCTTGCGATTGCGGCGGAGGGTCAAATGGACCCACTCAATTTGGACCTAACCTAACCTTACCACGCAGTGAAGTACTTTTTTCCTACAGAGTGATTTGCTAGCCAAAGTTGAAAGGTTACGCTGGAGTCTATCACTGTTTACATTCTTATATTCAGTAGAGACGATTGTTGGTTTATTTTGGACGAATCCAAGAAAAAAATGTTCCACGCATGCTTGAGATGTTCCTGATGTAATTCTAATGATACTAAAAGTTTCAATGATCGTTTTCAATATATCCAACATATTACTATAGTCTATCCATTCCCAATTGGATTGGCAATAAAAATAAGAGTACAGTCATAAACATTTCTTGCCTGTGGCCCCTAGTCGCCCAGATAGTTAGTAAACGTGATATCAAATGTAGTTGAAGAATAAAGACTCGGCTAGCTGGACTGGTTGAATACTAATTTTTTGTCCGTTTCACAATATTTCTTTATCAGTGCCGTGTGTTCGTGGGGTTAGGTGAGGTAGTGAGTGGTTTTGCAAACCGATTTTTGAATACTTTTTCTAGAGATCAATTACCCTAACACCAAACTGATATTTTTGCACTCGACGCGCGTTTCGCTAACAAGGTTAGCATCTTCAGGAGAAGCAAATTGATACTGAATCTAAAGACAAGGGTTAGCTGTTTATATACCTGAATATACAAATTAATTTGTCAACAATAGATATGGCTTTCTGGAGACCTTTTGAAACAAATGATAACATTACGTGTGAGGAATCTGTGTCAATCAACAGGGATCCGGAATTTGAAAATTAGGACTAACATGTTCAAGTTCAGCGAGTAATTTTAAATATTCATGAATGCTTGAAGAAGGAAAACTGTCACACTTCACAGAATGCTATTGTGAATATAATATGCGAGTTAAGCGAGTTAACGAAACTATGTCGTTCGACAGTTCTTCGAGTCATTAAAATAGGGGATGTTATTGACCATGCAATGAAATGAAACTATAGGAATAAAAAGTTCGCAAACGTTGATGGTGCTACAAAAGATGTGATTCGGCGAACAATTTATGGCATATCAAAAAAATTAGGTACCAACCTTGGAAATGATTTGGTATAAATTACTCGACTATCCCGATTACAATTACAAATCTTCAAAAACTCCACGAGGTGTCTTATTGTCTTGTGGTTTCAAATATAAAAATTGAACAATCGGTTGGTCATAATGAAATCGACACGCATTGTTCAACTCCGACAAGAATATTTGAGGCAAATGAATAGCTATCGAGAATCCAGCAGACATATAATCTATCTCGACGAAACTTGGTTTGACACCCATGATGTTGTCAAATATGGCTGGGTAGACGAAACCAAGTATTGTGCTTTGAACACACCTTCTTCAAGGGGAAAACGTGTTACAATGCCGGGAATGGAAGTGGTTTCGTACCTAACGCTTTGCTTCTGTCGGCCAAAAATATAAAAGATTCGTCTGCTGATTACCACGAAGATATGACTGCGGCTTTATTCAAAACCTGGTTCAGTAAGCAGCGTCTCCCAAATTCTCCTCCAAACTCGGTTAATGTTATGGATAACGCTTCGTATAATTCTCGGTTATTGACTACAATACCAAACAATAACACAAAAAAGCAGATATTGTTGATTTCATGCGAAATCATGACAATAAAATACCCGAAAAGATTCCAACGAAAAAAGGTATTACTGGCGACCATAAAACAACGTAATTTCAAATTGATTCGATGTGTGGAACACGTGGTCATGTTCTCTTACGTTCGCCTCCATACTATTGTGTGTTCAATCCAATTGAAATGGTTTGGGCCACAATGAAAGAAAGCTTGCTGAAATGTAATCAGTCACCGACTTTGAATGCTGTGGTGCTTGACAATATAAGGCGAATGGTGAATGAAGTAGGTAATAGTGATGTGTGGAAGAACTGTGTGGCCCACGTTATAAAAGAAGAGAACAAATATTATGTGCAAAGTTCCATAAATCTGATCGTTATTCAACCAGATGATGATTCCACCTCATCCGAATGTAACGAAGAAAAAATTTTGATTTATCTAGCAATTTGGTTGGCCTCTATTATTTTGTAAATATATGTTTGACGAGAATTCGGTGTGATTATTTGTGTTTTCATTGTATTTCAGAGTTTTCGACTCAGAAATCAACTAATAATAATAATAATAATAATAATTGCTTTTATTGACAGGAACAAATACAAAGAAAAAAATATATATATAAACAAAAATATAACCTCCTATCAAATGGCAGGATTCAATTTCTGACCATGCTACGAAGAAATCGCAACATGAGCAGACCTTGCTCTTCCATCCAACCTTACCTTAAATTTCTAAATTTTTCAAAATCACCCATGGTGGAAAAATTCAGTTGAGATAACTTTTTCCTGGGGTAATCAATTGCTATCATGATTGTAAGAATAAGTAACTCAAAAACTACCACTGAAAAATAATTTGCCGACGCCTATGTCGGCATATTATTTTTTGCTGTTCCAATTGGTATTGGAAATACTATACTATGCTTACTGATCTTTTTTCTATGGCTGAATCAGGAACAAAAGAAGTGAATAATTTGCATGAAAAAAGTTCTAATTCATCCAAAAATTCAACAACTGAATGATTGTTATGCAACTCGTATTTTACGAAACTTATTTGGAATGCAGATTAGCGATATCCTCTTTTTGTTGTGAATCTCATAACTTTGATAAAGCGGAATACTGCCGTATTAAAATATCCGAATTTTTGTATTCATCAGGAAGCAGTGCATTAAAAACAAAACAAAGTTTTTTTTACCGAACAAATGCGTCCTTTCAACATGAAATGACAACGAAAATATGCATATGAAGGTGTATATGAAGAGCGATGGGTTTTAATTATGTTGTCATATCCCAAAACAATACACGTGTACAACGACGTAATAAAAGAAAATGAAAGCTAACAATATAGATTTCATGTATTTTCTATTTTCTGAAACATAAAAGCTAGCAATACGAGGTGTATTCAAAAAATAAGGTGAATTTTAATTTTTATCAAAAAATATTCATTTGTTCATCAATTTCTACTCTTTTCTCTTCAAAGTAGTCCCTCTCAGATATAATACACTTGTGCGAGAATTTTTCACAATCCTCGAAGTAGCCCTGAAATGTAGTACACTAATGTAGTGATGGGGTGCACACAGCAGGTCCTCAACATTATAACAAGATGGAACGAAGAAGAAGGGCTCAACATAAGCCCATCCAAATTGACCATAGTAGCCTTCACCAAGAGGACTAAAACGAAGGGTCTCGAACCTCCAAAACTTCGAGGTGAAGAAATACAAGTGTTGGGGAAGGTTAAATATCTGGGAGTAATCCTAGATTTTAAACTGACCTGGAACCAACACTTGGACAGAATAGAGAGGAAAGCGGAGGTAGCACTGATGCTCGCCAGACGCACCTGTGGAAAAACATGGGGACTAAAACCAGACATGGTATATTGGCTATACACGATGGTGATTAAACCCATGATAACATACGCCTCTCTGGTCTGGTGGCCAAAGATGAAGCAGGCGACCGCCATCAACAAACTAGGCAAGGTGCAAAGACTTGCATATTTGGGAATGACGAGAGCAATGAGAACTACCCCAACAGCTGCATTGTTGACACTCCTGAATCTATCTCCTTCACACTTTGTGATAATGGGGGAGGCCAGGATGGCCCAATTCAGACTGGACAACTCACCGAACTACAAGAGATCGGACCGAACAGAAATTTCGGAACAAGTGGAGGAGCACATATTAAATATGTGCACGGACCACATGACACCGAAGTACGCACCGAAGTACACCAGAATCATAAGCCGTGAAGAGTGGAAGACCGAAAACATGTTTGGAAAAAACACCTGGTATACAGATGGATCGAAGACCAAACATGGAACGGGAGCTGGAATATACCGAGCGGATAGAAATCTAAACTACAGCTATCCGCTAGGACTATACACATCCGTCTTTCAGGCGGAAGTGTATGCTATATTGCAGTGTGCAAGGCTTATTAAATTGAGACCTCAAAGAAATGAGCGGATCAATATTTTCACAGACAGCAAGAGCGCACTAGGGTGTAATAACTGCCAATGCGAGAGTAACATAAAATATTATTTTATTCATTGAGATCGAGGTCGATCACACGTTACTTCGGTGTCGATATTTTTCCAGTTGAAAAAGCGCTGAATTACTTTATGACTGTCGGACCTTCGACCGTCGTTGTGGTCATGTTAAAATTTACCTACACTAAACCAGGGGTCTCCAAACTTTGAAGCCTTCGGGCTATAATGATTTTTTCATATTGTTCCAAGGGCCAATTTCTGCTTTTAACCATATTTCTAGACTAGGATAGTCGCAAAGTGCGTGACCTAAGCAAACTTACGCTTTTTTTGCATTTCAATTATTATTGTGTATTGTGACGTAATTGAATATTTGGAATTACTACGTTGGTTCGAGTAAGTTCTGGTCTAGCTAGTGTATTCCGATCACCTCGAGATGGCAGTAATAATTGCATATAAAAAGGCTGGCGGCGCAACTGCGAGTTAGTCTGCGTAGGAAAGGTGAAGGAAGCGAAACTGTCTATTGTGAAATAAAGTAACACCCGTCAATAAAAGTATTTTGATTTGACTTATTGTTTTTATGTGTGAGTTGTTAGTATGGAAAAGAAGCGAAAAATCGACAGTGAATGAAGAACGTTCCCAGAAAAATGGAACTTTCAGTATTTTGTGATTGAGTCCAGTAATAAGGCGCTATGTTTAATTTGTAATGAAACCATAGCTGTTCTCAAGGACTATAACATTAACAAATCGCAGCAATCTTTGTTTACCAAAACGAATACTGAACAAGAGTCTGCAACTTGCACCAGCTTTCGTGTGGCTCTTGAAATCGGAAAACGTGGCAAACCATTCACCGATGGAGAAATGATAAAAGAATGCCTGATTGCAGTAGCCGAAAAAATATGCCCCGAAAAGGTAAATTTATTCAAAAGTGTCAGTTTGTCAGCAAACACCGTGGCTCGGAGGGTGCAAGACATCGCAGAAAATATATCATCTCAAATGTCTGACAAAAATGAGTGGTTTTCTCTAGCATTGAATGAGTCAACGGATGTGTCAGATACTGCTCAGGTGTTGATTTTTATTCGCGGAATAGATAAAAGCTATGAAGTGTACTTTTTGATATTGATAGTATTCACGCCACGACAACTGGAGCAGATATATTTAAGGGAGTTGAAAATGCCATAATTAAAAAGAACCTTCGATGGAGAAATTTGAAATCTATAACAACTGATGGAGGCAAAAATATGTATAGTACAAATAAAGGAGTGGTTGCACTTGTGTCAAAGGCTGTAGAAAATGATAGTGGTTCTAAACCATTAGTCTTACATTGTATCATTCATCAACAGTCCTTGTGCGGAAAATATTTGGATATGTCTGAAGTTCTAAAACCAGTCATATCAGTTGTTAACTTCATCAGATCCACTGGGCTGAATCACCGACAATTTCGCGAGTTTATTCAATAGATTGGAGAAAATGATTCACCATATCATACTGCCGTACGCTGCCTTAGTTGCGGAAAAGTCCGTAAGCGCTTTTTTGAACTTCGAGCAGAGATCGATTTTTTTTTAAATGAGAAGCAGCGCTCTTTTGCCGATTTAGAAAATAGTGAATGTATGTTGAAGTTAGCCTTCTATGTCGATTTGACAAATCATATGAACGAACTGAATTTGAGATTGCAAGGAGAAAATCAGCTTCTCCCTGATTTATACATCAATATCAAATCCTTCAGGCAGAAAATAATACTATTTCAATCGCAATTGCGTAAAAAATGTTTCACACATTTTGAAACATGTGAAATATTCAGCCACACTACAGAGACTGAATTTCCCGACAATTTTGCAATCGAAACTTTGAGTGTTTTGAAGATAAATTTTGATACTCGTTTTTCAGATTTTGATGTCATTGCGAATGGAATTAAGCTTTTTCAAAATCCTTTAGATTGTGACATTGAAACCCTGGCTCCAGAAGTCCAAATTGAAATTATTGATTTACGGTGCAGTGATATGCTTAAGAACAAATATCAAAATTCATCTTTGTTGGAATTTTATAAGAGTCTTCCACTGGAACAATTTGATAATGTGGATAAATTTGCTCGTGGGTTGTTTTCTGTTTTTGGTACTACTTATTTGTGTGAGAAAACGTATTCCAAGATGAAGTACACAAATAATGTTTACAGATCTCAATTAACCAATGAGCATTTTAAATCTCTTTTGATAATTGGTACAAGTAAAATTGATCCACAACTACAAAGTATTGTCGGTGGAAAATCACTATAACATAAATCTCATTCGTGTTTTTGTTATACTGTGATTCATTTCAATTATTTGTTAGTTATTAACATGCTTAAACTTAGATACTTAAGTTAAGTTTTCTCTGTCATCATTTCTGTCGTTAAGTTTTACCTTGCAAGTAAATACAACCGAGTAATTATCATTCTGTTTTCTTCTTCAACTTATCAGAGCAATAGTAACAACAAATAGGTAATCATTGGCTGTCGCGGGCCAGATTGATGACAGTAAATCATTGGCTGTCGCGGGCCGGATTGATGACACTGGCGGGCCGGATTTAGCCCGCGGGCCGTAGTTTGGAGACCCCTGGACTAAACAAATAAATGTATTGCATCCTGCCGATGATCATACACTTGTGAAGGTTGAAAAAACGCTGATATGAGGTTTTTGTGGATAGCGTAGCTGACGCTAGGGCTTGGGAGTTTCTTCAGGGAGACACAAAAGGTCGGTCACCGGACCCTTTCGAGACGAGATCGGGGGTCTCATCCCTCAGCCTTCGAGGCTGAGGAAAGTGGCCTAAATCAGCGGAGTTATTTTGTTTGCAAGCGGGTGGTGCGAAATTAAAGAAAAATCCGTGTAGTTGAATTATAAACCGGTAATGGATACAGGGGAGTTTGAAATAAAAGTGTTGGTGGGTCAACGGAACCTATGGTTGACCATGAACACTCAAAGAGACGTTATTTGAGTGTTTGTTATTTTTTTTTCACCAACCAGTTGATGTTTAGGCAAAAAATTGAAGTTATACACCACTCTCCCTGAAGTAAAAGTAAAACTTAAGAGTATTTTGTACCGAGTTGATGCATTTGTAATTATTAAACAGGTTAGATTAATAGTAAATAGCATGGTGAAATTGCGGCGGCATTTCCTTGTTCTAGTTTCTTTCATTTTATAGAATTTAACATTTTCCCTCAATATAATATTTTATACGTTTTTATTTTGTCCATGGAGGGGTTTTCTACTTCATATTTGAATCCCTGGACTTTCATTTTCTCCTGAACTGAGAAAAATACCATCCTCGCAGAGTAAGATGAAGTTATGATAACAAAAAACAGATAGGAGACTTTTTGTCAATCTATCGAGAAGACAATAGTGAGTAAAAAACATTTCAATTAAGAATAAAAATTCAGTTCTGGAACCACATAATGTAAAAGAATATAAGTAAGTATACCAAATGATCAGATTTCAAAAAGACCGGCCTTCGTGCGATTGTCACGAACCCTACAGATTTTTCGGACCTGCCTTGATATTCAAAATTTGATGCGGAGAAATCTGCATCTGGTTACAGCGCTGCTAAAATTCATTTCAAAAAATAAATAAAGGAGCATTTAAGGAACTAGAAAGTTCCTTAAATCCCACACATACATTTCATATTTATTTCGAAAACAAAATAACTGTGAATCTTGTATTTGTGAAAAAATACTTTGTGTGGGTGAAGAGATACGTATATAAATCTTATCTCTAGAAGGTATTTCTACTGTAACAATATAGATATCTTTGTAAAACTACATTTTACACCGAAATTTTGCGATTTCAATAAATTTGTTCATTCATTTTGCTCGGATATAAGACTTCGTAAAATGTGTTAGTGGAAAAAACAACGTGGAAACAATGATATGTAAAATAAGAGGGAGACACACTTCCATACCTTAATTCAACTATTTTTTTTTTTTCACTTCAGATCACCGATTCACGAACATCACTAAGACAGAGCAGACCGGATAACTTGAGGCGATTGAAGGCTATTCCGCGAGTCTTATTTTAGATCGAGTATTTAAAACAGTATGATCTACTTCAAATTACGAACGGTTCTAATGAACTGAAAGTTGGCAGTACTGAGACTGAGATCATCTGCCGTAGGTATATATTCAAAGTTTTTTCAAAAGCGGGGAAAATGTGACGTAGAATCCAGTTCACTGACGACGAAATATTTTTGATAGTAAAAATAACTATGACTCTGAATGAAATTAGATCAAAACGGAAAGTAAGCAGTCTCACGCGGTTGATACGAATATGACGTAGATTATATTTTCTGGAAAGGTACACACTTTTATTCCTGTATTGAATAAAAAAATTGTTCAAACTCAACTGAATTTTTTCTCAATCCGTTTTGAAATTTGATATTATTATAATTATTATTCAGAAACATTCCAAGTACCAAGTGAGTATAAGAGGTATTTGTATTTGCCATTCAGAGAGTATACAGGGTGTGCCATATGAAACTCCCCGGGCAAATATCTGAAAAAAGAGAGAGAATATCCATATTTCGTGAAGGCAGATGATTTTGAAGTCGAAGAGATCCAGCAATAGGCGTCATCCATTAGGTCGTCGCGACACCGACGCCCTAATAGTAACCCAGTATTTTTAATTGGTTTTTGAATTTTGCATCAAATTCTGAATTCAGCCATATAGCACACTTGTAGTTTTCCTGGAATACTGATGAAAAAAGGCAATTTTATTGCGTATTAAAAAGAGGGCCATGAATAAGTCAAAATAAAAGCAATAATGTATTTATCGATCTATCAGAAGACCTGTCAGATTTGACGAAAGTGTATTCAGTTTTGTGTTTGTTTTTCGTAAAATTGAAAAATGGTTCAATTTTCAAATGCAGAAAAGTGATGTATGATATGTATTTATGGCGAAGCAAGAAGGAATTCAAAAGAAGCAGTGAGAACCCAACCAGCAAAATTGTTTTATAATGTCATAGTGCTACAACAGATTTATTTTATTAGTATTTTATAATTACTTCCAAAATGCTAATTGATTATATTAGACGAGCCGTGAATATAACACAGTTGTAGGCAATAAAAGTGTTTTATAAATTTGTCATTGAAACGTTTATGAAATAAAATTATAAATACGTTATAAAGTAGTCACGAAATTATCACAGAAACTTTTTTACAACTAACTTATAAAACATATTCTCTTATAAAATCAAATTGTTTTGTAGAAGATTTACAGCACTTTCCTGTGTGGTTTCAATGCTCTTCATAAAACTATTTCAAGATTATTTCATAACTGCTTCCTGAAGTTTTAATGAAATTATTTTATTGGAATGCTTTCAAATGAAATTTTGTTTTCATTGCCATATTGTCACTTTGATGATAATTTCCCAAGTATTTCATAGTATGGTGTAGTCACTACAATTCCAAAACAATAAAATAACTGTTATAAAATCAAATTGCTTTCTCTAATATATATTTGCTATCGCTAAGAATAAAATGCATCACTTTAGAAGAACCAGCTGACATTGAATTTAGAGGTCGTGTAATGAAGTATAATTTGTCAAATTTAATTTGACTAGCGTCCCAATAACTATAGGCCTAATAACGTCGTGTAATATTGGTCACTGGAAAAAAAAATAAGAAAAGTGGTTCGTTTTAGACGAAGACCCACGTAACCTAGTGTTTCAAATTTGTTCTTGCTAAAAACAGGATTATTAATGATTAAGTGTCTCTTAATAGTTTTATAGGGGTAACATAGAAGCTGAAAGCCATTGAAACTCTTGCTATTGATACCAAATTATTTTATAGAAAGACGCCATTTTAAAATGATAACAATTCGGAATACTGGCATTAGATGAGTTGAAAGTATGAAATACTGCACATATAGTAATATTTGCAGATGAAAAGTACATAGATATTATAAGATTATATTATTTAGAACAAACTGAGCCGATTTGCAACTAAAAAATGAATAGGTCAACAGAGTGAATTTTTGTATAATTGATGATTTTTTCCAAAAATTTTAACAACAGAGTGGCGCGCTTAAATTTTACTAATAATAGGCTATATATTTGTCAATGAAATTTCATTCGCAGTCAAAATATCAATCTTTGAAGCACAAACAATGTCTTCACCGGTTTTGTACGTACAAAAGTGAAGTTATTAAAATAGCCCCAACCTTTCAATTGGTGACATATCTATTATATTTTTCTAGTATCCAATGCAAAATCACTTCTTGCGCCTGCATTATATTTTATAACCCTTACTTGGAATTATTAAAAAAACTTTTATAAAATTGTATTTCAATTATTTTATAAGATTCTTTACGAAACTGTTGTTCAAGGGTGTTAGAAAATGTTTATAGTGACTGCCGAAATGTTTATAAAACTGTTTTGTAGTGTTTGCAAAAGGCGTTACAAAATATTATTAAAGACTATAATGTTTTATAAAACGGTGCCAATTTCCTATTTATAGTTGTTTTATGAACACATTTCTAGGAGAAATACAGTTTTATAATTTGTTTCTCCGAAACGTTTTCACAACCATTATAAAATATAAAATTGCTAGTTGGGAATATACGCTAATCGGTATCCTGACAGAAAATTACCGTCAGACAAAACATTCGCTGGCTTAGCCAAATCTTTGGCACGAAATGGATGTTTTAATGAACGGAAGCGAAAAGAACGAAAAACGGCTACTAATGAATCACAGTGTTGCAGTGCTAGGTCAAATGGTGTTGGAACCATATAGTTCTACCAGAAAAGTAGCAATGTATTGTAAAAAATTACATCCATACAAAATACATTTGGTTCAAGGACTACATCCAGGTAATAATCTTCATGCTTCATTTTTAATAACTAAAATATATTCCCATATTCAGGACATGCTGATAGAAGATTGAACTTCATTGCATGGTTGTCTACCCGTATTCATGATGATGATCATTTTCTGAAAGAAATATTATGGAGTGATGAAAGCCGTTTCCATAACAACGGTATAATAAATAAACATAATTGTCACTATTAGTCTGACGTGAACCCTCATTGGGTGCAAGAAACGAGATTTCAGTTTGTGTGGGGGGTTAATGTTTGGTGCGGAATCATTGATGGTTATCTGATAGGACCTCATGTTTTCGAAGGAATTCTCAATTCTATAACATTCTATAACATGTCTAGCCGAATCTCTTGACAAACTCGACTGAATATGTGATTTCAACAAGATGAGGCACCTCCACATAATAATAGAATAATTACCCAATATTTGGATGATACTTTTAATAAGAAATGGATTGGAAATAAGGGTGCAATACCATGGCCAGCTCGAAGTCCAGATATAACTCCACTAGATTTCTTTTTGTCTGGATACATCAAAGACTTAGTTTATATGCGACGTCCACAAAATGTAGAGGATTTAAAAAATAGTATCACAAATGTTTGTGTTTCCATAACGCGAGAGACGCTTTTAGCTGTCACGAATCGGGAATTACTAAAAAGATGCAACATATGTATTCTACGTGAAGGGAGACAGTTCGAACACTTACTAAAATGATTCTTGTTATCACTAATTGATTTCGTTATCATCTTGTTAGTCGAGTTATGGTCAAAGTAGCATATTTGAAACCTTTGTTTTAGTTTGTACAGAAATATGCAACTAGATGAAAGTGAACAGACAATGAAGTCATAACTGATGGATTCATTTTATTAAACTCGTATTATTGCATTCATTTCCACTTATTCATCGTCCTCTTTAAAATATGCAAAAAAATTTGCCTTTTTTCATCAGTATTCAAGGAAAATTACAAGTGTGCTATATGGTTGAATTCAGAATTTAATACAGAATCCAAAAACGAATTAGCGTCGGTATCGCGACGCCCTAATGGATGACGCCTATTGCTGGATCTTTTCGCAAATAAGAGGACCCTTTGACACCAAAATTATCTGCTTTCACGAAATAAGGATATTCTTTTTCATTTTTCAGATATTTGCCCGCCGAGTTTTATATGGGACACCCTGTATATACAGGCTGAGTCAACAAGATTCCCTCGGTCCATTGCTATCAGGCAAACAATTTTTTGAATTGCTCAATTTTTTTTCGGAGTCATATCGATGAATACTGGATATACTGGGCGATTCAGCCGAGCGTGGCCGACTAAAGTTATATTTTTTTTAAATGAAACACCCAGTATATTGTCATGACCCCATTGGGTCTATTGGTAACCAATTAGCAATTTTTCCTTTTTGGGGGTTTCTTTCTTAATTTTGTTATGTTTACTCAGTTCTTGATGTAGGGTGGTAGGTGAATGAAGCAGTTTGATAAACCCACACGTAACATCACAAAGTAGCAGCATTCAACAGTATAAACCACAGACTGTTTAATTCTTCCTTGCCAGATGCGAATTTCAATAAAGAACTAAACATAATTAAACAAATAGTCAACAACAATAATAATAATGTCGTTATGCATAAAAATACATTTATACATAAAAGGAAAAGGGTTAGCCAAAGGCCATCTTTCACCCATCCCAAAAATTATACAGTAATACAGTATAAGAAAATAATTATAAACATACTTATTTAGTATCATAACAATGATAGAGAAGTGAAAAAATAATACACCATCTTGTTGCTAATAACTCTTAATTTTCTTAACATTATTTTGGTCAATTTAACAATTTCATTGCACTACCGTAAATTGAATTTTAAATCTTTTAAATTAGCACTGAGCAGTAAGCATCTGTGATTTTATTTCTTTCTTAAATTGATGAATATTATGATTTAAAAGGGGTAAAATTTCATTCAGATAGAAAGGGGCTATATAAGAAAAACATCTTTGAAATTTGGAAGTACGGTGTCTAGGTATGTTGAATGAGTTAGTTCTTAAATTGACCATATGTATGTCAGAATGCCTGCTTAGTAACCTATATGAATAACTAGGTGTTTTAGTTTGAAGCCATATGTATGACCATATGTATGTCAGAATGCCTGCTTAGTAACCTATATGAATAACTAGGTGTTTTAGTTTGAAGCAACTTGAAAAACATTTTTATCAAATATTGGACTCTGTACCTCATATTCAGCTCCTTCATTTTTAACAAAAATGGGGTGACATGTTCACCATATGGTATACAGCATACGAATCACATGCAGGCATTTTGTATACGTTGTAACTTCTGTTTGTTATATTGCGGCAAAAAATTGATTACGATAGCAGTCTAATACATTCTATATTGTCAAAAAAGTTATACAGCCAAGCTTTGAAGGAAGTTTACTCAATTCGAAGAGATGAGAACAAAAGTTATAGAACCTCAACCTATTTGGGCTAACCCACTACGAATATTTCAAATTTTCTACACAACAAAGGCATGTATATTAAAAATAACAAAGATAAAAGTTCAGTTTCAGAAAAATCGGGAGTGTATAAATCATTATGTGGGTCATATCCTTTGTTTTATGTAGGTCAAACTGAAAGAAAGTTCAAAGTCTGCATAAAGGAACACAGAAATAGTTTTCAGAATGGAAAAATGAATTTCACATATGCCGCTCAATTAATCACAGAGGGACATGAGTCCAACCATAAATTGATGCCCATGAATTCAATTATATTGATAAAAGAGCTTTACAGGAGAGCAATATATTTGTTGAAACAAAAATTTCATTATTTGATTTACTATTTCGAACAAATAAAAATGGTGAACAAAGGCTATAAGTTAACATATCATAAAAGAATACCTTGAATGTTTGCAGCAATGTGTTAAAATTAGATGTATACCACGTGGTTATTTGCAGTTCCTCTAAAAATAGATTCCTAAATTGCAGTTCATTCTGAACAAAGTCGATTCGCCCAAACAACAGAATAATAAATTCCTGGGTGAGTTTAATTTTGAAGTTAGGTGGTAGTTTTCTATTATTCCTCATTGGGGATTAATTTGTGACTTGAGTGAACCTTGTAATTGAAATTTATGTGAAAGTATGTAGGCCAAGCTCCATTATCAAACCATGGAGACAGGTGTAGAGATACAAAGTTAGTTTGCAATTAGTGACAAATGTTTTTTTCTCATAATGGAGTAGATAGCATCCATAAAAGTAAAACTTTATGAGTGGATAATGTTGATAAATGTTCTGAAACGAGCAGCCAAGAGTATGAAAGTAGAATCATTATATGGAGTTCAAGCCCAAACATGCTATTCTTGTAACTCGCTAATAAAAAAACACTATATTCATACCATAAATTTAAATGAAATGGCCATAAATTCAAATTGTCTGAAAATAATTCGATGAAGATGTTATTTTCATGAGAAAAAGCAATACATTTTTTTATAGTTACCATTAATTATAGGAAAGGTTTTGTTTGTTAATTAACTCAATTCTACTCGATACGATATTCAAATCAAAGATCCGGCAACCGATTTTATGATTTTTTGGAGCTGTCTGACTCGCTCATTAATTCCAAATTGTCAGTCATTGAAAATATTCTATTACATTTCGGATAATTGCCGGAATATGATCATTTAATATCACGGAAGCTGTTGAAATGTAATATGGATAGCAATATCCGAAGTGTGTCAGAACTAGCTGAGCTATAACCAAAGAAGATTTTGCAGAACTATATGACGGATATCGACAGACTGACTTGGCCCATAAAATCGTTTCTTCCTTAACATTCTAAAAGATTGAATTTCAGTGAAAAACATGGAGTATTGATGAGAACGAAGCCAGTTTCCTACCTCTCTCACACAATAAGCCTTCTCTCACTCTTTACGCAGTTTTCGGCCACAATTTTTGTTTATCCATCGAGCGTAGATACAGTTTGCGATGCCACCAAAGATTTGAAATATCCAACAGAGTTTTTGAACTCATTCTATTTTCCAGGCATGCCACCGCCTAATTTAAAATTGAAGGTTGGATCACTTCATAATTTGAATCATCGACGGCTATGCAACAGCATTAAAATATCAAATTTAATCCATATAAGATTAGACTAGTTCAAGAATCAAACGAAGATGATTTCGATAGATGCATCGAGTTTTGTGATAGTCTCACTTTACTGATCAACTTTCATCAGCATTTCTTCTATAAAATCTATTTTTCGGATGAATGTACGTTTAGTTTGAATGGAGAGGTGAATCAGCAAAATTGTAGATACTCGAGTGATACGAATCCCCATTTATACCGTCAAGTTCATACTCAACAACCTCAAAAGCTGAATGTTTGGGCAGGAATTTCTGGTGACCACATCATAGGGCTTTTTTTATCGATTTGAATTTGACTACTGATGAATATTTGGATATGTTGGAGAATCGAATAATACCGTGCATCAATAGGGCACTTAAGGAGGATATGAATTTATTCGAAAACGAAATAGTTTTTGGATGATCATTTTCCTGATTGCTGGATTGGTAGAAGAGGTTCTACAGAATGGCCACCAAGATCTTCGAATCTTACTCCTGTTCTATGGGGTCATTTGATGTCTGAAGTGTTTGAGATAGGATCAACAACATTAGAAGATTTGAGAGACGCATTGCAGAGAAGTAACTCCCGAGATTTCAACCATGTGAGGGCTGCAATGGTAGCTGGTTTTGTACCATTGTATAGAAGTTGGTGGAAACGTTTTTGAACATTTACTATGGAACATTTTTTCTTCTCATTGTCAAATCATCAGATTTTGATTCAAGGATCAATAAAATTTTTTTTTTCTGATTTATTGCTTCCATATTTGTTTCCAGAACGAATATTTCAATATGTGGCCTTCTGTATAATTGTAAACCTTTTTTTTAATTTTTCCTGCAAATCATTATTTCAAAGGTTATTCAGGGTGGCTCGTTTTCAACTCAAATAATTTGTAGCTCCCGAACCATAAGCTTCAGACCATATGTTTCATACTTTGTTGAAGTCTGCTCATAATAGAGCACCTGATCTGTTTAAAAAAAAAAATCTGTTTTTTCCGTTAACCAGCTGTCGCACCCCTACGAACGACAACCCTCAGAAGTCGAAACTTGTGCGAGCTAAGGATTAAGGAGGTCTTACCTTTTAACGTGTGATTCCTAACACGGGTTGGACGGTAGCAAGTGAAGATCGATCGTTCAGACTAGGGCTTGAACCACCGACCAACACGGCAGTCAATTCGATAATGCGAAACAATATAGGGTGATCCATTAAAAAATGGTGACATGCTCTAGGGGTGCGATAGGGAAAGCTAGATCAAGTGTGAATATGTCAAAATGTGTTCCCCTGTATAAAACTGTTGACGTGTTTTTTATTTTTCCTGAAATTCATTGTACCAAAATTTATTCAGGGTGGCTCGTTTTGAATTGAATGCACTGTATAAACTTGGCAGTGTCAACAAGCTAGAAGATATATAAATTCTGAACAAATTATTCAATAAACGTGACGATTGTCCTACGCTGGTGACAAAAATTTCATTGAATACACCTTGCAGAAACTTGCGAAACCATGATCTCTTTGCAACCCTATTTAGAAAAATTGATTCAGGAAAAAACTCTCCTTTATGCAGAATTGTCAGATCCTTCAATACTTATTGCAATTATATTGAAAAACTGAGGTTACCTTTTCTTAGATTTGAAAAGTATGTGAAATTTATTTTTATTTATAATTAGTTATCGGTATCGGTTCTTCATATACAGCGTGACTCACGGTCGATGGTAGGTTAGACGTTTCTGGAAAACGCAAAGCATGATTTTTCTGAAAATTTCACCTCTCACAGTTCCTTACCTGTTCTATCGATCTAAAATATTTTCAGCATTGCGGCGTTGCCACTTCCATCAAAAAGTCCTAGCAACTTTATTTTTTTAAATGGAACACCCCGTATATTCATACATTTTTGGAATTGCTCTAGTATTTCAATACTTTTTTGTTGATAATGTCCTATACCTATCTCTATCTGTTTTCGAGATAAAAAATAAATTGTGCTAAATATGGTCCAAAACATAGCCTTAATTGAAATTAAGTACATCAGTACTCTCAATTCATGAAAAGTTGATATTTTGATGATAGTTTGGACAAACTGGAACTATTCAAATAACACCAAGAAATCGACTGCATATCATACAGGGCGTGCTAAAATTACTATTATTTCCATTGTGCATAAAAGTAGTCGAAAGTTCATTTTTTCAAATGAAACCCCCTGTATATTACTCGGTAAATTGAAAGATGGTGAAAAATGCTTCAAGATGATATATCATGTCCCTTTTCCTAAATCGTCAAGTTTTCTCAATAAAGTCGCTTCTTCTAGAAACATTATTATTTTTTTAGAATTTGGATTTAGATAGCAGTGGAATTATCAAGCTTATAGCAGTTCGGTTACTTTTATAAGTGATTTACAAGGAGTTATCGACGGTGTTTCGAATCATCTTCCAAAATGAATGCAAATATCGATTATTCAAACGAAGTTCTTATGAAATTATTTATTATACACATGAACAAAGTGATTAAATCATTGTCAGAAAGTGTAAAAAATTCAACCAAATGTATCCTGAATTAACACCAATGAACGAGAGGAAGTTTGTAAGATTACAAAATAATTTCCTAAACTATGGCTCCATGTTAAAAGCGCCTTCAACATTACCAAAACCTGTTACTTCAAATGAGGACAATACTGTTAACGTTTTGGCATATTTTTATGCATATCCAGCATTTCAAGCTTTCATTCGCAGTGCAGAAAAAGATTTAGGTGTATCACATGCTTCGGTACAACAAATTTTGAAAAATCACGGAATGCATCTGTATAAATTTACCAAAGTTGAAGCTCTAAAAGCAGAAGACTTCGAACGTAGAATGCATTTTTGTGAATCCCTTTTAATTCATACACAGGAAGATCGGGAATTTTTGTCAAAAATAATTTGAAGCGACGAATCAAAATTTACGAGGGATGGTATTTTCAATAGAAGGAATAAACATTTTTGGGCTGATCATAATCCTCATGTTACAAAAGAAATGGATTTTCAAGAAAAATTTGACCTGAATGTTTTCTGTATTCTGAAGAACAATAAAATTAGCTTTTTTAATCATGAAGACACACTGAATGCAGAGAGATATCTCCAAATATTAAGGACGACTGTAAACGATTTTCTTGAAAATTTGCCTTTAGAGGAATATAGGAATTCGTGGTTTCAACTGGACGGAGCGCTCGCTCATTCCACCCAGGAAGTTTCCAGGAAACTTGACGAACTCTTCGACTAACGTTGGTTTAGGCGTTTAGGGCCGTGGGATTGGCCACCGAGAGAACCCGATCTCACGCCACTTGACTTTTTTTATAGGGTGTTTTAAAAGAAAGGGTATACAGTACTCCAGTGCCTACCAAAGAAGAATTGCGACGGCGAATAGTGCGGAGTATCGAAGATCTGGATCCCCAGGAAATTGAAAAAGTAACCACAAGTCGCGTACAAAAAAACATTTTAAAGTGTTTAGAATGTAATGGACAACATTTTCAGCATTCATTGTGAAAATGTGATATTTTGTTTACAATTTTGTTATTTTGAATCATTCTATTCTGTTATTGTCTGTACTTTCACATGTTTTAGCCCACAAAATCTTACTTTTTACCCAGAAATGACTGATTTTTGGTACAGTTGTTCCCTGGGAACTTTGAGCCATAGTTAAGGAAATTATTTTGTAATCTCACAAACTTCCTCTCGTTCATTGGTGTTAATTCAGGATACATTTGGTTGAATTTTTTACACGTTCTGACAATGATTTGATCACTTTGTTCATGTGTATAATAAATAATTTCATAAGAACTTCGTTTGAATAATCGATACTTGCATTCATTTTGAAAGATGATTCGAAACACCGTCGATAACTCTTTGTAAATTACTCATAAAAGTAACCGAACTGCTATAAGCTTGATAATTCCACTGCTACCTAAATCCAAATTCTAAAAAAACTAATGTTTGTAGAAGAAGCGACTTTATTGAGAAAACTTGACGATTTAGGTATAGGGACATGATATATCATCTTGAAGCATTTTTCACCATCTTTCAATTTACCGAGTAATATATAGGGGGTTTCGTTTGTCCAAACTATCATCAAAATATCAACTTTTCATGAATTGAGAGTACTGATGTACTTAATTTCAATCAAGGCTATGTTTTGGACCATATTTAGCACAATTTATTTTTTATCGCGAGAAAACAGATAGAGATAGGTATAGGATCATGCTTTTCGTTTTCAAGAAACGTCTAACCTACCATCGACCGTGAGTCACGCTGTATATACTGTTTTTTAATTTTAATTTAATTTTTTGTTAATATTCATTACTAAATAGTGTAATGTACTCAGCATTTATATTTCGTTTACTCACTATTTCTCATATGTAAAATGAGGATATTTTTTGGACTTATTCTGTTCGTATCCCTATTTGTGTAATAAATAAATAAATAAATAAATGTCTGGTTTCGGACCAATGATTTTGGAACCCCCAGAGCTGGTTCAGGACCTATATATGAAGATGATCCGCGTCTAGCGCATTCATCAGCTTTATCATTACCATCATTACCAAGACTTAGAATATGGCAACAACAAGACGGTGCACCACCACATTTTAAAACTGAGGTACGGTAATACCTCAACGATCATTTCAATCAAAAATGGATAGGTAAGAGTGGGCCTGTGTCGTGGCCAGCCAGATCACCTGACCTGACCAAAATAGATTTTTTTATGGGGGTAAATCAGATGAATTGTCAACCAAATTCCTACAACATCTATAGAAGACATGAAACGAAGAATCACTAGAGCTTTCAGCGACATCCCAAAGAATATGCTAGAACGTGTAGAGAATTCGTTTAAAAAAAGACTGACATTATGTGTTGCAGAAAATGGTCGCCATTTTGAACATCTTTGGGACTCCTCTATTCAATAAAAAAATTAGGCGTTATTATTCATATTGACAAAATTTTGAGTAAGTGAACTTAAAGAAATGAAGTTTTGTGGTTACAACCATTAATAATACTGGGTATAATTTGTAAAATATCTGTTTTTCGTATAGTATACCCCTAATGAAAAATGTGGTGAAATGTTGAACCATTTCATACAAATAAAACAATACAGGGTATTCCACTTGAAAACGTTGAATAATGTCTCTTTGAAAATTAATGAAACTTGACCGGTTTTACCGATCACCCTATATATTGTTTCCGAAATTTAAGATACTCGAAATTATCATAGTGATGTT
The DNA here is from genome assembly GCF_025532065.1 of Leptinotarsa decemlineata. NCBI lineage: Eukaryota > Metazoa > Arthropoda > Insecta > Coleoptera > Chrysomelidae > Leptinotarsa > Leptinotarsa decemlineata. The sequence goes on from NW_027412534.1 coordinate 1,112,180, forward strand.
GACTAACTATTCCTAAAATATTTTAATTAAATGCTGTAGATATGCAGGTGATGACTTAAAAAATATTGTCTGCAAAATAGGTTTTTCTGGAATAACTGCCGCAATGGAAATTCGAAAATAAAAATTTCTTAGAGAGCTAAAAAATATGGAATCGAATGACGTATTCATATATTGGGTGTTCTATTTAAAAAAATATAACATTGGTTGGCCACGCTTGGCTGAATTACCCAGTATGCAAGAAAATAATTTTTAAAGATAGTAGACTACGAAAAAAAATTGAGTAATTCGAAAAATTGTTTTCCCTGATAATAATGGACCGAGATAATATTGTTGACTCACCCTGTATTCATTTCCATGATTTAAAAGCTGTACAACTCACTTCAGTTCAGTAAAATTTTGATTCCTCAAATTCCACAAAACCTTGCTTTTCTGTTGTCTAAAGAAACGTTTCAGCAAAGTTGAAATTATTGAACATATCAACTACATCAGGGATGGACATTCAATAAAGTAGTTTTCGACGAATGTAGTTTTCCGTTTCAGGAAATTTGTAGCGAATAAACTTGGCTCCCTTAAATAATTGATGCGATTTTGTGAGTTTTTCTGTGGCACAGCTTGAACTACCGGATACGCTGGAAAAATGACGGATATCCCGGGAAAACGGATATGGTTTAACCCGTGTTCACGCTTGATTACCACCCGTGTCGCCTTCAACAGAACGGAAACATAGTTGTCAAAAAAATTCACGTCGTCTTGGAATAAAATGAATTATATCTTTTTCCTGGCCAAAAGAGTTCTGCAAAATATGAGATACATAAAATACATTAGGCTCAGTGACAAATATATATACAGTGTGTAAAAGCCAAATGGAATAAATTCATTATTTCGGTCACGGTACATATTTTAAGAAAATCCCGAAATAAGTCAAATTTAAATTATAGTTTGACATTCTTGAACGGAAAAATGCTACTCATATCTTCAACCCTTGTCGAATGACCGGTACAACCCCCAATTTTTTGAATGGGAAGTATATGTTTGTGATATATCGTTCGAAAGGTTTCTATTCAAAAATGTTATCGCTTTCAAGTTTATTGCAACAATTAAGATAACATAAATTAAACTCATGTGGTTACCGAATTTCGGAATAATATACTAAAAACTAATTGCAATATACTCAAAACTTTTTTCATGTTGAGGTATTGATGATAAGACAGTAAGCAAAAACCATAGCAATGTTCTTTTCAGATGGTATCCTTCAAAAAACTGTAAAAAAATTCCGTGACAACGTTAGTTTAAAACGCCTTGTCAACTTATTTTGTATGTCACAACATTAGTTGTCAGTATTTCAATTTAGGTTTGGAGTTCGTTAACTTCAAGTCTGACAAATGGTTAGATTAACGGAAATGCATAAAATAACAGTTTTAAAATTGCTTGATTACGGAAATAAAACCAGAATTTCATGAGAAATTTTATAATTAACCACCCATATTTTAAGGAACAATAAGCAAAATAAAGAAGCAGTTTTGCGAGCTCAGGAGCTCATGGAAGACGATTTTGATAGAAGAACTTATTTTTGAGAGCAAATGATGGACATGTTGGATAACAATATCATCCAATTAGAAGACGTTATGTTTTCTAAAGAGTTTACTTTGTCTCTTCAACTGTCATTCTACTAGTCTACGGAAAATCCTCACTGGATGAGAGAAGAACACACGCAATACTTTCCAAAGGTTAATGTTTGGGCAGGGATTGTAGGAAAGCATATCTTTGGTCTCTTTTTTATTGAGGGCAACTTGAATGGCGATAATTATTTGGAACTACTTCAATTTCAATCTTCAATTTCAAATATCGATAATGTATGTTTCAATATAAATTCCATCATAATCAGAAAATTAATTAACTAATTAATTTTTTGATGAATACTTCTGGAGTAATATCTGGCTTTTAGAAACGATGAAAACCAAGATAAATACATCTCAGTTTCATACCACCAATACACGAAAAACTCAGACTTAAAACAGAGCTTCTAAGGAAATTCAAACGACAAAGTCGAGAATTTGTAAAAGTCTAGAATTTACGAAATTGAATGTAAGGATTGCGATGCAAAATATTATAGACAGACAAAAAGATCTATTAAAATAAGATAAAAGGAACACTCAGCAAATTCAAAATATTGAAAACTGGAAAAATCAGCAGTGACTCGTCATATTTTGCAACAAAACCATTCCATGAACTTCAGTTCATTAGGATTAGTTAGACAAGTGAACAACAAGTATCTAGATGCCTACGCGAGTATAGAAATAATTAAACATAATAATATTATGAAAAACGATGGTGGACCAATACCTTATAGTATACCATATAGCCTATTGAAATGTTATTTCAATTATCAGATTCACCTGAATATTACATAAGGACACATTTCCTCTACAGATTTTTCTGAAGAGAGATGCTAGATGCACTGCATATAGACTTGTAAACATTGCCAATTGCACAAATCAATTTAATGCAGAGTGCAACAGACTATTGGTTGACACTGGAAGACACAGCATTCTGGAAATGACCTCTGACTCTATGCCTCCAACTTTCAACTACGAAATGCCTTTTCATCAGTTCGAAGTTCCATTGTCTAATATAATATGAATTGATTTAATAACCCAAGTTATGTCACAACGTTTCGATTGTTAGTATCCACAATCGTCTTCGGGTGATAACTGGACTTATTCCTCCGAGATCTGACTATTTATAGGTCATTCGAGTGCTTTCACATATCCCCTCTTACCGCTTCATTGTTTTTGGCGGGAGATGACCGTTAGGCGGGAGTTGGTTGTTTTTCGCTTGATAAGAGATTTCCATATTTTACGTATCTCTACGCTAGCTTGACTAAATGCGTTGTTGTACAACATATACGCGGTTTCTCTGAATTTCCTCCTAAACCAGTGTTCCTCTTTGTGGATGATTTCAGCTTAAGCCCACTTGATGCTGTGTTGATGAGTCCAAACATGCTCTGCTATTCCGGATTTGCTGGTTTCTCCTCGCTGTGTGTGTTTCTTGTGCTCAGCAATGCGAACTCCCAATGGCTTCTTAGTTTCACCGATGTATGATTCTCCGCACTTGCAGGGTATCCGGTAAATGCAATTCTTGGAATCGCAGTCCGCGTTTGGTGGTCTGGTTTTCGTGAGGCCGCTACGAATAGACTTCCCAGATCTGAAGCAGGTCCTGATGTTATACTTGGACCCAATCCGTCTTATCCTTTCCGATAATCCTCTGATATAGGGAAGTACAAGTACTGGTTGTGGCGGCTTCTCTTCCTCGTGGAGTTCTAGCTGTCTTCCAGCTAAGGCCTGTTCTACCATCACTTTGAAGTAACCCTTTCGTTGAAGGTTATTTTTGATGATGCTTATTTCCTTTTCGAGACCTTTATTTGTATTACAGAGCCCAAAAGCACGGTCCCGTAGAGTCATGATGATTCCTCTTTTAGTCGATTGATGGTGGTTGGACTTCTGGTTCAGATACTGTCCTGTGTGAGTGGGTTTTCGATATATAGATGTTTCACATTCAGTGTTGGTCCTCTTCACCAATTCGTCTAAGAAAGGCAATTCGTTGTGGATTTCCTTCTCCATTGTGAAAGCCTCACGTTGTTGATATGCTTCAGGAAAGTGTCTAGATCAGCATTCCCATGGTTCCATATTATGAAGGTGTACTCTACGTATCTCAACCAAACTCGGGGCTTCTTGTGGGCTTTTTCAATGGCCAAAGTTTCAAACCACTCGATATATAAATTAGTTTTAACAGGTGACAGTGGCCATCCCATTGGCAGTTCCTCATTTTGCGTAAAGAATTCGTCCCTCAGTTGGAAGTAGCAGTTTCGTACACAGCATCCTACTAATTCCATGATTACTTGTATCGGTAAGTTTGTTCTATCTTTAAGGTTTTCATCTTTGGATAGCTTCTTCTGTATGATTTGAAGTGATTTTTCGACCGGAACCTTGGTGTAGAGGCTTTCCACGTCGAAACTGATCAGTTGATCTTGCTCTTTGAGTTCGATTTCCCCTAGTAGTTCAACGAAATACCTTGAATTTTTCACAAAAGTTGATGTTTTACCTTGTAGTGGTGGTTTAATTGATTGTAGTAAAAATATGGTCAAGTTCTGAGTGGCTGAATCTCTGGAGCTAATGTTCGGTCTGTCGGAACATCCTTTTTGTGGATTTTGGGTAGTCCATACAAGTGAGGGAGCTTATTGTGGCGCGGTGTTAGCAATGATCCCTCTCTTTTTGTGTTTTTTCAAAGTCTGGTACAACTTCCTTTCAATCGATGCAGTAGTAAGGTTTGAATACACCCACTCACTTTAGACCCAACCTCATCTAAGACCCGGTATTTGTTAGTATTTCTATTGAGGCCGTCTTCGGGAAAGAAGACGGCCTCAACGCATATGTTCAACGACCAGGCCAATTTTCAAAATGTCAAGTAACAAGGACTTAGGATGGGTTCATCTATTTGTGTTTCTCATACTTGTGTTTTCGGTAGTATAGTTGATGAGAAAGGTACACATGGTTTGAGTTGCAGGAGAAGTGCAGGGCGTACATCTCGACATCACCAAGTGAACGACATATTGAAACGAGCTATGTTGTCAGCGGATGTTCCTGCAATTCTGGAACCCTTAGGTACCAGTCGAGATGATGGTAAACGACCAGATGGTATGTCTCTCATACCATGGAAATACGGTAAACCTGTGGTATGGGACTTCACTTGCGTTGACACGGTCGCGGCTTCCCATCTTGCCGAAAGTTCCAAGTCTGCTGGAACTGCAGAATTGTCTGGCGAGAAATTGAAAAGAAAATAATACCAAAATCTTGAAAACAACTATCTGTTTCATCCAGTAGCGTTTGAAACTTTTGATGTTTATGGCCCGGAGTCTCTGTTATTCGTTTATGAACTTGGAAGGAGAATAGGCCAAGCAACGAAAGATCACCGTTCTACCTTTTTTTGATAGAAAGAATTAGTATTGCTATTCCACGTGGCAATGCTGCTTCAGTACTTGGAACTATTCCCCCTTCACATAATTTTGATGAGATCATGCATTGCCCTAATTTCAGTACGAAACTGAAACCTCTTCGAAACAAGCCGAGATGTGTGGATATTCATCAGTCTCCTATCAAGGTTAATTTACAAGTGATTGATCCACCTTCTTCTTTTCCAGTGCGGTCAGTGGACTCAGGTCATTCTTGCCCCCCAAATATGACTTGAAGTCCTCGTAGAACTGGTTCCCTTTCAGTGGAAGAGCTTCATGAAGCAAGAGCCGAATCGATCCCTCTACGAAACCCTCCTTCACTTGGAAGGTACGATCACAGCTTGAGAAATGGTTCTTATTGAGATTGTGTGAAACATGTTCTTTCTTACGAATCAGTAGATAGTTGTCCTGAAAATCTAGAGAAGAAAATTGGATTGGATAATTTAGGAAACACTCGCTACATGAATAGCATTTTACAAGTGTTGTTCATGACGAAGAATTTCAAGAACGAAGTTTTAATGATGAACGAGAACGTTTCCTACTTATTCATCAAACTCAAACACCTGTTCATGCAGCTGCAGTTTCGTAAGGAGGTATCATCTTTCCCTCCAACCGATTTCCTAGAGTCTTTGAAGCCCACAAGATACTCGTTAGGACAACAAGAGGATTGCTCCGAATTCTTGGGGTTCTTGTTGAATACTCTTCGTGAGCAAAACAATAGCAAAATCAATACTCCTGACCGCTCTGGACTGAATGATTCCGTACTGCCCATCTCGTCTTGTGTTTGTAAATCTTTTGCTGGAAAAATCCTCACTTGTTTACTTTGTGGTAAATGTTCAAGAAGTACCGAAAACTTATGTGAATTTCTGGAACTTCATCTAGCTTTTCCTAATATGACTAATAACCAGTCCGTGCAAAGCTTATTGTTAAATAATCTGAAAATAGAATTTTCAACAGGTGTTGATCGACTGTATTGTCAAACATGCGCCAAACTAACTGACTGTTACAAGGAAACAAGTATATCTGAGGCACCAGTCAATCTAATAATAACACTGATGATTTTCAAACAAGACTCAACCTCTAACGGAAGCAAGAAACTCTTTGGAAGGTTCGAAGTAGATGAACATTTCAACCTAGCAGACCACTATTATAATATTCATGCAGTCATTGTTCACTATGGTTCTGGCGTTGCATTTGGTCATTATTTCGCCTTGGATAAAGAAGAAACGGACTGGTTTAAGTTTGACGATAGTCGTGTCACGAAGTGTTCTGGCGATGCAATGAATTTCTTGGAGCCTCTGGAGACACTCTACATTTTGTTTCATAAGAGAGAGGACATTGTTAGATCAAGATCTTCAGATGATGTGGTGCTGCAGGTTTTTCCAGGTTTTGCTGCAGCTGATAAAGCAAATGCGTCACTGGAATCAATGAAGTCGCCCCGGAGCGCCAATTAATTTTTATCGATGTTTTTATTTTATTTTTATCGTTGTCTTAATAAAATGTTCAAAGTTCAAAAAAAAAAAAACATCAAAAGTCTCAGGTGAATCATATTTCTTGTTTTATTGGTAGTCTGGAAGTGTCTCCTATCCCGTGTAACAAAGTTGGTCTGCAGCGACAAATGTTGAAAAGGGGTATTTCTATAAACTTCTATAGAAGGCGTAACTTGTTCCAGCACTTAGTATTAAACTCCTATAAAAAAGACCTGTGCCCTTTCCTCCGCAGATACACAGTTATTCGTTCCAACTGGGCACATGTACCGTTATCTTGCTTACGGTTGAGAAAAGGGTAAGGCAACGTTACAAAATGAAACCCGTCTTGATTGATAGACCTAGTTAGGTGGCCCGCAAAGTCACCATATTTGAGTCTGTTGAATATCTTTTCACATATAGTCAGTGAGCATACCTGAGGACTGACTATAAATCAAATCGTCTGAAAGAAAATTCGTTAAGGCCAGTGTCAACTCCCTACAATGAAAATTAGTGGGCTGGTTACCTCGTTCACAGGCAGATGGGGCGAAAACAAACCTGACGAACTTTAAAAACCTGATTCGTTCCCCAGCGGAGCAGGCACAATGTATATGCTCTGCTGTTTCATCGTTAATGAGGTAGTCGGATAGTCAAGGTGCAAGATTCCCACCTCGATCCCACGACAACCTTCCTATATGAGGGTTTTTGCATGTCAGTTATACCTGATGATGTCTTAGATTCAACCGTGCCGTGCAACGTTTGCTAACCTACTCATGGGGGGGTTTGTTCCTCCACCTGAGACAGATTCTGCGTACGCCGCTCAAGAAATTGGTGCAAGGCGGTTTCATAAGGTACCCCGCTCTTGGTGAAACGACTCAGTCGTTTCCTGGCTGCACCACCAAACCTTCATTTTTAGGTTCAGTTATTGGATCAGGAGTTGAGGAGTTGAGAAGCTCCCGCTCCTGATCTAAATTTACAGGGAGGCCAGTTGGAGTCGTAAACTCGACATTCATCTCCTCTGTAGACTCAGCACCAGAAAGAATTTTTAAGTTTGTTCTTTCAGATGATGTGTTAAATATCTTTTCAGGGTCACTTGAAAACTATAATGTATAAACTCATGAAGAAATCATTACTAAATTTCACAGCGTAATTCTCGAATGCTTCCGAACGTCCGAAATCTTTTCGAACAAAACTAAGTTAGTATAAGGAAGGAGGAGGCAACTTACCAGGTAGTTTTGGTAGCTAGTTTATTCCAAAGTTTATCCGAGGCCCCGCAGGGCAGTATCTGTAGACACTGCCGTACACAGTTGATTAAAAATCTGAAAATAGATAAAGTAAGTCTTCATTTCATAATGAGTTGAGATATATCAGGTGTCTTGAAATATGAGTAAGACACATATAGAGTGTCAATTTGAAAACGTACCACCCCATTATTTCGACCCCTAGTAAGGGCGGATATTCAAGTATCGAGTGTTTCACAATGAAATATAAAAAAGTAATGTAGAATAATTTGTCCTATCAAATGCTTGAAATTTTTTGAAATACTTTTTTTGTGGAGGACGTCCTACTGTTTTTTTGGTTATAATCTTCCACAATCTGGAAATAAACAAAGGTAAATCAATAGATTTGGTGTTCAATCAGTAAGTAACTTCTTGTATTCATAGATTTTGGCTACGAATCGAAAAAAAAAATTATACTTCTTCTTCTTAGAGAAAAAAAAAATTATATTTCTCTATTGATCGAAGTTTCGAAAAACAATCTTTTTTCGTTTCCAAAATTTTAAATTCACTTTGAAAATTTCGCCTCAAATTCAAATTTGGAATAGCTACATTTGAACAGAATATAAATAAATGAAACCAATCAAACTATTAGAATAAGTACTAGATATAGATGAGAATATAAGTTTAAACTGGACATATTTGAACAGGATATCAATAATTAAAAATAAACTAATGTATTGAATGGGTACTAAGTACTATATAGTATGCTCTTTGGTATAGGTCTGTCATCGTTATTCATGATATTATTGTGTTTACTTATTTCTACACTCTCAGAGGCATCTGGTTGCCTGTTGTTGTTAACTTGTCTATATAACTAATCTTAATGAACTGAAGTCTATGGAATGGTTTTTTTGCAAAATATAATGGGCGACTGCTGATTTTTCAGGTATTCCATATTTTAAGTGTGCTATGTGTTCCTTATATCTTACTTCAATAGATCTTTTTGTCTGTCCATAATATTTGGCATCGCAGTCCTTACATTCAGTCTCGTAAATTCCAGACTTTTTCGAGTTCTCGACTTTGTCTTTTGGACTTCCCAAAAGGCTCTGTAGTGTATGACTTGTTTTAAAAACCACCTTCATACCTAGTTCCTTGAAAATCTTCCCAAAGTTCCTCGTATATTGGCGGTATGGAACTGAAATATATTTATCTTGGTTTTTGTCCTTTCTGAAAGTCGAGATTTCGTTCATTCTTAACCTAAACTTCTTTTTCCTTATTATGTCATCTACAATACCCCTCGAGAAACCGTTAGTGGCTGCTATTTCCTGTGTTGTACGTCTTTCTTTTGTGAACCTATCATGAGTTAGAGGCAAAGTCAAAAGACGATGCACTAAAAAAATCAACCCAGCATGTTTGTGCTGTCCACAGTGATGTGAACTGTCAGGAATATACCCGACAGCAACAAATACCATTCCATAGACTTCAGTTCATTAATATTAGTTAGACAAGTTAACAACAACAGGTAACTAGATGCCTATGAGAGTGTAGCAATGAGTAAACACAATAATATTATGAATAACGATGACGGACCTATACCAAAGAGCATACTATATAGCATGTTAAAATAAAATAATGTTGTTGGGTTTACTGATTATTACATAAGGGCAAAAATGAATTTGGATAGGCAATATTGTAAAATTAATTTTTATAGCTGAAAATTGTTTTATATAAACATATATTGTAAAATAATAGATGAGGCAAAATTGTAAAATTAATTTAGGTTGGTATACCTGTATCGTTGGTACGCCTGGATGGTTCACCTGTATGGGTTACCTTTATAGCATAAATAGGATTAGCTAGTTTTTAGTTTTCAGCTTCCTCTTTGAAGATGATCACTTGGTGATCGAAACACGTGTCGAGTTGGGGAAAAATTCCAGTAATATTCATTACTACACCAAAGGTTCCAAATAGTGCATCATAAGAATATAAATAAATTGAACAATCAATGGATATAGAAATTTCAATCACAAGGGTTCCAGACTACAAACAAATTAATACACAATATACAGTGTGTCAATTTTAAAACTTAAAATGGGCTATATCTCACGAACGAAAGCAGATATCGAAAAATGCTTGAAAATATTTCTAAGATAGTAAAGGGGAACTAAAGTGACATGAAAGAGAACTCACCCCCATTAACCCCTAGGTCCCACCCACCAAAACACAAAAAGTTTAAATTGCAAACCCCTACTTGTGATACGTCATTGAAAATACTATAAAAAATGCTAATCAATGCTATAAATGATAATTGTACATGGCGAAGCAATAATTGTGAAACTTTGGAATATTTAATGAGGTTTTTCTTGAACTGCAAATTTATTAAAAATGTCAACCAAGTAAATGTTCAAAGTGGGTTCCGTTGTTTTGTAAACAATAATACAGCCTTTTTCCAAATTCTGTACGAACTTTGGCAAATGTTGTTCTAGTAATGGCGCGACATACTTGCGTAATTCTTTCTCGCAATTCCCCAAGTGACGCAGATTGAGTTTTATAAACAACTGATTTGAGGTGACTCCATAGAAAAAAGTCAGGTGGTGCCAAATCTGGTGACCTCGGTGGCCACTCAATGGGACCTTTCTTTCCAATCCATTAGTTCGGATAATTAGTATCCAACCAGTGCCTAACTAGAGCTACATCGTGGGGATGTGCTCCATCTTGTTGGAAGTGTAGCAAATCTCCGTCTACAGCTAGATTGCCTTGGTCGTCCCTTTGGTCCTCTAATTCATGCACAATTGAAGGTTCGATGGTGTTTTCATTCAGTTTTTCAGGATATTGAGTGTGACCTTTTCAAGTAAATTGTTTACGTACACGTGACTTACATTTTTGTCAGGATGCCTTCCATGGAATATTTGAGCTGTTTTTGAATAACACTGGTTCTGGGAGGCAAATATGAAAATTATCTCCACGCGCTCCGGGATACTGTAAACCATCGTGACAACTACAGCTGAATGACAGTACAGCTCGTACAAATGATGAAAACTATTGACATTTCAAAGTCTCAAACAAACCAAACATTATTGACTCTTACAGAACCCAAAAAACAGATCTGTCCAATTTGTTTTGTAAAAACGGCAAATTAAGTTTTTATTTAACAAAAAAAGTGTCGACGGACAGTTATCATTTAAAATAATAGTCCGGGAGGTAGCATTACAAATAAAAAAGTCATAGTAGGCCGGCTGATATTGAAGTTCGTGCAGACTTTGACAATAGGCTGTATTATTGTTTACAAAACAACGTAACCCACTTTGAACATTTGCTTAATTGACATTTTTAATAAACTTGTAGTTCAACAAAAACCTCATCAAATATTCCATTTAAGCCAAAGTTTCACAATGATTGCTTCACCCTGTACAATTATTATTTAAACCATTGGATAGCATTTTTTATAGCCTTTTCAATGATGTATCGCAAGTAGGGGTTTACAATTTAAACTTTTTGAGTTTTGGTGGGTGGGGCCAAGGGGGTCGATGGGAGTGAGTTTCCTTTCATGTCACTTCAGTTCCCCCTCACTATCCTAGAAACAATGTCAAGCATTTTTCGATATCAACTTTCGTTCGTGAGATATAGCCCATTGTAAGTTTTGAAAATTAACACACTGTACATCCACAATCGTGGAAATAAGTATTTAAATTTATATTTGTCTATGCATCTCTGCTCGTTGTATATTCTTGACAAATGATTTAATCTTTGTAATAAATTTTTTGAGATTTGATTCGCATTTTAAATTTCCAGGAAGAAAACTGTAGGATTTCTGTCCAAGTGATTTGAGCATTAATGGTATGACGATACTATGATTCCGACGTGATTGTATAGCAAAACACGTATCACGGTTTTGTAAAATTTCAAGTGGAAAACTCACATTGAAGTGTGTCTTTTGAGTAAACGTTATAATGGATTTTCATCAAGTTTCGGTCAGGTCTATCATATTTCTCAGATATTTTCAGTGAGTTCTTGCTATGTTAGGAATCATACATTGAGAAGTAAGACCTCGTAGTACTTAGCTCGCATAAGTTTCTCAACTTCTGAGAGTTGTCGTTCGTATGGAGGCGACAGCTGATTAACGGAAATGCAGATTTTCAACAGATTTTTTTCTTTATTTCCATCGTATAATCTCCACAGGTTCAAGAAAAACTGAAACTTCTATATTAACCCCCGTTCTCGACTCTCCCTGTTTTCAATAAAGAGTTAGTTAGCAATTGAAATATCAGTAATTGTTTGAGAAGAATGAGGCGTATTGACCTCAAACTGTAGATGAAAGTATCTTTTCTAATGAGCCTTTTTCCAGAAGTACGAAAAATCACTCACTAGCAGCGCCAGTAGTTCGGTAGGGACAAATACTGCCTAATCCTCATATAAACATATAGTAAAGTACAATTTAAAAAGAATGTTTTTAACAGAAGAAGATGTTCCTGGAGCAAAACTGAAATTTGCAACTATGAAAGATAACAATGTTGTAACAATAAAACGTTGGCTTGCATGCCGTAATTTAAAAGTAATTGGAAAAAAATGAATTATTTGACAGGTTAGTATACAGACTCTACTAAAAGAGTAGCGGTATATTCAAACTGTAATGAAAGAAATTTTAAAAAGTTTTTGGCTTTCTACCACTCCATCTTGATACAAAAAAAGAAGGATGAGGGAGTCTTTCAAAGAAAGAAAGGAATTAACTCTATACAAGGATATGTAGATCATGCAAAGAATTAACTTTCAGACACAAACTAAAAAAAAAGTCTTCCTGAAACAGCTACTTTCATGTAAACATTGAATTATACGAAAGAAAAAATTCTTTCGAAACAAATACTAGTTTATGAACACTGAATTATGCAGAAGATAGAATAGCAAAACTGAAATTTGCAATTATGAAAGATAACAATGTTGTAACAATAAAACGTTGGCTTGCATGCCGTAATTCAAAAGTAACTGGAAAAAAATGAATTATTAGACAGGTTAGTATACAGACTCTACTAAAAGACTAGCGGTATATTCAAACTGTAATGAAAGAAATTTTAAAAAGTTTTTGACTTTCTACTACTCCATCTTGATACAAAAAAAGAAGGATGAGGGAGTCTTTCAAAGAAAGAAAGGAATTAACTCTATACATGGATATGTAGATCATGCAAAGAAGTAACTTCATTCATGAATTACGATTTTTCTTGTCACTGAATAAGCTTGATCTGCTTATGTCATCGATGACATCGTAATGACATTCATTCACCTATTCGATTTAATCCCAGCCAAGAGGAATCTTATTTGAATTGAAGGGGTTATATTTATTAGGAGTGAATAATTTTTGGAAAAAGAAAGTTTTTGGCTTCCTACCACTCCATCTAGATACAGAAAAAGAAGGATTAGGGAGTCTTCCAGAGAAAGGAAGAAAGTAACTGTGTAAATCATGCAAAGAAGTAACTTTCAGCCACAAACTGAAAGAAAGTCCTCCTGAAGGAGGACTTTATACGAGAGAATTTTTTTTTCGTATAATTCGATGTTTATATGAAGGTAGCTGTTTCAGGAGGACTTTCTTTCACATCCATGTATAGAGTAACTTCGTTCCTTTCTTTGAAAGACTCCCTCATCCTTCTTTTTTTGTATCAAGATGGAGTAGTAGAAAGCCAAAAACTTTCTTTCCCAAAAATTAATCACTCCTGAAAAATATAACCTCTTCAATTCAGAAATGTAAAATAATTATGAATTTTAGATTCATTTCCGTGTGAAATATGAATCAAATAAAGATGGCAATGGAATAAATTCAATGAAATATAATAAATGAATATAATTCAATAAACGATTGAGGTCATATCTCATTTTAATCAATAGTAGTTAACTATGAAAAATTCAATATTCATTTCATGTTCACAGCAAACATATGAATATTTATTCATTTATTGCACTGTTAAATCTACTCTTTTCGAAGCATGTATCCATTTCTTACATCCAACCTCATTAAAATGAGATTTTATAAGTGGTATATAAACACGTTTTCTTGGGGATATCGATTATCCAACGTACAATTCGTAAAACAGCAATGCTTAGTTTACATTATACTGGCACAAAATATTTTTTTTATATCAGATTTATATTTTTAATTAATCAACTGATATTACGTAGATAACACTGTTTTACAAGTGAATAGTTTGTTTGTACCTACTACTAGTGCTGCCTCTCGTGACACGTTCGCTGTACTATTCTCAGAAAAAAGGCTCATTGGAAGCTGAATAAAGTTACAGAAACCAATAATAAAAGTTCCGACAAATTCTCAGTTCAGAAGGTCCGAACTTGATCTCCAAGTTCAAATATAGTTCACGCATAAGCTTCATGAGAATTCCTCTGATATTTATTGACAGTGGCGGCGCAAGGTGGGTAAGGTACATTTTCCGAGGTCCTCTGATGGTGCAAGAAAAAAGGTTTATAAAATGAAAAAAACACTTGATGTTTTTTATTCATTGGGAAACACTAACCAACATTTTCACTGATGTACGTTTTTGGAACATCAAAACAACAAAATTTAAAAAGACAACAACTTTGAAGCAATAAAAAATATCATGTAGAGGTCGCCGTATCGAAATTCAAGTAATAGTCACTGACACTGCGGCTATATACTCATTGAGACCTTTGAAATGAGGAATTGGTCCTTGGCAGAGTGTTCTGGTTGCAGCATCAAGTCAAAAATGAAATGTTATTGTATATACTCTTTAAAATATCGAAGTTTTATTTCGATTAACCAAATATTTGTATTGTTAACTATTATTGAATGCATAATTTCTCTTCATATTCCTGAAAAAGAACTGGTAACATTTGAACAGCTCGAGCGATTTTCATGAAACATATCGTAAAATCACCCCGACAAAATTAACTATTAAATAAAAAATTGCATCAAAATCGGAGCTAGGAGCTACAGTGCCACAGACAGATGCACATATATACAGATACACAAGTCAAACTTTCAGCAAACCTTTTTTGCGTCGGGGATTTAAAATGAAGAAAAAATAATTGATTGAAGAAACAAAAATTTTCTTCTTATGGTTTTATCAAACTCCCTAATTATCACAACACAACAAAGTTTTTGTTTCGGGGTTGAAATTAGATGATTTTAATGTATTTCCACGTGTTAAAACCGAAAGTGACCATAAAAATTAAAGATTAGCTCTTGTTTTCAAGATATAGTATCATTATATTATATATATGTATATTGAGTTTTCAACAAATGAAATATTTCATCACCAACAGTTGGTACACATGTTTGTTTACATAACACCCCTCTCATCAGCTGTTCTTAAGTAGTAAACATAACCTATGTGAGTTTGTCAATTGTACGCACGTGGTTGCTATTGAAATTATCGTGTGAAGTTGAGGTTTTAAATTAATTTAAGTGCTGATCTGAAATGCCTCGAAAGTGTGTGAATTCTGTCGATAGCTTTTGCTATATATGTGGTGAAATAACATTTAAGGCTCAGAAACGTAAAATGACACCTGTCGTTAAGACAGCCTATGAACATTATTTTGGTGTGAAACTTGGGGACCAAGATAAATCATGGGCTCCTCATATATGTTGTAATTCTTGTTCCGTCATATTGCGAGAGTGGCTGAAAAATAAAAACCGGGCAATGGCTTTTGCAGTACCTATGGTTTGGCGTGAGCCTACCAATCATACAGACGACTGTTATTTCTGCTTAACTCCTCCCATTAAGCAAGGTTTATCTATGAAGAAAAGAGGAACGGTTAAATACCCTAATCTCCCATCTGCTCTTCGGCCTGTACCACACTCAGACAATTTGCCAGTCCCTTCTCCACCCCAAAACTATGAAATTTTAGAGGAAGGTGATGAAGACTGTTTAGAAGGAGCAACCCATCCTCCTACATTCTATGACCCTGATTTTGAGGTAAGCGATAGGTCTAGTGATCCGCACAGAATTAGTCAAGCAGAATTGAGTGACCTTATAAGAGATCTTCGCTTGTCTAAGGAAAAGGCTGAGCTGTTACGGTCAAGACTACAACAGTGGAATCTTCTAAAACATGATGTGAAAATATCTCAGTACAGACAGCGTCAAAAAGATTTGCTTCCTTTTTTTGAGAAAAAAGAAAACCTCGTAGTTTGTTCTGATGTTAATGGTTTGATGGACTGCTTGAATTTGGATCACACTCCATCTGAATGGAGACTGTTTATAGACTCTTCAAAACTAAGCTTAAAAGCTGTACTTCTGCATAATGGAAATCAGCTACCCTCTATTCCTATGGGTCATGCAGTTCACATGAAGGAAACGTATATAAATATGAAAACACTTCTCCAATCAATCAAATATGAACAACACAAGTGGCACATCTGTGGTGATCTGAAAGTCATTGCTATACTCCTAAGAATGCAATTAGGGTTCACCAAGTACTGTTGTTTTTTGTGTCTGTGGGACAGTCGGGATAGAAAATCTCACATTAAAAAAGTGAACTGGCCTACACGAGACCTAAACCCTAATGAGAAAAATGTAGTTTACGAGCCTCTTGTAGATCCTAGGGACTAATGAAAAACTTTGTGAAGGCCATGGACCAGGAAGGACAAGCTTTTAAGTACTTGAGAGCAAAGTTTCCCAGGTTGAGTGATGCTAAAGTCAAGGAAGGCATCTTTATTGGGCCTCAAATCCGTGAAATCGTAAATGATCCTGCTTTTGACATGATTTCAACAGGAAATGAAAAAAGAGCCTGGGAAGCCTTTAAGGGGGTTGTACATGGGTTTTTAGGTAACAAAAGAGATGATAACTTCACAGCATTGGTTAAAGAGCTTCTTCAAGCTTACCACC
Source organism: Leptinotarsa decemlineata (assembly GCF_025532065.1). Lineage (NCBI taxonomy): Eukaryota > Metazoa > Arthropoda > Insecta > Coleoptera > Chrysomelidae > Leptinotarsa > Leptinotarsa decemlineata. Next base: position 1,128,720 of record NW_027412534.1, read on the forward strand.
AACTTGGATGCAACATGTCCTTAAAAATTCATTTTCCTCACTCTCATCTTAATTTCTTCCCACAAAACTGTGGAGCTGTGAGTGACGAACATGGAGAAAGATTCCATCAAGACATTGCCTTAATGGAACAGAGATATCAGGGCCGTTGGAATGAAGCAATGCTTGCAGACTTCTGCTGGTCTGTGTGTAGGGATGCTGCAGAAGTGTTTTATAAAAGACAAGCTAAACGACAGCGATCTTACAATGAATCGGATGGACTTAATTGAAATTTGGTGGTACAAACTTCTTTTATTTGTCAAAACACTAAGAATAATGTTTTTTTTTTAATTTTGTACTTAAAATATTCTAAAAGAAACATAACAATATTGTTTTATGTACTTTCACTTTTCACGTATAGTATCACTACTCTTTAAGATTAAGTACTGTGTATCTCAAAAACCAGAGCTAATAAAAATTTTTCATTGTTATTTTCGTTTTTATCACCCCAAAATTAGTAGAAATTGACTAATTTAGTGTAGGAAACATTCAAAAAATATTTTTTTGTTGTGTTATTGGTGATGCTATATTCTGCTTGGATGAAAATGCCCATTGTATTTCTTGAATAATTTTTTGTTGTTTTTGATTTTGAAAAGCTTTTTTCAGCGGAAGCATTACTTAAAGGTAATTTGAGTAAATTTCTCTATAATATATTGAAGCATATATTTGTCTTTGATGAATGAAATGGATAACTTTTGAAAAACTAATGAATAGAGTTTATTCTATGATTTTCACTATAAGGGTTTTACAAAAACCCCGACACGTCTTCCACTATATAATAGCTTCTTCAAGCATAACAAAAGTTACTTCTAAATTACACCTTATATACTATAACCTAGTAACTATTCGTCTACCTAAGCAATAAATCTACCTGAAAAAGTCAGGTATCAATACATTTTTCGAATGTCTACCTGTAAATATACCTAACTATTATTACCTGGGTGTGAAAAAATTCAATAAAGGCGAATTGTTCAATTCATGTTCAATCATGGTATTGAAAAAATTTTGCCCATACCGGCTCTTGGCAGACTGTATAAGTTGATCGCTGCCTTCATAATCAAACATTCCTTTTTTTTATGTACTTTCATTATTAAAATCTCTTAGCAAATCATAAGTGCTTTTCTCAATAAACTGACGAGCGTCAGACAAGCAATTTTCTATGCGGTTTATCGATATTTTTTGATCCAGATACAAATAATAAATATAATACAAAGATGAGAATTTTTAAATTTGCCAATTTTATAATGCAATGTATTTTATCACAAAAATAAATATATTCACGAATTTTCCATTCATATGCTTTCGTGAGCCAAAGAGTGCAATATCTTTAGGTTGAGAATTTTCTAATGTACTAATTATGAAAAAATCGTGGCGTCTCTTTTTGGATTTTTCAAAATTTATTTTCTGCTTTGAGGCGCAAGGTCCTTTGCACCACGAGACCGTGGGCGGTCGCCCACACCACCCACGCCTTACGCCGCCTCTGTTTATGGACTACTGCGAATCAAATATATATTCAAATTGGACGTTTCTTGAAGTTTGAGAAAGTCCCAAAAAGTTCTAATTACTATGCGATAATCAACATAGAAGTATGGAGACGTTTTCAACTGAAACTCCAGCTGAATTGGACAGAAAACTTCATTCATTTCAATATTTATTGTTCTTCTGATGAATGCTCGTTAGTGGAACAACGGAATGCAAAATTTCATTCTGAACGAATCAACGGAAGAGAACTTCAACAAAAAAACAATTGTGTGGTGAAGTTGATTATAATTTCATTCTGATGAGGATTTTCCTCGTAGTATACCAGGGTACTGAACGCAGAAATCATCGGAAAAATTTTTCTTGTATCAACGAAAAAGCATTATGCATTACTTACTACACGCTTTGTATGTATGTTTTTCTGTTTGTAACTCTCCTTTTCATTCCATATTTATTCCCTTTTGATTGGTCGGGATCTGTATTTGACAGTATTATCGACATTATTGCTTGATCTATTCGCGGGCAGATGGCGCTGTACGTTACCTCGTTGATACATCGATATTATTGCTTGATCTAATCGCGGCCAAGTTAGTTCACGACGTCATGATTGTTAGTATCCACAATCATTTTCAGGTGATGACTGGACTGATTCCTCCGAGAGATTACTATTTATGGGTCGTTTGAGTACTTTCACTTATCCCCGCTTTCCATTTTTTGTCCGCTTCACTGGTTCAGTGGGAGATAACCGCTGGCTTGGCTGAAAACGTTGTTGGACATGTATGTAGCTGCCTTGAATTCTCTCCTAAACCAATGTTCGTCTCTGTGTAAAATCTCAGCTTGGGACCACTCGATGTTGTGTTGATGGGTCCAAACATGGTCTGCTATTCTTGATTTTCTGGTTTCCCCTCGCTGTGTGTGTTTCTTGTGTTCGGCAATGCGAACATTCAAAGGCCTCTTGGTTTCACCAATATAGCATTTTCCGCACTCACAGGGAATCTGGTAAATGCAATTCTTGGAATCGCAGTCCGCGTTGGGTGGCCTGGTTTTCGTGAGGCTGCTACGGATAGTGTTACCGGATTTGAAGCAGGTTCTGATGTTGTACTTGGAAATAACTGTTCTCATTGTTCCATTGTTTTATTTTTATTTGTATTTCATTTCACTATTATTTCATTTCAGGTTTTTTTTGGTTACTATAATTGTCATTTGCAGCTATTTATTTTTAATTCTTCTTTTTTACTTGTTTCAGGGATATCAAATCATCTTATATATTAGACAATGGAAGTCCGAACTAGTGAAATTTTTTTCCATCCTCACAGAAACATTGCAAGTGCGAAAAATGGCTTTCACGAATGAAAAAAAGAGATATGATTAGGAATAAGATAGAATCAGTGTTAGGACATCGGAAATGAACTATGTTCAAGTTATTGGATCCAAATTTCACCGAGTTTGGTGCGTTTGAGAAGCCAATAAAAAAATACGGAGAGAAAATCAACAATCAAAATTTGATAAATGAGGTGTGTATGAGGTAAATTAGACATTGTGTCATTTTCAATGGAAATAGAACTTTGAACAGATAACAATAATTAACTAAACTTTAAAGACAAAATTAAATCACAACAAATGCTGAAAATGCTGGCCTTGTTCGTGACAACGCAACTGTGCCTTTCTTCGAATTATTTTCACATCACAAATGATTTCCCTTCTCCTCAATCTTCCGAACTCTCTAACAATGATGTGTTGAAGGTCCTCAATATTTTGATATCCCCTCTAACCATAAACTATATTTTTAAGTGTACCCCATAAGAATGTATCCATAACACTTAAGTCTGGAGACCTTGCTGGCCACTCCACCGGCCCATTATTCCCTATCCATTCATCACCAACTTTCCAGTCAGGTAATTAGATACTCGTCTAGTAGTGTGCGGTGGAGTACCATCATGTTGAAATCAGATCTTGGTATAGTTGGCCAAAGGTAGATCATCCAAATTGTCTTCGAAAATCGACATTAAAAACTGGTGATGAGTTCCTTCATTTATAATTCCGTCAAATAAATGGGCACCCAAGATTCTATCTTTGTAAATTCCTGCCCACACGATAATACCAAATCGCACTTTAGGTCGAATTTCTCTGAACTGCCTGGGGTTTTTATGCTCCAAATGTATTCGTTATTTCGGTTGATATCCCACAATTCGTAAAAGTGCTTCAATCTGTCCAAATTACGTTATCCAGGAAAACAGGAAAATCAGGTCTTCTTATTATCGAGAAAGCCATTTTTCGCAAAAAATTCAATGACTTGTTCAATAACAAAATGTCATTGAGTGTAACAAATTGGAAGTTAAATTTAGAAACATCAAAGTCAAAGCCTATTATGATAAGAATCCAGTTTTTCAATATCTTCAATTTTTCGAAAAAGAATGATAACTTATGATACATCATTGAAAAGTTAAAAACTGGTCCAATGTAGCGCCCATGAGAAAAAATAAAGTTGATGATGGTAGCCGGAAGACGAAACGTCGGTCGGCAAAGCTGACACCATTATGTAGCAGAAAGAAGTGGCAATGTGGAAGTTTAATTTTTTTTTCTAGTCCTTCGGAAAATGAAGCCAGTAAAAAATAAAAACCATTTTCCGAAATTACTGTTTTATCTGGATATCTCCAAATATACTCGAAATGCGCAACTTTGCACCATTTTAACCATCTTCGTATCTCTCATAGTTTCCGAGATCCCATTGGTGAGGATCAAATTTGAAACATCCTGTATACAAAAGTTGATGATTTGCCTAAAATAAGGAAGAATGAAAGAACAACACAATGCGATCATTTTTATACTGAGCCTATCACATCCGATGGATTTTTTTTCAATCAAAGATACTGTTCGTGATATGCAAATATCATCCAGAGATGTAAATCGGTAGTTGGAATCGAGTAAAGTATGGCTATTATATTCATCAAGTAAAACATTTGATGGTGGGATTTTTGAAATGGATTTCACGAAAAAGTCATTGATGAATAAGTATTCCCTGAGAGTTTGAAGTGAAAACGGACAGAATTTTTAAACAACTTTATATCGTGATTTGTAGATTTCGAACTAATGACTGAATGTCCACAAATTTTATTTTCAACAAAGTTGTAGATTCCCACGATTGATAGTATCACCTCTGTTCATACAAATTGTGTTGAATAATGATATATTTTTGATTCATTGCAAATTCGTTTTCATATAAAACAGCTGTCGTGTAAACATCACGGGAAAAATGTTGACATTTCCTTCATTACGTCAACCAGCCGAAATACATTTTGAATCTATTTGTTTTCGAACGGCGAAACAATTATTCACCATTGTTTGAATTCAATTTACGTCCCTAGATAAATAATTTCGGAATATTGTTTGTTTCTATTTCATTGTTATTAATGGGTGTAATTCGTTTCAATAACAGTAATTCGGGGACGATTGTCAATATTCGTTTGTAAATCAAAACACAGCCTATGATTGCTCTCCATAATTGGAATGGAAACAGAATATTCCATCGATTAATTGGCATTGGGGTCTTTAAAAAAGTAATGGACTTCGAAAAATTCAAACTGAAAGATGAGGCGTGACTTGAAGAAAATTATTCAGGTCTTCCGTTAAGACCGTAGGCACATTTAGTAGAAGATCCGAACAAAAATCGACCTTCACCGAGCTGATAATAGAATGAAATATATTTTATGATGAATTTAGTATAGAAGAAAATATGTTGAAAATGGGTTTGCTAAAAAAAATCCTGGACAGACTACTTTTAATTATTTTTTGAAAAATGATTTTTAATTAAATTTTGCAACATCAAGATAATAAGAAAATTTTTGTCCTTACTTGAAGTATAAAACGTATAGAATGTGCAGCCGTTGGGTTGTCTATTATTTACCTGGTCGAACTATTCGTTTGTCAGGTATAAACATGTATATCGATGCCAATTACTTTCACTAGATTAGATAATAAAAAAAAATGTATATCATCATAAACGCTGTTTCATTGCGAACACGTTGATATAGGGTTTTCTCCAGAAAATTCGGTCCTATTAGGGGTTTGCGAACTTTAAAGATTTGAATTTCAATGCGCGTGGAAATGTGTGACAGAGAGATCCAAGGTAAGTATACTGTGTAATAATAAAGGACCCAACATCGTAGTCGCCTCGAATGGGACATTGAATATTAGAAAGTGCGCATGCTCAGTATGTAAACTATAGAGGGTAGAGGTATCTCTACCACCCTCCAAATAGTAGAGACTGCGCATTATTTTGGAGCAACTGACATTTGAGTTGCAAAAAAAAATAATTAATAACATAATAATCAAATATATTTGATATAATACTGAAATTTAAAACAATATAGCATGAATTGAATATATATATATATATATATATATATATATATATATATATATATATATATTTCTGAACTATTTCTGGAAAAAATTCAAGAGAAACAAAGTGGACAGCCGAAAATTCAAATTAAAAAATAGTAAAAAAAATAGACTTAACATCTTGTATTGAGTTTAAAAAGTTTTATTACTATCTAGCTTCAAAGTACAATTTTTAAAAGTTTCATCAGTAAAATCACTTAAAGATTCGTCCGAGCCACACAAAAACACTTTTTAGCCATTTTTTATCACAACGATACAGAATAACACGTGTTTTCAAAGCAATATAATATTGAGTCATTAGCTACTCCAAAATAACGCGCCCTGTTTACTATTTGGAGGTTGCTAGAGGTACCTTTACCACAGTATTTCTGTATACAGTAGTTTCACTCAGCGTCGGTCCCTTTGATGTCGGTGTCCAGGAGTTTCATTTTTTATAATGATGACGTATTTGACACTAATGACATTTCTCCCTACTACAATCTCAACCAAAGCGTGTATACACTGCTCAACATAACAACTATTCATATAAACTGCTCAAAAAAAACAGTCTATGAAAACCATGTTGGGCACCTGAGAAAATTGTACAAATGATAATTTTGCATTTGTGTAATATTGAAGTAACCCAGATCATTTGGGCAATGATGAACTAAGTTTCAAGTAGATTTTAAAAATTCATGGAATCGGCAGATGTTCATATTCGAATGTGACAAAATATATTTTCATTTCAACAAGAAAAAAGACAAGATAAAGAACGTGTTTTGTTATTCATGAACCATGGTACGAATCCATGCGAAATTTCTTTGTAGTGATTTTTGGGGCCAAATATAGCATATTCATTTATTGATTGGAGAATTCAAGATGGCGGACGAGTTTGCCGATTCGATTATATTAAGGACCAATTATTAAAAATATTCCTAATCGAATTCATCACTCAAGATTAAGGAATCTGTAGAGCCTATTCTTTCTGAATTATGTAGTTACTATTCAGGACTTGAAGAAGTAAAAAAGTAATTAAGTATGTAGTGTTCAATCATACAAAAATAATTTTTTTTGTATGTATGTACTAACTATAAATGTATGTGAGAGTTTTCGAAGTCGGAAGTTATGAATTATTTACACTGTAAGATAATAGGTTGTTTTACTGCTTCCAGCTTTTATCCAAGTGAAAATTGATAATAAAATCACTGACAAGTCCAAATGCATTTTGACTATACCATTATATATGTTTTCCGACAGAAAACAACTACTTCTTTAGCTAATAACTCGACATATATTGACAAATGTTGATATTTGAATCTATACAAGTCTAGATGTCTAATCAACCCCGAAAAGTTGCTGCGTAGATTAAAAACAGTTATTCTAAATGAAACATGTCCTATTAGTCAGCAACTTCTTATATAATGTAAATTTGACTATCAAAAATACCTTACGACTGTTAACCTTTCGGAATCCAAGTCGCCTCAGACATAATTGCAAAGATTCTCACTTTGAAGAAACAACTTTGCAAGAGCTCTCTAGGACAAATAGTGGGACTTCGCCTGATTCGAACAAGGAACCAACTGCGAACCGTTTTGAAGTGTTCCTCATCAGTGCAGACCATGCTATGACGGTTGTATACACACAGGGACTCGTTATTCCTCCTAGAGAGCTCTTGCACAATACCATGGTTCATGAATAACAAAACTCGTTCTTCATCTTGTCTTTTTTCTTGTTGAAATTAAAGTATATTTTGTCACATGATCTGGGTTACTTGAATATTACACAAATGCAAATTTATCATTTGTGCAATTTTCTTAGGTGCCCAACATGATTTTCATTGACTGTATTTTTTTGAGCAGTTTATATGAATATTTGTTATGTTGAGCAGTGTTTAAACGCTTTGATTGCATGCCTGTCTTAAACTCGTCGTTTGCGCAGACCTAAGACATCGACGCGTGGGTCTGCGCGTAGGAAACTTCAAACCACAAATCAGCCTTTATGAAATTACTGTATACAAAATACTGTGCCTTTACCCTCTATAGTTTACATACCGAGCATGCGCACTTTCTAATATACAAGATCCCATTCGAGGCGACTACGATGTTGGGTCCTTTATTATTACACAATATACTTACTTCGGATCTCTCTGTCACACATTTCCACGCGTATTGAAATTCAAATCATTAAAGTTCGCAAACTCCTAATAGGACCGAATTTTCTGGAGACAACCCTATATCAACGTGTTCGCAATGAAAATCTACTAGTTTTGAATTAATTGCATATTGTGACCTCATATAATGAAAAATATTATTAACAAAAATTAAAAATGAAAATGAAAATTGAAAGATTCCCAACCAAGTTACGTCACGACGTTTCGATTGTTAGTATCCACAATCATCTTCGGGTGATAACTGGACTTATTCCTCCGAGATCTGATTATAGGTCATTCGGGTGCTTCCACCTTTCACCTATCCTCTCTTTCCTCTTTCCGCTTCATTGGTTTTAGCGGGAAATGACCGTTTGGCGGGAGTTGGTTGTTTTTTCACTTGATAAGAGGTTTCCATATGTTACGTATCTCTACGCTATCTTGACTGAATGCTTTATTGGACAACATATACGCGGCTTCTTTGAATTTTCTCCTGAACCAGTGTTCCTCTTTGTGGATGATTTCAGCTTGAGCTTGTTGATGAGTCCAAACATGCTCTGCTATTCCTGATTTGCTGGTTTCCCCTCGCTGAGTGTGTTTCTTGTGCTCAGCAATGCGAACTTTCAATAGCCTCTTAATTTCACCGATGTATGAATCTCCGCACTCGCAGGGTATCCGGCGTTACGTCGTGACGTAACTTGGTTTGGAATCTTTTAATTTTCATTTATTTTCATTTAAATTTTTCATTTTTGTTAATAATATTTTTTAATTTTCAGCTTTTATTATTATTTCAATTTTTTATTTTCTGATTGTAGCTTGTATGTCATTTCCTTGTAATTTCAGTTTTTTGTTTTAATAAAATTGTTATTTTCGGGTAATCTTTTCATTTTCATTTTTTTCAGGAATTTCAAATCAATTTATATTATATTAGACAATGGAAGTCCGAACTGATGAAATACACCACGAAACATTATCAACCACCTTCAAACATTTTTTTTATTCAAAAGAATTACTGAATTGTTTTCATGATGATTAAGAATGGAATACAGACCACTCTGTAATCTGTTCTAGCTGAATATACCATTTACACAATAAAATTACAGTAACAATATTTCATCCAAATTTCAGACGATGCTCCCATCTATATAACAAACGATTTTCCCGCCTTTTGCTCGCAGAAGACAGCTGAAAATGATCGCGTACTTAATCATAGTTTATATTGAAGCAAAGTTTCCAGTTTTTAATATACACATCTCTGGCAGTATTTTAACTGAGAAATTGTTTTTTACTGAATATTGCGAAGCAATAAGGCGATTTCTACCATGCACATGTATGTACATGTACATGTATTGAAATTCTCATTAATTTTCAATTTCAATGTATTATTTTTCTGTATAAATTATTTTTTTGAGAATATCTTATCGAATGACATTTGTTGTTGAGTAAATTGAATACTTTTTCACACTGACATGGAAAATCTTGCGAGACACTGTAACTATGAATCAATAAATAGGTAGAATAACTTTTTTCGAGATCAATTGCCCTAACACCAAACTGATTGCAATTTATGAGAAGTTTTATATGCAACTTTCATATTTACTTTATCGAATATCTGTTGAAGCCCTCTCATTGTCGTACTTATTTTTCCTTAAAGGAAAAGTTATTAACCTGTGTACCAGAAATTGCAGTGACGCCATTTTGTGTTGTGGCCACTGATTCGAGTCGTTGGGTCTTTCCTGTAAATGTCATCTTGAATAATGGATTTCGTGGTAATTGGTCCATATCAAAAATTTCCACGAAATCCATTATCCAAGATGACCGCTAACGTAAAAGCCATATTGAAAAAATGCAAGACACTGATCACATCGATTTTAAACAGGAGGCTACAACTTTCATATCCCACAGTACCAAAGATATATTTTTACCAAAAATACACAAACCTGGAAAATCGATGCGACCAATAGTCTCAGCAATTAATTCGCCTTCGTATAATATCGCTAAATGGTTGACGAAAGAATTTGAAAATCTCCCCATCGGCCCAACCGATGCGAGTGTTGAAAACTCTCAAGAATTCATAGAGAAAATAAAAGATATTAAATTAGAAGAAGGCGAATTATTGGTATCGTTCGATGTGAGTTCCTTATTTACAAGCGTCCCAGTATCACAAGCTCTAGAGTGTTTGAGGGATCTTCTGAAATCGAACAACTCAGCAAATGAAGCTGTTGAAGAATACATTCAACTCACTAAGCTTTGCATGGATCAAAATGGTTTTCAATATAATGGCTCATATTATGAACAGCGTGAAGGAACGGCTATGGGTAACCCATTGTCTCCATTTATAGCGAACCTATTCATGAGTAGGTTTGAGACGAAAGCTGGGAAAGAACTCAGTTACTTCCCTAGGGTTTGGATCAGGTATGTTGATGACATATTCGCTGTAGTGGATACAAGGATAACCAGAATCGAGAATATCCTTTCAGCAACAGGTGTAAGAGTATTAAATTCACATATGAAGTAGAAAAAGAACGAAAGTTGCCGTTTTTAGATGTAATGTTCATAAGGAACGAACAGAACGAAATAGAATTCGACATTTACAGGAAAGAAACGGGCACTTTCAGATACATTCCCAATGACTCGAATCATTGTCCACAACACAAAATGGCGACACTGCAATTTCTGGTACACAGGTTAATAACTTTTCCTTTAAGGAAAAATAAGTACGACAATGAGAGGGCTTCAACAGATATTCGATAAAGTAAATATGAAAGTTGCATATAAAACTTCTCATAAATTACAACAGCTTCTTGTTAATCCAAAAGATAGACTTGAAAACACAGAAAGGTCGGCGATTTACGAAATCAGTTGTCAAGATTGCAACAGCAAATACATCGGCCAGAGCCGACGAGCGATTAGAACCCGCTTCAAGGAACATTGTGCACACATGAAATACGGAAGGATAGAAAAATCCAGTGTCGCCCAACATGCTCTAGACAAGGACCACAGAATTGGGGAAAACAATCTGAAACTGATTAGGCATTTGCATGACACCAGGCTACTCGATGCATGTGAGAGTCTATAAATAGCAAAATGTAAAAACAACATGAATGGCGATAAGGGACCCATCCCGTTTAGTCCACTTTTTAATCTTCTGTTAGGAAGAGAATAATAACTGAGAACTTGGAGGTAGTTAATTTCCGAGAAATTCCATATTGAACTCCAGGTATACAACCTCAGGTAATAAATTTTAGTATATAAGGACTAACCAGACTAGACTAGGTATCAAATTTCTTCTCCTGAGGATGCTAACTTTGTTGGCGAAACGCGCGTCGAGTGCAAAAATATCAGTTTGGTGTTAGGGCAATTGATCTCGAAGAAAGTTATTCAACTTTCACTCCAAAGGTTCCAATCTCATCGTTAATAAATAGGTACCCTGGAATTAAATGACATGAAGAATCTGAAAGACATTATGACTGGAAAAGACTCAAATGAAATTCTCAAAATATTCCATCAGAATATCCTTAGGCCAGCTTACTACGGACATAGATTTGATTGTTCTGATAGAAACATTTTATATTTCTGAATGGTAAGAGATATGTAATCTAGAGGGCTACCAACGGTTGTATAGTGGAGGAGACTATAATAAAAACGATAGAGTCATCATGTATCTAAAAAAAGAAATCAAGTACGTTCAATAAATATAGTTTAAAAAACTAAAAAACACGCTTTGGAAGAACATCGAACTAAAAAGTTGAAAATATTTTTTTCAAATAAGCTTAAAACATTAACGAACGAAAAATCCTAGTATTCTTGTGGAAAAAGCGACTGGCGCTTGATATACAAAAAGTAAGGCACAAAGCGCCTACGCTTTTTTCACAATAATACTAGCATTTTTCGTTCTTTTGTTTTGAGCTTATTTAAAAAATATTTTAACTTTTCAGTTCGATGTTCTTTGAAAGCGCGTTTTTTAGTTTTTAAACTATATTTATTTTTAATTTTTCAATTTCGTATGCTGTAATCAGGGGGTATGTTTGGTTCAATTTTTCACATATATATCTTACGTGTTCTATAAAATTCATTTCACCTCACCGAGACCATTAGTGTGTGAAGTTATGTTCACCATTACATTTTCTTTAGTGGAATCGACCTAAAAAAAGATTGAATCATTTTTCTCCATGGAAAAGATTAACGATTACGGTTTTATCCAGATTTATAACCAAGCCGTTTTTGTCGCATCACTTCTTGAATAACGACATCGTGCAACGCTACTATAGTTTGTTCTCGCATCACAGCCAATATTATCGTCAGCATATATCAATAGATCTTCGAGTTCTCGGCAAATCGTTCACATATAAAAGAAAAAGTGTCGTCCCCAAGATCCCTCCTCGAGGAGTTCCGATATTATGATAAATATGCAAAAATATATCGTTTATCGGAACGTAAAACGGGCAATTTAGAATATACGAACGAATCCACAGGGTTTCGTTCACCCTCCGCGTTTAACTTCTCACACAAGAAATTTGGATTCAGGCAATCGAATTCTAGCGACAAGTCAAGAAACACATCATATTTGTATAAATTCTTGTCGATTTTTCCAGGTACAGATTGTACAAATTCCATTATAGTGGACAATTGACAGGATCGATACTGTTATAACACATTTTAAAATCAGACGGTGAACATCGAGTGGAATGGAACAAGACAAGAATGATTACCAATGAGCCCCACTCTAAGAGACGTAAGCTAAAAGAATCAGCATATATTCTCATATCTGCTTATTTCGAAGAGCTCCTTAAAAATAGATCGTACTTGGCTACCCATCTTAAAGAAAAATTTGGATAGTGGCGAAATGGCAACAGACTGATATCGGAGAGCACCTTGTATTACATCGAATGTTTCAGTTGTCAATCAACAACATTGACATAATTCTATATTTCAGAACACCTTTGACATCTGTCGAAGAAGTTAAAGATGAGCATCCACGATGAAAGTTTATCATAAAATTTTTGTGTCATGAGTTAAAACTTTCATGTTTCACAGTGAAAACACTATCGAATTACCCGAAATATTGTTAAAAATTTCATGACACAATATTTCACGAGACATTTGTTTCATGGGCAAGTTTCAACTTGTATACGCGATATGCGTCTTGTTTCATGTGAAATATTTGTTTCACTTGCTGCACATGAGTTTTGGCGTTCTTCGTGAAACAAAATCGGTATACGCTAGTCGCTAGTGTGTTAACATAAAAAAATAACGTTCGTCGCTTACTTTTTTAATTGGAACAATGAGTGAAGTAGAGAAAAAAAGTAAGAAAAAAAAATCTAGTGTCAATTGGTCACGACAAATGACACTAAAATTAATAGAACTTTACGAATCCCATTCCAATTTATGGGATTGTTCTTTAGAGCAGTATAAAAATCGTATGGCTAGAAAAACCTCCATTGATGCTATATCAGAAGTTATGGGCATATCCGTTCAAGAAGTAAATGATAAAATCCATAGTATTCGATGCCAATTCCAAAGTATCAATAGAAAGAAGAAAAAAACTAAAAGCGGTCAGGCTACAGGGGATAACTTTGTGACAAAATGGGAGTTTTATGAAGCTCTAAAATTCATAGACTTGTCAACAAGTGGTTTAAATGAAACAACAATAGACTCATTGGTAAGTATATTTTTATTTTATTTATGTATACATTGCTTAAACACTAGAGAATGGCAGCCCGATCCCTATGCTTGTGCAAAGGAACCAAACATAGTAGTTTACATATATTTATTTCGCCACTGAACTTCACCTTCCTCTTGAAAGTTCTTAGTTAATTCTTCTCGTACTTCTCTGGTATAGAGATTTCCTGGAATATTTCGATTAACTTGCAGTGGCAGTGAGGCTTGAGTGTGTTGTCGCCATTCACCAGGTTGAACAGTACCATTTTCGTAATCTTCAACATCAAATGTGCCATTGGAAGCGTAAAGCTTCCGAGAACGGGTTGTTAAAAAATTATGTATAACGCATATTGCCAACACTATAATGGACACTTTTTCTGGTTCTAATTCAATTGGCTTTCTTAAAACACGGAACCTAGCTGAAGCAATGCCAAAACAATTTTCAATTATTCGTCTTGCACGAGACAGTCTGTAGTTAAACACCCTTTGTCCACCACGCAAGTTTCTAAACGCGTGAGGTTTCATAATATATGGTTTCAAGGCAAAAGCATTATCTGCTACGATAACAAATGGAATGGCCTTATTCCGTCCTGCGAGTGGCCCAGGTTTTGGAATATTTAAACTATTATTTTCATGAATCTTTTTTTTTTTTTGGAAGATTCTCTCATCCATTTTTTTGTATCAGATGGAGTAGTAGAAAGCCAAAAACTTTCTTTCCCAAAAAATTAATCACTCCTAAAAATATAACCCTTTCAAATCAAATAAGATTCCTCATGGCTGGGATTGAATCAAATAGGTGAATGAATGTCATTACGATGTCATCGATGACATAAGCAGATCAAGCTTATTCCGTGACATTCAAAATCGTAATTCATGAATGAAGTGTGTGTATTTTCTATAATGTTATCCAATTTGGTACTGAAGAGCCTTAGGGCAAGTGTCTTAAGGCGAAACATCGGTGTATACCAGTGAGGGTGACAGTGTTCCATGTAAGTGCAATTTATTACCATTCATTCAAAGTAGAACTCATGTGAATGATATCTGATTCTTATTCCTCCACGAATGTTCGATATACAAACTGAATAGAGAAAAGTATCTTCTGTATAATTCAGTGTTCATATAGAAGTATTTGTTTCGAAAGAATTTTTTCTTTCGTGTAGTTCAATGTTTATATGAAAGTAGCTGTTTCAGGAGGACTTTCTTTCAGTTTGTGTCTGAAAGTTACTTCTTTGCATGATCTACACATCCATGTATAGAGTTACTTATTTTCAAATTGATTAATCCCTCCTTTTTTTGGAAGATTCTCTCATCCATTTTTTTGTATCAGATGGAGTAGTAGAAAGCCAAAAACTTTATTTCCCAAAAAATATTATTTTCAAGTTTTGTTGGCAAGGAGCACGTGTTGAAAACTCCTCCATCAGAAATTCGCCCCATACTTCCTATATTAATGTATAAAAATTTATAATCTGCGTCAGCCAGTGCCATCAAAACAATACTATGCATGCCTTTATAATTATAAAAGAGGCTTCCACTATGTTTATGTGCTTTAATATGTACGTGTTTACCATCAGGGGCGCCTAAGCAGTTCGGAAAGTTTCATTTCTCATTAAATTGCTGTGAAATTTTTAGCCATTCATCTTCAGTGGTTGGTGTCTGGAAATGTGAAGAAACTACGTTAAACAAAATGCAGAAATGCTTAATAAAAATATAAACAGCTATAATAATGATTTATGTTTCTGACACAATCTTTTTTTAGATCAACGAAGAAGATACGACTGATAATGAATCGAGTTATTTATCAGAAGATCAAGGAACTAATCATCCAAAAGACTCCACAGATACTTCGCGTTGCAACACTCCAATGCCCTCTACATCTACATCACGTGATTTCACACCATCATCATCTACGTCGCAGGACATAACCCAAGCCCCGTCAAGGTTGCAAAAAAAGGACAAGAAAAATGACCAACAAGCCTTACTAGACCGATGTGTTGGAGTTATGTCGAAGATAGCAGATTCCTTCGAAATATTTGGAGATTATGTGGCGCATGAATTACGTAACATGCACTTAAAAGCCCCTGATTTGCAAGGATATGCAAAACGAGAAATTCAGCGACTTATTTTAGACATGAATGACAAGTATGAGTCCAGACTACTAGAAAATGGTGCTTTGTCTCAATCGCAAATATCCGTTAATAAAAATTCAGATATTTCGCTTGATAATAATTCTTTGGAATCACAGCTGTCCACTCGAACTAGTTGTGAAATTGGTTCTAAATTGCTGGTATTGACACAATGGCCGGTTAATGATTCAACTGAAGATACTGTTGATGGTGAGAGTAACGGCATGGAGAATATTACAAACTATGATGAAAATTGTGAATCTACATTTTTCAATCTGTAAATACCACTTTATGAAATAAACGAATTATGGAACTTACGTGTAGGTATTCTTCTTTTAAAATATTATAAATTGCCGAGCACACTTCAGGTATTATTCTCGATATAGTACATCCTGGTATTCGAAACAAATACATAAGCGAGTGGTAGCTATCTCCTAAAAAAAAACAAAAAAAAAATTAAATGAAGTCAAGTCCTCAAAATTTTGAACTATTTACCTGTTGCTAGAAATCGAAGCGTTAGTGCTAGTCGCTCAGCTGCTGGAATTGAATTTCGCATGAGTGTATTCTGTTTTTCTATCGCAGGCGTTATTTTGCTGAGTAAATACTGAAAGTCAGCAGCAGACATCCTGAGAAAATTCTTGTAAGATTCCTCATCCTCTCGTTCTAATTTTTCCAATAGATTATTCATTAAATTGTGGTTTACTCTTTGTTACAGAATTTTAAAGGAACAGCAATCCCTATCATATTTAGCGTGTCCAGGCACATAAGCTACGTGATTTCCAACCACGTATCGACTTTGCTCAATGACTTTAAAGAAAAGTCGAACAACATCCGCAAATTTTATCGAAAATTCTCTTCACAGATGAGGCTAATTTTTCAAGAATTGGTATCACGAACTTCCATAACAACCACATATGGGCGGAAGACAACCCACATGCGATAACGCAAACTCATTTCCAAGACAGATTCTCTTTCAATGTATGGGTAGGCATAATTGGGGATTATTTAATTGGGCCCTATTTTCTCCTCTTGCATTCGAACACGAACTTCCCCAACTTATGGAAGATGTTCCCATTGGTCTCCGAAATCACTCTTGGTTTATGCACCATGGAGCTCCTGCTCATTTTAGTATGATAGCAAGAAATTTTTCAGACGTAGCATATCCTCAACGATGGATAGAAAGAGGAGGCACTGAGCATTGGCCCGCAAGGTCACCGGACCTCAATCCCGTCGATTTTTTCTTTTGGGTACACCTAAAATCACTAGTTTATGTTAGCCCCATTGAAAACGAGGAAATGTTGAAGGATCGCATCATAATTTACTGCTAAACGATGAGAAACAATCCGGGCATTTTTCAACGGGTGCGGAATTCTTTGATGAGGAGAGTAGAAGCGTGTATCACTGTTGAGGGTCGTCACTTTGAACAGTTGTTGTAATAGTTGTTTCGTTTAATTTTTATATTTTTATTTTCCTAATAAATAGCATAGTACTTCTCCGAAATGTTTTTTCCACAAACTCCGAAATGTAGCACTTTCTAATTGAATAAATAAACCTGACAATTTTTTTATTTGGATCGGATAAGCAGTTCGATAATGCTCGGTTTAGAAAAAATTTGTACGGGTATAATAATAATAATATTGAAGGTCTTTATTATTTTCAAATAATATACATATAGATTTTAACATTGTATGCAAAAAATAAAAACATTTCTGAAAATAAAAGGCGAAGTTCATTTTCTGCAGAAAAACGATAGTTTTACTACGAAAATGTATACTGCATATAAAGTTTGATGAAAATAACTAGAATTGCAAAGGTAATGTTTTGTAATGTTCTCAGCAACTTCTTAGCGCTCTTTAATGCCCTAGGAGCATTGATATAGAAACTTGTAAATATGTCGAAAACGATCATCTCCAGCGTTGTTGAGGAGGGGTTCACTTTTTACATGGAAACGATGTGGGAATTGGGTTTTCCATGAAAAGGATCAATAGTTTACTGTCAAAAAAGTTAAGGCAATTTGAAATAGATAATGACAGCGTACGCAGTGCCCTCTAGATGTTACATGAAAATTATGATTTCCCACGTCAAAAAAACCCCGGGTACAGAATTTCGTGCAAATAACTTATTTTTTGCAAGAGTCATTTTCAAAAAGCGAACAAAAAAAAATCAATTTCAACACCCCGTATCTCCGAAACGAAGCATTTTCGGACACAAGTTCATATAGACTGTTTTTCTTAAAATTGTCTCAGGAACTTATCGACTTATCGGGGTGAACTAAAACGTTTTTCCTTCCAACACTTGTATAAATTTCTCCATTATAATTTATATTTTTCAGATTCAGAGGTAAAAAATACCCAAAAAAGCTGTATGGCAAACTGATTCTCCTCCACGAAAAACGACTCTCGTCTGAAGATTGCAAGTAGATGTGATCATAATTTTTTGTAGACAGGTATAACTTCAAACATTTACGTCGAGTTGATACAGCTCCTCCCGAGTCCACTTCACTACTGCAAACGAGTAGAGTAAAACTGGAACGGCGAGCATATTTGTTGTAGCAACTTTGTTCTTTCCCGACAGTTCTGATGACCAGATCTGTCGAAGTTTGTGCTGATACTTGCCGCGGAGAGAGTTTTTCACTGCTGTTACGTCTTGTGAGTGACGTTGTTCCACCCCGAGGTAAGTATACGTCTCTCCGGCATCCAGATGGCGTAGGATGCTTCCATCTACGAGCTGCACATCCTCTCCGTAGTCCCCGCATCGTCCTCTTTTGAGATGGACCATTGCACATTTGTCTATCCCGAATTTCATTCCAATATCATGCGTGTACTCGCTCACCATTATTATTGTTATTATTAACAGTGATATAGATCGCATATGTGCTTCAACACATTCAACAAATCTGATTTCTGCTGATGATTTGAAGCGTACCAGAGAAATACGTGATTCATCTGATTGTATGCTGCTCCAGAGAAATTTGAACTCACTCCAAAGTGATGTAATGAAAACAGTCTTTCTCAATGTTGAAAAATGTGAAAATAAAGTAAATTTGAATAGTGTATACCCAAGAATTTTTTTAAATATTTATATTTTGGCAGAAGGATTCCATCTCAAATTTTTGTCAATCATTATGCCCAAGTACTTTGACAGCCTCAAAGATTTTGATACTCTCATATCACTAATTTAGATGGATGACCTAATTTTGGTTAAAAATTTTGGCAAGAACTGAAAGTCCAATATTTGGTTTTTTCAAAATTTATCGTTGACAAATTACCATCAAACCATTTCTTGATATTTTTGAAATCTTCTTCCACACATACTTTTAAATTACACCAGCTATTAGCGATATGTGAAATCACCGTTTTATCTGCGAAAGATTGAATTTTTCCTTCAGTTTGCATATAAAATATATCATTGATGTGAATATTAAACAATATCGGACCCAAAACAGAACCTTCAGGAATACCATACGTAATAAACTAAAGTATTATATTTCTGCCTGGAATTCTAATCAAACAAAATACATTGATGTTTTGGAAGGTGTTCAGATGAAATTCCTCAAACTTGCTTATTATAAGAAACATGGAAACTAGCTGATTAAAAATTATGATAACATTTGTCTTCAGGATGGATTCATTTTGTGACATTGAGAAAAAGACGGGAAATTACAGATCTCATTTTCACCTATATACTGGTCAATGGTGCTATGGACTCACCAACTCTATTATCTCAAATCTATTTTAATGTCCCTTGATATATGTTCAGATGTAGGTTCTGAGAATTGGGTAGATTTCTAAGAACCATTTGTACAGTCCAAAGTTCTACAGGCAACGGCCATCCAAAAATTATATCAAATACAGCGACTGGCTTGTTTAAACATCACAGGAGCCATCAGAACAACACCAACCGCGGCATTGGAATTAATTACGGGTCTGACCCCTCTGGACATGTACATTAAGGAGGTTGCGTTAATGGCCATGGTACGATTGCGCACGGCTGGTGTAAACCTCGAAGTAGGAATGGGTCAATTGAGGCTGGGCCTGTGGCGGGAAGCGTTTGCTGCGCAACCTCTGCCTATAGGCAACCAGTGATGCAATTGAACCCAGGTTTGTGTTTAATAAACCCTACAATATACAAATTAAACAGAACACAGTGTCAGATGCTACAAATGCAATACGCATATATACAGACGGCTCAAAAACCAAAGAAGGCTCGAGATGTGGAGTGTATTCCAGATCACTAAGACTAAGGATTAAGTGAGGAATGGGAAGAAATACCAGCGTGGTCCAAACAGAATTGGCTGGTATCTCAATCGCCTGAAAAGAAATAACCAGGATAGGAATTTCTGGCAAAAACATAACAATCTGCACTGCCAGCAGACAAGCCCTATTAGCCTTGAACAGGCAACGTTTAACCTCAGGGCTAGTACTAGATTGTCACCTAGATTCAGCCAAAGCCTCGGTAGATAATAACATTATCCTGAGGTTGTTTGAAGGGCACGACAGGAGTAAAGGTAATCGCATTGCCGACTTTTCAGCTAAGGAAGCGACTAGACTAAGAATTTTAGGACACAGTGGCACCTACGGCCTGATGACTTCGACAATTGCGGAACTAGCCATTTGTTACCCTCATGCTCAATCCTTAGAGAAATGGGATGGAACCAAAGGATGCAATCTTGCCAGGATCACCTTGGGCGACCTTGGGAAGCTGGCGCCGAAGAAATATCTGGCAATGACCAGGAAAAATCTACGCTTAACAGTAGGATTTCTGACTAGCCACTGTCAACTAAAGAAACACCTCCATAATATGGGTGTAGTGGACACACCTCTATGCAGGATGTGTTAACAGGAAGATGAAACTGTCAGGCATGTCCTGTGCGAGTACCCGGAGTTATCGTTAATAAGAGAGTGTGTGTTCGGCCTACACCTGCCGATATAAAGGAGATGTCTCCCAGCGACCTGTCCACCTTCCTGGAAAGGACAGGATGGACGACGAACTAGGAGGACAACTCCTCGGGAGGATGTACAATGGGACACATGTGGGCATGGGACACATGTGGGCAATGGGACATATGGGCAATGGGACATGTGGGATGTGGGCAATGGGACGTGTGGGCAATGGGACATATGGGCAATGGGACATGTAGGATGTGGGCAATGGGACGTGTGGGCAATGGGACATGTGAGCAATGAGACATGTGGGCAATGGGACACGTGTGGGCTTACACTTACCCTCCCTACTCCACAGATACAGATACAGTCCAATAAACTGAATGTGCCGAAGTGTTAATAAATACTCTTCAAATTCATTTTTCTTACCTGAATCGATTTAGAAATAATTTGTAGAGATAAGTTTCTAACTGAATATCAAAATATTCACTTATAATGCAGTTATCTAGAAGTAGTTTCCTGATCTGTTAATGTATACTCCTTTTAATGGGCATTAGCATATTTGATGTGTTATATTGATAAATGAATTAGAGAAATGACATGAAATGATATAAAAAATTGATCCGAGGAATTATGACATTCATAATGAAAAATTCTTTGATTTTTCAAGTGAATGATTAGAGTCTTTTCCAATCCAAAATGACCTGATATGACTTGTAATAAACATTTGCTTTCCATAAATTACTGGGGTACTGAAAATTCCTAAATTCATATCTGTTACATGTAGATGTGGCAATAAGATGGAAGTGGATGTATTTTTCAAACTAGTGGTTTCTACACTCTGGAAAACATTTCACTGTACATAAATTGCAAGGATAATATTTTTAGGAGAGATTTATTTCTACTCCATCTCATTACAGAATGCCTTTCTTCCAGTTGGTGACAAAAAGTTACTTCTTTGCATGATTCACACATTTATGTATAAAGTTACCTTTTATAAAATTGATTGTTTTCTTCCTTTCTTTGAAAGATTCCCACATTTTTTTGTATCAAGATAGAGTAGTAGAAATCCAAAACCCTGTACATATTACATTTTATAACCTTGTTTGACGTGTCTCATAAATTTCCACCCAGTTTATATTCATATATCACAAAAATAACCGACCTATAAGTTTGTAAATATATTAAAAAACAATCTTCGAATAATCTCCAAAGAAAAACACAGCTAGGCAAGAAGTAACATAAAAAATGAGATCACTTTGAGAAACTCACTTATAAACGTCTTCCACTTTTCATCTGCTTTACTTTTCCAAGGTAGGTGTGATGAATTTTTAAAAAAACACTTTTATCTTGATGGACGACCGGCACTTGGTTGACTGCAGGTGAATTTTGAGAGAACCCCGCCTCGTGCGTGGTCCAGTTGCCAACTTTGCCAGAATCTAAATAGATTTCGAGACTGAACTGTGATAAAAATTGCTTCACTTACTCTGAGCTATCTTTATACGTATATACGGAGATGGTTCAATAAATTCTTGAATCTTTTGTTGAATATATTGAAGTATATAGATGATTCAATACAACTAAATTTTCATTTCAATGAAGTGATGGATGTAGCCGTTACTACGTGGTAGAAGATCTTCATCAAAAATGAGAAATGAAACTTTCTTAGTTTATATCCCCCCTACGTGAGCTTACACGAAAGTTGAATGATAAAATGTCGCTTAAATTTATATACCTATTTTGTGGAGTGATAACTTCTCATGGAGGCTTAAAGCGCTTGGTAACGTAACGCATAATGGCGTCAGTAGGTCTGAGTTTCCTTTTTCCTCACTACAACACACAGCGCTAGCCGTATCTAGGACAAACCATTCTCTCACCTTCGCATGACAACGTGAAACTATCACCGCTTTTGGAAGTAATTATAAAACAAAAATTATGAAACAGGTAAAACATGATCCTCGGAACATTACAGAATCTATTTTTGTCCGGGTTGAACCGCGTCAGTAATTTTCGTTTTTTCGACATTTCGGCTCCTGCTTTGGAGCCATTTTCAACTATTCTGACTGTCCCGCATCCCAAATACAAAGATCCATCCTACAACAGAAAATACAAACCCCACCCCACGAGTTACCCGAGAAACAGACAAACCAGACAAAAGCTTTTCTCCCCTACATCCAGAGGACTGGATCCTGCGGGAGAAGAAAATATTAAGAGCAGATAGTTGTTGGTTCACAGATGGATCAAAAACACCTTTCCGTTCTGGTGCAGGTGTTTTCAGTCGCAGCTCAGGGACAGAGATATCAATCTGCCTAGGAATCCATGCGACTGTATTTCAAACAGAAATGTATGCTATTGAATTGAATTGACAGGTCACTGTCATTTGAATCATCACATGCTGAGACTAGGACTGTCGGAAGACAGTGTGTGTCGCCTCTGTCTGGAAAATGATGGAACTGCAGAGCATATACATATGAAAATAACGGAATTACATTCACACAATTCAACTAACAATGAAGCAAAAAATTTTAATGAACGTAACTAATAACTAATTATTAAAATGTTTCGATTCAGTGCAACAATTAATTCTAACTCATATTCTAGTAGCCTCTACTAATCCACCACGTATTTCGAAACATGTGTCATAGCGCTTACGAATGTTTCTGATTACGTTCCTTAGTTCTTGAGGGCTAATATCTGCACATACCAGTCGAATTCGTGCACAAAGTTCATTTATATCTCTTGAGCGGTTTTTGTAAACCTTTTGTGTGAGAAGTCCCCATAGAAAAAAGTCCAAAACTGTGAGGTCTGGAGATCTGGGTGGTCACTCTATAAACGGACTACCACGGCCTATCCATCGGTTTGGAAAATGTTCGTTAAGCCATTGCCTCACAACTCTGGCATAATGAACTGAACACCCATGTAACTGAACAATTAAATTGATCGTTCATTGATTGGCAGCTCGTGAAAAGCATCCCAAAACTCTGTGTTTAAAAATTCTAGAAACCTCTGCACATTAATGTTCTCCTCAAAAAAAAAGGACCAATAATTCGTTCGTTCAATATCCCACACTAGACGTTGATTTTTTGGGATTACTAGCTTTTACAGTCTATTACCCAGTTAGGATTATCCGCTGCCCAATAGCGACAATTCTGTGATGACACTATTTGTAGTGGAAGTGGCTTCGTCGGTATATAAAATATCTTTTAGGAAATTTCTATTGTTTGTATATTCCCCTTGGGCCCATAAACAATATTCCAGGCATCTTGCTTCGTCGCCTTCTTGAAGTGTGTGTAAAAATTTTGGCTTGAAAGGTTCAATATTCTTCGCCTTGAGACATCTCCGAATAGTTTCTCGTGGAATATTCAAATCTAAAGTGGCATTCCTTATACTGGCATTAGTATTATTTCCGAAATAATCTAAAATGATTTGATCATTCCTGTTTCGTCTTTGTACAGGATTACTTTTTAACATCATTTTTGATACTGCACCAGTTTCAATGAATATTTTATTTATTTTATTTACCGTAACCACGGCTAATACGAGGACCATCTGGATGTCTCTCATTAAATACTCTACAAACCTCTCTAGCACTCTAGCGTACAATTTCAATTTTCTCTCTTACGCTCAATCTTGCAGCCATGACACAAAATAATTCGATATTGTTGACAATAGTACACTTAAATCTTTCACAAGTGTCAAACTGTAATATCATTTCCATGGCAACTAAGATTTAAATTGAAATATTAGGTCTTAGTTTTAGTTAATTTGCGAGAAAACTTGAATGTAATTCCGTTATTTTCATTAAAATATTTACGCTATTTGTTTTTTTTTCATCTGGCGGCACTTTATTGTTGAAATCATAAAAAAAAATATTTCCATGGAAACCATCCAAAACAATCTTGAAATTATTTAAAATATCCCGAACGAATTCAAAATGAGACATATAAGTTCAAAAATTGAAAATTCACAATGTTACTTCTACATTTTAACTCAAGAAATTATCCCCACTTGAATATGCGTTTTCTGTTGATATTGAAAAAAACATTTTTGTTTAATTTGTTCCAATGTGAATCACGACTCTTCAGTAATCTGCCAAGTTTTATATTTGGAATGTAAGCATATCTGAAAATAGAAATGTTTCGATAATGATAACATCAAAACTGAATCGTGGGATTCAGTTTTGAGGTGACTTGTTTTTTTCGCTGTAAGAACTCGAAACTTCACGAAAGAAAAAGAAAAAAAATGCGGTTTTCTATTTTTGAAGCCATCATGTTTTCAGTATTGTGTATGAAAAAACTCAGATATAACTTTATTGATTCAAAAAAATAGTTTATTTCATATTAATATTAAAATTATCAGTTTCAGAAAAAAAATTTCAAACTCGTTTCCCCCTTTTCATAAAAGAGACTGTATGCATTTCCACTCACAAGCAAGTGATTTTGGTGAAATTGGTGACACGTGTGAATCATTATATTTGTGTGACGTGCCAGTATAAGGATATCTGCAGAATGCTGTATAATGTCCGCTATAGGGAGACCTACTGTGATTCGAAAGTGCATATAGGTTATAACGACAAGGAGTCACATTGTCTGCTGCATAATTGTTCATATCTGATCCATCTAGAGAAAAGTCGATGGCAACATTTAAGTTGCCTCTAAATCTTTCTGTTAGAGAGAATCTTTTAATATGGATACAGGAAAACTTATGTATTGATAGAGACTTTGTGAATTTTCTCCTTTCCTTGCAGCTCGAACACGTCAGTTTTTCATGTCCTTCCAAAGTTTTCTCTCTTGTGAAAAAAATCCAAGCATTGTGATAAACCCAATTGGCCAGTTCTTTGTGGTAAGTGGAGCGACAAATTCCAGAAAGGATCGAAAGTTACAGATGAGGTTCCGCAGTGTGTGCACTTCATCGTGGATTTCAATTGACCAACAAAATTATCTACAATCTCAGAGTTGTATGTACTCAAATGAATTAGCAATGACTCTTATACTTTTCCGCTGTCGCTCAATTTTTCGTTAATCTCCGTCAAAATTGGTTCAAGTTTCTGATCAATTCTATTAACGTCATCATGTAAACCTTCTAAAACAGGGGTTCCTAACCTTTTTGCACCTGCGTACCACTTGACTTTTTGAGAAATATTCGCGTACCACCAGACCTAAATATTTAATAAATGTATAATACTTCAAAGGCTTCAAAGGCTTTTTAAATCAAATTCTTGAGAAAACTTCATATTTCATGGTTAGATATTTGTTCATTTATAACATTTTTGAAATAAAGGAGGAATAAAAATATTGAAATGGTATTAGTTTACAGTTTTATTCATTACCCATAGGTCTAAAAACATACAAATGAAAAATCATTAAAAAGTCAGCAAAAAATCAACCTTTCACGTATAGTCAGTGGGCATACTTGAAGACTGGCTATAAATCAAATCATCTAAAGGAACAATTCGTTCAGGCCAGTCTCAACACCCTACACAGTAGGTTAATGGACTGACACCTATCAGAAAACAACTACTCCCCTGGCTAATACCACGAAGGGCGTTGGATTATATCCGACAGGTGTCAGTGCAGGATTCTTCACAGAAGTTATTCCTGCATATGCTGTTGGCAATACAACTGCCGCAATAGATTTTCAATTATTGGAACACACTTGCAGACCGGTTTCGGGCTGTTTGGCCACTCGTCAGTGCAAGGTAGTGTATATCATCAACATAAAGTCGATGATTTCCGATAATTGAAAATCGAATTCCGTCAGAGTATCATTCCTCGAACTAAGCTGAAGACTACAACAAACAACAGGTTTGTCGTCGCTCCATCTGCCTGTGAACGAGGTAACCAACTGCATATCCAAATTTGCCCAATTCCTCGTAAAAGGAAAAAAATCTATCTTTCACGTATAGTCAGTGGGCATACTTGAAGACTGGCTATAAATCAAATCATCTAAAGGAACAATTCGTTCAGGCCAGTCTCAACACCCTACACAGTAGGTTAATGGACTGACACCTATCAGAAAACAACTACTCCCCTGGCTAATACCACGAAGGGCGTTGGATTATATCCGACAGGTGTCAGTGCAGGATTCTTCACAGAAGTTATTCCTGCATATGCTGTTGGCAATACAACTGCCGCAATAGATTTTCAATTATTGGAACACACTTGCAGACCGGTTTCGGGCTGTTTGGCCACTCGTCAGTGCAAGGTAGTGTATATCATCAACATAAAGTCGATGATTTCCGATAATTGAAAATCGAATTCCGTCAGAGTATCATTCCTCGAACTAAGCTGAAGACTACAACAAACAACAGGTTTGTCGTCGCTCCATCTGCCTGTGAACGAGGTAACCAACTGCATATCCAAATTTGCCCAATTCCTCGTAAAAGGAAAAAAATCTTTCACGTATAGTCAGTGGGCATACTTGAAGACTGGCTATAAATCAAATCATCTAAAGGAACAATTCGTTCAGGCCAGTCTCAACACCCTACACAGTAGGTTAATGGACTGACACCTATCAGAAAACAACTACTCCCCTGGCTAATACCACGAAGGGCGTTGGATTATATCCGACAGGTGTCAGTGCAGGATTCTTCACAGAAGTTATTCCTGCATATGCTGTTGGCAATACAACTGCCGCAATAGATTTTCAATTATTGGAACACACTTGCAGACCGGTTTCGGGCTGTTTGGCCACTCGCCAGTGCAAGGTAGTGTATATCATCAACATAAAGTCGATGATTTCCGATAATTGAAAATCGAATTCCGTCAGAGTATCATTCCTCGAACTAAGCTGAAGACTACAACAAACAACAGGTTTGTCGTCGCTCCATCTGCCTGTGAACGAGGTAACCAACTGCATATCCAAATTTGCCCAATTCCTCGTAAAAGGAAAAAAATCTTTCACGTATAGTCAGTGGGCATACTTGAAGACTGGCTATAAATCAAATCATCTAAAGGAACAATTCGTTCAGGCCAGTCTCAACACCCTACACAGTAGGTTAATGGACTGACACCTATCAGAAAACAACTACTCCCCTGGCTAATACCACGAAGGGCGTTGGATTATATCCGACAGGTGTCAGTGCAGGATTCTTCACAGAAGTTATTCCTGCATATGCTGTTGGCAATACAAATGGGCAAATTTGGATATGCAGTTGGTTACCTCGTTCACAGGCAGATGGAGCGACGACAAACCTGTTGTTTGTTGTAGTCTTCAGCTTAGTTCGAGGAATGATACTCTGACGGAATTCGATTTTCAATTATCGGAAATCATCGACTTTATGTTGATGATATACACTACCTTGCACTGACGAGTGGCCAAACAGCCCGAAACCGGTCTGCAAGTGTGTTCCAATAATTGAAAATCTATTGCGGCAGTTGTATTGCCAACAGCATATGCAGGAATAACTTCTGTGAAGAATCCTGCACTGACACCTGTCGGATATAATCCAACGCCCTTCGTGGTATTAGCCAGGGGAGTAGTTGTTTTCTGATAGGTGTCAGTCCATTAACCTACTGTGTAGGGTGTTGAGACTGGCCTGAACGAATTGTTCCTTTAGATGATTTGAAAAAATCAACCATCATACAAAATATACTTTAACAGTCTTCACTGCGAAACTTGTTGCTGTTTGCCTGTGATCAAAATATCAACATTAGGAGTAATGGAACTTATATCCACTCTTCCTAAGTTATCTTCAACACTTATTCTGCTCCATTTTTTTCCAATAGACGATAATTGATCATTTTAGAGACTGTTGACGTGGTACCTTTCTACTAGTAAAACCGAAAACTAAATGAGAATATTCTAACTGAACAATGATGTTCACTGTCTCACTGATATTGTTTGCCATTTTTATAAACAGAATATAACTTAACAAATCTTATCGGGTTGTTGTAATTGCCATATGACTGATGAAAATAATTATTTCTAGACATATTGATATTCATGTGTTTGTCTTCAGAAAATTATTAAATGTTCCGCCATTTTGTAGTAGGTGAAGATATTGATTTCATATTCTAGGGTTGTGAGTATTCGTTAGGAGCTTCGAAATGATGTGTCACAAGACCTTCCTTTCCATTTAATTTTTTTTCCAGATGGCGTCCAGTCGCCATTTCGATAGTTTCATCTGTCAATTTCACTTCAAAATAGAGTATTCATGTACATTAAAGAAATGCAATGCATATTTATACCACGAATCCCTGTTATATCTACATGTGCCAATTCATTTCAAACGTGTGCAATTTTCAATTAGACTGGCATTTGCAATGACTTCTAATGAGTACCATGGCCAAACAATAACCATTTGTGGCTAAGGTTTGAACACTCCATGTTTTTCAAACGGACAATTATACACACTATAGCAGTGACGGCTTGTGCATTGGAGAACAGGGGAGGCTAAAGTCATAAAAACTATATGCTATATGCTATATTTTGCTTCAAATAGGTACCTACCGTACCTATTCAAAGCAAAATAATTAATATTTGCATAAATGCAAACAAAAATTGTGTATTGCCGAAAATTATACGTATTAAACTGGCCATTAAAAAAACAAAAACAAGTAAAAAGGATTGTCTTTGAGTTATTTAATATAAATGAACTCTTCTCAGTCAATAAATAATACTTTTCTCTTCTAATACAACAGTTTTGTTAAAGATTGCTACAATTATTTTATAAGCACAAGTACTTAATTATGCTTATAAAAACAGGTCTAAAAGTAAACTTTATTGTCCAGCAAGAACCAATGGGGAGGTGAGAGACGTGTCTTGCCAGAAAAGGAAAGAAGGTTAAATCTGGTTTGTTTAAGTGAACTCACAAGGCACCCCCAAACTACTTTTAATCGGCGGTCATTCAAGTTCAATATAGTCTGCGAGGGTCCCGCATTTTGAAAGATAAATTGAAAGGTGTATTTTGTAATTTTAGAAAGGAAAGAAAGGAAAAAAAATAAAAAAAACTAATAGTAAACATAACATTCGTTCTTAACCAAGACGAACAAAAATAAAAAAAAACAAATTACAAAATGAAAATATAAACAAAAACAAAAAAATCAAAGTCTTTGCTTGGGTTACAAACTGTAATAAATAAAACCTAACTCTAATATTTGGTAATATCTTTGGTTAAGTGCCTAACTTAAATAAATAAAATATGCATTTTTATATACATTATATAGTATATATATAAAGTCTATACATAACATATACAGACTTTTTGAATTACTTACTCTGCTTTAAATATAAGAGGAATCCTTCTATTTTTAAAACTGTCAAAGTAGTCAATTATTTCGTCATAAAATCGGGGGTTCTTTTATATACTCTTTTTCAATTGAAAGAAGACATATATTACTCAATATATTTTGAGTCATCGAATTTCTACTCAAG
Organism: Leptinotarsa decemlineata; assembly: GCF_025532065.1. Lineage (NCBI taxonomy): Eukaryota > Metazoa > Arthropoda > Insecta > Coleoptera > Chrysomelidae > Leptinotarsa > Leptinotarsa decemlineata. The sequence continues at coordinate 1,158,803 of NW_027412534.1, forward strand.
GATTTAATTTTTTTTCAATGCTGAAAAATGTCTCTCAACTGACGCTGATGTTATGCGAATTGTCACAATTATATAAGATCATATAACTCAGGCATGCAATCTCTCAAATCATAAATCTGAAGGAGACTTGCAATTTTGAAACATTTTAGGGTCACTGTACATTACAATTAATTCATTTTTCAGTTGAATAACATCGAAAAATGGATACTGAGCTATTAAGTCATTATAAAGTTTTTGGGAAAAATCTTTGGTACAGGACGGAAATTTTTCAAACAACAACAAATCAAAGTAGTTTAATTTAAGTAAATCTTCGAATCTAACTTTGATTTGCATCAAAAAGGTGTCCAATATTTCATTATAAATCTGTTTATAATTTTGTCTCAAATCGGGTAAGTCTAAATTGGTTTTTTATTTCGTCGACGGCGGTTCGAGAGTTAAATCAATTGATTCGAAAATATTATTAAAAAATTGAAGGGGTTATTTTTGGGAAAAAAAGTTTTTGGCTTTCTACTACTCCATCTTGATACAAAAAAGAAAGGAAGGAAGTAACTCTATACATGGATGTGTAGATCATGCAAAGAAGTAACTTTTAGACACAAACTGAAAGAAAGTCCTCCTGAAACAGCTACTTTCATATAAACATTGAATTATACGAAAGAAAAAATTATTTCGAAACAAATACTTCTATATGAATTATACAGAAGATACTTTTCTCTACTCAGTTTGTATTTCAAACATTCGTTGTAGAATAAATATCAGATATCATCCACATGAGTTCTACTTTAAATAAATGGTAACAAATTGCACTTACATAGAACACTGCCATCCTCACTGGTATACACCGATGTTTCGCCTTAAGACACTTGCCCTTAGGCTCTTCAGTACCAAATTGGATAACATTATAAAAAATACATACACTTCATTCATGAATTACGATTTCTTAATGTCACGGAATAAGCTTGATATACTTATGTCATCGATGACATCGTAATGTCATTCATTCACCTATTTGATTTAATCTCAGCCAAGAGGAATCTTATTTGAATTGAAGGGGTTATATTTCTTAGGAGTGGTTAATTTTTGGGGAAGAAAGTTTTTGGCTTTCTATCACTTCATCTTGATACAAAAAAAGAAGGCTGAGGGAGTCTTCCAAAGAAAGGAAGGAAGTAACTCTATACATGGATGTGTAGATCATGCAAAAAAGTAACTTTCAGACACAAACTGAAAAAAAGTCCTCCTGAAACAGCTACTTTCATATAAACATTGAATTAAACGAAAGAAAAAATTCTTTCTAAACAAATACTTCTATATGAACACTGAATTATACAAGATGGAGTAGTAGAAAGCCAAAAACTTTCTTTTCCAAAAATATTAAAAAATGTATCGTTATTTCCAAAATTCATCAAAATTTCCGTTAAATTGTTCAACCGTTGTTTTGAGTAATTAATATCTGTTGATTTATTTTGAAGAATAGAAAAAACAATATCGGTATATTCAAATATTAATTTGAATATTTCTTACAAGAAACAAAACTTTTGATCATTTAAAATATATTTGAAACCTCTCGCCTTCCTAAGACTTTAGTCGTCGATTTTAAAATCAAAGACATCAATCAATTTGTCTTTGTATGAATGCACTGAAATTACTGCTGTAGATGTAGAATTCCAACGCGTAGCAGCAAAAGTTGGCATTCGAAGACCAACTGGAGGCTAACCTCCTCTATCGCTATAATTTCTGCAACTAAAATTATAAATCGGGACGTATGTCGCTGGCTGGATCGGTCTCGCGGAGCTTGTGTTTTTTAAAGCGGTCGGAGGCTTGGCTTCCTTACAACGTATCAACGTATGGGATTTATTATTTCGGGTTGATGGTTTATTCGTTATTCGTTCATGGGCGGTGCGTTTGACATTTGTTGATGCAGGATACAGTGTAGTACGTACTACGTAGTGAGTGATAGTGTTTTGTTGGGCATACTTTGTATTTATATTAAAAATTAATGGCAAAGTAATGATACCCAAGCATTTTCAGAAAAAAATAATCATAATTATTTGTCAATATCTTTTGATTTATTGCGATGAATGTCTTCAAATTTTATGGGGAGTCTAAGCCTCCTTTGCCTCCTCTGACGAGCCGCCGCTGCACTATAGCATTCAGGGATTGATGTCATTTGTAAGTGTTTCTGTTGTGATACACAGTTACAATGAGTTAGTAATTATTTTCTACCCTGAAAATTTCCTAGGAATAATTTATTTGGCCAAACAACGGTCAGCTAGTATTATATAAATATCTGAAATTGGCCAGAAAAACGAAATTCATCCCCTACATTGAGAACAGGAAATTATTAGTAAACGACAAAGAGTATACGGCTCAACAACTGAAACCTGAGGAGGCAATTATAGAGTTAACGGAAAGAGGGTCTACGAATCGAATATCCAAAGGAATTCAGAAGCGTAGTAGTGCGACGCCTACGCCCACCTCCATATAAATCCTCAAGAGAAGCTATTGGAGTGGAAGAAATATCGAGCCCAAGTGAAGCGAAACCCACCAAAGAAATCGAAGTTGTTGATGAGTTAAGACAATCAGTTTGAATGAATAGTGATGATTATTTAGTCCAGGAGGAATCGCCGCAGGAGTACCGAAAACTAATCCACCTCAATTTTTTTATGCGATACTATTGAAATTACTTCACTACTGATGATATAAATGCATGTTGTCATGGAGCAACCCCGTTACATATTGTTCAAACCGAAATTGGTTAAACAATTGCAAGGCATTCTTATTTTTCAACTGGACAAATGTTGTTTGAATTACAATAATTTTCCTGGAGCCTTTATTAGAAAAATAATTAAAGGAAGGAGTTTCTCCTCCCAAAATACAGGGGTGAAACCCAAATATCACAATTTTGTAGAAAATTTATCTGATAAACTTGGAATGCTACTCATTACCGAACAAATTAAAGTGGCCTTTTCAAATGGAAATACAGTTCGAAAGCATTTTTTCTAGAAACAAAAAACAAGAACACCTCAAGAAATACAATCCAATATAGTATACAAATTGAACTGTGGAAGCTGCCACAAATGCTATGTTGGTCAAACCGGACGGTATCTTAAAACACGAGTGTCGGAACACATGAGAGACTCTGCAAAAGACTTCAGAGCGGAATGATACATATCCTCAAATGCGATAGTGTTAACACTAGAAGAGATGTTGATTGCCTTAATACTGCATATTTCAATTTGATACATAAAATACCTGAATAATTCACCTTTTTCTCATTCTTTTTTTTTTCTGCCATTGACTAAGAAACAGATATCACCTCATCAAAATCACAGATGAAGCCATCCTTCCGTTTTATGTCGTTTTGTGTCGGCGTGTAACTCAGAAGTTCCGTTGTTGTAATGTTTTTAATTTTTTTTAATATAAATACAGGGTGTGACTGAATAAGTGTAACATTCAAGAAGGTGATTCCTCATAAAAAAAAGGATCTTTCATATAAATACATTTCATTGGAGCATCCCTTGTTGAGATACACTCTCTTAAAGGGGCTACATAAAATTTGTATAACAATTTTTTTCACAAGCACTAAAAAAAACAATATTGAAATTAACCTGACGTTTTGTACTACCAAAAAGACACTTACTCAGAAATTTATTTGGTTCACCCCATGGTTGTAAGGGGTGGAAAACGCAACCCCTAAAATTTATTTCCAATGTAACTTTTTGTTTTATCATTTGTTCACCATTTTAAAATTCATTTCCGATAGCCTGTTTCATTCTGAACAAAAAATGTCTCCTGAGTTTTTTGCCCAAAATGAACCAGTTCACAGCAAAAAATTATTTCAGGAACAACTACAGAGATACATCGTCATAAATGCGAAAATACGAAACTAATCTATCTAGTAGGTCGCTATTAGTGATAGTGATAATGAAATTGGTATGACGCTGTCAGTTTGTGCATTTTCGACATACACAAATGAGGAAATGGCTGATATGCATTACGTTTACGCAGGGGAATGGGTTAGAAGCTTCTAGAAGATATGCCGAAACGTATCCTCAACGGCAGCATCCTTCACATAGAATATTTGCTCGATTTCATCAACTATTACGAGAATATGGTTTATTCGACAAAAAAACGCAGGATTGAGGTCGCCATCGAAAAGTACGAACACCACAGCTTGAGGAAGCAGTACTTAATTTGATTGAAGAACAACCTACTACCAGTACCAAAAAGATTGCTTTCCAGCTAAATGTTGATCATATGACGGTATTTCGAATTTTAAAGGAACAACTCTTATACCCTTACCATCTGCAACGAGTACAGGCACTGTTACCGCGAGACTTGCTGAACCGTCTTGAATTTTGCAATTGGATGCTGGAAATGATTAGAAGAAATTGTGACTTTCTGAAGACGATAGAATTCACAGATAAATGTAATTTTTCTCGGGACAAGATTATTAATTTTCATAATTACCACATATGGGCTGATGAAAACCCTCACGCTATAGTCGGAACTAACCATCAAGAACAGTTTTCTCTCAACGTGTGACTCGGAGTTATTGGGGATGAATTTTCAAGAGGAGTGCATTCAGTACTGCTGGAGGAAGTTCCTTTGGGCGTCAGAAGGGATATGTTTTTTATGCATGATGGGGCTCCCGCCCATTTTAGTCAAGTAGCACGTCAGCATCCAACTGAAACATATGCAAATCAGTGGATAGGTCGAGGAGGACCACAGAACTGGCCCGCTTGATCCCCGGATCTCAATCCTCTCGGTTTCCCTATTTGGGGCCATTTACTGCATTTGGTTTATTGTACTCCTGTTCGCGATATAGAGGACTTGAGAAACCGCATCATCGATGCGTGCAGGGTAATCAGAGAGACTCCAGGAATATTTGAGCGAATACGTGGCTCAATGCGCCGACGTCTGGACGCATGCGTAATGTCTGAAGGTAGACATATTGAACATTTACTATTATTTCTACATGTTGTGTGTTTTATTATTAATAAATTAGTATTATTTATTACCCTTTGATCGTTTAATGCAGGTACTAACTACAACATACAATAATAAATCTGTATCTGTATCTGTATCTCTGTAGTTGTTCGTAAAATAATTTTTTGCCGCGAACTGGTTTATTTTGGGCAAAAAACCCAGGAGACATTTTTTGTTCAGAATGAAACAGGAAATAAATTTTTAAATGTTAAACAAATAATAAGAGAAAAAGTTACATTGGAAATAAATTTTAGGGGTTGCATTTTCCACCCCTTACAACCATGAGGTAAACCAAATAAATTACTGGCTAAGTGTCTTTTTAGTAGTACAAAACTTCAGGTTAATTTCAATATTGTAACTTTTTCAGTGCTTGTAAAAAAAAGTGTTATACGAATTTTATAGCCCCTTTAAGGGGCTGTGTCTCAACAAGGGATGCTCCAATGAAGTTTCTTTATATGAAAGATCCTATGTTTTTTCGATGAGGAATCACCTCCTTAAATGTTTTACACTTATTCAGTTGCATCGTGTATAATAAGTCTGATGGTTTTCAGAATATTAATATCAACGCGAAAAAGCTACTTTTCGGTGAGTAATTCAATTATTTTGAGGATTACATGGATTTCTTTTTTTATCCATGTAACGTATTCAAAAAACAGTTAATTGTGACATTTTCACTGAACAATTTTACAAAAAGGCAACCCGTATTTCGTCATACAATGACTTCATCGGGCGTGTCTTTAATAACTATAGTCTACATATTCAATGCTTGATACACCTAATTTCACAATTTGCAGTACCTACATTTCAAGTACCTGATTGTTACCTAAGTTAGTAATGAATTGAATTATCGGAGCCTATATCCCAGTTTCTAAATTTGAAAAAATATCAATTCTTATTGATCATTCAGTAAATTACTTCCTGAATCTATTGATTTCTGAACATTCTAGAAAATCGTAACAGTCGTATTCATGAATGAACTTATGTCCTTCTGCTAAAAGGTGGTTTACAAATGTTGAATTCTGTCTGTCTGTTTTAAAAAAAATCTGTTTTTCCGTTAATCAGCTGCCGCCCCCATACGAACGACAACTCTCAGAAGTTGAGAAACTTGTGCGAGCTAAGGACTAACGAGGTCTTACCTTTTAACGTGTGATTCCTAACACGGTGTTCTATTCTCTTTAATCCTTTGGGAAAATGGTCTTTCTGTTTGGTCATTTGAAAAAATATTTGGTAACGGAGAGTTATTCAATTCTAATTGATCATTCAGTAAATTACCCGAGTTCTTGAATCTATTCATTTGAAAAGTTCTAGAAGATTGAGTTTAAAACTTTTCTCTTCTAAATTTAATACTTCGTATTCATGATTGAACTCATGTCCTGCTATAAAATGGTTTGCAAATGTGGAATTGGTCGTTCTAATCGAGAAATTACTTCTATGCTCCTTAATTCTTTGTGAAGAAGTTCTCCCTGTTTGACCAATTTGAGTTATTGTATTCAAAACCCATGCATCTTCATCTTTGAAGTCTGTGTTCATGAATTTAGTAACTATAATAGCTTTCCAACCAGATCTAGCAATCATGAACGTGACACAAGAATAAAAAATCAGATGAATTAACTCTTTTCTAAGGTTGAAATAGCTGAAGACGATTCTAATTCACTAGGTTCTTTATTATTTAATAAATTATCAGACCATTTGAGAAAGAGTAGAACCTTGACATGTTTTAAATAACAATTTTTCATCGAATGACACCATTAATTATTAAGTCATCCAGTCACCACCAGTGTTTGTAAATCCACTGTGATTTTTCTGTTATATATATGTTACACAATTAACTGAAAATTATCATTATTCACTGTTTGCTATTACTATATATGGCAATATAATAAGTACTTGTCAATTTACTGTTTTTTTTAAATGAATGACTACTCCTATATTCAATGCTTATATTGTCTCTCTGGAGAATACCTCATTATTATTATCATCTATTCTTAACAAATACAACAAACTAGAAATAATTCTGAAGCTTTTTGGCAATTCATCAAGAATGTTGATGGATGTAGCCGTTACTACGTGGTAGGAAATCCTAATGAAGAAAAGAGAATTGAAACTTTCTAAAAACTTGAAAAGTATATTTTATTTATTCATCATCAAGAATGTGTATGGAGGAAATGAACAAAAAAATACCAGAGCAAGCATTTGTGGCAATGATTTTCATAAATGGTGCTCGTTTAATGGACTATTAGTTAACCTAACAATCCCTTCACTTTACATTCTTTTGATTATCATCAATGTCAAAAAATAGAAAAATAACCTGAGTAGATGTGATTTACACAAATACAATACGAGATATAGTGAGAGCATCCACCAGTCATACCCAAGATTGAGCATTTATCAGGATTCTCACATATTCTAAGGAATAAGGTGCTATAACCGACTTATGAATATATTTCCGCCCTTAGACTCAGAGAGTGTAAATCTGTTGAAGGATAATTTGACTCGTTATCTGATAAATTAATCATTTTACTCCATTGAAGACCTTTTACCAAAAAAAACTGAAATTACAAAGAAATAACATACAACAACAACCAAACAAATAAAAATTGAAATATCAATAAAGACTGAAAGAATTGAAAACTTAAAAATATTATTAACAAAAAATGCAAGAATTAAAGTTGAAAGATTCCAAACCAAGTTACGTCACGACGTTTCGATTGTTAGTATCCACAATCGTCTTCGGGTGATAACTGGACTTATTCCTCCGAGATCTGACTATTTATAGGTCATTCGAGTGCTTCCACCTATCCCCTCTTCCCTCTCTCCGCTTCATCGGTTTTAGCAGGAGTTGACTGTTTGGCGGGAGTTGGTCGTTTTTCGCTTGATTAGAGGTTTCCATATGATACGTATCTCTACGCTAGCTTGACTAAGTGCATTGTTGGACAACATATACGCGGCTTCTTTGAATTTCCTCCTAAACCAGTGTTCCTCTTTGTGGATTATTTCAGCTCGAGCCCACTTGATGTTGTGTCTAAACATGCTCTGCTATTCCGGATTTGCTGGTTTCTCCTCGCTGTGTGTGTTTCTTGTGCTCAGCAATGGGAACTTTCAATGGCCTCTTAATTTCACCGATGTATGACTCACCGCACTCGTAGGGTATCCGGTAAATGCAATCTTTGAAATCGCAGTCCGCGTTTGGTGGCCTGGTTTTCGTGAGGCTGCTACGGTTCCAAATCAGGTCCTGATGTTATACTTGGACCCAATTCGTCTTATCCTTTCCGATAATCCTCTGATGTCGGGACGTACAAGTACTGGTTGTGGCGGTATCTCTTTCTTGTTTCGTACACAGCTACTTTCACTACTTTCGTACATGCTACTTCCAACTGAATCTGAATCAACTGAACTGAAGTGGGATCGCCACTTTCACCTGTTATAGCCAATTTATATATGGAGTGGTTTGAAACTTTGGCCATTGGAAAATCCCAGAAGAAGCTCCGAGTCTAGTTGAGATACGTAGATGACACCTTCATGATATGGAACCATGGGAATGCAGAACTAGACACTTCCCTAAGCACATCACGTAAGCACATCACTTTCACAATGGAGAAGGAAATCTACAACGAATTGCCTTTCTTAGACGTATTGGTGAAGATGACCGACACTAAATGGGAAACATCTGTATATCGAAAATACACTCACACAGGACAGTATCTGAACCAGAAATCCAACAACCATCAATCGACTAAGAGAGGAATCATCAGGACTCTACTAGTCCGTGCTTTCGGGGTCTGTAATACAAAGGTCTCGAAAAGGAACTAGGCATCATCAAAAATGATCTTCAACGGAATGGTTACTCCAGAGTGATGGTAGAACAGCAAAGACAGAGCAAGAAAGCAAAGGAAGAGAAGCCGCCACATCCAGTACTTGTACTTCCCTACATCCGAGGATTATCGGAAAGGATAAGAAGGATTGGGTCCAAGTATAACATTAGGACCTGCTTCAGATCTGGGAACACTATCCGTAGCAGCCTCACGAAAACCAGGCCACCAAACGCGGACTGCGATTCCAAGAATTGCATTTACCGGATGCCCTGCGAGTGCGGAGAATCATACATCGGTGAAACTAAGAGGCCATTGAAAGTTCGCATTGCTGTGCACAAGAAACACACACAGCGAGGAGAAACCAGCAAATCCGGAATAGCAGAGCATGTTTGGACTCACCAACACAACATCAAGTGGGCTCAAGCTGAAATTATCCACAAACAGGAACACTGGTTTAGGAGAAAATTCAAAGAAGCCGCATATATGTTGTCCAACAACGCACTTAGTCAAGCTAGCGTAGAGATACGTAACATATGGAAACCTCTAATCAAGCGAAAAACGACCAACTCCCGCCAAAGGGTCATCTCCCGCCAAAACCAATGAAGCGGAAAGAGGGAAGAGGGGATATGTGAAAGCACTCGAATGATCTATAAATAGTCAGACCTCGGAGGAATAAGTCCAGTTATCACCCGAAGACGATTGTGGATACTAACAATCGGAACGTTGCGACATAACTTGGTTTGAAATCTTTTAATTTTTTCATTTTTTGTTGATATTTTTTATTTTTCAATTCTTCCAGCTTTTATTAATATTTCAATTATTATTTGTTTGGTTGTTATTTTATGTTATTTCTTTGTAATTTCAGTTTTTTGTTTAATAACATTGTTATTTTCGGTTAATTTTTTTATTTTTTTCAGGGTTTTTAAATCAATTTATATTATATCAGACAATGGAAGTCTGAACCGATGAAATACACCACGAAACATTGTCAACCACCCTCAAATAAGCTTTCAGATTCTACATTGTAGAGAATTTTGATCTAATTGTATGTATATATTTTTTTAATATTTTAAATTGTATATTTCTGAATTTTCTGTATTGCCTTGTGATTAGTACGATGAGTTTTTTGCATATGTATTGTCTTTTAATGTAAATTCTTCAGTGATGAATAGATGAATTAAAAAATTTTTAAAAAAATGGGCATATCATAACAGAAAAAATGGGGATTGCCAATAATTTCAATTAACTCAATAGCGAATTGGAAAAAAACGGGCAAGGAAATACCTAATTTATTAAATTGTAGAATTGAGTATATCAATTTGGAAAACATAATGTTCCTTCACTTCACAAGTGAACCAAATACCATTGAGATAATAAGAAATGGAAACCAAAATACCCACCTGGGTGTAATAACATCCGATAAGTTGCAGTTGCTAATATGCTTAATTACTGCGCCAGAAACGGCCTCGTACTAAATAGCAATAAATCTAATACAATTGTTTTCTCGCTTAGAGAAATGGACTGCAGTATATTAGTTAGAGCTAATACTAAATCTATTGTGCAGAAAAAATCAGTCAATTTCTTAGGGTTGACTGTATTCATATTGACTGTATTCATATTGACTGTATTTCTATAAAATTATCCAAGCATTGTTTCGTCATTTGGAATCTCAGAAATTCTGTCCCTATAAATATTTTATTGATTTACTACTATGCCTATGTTCACTCAAGACTAAATTATTGCTTAGTCTGCTACGGTAACAGCAGCAAATTGAATGATCTGTTGATTGCTCAAAAAAGATACTAAGAACCATGTGTTTCAAAAAATATGGTGATTTTTGTAAGCAGTTATTTACTGAGTTACAAATTTTAACTGTGATATCCATGTTAATTTTGAATTGTGTCACTTACATTAAGAATCATTACCATGAGTTTCAGCAAAGGGATACTATCCGCATAGCTGCTGGTTATACTCTCAGGCAAAATTATAATCTGATAGTTCCTGTACACAAATTAACATCTGTATCAAACAGACCTCATGTTATGCCTATAAAAATATTCAATAAACTTCCAACATTCATTAGGAAAATTTCAAATCCCATTAATTTCAAAAATAGCGTTAAAAATATTCTCTACAAAAATGCCTCTTATTCACTTGATGAATATTTTCAAACTGATCCGGCTGCTTGACATCACGATTGTTCGCCTTGTCAATATTCTACTGTTTATACTATGTATTTTTTAATTGTTTTATACAGGGTGTTCCTTAAACACATGCTTATATTTAAGGAGGTAATTCTTAGACCCATTTTAAGGAAAAAACGTCCTATGGACGTATGTCCTAAACGCCTAAACTTTTGAGATACAGGGTGACAAAGTTTTCAAAAATAATCAGTTTTTTAATAATTACTGAGATAATTTTGTAGACATTTCGGACATATTTGGTACATATGCTCCATGCCGCAAGGCGCATTTTCTGATGTACAATTTTCTCAATTTTCTCTGCCAGTGGCGTAGGTACGAGTTTTGAAATGTATATTTTTGGAGAAAAAAATACTACGCCACTTCTTTATCTTGAATTAAAAATTATTTTTGAAATCTCCATACATTTTTGACCACATTTGATTTAATGGGTTTTCTTTGTCCGACGCATGGTTTTTGCTCGAAAAAATTAAAAATCACTTTACTTAAGGATAAATTCCTTAAAAATCTGATGCGGTATCGTGCATCGACTGAAAGCAAACTAAGAGATCAGATTTGTTGCAAAATAATTGAGGCGTCATAACGCAGCACCGCTTAATGATTTTTGAAAACATAAATTTAGTTATCCTGGAATAAATGACGTATAGCAGAATTTATTTACTGCACCTCTTGGAAATATGGAGTTTGTCGATATGTGATTTCTTTAAAAGATTTTGAAGTGTTATTGAAGTAATTTTGGTAGTCCGCTGTTTTTCTGAATATCAGTAAATATGGTAAATTATACGAATGCGGAAATGGCGCAAATGCATTACGTATATGGCCTTGCCGATTGTAATGCAACAGAAGCCAGGCGCATTTATCAGGAAAGATATCCTAATCGTGCCTTACCAGATAGCCGAACCTTTTCAAATATTCATCGTCGACTTGGGGAAACTGGTAGTTTCAAGAAAGGGACTCCGGAAGGTAGACCTCGTGTAGTAAGAACTCCTGAAATTGAGGAAGCGGTGCTGCAAGAAATTGAGGAACATCCTGAGACGAGTACGAGGAAGATCGCTAGAACTCTGGATTGTTGTCATCAAATTGTTTGGCGTATTTTGGTTGATTTTTTGTTATACCCATACCATATTTCAAGAGTGCAGGCATTACTCCCCAGAGATTTTCCACAGCGTGTGAACTTCAGTCAGTGGTATCTACAAAGTAGATCTATCTACAAAGTAGATCTAAATCCGCAGTTTGAGACACAAATTTTGTTCACAGACGAAGCAAATTTTTCTCGGGATGCCATTCAAAATTTCCATAACAATCATGTGTGGGCTGAAGAAAATCCCCATGCAATAACCGAAACCCATTTCCAACAGCAATTTTCGGTTAATGTATGGGCAGGAATTATAGGTGATCATCTAATAGGCCCATTTTTTCTACCAGGACGCCTTGATGGTCGTTCTTATTTACACTTTCTCGAAGAAGACTTACCTGGGTTATTGGAAGATGTGCCACTTGCGTTAAGGAATCGAATATGGTACATGCACGATGGCGCCCCTGCCCATTTCAGTGTAATTGTCCGAAACCATTTAAATGGCCAGCAATGGCCAGCCAGATCCCCCGATCTCAACAGTTTAGATTTTTTTTATGGGGTCACCTTAAAACTCTTGTGTATAAAACTCCCGTTAATACTTTAGAAGATTTAAGAGAGCGAATATTTGCCTCGTGTGAAACTATACGAAATACGCCGGGAATATTTGAACGGGTGCGTAATTCCAAGCGTAGAAGGGCGGAAGAATGCATACTAAGTGCAGGTGGCCACTTCCAACAATTTTTATAATCAGTTTTGGTATTATTACTAATTAACAAATTTGTGCTATTCGTTTAGACTTAACTGTCACAAAATAAAATAAAACTCGTTTTTGTGAAAAATTTATTTTTTTGTAGATTATGTTTTCAAATATTATTAGGGAATTGGTAATGCGTTATGAAGCAATTTTCAGATTTTCATTCATTTCAGAATTGATCTAATTTCTTAATTTGCTTTCTGTCGATTTTTATTTTTTTGAGTGAAAATCATGCGTCGGACAAAGAAATACCAGGAGATCAAATTTTCCCAAAAATAAATGAGGATTTCAAAAATGATTTTATTTTGAGAAGAAAGCATTGGCGTAGTACTTTTTCCCCAAAAATATTCAATGCGAAACCCGTAGGGATGCCACTGTTTGAAAAAATACAAATTTGTGTACATCAGAAAATGCGCCATGAAGCATGGAACATATGTACCAAATATGCCAAAGATGTCTAAAAAATTATCTCAGTTATTATTAAAAAACTGATTATTTTTGAAAACTTTGCCACCCTGTATCTCAAAAGTTAAGTCGTTTAGGACATACGTCCATAAGAAGTTTTTTTCTTAAAATGGGTCTAAGAATTACCTCCTTGAATATTAGCATGTGTTTAAGGAACACCCTGTATAACCATCACCAATCTTCACTGTGTATATGACGATTTCCATGTGCTTGTAAAAAAGTCTCATGGAAAATAAAGTATTGTATTGTATAGTATCAGAAACTTTCAAAACAACAGACACAATACAATTAAGTGTGTTGACTACTTCTTCAAAAGTTTCCATACTCCAAACTGATGAGAGCCAAGTTGTTCTCAACAATCATACTTTTGTTATAACTGTATTTCCAGAGTGGTATAAAATTCATTTCATTCAAAGTATCAAATCTTCTCTTCCATCTCGTGACGACACTAATAGCATGTGAATGTAGTTCGCGATGACAATATGCCGAGGGCCTCAAAACAGCTCAAAGAAAGGGCAATATGCTCACGTCTCTAACGAGCCATTCATGCGGGATGACTTCAAGATTTTATCAAAAGAAACGGTTCTTTGGAAGCATCTAGGCAGATGCGCAAACATTTTAATCAAATGAAAGGGCGCAAATTTTCTTTAGTTGAGATCCCAAGAGGTTTCGCTAAGATGTCATTGCAAGCTTCTTTTTGTCTATGAGGTAGTAGAAGTTTGATATGAACTGAGTGTAATGTATATTATTACTATTTAACGATTCAAATGTTTTTTAAAACAACAAACATACGAATTAATTGAAAGGAATCATTCCTGATATTAATTATCTGAAGATACACATATTTACTACAATGGGAAATGTTCCTTCTGACAAAAGTCAAGTAGTTTTCAAAGTCAAAGTCAAAATATGCTTTATTGTCTGAAGATTAACATGTTATTGACAAAGCTTTGTTAAAATAATTCGAGAAACAAATTCACACATATATCGCTACTTGTCAGGTTATAATTATTCGAATAATGTTCTCGAAAACTATACATTATACAATAAAATAAAAAATAGTTTATTTGGAAAGTTTTCAATATTAATTACATAAAACGAGTCAGCCACAAGTCGAATCAAAAAGTATCTTGATGAATCAAATCAAATCAAATTTTATTAAATCCGTTTCCTCTTATACAATGGATTGGACGTGTCTGATGTGGTGTAAAACCACACAATCTCACTACAAAAAAAAATTACTCCTAAAGTACAAGTTTACCGGTTAGGTTGACAAAATAGAATATATACACATAAATACAATGACACATAAAACAAGTATACAAGACATCTTGATATGAATATAAAAAAATCATAAAGCACAATAAACACTATGAACTCAGTTAACACTACTAGAAAGGAAGTCATCAAATTCCCCTAAGATATAAAAACAATGATTCATTAAAATTTTCTTCAACCTACTTTTAAAAATTCCGTACGTGTTACTATTTTTTATATTATAAGGAAGCCTATTGAAGTGAGGCGCTCCAATCATCAGAGGTGATTTTTTTTGAAAAGTGTGGTTCGATTTTTTTTGCAACAAGTCGTTTTTATGCCTTGTGTTGTGGCTGTGAATATCAGAATTTTTTGGCAGTTTATTTCGGTTTCGGTAGATATGGCTCAGTAATTTATATAAGTAAATAGAAGTAACAGTAAGAATTTTTTGGTTTTTTAATACATCGCGACATGAAGTTTGATACGGTTGGTCAAAAATTATTCGCAATATTCTTTTTTGTAATACAAACACCCTTTGGTTATCACGCCCTTGCCCCCATACTATGATACTATAGGAAATCGCAGAGTAAGCATACAATAGACACTCAATAAAGTATCCCTATCTAGCATAGATTTCAAAACAGTCAATAGATGGAAACACTGATTGATTTTTCTTCAGACACTACTAATTTGTGCCTCCCAAGATAGATTACAGTCGAATATGGTTCCGAGAAATTTTGCAGACTTGGATGTACTGATTAAAGTGTTATTTAATAATATTGAGCAATCTGATGGTAATTTTTGAGCTGTATGGTATTCAATGCAAACCGTTTTCGAAACATTCAACATTAATCTATTACGATAGCACCAATCTTTGAATTGGTTTAGTGTTCTGGTGATTTTTTCTGAAAGTGCGAGTTTTGACTGATCTGATATTATTGTGCATGTGTCGTCTGCATACATGAGAACTTTTGCTTCAGTTGAATATTTAGGAAGACCGTTAATAAATATGAGGAAAATTAACGGACCAAGGACGCTGCCCTGAGGGGTTCCAAGATCCATATCAAATTCATTTGAAAAAACATTTTATCAATTTTCACTATAGTCTTTCGATTTTCGAGGAAAGAGAGAAAGCAATCATTAAGACAGCCACAAATACCCAACTTTTCTAGTTTTTCTGAGTCGAAAGACCTTTCAACTGTATCAAACGCTGTTGTTAAGTCGAACAATACTGATACCACATATTCACCATGATCCATTCTTTCAAAAATGTTTTGAGTGTACTCAACCACACTTGATTCAGTTGAGAAGCCATTTCTGAAACCGTGTTGATTGTTTGTTATTGAATTGAAAGAACTCAGATACGCTTTCATTCTTCGAGCAACCACTTTTTCAATTATTTTAGAGAAAATACTAAGTAATGCAATTGGTCGGTAGTTTTTAACATGACTAGGATCACCCTTTTTGTACAATAAAATAACAGAGGCTATTTTCAGACTTGAAGGGAACTTGCCTTGCATATTCGACAAATTTATAATATGAGCGAGTATTGGAGATATGATATCTTTGCATTGTTTTCCTACTGTTGCAGGTATTTCATCCAAACCTGTAGATTTTTTGTTTGGTAATGATTCAATAATTCACAACACAACAAAAAAATATTTTTTGAATGTTTCCTACACTAAATTAGTCAATTTCTACTAATTTTGGGGTGATAAAAACGAAAATAACAATGAAAAATTTTTATTAGCTCTTGTTTTTGAGATACACAGTACTTAATCTTAAAGAGTAGTTATACTATACGTGAAAAGTGAAAGTACATAAAACAATATTGTTATGTTTCTTTTTGAATATTTTAAGTACAAAATTAATAAAAAAAAACATTATTCTTAGTGTTTTGACAAATAAAAAAAGTTTGTACCACCAAATTTCAATTAAGTCCATCCGATTTATTGTAAGATCGCTGTCGTTTAGCTTGTCTTTTATAAAACACTTCTGGAGCATCCCTACACACAGACCAGCAGTAGTCTGCAAGCATTGCTTCATTCCAACGGCCCTGATATCTCTGTTCCATTAAGGCAATGTCTTGATGGAATCTTTCTTCATGTTCGTCACTCACAGCTCCACAGTTTTGTGGGAAGAAATTAAGATGAGAGTAAAGAAAATGAATTTTTAAGGACATGTTGCATCCAAGTTGGTGGTAAACTTGAAGAAGCTCTTTAACCAATGCTGTGAAGTTTTCATCTCTTTTGTTACCTAAAAACCCATGTACAACCCCCTTAAAGACTTCCCAGGCTCTTTTTTCATTTCCTGTTAAAATCATGTCAAAAGCAGGATCATTTACGATTTCACGGATTTGAGGCCCAATAAAGATGCCTTCCTTGACTTTAGCATCACTCAACCTGGGAAACTTTGCTCTCAAGTACTTGAAAGCTTGTCCTTCCTGGTCCATGGCCTTCACAAAGTTTTTCATTAGTCCCAACTTGATATGTAATGGGGGAAGGAGAACATCCTTAGGATCTACAAGAGGCTCGTAAACTACATTTTTCTCATTAGGGTTTAGGTCTCGTGTAGGCCAGTTCATTTTTTTATAGTGAGATTTTCTATCCCGACTGTCCTACAGACACAAAAAACAACAGTACTTGGTGAACCCTAATTGCATTCCTAGGAGTATAGCAATGACTTTCAGATCACCACAGATGTGCCACTTGTGTTGTTCATATTTGATTGATTGGAGAAGTGTTTTCATATTTATATACGTTTCCTTCATGTGAACTGCATGACCTATAGGTATTGCAAACCATAGGTACTGCAAAAGCCATTGCCCGGTTTTTATTTTTCAGCCACTCTCGCAATATGACGGAACAAGAATTACAACATATATGAGGAGCCCATGATTTATCTTGGTCCCCAACTTTCACACCAAAATAATGTTCATAGGCTGTCTTAACGATAGGTGTCATTTTACGTTTCTGAGCCTTAAATGTTATTTCACCACATATATAGCAAAAGCTATCGACAGAATTCACACACTTTCGAGGCATTTCAGATCAGCACTTAAATTAATTTAAAAATCAACTTCACACGATGATTTCAATAGCAACCACGTGCGTACAATTGACAAACTCACATAGGTTATGTTTACTACTTAAGAACAGCTGATGAGAGGGGTGTTATGTAAACAAACATGTGTACCAACTGTTGGTGATGAAATATTTCATTTGTTGAAAACTCAATATACATATATATAATATAATGATACTATATCTTGAAAACAAGAGCTAATATATAATTTTTATGGTCACTTTCGGTTTTAACACGTGGAAATACATTAAAATCATCTAATTTCAACCCCGAAACAAAAACTTTGTTGTGTTGTAATAATTTCATTAACGTCATTGACATTCACAGGTCTAAAAAAAATAGTTTGTATTACAGAGTCACTTGTGGTACAACGAGTACTTAAATTATTGGCAAAAAAATCTAATAATTTCTCGTGAATAGCCGTAGATAGATATTGCCCAAAAGTAGTAGCTTTTTCGATAGTATCACTTATTACTTTATTTCCATAATTAATTTCAGTAATTTGGAGATTTTTTTGTTTGCCGGTCGCATTGTTTACGATAGACCAAGCCGTTTTGTTTTTATTATTCGACTTTTCAATAATGTCTCTATAATGTTTTTTTTTTCTCGGATTCTATTTGTTTATTCACTTCTTTTTTCAGGCTTTTGTAATTACTATTTGAATTTACATCTGCTACTCTTTTCCGCAACCAGTCTAAGTTACATAATTCTCTTTTTTTATCGTGGAGTTCTTCAGAAGATTTTATTTTATTTTTATTCAATTTTTCTTTCATGTCAGCTTTTGTTTTTGTTCTCTTTGAGAACGCAACATCGAAACACCAGAGAAAATCATCCAAAAAATTTTCAAAAACAGCATTGACGTCATCACTTATATAAATATCAAAACTTTTTTTGGAAAGCTGATATCTGAATTCGTTCATGGAACGATGGTTTATTCCCAACAAAGATGTTGTCAGTTTGTAAATTGCTGATGGAACATTTGAAGCAAAGTACGTTCGTTTTAGAGATATTGAAACTGAGAAGATTTGCGTCACACCATCTTTTTATATTGCTTATATCATGATTTATTACTGTTTCAAGTTCAAAAGGATTTTGATCATGCCATATAAATGTAGTGTCGTCAGCGAATAGTTTAAACTCTCCTTTGATATCAATAGATGTCAGATCATTTATATACAAAAGAAATAATAGTGGACCTAGGACTGAGCCTTGTGGAACTCCATAGTTTATTTTTCCTTCCTCAGAATAATTAGTCGTTTTAACAATTTGACTACGCTCAGATAAATAAGATTCAAACCAATTGAGACTTACACCTCTTATACCGTACTGTTGTAATTTCCGATGCAGTGTCTCATAACTAACGCAGTCAAACGCTTTCGATATGTCACAGAACACAGCAGCTGCGATCTCTCCATCAATTTAATTTGTTATATAGACTGTACAATAATGAAAAAATGGCATCATGAGTGTTTTTTCTACTCTGGAATCCAAACTGACATTTGTTCAATATAATATAAAAGAGCTCTCAAACAATAGTATATTATGCAACGATCATGTAATGATGGTTATTAAGACACGAGCATTAACCGGGATACGAAACGAGCCGAAGGCGAGTTTTGTATGGTATATGCGAGTGTATTAATAACCATTACATGAGAGTTGCATACGCTATTTTTTCTAAACCCGATAAATAATGAAAAACTATAAATATTATATTTGTATTGAACACATTTACAGTAATTAACTCATATTTTTTTAAAAAAACACAAACTTAATGGTATAATCATGGATATATGAAAACTATAAAGATTCTAATTATATTTATATTGAATATAACAACTGTAATTAATCTGATCTTTTAAAAATATTGGAGTCGATGGTATTCCTTCTATATTGCTGTTTTCAGACATTTTGATAATATAGGTAGGTAATATGGAAACTGATTTTGACAAATAAAGCAATTAGTTACTTAGGTTAGAATCTAGGACAAGCAAAGGAACAGGATTCTTGATTGAAAAATTATGGGTTTCTATTGGTTGATAATCTGTACCGTTATGAAAAATCTGTATCATAATGGATATCATCATGAAACGGATTATGGTCATATAAGTGTATTGTTAGAGTACGGGTGTAGAAAAAGCATTTTGAAGTTATCATTTCAACCTTTTTCTTCAAAAAATTATTTAAATACATTAAATACATTTAAAGGGATTCGTTTCTTATTCACCATTTGGCAACATCGGTTATAGCTGTTAAAGGACAATGGATATGTTACCTGTATGAGACAAAGATGACATATTTCAGTTCTGTTTACTTATGCTCCGAGTTCCGAGACATTCTGTGGCATATGACATTTTGTGCACCTAATCTATCTCCCTCTATATAAATAAATAACAAAACAACTGTTGTTTATGTGATTTGTGGAGGTGGTATTGAACTTTAATTTATATTTTGCCTTAATTGTTGATTTATAAAGATAATTTTCCTTTTTTTAAAGTAGAATATCTAGGTAAGTATAAATTATTTCAACTTGATGTAGGGGCTGTTGCCAATATGTGAATTAGAAACAAATCCCTTTAAAAATTAAAACCCAACATTTGAAACATCAATTTGAATACTTTTCGAAGTGAATTTGAAAAACTCATGAATCAAACTCAACTTTATTTTGTTCAAACTTGCATTTGCTGTAATAACCCAAATTGAGAAACATTCCCCATTGTACGTAATTGTTATAGTGGAATGAGACAAATTCAAAATGAAGAGAATATCAAATCCAAACTTAACAAGACAAAATAAGACTTTTTTGAAGTATACTTCACAAAAACACCTATGAAACCAAGGTAACAGATTGTGAAGAAGTTCATTCAGGGTGGCTCATTTTCAACTCAAATAATTTTTAGCTTCCAAACTATGAGCTTCAGACCATAATGTATTTTACTTTGTTGAAACCTGTTCATCATGGAACATTTGATAATGCAAAACAATTGATCCATTAAAAAAATGGTGACATGCGCTGGGGGTGCGATAGGGAAAGTTAGATCAAACGTGAATATGTCAAAATGTGTCCCCCTGTATACTATTGTCAAGGTGTTTTTTTATTTTTCCTGCAAATCATTGTTCCAGAATTTATTCTGGAACAATGGTTATTATTGAATGGAATGCACTCTATATTAACGATCATGTTTTTATTATTATTATTGCATTTATGTTTTTGATTTTATTTCACACTAATATGTGTATGTGTTAATCAAATTGTAATACAATTGCATTTATAGTGAACATGCAAGGTTTGTTTCTTTGAAAAATATGTTCGACATATTCTTTACTAACTGCTTCAGTTATTTATGTTTTTTATATATATACACATATACAGGGTGTAACTAAATAAGTGTAAAACATTTTAGGAGGTGATTTCTCATCGAAAAAAGATA
Organism: Leptinotarsa decemlineata; assembly: GCF_025532065.1. Lineage (NCBI taxonomy): Eukaryota > Metazoa > Arthropoda > Insecta > Coleoptera > Chrysomelidae > Leptinotarsa > Leptinotarsa decemlineata. Next base: position 1,179,868 of record NW_027412534.1, read on the forward strand.
GGATCTTTCATATAAATGAATTTCATTGGAGCATCCCTTGTTAAGATACAGCCCCTTAAAGGGGGTACATAAAATTTGTCTAACAATTTTTTTCACAAGCACTAAAAAAGTAACAATATTGACATTAACCTGACGTTTTGTACTACCAAAAAGACACTTGGCCAGAAATTTATTTGGTTTACCCCATTGTTGTAAGGGGTGGAAAAAGCAACCCCTAAAATTTATTTCCAATGTAACTTTTTGTCTTATTATTTGTCAAAATTCCATTTGTTGAGAATTGATCTGATAAACTTGGAATGCTACTCAGTACCGAATGAATTAAAGTGGCCTTTTCAAATGGAAATACAGTTCCAAAGCAATTTTTCTAGAAACAAAAAACTAGAACACCTCAAGAAATACAATCCAATAGAGTGTACAAATTGAACTGTGGAAGCTGTCACAAATGCTATGTTGGTCAAACCGGACGCTATATTCGAACACGAGTGTCAGAACACATGAGAGACTCTAAGAAACTGAATATAAAAAACTCCACAGTTCTCATTGAACATACAAAACAATATGCACACATTTTTTATTTTGATCCTCCAACTATTCTAGATGTTCAACCTTACTTATGCAAAACACTTTTGAGCGAAATGATACATATCCTCAAATGCGATAGCGTTAACATTAGAAGATATGTTGATGGCCTTAATACTGCATATTTCAATTTGATACATAAAATACCTGAATAATTCACCTTTTTTTCATTCTTTTTCTTTCTGTCATTGACTAAAAAACAGACACCACCTCATCAGAATCACAGATAAAGCCATTCGTTTGTTTTATGTCGTTTTGTGTTGGTGTGTAACTCAGAAATTTGGTTGTTGCAATGTTTTTCATTTTTTTTTTAATATGTATACAGGGTGTAACTAAATGAGTGTAAAAAATTTGAGGAGGTGATTCCTCATCGAAAAAAAAATAGAATCTTTCATATAAATACATTTCTTTGGAGCATCCCTTGTTAAGATACAGCCCCTTAAAGGGGGTACATGAAATTTGTATAACAATTTTTTTCACAAGCACTATAAAAGTAACAATATTGACATTAACCTGACGTTTTGTACTACCAAAAAGACACTTAGCCAGAAATTCATTTGGTTTACCCCATGGTTGTAAGGGGTGGAAAACGCAACCCCTAAAATGTATTTCCAATGTAACTTTTTGTTTCATTATTTGTTTACCATTTAAAAATTGATTTCTTATAGCCTGTTTCATTCTAAACAAAAAATGTCTCTTGAGTTTTTTGCATAAAATAAACCAATTCGCAGCAAAAAATTATTTTAGGGACAACTACAGAGATATATCGTCATAAATGCGAAAATACGAAACTAATCTATCCAGTAGGTTACTATTAGCGATAGTGATAATTGAATTGTATGACGCTGTCAGTTTGTGTGTTGTTGTTCTGTTCTCAATTTGTTACTTTAATAATTCACTTGTTATTGAAATGGCATACACAAATGAGGAAATGGCTGATATGCATTACGTTTACGGTCTGTCGCAGATAAATGGTTTAGAAGCTTCTAGAAGATATGCTGAAATGTATCCTCAACGACAGCATCCTTCACATAGAATATTTGCTCGACTTCATCAACGATTACGAGACTATGGTTCATTCGACAAAAGAACGCAGGATTGTGGTCGTCATCGAGAAGTACGAACACCACAGCTTGAGGAAGCAGTACTTAATTTGATTGAAGAAGAACCTACTACCAGTACTAGAAAGATTGCTTTCCAGCTAAATGTTGATCATATGACGGTATTTCGAATTTTAAAGTAACAAGTCTTATACCCTCACCATCTGCAACGAGTACAGGCACTGTTACCGCGAGACTTTCCGAACCATCTTGAATTTTGCAATTGGATGCTGGAAATGATTAGAAGAAATTGTGACTTTCTGAAGATGATAGAATTCACAGACGAATGTAGTTTTTCTCAGGTTATTGGGGATAATTTAATTGGGCCTCATTTTCTACCTCCTCGATTAAATGGTGAGACATACGTTCAATTTTTAAGAGAAGTGCATCCAGTACTGCTAGAGAAAGTTCTTTTGGACGTTAGAAGGGATATGTTTTTTATGTATGATGGGGCTTTCGCTTATTTTAGTCAAGTAGCACGTCAACATTCAACTGAAACATATGCAAATCAGTGGATTGGTCGAGGATTCCTCGATTCCCGGATTTCAATCCTCTCTATTTCTATATTTCTGGTCATTTACAGCATTTGAAATTATTGCACTCCTATGTACAGGACTTAAGAAACCGCATCATCGATGCGTGCAGGGTAATCAGAGAGACTCCAGGAATATTTGAGCGAATACGTGGCTCAATGCGCCGACGTCTAGACGCATGCGTAATGTCTGAAGGTAGACATATTGAACATTTACCATGATTTCTACATGTTGTGTGTTTTGTTATCAATAAATTAGTTTTGTTTATTACCCTTTAATCGTTTAATGCAGGTACTAACTACAAAATAACAATAAATCTAGTTCGCATTTATGACGATGTATCTCTGTAGTTGTTCCTAAAATACATTTTTGCTGCGAACTGGTTCATTTTGTTCAAAAAACCTAAGAGACATTTTTTGTTTAGAATGAAACAGGCTATCGAAAATGATTTTTTAAATGGTAAACAAATAATGAGACAAAAAGTTCCATTGGAAATAAATTTTGGGGGTTGCATTTTCCACCCCTTACAACCATGAGGTAAACCAACTAAATTACTGGCTAAGTGTCTTTTTGGTAGTTCAAAACGTCAGGTTGATTTCAATATTGTAACTTCTCTAGTGCTTGTGAAAAAAATTGTTATACAAATTTTATGTACCCCCTTTATGGGGCTGTATCTTTACAAGGAATGCTCCAATGAAGTGTCTTTATATGAAAGATCCTATCTTTTTTTCGATGAGGAATCGCCTCCTTGAATGTTTCACACGTATTCAGTTAAACCCCGTATTTATATCTATATTTTTCATCGCACTTCGTCAATGAGCATTCATTCTTCGACAATAAAATATATTCATCTATCTGTCTGTGTATCTTTGTTCGAGACGAGGTCAAAACATGAAAATAATATCTACTGGAATGTAAGTATCCCACGAAATTAGAAATTCACCCTATTTTTTTAACAGTCCACCTATTCACTCGATCAACTCAAGATTATTCTTTGTATCCATACTTGTTAAGCTAACACAATTACTTCACTGAAAACAACACTCGTTCGTATATTGATTTCACGTTTCCACGGCTTGTTTACATTTGGAATTATGATGATGGAAACATATTGGTGCTTTATCCTTTGTTGATATTAAATCAGAGTCCAAACACATCGCATTTATGATTCAGTATTAGCCAACGCTGTTTCGACCAGCCGTAGGCCTCACCAGTGTTTCCATGCTGCAACTGCCCTTAAAGAACAATGTTGAGTAATTTAGGGCGATAATACCTGCCCTTAAGAAGAAAATTTTGTGCAAGAAGTGAAATACCTGCCTTAATACAATGTGTGGAACATAGAGTTTATGGTCAGATGGAATATCAAAATATTGAGGACCTTCAACACAGCATTGTTGTAGAGTTCGGAAGATTGAGGAGGAGGGAAATCAATCCTGCAGTGAATAATATTCAAAGAAAGGTACAGTTGCGTTATCATGAACAAGGCCAGCATTTTGAGCATTTGCTGTGATTCACTTTTGTCTTTACATTTCAGTTAATTATTGTTATTTGTTCGAAGTTCTATTTTTATTGAAAAGGACATAATGTCTAGTTCACCTCAAACACACCTCATTTATCAAATTATGATTGTTCATTTTGTCTCCGTATTTTTTCATTGGCTTTTCAAACGAACCAAACTTGTTCAGATTTTGATCTAATAATACTGTTTCTATAGTATTCGTAATAAATTTGTATCTTATTCCTTTCTTCTTCATTCGTGAAAGCCATTTTTCGCTAAAAATGTAATGATCTGTACAATAACAATAAGAAAAAATGAAGTTAATGATAGTGGCCGGAAGATGAACCGTCGGAGAGCAAATCGGAAAACACCATTATGTAGCAGGGAAAAAGTGGCAATGTGGAAGTGCAATTTATTTTCGAATCCTTGGAATAATGAAGCCAGAAAAAAAATAAAGAGCACTTCCCTAAATTTCTGTTTTTGCCGGATATACTCGGAATTTCAAAACTTCTCAACGGCATATTGTTAGTCAGGTAAATGCGCAACTTTGCACCAATTTACCATCTTCGTATCTCTCATATATAGTGATAATGCCACCAATTCTGATGGAAAAGTTTGACTGGAATGAGATTGCAAAATATAGAACTACTTAACAAATTGACTGAAGCAGCGGTTCTCAAACTTTTTTGGGACCGAACCTTTTTGGAAAGCAAAATACTTAACGGAACCCTACAATAAAACAATAGTGTTTGAAAGTGTATTCTTCATTAATAAGCATAATGAATGTGCAATGTAACAGTTACTCATTACTTACTTACATAACACATATAATGAGAGAAGATATTTGAAAAAATACAACTTTTCCTAGGATATCACAACTATCCCAATTTGTCTCTGCATAAACTACTTATTATGTATTAACGAGAACCCAAATTACATTTCAATATCGATCGTTTTTCACCTTTCAATCCATATTACGTAAATTTGCAAACAGAAGTTTATATTCCTTTTTTTCCTAATACTTTCCTTGTAGTTGAACCTTTGAATCCAAATTTGATTTAAATTGAAACATTCGTTAATCTCAATCCATCTGATATCCTTCTGATATCATTTTATCCCAATCAGAACCACTTTCTCTATATATCTTTCAATAAAATTTTACCTTTGATCATATAACATCCTAGTAAACCTGATGGATCTAATAGAGACATTATTACTTTAAAAATTCCACGTTCATTAAAACAACGATAAAAATAAAAACAACAATAAAAATTAATTGGTGCTCCGGGGCGACTTCATTGATTCCAGTGGCGCATTTGCTTTTTCAGCTGCAGGAAAACCCGGAAAAACCTGAAGCACCACATCATCTGAAGATCTTGATTTACCAATGTCCTCTCTCTTATAAAACAACTTGTAGGGTGTCTCCAGAGGCTCCAATAGATTCAATGCATCGCCAGAACACTTCGTGACACGACTATCGTCAAACTTAAATAAGTTCGTTTCGTTTTTTACCAAGGCGTAATAATGACCAAATTCAACGCTAGAACTACAGTGAACAATGACTGCATGAATATTATAATAGTGGTCTTCTAGATTCAAATGTTCATGTATTTCGAACCTTCGAAAGAGTTTCTTGCTTCCGTCAGAGGTTGAGTCTTGTTTGAAAATCATCAGTGTTATTATTAGATTGACTGGTGCCTCAGCTATATTTGTTACCTTATAACAGTCAGTGAGTTTGCCGTATGTATGGCAATACAGTCGCTCATCACCTGTTAAAAATTCCATTTTCAGATGATTTAACAATAAGCTTTGCACGGACTGGTTATTAGTCATATTAGGAAAAGCTAGATTTAAGATTTCCTCACTATATTCCATATTGGGCCCAAAATCCTATGGAAATTATATCTAAAATATTAACATCATTTCAGAAATCTCCAGGAGTCTGATGAAAATGAAAAACAATTGTTATGAATGTATATAATTCTTTAATAATACAATATCCGCCCGAAAAAAAAGTAAGGAGGAAGTAGTGCAAAAATGCGCGAGTATGACCGGTGTCAATAAATCGACAATTTTCAGAATTCTCATGGAACTGAAGGAAAACAACAACTTTTTCGAGCCGAGAGTATCCATTGGTAGAAAATGTTTGGTTATCGATGAAGAAGGGAAGAATTCTATTAGGAGAACAGTACACTCTTATTACATAAAAAACGAAATGCCTACAGTTTTTTCAGTTATTCGTGAAGACAGTTGTTTCCTGATTTAAGAAAAACTCGATTTTGGAAGATATGACATGAGCTGAATTTCACTTTTGGAAAGGAAGATAGAAAGAGCATGTCAATAGAAAAATCAGATATGTAGAATGGAGAAGAAACTATTTAAGAGAAATAAAGAAAGCCAGAGCACTAGATAAATCTATTTTTTATTTGGATGAAACATGGGTAAATGAGGGTCATACCGTCTTGAAAGTTTGGCAAAATCAGAACATCAAAAGTGAAAGACAAGCCTTTATAGAAGGTTGGTCCACTGGTTTGAAAATTCTAGTTGGAAAAGGTCGCTGTCTTATCATAACTCACATAGACAGCAGTGACGGATTCGTGAAAGATGGATTGATGGTGTTTGAATCGAAGAAAAATGGGGATCATCATCAAGAAATGGATGCCACAGTATTCGAAATATGGTTAAAAAACATAGTTGTAAAACTTCCGCAGAGATCCGTAATAGTAATGGATAACGCAAGTTACCACAGTATACGAGTTGAGAAGCTGTCGACGTCGTGTTGGAAGAAAGCATATATTACTGAGTGGTCACAAATTGAAGCTATTTCTTTAGAATCGACCATATTAAAAGCGGAGCTCCTCAACTTGGCTAAACGTCATAAGTCAAAATTCATCTGGTATGTCACCGATGAGATGGCGAAGACTAAAAGAATGTCGGTTCTTCGGTTGGCGCCTTATCTCTGTGAATTGAAACCAATAGAGTTGGTTTGGGCTCAAGTTAAAGGATTTGTCGCAAGGAACAATAAGACCTTCAAGCTGTGTGAAATAAAGAAATACCTATACAGTGCTCTGGAAACAGTCGACCAAAAAGTTTAGGAAAAATGTATCCACAGAATAATCAGAATCGAAGCAGAGATGTGGGATTTGGATGATCGCATAGATTCAATATCAGAAAAAATTATTCCAGTTGTCATCAATCCTAATTAAACTGATTCATCCAGTGAAAATCACTCAACGAATCTGTGTAGACTTTTTTCAGATTGAAATTATCGCAATGTCTTATTCGAAGTAAGTATTCCCATTGAATCTATAAAATAGTTTCTGAATCAACTATAAAATTCAATAAGGAATATGAATCTTCATTTCCAAACCAACAAGAATATATAAAGTGTATCTCTTAGTGCAGTCACAGTTTTTTACTTCATGAAAATGCCAGAGTCGAAGCCGAAACCCCGAACAACGCAAAATTTTGAACGTGGTTCGAATCGAAATCAGATGTTCAAATTTTTAACCGCGAAAATCTATTCTATTCGTATACTTATCTGTTGATGTTTCGAATACTTTATCCATCTTCATTATCATACCCACGATCAATTTGATATTATCAGTGTTAATGATAATAATAATATAAAATTTTTTTACATCAAAAGACGAATCATACCTACAAATTATAAAGTTTTGAGTTAAATAGGTTGGATAAAAAAAAGACTCTATGTCTTCAAAACGTCATCAGATGATACATATTTCTTTCAATATGCAAATTTTTTCAAATTCAAGTTGATGACAAATTTGATTTCTTTCCAAAAAGCTAATTTATCAAATGCAGTAACTTTTTGCCCTTTCTACAAGTGATTATTCTATAGATCTGCAGAAGGTAACAATTCTAAATAATAAAAAACTATTTCAAATATGAATTGTCCTTCCTAAAATGAAATATTTAAACAAAATTAGTTTTCACCATATTTTAATTATCTCCTCATCATACATAATATATCAATGGAAAATTGTGGGTGAATTGAGGTGATATTTGCTTGAGACGACTATGTTACTTTCTGATGTAGCGACATGTTTGCATTCTTGAAATCCTTTTACTCTCAGACAATACTGAACGAACTATAGCTGCAGTTGATAATGAAATAGGCATTTTAGCAATTTGACTTTTACCACTTATGAGTTGTTTCATCAATACTAAAATTTCTGAGAAATACTTCATGACATTGAGAAATCATTCAAACGATTTTTTACAATTTTTTTCTCTTACGGAATTTACATAATTCGGTTTGATCCAGTTTCATTCCATTCCTGTGAATTATGCAAAAATTTTCGGTAATAAGATTTTCAATCAACATACTGAAGAATGTATTACTTACCTACTTCCAGATACCTGTGCAGATAGGTATCCACTACCTAGTTTCAGGTAGTTGGTCGTATATAACTCTGGCGTTTTTGATAAGATTCATTTTAGTGCAACAGTGTACATACAGTAGAGGAGTTAGTGTTTGTACCATTCATTATATGATTAACGAGTTGTGTGAATGAAATTATAGTTTGTGTATAAGTACGAAATATTTTGTCCATTGTGGAAAGAGGATTCTTGTTCAAGAGAAAGTCGTACATACGAAAGTATAAGTGAATCTCGAAATGAAGTGTACTTGGAGTTTATTTAGGCATTTTTCTTCACTTCGTAGAAATGGGACGGAAGACGAATCGACTAAGAAAGGCAAAGACTCGATGAAAAGGAAGGATCTAAAAATTGACAAATACAAATCACTCGAGATCATTGGCAAGGGAGCCTTTGCAGAAGTCAATCTAGCCATCCACAAACCCACCGGTAGGAAAGTGGCAATCAAGGTCTTCGACAAGACTCAACTTACATCCGCTTCGATGCAGAAATTGTATAGAGAAGCTAGAATAATGAGAATGTTAGACCATCCGAACATAGTAAAATTGTTTCATGTGATTGAAACGAAAAAAACTTTTCGCATTGTTATGGAGTACGTCTCTGGAGGTGACTTATTTGACTATCTTGAAAGCCACGGTAGGATGGAAGAGTCGGAAGCCAGAGCGAAGTTTATACAAATTGTCTCTGCGGTGGAGTACTGCCACGAGAAGGGGATCGTTCACCGGGACTTGAAAGATAGCAACATATTGTTGGATAGCGAAATGAACATAAAAGTTGCCGACTTCGGACTATCAAGTGAATTCACCCCAGGATACAAATTAGCTACATTTTGCGGTAGTCCACATTATACAGCCCCCGAGATATTGATGGGCATAAAATATGATGGACCCGAAGTGGATGTTTGGTCACTGGGAGTTATATTATTCGTGCTTTTGACGGGAACTTTGCCCTTTGGCGGTTCAACACTACAAGTGCTAAAAGAACGAGTGCTTCATGGCAAATTTCGGATCCCTTCTTACGTAAGCAAGGACTGTGAAAATATCTTGAAGAAACTTTTGGTTGTAGATCGTTTCAAAAGGCCTATCTTGGAAGTAATCCGGTATGATAAGTGGTTGAGTCAGGAATATGAGATGTGTACTTCTTTTTAGAAATATGGGATTTTGAGTCCTATGTATAGACCGACCAGGTACAATCTCACGTACCTTTTCCAAGAGGTAAAAATCACCAGGCGTGTTCGTTGCTGAACTCATTTTGGCCGCAGATAACGGAACAGGTCGACGGTCAAATATTGTTTGTGACAGAATATCGCAGACTACAAAGGCGGATGGTCTGGAATATTTGCATCGATTTCGAATTGGAGCCAATTGTCATTGTATTTGCTATCTTTCATCCTTTATTATATCATTACAAGTATATCTAGCATTTTTTATTTCTAATAAGTGGAACGTAGTAATAAAAACAAAATCGTGTATTGGCTGCTGGGAACCATTCTTTTGGTGAAGTACAACCATTGGGTGCCGTCCCTTTCCATTTTTTCTAGTTATCAATAGGAAAGTACAGAACAGTGCTACTTTCAGTTATTCAGTCTTACTCAAAAGTACTGGCATGTGATCAAGGTTGTAGCCAGACAGCTGACCTGGATACATTTGTTTTTTACAACAATACTTGATAGATAAAGAGTGGAGAGGAATATTTATTGATCTTTACACATACAAATAAGATAAGTCACATATACACACGTACATTATTACTCAAGAATGAATATCATACTAAATATCTTGAAGAAGCATTTGGTTGTAGATCGTTTCAAAAGGACTAGCTTGGAAATAATCCGGTATGATAAGTGGTTGAATCAGGAATATGAGACGTGTACTTCTTTTTAGAAATATGGAAATTTGAGTCCTATGTATAGACCGACCAGGTACAATCTCACGTAGAGGTAAGAATCACCAGGCGTGTTCGGTGCTGAACTCATTTTGGCCGCAGATAACCGAACAGGTTGACAGTCAAATATTGTTAGTGGCAGAATATCGCAGACTACAAAGGCGGACGGTCTAAAATATTTGCATCAATTTCGAATTGGAGTCAATTGTCATTGTATCTGCTATCTTTCATCCTTTATTATATCATTACAAGTATATCTAGCATTTTTATTTCTAATAAGTGGAACGTAGTAATAAAAACAAAATCATGTGTTGGCTGCCTGTGAACAATTCCTTTTGTGAAGTACAATCCGTGCATGCCTCTTCCTATTTTTCCAGTTTTTAATAGAAAAGTAGAGGAAAGTCCTACTTTCAGTTATTCAGTCTTACTCAAAAGTACTGGCATGTGATCAGAGTTGTAGCCAGGCAGCTGACTTGGATACGTTTGTTTTTGAAAACAATACTTGATAGGTGAAGAGTGGAGAGAAATATTCATTGATCTTTACAGATACAAATAAGATAAGTCACATATACACACGTACATTATTACTCAGGAATGAATATTATACTATTCAACCAAAATAATTTTTTTTGGAGGGAAAAATCAATTTTTCATCGACCTTTTTTGGGTAATTGTTACCTTCCACAATCTGAAAAAATATAAATATTATAATGGAGAACTTTATACAAGGCCACATCATCTGAAGATCTTGATTTACCCATTTTCTCCCTCTTATAAAACAAAATGTAGGGTGTCTCCAGAGGCTCCAATAAATTCAATGCATCATCAGAACACTTCGTTACACGACTATCGTCAAACTTAAACCAGTCCATTTCTTCTTTGACCAAGGCGTAATAACGACCAAATTCAACGCCAGAACCACAGTCAACAATGACTGCATGAATATTATAATAGTGGTCTGCTAGATTCAAATGTTCATCTATTTCGAAACTTCGGAAGAGTTTCTTGCTTCCGCCAGGGGTTGAGTCTTGTTTGAAGATCATCAGTGTTATTATTAGATTGACTGGTGCCTCAGCTATACTTGTTGTCTTATAACAGTCAGTTAGTTTGGCGCATGTTTGACAATACAGTCGATCATCACCTGTTAAAAATTCCATTTTCAGATGATTTAACAATAAGCTTGGCACGGACTGGTTATTAGTCATATTAGGAAAAGCTAGATTTAAGATTTCCTCACTATATTCCATATTGGGCCCAAAATCCTATGAAAATTATATCTAAAATATTAACATCATTGCATAATTCTCCGGGAGCCTGATGAAAATGAAAAACAATTGTTATGAATGTATATAATTCTTTAAGAATACAATATCCGCCCGAAAAAAAAAGTAAGGAGGAAGTAGTGCAAAAATGCGCGAGTATGACCGGTGTCAATAAATCGACAATTTTTAAAATTCTCATGAAACTGAAGGAAAACAACAACTTTTTCGAGCCGAGAGTATCCATTGGTAGAATATGTTTGGTTATCGATGAAGAAGGGAAGAATTCTATTAGGAGAACAGTACACTCTTTTTACATAAAAAACGAAATGCCTACATTACATAAAGTTTTTTCAGTTATTCGTGAAGACAGTTGTTTCCTGATTTAGGAAAAACTCGATTATGGAAGATATGACATGAGCTGAATTTCACTTTTGGAAAGGAAGATAGAAAGAGCATGTCAATAGAAAAATCAGATATGTAGAATGGAGAAGAAACTATTTAAGAGAAATAAAAAAAGCCAGAACACTAGATAAATCTATTTTTTATTTGGATGAAACATGGGTCAATGAGGGTCATACCGTCTTGAAGGTTTGCAAGATCAGAACATCAAAAGTGAAAGACAAGCCTTTATAGAAGGTTGGTCCACTGGTTTGGAAATTCTAGTTGGAAAAGGTCGTTGTCTTGTCATCACTCACATAGGCAGCAGTGACGGATTCGTGAAAGATGGATTGATGGTGTTTGAATCAAAGAAAAATGGGGATTATCATCAAGAAATGTATGCCACAGTATTCGGAGAATGGTTTAAAAACATACTTGTCACACTTTCGCAGAGATCCGTAATAGTAATGGATAACGCAAGTTACCACAGTAGACGAGTCGAGTAGCTGCCGATGTCGTGTTGGAAGAAAGCAGATATTACTGAGTGGTCACAAATGGAAGCTATTCCTTTTGAATCGACCATATTGAAAGCGGAGCTCCTCAACTTGGCTGAACGTCATAAGTCAAAATTCATCAGGTATGTCACCGATGAGATGGCGAAGACTGAAAGAATGTCGGTTCTTCGGTTGGCGCCTTATCTCTGTGAATTGAATCCAATAGAGTTGGTTTGGGCTCAAGTTAAAGGATTTATCGCAAGGAACAATAAGACCTTCAAGCTGTGTGAAATAAAGAAATACCTATACAGTACTCTGGAAACAGTCGACCAAAAAGTTTAGGAAAAATGTATCCACAGAATAATCAGAATCGAAGCAGAGATGTGGGATTTGGATGATCGCATAGATTCAATATCAGAAAAAATTATTCTAGTTGTCATCAATCCCAATTAAACTGATTCATCCAGTGAAGAATCACTCAACGAATCTGTGTAGACTTTTTTCAGATTGAAATTATCGCAATGTCTTATTCGAAGTAAGTATTCCCATTGAAGCTATAAAATAGTTTCTGAATCAACTATAAAATTCAATAAGGAATATGAATCTTCATTCCCAAACCAACAAGAATATATAAAGTGTATCTCTTAGTGCAGTCACAGTTTTTTACTTCATGAAAATGCCAGAGTCGAAGCCGAAACCCCGAACAACGCAAAATTTTGAACGTGGTTCGAATCGAAATCAGATGTTCAAATTTTTAACCGCGGAAATCTATTCTATTCGTATACTTATCTGGTGATGTTTCGAATACTTTATCCATCTTCATTATCATACCCACGATCAATTTGATATTATCAGTGTTAATGATAATAATAATATAAAATTTATTTACATCAAAAGACGAATCATACCTACAAATTATAATGTTATGATTTAAATGGGTTGGATGAAAAAAAGACTCTATGTCTTCAAAACGTCATCAGATGATACATATTTCTTTCAATATGCAAATTTTTTCAAATTCAAGTTGATGACAAATTTGATTTCTTTCCAAAAAGCTAATTTATCAAATGCAGTAACTTTTTGCCCTTTCTACATGTGATTATTCTATAGATCTGCAGAAGGTAACAATTCTCAATAATAAAAAACTATTTCAAATATAAATTGTCCTTCCCAAAATAAAATATTTAAACAAAATTAGTTTTCACCATATTTTAATTATCTCCCCATCATACATAATATATCAATGGAAAATATATTTATCTGTTCAATGTACCACTTAAACGACAAAAATGACAAAATATAAAAACAACAATAAGAATTAATTGGCGTTCTGGGGCGACTACATTGATTCCAGTGGCGCAGTTGCTTTTTCAGCTGCAGGAAAATCCGGAAAAACCTGCAGCACCATATCATCTGAAGATCTTGATCTGCCAATGTCCTATCTCTCATAAAACAAAATGTAGGGTGTCTCCAGAGGTTTCAGTGGTACATGAAAACTTTATAATAATACCCCCAGTTCGACGCCTATTAATATTATCTTAAACGTTATATCAGAAAAAACATGGAACGGTTCTTCTGGCAGTATTTTCACATTCTTTGTCGAAGTTTTCGCGTTCTTTGTCACATATCCCTATTTTAATGGCTCGTTAGTGGCGTCCTCAAGGGATATAGAGGGTAGACATATCTCAATGGTTTTGTGGGTGAATTGAAGTGATATTTGCTTGAGACTACTATGTTGCTTTCTTTGATGTAGCGACATGTTTGCATTCTTGAAATCCTTTTACTCTCAGACAATACTGAACGAACTATAACTGCAGTTGATAATGAAATAGGCATTTTAGCAATTTGACTTTTACCACTTATGAGTTATTTCATCAATACTATAATGATAAAATTTCTGAGAAGTATTTCATGATACTGAGAAATCATTCATACGATTTTTTACAATTTTTTTCTCTTACGGAATTTACATAATTCGGTTTGATCCAGTTTCATTCCATTCCTGTGAATTATGCAAAAATTTTCGGTAATAAAATTTTCAATCAACATACTGAAGAATGTATTACTTACCTACTTCCAGATACCTGTGCAGATAGGTATCCACTACCTAGTTTCAGGTAGTTGGTCGTATATAACTCTGGCGTTTTTGATAAGATTCATTTTAGTGCAACAGTGTACATACAGTAGAGGAGTTAGTGTTTGTACCATTCATTATATGATTAACGAGTTGTGTGAATGAAATTATAGTTTGTGTATAAGTACGAAATATTTGGTCCGTTGTGGAAAGAGGATTCTTGTTCAAGAGAAAGTCGTACATACGAAAGTATAAGTGAATCTCGAAATGAAGTGTACTTGGAGTCTATTTAGGCATTTTTCTTCACTTCGTAGAAATGAGACGGCAGACGAATCGACTAAGAAAGGCAAAGACTCGATGAAAAGGAAGGATCTAAGAATTGACAAATACAAATCACTCGAGATCATTGGCAAGGGAGCCTTTGCAGAGGTCAATCTAGCCATGCACAAACCTACCGGTAGGAAAGTGGCGATCAAGGTCTTCGACAAGACTCGCTTCGATGCAGAAATTGTATAGAGAAGCTAGAATAATGAGAATGTTAGACCATCCGAACATAGTAAAATTGTTTCATGTGATTGAAACGAAAAAAACTTTTCGCATTGTTATGGAATACGTCTCAGGAGGAGATTTATTTAAATATCTTGAACGCCACGGTAGGATGGAAGAGTCGGAAGCCAGAGCGAAGTTTATACAAATTGTCTCTGCGGTGGAGTACTGCCACGAAAAGGGGATCGTCCACCGGGACTTGAAAGATAGCAACATATTTTTGGATAGCGAAATGAACATAAAAGTTGCCGACTTCGGACTATCAAGTGAATTCACCCCAGGATACAAATTAGCTACATTTTGCGGTAGTCCACATTATGCAGCACCCGAGATATTGATGGGCATAAAATATGATGGACCCGAAGTTGATGTTTGGTCATTGGGAGTTATATTATTCGTGCTTGTGACGGGAACTTTGCCCTTTGGCAGTTCAACACTACAAGTGCTAAAAGAACGAGTGCTTCATGGCAAATTCCGGATCCCTTCTTACGTAAGCAAGGACTGTGAAAATATCTTGAAGAAACTTCTGGTTGTAGATCGTTTCAAGAGGCCTAGCTTGGAAATAATCCGGTATGATCAGTGGTTGAATCAGGAATATGAAATGTGTACTTCTTTTTAGAAAATTGTTTGTGACGGAATATCGCAGACTACAACGGCGAATGGTCTAAAATGTTTGCATCGATTTCGAATTGAAGCCAATCGTCATTGTATCTGCTATCTTTCATCCTTTATTATGTCATTACAAGTATATCTAGCATTTTTTATTTCTAATAAGTGGAACGTAGTAATAAAAACAGAATCATGTGTTGGCTGCCTGTGAACAATTCCTTTTGTGAAGTACAATCCGTGCATGACTCTTCCTATTTTTTCCAGTTTTTAATAGAAAAGTAGAGGAAAGTCCTACTTTCAGTTATACAGTCTTACTTAGAAGTACTGGCATGTGATGAGGGTTGTAGCCAGACAGCTGACCTGGATACGTTTGTTTTTGACAACAATACTTGATAGATAAAGAGTGGAGAGAAATATTTATTGATCTTTACAGATACAAATAAGATATGTCACATATACACACGTACATTGTTACTCAAGAATGAATATTATACTATTCAACGAAAGTCATTTTTTGTGGAGGAAAAAATCAGTTTTTTATCGACCTTTTTCGGGTGATTGTTACATTCCACAATCTGGAAAAATATAAAAATTATAATGGAGAACTTTATACAAGTGTAGAAGGGCAAACTTTTCAGTTTACCCCAATAAGTTACTGCGTAAAAATCAAAGTATTTTTCACAAAGAAAAATATTCTATTTATCAGTAACTTGTCGTATTTAACAATTTTGCCTATCAAAAAAATTATTGGGAAATAATACTTATCTTTTACGTTTCGGAGGCCAAAATCTGCCTTCGTCTTCAGAAATGGACAAAAAAAAATTCGAATATATACGCAGTTATTCCTTTCTTGATAGCTTATTTCTTTACTTCTTCGACAGATGTCAAAGAAGTTTTGAAATATGAAATTATGTCAATGTTGTTGATTGACAACTGAAACATTCGATGTAATACAAGGTTCTCTCCGATATCAGTTTGTTGCCATTTCGCCACTATCCAAAGTTTTTTTCAAAATGGGTAGCCAAGTACGGTCTATTTCTAAAGAGCTATTCGAGATACAATTCTCTCCAGACAGAAGAATATACGCTGATTCTTTTAGCTTACGTCTCTTAGAATCAGGCTCATTGGTAATCTTTCTTGTCCTATTCCATTCCACCCGATGTTCACCGTCTGATTTTAAAATGTGTTCTGATAATTTTGATCCTGTCAATTGTCTATTTTTTATATAATCTCGATGTTCATTCTCACGCACTTTCAATGGTCTTGAGGTTTCACCAATGTAACTTTTACCACAAGAACAAGGTATTTTATAAATACAATTTTTTGTTTTTTCTTCAGTGTTGTTGGGTTTTGTATGTGTGAGTATAGATCTCAGTGTATTTTTTGTTTTGAAAGTAGTACTAATATCATATCTATTTCCAATTCGTCTTATTTTTCCAGATAATCTTGGAATGTAAGGTATAACGTTAGTTGTAAAAGGTGTCGTTGGATGGTTTTTAATTGACTCTTTATTTTCTATTGAATTTATCGTTGAATTTATGAAAGAATCTGGATAAGCGTTATCTTTCAAAACAGATTTAATTAATGATATTTCTTTATTGAGATTTTCGGTTGAATTGCATATCATTTTAGCTCTTTTGTAAAGGCCATTTATTATACCTTTTTTAACACTCGCATGATGATTTGATGTATAGTGGAGATATCTATTTGAATGTGTTTTCTTCCGATAAACATTTGTATCATATTGATCTGATGACTTCTCCAACATTACATCAAGGAAAGGGAGTCGAACATCTTGTTCAATCTCTATTGTGAATTTTATTGTCGGCTCCCGCTCGTTGATATAAATAAAAAAATATTCAGGTCATCATTGTTTCTATTCCAAACAGCAAAAATATCGTCAAAGTATCTTCACCAAACTTTGGGACCATTCTGATAAGTTTCAACAAAACATTCTTCAAAATACTCCATATATATGTTACTTAAGATGGAAGATAAAGGGGAACCCATAGCCATGCCAAATTCTTGTTGATAGAAATCATCTCTATATTGTAGTTTTAATATAGAATTAACATCCAACTTCGTTCGATGTTTTAAAGTTGAGTCATTTTCCAACCTGGATTTGACAATTTGAAGAGTTTTATCGTGAAAAGATTTTCAACATCAAATCTCATCAGAACATCACCATCACTGAGTGTTATGTCTTTAAGTTTATCTATGAAATGGGTTGTATTTTTGAGGAAACGATTACTGTTTCCTGAAATTGGTTTCAAAATTTCCAAAAGGTATCTTGCTAATTTCTGACAGGGAGATGCAATGAAACTTACAATTGTTCTTAAAGGAAAATTATCTTTATGTATCTTTGGTAATCCATAGAAATGAGGAGGTTTACTAAAATGACAAATTAGTTGAGTGCGTTCTGTTTTGGTTAGCATGTCTTTATATTTAGCCAATGTTCTATAAATTTTTTGTTCAATTGATTTAGTTGGATCATCCTTTAGTTTTTTGTAAACGTTTTTTGTTATATTATGTGTTCGGTATGTTGTGTTCGAAATCAACTGAGATAATTTATTTTCATAATCGAGGGTATCTATTATCACTGTGGCATTACCTTTATCAGCTGGAAGTATTTTGATATCAGTATCTCAACGAAGGGATGTTATTGAAAGAAAGTTTTTGGCTTTCTACTACTCCATCTTGATACAAAAAAAAGAAGGATGAGGGAGTCTTCCAAAGAAAAGAAGGAAGTAACTATACATAGATGTGTAGATCATGCAAAGAAGTAACTTTCAGACACAAAATGAAAGAAAGTCCTCCTGAAACAGCTACTTTCATATAAACATTGAATTATACGAAAGTTATTAAATTCTTTCGAAACAAATACTTCTATATGAATACAGAATTATACAGAAGATACTTTTCTCTACTCAGTTTGTATTTCAAACATTCGTTGTGGAATAAAAATCAGATATCATTCACATGAGTTCTACTTTAAATGAATGGTAACAAATTGCACTTACATAGAACACTGCCATCCTCACTGGTATACACCGATGTTTCGCCTTAAGACACTTGCCCTAAGGCTCTTCAGTACCAAATTGGATAACATTATAGAAAATACACACACTTTGAACCAATGTTCAATACATAATTTCATATTTCAAAACTTCTTTGACATCTGTCGAAGAAGTGAAGAAATAAGCTATCAAAAAAGGAATAACTGCGTATATATTCGATTTTTGTTTATCCATTTCCGAAGACGGAGGCAGATTTTGGCCTCCGAAACGTAAAAGATAAGTATTATTTCTTAATAATTTTTTTGATAGGCAGAATTGTTAAATACGACAAGTTACTGATAAATAGAAGATTTTTCTTTGTGAAAAATACTTTGATTTTTACGCAGTAACTTATCGTGGTAAACCAAAAAGTTTGCCCTTCTACATTTGTATAAAGTTCTCCATTATAATTTTTATATTTTTTCAGATTGTGGAAGGTAACAATCACCCAAAAAAGTCGATAAAAAAGTAATATTATACTGTTTCGCCGTTTATTTGTGTTTCTCTGGGTGGGACAGATATATATTCGTCAGTAGATTGAACACAATTTGAAATCAATAGATGTTTCAGATACTTTTTGAACAATTATTGATTGAACATTTTGACATGGGGAGGTAAAATATTTTATAAGTTGATAGAGTTTTTACTTGACTTTTTCAGTCTGAATCTTCTGTCCCCCAACGAATCACATTCTCTAGTCTCATGATCGTGGAAATCACAATTTCTGTTTAAAGTTGATTCATTTTTATGAATATCTATCAGAAGTTGATATAGATGAATAAAAGGTACTGTCATTATTTTCATCAAACGGTCTACAGGAGTCTAAGAAATCAGCCCCAGTTAATATATTCACGACCTTTTTTTGTAACATTAATATCCTATTTGCGTTAGTACTATTTCCCCAGAGAATTTTTCCATATGAGATGTGAGAAGGAGAAATGTGTATTTCCACAGTTTAATGCTAAGTTGTTCAATACACTCTAAACCAGCTCAAATTATCATCTAGATGTATGCCTAAGAGTTTAACACTGTGTCCTCCGACCCGAGAAGTGTTTGAGGTGAAAATGATGTGTTGAGTTTCATTTTCGTTCTACATTAGATCATTTCTTTTGAACCATATGTCAGCATTCTTTTGAATTTGATTTATATCGCGCATCAAATTACCCTTGATTTTTCCGTATGTCGTAAGAGTAGTATCATCGGCGGAAGCAAAACAATTATGAGGTGACATGAAGAGAAAGATATCATTTATATATATTATGAATGAAAGAGGCCCCAGAACTGAGCCTTGGGGAACTCTACATATAACTGGTTTCAAGTCTGATACATTGTTCGAGTCAATTGATACATATTGTTATCTGTTTGTCATATGGAGAAAAAAAGAGATAGGGGGTTCCTCTTATGCCATAGTCACCTAATTTTTTCAGTAGAATAGAATGGGAGTCGTAATCGAATGCTTTTGTTAGATGACATAAAGCAGCGATAGTGTTTTCTTTAACCCATTAACGGCCAAGACATTAGAAATTCGTAATTTAGAAAAAATATTTATTGTGGCACGTTTAGAATACTTAAAAAAAGAACAATTCGTCATTAAGAAAAATATAAACTCACAGTATTGAAAAAAACAAGTGGGTGCGTAAGCGCACCTTTGGCCAAAAATGGTTAAAATAATCGAATGAAAAAAAAAAGAGTAGGTGTCCTATTTCCTCATATGATAATTTTCGAAACAATCTGGGTGCACATGCACTTTGCATTTCCTACATGAATATATGGTGGTACTTTTACAAAATCAACATTTTTTTCTTGAACTGTTGGTATGTCTAATTATCACATGTCCGTAGAACTGGTAGAACTGATTTAGATGGTCTTCCGTACAATAGGTTGGATTCGGCACCATTCGAGGTTTCATTGGTATTACTTAATTGCCCACTACATTTTAGTAGACTTATTAGCAGTTGAGAACGAAACTCCAATTGTGACATTCTGGATTCATTCGCAATTCTATAAATTTTCCAACCATTTACAACCATACTGTCGATCATATTAGTGAACAATGGCCACTACCACTTTTTTCCTCTTATCCTAATTCGATAGTTGGCAATGCTATTGTCATGGAGGTCTACTCCACCCAAATATTTATTATACTGGTGTATAACATTTGGCTGGGGTATAATAATCTCTTTATGTTCTTTTCGATTGTAGTGTTTAGCTTGAACAAGAGGGAGAACTTCATACGTATTGATCACCACAGTTACAACAGAATTGTCATTCCATCGCACAACTAGAACTCCGAGGATGGGATCGAAAGCATAAGTGTAAAAATCTCTTTTCTTTCAAACCATTTTTTCACTATCTTCAACGGGTCATTTAGCAGTGCGATTTTCCCTCACTGTTCCTGTTGCGAAAAATCCTTTTTTCTCTCAAGCTCACAAAAATAATTCCGCCGGCACATAAACGACATCAATCGAATCATAATTTTGATAATCCAACTCTTCCTCTAATAAAGCACTCAACTCTTGCGTCCTCAGTGCTCTCTTCATTTTCCATTTCGAAAACGCACTATAAGAATAAATAATGATAATGAAATACCAAAATCTACGCTCGAGTTATGATTCTTACCTCATTTTGACAATTTTTTATAAAAAATGCAAGACATCTTCCCTGCTGATACCGATTCGCACTGAAATAAACTCAATCAAGGCTAATCATCAACTGACCATTGTATCCTGATATTCCTAAACTTGTCAAAACTCGCATACTAGTGCATGAAAATGTTTACCATTATCGGCCAAAGGTGCGTTTACGCAACCAGCACAAATACATGCAAAAATGTACGACATCCGAAAATATTTACGTAAATGAGAATACACGTTATCATTGAGCATATTTTTCAGTACTGTTCAGCACAAAATGAATTTATCAGTTCATATTCAGTATCGAAAAAAGTTATTTTATTGGAGAATTACCAGAACGGTCAATTTATAACATTTTCAAATTCATTTCAGAAATTGAAAAAATCATGTTTTGGATTGAATAAAAATATTTTAACATTTTCTGGATTATTATTATGAATATTCATCAGAATAAACATAATATTGATCCAAACCACAAAAAAAAAAGTGTATAGAAAAATTGCGTTGCGCACCTTTGGCGGTTAATGGGTTCAATTTTGATTTCTGTTCAATCGTTCTATTTCAACTTGTATTTTATTTCAATATTATTTCACTTCAGGTTATTTTTGCCTAATATAATTATTATTTTTAGCTATTCATTTTCAATTCTTCTTTTTTAGATATTTCAGGGATTTCAAATCATTTTATATATTTTTTTTTTTAAGAACACACTTTTGCTGCATTATGTCATCTAACAAAAGCATTCGATTACGTCTCCCATTCTATTCTACTGAAAAAATTAGGTGACTATGGCAGAAGAGGAACCCCCTATCTCTTTTTTCTTCATATGACAAACAGATACCAATATGTATCAATTGACTCGAACAATGTATCAGACTTAAAATCAGTTATATGTAGAGTTCCCCAAGGCTCGGTTCTGGGGCCTCTTTCATTAATCTATTATATAAAAATGGATGTTTGTTTGTTGGTTGGTAAGTGGTAAAGTTCTACTTCGCTCAACCGATCGTGATGAAACTTGACAAGAATGAGTAATTTTTCACAGAGAAGGTTTTTAGGCTATCAATTTTTCTGTAACTCACCACTAGATGGCGCTGTGGAACAATTTTTTGAAAGCACTGTTCTATAACGCTGCGCACGCCTAAGTTCGTTGATTCTGATTCTGTCAAAACATTGGAACATCAGCGATACAGCAACATAGTACTAGTAATATATATATATATATATATATATATATATATATATATATATATATATATATATATATATATATATAAATGATCTCTTTTCCTTCATGTCACCTCATAATTGTTTTGCTTCCGCCGATGATACTACTCTTACGACATCCGGAAAAATCAAGGGTAATTTGGTGCGCGATATAAATCAAATTAAAAAGAATGCTGACATATGGTTCGAAAGAAATAATCTAATGTAGAACGAAAATGAAACTCAAAACATCATTTTTACCTCAAACACTTCTCGGGTCGGAGGACACGGTGTTAAACTCTTAGGCATACATCTAGATAATAATTTGAGCTGGTTAGAGTATATTGAACAACTTAGCATTAAACTGTAACATTTTTTCTTCGGAAATTGAAAGGTATAATCTCTCAACAGGCGCTATTATCAGCTGACTACGCTTTGTTCCATTCTTACATCTAATATGGAACAATTCTCTGGGGAAATAGTACTAAAGCAAATAGGATATTAATGTTACACAAAAAGGTCGTGAGGATATTAACTGGGGCTGATTTCTTAGACTCCTGTCGACCGTTTGATGAAATAATGACAGTACCTTCTATTCATCTATATCAACTTTTGATAGATATTCATAAAAATGAATCAACTTTAAACAGAAATTGTGATTTCCACGATCATGAGACTAGAGGATGTGATTCGTTGAGGAACAGCAGATTCAGACTGAAAAAGTCAAGTAAAAACTCTATCGCTGTCAACTTATACAATATTCTACCTCCCCATGTCAAAATGTTAAATCAATAATTATTCAAAAAGTATCTGAAACATCTATTGATTTCCAATTGTATTCAATATACTGACGAATATATAGCTGTCCCACCCAGAGAAACACAAATGAACGGCGAAACAGTATAATATTCATTCTTGAGTAATAACGTACGTGTGTATATGTGATTTATCTTATTTGTATCTGTAAAGATCAATAAATATTTCTCTCCACTCTTTACTCCACTTGTTGTCAGAAACAAACGTATCCAGGTCAGCTGTCTGGCTACAACCCTGTTCACATGCCAGTACTTTTAAGTAAGACTGAATAACTGAAAGTAGCACCGTTCTGTATTTTCCTATTGAAAACTAGAAAAAATGGAAAGGAACGGCACTCAATGGTTGTACTTCACCAAATGAATGGTTCACAGGCAGCCAACACACGATTCTGTTTTTATTACTAAGTTCCACTTATTAGAAATAGAAAATACAAGATATACTTGTATTGATATAATAAAAGATGAAAGATAGCAGATACAATGACAATTGGCTCCAATTCGAAATTGATGCAAATATTTTAGACCGTCCGCCTTTGTAGTCTGCGATATTCTGTCACAAACAATATTTGACTGTCAACCTATTCCGTTATCTGCGGCCAAAATCAGTTCAGCACCGAACACGCCTGGTGATTTTTACCTCTTGGAGAAGGTACGTGAGATTGTACCTGGTCGGTCTATACATAGTACTCAAATTTCCATATTCCTAAAAAGAAGTACACATCTCATATTCCTGATTCAACCACTTATCATACCGGATTATTTTCAAGCTAGGCCTTTTGAAACGATCTACAACCAAAAGTTTCTTGAAGATATTTTCACAGTCCTTGCTTACGTAAGAAGGGATCCGAAATTTGCCATGAAGCACTCGTTCTTTCAGCACTTGCAGTGTTGAACCGCCAAAGGGTAAAGTTCATGGCAAATTTCGGATCCCTTCTTACGTAAGCAAGGACTGTGAAAATATCTTGAAGAAACTTTTGGTTGTAGATCGTTTCAAAAGGACTAGCTTGGAAATAATCCGGTATGGTAAGTGGTTGAATCAGGAATATGAGATGTGTACCCCTTTTTGGAAATATGGAAATTTGAGTCCTATGTATAGACAGACCAGGTACAATCTCACGTACCTTTCCCAAGAGGTGAAAATCATCAGGCGTGTTCGGTGCTGAACTCATTTTGGCCGCAGATAACGGAACAGGTCGACGGTCAAATATTGTTTGTGACAGAATATCACAGACTACAAAGGCGGATGGTCTAAAATATTTGCATCAATTTCGAATTGAAGCCAATCGTCATTGTATCTGCTATCTTTCATCCTTTATTGTATCATCACAAGTATATCTAGCATTTTTTATTTCTAATAAGTGAAACGTAATAATAAAAACAAAATCATGTGTTGGCTGCCTGTGATCAATTCATTTTGTGAAGTACAATCCGTGCATGCCTCTTCCTATTTTTTCCAGTTTTTAATAGAAAAGTAGAGGAAAGTCCTACTTTCAGTTATTCAGTCTTACTAAGAAGTACTGGCATGTGATCAGGGTTGTAGCTACACAACTGTCCTGGATACGTTTGTTATTGACAACAATACTTGATATGTAAAGAGTGGAGAGAAATACTTATTGATCTTTACAGATACAAATAAGATAAGTCACATATACACACGTACATTATTACTCAAGAATGAATATTATACTGTTTCGCCGTTTATTTGTGTTTCTTTGGGTGGGACAGCTATATATTCGTCAGTAGATTGAACACAATTTGAAATCAATAGATATTTCAGATACTTTCTGAACAATTATTGATTTAACATTTTGACATGGGGAGGTAGAATATTGTATAAGTTGACAGCGATAGAGTTTTTACTTGACTTTTTCAGTCTGAATCTTCTGTCCCACAACGAATCACATGATCTAGTCTCATGATCGTGGAAATCATAATTTCTGTTTAAAGTTGATTCATTTTCATGAATATCTTTCAAAAGTTGATATGAGTATAAGGTACTGTCATTATTTTCATCAAACGGTCTACAGGAGTCTTAGAAATCAGCCCCAGTTGATATCCTCACGACCTTTTTTTGTAACATTAATATCCTATTTGCGTCAGTACTATTTCCCCAGAGAATTTTTCCATATGAGATGTGAGAATGGAACACAGCGTAGTCAGCTGATAATAGCGCCTGTTGAGAGATTATACTTTTCAATTTCCGAAGAAGAAATGTGTATTTCCACAGTTTAATGCTAAGTTGTTCAATATACTCTAACCAGCTCAAATTATCATCTAGATATATGCCTAAGAGTTTAACACCGTGTCTTTCGACCCAAAAAGTGTTTGAGGTGAAAATGATGTGTTGAGTTTCATTTTAGTTCTATATTAGATTATTTCTTTCGAACCATATGTCAGCATTCTTTTTAATTTGATTTATATCGCGCATCAAATTACCCTTGATTTTTCCGGATGTCGTAAGAGTAGTATCATCGGCGGAAGCAAAACAATTATGAGGTGACATGAAGAAAAAGAGATCATTTATATATATTATGAATGAAAGAGGCCCCAGAACTGAGCCTTGGGGAACTCTACATATAACTGGTTTCAAGTCTGATACATTGTTCGAGTCAATTGATACATATTGGTATCTGTTTGTCATATGGAGAAAAAAAGAGATAGGGGGTTCCTCTTATGCCATAGTCACCTAATTTTTTCAGTAGAATAGAATGGGAGACGGATCCCTCCTTACGTAAGCAAGGACTGTGAAAATATCTTGAAGAAACTTTTGGTTGTAGATCGTTTCAAAAGGCCTAGCTTGAAAATAATCCGGTATGATAAGTGGTTGAGTCAGGAATATGAGATGTGTACTTCTTTTTAGAAATATGGGAATTTGAGTCCTATGTATAGTCCGACCAGGTACAATCTCACGTATCTTTTCCAAGAAGTTTTGGCCGCAGATAACGGAACTGGTCGACGGTCAATAATTGTTTGTGACAGAATATCACAGACTACAAAGGCGGATGGTCTAAAATATTTGCATCAATTTCGAATTGAAGCCAATCGTCATTGTATCTGCTATCTTTCATCCTTTATTATATCATTACAAGTATATCTAGCATTTTTTATTTCTAATAAGTGGAACGTAGTAATAAAAACAAAATCATGTGTTGGCTGCCTGTGAACAATTCCTTTTGTGAAGTACAATCCGTGCATGCCTCTTCCTATTTTTTCCAGTTTTTAATAGAAAAGTAGAGGAAAGTCCTACTTTCAGTTATTCAGTCTTACTCAAAAGTACTGGCATGTGATCAGGGTTGTAGCCAGACAGCTGACCTGGATACGTTTGTTTTTGACAACAATACTTGATAGGTAAAGAGTGGAGAGAAATATTTATTGATCTTTACAGATACAAATAAGATATGTCACATATACACACGTGCATTATTACTCAAGAGTGAATATTATACTATTCAACGAAAGTCATTTTTTGTGGAGGAAAAAATCAGTTTTTTATCGACCTTTTTTGGGTGATTGTTACCTTCCACAATCTGAAAAAATATAAAAATTATAATGGAGAACTTTATACAAGTGTAGAAGGGCAAACTTTTTAGTTTACCCCGATAAGTTACTGCGTGAAAATCAAAGTATTTTTCACAAAGAGAAGTCTCCTATTTATCATTAACTTGTCGTATTTAACGATTTTGCCTATCAAAAAAATAATTAAGAAATAATACTTATCTTTTACGTTTCGGAGGCCAAAATCTGCCTCCGTCTTCAGAAATGGATAAAAAAAAATCGAATATATACGCAGTTATTCCTTTTTTGATAGCTTATTTCTTTACTTCTTCGACAGATGTCAAAGAAGTTTTGAAATATGATATTATGTCAATGTTGTTGATTGACAACTGAAACATTCGATGTAATACAAGGTACTCTCCCATATCAGTTTGTTGCCATTTCACCACTAACCAAAGTTTTCTTCAAGATGGGTAGCCAAGTACGGTCTATTTCTAAGGAGCTATTCGAGATACAATTCTCTCCAGACATGAGAATATACGCTGATTCTTTTAGCTTACGTCTCTTAGAATGAGGCTCATAGGTAATCTTTCTTGTCCTATTCCATTCCACCCGATGTTCACCGTCTGATTTTAAAATGTGTTGTGATAATTTTGATCCTGTCAATTGTCTATTTTTTATATAATCTCGATGTTCATTCTCACGCACTCTCAATGGTCTTGAGGTTTCACCAATGTAACTTTTACCACAAGAACAAGGTTTTTTATAAATACAATTTTTTGTTTTTTCTTCAGTGTTGTTGGGTTTTGTATGTGTGAGTATAGATCTCAGTGTATTTTTTGTTTTGAAAGTAGTCTAACATCATATCTATTTCCAATTCGTCTTATTTTTTCAGATAGTCTTGGAATGTAAGGTATAACGTTAGTTGTAAAAGGTGTCGTTGGATGTTGAGTCGGTAATTGTTCAGTTGGATGTTGTTGAATTTGTGAAGATGTTTGTATGTTCGTTTGGTTTTTAATTGACTCTTTATTTTCTATTGAATTTATCGTTGAATTTATGAAAGAATCTGGATAAGCGTTATCTTTCAAAACAGATTTAATTATTGATATTTCATTATTGAGATTTTCGGTTGAATTGCATATCATTTTAGCTCTTTTGTAAAGGCAATTTATTATACCTTTTTTAACACTCGCATGATGATTTGATGTATAGTGGAGATATCTATTTGTATGTGTTTTCTTCCGATAAATATTTGTATCTAATTGATCTGATGACTTCTCCAACATTACATCAAGGAAAGGGAGTCGACAATCTTGTTCAATCTCTATTGTGAATTTTATTGTCGGCTCCCGCTCGTTGATATAATTCAAAAAATATTCAGGTCATCATTGTTTCTATTCCAAACAGCAAAAATATCGTCAACGTATCTCCACCAAACTTTGGGACTATTCTGATAAGTTTCAACAAAAGATTCTTCAAAATACTCCATATATATGTTACTTGAGATGGGAGATAAAGGGGAATCCATAGCCATGCCAAATTCTTGTTGATAGAAATCATCTCTATATTGTAGTTCTAATATATAATTAATATCGAACTTCGTTCGATGTTTTAAAGTTGAGTCATTTTCCAACCTGGATTTGACAATTTGAAGAGTTTTATCAACAGGAACATTCGTGAAAAGACTTTCAACATCAAATCTCATCAGAACATCACCATCACTGAGTGTTATGTCTTTAAGTTTATCTATGAAATGGATTGTATTTTTTAGGAAACTATTACTGTTTCCTAAAATTGGTTTCAAAATTTCCAAAAGGTATCTTCCTAAATTCTGACAGGAAGATGCAATGGAACTAATGGAACTTACAATTGGTCTTAAAGGAAGATTAGCTTTATGTATTTTTGGTAAACCATAGAAATGAGGAGGTTTACTAAAATGAGAAATCAGTTGAGTGCGTTCTGTTTTGGTTAGCATGTCTTTGTATTTAGCCAATGTTCTATAAATTTTTTGTTCAATTGATTTTGTTGGATCATCCTTTAGTTTTTTGTAAACGTTGTTATATTATGTGTTCGGTATGTTGTGTTCGAAATCAACTGAGATAATTTATTTTCATAATCGAGGGTATCCATTATCACTGTGGTATTTTGATATTAGTATCTGAACGAAGGGATGTTATTGAAAGAAAGTTTTTGGCTTTCTACTACTCCATCTTGATACAAAAAATAAGGATGAGGGAGTCTTCCAAAGAAAGAAAGGAAGTAACTCTATACATGGATGTGTATATCATGCAAAGAAGTAACTTCCAGACACAATCTGAAAGAAAGTCCTCCCGAAACAGCTACTTTCATATAATCATTGAATTACACGAGAGAAAAAAAAATCTTTCGAAACAAATACTTCTATATGAACACTGAATTATACAGAAGATACTTTTCTCTACTCAGTTTGTATTTCAAACATTCGTTGTGGAATAAAAATCAGATATCATTCACATGAGTTCTACTTTAAATGAATGGTAACAAATTGCACTTACATAGAACACTGCCATCCTCACTGGTATACACCGATGTTTCGCCTTAAGACATTTGCCCTAAGGATCTTCAATACCAAATTGGATAACATTATAGAAAATACACACACTTTGAACATTGACATACTTTCATATTTCAAAACTTCTTTGACATCTGTCGAAGAAGTAAAGAAATAAGCTATCAAAAAAGGAATAACTGCGTATATATTCGATTTTTTTTTATCCATTTCTGAAGACGGAGGCAGATTTTGGCCTCCGAAATGTAAAAGATAAGTATTATTTCTTAATGATTTTTTTGATAGGCAAAATTGTTAAATACGACAAGTTACTGATAAATAGAAGATTTTTCTTTGTGAAAAATACTTTGATTTTCACGCAGTAACTTATCGGGGTAAACTAAAAAGTTTGCCCTTCTACACTTGTATATAGTTCTCCATTATAATTTTTATATTTTTTCAGATTGTGGAAGGTAACAATTACCCAAAAAAGGTCGATAAAAAAGTAATATTATACTGTTTCGCCGTTTATTTGTGTTTCTCTATCCAGAGACAGCTATATATTCGTCAGTAGATTGAACACAATTTGAAATCAATAGATGTTTCACATACTTTTTGAACAATTATTGATTTAACATTTTGACATGGGGTGGTAAAATATTGTATGAGTTGACACCGATAGAGTTTTTACTTGACTTTTTCAGTCTGAATCTGCTGTCCCTCAACGAATCACATCCTCTAGTCTCATGATCGTGGAAATCACAATTTCTGTTTAAAGTTGATTCATTTTTATGAATATCTATCAGAAGTTGATATAGATGAATATAAGGTACTACAGGAGTCTAAGAAATCAGCCCCAGTTAATATCCTCACGACCTTTTTTTGTAACATCAATATCCTATTTGCGTTAGAACTATTTCCCCAGAGAATTTTTCCATATGAGATGTGAGAAGAAGAAATGTGTATTTCCACAGTTTAATGCTAAGTTGTTCAATATACTCTAACCAGCTTTGGCGGTTTTCATAATATTCATTCTAGTGCTACAGTGTACACACAGTAGAAAAGTTAGTGTTTCTACCATTCATCATATGATCAACCAGTTGTGTGAATGAAATTATAGTTTGTGTATAAGAGTATTATTATTATTATTTGGTCCATTGTTGAAAGAGGATTCTTGTTCAAGAAAAAGTCGTACATACGAAAGTATAACTGAATCTCGAAATGAAGTGTACTTGGAGTCTATTTAGGCATTTTTCTTCACTTCGTAGAAATGAGACGGCAGACGAATCGACTAAGAAAGGCAAAGAATCGATGAAAAGGAAGGATCTAAGAATTGACAAATACAAATCACTCGAGATCATTGGCAAGGGAGCCTTTGCAGAGGTCAATCTAGCCATGCACAAACCCACCGATAGGAAAGTGGCGATCAAGGTCTTCGAAAAGACTCTACTTACGTCCGATTCGATGCAGAAATCGTATAGAGAAGCTAGAATAATGAGAATGTTAGACCATCCGAACATTGTAAAATTGTTTCACGTGATTGGAACGAAAGAAACTTTTCGCATTGTTATGGAATACGTCTCAGGAGGAGACTTATTTAAATATCTTGAACGCCACGGTAGGATGGAAGAGTCTGAAGCCAGAGCGAAGTTTATACAAATTGTCTCTGCGGTGGAGTACTGCCACGAGAAGGGGATCGTCCACCGGGACTTGAAAGATAGCAACATATTGTTGGATAGCGAAATGAACATAAAAGTTGCCGACTTCGGACTATCAAGTGAATTCACCCCAGGATACAAATTAGCTACATTTTGCGGTAGTCCACATTATACAGCACCCGAGATATTGATGGGCATAAAGTATGATGGACCCGAAGTGGATGTTTGGTCATTGGGAGTTATATTATTCGTGCTTGTGACGGGAACTTTACCCTTTGGCGGTTCAACACTACAAGTGCTAAAAGAACGAGTGCTTCATGGCAAATTCCGGATCCCTTCTTACGTAAGCAAGGACTGTGAAAATATCTTGAAGAAACTTTTGGTTGTAGATCGTTTCAAAAGGCCTAGCTTGGAAATAATCCGGTATGATAAGTGGTTGAATCAGGAATATGAGATGTGTACTTCTTTTTAGAAAATTGTTTGTGACGGAATATCGCAGACTACAACGGCGAATGGTCTAAAATGTTTGCATCGATTTCGAATTGAAGCCAATCGTCATTGTATCTGCTATCTTTCATCCTTCATTATATCAATACAAGTATATCTAGCATTTTTATTTCTATTAAGTGGAACGTAGTAATAAAAACAGGATCATGTGTTAGCTGCCTGTGAACAATTCCTTTTGTAAGTACAATCCGTGCATGCCTTTTCCTATTTTTCCAGGTTTAATAGAAAAGTAGAGGAAAATCCTACTTTCAGTTATTCAGTCTTACTTAGAAGTACTGGCATGTGATGAGGGTTGTAGCCAGACAGCTGACCTGGATACGTTTGTTTTTGACAACAATACTTGATAGATAAAGAGTGGAGAGAAATATTTATTGATCTTTACAGATACAAATAAGATATGTCACATATACACACGTACATTGTTACTCAAGAATGAATATTATACTATTCAACGAAAGTCATTTTTTGTGGAGAAAAAAATCAGTTTTTTATCGACCTTTTTCGGGTGATTGTTACCTTCCACAATCTGGAAAAATATAAAAATTATAATGGAGAACTTTATACAAGTGTAGAAGGGCAAACTTTTCAGTTTACCCCAATAAGTTACTGCGTGAAAATCAAAGTATTTTTCACAAAGAAAAATATTCTATTTATCAGTAACTTGTCGTATTTAACAATTTTGCCTATCAAAAAAATTATTGGAAAATAATACTTATCTTTTACGTTTCGGAGGCCAAAATCTGCCTCCGTCTTCAGAAATGGACAAAAAAAAATCGAATATATACGCAGTTATTCCTTTTTTGATAGCTCATTTCTTTACTTCTTCGACAGATGTCAAAGAAGTTTTGAAATATGAAATTATGTCAATAATGTTGATTGACAACTGAAACATTCGATGTAATACAAGGTACTCTCCGATATCAGTTTGTTGCCATTTCGCCACTATCCAAAGTTTTCTTCAAAATGGGTAGCCAAGTACGGTCTATTTCTAAAGAGCTATTCGAGATACAATTCTCTCCAGACATGAGAATATACGCTGATTCTTTTAGCTTACGTCTCTTAAAATGAGGCTCATTGGTAATCTTTCTTGTCCTATTCCATTCCACCCGATGTTCACCGTCTGATTTTAAAATGTGTTCTGATAATTCTGATCCTGTCAATTGTCTATTTTATATATAATCTCGATGTTCATTCTCACGCACTTTCAATGGTCTTGAGGTTTCACCAATGTAACTTTTACCACAAGAACAAGGTATTTTATAAATACAATTTTTTGTTTTTTCTTCAGTGTTGTTGGGATTTGTATGTGTGAGTATAGATCTCAGTGTATTTTTTTTTGAAAGTAGTACTAACATCTATTTCCAATTCGTCTTATTTTTCCAGATAATCTTGGAATGTATGGTATAACGTTAGTTGTAAAAGGTGTCGTTGGATATTGAGTCGGTAATTGTTTAGTTGGATGTTGTTGAATTTGTGAAGATGTTTGTATGTTCGTTTGGTTTTTAATTGACTCTTTATTTTCTATTGAATTTATCGTTGAATTTATGAAAGAATCTGTATAAGCGTTATCTTCCAAAACAGATTTAATTAATGATATTTCTTTATTGAGATTCTCGGTTGAATTGCATATCATTTCAGCTCTTTTGTAAAGGCCATTTATTATACCTTTTTCAACACTCGCATGATGATTTGATATATAGTGGAGATATCTATTTGTATGTGTTTTCTTCCGATAAACATTTGTATCAAAGTGATCTGATGACTTCTCCAACATTACATCAAGGAAAGGGAGTCGAACATCTTGTTCAATCTCTATTGTGAATTTTTTTGTCGACTCCCGCTCGTTGATATAATTAAAAAAATATTCAGGTCATCATTGTTTCTATTCCAAACAGCAAAAATATCGTCAAAGTATCTTCACCAAACTTTGGGACCATTCTGATAAGTTTCAACAAAAGATTCTTCAAAATACTCCATATATATGTTACTTAAGATGGGAGATAAAGGGGAACCCATAGCCATGCCAAATTCTTGTTGATAGAAATCATCTCTATATTGTAGTTCTAATATAGAATTAACATCCAACTTCGTTCGATGTTTTAAAGTTGATTCATTTTCCAACCTGGATTTGACAATTTGAAGAGTTTTATCAACAGGAACATTCGTGAAAAGACTTTCAACATCAAATCTCATCAGAACATCACCATCACTGAGTGTTATGTCTTTAAGTTTATCTATGAAATGGGTTGTATTTCTGAGGAAACGATTACTGTTTCCTGAAATTGGTTTCAAAATTTCCAAAAGGTATCTTGCTAATTTCTGACAGGGAGATGCAATGAAACTTACAATTGTTCTTAAAGGAAAATTAGCATTATGTATTTTTGGTAATCCATAGAAATGAGGAGGTTTACTAAAATGACAAATTAGTTGAGTGCGTTCTGTTTTGGTTAGCATGTCTTTATATTTAGCCAATGTTCTATAAATTTTTTGTTCAATTGATTTAGTTGGATCATCCTTTAGTTTTTTGTAAACGTTTTTTGTTATATTATGTGTTCGGTATGTTGTGTTCGAAATCAACTGAGATAATTTATTTTTATAATCGAGGGTATCTATTATCACTGTGGCATTACCTTTATCAGCTGGAAGTATTTTGATATTAGTATCTCAACGAAGGGATGTTATTGAAAGAAAGTTTTTGGCTTTCTACTACTCCATCTTGATACAAAAAAAAGAAGGATGAGGGAGTCTTCCAAAGAAAAGAAGGAAGTAACTATACATGGATGTGTAGATCATGCAAAGAAGTAACTTTCAGACACAAACTGAAAGAAAGTCCTCCTGAAACAGCTACTTTCATATAAACATTGAATTATACGAAAGTAATTAAATTCTTTCGAAACAAATACTTCTATATGAATACTGAATTATACAGAAGATACTTTTCTCTACTCAGTTTGTATTTCAAACATTCGTTGTGGAATAAAAATCAGATATCATTCACATGAGTTCTACTTTAAATGAATGGTAACAAATTGCACTTACATAGAACACTGCCATCCTCACTGGTATACACCGATGTTTCGCCTCAAGACACTTGCCCTAAGGCTCTTCAGTACCAAATTGGATAACATTATAGAAAATACACACACTTTGAACCAATGTTCAATACATAATTTTATATTTCAAAACTTCTTTGACATCTGTCGAAGAAGTAAAGAAATAAGCTATCAAAAAAGGAATAACTGCTTATATATTCAATTTTTGTTTATCCATTTCTGAAGACGGAGGCAGATTTTGGCCTCCGAAACGTAAAAGATAAGTATTATTTCTTAATAATTTTTTTGATAGGCAGAATTGTTAAATACGACAAGTTACCGATAAATAGAAGATTTTTCTTTGTGAAAAATACTTTGATTTTTACGCAGTAACTTATCGGGGTAAACTAAAAAGTTTGCCCTTCTACACTTGTATAAAGTTCTCCATTATAATTTTTATATTTTTTCAGATTGTGGAAGGTAACAATTACCCAAAAAATGTCGATAAAAAAGTAATATTATACTGTTTCGCCGTTTATTTGTGTTTCTCTGGGTGGGACAGCTATATATTCGTCAGTAGATTGAACACAATTTGAAATCAATAGATGTTTCAGATACTTTTTGAACAATTATTGATTGAACATTTTGACATGGGGAGGTAAAATATTTTATAAGTTGACACCGATAGAGTTTTTACTTGACTTTTTCAGTCTGAATCTGCTGTCCCCCAACGAATCACATTCTCTAGTCTCATGATCGTGGAAATCACAATTTCTGTTTAAAGTTGATTCATTTTTATGAATATCTATCAGAAGTTGATATAGATGAATATAAGGTACTGTCATTATTTTCATCAAATGGTCTACAGGAGTCTAAGAAATCAGCCCCAGTTAATATCCTCACGACCTTTTTTTGTAACATTAATATCCTATTTGCGTTAGTACTATTTCCCCAGAGAATTTTTCCATATGGTATGTGAGAATGGAACAAAGCGTAGTTAGCTGATAATAGCGCCTGTTGAGAGGTTATACCTTTCAATTTCCGAAGAAGAAATGTGTATTTCCACAGTTTAATGCTAGTTGTTCAATATACTCTAACCAGCTCAAATTATCATCTAGATATATGCCTAAGAGTTTAACACCGTGTCCTCCGACCCGAGAAGTGTTTGAGGTAAAAATGATATGTTGAGTTTCATTTCCGTTCTACATTAGATTATTTCTTCTGAACCATATGTCAGCATTCTTTTGATTTATATCGCGCACCAAATTATCCTTGATTTTTCCGGATGTCGTAAGAGTAGTATCATCGGCGGAAGCAAAACAATTATGAGGTGACATGAAGGAAAAGAGATCATTTATATATATATATATTACTAGTACTATGTTGCTGTATCGCTGATGTTCCAATGTTTTGACAGAATCAGAATCAACGAACTTAGGCGTGCGCAGCGTTATAGGACAGTGCTTTCAAAAAATTGTTCTACAGCGCCATCTAGTGGTGAGTTACAGAAAAATTGATAGCCTAAAAACCTTCTCTATGAAAAATTACTCATTCATGTCAAGTTTCATCACGATCGGTTGAGCAATGTAGAGCTTTATCACTTACCAACCAACAAACATCCATTGTTATATAATAGATGAATGAAAGAGGCCCTATAACCGAGCCTTGGGGAACTCTACATATAAATGGTTTAAAGTCTGATACATTGTTCGAGTCACTCGATACATATTGGTATCTTTTTGTCATATGAAAAAAAAAGAGATAGGGGGGTTCCTCTTATGCTCAGTCACCTAATTTTTTAGTAGAATAGAATGGGAGACGTAATCGAATGCTTTTGTTAGATGACATAAAGCAGCAAAAGTGTGTTCTTCTTGAAAAAAATTATATAAAATGATTAGAAATCCCAGAAACATTTAAAAAAGAAGAATTAAAAATGAATAGTTGAAAATAATAATTATATTAAGCAAAAATAACCTGAAGTGAAATAATAGTGAAATAAAATACAAGTAAAATAGAACGATTGAACAAAAATCAAAATTGAAGAAATGGAAATAAAAATGTTGAGAGATTCCAAGCCACGTTAGTTCACGACGTTTCGATTGTTAGTATTTACAATTGTCTTCGGGTGATGACTGGACTGATTCCTCCGAGAGATGACTATTTATGGGTCGTTCGAGTACTTTTACTAATCCCCGCTTTCCATTTTTCCGCTTCACTGGTTCAGTGAGAGATGATCGTTTGGCGGGAGTTGGCCATTTTTCGCTTGATGATGGGTTTCCATATGTTGCGTATTTCTACGCTGGCTTGGCTGAATACGTTGTTGGACAACATGTATATGAATTTTATCCTAAACCAATGTTCCCCTCTGTGCATGATCTCAGCTTGGGACCACTCGATGTTGTGTTGATGAGTCCAAACATGGTTTGCTATTCCTGATTGCAATACCATAATGATACAATTTTCTGAGCAGTATTTCATTACTAATATAATCGAATGTTTGGGATAAATCACAACATACTGCTGCCGTGAAATCACGATAATTATAATAATATTGTTATGAACTTTGCTCAGAAGGAACAATATGGCGTCGTTAGTACTTTCAGGTACCTGTGCAGATAGGTATCCACTACCTACTTTCAGGCACCTTAACAGGTAGATGGTCGGTTTTCATAATATTCATTCTAGTGCTACAGTGTTCACACAGTAGAAAAGTAAATGTTTCTACCATTCATTATATGATCAACGAGTTGTGTGAATGAAATTATAGTTTGTGTATAAGTACGAAATATTTGGTCCATTGTGGAAAGAGGATTCTTGTTCAAGAGAAAGTAGTACATGCGAAAGTATAAGTGAATCTCGAAATGAAGTGTACTTGGAGTTTATTTAGGCATTTTTCTTCACTTCGTAGAAATGTGACGGAAGACGAATCGACTAAGAAAGGCAAAGACTCGATGAAAAGGAAGGATCTAAAAATTGACAAGTACAAATCAGTCGAGATCATTGGCAAGGGAGCCTTTGCAGAAGTCAATCTAGCCATGCACAAACCCACCGGTGGGAAAGTGGCGATCAAGATCTTCGAAAAGACTCTACTTACGTCCGATTCGATGCAGAAATTGTATAGAGAGGCTAGAATAATGAGAATGTTAGACCATCCGAATATTGTAAAATTGTTTCATGTGATTGAAACGAAAAAAACTTTTCGCATTGTTATGGAATACGTCTCGGGAGGGGACTTATTTAAATATCTTGAACGCCACGATAGGATGGAAGAGTCGGAAGCCAGAGTGAAGTTTATACAAATTGTTTCTGCGGTGGAGTACTGCCACGAGAAGAGGATCGTCCACCGGGACTTGAAAGATAGCAACATTTTGTTGGACAGCGAAATGAACATAAAAGTAACCGACTTCGGACTATCAAATGAATTCACGCCAGGATACAAATTAAATACATTTTGCGGTAGTCCCCATTGTTCAGTATTTATATTCATTATTATTTGTTTACTCTCTCATTTACCCTGTATATAATTATATTTAGTTTGATGTTCAGTTGTTGTAACTAAAACAAAGAGAATAAAAAAAAACTTTTTTGACTGACATTGAATTTCAATATTTCGTTCTTCGAGACCGGATTTAACTTAGATATTCCAGGTAAAATACAACATTAATTGGTCCTTCGAGACCGGATTTAACTTAGATATTCCAGGTAAAATACAACATTAATTGGTCCTTCTACGCCTTTACCGAATCAACCTATTGAGATATGTCAAAAAATCGAAGAAGCGAGAGATTAGCGGAAAAACGGGAAAAGGAAGCGATTTCTATCAGTAGTGAAAGGGAACAAGACAACATTTCTTCCCGTGGCTTACAGTTGGAGCAGAGTAATGACATTGATGACAAAAACTCCACTTGTAAGTACTCACATGCAGACAGCAAGAAGAAAATGTCACGGCAGGGTTCCATTCAAGAAAAGAAATCGATTAAGTCCAAAACTAGTAGCGCCCGTTCAGAAAAAGTCAAAAAAGAATTGATGATTCAGACAGAAATCAAGAAGAAAGAATTGGAGCAGAAATTATTGAAGAAAGAACAAGAGATTCTCGACTTACAATTAGCCTTCAAGTTGTCACAAATAGAATATGAATCTTCGGATGTATCAGTGGAAGATGAGTCTCCATCATGTGGATCAGGGTCAGTGATTAACAATGGTTCGAATGTTCAAAAATGGGTAAACGAGTTCACTTGGAATGGTAATAATGACACAAAAAATTACACGCCTTGCTGTTCTCAGGTATGTGAACCATTTTCTACATTGTCAAACGCAGAAATATATCCTACTCCTAAAAATGCAAACAACTGTCAAAATGACGTTAGGAAAAATTTCAATTCACGAGAAATGTCTAGTCAATCAATTGACAATAATGACATAAAGAAAATTTTGACTAGACAGAGTGTTCCGAAAGACTTGCCGAATTTTAATGGGGATCCTACAGAGTGGCCCAATTTCATTCACCAGTTTGAAAATTCTACTGCTTTGTGTGGTTATTCAAATGAGGAGAATCAAAGCAGGTTACAGAAATGTCTTAAAGGTCCTGCCAAAAAAATAACACAAGCATTATTAATACTACCGCAAAATGTTGATAAAGTAATAGAATTATTAAAAAATAGATTTGGTCGATCTGAACATATTATTACTTTATTACTCGATCGTTTGAGAAAATTTCCAATAATTAAGGAAGACAAATTAGATATTTTGATAGCATTTTCAGACGAAGTTAAAAATTTTGTATATACTGTCCAGTCATTGGAGGAGAATGAACACTTATGTAATCCTTTGCTATTACAAGAACTTCTGAATAAATTACCGACTTCTTACGAATTGAATTGGGTAGAATATATTACTGAGAAGACAGTGAAAAATAAACTCATTGAATTTTGTTCATGGTTAGGATCTAAAGCTAATGCAGCTTGTCAACTTCAAATTCCACAAATTTCAGAATTCAAGGCTAATAAAGAAAATTACAGAAATAAAGATATCACTTTAGCCACAAAATATGTTAGCAAAAAATGCATTTGCTGTAAAGATCAATTTCATGGTTTATTTTCATGTCATGTTTTCAAGTCGTTTTCCGTTGATGAAAGATGGTCCTTTGCGACAAAGAATAGAATTTGTTTTTCTTGCCTGACACCTTTTCATGGTTTGAAAAATTGTAGAAGAAAAAAGATATGTACAGTAGATGGATGCAAGAGAGTACATCATGAGCTTTTACATAAAAATGAAGAGAATAGAGAAACAAATTCTACTTCGCAAGTCACTGATATTGAAACCAATTGTCATATTTCATCAAATAGACGAGTGTTACTGAAAATTTTACCAGTCTCTATTTCGAATGGCAAAAAAGAAATTGATACATATGCTCTTTTGGACGATGCTAGTACCATAACTTTAATTGATAAAGATCTCGCTGATGATTTGGATCTTGATGGTCCTCAAAAGTCTTTATGTATCCAATGGACAAATAATCAGACAGAAGAGCAGGATGACTCAAGAATTGTTACTTTCAAAATATCGTCAAAAACGTGTAATTCTAATTCGAATTTTTATTTGAGGCATGTTCGAACGATCAAAAATCTTTCATTGCCAAAACAAACTGTCGATATTGATCAGATTTCTTTGAAATATCCTTATATTGACAACAAAATACAATCTATGATCGATGTACGTCCTAAAATTTTGATTGGTCAAGACAATTGGCCATTGTTGGTAAGCAAGAAAATAATTTCGGGGCCTTGGCATGGACCCGCACTCACGAAAACATTGTTAGGTTGGGTAGTTCACGGAAATTTACATCATAGTAATGATAATATGAATACATTTGTTTGTTTTGTGGATTTGAAAGAAAAAGATGAATTAGACATTCTCCATGACCTGATTAAAGAACAATGGAAAATGGAATCATTTCCTACTTCAAGACAATCTTTATCCAGAGAAGACATTAGAGCTCAAGAGATCATGGATTCTACAATGCGGAGAATAGGTGACACGTTTGAAACAGGACTGCTTTGGAAAAAGAGTAATCATCATTTACCGGAAAGTAAAAAAAATGCCATGAGAAGACTCGTTTGTACGGAAAGGAGAATGCACAAAGATGAAGAATTTGGTCGAATGTATTGCGAAAAGTTTGAAGATATGATTAAGAAAAATTATTTATCGAAAATTTCTAATGCAGAAGATAATCTCAACGACGGAAAAATCTGGTATTTGCCACACTTCGGTGTCATGAATCCAAACAAACCCAATAAATTACGAATCGTATTTGATGCCTCTTCGAAAAGTAATGGTAATTCCTTAAACGACTTTCTGCTGACAGGACCGGATTTGTACAATTCACTTCAAACAATTCTTTTGAATTTTAGAATCAAAAGATATGCGTTTTCAGCAGACATCAAAGAAATGTTTTTGAGAGTGAATGTCCGAAAAGAAGACAGATCAGCACAGAGAATTTTATACAGAGGAATGCGAAAAGATGATGATCCAGATGTATATGAAATAAATGTGGTATTTTTTGGTTCATCGTGTGGCCCGTGTTTAGCCCAGGAGGCCAAGAACAGAAATGCCAAAGAATTCCAAGAAGAATATCCTGAAGCGGTCAAAGCCATCATCAATGATCATTATATGGATGATTATCTTGGAGGAGCAGATAATGTCCAGGAGGCAAAACAATTGATAAGGGACGTAATATATGTACATAGTAAAGGTGGATTCACTATATGTAATTGGATTTCCAATAACCCGATTTTATTTCAAGACATAGATGACTCACTATTGGCCAAATTTGACGAAAATTTGAATTCTTCAGAGGAAAGAATTTTGGGTATATGGTGGAACCCCAAAAAAGATATCTTTCAATTCAAAACAAAATTCCATAAAATTGACAAAAATTTATTGGAAGGTAACAGAAGACCGACAAAACGAGAAGTACTCAAGATCGTCATGTCAGTCTTCGATCCCCTCGGATTTCTCGCAAACTTTTTGATACAAGGTAAAATCATATTACAGAAAACATGGAGAAGTCAGATAGGATGGGACGACGAAATACCAGACAGTTTGATTATCAAATGGGAGAAATTCATACAAGATTTGAGGAAAGTTGATGATTTTAAATTGCCAAGACAATATTGTGAAATGAATAGGTCCGATTCTGAAATTCAGCTTCATATCTTCTGTGATGCCTCTGAGAATGCGTATGCAAGTGTCGCATATTTGAGATGGTCTGGAAAAGATGGCATTAAAGTTTGTTTTTTGAACGCACGAACCAGAGTATCACCAATAAAACCACTATCTATACCAAGACTTGAACTACAGGCAGCATTAATTGGATCACGGCTGGGTTCAAGCTTAAAAAGCGTTTTGAACTTAAAAATTGATGATACAATATATTGGACTGACTCGAAAACAGTATTATATTGGATTCGATCGGAAGCTCGACGCTTCAAAATGTTCGTAGCGCAACGTTTGGGAGAAATTCAAGAGCTCACGAATACTTGTGATTGGAGATATGTTGGAACAAAAGAAAACGTGGCAGATGAAGCAACAAAGCAGTACTCGAAGATGGATTTTTCTCCTGACTGTAGGTGGTTGAAGGGACCAGAATTTTTGTACATGACCGCAGAATTTTGGCCTGTGGAAGAAAAATTCAGAACAAATAATAATGGACAAGAAGTAGACTTAGAAGAAAATAATGTACTGGTTCATGTAAATATGAACGATAAAGGAAATGTAGTTACGACTGATCCAAATAAATTCTCTAAATGGCAAAAATTATTGAGATCAACCGCTTGGATATATAGATTCATACAAAATTGTAAAACAAGAGCAAAAACTTCAGGTGAATTAGAAGTATCAGAATTAAATCAAGCTGAAAAAAATCTACTTAGCAGATGTCAAGAGGAAACATTTAGTGAAGAAATGAAATCTTTGAGAATTCATGGCATTGTGAAAAATACGAGTCGCCTGTATACATTGGATTGTTTCCTTGATGAAGAAGGCTTGATCAGATTGGGTGGAAGATTAGATAACTCCAAACTTTTAGATGAATATGTGAGAAGACCGATAATTTTAGACCCGAAACACAAAATTACGAAACTGCTTATATTTTATTATCACGAGAAGTTCAATCACCATGGACAAGACACTGTATTCAATAGCATGAGACAAAAGTTTTGGATACTACGTATGCGACAAGCTATCCGCAGTTGCTGGACAAACTGCCAAAAGTGTAAGAACAGGAAATCCTTGCCGAAACCTCCGATTATGGGACAGCTTCCAACATGTAGAATAGAACGGACAGTGAGACCTTTTATAAAAACTGGAGTTGATTATTTTGGACCTCTTTTAGTTTCAGTCAAGAGAAGTCGGGAGAAGCGATATGGGGTGATATTCACTTGTATGGTTACACGAGCAATTCACTTAGAGATTGCACACGACCTGAGCACGGATGGTTTCATTCATGTTTTTCGACAATTTGGTAGTAGACGAGGTTTTCCGCAAGAGATGTATAGTGACAATGGAGGGAATTTTAAAGGAAGTGACAGAGAACTTCAAAAAAGTTTGGAATCGTTTGACCAAAATAAAATAAAGGAATTTTGTACGCTGAAAAATGTGAAATGGTTTTTCAATCCGCCATTAGCTCCTTTCATGGGTGGATCATGGGAGAGTTTGATAAAATCTATCAAGAAAAATGTGTCGGAAGTTCTTACAACAAGATACCCCCAGGAATATGTTTTAAGGACAGTATTTGCAGAAGTTGAGAATATTTTGAACTCGAGACCACTTACCCATGTACCCAATGATCCAGATGATATGGAGGCTCTAACTCCAAATCATTTTTTGATTGGAACTTGTTATTCAGCGTTACCTTGTGCTGAAACTGATGAAAGGGATTTGTGTTTATTGAACAAATGGAAGGCAGCACAAAAGCTCACAGATTTATTTTGGCAAAGGTGGGCTAAAGAATATCTACCATCTCTAGCAAAACGAGATAAATGGCACCAGCAGAGAAGAAATGTCAAAATAGGGGATATTGTTCTATTTTATGACTCCAATAGTCCACGAAACATTTGGCTGAAAGGAAGAATTACAAATGTTCACCCTGGGAAGGATGGCAAAATCAGAGTGGTTGATGTTGTTACAGCTTCTGGAACAACATTCAAGCGAGCTGTATCTACACTTTGCATACTTGATGTATTCAAAGAGAAGTCTCCCGAGAATAATCAGATTTGAAGTAATTTCTTTCATTCGAATCAATTACTGCGGGAGAGAATGTTCAGTATTTATATTCATTATTATTTGTTTACTCTCTCATTTACCCTGTATATAATTATATTTAGTTTGATGTTCAGTTG
Source organism: Leptinotarsa decemlineata (assembly GCF_025532065.1). NCBI lineage: Eukaryota > Metazoa > Arthropoda > Insecta > Coleoptera > Chrysomelidae > Leptinotarsa > Leptinotarsa decemlineata. Next base: position 1,223,550 of record NW_027412534.1, read on the forward strand.
TTGTAACTAAAACAAAGAGAATAAAAAAAAACTTTTTTGACTGACATTGAATTTCAATATTTCGTTCTTCGAGACCGGATTTAACTTAGATATTCCAGGTAAAATACAACACCCATTTTGCAGCACCCGAAATTTTTCTTCGCATAAAATATGATGGACCCGAAGTGGATGTTTGGTCATTGGGAGTTATACTATTCGTGCTTGTGACGGGAACTTTACCCTTTGGCGATTCAACACTACAAGTGCTAAAAGAACGAGTGCTTCATGGCAAATTTCGGATCCCTTCTTACGTAAGCAAGGACTGTGAAAATATCTTGAAGAAACTTTTGGTTGTAGATCGTTTCAAAAGGCCTAGCTTGGAAGTAATCCGGTATGATAAGTGGTTGAGTCAGGAATATGAGATGTGTACTTCTTTTTAGAAATATGGGAATTTGACCGACCGATGTATAGACCGACCAGGTACAATCTCACGTATCTTTTCCAAGAAGTAAAAACCACCAGGCGTGTTCGGTGCTGAACTCATTTTGGCCGCAGATAACGGAACAGGTCGACGGTCAAATATTGTTTGTGACAGAATATCACAGACTACAAAGGCGGATAAAATATTTGCATCAATTTCGAATTGAAGCCAATCGTCATTGTATCTGCTATCTTTCATCCTTTATTATATCATTACAAGTATATTTAGCATTTTTTATTTCTTATAAGTGGAACGTAGTAATAAAAACAAAATCGTGTGTTGGCTGCCTGTGAACCATTCATTTGGTGACGTAAAACCATTGGGTGCCGTCCCTTTCCATTTTTTCCAGTTTTCAATAGGAAAGTACAGAACGGTAAAGAGTGGAGAGAAATATTTATTGATCTTTACAGATACGAATAAAATAAGTCACATATACACACGTACATTATTACTCAAGAATGAATATTATACTGTTTCGCCGTTTATTTGTGTTTCTCTGGGTGGGACAGCTATATATTCGTCAGTAGATTGAACACAATTGGAAATCAATAAATGTTTCAGGTACTTTTTGAATAATTATTGATTTAACATTTTGACATGGGGAGGTAGAATATTGTATAAGTTGACACCGATAGAGTTTTTACTTGACTTTTTCAGTATGAATCTGCTGCCCCTCAACGAATCACATCCTCTATTCTCATGGTCGTGGAAATCACAATTTCTGTTCAAAGTTGATTCATTTTTATGAATATCTATGAAAAGTTGATATAGATGAATAGAAGGTACTGTCATTATTTTCATCAAACGGTCTACAGGAGTCTAAGAATTCAGCCCCAGTTAATATCCTCACGACCTTTTTTTTGTAACATTAATATCCTATTTGCTTTAGTACTATTTCCCCAGAGAATTGTTCCATATGAGATGTGAGAATGAAACAAAGCGTAGTTAGCTGATAATAGCGCCTATTGAGAGATTATACCTTTCAATTTCCGAAGAAGAAATGTTACAGTTTAATGCTAAGTTGTTCAATATACTCTAACCAGCTCAAATTATCATCTAGATGTATGCCTAAGAGTTTAACACCGTGTCCTCCGACCCGAGAAGTGTTTGAGGTAAAAATGATGTGTTGAGTTTCATTTTCGTTCTACATTAGATTATTTCTTCTGAACCATATGTCAGCATTCTTTTGAATTTGATTTATATCGCGCACCAAATTACCCTTGATTTTTCCAGATGTCGTAAGAGTAGTATCATCGGCGGAAGCAAAACAGTTATGAGGTGACATGAAGGAAACGAGATCATTTATATATATTACTAGTACTATGTTGCTGTATCGCTGATGTTCCAATGTTTTGACAGAATCAGAATCAACGAACTTAGGCGTGCGCAGCGTTATAGAACAGTGCTTTCAAAAAATTGTTCTACAGCGCCATCTAGTGGTGAGTTACAGAATAATTGATAGCTCCAAAACCTTCTCTGTGAAAAATTACTCATTCATGTCAAGTTTCATCACGATCGGTTTAGCGAAGTAGAACTTTATCACTTACCAACCAACAAACAAACATCCATTTTTATATAATAGATGAATGAAAGATGCCTCAGAACCGAGCCTTGGGGAACTCTACATCTAACTGGTTTCAAGTCTGATACATTGTTCGAGTCAATTGATACATATTGGTATCTGTTTGTCATATGAAGAAAAAAGAGATAGAGGGTTCCTCTTCTGCCATAGTCTAGAGAAGCTAGAATAAGGAGAATGTTAGACCATCCGAACATAGTGAAATTGTTCCATGTGATTGAAACGAAAAAAACATTTCGCATTGTTATGGAATACGTCTCGGGAGGGGACTTACTTAAATATCTTGAACGCCACGGTAGGATGGAAGAGTCGGAAGCCAGAGTGAAGTTTATACAAATTGTCTCTGCGGTGAAGTACTGAACATAAAAAATGCCGACTTCGGACTATCAAGTGAATTCACCCCAGGATACAAATTAGCTACATTTTGCGGTAGTCCACATTATACAGCACCCGAGATATTGATGGACATAAAATATGATGGACCCGAAGTGGATGTTTGGTCACTGGGAGTTATATTATTCGTGCTTGTGACGGGAACTTTACCCTTTGGCGGTTCAACACTACAAGTGCTAAAAGAACGAGTGCTTCATGGCAAATTTCGGATCCCTCCTTACGTAAGCAAGGACTGTGAAAATATCTTGAAGAAACTTTTGGTTGTAGATCGTTTCAAAAGATCTAGCTTGGAAATAATCCGGTATGATAAGTGGTTGAATCAGGAATATGAGATGTGTACTTCTTTCTAGAAAATTGTTTGTGACGGAATATCGCAGACTACTACGACGGATGGTCTAGAATGTTTGCATCGATTTCGAATTGAAGCCAATCGTCATTGTATCTGCTATCTTTCATCCTTTATTATATAATACAAATATATCTAGCAATTTTTATTTCTAATAAGTGGAACGTAGTAATAAAAACAGAATCATGTGTTGGCTGCCTGTGAACAATTCATTTTGTGAAGTACAATCCGTGCAGGCCTCTTTCTATTTTTTCCAGTTTTCAATAGAAAAGTAGAGGAAAGTCCTACTTTCAGTTATTCAGTCTTACTTAGAAGTACTGGCATGTGATCAGGGTTGTAGCCAGACAGCTGACCTGGATACGTTTGTTTTTGACAACAATACTTGATAGGTAAAGAGTGGAGAGAGATATTTATTGATCTTTACAGATACAAATAAGACAAGTCACATATACACACGTACATTATTACTCAGGAATGAATATTATACTATTCAACGAAAACAATTCTTTGTGGAGGAAAAAATCAATTTTTCATCAACCTTTTTTGAGTAACTGTTACCTTCCACAATCTGAAAAAATATAAAAATTATAATGGAGAACTTTATACAAGGCCACATCATCTGAAGATCTTGATTTACCAATTTTCTCCCTCTTATAAAACAAAATGTAGGGTGTCTCCAGAGGCTCCAATAAATTCAATGCATCACCAGAACACATCGTGACACGACTGTCGTCAAACTTAAACCAGTCCATTTCTTCTTTGACCAAGGCGTAATAATGACCAAATTCAACGCCAGAACCACAGTCAACAATGACTGCATGAATATTATTATAGTGGTCTGCTAGATTCAAATGTTCATCTATTTCGAAACTTCGAAAGAGTTTCTTGCTTCCGTCAGGCGTTGAGTCTTGTTTGAAGATCATCAGTGTTATTATTAGATTGACTGGTGCCTCAGCTATACTTGTTTCCTTATAACAGTCAGTTAGTTTGGCGCATGATTGACAATACAGTCAATCATCACCTGTTAAAAATTCCATTTTCAGATGATTTAACAATAAGCTTTGCACGGACTGGTTATTAGTCATAATAGGAAAAGTTAGATTTAAGATTTCCTCACTATATTCCATATTGGGCCCAAAATCCTATGAAAATTATATCTAAAATATTAACATCATTTCAGAATTCTCCAGGAGCCTGATGAAAATGAAAAACAATTGTTATGAATGTATATAATTCTTTAAGAATACAATATCCGCTCGAAAAAAAAAGTAAGGAGGAAGTAGTGCAAAAATGCGCGAGTATGACCGGTGTCAATAAATCGACAATTTTTAGAATTCTCATGGAACTGAAGGAAAACAACAACTTTTTCGTGCCGAGAGTATCCATTGGTAGAAAATGTTTGGTTATCGATGAAGAAGGGAAGAATTTCATTAGGAGAACAGTACACTCTTATTACATAAAAAACGAAATGCCTACATTACATAAAATTTTTTCAGTTATTCGTGAAGACAGTTTTTTCCTGATTTAAGAAAAACTCGATTATGGAAGATATGAAATGAGCTGAATTTCACTTTTGGAAAGGAAGATAGAAAGAGCATGTCAATAGAAAAATCAGATATGTAGAATGGAGAAGAAACTATTTGAGAGAAATAAAGAAAGCCAGAGCACTAGATAAATCTATTTTTTATTCGGATGAAACATGGGTAAATGAGGGTCATACCGTCTTGAAAGTTTGGCAAAATCAGAACATCAAAAGTGAAAGACAAGCCTTTATAGAAGGTTGGTCCACTGGTTTGAAAATTCTAGTTGGAAAAGGTCACTGTCTTATCATAACTCACATAGACAGCAGTGACGGATTCGTGAAAGATGGATTGATGGTGTTTGAATCGAAGAAAAATGGGGATTATCATCAAGAAATGGATGCCACAGTATTCGAAGAATGGTTTAAAAACATACTTGTAAAATTTCCGCAGAGATCCGTAATAGTAATGGATAACGCAAGTTACCGCAGTATACGAGTTGAGAAGCTGTCGACGTCGTGTTGGAAGAAAGCATATATTACTGAGTGGTCACAAATTGAAGCTATTTCTTTTGAATCGACCATATTAAAAGCGGAGCTCCTCAACTTGGCTAAACGTCATAAGTCAAAATTCATCTGGTATGTCACCGACGAGATGGCGAAGACTAAAAGAATGTCGGTTCTTCGGTTGGCGCCTTATCTCTGTGAATTGAATCCAATAGAGTTGGTTTGGGCTCAAGTTAAAGGATTTATCGCAAGAAACAATAAGACCTTCAAGCTGTGTGAAATAATGAAATACCTATACAGTGCTCTGGAAACAGTCGACCAAAAAGTTTAGGAAAAATGTATCCACAGAATAATCAGAATCGAAGCAGAGATGTGGGATTTGGATGATCGCATAGATTCGATATCAGAAAAAATTATTCCAGTTGTCATCAATCCTAATTAAACTGATTCATCCAGTGAAAATCACTCAACGAATCTGTGTAGACTTTTTTCAGATTGAAATTATCGCAATGTCTTATTCGAAGTAAGTATTCCCATTGAATCTATAAAATAGTTTCTGAATCAACTATAAAATTCAATAAGGAATATGAATCTTCATTTCCAAACCAACAAGAATATATAAAGTGTATCTCTTAGTGCAGTCACAGTTTTTTACTTCATGAAAATGCCAGAGTCGAAGCCGAAACCCCGAACAACGCAAAATTTTGAACGTGGTTCGAATCGAAATCAGATGTTCAAATTTTTAACCGCGGAAATCTATTCTATTCGTATACTTATCTGTTGATGTTTCGAATACTTTATCCATCTTCATTATCATACCCACGATCAATTTGATATTATCAGTGTTAATGATAATAATAATATAAAATTTTTTTACATCAAAAGACGAATCATACCTACAAATTATAAAGTTTTGAGTTAAATAGGTTGGATAAAAAAAAGACTCTATGTTTTCAAAACGTCATCAGATGATACATATTTTTTTCAATATGCAAATTTTTTCAAATTCAAGTTGATGACAAATTTGATTTCTTTCCAAAAAGTTAATTTATCAAATGCAGTAACTTTTTGCCCTTTCTACATGTGATTATTCTATAGATCTGCAGAAGGTAACAATTCTAAATAATAAAAAACTATTTCAAATATAAATTGTCCTTCCCAAAATAAAATATTTAAACAAAATCAGTTTTCCTCATCATACATAATATATCAATGTAAAATATATTTATCTGTTCAATGTACCACTTAAACGACAAAAATGACAAAAGATAAAAACAACAATAAGAATTAATTGGCGTTCCGGTGGGACTACATTGATTCCAGTGGCGCATTTGCATTTTCAGCTGCAGGAAAATCCGGAAAAACCTGCAGCACCATATCATCTGAAGATCTTGATCTGCCAATGTCCTATCTCTCATAAAACAAAATGTAGGGTGTCTCCAGAGGTTTCAGTGGTACATGAAAACTTTATATTAATACCCCCAGTTCGACGCCTATTAATATTATCTGAAACGTTATATCAGAAAAAACATGGAACGCTTCTTCTGGCGGTATTTTCACATTCTTTGTCGAAGTTTTCGCGTTCTTTGTCGCATATCCCTATTTCAATGGCTCGTTAGTGGCGTCCTCAAGGGATATAGAGGGTAGACATATCTCAATGATTTTGTGGGTGAATTGAAGTGATATTTGCTTGAGACGACTATGTTGCTTTCTTTGATGTAGCGACATGTTTGCATTCTTGAAATCCTTTTACTCTCAGACAATACTGAACGAACTATAGCTGCAGTTGATAATGAAATAGGCATTTTAGCAATTTGACTTTTACTACTTATGAGTTGTTTCATCAATACTATAATGATAAAATTTTCTGAGCAGTATTTCATGACATTGAGAAATCATTCAAACGATTTTTTACAATTTTTTTCTCTTACGGAATTTACATAATTCGGTTTGATCCAGTTTCATTCCATTCCTGTGAATTATGCAAAAATTTTCAGTAATAAGATTTTCAATCAACATACTGAAGAATGTATTACTTACCTACTTACAGATACCTGTGCAGATAGGTATCCACTACCTAGTTTCAGGTAGTTGGTCGTATATAACTCTGGCGTTTTTGATAAGATTCATTTTAGTGCAACAGTGTACATACAGTAGAGGAGTTAGTGTTTGTACCATTCATTATATGATCAACGAGTTGTGTGAATGAATTTATAGTTTGTGTATAAGTACGAAATATTTGGTCCATTGTGGAAAGAGGATTCTTGTTCAAGAGAAAGTCGTACATACGAAAGTATAAGTGAATCTCGAAATGAAGTGTACTTGGAGTCTATTTAGGCATTTTTCTTCACTTCGTAGAAATGAGACGGCAGACGAATCGACTAAGAAAGGCAAAGACTCGATGAAAAGGAAGGATCTAAGAATTGACAAATACAAATCACTCGAGATCATTGGCAAGGGAGCCTTTGCAGAGGTCAATCTAGCCATGCACAAACCTACCGGTAGGAAAGTGGCGATCAAGGTCTTCGACAAGACTCAACTTACATCCGCTTCGATGCAGAAATTGTATAGAGAAGCTAGAATAATGAGAATGTTAGACCATCCGAACATAGTAAAATTGTTTCATGTGATTGAAACGAAAAAAACTTTTCGCATTGTTATGGAATACGTCTCAGGAGGGGACTTATTTAAATATCTTGAACGCCACGGTAGGATGGAAGAGTCGAAAGCCAGAGCGAAGTTTATACAAATTGTCTCTGCGGTGGAGTACTGCCACGAAAAGGGGATCGTCCACCGGGACTTGAAAGATAGCAACATATTGTTGGATAGCGAAATGAACATAAAAGTTGCCGACTTCGGGCTATCAAGTGAATTCACCCCAGGATACAAATTGGCTACATTTTGCGGTAGTCTACATTATACAGCACCCGAGATATTGATGGGCATAAAATATGATGGACCCGAAGTGGATGTTTGGTCATTGAGAGTTATATTATTCGTGCTCGTGACGGGAACTTTACCCTTTGGCGGTTCAACACTACAAGTGCTGAAAGAACGAGTGCTTCATGGCAAATTTCGGATCCCTTCTTACGTAAGCAAGGACTGTGAAAATATCTTGAAGAAACTTTTGGTTGTAGATCGTTTCAAGAGGCCTAGCTTGGAAATAATCCGGTATGATAAGTGGTTGAATCAGGAATATGAGATGTGTACTTCTTTTTAGAAAATTGTTTGTGACAGAATATCGCAGACTACAACGGCGGATGGTCTAAAATGTTTGCATCGATTTCGAATTGAAGCCAATCGTCATTGTATCTGCTATCTTTCATCCTTTATTATATCATTACAAATATATCTAGCATTTTTTATTTATAATAAGTGGAACGTGGTAATAAACACAAAATCGTGTATTGGCTGCCTGTGAACCATTCATTTGGTGAAGTACAACCATTGGGTGCCGTTCCTTTCCATTTTTTCTAGTTTTCAATAGGAAAGTACAGAAAGGTGCTACTTTCAGTTATTCAGTCTCACTTAGAAGTACTGGCATGTGATCAGGGTTGTAGCCAGACAGCTGACCTGGATACGTATGTTTTTGACAACAATACTTGATAGGTAAATAGTGGAGAGAAATATTTATTGATCTTTACAGAAACAAATAAGATAAGTCACATATACACACGTACATTATTACTCAAGAATGAATATAATACTATTCGACGAAAGTCATTTTTTGTGGAGGAAAAAATCAGTTATTTATCGACCTTTTTTGGGTAATTGTTACCTTCCACAATCTGAAAAAATATAAAAATTATAATGGAGAACTTTATACAAGTGTAGAAGGGCGAACTTTTTAGTTTACCCCGATAAGTTACTGCGTATAAATCAAAGTATTTTTCACAAAGAAAAATCTATTTATCAGTAACTTTCTTCAGTGTTGTTGGGTTTTGTATGTGTGAGTATAGATCTCAGTGTATTTTTTGTTTTGAAAGTAGTTCTAACATCATATCTATTGAGTCGGTAATTGTTTAGTTGGATGTTGTTGAATTTGTGAAGCTGTTTGTATGTTCGTTTGGTTTTTAATTGACTCTTTATTTTCTATTGAATTTATCGTTGAATTTATGAAAGAATCTGGATAAGCGTTATCTTTCAAAACAGATTTAATTAATGATATTTCTTTATTGAGATTTTCGGTTGAATTGCATATCATTTTAGCTCTTTTGTAAAGGCAATTTATTATACCTTTTTTAACACTCGCATGATGATTTGATGTATAGTGGAGATATCTATTTGTATGTGTTTTCTTCCGATAAACATTTGTATCAAGTTGATCTGATGACTTCTCCAACATTACATCAAGGAAAGGAAGTCGACCATCTTGTTCAATCTCTATTGTGAATTTTATTGTCGGCTCCCGCTCGTTGATAAAATTCAAAAAAGTATTCAGGTCATCGTTGTTTCTATTCCAAATAGCAAAAATATCGTCAACGTATCTCCACAAAACTTTGGGACCATTCTGATAAGTTTCAACAAAAGATTCTTCAAAATACTCCATATATATGTTACTCAAGATGGGAGATAAAGGGGAACCCATAGCCATGCCAAATTCTTGTTGATAGAAATCATCTCTATATTGAAAATAGGTTTTGTCTATACATAATTTTAAAAATTCTAATATAGAATTAACATCCAACTTCGTTCGATGTTTTAAAGTTGAGTCATTTTCCAACCTGGATTTGACAATTTGAAGAGTTTTATCAACAGGAACATTCGTGAAAAGACTTTCAACATCAAAGCTCATCAGAACATCACCATCACTGAGTGTTATGTCTTTAAGTTTATCTATAAAATGGGAACATTAGCTTTATGTATTTTTGGTAAACCACAGAAATGAGGAGGTTTACTAAAATGAGAAATTAGTTGAGTGCGTTCTGTTTCGGTTAGCATGTCTTTATATTTAGCCAATGTTCTATAAATTTTTTGTTCAATTGATTTTGTTGGATCATCTTTTAGTTTTTGTAAACGTTTTTTGTTATATTATGTGTTCGGTATGTTGTGTTCGAAATCAATTGAGATAATTTATTTTCATAATCGAGGGTATCCATTATCACTGTGGCATTACCTTTATCAGCTGGAAGTATTTTGATATTAGTATCTTAACGAAGAGCTGTTATTGAAAGAAAGTTTTTGGCTTTCTACTACTCCATCTTGATACAAAAAAAAAGAAGGATGAGGGAGTCTTCCAAAGAAAGAAAGGAAGTAACTCTATACATGGATGTGTAGATCATGCAAAGAAGTAACTTTCAGACACAATTTGAAAGAAAGTCCTCCTGAAACAGCTACTTTCATATAAACATTGAATTATACGGAAGAAAAAATTCTTTCGAAACAAATACTTCTATATGAATACTGAATTATACAGAAGAAACTTTTCTCTATTCAGTTTGTATTCAAAACATTCGTTGTGGAATAAAAATCAGATATCATTCACATGAGTTGTACTTTAAATGAATGGTAACAAATTGCACTCACATAGAACACTGGTATACACCGATGTTTCGCCTTAAGACACTTGCCCTAAGGCTCTTCAGTACCAAATTGGATAACATTATAGAAAATACACACACTTTGAACATTGACATAATTTCATATTTCAAAACTTCATTGACATCTGTCGAAGAAGTAAAGAAATAAGCTATTAAAAAAGGAATAACTGCGTATATATTCGTAAAAACGTAAAAGATAAGTATTACTTCTTAATAATTTTTTTGATAGGCAAAATTGTTAAATACGACAAGTTACTGATAAATAGAAGATTTTTCTTTGTGAAAAATACTTTGATTTTTACGCAGTAACTTTTCGGGGTAAACTAAAAAGTTTGCCCTTCTACACTTGTATAAAGTTTTCCATTATAATTTTTATATTTTTTCAGATTGTGGAAGGTAACAATTACCCAAAAAAAGTCGATAAAAAACTAATATTATACTGTTTCGCCGTTTATTTGTGTTTCTCTGGATGGGACAGCTATATATTCGTCAGTAGATTGAACACAATTTGAAATCAATAGATGTTTCAAATACTTTATGAACAATTATTGATTCAACATTTTTACATGGGGAGGTAAAATATTGTATAAGTTGACACCGATAGAGTTTTTACTTGACTTTTTCAGTCTGAATCTGCTGTCCCCCAACGAATTTCTGTTTAAAGTTGATTCATTGTTATGAATATCTATCAGAAGTTGATATAGATGAATATAAGGTACTGTCATTATTTTCATCAAATGGTCTACAGGAGTCTAAGAAATCAGCCCCAGTTAATAGCCTCACGACCTTTTTTTGTAACATCAATATCCTATTTGCGTTAGAACTATTTCCCCAGAGAATTTTTCCATATGAGATGTGAGAAGAAAAATTGTGTATTTCCACAGTTTAATGCTAAGTTGTTCAATATACTCTAACCAGCTCAAATTATCATCTAGATATATGCCTAAGAATTTAACACCGTGTCTTTCAACCCAAGAAGTGTTTGAGGTGAAAATGATGTGTTGAGTTTCATTTTCGTTCTACATTAGATTATTTCTTTTGAACCATATGTCAGCATTCTTTTGAATCGCGCATCAAATTACCCTTGATTTTTCCGGATGTCATAAGAGTAGTATCATCGGTAGATGAAGAGTAGATCATTTGTATATATTATGAATGAAAGAGGCCCCAGAACCGAGCCTTGGGTAACTCTACATATAACTGGTTTCAAGTCTGATACATTGTTCGAGTCAATTGATACATATTGGTATCTGTTTGTCATATGAATAGAAAAGAGATAGGGAGTTCCTCTTATGCCATAGTCACCTAATTTGTTCAGTAGAATAGAATGGGAGACGTAATCGAATGCTTTTGTTAGATGACATAAAGCAGCGATAGTGTGTTCTTTAAAAAAAATGATATAAAATGATTAGAAATCCCTGAAACATCTAAAAAAGAGGAATTAAAAATGAAAAGCTGAAAATAATAATTATATTAAGCAAAAAAAACCTGAAGTGAAATAATATTGAAATAAAATACAAGTTGAAATAGAACGATTGAACAAAAATCAAAATTGAAGAAATGAAAATAAAAATGATGAGAGATTCCAAGCTACGTTAGTTCACGACGTTTCGATTATTAGTATCTACAATCGTCTTCGGGTGATGACTGGACTGATTCCTCCGAGAGATGACTATTTATGGGTCGTTCGAGTACTTTCACTAATCCCCGCTTTCCATTTTTTCCGCTTCACTGGTTAAGTGAGAGATGATCGTTTGGCGGGAGTTGGCATATGGGTTTCCATATATTGCGTATCTGAATACGCTAGCTTGGCTGAATACGTTGTTGGACAACATGTATGCGGCTTCCTTGAATTATATTCTGAACCAATGTTCCTCTCTGTGCTATAAACTCTATTACCTACTTTCAGGTACCTGTGCAGATAGGTATCCACTACCTACTTTCAGGCACCTTAACAGGTAGATGGTCGTATATAGCTTTGGCGGTTTTTATAGTATTCATTCTAGTGCTACAGTGTACACACAGTAGAAAAGTTAGTGTTTCTACCATTCATTATATGATCAACGAGTTGTGTGAATGAAATTAGAGTTTGTGTATAAGAGTATTATTATTATTATTTGGTCCATTGTTGAAAGAGGATTCTTGTTCGAAAGAAAGTCGTACATACGAAACTATAAGTGAATCTCGAAATGAAGTGTCCTTGGAGTCTATTTAGGCATTTTTCTTCACTTCTTAGAAAGGAGACGGCAGACGAATCGACTAAGAAAGGCAGGGTTGTAGCCAGATAGCTGACCTGGATACGTTTGTTTTTGACAACAATACTTGATAGGTGAAGAGTGGAGAGAAATATTTATTGATCTTTACAGATACAAATAAGATAAGTCACATATACACACGTACATTATTACTGAGGAATGAATATTATACTATTCAACGAAAGTCATTTTTTGTGGAGGAAAAAATCAGTTTTTTATCGACGTTTTTTGGGTAATTGTTACCTTCCACAATCTGAAACTATATAAAAATTATAATGGAGAACTTTATACAAGGCCACATCATCTGAAGATCTTGATTTACCAATTTTCTCCCTCTTATAAAACAAAATGTAGGGTGTCTCCAGATGCTCCAATAAATTCAATGCATCACCAGAACACTTCGTGACACGACTATCGTCAAACTTAAACCAGTCCGTTTCTTCTTTGACCAAGGCGTAATAATGACCAAATTCAACGCCAGAACCACAGTCAACAATGACTGCATGAATATTATAATAGTGGTCTGCTAGATTCAAATGTTCATCTATTTCGAAACTTCGAAAGAGTTTCTTGCTTCCGTCAGGGGTTGAGTCTTGTTTGAAAATCATCAGTGTTATTATTTGATTGACTGGTGCCTCAGATATACTTGTTTCCTTATAACAGTCAGTTAGTTTGGCGCATGATTGACAATACAGTCGATCATCACCTGTTGAAAATTCCATTTTCAGATGATTTAACAATATGCTTTGCACGGACTGGTTATTAGTCATATTAGGAAAAGCTAGATTTAAGATTTCCTCACTATATTCCATATTGGGCCCAAAATCCTATGAAAATTATATCTAAAATATTAACATCATTTCAGAATTCTCCAGGAGCCTGATGAAAATGAAGAACAATTGTTATGAATGTATATAATTCTTTAAGAATACAATATCCGCCCGAAAAAAAAAGTAAGGAGGAAGTAGTGCAAAAATGCGCGGGTATGACCGGTGTCAATAAATCGACAATTTTCAGAATTCTCATGAAACTGAAGGAAAACAACTTTTTCGAGCCGAGAGTATCCATTGGTAGAAAATGTATGGTTATCGATGAAGAAGGGAAAAATTCTATTAGGAGAACAGTACGAAATGCCTACATTACATAAAGTTTTTTCAGTTATTCGTGAGGACAGTTTTTTCCTGATATAAGAAAAACTCGATTATGGAAGATATGACATGAGCTGAATTTCACTTTTGGAAAGGAAGATAGAAAGCATGTCAATAGAAAAATCAGATATGTAGAATGGAGAGAATGCAAAAATTTTCGGTCATAAGATTTTCAATCAACATACTGAAGAATGTATTACTTACCTACTTCCAGATACCTGTGCAGATAGGTATCCACTACCTAGTTTCAGGTAGTTGGTCGTATATAACTCTGGCGTTTTTGATAAGATTCATTTTAGTGCAACAGTGTACATACAGTAGAGGAGTTAGTGTTTGTACCATTCATTATATGATCAACGAGTTGTGTGAATGAATTTATAGTTTGTGTATAAGTACGAAATATTTGGTCCATTGTGGAAAGAGGATTCTTGTTCAAGAGAAAGTCGTACATACGAAAGTATAAGTGAATCTCGAAATGAAGTGTACTTGGAGTCTATTTAGGCATTTTTCTTCACTTCGTAGAAATGAGACGGCAGACGAATCGACTAAGAAAGGCATAGACTCGATGAAAAGGAAGGATCTAACAATTGACAAATACAAATCACTCGAGATCATTGGCAAGGGAGCCTTTGCAGAAGTCAATCTAGCCATCCACAAACCCACCGGTAGGAAAGTGGCAATCAAGGTCTTCGACAAGACTCAACTTACATCCGCTTCGATGCAGAAATTGTATAGAGAAGCTAGAATAATGAGAATGTTAGACCATCCGAATATTGTAAAATTGTTTCATGTGATTGAAACTAAAAAAACATTTCGCATTGTTATGGAATACGTCTCGGGAGGGGACTTATTTAAATATCTTGAACGCCACGGTAGGATGGAAGAGTCGGAAGCCGGAGCGAAGTTTATACAAATTGTTTCTGCGGTGGAGTACTGCCACGAGAAGGGGATCGTCCACCGGGACTTGAGTCCTATGTATAGACCGACCAGGTACAATCTCACGTGCCTTTTCCAAGAGGTAAAAATCACCAGGCGTGTTCGTTGCTGAACTCATTTTGGCCGCAGATAACGGAACAGGTCGACGGTCAAATATTGTTTGTGACAGAATATCGCAGACTACAAAGGCGGATGTTCTAAAATATTTGCATCGATTTCGAATTTTCATCCTTTATTATATCATCACAAGTATATCTAGCATTTTTTATTTCTAATAAGTGGAACGTAGTAATAAAAACAAAATCGTGTATTGGCTGCTGGGAACCATTCTTTTGGTGAAGTACAACCATTGGGTGCCGTCCCTTTCCATTTTTTCTAGTTATCAATAGGAAAGTACAGAACAGTGCTACTTTCAGTTATTCAGTCTTACTCAAAAGTACTGGCATGTGATCAAGGTTGTAGCCAGACAGCTGACCTGGATACATTTGTTTTTTACAACAATACTTGATAGATAAAGAGTGGAGAGGAATATTTATTGATCTTTACACATACAAATAAGATAAGTCACATATACACACGTACATTATTACTCAAGAATGAATATCATACTAAATATCTTGAAGAAGCATTTGGTTGTAGATCGTTTCAAAAGGACTAGCTTGGAAATAATCCGGTATGATAAGTGGTTGAATCAGGAATATGAGACGTGTACTTCTTTTTAGAAATATGGAAATTTGAGTCCTATGTATAGACCGACCAGGTACAATCTCACGTAGAGGTAAGAATCACCAGGCGTGTTCGGTGCTGAACTCATTTTGGCCGCAGATAACCGAACAGGTTGACAGTCAAATATTGTTAGTGGCAGAATATCGCAGACTACAAAGGCGGACGGTCTAAAATATTTGCATCAATTTCGAATTGGAGTCAATTGTCATTGTATCTGCTATCTTTCATCCTTTATTATATCATTACAAGTATATCTAGCATTTTTATTTCTAATAAGTGGAACGTAGTAATAAAAACAAAATCATGTGTTGGCTGCCTGTGAACAATTCCTTTTGTGAAGTACAATCCGTGCATGCCTCTTCCTATTTTTCCAGTTTTTAATAGAAAAGTAGAGGAAAGTCCTACTTTCAGTTATTCAGTCTTACTCAAAAGTACTGGCATGTGATCAGAGTTGTAGCCAGGCAGCTGACTTGGATACGTTTGTTTTTGAAAACAATACTTGATAGGTGAAGAGTGGAGAGAAATATTCATTGATCTTTACAGATACAAATAAGATAAGTCACATATACACACGTACATTATTACTCAGGAATGAATATTATACTATTCAACCAAAATAATTTTTTTTGGAGGGAAAAATCAATTTTTTATCGACCTTTTTTGGGTAATTGTTACCTTCCACAATCTGAAAAAATATAAATATTATAATGGAGAACTTTATACAAGGCCACATCATCTGAAGATCTTGATTTACCCATTTTCTCCCTCTTATAAAACAAAATGTAGGGTGTCTCCAGAGGCTCCAATAAATTCAATGCATCATCAGAACACTTCGTTACACGACTATCGTCAAACTTAAACCAGTCCATTTCTTCTTTGACCAAGGAGTAATAATGACCAAATTCAACGCCAGAACCACAGTCAACAATGACTGCATGAATATTATAATAGTGGTCTGCTAGATTCAAATGTTCATCTATTTCGAAATTTCGAAAGAGTTTTTTGCTTCCGTGAGGGGTTGAGTCTTGTTTGAAGATCATCAGTGTTATTATTAGATTGAATGGTGCCTCAGCTATACTTGTTGTCTTATAACAGTATGTTAGTTTGGTGCATGATTGACAATACAGTCGATCATCACCTGTTAAAAATTCCATTTTCAGATGATTTAACAATAAGCTTGGCACGGACTGGTTATTTGTCATATTAGGAAAAGCTAGATTTAAGATTTCATCACTATATTCCATATCGGGCCCAAAATCCTATGAAAATTATATCTAAAATATTAACATCATTGCAGAATTCTCCGGGAGCTTGATGAAAATGAAAAACAATTGTTATGAATGTATATAATTCTTTTAGAATACAATATCCGCCCGAAAAAAAAAGTAAGGAGGAAGTAGTGCAAAAATGCGCGAGTATGACCGGTGTCAATAAATCGACAATTTTTAAAATTCTCATGGAACTGAAGGAAAACAACAACTTTTTCGTGCCGAGAGTATCCATTGGTAGAAAATGTTTGGTTATCGATGAAGAAGGGAAGAATTCTATTAGGAGAACAGTACACTCTCATTACATAAAAAACGAAATGCCTACATTACATAAAGTTTTTTCAGTTATTCGTGAAGACAGTTTTTTCCTGATTTAAGAAAAACTCGATTATGGAAGATATGAGATGAGCTGAATTTTACTTTTGGAAAGGAAAATAGAAAGAGCATGTCAATAGAAAAATCAGATATGTAGAATGGAGAAGAAACTATTCAAGAGAAATAAAGAAAGCCAGAGCACTAGATAAATCTATTTTTTATTTGGATGAAACATGGGTCAATAAGGGTCATACCGTCTTGAAGGTTTGCAAGATCAGAACATCAAAAGTGGAAGACAAGCCTTTATAGAAGGTTGGTCCACTGGTTTGAAAATTCTAGTTGGAAAAGGTCGCTGTCTTATCATAACTCACATAGACAGCAGTGACGGATTCGTGAAAGATGGATTGATGGTGTTTGAATCAAAGAAAAATGGGGATTATCATCAAGAAATGGATGCCACAGTATTCGAAGAATGGTTTAAAAACATAGTTGTAAAACTTCCGCAGAGATTCGTAATAGTAATGGATAACGCAAGTTACCACAGTATACGAGTTGAGAAGCTGTCGACGTCGTGTTGGAAGAAAGCAGATATTACTGAGTGGTCACAAATGGAAGCTATTCCTTTTGAATCGACCATATTAAAAGCGGAGCTCCCCAACTTGGCTAAACGTCATAAGTCAAAATTCATCTGGTATGTCACCGATGAGATGGCGAAGACTAAAAGAATGTCGGTTCTTCGGTTGGCGCCTTATCTCTGTGAATTGAATCCAATAGAGTTGGTTTGGGCTCAAGTTAAAGGATTTATCGCAAGGAACAATAAGACCTTCAAGCTGTGTGAAATAAAGAAATACCTATACAGTGCTCTGGAAACAGTCGACCAAAAAGTTTAGGAAAAATGTATCCACAGAATAATCAGAATCGAAGCAGAGATGTGGGATTTGGATGATCGCATAGATTCAATATCAGAAAAAATTATTCCAGTTGTCATCAATCCTAATTAAACTGATTCATCCAGTGAAGAATCACTCAACGAATCTGTGTAGACTTTTTTCAGATTGAAATTATCGCAATGTCTTATTCGAAGTAAGTATTCCCATTGAATCTATAAAATAGTTTCTGAATCAACTATAAAATTCAATAAGGAATATGAATCTTCATTTCCAAACCAACAAGAATATATAAAGTGTATCTCTTAGTGCAGTCACAGTTTTTTACTTCATGAAAATGCCAGAGTCGAAGCCGAAACCCCGAACAACGCAAAATTTTGAACGTGGTTCGAATCGAAATCAGATGTTCAAATTTTTAACCGCGGAAATCTATTCTATTCGTATACTTATCTGGTGATGTTTCGAATACTTTATCCATCTTCATTATCATACCCACGATCAATTTGATATTATCAGTGTTAATGATAATAATAATATAAAATTTATTTACATCAAAAGACGAATCATACCTACGAATTATAAAGTTTTGAGTTAAATAGGTTGGATAAAAAAAAGACTCTATGTCTTCAAAACGTCATCAGATGATACATATTTCTTTCAATATGCAAATTTTTTCAAATTCAAGTTGATGACAAATTTGATTTCTTTCCAAAAAGCTAATTTATCAAATGCAGTAACTTTTTGCCCTTTCTACATGTGATTATTCTATAGATCTGCAGAAGGTAACAATTCCAAATAATAAAAAACTATTTCAAATATGAATTGTGAAAACTAATTTTGTTTAAACAAAATTAGTTTTCATCATATTTTAATTATCTCCCCATCATACATAATATATCAATGGAAAATATATTTATCTGTTCAATGTACCACTTAAACGACAAAAATGACAAAAGATAAAAACAACAATAAGAATTAATTGGCGTTCCGGGGCGACTACATTGATTCCAGTGGCGCATTTGCTTTTTCAGCTGCAGGAAAATCCGGAAAAACCTGCAGCACCATATCATCTGAAGATCTTGATCTGCCAATGTCCTATCTCTCATAAAACAAAATGTAGGGTGTCTCCAGAGGTTTCAGTGGTACATGAAAACTTTATATTAATACCCCCAGTTCGACGCCTATTAATATTATCTGAAACTTTATATCAGAAAAAACATGGAACGCTTCTTCTGGCGGTATTTTCACATTCTTTGTCGAAGTTTTCGCGTTCTTTGTCACATATCCCTATTTTAATGGCTCGTTAGTGGCGTCCTCAAGGGATATAGAGGGTAGACATATCTCAATGATTTTGTGGGTGAATTGAAGTGATATTTGCTTAAGACTATTATGTTGCTTTCTTTGATGTAGCGACATGTTTGCATTCTTGAAATCCTTTTAATCTCAGACAATACTGAACGAACTATAGCTGCAGTTGATAATGAAATAGGCATTTTAGCAATTTGACTTTTACCACTTATGAGTTGTTTCATCAATACTAAAATATCTGAGAAATATTTCATGACATTGAGAAATCATTCAAACGATTTTTTACAATTTTTTTCTCTTACGGAATTTACATAATTCGGTTTGATCCAGTTTCATTCTATTCCTGTGAATTATGCAAAAATTTTCGGTTATAAGATTTTCAATCAACATACTGAAGAATGTATTACTTACCTACTTACAGATACCTGTGCAGATAGGTATCCACTACCTAGTTTCAGGTAGTTGGTCGTATATAACTCTGGCGTTTTTGATAAGATTCATTTTAGTGCAACAGTGTACATACAGTAGAGGAGTTAGTGTTTGTACCATTCATTATATGATTAACGAGTTGTGTGAATGAAATTATAGTTTGTGTATAAGTACGAAATATTTGGTCCATTGTGGAAAGAGGATTTTTGTTCAAGAGAAAGTAGTACATGCGAAAGTATTAGTGAATCTCGAAATGAAGTGTACTTGGAGTTTATTTAGGCATTTTTCTTCACTTCGTAGAAATGGGACGGAAGACGAATCGACTAAGAAAGGCAAAGACTCGATGAAAAGAAAGGATCTAACAATTGACAAATACAAATCACTCGAGATCATTGGCAAGGGAGCCTTTGCAGAAGTCAATCTAGCCATCCACAAACCCACCGGTAGGAAAGTGGCAATCAAGGTCTTCGACAAGACTCTACTTACGTCCGATTCGATGCAGAAATTGTATAGAGAAGCTAGAATAATGAGAATGTTAGACCATCCGAACATAGTAAAATTGTTCCATGTGATTGAAACGAAAAAAACTTTTCGCATTGTTATGGAATACGTCTCAGGAGGAGACTTATTTAAATATCTTGAACGCCACGGTAGGATGGAAGAGTCGAAAGCCAGAGCGAAGTTTATACAAATTGTTTCTGCGGTGGAGTACTGCCACGAGAAGGGGATCGTCCACCGGGACTTGAAAGATAGCAACATATTGTTGGATAGCGAAATGAACATAAAAGTTGCCGACTTCGGACTATCAAGTGAATTCACCCCAGGATACAAATTGGCTACATTTTGCGGTAGTCCACATTACACAGCACCCGAGATATTGATGGGCATAAAATATGATGGACCCGAAGTGGATGTTTGGTCACTGGGAGTTATATTATTCGTGCTTGTGACGGGAACTTTACCCTTTGGCGGA
Source organism: Leptinotarsa decemlineata (assembly GCF_025532065.1). NCBI lineage: Eukaryota > Metazoa > Arthropoda > Insecta > Coleoptera > Chrysomelidae > Leptinotarsa > Leptinotarsa decemlineata. The sequence goes on from NW_027412534.1 coordinate 1,244,139, forward strand.
TCAACACTACAAGTGCTAAAAGAACGAGTGCTTCATGGCAAATTTCGGATCCCTTCTTACGTAAGCATGGACTGTGAAAATATCTTGAAGAAACTTTTGGTTGTAGATCGTTTCAAGAGGCCTAGCTTGAAAATAATCCGGTATGATAAGTGGTTGAATCAGGAATATGAGATGTGTACTTCTTTTTAGAAAATTGTTTGTGACAGAATATCGCAGACTACAACGGCGGATGGTCTAAAATGTTTGCATCGATTTCGAATTGAAGACAATTGTCATTGTATCTGCTATCTTTCATCCTTTATTATATCATTACAAGTATATCTAGCATTTTTTATTTCTAATAAGTGGAACGTGGTAATAAACACAAAATCGTGTATTGGCTGCCTGTGAACCATTCATTTGGTGAAGTACAACCATTGGGTGCCGTTCCTTTCCATTTTTTCTAGTTTTCAATAGGAAAGTACAGAAAGGTGCTACTTTCAGTTATTCAGTCTCACTCAAAAGTACTGGCATGTGATCAGGGTTGTAGCCAGACAGCTGACCTGGATACGTTTGTTTTTGACAACAATACTTGATAGGTAAAGAGTGGCAAGAAATATTTATTGATTTTTACAGATACAAATAAGATAAGTCACATATACACACTTACATTATTACTCAAGAATGATTATTATACTATTCAACGAAAGTCATTTTTTGTGGAGGAAAAAATCAGTTTTTTATCGACCTTTTTTGGGTGATTGTTACCTTCCACAATCTGAAAAAATATAAAAATTATAATGGAGAACTTTATACAAGGCCACATCATCTGAAGATCTTGATTTACCAATTTTCTCCCTCTTATAAAACAAAATGTAGGGTGTCTCCAGAGGCTCCAATAAATTCAATGCATCATCAGAACACTTCGTGACACGACTATCGTCAAACTTAAACCAGTCCATTTCTTCTTTGACCAAGGCGTAATAATGACCAAATTCAACGCCAGAACCACAGTCAACAATGACTGCATGAATATTATAATAGTGGTCTGCTAGATTCAAATGTTCATCTATTTCGAAACTTTGAAAGAGTTTCTTGCTTCTGTCAAGGGTTGAGTCTTGTTTGAAGATTATCAGTGTTATTATTAGATTGACTGGTGCCTCACCTATACTTATTTCCTTATAACAGTCAGTTAGTTTGGCGCATGTTTGACAATACAGTCGATCATCACCTGTTAAAAATTCCATTTTCAGATGATTTAACAATAAGCTTTGCACGGACTGGTTATTAGTCATATTAGGAAAAGCTAGATTTAAGATTTCCTCACTATATTCCATATTGGGCCCAAAATCCTATGAAAATTATATCTAAAATATTAACATTATTGCAGAATTCTCCGGGAGCTTGATGAAAATGAAAAACAATTGTTATGAATGTATATAATTCTTTAAGAATACAATATCCGCCCGAAAAAAAAAGTAAGGAGGAAGTAGTGCAAAAATGCGCGAGTATGACCGGTGTCAATAAATCGACAATTTTTAGAATTCTCATGGAACTGAAGGAAAACAACAACTTTTTCGTGCCGAGAGTATCCATTGGTAGAAAATGTTTGGTTATCGATGAAGAAGGGAAGAAATCTATTAGGAGAACAGTACATTCTTATTACATAAAAAACGAAATGCCTACATTACATAAAGTTTTTTCAGTTATTCGTGAAGACAGTTTTTTCCTGATTTAAGAAAAACTCGATTTTGGAAGATATGACATGAGCTGAATTTCACTTTTGGAAAGGAAGATAGAAAGAGCATGTCAATAGAAAAATCAGATATGTAGAATGGAGAAGAAACTATTCAAGAGAAATAAAGACAGCCAGAGCACTAGATAAATCTATTTTTTATTTGGATGAAACATGGGTACATGAGGGTCATACCGTCTTGAAGGTTTGGCAAAATCAGAACATCAAAAGTGAAAGACAAGCCTTTATAGAAGGTTGGTCCACTGGTTTGAAAATTCTAGTTGGAAAAGGTCGCTGTCTTATCATAACTCACATAGACAGCAGTGACGGATTGGTGAAAGATGGATTGATGGTGTTTGAATCGAAGAAAAATGGGGATTATCATCAAGAAATGGATGCCACAGTATTCGAAGAATGGTTTAAAAACATAGTTGTAAAACTTCCGCAGAGATCCGTAATAGTAATGGATAACGCAAGTTACCACAGTATACGAGTTGAGAAGCTGTTGACGTCGTGTTGGAAGAAAGAATATATTACTGAGTGGTCACAAATTGAAGCTATTCCTTTTGAATCGACCATATTAAAAGCGGAGCTCCTCAACTTGGCTAAACGTCATAAGTCAAAACTCATCTGGTATGTCACCGATGAGATGGCGAAGACTAAAAGAATGTCGGTTCTTCGGTTGACGCCTTATCTCTGTGAATTGAATCCAATAGAGTTGGTTTGGGCTCAAGTTAAAGGATTTATCGCAAGGAACAATAAGACCTTCAAGCTGTGTGAAATAAAGAAATACCTATACAGTGCTCTGGAAACAGTCGACCAAAAAGTTTAGGAAAAATGTATCCACAGAATAATCAGAATCGAAGCAGAGATGTGGGATTTGGATGATCGCATAGATTCAATATCAGAAAAAATCATTCCAGTTGTCATCAATCCTAAGTAAACTGATTCATCCAGCGAAGAATCACTCAACGAATCTGTGTAGACTTTTTTCAGATTGAAATTATCGCAATGTCTTATTTGAAGTGAGTATTCCCATTGAATCTATAAAATAGTTTCTGAATCTACTATAAAATTCAATAAGGAATATGAATCTTCATTTCTAAACCAACAAGAATATATAAAGTGTATCTTTTAGTGCAGTCACAGTTTTTTACTTCATAAAAATGCCAGAGTCGAAGCCGAAACCCCGAACAACGCAAAATTTTGAACGTGGTTCGAATCGAAATCAGATGTTCAAATTTTTAACCGCGGAAATCTATTCTATTCGTATACTTATCTGGTGATGTTTCGAATACTTTATTCATCTTCATTATCATACCCACGATCAATTTGATATTATCAGTGTTAATGATAATAATAATATAAAATTTATTTACATCAAAAGACGAATCATAACTACAAATTATAATGTTTTGAGTTAAATAGGTTGGATAAAAAAAAGACTCTATATCTTCAAAACGTCATCAGATGATACATATTTTTTTCAATATGCAAATTTTTTCAAATTCAAGTTGATGACAAATTTGATTTCTTTCCAAAAAGCTAATTTATCAAATGCAGTAACTTTTTGCCCTTTCTACATGTGATTATTCTATAGATCTGCAGAAGGTAACAATTCTAAATAATAAAAAACTATTTCAAATTTAAATTGTCCTTCCCGAAATGAAATATTTAAACAAAATTAGTTTTCACCATATTTTAATTATCTCCTCATCATACATAATATATCAATGGAAAATATATTTATCTGTTCCATGTACCACTTAAACGACAAAAATGACAAAAGATAAAAACAACAATAAGAATTAATTGGCGATCCGGGGCGACTACATTGATTCCAGTGGCGCATTTGCTTTTTCAGCTGCAGGAAAATCCGGAAAAACCTGCAGCACCATATCATCTGAAGATCTTGATCTGCCAATGTCCTATCTCTCATAAAACAAAATGTAGGGTGTCTCCAGAGGTTTCAGTGGTACACGAAAACTTTATATTAATACCCCCAGTTCGACGCCTATTAATATTATCTTAAACGTTATATCAGGAAAAACATGGAACGGTTCTTCTGGCGGTATTTTCACATTCTTTGTCGAAGTTTTCGCGTTCTTTGTCGCATATCCCTATTTCAATGGCTCGTTAGTGGCGTCCTCAAGGGATATAGAGGGTAGACATATCTCAATGATTTTGTGGATGAATTGAAGTGATATTTGCTTAAGACTATTATGTTGCTTTCTTTGATGTAGCGACATGTTTGCATTCTTGAAATCCTTTTACTCTCAGACAATACTGAACGAACTATAGCTGCAGTTGATAATGAAATAGGCATTTTAGCAATTTGACTTTTACTACTTATGAGTTGTTTCATCAATACTATAATGATAAAATTTTCTGAGCAGTATTTCATGACATTGAGAAATCATTCAAACGATTTTTTACAATTTTTTTCTCTTACGGAATTTACATAATTCGGTTTGATCCAGTTTCATTCCATTCCTGTGAATTATGCAAAAATTTTCAGTAATAAGATTTTCAATCAACATACTGAAGAATGTATTACTTACCTACTTCCAAATACCTGTGCAGCTAGGTATCCACTACCTAGTTTCAGGTAGTTGGTCGTATATAACTCTGGCGTTCTTGATAAGATTCATTTTAGTGCAACAGTGTACATACAGTAGAGAAGTTAGTGTTTGTACCATTCAGTTCGACGCCTATTAATATTATCTTAAACGTTATATCAGGAAAAACATGGAACGGTTCTTCTGGCGGTATTTTCACATTCTTTGTCGAAGTTTTCGCGTTCTTTGTCACATATCCCTATTTTAATGGCTCGTTAGTGGCGTCCTCAAGGGATATAGAGGGTAGACATATCTCAATGATTTTGTGGGTGAACTGAAGTGATATTTGCTTAAGACTATTATGTTGCTTTCTTTGATGTAGCGACATGTTTGCATTCTTGAAATCCTTTTAATCTCAGACAATACTGAACGAACTATAGCTGCAGTTGATAATGAAGTAGGCATATTAGCAATTTGACTTTTTCCACTTATGAGTTGTTTCATCAATACTATAATGATAAAATTTTCTGAGCAGTATTTCATGACATTGAGAAATCATTCAAACGATTTTTTACAATTTTTTTCTCTTACGGAACTTACATAATTCGGTTTGATCCAGTTTCATTCCATATCTGTGAATTATGCAAAAATTTTTGGTAATAAGATTTTCAATCAACATACTGAAGAATGTATTACTTACCTACTTCCAAATACCTGTGCAGCTAGGTATCCACTACCTAGTTTCAGGTAGTTGGTCGTATATAACTTTGGCGTTCTTGATAAGATTCATTTTAGTGCAAGTTATGTATATAAAACCCTCCTTTATGCTTATTCATCAAATGCTGACTAAGTTATAATAAACTTATAAAAGCTAGCCATCTTGAAGGAGGAGTCAGTTCTGTTAGTACGATTGTCAGAGTAACTTCTGTACAATAAAGTCTGTAAATCTAAATAAAGTCTTTTTAAAAAGTGGTTCCCGTGGCCCGAAACTATAATTGGCGCAGTCGATTGTAGGATAGTGGAAGAAAATCGATCCTGAATTTTCTTCAGTACCAACTGTTTGTCCACTACAAAAAACCAGCTTCGTCCACCAACCACCCACAAAAAGGACCGGATCGTCAGACTCAGCTACTACAGTCCTCCAGGAAAGAATACTGACACACCATCGAGGTAAGTCGAGTTTTCCTACCTGATTCCAAAATTTCCTTAAATCTTTATCGTAAATATTTGTGGAAGTTTCGGAAAAGTGATTATTATAATCAAAAAACGAAAACAGACATCATTTTCTCTTATAGCAATTGAAATTGGTGACAGGACTATAGAAGTCACGTAGATTAAGAAAGACAATTTAAATACCGATTTAAATTGAAGCAATTAAGTGAAAAACGCCGAATCAAAATTTCATACATTCAAATCATTTTTCTCTTTCCTCACTCATAGCAAACAATAAATGCATAGTGTTCACTAAATAGTAAAACAAAGAAGCTAAAGAATAACTTGCTGCTACTTATATCATATGCTTAATAGACAGAAAATAATCTATTTATATCACACGCTGATATAAAGAGAGTATTCATTTCACACACACACAACGACGCTTCAGAAATATTCTTGTGATAAACTTCGCAATATTATTACCGTGATTCTTTTCTGAATAAATGAAGAAAGCAAACTCTTATCTTGAATAGATTCGCTGAGTAATCTTTTCCGATAAGATCGCGACAATAATACATGACCGAACCTGAAATTGAAGATTTAGTACAGTCGCTTGTCTCTCTATCCGTTTCAAATATGTCCACCGAAATTAATTATACTTTATTTAAAATTTATTCTGACACCATACCTTTGTATGATGGATCTCCAGACACCCTCGAAATTTTTATAAATGCAATTGACAAATTTCATAATAAATATTATAGCGCTGACGATACACTAAATCAGTGTATCTTGAGTATTATTATTGGTAAACTCAGAGATAGAGCACAATTATTGATTGGTGCAAGAACAGAATTAAACACATGGATTTTAATAAGAAATGAATTAAGAAATACATTTGGTGATAGACAAAATTTAGATAACCTTGAACAACAACTTTTTACACTTGTCCCTAATAGAAACGAACACCCCCTCGATTTTGCGAAAAGAATACAAGTACTGAGAAGTAAATTAATCTTTAAAATTAATTCTATTGCCGCTGTAGACCCACAGACTAAAGCGATATATATTCGTCAATATCAATCACAGTCTTTGAAAGTATTTATGAGAAATTTAACTATTAGATTACAAGATAAAGTAATTGTTCAAAAACCAGATAGCCTTGAAGAAGCAATGAATTTAGTTTTGGAAGATGAAAATTTTAGACAAACACAAAATATGGTTTTTCAGAACCGCTCAAGCACTAACGTTCAAAAACAACACCCACCAAAACAAATAAAATCAAATTATAGTAATTTCCCTGTACAAAATTATTCACACTTACAAAATTTTCAACAAACTAACTTTAGAAATCCTACACCTTCTACTAGTCAAATGCCAAATAGACCTTTTAATAATTATAAAAATGGAATTATTATATTTGCAATTCATTTTCCGATACTTCTTGAAAATGTTTATGATTACTTCCATTTGTTCCCAATTCCAATACTCAACCAAGCTATCGTTCCTTTAAAACCCTATATAATTCTTAACTCGACTTACCATCATTATGAAGATGAACCCTGTACGAGAATTGAAAATACCTGCATATACCATGTTGACAACCAAATTTCAAAAGAAGATTGTTTACCGAAATTACTAATTGGTAAAACCGATCATCAATGCCAGACGATTCAAATTCAATTAGACCAGGACATAATAGAACCTGTCAACGATGCCTACATGATTATTATTCCCATTGATAAGATCATGATTGAGAAAAATTGTAAGGAGCATGGATACGAAAATATCAGACAACCACAGTTGATCCATATCCCACATAAATGTAACCTCACTGTTAGAGGCGAAGTTTATTCCAACGACGCCACTTCCGTTCAAGGAAACCCTCTACAGTTACCCGAAATAGATACTATTCAGCTACATCCTGAGAATAACCCTATGAAAGTTCCTGAAAGAGTAAACCTCGACGAACTAACCCGACTTCAGGACCTTGCTGAAAAAACCCAATTACATCGACTAGAAGCCTTAGAAGAAGACAGCACTTCTTATACTTTAATGTATATTTGTATATTCATAGTTATAATACTTATTACATATTTTATTTTATATTCCAAATATAAGAACAAATTCAAATGTTTTAAAAGGAAAAATAAACAAGAAAACATTCATTTAGAAAATGTTGATGAAAATAATGTTAACGTATTATTTTCATCTTAGGGATGGAGGAGTTATGTATATAAAACCCTCCTTTATGCTTATTCATCAAATGCTGACTAAGTTATAATAAACTTATAAAAGCTAGCCATCTTGAAGGAGGAGTCAGTTCTGTTAGTACGATTGTCAGAGTAACTTCTGTACAATAAAGTCTGTAAATCTAAATAAAGTCTTTTTAAAAAGTGGTTCCCGTGGCCCGAAACTATAATTTGCAACAGTGTACATACAGTAGAGAAGTTAGTGTTTGTACCATTCATTATATGATTAACGAGTTGTGTGAATGAAATTATAGTTTGTGTATAAGTACGAAATATTTGGTCCATTGTGGAAAGAGGATTCTTGTTCAAGAGAAAGTCGTACATACGAAAGTATAAGTGAATCTCGAAATGAAGTGTACTTGTAGTTTATTTAGGCATTTTTCTTCACTTCGTAGAAATGGGACGGAAGACGAATCGACTAAGAAAGGCAAAGACTCGATGAAAAGGAAGGATCTAAGAATTGACAAATACAAATCACTCGAGATCATTGGCAAGGGAGCCTTTGCAGAAGTCAATCTAGCCATCCACAAACCCACCGGTAGGAAAGTGGCGATCAAGGTTTTCGACAAGACTCTACTTAACGTCTGATTCGATGCAGAAATTGTATAGAGAAGCTAGAATAATGAGAATGTTAGACCATCCGAACATAGTAAAATGGTTTCATGTGATTGAAACGAAAAAAACTTTTCGCATTGTTATGGAATACGTCTCAGGAGGAGACTTATTTAAATATCTTGAACGCCACGGTAGGATGGAAGAGTCGAAAGCCAGAGCGAAGTTTATACAAATTGTCTCTGCGGTGGACTACTGCCACGAGAAGGGGATCGTTCACCGGGACTTGAAAGATAGCAACATATTGTTGGATACCGAAATGAACATAAAAGTTGCCGACTTCGGACTATCAAGTGAATTCACCCCAGGATACAAATTAGCTACATTTTGCGGTAGTCCACATTATACAGCACCCGAGATATTGATGGGCATAAAATATGATGGACCCGAAGTGGATGTTTGGTCACTGGGAGTTATATTATTCGTGCTTGTGACGGGAACTTTACCCTTTGGCGGTTCAACACTACAAGTGCTAAAAGAACGAGTGCTTCATGGCAAATTTCGGATCCCTTCTTACGTAAGCAAGGACTGTGAAAATATCTTGAAGAAACTTTTGGTTGTAGATCGTTTCAAGAGGCCTAGCTTGGAAATAATCCGGTATGATAAGTGGTTGAATCAGGAATATGAGATGTGTACTTCTTTTTAGAAAATTGTTTGTGACAGAATATCGCAGACTACAACGGCGGATGGTCTAAAATGTTTGCATCGATTTCGAATTGAAGACAATTGTCATTGTATCTGCTATCTTTCATCCTTTATTATATCATTACAAATATATCTAGCATTTTTTATTTATAATAAGTGGAACGTGGTAATAAACACAAAATCGTGTATTGGCTGCCTGTGAACCATTCATTTGGTGAAGTACAACCATTGGGTGCCGTTCCTTTCCATTTTTTCTAGTTTTCAATAGGAAAGTACAGAAAGGTGCTACTTTCAGTTATTCAGTCTCACTTAGAAGTACTGGCATGTGATCAGGGTTGTAGCCAGACAGCTGACCTGGATACGTATGTTTTTGACAACAATACTTGATAGGTAAATAGTGGAGAGAAATATTTATTGATCTTTACAGAAACAAATAAGATAAGTCACATATACACACGTACATTATTACTCAAGAATGAATATAATACTATTCGACGAAAGTCATTTTTTGTGGAGGAAAAAATCAGTTATTTATCGACCTTTTTTGGGTAATTGTTACCTTCCACAATCTGATAAAATATAAAAATTATAATGGAGAACTTTATACAAGTGTAGAAGGGCAAACTTTTTAGTTTACCCCGATAAGTTACTGCGTATAAATCAAAGTATTTTTCACAAAGAAAAATCTATTTATCAGTAACTTGTCGTATTTAACAATTTTGCCTATCAAAAAAATTATTAAGAAATAATACTTATCTTTTACGTTTCGGAGGCCGAAATCTGCCTCCGTCTTCAGGAATGGATAAAAAAAAAATCGAATATATACGCAGTCATTCCTTTTTTGATAGCTTATTCCTTTACTTCTTCGACAGATGTCAAAGAAGTTTTGAAATATGAAATTATGTCAATGTTGTTGATTGACAACTGAAACATTCGATGTAATACAAGGTACTCTCCGATATCAGTTTGTTGCCATTTCGCCACTATCCAAAGTTTTCTTCAAGATGGGTAGTCAGGTACGGTCTATTTCTAAAGAGCTATTCGAGATACAATTCTCTCCAGACATGAGAATATACGCTGATTCTTTTAGCTTACGTCTCTTAGAATGAGGCTCATTGGTAATCTTTCTTGTCCTATTCCATTCCACCCGATGTTCACCGTCTGATTTTAAAATGTGTTGTGATAATTTTGATCCTGTCAATTGTCTATTTTTTATATAATCTCGATGTTCATTCTCACGCACTCTCAATGGTCTTGAGGTTTCACCAATGTAACTTTTACTACAAGAACAAGGTATTTTATAAATACAAGTTTTTGTTTTTTCTTCAGTATTGTTGGGTTTTGTATGTGTGAGTATAGATCTCAGTGTATTTTTTGTTTTGAAAGTAGTCTAACATCATATCTATTTCCAATTCGTCTTATTTTTTCAGATAGTCTTGGAATGTAAGGTATAACGTTAGTTGTAAAAGGTGTCGTTGGATGTTGAGTCGGTAATTGTTTAGTTGGATGTTGTTGAATTTGTGAAGATGTTTGTATGTTCGTTTGGTTTTTAATTGACTCTTTATTTTCTATTGAATTTATCGTTGAATTTATGAAAGAATCTGGATAAGCGTTATCTTTCAAAACAGATTTAATTAATGATATTTCTTTATCGAGATTTTCGGTTGAATTGCATATCATTTTAGCTCTTTTGTAAAGGCAATTTATTATACCTTTTTTAACACTCGCATGATGATTTGATGTATATTGGAGATATCTATTTGTATGTGTTTTCTTCCGATGAATATTTGTATCTAGTTGATCTGATGACTTCTCCAACATTACATCAAGGAATGGGAGTCGACAATCTTGTTCAATCTCTATTGTGAATTTTATTGTCGGCTCCCGCTTGTTGATATAATTCAAAAAATATTCAGGTCATCATTGTTTCTATTCCAAACAGCAAAAATATCGTCAAAGTATCTTCACCAAATTTTGGGACCATTCTGATAAGTTTCAACAAAAGATTCTTCAAAATACTCCATATATATGTTACTTGAGATGGGAGATAAAGGGGAACCCATAGCAATGCCAAATTCTTGTTGATAGAAATCATCTCTATATTGTAGTTCTAATATAGAATTAACATCCAACTTCGTTCGATGTTTTAAAGTTGAGTCATGTGCCAACCTGGATTTGACAATTTGAAGAGTTTTATCAACAGGAACATTCGTGAAAAGACTTTCAACATCAAATCTCATCAGAACATCACCATCACTGAGTGTTATGTCTTTAAGTTTATCTATGAAATGGGTTGTATTTTTTAGGAAACTATTACTGTTTCCTGAAATTGGTTTCAAAATTTCCAAAAGGTATCTTGCTAATTTCTGACAGGGAGATGCAATGGAACTTACAATTGTTCCTAAAGGAAGATTAGCTTTATGTATTTTTGGTAATCCATAGAAATGAGGAGGTTTACTAAAATGACAAATTAGTTGAGTGCGTTCTGTTTTGGTTAGCATGTCTTTATATTTAGCCAATGTTCTATAAATTTTTTGTTCAATTGATTTTGTTGGATCATCCTTTAGTTTTTTGTAAACGTTTTTTGTTATATTATGTGTTCGGTATGTTGTGTTCGAAATCAACTGAGATAATTTATTTTCATAATCGAGGGTATCCATTATCACTGTGGCATTACCTTTATCAGCTGGAAGTATTTTGATATTAGTATCTGAACGAAGGGATGTTACTTGCATGTATATTCTTAATTGCGTAATTTACGTTAAATCAAATTGCTCCAAGTTTCAGAACAGAGATGATACATGTCTTCTTTCGGGCTTCACCCTGAGAAAAAACTATAACATTTTAATTCCTAGTCATAAGTTAGCCAAGGTCACTAATGGACCTCATATCATGTCAATAAAACTGTACAACAAGCCCCCAATATCCATTAAAAAAATAACTAGTGTAAAGCTCTTTAAACAAAAAGTTCGGAAACTATTATGTGAAAAGGTATTTTATTCGCTTGATGAATTTTTTCAGTCTGATTTGGAATTTTAAATTTTAATTTTTGTATCCCTTTTATGGTCATAATGTTATATAGTATATCTTATAATTATGTTGTTTTATGATTGTGACCTCATTGTAATTGTACTGATTTATGTGACTTTTTCCATGCCTTCCCTAGGTCTACGGAAATAAAGATTTTTTGATTTTTGATTTTGATTTTGATTGAAAGAAAGTTTTTGGCTTTCTACTACTCCATCTTGATACAAAAAAAAGAAGGATGAGGGAGTCTTCCAAAGAAAAGAAGGAAGTAACTATACATGGATGTGTAGATCATGCAAAGAAGTAACTTTCAGACACAAACTGAAAGAAAGTCCTCCTGAAATAGCTACTTTCATATAAACATTGAATTATACGAAAGTAATTAAATTCTTTCGAAACAAATACTTCTATATGAATACTGAATTATACAGAAGATACTTTTCTCTACTAAGTTTGTATTTCAAACATTCGTTGTGGAATAAAAATCAGATATCATTCACATGAGTTCTACGTTAAATGAATGGTAACAAATTGCACTTACATAGAACACTGCCATCCTCACTGGTATACACCGATGTTCCGCCTTAAGAGACTTGCCCTAAGGCTCTTCAGTACCAAATTGGATAACATTATAGAAAATACACACACTTTGAACCAATGTTCAATACATAATTTCATATTTCAAAACTTCTTTAACATCTGTCGAAGAAGTAAAGAAATAAGCAATCAAAAAAGGAATAACTGCGAATATATTCGAATTTTTAATCCATTTCTGAAGACGGAGGCAGACTTTGACCTCCGAAACGTAAAAGATAAGTATTATTTCTTAATAATTTTTTTGATAGGCAGAATTGTTAAATAAGACAAGTTACTGATAAATAGAAGACTTTTCTTTGTGAAAAATACTTTGATTTTTACGCAGTAATTTATCGGGGTAAACTAAAAAGTTTGCCCTTCTACACTTGTATAAAGTTCTCCATTATAATTTTTATATTTTTTCAGATTGTGGAAGGTAACAATTACCCAAAAAAGGTCGATAAAAAAGTAAGATTATACTGTTTCGCCGTTTATTTGTGTTTCTCTGGATGGGACAGCTATATATTCGTCAGTAGATTGAACACAATTTGAAATCAATAGATGTTTCACATACTTTTTGAACAATTATTGATTTAACATTTTGACATGGGGAGGTAAAATATTGTATAAGTTGACACTGATAGAGTTTTTACTTGACTTTTTCAGTCTGAATCTGCTGTCCCCCAACGAATCACATTCTCTAGTCTCATGATCGTGGAAATCACAATTTCTGTTTAAAGTTGATTCATTTTTATGAATATCTATCAGAAGTTGATATAGATGAATATAAGGTACTGTCATTATTTTCATCAAACGGTCTACAGGAGTCTAAGAAATCAGCCCCAGTTAATATCCTCACGACCTTTTTTTGTAACATCAATATCCTATTTGCGTTAGAACTATTTCCCCAGAGAATTTTTCCATATGAGATGTGAGAAGAAGAAATGTGTATTTCCACAGTTTAATGCTAAGTTGTTCAATATACTCTAACCAGCTTTGGCGGTTTTTATAATATTCATTCTAATGCTATAGTGTACACACAGTAGAAAAGTTAGTGTTTCTACCGTTCATTATATGATCAACGAGTTGTGTGAATGAAATTATAGTTTGTGTATAAGAGTATTATTATTATTATTTGGTCCATTGTTGAAAGAGGATTCTTGTTCAAGAGAAAGTCGTACTTACGAAAGTATAAGTGAATCTCGAAATGAAGTGTACTTGGAGTCTATTTAGGCATTTTTCTTCAATTCGTAGAAATGAGACGGCAGACGAATCGACTAAGAAAGGCAAAAACTCGATGAAAAGAAAGGATCTAATAATTGACAAATACAAATCACTCGAGATCATTGGCAAGGGAGCCTTTGCAGAGGTTAATCTAGCCATGCACAAACCCACCGGTAGGAAAGTGGCGATCAAGATCTTCGACAAAACTCAACTCACATCCGCTTCGATGCAGAAATTGTATAGAGAAGCTAGAATAATTAGAATGTTAGACCATCCGAACAGAGTAAAATTGTTTCATGTGATTGAAACGAAAAAAACTTTTCGCATTGTTATGGAATACGTCTCAGGAGGAGACTTATTTAAATATCTTGAACGCCACGGTAGGATGGAAGAGTCGAAAGCCAGAGCGAAGTTTATACAAATTGTTTCTGCGGTGGAGTACTGCCACGAAAAGGGGATCGTCCACCGGGACTTGAAAGATAGCAACATATTGTTGGATAGCGAAATGAACATTAAAGTTGCCGACTTCGGACTATCAAGTGAATTCACCCCAGGATACAAATTAGCTACATTTTGCGGTAGTTCACATTATACAGCACCCGAGATATTGATGGGCATGAAATATGATGGACCCGAAGTGGATGTTTGGTCACTGGGAGTTATACTATTCGTGCTCGTGACGGGAACTTTACCCTTTGGCGGTTCAACACTACAAATGCTAAAAGAACGAGTGCTTCATGGCAAATTTCGGATCCCTTCTTACGTAAGCAAGGACTGTGAAAATATTTTGAAGAAACTTCTGGTTGTAGATCGTTTCAAGAGGCCTAGCTTGGAAGTAATCCGGTATGATAAGTGGTTGAATCAGGAATATGAGATGTGTACTTCTTTTTAGAAAATTGTTTGTGACAGAATATCGCAGACTACAAAGGCGGATGGTCTAAAATATTTGCATCGATTTAGAATTGAAGCCAATCGTCATTGTATCTACTATCTTTCATCCTTTATTATATCATTACAAGTATATCTAGCATTTTTCATTTCTCATAAGTGGAACGTAGTAATAAAAACAAAATCGTGTGTTGGCTGCTGGGAACCATTCTTTTAATGAAGTACAACCATTGGGTGCCGTCCCTTTCCATTTTTTCTAGTTATCAATAGGAAAGTACAGAACAGTGCTACTTTCAGTTATTCAGTCTTACTCAAAAGTACTGGCATGTGATCAGGGTTGTAGCCAGACAGCTGACCTGGATACATTTGTTTTTTACAACAATACTTGATAGATAAAGAGTGGAGAGAAATATTTATTGATCTTTACACATACAAATAAGATAAGTCACATATACACACGTACATTATTACTCAAGAATGAATATCATACTAAATATCTTGAAGAAGCTTTTGGTTGTAGATCGTTTCAAAAGGACTAGCTTGGAAATAATCCGGTATGATAAGTGGTTGAATCAGGAATATGAGACGTGTACTTCTTTTTAGAAAATTGTTTGTGACGGAATATCGCAGACTACAACGGCGGATGATCTAAAATGTTTGCATCGATTTCGAATTGAAGCCAATCGTCATTGTATCTGCTATCTTTCATCCTTTATTATGTCATTACAAGTATATCTAGCATTTTTTATTTCTAATAAGTGGAACGTAGTAATGAAAACAGAATCATGTGTTGGCTGCCTGTGAACAATTCCTTTTGTGAAGTACAATCCGTGCATGACTCTTCCTATTTTTTCCAGTTTTCAATAGAAAAGTAGAGGAAAGTCCTACTTTCAGTTATTCAGTCTTACTTAGAAGTACTGGCATGTGATGAGGGTTGTAGCCAGACAGCTGACCTGGATACGTTTGTTTTTGACAACAATACTTGATAGATAAAGAGTGGAGAGAAATATTTATTGATCTTTGAGTCCTATGTTTAGACCGACCAGGTACAATCTCACGTAGAGGTAAGAATCACCAGGCGTGTTCGGTGCTGAACTCATTTTGGCCGCAGATAACCGAACAGGTTGACAGTCAAATATTGTTAGTGGCAGAATATCGCAGACTACAAAGGCGGACGGTCTAAAATATTTGCATCAATTTCGAATTGGAGTCAATTGTCATTGTATCTGCTATCTTTCATCTTTTATTATATCAATACAAGTATATCTTGTATTTTCTATTTCTAATAAGTGAAACGTAATAATAAAAACAAAATCATGTGTTGGCTGCCTGTGAACAATTCCTTTTGTGAAGTACAATCCGTGCATGCCTCTTACTATTTTTTCCAGTTTTTAATAGAAAAGTAGAGGAAAGTCTTACTTTCAGTTATTCAGCCTTACTCAAAAGTACTGGCATGTGATCAGGGTTGTAGCCAGACAGCTGACTTGGATACGTTTGTTTTTGACAACAATACTTGATAGGTAAAGAGTGGAGAGAAATATTTATTGATCTTTACAGATACAAATAAGACAAGTCACATATACACACGTACATTATTACTCAGGAATGAATATTATACTATTCAACGAAAACAATTCTTTGTGGAGGAAAAAATCAATTTTTTATCGACCTTTTTTGAGTAACTGTTACCTTCCACAATCTGAAAAAATATAAAAATTATAATGGAGAACTTTATACAAGGCCACATCATCTGAAGATCTTGATTTACCAATTTTCTCCCTCTTATAAAACAAAATGTAGGGTGTCTCCAGAGGCTCCAATAAATTCAATGCATCACCAGAACACATCGTGACACGACTATCGTCAAACTTAAACCAGTCCATTTCTTCTTTGACCAAGGCGTAATAATGACCAAATTCAACGCCAGAACCACAGTCAACAATGACTGCATGAATATTATTATAGTGGTCTGCTAGATTCAAATGTTCATCTATTTCGAAACTTCGAAAGAGTTTCTTGCTTCCGTCAGGGGTTGAGTCTTGTTTGAAGATCATCAGTGTTATTTTTAGATTGACTGGTGCCTCAGCTATACTTGTTTCCTTATAACAGTCAGTTAGTTTGGCGCATGTTTGACAATACAGTCGATCATCACCTGTTAAAAATTCCATTTTCAGATGATTTAACAATAAGCTTTGCACGGACTGGTTATTAGTCATATTAGGAAAAGCTAGATTTAAGATTCCCTCACTATATTCCATATCGGGCCAAAAATCCTATGAAAATTATATCTAAAATATTAACATCATTGCAGAATTCTCCGGGAGCCTGATGAAAATGAAAAATAATTGTTATGAATGTATATAATTCTTTAAGAATACAACATTCGCCCGAAAAAAAAAGTAAG
Organism: Leptinotarsa decemlineata; assembly: GCF_025532065.1. Classification (NCBI taxonomy): domain Eukaryota; kingdom Metazoa; phylum Arthropoda; class Insecta; order Coleoptera; family Chrysomelidae; genus Leptinotarsa; species Leptinotarsa decemlineata. The sequence goes on from NW_027412534.1 coordinate 1,261,194, forward strand.
GAGGAAGTAGTGCAAAAATGCGCGAGTATGACCGGTGTCAATAAATCGACAATTTTCAGAATTCTCATGGAACTGAAGGAAAACAACAACTTTTTCGAGCCGAGAGTATCCATTGGTAGAAAATGTTTGGTTATCGATGAAGAAGGGAAGAATTCTATTAGGAGAACAGTACACTCTTATTACATAAAAAACGAAATGCCTACATTACATAAAGTTTTTTCAGTTATTCGTGAAGACAGTTTTTTCCTGATTCAAGAAAAACTCGATTATGGAAGATATGACATGAGCTGAATTTCACTTTTGGAAAGGAAGATAGAAAGAGCATGTCAATAGAAAAATCAGATATGTAGAATGGAGAAGAAACAATTTAAGAGAAATAAAGAAAGCCAGAGCACTAGATAAATCTATTTTTTATTTGGATGAAGCATGGGTAAATGAGGGTCATACCGTCTTGAAGGTTTGGCAAAATCAGAACATCAAAAGTGAAAGACAAGCCTTTATAGAAGGTTGGTCCACTGGTTTGAAAATTCTAGTTGGAAAAGGTCGCTGTCTTATCATAACTCACATAGACAGCAGTGACGGATTCGTGAAAGATGGATTGATGGTGTTTGAATCGAAGAAAAATGGGGATTATCATCAAGAAATGGATGCCACAGTATTCGAAGAATGGTTTAAAAACATAGTTGTAAAACTTCCGCAGAGATCCGTAATAGTAATGGATAACGCAAGTTACCACAGTATACGAGTTGAGAAGCTGTCGACGTCGTGTTGGAAGGAAGCAGATATTACTGAGTGGTTACAAATGAAAGTTATTCCTTTCGAATTGTCCATGTTGAAAGCGGAGCTCCTCAACTTGGCTAAACGTCATAAGTCAAAATTCGTCAGGTATGTCACCGATGAGATGGCGAAGACTAAAAGAATGTCGGTTCTTCGGTTGGCGCCTTATCTCTGTGAATTGAATCCAATAGAGTTGGTTTGGGCTCAAGTTAAAGGATTTATCGCAAGAAACAATAAGACTTTCAAGCTGTGTGAAATAATGAAATACCTATACAGTGCTCTGGAAACAGTCGACCAAAAAGTTTAGGAAAAATGTATCCACAGAATAATCAGAATCGAAGCAGAGATGTGGGATTTGGATGATCGCATAGATTCGATATCAGAAAAAATTATTCCAGTTGTCATCAATCCTAATTAAACTGATTCATCCAGTGAAGAATCACTCAACGAATCTGTGTAGACTTTTTTCAGATTGAAATTATCGCTATGTCTTATTCGAAGTAAGTATTCCCATTGAATCTATAAAATAGTTTCTGAATCAACTATAAAATTCAATAAGGAATATGAATCTTCATTTCCAAACCAACAAGAATATATAAAGTGTATCTCTTAGTGCAGTCACAGTTTTTTACTTCATGAAAATGCCAGAGTCGAAGCCGAAACCCCGAACAACGCAAAATTTTGAACGTGGTTCGAATCGAAATCAGATGTTCAAATTTTTAACCGCGGAAATCTATTCTATTCGTATACTTATCTGTTGATGTTTCGAATACTTTATCCATCTTCATTATCATACCCACGATCAATTTGATATTATCAGTGTTAATGATAATAATAATATAAAATTTATTTACATCAAAAGACGAATCATACCTACAAATTATAATGTTTTGAGTTAAATGGGTTGAATGAAAAAAAGACTCTATGTCTCCAAAACGTCATCAGATGATACATATTTCTTTCAATATGCAAATTTTTTCAAATTCAAGTTGATGACAAATTTGATTCCTTTCCAAAAAGCTAATTTATCAAATGCAGTAACTTTTTGCCCTTTTACATGTGATTATTCTATAGATCTGCAGAAGGTAACAATTCTAAATAATAAAAAACTATTTCAAATATGAATTGTCTTCCCCAAAATGAAATATTTAAACAAAATTAGTTTTCACCATATTTCAATTATTTCCTCATCATACATAATATATCAATGGAAAATATATTTATCTGTTCAATGTACCACTTGAACGACAAAAATGACAAAAGATAAAAACAACAATAAAAATTAATTGGCGTTCCGGGGCGACTACATTGATTCCAGTGGCGCATTTGCTTTTTCAGCTGCAGGAAAATCCGGAAAAACCTGCAGCACCATATCATCTGAAGATCTTGATCTGCCAATGTCCTATCTCTCATAAAACAAAATGTAGGGTGTCTCCAGAGGTTTCAGTGGTACATGAAAACTTTATATTAATACCCCCAGTTCGACGCCTATTAATATTATCTGAAACGTTATATCAGAAAAAACATGGAACGGTTCTTCTGGCGGTATTTTCACATTCTTTGTCGAAGTTTTCGCGTTCTTTGTCGCATATCCCTATTTTAATGGCTCGTTAGTGGCGTCCTCAAAGGATATAGAGGGTAGACATATCTCAATGATTTTGTGGGTGAATTGAAGTGATATTTGCTTGAGACGACTATGTTGCTTTCTTTGATGTAGCGACATGTTTGCATTCTTGAAATCCTTTTACTCTCAGACAATACTGAACGAACTATAGCTGCAGTTGATAATGAAATAGGCATTTTAGCAATTTGACTTTTACCACTTATGAGTTGTTCCATCAATACTAAAATTTCTGAGAAATATTTCATGACATTGAGAAATCATTCAAACGATTTTTTACAATTTTTTTCTCTTACGGAATTTACATAATTCGGTTTGATCCAGTTTCATTCCATTCCTGTGAATTATGCAAAAATTTTCGGTCATAAGATTTTCAATCAACATACTGAAGAATGTATCACTTACCTACTTCCAGATACCTGTGCAGATAGGTATCCACTACCTAGTTTCAGGTAGTTGGTCGTATATAACTTTGGCGTTTTTGATAAGATTCATTTTAGTGCAACAGTGTACATACAGTAGAGGAGTTAGTGTTTGTACCATTCATTATATGATTAACGAGTTGTGTGAATGAAATTATAGTTTGTGTATAAGTACGAAATATTCGGTACATTGTGGAAAGAGGATTCTTGTTCAAGAGAAAGTCGTACATACGAAAGTACAACTGAATCTCGAAATGAAGTGTACTTGGGGTCTATTCAGGCATTTTTCTTCACTTCGTAGAAATGAGACGGCAGACGAATCGACTAAGAAAGGCAAAGACTCGATGAAAAGGAAGGATCTAAGAATTGACAAATACAAATCACTCGAGATCATTGGCAAGGGAGCCTTTGCAGAGGTTAATCTAGCCATGCACAAACCCACCGGTGGGAAAGTGGCGATCAAGGTCTTCGACAAGACTCAACTTACATCCGCTTCGATGCAGAAATTGTATAGAGAAGCTAGAATAATGAGAATGTTAGACCATCCGAACATTGTAAAATTGTTCCATGTGATTGAAACGAAAAAAACTTTTCGCATTGTTATGGAGTACGTCTCTGGAGGTGACTTATTTGACTATCTTGAAAGCCACGGTAGGATGGAAGAGTCGGAAGCCAGAGCGAAGTTTATACAAATTGTCTCTGCGGTGGAGTACTGCCACGAGAAGGGGATCGTTCACCGGGACTTGAAAGATAGCAACATATTGTTGGATAGCGAAATGAACGTAAAAGTTGCCGACTTCGGACTATCAAGTGAATTCACCCCAGGATACAAATTGGCTACATTTTGCGGTAGTCCACATTACACAGCACCCGAGATATTGATGGGCATAAAATATGATGGACCTGAAGTGGATATTTGGTCATTGGGCGTTATATTATTCGTGCTCGTGACGGGAACTTTACCCTTTGGCGGTTCAACACTACAAGTGCTGAAAGAACGAGTGCTTCATGGCAAATTTTGGATCCCTTCTTACGTAAGCAAGGACTGTGAAAATATCTTGAAGAAACTTTTGGTTGTAGATCGTTTCAAGAGGAAAGTCCTACTTTCAGTTATTCAGTCTTACTTAGAAGTACTGGCATGTGATGAGGGTTGTAGCCAGACAGCTGACCTAGATACGTTTGTTTTTGACAACAATACTTGATAGATAAAGAGTGGAGAGAAATATTTATTGAGATACAAATAAGATATGTCACATATACACACGTACATTATTACTCAAGATTGAATATTATACTATTCAACGAAAGTCATTTTTTGTGGAGGAAAAAATCAGTTTTTTATCGACCTTTTTTGGGTGATTGTTACCTTCCACAATCTGGAAAAATATAAAAATTATAATGGAGAACTTTATACAAGTGTAGAAGGGCAAACTTTTTAGTTTACCCCAATAAGTTACTGCGTAAAAATCAAAGTATTTTTCAAAAAGAAAAATATTCTATTTATCAGTAACTTGTCGTATTTAACAATTTTGCCTATCAAAAAAATTATTGGGAAATAATACTTATCTTTTACGTTTCGGAGGCCAAAATCTGCCTCCGTCTTCAGAAATGGAAAAAAAAATTCGAATATATACGCAGTTATTCCTTTTTTGATAGCTCATTTCTTTACTTCTTCGACAGATGTCAAAGAAGTTTTGAAATATGAAATTATGTCAATGTTGTTGATTGACAACTGAAACATTCGATGTAATACAAGGTACTCTCCGATATCAGTTTGTTGCCATTTCGCCACTATCCAAAGTTTCTTCAAAATGGGTAGCCAAGTACGGTCTATTTCTAAAGAGCTATTCGAGATACAATTCTCTCCAGACATGAGAATATACGTTGATTCTTTTAGCTTACGTCTCTTAGAATGAGGCTCATTGGTAATCTTTCTTGTCACCCGATGTTCACCGTCTGATTTTAAAATGTGTTCTGATAATTTTGATCCTGTCAATTGTCTATTTTTTATATAATCTCGATGTTCATTCTCACGCACTTTCGATGGTCTTGAGGTTTCCCCAATGTAACTTTTACCACAAGAACAAGGTATTTTATAAATACAATTTTTTGTTTTTTCTTCAGTGTTGTTGGGTTTTGTATGTGTGAGTATAGATCTCAGTGTATTTTTTGTTCTGAAAGTAGTACCAACATCTATTTCCAATTCGTCTTATTTTTCCAGATAATCTTGGAATGTAAGGTATAACGTTAGTTGTAAAAGGTGTCGTTGGATGTTGAGTCGGTAATTGTTTAGTTGGAAAAATATCGTCAAAGTATCTCCACCAAACTTTGGGACCTTTCTGATAAGTTTCAACAAAAGATTCTTCAAAATACTCCATATATATGTTACTTAAGATGGGAGATAAAGGGGAACCCATAGCCATGCCAAATTCTTGTTGATAGAAATCATCTCTATATTGTAGTTCTAATATAGAATTAACATCCAACTTCGTTCGATGTTTTAAAGTTGAGTCATTTGCCAACCTGGATTTGACAATTTGAAGAGTTTTATCAACAGGAACATTCGTGAAAAAACTTTCAACATCAAATCTCATCAGAACATCACCATCACTGAGTGTTATGTCTTTAAGTTTATCTATGAAATGGGTTGTATTTTTGAGGAAACGATTACTGTTTCCTGAAATTGGTTTCAAAATTTCCAAAAGGTATCTTGCTAATTTCTGACAGGGAGATGCAATGTAACTTACAATTGGTCTTGAACGGACATTAGCTTTATGTATTTTTGGTAATCCATAGAAATGAGGAGGTTTACTAAAATGACAAATTAGTTGAGTGCGTCCTGTTTTGGTTAGCATGTCTTTATATTTAGCCAATGTTCTATACATTTTTTGTTCAATTGATTTAGTTGGATCATCCTTTAGTTTTTTGTAAACGTTTTTTGTTATATTATGTGTTCGGTATGTTGTGTTCGAAATCAACTGAGATAATTTATTTTCATAATCGAGGGTATCCATTATCACTGTGGCATTACCTTTATCAGCTGGAAGTATTTTCATATTAGTATCTGAACGAAGGAATGTTATTGAAAGAAAGTTTTTGGCTTTCTACTACTCCATCTTGATACAAAAAAAAAGAAGGATGAGGGAGTCTTCCAAAGAAAAGAAGGAAGTAACTATACATGGATGTGTAGATCATGCAAAGAAGTAACTTTCAAAGACAAACTGTAAGAAAGTACTCCTGAAACAGCTACTTTCATATGAACATTGAATTATACGAAAGTAATTAAATTCTTTCGAAACAAATACTTCTATATGAATACTGAATTATACAGAAGATACTTTTCTCTACTGAGTAAGTATTTCACACACTTTGAACATTGACATAATTTCATATTTCAAAACTTCTTTGACATCTGTCGAAGAAGTAAAGAAATAAGCTATCAAAAAAGGAATAACTGCGTATATATTCGATTTTTGTTTTTCCATTTCTGAAGACGGAGGCAGATTTTGGCCTCCGAAACGTAAAAGAAAAGTAATATTTCTTAATAATTTTTTTGATAGGCAGAATTGTTAAATAAGACAAGTTACTGATAAATAGAAGTTTTTTCTTTGTGAAAAATACTTTGATTTTTACGCAGTAACTTATCGGGGTAAACTAAAAAGTTTGCCCTTCTACACTTGTATAAAGTTCTCCATTATAATTTTTATATTTTTTCAGATTGTGGAAGGTAACAATTACCCAAAAAATGTCGATAAAAAAGTAATATTACATTGTTTCGCCGTTTATTTGTGTTTCTCTGGGTGGGACAGCTATATATTCGTCAGTAGATTGAACACAATTTGAAATCAATAGATGTTTCAGATACTTTTTGAACAATTATTGATTTAACATTTTGACATGGGGAGGTGAAATATTGTATAAGTTGACACCGATAGAGTTTTTACTTGACTTTTTCAGTCTGAATCTGCTGTCCCCCAACGAATCACATCCTCTAGTCTCATGATCGTGGAAATCACAATTTCTGTTTAAAGTTGATTCATTTTTATGAATATCTATCAGAAGTTGATATAGATGAATATAAGGTACTGTCATTATTTTCATCAAATGGTCTACAGGAGTCTAAGAAATCAGCCCCAGTTAATAGCCTCACGACCTTTTTTTGTAACATCAATATCCTATTTGCGTTAGAACTATTTCCCCAGATAATTTTTCCATATGAGATGTGAGAAGAAGAAATGTGTATTTCCACAGTTTAATGCTAAGTGGTTCAATATACTCTAACCAGCTCAAATTATCATCTAGATATATGCCTAAGAGTTTAACACTGTGTCCTCCGACCCGAGAAGTGTTTGAGGTGAAAATGATGTGTTGAGTTTCATTTTCGTTCTACATTAGATCATTTCTTTTGAACCATATGTCAGCATTCTTTTGAATTTGAATAATATCGCGCATCAAATTACCCTTGATTTTTCCGGATGTCGTAAGAGTAGTATCATCGGTGGGATCAAAACAGTTATGAGGTGACATGAAGAAAAAGAGATCATTTATATATATTATGAATGAAAGAGGCCCCAGAACCGAGCCTTGGGTAACTCTACATATAACTGGTTTTAAGTCTGAATACGTCTCAGGAGGAGACTTATTTGAATATCTTGAACGTCACGGTAGGATGGAAGAGTCGGAAGCCAGAGCGAAGTTTATACAAATTGTCTCTGCGGTGGAGTACTGCCACGAAAAGGGGATCGTCCATCGGGACTTGAAAGATAGCAACATATTGTTGGACAGCGAAATGAACATAAAAGTTGCCGACTTCGGACTATCAAGTGAATTCACCCCAGGATACAAATTAGCTACATTTTGCGGTAGTCCACATTACACAGCACCCGAGATATTGATGGGCATAAAATATGATGGACCCGAAGTGGATGTTTGGTCATTGGGAGTTATATTATTCGTGCTTGTGACGGGAACTTTACCCTTTGGCGGTTCAACACTACAAGTGCTAAAAGAACGAGTGCTTCATGGCAAATTTAGGATCCCTTCTTAAGTAAGCAAGGACTGTGAAAATATCTTGAAGAAACTTTTGGTTGTAGATCGTTTGGAAATAATCCGGTATAAGTGGTTGAATCAGGAATATGAGATGTGTACTTCTTTTTAGAAATATGGAAATTTGAGTCCTATGTATAGACCGACCAGGTACAATCTCACGTACCTTTTCCAAGAAGTAAAAATCACCAGGCGTGTTCGGTGCTGAACTCATTTTAGCCGCAGATAACGGAAAAGGTCGACGGTCAAATATTGTTTGTGACAGAATATCACAGACTACAAAGGCGGATGGTCTAAAATATTTGCATCAATTTCGAATGGTAGTCAATCGTCATTGTATCTGCTATCACTCATCCTTTATTATATCATTACAAGTAAATCTAGCATTTTTTATTTCTAATAAGTGGAACGTAGTAATAAAAACAAAATCGTGTATTGGCTGCCTGTGAACCATCCTTTTGGTGAAGTACAACCATTGGGTGCCGTCCCTTTCCATTTTTTTTTAGTTTTTTAATAGGACAGTAGAGAAAGGTCCTACTTTCAGTTATTCAGTCTTACTTAGAAGTACTGGCATGTGATCAGGGTTGTAGCCAGACAGCTGACCTGGATACTTTTGTTTTTGACAACAATACTTGATAGGTAAAGAGTGGAGAGAAATATTTATTGATCTTTACAGATACAAATAAGATAAGTTACATATACACACGTACATTATTACTCAAGAATGAATATCATACTGAATATCTTGAAAAAGCTTTTGGTTGTAGATCGTTTCAAAAGGACTAGCTTGGAAATAATCCGGTATGATGAGTGGTTGAATCAGGAATATGAGATGTGTACTTCTTTTTAGATATATGGGTATTTGAGTCCTATGTATAGACCGACCAGGTACAATCTCACGTACCTTTTCTAAGAGGTAAAAATCACCAGGCGTGTTCGGTGCTGAACTCATTTTGGCCGCAGATAACGGAACAGGTTGACAGTCAAATATTGTTAGTGGCAGAATATCGCAGACTACAAAAGCGGACGGTCTAAAATATTTGCATCAATTTCGAATTGGAGCCAATTGTCATTGTATCTGCTATCTTACATCTTTTATTATATCAATACAAGTATATCTTGTATTTTCTATTTCTAATAAGTGGAACTAAGTAATAAAAACAGAATCATGTGTTGGCTATATTTCACTAGTTCGGACTTCCATTGTCTACTATGTAGAATGATTTGAAATCCCTGAAACAAGTAAAAAAGGATAATTAAAAAAGAATAATTGAAAATAACAATTATATTAAGCAACAATAAACCTGAAATGAAATGATAGTGAAATAACCTACAAGTAAAAATATAATAATTGAATAAATAAAAATTAAAGGAATAAAAAAAGATAATAATAAAAATAAAAAAGTGTAGAGATTCCAAGTCACGTTAGTTCACGACGTTTCGATTGTTAGTATCTACAATCGTCTTCAGGTGATGACTGTCCTAATTCCTCCGAGAGATGACTATTTATGGGTCGTTCGAGTACTTTCACTAATCCCCGCTTTCCATTTTTCCGCTTCACTGGTTCAGTGAAAGATGACCGTTTGGCGGGAGTTGGCCATTTTTCGCTTGATGATGGGTTTCCATATGTTGCGCATCTCTACGCTAGCTTGGCTGAATACGTTGTTGGACAACATGTATGCGGCTTCCTTGAATTTTATCCTAAACCAATGTTCCCCTCTGTGCAAGATCTCAGCTTGGGACCACTCGATGTTGTGTTGATGAGTCCAAACATGGTTTGCTATTCCTGATTGCAATACCACAATGATACAATTTTTTGTCTGTCAGTTTTTTATCGACCTTTTTTGGGTAATTGTTACCTTCCACAATCTGAAAATATATAGAAATTATAATGGAGAACTTTATACAAGGCCGCATCATCTGAAGATTTTGATTTACCAATTTTCTCCCTCTTATAAAACAAAATGTAGGGTGTCTCCAGAGGCTCCAATAAATTCAATGCATCGCCCGAACACTTCGTGACACGACTATCGTCAAACTTAAACCAGTCCATTTCTTCTTTGACCAAGGCGTAATAATGACCAAATTCAATGCCAGAACCACAGTCAACAATGACTGCATGAATATTATAATAGTGGTCTGCTAGATTCAAATGTTCATCTATTTCGAAACTTCCAAAGAGTTTCTTGCTTCCGTTAGAGGTTGAGTCTTGTTTGAAAATCATCAGTGTTATTATTAGATTGACTGGTGCCTCAGCTATACTTGTTGTCTTATAACAGTCTGTTAGTTTGGCGCATGTTTGACAATACATTCGATCATCACCTGTTAAAAATTCCATTTTCAGATGATTTAACAATAAGCTTTGCACGGATTGGTTATTAGTCATATTAGGAAAAGCTAGATTTAAGATTTCCTCACTATATTCCATATTAGGCCCAAAATCCTATGAAAATTATATCTAAAATATCAACATCATTTCAGAATTCTCCAGGAGCCTGATGAAAATGAAAAACAATTGTTATGAATGTATATAATTCTTTAAGAATACAATATCCGCCCGAAAAAAAAAGTAAGGAGGAAGTAGTGCAAAAATGCGCGAGTATGACCAGTGTCAATAAATCGACAATTTTTAGAATTCTCATGGAACTGAAGGAAAACAACAACTTTTTCGTGCCGAGAGTATCCATTGGTAGAAAATGTTTGGTTATCGATGAAGAAGGGAAGAATTCTATTAGGAGAACAGTACACTCTTATTACATAAAAAACGAAATGCCTACATTACATAAAGTTTTTTCAGTTATTCGTGAAGACAGTTTTTTCCTGATTTAAGAAAAACTCGATTATGGAAGATATGACATGAGCTGAATTTCACTTTTGGAAAGGAAGATAGAAAGAGCATGTCAATAGAAAAATCAGATATGTAGAATGGAGAAGAAACTATTTAAGAGAAATAAAGAAAGCCAGAGCACTAGATAAATCTATTTTTTATTTGGATGAAACATGGGTAAATGAGGGTCATACCGTCTTGAAGGTTTGGCAAAATCAGAACATCAAAAGTGGAAGACAAGCCTTTATAGAAGGTTGGTCCACTGGTTTGAAAATTCTAGTTGGAAAAGGTCGCTGTCTTATCATAACTCACATAGACAGCAGTGACGGATTCGTGAAAGATGGATTGATGGTGTTTGAATCGAAGAAAAATGGGGATTATCATCAAGAAATGGATGCCACAGTATTCGAAGAATGGTTTAAAAACACAGTTGTAAAACTTCCGCAGAGATCCGTAATAGTAATGGATAACGCAAGTTACCACAGTATACGATTCGAGAAGCTGTCGACGTCGTGTTGGAAGAAAGCATATATTACTGAGTGGTCACAAATTGAAGCTATTTCTTTTGAATCGACCATATTAAAAGCGGAGCTCCTCAACTTGGCTAAACGTCATAAGTCAAAATTCATCTGGTATGTCACCGATGAGATGGCGAAGACTGAAAGAATGTCGGTTCTTCGGTTAGCGCCTTATCACTGTGAATTGAATCCAATAGAGTTGGTTTGGGCTCAAGTTAAAGGATTTATCGCAAGGAACAATAAGACCTTCAAGCTGTGTGAAATAAAGAAATACCTATACAGTGCTCTGGAAACAGTCGACCAAAAAGTTTAGGAAAAATGTATCCACAGAATAATCAGAATCGAAGTAGAGATGTGGGATTTGGATGATCGCATAGATTCAATATCAGAAAAAATTATTCCAGTTGTCATCAATCCTAATTAAACTGATTCATCCAGTGAAGAATCACTCAACGAATCTGTGTAGACTTTTTTCAGATTGAAATTATCGCAATGTCTTATTCGAAGTAAGTATTCCCATTGAATCTATAAAATAGTTTCTGAATCAACTATAAAATTCAATAAGGAATATGAATCTTCATTCCCAAACCAACAAGAAAATATAAAGTATATCTCTCAGTGCAGCCACACTTTTCTACTTCCTGAAAATGTCAGAGTCGAAGCCGAAACCCCAAACGACGCAAAATTTTGAACGTTGTTCGAATCGAAATCAGATGTTCAAATTTTTAACCGCGGAAATCTATTCTATTTGTATACTTATCTGGTGTTGTTTTGAATACTGTATCCATCTTCATTATCATACCGATGATCAATTTGATATTATCAGTGTCAATGATAATAATAATAATATAAAACTTATTTACATCAAAAGACGAATCATAACTACAAATTATAATGTTTTGAGTTAAATAGGTTGGATAAAGAAAATGGATAGAGTCTTCAAAACGGCACTAGATGATACATATTTCTTTTAATATGCAAAATTTTTCAAATTCAAGTTGATGACAAATTTGATTCCTTTCCAAAAAGCTAATTTATCAAATGCAGTAACTTTTTGCCCTTTCTACATGTGATTATTCTATAGATCTGCAGAAGGTAACAATTCTAAATAATAAAAAACTATCTCAAATATAAATTGTCCTTCCCAAAATGAAATATTTAAACAAAATTAGTTTTCACCATATTCTAATTATCTCCTCATCATACATAATATATCAATGGAAAATATATTAATCTGTTCAATGTACCACTAAAACGACAAAAATGACAAAAGATAAAAACAACAATAAGAATTAATTGGCGTTCCGGGGCGACTACATTGATTCCAGTGGCCCATTTGCTTTTTCAGCTGCAGGAAAATCCGGAAAAACCAGCAGCACCATATCATCTGAAGATCTTGATCTGTCAATGTCCTATCTCTCATAAAACAAAATGTAGGGTGTCTCCAGAGGTTTCAGTGGTACATGAAAACTTTATATTAATACCCCCAGTTCGACACCTATTAATATTATCCTAAACGTTATATCAGAAAAAACATGGAACGGTTCTTCTGGCGGTATTTTCACATTTTTCGTCGAAGTTTTCGCGTTCTTTGTCGCATATCCCGATTTTAATGGCTCGTTAGTGGCGTCCTCAAAGGATATAGAGGGTAGACATATCTCAATGATTTTGTGGGTGAACTGAAGTGATATTTGCTTGAGACGACTATGTTGCTTTCTTTGATGTAGCGACATGTTTGCATTCTTGAAATCCTTTTACTCTCAGACAATACTGAACGAACTATAGCTGCAGTTGATAATGAAGTAGGCATTTTAGCAATTTGACTTTTACCACTTATGAGTTGTTTCATCAATACTATAATACTAAAATTTCTGAGAAATATTTCATGACATTGAGAAATCATTCAAACGATTTTTTACAATTTTTTTCTCTTACGGAATTTACATAATTCGGTTTGATCCAGTTTCATTCCATTCCTGTGAATTATGCAAAAATTTTCGGTCATAAGATTTTCAATCAACATACTGAAGAATGTATCACTTACCTACTTCCAGATACCTGTGCAGATAGGTATCCACTACCTAGTTTCAGGTAGTTGGTCGTATATAACTCTGGCGTTTTTGATAAGATTCATTTTAGTGCAACAGTGTACATACAGTAGAGGAGTTAGTGTTTGTACCATTCATTATATGATTAACGAGTTTTGTGAATGAAATTATAGTTTGTGTATAAGTACGAAATATTTGGTCCGTTGTGGAAAGAGGATTCTTGTTCAAGAGAAAGTCGTACATACGAAAGTATAAGTGAATCTCGAAATGAAGTGTACTTGGGGTCTATTCAGGCATTTTTCTTCACTTCGTAGAAATGAGACGGCAGACGAATCGACTAAGAAAGGCATAGACTCGATGAAAAGGAAGGATCTAACAATTGACAAATACACATCACTCGAGATCATTGGCAAGGGAGCCTTTGCAGAAGTCAATCTAGCCATCCACAAACCCACCGGTAGGAAAGTGGCAATCAAGGTCTTCGACAAGACTCAACTTACATCCGCTTCGATGCAGAAATTGTATAGAGAAGCTAGAATAATGAGAATGTTAGACCATCCGAACATAGTAAAATTGTTCCATGTGATTGAAACTAAAAAAACATTTCGCATTGTTATGGAATACGTCTCGGGAGGGGACTTATTTAAATATCTTGAACGCCACGGTAGGATGGAAGAGTCGGAAGCCAGAGCGAAGTTTATACAAATTGTTTCTGCGGTGGAGTATTGCCACGAGAAGGGGATCGTCCACCGGGACTTGAAAGATAGCAACATATTGTTGGATAGCGAAATGAACGTAAAAGTTGCCGACTTCGGACTATCAAGTGAATTCACCCCAGGATACAAATTAGCTACATTTTGCGGTAGTCCACATTACACAGCACCCGAGATATTGATGGGCATAAAATATGATGGACCCGAAGTGGATGTTTGGTCATTGGGAGTTATATTATTCGTGCTTGTGACGGGAACTTTACCCTTTGGCGGTTCAACACTACAAGTGCTAAAAGAACGAGTGCTTCATGGGAAATTTCGAATCCCTTCTTACGTAAGCAAGGACTGTGAAAATATCTTGAAAAAACTTTTGGTTGTAGATCGTTTCAAAAGGCCTAGCTTGGAAATAATCCGGTTTGATAAGTGGTTGAGTCAGGAATATGAGATGTGTACTTCTTTTTAGAAATATAGGAATTTGAGTCCTATGTATAGACCGACCAGGTACAATCTCACGTGCCTTTTCCAAGAGGTAAAAATCACCAGGCGTGTTCGTTGCTGAACTCATTTTGGCCGCAGATAACGGAACAGGTCGACGGTCAAATATTGTTTGTGACAGAATATCGCAGACTACAAAGGCGGATGGTCTAAAATATTTGCATCAATTTCGAATTGGAGTCAATTGTCATTGTATCTGCTATCTTTCATCTTTTATTATATCAATACAAGTATATCTAGTATTTTCTATTTCTACTAAGTGGAACGTAGTAATAAAAACAGAATGTGTTGGCTGCCTGTGAACATCATTAACACCATTTCAGAATTCTCCAGGAGCCTGATGAAAATGAAAAACAATTGTTATGAATGTATATAATTCTTTAAGAATACAACATTCGCCCGAAAAAAAAAAGTAAGGAGGAAGTAGTGCAAAAATGCGCGAGTATGACCGGTGTCAATAAATCGACAATTTTTAGAATTCTCATGAAACTGAAGGAAAACAACAACTTTTTTGTGCCGAGATTATCCATTGGTAGAAAATGTTTGGTTATCGATGAAGAAGGGAAGAATTCTATTAGGAGAACAGTACACTCTTTTTACATAAAAAACGAAATGCCTACATAACATAAAGTTTTTTCAGTTATTCGTGAGGACAATTTTTTCCTGAAATGAGAAAAACTGGATTATGGAAGATTTTCGATCAACATACTGAAGAATGTATTACTTACCTACTTCCAGATACCTGTGCAGATAGGTATCCACTACATAGTTTCAGGTAGTTGGTCGTATATAACTTTGGCGTTTTTGATAAGATTCATTTTAGTGCAACAGTGTACATACAGTAGAGGAGTTAGTGTTTGTACCATTCATTATATGATTAACGAGTTGTGTGAATGAAATTATAGTTTGTGTATAAGTACGAAATATTTTGTCCATTGTGGAAAGAGGATTCTTGTTCAAGAGAAAGTCGTACATACGAAAGTATAAGTTAAATTCGAAATGAAGTGTACTTGGAGTCTATTTAGGCATTTTTCTTCACTTCGTAGAAATGAGACGGCAGACGAATCGACTAAGAAAGGCATAGACTCGATGAAAAGGAAGGATCTAACAATTGACAAATACAAATCACTCGAGATCATTGGCAAGGGAGCCTTTGCAGAAGTGAATCTAGCCATGCACAAACCCACCGGTGGGAAAATGGCGATCAAGGTCTTCGACAAGACTCAACTTACATCCGCTTCGATGCAGAAATTGTATAGAGAAGCTAGAATAATGAGAATGTTAGACCATCCGAACATTGTAAAATTGTTTCATGTGATTGAAACGAAAAAAACTTTTCGCATTGTTATGGAATACGTCTCAGAAGGAGACTTATTTAAATAAAATATCTTGAACGCCATGGTAGGATGAAAGAGTCGGAAGCCAGAGTGAAGTTTATACAAATTGTTTCTGCGGTGGAGTATTGCCACGAGAAGGGGATCGTCCACCGGGACTTGAAAGATAGCAACATATTGTTGGACAGCGAAATGAATATAAAAGTTGCCGACTTCGGACAATCAAGTGAATTCACCCCAGGATACAAATTAGGTACATTTTGCGGTAGTCCACATTATACAGCACCCGAGATATTGATGGGCATAAAATATGATGGACCCGAAGTAGATGTTTGGTGACGGGAACTTTGCCCTTTGGCGGTTCAACACTACAAGTGCTAAAAGAACGAGTGCTTCATGGCAAATTTCGGATCCCTTCTTACGTAAGCAAGGACTGTGAAAATATCTTGAAGAAACTTTTGGTTGTAGATCGTTTCAAAAGGCCTAACTTGGAAATAATCCGGTATGATGAGTGGTTGAATCAGGAATATGAGATGTGTACTTCTTTTTAGAAAATTGTTTGTGACGGAATATCGCAGGCTACAACGGCGAATGGTCTAAATTGTTTGCATCAATTTCGAATTGAAGCCAATCGTCATTGTATCTGCTATCTTTCATCCTTTATTATATCATTACGAGTATATCTAGCATTTTTTATTTCTAATAAGTGGAACGTAGTAATGAAAACAAAATCATGTGTTGGCTGCCTGTGAACAATTCCTTTTGTGAAGTACAATCCGTGCATGCCTCTCCCATATCAGTTTTTTGCCATTTCACCACTAACCAAAGTTTTCTTCAAGATGGGTAGCCAAGTACGGTCTATTTCTAAGGAGCTATTCGGGATACAATTCTCTCCAGACATGAGAATATACGCTGATTCTTTTAGCTTACGTCTCTTAGAATGAGGCTCATAGGTAATCTTTCTTGTCCTATTCCATTCCACCCGATGTTCACCGTCTGATTTTAAAATGTGTTGTGATAATTTTGATCCTGTCAATTGTCTATTTTTTATATAATCTCGATGTTCATTCTCAAGCACTCTCAATGGTCTTGAGGTTTCACCAATGTAACTTTCACCACAAGAACAAGGTATTTTATAAATACAATTTTTTGTTTTTTCTTCAGTGTTGTTGGGTTTTGTATGTGTGAGAATAGATCTCAGTGAATTTTTTGTTTTGAAAGTAGTCTAACATCATATCTATTTCCAATTCGTCTTATTATTTCAGATAGTCTTGGAATGTAAGGTATAACGTTAGTTGTAAAAGGTGTCGTTGGATGTTGAGTCGGTAATTGTTTAGTTGGATGTTGTTGAATTTGTGAAGATGTTTGTATGTTCGTTTGGTTTTTAATTGACTCTTTATTTTCTATTGAATTTATCGTTGAATTTATGAAAGAATCTGGATAAGCGTTATCTTTCAAAACAGATTTAATTAATGATATTTCTTTATTGAGATTTTCGGTTTAATTGCATATCATTTTAGCTCTTTTGTAAAGGCAATTTATTATACCTTTTTTAACACTCGCATGATGATTTGATGTATAGTGGAGATATCAATTTGTATGTGTTTTCTTCCGATAAATATTTGTATCTAGTTGATCTGATGACTTCTCCAACATTACATCAAGGAAAGGGAGTCGACAATCTTGTTCAATCTCTATTGTGAATTTTATTGTCGGCTCCCGCTCGTTGATATAATTCAAAAAATATTCAGGTCATCATTGTTTCTATTCCAAACAGCAAAAATATCGTCAACGTATCTCCACCAAACTTTGGGACCATTCTGATAAGTTTCAACAAAAGATTCTTCAAAATACTCCATATATATGTTACTTGAGATGGGAGATAAAGGGGAACCCAAAGCCATGCCAAATTCTTGTTGATGGAAATCATCTCTATATTGTAGTTCTAATATAGAATTAACATCCAACTCCGTTCGATGTTTTAAAGTTGAGTCATTTGCCAACCTGGATTTGACAATTTGAAGAGTTTTATCAACAGGAACATTCGTGAAAAGACTTTCAACATCAAATCTCATCAGAACATCACCATCACTGAATGTTATGTCTTTAAGTTTATCTATGAAATGGATTGTATTTCTGAGGAAACGATTACTGTTTCCTGAAATTGGTTTCAAAATTTCCAAAAGGTATCTTGCTAATTTCTGACAGGGAGATGCAATGAAACTTACAATTGTTCTCAAAGGAAAATTAGCATTATGTATTTTTGGTAATCCATAGAAATGAGGAGGTTTACTAAAATGACAAATTAGTTGAGTGCGTTCTGTTTTGGTTAGCATGTCTTTATATTTAGCCAATGTTCTATAAATTTTTTGTTCAATTGATTTAGTTGGATCATCCTTTAGTTTTTTGTAAACGTTTTTTGTTATATTATGTGTTCGGTATGTTGTGTTCGAAATCAACTGAGATAATTTATTTTCATAATCGAGGGTATCCATTATCACTGTGGCATTACCTTTATCAGCTGGAAGTATTTTGATATTAGTATCTGAACGAAGGGATGTTACTTGCATGTATATTCTTAATTGCGTAATCTACGTTAAATCAAATTGCTCCAAGTTTCAGAACAGAGATGATACATGTCTTCTTTCGGGTTTCACCCTGAGAAAAAACTATAACATTTTAATTCCTAGTCATAAGTTAGCCAAGGTCACTAATGGACCTCATATCATGTCAATAAAACTGTACAACAAGCTCCCAATATCCATTAAAAAAATAACTAGTGTAAAGCTCTTTAAACAAAAAGTTCGGAAACTATTATGTGAAAAGGTATTTTATTCGTTTGATGAATTTTTTCAGTCTGATTTGGAATTTTAAATTTTAATTTTTGTATCCCTTTTATGGTCTTAATGTTATATAGTATATCTTATAGTTATGTTGTTTTATGATTGTGACCTCATTGTAATTGTACTGAGTTATGTGACTTTTTCCATGCCTTCCCTAGGTCTATGGAAATGAAGATTTTTTGATTTTTGATTTTGATTTTGATTGAAAGAAAGTTTTTGGCTTTCTACTACTCCATCTTGATACAAAAAAAAAGAAGGATGAGGGAGTCTTCCAAAGAAAAGAAGGAAGTAACTATACATGGATGTGTAGATCATGCAAAGAAGTAACTTTCAGACACAAACTGAAAGAAAGTCCTCCTGAAATAGCTACTTTCATATAAACATTGAATTATACGAAAGCAATTAAATTCTTTCGAAACAAATTCTTCTATATGAATACTGAATTATACAGAAGATACTTTTCTCTACTAAGTTTGTATTTCAAACATTCGTTGTGGAATAAAAATCAGATATCATTCACATGAGTTCTACGTTAAATGAATGGTAACAAATTGCACTTACATAGAACACTGCCATCCTCACTGGTATACACCGATGTTTCGCCTTAAGAGACTTGCCCTAAGGCTCTTCAGTACCAAATTGGATAACATTATAGAAAATACACACACTTTGAACCAATGTTCAATACATAATTTCATATTTCAAAACTTCTTTAACATCTGTCGAAGAAGTAAAGAAATAAGCAATCAAAAAAGGAATAACTGCGAATATATTCGAATTTTTAATCCATTTCTGAAGACGGAGGCAGACTTTGACCTCCGAAACGTAAAAGATAAGTATTATTTCTTAATAATTTTTTTGATAGGCAGAATTGTTAAATAAGACAAGTTACTGATAAATAGAAGACTTTTCTTTGTGAAAAATACTTTGATTTTTACGCAGTAACTTATCGGGGTAAACTAAAAAGTTTGCCCTTCTACACTTGTATAAAGTTCTCCATTATAATTTTTATATTTTTTCAGATTGTGGAAGGTAACAATTACCCAAAAAAGGTCGATAAAAAAGTAAGATTATACTGTTTCGCCGTTTATTTGTGTTTCTCTGGATGGGACAGCTATATATTCGTCAGTAGATTGAACACAATTTGAAATCAATAGATGTTTCACATAATTTTTGAACAATTATTGATTTAACATTTTGACATGGGGAGGTAAAATATTGTATAAGTTGACACTGATAGAGTTTTTACTTGACTTTTTCTGTCTGAATCTGCTGTCCCCCAACGAATCACATTCTCTAGTCTCATGATCGTGGAAATCACAATTTCTGTTTAAAGTTGATTCATTTTTATGAATATCTATCAGAAGTTGATATAGATGAATATAAGGTACTGTCATTATTTTCATCAAACGGTCTACAGGAGTCTAAGAAATCAGCCCCAGTTAATATCCTCACGACCTTTTTTTGTAACATCAATATCATATTTGCGTTAGAACTATTTCCCCAAAGAATTTTTCCATATGAGATGTGAGAAGAAGAAATGTGTATTTCCACAGTTTAATGCAAAGTTGTTCAATATACTCTAACCAGCTTTGGCGGTTTTTATAATATTCATTCTAATGCTATAGTGTACACACAGTAGAAAAGTTAGTGTTTCTACCGTTCATTATATGATCAACGAGTTGTGTGAATGAAATTATAGTTTGTGTATAAGAGTATTATTATTATTATTTGATCCATTGTTGAAAGAGGATTCTTGTTCAAGAGAAAGTCGTACTTACGAAAGTATAAGTGAATCTCGAAATGAAGTGTACTTGGAGTCTATTTAGGCATTTTTCTTCAATTCGTAGAACTGAGACGGCAGACGAATCGACTAAGAAAGGCAAAAACTCGATGAAAAGGAAGGATCTAACAATTGACAAATACAAATCACTCGAGATCATTGGCAAGGGAGCCTTTGCAGAGGTTAATCTAGCCATGCACAAACTCACCGGTGGGAAAGTGGCGATCAAGATCTTCGACAAGACTCAACTTACGTCCGATTCGATGCAGAAATTGTATAGAGAAGCTAGAATAATGAGAATGTTAGACCATCCGAATATTGTAAAATTGTTTCATGTGATTGAAACGAAAAAAACTTTTCGCATTGTTATGGAATACGTCTCGGGAGGGGACTTATTTAAATATCTTGAACGCCACGGTAGGATGGAAGAGTCGGAAGCCAGAGCGAAGTTTATACAAATTGTTTCTGCGGTGGAGTATTGCCACGAGAAGGGGATCGTTCACCGGGACTTGGAAGATAGCAACATATTGTTGGATAGCGAAATGAATATAAAAGTTGCCGACTTCGGACAATCAAGTGAATTCACCCCAGGATACAAATTAGGTACATTTTGCGGTAGTCCACATTATACAGCACCCGAGATATTGATGGGCATAAAATATGATGGACCCGAAGTGGATGTTTGGTCATTGGGAGTTATATTATTCGTGCTTGTGACGGGAACTTTACCCTTTGGCGGTTCAACACTACAAGTGCTAAAAGAACGAGTGGTTCATGGCAAATTTCGGATCCCTTCTTACGTAAGCAAGGACTGTGAAAATATCTTGAAGAAACTTCTGGTTGTAGATCGTTTTTGACGAAAATACTTGATAGGTAAAGAGTGGAGAGAAATATTTATTGATCTTTACACATACAAATAAGATAAGTCACATATACACACGTACATTATTACTCAGGAAAGAATATTATACTATTCAACCAAAATAATTTTTTGTGGAGGAAAAAATCAATTTTTTATCGACCTTTTTTGGGTAATTGCTACCTTCCACAATCTGAAAAAATATAAAAATTATAATGGAGAACTTTATACAAGGCCACATCATCTGAAGATCTTGATTTACCAATTTTCTCCCTCTTATAAAACAAAAAGTAGGGTGTCTCCAGAGGCTCCAATAAATTCAATGCATCATCAGAACACTTCGTGACAAGACTATCGTCAAACTTAAACCAGTCCATTTCTTCTTTGACCAAGGCGTAATAATGACCAAATTCAACGCCAGAACCACAGTCAACAATGACTGCATGAATATTATAATAGTGGTCTGCTAGATTCAAATGTTCATCTATTCCGAAACTTCGAAAGAGTTTCTTGCTTCCGTCAGGGGTTGAGTCTTGTTTGAAGATCATCAGTGTTATTATTAGATTGACTGGTGCCTCACCTATACTTATTTCCTTATAACAGTCAGTTAGTTTGGCGCATGTTTGACAATACAGTCGATCATCACCTGTTGAAAATTCCATTTTCAGATGATTTAACAATAAGCTTTGCACGGACTGGTTATTAGTCATATTAGGAAATGCTAGATTTAAGATTTCCTCACTATATTCCATATTGGGCCCAAAATCCTATGAAAATTATATCTAAAATATTAACATCATTGCAGAATTCTCCGGGAGCCTGATGAAAATGAAAAACAATTGTTATGGATGTATATAATTCTTTAAGAATACAATATCCGCCCGAAAAAAAAAGTAAGGAGGAAGTAGTGCAAAAATGCGCGAGTATGACCGGTGTCAATAAATCGACAATTTTTAAAATTCTCATGAAACTGAAGGAAAACAACAACTTTTTCGAGCCGAGAGTATCCATTGGTAGAATATGTTTGGTTATCGATGAAGAAGGGAAGAATTCTATTAGGAGAACAGTACACTCTTTTTACATAAAAAACGAAATGCCTACATAACATAAAGTTTTTTCAGTTATTCGTGAGGACAGTTTTTTCCTGATATAAGAAAAACTCGATTATGGAAGATATGACATGAGCTGAATTTCACTTTTGGAAAGGAAGATAGAAAGAGCATTTCAATAGAAAAATCAGATATGTAGAATGGAGAAGAAACTATTTAAGAGAAATAAAGAAAGCCAGAGCACTAGATAAATCTATTTTTTATTTGGATGAATCATGGGTAAATGAGGGTCATACCGTCTTGAAGGTTTGGCAAAATCGGAACATCAAAAGTGAAAGACAAGCCTTTATAGAAGGTTGGTCCACTGGTTTGAAAATTCTAGTTGGAAAAGGTCGCTGTCTTATCATAACTCACATAGACAGCAGTGGCGGATTCGTGAAAGATGGATTGATGGTGTTTGAATCGAAGAAAAATGGGGATCATCATCAAGAAATGGATGCCACAGTATTCGAAATATGGTTAAAAAACATAGTTGTAAAACTTCAGCAGAGATCCGTAATAGTAATGGATAACGCAAGTTACCACAGTATACGATTCGAGAAGCTGTCGACGTCGTGTTGGAAGAAAGCATATATTACTGAGTGGTCACAAATTGAAGCTATTCCTTTTGAATCGACCATATTAAAAGCGGAGCTACTCAACTTGGCTAAACGTCATAAGTCAAAATTCATCTGGTATGTCACCGATGAGATGGCGAAGACTGAAAGAATGTCGGTTCTTCGGTTAGCGCCTTATCTCTGTGAATTGAATCCAATAGAGTTGGTTTGGGCTCAAGTTAAAGGATTTATCGCAAGGAACAATAAGACCTTCAAGCTGTGTGAAATAAAGAAATACCTATACAGTCCTCTGGAAACAGTCGACCAAAAAGTTTAGGAAAAATGTATCCACAGAATAATCAGAATCGAAGCAGAGATGTGGGATTTGGATGATCGCATAGATTCAATATCAGAAAAAATTATTCCAGTTGTCATCAATCCTAATTAAACTGATTCATCCAGTGAAGAATCACTCAACGAATCTGTGTAGACTTTTTTCAGATTGAAATTATCGCAATGTCTTATTCGAAGTAAGTATTCCCATTGAATCTATAAAATAGTTTCTGAATCAACTATAAAATTCAATAAGGAATATGAATCGTCATTTCCAAACCAACAAGAATATATAAAGTGTATCTCTTAGTGCAGTCACAGTTTTTTACTTCATGAAAATGCCAGAGTCGAAGCCGAAACCCCGAAAAACGCAAAATTTTGAACGTGGTTCGAATCGAAATCAGATGTTCAAATTTTTAACCGCGGAAATCTATTCTATTCGTATACTTATCTGGCGATGTTTCGAATACTTTATCCATCTTCATTATCATACCCACGATCAATTTGATATTATCAGTGTTAATGATAATAATAATATAAAATTTATTTACATCAAAAGACGAATCATACCTACAAATTATAAAGTTTTGAGTTAAATAGGTTGGATAGAAAAAGACTCTATGTCTTCAAAACGTCATCAGATGATACATATTTCTTTCAATATGCAAATTTTTTCAAATTCAAGTTGATGACAAATTTGATTTCTTTCCAAAAAGCTAATTTATCAAATGCAGTAACTTTTTGCCCTTTCTACATGTGACTATTCTATAGATCTGCAGAAGGTAACAATTCTAAATAATGAAAAACTATTTCAAATATGAATTGTCCTTCCCAAAATGAAATATTTAAACAAAATTAGTTTTCACCATATTTTAATTATCTCCCCATCATACATAATATATCAATGGAAAATATATTTATCTGTTCAATGTACCACTTAAACGACAAAAATGACAAAATATAAAAACAACAATAAGAATTAATTGGCGTTCTGGGGCGACTACATTGATTCCAGTGGCGCATTTGCTTTTTCAGCTGCAGGAAAATCCGGAAAAATCTGCAGCACCATATCATCTGAAGATCTTGATCTGCCAATGTCCTATCTCTCATAAAACAAAATGTAGGGTGTCTCCAGAGGTTTCAGTGGTACATGAAAACTTTATATTAATACCTCCAGTTCGACGCCTATTAATATTATCTTAAACGTTATATCAGAAAAAAAACATGGAACGGTTCTTCTGGCGGTATTTTCACATTCTTTGTCGAAGTTTTCGCGTTCTTTGTCACATATCCCTATTTTAATGGCTCGTTAGTGGCGTCCTCAAGGGATATAGAGGGTAGACATATCTCAATGATTTTGTGGGTGAATTGAGGTGATATTTGCTTGAGACGACTATGTTGCTTTCTTTGATGTAGCGACATGTTTGCATTCTTGAAATCCTTTTACTATCAGACAATACTGAACGAACTATAGCTGCAGTTGATAATGAAATAGGCATTTTAGCAATTTGACTTTTACCACTTATGAGTTGTTTCATCAATACTAAAATTTCTGATAAATATTTCATGACATTGAGAAATCATTCAAACGATTTTTTACAATTTTTTTCTCTTACGGAATTTACATAATTCGGTTTGATCCAGTTTCATTCCATTCCTGTGAATTATGCCAAAATTTTCGGTCATAAGATTTTCAATCAACATACTGAAGAATGTATTACTTACCTACTTTCAGATACCTGTGCAGATAGGTATCCACTACCTAGTTTCAGGTAGTTGGTCGTATATACTCTGGCGTTTTTGATAAGATTCATTTTAGTGCAACAGTGTACATACAGTAGAGGAGTTAGTGTTTGTACCATTCATTATATGATTAACGAGTTGTGTGAATGAAATTATAGTTTGTGTATAAGTACGAAATATTTGGTCCATTGTGGAAAGAGGATTCTTGTTCAAGAGAAAGTAGTACATGTGAAAGTATAAGTGAATCTCGAAATGAAGTGTACTTGGAGTTTATTTAGGCATTTTTCTTCACTTCGTAGAAATGGGATGGAAGACGAATCGACTAAGAAAGGCAAAGACTCGATGAAAAGGAAGGATCTAACAATTGACAAATACAAATCACTCGAGATCATTGGCAAGGGAGCCTTTGCAGAAGTCAATCTAGCCATCCAAAAACCCACCGGTAGGAAAGTGGCGATCAAGGTTTTCGACAAGACTCAACTTACATCCGCTTCGATGCAGAAATTGTATAGAGTGTTATGTCTTTAAGTTTATCTATGAAATGGGTTGTATTTTTTAGGAAACGATTACTGTTTCCTGAAATTGGTTTCAAAATTTCCAAAAGGTATCTTGCTAATTTCTGACAGGGAGATGCAATGAAACTTACAATTGTTCTTAAAGGAAAATAAGCTTTATGTATTTTTGGTAATCCATAGAAAAGAGGAGGCATACTAAAATGACAAATTAGCTGAGTGCGTTTTGTTTTGGTTAGCATGTCTTTATATTTAGCCAATGTTCTATAAATTTTTTGTTCAATTGATTTAGTTGGATCATCCTTTAGTTTTTTGTAAACGTTTTTTGTTATATTATGTGTTCGGTATGTTTTGTTCGAAATCAACTGAGATAATTTATTTTCATAATCGAGGGTATCTATTATCACTGTGGCATTACCTTTATCAGCTGGAAGTATTTTGATATTAGTATCTCAACGAAGGACTGTTATTGAAAGAAAGTTTTTGGCTTTCTACTACTCCATCTTGATACAAAAAAAAGAAGGATGAGGGAGTCTTCCAAAGAAAAGAAGGAAGTAACTATACATGGATGTGTAGATCATGCAAAGAAGTAACTTTCAGACACAAACTGAAAGAAAGTCCTCCTGAAACAGCTACTCTCATATAAACATTGAATTATACGAAAGAAAAAATTATTTCGAAACAAATACTTCTATATGAATTATACAGAAGATACTTTTCTCTACCCAGTTTGTATTTCAAATATTCGTTGTGGAATGAAAATCAGATATCATTCACATGAGTTCTACTTTAAATGAATGGTAACAAATTACACTTACACAATTACCCAGAAAATGTCGATAAAAAAGTAATATTATACTGTTTCGCCGTTTATTTGTGTTTCTCTGGGTGGACAGATATATATTCGTCAGTAGATTGAACATAATTTGAAATCAATAGATGTTTCAGATACTTTTTGAACAATTATTGATTTAACATTTTGACATGGGGCGAAAAAAACTTTTCGCATTGTTATGGAATACGTCTCAGGAAGAGACTTATTTAAATATCTTGAACGCCACGGTAGGATGGAAGAGTCGGAAGCCAGAGCGAAATTTATACAAATTGTCTCTGCGGTGGAGTACTGCCACGAGAAGGGGATCGTTCACCGGGACTTGAAAGATAGCAACATATTGTTGGATAGCGAAATGAACATAAAAGTTGCCGACTTCGGACTATCAAGTGAATTGGATAGCGAAATGGATAGCGAATTGTTGGATAGCGAAATGGATAGCGAATTGGATAGCGAAATGAACATAAAAGTTGCCGACTTCGGACTATCAAGTGAATTCACCCCAGGATACAAATTAGCTACATTTTGCGGTAGTCCACATTACACAGCACCCGAGATATTGATGGGCATAAAATATGATGGACCCGAAGTGGATGTTTGGTCATTGGGAGTTATATTATTCGTGCTTGTGACGGGAACTTTGCCCTTTGGCGGTTCAACACTACAAATGCTAAAAGAACGAGTGCTTCATGGCAAATTTCGGATCTCTTCTTACGTAAGCAAGGACTGTGAAAATATCTTGAAGAAACTTTTGGTTGTAGATCGTTTCAAGAGGCCTAGCTTGGAAATAATCCGGTATGATAAGTGGTTGAATCAGGAATATGAGATGTGTACTTCTTTTCAGAAATATGGGAATTTGAGTCCTATGTATAGACCGACCAGGTACAATCTCACGTACCTTTTCCAAGAGGTAAAAATGACCAGGCGTGTTCGGTGCTGAACTCATTTTGGCCGCAGATAACGGAACAGGTCGACGGTCAAATATTGTTTGTGACAGAATATCACAGACTACAAAGGCGGATGGTCTAAAATATTTGCATCAATTTCGAATTGAAGCCAATCGTCATTGTATCTGCTATCTTTCATCCTTTATTATATCATTACAAGTATATCTAGCATTTTTTATTTCTAATAAGTGGAACGTAGTAATAAAAACAAAAACGTTCTACATTAGATTATTTCTTCCGAACCATATGTCAGCATTCTTTTGAATTTGATTTATATGGCGCACCAAATTACCCTTGCTTTTTTCGGATGTCGTAAGAGTAGTATCATCGGCGGAAGCAAAACAATTATGAGGTGACATGAAGAAAAAGAGATCATTTATATATATATATATATATATATATATATATATATATATATATATATATATATATATATATATATATATATATATATATATATATATATATATATATATATATATATATATATATATATATATATATTATGAATGAAAGAGAGCCTTGGGGAACTCTACATATAACTGGTTTCAAGTCTGATACATTGTTCAAGTCAATTGATACATATTGGTATCTGTTTGTCATATGAAGAAAAAAAGAGATAGGGGGTTCCTCTTATGCCATAGTCACCTAATTTTTTCAGTAGAATAGAATGGGAGACGTAATCGAATGCTTTTGTTAGATGACATAAAGCAGTGATAGTGTATTCTTGAAAAAAATGATATAAAATGATTTGAAATCCCCGAAACATCTAAAAAAGAAGAATTAAAAATGAAAAACTGAAAATGATAATTATATTAAGCAAAAATAACCTGAAGTGAAATAATATTGAAATAAAATACAAGTTGAAATAGAACGATTGAACAAAAATCAAAATCGAAGAAATGGAAATAAAAATGTTGAGAGATTCCAAGGCACGTTAGTTCACGACGTTTCGATTGTTAGTATCTACAATCGTCTTCGGGTGGTGACTGGACTGATTCCTCCTATGGGTCGTTTGAGTACTTCCACTTATCCCCGCTTTCAGTTTGCCCCGTTTCATTTCATTCCTGTGATTTAAGCAAAAATTTTCGATAAAAAGATTTTCAATCAACATACTACAAAATCTATCACTTGCCTACTTTCAGATACCTGGGCAGATAGGTATCTACTACCTACTTTCAGGTAGTTGGTCGTATATAAGTTTGGCGTTTTTGATAAGATTCATTCTAGTGCAACAGTGTACATACAGTAGAGGAGTTAGTGTTTGTACCATTCATTATATGATTAACGAGTTGTGTGAATGAAATTATAGTTTGTGTATAAGTACGAAATATTTGGTCCATTGTGGAAAGAGGATTCTTATTCAAGACAAAGTCGTACATACGAAAGTATAAGTGAATCTCGAAATGAAGTGTACTTGGAGTTTATTTAGGCATTTTTCTTCACTTCGTAGAAATGGGACGGAAGACGAATCGACTAAGAAAGGCAAAGACTCGATGAAAAGGAAGGATCTAAAAATTGACAAATACAAATCACTCGAGATCATTGGCAAGGGAGCCTTTGCAGAAGTCAATCTAGCCATCCACAAACCCACCGGTAGGAAAGTGGCAATCAAGGTCTTCGACAAGACTCAACTTACATCCGCTTCGGTGCAGAAATTGTATAGAGAAGCTAGAATATTGAGAATGTTAGACCATCCGAACATAGTAAAATTGTTCCATGTGATTGAAACGAAAAAAACATTTCGCATTGTAATGGAATACGTCTCGGGAGGGGACTTATTTAAATATCTTGAACGCCACGGTAGGATGGAAGAGTCGAAAGCCAGAGCGAAGTTTATACAAATTGTCTCTGCGGTGGACTACTGCCACGAGAAGGGGATCGTTCACCGGGACTTGAAAGATAGCAACATATTGTTGGATAGCGAAATGAACATAAAAGTTGCCGACTTCGGACTATCAAGTGAATTCACCCCAGGATACAAATTAGCTACATTTTGCGGTAGTCCACATTATACAGCACCCGAGATATTGATGGGCATAAAATATGATGGACCCGAAGTAGATGTTTGGTCATTGGGCGTTATATTATTCGTGCTCGTGACGGGAACTTTACCCTTTGGCGGTTCAACACTACAAGTGCTAAAAGAACGAGTGCTTCATGGCAAATTTCGGATCCCTCCTTACGTAAGCAAGGACTGTGAAAATATCTTGAAGAAACTTTTGGTTGTAGATCGTTTCAAAAGGCCTAGCTTGGAAGTAATCCGGTATGATAAGTGGTTGAGTCAGGAATATGAGATGTGTACTTCTTTTTAGAAATATGGGATTTTGAGTCCTATGTATAGTCCGACCAGGTACAATCTCACGTATCTTTTCCAAGAAGTTTTGGCCGCAGATAACGGAACAGGTCGACGGTCAAATATTGTTTGTGACAGAATATCACAGACTACAAAGGCGGATGGTCTAAAATATTTGCATCAATTTCGAATTGAAGCCAATCGTCATTGTATCTGCTATCTTTCATCCTTTATTATATCATTACAAATATATCTAGCATTTTTTATTTATAATAAGTGGAACGTGGTAA
Source organism: Leptinotarsa decemlineata (assembly GCF_025532065.1). NCBI lineage: Eukaryota > Metazoa > Arthropoda > Insecta > Coleoptera > Chrysomelidae > Leptinotarsa > Leptinotarsa decemlineata. The sequence goes on from NW_027412534.1 coordinate 1,291,078, forward strand.
TAAAAACAAAATCATTTGTTGGCTGCCTGTGAACAATTCATTTTGTGAAGTACAATCTGTGCAGGCCTCTTCCTATTTTTTCCAGTTTTCAATAGAAAAGTAGAGGAAAGTCCTACTTTCAGTTATTCAGTCTTACTCAAAAGTACTGGCATGTGATCAGGGTTGTAGCCAGACAGCTGACCTGGATACGTTTGTTTTTGACAACAATACTTGATAGGTAAAGAGTGGAGAGAAATATTTATTGATCTTTACAGATACAAATAAGATAAGTCACATATACACACGTACATTAATACTCAAGAATGAATATTATACTATTCAACGAAAGTCATTTTTTGTGGAGGAAAAAATCAGTTTTTTATCGACCTTTCTTGGGTGATTGTTACCTTCCACAATCTGAAAAAATATAAAAATTATAATGGAGAACTTTATACAAGTGTAGAAGGGCAAACTTTTTAGTTTACCCCGATAAGTTACCGCGTGAAAATCAAAGTATTATTCACAAAAAGAAATCTTCTAGTTATCATTAACTTGTCGTATTTAACGATTTTGCCTATCAAAAAAATAATTAAGAAATAATACTTATCTTTTACGTTTCGGAGGCCAAAATCTGCCTCCGTCTTCAGAAATGGATAAAAAAAACGAATATATACGCAGTTATTCCTTTTTTGATAGCTTATTTCTTTACTTCTTCGACAGATGTCAAAGAAGTTTTGAAATATGAAATTATGTCAATGTTGTTGATTGACAACTGAAACATTCGATGTAATACAAGGTACTCTCCCATATCAGTTTGTTGCCATTTCACCACTAACCAAAGTTTTCTTCAAGATGGGTAGCCAAGTACCGAGATACAATTCTCTCCAGACATGAGAATATACGCTGATTCTTTTAGCTTACGTCTCTTAGAATGAGGCTCATAGGTAATCTTTCTTGTCCTATTCCATTCCACCCGATGTTCACCGTCTGATTTTAAAATGTGTTGTGATAATTTTGATCCTGTCAATTGTCTATTTTTTATATAATCTCGATGTTCATTCTCACGCACTCTCAATGTTCTTGAGGTTTCACCAATGTAACTTTTACCACAAGAACAAGGTTTTTTATAAATACAATTTTTTGTTTTTTCTTCAGTGTTGTTGGGTTTTGTATGTGTGAGTATAGATCTCAGTGTATTTTTTGTTTTGAAAGTAGTCTAACATCATATCTATTTCCATTTCGTCTTATTTTTTCAGATAGTCTTGGAATGAAAGGTATAACGTTAGTTGTAAAAGGTGTCGTTGGATGTTGAGTCGGTAATTGTTTAGTTGGATGTTGTTGAATTTGTGAAGATGTTTGTATGTTCGTTTGGTTTTTAATTGACTCTTTATTTTCTATTGAATTTATCGTTGAATTTATGAAAGAATCTGGATAAGCGTTATCTTTCAAAACAGATTTAATTAATGATATTTCTTTATTGAGATTTTCGGTTGAATTGCATATCATTTCAGCTCTTTTGTAAAGGCAATTTATTATACCTTTTTTAACACTCGCATGATGATTTGATGTATAGTGGAGATATCTATTTGTATGTGTTTTCTTCCGATAAATATTTGTATCTAATTGATCTGATGACTTCTCCAACATTACATCAAGGAAAGGGAGTCGACAATCTTGTTCAATCTCTATTGTGAATTTTATTGTCGGCTCCCGCTCGTTGATAAGTTTCAACAAAAGATTTTTCAAAATACTCCATATATATGTTACTTGAGATGGGAGATAAAGGGGAACCCATAGCAATGCCGAATTCTTGTTGATAGAAATCATCTCTATATTGTAGTTCTAATATAGAATTAATATCCAACTTCGTTCGATGTTTTAAAGTTGAGTCATTTTCCAACCTGGATTTGACACTTTGAAGAGTTTTATCAACAGGATCATTCGTGAAAAGAATTTCAACATCAAATCTCATCAGAACATCACCATCACTGAGTGTTATGTCTTTAAGTTTATCTATGAAATGGGTTGTATTTTTTAGGAAACTATTACTGTTTCCTAAAATTGGTTTCAAAATTTCCAAAAGGTATCTTCCTAAATTCTGACAGGAAGATGCAATGGAACTAATGGAACTTACAATTGGTCTTAAAGGAAGATTAGCTTTATGTATTTTTGGTAAACCATAGAAATGAGGAGGTTTACTGAAATGAGAAATCAGTTGAGTGCGTTCTGTTTTGGTTAGCATGTCTTTATATTTAGCCAATGTTCTATACATTTTTTGTTCAATTGATTTTGTTGGATCATCCTTTAGTTTTTTGTAAACGTTTTTTGTTATATTATGTGTTCGGTATGTTGTGTTCGAAATCAACTGAGATAATTTATTTTCATAATCGAGGGTATCCATTATCACTGTGGTATTTTGATATTAGTATCTGAACGAAGGAATGTTATTGAAAGAAAGTTTTTGGCTTTCTACTACTCCATCTTGATACAAAAAATAAGGATGAGGGAGTCTTCCAAAGAAAGGAAGGAAGTAACTCTATACATATCATGCAAAGAAGTACCTTTCAGACACAAACTGAAAGAAAGTCCTCCCGAAACAGCTACTTTCATATAATCATTGAATTACACGAGAGAAAAAAAAATCTTTCGAAACAAATACTTGTATATGAACACTGAATTATACAGAAGATACTTTTCTCTACTCAGTTTGTATTTCAAACATTCGTATTAGAATAAAAATCAGATATCATTCACATGAGTTCTACTTTAAATGAATGGTAACAAATTGCACTTACATAGAACACTGCCATCCTCACTGGTATACACCGATGTTTCGCCTTGAGACACTTGCCCTAAGGCTCTTCAATACCAAATTGGATAACATTATAGAAAATACACACACTTTGAACATTGACATAATTTCATATTTCAAAACTTCTTTGACATCTGTCGAAGAAGTAAAGAAATAAGCTATCAAAAAAGGAATAACTGCGTATATATTCGATTTTTTTAATCCATTTCTGACAACGGAGGCAGATTTTGGCCTCCGAAATGTAAAAGATAAGTATTATTTCTTAATGATTTTTTTGATAGGCAAAATTGTTAAATACGACAAGTTACTGATAAATAGAAGATTTTTCTTTGTGAAAAATACTTTGATTTTTACGCAGTATCTTATCGGGGTAAACTAAAAAGTTTGCCCTTCTACACTTGTATAAAGTTCTCCATTATAATTTTTATATTTTTTCAGATTGTGGAAGGTAACAATTATCCAAAAAAGGTCGATAAAAAAGTAATATTATACTGTTTCGCCGTTTATTTGTGTTTCTCTGGATGGGACAGCTATATATTCGTCAGTAGATTGAACACAATTTGAAATCAATAGATGTTTCACATACTTTTTGAACAATTATTGATTTAACATTTTGACATGGGGAGGTAAAATATTTTATAAGTTGACACCGATAGAGTTTTTACTTGACTTTTTCAGTCTGAATCTGCTGTTCCTCAACGAATCACATTCTCTAGTCTCATGATCGTGGAAATCACAATTTCTGTTTAAAGTTGATTCATTTTTATGAATATCTATCAGAAGTTGATATAGATGAATATAAGGTACTGTCATTATTTTCATCAAACGGTCTACAGGAGTCTAAGAAATCAGCCCCAGTTAATATCCTCACGACCTTTTTTTGTAACATCAATATCCTATTTGCGTTAGAACTATTTCCCCAGAGAATTTTTCCATATGAGATGTGAGAAGAAGAAATGTGTATTTCCACAGTTTAATGCTAAGTTGTTCAATATACTCTAACCAGCTTTGGCGGTTTTTATAATATTCATTCTAATGCTATAGTGTACACACAGTAGAAAAGTTAGTGTTTCTACCATTCATTATATGATCAACGACTTGTGTGAATGAAATTATAGTTTGTGTATAAGTACGAAACATTTGGTCCATTGTGGAAAGAGGATTCTTGTTCAAGAGAAAGTCGTACATACGAAAGTATAAGTGAATCTCGAAATGAAGTGTACTTGGAGTTTATTTAGGCATTTTTCTTCACTTCGTAGAAATGGAACGGAAGACGAATCGACTAAGAAATGCAAAGACTCGATGAAAAGGAAGGATCTAAAAATTGACAAATACACATCACTCGAGATCATTGGCAAGGGAGCCTTTGCAGAAGTCAATCTAGCCATCCACAAACCCACCGGTAGGAAAGTGGCAATCAAGGTCTTCGACAAGACTCAACTTACATCCGCTTCGATGCAGAAATTGTATAGAGAAGCTAGAATAATGAGAATGTTAGACCATCCGAACATAGTAAAATTGTTTCATGTGATTGAAACGAAAAAAACTTTTCGCATTGTTATGGAATACGTCTCGGGAGGGGACTTATTTAAGTATCTTGAACGCCACGGTAGGATGGAAGAGTTGGAAGCCAGAGCGAAGTTTATACAAATTGTTTCTGCGGTGGAGTATTGCCACGAGAAGGGGATCGTTCACCGGGACTTGGAAGATAGCAACATATTGTTGGATAGCGAGATGAACATAAAAGTTGCCGACTTCGGACTATCAAGTGAATTCACCCCAGGATACAAATTAGCTACATTTTGCGGTAGTTCACATTATACAGCACCCGAGATATTGATGGGCATGAAATATGATGGACCCGAAGTGGATGTTTGGTCACTGGGAGTTATATTATTCGTGCTCGTGACGGGAACTTTACCCTTTGGCGGTTCAACACTACAAGTGCTAAAAGAACGAGTGCTTCATGGCAAATTTCGGATCCCTTCTTACGTAAGCAAGGACTGTGAAAATATCTTGAAGAAACTTCTGGTTGTAGATCGTTTCAAAAGGCCTAGCTTGGAAATAATCCGGTATGATAAGTGGTTGAATCAGGAATATGAGATGTGTACTTCTTTTCAGAAATATGGGAATTTGAGTCCTATGTTTAGACCGACCAGGTACAATCTCACGTAGAGGTAAAAATCACCAGGCGTGTTCGGTGCTGAACTCATTTTGGCCGCAGATAACGGAACAGGTCGACGGTCAAATATTGTTTGTGACAGAATATCACAGACTACAAAGGCGGATGGTCTAAAATATTTGCATCAATTTCGAATTGAAGCCAATCGTCATTGTATCTGCTATCTTTCATCCTTTATTATATCATTACAAGTATATCTAGCATTTTTTATTTCTAATTTCGTAGTAATAAAAACAAAAACGTTCTACATTAGATTATTTCCTCCGAACCATATGTCAGCATTCTTTTGAATTTGATTTATATGGCGCACCAAATTACCCTTGCTTTTTTCGGATGTCGTAAGAGTAGTATCATCGGCGGAAGCAAAACAATTATGAGGTGACATGAAGAAAAAGAGATCATTTATATATATATATATATATATATATATATATATATATATATATATATATATATATTATGAATGAAAGAGAGCCTTGGGGAACTCTACATATAACTGGTTTCAAGTCTGATACATTGTTCGAGTCAATTGATACATATTGGTATCTGTTTGTCATATGAAGAAAAAAAGAGATAGGGGGTTCCTCTTATGCCATAGTCACCTAATTTTTTCAGTAGAATAGAATGGGAGACGTAATCGAATGCTTTTGTTAGATGACATAAAGCAGTGATAGTGTATTCTTGAAAAAAATGATATAAAATGATTTGAAATCCCCGAAACATCTAAAAAAGAAGAATTAAAAATGAAAAACTGAAAATGATAATTATATTAAGCAAAAATAACCTGAAGTGAAATAATATTGAAATAAAATACAAGTTGAAATAGAACGATTGAACAAAAATCAAAATCGAAGAAATGGAAATAAAAATGTTGAGAGATTCCAAGGCACGTTAGTTCACGACGTTTCGATTGTTAGTATCTACAATCGTCTTCGGGTGGTGACTGGACTGATTCCTCCTATGGGTCGTTTGAGTACTTCCACTTATCCCCGCTTTCAGTTTGCCCCGTTTCATTTCATTCCTGTGATTTAAGCAAAAATTTTCGATAAAAAGATTTTCAATCAACATACTACAAAATCTATCACTTGCCTACTTTCAGATACCTGGGCAGATAGGTATCTACTACCTACTTTCAGGTAGTTGGTCGTATATAAGTTTGGCGTTTTTGATAAGATTCATTCTAGTGCAACAGTGTACATACAGTAGAGGAGTTAGTGTTTGTACCATTCATTATATGATTAACGAGTTGTGTGAATGAAATTATAGTTTGTGTATAAGTACGAAATATTTGGTCCATTGTGGAAAGAGGATTCTTATTCAAGACAAAGTCGTACATACGAAAGTATAAGTGAATCTCGAAATGAAGTGTACTTGGAGTTTATTTAGGCATTTTTCTTCACTTCGTAGAAATGGGACGGAAGACGAATCGACTAAGAAAGGCAAAGACTCGATGAAAAGGAAGGATCTAAAAATTGACAAATACAAATCACTCGAGATCATTGGCAAGGGAGCCTTTGCAGAAGTCAATCTAGCCATCCACAAACCCACCGGTAGGAAAGTGGCAATCAAGGTCTTCGACAAGACTCAACTTACATCCGCTTCGGTGCAGAAATTGTATAGAGAAGCTAGAATATTGAGAATGTTAGACCATCCGAACATAGTAAAATTGTTCCATGTGATTGAAACGAAAAAAACATTTCGCATTGTAATGGAATACGTCTCGGGAGGGGACTTATTTAAATATCTTGAACGCCACGGTAGGATGGAAGAGTCGAAAGCCAGAGCGAAGTTTATACAAATTGTCTCTGCGGTGGAGTACTGCCACGAGAAAGGGATCGTCCACCGGGACTTGAAAGATAGCAACATATTGTTGGATAGCGAAATGAACATAAAAGTTGCCGACTTCGGACTATCAAGTGAATTCACCCCAGGATACAAATTAGCTACATTTTGCGGTAGTCCACATTATACAGCACCCGAGATATTGATGGGCATAAAATATGATGGACCCGAAGTGGATGTTTGGTCATTGGGAGTTATATTATTCGTGCTTGTGACGGGAACTTTACCCTTTGGCGGTTCAACACTACAAGTGCTAAAAGAACGAGTGCTTCATGGCAAATTTCGGATCCCTTCTTACGTAAGCAAGGACTGTGAAAATATCTTGAAGAAACTTTTGGTTGTAGATCGTTTCAAGAGGCCTAGCTTGGAAATAATCCGGTATGATAAGTGGTTGAGTCAGGAATATGAGATGTGTACTTCTTTTTAGAAATATGGAAATTTGAGTCCTACGTATAGACCGACCAGTACCTTTTCCAAGAAGTAAAAATCACTAGGCGTGTTCGGTGCTGATAACGCAGATAACGGAGCAGGTTGACAGTCAATTATTGTTTGTGACATAATATCGCAGACTACAACGGCGGATGGTCTAAAATATTGGCATCAATTTCGAATTGAAGCCAATCGTCATTGTATCTGCTATCTTTCATCCTTTATTATATCATTACAAGTATATCTAGCATTTTTTATTTCTAATAGGTGGAACGTAGTAATAAAAACAAAATCGTGTGTTCGCCATTCATTTGGTGAAGTACAACCATTGGGTGCCGTCCCTTTAAATTTTTTCCAGTTTTCAATAGGAAAGTACAGAACGGTGCTACTTTCAGTTATTCAGTCTAACTTAAAAGTACTGGCATGTGATCAGGGTGTTTCTCTGGGTGAGACAGGTATATATTCGTCAGTAGATTGAACACGATTTGAAATCAATAGATATTTCAGATACTTTTTGAACAAGTATTGCTTCAACATTTTGACATAGGGAGGGGGTAGAATAATGTATAAGTTGACGTCGATAGAGTTTTTACTTGACTTTTTCAGTCTGAATCTGCTGTCCCCCAACGAATCACATTCTCTAGTCTCATGATCGTGGAAATCACGATTTCTGTTTAAAGTTGATTCATTTTTATGAATATCTATCAAAAGTTGATATAGATGAATAATAGGTACTGTCATTATTTTCATCAAATGGTCTACAGGAGTCTAAGAAACCAGCCCCATTTGATATCCTCACGGCCTTTTTTGTAACATTAATATCCTACTTGCATCAGTACTATTTTCCCAAAAAATTGTTTTATATGAGATTTAAGAATGGAAAACAGCGTAGTAAGCTGATAGTATCGCCGGTTGAGGGATTATATCTTTCAATTTTCGAAGAAGAAATGTGTATTTTCGCAGTTCAACGCTAGGTTGTTCAATGTGCTCTGACCAGTTCAAATTATTATCTAGATGTATGCCTAAGAGTTTAACACTGTGACATGCAGATGTTATGAATTGTCAGAAATGTCGATTACCTCAGTTATCAAAGATTCTCTTGTGGCTATTATTATTCCTCCTTTTTTTTATCGCTATTTGTTTGGTTTTATCTAATCTATATATGTTGAAACCAAAGTTTTGTTCTTTTACCGCCGACATTTTGAAAATACACAGAAAACTGATTGGGTTTTACCGTTTTGCAGCCCCTTCAGGGATTTGAGGTACTCCATTCACTTATTATAACATTTTCTCTCCTCTGCTTTCTATCATTAATTCCTTTCTTCATGTTTTGCCAATGTTTTACCTGTAGTGGAGTTAGATCAGGATTAAAGAATTTTTTTCCTCTTAAGTGTATCTCTTCATTCTATTGATTTAGTCAACTTGTTTGCATCTTCTACACTGGTAGAAATAACTTTTAAGGCATGGTTATCACTTTCATTCTTCTGTCCAACTCTGAATACCTATTTAATATGCAAATCATTAGGAGTAACTTCTTCAACTATTTTCTTAACAGTATTCAAGTCTGAATTCTAAGAATTACCTTCTGCAAAATTGAATATCATCACATTGTTCATTTTTTTTTGTCGCTCGTATATTTCATTTACCTATGACTGTTTCTTCGGCATGTACATGTTTCTTTTTGAATTCTTGATTTCTGTTCTTCAACCTCAGAAAGCAACTCATCAATCTTCTTGATTAAATTGAGTACTGATCTTACCCCTGTGAGACAATCATCACAATAAAACTTCAGCCGTTTTCTTTTTAAAGCCATTACCTTTAATTGAGATGCATTCAGATTTGGACATTCTGTTTCAGGAGGGCTTTTTCTTCCAGTTTATGCCTGTAAGTTACTTCTTTGCATGATCTGCATACCTATGTATAGAGTTACTTCTTGAAATTGATTGTTTCCTTCATTTCTCTGGAAGATTTTCACATTTTTTTGTAACAAGATGTAGTAGTTGAAAGCCAAAAACTTTCTTTCCCAAAAGATACATTTCATTCTTGAATCACAAGTCTGTTTTTCTATGCTGCACATAATAAATGGAATACAATTCCACAATCCACACATTCCAATTTTACCCATTTTGTTTCGACAGTATTTGAATGTTTCCTCACGGAAATCATTTCCTTTCAATACAGAGACAACTCCCAAGTGGCTGTCAGAAACCGCCATTTTCATTGTTAGTATCTAGCAGATAAAGGTTCCACTTTCCGTCGGCTTTTCTGAAGTCGGTCCTTCCTGAAAAGGATTTCCAAAGAAATTGTAAGAGATCTTGTTGAATGATTCCACTACGGTACAAGTATTTTCCATCACGTATACCGAATAACACATATCTTGAGAGAAACTCAAAGGAAATTCCAACACGATTATCACGAATATCCTCGAACGCGCCTTTCTGGGGTTGAGCAGGGATTATATCTTCTGATTTGTTTCCGAGTGAATGACAGATATATTCATAAATACGATGCGATGATTGTAATCGAATTTGATGTGTGGAATATTCAGACGTGTTCATCTGAGAAGAACAAAATCATATTATATCCAAGGAGCTTAATATTCAAATACTGAAATATTTTATTTCGCCAGTGACGAAACGACGAATGGAAATTTCAAAAGTGAAGAGTTACTCGGAATCATTTTGAATGTATTGATTGATTAATTGCATATCGAACAGGTTTTCGGTATTTTTCATATTATTATGAATATCTACTGATACTGATATGAATAGCGTGAACCACCACATTCTTAAATATTCCATATCTTGAGCGATCATCGATATGGCTTTCGGAAATAAAGATCAACAGGCGACCTTCTATCGTATGTCACCCATATTTGGAATAACGCAATCGATAAACATGGAAGGTCAAGAGCAGTTGCGCTTGATATTTCTAAGGCCTTTGACCGTGTGTGGCATGGGGGGTTTTCTGGCCAAACTTCGCTAAAATGACTTGTCATATCATTATTGTGTATGGCTCTCCAGCTTCTTGCAAGTGGCCGTCAATACTTCTCGAATACTTCTCCAATCAACGCTGGTGTTACCCACACAGCACCAGATATTCATGGAATATTCCCTGTATATCATAAAACGAACGTATGTATTCCGAATATTCATTGAATATTCTTGGAATATATACATGTCTTTAGAATATTCATAGAATATGCTTGAATGAATATGGCAGGATTATTCCCGAAAGAATGTGCATAGAATGTCTATAAATGGATTATTCTCCCTTGAATATTCTAAGAATATTGTCGATCGAATATACCATATGGTATATTCTTAGAATATATCCCCACGGTATATTTTGGAATATTCTATACAATGGAATTTTGAATTATCTTATAATAACGTATTCAAATAATTCAATATTATTAAAAACAAAAATATTTGAAGATCTTAATCGAATGCATAACCTAATGTATATAACCCTGATAGTGTTAACCAGTTTTTGAACTCAACGCGAAGATTCTGGATGAATTGCTCCAACAGCAACTGTTGGAAACGACAAAAAAATTCGAATGGGCCAATAAATGAACCAATTGCATCAATAAATTGGTTAATTCTCATCCTATTTGTCTTTTTGTATTTGAAATTATTTAATTACAAAGCGAAAAATCCTGGAAACAGAGAAATGGGGAAGTGAAGAATTGGAGTAAACGTTTCTCATTGGTCAATTGAAGTGTAGCGCGCGACAGTCGAATAAGCTCTGTGAAAGCGGCTGCCCCTTAATGCTTGGTACCTTTGCGTTAAGTTCGACATTTGATTCAACATGGCGGTTGACGTGGCAGGTTCGCGTGTGTAATGCATGGTGTTATTATCAAAGTATAATTCTGTCACGTTCAGTGTACCATTTATAATTTGGGGTTGTCCAATTTGCAGTACAGCGAATATTTTGATTTTGGATCTTCAAACAGGAGAGTTGCATATATTCAGTCTTGAAGAAAAGTAAGTAAAATGCAATAATATCGATAGTAAAGTCATGGTGATTAACCTACTATACCTCATTTTAGGTTCGAGGAGAGTTGGTGTGTGGGATTTGTTGGTTTGACTAAGTACATGTTTGAACTAGAGTGATTTCAATAGACAAAAGTAAGTGAATGACACATTCTTTTGTATCATTTGTTTTAATAATTTTTATCACTCGTTTTCAAGATAGTATCAATTTGCCCAAAAGGAAACAGAGTGGTACCTGGTACAGGCAGGTGCGCCAAGGAACTGAAAACGTAATGAGTACTTTTCAACAAGACAATGCAAGTTGCTCTCCAAGTCATAAAATGTTGTAAATGTTCATGAATAACCTATGCGAAAAATATCTATTTGATTTTTATTCCAGTTTTATTGTGCCACTTTCAAATAGTGATAATGAACGTTAATGTACATTTTGTTCCAGGTATTACTATTGAAACACTGGCTGATGCATTGTTGGACAAATATAAGGAAAACTATTCTGGTGAGCAAAGTTTGGATAACTTTAAGTAAGTGAAATTCATTGAAGAACCCATCATACCACTCATTTTAAATACGTCATTTGTGGGTTTATTTTTTTAAGTGAGAAACCTAACCTAACCTATTTCTTGATGTAATACATTTTTTCTTTTTCGATGAAAAGATAATATTTATTATTTTTTAATTAGTGCTGATGAATTCACAGAGTTGTTATTTTAGTATACATTCGTTTGAGAGTAGGAACATCCTAATTTGAATACATTTGTAATATTTGTAATATGACAGTATTCAGGAATATTTTATTCAGTGAATAAATATTTTGAATTAGATTTTTTATTTTTAATGTTGGTTGAAACGTCAAATATTTCAGTGTATATTGTTTTTAAAATATATTTGTTTATGAATATTATGTGTTTTATTACTTGTGTGAATCTTGCATCAAAATGCAATATATACATGCCTAATAGCGTTTACTCGTCACATTCTTGGAATATTCCAAATATTCCTAGAATATTCATAAAATATATTTGAAGAATATTCTATGGTGTTTCCCTATTGTATATTCCTACAATAAACTAAGAATATCCTGAATATTTTATGAATATTCCTCGGGTTCTATTCCTGGAATATTCTTAATAGAATATACCTTACATATTCTAAGAATATTATAAGATATTCCAAGAATATTCCCAAGGAATATTCTTAAAATATATCAAAGGTTCGCCAGGAGCACTTCCAGGGAATTTTCTCCAGAAGATATATATATATATATATATATATATATATATATATATATATATATATATCCATAGCATAATACAATATCCTTGAATGTATATTCATGAAATATACCTGGAATATCTATTGCTATGTGGGTAACCAGGGATCCATATTGTCTCCAACCCTGTTGTTATTGTATATTAACGACTTATTGGAAAAAAAACAAGAATCGACTATGTTGCATCCGGCTGCGAATGCACATCTTCATCGGCAGCAAGAGGAGGCATATCTTAATTGGAATCTAGAATTGATTTCGAATTAAAGTGAAAGTATCCAGGTTTTTTTTAAATATACTTTATTGTCCAAGAGTGAATTCTCATTGACAAAGTGTGATGAAAAATGTAAATATATGTGTATATACAGCGTGACTCACGGTCGATGGTAGGTTAGTCGTTTCTGGAAAACGCAAAGCATGATTTTTCTGAAAATTTCACCTCTCACATTTCCTTACCTCTTCTAGCGATCTAAAATATTTTCAGCATTGCAGCGTTCCCACTTCTATCAAAAAGTCCTAGCAATTTTATTTTTTTAAATGGAACACGCCGTATAATAATACATTTTTGAAATTGCTCTGTCATTTTAATATTTTTTTGTTATTAATGTCCTACACCTATCTCTATAAATTGTGCTTAATATGGTCCAAAACATAGCCTTAATTGAAATTAAGTACATCAGTACTCTCAATTCATGAAAAGTTGACCTTTTGAAGATAGTTTGGATAAACTCGAAATATTCAAATAACAACAAGGAATCGACTCCATATCATACAAGGCGTGCTGAAATTACTATTATTTCCATTGTGCATAAAAGTTGTCGAAAGTTCATTTTTTCAAATGAAACCCCCTGTATATTACACGATAAATTGAAAGATGGTGAAAAATGCTTCAAGATGATATACATGTCCCTATACCTAAATCGTCAAGTTTTCTTAATAAAGCCGTTTTTGTGGAAGAATACTTATTCACGTTTTACCTACATGTGTTGGAAGTGGCATTTTATTTTGTGAGTGGGGGTTATTGTAAAATGAGCGTCAGCAAGTGGAGCAAACTCACAATCAAAATAAAATCACCTTTAACAAATGTATCATACGAATTTTTTTGTATAACGTTAGTGCTGATAATAAAAAAAATTATAGGGTCCATGGGATTTGAACACACGATATTTGGATTACAAGGCATATGTTACAACTACATACGCCAACTCACGTTATTTTAAGGAGGATTATGGGTTAGTCATGAAGGACTTTCTACAGTTGGACTGAATACTACTTCGTCATCGTCAGTAACTTCACAGGTATTTAATATTACCAATAGCACGAACTGCATGTGTGAACTTTTTTAAATGATTTTTTGGTAGGTGTTCTGATTGAAGTGTTTTTATTAAAGAGATTTTCAATAACAGTTGTACAAAAAATAATTTTTAAATAATTTGATTTCTATTCTTCCATTCCATTCACAGTGCAGAAAAATATTTAGGTGTAGTATCACATGCTTCAGTAAAACGAATGCATCCGTATAAATTTACCAAAGTTCAAGCTCTAAAAGCAGAAGACTTCGAACGTAGAATGCATTTTGTGAATCCTTTTTGATTCATACACAGGAAGATCGGGAATTTTTGTCAAAACTAATTTGGAGCGACAAATCAAAATTTACGAGGGATGATATTTCCAATAGAAGGAATGAACATTTTTGGGCTGATCATAATCCTCATGTTACAAAAGAAATGGGGTTTCAAGAAAAAATTGACCTGAATGTTTTCTGTATTCTGAAGAACAATGAAATTAGCTTTTTCATCTATAAAGACACAATGAATGCAGAGAGATATCTCCAAATATTAAGGACGACTGTAACCGATTTTCTTAAAAATTTGCCTTTAGAGGAATATAGGAATTCATGGTTTCCACTGGATGGAGCGCCAGCTCATTCCACTCAGGAAGTTTCCAGGAAACTTGACAAACTCTTCGACGATCGTTGGTTTAGGCGTTTAGGGCCGTGGGATTGGCCACCGAGATCACCCGATCTCACGCCACTTGACTTTTTTTATGTGGTGTTTTAAAAGAAAGGGTATACAGTTCTCCAGTGCCTACCAAAGAAGAATTGCGACGGCGAATATTGCGGAGTATTGAAGATCTGGATCCCCAGGAAATTGAAGAAGCAACCACAAGTCGCGTACAAAAAAACATTTCAAAGTGTTTAGAATGTAATGGACATAATTTTCAGCATTTATTGTAAAAATGTGATACTTTGTTTACAATTTTGAATGTGAGACTTTGTCGACAAAATTGATCTTATGACAATAAAGTATATTCTCTCTCTCACCTGCTTAGAATGTTGGCTTTTGTGTTTTCGGAATTGTAACTTTTCACAGAAAGCATAAAAATTTGTGCTCTAATTTATCGAAAGAAACAATTTGAAAAATTGGTAAATGATACATGCATCCCGTATTATCAAAATCGATACTGAAAGCTTTCGCAAATGGTTATTCAATTTTCCTCTCAAACGTTTTCACCAACATTGTTAAACGTTGAATCATTGAAGCGGTGAAACGCTTTCGAGCAGAAATATTAATTGAAATGTAAAAGTCGAAGTAAACTCTGAAGAGTCTGCATCAGAATTCACATTCGCTATTTAAGAGGATGTTGAATAATCCAACAACAGTTGAATGAGTTCCGAGAAGTTTTTAAGGCAGATTTTTCATTCTGTTCTGATTTCAACAGTATCAAAGTTGTATTTATTTACTATAAAAACATTTTTTAAACTCTCATTGTCTAGTTTGGAGTCAGTTCGGAAATTTAGGATTTTTGTGTCAATTGAGATGATTAAATTCCTGAAAGTATCTAATTTTTGTTCACAACCCAAGTATTGGCCTAATACGGCAACATGATTTGATATTTTGTTCATTATGAAAGAGTTTTATGATATTTGAAGATGAATTTCCGAGAATAGGTATATATTTATAAGATAAATTGATAGGCAAACTATCATAACATAAATTTTTGTTTATTACATCGGAATTCGTATATACAGTGCTAGTCAAAAGTCCCCTCCCCCCCTCGTATCTTTTGAACGGGTATACTTATAATAATGAAATTTGGAGTGTGGAAATAAACGGATGTAGGCTTCTTAACTGGTCATAACAGGTGACGCAATAGTCATAAATGACGTCACAAGGCCACTGTGACCAAAAATTTTAAATGGGACCCTATGACAAGTGACAGCTCGTTTGAAAGGTATTGAAAATACCTATTCAGTCATACCAATTTTGTTTGGGTTTCGGCTGATTTTGATTGATAAATTGAAGAAATACGAAAATTATAGTTTCGCATTCAATTAATAAAGATTTAAGAACCAGTTCTTATAATAAGTGTTCAAAATGTGCTCCATCTACTTCCTGGCAGTAATGCATCCTATTGCTAAACTCTTGTCGTACTCGTCCCAGTGTGTCAGCGGAAATTGCCCTACATTCTTCAACAATTCGTTGTTTCAGAATGACAATACTGTCAGGTGCTGTAGCGTAAACCTTAGATTTCAAGTACCCCCATAGAAAAAAATCTAATGGTGTAAGGTCCGGTGACCGAGCTGGCCATTCGATCGAACCTCGTCGTCCAATCCATCTACCACGATATTCTTCATCTAGGTAACGTCTTACTGCACCGTAATAGTGTGCAGGAGCACCATCTTGTTGAAACGTTATTTCCAAGTTGTCGAATTCATCTGGATTATCTTCTAGAATTTCAAGAATTAACGCCTCAATATCAGTTTGTAACATCTCCAGATACAATTCACCGGTTAAGTTAGCATTGAGAAAAAGAGGCCCAACTATGTGGTTTCCCAAAATACCTGCCCAAACATTTACTTTTTCTGGAAATTGAGTATGTTTTTCACGAAAGATGTGAGGATTTGTGTCACTCCAATACCTCACATTTTGAGTGTTAACATTTCCATTGAGAAAGAAAGTACTTTCGTCACTAAAACAAATTGTCTGTATGTAGCCTGGTTGTTGATTCATTTTATCGGACATAGTTTCACAGAATTCTACTCTTCGGTCGGGGTCATCATCTGAAAGTTGGTGCACCATTTTTAATTTGTATGGATGAAATTTGTTTTTAGCCAACACCCTATGTACTGTCCTTTGACTGACTTCACAGATAGACGCAACTTGGGCTGTGGAAGAAGTAGGGTTCACTACCATTTCTCCAAGTATGTCAATTTTTTTGTCATCACTAATTGTTGGTCGACCAGATCGTTTGGCATCTTGAACACTACCTGATGCTTCAAACTTCCGAAGAAGCTCCCTCAAATAAACCCTCGATATAGGGCGATCGGGGTACCTCTCATTAAACAGTCGTTCCGCTGCATGGAAATTGTTTCTACATTCACCAATTATTAAGATAGCTGCTACTTTGTCGGCTACAGTACGTACCATTTTGCCTATGTAAACACTTAAACGTCTCGTTAAACAATAGCTTAGGTAAATTTTCAAGGTATAAACACTTTTGACAAGTAGATAATTCAAACACGTCAACCTTTTTGACAATGAACCAGAGGCGTACTTTAAAATCTTTATTAATTAAATGCGAAACAATAATTTTCGTATTTCTTCAATTTATCAATCAAAATCAGCCGAAACCCAAACAAAATTGGTATGACTGAATAGGTATTTTCAATACCTTTCAAACGAGCTATCACTTGCCATAGGGTCCCATTTAAAATTTTTGGTCACAGTGGCCTTATGACGTCATTTATGACTATTGCGTCACCTGTTATGACCAGTTAAAAAGCCTACATCCGTTTATTTCCACCCTCCAAATTTCATTATTATAAGTATACCCGTTCCAAAGATACGAGGGGGGAGGGGACTTTTGACTAGCACTGTATATATATATATATATATATATAAAATAGATATAAGTACTTTTTGATCATTCCCATATTGATTTCAATTTAAGAGCCACCGGTATGGAATTATTTTCCAGCAGCTTGACTGCATTAACCTTTCTAGATTTCATATCATTTCTAGAAACATGTAGATTCGTTTTCCGATGGCATTTCAGGTTATTTTCCCAAATTTCTGCTACCGCAGTTGTCGGTTGATTGGTCAAACCACCAACACTGACATAAAAACTTGGCAAGTTGACATGGGTGTCACACCAGTAGGTGGTTCCACTTATGTTTCGCTTGCGTTTACGCAGATATTTTTATCAAGTACGTTCTTGGTTTTTTCTCATTTTGTCTTCAATCGAGGACCGCCTGCCCGGTACTGACGATGCCCAATAGGCTGAAACAGGTGTCTACCGGTGGCTCTTAAATTGAAATCAATATGGGAATGATCAAAAAGTACTTATATATTCATTTTTTGATTTATATGGAATTATTTTCCAGCAGCTTGACTGCATTAACCTTTCTAGATTTCATATATACATATATATATATATATATATATATATATATATATATATATATATATATATATATATATATATATATATTGGATGATGTAACTAATTTTTTCTTTACTTTCAGTATTTTACTATTGATGTAAGTTACAAAAAGGATTTGAAGCTCTAGAAGCTCTATAACTTCTATTTGATTATCTGCGAGCGCTTTCGACAGCTGGTCGTGCTCTCTATCTGTCCTCTAGGCACTATTCTATCTGAACGTGTCAACCTGTGTATGTCATTTCATACGGTCCGTATAATAGCGTAGCTACTATGGTGATCGCTGCTCTCACTCACTCCGCCAACTACGCGCAACCTATCTCTTTCTATTTAAAATAAAATGTATTTTCATTTTTGCCGAGAATTAAACCCCAACAAAATTGTCTGGACTTTTATAATTAACTTTCTAAATACTTGATTAAGTAGCTGTTTGAATTTCATAATGAATCAAACATTTTATTTTGTTAAAAGAAAACTTTGAAGGAAATGAATTATATGTAAACCCTCTCCAAAGTGTCTGCCATCTTAAATTATAATTGAGAATTAACTAATCTTTCGATTAAAGTTTGTTGTCCTGTGAATCAAACACTTATTTTGACTTATATTTTTTAACACCTTTTTATTATGTGGAGTACCTGGTGTCCCGGGCAGGGTCAGACAAACACAGGTATTCGTACTTCTTATTCCATAGATACTAGCCTTACAAAATTTCAGGGTGCATCAAACACTTCACGAATCATGCGTCACTGGCTCTCCGACTATAGCACGAGTGGCTGGCTTAACCAATTTTTCACTATGAGATCATTCGGAAAACAATAATGAAAATCAATAAATTATTCGTTTCAGTAGTTCGGACTTCCATTGTCTACTATATAAAATGATTTGAAATCCGTGAAACAACTAAAAAAGAAAAATTAAAAATGAATAGCTGAAAATAACAATTATATTAAGCAAAATAAACCTGAAATGAAATAATAGTGAAATGAAATACGAGTAAAAATAGAAGAATTGAATAAATAAATGAAAAAAAATAAACAAAATAAATAAATGAAAAAAGAAAATAAAAATAAAAAGTGGACAAATTCCAAGTCACGTTAGTTCACGACGTTTCGATTGTTAGTATCTACACTCGTTTTCGGGTTATGACTGAACTGATTCCTCCAAGAGATGATTATTTATAGGTCGTTCGAGTACTTTCACTTATCCCCGCTTTCCATTTTCCGCTTCACTGGTTCCGTGGTAGATGACCGTTTGGCGGGAGTTGGCCATTTTTCGCTTGATGATGGGTTTCCATATGTTGCGTATTTCTACGCTGGCTTGGCTGAATACGTTGTTGGACAACATGTATGCGGCTTCCTTGAATTTTCTCCTAAACCAATGTTCCTCTCTGTGTAAGGTCTCAGCTTGGGACCACTCGATGCTGTGTTGATGGGTACAAACATGGTCTGCTATTCCTGATTTGCTGGTTTCCCCTCGCTGTGTGTGTTTCTTGTGCTTGGCAATGCGAACATTCAATGGCCCCTTAGTTTATTCCGAAGATATGAGAAGACTATGGTCAATCTCACAAAGGAAGGAACTCACCTCAATTTTCTGTGCAGAGCGAGAGACAACAACATCATCCCCAAAGGTTTTCTGCTGAAATCGCCAATCCCAGGAGAGAGACCTAAACGCATATTAGAACGCGCCAGCCGAGCACTGATAAGGTCTCAAATCAATTATCACCGTTGGAAGAGGTCAACTTTGTTGCATGATGCCACGGAACGATTTGAAGAGAGAGACATTGGAAAATGATCATGCACCAATCTTTGCCAAGATTGAAAGCACGTGCTTGAAGATCCGCTAAGACATGGAAAATATCCATAACAGAAAGTGGGGGAAGTAAGTTAGGAAACAATGCCCAAATACAGACCGAAAACAGGACAACTATGAAGCCGCCAATGTCATCAACATGACTTCCCGCCCGCTCACGGGAATAGAGAAATCCTTGTTGAGGAAAGGCCTAAATTTCGCCATTACGTCAACATCTGTGCCCACTTTGGAGATAATTACTGCAGTGGAATCCACCAGATCCCTTATTGACCAGACCGAGGCAGAAGAGTTCAGATGGAAAATTAGAGAATAGCTGGATCGAAAACCAATCTAACATCGGCAATGAAGAACGTAGAGCTCTGAACGGCCTACGTAGAGACAACACCATCAAGATCCTACATGCAGATAAAGGAAACACTATTGTGGTAATGGATACCGTTCTCTACGAACAGAAGATCGAAGAGGTTCTTCAGAAGGGACGATACACAAAGATCGTACGTGACCCTACTGCATCAATCGAAAGAAAGTTGTACCCGATTTTGAAAAAATACCAAGCCTATTTTTCGGACAAGGAAAGATCATCGCTAACACCGCACCACAGTAAGCACCCTCACTTGTATGGACTACCCAAAATCCACAAGAAGGACGTTCCGCTTAGACCGATCATCATCTCCAGAGACTCGGCTACTCAAAACTTATCTAGATTTTTACTTCCCTTAATACAACCATTACAAGGAACCATTACAACCATTACAAGACAACGTCTTTCGTGAGAAATTCAAGGCATTTTCTCAAACTACTAGGGCCAATTGAGGTCACACAGGAAGATCAACTAATTAGTTTCGACGTGGAAAGCCTTTACACCAACGTTCAGGTCGAAAAAGCATTCCAAATCATACAGAGAAAGCTATCCGAAGACGAGAACCTGAAAGAGAGAACGAATCTACCTATAGAAGTAATTATGGAATTACTAGGATGCTGTGTACGAAACTGTTATTTCCAACTGAAGGACGAATTCTTCACACAAGATGAGGGACTGCCAATGGGATCGCCACTTTCACCAGTCATAGCCAACATATATATGGAGTGGTTTGAAACTCCGGCCATTGAAGAAGCCCATAAGAAACCTCGTGTCTGGTTGAGATACGTTGACGACACCTTTATTTTATGGCACCATGGGAATACTGAACTAGACGCCTTCCTGAAACACATCAACAGCGTGAGAACTTCCTTCACTTTCACAATGGAGAAGGAAATCCATAACGAATTGCCATTCTTAGACGTTTTGGTGAAAAGGACTGACACTAAGTGGAAAACATATGTATACCGAAAACCCACTCACACGGGACAGTATCTGAACCACGAATCCAACCACCATCAATCGACTGGAAGAGGAATCATCAAGACTCTAATAAACCATGCTTTTGGGCTCTGTAATACGAAGGAAGGTCTCGAGGAAGAACCAGACATCATCAAAAATGATCTTCAACAGAATGGCTACTCCAAAGCGATGGTAGAAAAGACTTTGGCTAAAAGACAGCAGGAGCTTCGCAAGGAAGAGAAGCCGTCACAACCAGTGCTTGCACTTCCCTACATCAGAGGATCATCGAAGAGGATAAGAAGAATTGGTTTCAAGTACAACATCAGAACCTGCTTCAGATCTGGTAACACCATTCGTAACAGCATCATGAAAACCAGGCCATCAAACGCGAACTGCGATTCCAAGAATTGCATTTACCGGATACCCTGTGAAACTAAGAGGCTATTGAATGTTCGCATTGCCGAGCACAAGAAACACACACAGCGAGGGGAAACCAGCCAATCAGGAATAGCAGACCATGTTTGGACCCATCAAAACAACATCAAGTGGGCCCAAGCTGAGATCTTGCACAGAGAGGAACATTGGTTTAGGAGAAAATTCAAGGAAGCCGCATACATGTTGTCCAACAACGTATTCAGCCAAGCCAGCGTAGATATACGCAACATATGGAAACCCATCATCAAGCGAAAAATGGCCAACTCCCGCCAAACGGTCATCTCCCACGGAACCAGTGAAGCGGAAAATGGAAAGCGGGGATAAGTGAAAGTACTCGAACGACCTATAAATAGTCATCTCTCGGAGGAATCAGTTCAGTCATCACCCGGAGACGATTGTAGATACTAACAATCGAAACGTCGTGAACTAACGTGACTTGGAATCTCTCCACTTTTTATTTTTATTTTCTTTTTTCACGTTTCATTTCTTTATTATTTTATCCGTTCAATTGTTCTATTTTTAATTGTATTTATTCCACTATCATTTCATTTCAGGTTTATTTTGCCTAATATAATTGTTAATTTC
This sequence comes from Leptinotarsa decemlineata, assembly GCF_025532065.1. Lineage (NCBI taxonomy): Eukaryota > Metazoa > Arthropoda > Insecta > Coleoptera > Chrysomelidae > Leptinotarsa > Leptinotarsa decemlineata. The sequence continues at coordinate 1,313,179 of NW_027412534.1, forward strand.
AGCTATTCATTTATATTTTTTTTGTTTCAGGGATTTCAAATCATTTTATATAGTAGACAATGGGAGACCGAACTAGTGAAATTCATCATGAAACATTATCAATCACCTTCAAACAAAAATTATTCGTGTAATTTAAAAAAAAACTTCAATTTCACTTGTCCATCATTGAACTAAAAATATGGAAAAAAAACGTCCAAAGATCGGAAAAAATAGAATATTCTACACAAAACATCTTTATGAAGCTATGTAGATCATGCACATGAAATTATTTTGAATAGAAACTGGAGGAAATGACCTTTTGAAACAAAAACTTTCCCATGAACATTGAATTACAACTAAATTCACAATTTTCCGTTTCCCAAAAAACGTATCCCTTTTGAAAATAATTCCTTTTCAAATTTAATTGTTCCTTTTTTGTTTGGACAGGTATATTGAAAAAAATATCACATATCCTGAATTATATACGGGAACTGCATCAAGCGGATCCTTTAGTGAACGCCAAATTCAATATTACGAGAGCAGGTGTATTTTAAGCTTCGTTCCACTTCCCAATCTTGTTACTACTTTATAAAAGGGTATGCTTCTTCGTGATAGCCTGAAAAGGAAATGGGTATCGATTCATTCTCAACGTCGAACATAGAAACCCATGTAATGGATATTTCTATATAATTCATATCAGAAATGAGAAATTAGAATTGAAAATAGTCGTAGTTTTTAGCTGATACCACTATGGCTATCTCAGAAACGGTAGATCCTACAAGGACGGTTAAATGGAACAAAAGTTGCCTATCCAGGGATGCAACACACTGGTATTTCCAGATCTATAAAATCATCCAACAGTTTCTGTAGTCTGGGCTATAAGTTCAGATTTATGTTGAATGGACATACTATTAGTAAAATTAAGTGTTTAGGCTCATTCAATCCGGAATATTGTCTAGATAATTGTGCAAAAAAAGTAAATTAGTTCATAAAATATTCTAAAAGTTGTAAACAATTAAAGATCCTAAAAAGCATTGTTCGGTTTTGATGTTTATAGTTCGTAAACTATTAACATTTTTGAATTTTGACAAAAATATCCTTGAAGAGGAGGAAATTTACTGAAAAAAAGTTTCTACTCTTGAAACGGTATTTCCATTATTTATAATTTTAATTTAACGCTGAAAATAGCCGTCCGCGCGCCATTTTTAGGTTGCGCGCACGGCCTCTAAGCGAGTATGTGACTAGGAAATAATTTTTTTAAGGTACTTGAAGTAAATAGAAAAATAAAAAAAAATTATGATATAATCTAAACACCATAGAGAACTGATTTTCGTTGGAATTTTTCAATGAAGTTAATTTTTCAATAATCTAGACAATTGTTAATTAACAAAATTTTCTAAAACTTCCTTTATCGTTCAAAGTGAAATATATATTTAAATAATTAATTAATTGAAATTTTTTCGCTTCGTGGAGTCCTCTTCAGATACATACAAAAAAAGATTGATGAAAGTTCTGTTCATTTTAATACTTTGTTCATAATGATTTTTTAAAATAAACAAAAAAAGAAAAATCACAAGAATGTTGTAAAGAACTTTTTTTTTCGTTTATTCATCATTAGTTTATCGTTTTTATGTCAATGAAAGACATTCATAAATTAAAACAAATAATTTTTATCTTTATTTGTTCTTAAATTTTTTATATACAAATATACAAATTGTGAATCTTCTTTGAACTCATCTAAACGCCGATTTCATTATCGCCACCACATTCAGTAACCGTACATTTTCTTTCAGAGGGTTTTTAAATAGATCCATAATTCCGTAAAGTATTGTCGATTCGTTGAAAATATCTATGATTAGGTTGAAGTCGTTCTAGCAGGGGAGACCACGATGCAAAATGGGGATTTACTCGAGCGTCATTGAGACATATCAGGTTGCAAAGCTCAAATGATAAGAAGAAAAAAATTTATATAATATATACCTTTTCATCGGTGGGGGAAGCGGCTATAGATTTTTGAATATGTAAAAAAATACTGTTGCATGGACATACTCGAGCGCGTCAGATATTGATAGCATCAACGTCCTACGTATTTTTAATAATGTTGGTATGTTGAATCTGATCGTTTGCATGATGTGGGTGATTGTATGTAAGGGTTAAAAGTGAAAAGAAAAATAAATCGAGCCCGTCAGATTTTCTAAGGGGGTGTTAAGTGCAACACAAAAAAGCTTTCATTCAATAATCTGACGATTTCGATCTGACGCAAACTCACGACCATTATTTCAATGTGCAAAAAAAAATCGCCATTTTGAAATACTCAAGCGCGTCAGATTGAGATATATATGGTTTTAGACGTGGTGTCTCATAATCTGACGATTATCTAGAGGGATTCGCTTAATCTGACAAAAACAATATTTTTTTCAAATTGTTTTTAATTAATTGAACTTAATTGATTGAAAAGTTCAGGAAATAGCATGCAAATAAATAAGTGAATGTTTTTTAAGTAGAATACTTGTATTTATAAGAAAATAATTTTTAAAAAATGCTCAAAAAAAATTAATTTTTTATAATCAATTGATTAATTAATGAAGAAAAGAGAAATGATACTTTCTATGTTTTTTACCACTTTCATTTGTTACTAACATTACTGCAGTTTCGTCCTATATAAACTTATACAATATATAAATAAAAGTGGTAAAACACATAGAAAGTTTAGTTTCTCTTTTCTTCATTAAAATTTTCTACCACGTAGTAACGGCTATATCCATCAATCAATTGATTAATTAATCATCATCTTCATCTTCATCACCAACGAGTCTCTGTGATCAGCTGTGATGACGTCATCGCAACAGAATTCACAGTGAGGACAGAGTGAGAGATTAATAGATAGAGAAAAAGTGAATTGAGAATAGAGGAACAGAAACTCGGAGAGGAAAATATAGGTATCACACAGCTGCACGCATTAAACTTTATCGACGAATTTTTGTAATTTCGGCTTGCGGAAATCGTCAGATTATATATTTTTCGTTATCCTTGTATTATTTCCTTCCACATGAAAAAAAATTAGCTACGCTCGAGAATGTCGAAATGACGTTATTTTTTTACAACTTTGCTGCCCTCCCCTTTCTTTACGTCATTCTCAAATTTTCAGATCACTGGAATATACACTTTGTAGCACGTAAGTAACTCACCCTACCTAAATCTGACACGCTCGAGAATTTCTGATGATCAATTTTTTTAACAAACTGATCCTTTATCCCTCACAGGCACTAAATAAGTGTAAAACATTCAAGGAGGTTATTCCTCATCGAAAAAAAGATAGGATCTTTCATATAAAAAAATTCCTTTGGAGCATCCCTTGTTAAGATACAACCCCTCAAAGGGGGCACATAAAATATGTATAACAATTTTTTTCACAAGCACTTAAAAAGTTACAATAATGAAATTGACCTGACGTTTTGTACTACCAAAAAGACACTTAGCTAGATATTTATTTGGTTCACCCCATGGTTGTAAGGGGTGGAAAACACAACCCCTAAAATTTATTTCCATTGTAACTTTTTGTCTAGTAGGTCGCTATTAGCGATAGTGACAATTGAATTGGTATGACGCTGTCAGTTTGTGAATTTTCGAAATTGAAATAATACTAATTGTGTGTTGTTGTTCTGCTCTTAATTTGTTACTTCAATAACTCACTTGTTATTAAAATGGCATACACAAATGAGGAAATGACTGATATGCATTACGTTTACGGTCTGTCGCAGGGAAATGGGTTAGAAGCTTCTAGAAGATATGCTGAAATGTATCCTCAACGGCAGCACCCTTCACATAGAATATTTGCTCGACTTCATCAACGATTACGAGAATATGGTTCATTCGACAAAAGAACGCAGGATTGTGGTCGCCATCGAGAAGTACGAACACCACAGATTGAGGAAGCAGTACTTAATTTGATCAAAGAACAACCTACTACCAGTACTAGAAAGATTGCTTTCCAGCTAAATGTTGATCATATGACGGTATTTCGAATTTTAAAAGAACACCTCTTATACCCTTACCTCTTATACCCTTACAAATCTCCAACCTTTCTTCGATGTTCCAGGCTATCAAGGTTGCAAGTGATGTTTGTGTTTTGTAATACCTATCGAAAGCAATGTATGGTAATAAAAATTCTAACTTCAGGAAGAGACAGGTTTCTTCAGTTCATAATTTTTTAAACGCCGAATCTCTCTCTTATATAATGTTACTTACGGCAAAACCGAGAGTGTTTGTCAGGTAGCTCAAGATGTAAATACAGGCATATCAATATCCCAGCATTGAAAGTATTGTCATCTCATCGAAATATGTTTTCTGATGACCTACGTTGCACGTGGACGACGGTTACGAAAAACGATATGGGGAACGAAGGGGACGAAGTACTCGTGATTTCTTCCTGGTTTTTGAAAGGAGAAAAGACAGAGAGTTCTGGAAGCTGAGGCAGCGGGTCTTAGAGTAGTGCGAAAGTTTTTTCGGGAAGTGAGTCTGCGTGAATTTTGAGGTTCAAAAACTTGGGAGTTTGAAGGTTCTCTTGACGGTCAATCAAGGGCAGTATTTTTGTTTTGGGAGATAGTTTTCCTGAGAGGAATCTTTAATTTATTATTCTTGGAAAAGAGGCGGGTAGCGCGATTTTGGGTAGTCTGTTAGTCTGATGTAGGAGTAAATGAGCGTGTAAGGTTTGAGCGAAAATTGAGCAGTGAAGTGCAAAAGTTCAAATAAGGGGCGAGCAGGAAAAAGGCAGCGGTGAGTTGAATTAACATGGAGGGAGTTAGCTATAATAAATTTGTATACAGAGTGGACGTAATGATTGCCTTATAGATATTTAGCGGTCAGAAATCATTGGCCGAGTAAGAGCACTTCGTCACTTCGTATATTATAAATTTTCGGCGAAGGCACAAATACTCGTATAGAGTTTTATTATTTTGAGATTTGATTATGGTTATTATTAATTAATTTTTTTGGTGTTCGTTTATTTCTCTTCATTATTGAATATAGTATCTTCTGAAGGTTTCAAGCAGGCTTTTATTTCAAAATCAACCATAGTAACCTCTTGGAAGAAAGTGTCTGCGAATTTTTTTAAGATCTTTTCTCTCTGCAACTAAAGACCTAAAGAACTCCTCCTAGTGCATGATAAAGTTCAGGAAGGTGAACAGGTCACTAGAAGACATCACTACAGGATGGACGATGACCCAGAAGGCGACTCTTTGGGAGGATGTACAATGGGTCACATGTGGCCTAAGTGCTGTTAGTCGCCATGCCCCCTCCCGGGTTGAGTGCCCTGAAGTGGAAGCTTCCCCCCATCAGCTATTCAGCGAGGAGAACCTACTACTCCACTCCATTCACCTCCGCTCTCCGAGCGGTCCTCAACTTACTGATGGGCACTTCAGCAAGATTGACATCTGACCTCTTTTGGTCGAAAGTCAGCCTTCAGGTTCTATTCTTTCGCGATCGGTAAAAGTGTTTTGTCTGACTATCCCTAACTGAATTTTTGCATGGGGGCCCCCAAAAACTAACCGGCGGCTATAGCTGTTAACGTCGAGCGTTCCTCAGTGAATCTAAAGATGATTGTATCGCGGTCGAGTTGTTCTGCGGTGAACTTGCTGAAAGGAAATCTGATTAGTATGCTTACCGGAGCCGCCTGCCGGCAACTCGTATGGGCGGTCTTCGGTTCTGCTTCGTCGGCCGTGGATGTTTGTCCCTTTCTTGGCCCATTACTTTTCTTACTGTATATTAACGACATCTCAGCAAAAATTACCCTCTTTGCGGATGATACCACTGTACTGTGGCACAGTAAAACACCACAGCAACTGTTTAATGAAATAGAAAAGGATATGTGCAAAATAAAACAATGGTGTGACTCAAACTTTCTAGCTCTGAACTTAAATAAAACTAGCATAGTCACTTTCCGCTGCAGTGTTCCTGATATACCAATGTCAAATGAACTAATAAACTAATAAATCATAAATGAACTAATAAATCACAAACGAAATTTGTTGGGTTCGAAATTGACAATAAATTGAAATTTGAATGTCACATAAAATATTTGTGTAAAAAACTCGCATCAGGTTGTTACGCAGTTCCTATAATCTCCAATGACTTGGGTAGTTCCACGGCCAGAACTACTTATTTCGCTCTGATTGAATCCCACATGAGATATGGAATCGCCTTCTGGGGTGTTCGTAGTACCTACTTATTTGATAGTGGGTTTATTCTGCAAAAAAGAGAATTATTTAAGCATCATAAAATATTAACAGTAACATCACTTTATATACTTGAGACGGTGAGCCTCATACACAAGAATAGACATATCTTACATAGATCCCTGAATCATCGTGAATCGAGGCAAAGCTCTCTCTTCAGACTACCTATCCCCTTCAGCAATTTAATAAAGGATTCAATCATCTATAATGGGATTAAAATCTACAACCATCTTTCGACAGTTATAAAGGACAGCGCATGCATTAACCGTTTCAGAAAATCGTCCAAAAAACTACTGCTTGAAATCTCACCTTATACCCTTAATGAATATTTTTCCTCCACTTTTGACTAATTATCTTAATAACTGTATGTTTACTACGTGGGCTGCTCGAAAAACATCTCAGCATGTATCCATATAGGAATATAAAAATCATGTGTAGAGTTGTAAAACATGTATAAATCTCAATTTATGTATATTACTATTAGGATTTAGATATTGAGATTTTTTACATAGATGTAATCTAACTAATTGTTTGACCATATCACATTGTATAGCTTTGTCTACGAGAATTATGTTCTTCTGACAATAAAGCATATCTTGATTGATTGATTGATTGATTGAACCTGGGGTCATCCATGTTCAACGCATCGTGCAGATCGCGTAGCGCTGGGTTGCTGTGCGATCTGATTCTATTGAACACGCTTTCTGTGTGTTCTCTCATATAGACGTCCACATATTGCGTGTCCAGGTCTAAGTCTCTGTATATGTATCTATTTGGGATATAGTACAGCGCGTTTACTGCGGCCCTTACGCTCGCGTTCATGAACGACTGTATCTGCTTCCTGTATGTCTGTGCGCACTGGCCCCAGACACTGCAGGCATTCAGTATTATGGGCATGAGGACGGTTTTGATCATTAGCAACTTCACTTTAAACCCCATGTTGCTTCTGCGTCCTATGATAGGTGCCAGTCGTTGTCTGGCGTGTCTAGCCATTCCAATTCTCTGCCGTACATGAGACTGAAATGTTAATCTCATGTCTAAGATGACCCCCAAGTATGTCGCTTTGCTGGTCCACTTGTCCACTCTTGTCCGTTGAAGGTGACGTTGCCTTCCGGTTGATCCAACCTGCGGTTGAACAGTATCGCCTGACTCTTGTCGGGGTTTATACTGATCTTCCACAGGTTGGCCCACTCCTCTAATCTGTCTGCCTGTTGCTGCAAGTATCTTTTAACATGCGCTTGGCTCGTAGATCTCGCCAGCAGGGCCGTGTCGTCTGTGTAGAGCGCCAACTTGTTGAAGTTGTTCTTCGGCTTGGGCACGTCCGCTGTGTATACGGAGAAGAGGTGAAGCGAAAGGACTGCTCCTTGCGGGACCCCTGCTTCCAGTAGTCGAATTGTTGATAGTTCGTCTCCTACTCTGCATCGACATCGCCTGTCAGCTGGAAAAGACTGAATTAATCTTACCATTGGTTTTGAGTATCCGAAATCGCTCATTTTGGCCAGTAGTCCTTGATGCCAAACTCTGTTGAACGCCTTGGAGACGTCTAGGAAGATTGCACCGGTGTTGTGTCCTTTGCCGAGGTTGAAGCCTTCGGTCGCAAAGTCTACTACCCTCAAGACTTGTAGCTCTGTGGAGTGTTCTGATCTAAAACCGAATTGTTCAACCGGAGGATTCCTAGCTCTCTAGTTTGATCTTCGAGTCTCTTCAAGATGACACGTTCCTTCACTTTGCTTATGGAAGGTATTGAGCTTATTGGCCTGTGATTGTCTGGGAACAGATGGTTCTTCTTGGGCTTCGGGATGTGGATAACCGTTGCCTCTTTGAACTGGTATGAGAAGTGCTGCAATCTGAGTATAGCGTTTATGATGTTAGTTATGGCTGCTATACCCTTGCGCGGTAGTATTTTCACTGCCCGGTTTGTTATGTTGTCCGGGCCTGGAGCTTTCCGAGTGGGTAGACGTCTTAGTATGTCTTTCACTTCCTTGGGAGATGTCGGGGCCAGGGGTTGCGCGTTGTTCGTTCGTTGTCTCAAACTTCGTATCGTTCTTTCCACCTGTCTCTCTATTTCGTCTACTTCGTCCGTGAACGGGACGTCGTTCTCTCTGCACTGCCTTTCGAAGTTGTCCGCGAATGCTTCCGCCTTCTCCTGGTCAGTGTAGACGATTCCTTGCTTGCCGTGTATTGGCGGGCATGGCTGTCGAGGTCCTTCCCTGAGTACTTTCTGCATTCTCCATGCAGACTGGTCTTCAGTGTTAAGTTCTTCCAGACGAGTAGTCCATTGTATGTCTCGAATTTCTTTTAATCCTTCTTTCAGTATCCTGTTTGCTCTTTGCATGCACCTCTTGTCCATAGGTACCGTCTTTTCAGGCGTCTCCTTATCCTGACCAGTTCCATCGTTTCTGGTGGGAGCTGACTTCCCGTGCGCTCCTTTCCATTGTTTGGATTATCGCCTGCTGCAGCTGTTCTGTGGCGTTCTCCAGATCCGTTATTGTTTCGATGCGTGGTATCTCACCCATCGCATTGTGTATGGCGCGCTGAAATCTTATCCAGTTGATGACTCGCTTTGTTGAGTTGTCTGTTTTCACTTCACCTCTTCCTATTGTGAATAGAATGGGGTTGTGGTCTGACGAACCTTCGTCTAGTACTTCCATATCCGTAGTTTCGATGTTCTGCACTAGTGCGATGTCGAGAATGTCCGGGACTTGATCTTCATGCGCGTAATATGTTGGGTTGTTCGGTGCTACTACCGCTATGTCCTCGAATATTTCTAGGATTATGCCTAGTTATCTGCCTCTCCTGTTTCCATTCCTGCAGTTCCAGTCACGCGACTTTACATTGAGGTCGCCAATGGCAACTGTTGGATGGTGGTCTGGGAACATTTCTGCCATGTCGGTTCTTTCTAGTCTAATACCTTGCGGAGGCAGGTATACCGACGATATTATCAGCTGCTCGTAGCTTCTCAGTTTGACTCTGACTGCTACTGCTTCTCCGTGTTGGACTTCTGGTTTTCTGTCTTCCTTTTGTGTTAAGTCTGTTTTTACTAATGGCGCCGCCCCTCCTGCGGCGCGGCGCCCCCTGGTCTGTCTGTCCTGTATATGTTGTATCCTGGGATTCGGTAGCTCTTTCCGCTCCTTAATTTTGTTTCCTGCAGTGCCATGATGTCTATGTCTAGACGCGAAAGCAGCTCCAGTAGCTTGTTCCGTTTTTCTATGGAACCATTTATGTTCCATGATCCTACTAGTAGTCTTTCCGGAACTCGTGCAAGCATTACTGTCGTCCGGGTGCTATTGAGGCGGCTGAGACCGCTTGCGCGATCTTTTGCTGCTCAGTCGTTAGGCTCCCTAGAATTTGGACCAGCTCGTTTCCTCCGACTTGTTGCGCCTTCGGTGTTGGTTTCCTTTGAGCTGGCTGCTGTCGGGACCTCTGACTCTCCGCTTGTCGAGGCCTGTCTCCTGCTGTTTGTATGTGTCTTGGTTTGGGGAACATCCTGCATCCCCTGTAGCTAGCCGGGTGCGCACCCAGGCAGTTTGCGCATTTGGCTGGCGCTTCTCTTTGTTTTTGGCAATCCCTTGTCTCGTGCTGTTCTCCGCATTCTACGCAACGTGCGGTTGCATGACAGCATCTTTGTGCGTGCCCGAAGTATTGACATCGGTGGCACTGTCGTATTGTCCCTTTGTTTATTCTCTGCGGCTCCGCCCGCACGAACAGGTTTACGCACGTTCTTAGTGCGGAGATTTTCTCTTGGTTCTTTGGTACTTTCACCAAGAATAGCGGTAGTGTTTGCCTTGTCTTCCATTCCATTACCTCGAATCCCTGTTTTCTCAGGTCATCCGTCACATCTGCTTCCTCCACGTTCTCCGGTATCCCCTGGATGATCGCATGGAGCGGGACTTCTTCCTTTAGCTTGCATGATAAAGTTCAGGAAGGTGAACAGGTCAGTAGGAGACATCACTACGACAGGATGGACGATGACCTAGAAGGCGACTCTTCGGGAGGATGTACAATGGGTGACATGTGGCCTAAGTGCTGTTAGTCTACTTTTACCCTCCCCACTATACAGATGCGGTTCATTACCTAGTTTACAGGCAGATGGGGCGACGACAAACCTATTGTTTGTTGTATGCTTCAGCTTAGTTCGAGGAATGATTCTCGGAGGGAATTCGATTTTCAATTATCGGAAATCATCGACTTTATGTTGATGATAGACACTATTTTGCACTGACGAGTGGCCAAACAGCTCGAAACCGGTCTGCAAGTGTGTTCCAATAATTGGAAATAATTTTCGGCAGTTGCATCGCCAACAGCATAGGTAGGAATAACTTCAGTGGAAAATCCTGCACTGACACCTGTCGTGGTATAAGCCAAAGGAGTAGTTGTTCTCTGATAAGTGTCAGTTCATCAACCTACAGTATAGAGAGTTGAATCAGGCCTGAACGAATTGTTTTTTGATGATTTGATATATTATATGTTACTTTCAAATAAATATGATAAAATGCCTGAAAAGTATACAAAATAATATATACAGAGTGTCCCAGCAAAAACTCCGCGGGCAAATATCTGAAAAATGAGAGAGAATGTCCATATTTGATGAAGGCAGATGATTTTGATGTCGAAGGGTCCTCTTATTTGCGAAGAGATTCAGCAATAGGTGTCATCCTTTAGGGCGTCGCGACAGCGACGCCAATTTTTTAAATGGTAACCTGGATTTTCCGATTCGTTTTTGAATTGTGCATTAAATTCTGAATTCAGCCATATAGCACACTTGTAGTTTTCCTTGAATACTGATGAAAAAAGGCAATTTCATTGCATATCATAAAAAGGGCCATGAATGAGTCAAAATGAGTGCAATGAAATGAGTTTAATAAAATGAATCCATCAGTTATGATTTCGTTGTCTGTTCAATTTTACCTAGTTGCGTATTGCTGTATAAATTAAAATTAATGTTTCAAATTACCAAAAAATACAGTACTTTGACCATGACTCGACTAACATGATGATAACGAAATCAATTAGTGATAACAAGAATCATTTTAGTAGGTGTTCGAACTGCCTTCCTTCACGTAGAATACACATATTGCATCTTTTTAGTAATTCCCGATTCGTGACAGCTAAAAGCGTCTCTAGCGTTATGGAAGCACAAACATTTGTGATTCCTCTACATTTTGTGGACGCCGCATATAAACTAAGTCTTTGATATATCCCCACAAAAGGAAATCTAGTGGAGTAATATCTGGTCTTCGAACTGGTCATGGTATTGGACCCTTATTTCCAATCCATTTCTCATTAAAAGTATCATCCAAATAATAGGTAACTATTCTATTATTATGTGGAGGTGTTCCATCTTGTTGAAACCACATATTCAGACGAGTTTGTATTGGTAAATTCTCCGAGAGATTCGGCAACACATGTCGTAGAAAAACCAAGTACCTCTCCCCATTGAGAATTCCTTCGAAAAAATGGGGTCCTATCAAATAACCATCAATGAATCCGCACCAAACATTAACTCCCCACACAGACTGAAATCTCGTTTCTTGCACCCAATGAGGGGTCACGTCAGACCAATAGTGACAATTATGTTTGTTTATTACAGCGTTGTTATGGAAACGGCTTTCATCACTCCATAATATTTTTTTCAGAAACTGATCATCATCATGTATACGGGTGGATAATCAAGCAATGAAGTTCAATCTTTTATCAGCATCTCCTGAATATGGGAATATATTTCAGTTATTAACCCTCTGTTAGTGTGCCCAAATGATATAACACAGTAAGTGTACTGGGATATGTCGTACTCCAAAGGAATGTCGACTCTGAATTACTAAAATATCAGAATTTGGTCATTTTGAAAACTGGGCATGTTTCTATCCGTATTTGAAAGTGTGTTGAAGCAAAAAGTCAGTTGAATATTACTTTCTGAAATATATAAACCACCATTTACAAAATATATATTTATTTTAACCTCAAAAAACACAGTCGAACTATATTCAACATAAAAAATTCCAATTGTGACATTGCATATAGAACCAAAAAAAAAATTCTAGAAAAATGTTTCACAAACAACACAACATGAAACTGGAAGTAATTACTTGACAAATAAAAGAGTTATGGGCCCTCGATATTGACACAATTTTCGCATGTCATCATTGCACGCTCCATACAAACTCGACTCTCACATCGTATACATACATAAAATGTCTTTCTGTCCTTGTTTCTTGGACAGACAGAACATCTGCTGCTTGTTCGCCGTCGCTTCGGTCCAGGTTCATGACGTTCAAACTCTTGGTTTTCCCGTAGTCCTCGGCGTAGACAGGGGTTTTTCCTACGTTGATTCCGAAATTCAGATATCAGTTGCATACCCAGTTCTTTCAAAAAATGTCGTCTCTTCAAATTGTGTTTCTGCGTATTTGCTTTGAATATAATTTGAGCATTTACTCCAGCGGAATTCATGAACGAAAAAAAAAGTTTCAAAGGCCAACGGCGGCTGTTTCTCGAAACACTATAATTAGCAGATAACTCATCCAATGTGTCTACACCGTCCTTGGTGGAATTATAAAAGCGGATGATTTCAGGTAATTTTTTGTCACCAGATTCATCAATTATAGCATCATCATAATGTAATGTAGAGAAGAGAATGACATTTCTCGACTTTTTTGGCACATATGACACAGCTGTGATATTTTCCCTGAATGCAAATACAGAACTGCGAGGTTCTCTGGTTCTTATATTCAGAAAAACGGATGGTATTTGTCGTTTGTTCTTTCTAACAGTTCCAACTGATGTAAGCTTATGCCTTTCGAGCAGATTCATCATGAGAGGGTAGCTGGTAAACCAGTTATCGAAAGTAATATTTCGTTTAGTTCCAGACACTGGTTCAATCAAACGTTCGACTATATCTTTGCCTGTAAGGCCCATCTGGCTGTGTGCCAACGTAAACCTCCATGTTCAAGCAATAATAAGTTTTTGCATACACAAGTGCAAAAACTTTCAAACCATATTTTGCAGGTTTCTTAGGCATATACTGAAGGAATGACACTCGTCCCCTGAATGGCTCCAACTTCTCATCAACTGTTAGATATTCACTGGGTGAATAGTGTATTTTGCAGTTATCAACAAATTTTTCAAAAATTCCTCTGATGGGTGCCAATTTGTCAATTTCTTTTCGCTATTCTCTATTATATTGTCAAATCGCAAAGACTGCAACAGGATATATAATCTTTGAAGGGACATTGTCGTTCGAAACAACTCAATACCACTTCCATCAGTATTCCAGAGCTCTGACATGTTTTGTTGGTGTGCTTTATATAACCCTGTCAAATAAAGCAACCCCATAACTGCTTTCATTTCCATTTCATCGGTCTCTTTTACCAAATACTGATGGCTCGTATTATATTTAGTTGCTTTATTTCCTAACTTGCCGTTCGTATATCGAACTATGTCATCAAGCATATCTTCAGTAAAAAATAAAAGCCAACAGTCGATAGCGGTCTTTTTTTGTCGTGCAATTCCTTTCACGCCAGGTAAATGTTCGGAAACTTTGCCCATTTCGACTTGTTTTTATCCAAAAAATACCTGTTACCATCTCTATTTGAATCTGCACCATTTTCCATATTCCGTATCCGAATCAGAAATAGCATTTTCCAATTCTTCTTCTGCATGTACTGTTCCTTCTTCAGCATATTCTGTTTCTTCTATTGGGTGTTCTTCACCTCTTCCAGCGATTCCAACTTTTTCTTGCATTCCATCCTCACCTTCAGAATTACTGCCAATGAATAAATCATCATCAGAACTGGCGCCAAACTCTTCCCATAAATATTTGAGTCGTTTTTGTTTCTCTTCGTAAGACATTTTACAATAATTGATACTTCTGAAAAACTATTTACGAAAATTACCAATTATACTGTGCACACAACTATGGAATTTACTTCAAAGCCCGATGACACAAATAGTTACACCAAAAGTGTTCCGGGGTATAACGTACCCGAACTGCACTTGAAGAAGTCTCACGTATAACTGAGAATTCGGGGAGAGCTGGAAATGTGTCATCCCTGGAAGAATATGTTTCAACTACAGCTACTGAGCACTAGAGGTCTGTAGTTTGGTTAGTTTTTGCTGAGGAGCTGTGATTTGTGGTTCTGGGGTATGACATACCCCTGAACACTAATGGAGGGTTAAGAATGAAACATGAAGTTCATTACCTGGATGTAGTCCTTGAACCAAATGTATTTTGTATGGATGGAATTAGTTTTTTGACAAAATACGTTGTATTGACGATTTCGAAATGTTACAATGCATTGCTACTTGTTTGGTAGAACTATATCTATGGTCATTGCTACTTGTTTGGTAGAACTATATCTATGGTTCCAACAACATTTGACCTAGCACTGCAACACTGTGATTCTCATCAGTAGCCGTTTTTGTTTTTTTTTTCGCTTACGTTCATTAAAACATCCATTTCATGCCAAAGATAAGGCTGAGCCAGCGAATGTTTTATCTGACGGTAATTTTTTGTCAGGTTACCGATTAGCGTATATTCTCACTGCTCCTTTTGAATTCCTTCTTGCTCAGCCATAAATACATATCATATCCAACTTTTCTGCATTTGAAAATTGAATTATTTTTCACTTTTACGTGTTACAGTTACAGTTACGTTACAGTTCCACAAAACTGAATACACTTTCGTCAAATCTGACAGATCGATAAATACATTATTGTTTTTATTTTGACTTATTCGTGGCCTTCTTTATAATACGCAATAAAATTGCCTTTTTTCATCAGTATTCAAGGAAAACTACAAGTGTGCTATATGGCTGAATTCAAAATTCAATGCAGAATTCAAAAACCAATTGAAAATACTGGGTTATGATTTAAAAAAATTGGCGTCGGTATCGCGACGCCCTAACCGATGACGCCTAGTGCTGGATCTCTACCTGATCAAGAGGACCCGTTGACATCAAAATTATCTGACGTCACGAAATATGGATATTCTTTTTCATTTTTTCGATATTTGCCCGCGGAGTTTTATATGGCACACCTTGTATAGATAGAAAATGTTGAATATAATGTATCTATATCAAATACATTCCATATATTACATAACTGTTGAGCTGATATAAATATTATCAATAGATTACACGGTATTGATTCAATCTGGATAGTTAGATTATTGAAACAAATATCTTCACAGAACAGAAATCTATCGAGTTCTCGTTCTTTCAGAATAATTTCTCTTGTGAAATTCCCTCAGTGAAAAAATTTAGATGAAAATCATGAAAATTCGTAACTGGCCAAAGAGTTCTCAGTGGGTACTAATTTTGAATTACTTCACTCATAGTAATTGATCAATATTGACTGGTTTGTTTTGTTGTATTCCAAAGAAGGATTCCAGTATCATACAACAATGGAACTTAGTCAAGTTATGAATGTGGTATTGATCATTATCAGATACACACTCATATATCATCCATTATTACAACCCATTTAACCGTGTGCGAGTCACTTCAGGCTTGGTGTGACAGTATAAATTTGATTAATTCATTCGAGTTATCTTCCTTCCAATGAATAACGTTGCAAGTTATACAGAAAAAGGTCAATTAGTTCAATTAATATTGCGGTGAACCAGTGACATTACGAACAAAAACAAAAAAGTCTTGAACGAAATGCCATTTGCGTGCTGGCAACATTCTCCAATTATGATTTCCATTATAAAATCAGTGAATATATTTATTTATACTTTAGTGCATATTTTGAAGTAAAGGCGAGTCTCATGACCAGTAATCAATCATGAAAGTTGAAAAGTTGGACTGATACTCGATATTTTTTCCAGTCATTCAAAAATTCAACTTTTGAGAAATATAGAATGATGGAAAATATGTAATATCTACCCTGTCTGCTCAAAAACTTGATGAATTTTAATTTCTCTCAAAAAATATCCATTCAATCATCAATTAATATTTTGTCTCTGTAACATTAATAGCCACGATTAATGCTTAATACTTCAATTATCAAAATAGCCATTACATAAAATAATTCATTATTAAGGTACACTTTGCCCACTTTGGAGATAATTACTGCAGTGGAATCCACCAGTTCCCTTATTGACCAGACCGAGGCAGAAGAGTTCAGATGGAAAATTAGAGAACAGCTGGATCGAGAACCAGTTCCAACATCTAATATCAGCGATGAAGAACGTAGAGCTCTGAACGGCCTACGTAGAGACAACACCATCAAGATCCTACCTGCAGATAAAGGAAACGCTACTGTGGTAATGGATACCGTCCTCTACGAACAGAAGATTGAAGAGGTTCTTCAGAAGGGACGATACACAAAGATCGTACAGGACCCTACTGCATCAATCGAAAGGAAGTTGTACCAGACTTTGAAAAAACACCAAGTCTATTTTTCGGACAAGGAAAGATCATCGCTAATACCGCACCACAGTAAGCCCCCTCACTTGTATGGACTTCCCAAAATCCACAAGAAGGACGTTCCGCTTAGACCGATCATCAGCTCCAGAGATTCGGCTACTCAAAACTTGTCTAGATTTTTACTTCCCTTTATACAACCATTACAAGAAAAAACATCGTCTTTTGTGAAGAATTCAAAGCATTTTGTCGAACTACTAGGGTCAATTGAGGTCACACAGGAAGATCAACTGATTAGTTTCGACGTGGAAAGCCTTTACACCAACGTTCCGGTCGAAGAAGCACTACAAATCATACAGAGACAGCTATCCGAAGACGGGAACCTGAAAGAGAGAACGAATCTACCTATAGAAGTAATCATGGAATTACTAGGATGCTGTGTACGAAACTGTTATTTCCAACTGAAGGACGAATTCTTTACACAAGATGAGGGACTGCCAATGGGATCGCCACTTTCATTAGTCATAGCCAACATATATATGGAGTGGTTTGAAACTCCGGCCATTGAAGAAGCCCACAAGAAACCTCGAGTCTAGTTGAGATATGTTGACGACACCTTCATAATATGGAACCATGGGAATACTGAACTAGATGCCTTCCTGAAACACATCGACATCATGAGACCTTCCATCACTTTCACAATAGAGAAGGAAATCCACAACAAATTGCCATTCTTAGACATTTTGGTGAAGAGGACCGACACTAAGTGGGAAATATTGTATACCGAAAACCCATTCATACGGGACAGTATCTGAACCACGCATCCAATCACCATCAATCGACTGAAAGAGGAATCATCAAGACTCTATTAGACCGTGCTTTTGGGCTTTGTAATACAAAGGAAGGTCTCGAGAAGGAACTGGACATCATCAAAAATGATTTTGAACGGAATGGCTACTCCAAAGCGATGGTAGAAAAGACTTTGGCTAGAAGACAGCAGGAGCCTCGCAAGGAAGAGAAGCCGTCACAATCAGTGCTTACACTTCCCTACATCAGAGGATTATCGGAGAGGATAAGAAGAATTGGTTCCAAGTACAACATCAGAACCTGCTTCAGATCCGGTAACACTATCCGTAGCAGCCTCACGAAAACCAGGCCACCAAACGTGGACTGCGATTCCAAGAATTGCATTCACCGGATACCCTGTGAGTGCGGAAAATCCTATATTGGTGAAACTAAGAGGCCATTGAATGTTCGCATTGCCAAGCACAAGAAACACACACAGCGAGGGGAAACCAACAAATCAGGAATAGCACACCATGTTTGGACCCATCAACACAACATCGAGTGGTCCCAAGCTGAGATTTTGCACAGAGAGGAACATTAGTTTAAGAGAAAATTCAAGGAAGCCGCTTACATGTTGTCCAACAAAGTTTCAACCAAGCCAGCGTAGAAATACGCAACATATGGAAACCCATCATCAAGCGAAAAATGGCCAACTCCCGCCAAAACGGTCATCTCCCACGGAACCGTGAAGCGGAAAATGGAAAGCGGGGATAAGTGATCACCCGAAGACGATTGTAGGTCGTCTTCGGGTGATGACTGGACTGTAGATCATGAACTAACGTGACTTGGAATCTCTCCACTTTTTATTTTTTTTCTTTTTTCTTTTCTTTATTTTTGTTTATTCAATTGTTCTATTTTTACTTGTATTTTATTTCACTATTATTTCATTTCAGGTTTATTCTGGTTAATATAATTCTTATTTTCTGCTATTCTTTTTCAATTCTTCTTTTTTAGTTGTTTCAGGGATTTCAAATCATTTTATATAGTAGACAATGGAAGTCCGAACTAGTGAAATAATCTTTTTTTGTTCTAACATTGGCAAGTAATTATATAGATAATGTGTATGGTACTCTAAGTCCAAGTTTTCTGATGGCTCGGAATTAGTTAGACAGGCACGAGATAATGTGTCCGCATTGTACAAATATTTACCTGGATTATGAGTGATTATAAGATTATATCTGTGCAGTTGTAATAGCATAAGTTGGAGTCTGTGTGATACAGATGGCAAACTTTTTTTTAAAATTGCACCCAACGGTTTATGATCTAAATAAACTTTTACTTTGTGTACTCCATATATGAAGTAGTGAAACTTTTGATGGCTAAACACAAATGCTAATAATTCTTTCTCAATCTGTGCATATTTGATTTCACTCTTGGTCATACTTCTAGAAGCAAAAGCTACTGGATGCTCGTTTTGAAGTAAACATGATCCAATTGAATCTGTTTCAATTTCAATGGGCAAAGATGTATCAAAGTATGCAAGGACAGAGGCTTCTGTTAACAGATGTTTAAGTTGTGATAACGATTCCTCGTGGTCTCTTACCCAATCCAATTCAACGTCTTGTCTTATTGAGTTCCGTAGTGGAGCAGTAAATTTGGACATATCTGGCACAAATTCTGATAAAAACTTGACTATGCCAAGCAATCTCCATAAATATGTTTTATTTCTAGGTCTTGCCATATCACTAATGGCATTTACTCATGACTGGCATGGTTTGACACCATCTTTGAAAAAATCTGCCCAAGAAATTTCACCTCTTTAGATTAAAATTGAATTTTAGATTTATTAAATTTGATGTTGTGTTTTGACGCTCTATCTAATACTTTTTTATAATGCTATCATGTTCTGCCTCTGTTTCTTCTGCTATAATTAAATCATCAAAATACAGTTGAAAACCTTCAATATCTCCAAAGAGTTCAAATATTTTCCTTTGGAAACTTCTGGTGCTGAGCTTATGCCGAATGAAAGACGAAAAAACTGGTAGGGACCAAAGGTACAATACTTAGATGACTGATCATCAATTTTCATTTGAAAATAGCCATTTTTCATGTCTGAGACTATGAAAAAATATTTGTTTGTAGATTTGCTAGCAATTTTGTCGGCTGTCGGAATAAAAAAAAGCTCACGTTGTATATTATTGTTCAACATCTTAGGATCAAGACACAACTTCAAATCTCTATTCCTGTTCTCGACAATAACTAATGGATTCAGCCATTTAGTAGGCTCCTCAACTTTTCTGAATATCTTTCTTATTTTTTTCATTTTCATTTATTATTATTATTATTTTATTTCTGTGAAGATTCCTGCACTGACGCCTGTCGGATATAATCCAACGCCCTTCGTGGTATTAGTCAGGGGAGTAGTTGTTTTCTGATCAGTCCATTCAACCTACTGTGTAGGTATATCAAGACTGGCTTGAACGTTCAAAGTTCATTTCTTTAGATTTATTTATTGCCATTCTTCAAGCATAGCCCACTGACTAATAAGAAAGTGTTTCTTCCTTATTCAGAGGAATCGAGAAAATTACGCATATGCAGTTGGTTAGTACCTCGTCCACTAGATGGAGTGACATTTGACATTTTGTGATGTTCGCTCCAACTTCGGAAGTGGAATGAAATACTCTGAAAGAATTCCGATTTTCAATTATGGAATATCATTGACTTTAGGTCGATGATGGCCACTATCTAACACTGATGAGTGGCTAATGAGCCCGAAACCGCTCTGCAAGTGTGCCCGTTCCAAAATTGAAGGTCGACTCTTTCAGTTGTATTGCCATTTGCATATGCAGGAAATTTTCTGTGAAGATTCCTGCACTGACGCTTATCGGATATAATCCAACGCCCTTCGTGTTATCAGCCAGGGGAGTAGTGGTTTTCTGATAGGCATCAGTCCATTCAACATACTGTGTTATACCTTGACTGTGAAGATCATCTAACTTGTGCTTACTGATTGAGCATGTGGTAGGTACATTATCTTTTTTTTAAATAATTCTATGCTCATTTGGAAAACAAGCTAATTCTGAAAAAACTTGAGAATACAACTCAACTACATCATTAACACTGTTAAAAGTCAGTGTGCAACTGTCAATTCTCCTAATTGAGTTTAGTTCTAAACATCCTTTCAACCCTAACAAAGGCGTCTGATTTTTACTATCTACCACTACAAATGATAAATATTCACAAATATATTTTATACTACATTTAAAGGAGATTTCTCCTACAGGTCTGATTTTGAAATCGGGGCTGCCATATTTGCTTCCATCATCTGCATACGCTCAAAGGAAGCACACTTCCTTAGCTCCGGCATTCCGGCATCTAGTTTGAAGTTGACTGCTTTACATTCTACTGATACTTACCACTGTTTGCCTGCACTCTATCAATTTTCTTTTGCAAAGAGCTTACAAAGGAACTTTAATCCTTACTCTCCTTTTCTGAGTTTTCACCTACCTCCACTTGGCAAACTTGTTCTCTGCTTTGGCTTGACGATACCTCTTTTCTTCTGCATACACTTGCAAAATGATTTTGGCCATGACAAACATCACAAACTTTTCCATAAGCTGGACACTTGCATTTTCAATGACTCTAGCCACAGTACTCACACTTCTGTTTCTCATGATTACTAGGCATTTTCGCCCTATTTAAGTGCAAACTGCCCTGACCACTGCTTCTGTTTGTAAGGCTTTTGCCTGAGATTTGCTAGCCTCAATTGCTCTACAAATGTCTATTGCCTTTTGCAATGATAGGTCCTTTATCATAGTAATCGCCCTTACCATATCTTGTAAATCTGAGCAATCAGTGGTTTTGACTGCTATTTTTAGTTCAGTAACAAAACTATCAAGATTCTGTCCTTCCTTCTGATCTATTGAGTTAAATATCAACCTCTCATATATTACATTCTTTTGAGAGGAGCAATGTTCTTCAAATTTCTTCCTTATTTCTTTCAAGGATTTCTTTTCCTCTTCTGTCGATATGAATGAATTGTAAATGTCCAACACTTCTTCTCTACTGAATGCACAGGGGCTCAGGTGGTTCAAATAACGATTCCATAGTTTTCCAGTGTTCAATTATACACACTCCAGGGTTCAATCCAATTTATCTGACACCATGTAACATTAATAGCCAAAATTAATATCTTAATACTTCAATTATCAAAATAGCCATCACATAAAATAAATCATGTGGTATTACTATAACAAGCCGGGGTTCATCTTCTGTCAGTGTTGCCAACTACTCTATGCAATCCGTGCACTTGTGGAAAGGTATATATCGGAACCACCAAACGATCCATGGGAACAAGACTAAAAGAGCATAAAAGGAACTGCAGACTAGGCCAAGCGGACAAGTCAGCTGTGGCAGAACACGCGCTTAGTGAAGGAGACCACGTAATTTTGTTTGAGAACACAGAAATAATTGCCCCCAACCAGGGATACCATAGTCGACTGGTACGGGAGGCAATAGAGATCCACAAACACACGGATAATTTTAACAGAAAAGAAGAACCGGTGAACCTCAATCAGGTACAAATACCGGTACAAATACAACTGATTACCTGACAAGGCATAAATATGCTTTACGAAGCCTTAAAGGTAATCATCGTACAGCAAGCCATGATGGTTATACCTCTGAAGAAGCTAGCCACTCGCGAAAGCGAAACGTCAGGAAGAAATTCCAAAAATCCACGACTTTCAAACTCGAAAAGCAATGGCACTGAATACCTTAGCCCTGAAAGTGTAAACCATTTTGTCCTACTCTATGCAATGTTATCAAAATAATTACCATATAATACAGTCCCCTTTTATGTAGTACCCTCCAAACACTTATGCCAGCTTTTTTTCCAATCTTCGAAGCAGTCCTGATATGCACATTTTGGTTTGTCTGTGAGCTCTCTCAGCGATTTGATTTTTATCTCCTCAATCATCTCGAAATGCCGTTCTTTCATGGGTCTCTTCAATCTTGGGGACAAGAAAAAATCACAGGGGTGCTAATCTGGGGAATACGGTAGCTGGGGCATGATAACGGTGTTGTTTCTGCCCAAAAAATTACAAACAAGGAATGACAAATTAGTAGGAGCATTATCGTGATGCAAAAGCTATGGAGTGTTTTTCCACGTTAACGGAGGTTCTATTCGTATTGCTTCTCGCAAACGGCACATGACTCCAAGATAGTACTCCTTATTGACCGCACAGATCAGAGGTTACCATTGGAGGTTGTTGGCTCAAAGCCACATAGTGGGGCGAACCACACCTCCAAGGAGTGGCTTGCGAAGGCATTGCAGACAGCCACAGCCACGATGTAGACATGGAAGAGCTGTCTACACCACAGCGCGAGAATACTCTCAAACAGATCCTCTAATACTCAGTAACAAGACTACTTCGTTCAATTCCAAGATGAACAAGTGTCACAGCCAAGCCCAAACCTAACAAGGACCAAATCTTCCTACCTGATAAGTCCAGCCTCAACTACATACCCAGAGCCAGAAAAGGAAGAACTGGACTTACAGTCACCGAGTCATCTTCTTGAGGAAATGAAATCCAGGCAGGAGAAAGGACGAATAGAAACCATTAAAAGGAGAGGAGAAGCACGGGTTCAATTGCGGATCTCGAAGGTCAAAGACAGACTGCTGAAAAGATCACAGGCCCACAGGAGATAACTCGCCCGAAATCAACCTGATTACCACGTGTAACGGTGTTGGGTACGAATTTTGATCTTTTCATTTCTTGTTACTCTGTGGACATTTCGATTATTTCATTCTATTCGTTTTATTGTATTTCTCTTTCATGTTTTAATGCTTATATATTATTGCTATTTCAGCTATTCATTCTGATTTTGTTGGTTCTTCAATAGATTTCGAATCATATCACTTAGTATCTTTTCATAAACTACGCCTCACGATTTGATTTCCACAAAAATTATTTGAAAAATATATCACGACATGTTTTGCTAACACAGTAGCTTCATCAATAGAGATTTTAATACTACAAGTTACTTCTTACACTGATATTTATATACTATAGGTAATCATAATGGAGACTACCTTCAAAAAATAACCTAAACCTCTACCTGAAGTACCTCTTCAATTATGATTACCTGAAGCATATTTCCTCACATCTACATCAATAATAACTCTTTCTCGGTTTTCTGAAAACAAGTTCAATAATGGTGATGGGCTTTTCATGATGAGCGTTAATTAGCTGTTTCTGGCAAAATATTCAACGGATCAACCTGAAAATTCCACAATATGCATAAGTTAATATGACCTACACGCCTAAAATATTTTAGACTTAGTGGCATTATTGCTTCTACTATAAAGTAGCGGCTTCTTTGATTTTTCAAATGGAACACCCCGTATGTAATACCATATTATGATTCATTGTCACTTTGTCAACAAATTCATATACTATTTCCCTAAACCTATCTATTACCGTTTAGAAGATATAAATTAATTTCGATATTTTTTTTACCAAACATGAACTTTTATAAATGCTGATAATCTTGGACTCTCTTGCACTGAAAGGATCAAATTTGAAATTGAGTGGAGTGATACTATGAGGATCTTCACTCGGAGTCATATTTTCATTTGCCTCATACAGGGTCTTCAAAAAATGCAGATACTTTGATCTTATGAAAAAATGAGTGGAACTCAATTTTGTCAAATGGAACACCCTGTATATTTCAACATTTTTGAGCTCTACATCTAATTTTAGATTAACTTTGTTCAGATAATACTATTTCTATTTTGAACCGTTTTCGAGATGAACTGTTTCAAACGGAAATTGACATGGTTTCCTTGTTCATCACTCATTTTTGTAAAACAGATTTCGTTTGATGTTTCTCAATTAGTCACAGATAATAAAATGAAAAGATAATCATTAAAATACTCCTCAAGCATCGAATTAAACTTCTCTTCAAACAATAGTTTTATTGACGCTGAAACACGAACTGAAAATAATAAACCCATAAACTAATGAGTTAATTTAATCGTCAGTGTATTTCAGAATATGTTCGAACACATCTCCACCTCTACTTAAACAAACATGTAATCTCTTCAAAAGATTGTCATGTGTAGCGCTTCTGATCAAGTCTGGAGTCAAACTATTGAAAGCAGTTGTAACTCTTGATTTTATATCTCCCATTGTTATTATTGGAGTAGAGTAAACCATATTTTTAATGAAACCCCACACGAAATAATCTAATGGATTGCCATTTGGTGTTCTAGGAGGCCACCAAAAAGGTCCATTATCACCAATCCATCTGTCTTCGAAGATTTCGGTTGAAGCTTCGCTGACTGAATGAGAATTATGGGGTGGAGCACCATTCATTTGGTACCATACACGTTCTCTTCCTGATCTATTATTTAAAATCATTTGAATTCCATTCCTCAGTAGATTTTCATATTTTGATGCATTCAAATTATCATCATAAAACTCGATATAAAAAATTGACTTATTCTTTATGGCACAAAATACATTGAATTGCCATCTTTCTTGAAAACCCCTTTGGCGGACAACATGGGGATTTTCTGGCGCCCAATAATGACTCTTGTGTCTATTGAAAACTCCATTTTTTGTGAACTTGGCCTCATCTGTCCATATGATATTGTCAAGGAAATGTTCATCCTCTTGAGTCTTGACAAATAACCATTCAAAGAATTCCACTCTACGAGGTAAATCAGTCTCTTTCAAATGTTGGACACAGTAGAACTTATAGGGATGCCGTTTATTCTTCTTAAGAATTCGACAAATTGTCACGTAGGGTATACCTATCTCCCTTTCAGCCTCGTGCAGAGAAGCATGTGGAAATGCATGAAAGTATCCCAGAACTGTTATACCATTGTCATCATCATCCACTTTAGTCTTCTTACGAATGATTTTTGAACGGAAGGTTCCATTCACCTACAGTTTTTTAGTAGTCGATTTATCACATTATTATTCGGCTTCGGAAGTTGTGGATATCTTTCATGAAATACTCGGCATATTCTACTTGCAATTCTATTGCACTCATCACAAATTATTAATAAATTCAAGAAATCTTCATTACTGTAACCTAATCTTGATATTATTCTATTATAATTGGTAGCTATCACAATCAGTCAAAACCACCAACGAAAGTCTGACGTTGAATAATTGGTTTATTTATTTTTCCAAAGCACACTATTAAAAAATATTAATGTGTACTGTTGTACGTTAGAGACTAATACCTCAATGTATACAAATTGTAATTTTTTCTAAGGTAGGTATATACCAATTCCGAATTGACTGATCTGAGACAGTTAAAAAACTGGATCAAAAAGAAATATTACTGAGTATAGAAAAAAAATGTTGAATATCCAAAATAAGTGATGAATTCAAAAGAACGAGAAAGAAAACCACGTCAGTTTCCGTTTGGAACAGTTTATCTCGAAAACGGTTCAAAATAGAAAGAGTATTATCTGAACAAAGTTATTCTAAAATTGGATGTAGAGCTCAACAATGTTGAAGTATACAGAGTGTTCCATTTGAAAAAATTGAGTTCCACTCATTTTTTCATGAGATCAAAGTATCTGCATTTTTTGAAGACCCTGTATGAGGCAAATAAAAATATGACTCAGAGTGAAAATTATCATAGTCTCACTCCACTCCATTTCAAATTTGATCGTTTTAGTGCAAGAGAGTTCAAGATTATCAGCATTCATAAAAGTTCATGTTTGGTAAAAAAAATATCGAAATTAATTTATATCTTCTAAACGTTAATAGATAGGTATAGGGAAATAGTATATGAATTTGTTGACAAAGTGATAATGAATCATAATATGATATTATATTCGGGGTGTTCCATTTGAAAAATCAAAGAAGCCGCTACTTTATAGTAGAAGCGACTACGCCGCTTCGTCTGAAATATTTTAGGCGTGTAGGTCATATTGATTTATGCATACTGTGGAATTTTCAGATTGATCCGTTAAATAGTTTGTCAGAAACGTCTAATTAACGCTCATCATGAAAATCCCTGCATTCAAATCCCGTTTTGTCATTCATTAGAATGTTTGAAGTTTCAAGTTTGATAATTTCAATTGCTTCCAACCGATTCAGTTCCAAACCTTTATTTTCTGTGTAAAATTTCGAACTCTCCGTTGGAAATATGATTTTCTTCTAGAAGATGATTTGAATATGTTGAATTTGTTTTCTTATTAACATAGCTCATATGATGTTCCTGGATTCGATTCCTAAATGTTCTGCCAGTTTGACCAATATATACGTTAGGACACGATCCACAGTTCAATTTATATGCTTCTAATTTCTCGAATTTGGATGTTTTATCTTCATTACTTTCGAATGACTTTCCGAACGTATTACTTTTTTTCTCAAAAATGAAGCCACTTGTTCCTTTGTTTGTCCAAAATACGTCAAAGCTCTATAATTTTGATTATCAATCTCAGGAAAAACGTCTCGAATCGCTTTTGCGTACACTTTTTTGGAAAGTATTTTATTTCTTAATTCGGCTATAAACCCATTACTTGCTGTAATTATCTATTGAAAGAGGAACATGGACTTATCTGTGAATTATGCTATTATAAGCAGCTACTTTCTGTTGATAAGGATGAGTAGAATCGTAATGTATAGTAATATTCGTATAGGACGA
Source organism: Leptinotarsa decemlineata (assembly GCF_025532065.1). Lineage (NCBI taxonomy): Eukaryota > Metazoa > Arthropoda > Insecta > Coleoptera > Chrysomelidae > Leptinotarsa > Leptinotarsa decemlineata. The sequence goes on from NW_027412534.1 coordinate 1,340,213, forward strand.
CTTGTGATAAATTGAAAAATCATGTTTGTTGTTCATTCTACTAATTGTTAAGTCCAAGAAATTGATTGAGTTGTCTGCCTCTACTTCAATAGTGAATTTGATGTTTTCATGAATTTTGTTAATATCCCTATGAATAGTATCTAATTGTCTCTTAGTACCTATAAAACAAACCAAAACGATATCCACATATCTATGCCAATACAAGAAATTCTTAATGAAAGGATGTTTGAAAATCGACTTCTCTAAGTTATCCGTGAAAATTTCATATTAGTATCATCAGACAATGGAATTCTACACTGATAAAATTCTTCATCATTTCGTCAACCACCTTCAAACAAACTTTCTTTCTTGAGATTTCTAGTTTTTTCTCGAGATCTCTAGTTCCTCTTCGAAATTTTATCTTTCTCCTCAGATCTTGAAAGTTCAAAATTTCACGAAGAAATGTTCTGAAAACGAATCAAATTGAAATTTAAGGAGCGATCCTTTTAGGATTCCTCAAAAATATCTCCAGAGTATTTTATAATTGAAGGATCTGATTTCGATCAGCAACCTTTCATTAATAGAAGAGTTCTTTAGACTAACACGGAAGGAAACGCCAGTTGCTTTCAACATCCAACTCCACAAGTTCATGTGTGAGTGAGTTTCAAAGTTGGAACAACCCGTCTATATTTTATTGATTTGACCTCCTTCGAGCCGTACATGCTACTCCGTTGAGCCCCTACCCTTGATGTGTCTGTAGTCGTTATGTCCACTGCAATCATTTCATATCGCCAAAGATTATTCTCATTCCAAAAGTATAACCTGCAATGAATAAATCATGGAAAATTTGAATGGAGTTTCAACTCTGGGATAGAACTTGATGAATAATTTCTATCGGACATTATCTAACCCTTTTGGAAAAGATGATAAATCAGTTAGGAGATCACTGCATTTTTCATGTTCAGCAGGATTGAAGAACAATAGTCTTGAGGAATTCTGCAATGCAGTGAAACGAATATATGTATTTAAAATGAGGAACATGGTTGTTGAAAAGTTTGCAAACTATGTGGAATATCATAAACTACTAAAATTGCGGAAATAGCAGAGACTGTCGAAAGACAGAGTGTGTGTCATCCCTGTTTGGAAAATGATGAAACAGCAGATCACGTACTTTGTGACTGCCCCGCTGGGGACGGAATCATTTTTTAGAATTCGCCAGAGCCGTGCACAGTAAAAATTATTTCTTTCAAAGAAGATCATAGGTTGCTTTGAAATTTTTATCTCTATTGGAGAAACTATTACTTCATCCCAACAGCGTAATGTTCCACAAGAGAATCACACTTTTTTTAACGAAGAAATCAAATTTCTTGGACTCTCAACGATATCATTCGTTTGATTATATTATTGCGAAGATGAACTATTTTGAATCAAGAAAATATAATATCGTCTCAAAATCTACCACCTGTTTGATTTCAAATGGAGAGCAAAATCAACTTGATCTGAACACATATTGTTTGTTTGAATTTAAAACTGTATCCTTTCAAATAACTCCATTCGATTATGACAAGAGTTTTGTGAATCTATATACAGAACTATATTATTATGATGGACTGAAGATAACAAGAATTTTGTATAGAATGAACAAAGTTTCTTTTAATGAAGTGTTTCATCGCGTACGCGCCAGTATGTGTTGGAAAGTAACTTGGTGTGCTGCGATTTCAAGGAGGGAGTGTTTTATGTGTCTGTAGGCAGTGCAATTCTTTTCCGATTATTTTGTATCTACCATAATGGAACAGATTTTACAAGACTGGGGTCTTACACAGTTGGAAGATATTTTCATGGGTAAGTATTATAATTGGATGAAATTGAGGTGTTTGGGTTACTTGAGAAAGAAACTCCGCTCATTAGTATTCGTTGTATACGTAGTACCGACGAGAAAGTGGTGAACTTTGGCAGTAACTCTTAATTTAGTCCTCATTTTGCGAAAATTATATCAATGCTTCCTAATTTTTCACACATGCATTATTACATTTGCCGAGCTCTACAAGTGTATATTAATTTGAACTGAAAAATCCTCCACGTTGATTCCAATCTCTTGTTTTGAACATATCTTTTATCTTGTTTCAAGTAAGTACATTTTCTCTAAATGAAATTTGATTTTCTCTTAGACAGATTTTTTGTAGTACGCACCCCCTCGGAGGGGTGCGTCCGACGACCCTTATTTAGATAGGGAAAGTAGGCACCTTGTTTCAAAGGTCTTTGGAATACCTTTACATCTCTGTTAAAAGAAAATTTTTGTAACGATTACTTTTTGAGATAATTTGAAGATTTAAAAGTATTTTTATTAAGTTCCACTCTTCTTAAAATGATTCAAATTGTTTTTAAGGTACAATATACGTTCAGAACTTTCATAAAAAAAAAAAATTTTGCTTTTTATGAGAATAGAGATTTTATCGAGTGTGTATGATACAAATCAAGAAAGAAATAAGTCGTGGACACAACACTCAAAAAAAGGGGGGGGGGCAAACCGCGGACACGTGTTTCTGGCTATTGGCCTCATCAGCGCGGTGCAGTCAAGTGTAAAGATGGGCAAAAAAACCTACTTTCTTGGTTTTTCTCATTCTGTCTTCAATCGAGTACTGTCTGCCCGGTACTAACGATGCCCAATAGGCTGAAACAGCTGTATACCGGTGGCTCTTAAATTGAAATCAATATGGGAATGATCCAAAAGTATATATATATATATATATATATATATATATATATATATATATATATATATATATATATATATATATATATTATGTATCAATTGAGTGGCAGCTGATGTCATATTTTTACCTTTCTAGATATTTGAAATAGTGGCTAAGGATGATCTGCTGATTTCTTCTTTCGTTTCAGAATCCAAGTGATGTTCAGGCAATTGTGGATAAGCAAAAGCAGAATGCAGAACTTGAGATTTTATGCTTTTTCAGGATGATATTTATGATCTGCAAATGCTTGAAGTAAACCTGAAATAAACCTGAATAAAGCTGTTCATATTACAGATGAGATACTTTGGATTCAAGTAACTAAATACATCCATATGGAAGGAACAGTTTATACACAGTAGAAAGTCCATTGGCTTTCTACTACTCCTTCTTGATACAAAAAAGGATGAGGGAATCTTTCAAAGGAAGGTAGGAAGTAATCAATTTGAAAATAAGTAACTCTATACATGGATTTGTAGATCATGCAGAGAAGTAACTTTCAGACACAAACTGAAAGAAAGCCCTCCTGAAACAGCTACTTTCATATAAACATTGAATTACACGAAAGAAAAAAATTCTTTCGAAACAAATACTTCTATATGAACACTGAATTATACAGAATATATTTTTCTCTACTCAGTTTGTACTTCAAACATTCGTTGTGGAATAAAAATCAGATATCATTCACATGAGTTCTACTTTGAATGAATGGTAACGAATTACACTTACATGGAACACTGTCACCCTCACTGGTAAACATCGATGTTTCGCCTTAAGACACTTGCCCCAAGGCTCTTCAGTACCAAATTGGATAACATTATAGAAAATACACACAGTTCATTCGTAAATTACGATTTTTAATGTCACGGAATAAGCTTGATCTGCTTATGTCATCGATGAAATCGTAATGACATTCATTCACCTATTTGATTCAATCCCAGCCAAGAGGAATCTTATTTGAATTGAAGGGGTTATATTTTTAGGGTTGATTAATTTTTGTGAAAGAAAGTTTTTTGGCTTTCTACTACTCCGTCTTGCTACAAAAAAAGAATTAGGAAATCTTCCAAAGAAACGAAGGAAGTAATCAATTTAAAAATAAGTAACTCTATACATGGATGTGTAGATCATGCAAAGAAGTAACTTTCAGACACAAACTGAAAGAAAGTCCTCCTTTCATTTAGAAAAATGAGATAGGTACATACATTTATTTCGTAAAAAATATTAGTTTGGACACGCTATAATGTACAAAATTGAATCAAGATATCTTTTGTATATTCTTATCAGTGGTCAAATGGACATCGAGTTTATGGCGTAGAAATAGGAAGAACGTCCATTTTTCGAAAAAATGCTTTTTTAAGAAAAACTATTGAATCTAGCCATAGAAAATACTTGATGAAATTTGTATAGGTTTCGTTGGGGCTCCTTATGGATCAATAATATACAGGATGTTCCATTCAAAATAAGGAACATTCTGCAAATTTTTATTTACAATATGCGGCAAGCGGTTTTTCATACCCTATATCTCACAGGTCGACTCAAGATATATCGTTTGAGAGAGTTACCACTGTAGAATATCTGACCAAAAAAACAATTCAATTGTACTTGGCACAACTTTGAAATTTCAAATATTCCGAGTGACGAATATTGGAAAAAAAAAACCTGTCATGCTAGATATCTCGAAAACCGTCAATATTTTCGAAGTGAAGATATACAAGAAGTGTCTTTCATTTCTATGAAAAAGCGATAAAAAATATAGGTTGCTGTTGCACAGTTGGGATCCACCCAGAAAAAATTGAACACCCTGTGTGACCGCCAAAATTTTTATTTTGTCGAGCTCGTGCAATGAGGTAATATTATACAAACTTAGATTTCTATCTGTTTCCTAAACTGAGATATGGAACACCGCGCCACTGTTGCAGGACCCTGTATATTTATACATAACATGGTGGATCATATATTTGTTTTGTTATATTCCTTATATATAGTTAATGTTATATCATACACATATTATTGGAAAAAAGTTTTTGGCTTTCTACTACTCCGTCTTGATACAAAAAATGTGGAAATCTTCCAAGGAAAGGAAGGAAGAAATCAATTTTGAAAGAAGTAACTCTATACATAGATATGTAGATCACGCAAGGAAGTAACTTTCAAACACAAACTGGAAGAAACAACTCCCCCCATATAAACATTGAATTACACCAATGAAAATTTCTTTCGAAACAAATACTTTCATATGAACACTGAATTATACAAAAACACTTGTTTCTACTCAGTTTGTATTCCAAACATTTGTTATTATGGAATTATATCAGATATCATACATAGGATGTCTACACAATATACTGAAGGAAGTTAAAAGTTTCACTTACATGGAACACTGTCATATTCACCGGTAGACATCGATGTTTCGCCGTAATACACTTGCCTTAGGGCTCTACAATACCAATCTGGATAATGTTATAGAAGAAAACCACACAATTCATTCATAAATTACGATTTTTATGTCACGGAATGAGTTTGATCTATTTATGTCATCGATGACATCGTAATGACATTCATTCACTTATTTGATTAAATCCCAGCCAGAAGAAATCTTGTTTATATTGAAAGAGTTATATTTTCAGGAGTGACCAATATTTGGAATGGAGTAGTAAAAAGCCAAAAACTTTCCTTCCCAAAAATTAGTCACTTCTAGAAATATAATTTTTTCGATATATACATATTACTTTTAACAACTATAGACTCATTTCATATTCTTTATATGTACTATGTTATGATATCATTATTTTCTTCAGATTCAATTGTACCTCCCCGTCTTATTCCCTACGCACAGCCTTGATATTCTGTAGGTTTGCCAATTTATTCCCATTCCCCACTTTTCTTCTGAACTGTGTCACATGTATGTACAATAATGTAAAACTAGAGGATAATATATCATTATTATTATTATATATTACTATTACTGTGTTTGACTATAAACCACATATATGATTTTCCTTAAAAAAAACGAATGCTGAACGAGCTGTCGAAGTGAGGAAAAGATTGGGGTTGCTGTGAAAACCTATACGATTTGAGTCAAGCCACTGAAATTCTCAAGGTAAGCACAGTTTGGTTCAATTTGAATTCTTTGCTCTCTCTATTCAGCAAAATCACGCAGGAAGACAACATTCAAATTCGTATCACACCCACGTACATCGTTACTCAACATAATTTTGTTCCTTCTAACCGAATATTCGTAATTTGATTTCGTACATTTTTAACTCTGTTGCGAATTTACGTGGTATTATTGCTTTCAGATTTCACATAAAGGTGGTTTTCTCGAAATCTAATTACTAGCTTTCTTACTGATATTTTAGTTTGGAAATCCTGGATAGATTTATGGTATTGATCTATAACTAGTTTGACTGAATTCTTATCCATTAATCAGTATTTAATAATCTATGGCAGTGGTCGCCGACCGCTACTTTGTTAATTTTGGAATAAACAGCGAGCTACCCACACGGAAGCCACGTAACGCAACGTAAATGAAATAATCCACAGTTAATTTATCATTATATGTATTTATTTTACTATTTAACTGGTAATACATAATACATAGGTACTAATAATAAACTAATAACAAAATAACTAATATTACTAGTACGTACTTGTTCATAGCTACATTCTTACCTATCAAACGAAGGTGTTTGAAAAATAAACACAAACTTTTATTCAGCCACAACGGCATGTCACGTATGATTTAAAAATAGTTAATAATAACAACAAAAAAGTAATGCACTATCATGAACATAAAAATTGAAAAATAAAAAAGCACGTTCAATGAGAAGGCTGACACTCAGGCTCATCGATAATTTTTTTAATGTTTGCAGTATAATTTGATGCAGCCATTCGAATACAATTATCCAAATGTTCATCTGTAAGTCGATTGCGATATTTGTTCTTAATAAACTTCATATTGGAAAAAAAAGATTCACACAAATAGGTTGAACTGAATAATGGTTTCACTTTCAAGGCAACACGGCATAGAACTGAATATTTGTCTTTACTTACAATAGGCCAGATACATTCAGTACTTGAGACTAACGATTTTAAGGCTGAATCATATTGAAACTCAATGACTTCCATTTCTGTTGCAGCGATGTCTTCGCCAAAGTTCTGCATAACACAAGTTGCAAACTGTTGGATATCAATTTCCATAAAGGGTGAAACAACAAACTGCGCTACTAAAGCCATTTCATTGAAATCCTTAAAACGATTTTTGAAGTTATTCTTCAAGGTAGGAATTATTTCTACATGATATTTGTTGCCATAGGGTTCTAATGGATTGGATTTTGAGATATTTTTTCTGAAAGGATAGGAAAATGCTTGGCATCGCTGTTAAATAGGTTTTGTTCCCAAAACTCCAGCTTTTTGATAAATGCTTTTATATCAGAAATCATTTCCGCTAGTTCTTTGTGTCTCCCCTGAAGCTGCAAATTAAGTTCGTTTAAATTCTCTGTAATGTCCACGAGAAAACCAAAACCTCTAAGCCAGATTGACTTTTCTAGTTCCGGAGTCGGTTCATCGCGTTGTTTGAAAAATTGAACTATGCCAGATGGGACATCATTAAAACGTTTCAGCACCCGTCCTCTACTTAACCATCGGACTTCAGAGTGAAGGAGTAGGTCCCCGTATTGACAGTCAACTTCATCGGCCAAGGTTCTGAATAATCTTCTTTGTAACGCTTGAGATCTAATCTTGTTCACAATTTTTACCACCAGTTTCATAACGTTGTTTAGTTTCAGGAAATTTCCACATAATGCTTGCTGATGGATAATGCAGTGGTAACAGAGAAATTGCGGAAAAGTTTCATCTTTACGACATAACGCCACCAGACCCTTATCACAACCCACCATAGTTGGAGCGCCATCGGTTGTTAAGCCTACCATTTTCGATATTGGAATTTTCTCGGAAGAAATAATATTTTTTAAATGAGAAAACAGCTCATGTCCAGTAGTGTGTCCTTTCAGTGGAATGAACTTCAAAAGATCTTCTTTAATCGTAAAATCACTAAAAACCATCTTGACGAACACGGCCATCTGGGCAGTGTCAACGACATCTGTTGATTTATCCAGTTGAAGTGAAAAATGAACACAGTTATCTAAGTCAGTTCTTAACTGTAAAAAAATATCATTGCTCATTACTTCTACACGTCTCATCACTGTATTAGCAGAAAGTTGCATAGATTTTATAGCTGAAACTATCTCGTCTTTATTTCTAAAGTTGACAAATAACGAATCAGCAGCTTCTAAAAACGCCTGTTTTTATCATTTTCCCGTCTTCATGAGGTTTCTTTTCTTGTGCAATTATCTGGGACACACGGTACGATGCTTCAGTTGCAGCCTTATTTTTGTCGACTGTTAAAAATATTGATTGTTGTCCAATTAACTGCTTTTTCAACTGTTTCAGTTTCTCCTTTTCGGCGGCAAAATGTAGTGGGAATGATTTTTCAAAATTAGAATGTACAGTTTTATGTCTCTCAATATTTCCTTTTTTAGCAACGGAGACCGAAGTATTACATAACACACATTTTTATCTTTAACTTCTGTAAAAAAGTATTGTTCTTCCCATTCCGAATGAAAGTGGTATGTCTTTACCTGCTTACAACTGCTTGCCATAATATTATTTTTGTTGTTCTCTACTAACCCAACCGCTGGACGTTGGTTACGCGTTCAGCTTTAAACTAAGCGCAATGTCGCCGCGCCGTGCGTATTTATCCCGTTCAAAGCAATCCAGATCGTTTTCGAACACTAACGCGCTGGTCCGGCTGGTCGGTTCTAGCCGATTCTAGCTTGATGGTGTCAGCGGCAGATCGCTCACCGCAACGTTGCCGCTGTTTATGTTTAATATTATGACAATTAGATTTTTTTGTGGAATTTTCGGAAGCTTCTCTGATTTTTGCAGTTTGTATTTTTTGAATTAAAATCGTTGTGAGAGCTACCAAAATTGACATGTTGGCGATCACTGATCTATGGTTATAAGTAAAAAAGTATAATATTCGTTTTCTTTTTCTTTTGATGAACTAATACGGTATCATTATTGCGGTCGTGCAAATCAGTCCAACTCAATCTATCATTGATTTATCAGTTTAAGAACAGTTTTTTGCTCACCTTTTTTTTCCATTATTTCTTTTTTGGTGAAGGTTCAAGTAGTTTTAGCGGAGGTTCAATCAGTTTTGGTGAAGGTTCACGTTGTTTTAAACAGTTTGAAAATAAAGGGGCGAGAAATTATTTCAGTTCCCTGTAACAAAATTGAACATGGCGTAATAAAACAAAATCAACTATTACAAGGTTATGCTTAGGCATTGATCGTATGAGTGAATTACACTACTTCACAGCCAATTTACGACTGTAATGCCAAAGCCAGTTCATTGTTAATTTTTGGCTCCTAAATGCGACAATAATTGTACAAATTTCCTAGCACGTAAGATTTTTGAGTTATGATTTTCTTCACAAAAATTTAATGAACACGTCATTCCAAATTTGCTTTTTCCCTAAATTGAGGAAATTGTTTAAAATCTGGCAACACAGCGGCTCTGCCCAATATTCGAATCTGCTTTCGCTGTATATTAGACTTGTAACGCCTCTTCTCGAACTTCCGATACTCAAAGTTTCCATAAAATACCAGAAATACTATAAAAGTAGCAGGTTGACAATCGGATCACCAATATTGTTTTAACGCGAGTGGCGGCGAGTTAGTATTAGAGAAGCGAGGTGAGAAGACACGCGAATATTAAGAGTATTATATTAGTGTTATCTTTGTGAATGAAATAAGTTGACTCTTGTAAACACAGTATCACATATTTGAACTCGACGTATGCAACAGCACAAAAATGCCCAAAGTACAGAAACGTGGCTGCGTTTATCCCGCAGATAGTTTTTGCTATATATGTGGTCAGTTCACTCCCAAATCGCAGAAACGGCCAATTAATCAAATGACCAAAGTAGCTTAGCATAAGTATTTTGGGTGTATTGTTGGTGATCGAGATCGGGATTGGGCTCCTCACGTATGTTGCCAAACCTGTACAGCGAATCTAAGTGACGAATGCTCTTCTATGCCTTTTGAAGTTCCAATGATTTGGCGAGAAACAACAAGTGTTACTTTAGCATGACAAACGTGTCTGGTTTTTCAAGAAAGAGCAAACACAAAATTGTATATTCGGATATTCCTTCTGCAAGAAGGCCGCTTCTTCATGGAGAAGGTTTACCAGTTCCAACACCCCCGGAAAATTGGGAGGAAGATTTGGAAATGTATGATTACCAGGCAGCTTCACATGATGTGCCAGAAAAAGCCGGTCATGAGTGTGAAGTAAGAACACCGCATTTAATCGAACAACTTGAATTAAATGACCTAGTTCGGGACCTCCACTTGTCCAAAGAGTATGCTGAACTATTAGGGTCTAGATTACAACAATGGGATTTACTAGCCCCTAAAACAAAAGTTACATTATTTAAGAAAAGTAATCATGAGCTATCCTCGTTTTTTACTATGCAAGATAAAATGTGTGTTTCTATAAATCCAACTAGTGTGATGGAAAAATTAGGATTTGCACATAACCCGGCCGAATGACGTTTATCTATAGATTTGTCTAAAACAAGTTTGAAAGTCGTTCTGCTCCGTAATGATAACAAAAGGCATATGCAGTTGCCAATAAGAAAACTCACGAAAGTATGTCAGTTATTCTAAATGCAATAAGTTATAACACGTATGAGTAGCAAATATGTGGTGACATAAAAGTCATAGGACTATTACTAGGTATTCAATGCGGGTTTATGAAGGTTTCCTGTTTTCTTTGCCTTTGGAACAGTAGGGCCTTTATTGGCCTCCGAGAAATAAATATATTCCAGGTCAAGCTAAGGTGAAGAATATACCTTTAGTTGATCCCAAAAACGTTTTGGTACCTCCATTACACATTAAACTGGGGTTAATGAAAAATTTTGTAAAAGCATTAGACAAAGATGGTGATGTATTTGAATATCTTGAAAACGTTTCTAGAAAATTTAATATATTTGTTGGAATACAAATTTGAAAACTATTGGGTAAATAAACAGTTCCGATCAAAAGTAATGTTTAATTAGCTGCGTGGAGTTCTTTCAGAAGAATTGTTGAAAATCACTGCAAAATGGGATGTCGCATGTCTCTCAAAATCCATTTTTTGCACTTCCATTTGAATCCTGTCAGTGACGAACAAGGAAAAAGATTCCATCAAGACATACTGACAATGAAGCAACGTTACCAAGGCAGATGGGATGCAGCAATGATGGAGGATTATTATTGGTCCTAATGAGGGAAAACGATGAAAAATACAGTGTCATCCCCAAAGTATGCAACGTACGGGAAACTTATTTATTAAGGGTTTTTCGACGAAAAGTTATGCTTGATAAGAGTTTGTGCATCCCCTGAAACTGAACATACACCAACAAAATACAGACAACAGACGTAATATTTCATTTTGTGACAAGAGTAAATTACTCTTATTTTGAAAAATTTTGGGAAATGTCATTTAGAAAAGTTGTTCAGCATTGAAAAATACATCTAGATGACCATCTGACTGAAGTTTCATTTTTTTAATCATTTTTTTTTTTGAAATATCTCATTTCCTATGGGTTTTGTGCTATTTGTATTTATTATCAATATTGTAGAATACAAAATTCTCTACATAAAAAAATTTTTCATACGGTGAACCGTTTTCGAGATTGAGGGCGGAGAGCGCGCGGTCACAGCATCACTTCAGGTCAACCGGTGCCTCCGGTCGAAAACGCGCCATATATAGTTGATGAACATGAATACATATTGCATGAATTATTTACAAAGGCATTACAGTTATAAAATAATTGTTGTATTTGACGGATATTCAGACTACAGTAAGAACGTAAAAGCTATGGAGCAGCAGAGAAGACCTGCTGCACTTTCAAAAACGTATGAAGTTTGTTTCGATGAAACAATGGTTGTACCAGTTACTCAAGAAAAATTCTTATCAAATCGAACTAACAAAGATAAGTTCATTAATATGTTAACTGAAAAATTACAAGCTGCAAATATTACTACTAAACAAGCCAGAGATGATGCGGATGTTCTTATTGTTGAAACAAGCCAGAGATGATGCGGATGTTCTTATTGTTGAAACTGCAATTGAATAATCAATGTCTAAAAAAACTGCAGTTATAATAGGACAAGATTTTGATTTACTTGTCATTTTAATTGGGCGTACACTGCCTTACGAACAAGAAATTTTCGTTGAAAAAGTTGGGAAAGGTAATGTAAAAACGGAGATATACTCGACTAAAAGTTTTGATAATTATCCTCATTCTAAAAAACATATTTTATTTCTGCACGCATTAAGTGGGTGTGACATAACTTCTGCGCTTTTTAAAAAGGGAAAAAATCATTTTTGAAAGTTTTTGAGAAACTGACAGATTTGGATGAACTAGCTGCAGCATTTGAGGAAGAAAATTGTTCGGCCCAGAGATTATTAGAGAGTGGAACTCAAACCTTATTGGCAGTCTATAATGCTCCGAAATCTGTGAAAAGTCTCGATCATCTTCGTTATATGCATTACGTCAAGTCTAAAAAACTTAATAAACCTGTGCAGCTTTCAAATATTCCACCAATATGTGCAGCTGCTCATCAACATTTCAACCGTGTATATTATCAAGTTCAAACTTGGTTAGGACATGATTTGGAACCCCAGGTACGGGTTTGGGCAATGCGAAACGATTTTCTGGAGCCTATCATGACAATTTTACCACCTGCTCCAGAATATTTGCTAAATACAATTTTCTGCAACGGCAAGAGTGGTTGTGGTTCGCGATGCGGATGCAGGAAAGCGGGCTTGCAATGCTCTTTAGCTTGTGGCCAATGTAATGGGCAAGCTTGTCTCAATGCTCTACCATATCAGAGCGACATTAACGAAGATGGCACCTTTGACCCCGAAATCATGGAAGAACTTGAGACAAATGTCGTTGAAGACGATAATGAAGACCAGTTTAAAATTTACCAGCAGCCAGAAGACGACGATGAAGAGGAAGAAGATGATTAAAATTATAAATTGTAGTTTTTGTACCCTTTATTCCATTTCTTTACTTTCAATAAAAATAAATGTATTCAATGATATTTTTTAATATAAAGATTCATTCATAATTTGTTTTTTTTTCATCATGTAAGAAGTTATAAATAATAATTAGGTTAAAATTCAAATATAATTCCTATATTTTCATTAACAATTCTGCAATTACATGGGCAGGTAAGTGTTGTTCAATAAATTAATACCGAATAAAAAGTGGATAGGTTAGGAAAAAAATGATAAAATATAATATAATAGTTAATAAAAATTGACAAATATTTATAATCATTGATTTATCAATAGTTCATCAACTATATATGGCGCGTTTTCGACCGGAGGCACCGGTTGACATGAAGTGATGCTGTGACCGCGTGCTCTCCGCCCTCTATCTCGAAAACGGTTCACCGTATAAAAAATTTTTTTAACAAAATTTGTAGAGAATTTTGTATTCTACAATATTGATAATGAATATAAATAGCAAAAAATCCATAGGAAATGAGATATTTTCAAAAAAAGCGCAAAAAACCGAATTTTGTGACCTTTGACCTTGAAATTTAATAGTTGCTTACACCCTACCATATGTAGGTTTTGAAACAACTTTTAGGGTGTCAATATACAAGTATTTACAGACTTACTGCTGGGTATCCCGAATTCCGAGGTGAACTTACTATAATGAATGAAATGTTGGGAACAATTTCATAAACTACACCTTACAATGTGGTTTTCACAAACTTCATTTAAAAAATATATCACACCCTGTTTCGCTAACACACTAGCTTTTTCTTACTGAATAACGAACTAAAAGTTCATTCTTACTCTGATATTTATATACCCGACGTAATGTTCAGCTAAAGCATATTATATCAATTCTATATCAATAATAATACTTCTTTTATAAAACAAATTCTATAATGGTGATCTATATGAATCCAGTTGGTCATTCAGTAAAATGTTTGAATTTTCAAGTTTAGGTATTAATTTCTATTGCTTCCAAATGATTGAGTTTCAAACCTTTATTTTCTATGTGCAAAATTTCGAACTCTCCGTTAAAGATACGATTTTCTTCTATAAGATGATTTGAATATGTTGAAATTGTTTTTTCATTCATACAGGGCTTTTCATGATGAGCGTTAATTAGCCGTTTCTGACAAACTATTCAACGGATCAACCTGAAAATTCCACAATATGCATAAATCAATATGACCTACACACCTAAAATATTTTAGACGAAGCGGCGTTGTCGCTTCTACTATAAAGTAGCGGCTTCTTTGATTTTTCAAATGGAACACCCCATCTGTATCTGTAGAGTAGAGAGGGTGAGTGTAAGCCCACGCACTTAGGCCACATGTGACCCATTGTACATCCTCCCGAGGAGTTGTCCTCCTAGGTCATCGTCCATTCTGTCCTTTCCAGGAAGGTGGACAGGTCGCTGGGAGACATCTCCTTTTGGAACACCCCATATATAAAATCATATTATGATTCATTATCACTTTGTCAACAAATTCATATACTATTTCCCTATACCTATCTATTAACGTTTAGAAGATATAAATTAATTTCGATATTTTTTTTTACCAAACATGAACTTTTATAAATGCTGATAATCTTGAACTCTCTTGCACTAAAACGATCAAATTTGAAATGGAGTGGAGTGATACTATGAGGATCTTCACTCCGAGTCATATTTTCATTTGCCTCATACATGATCTTCAAAAAATGCAGATACTTTGATCTCATTAAAAAATGAGTGGAACTCAATTTTTTCAAATGGAACACCCTGTATATTTCAACATTTTTGAGGTCTACATCCAATTTTAGATTAACTTTGTTCAGGTTTGTTTGAAGGTGATTGACAATGTTTCGTGATGAATTTCACTAGTTCGGACTTCCATTGTCTATTATATAAAATGATTTGAAATCCCTGAAACAAGTAAAAAAGAATAATTAAAAAAAAGAATAGTTGAAAATAACAATTATATTAAGCAACAATAAACCTGAAATGAAATGATAGTAAAATAACCTACAAGTAAAAACATAATAATTGAATAAATAAAAATTAAAGTAATGCAAAAAGAAAATAATAAAAATAAAAAAGTGTAGAGATTCCAAGTCACGTTAGTTCACGACGTTTCGATTGTTGGTATCTACAATCGTCTTCGGGTGATGACTGGACTGATTCCTCCGAGAGATGACTATTTTATAGGTCGTTGAAATACTTTCACTTTCTCTACTTTCCATTTTCCGCTTCACTGATTCCGTGAGAGATGACCGATTTGGCGGGAGTTGGTCATTTCTCGTTTGATGATGGGTTTCCATATGTTTCGTATATCTACGCTGGCCTGGCTGAATACGTTGTTGGACAACATGTATGCAGCTTCCTTAAATTTTCTCCTGAACCAATGTTCCTCTCTGTGCAAGATCTCAGCTTGGGACCACTCGATGTTATGTTGATGGGTCCAAACATGGTCTGCTATTCCTGAACTTTGTTCAGATAATACTATTTCTATTTCGAACCGTTTTCGAGATAAACTGTTTCAAACGGAAACTGACGTGGTTCTTGCTTGTTTTCTAGAATTCATCACTTTTTTTGGATATTCAACATTTTTTTTTCTATACTCAGTAATATTTCTTTTTGATCCAGTTTTCTAACTGTCTCAGATCAGTCAATTCGAAATTGGTATGTACCTACTTTAGAAAAAGTTACAATTTGTATACATTGAGGTATTGGTCTCTAACGTACAACAGTACACATTAATATTTTTTAATAGTGTGCTTTGGAAAAATAAATAAACCTATTATTCAACGTCAGACTTTCGTCGGTGGTTTTGACTGATTGTGATAGCTACCAATTATAATAGAATGTCAAGATTAGGTTACAGTAATGAAGATTTCTTGAATTTATTAATAATTTATGGTGAGTGCAATAGAATTGCAAGTAGAACATGCCGAGTATTTCATGAAAGATATCCACAACTTCCGAAGCCGAATAATAATGTGATAAATCGACTACTAAAAAACTGTAGGTTGAATGGAACCCTCTGTCCAAAAATCATTCGTAAGAAGACTAAAGTGGATGATGATGACGATGGTATAACAGTTTTGGGATGCTTTCATGCATTTCCAAATGCTTCTCTGCACGAGGCTGAAAGGGAGATAGGTATACCCTACGTGACAATTTGTCGAATTCTTAATAAGCATGAATGGCATCCCTATAAGTTCTTCTGTGTCCAACATTTGAAAGAGACTGATTTACCTCGTAGAGTGGAATTCTTTGAATGGTTACTTGCCAACACTCAAAAGGATGAACATTTCCTTGACAATAACATATGGACAGATGAGGCCAAGTTCACAAAAAATGGAGTTTTCAATAGACACGACAGTCATTATTGGGCGCCAGAATATCCCCATGTTGTCCACCAAAGGGATTTTCAAGAAAGATGGCAATTCAATGTATTTTGTGCCATTAAGAATGAGTCAATTTTTTATATCGAGTTTTATGATGATAATTTGAATGCATCAAAATATGAAGATTTACTGAGGAATGGAATTCAAATGATTTTAAATAATACCCCAGGAAGAGAACGTGTTTGGTACCAAATGGATGGTGGTCCACCCCATAATTCTCATTCAGTCAGCGAAGCTTTAACCAAAATCTTCGAAGACAGATGGATTGGTAATAATGGACCTTTTCGTTGGCCTCCTAGAACACCAGATGGCAATCCATTAGATTATTTCGTGTGGGGTTTCATTAAAAATACGGTTTACTCTACTCCAATAACAACAATGGAAGATATGAAATTGAGAGTTACAACTGCTTTCAATAGTTTGACTCCAGACTTGATCAGAAGGGCTTCACATGACAATCTTTTGAAGAGACTACATGTTTGTTTAAGTAGAGGTGGAGATGTGTTTGAACATATTCTGAAATACACTGACGATTAAATTAACTCATTAATTTATGGGTTTATTATTTTCAGTTCGTGTTTCAGCGTTAATAAAACTATTGTTTGAAGAAAAGTTTCATTCGATGGTTGAGGAGTATTTTAATAATTATCTTTTCATTGTATTATCTGTGACTGATTGAGAAACATCGAACGAAATCTTTTTTACAAAAATGAGAGATGAACAAGGAAACCATGTCAATTTCCGTTTGAAACAGTTTATCTCGAAAACGGTTCAAAATAGAAATAGTATTATCTGAACAAAGTTAATCTAAAATTGGATGTAGAGCTCAAAAATGTTGAAATATACAGGGTGTTCCATTTGAAAAAATTGAGTTCCACACATTTTTTCATGAGATCAAAGTATCTGCATTTTTTGAAGACCCTGTATGAGGCAAATGAAAATATGACTCGGAGTGAAGATCTTCATAGTATCACTCCACTCCATTTCAAATTTGATCGTTTTAGTGCAAGAGAGTTCAAGATTATCAGCATTTATAAAAGTTCATGTTTGTTAAAAAAAAATATCGAATTTAATTTATATCTTCTAAACGGTAATGGATAGGTATAGGAAAATAGTATATGAATCCGTTGACAAAGTGATAATGTATCATAATATGATATTATATATGGGGTGTTCCATTCGAAAAATCAAAGAAGCCGCTACTTTATAGTAGAAGCGACAACGCCGCTTGGTCTAGAATATTTTAGGCGTGTAGGTCATATTGACTTATGCATACTGTGGAATTTTCAGGTTGATCCGTTGAATAGTTTGCCAGAAACGGCTAATTAACGCTCATCATGAAAAGCCCTGTATAGCTCATATGATATTCTCAGATGCGATTCCTGAATGTTCTGCCGGTTTGACCAATAGATACCTCAGGACACATTCCACACTTTAATTTGTATACTCGAATTGTGCTTTTGTCTTTACTATTTTTAACTAACTTTCCCAACGTACTACCTCTTCTATATGCAATTTCAATATCTCGTTCTTTCACAAATGAAGCCACTTTTTTGTTGTTTGTCCAAAGTACCCAGTTTTCATGTTGACTGAATTATTCAACATGCGTACACGTTGGCAAAAGCACTGATTCAAATGGCACTTATTTATATTAAATTGAATGATTATTCACTGAAATTGAATTGAATTAATGAAAAACTTATTATTGGTCAATTTCATTCAGCATCAGTCACATTTACACTGGAAATGGGTGATAAAGAATTTTTTATTACGGGTAATTATAGTGAAGTATCAGACCAAACCATTTATCTTCCTGATAAATTACTATTATGAAAAAAGCTTTTTGAGATATTTCTGTGAGTGATCGTGAGAATAAATTTATTTGATATATCGTGAGATATTTCCCCATTATAGCCAGACACTCATGCCACCAGTCTTGGAAATTCACAACAGATGTTCCTGGGATGGTAGAACAGGCAATATATGAAACCAGCAGCCGTTCGATAAAATTTCCATTAAAAACGTGAAACGAGTCCGTCACTTGTATTTGGAAATGTAATTAAACGGAATTGAATCAAGATGATCCCGGCTGTCGGGTCACTGATTTGGGATGATATGAAAATATCTTGTAACAATATTTGAATGGGAATTTGAATCACAGTGGAGTTATTCTGAACTACTCTTTCTGGAAAATCTGGGTATCAACAGCTATCAATATGGAATGAAGAAAAGAGAATTGAAACTTTCTCTTTTACCAATTTTATTTGTAACTGAGGCTTACTGCAGTTTCGTCCTATAAGGACAATTTCAAACTCATACATTAAACCTACAATGGTTCATTACATTAGCCTTTATATACCACCCCTGTAGGTACTGATAGAAGTACTTGGCTTGACTGAGTACCTGAATTTACAGTTTACAATGCGGATGTGCCAATTTGAAAACCGGTGAGTAATTAACTGAATCGATTTAGATAGATAGATACCACTGATTGCTGGTAATAAAGGAAATATCTCTTATTTTAAAGGATTATATTTTCTAAACTGTGCATTAAATCACATATTGGCTCTAAGTCGAGCTGCTCCATAAAAACAATAGTTTTTTTATATTCACGGTCGAGTAGCCAAACAGGGTGGTACTCGACAAATATGCCAATATATAACACCTCTTCCCTACATTTTACAGATATTTACAAAAATTATTTCTCACCAATGGAAAATAAAATAAAAATTCTGGGCCAAATCTGACTGGTTTTTTTTGTTTGACTACGACGCCTTAAAGTTTTTGGTGACAATGTGTTCCTATTAGTCATTTCACTATTTTCATTATTACAAGTTCCACTATCACAATGATCACTCATCATAATGTCACTGTTTGAATTTCCATTATTTACAAATTCACTACATGTGCTCAAATATGTATTCTGTTTCGCCCTATTTACATCATTCGTTTCATTTATTTGGGATCGTGGAGTGATTGAAACTGACACAGGTTCGTTATTCGTCATATAATTTGCTTTGATTTGATTTTTGTGCCTTTTTCATGTCATTCCACAATCTGTTTGAATCACATATGTTCTGGAACCAAGAACTCGCTTTATAATACCTGAGCACCAAGGAGGGGTACTTGGTCGAAAATCTCTCACCCATACCTCATCATTTTCCTCGAAAAATGTATATTTCTTTGCCTTATAATATTGTTTTAGCCTTCGTTTGAAGGTGATTGATATTGTTTCATGATGAATTTCACTAGTTCGGACTTCCATTGTCTATATATAAAATGATTTGAAATCCTTGAAACAACTAAAAAAGGAGAATTGAAAAATGAATAGCTGAAAATAACAATTATATTAAGCAAAAATAACCTGACATGGAAGAATAGTGGAATAAAATACAAGTAACAATCGAACGATTGAACAAAAAATAAAAAATAATGTATGTAAATTATAAAGAAATAAAATGAAAATAAAAAAAAAAAAATAAAATTCAAGAGATTCAAAGCCACGTTAGTTCACGACGTTTCGATTGTTAGTATCTACAATCGTCTTCGGGTGATGACTAGACTGATTCCTCCGAGAGGTGACTATTTATGGGTTGTTCGAATACTTTCACTTGACAATAGTTGGGTGTACCAAGTTGAATAAAAACACAATACCAACTTTCACGTCTTCCTATGTACCGTAGAGTTTTTCGAAAGTTTTTTTTTCATTTTTAGGTACCTATTCATTTTTTTCGTTGCTTTGAACGTTTTCTACAATGAATTTCGAATAGGAAAACCTTTTATGATTATCTGAAACATATCTACATCAAAAATATATCATATTTGTTTCAATAAGCAGAAAAAAAAATGATAGCAGTAATAACATCCGAAACGAACACTATAATTGTAATGAAAATTGAAATGAAGTAATTTATATACACAAAAAATTAATGGCGCAATAAATGTTGGAATTGGAGTCCTTCCATTTCGAAACATTTTTGAACTCGGTTTTTCAAACTATTCATTGCCCCTAACACACTTATTTGCTGCATTCTTGCGAAATCATTCAAAATACTCAATCTCAAGTCTTCCACATTTTCTATCTCTCTGCCAGCGTGAATCCTATTTTTCAATGTCCCCTATAGGAAATAGTCCAAAATAGTAAGATCTGGTGATCTTGCAGGCCATTATATTGGCCCAATATTTGTCTCGAAATGGAAGGACTCCATATCTATATATATATATATATATATATATATATATATATATATATATATATGGGGGTGGCCCAAGTCAGATGACACCCTATATAAAAGATTCATAGATTTAACATATTTTATATTATACGTGAAGGCTGAAAGAATATGAGCCCACCTTTGCAATCGATTAGAAGCAATTATTGGTAAACCCCTTTTATCCCCGAATATAGTCAACAACGGTTTGTGATCCGTATACAAATAAAAATGTTGGGCATAAAGGTACTAAAAAAAATTTTCCACCCCGAAAATTATTGCTGCTGCTTCTTTTTCGATTTGAGAATATTTAATTTCGGCTGTGTTAAGTAATCGTGAGGCGCAAGCAATTGGTTTTTCTGAAAATATACAAAAAAAAACATTCAATTCAATTAAATTCACACATTGCATATTAAACTGACAAATTACAAATTATATTAATAATATAAATGAAATAATATAATTAGATTCAATTGACATTTTATAAATGAATCAGCCTTCACAAAGTTGACATAAAACAAATGAAAGTTATATAAAAAAAACTATAAATGAAAGGTTCCATGTAAGATACAGTCCTTGATAAAGTTCAAAGAGTTTTCATTAATGTCACACATGTTACATACTGAATTGAAATTATAACACATTAAATTTACTGGTGCTTTGAGATTCACCTTTGTTCTACTACTCTGACAATGAACTGTTCGTATCTTGAGTTGAGGCGTAATACATAAAAATGTATTTTTTGTAGGAGCGAAGTACAGGGGATATTATTATTTATTAAATCATATAGAAATGTGACCGTAATGAGAAGTCTACGTGTTTTCAGTGATATAATATTAAATTGGTTCAGAAGGATGGAATAGTCAACTCTCCTTTGGGGATAAATACCTGTAGTGCAAAAAGATAAGAATTTCAAGAACTTTCTTTGAACAGCTTTAATTTGCTGTAGGTGAGAATTATAAATGGGTACTAGATCATCGCCCCATATTCTAGTTTGTATCTCACATAAGCATAGAATAGCGTGATTATCACCTTAGTATCTCTAAATTCTCTGGTGTTCCTCATTATGAAGCCCAATATTCAACTAGAGGACGAAACAGCTTGGTTTATATGTGAAACAAAAGTGAATTTCTGATCAAAATTAATGCCAAGGTCTTTCATTTCATCAACTCGACTCATAGTATTGTTATCAATTTCGTAAGTAAATTGTATTAGACTTTTCTTACTGGAAAAAGACAATACATGACATTCAGCAATGTTAAGATTCAAACGATTATTGGAACACCAATCATATATCAGATCTAATTCATACTGTAAGTCTAAGCACTCTTCATAATTTCCTATCACCTTGAATATTTTAAGGTCATCAACGTAGAGCAGTTTTGAATTGTTTATTATTTCAGTTAAATCATTAATGAAAATCAAGAACAAAAGAGGTCTCAATTTGAGCATTGGAGCACTCCGGAACTGGGAGTATATAAAGCAGATTCAGTATATAAAACAGAAGTCTTCATACTTTACATACTGTTTTCTATCGAGTAGATAGTTTGACATGAGTTTCACCAATTTTGCTGAAAAACCAAATTCTGAGAGACGCTTGAGAAGAATGAAGAGATTTATTTGATCAAAAGCTTTTTGTATGTCTGTATAAATGACGCCAACTTGCAGTTTTCTATCCAAAGCTTCAAAGACACATTTTGAAAGATATGCAAGATTGGTTATGCATGACTTGTTTTCTACAAACCCATGCTGATCATCTGATATGATATTTCGTATTGGATTGTGAATATTAGAGTATAATATTATTTCAAATAATTTGAAGAAACTTGTGGTTGCATGCCAAGGAATGGTTTGAAGTGAAAGAGTTTTTGAATAGTGTAGTTTGAGGTGTACTGAGTTGAAACTCAAAACGATGAGCAGCCACCATCCGACGCGTATTTCTGGTATGTACCGCTCTTGGTGCAATCAAATATGCCAAGTCACTTGAATCCTTTCCTTGAAAGTATCTATAGAAGAGTGACAAATCTACAACGTTTCTTCGATGTTCCAGACTATCAAGGTTGCAAGTGATATTCGCGTATCCAATCAGGCGGATGGCTCTTCTCTGGATGGAATGCAGCAGCTTCAGGGTATGTTTGGGGGCGAAGCTCTATACATGAGAACAATACTTCAAAGACGGTCTCATCTGAGCTTTATGAAGCATCAAAAGCTGTATGTAATTTTCTTCTGGTTCGAAACAGTGTTCCAAGCTTTTGAGAAGACGCATTTGCAATTCCCGCGACATGACTGTGCCAAGACATTGGTTTTCATTGTCTATACATTGATCATCACCAGCTGAAAACAATATTATATGATGCTAGCCTATTGAAATTGGTTTTGTTTACATGGGATCATGCCAGAATCTTTCATACAGGTGTTTCCTCAACGTTGGAAATAGTTGAGTAGTTTAAAATGGTTTTTCCATCGCAATTTGTTTTCATTGACCATTTTCTTTTCGAAATCCAATTACTGAAGAGGTAATAGTTACTTTCAGTGGCCTATTACATTTCAAGTACGAGACGAATGGTTGTTCAGATGAAATATCTTATTTGGGTTGAATCATTGCAATTTTACTGTTCTGTATGTATTGAGGCGTTGAAACTCAGTGAAGTAATACCTCTTTAATTTCTATTTTTATTTCCTTCAATTTTTGTTAATCAGTTTCTTTGTCGAATATCCCACTTGGCGCACTGAAAATTATCAATTACGATGCAAAGTGTAATAACTGCCATTGTGATAGTTAACGAAAACTATATTATTCACAACGATTGGGGTTGGTCACTCGGTTTTTCGGTATCAATACTTTTTCAACAGAGTAAGCGTTGAATTCAATTTATGATTGTTGAACCTTATCGGCATCAGGAAGATTATGTCTCCTTTCAAAGTAGACTAAACAAACGTATCCTGTTGATAAGTTATAATACTGGGAACGCAAAAAATGCAAGTTATGAGTTTGCATTTCAGCTTCGTGGACTGGAAGTTCGGCCATATCTGAATAGGTGGGTCAGAAAATTTATTTAAAATGAAAACTGACCAAAGACTTCAATATAAAGAAGATTCAAGTCTTGATTAGAAAGGGTTATGGAGAATTCGGGAATATTAAACAAAGAACAGACCAAACAGGGGACGGTAAAAGGTAGGAGTGTTAGGGACAGTTTTTTGGACTTCCATATACTAACGAGTCGGTTAATTGGGACGGTGGCAATTGGACGACTGAAAAAGTCGGTTAAGAGGGATTTTGCGATAGAGCAGTTGCGAAAAGATTCTTTTGCGATCGAGAGTTAATTTGGGAGAGTCGCGAAAAAGGGACTTTTTGAAAAAGGATTTTGCAATAGTGGAATTCCGGTAAATTGCGGGTAGTGAGTTAATTGTGGTATTGCGTTTAGTGGCACTTTCAACGGGTGTGTACTTCACACGGATACCGTTTCAGAAAGGGAGAACAGAACCCAGTATAGTATCGTGAGTCAATTTGGATTTTTTTACTAACCCCCACGTCGGTATAGAGAGAGAGGATGTCATTTTGATTTTGTGATAATTGTCTTATTGTTGTTGCAAAAGAAAACACTACACCCCTTTCATATCAGCAAATTAGTACACACGGGTTTGAAGCCAGGCAATTTCAAATAATCAATTCAGAATTTCTACAAAACTCGAGTAGAGTAATTTAGGTTTCCGTATAAGTTGGAATTCTACCTTATAAGAGAATATTAGTAAGATTTCACAAGTCGATAAAGAGATAATTTTTGTTTGACAATCAGCTATTTGAAACATGCTTCCTTGTAAAATTTTGATCGTACTTTTCGAACATTTCTTCTTATTGTTTTGTTGTACTTTCATGTTATATTTTTACATAGTTTTTCTTTTGTAATATAAGCCTAATCTGAAGCTTCTTGTTGTTTTTAATAGCTCACTACTAGAGTAAGTCCCGCACCATTTCAGGATAGTTGAAAGGCCTCTAGCCTTAAGTATTAGTCTCCTGCCTCGTTCTGGAGTAAAACTTAGAAGAAAAACTATCCCAAAAAGGTACACGGTGTAGTTAGGTTTCCAAAAGACCGGCCCTCGTGCGTTCGGCATGAACTCTACAGCTTTTTCGGACCTGCCTTTTTATTAAAAATTTGATGCGGATAAATCTGCATCTGGTGACAGCCACTGCTAAATTAATAATGATGGATGAAACTATATATGAATAGAATACACATATATCAGAGGGCATTACAAAAGGATATAATGTTATCGATGAATGATATTCAAATGAATATTATAGGCATCACGAAGATGTCACTTTTCACTTCAACTTCTTGAAAATGTCAGTGATTTCAAGATGACAGAGCAGTTTCGATGAATTATAGAACTCATCAGTAGTGCTAGACTGAATCATTGTTATAATCATCTGTCCCTGAAGGACGTCTATTTTCCTAATATAAAAAGCTAACACGGGATCAACTCAAGAAAAAACAAACTGAAAATCAATCGTAGTACGTCTAAAAATCTAGCTTGTGATGAAATTACTATTTTTTTTCAAGTCACGATTCCGACAAACAATCATCCGAGAGAAGTTCAGTTGATATTTTATCACAAGTTTTATTTAAAAAATCTTGGTTATAAATTGATGGATGTAGCTGTTACTCCGTGGTAGGAAATCATAATGAAAAAAAGAGAATTGAAACTTCCTATGTTTTTTAGCACTTGTATTTGTAACTAACGTAACTGCAGTTTCGTCCTACGCAGACCCTTCTTTCCCAGGGGGCACTTTGTGCAGGTGCCCAGGGCTCCGCGATCGATAGGGGCCCCCCTCAAATCAAATACAAAATTCCTAGTTCCTGACAGATCACCAAACGATAACCAATATTTATTAGATACCAAAAAACTTTTATAATTCGAACAAATCGAACCTAACTTACTGACTACAATACCAACTTACTAGCTTTTACATGCGCGAAGCTATTCTTCTCTCGCCCAAAAATTAGGCTTTCCGACTTCAGCATGGTTAAATAAATTCAAATATATAATGGTTTTCTAAGCACATACACATTTTAAAGGAAAATCATCAGTAGTAAAGTATCTCCAATACCAATTGGAACAGCACAGAGAAGGAATTCCCGCCTCTACATTGGCGTCGGCATATTACTTTTCAGTGGTAGTTTTTCAGTTACTTATTCTTGCAATCATAGCAATTGATCACTCCATGAAAAAGTTATTTCAACTGAATTTTTCCACCATGGGTACCTACTTATGAAAAACTTCAAAATTTGAGGTAGTTGATTTCCGAGTCGAAAACTCTAAAATACAATGAAAACACAAATAATCACACCGAATTCTCGTCAAACATATATTTACAAAATAATAGAGGCCAACAAAATTGCTAGAAAAATCAAAATTTTTCTTCGCTATATTCGGATGAGGTGGAATCATCATCGGATTGAATAACGATCGGATTTATGGAACTTTGCCCATAATGTTTGTTCTCTTCTTTTATAACATGGGCCACATAATTCTTCCACACCTCACTATTACCTACTCCATTCACCACTCGCCTTATATTGTCTAGCACCACAGCATTCAAAGTCGGTGACTGATTAAATTACCGCAACCTTTCTTTCATTGTTGCACAAACCATTTCAATTGGATTGAACACACAATAGTATGGAGGCAAACGTAAGAGAATATGACCACGTGTTTCACACATCGAATCAATAATATACTCTTCTTTGAATTAACGTTGTTTTATGCTCGCCAGTAATACCTTTTTCGTTGGGATTTTTTTGGGTATTTTCATATCATTATTTCGAATGAAATCAAAACAATATCTGCTTTTTTGTGTTATCGTTTGGTATTTTAGTCAATAACCGAGAATCATCAGACAAATCTTTTATATTTGTGGCCGACACAAGCAAACCGTTAGGTACGAAACCACTTTCATTTCCGGCATGCAAAATTATAACACGTTTTCCCCTTGAAGAAGGTGTGTTCAAAGCACAATACTTGGTTTCGTGTACCTAGCCATATTTGACAACATCATGGGTGTCAAACCAAGTTTCGTCGAGGTAGATTATATGTCTGCTGGATTCTCGGTAGCGTTTCATTCGACTCAAATATTCTTGTCGGAGTTGAACAATGCGTGTCGATTCCATTATGACCATCCGATTGTTCAATTTTTTATATTTGAAACCACAAAACAATAAGACACCTCGAAGAGTTTCTGAAGATTTGTAATTGTAATCGGAATAGTCGCGTAATTTATACCGAATCATTTCCAAGGTTGGTACTTCATTTTTTTGGTATATACCATAAATTGTTCGCCGGATCACATCTTTTGTAGCACCATCAACGTTTGCGAATTTTTTATTTCTTTGCTTTCGTTTCACTGCATGGTCAATGACATCCCCTATTTTAATGATTCGAAGAACTGTCGAACGAGATAGTTTCGTTAACTTGAATATTCTATTCACAATAGCATTCTGTGAAGTGTGACAGTTTTCCTTCTTCAAACATTCATAAATATTTGAAATTACTCGCTGAACTTGAACATGTGAGTCCTTATTTACAAATTCCGGATCCCTATCGATTGACACAGATTCCTCACACGTAATGTTATCATTTGTTTCAAAAGATCTCCAGGAAGCCATATTAATGAAAGTACCCAAAAACACTAAGATTTTCACAAAAATCAGTTTGAACGATGAGATTGAAAGTTTTGGTGTGAAAGTTGAAAACTTTTTTTAGAGATCAATTACCCTGACACCAAACTGATATTTTTGCACTCGACGCGCGTTTCGCTAACAAGGTTAGCATCTTTTGGAGAAGCAAATTGATACTGAATCTAAAGACAAGGGTTAGCTGTTTATATACCTAAAGTTTTTTGGTCCGATGTGGACTTTGTTTGTCAAATGGTGATTATCCTAATTGATTTTTCTTAACCAGTGGAACCACAAATTAATTTGTCAGCAATAGATTGAAAAGCGGACAAATTAATTTGCAGGTAATGGTTCCACCAGTTAATTACCGAAAAATCAATTAGGACAATCATCATTCAACAAAAAAAGTCCACATCGGACAAAAAAACTTTAGGTATATAAACCGCTAACCCTTGTCTTTGAATTAAGTATCAATTTGCTTCTCCCGAAGATGCTAACCTTGTTAGCGAAACGCGCGTCGAGTGCAAAAATATCAGTTTGGTGTTAGGGTAATTGATCTCTAGAAAAGTTTTCAAAAATCGGTTTACTAAACCACTCACTACCTCACCTAACCCCACGAACACACGGCACTAATAAAGAAATATTGTGAAACGGACAAAAAATTAGTATTCAGCCAGTCCAGCTAGCCGAGCCTTTATTCCTCAACTACATTTGATAGCACGTTTACTAACTATCTGGGCGACTAGGGGCCACAAACAAGAAATGTTTATGACTGTACCAGGGACGCTTTGAACATAAGAGCACTGGTAGTATATACATTTCCCATTTTCCGGGCAGTGATTATGAACACCCCTCGTAGTGCTCTTATTTTTATTGCCGTTCCAATTGGGAATGGATAACTTTATTTCGGGCTCTACTCGTCGATGGAATATATTAACAGAACATTTAGGTTCAAAAAAAGTTGTTAAAAGTGTGTCACAAACCAGATGGTCAGCCCGAGCAGATGCAGTAACCGCCTTGCATGAAGGTAATGAACAAGTTATAGAAGCTTTGATATCCATCGCAAAAGATATAGAACATGCACGAGAAACTAACGACGAAGCCGTTAGTCTGTCCAGAAAAATGGAAAAACTCGAATATATTATACTAATGGAAATTTGGAACTGTATATTGGAAAGAGCAGACAAAATAAGTAATTTTCTTCAGAAATAAACAATAACACTAGACGTTGCAACTAATATGTTTACTTCACTTGATGATTTTATTATTAACCTCAGGGATAAATTTGATTATTTCAAATCGTCTGCCAAAGAAAGAAACCCGGAATCTGACTACAAGGACCTATCTCAAAGAACAAAACGCAGAAGTTCTCGCCAGAGTGTTTTTGATGGCTCTGTGCCGTGAGTCCAACTGAATGGAAGAGGGAAATTTAAAATAGAAACCTTTCTTCCCATAATTGATACTCTCAGCGTTCATTTAGCGATTAAGTTGGTATAAGAATATCAGTAAACGTTTTTGCTTGAAAACTCTGAATTCTGAAGAGTTGAGAGAAAGTTGCAAAGAATTTGCTGAATTTCATTATGAAGATGTTAATGAGAAAGGGTTAGAAATATAATGTTTAGTAAATAGGCTGCAAGAGTTCTAAAAGTTTTCTTATGGAGATTAACATGGGAAAACGGCTAAGGTTCATTCTGCAATTTTTGGTTCCTTTCAAGGTCACGCGTACGGCAGAGTCCAATCAGAGCGCTCCAAATTGTCACGTGACCCAGATGCATCGTCGCGAGTACACCACACTGGCGCCACCTATGAGTCACTAGCTGAACTATCTATTGGTTGAAGAAGGACACTGTGAACACTAATCCTAGCGCCACCTATGAGTCACAAGCTGAACTATCTATTGGTTGAAGAAGAACACTGTAAACACTAGACATATGGGTGTTGTCATGCGACGCAGTATGCGCAGTTGCCGGTTTTATGATGTCTGTCAATACGGATCGGTGTCTGTGCAACTGTCAAATGTCAATGAGGGTGCAGGACGGTGTCTGTGAGGGGGAAACGTGTGACGTCATCGACGCAGGATGGAACGAGTATAGTAGCGATTTAAGCGTGGAACTCCGCCCCTCGGCCCCCTCGGTACTTCACCTAACCTATCGGCCCCCTTGGTACTCCACCTAACCTATCAGCTCCCTCGGCCCCCTTCAGTCACGTGATTTTAATTAAAAAAAGCTTATAGTTATGAGATTCGAACCTGGGTCGTCCGCGCCGTAGACATTGTCCTTAGCCTCTACACCATCGTAAGATATTGAAGTTAACTGCGAATGTTGGGTATATACAGCGTTAGTTTTGTCGGGACCGAAATTGACTCATTCATTATACTTGACAGCATTTTTATTTTTGATTTCCGTAGAATGTAATCGTCATTATCATATTGAAGATAGGAAAATATACTTAGATTTGGGAAATAATTAATATTTCATGTAAAGAGGTGCATGTGTGTGTAAGAGCGAGAGGCGCGTGTAACGTAATCGATGCACAAATTTACGTGGCTTTGCGTATATTGAGAGATTCATTATAATAATTTATCGTACAGAATTGTTTCATGTCCTGTTATCAGTAACCGCACAAAAATAAGTGCTCGATTCATCGATACAAAAGTATATGGACAAAAACCAAAGTTATAGAACACAGAGAGTCATCTATAAGTCACTAGCTGAACTATCTATTGGTTGAAGAAGGACACTGTAAACACTAGACTCATAAGACTGCATCTGTCAAATGTTAATACATGCCAGCATGTCAGGTTCGGCGTTGCCAGTTGTACAATAAATCATTGTTTATGGAGTAATGTAGCGTTGCCGGTTTTGGAATTGATCGTGAACTACTCGACGAAAATTGGAAGCGCGAAAGTGATATATTAATAATAATGAATCAGATTTAAGAAAAAACATTACAGATTAATGAGGCTGTATCGTTTCAAAGTGTGATCCCTCAATGTTACAAGGTATCTCAAAATACATCATTGAAAACAAATATGGCGTCGAAGTGTACAGGGTGCGTCAAAATATATCATTTAAGGAAAAAAACATGTCGATTTGAAATATGATATTAATGTGTATACAGGGCGTTTCAAAATACATCATTTAAGAAAAAAACATGTCGATTCAACAGAAGTCTAGCGTTCCAACATGTCGGAAGTCTCGTATCTTTGTTAACCAAGTTAGCATCATCAGGAGAAAGAGGAGATCCAAAAGTGTCGAGAGGTTGAGCTTAGTGGACTCAACGTGAGGGCGCGAATAGGGGAGCGAAGTATTCGACAATGACATTTCAATATACGTTGTTTTCCATGCGTTTTCGATCGTTTTTCGTGCGTTTACGATCGTTTTTCGTGCGTTTACAATCGTTTTTCGTGCGTTTTCGATCGTTTTTCGTGCGTTTTCGACCGTTTTCCGTGCGTTCATTCGTTATCGTTTCATTGTTATTGTCGTAACGGTTTTTCGTGTTTCAATATGACAGTCATTTATCATTTAACGCGTTTCGCTAACCAAGTTAGCATCATCAGGAAATGACTAAAGTCCATGCTTTGTCATATGAAGATTCATTTTGCGAATTTTCAGACTCTTGAACGGAACCTTGTGGAACACCCAACCTAACTTCTGTTACAGAGTAGTGTCGGTCAGCCAATCAGAATGGAGAAATCAAATATCGCTCGATTGATTGTGCCAGATGAAATTGAACTGGAGAATGAGGGTCGAATAATAATAATAATAGTGATAAAACATTAAAAGCTTGAAAGTGACGTAGTCAGCGTGATAGGTGGTGGCGTGTGTGATAATGAATGGGTTATTACAAAGAATAATAGCGCAACTGTCAGAAGGGCACTGAGTTGTATATTTACTAATAATGATCAGATCGTCGCATACGGCATGTCAAATGAAAGGATAAGAAATGGAGAATTCGTCGACAGAGAAAAAACAAATATGGCGTAATGAATATAATATCCAAGGCCGAATGTAAAATAACATAGGAAGAATTGCAAATTCAACAAACTTGTAATTAAAAAATGTTGGGTTATGAACAACTATGAGTTTATTCCAATTGCAGAATCTTGATTCAAAACGCAGAATTTATTGACAAAGAAAATGAAAAAAATTATTGGATACTGAAACATATGATATATTTGGATTCCTTAGGGTGAGAAGGATTCGAATCCATCAAAAAACGACCACTTCCGGTTTTCACTTCCGGTCCTCCGATTTCGATGATTTCAACATCAATGGATTCGTTTAGATGTCATGAAACATAATTAATCATTTGTCGAAGCCAAAAGAACCTTATAACCTATTTTGATTATACTAGCAGCAACAGACCGATGTGGGTACTCATTTCAAATGATGTCATTTGTAGATTATGAAAAGTATAATATCGAGCATCTAATGTGAAATAGCATAGAAAGAATGGCACATTTGAAAAAAATCATTGAACATATTTGAAATTAAAAGTTGTTGGGTTATGAACAACTACGAGTGTAATGTAATTGCAAAAGTTTGATTCAAAACACATAATTTGTTGACAAAAAAAATGAAATAATCATCGTATACTGAAACATATGGTATTTTTGGATTCCTTAGGGTGAGAAGGTTTCGAATCCGTCAAAAACAGGTCACTTCCGGTTTTTACTTCCGATTCCGATAATTTTGACATCAATGGATTCGTTTAGATGTCAAAAAACATAGTTAATCATTTTACGAAGCCAAAAGGACCTCATAACCTATTTCTCCTATACTAGTCGCAACAGGTCGGTGTGGCTACTCATTTCAAATGATTTAATGTGTAGACTATGAAAAATATAATATCGAGCGCCTAACGTGAAACAGCATAGGAAGAATTGCAAAGAGAATCATTGAAAAAACTTCGGATCGTTACGTACATCATGTCAAATGAAAGAAGAAAAATTGCAGAATTCATCGACAACGAAAAAACAAATATGGTGCAACATGTCAGAAGGGCACTAACCCACATCTTTATTAATGATAACTGAATCTCAACGTGCAGCACATCAAATGAAAGGGAAACGAATGCAGAATTCATCCTCAGAGAAAAAGCAAATCTGACGCAACATGTCAGAAGGGCACAAAGCCACATTTTCGTTAATAATTGTCGAATCGTCACGTACAGCACGTCAAATGAAAGGAAAAGAAATGCAAAATTCATCGACAGAAAAAAAACAAAGATGGCGCAGTATGTCAGAGTGACACTAAGCAACATCTTTGTTGATAATAGTTGGATCTCAACGTGCAGCACATCAAATGAAAGGGAAACGAATGCAGAATTCATCATCAGAGAAAAAAAAACGGAGACGATGCCAAGAGGGCCCAAAGTTGTATCTTCACTAATAATAGTCGCATCATCACATGTAGCATTTCAAATAAAATGGGGGAAAAAAGCAGAATTCATGTGTTTGTTGCGCTATTCAAATCCAAGGTGACATGGATCAATGTCAACGCTGAATATGCATCTAACAAAGACTCTTTGATTTTCTTTTGTTTCATTTCAGAATATGTCATCACTAATTTTTTTATTTAAACCCAAAGTGACATTGATCACTGTCAATGTCGAATCTACATCCGGAGATACGCAGTTCTCAAAGCGACGAAACAAAGGCTCTTTGTTTCATTTTGAAATATGTCATCACTTATTCTACTATAAATACGTCATGCATGGCGAAATGAGTTAGTTGCATCCGTTGAAAGTGATACCAGTGACAAGTGCACCGATTCTATTTGAAAGTAAGTGTTTTAGGTTTGACTTTTTCCTCAGATGAATTTATTCAAATGTAATTTATTTGAAAATTGGTGAGAATTGTTGAATCATTTGATTTCCAAAATTTTTCTCGACATATATATGTTGGATGATTTCAGTCAAATGTTTTACATGTCGTGGTTTGTTTGAGATAGTATTCGCATATATTGTCAATCAAAACATGAAGCTTTCATTTTTTATTTTTCACAGAAGGATTTACAAAAGTTGAATGCAAGTTCGATCGTGAAGAGAAAGCCAAGTATCAAAGTAGTAGATTCGCCTGTGGAGATGCCGCAGAGGATATTCACTGCCAAAATCGTGAAAGGAAAATTTGGTGAGGCGGTCTTGTTAGATTTGGGAGATAAAGTATCATTTCTGCCCCACCGAGTGACGGAGGCGTATCGTCCTCACTTAGAAGAATTTTCATCAGGAAAATACGCTATTGTGTTCAAAGGGTTGATGGACATTGGGAAACTGAATCTTGTCGTTTCATTTGAGATTGTACAAAATTAAGGTTAGTACTGTTTCCAATTTTTTCTTTGTTTTATAGGCAGAGTTTTTGGGTGTATACAATATTTTTCATTCGAGTCAGAAATTCTCACTCACAGATATGATCCGCATAAAGTAGTGTTTCCATACAATATATTTCCTTCACTTAGTACGTGCAGAATATATGTTTTAAATTCATTATTTTGAATGACACTTGATTTCTTTATTTTCATTATATGTGTAGCAATTACTTCATGGAAGACATTACCCTCTCTGTTGTCAAAAAAATTTTTTTAGTGTATGTTTTTATTAAAAAATCGAATTTATTTCAGTGTATGTTTTTATTGAAAAATCGAATTTATTTCAGAATAATACATCAACGTGTGCAGTATCAGTCAGAGTCATCTCAACAACAACATTCAAAACCGTCATAGCAACCTTTCCAGAACGAGTTTCAAATCTAAGCAGTTTCCATTTTTTTCAATCTATAGAGGCTTGAATTTGTCGATATTCAGTGATTTGTTGGACAAACTGCGTCTATTCAATATATACACAACCGTAATGAATTTGGAAGACTTTGAAGATTCATCGTGGTGTGTTCCAAAATTCAAGAAAAACACGCCGTTCTGTATGGGTCATTTCAAAGGAAATTTGTTCAGCTGCAGTCTCAATAACGTTGATATTTTATATAAATGGCTTTATAATATACTACCAAAATAAATACAATACATATCACACACATCTTTTTTTGAAAATGAAAACTTATACAGGGAAAGTTGTCAAAAATGTGCAATAACAAAAAATTATATACCAGATTTTATAGAGATGAAGAAACATCATATTGAAAGATACTAAGTTGACAAAAACAGGACATTTCAGAAATAAAGGAAATAAGTTTGTCTGTCATTTTAAATTCTGATTCGTTGGGTCGATATAACAAAAAGTGGCATTTTATATCTTGAATTTTATTCAGGACACTATTATAGATTATTGACATTTGTCATTAAATTTCAAGTGTGATATTTGGAAATTCATTTCGTATTGTAGTTTTTTCGAAATTCCCTTTCAAAATAGCATCCTTTGATATAGATACCGGACGAGTTCATTATGTGTAGATAACCTGAGTTTCATTTTTATGACAATGTCGTTTGGTGTGATCACGAGTCCATTATAACAGGGAGTGAAATGAATTCTCAGACATATGAATATAACAAAGTAACGATACAGACAAATATGAAAAATCGTTATGAAATAATTCAAAGCCATGAATCGAAATACATGAATTGCTTCGATATTCTGAAACAAAAACACTCAGTATTCACAATTCCATTCATTATTCCAACTATCTTCAAAATGCACATCAAGCATTTTGTCGTAGTACGGTGACCGGAGCAAAGTTACAACTTCAGCATATGAATGTTTATAAATAGTGAGGTAGGTCAAGATCTTCAACAGGTATTACGAATGTCATTCGGTGTTCATTGATCACGAAACGGTTCGTAAGCTTTCGGAATACAATGCAAATAATTTTCTTTATGACTATTCGTTAGATATTAAATATTATTACCTCAAAATATATCGAAATCATAACACGTTTGCGATTCATTTTTTCAGTTACACTTGAAAAGTGAGTTTCAGTTTGCAGAAATAATAGCCCACACATGTTGGAAATTTTGCCATAGTGTGGTGAAAATCGTATTGAAAATTCTACGAAATATAAGCGCATACATACAGAGTGAATCAATATTTGAAATACGTCGTTTGGAACCCCCCATAACCCTTCTCTATCGAATTTTGGCAGAAATAATGCTGAGTCGTATTGTAGAGTTAACGTTCGAAATTGGGGAAAGTGAAGTATTCAACAGTTTTGCGTGCGACGGTTATGCGTGCGTTTTCGAACAGTTTACGTGCCTTTATTCGTTATCGTTTCGTCGTTATTGTCGTTTTTTTTTCCTATTTCAATATGACAGTCATTTAACACTTAATGCGTTTCGCTTACCAAGTAAGCATCATCAGGAGATGACTAAAGTCCACGCTTTGTCGTATGAAGGTTCGTTTTGCGAATTTTCAGACTCCTGAACCGAACCTTGAGGAACAATCAGCCTAACTTCTGGTACAGAGTGGTGTCGTAAGCCAATCAGACTGGAGAAATCAAATATCAGTAGAATGATGGTTTTAGATGAAATTGAACTGAGGAATGTGGGTCGAATAATAATAATAATAGTGATAAAACATTAAAACTCAACTTGTGTTACAGAGTGGTGTCGGTCAGCCAATCAGAGTGGAGGAATCAATCAATGGCGTGGTAGAAAATGTATGAGGATTTGTGGAAATGAATGAGTTATTAGAAAAAAAATGGAGCAACTGTCAGAAGGGCACTAAGTTGTATATTCGCTGATAATAATCGAATCTTCGCTTACAGCACGTCAAATGAAAGGACAAAAAATCCAGAATCCATTGACGAGAGAATACAAAGATGGCGCAACATGTCAGAAAGACATTAAGTCACAATTTCACTCATGATATTTGGATCTTAACGTGCAGCACATCAAATGAAAGAGAAACGAATGCAAAATGTTATCGACAAAGAAAAAAAAAAAACAAAGACAACGTAACATGTCAGAAGGGCAATGAGCCGTATTTTCGTTAATAATGATTTGTTCTCAACGTACAGCACATCAAATGAAATGGAAACGAATGCAGAATTCATCGACAGAGAAAAAACAAAGATGGCGCAACATGTCAGAGGTGCACTAACCTGCTTCTTCGTTAATAAAAGTCGCCTCGTCACGTGCAGCATATCAAAGAAAAAACAAAAGAGGCAACCAAAAGGGCACTGAACCATATTTTCGTCAATCATAGTCGGATCGTCGCATTTGACATGATTCATTCACTCAAAACTGAAATATTTAGAAGATACCAAAGGAGATCTCACGGTGACTATAAGTTCTGGTATGCTTTGTTAGGTATCGAATGATGCGTGCAATTTCGTTAATTCCAGCGACATGATTATTCCAAGACATATTGGTGTCCATTTGAACCTCAAAAAACTTATCGAAGCAGAAGGTGGAACCCCAAAAAATAGGAGATATAGTACACCAAGTCAGTGAAGAGCGGCATTTTTCTGCCGAAAAATTTTTGAATTTCTTCAAATTTTCCAAATATCTGTAACAGAAAGACAAAACTCAGCTGCGGAACGCTTCTATCTACTAAAGTTAAGTATGTGTCGGTAGTGTGTAACGAAGGTTTCCATTAAATTCACTGGTTGCGCCCTCTGGAGGATGTTTGTTGCGATACACCATAGGTGACAATATTTATTGTTTATCATTTCGAATCCGTTGAATACAAGGGGTTTGGAAATAGAAAAAAACAACGTTTTAACGCTTTGTAGACCACCCGATTGTATGACCACCAAACATTCGATATTATCGGGATTGAAGGGAGCTGATAGGTTAGGTGGAGTACCAAGGTGGCCGATAGGT
This sequence comes from Leptinotarsa decemlineata, assembly GCF_025532065.1. Taxonomy (NCBI): domain Eukaryota; kingdom Metazoa; phylum Arthropoda; class Insecta; order Coleoptera; family Chrysomelidae; genus Leptinotarsa; species Leptinotarsa decemlineata. The sequence goes on from NW_027412534.1 coordinate 1,377,107, forward strand.
TAGGTGGAGTACCAAGGGGGCACGCTGGATGGAACGAGTATCGTAGCGATTTAAGCGTGGAACTCCGCCCCTCGGCCCCCTTGGTACTCCACCTAACCTATCGGCCACCTTGGTACTCCACCTAACCTATCAGCTCCCTTCAATCCCGATAATATCGAATGTTTGGTGGTCATACAATCGGGTGGTCTACAAAGCGTTAAAACGTTGTTTTTTTCTATTTCCAAACCCCTTGTATTCAACGGATTCGAAATGATAAACAATAAATATTGTCACCTATGGTGTATCGCAACAAACATCCTCCAGAGGGCGCAACCAGTGAATTTAATGGAAACCTTCGTTACACACTACCGACACATACTTAACTTTAGTAGATAGAAGCGTTCCGCAGCTGAGTTTTGTCTTTCTGTTACAGATATTTGGAAAATTTGAAGAAATTCAAAAATTTTTCGGCAGAAAAATGCCGCTCTTCACTGACTTGGTGTACTATATCTCCTATTTTTTGGGGTTCCACCTTCTGCTTCGATAAGTTTTTTGAGGTTCAAATGGACACCAATATGTCTTGGAATAATCATGTCGCTGGAATTAACGAAATTGCACGCATCATTCGATACCTAACAAAGCATACCAGAACTTATAGTCACCGTGAGATCTCCTTTGGTATCTTCTAAATATTTCAGTTTTGAGTGAATGAATCATGTCAAATGCGACGATCCGACTATGATTGACGAAAATATGGTTCAGTGCCCTTTTGGTTGCCTCTTTTGTTTTTTCTTTGATATGCTGCACGTGACGAGGCGACTTTTATTAACGAAGAAGCAGGTTAGTGCACCTCTGACATGTTGCGCCATCTTTGTTTTTTCTCTGTCGATGAATTCTGCATTCGTTTCCATTTCATTTGATGTGCTGTACGTTGAGAACAAATCATTATTAACGAAAATACGGCTCATTGCCCTTCTGACATGTTACGTTGTCTTTGTTTTTTTTTTTTCTTTGTCGATAACATTTTGCATTCGTTTCTCTTTCATTTGATGTGCTGCACGTTAAGATCCAAATATCATGAGTGAAATTGTGACTTAATGTCTTTCTGACATGTTGCGCCATCTTTGTATTCTCTCGTCAATGGATTCTGGATTTTTTGTCCTTTCATTTGACGTGCTGTAAGCGAAGATTCGATTATTATCAGCGAATATACAACTTAGTGCCCTTCTGACAGTTGCTCCATTTTTTTTCTAATAACTCATTCATTTCCACAAATCCTCATACATTTTCTACCACGCCATTGATTGATTCCTCCACTCTGATTGGCTGACCGACACCACTCTGTAACACAAGTTGAGTTTTAATGTTTTATCACTATTATTATTATTATTCGACCCACATTCCTCAGTTCAATTTCATCTAAAACCATCATTCTACTGATATTTGATTTCTCCAGTCTGATTGGCTTACGACACCACTCTGTACCAGAAGTTAGGCTGATTGTTCCTCAAGGTTCGGTTCAGGAGTCTGAAAATTCGCAAAACGAACCTTCATACGACAAAGCGTGGACTTTAGTCATCTCCTGATGATGCTTACTTGGTAAGCGAAACGCATTAAGTGTTAAATGACTGTCATATTGAAATAGGAAAAAAAAACGACAATAACGACGAAACGATAACGAATAAAGGCACGTAAACTGTTCGAAAACGCACGCATAACCGTCGCACGCAAAACTGTTGAATACTTCACTTTCCCCAATTTCGAACGTTAACTCTACAATACGACTCAGCATTATTTCTGCCAAAATTCGATAGAGAAGGGTTATGGGGGGTTCCAAACGACGTATTTCAAATATTGATTCACTCTGTATGTATGCGCTTATATTTCGTAGAATTTTCAATACGATTTTCACCACACTATGGCAAAATTTCCAACATGTGTGGGCTATTATTTCTGCAAACTGAAACTCACTTTTCAAGTGTAACTGAAAAAATGAATCGCAAACGTGTTATGATTTCGATATATTTTGAGGTAATAATATTTAATATCTAACGAATAGTCATAAAGAAAATTATTTGCATTGTATTCCGAAAGCTTACGAACCGTTTCGTGATCAATGAACACCGAATGACATTCGTAATACCTGTTGAAGATCTTGACCTACCTCACTATTTATAAACATTCATATGCTGAAGTTGTAACTTTGCTCCGGTCACCGTACTACGACAAAATGCTTGATGTGCATTTTGAAGATAGTTGGAATAATGAATGGAATTGTGAATACTGAGTGTTTTTGTTTCAGAATATCGAAGCAATTCATGTATTTCGATTCATGGCTTTGAATTATTTCATAACGATTTTTCATATTTGTCTGTATCGTTACTTTGTTATATTCATATGTCTGAGAATTCATTTCACTCCCTGTTATAATGGACTCGTGATCACACCAAACGACATTGTCATAAAAATGAAACTCAGGTTATCTACACATAATGAACTCGTCCGGTATCTATATCAAAGGATGCTATTTTGAAAGGGAATTTCGAAAAAACTACAATACGAAATGAATTTCCAAATATCACACTTGAAATTTAATGACAAATGTCAATAATCTATAATAGTGTCCTGAATAAAATTCAAGATATAAAATGCCACTTTTTGTTATATCGACCCAACGAATCAGAATTTAAAATGACAGACAAACTTATTTCCTTTATTTCTGAAATGTCCTGTTTTTGTCAACTTAGTATCTTTCAATATGATGTTTCTTCATCTCTATAAAATCTGGTATATAATTTTTTGTTATTGCACATTTTTGACAACTTTCCCTGTATAAGTTTTCATTTTCAAAAAAAGATGTGTGTGATATGTATTGTATTTATTTTGGTAGTATATTATAAAGCCATTTATATAAAATATCAACGTTATTGAGACTGCAGCTGAACAAATTTCCTTTGAAATGACCCATACAGAACGGCGTGTTTTTCTTGAATTTTGGAACACACCACGATGAATCTTCAAAGTCTTCCAAATTCATTACGGTTGTGTATATATTGAATAGACGCAGTTTGTCCAACAAATCACTGAATATCGACAAATTCAAGCCTCTATAGATTGAAAAAAATGGAAACTGCTTAGATTTGAAACTCGTTCTGGAAAGGTTGCTATGACGGTTTTGAATGTTGTTGTTGAGATGACTCTGACTGATACTGCACACGTTGATGTATTATTCTGAAATAAATTCGATTTTTCAATAAAAACATACACTGAAATAAATTCGATTTTTTAATAAAAACATACACTAAAAAAATTTTTTTGACAACAGAGAGGGTAATGTCTTCCATGAAGTAATTGCTACACATATAATGAAAATAAAGAAATCAAGTGTCATTCAAAATAATGAATTTAAAACATATATTCTGCACGTACTAAGTGAAGGAAATATATTGTATGGAAACACTACTTTATGCGGATCATATCTGTGAGTGAGAATTTCTGACTCGAATGAAAAATATTGTATACACCCAAAAACTCTGCCTATAAAACAAAGAAAAAATTGGAAACAGTACTAACCTTAATTTTGTACAATCTCAAATGAAACGACAAGATTCAGTTTCCCAATGTCCATCAACCCTTTGAACACAATAGCGTATTTTCCTGATGAAAATTCTTCTAAGTGAGGACGATACGCCTCCGTCACTCGGTGGGGCAGAAATGATACTTTATCTCCCAAATCTAACAAGACCGCCTCACCAAATTTTCCTTTCACGATTTTGGCAGTGAATATCCTCTGCGGCATCTCCACAGGCGAATCTACTACTTTGATACTTGGCTTTCTCTTCACGATCGAACTTGCATTCAACTTTTGTAAATCCTTCTGTGAAAAATAAAAAATGAAAGCTTCATGTTTTGATTGACAATATATGCGAATACTATCTCAAACAAACCACGACATGTAAAACATTTGACTGAAATCATCCAACATATATATGTCGAGAAAAATTTTGGAAATCAAATGATTCAACAATTCTCACCAATTTTCAAATAAATTACATTTGAATAAATTCATCTGAGGAAAAAGTCAAACCTAAAACACTTACTTTCAAATAGAATCGGTGCACTTGTCACTGGTATCACTTTCAACGGATGCAACTAACTCATTTCGCCATGCATGACGTATTTATAGTAGAATAAGTGATGACATATTTCAAAATGAAACAAAGAGCCTTTGTTTCGTCGCTTTGAGAACTGCGTATCTCCGGATGTAGATTCGACATTGACAGTGATCAATGTCACTTTGGGTTTAAATAAAAAAATTAGTGATGACATATTCTGAAATGAAACAAAAGAAAATCAAAGAGTCTTTGTTAGATGCATATTCAGCGTTGACATTGATCCATGTCACCTTGGATTTGAATAGCGCAACAAACACATGAATTCTGCTTTTTTCCCCCATTTTATTTGAAATGCTACATGTGATGATGCGACTATTATTAGTGAAGATACAACTTTGGGCCCTCTTGGCATCGTCTCCGTTTTTTTTTCTCTGATGATGAATTCTGCATTCGTTTCCCTTTCATTTGATGTGCTGCACGTTGAGATCCAACTATTATCAACAAAGATGTTGCTTAGTGTCACTCTGACATACTGCGCCATCTTTGTTTTTTTTCTGTCGATGAATTTTGCATTTCTTTTCCTTTCATTTGACGTGCTGTACGTGACGATTCGACAATTATTAACGAAAATGTGGCTTTGTGCCCTTCTGACATGTTGCGTCAGATTTGCTTTTTCTCTGAGGATGAATTCTGCATTCGTTTCCCTTTCATTTGATGTGCTGCACGTTGAGATTCAGTTATCATTAATAAAGATGTGGGTTAGTGCCCTTCTGACATGTTGCACCATATTTGTTTTTTCGTTGTCGATGAATTCTGCAATTTTTCTTCTTTCATTTGACATGATGTACGTAACGATCCGAAGTTTTTTCAATGATTCTCTTTGCAATTCTTCCTATGCTGTTTCACGTTAGGCGCTCGATATTATATTTTTCATAGTCTACACATTAAATCATTTGAAATGAGTAGCCACACCGACCTGTTGCGACTAGTATAGGAGAAATAGGTTATGAGGTCCTTTTGGCTTCGTAAAATGATTAACTATGTTTTTTGACATCTAAACGAATCCATTGATGTCAAAATTATCGGAATCGGAAGTAAAAACCGGAAGTGACCTGTTTTTGACGGATTCGAAACCTTCTCACCCTAAGGAATCCAAAAATACCATATGTTTCAGTATACGATGATTATTTCATTTTTTTTGTCAACAAATTATGTGTTTTGAATCAAACTTTTGCAATTACATTACACTCGTAGTTGTTCATAACCCAACAACTTTTAATTTCAAATATGTTCAATGATTTTTTTCAAATGTGCCATTCTTTCTATGCTATTTCACATTAGATGCTCGATATTATACTTTTCATAATCTACAAATGACATCATTTGAAATGAGTACCCACATCGGTCTGTTGCTGCTAGTATAATCAAAATAGGTTATAAGGTTCTTTTGGCTTCGACAAATGATTAATTATGTTTCATGACATCTAAACGAATCCATTGATGTTGAAATCATCGAAATCGGAGGACCGGAAGTGAAAACCGGAAGTGGTCGTTTTTTGATGGATTCGAATCCTTCTCACCCTAAGGAATCCAAATATATCATATGTTTCAGTATCCAATAATTTTTTTCATTTTCTTTGTCAATAAATTCTGCGTTTTGAATCAAGATTCTGCAATTGGAATAAACTCATAGTTGTTCATAACCCAACATTTTTTAATTACAAGTTTGTTGAATTTGCAATTCTTCCTATGTTATTTTACATTCGGCCTTGGATATTATATTCATTACGCCATATTTGTTTTTTCTCTGTCGACGAATTCTCCATTTCTTATCCTTTCATTTGACATGCCGTATGCGACGATCTGATCATTATTAGTAAATATACAACTCAGTGCCCTTCTGACAGTTGCGCTATTATTCTTTGTAATAACCCATTCATTATCACACACGCCACCACCTATCACGCTGACTACGTCACTTTCAAGCTTTTAATGTTTTATCACTATTATTATTATTATTCGACCCTCATTCTCCAGTTCAATTTCATCTGGCACAATCAATCGAGCGATATTTGATTTCTCCATTCTGATTGGCTGACCGACACTACTCTGTAACAGAAGTTAGGTTGGGTGTTCCACAAGGTTCCGTTCAAGAGTCTGAAAATTCGCAAAATGAATCTTCATATGACAAAGCATGGACTTTAGTCATTTCCTGATGATGCTAACTTGGTTAGCGAAACGCGTTAAATGATAAATGACTGTCATATTGAAACACGAAAAACCGTTACGACAATAACAATGAAACGATAACGAATGAACGCACGGAAAACGGTCGAAAACGCACGAAAAACGATCGAAAACGCACGAAAAACGATTGTAAACGCACGAAAAACGATCGTAAACGCACGAAAAACGATCGAAAACGCATGGAAAACAACGTATATTGAAATGTCATTGTCGAATACTTCGCTCCCCTATTCGCGCCCTCACGTTGAGTCCACTAAGCTCAACCTCTCGACACTTTTGGATCTCCTCTTTCTCCTGATGATGCTAACTTGGTTAACAAAGATACGAGACTTCCGACATGTTGGAACGCTAGACTTCTGTTGAATCGACATGTTTTTTTCTTAAATGATGTATTTTGAAACGCCCTGTATACACATTAATATCATATTTCAAATCGACATGTTTTTTTCCTTAAATGATATATTTTGACGCACCCTGTACACTTCGACGCCATATTTGTTTTCAATGATGTATTTTGAGATACCTTGTAACATTGAGGGATCACACTTTGAAACGATACAGCCTCATTAATCTGTAATGTTTTTTCTTAAATCTGATTCATTATTATTAATATATCACTTTCGCGCTTCCAATTTTCGTCGAGTAGTTCACGATCAATTCCAAAACCGGCAACGCTACATTACTCCATAAACAATGATTTATTGTACAACTGGCAACGCCGAACCTGACATGCTGGCATGTATTAACATTTGACAGATGCAGTCTTATGAGTCTAGTGTTTACAGTGTCCTTCTTCAACCAATAGATAGTTCAGCTAGTGACTTATAGATGACTCTCTGTGTTCTATAACTTTGGTTTTTGTCCATATACTTTTGTATCGATGAATCGAGCACTTATTTTTGTGCGGTTACTGATAACAGGACATGAAACAATTCTGTACGATAAATTATTATAATGAATCTCTCAATATACGCAAAGCCACGTAAATTTGTGCATCGATTACGTTACACGCGCCTCTCGCTCTTACACACACATGCACCTCTTTACATGAAATATTAATTATTTCCCAAATCTAAGTATATTTTCCTATCTTCAATATGATAATGACGATTACATTCTACGGAAATCAAAAATAAAAATGCTGTCAAGTATAATGAATGAGTCAATTTCGGTCCCGACAAAACTAACGCTGTATATACCCAACATTCGCAGTTAACTTCAATATCTTACGATGGTGTAGAGGCTAAGGACAATGTCTACGGCGCGGACGACCCAGGTTCGAATCTCATAACTATAAGCTTTTTTTAATTAAAATCACGTGACTGAAGGGGGCCGAGGGAGCTGATAGGTTAGGTGGAGTACCAAGGGGGCCGATAGGTTAGGTGAAGTACCGAGGGGGCCGAGGGGCGGAGTTCCACGCTTAAATCGCTACTATACTCGTTCCATCCTGCGTCGATGACGTCACACGTTTCCCCCTCACAGACACCGTCCTGCACCCTCATTGACATTTGACAGTTGCACAGACACCGATCCGTATTGACAGACATCATAAAACCGGCAACTGCGCATACTGCGTCGCATGACAACACCCATATGTCTAGTGTTTACAGTGTTCTTCTTCAACCAATAGATAGTTCAGCTTGTGACTCATAGGTGGCGCTAGGATTAGTGTTCACAGTGTCCTTCTTCAACCAATAGATAGTTCAGCTAGTGACTCATAGGTGGCGCCAGTGTGGTGTACTCGCGACGATGCATCTGGGTCACGTGACAATTTGGAGCGCTCTGATTGGACTCTGCCGTACGCGTGACCTTGAAAGGAACCAAAAATTGCAGAATGAACCTTAGCCGTTTTCCCATGTTAATCTCCATAAGAAAACTTTTAGAACTCTTGCAGCCTATTTACTATGTTTGCATTCAACAGAATACTTGAAAATTTTTGACAGTGAGAATGAGGACTGTATATTAAAAATATATCAACTTTTCAAAGAAAACAAAATTGAAGACACATTTCCGAATGTAGAAATCGCATTGAGAATCTTTTCAAGTATGATGGTAACTAACTGCAGTAGGGAACGCTCCAAATTAAAAACAATTGAAAATGAATTAAGAAGTATAATGCTTCAAGAGACATTAACCAGTTTGTCGTTATGTTGATAGAATCTGATGTGCTAAAAAGCATAGATTTTGAAGAAGTGATTGACGATATTGTCTCTTCAAATAACATAGATTGTTAAGCACTGAGCTGTAAATGCTGAAAAAGTTACTTTTCTGGACTATATTACATTTATCTATTCGTTTCATGTGAGTATTAATAAGAATTAATATTTAACCTTGTTTATCTACTTTCTTTGTCCATTCTAACAAAATAGTGTTTTGTCAAAGTCATGGGGGCTCCATTATCCGATTATGTTCAGGGCCCCCAATAGGTTAAAGACGGGCCTGGTCCTGTAAGGATAGTTTCAAACTTTATACACTTGGTTATGTCTGGGTTTGGGAATATCGTTCTTTTTGAAGAATATTCAAGAGGTTGAGTCATATTCTGTCCGATCAGTGAAAGATAAAAACATTCGCAGAAGAAGTACGAAAAAATCCTGATAATTTGCATCTAAAATACACATGTCATAAAGAAAAAAAAACATTCTGTTACTAAATATTGAACCAAAGTAATGAATTGATAACCGTAATAAAATAAATTCATCATTGAACTGAAGCCAGTTGGTATAGGCGAAATACAAGGAGAAATTTTATAAATGATACGTGATTATATTAAGGAACAACTTGCCTATGTCATTGATGTTGAAGTTGAGTTTGAAAACACCTTTGCTGACACTCCGCCCATTAACCTCAATATTTTTTTTGTATATTCTGTATGTTCTTACTTCTGGTGAATAAAGACGTTTTACTATTATTATTATTATATTATGTGTGCCTAGGGAAAGATATTTGGTTTGAAGCACTCAAAGAAACAATGGTGATACCGATTTACAAAAAGGGAACGAACAATCTAGTCACAAACTACATACCAATATCGCTTACAACAAACCTAACAAAAATATATAAAAAGTTGTAGAAAAGGGACTAGCCTCATATTTGAAATTCTCTCTGATCATCAATTCTGATTCAGAGAAAATGTTTCTACTTTGCACTCAGATCAGAAATGTTGATTTATGAATAAGAACATCATTCAATATAGTTGATTCATAATTTTATTTTATCTAGTTGTATATAGTTGCTTTGGTATTAAAAAAAAACAGTTTTTGTCAATGAAAGTCAGAAGAAAAATTTCATTATCTTCAAAGTTTCATCCGTCAATTTCACTTCAAAATAAATAATTCATACATTGATTCCAGTATCCTAATTTTAAAATTTTTCACTTGACCCGTTCAAAAAATAAGAGGTGGGAGCACATTAAAGAAATGCACTGTATAAGTACTGAGAATGAACCTTATAAGTTATTTATTGCACGATCTTTGGGAGATGTTGGAAGAGAAAGCATTGTTTTTCTACTATCAACTATCAATTATCAACTTCATGTTGTCATCTGAAATCTATTATGTTAACGATCTTCCTATCCTTCTGTATTATTCAGATTATTCCCTAAAATTCAGATAGGGTGGATTGCTGCTGTAATATAATTCCTCGTGGATGTTTTGTGACTTCGCAGGTCGTTAACTCCATGAAATTCATAACGGAATACCCTCAATTAATTTACATACTTGGAGTTCAGCAGAAATTTCCTTTAATGGAAGTGGGGTTATACTTTTTTATTATCTTTCTCATTTTTCACAATGTGTTGAAGAAATATTAGTGAGCTTGACAGTTTGGATTCATGCAGAATTTTTTTGAATTCTTGTATTTTGGGATATTGATATTAAAGATGGGAATGACAATATACCTGTGAATTAGCATTAGTGTTGACTTATTATGCTTGTTCGGGTGAATCCGTTTCGATTCTATTTTGTCAGTAAAAACTACATTAAATGTTTTCGAATATAAATTATTATTATTTTTTTGAAAGTATTCATCATTATTTTCAATACTGGTAGGTTAAACCTGAATAGTACAAAAAACACTCTGATCAGTTTGTATTCCAAACATTCGAACTGGAATTGAATCCGATATCATTCACAGGATTCCTTCACAATATAGTAATTAAAGAGTTAAAATTTCACTCACATGGAATACTGTCATCCTCATTAGTAAACATCCGATGTTTCGCCGTAAGACATTTGCCTTATTCTTCTTCAGTGCCAAATATGGATAACATCATAAGAAAAATCACACATTTTTTTTATTTCAATTATACCGCATCAACCAGCTAGGTTATTAGCAATGGAACAATAAGGTGTTTTATATTCTATATCATGTTAGAAATTTTGATACATTTCAAAAAACACAACAGTTAGTCTATATTCTTGATATCTAGGATACTAGAGTATTTATTTCATAAGCCGGATATAAGTCTTTCGTTTTGGTAGCTGGGACATCCCATGATAATGTGCTTGACACTTAGATCCACGTTGCAGTTGAGGCATCGGTTGGGTGTTTTTTCCTTGATTATATCTAGGTGAATATACCGGGTGGGGCCAATAGACCTTTTCATCATAAGACGTGCGCAAGCGTAGCTGTCATATTGAATTGGCGGTAGTTCAAAACATTCGTACTGTTTTAATCAACAATGGCTGGGCAAGGAATATTATCTCTACAAACGAATAAACTATTGGAAAAGCCATTGACGGTGCTTCACTTGTTAATGATTCAGTTGAGGCTCATAATTTTGAACAATTAAAAAGGTGGTTAAAACGTCATGGACGTCCGAGAAAAGGAAAGAGTGAGCTGACTGAGAGGTTAGGTATCAGCATTTGTTTACTATCTGAAAACATATGAAAAAATGTATTTACAGTTTTATTCTTATTAATAATGTCAATTTATTTGATGTAATCGAAAATATATTTCAGTTGACAAGAGTATTACTTATGGAACTGATAAATAAATCAAGCCAATAATATTTTGAGGCTGTACATATGACATTAATAAGACAACTATGTAAATACTGAATTGAATATATTCAATGAAAGTCATTTTTTGTGGAGGAAAATCACTTTTTTATCGACTTTTTTTGGATATTTGTCACCTTCCACAATCTTAACGTTTCGGAGGCCAAAACTCCTTTGACATCTATCAAAGTGAAGAAATAAATAATCAAAAAGGAATAACTGCCACTATATTAGAATTTTTTATCCATTTCTGAAGACAGAGGCAGATTTTGGCCTCCGAAACGTTAAGATTGTGGAAGGTAACAGATACCCAAAAAAAGGTCGATAAATGTATTGAATATGATTAGTAATTTTTATTAGAGGGCAATATTTAATACAACATAATATATATGGAATTTACAGTCAAAAGCCCGTTTGCTTTCCTTTATTGCTTTCTGACAATTCTCGTTCCACTAAGGTACAGGGTGATGTTTCTTAATCTCGGTAGTTTTTCCGATGGCTGTGGTTGCGGCCTCTGTAATGATCCCTGTGAAAGTTGCTACAACATGGTAGATGTCGTCTAGGGAAATATTCGTTATGTCGTGTATTTTTGATTTCACGAGGTCACTGTATAGGGCCCATTTTTGGCTATCAACATCTTTGAGTCGCCATTTTGGACGGAATTCTTGTCTTGTCAGCTGGGTTGGAGAGTTAATTATTCTGATTGGAAAGTGGTCACTATCATATGAGTCAGGTAATACCTCCCTTGAAGAGTGATGTGTCACAAAAGAATAGGTCTATAGCTGACTGATTACCTGTCAGGGAGTTGAACCTAGTTTTTTCTCCGGTATTCATTAACATAGAATTGGATATATTGATGAATTTTTCCGATTTGTATAAGAACATCCCCATATGGTATTATGAGAGTTGAAATATATATATATATATATATATATATATATATATATATATATATATATATATATATATATATATATATATATATATATATATATATATATATATATATATATATATATATATATACAACTCAAAGATGAACAGTGGGGGTAAGGTTGAAATTTTGTAGTTTATGAAGAGTTCTTTACAATTTTGTCTTGAAAAGACTCCTGCTGTACTTGTATATCGCTTAGAAAATATTCACAGTGTGAAAACTTTCCTCTCGTAATATCTGATTATTCTCACAAACGATTTTTTGTAACGGTTATTGATGAAAAGTATTCCGTAAACAAAAATATTGCTTTGCATAAAACGCTTTGCCGAGTACCATAGAGGATTGTGAAATTTCTTTGCTCTGGTTATACTTTCACACACCCATTCTTCAGAATATCTTGTATTTCGCAATTCAATCATCTACGAATCTGCCGAAACGAGAAAATGAAAGAAAATCACAAACCTCTGTATATATGTAAAATATGTCAAATCCCCATCAGAATAATGTAAATCGAACGTTTCTTGAAATGTAGGTTAAAATATAAAATTTTTGAGACATTGCCGAATAGAGGGATATTTGGATAAACTCTACTCGGTATAACCGACTCGTGAGAAGAACAGACATTTTCTCAATATTGCATACAAATGAAAAATGTATTGTAGGTGGAAGGCTGACAATGTCGATAATTTATTTCACTTCAACCGGAGTGGAAGTGGAAAAGAGGGTGAAATAAATTAACCCGAGAATTATGCACGAATGATATTCATGAAAATATTGATATTGAAAAAAATAATTATTTTGAAAAGTGATAAAAATGCAATGGTGAAAAAAAATGAAAATGACGGAAAAGTTTTCCAATAGTCATTTCCTTCACAATGAATATGGATAGTCAAATAGTTCAATTTCAATATTATATACAGTGCATTCCATTTAAAACGAGCCACCCTGATTAACTTCTCAGGAAAAATAAAAAATACGTCAGCAATAGTATACAGGGGGAGATATTTTGACATATTCACATTTGATGTTACTTTCCTCTATCGCACCCAGAGCATGTCAACAATTTTTTTCACTGGATCAACCTATATTGTTTCACATTATCACTTGCTCCATGATGAGCAGATTTCAACAAAGTATGAAACATGTGGTCTGAAGCTTATAGTTCGGAGCTACAAATCATTTCAGTTGAAAACGAGCCACCCTGAATAACTTTCGAAACATTGATTTGCAGAAAAAATTAAAAAAACAGGTCAACAATTATATAGGAGGCCACATTTCGAAATATTCGTTTAGAGACAAATATTTATTCATTTAATTATTCATTTATTTATTCATTCATTCATTTATTTATTTAATCATATTCATGAGGAAACCGTTATATATGTATCGTAAATTCATGACCAGTATACAATAAAAGAAACTAAAGCTATACCTATGTAATGAGAAAAAAATAAAAAGTAACTAATTCAAAAATATGACAGGGAAGCTATTGATTGATACTCAATATATAATTTTTCAAACCAGTGAAAAATTCTCTAGGGGGTTGGACAAAGCTGAGTTTGGACATTAATAGTGTATTATTTGTGACTTTCAGCATCGTTACGATTGGGGTACTTTGAGTCGTGGTGACTAATGAAATTTTGAAAAAAGGGGTTGATATTATAATTTTTATAGGGTTTCTTCGCTTCATTAAACTACGTAACTGGGGACAGTTAAGATAATTATAAATTTCGTAACATATTGCGATTATTATGTATAACCTTCTATTCTCTAAACTCAAGATTCCAAATTCTTTCCTGAGATTATTAGTTCTCACAGAATTATAATCTGGGTAGACTCCATATTTCATAGAATATATATATATATATATATATATATATATATATATATATATATATATATATATATATATATATATATATATATATATCTTCAAGCAACTTTTGATATCTCCATTAGGTTGTGCTTTAAAAATGATGCCAAATGACATGCATATGACCGATCAAGTGATTTTTCTTCCCTGTCCAATTTGACATTTTTTCCAAAAAATGTTCAGAAAAGCATTTATTGCTCAAAATTTCGAAAATTGGTAAAGAGAAAAGATGATTGTTTTTTCATTTTTTACCCATATACCAATTTTTAGCTCTCTAGTACAAATTTAGTTTTTTTACAGTTTTTCGAAAAATTTGACATTTGCTGATTTCTCAAATTTAGCCAAACCTCAACAAAGTTAGTGCTTCATGCCTAATATTTTATTGTCATATGACATTTGTTGAATAACTCAAAATAGTGTTTATCAATTTTAGATTTAAAATAGTTTGTTCGTTGTCTAGTGTGTTGTTAAAAATGCGGAGGGGTCCGATGACCCTTATTTAGATAGGGAGAGTAGGTCGAGTGGCACCTTGTTTTAAAGGTCTTTCGAATACCTTTACATTTCTGTTGAAAGAAAATTTTCGTAAAGATTAGTTTTTGAGATAATTTGAATAATTAAAGGTATTTTCATTGAGTTCAACTCTTTTTAAGATAAATCGAATTTTCATAAAAAAAAAATTTGCTTTTTATGACAACCTGCTAATACGTGTCCATTTGATTTCGTGAAAAAGTAAGAATTATTTGTTTATTACGAGGAGATTTTTTCGGGGAATGGGGTAGTTACCACCCTTACATTTTAGGTAAATTGAGTGACACCTCCTTATGAAGGTTGCCTTTTGACGCGGATATTTTATGCTTCTGATAAAAAAGTTAATCATACTTAAAACTTACCTACACAACGAATACAACCTGCTGATTTCCTTGAATGCTGATGACACAGAAAAGTTTAAAAAACTGTTTTAGGGTTAATAAATCCCAATGATTGATTTTAAAGCACACCCAAAAAAAATAACACCTAATAAGGGTAACTCACATAGGAAATTTAGAGTAAATGTTCAGAATGTGCGCTATTTTGCTCCATGCAACAATGAAGATTTTGTTCGAATTTCGCTCTTACATTATTCAACATCTCAGGAGTTATAGCTCGGCATTCATCAATAATTCTACAACGTAATTCATCCAAATTGGCTGGCTGTTGACCTCTTCTGCCAATCCATTGCCCTTCAAAATGATTATTCAAAAAATTTCGAACCTGCTGGGCATAATGGGGTGGTGCACCGTCTTGTTGAAAATGGATAAATTTATCTTGACATCTTGGATCCTGTTCAATTATTTCAACTATACGGGGTTGTATTGCCTCTTCAAGAAGTTGTAAATAAGAATCACCGGTTAAATTTCCATCATTGAAAAATAGACCTATAATATGATTGCCTAATATTCTGGCCCAGACATTCAACTTTTGGGGATGTTGGGTATGTATTTCTGCGTATCGTCTTGGGTTTTCATCCGCCAATAACGGCAATTGTGACGCTTCACGCAACCATTCAAATAAAATGAGCTTTCTTCCGAAAAACAGATATTATAAAGCAGCTCGAGATTTTGCATTAATCTCTCACTCATGCCCTCACAAAACTCCTGTCTTCGGTCAAAATCATCAAAATCATTGAGTTCATGAACAAGTTTAATTTTGTAAGGCTGGAATTTGTGGTTTTTGAGGATTTTCCATGCGCTCATATGGCTTATTCCGGCCATTGCTGATAAACCTCGGGTACGTAACCTGGAATTGGCGCTGACTTGACTTGACTTCAATCGCATTATCGTCATTCACAACCCTTTTCTTAACATTTCTTTTCTTATTTAAAACCGAACCTGTGTCCCTGAATTTTGTTACCAAATCCAGAACGTGATTTCTGCTTAGGTGTTTAACAGGGTTTTGCTCGTTAAATAAAATTGATATTAGCATTTTGGTCGTTTCCAAAAAATAAAGCAATAACTGAAACCCTATCAGCAGTAGTGTAAGGCATTTTTAAACAAATAACAATACACGACCCGTTTAAACAAAACAATCGAACGATGTACTAATGAAAACTGGAAGAAGAGGAGTGGGTATTGATTTTAAAAAAGGGATTGTATTTAACAAAAAACTGATAAGAAGAACTGCTTGAAAAATTTTTATTCAGGCATACAAGTTAACGAGTGGCCTGTCTAATGTATTATCAACATGGCAAGTTTAATTTCAAATTATCTCGAAAACTAATCATTACAAAAATTTTCTTTTAACAGAGTTGTAAAGGTATTCAAAAGACCTCTTAAACAAGGTGCCACTCGACTTACTTTCCCTATCTAAATAAGGGTCGTCGGACGCACCCCTCCGAGGGGGTGCGTACTACATAAAATCTGATTAGTCTGAAAGGTGTCCCCCTTTAATTAGAAATCGACGTGTCCAAGTTTTTTTTTTAAATCTCACTTTTTATATTCAAAAAAGGCTCTGTTAAGTTTTCGTTGTTACACACTGTATATAAGTCACGCTGCTTCGTCACTATTTCCATAGGCGGGTACTGCATAACTTATTGTGTTTGTATACTGATTTGACTGACATTATACAGTTGCCTGTATAACTGTAGAACAGTTTATGAATTGATGAATAAATAAAAATTAATGACCATTCTTATACAAATTGTGAATTTGTCAAAAAGAAAATAAGTCTTACTACTACTACTACTCTGGAATATACGAACCCAAATATTTATAACAATCAGGAGGTAACATTTTCACATTTTCAGTTCCAGCAAGTCGAGAATAACTGATACCTAGTTTAAAGAAGCTTGAAGTTTCAAAGCTCCAAACTTGCTGAATATTCCGTAACCGAAATCACAATCCTAGTTAGTATTCAGAAAGTAAACTTCGTTTCTGGAATATAAAAAAATCTTTTGATCATTTCTGCGGTTCACTCGGTTCTACCAACGTCGTCGAGGTCAATTCAAGCATGGACAGTGATCAGATTAAAGACGGGTAGTCGGGAGCCTCTCATCAGGGGATTTTACTTAGAGCTTGAGGTTTTGACGTTGAGATCACGACATACATGAATCATTTCGATGGAGTTCAACATATTAGGATTACAGGATGGAGAGAAATTGAGTCGCCTCCAGAGAAAATATCATTTTTGTAAGAAAACACATTTTTGTCGTTGAGATTTTTAGACTGAATGAATTTTAGTGTACGAGTAGAATAGTGATACAGTGCTTTTCTTTAATGCTCCCCTATTTTATTTCTTGAACGGATCAACTGAAAAAATTGAAATTTGAGATGATGAAATGAATGCATAAATACTTTATTTCGAAGTGAAATTGACAGACAAAACTTTCAAGAGGGCGACTGGGCGCAATCTGGGAAAAAAATTAAATGGAAAGGAGGGTCTTGTGACAAACCTTTTTGAAGCTCCTGACGAATGCTTCAAAAACCTAGAATATACTGTCAATATCTTCAGCTACTACAAAAAGATGGAACTTTTAATAATAGCCGACTACATTGACATTTAACCAAGTTAATATAAGGTAATAAGGACCTCGACGGCCAATTCAACAACCGGAAAAAGTAGTATCTAAATAGTGTCTTACTTGTCCCGAGTAATGTGGTGGTGGGTCATATTTTTGTAATACAATATCCATATCGAATTTATTAGGATTCGTTTCAACATTTTCAGTGATGAGAGGGTAAACAGTAGTTTCCAGCATATTCAAATACAGTTACCCTGTTGAATTTTGATCAATAAACGAGAGGTCCTACAATATGGCTTCCCAATATTCCTGCCCGAACGTTAATTTTTTCTGAATATTCTATATGTGTTTCCCTAAAAACGTGAGGGTTGGTGTCACTCCGAAAACGGCAATTTTGTCTCTGAGCATTGCCGTTAGAGGAAAATGTACATTCGTCACTAAAACAGATATTGCGGAGATAGGTAAAATGCTTTGCGATGGTTTACGTCATGATTTCGCAAAATTCTGTTCTTCGATCAGGGTCATCTTCAGTTAATTGATGTACTATTGATGATAATACCTATTCCTCTTCAAAAGTCTCCACACAGTAGAAGGAGACACCTCACAAACATTTGCGACGGAATAAGTAGACTGTTCAGGATTTACTAACATCGCCAGTGGCGGCTCGTCAGAGGAGGCAAGGGAGGCTCATCCTCTCCATAAAATTTGAGGCTAATCATCACAGTAAATTAAAAGATATTTACAAATGATTACGAATTTTTTTTTAGAAAGCTTTACTTTTAATTTTTGAAATGAATACATAATATGCCCGAAAAAACACTATCGCTCACTAGGGTAGACCGGAGACAATTGAAACAGGGGACAATAGAAACAACCGCCATAGTAGACCGATTTCGCCGTTTGAATCACGCGCGCTCATACCAAACGAAGCGCCATTAGATGAAGCACGTAGCCATCGAATGGCAGGGAGATCGAATGGCAAACGCAAGTCAAATACCAAGTTCTTGGGGTAGACCGCCGACTCTCCTGGGTAAATCACAGTTACTACATCAAGAACATAGTACAAATGAAGATAGCCAAACTCTATCCTCTGATCAATCGAAAGTCTGAGCTCAAGCCTGTCATTATGTATGCTTCAGGCGCTTGGGGACAAACCGCTCCAACAAACCTCTCAATTTTGGTGAGATTACAGAATAAACTTTTCAGGATGTTGGTGAATGCTCCATTGTTCAAACGGAATGAAGCCGTTCGCAGAGATTTGAAGCTGTTAACTATACGGCAGTCCATTCAGTCGAGGAATCAGAGAGTTTTCGAGTCAGCGGAAACTCATGATGACCCATTAGTCAGGTAAGCTGTAGATTACACTATAGACGACCCCACTCGATTCAGAAGGGGTTTTCGATTTACAGATGTGTCCCATTCAATGTCGGTCCTCTTCACCAATACGTCTAAGAAAGGAAATTCGTTGTGAACTTCCTTCTCCATTGTGATAGTGACGGAAGGACTTACGTTGTTGATGTGCTTTAGCAAAGTGTCTTGTTCTTGTTGGAAGATAGCAAGAGCTCCACAAGGAAAAGAAGCCGCCACAACCAGGATTGGGTCCAAGTATAACATCAAGACCTGAGAACACTATCCGCAGCAGCCTCACGAAAACCAGGCTACCAAACGCGGATTGCGAATCCAAGAATTGCATTTACCGGATACCCTGCGAGTGCGGAGAATCATACATCGGTGAAACTAAGAGGCCTTCGAAAGTTCGCATTGCTGAGCACAAGAAACACACACAGCGAGGAGAAACCAGCAAATCCGAAATAGCAGAGCATGTTTGGACTCATCAACATAATATCAAGTGGGCTCAAGCGGAAATCATCCACAAAGAGGAACACTGGTTTAGGAGAAAATTCAAAGAAGCCGCGTTTATGTTGTCCAACAACGCATTTAGTCAAGCTAGTGTGGAGATACGTAACATATGGAAACCTCTAATCAAGCAAAAAACGACTTGCTCCCGCCAAACGGTCATCTCCCGCTAAAACCAATGGAGCGGAGAAAGGGAAGGGGGGATAGGTGAAAGCACTCAAATCAGCTGTAAGTGGTCAGATCTCGGAGAAATAAGTCCAGTTATCACCCGAAGACGATTGTGAATACCAACAATCGAAACGTCGTGACGTAACTTGGTTTGGAATCTTTAAATTTTTATTTTTAATTTTTCGTTAATGATATTTTTGATTTTCAGCTTTTATTGATATTTTAATTTTTTTTGGTTGTTGCTTGTATGTTATTTGTTTGTAATTTCAGTTTTCGTTCAATAAAACTGTTATTTTCTGTTAATGTTTTCATTTTCTTTTCAGGAATTTCAAATCATTTAATATTATATTAGACAATGGAATTCCGAACTGATGAAATACATGACGAAACACTGTTAACCACCTCCAAACGTAAAATAATGTCATCTGTATTTCCTAATTCTTCACCATACATCAGTGATATTAATCCTAAGTTATGCAGAATCTTTGAGAACCATCTTTATCATAAATAAATCATTTTCAAAACTCAGGGATAAAACAAATTTTCATTTAGTTTATTCCTACCATGTTTGTAGTATTTATATTTCAAATGATGGAATTGGCCGATACTTGATGAAAATCTATAACTAACGCATTCAAAAAACATCTTATTGTGAGATTTTCACTGAACAATTTTACAAAAAGGCAATACGTGTTTTGCCGTACAATAGCTTCTCCGGGTATGTCATTACTAACTGATTGTACTTTTTCAATGCTTAATATAACTTATTCTATTCGTACAATTTGAAGTACCTGTATTTCAAGCCCATCATTTTTACACAAGTTTGTAGTGAATTGAATTACCTGAGCTTATACCCGAGTTTTCACATTTGCAAAAATATTTAGTAACAAAGAGTTAATCAATTCAAATCGATCATTCAGTAAATTACCCGAATTCCTGAATCTATTGATTTCTGAACATTCTGGAAGATTGAGATTCAAATTTTCCATTTTCCAAATGTAATACATCACATTTAAGATTGAACTCATGTCCTTCGGCTTAAAGATGGTTTGCAAATGTGGAATTGGTATTTTTATTTGCAAAACTACATCTACGCTCTGTAATTCTTTGGAAAAATGTTCTCCCTGTTTGGCCAAGTCAAGGTAATCTATTCACCTTGACAACTATTACGAAAAATAATAATGAACATGAATTTGCAATTTGCGTATATACATTATTCCATTCACACACCCTTACCAGCAAAATATTGCTGCATTCAATAATATGTTTCACACAATATTGAATATTCCACTGTCTGAGAGTAATTTCCAGAGAGAGCTGAGTTTGATTAAACAAATCGCGGTTAACAACGATCATTAGGTAGATTTTGTAGACTCCATTCTTTCCAAAAAACTGGTCTACCTGTATTCAAGATGCGATAACATCAGTTATAGGACATTGTCATAGTTGGGTGAAGCAACCAATAATATTGCAACAAATTATAGTCTGAGTGAATTAATCAAAAACAATAAAGACAAAACTTCGATATCGGATAGATCAAGAGTATATTAGCTGACTTGTGGCTCTTACCTCAAACTGTATATTGGCCAAACAGGGGGAACATTTCACCAAAAAATTAAAGATCATAGAAGTGGTTTTGTAAACAGAAAGACCAATTCCACATTTGCAAACCACCTTTTAGCAGGACATGATTTTAATCATGAATACGATGTGTTACATTTAGAAGAAAAAAGTTTGAAACTCAATTTTTTAGAATGTTTGAAAATCAATAGATCTAGGAATTCAGGTAATTCACTGAATGATCAGTTATAATTGAATAACTCTCCGTTACTAAATATTTTTTCAAATGTGTAAACTGGGACATAAGGTAAGGTGATTTAATTACAACTCAGGTAATTGAAATGTAGGCACTTCAAAATGTAAAATTAGGGTATATTGAGCACTGAATATGTGTAATATATATAGTGAAGATACGCCCGAAGAAGCCACTGTATGGCGAAACACGTGTTGCGTTTTTGTAAAACTGTTTAGTGAAAATTTCACAATGAAGTGTTTTTTGAATACGTTATTGAATGATACCTAGTAATTGAATTCCGATTGCATATCAAATCTGTATTCAAAGTGAAATCTCTTTCTCTCTGGTCAGCGGGATGATTATTAATAGAAGGTACCTTGAAATTATCTGATCCAATGAACTCTACTCGATGTGAAAGTAGAGTGAAATAAAAGTTGTTAATCCCTCCGAAAACTCGAGAGGTACGCAGTATTACGACTGTTTTCTGTTGCTCGGACTTGGAAGCTGGGTAGGGCAGGAAATCTCGCGCAAGCGTCGCCCATAAAGTTATCTTTCAGTCGCGCCACTCACTGTTGTTGGGTGGTTGATATCGGGATGTTCGGGTTGATTTCTCATCGCGATTTTGCGACAAAATTCTCGTGTAGTTTACACAGAAAACGGTGTTCTGAGTATTCAAGATCATTGATAATATATGATTCATACTGAGTTGAGAATCTGAACACTGAATAGTGACTGAAGTGTTCCAAGATATGTTGAATACCACCCTGAGAAGGTGTTGGGTCTGAATGTTCATAGCACTGGTGAGATTGTACATTTCCATCATTTACATAGATCAGTATGTGACCTAATGTAGGTTGTTATAGAATCCATACCCAAATTCTTGATGAGATTAGTCATTCCTGTGAAAGACTTTTATTCATCTCAACAAAACAAAGCAATAACCTATACTTCAATCCAGGTTTTTTTACAAAATCGGACTTGATGCTTCAGTTTCAGGGTCATGAAAGTGAAATTTAAATAACTTCATGAATCTACTAGGTTTTGTAACTGACTTACTTATTTGAAGGGCAAGAATGATGTTCTTCACTTTTTTGACATTGGTTCTTTGATATATTTTAGGGCGAAATCATGTACCCTGGAACGAAGTTATCACTGACATATTTTTGCTATGTGAAAGGTACCCAACTCCTCGTTTTCATCTAAGTCCCAAGCCAATATTACAACACTGTGGAATCAGTACGGTTTTTCTGCCAAATTTTCGTAGTATTCATTGAAATAGTATTGTTTCCTGCACTATTTTGTGAAGGTATTTTTTCGAATTCACATGTCCAAGGACAAAACTCAAGTATTTGTTTGAAGGTGATTGACAGTGTTTCATGATGAATTTTACTAGTTCGGACTTCCATTGTCTACTATATAAAATGATTTGAAATCCCAGAAACAACTAAAAAATAATAATTAAAAATGAATAGCTGAAAATAACAATTATATTAACCAAAATAAACCTGGAATGAAATGAAATAACAATAGAAGACAGCAGGAGCCTCGCAAGGAAGAAAAGCCGTCACAACCAGTGCTTGCACTTTCCTACATCAGATGATTATCGGAGAGGACAAGAAGAATTGGTTCCAAGTACAACATCAGAACCTGTTTCAGATCCGGTAACATTATCCGTAGCAGCCTCACGAAAACCAGGCCAGCAAACACGGACTGCGCTTCCTGGAAACGGATAACCTGTGAGTGCGGAAAATCATATATTGGTGAAACTAAGAGGCCATTGAATGTTCGCATTGCCGAGCACAAGAAACACACACAGCGAGGGAAAACCAGTAAATCAGGAATAGCAGACCATGTTTGGACCCATCAACACAACATCGAGTGGTCACAAGCTGAGATCTTGCACAGAGAGGAACATTGGTTTAGGAGAAAATTCAAGGAAGCCGCATACATGTTGTTCAACAACGTACTCAGCCAAGCCAGCGTAGAAATACGCAACATTTGGAAACCCATCATCAAGCGAAAAATGGCCAACTCCCGCCAAAACGGTCATCTTCCACGGAACCAGCGAAGCGGAAACTGTAAAGCGGGGATAAGTGAAAGTACTCGAACGAGCTATAAATAGTCATCTTTCGAAGGAATCAGTCCAGTCATCACCCGAAGACGATTGTAGATACTAACAATCGAAACGTTGTGAACTAACGTGACTTGGAATCTCTCAACTTTTTATTTTCATTTTCTTTTTTCATTTCTTTATTTTTATTTATTTTAGTTCAATTGTTCTATTTTACTTGTATTTTATTTCACTATTATTTCATTTCAGGTTTATTTTGCCTAATATAATTGTTATTTTCAGCTATTCATTTTCAGTTCTTCTTTTTTAGTTGTTTCAGGGATTTCAAATCATTTTATACAGTAGACAATGGAGTCCGAACTAGTGAAATTCAAAACTCAAGTACTACAGAAAAACCCTTAAAGCGCTCTCATAGCGGTGCATGTGGATTTGAATCGCTGGAGATTGAATCCGTTTGGAAAAACATTATCAGGAAGATTATTTCACATAAACGCAGTTCTCCAGAAGAAAGAGTTCTTAAACAGTAAAGTTTGAGGTGTACTGAGTTGAACCTCAAAACGATGAGCAGCCACAGTCCGTCGAGAATTTCTAATTACGTATTGCTGTTGGTGGAATCAAATATGCCAAGTCACTTGAACAGTACCCGAGAGAGTATATAGGTTCGTTCCAACCTTGAGTCACAAACAGATTTCCAACTGTTTGTAAATCGTTGTCAACGCGCATGTCTGGTAAATATTGGTTTCTGATTAATTTTAAATTTCTGATTGGAACAGCTGATAGTTCAACTGAAGTTTGGCATGGAATTTCAACATAACCTTTAAAAATAGTTTGGGAAAGTTTTTGGCTTTCTACTACTCCATCTTAATACAAAAAAAGGGGATGAGGGAATCTTTCAAAGAAAGGAAGGAAGTAATCAATTTGAAAATAAGTAACTCTATACATGGATGTGTAGATAATGCAAAGAAGTAACTTTCAAACACAAACTGAAAGAATGTCCTCCTGAAACAGCTACTTTCATATAAACATTGAATTACACGAAAGAGTAAAAATTTTTTTTGAAACAAATACTTCTATATGAAGACTGAATTATACAGAAGATACTTTTCTCTACCCAGTTTGTATTTCAAACATTCCACAACGAATGTCACTCCTAGAAATATAACCCCTTCAATTCTTTAAAAATAAATCTAATCAAGTGTATTTCTGGAGAGTAAAAAAAGGTTGCAGTATTTTATATCTCTATTCTTTTTACTTATCAACATGGAACTGAGAGGTCACCGCAATAATTAATTTGTGTAATTAAAGATGTTCATATTATAGGTTCACTTAAAGAATTCCCAATTTTTCCTGCGCCAGCAAATACATAATTTATTTTATAACAATTTTTGCAGGTTATGTTGTTTGTTAGTTGCATGAACATAAAACAGAAACAGTAATACGGAATACGCATGCGTCAGATTGATGGTTAGAAGATAATCCTCAAACCATTCTGATAGATTCCGAACAGGTTTGAATCTTGGATGGAATAGAAAACTGATAGTTTACTAATGGTTGGAAACTCACGTTGGAACGCAATCACATTACTGCGCAGAATCCTGACTGTCAGAAACTGTTTCTGACGCTGGTTGGAACGAACCTTATATAAGATAGAGACAAATCTCCAAACCTTTCTTCGATGTTTCAGGCTATCAAGGTTTCACGTGATGTTCGCTTCTCCAATCAGGCGGATAGCTCTTTTCTGGACGAAATCCAGCAACTTCAATTCCATTCATAATAATATGATTTTATTTCCTGGAAAAAGTCAAAGGAAGGCTTTCATACAAAGTGCATGTACCATCAACAAACGGATAGCAAACACCGCATAAAAAACATACAAACGGTTATATATATAACAGATAATCAAAAGCAAATAAGTACATGAATAGATGAGAAAAAAAAATCCCTCAGAAGTGATGTTCTAAAAACTGTTCTATGGAGTAAAAGCAATTTTGCATAAGAAAATCTTTCAGATTTCGTTTGAAAATGGAAATTGAGTTACTATTTTCTATGTTTTCCGGGATCGAATTAAATATTTCTGGAGCCCTGAAGTTTGGGGCACTTTGAGTTATTCTAAGTTTTGTTAAAGGCACTATAAAGTTATTTTTGTGTCTAGTGTTATACCCATGTTCAGAATCAATCTGGGGGAATGTATCTTTTTTCTTATATATATTGAAAGGTCAAATTTAGTTGACTGGACTAGCTGAACATGTTATCTTTTCAGATCATGTTATGGATTATCAAAATACTAGCTCCCCCAATACTGTGATACAGTATCTAATGACTGATTCAATCAGTGAATTATGTATTATTAATAAGTTTTGTTTTGTTAATATACATCTTAGATTATACATTTTATATGTTAATTGCCTGAGTCTGAGTGCAGTTCATCCCTAATTCTCTGATTATGAAGTTTTTTGCTTTCATCTATTCTAAGTTAGCAGCTTTTGCGAGCATTATAAAACCTATTTCGGTTTGTGCCACTGGGATTTTTGCCCCAATGTTGGTAGGCGAGATTTTTGGAGGCGACAGCTTGCTCATAATTTTTGTTGAACCAAGATTTTCCGTCAGAAAGTAGTTTCATTGAAAATAAAAATATATGCATCCATGGATGATGAAGTAACTTCCGTGACTTCAGAAGCACAAGTTTATGGATCTTCAGAGCTGTAACAAATATCTAGCCAGGGGAAATTTCGGAAATGGTCTTGAAGTTCCTACCATTCAGCTGATCTGTATTGCCAAACCTTGCGCAGCTTAGAATGTTCCCCAACATTCATCGGTAATTCACTCAATACTGAAATGAGTTTGTGGTCAAAAAATCCCAATGGAGACCTTACGGTGACTGCGTAAATTTTTATATTGGTTGTTAGGTATAGATCCAGAAGACTAGCATATTCTCCATCACGGTCAGGAATCCTGGTTGACTCGTTTTCAATCTGAGTAGGTCCGCTGCTTTTTGCAGAAGCCTCAGTTTCGCGACCTTGTTCGTCATTGATATTTGAAAATTAGAGCTATTCGATATTGTGCACATTAAAGTCACCTATATTCTAATGCCATAATAATAATAATAATGACGAGACACCGCTGCTGCCTTACGCTCCGGGGGATATTGAATCCGTTGTGGGGAACGATAATTGCCGAATTTATTGGAACTATTCGTTTCCCACCCTCAGGCTCATACAAGCTAATGAGTCTGATGTAGTCCTTCTCGACCACCAGAGCAAAACATTATTTGTCGTGGAGTTTTCAGCTCCTGGCGAGTCGAAAAGAGGAGAAAAAACGGATAAAATATCGAGATTTTCCCTTCGAACTCCGCAGACTCTATTCAGATCACTCTGTCGAGGTGATTGTTCTGAATATTAGAGTTCTTAGTGGAATGATGCCCTTTCTACTTTCAAATCTTAAAATCATACCGGCTTGCCGTAGTAAGACAGAAACCTTAGCCGGACAGATGCAGTAGGCTGTCATTCTTGGCTCACTGCGTTTGCTCAGGGCACATGATTTTCAGACCCAATGATAACTTACCCCACGGCGTGAGAAGTGGTCGTTGGTTGATAATGCTGGCGCGCCCTTCCGAATGTATAGGGGCTTCGAGGGATATGGCCTGACCAGAGCACACTACGGTGAAGGAAATAATAATAATAAGGGTATAACGTATAACGAGGACCGACACTAAGTGGAAAACATCTGTATACCGAAAACCCACTCACAAGGGACGGTATCTGAACCACGAATCCAACCACCATCAATCGACTAAAGAGGGAATCACCAAAACTCTATTGGACCGTGCTTTTGGACTTTCTGATACGGAGGAAGGTCTCGAGAAGGAACTAGACATCATCATAAATGATGTCGAAGGCGAAGTTCAATTTACATGATGACAAGTCATCATTCAAGAGCAATTGAATGATGACTTGTCATCATGTAAATTGAACTTCGCCTTTTGTCTTCTTATAATAAATGAACTGTACATGATTAATTTGATTTGAATGTATTAGAAGATAATGAAGACGGTATTATTATCATTATTATTATTATCTTCAACGAAATGGCTACTCCAAAGCGATAGTAGAACAGACTTTGGCTGAAAGACAGCAGGAGCCCATAATGGAAGAGAAGCCGTCACAACCAGTGCTTGTACTTCCCTACATCAGAGAATGTAGATAGAAAATATACGAAGAGTTGGATCCAATTACAACATCAATACATGCTTCAGATCCGTTAACACTATCCGTAGCAGCCTCATGAAAACCAGGCCACCAAACGAGAACTGCGATTCCAAGAATTGCATTTACCGAATACCCTGTAAGTGCGGAAAATCCTATTGAAACTAAGAGGCCATTGAATGTTCGCATTGCCGAGCAAAAGAAACACAAACAGCGATGGGAAACCAGCAAATCAGGAGTAGCAGAGCATGTTTGGACCCATCAACATAATATCGAGTGGTTCCAAGGTGAGATCATACACAAAGAGGAACATTGGTTTAGGAGGAAATTCAAAAAAGCCGCACACACATCATCAAACAATGTATTCAGCCAAGCTAGCGTAGAGATACACAACGTATGGAAACCCATCATCAGGCGAAAAATAGCCAACTCCCGTTAAACGGTCATCTCACACTCAACCAGTGAAGCAGAAAAAGAAAAGCAGAGATAAGTGAAAGTACTCAAATGACCTATAACTAGTCAGCTCACGGAGGAATCAGTCTACCCCCGTGAAGGGCGGTACTGATGTGTGAGGGCTTCAACCGCCAATATCTCCTTAGTCATGAATTCATTTGTCCTTCTTCGACAAAGTCAGCTGGAAGGGTAATGGAGCTAGGCTCCAACCTGAATAAAATGAAGACGCTTGGTCGAATCGGTCCAGTCATCACCCGAAGACGATTGTGGATACTGACAGTCGAAACGTTGTGAATTAACTTGGCTTGGAATCTTTCAACTTTTTGAATTTATTTTATTCATTTTTTGTTCAATCTGTTCCATTTTTACTTGTATATTATTCCATTATTATTTCATTTCAGGTTTTTTGCTTGATATAATTTTTTTTCTCACCTATTCTTTTTGTTAATTCTACTTCTTTAATTTTTAATTTCTCTCTTTTTAGTTTTTTTAGGGATTTCAAATCATTTTATATAATATCAGACAACGGAAGTCCGAACTAATGAAATTCATCATGAAACATTGTCAATTTCACTAGTTCGGACTTCCATTGTCTACTATATGAAATGATTTGAAATCCCTGAAACAACTAATGAAGAAGAATCAAAAATGAATAGCTGAAAATAACAATTATATTAATCAAAATAAACCTGAAAAGAAATAATAGTGAAATAAAATACAAGTAAAATAGAACAATTGAACAAAAATAAATAAAAATGAAGAAATGAAAGAAGAAAATAAAAATTAAAAGTTGAGAGACTCCAAGTCACGTTAGTGCACGACGTTTCGATTGTTAGTATCTACAATCGTTCTTGGGTGATGACTGGACTGATTCCTCCGAAAAATGACTATTTATAGGTCGTTCGAGTACTTTCACTTATCTCCGCTTTCCATTTTCTGCTTCACTGGTTCCGTGGGAGATGACCGTTTGGTGGTAGTTGGCCATTTTTCGCCTGATGATGGGTTTCCATATGTTGCGTATTTCTACGCTTACTTGGCTGAATACGTTGTTGGACAACATGTAAGCGGCATGTTAATGCAATTCTTGGAATTGCAGTTCACGTTTGGTGGCCTAGTTTTCGTGAGGCTGCTACGGATAGTGTTACCGGATCTGAAGCAGGTTCTGATGTTGTACTTGGAACCATTTCTTCTCATCCTATCCGATAATCCTCTGACGTAGGGAAGTACAATACTGGTTGTACATCCCTACATCACTTCCTCAGCCTCAGTAGGAGAAACCACGTTAAAAAAATGCGCCAAGTACACTACCTCACAGGTGGTGTGGAAACGTGTGCATATTACATAGAACGTGACTTTTACAATCGCGATATCTCAGAAACGGTGACACTCAAATAAAAAATGTTCAGCAACATTTTTGTAGAGAATTTCTTTCTAGGATTCTGTGTACGAAACTGTTATTTCCAACTGAAGGACGAATTCTTTACACAGGATGAGGGACTGCCAAAAAATGATCTTCAACGGAATGGCTACTCCAAAGCGATGGTAGAAAAGACTTTGGCTAAAAGACAGCAGGAGCCTCGCAAGGAAAAGAAGCCGTCACAATCAGTGCTTGCACTTCCCTACATCAGGGGATTATCTGAGAGGATAAGAAGAATTGGTTCCAAGTACAACGTCAGAACCTGCTTCAGATCCGGTAACACTATTCGTAGCAGCCTCACGAAAACCAGGCCACCAAACGCGGACTGCGATTCCAAGAATTGCATTCACCGGATACCCTGTGAGTGCGGAGAATCCTATATCGGTGAAACTGAGAGGCTGAGCACAATGAACACAAACAGCGAGGGGAAACCAGCAAATAAGGAATAGCAGAGCATGTTTGGACCCATCAACACAACATCGAGTGGTCCCAAGCTGAGATCTTGCACATAGAGGAATATTGGTTTAGGAGAAAATTCAAGGAAGCCACTTACATGTTGTCCAACAACGTATTCAGTCAAGCCAGCGTAGAAATACGCAACATATGGAAACCCATCATCAAGCGAAAAATGGCCAACTCCCGCGAAACGGTCATCTCTCACGGAACCAGTGAAGCAGAAAATGGAAAGCGGAGATAAGTGAAAGTACTCACCCGAAGACGATTGTAGATACTAACAATTGAAACGTCGTGAACTAACGTGACTCTCCACTTTTTTATTTTTATTTTATTTCTATTTTCATTTCTTCATTTTTATTTATTTTTGTTCAATTTTTCTATTTTACTCGTATTTCATTTCACTATTATTTCATTTCCGGTTTATTTTGCTTAATATAATTGTTGTCATTTTTAATTCTTCTTTTTTAGTTGTTTCAGGGATTTCAAATCATTTCATATATTAGACAATGGAAGTCGGAACTAGTGAAATTCATCATGAAACATTGTCAATCACCTTCAAACAAACATGAAACATTGTCAATAACCTTCAAACAAACGTTGATTTTTTTCATAATAACACTTCATACATATCTTTCTCTAAGCGTGAAACTCTCCACCGTCTTCGAATGTGCTGTTAAAATCTAGGAAATTATAACAAGAAAGTATTCCTTCTTCTTTCCCCTCATGGGAATATTCTGCCTTTTTCATAAACATAAAGCAATTTCCTGTGATATATCTGCCCTGTATCAATATTGGCCTCGACGCAGTGATCCAATATATAGATGATAGATGTTATTAAAATTTGTATTATCATGTTGTCGATAGATATTTCATTATTGATTTATATTCAAGAAGAACATACACTTCATGTCGTTGGAATGGAAAATTAAAAACGACGTACGCGTCGTTATAAACATTCAGATGAGTGCATTGTCTAACATGTTAGATAAAAAAAAAACCAAATACACCCCAGAAATGAAACGACAAACATTCCATTCTATAGAAATAATGGAGTCACAAACGAGACAAAATGCATGGATATGAATTTGAAAATGATGCCTCCATATAATGCGATGTGGTTGGGATAAAAAAACTAATATTGTTGTTATACAAGGAGTTCCAACGAAAACTTGACCCCCCTGTAAATCAGAAACTGACATGTAATCAAAAATTCAAAGATCACGTCAATTCTCATTTCTGATATGGAAATAATACCCGAAACTTCACCCCCCTGCGGCCAGCAACTACCCCCTCTGTGTTTCAATGGAATGGGGGCTGAAGTGAAATATCATCTGAAAGGTCTTTTGACTCTCCAAGATCTCTGTGACTTTTTGTCGAAATTGGTTCATTGAGAAATTAAATGTTGAACGTTTTATTCAAGAAAAAACAGAAAATTTGCTGTCGTTCATTTGATTGAGGAAATCAACAAATATAATATCAATGGCAACACAATCAATGGATGAATTATTCAAAATGACCTCCATCTAGTTCCATACAATAATACAGTCTACTTTCGAAATCGTTCCTTACTTTCTTGATATATCAAGCTTCAGATATATCAACGAAGTATACGAGACAGTAATGTCGCTCAAGCATAAATAGACCACTGGTCCAGATGACATTCCAGCTTTCATCCTAAAAGATTGTGCACTTGATTGTGCTTGCTCCTCCTCTATCTATACTAATTGATATTTGCTTAAGATCGGCTACAATACCAAGGATCTGGAAATCGTCAAAAAAGTCTATTCCATTTTCAAGAAAGGAGATCGACAAAATATTTCAAATTATCGGCCTATCTCTATTGTTTGCAACTTTGCAAAGGTTTTTGAGATTCTGCTGGAGCGAGTTATACAGGGTGTCCCTGGACTTCCTC
This sequence comes from Leptinotarsa decemlineata, assembly GCF_025532065.1. Taxonomy (NCBI): domain Eukaryota; kingdom Metazoa; phylum Arthropoda; class Insecta; order Coleoptera; family Chrysomelidae; genus Leptinotarsa; species Leptinotarsa decemlineata. The sequence continues at coordinate 1,409,079 of NW_027412534.1, forward strand.
TTTTCCTCTCGGGAATGTATAGATGGGGTCAAAATATCACCAGTACTTCATATAACTTTTTTTCCTAAAAGTCTTCGTAACCAAGTTACGGGCCCTCGAAGTTACAAAATGAAAAATGTTTTTTTTGATAACTTTTCAAGTGAATATTCAAAATCATCCAAATTTTGGTAATTGACTAAATAAATGAATTCCGTCGATGAGCTTTCATGCAGGAGTCAGTTTTGCTACAAAGTCAGGAACGGACTACCCCCGATGGTCCACACCCCAAAACTTTGAAATGACAGATATTTTTCAATATTTTTCAACAAAATAAGGTTACTTGGACAATTTTATGAATAAAAGTACTCGTGTGGAAAGTCGATCGGAGCAACGAGTCTTGATAAAAATGTAGTTCTACTCGACGACATCAAACCCGCTCGTCCACCATTATTTGAAATGAATAATTATCAAAGCAGAAATAATAATGATAACGCTAATTCAACAACATTTATAACAGGAATAATACAAAGTATGCTAAAATGAAGTCGTAAACAAAAAGTACAGTACCTATATGAAAGTTTAAGTCACAATTGTGATAGCAGATATTTTTTCAAACGAAATATCGAGTTCTGTAGATTCGTGGTGTTTTTAAACTAACAAGCTACTCTACTATGAAATATCGAATTCATTCCATATTTTGTATGTACATAATACGTGTGGAATAATCACGTTTCGTGTTGATCAGTTATCTGAATCTCATGAAACTCAACATTCGAATGTTTCAAATTCTTCTTCACAGCTAAACTGTTGAGGAGTTTCACTGATAATTATAATTTTATGGGAGAAATTCTTTAACACGAATCTAAATTTAGCTGAAAAAACGCACATCGGAAAAAATATTTACTACACTAATAAAAAGCAAACGAATGAACTACAAAAACGGCTGCACATGATCAGGTGAAAAATATCCAGGGAATAATATTTCTTTCACAGATGTTGACAAAAAACCTTTTAGAAAGTTTTGATAAAAAATGAGAAACTGGAATGCGATTTTGTTTTGTTGAGTGGTGCGTTGTCATATGACTATCATTGTATTGTCAATATTCTATAGGATATTTTGAATTTTTTTGATATGGCCGAACAGTTTACATTCAATGAATATGCAGATATGCATGTATTTTATGGACGAGCATTTTGTAATGCTGCAGAAGCTCGTCGTCTGTATTCCGAGCATTTTCCCAATCGAACGGTACCGTCAAGAGAAACATTCGAGCGTGTCGATCTCAGCTTGAGGGAGACAGGTATGTAATAATTGATAATTAATTTGAGCACGTTGTTTTATTTCGATATTATTGTAGGTACAGTTTTGCCAAAACGAGGTGGTGAGGGCGCTCCTAGGACTGTACGTACCGTTGTATTGTAGGAAAATATTTTGGAAGCCGTCGCTGATGATCCTTCAATGAGCATCAGAAATCTATCAGAACAGTTCCATACATCCAAGTCCACTATTCATAGAATAATTAGGGAACAACTGCTCCACCCATTTCACATCCAGAAGGTACATGCCATGACACCTCAAGATTTTCCAGCACGACTGGAATATGCCAATTGGTTCATGGATAGGCAAAGAGAGGATATGACTTTTATTAATCGAGTTTTATTCGCTGATGAAGCAGGTTTCAGTAGAGATGGAGTTATCAACTCTCATAATCTCCATATATGGGCCGAAGAAAATCCCCATGGGATATTGCAAACCAAACACCAACGGAAATTCAACGTGAATGTTTGGGAAACCATCTTATAGGACCATTCGTTCTACAGGACCGATTGAATGAAGAACGTTATTTGGAGTTCATTCAGAACGATTTGAATGGACTTTTGGAACATGTTCCATTGCAAACCCGAAGAGATATGTGGTTTATGCATGATGGCGCTCCTCCTCATTTTAGTTTGATTGTGCGTGACCATCTGAACCATATTTTCCACAATAGATGGATTGGTAGAGGTGGGCCATATTTATGGACATCGCGGTCTCCGGATTTAAATCCATTGGATTTCTTTCTGTGGGGGCATCTAAAAAGCCTTGTTTACGCTACACCTATTCACACAAGAGATGCATTGTTGAATAGAATAACATTACATTGTGAAGCCATACGAAACGACCCTGGAATGCTATTTCAAGTACGGAGAGGGTGTCTTCGCAGACTAAGAAAATGTATAGAGAGAGAAGGTGGTCATATCGAGCAGTTTCTGTAGCGGATTTTTCATTTCTGTTTGCTCTTGAGGCTCTTGAGTTTCGTTAGTTAAACGTGTTTGCATTATAAAAATTCGTTATGAACATTTTACCTATCATTTCCATTTTCCTTAAAAACTAATATTTTCCACACGAGTACTTTTATTCATAAAATTGTCCAAGTAACCTTATTTTGTTGGAAAATATTGAAAAATATCTGTCATTTCAAAGTTTTGGGGTGTGGACCATCGGGGGTAGTCCGTTCCTGACTTTGTAGCAAAACAACTGACTCCTGCATGAAAGCTCATCGAAGGAATTCATTTGTTTAGTCAATTACCAAAATTTGGATGATTTTGAATATTCACTTGAAAAGTTATCAAAGAAAAACATTTTTCATTTTGTAACTTCGAGGGCCCGTTACTTGGTAACGAAGGATTTTAGGAAAAAAAGTTATATGAAGTACTGGTGATATTTTGACCCCATCTATACATTCCCGAGAGGGAAAGAGGAAGTCCAGGGACATCCTGTATATCGGCATGTAAGTTGTAATATAAGTATAAACCAACACGGTTCAACAATCACCAACCTTCTGACTGTAACCCAACATATTGCAGAATCTTTTGACAATAGGGCCTAAACTGATGTTATTTACACAGACTTTTCTAAGACCTTCGACAGGCTTGACCATGGTATTATACTAAACAAACTAGTAGCCTTTGGACTATCTCCATTTCTAATCGCACTCTTTTAGTCCTATCTACGGGATCGAAAACAATATGTTCAATTCAATGGTTTCAAATTTACCAAATATAGTGCTTCTTCCGATATTCCCACAGGGTCGAATATGGGACCGTTGTATATAGATATATAGATAAAGATGTATATTTCCTCTTGTATGCTGATGATTTAAAACTATACTGCCTCGTTGAGAACATAGATGATTGTGTGAAACTCTCAGCAAACTTAGGACGGGTTGTAGAATGGTGTTATCGAAATAACTTGTCGCTAAATCTGGATAAATGAAAGGTCTTGTCCTACAGTTAAAAAACGAACATTTTGATCTTTGATTATTCAATAGAAAATGATTCCCTGATGAGACCAGAAACATTTACTGATCTTGGCGTCACATTTGACACTACACTATCATTTAATAGGCATATCGATAATGTTGTTTCCCCCTCCTGTCATTTGTATGGATAAATTGCACGTAACAGTAGTGATTTCAAAGAAACTCTGACCTTAAAAATTTTATTCTATGCTTTCATAAGATCAAAGTTAGAATACGCGTCAGTTGTGTGGACCCCCTTTTATCAATATCAATATCAACTATTATTTTTAAAACTGCCAAGCCTAAAAACTGATGGCATTTATCCTCCAATAGGAACAACCGACTCTGAATTGCTACAAAACCATACATTTTTCAGTCTCGAAAAAAGGCGTGAATATTATAGTGTTGTAATAACCTATAAAATTATCAAAAGCATAGTTGAGTGCTGTGAATATTCACTTATTCATCATTCTGTATGTTTATTTTGTGTTCTTTTGTTTTATAAACAAGATTTGTCAGTTGAAGATTGAGAAATAGTAGAAAACGTCAATAAAGTTCCTTCTTGACTAAAATTGGATTTATTGGCTTGAGTTGATCAAGAATAACATTGGTGACCCCGACGTGATCACGATATGGAGCAGCGTAAATTCCAAAGAGACAGAAGAGGAAGCTCTACAAATGATTTGAGAAGTACGCAGAGTTGAAGATTGAAAATTAGTAAAAACGTCAATAAAGTTTATTCTTGACCAAAATTGGATTTATTGGCTTGAGATGATCAATTCTTCTGGAAGAATAACAACTGCCCAACTGGAAAAGTTTATTATTTTCATTCCTAGAATCTGTTCCAGACACCCGAGTACTTTCTATATAAAAACATTTAGCACAAATGTTCTGGATAATTCTCCGATCCATACCATATCATAGCGATAATTCAGATATACTTAGTTGCAAATTGCAAGATATAAAATCCCACTTCCTAAAATAATTCTTTTGTCACCTATTATAAATATAAAATGTGTATGTAGTCTTTATAGTCACTTGTTTGTGATGTTATCATCATACTCTGTTATTTCATGCTCTGTAATTGGGCTATGTCCTGTGGAGTAGTGTATTACAAATAAATGAATAAATAAATAAATTATTGAAGATGTTCGGAGTCAGAAATCGGCATTCCCGAACAATTTTCTGCCACAGGTCTTCTAGATTTGCAGAATTTATTTAATTCTTAGTAAACGTTTTGAAATGGACGACAGACACTGTTAATTTTTTCTGCACATGTAGTTTTTGTTGAATCTAGTTGTCGCAGACAAAAAAGTAGATAGTTGGCCACTGTCACTTCTTCACGAATTATTATTCAGTCATCTTTGTTCACTATATTCCAACATAACCTATTCTACTGAAGAAAGAATAGAAATTGTTGCAATCTATTATCGAAATAATGAATATGCTAAAGCTGCTGCAAGAATTCATAATACGAATCATGCATACCACAACGTGAGCCATCAATACGTTGAACAGTTAATGTTTAAAGGTAATTGACAATGTTTCATGATGAACTTCACTAGTTCCTATCTCCATACCATAGTTCGTACTATATGTTGCGTATCTCTACGCTAGCTTGACTGAATACGTTGTTGGACAACATGTATGCGGCTTCCTTAAATTTTCTCCTAAACCAATGTTCCTCTCGGTGTATGATCTCAGCTTGGGACCACTCGATGTTGTGTTGATGGGTCCAAACATGGTCTGCTTTTCCTGATTTGCGAGACTTTTGCTGTCTTTTAGCTAAATTCTTTTCTACCATCGCTTTGGAGTATCCATTCCGTTGAAGATAATTTTTGATGTCTAGTTCCTTTTCGAGACCTTCCTTCGTGTTACAGAGCCCGAAAGCACGGTCTAATAGAGTCTTGATTATTCATGTTTTAGTCGATTGATGGTGGTTGGATTCATGGTTCAGATATTGTCCCGTTTGAGTGAGTTTTCGGTAAACAGATGTTTCCTACTTATTCCCACGAATTCTTTTCACAAGATGAGGGACTGCCAATGGGATCGCCATTTTCACCAGTCATAGCCAACATATATATGGAGTGGTTTGAAACTCTGGCCATTGAAGAAGCCCACAAGAAACCTAGAGTTTGGTTGAGATATGTTGACGACACCTTCATAATATGAAACCATGGGAATACTGAACTAGATGCCTTCCTGGAACACATCGACAGTATGAGACCTTCCATCACTTTCACGATGTATAAGGAAATCTACAACGAATTGCCATTCTTAGACGTTTTAGTGAAGAGGACCGACGCTAAGTGGGAAACATCTGTATACCGAAAACCCACTCACACGGGACAGTATCTGAACCACGAATCCAACCACTATCAATCGACTAAAAGAGAAATCATCAAGACTTCATTAGACCGTGCTTTCAGGCTCTGTAATACGAAGGAAGGTCTCGAGAAGGAAATAGTCATCATCAAACATGATCTTTAACGGAATGGCTACTCCAAAGCGATGGTAGAAAAGACTTTGGCTAAAAAACAGCAGGAGCCTCGCAAGGAAGAGAAGCCGTCACAACCAGTGCTTGCACTTCTCTACATCAGAGAATTATCGGAGAGGATAAGAAGAATTGGTTCCAAGTACAACATCACAACCTGCTTCAGATCCGGTAACACTATTCGTAGCAGCCTCACGAAAACCAGGCCACCAAACGCGGACTGCGATTCCAAGAATTGCAATAACCGGATACCCTGTGAGTGCGGAAAATCCTACATTGGTGAAACTAAGAGGCCATTGAATGTTCGCATTGCCGAGCATAAGAAAGACACACAGCGAGGGGAAATCAGCAGATCAGGAATAGCAGACCATGTTTGTCCCATCAACACAACATCGAGTGGTCCCAAGCTGAGATCATACACAGAGAGGAACATTGGTTTAGGAGAAAATTCAAGGCAGCCGCATACATGTTGTCCAAAAACGTATTCAGCCAAGATAGCGTAGAGATACGCAACTTATGGAACCCCATCATCAAGCGAAAAATGACCAACTTCCGCCAAACGGTCATCTCCCACTGAACCAGTGAAGCGGAAAATGGAAAGCGGGGATAAGTGAAAGTACTCGAACGACCCATAAATATCTCTCGGAGGAATCAGTCCAGTCATCATCCGAAGACGATTGTAGATACTAACAATCGGAACGTCGTGAACTAACGTGACTTGAAATCTCTCAATTTTTTATTTTTATTTTCATTTCATTTCTTTATAATTTTTATACTTTATTTTATATTTTTTGTTCAATCGTTCTATTGTTACTTGTATTTTATTCCACTATTCTTTCATTTAATATAATTGTTATTTTCAGCTATTAATTTTTAATTCTCCTTTTTTAGTTGTCTCAGGGATTTCAAATCATTTAATATATTAGACAATGGAAGTCCGAACTAGTAAAATTCAAACAGGTCCTGTTCACAACAGAAAACTTTAAGAAGTATCCCGTTCTATCAGAAATGACGGAGTTGAAGTTGCAGTTTTAGGACATGTACAAATGGATAATCGACAATCTATCAGACAAGTTGCTTGAGCGTCTGGTTTATCAGCTACTAGTGTTTTTCGGATTTTAAAAGCCTACAAATTACATGCTTTCAAAATGAGGCTAGTTCAGGAATTAGGAAGATGATCATGATCGTCGACTTCAGTTTTGTGAGGTATTCAGCAAGAACTTGACCAATAACAATACATGTTTTTCAGACGAAAGTTCTTTAATGTCGAATGGTGAAGTGAATAGAAATAATTGTCGTTACTAGAGCGATGTCAATCCTAATTTAATGATAGAAACACATCCACAAACTCCACAAAAATTGAATGTCTGGGCCGGCATCATATTGTTGGACCTTTCTTCATTGAAGGTAATCTCAGTGGAGACACATACTTAAATCTTTTAGAAGACTGTGTAGATCCTATGATTACACAAATTTTAGAAAATGATGACAATTTAGTAGAAAATGAAATAACATTTCAGCAATATGATGTACCCCCACAATTTGATGTTCGGGTGAGACAATTTTTGAACGAACGTTTTCCAAAAGGTTGAATCGGCAGAAGGGGTCCAGTGGAGTAGCTAGCTAGATCCCCTGAACTCATACCGACGGACTCCATATGAACCCCGGAATTATAAGAAAAACACTTTTCTCTATGCCTCAAGGCTCTTCAGTAAGGATCTGGATGAAATTATGAAAAAAAAAACACATATTTTTTCGTGTCAAGATAAAGTAGCAGAGAGCCAAAAACTTTCTCTCACAATTTTTATCTTTCATAAATATCCAATATTTTATCAACATCATTTTATTGAAGTTAACAGAATATAAAGTGTATTCACGCATATTTTTAAGTTGTAAAAGTTGGATCACTGAATAACACAGGAACATCCAAGTATGTGTCGTAAATTTTTCAGTCGCTACAAATGGTGTCCACATTTGATGGCTGGATATGAATTTATATGGTCTTTGTTTTCTTTTCACTGGGATGGGCAATGAAAAAACGTTTGTACCAAGTTTTCAAATGATTCAGTAATAATTTTCCCCAATTCCAAGTTTAGAGGAATATTTGCAGCTATGAAGAATCATAATAAAATTTTTAATGAGTCGTTAATACTTTTATTGCATTCCTCTAGCATCTGAAGATTTTTTCCGATAGGTGCAATTAGGAGGAGCCAGAAATTTCCAAATAGATATCTAAAAAATCAAACTGACGAAGATTTAAATTTATTCTATACTGTATTTTCTGAGGAACTAAATGTTACTCAGGTTGTGGTTCTAAGAAATCGCTTTTCATTTTTGTTTTGAATACTGTAATTTTTTGTTATATTCATCAAGAAGTGTTTTATTTTGATGGTACAAAATTTCATAACATAAAAAATGAAATGTTTCAATACCTTGGCAAATCAGAATAATGCTTGATAAAATTGATTTTATATAACATTATAACATATTTATACTGGCCAATCGAATATGTAGACTCGCACAGATTAGTTGAATGAAAATATTTCCAAACAATGTTTTCTATTATTGAGGAAAACAAGATATGTGCTGATAGGTCGTTGTGAAATGCAACTTGTAGACTTTCTTTCGACTGATGATGTTTGACATAGTAGCAGACAAAACTTCGTAACAAAAATAAAACGTTCAAATAAATTTCATCAGTTCGAATTTCCATTGTCTAATATAATATTAATTTATTTGAAATCCCTGAAAAAAAATTAAAAAAAGAAAGAACTGAAATTAAAAAAAAATAACATACAAGCAACAAACAAAAAAATAAAAAATTGAAATATTAATAAAAGTTGAAAATTAAAAAATTAAAAATTTTATTAACAGAAAATGAAAAATAACAATCGAAAGATTCCAAATCAAGTTACGCCACGACGTTTCGATTGTTAGTATCCACAATCGTCTACGGGTGATAACTCAAATATATCAAATAATCAGTTCTTCGGTGTATATATATATATATATATATATACATATATATATATATATATATATATATATATATATATATATATATATATATATATATGTAAACGGTCATTTGTCAGCCCGTAGAATATACGATGTGAACTCTGGTCAGCCCTCGGAAACGTCGGTCGTCCCGGTTTCGGGCTCACCAACGTTTCCCACTGTATATAGTGTTTTTTAGACATGTTATCATGTGAAATGACGTTTAGCAAATTTTCGGTTGGGCCGACCATTACACCATATACACATAGCTGATACACCACCTACTTTCACAAAACTTCGCCAGGAGGCGTGGCTGTGTAATTGTATACACCTGATGTGAATAGTGTCTTTGTGAGCCCAGGTTTATACGAACACTTTCAATGGATAGCATGTTGGTCAGCCCACAATCGGGCAACGCTGCACTTGCATTTCATGATTCTAACTAGATTGTCGTGGTGCAGAAATTCGATAATAGAAATGGAAAATTTTTTGAGAGATGTAGAATTTTATGAAAAAGTTCCTGTTTTGTATGTTTTTTGTACAAGCGTTCGTGTGCGTGCATCACCCTATATCTATACAAGCAATTTAGATCAGGAATTGTTTCGCATATAAAAATTTTATCAGAGCTTCGTAACATATTCACTTGTAGAAAAATGCTTGATCTGAACTCATACTTTCCCACATTCGACTACTTACCCGAAATCAGCTTTTTCGGATAACGGTGTCGAGTACGGAAATGTACTGTTTCCGTTCTAGTTAGGATAATAATAATATAATTACTAACAGTGCGTTATTCCATTTAGCTTGTCGAAGCAATTTTAACCTCTGCACTATCTTAGATACAAAAATTTGAATATGTTATAAGTTGAAAATATCAATATAGTGTTCGGAATCACACGTTAAAATGTAAGACCTCGTTAATCTATAGCTAGTACAAGTTTATACTTCTGAGGGTTGTCGTTCGTAGGGGTGCGACAGACATATTTTAAACCGTTTCCTGTTTGTATTTTCAAATGTAGATTTTCAAATTCTAATTATTTGGCATGGACGCCTCAACAGAAATCGCGTTGTGTAAATCAATTTTAGACATTAAGCAGGAAACTTCGGATTTGACTTTGAAATTGTAGATTTGAAAACCTGACTGCACAAAAATAATCGAAGTGTGACTGAGTAGAAATGAGTAGATGAAAAATGACATTTTTTTCACAAACGAAAAATCTAAAATGTGATGAATGATCTGGTAATGAATTTATTGAGAAATGAACAGTGAATATCCAGAATGTCTACAGTTTCAATAAATTCTATATAAAAATCCGCAGCAGCACTACGGATTTCCGATATATAATTTAGTTCAAAAATTAGGTAAAAATCGCACTAAGTATGTTTTCTATGACGAAACGAAATTCTGAGTGACTAGCATAAGGTAAGATATAATTTGTGAAACAGATATTAGTAATAAGTTTCAATTCTCTTTTTCTTAGCAATAGTTTTTTCGAAAACTCCCTTTCAGTTTTTGGAGGTATGATGTTGTTCAGGTTGAACATAATGAAGTGGAGATTAAACCAATGTTTTTTTATTATGTTGACTGTTCATGACGATGAATACGTCATATCATCATCGATTATAACCTGCAGCAGACATTTCAATCAAAATAAAAAACACTTGGAATATTTCAGCACAGAAAAAATTTGATCAGGTTGAATAAACATTTATTTGAATGGAGTATTATTCTTCAATTTGAGAACTGCTGACAAAAATTGTTCGGTAAACTAATAAACACGTAGTATGAAAAAATAACATAATTTCTAATGAAATGAAACTACAACAGTTTCTATTTTTTAATAATGATGAATATTTCTTTTCCTTATATTTTAGATACAAACAAGAACTAATTCAATTCTAGCACTTCTTTTTTTTTTCGGAGCGAAAAACTTTTTGACTATATTTCGTTTTGCTCCTTAGACCAAGTTTGTTTTTGAGAAGGTTTTATTGTTTTCAAAACTGTGCGTGTCTGATGATCTGAAATGAGATCAGTGTGTTGAAAAACTCTATCAAGATATCAAACGGGTTGAAAATGGATCCAAAAATGAATGATAAAAATAAAAAATGGAAGGACGATACTGAAAAGTGATTTGACTCATTTCCAACCTATACTCAGAGATACGGATGATTCCAAAACAGCTCAAAATATAAATAATTGATTGCATATAGGGATTTTTTTTCAAAAGGAGCCACGTTCAATATCTCCATAAATAAGACAGTAATGTAAATTTTTCGAAACACCTAATTTTTGTGAAATAATATAAGGTATCGCTAAGATGCGTACACACTCCTCTTCAAAATAGCAAACAAAATAACCCCATATATGCCATCTATTGGATAAGTGATTTTATCAGGAATTCAACGATGATTTTTCAGGGTTGATTTCTAATTTACTGTGAAGAAGGACCTTGAAGTATAAGTGAACGACTTTTTAGATTAATTGATACAATCTCTCACAAAAACGTATACAACAATTATTTCTATTGTCAAGTTCCTAACAGAAAACAACTTTTGTCGCGTTGAATTATATCTGTCGGATTTTTGGCAAAGTTTCTCATACAAAACACTTCAAAATACTTTCTAAAACTCACAGCCAAAAATGTTCCACTAAACAGTTTTATAAAAACGCGACACGTGTTTCGCCATACAATGGCTTCTTCGGGCGTATCTTTATCTACTATATTTTACAAATTTAATGCTTGGTATACCTAATTTTAAAATTTAAAGTACCTACATTTCAAGTACTTGAGTTTGTAATGGATTAAATGACCTGAGCTTATGTCCCAGTCCCCACATTTGAAAAATATTCAGTAACGGTTATTCAATTCTAATTGATCATTTAGTTAGTTACCCGAATTCTTCAATCTATTGATTGCTTGACATTTTAGAAGACTGAATTTCAAACTCTTCTCTTCTAAATATAACATGTCATATTCATGACTGAACTCGTGTACTTCTGCTAAAAGGTGGTTTGCAAATGTGAAATTGGTCTTTCTATTCACAAAATTACATCTAAGCTTTTAATTCTTTGGAAAATAATCTCCCTGTTTGGCCATTATACAGTTTTGGGCAAGAGCCACAACTCAGCTGATATACTCCTGATCTATCCGATACCGAAGTTTTGTCTTTATTGTTTTTAATAAATGCACTTACACTATTATTCGGACTATTACTATTTCTGTGAGCTAAGTTTACGCAGTCTTTCTTCAAAAAAATATTATTGGTTGGTTCAGCCAAAAATGACAATTCTCATAACTGACGTTATCGCATCTTGAATTTGGGTAGATATGGTCCATGGCTTGCTTTTGTAGTTTTTGTTTGATTTGTTTGATCAAACTCAGCTCTCTCTGGAAGTTATTCAATAGTCTATGAAGAATATTATTGAATGCAGCAACTTTATGCTGGTAAGAGTGCATAGAGGAATTATGTATGATAATGTCCGTGTAAGATGGTTTGTGGAAAATTGCAAATTCATGTTCATTGTTATTTTTTGTAATGGTTGAGTCAAGGTAATTTAATGAATTATTTACCTTCCTCTCAGTGGTAAATTTTATTGACGGGTGGATGGAATTGACATATTCAACGAACTTGCCTACTTGCTTTTCTGTAATGATTTCATTATTCACTAGTGATAAATGGATATCGTAATGCTTGAAGAAATACATGCATAATGAATATTTAATACAACAGTCCTGAACAAACTGTAACGTCTATTTGATAAAAAAAAATTGATGAGCTTCCGTGAAGTATCATATTTATTCTAATACTTGCTACTTTCTACACACATTCACATCAAATCGATATACCAAATTTGGAACATCCATTCGAACTAAAAATGAAAACACAGGAAAATAATATTTCATTTGAGTTAGGAATTGGAAAACAGTGAATTACTTAAAATTAAGTAGATTCTATGATATTTATTTGTAATCGTCATATACCTATATATTCTCTAATTATTCTCTAAGTATACCAAAATATTGGCAAGCCAATTAACAAAATAGCATTAGGACCATTGCAAAGATCGTAACGGTTCTCAAAGAGTTTCGCGCCAAAATAGTTAACGCGTGTCACACAATTGCAGATTTCGTAGGAATACTGAAACTTTAATGAAATGAATAAAAACACTTTTGTCTAATTACCTATATTTGATTTTATTTATATGACCGTTTTCGGGTTTGACCCCATTACCAAGTATTACCTTGCCTATAAATTTCGTCGCCGCTGATATATACCATTATTTTTTGAAGAGAAATTTTGATGATCATAATATCCTCCATTTCATAAATTTATTATCGGATGAAAAGTGCAATTTTCTATACTTCACTGAATTTGACTTCGATACTAAATTTTCCCATTTTCATGATGTTTTTCTTCAAGCTTTTGATATATCCTTTCCTAAACAGTTTCAAAAAATTAAACAAAATCAAAATTCAAGTAGACACAAACCATGGATTACTTAGGATATCGTTGAAGAAGGTATATTACTCAGAGATATTTATAATTTGAACAAGAGCCAAACCAATGTACATTTATTGGGTCAATATAAGCAACTCTTAAAAAATCATAGACAAAAAATTGTGCTCTCAAAAAGTCAATACTTCAATAATCAATTCCTCAAGGCTCAACATAAATCTGAAGCTGTCTGGTCTATCATCAGGAAAAATACTATTATAAACGATTCATCTAAGACATTGGCGATGGTGTACTTGTTGACGATGGTCCCGGTATATCTCAAGCATTTAGTAGTTATTTTGTCGATTCAGTGGAGTCATTAGTAAAAAATACTGTACCTGGTGGCATTGAAAATCGTTGTGTAAAAACCTGAGAGTCTTTTCCTCTATCCAATAGATGAAACTGAAGTCGTGGAAATAATTAAATTCGCATGTTCGAAAAATTCCAGTGGGGTTGATGAATTGCCAGGCAATGTTTTAATGAAGGCTGCTTTGAAAATAATGGAACCTCTGATTTATCTAATCAATTTATCTTTCTCTGAAGGTATTTTTCCTTCCCGACTTAAGCAAGCAATAGTCGTCCCAGTCTATAAAAAAAGCGATAAGCATGTAATGTCGAACTACAGAGGTATTGCTTTACTATCTCCATTTTCGAAAATATTTGAAGAATCATATCAAAACTTGTGTCCTTTTTAAATAAATACAATATCGTATCTGACAACCAATATGGGTTTCAAGTGGGCTTGTCAACCCAGGATGCCATCCTTTCTCTACATAATCATGTATTATCAAACTTCTACAACGATGAAAAATCACTTAGTGTTCTTTTCGACTTGACACGAGCGTTTGATATCAGTCATCATGGTCTTCTTCTTGATGAACTGTTTGGCATGGGCGTTCGTGGTCCAAGTCTGAAATTGATTGAAACCTATTCAACTGGTCGTACACAGGTTGTTAAAGTTAGGCTTCAGACTGGGTCATTTTTCTCTGAATTTCGAAACGATGTTACAGGTGTGCCCCAAGGTAGTGTTTTGGGGCCTACACTATTTATTTTATTTGTTAATGACCTTTCAAAAATTAATCATCCACAGTGCTCTATACAATTTGCTGATGACACATCTTTTACTGTCAGTGGTTCGGAATGTGAAACATTGTCAGTAAGAGCAAATGATGCTGTATTCAACATGCAAAATTATTGTTCTAAGAATGGCTTGATTCTAAATAATCTTAAAACCAACACCATTTTCTTTACAATTCAGGAAACTGATTGTAGTGTATTGGTTAGGTCTGAGATTAAAAATATTGAACAGGTAAACTATAAAAAATTTTTAGGAGTTTTTATTGATTCCCAACTCAATTGGAATCATCATGTTGATTTCATACTGAAGAAATTAGCGACACATTGTTTCGTTATATGGAATCTGCGTAATTTTGTGTCTATTGAAATTCTTAAAAGTTACTATTATGCATATATTTACTCTGCCCTCAATTACTGTATTATTTGTTTTGGCAACTGCAATAGAATCAGTGTCTTATTAATTTTCCAGAAAAAAAATATTAGAACAATTTGTTTTAAAAAAAAACTCGATTCCTGTAAACCACTATTTGCAAAGTTGAATATATTAACTGTTACTTGCATGTATATTTTTAATTGCGTAATCTACGTTAAATCAAATTGCTCCAAGTTTTAGAACAGAGATGATACATGTCTTCTTTCGGGCTTCACCCTGAGAAAAAACTATAACATTTTAATTCCTAGTCATAAGTTAGCCAAGGTGACTAATGGACCTCATATCATGTCAAAAAAACTGTACAACAATCTCCCAATATCCATTAAAAAATAACTAGTGTAAAGCTCTCTAAACAAAAAGTTCGGAAAGTATTATGTGAAAAGGTATTTTATTCGCTTGATGAATTTTTTCAGTCTGATTTGGAATTTTAAATTTTAATTTTTGTACCCCTTTTATGGTCTGAATGTTATGTAATATATCATATAATTATGTTGTTTTATGATTGTGACCTCATTGTAATTGTACTGAGTTATGTGACTTTTTCCATGCCGTCCCTAGGTCTACGGAAATAAAGATTTTTGATTTGATTTGAAGTATCGAAAAAATACTTAATAATGCGGGGTTAAACCCGAAACTGGTCGTATACATAAAATCAACTAGTGGTACTTAGACAAAAGTGTTTTTATTCATTTCATTAAAGTGATCATGAATTACCACAAAATAAACAAGTAATCAATCATACATAATACAGAAACTATATGAAACATAAATAGTCAATAGTAACGGCATCTTTTTCTTTTCCTAATATATTTTTTCCGGTAAACTAACACATAGTTTACCTCTGAAAAACTGAATTTGCCAGGATTTTAAAAACACTTGATACCCTCACGATGAAATCCAATGAGTATTCCGAAAAGTATATACCTAAATATATTCGGGAAGTGCTGGGTGGACCAACGCCCCGTTCATATACCGGGCTGACCAATATGCAATGAACAAATATATATATATATATATATATATATATATATATATATATATATATATATATATATATATATATATATACATATATATATATAAATCGGTTCAATTCGTGAGGTTGCAGTCAATAGCTGGGATTCATTTTCCGATGGGATTTTAGGTTATCTTCCCAAATTTCTGCTACCGCAGTTGTCATATATATACATATATACATATATATATATATATATATATATATATATATATATATATATATATATATATATATATATATATATATATATATATATATATATATATATATATATATATATATATATATATATATATTACAATGTAGGTTTTCACGGATGGTAGAATATGATGTGTTGTTTTTCCGGGTGTTCATCCGTTGTGTACTATTCGATAGGAGCACAAAAACTCGATAAGAACAAAACAAACCTCCTCTGCCCTCTTTCAACACCATCTACAAACAGGTCACAAGATTAATTTTGAGTCCACAAAACAGATAGCACAGGTGCAAAACCCAAGAATTCGACAAATCAGGGAAGCTATCGAAATCGAAAAGCAAGGCCTCATCAACAAAAAGGATGACTCACTAAACATCCCAAGGATTTGGAAAACAATAATTAAAAACAACCACCAAACACAACCACAAATTGATAATGAACCATCGCAGGTAGGAGAATCGCCAGAAGCCATTAACAACCCTCAGGTAGAAAAACAGGTAGGAGAACCGCCAAAAGCCATCAACAACCCTCAGGTGGAAAACCAGGTAACAAATCCATACAACTTACGCAAGCGAAACCATATAAAAACACCACAAGAAGAACCTAACATCAGTTACACCTCTCGAAGCGAAGCAGTGACTCGTCTTGATAATGCCATCTGAGATGATGGCGAAACGTCGACTATCGAATAGTACACAACGGATGAACACCCGGAAAAATAAATATATATATATATATATATATATATATATATATATATATATATATATATATATATATATATATATATATATATATATAGGCCGTTTTTTTAGCTGATACCACTATTGCTATCTCGGAAACGGTAGGTCGTACAAAGACGGTTAAATGGAACAAAAGTTACCTTTTTAGGGATGCAACTCAATGGTATATTTAGATTCATAAAATCATCAATGGTTTGTGAGATATTTGCAAAAAAACTGAAAATAACAGATATTATTTTTTTGCTCTACAAATTTGTTGATATATCACAACATCTATATTTCCCGACGTTTCTTCCCGAAACCACATCATCACTATCATTTTTTATTAAGAGTTCGAATTTCCGAATGCTACTGAAATCGAGAGTTCTCCTGTCGATAATGTCGTTCATTGAGATTATGAATATTTGTTTTCACTGAAATCCAACTAAATTTTTGTCAGGGTCGTCTTGAAAAATAGCGACCAAAAATCTTCGACCAAAATACCAAGCCAGTCATAATTTCCAAATATCTTTTGAAAATTTGTAGCTACCCAAAAATGTCTGTTCAGAAAATGAGGATATCAACATGATTTAACTAATAAAAATACTGTATTAAAAAAGTCATAGATGATTTTTACGAGAAACATGATAAGCGATAATTTCTTTTTTTAAGTAGGTAAGCCATGAAATACATGAATGTGAATGTCAAGTTAATTGTCACACACAAAATAAAAGTTATTCAAATCGTTGAGCGATTTTAAGGGAGAAACATGAATTTTTCCAATAACGAAAAAGTGGATATGTATATTCGAGATGTTAGAGGAATGCTACCAAATCTCTGGCAATGTATCAGGAATTGTATCCTGAACGACAACAACATAATCATAGATATTTTCAACGAATCGAAAATACTGAACGGAATTATGGATCCTTTGAAAAACCCTCTGAAAGAAAATGCACGGTTACTGATAATGAAATCGGCGTTTTGGGTGAGTTCAAAGAAGATTCACAATAATGATAAAGTAACATTAATTTGATTTATGATTTATGGAAAAAAATTGAGAACAAGAAAGTATCTCTGAGGGAGATTGCTCATAATTCGGCCATATCCACTACGTCGGTACGGAAAATTTTGAAGAAAAATAAATTGAAGCCCCATCGAGTCAGGAAAGTTCATCATTTGCGTTTAACGGACTTCAACAGGAGAAAAGTTTTTTGTAGATGGCTCATTAGAAAATTTCCCCATAATAATAAAATTTGTAAAAAAAAATTGTGGTGTAATGAAAGTACATTTATCAATAACGACAATTGGCGACAAGAAAATGAATATTAAAAAAAATATATGTTTACAAACGACAACTCTCAGAAGTTGAGAAACTTGTGCGAGCTAAGGACTAACGAGGTCTTACCTTTTAACGTGTGATTTCTAACACGGTTGCAGAATCATCCCAGCTTCAACCAGATAAATTCTCTCGAGAAAAATATCTGGTCGAGGCAGGAATCCAACCCACGGTCTTCCGATCGCGAGTCGGGCGCACTACCACAGCGGCCAATTCACATAGAGTTACCAATTTTCAAGAGAGATATGGTGTTAACGTATGGCTTGGTGTTCTTGATAATAAAGTTGTTGGTCCCCACTTTTTTAAAACATCTCTGACCGGAGAATTATACTTTGATTTCTTATCAGGGACTCTAATTGAGTTATTAGAAGATTTGCCACTAAGCCTCATAAGAAAATATGGATATTTCCAACACGACGGAGCTCCACTACATCGTAGGAGAATCTGCAGAGGTTTCCTCAATACAAACTATGCCAGGAAGGTGGATAGAAAATAATGGTCCTATTGAATGGCCACCACGTTCACCGGACCTTTCTCTTCTAGATTTTTTGTTCTGGGGCTTCATAAATGATCAAGTATTCAGAACAAATTTTGAAAATATAGAAGAATTGAGAGATTCAATAAGAAGTGGTATATTAAGGAAAGGGTAGTCGTTGTTGACTAGTTAGGAATGGAACTAACAAATAGTGGGGCTTGGCAGCAAATGAAAGAGTACTCTTTGAAGTTTGTCTAAGCTTTCGGAAATTTAATAAATTGTTTCCATCATCAGGGATACTACAAAATTGTGCGTGTAAGTAATACTCGATGAAAGTGAATCTAGTCAAACAAATGAAACATAGAGTGTTTAAAATCTCTAACATCCAATTTCACAAAAACAAATCTTGATTTTCTACTTAAATTATTTCTAGATAACTCATACCCTTCAAGTATTTAAAAAAATATTTTGTTCAATTCCCCATTCATAACAGACATTAGTACAGCTTTTCCACCAAATCCAAATATAATTGACAACAATGAAAATAATATTGCTACACCTCAAGTTTTTTATAGTACTTTACTCTTTATTAAGAAGATCACTCCCAAACTTTCGAAAAAATTCAACGAATTACAGAATATTAAAATAGCCACCTAAGCAGTTCTTACAATTAGAACTTTATACACCAGAATCAAAGATAAACTGCCCCTTACTTCTCGAACGAACGTTGTATATAGTATTCCATATCAATCGTGCAAAAAAACTATGTTGGTCAAACGTCAAGAACTTTAAGATCCAGAATAACCTCTCAAAAAAGTGATTGTAGATACCATCCTGAAACATGCGCACTAGCCGAACATGTCAACAAGTTTGACCACCGTATGCCAATTTTGATGCCAATAAGGTCTAAGCTAGTGAAACACATTTAACAAAAAGGTCCTTTTTTTTAAATGGCCTTCATCGCTGAAAATAAAAACTGAAATAATAAAAAACCAGATTTTGATCATCTCAGTGAGACATATTCCTATCTTTTGACGTTGGATAAAAATCCATATAACAGTGTTTCAATGAATCCATCAAATTCAGCATTAATGAAATAATGTACTTGATAAGTTTAATTCAGATGTTATTATCCTAACTTCGATTTTAAAAGCTACCCACAGGTAGGAATTTCCCAAGAATTCTTCACAATTCGAAGTTGGCAACAACTTTTATCACTATAA
Organism: Leptinotarsa decemlineata; assembly: GCF_025532065.1. Taxonomy (NCBI): domain Eukaryota; kingdom Metazoa; phylum Arthropoda; class Insecta; order Coleoptera; family Chrysomelidae; genus Leptinotarsa; species Leptinotarsa decemlineata. The sequence goes on from NW_027412534.1 coordinate 1,428,810, forward strand.
CCACTGACATATGTCATGTCAACTGTCTGTGACTCCCAACCAATAGAAACTATTTGTGAAATTTCGGCATGTGACATTATTCTCTTTCAAAACAATTCTAAACTGTACCGTATTTCATCAAATATTTTATCTAATAGCAGGGGAGCCCACGATGCAAAATGGGGATTTACTCGAGCGTCATTGAGACATATTAGGTTGCAAAGCTTAGATGATAAGAAGAAAAAAAGTTATATAATATATACCTTTTCATCGGTGGGGGAAGCGGCTATAGATTTTTAAATATGTAAAAAAATACTGTTGCATGGACATACTCAAGCGCGTCAGATATTGATAGCAGATGATGTTGGTATGTTAATCTGATCGTTTGCATAATGTGGGTGATTGTACGTATGGGTTAAAAGTGAAAAGAAAAAAAATTTAATCGAGCGCGTCAGATTTTCTAAGGGAGTGTTAAGTGTAACAAAAAAAAGCTCTCATTCAATAATTTGACGATTTCGATCTGATGCAAACTCGCGGCCATTATTATAATGTGCAAAAAAACTTCGCCATTTTGAAATACTCAAGCGCGTCAGATTAAGATATATATGGTTCATCTCCATGTTTTAGACGTGATGTCTCATAATCTGATGATTATCTAGAGGGATTCGCTCAATCTGACAAAAACAATATTTTTTTTATTTTTTTTTTTTCAATCCATTGAACTCAATTAATTGAAAAGCCCAGAAAAGAAAATGAATAAGTATATGTTTTTTAAGTAGAAGAAGCTTGGACAAACTTTATAAAGAGTACCTACTCTTCCATTTGCTGCAAAGCCCCACTATTTGTTGAAACTCTTTGTTTTTGTCAAGTTTTTGGTGGTTCTTACCACCTTCCTTAGAACAACTGTAATATATTCATTGACAATATGTTTTATATCACAAGTTGAACTACTTACTAACCTGAGATTGAGAAAGAAAATAAGTATTTCTTCAAAACAGAAAACATTTATTTTTTGATGGAAGTGACCGACAGTGACAATAATTTAAAGGAAGAAAATTTTTATGAGAATTCTTTCTGACATTTGAGAATGTAAGTATAGAAATAGAATATAGAAAAACTCTGCGAGAAGATGGAATATTGGGTCAGATTGCGTACAAGAAACCAACGCACACATACAAATAATAGGATAAGCAACCAGCAACGACAAAAGAGGTAGATACTCAAAAATCAAGTTGGGACAGCCCGACGTATCTGTGAACCTGAGCGTTTCCCTGAGGAAAAACTCAATCATTTGAAAAATGCTTCCAAAGAAAGGGATATAGCGAACCTGATTCTGAGCGGGCAATGCGAATTGAAAAGATTCCTGCCATATATGTATGAACAATAGTACGAATCGAATCGGCGGAATACTGGAGAAACGCAACGTAAAATGTATGCCAACCAGGGTATTAAGCAACACAGAGGGCTTACCGGATCCAATGCAGCTATGAGCCGATCTATATTGGAATCACGAAGAGGAGTGGAAAATACCTAGTTCCTTGAACAGAATAACATACAGTGTCACCATTAAAGTGCGCACCATATGGGAAACTTGTTTTTCGAAAAGTTTCAATGAAGTTTAACTTCGGCACTTGTTTGTGCTTTAAATTTAATTTAAAATGATGCAGCCAACTGCGACCCACTGACGTTCAGTGTTTGTCAAATTCAACATATTTTTGAAAAAAATTGAAAAAGTGCATTTCTAGATCGAATTTAACAAAAAGTTACTTGAGAAAGATGTGTCTACGGCAATTTTATATCAATATGCCAAATTTTATGCAACAAGGATAAAGTTAACGTTTTGCTAATTTTTGACAGATATCCCCTTTATTTTAAAAAACAAGTTCGGTTAATTGTCATCAATTCATGTATACATAACAAACTCATCATACATTTTTACTTATACGGACATTTTTAGAGAGAAATTAAAAATTTGCTATAAAAATTTTAAAATGACTGGTGCAAAGTTTCAATCACTTGGCTATTTTTTTAAAAAAACCTTTGATTTCGAAAAAGCAAAGGCAACTAAAAAGATGCAAATAATTTCGATAGAACTATTATTATTATAAATTTTGAACAACAATAATATTATAGAAAATACAAATGGGTACAAAAAATTACTTATTGACCTAAATGAGGTTGTCAAACACTTATAGCCTACATTTCAGTATGTCGTCCTCAGTATGGTCCTTCTACTGACATTCGTAACTGCATTTTTAATAAATCGAGGATTTATATTTGCACAGCACTCGCGAATGGTATTTTCCAGATATTGTATGCCAGTAAATGGTCTACTTCAGTATACTTTTTGTTTCAGGTAACCCCACAAGAAAAAGTCTAAAGGCGTCAAGTCGGGTAATCTAGGTGGTCAATAATGTTCCCAGTTACGTCCAATAACTTTGCCTCTGAACATTTGTTGGAGGGACTGTTTTACAGCAATCGTGTGATGTATTGGTGCGCCATCAAGCTGTTACAATAGGTCGTATTTATTATATAAAGGCATCTTATCTGAACCTCTTTATTTAAAAGGTTGAGATAACCGATAGATGATAAATTTTCCCTAAAGAAAAATGGCCCAATTATTTGGTCGTTAATTATCCCACACCATACATTAGTTTTAAAGGAATACTGATCACTTCGTGGGCCCACCATCGGCAATTTGGAGAAGTTACCGTTCTATTTGAAGAGAACGTTGCCTCATCTGTCCATAAAATTTTATACGAACACTTTACATTTTTTTCTCCCTCTTCTTGAAACCAGAATAAAAACCCCAAACGGACGTCAAAATCTCGTTCTTTCAATGTGTTAATAAATATTGGCTTGTAAGGCCAAAATTTATTCTTTAATAAAAATTTTCTAACACTTTCTCTCTTGTAATCGGTATTTTTAATAATATCGGTTATGCTCGTTTGCCCGTGTTCAATAACTTTTAAACAAATTTTAAGTTGGGCCTCCTCATCATATTTACTTGGAGTGTGCTTTTTCTTAAATTGATTTACTACGGATCCTGTTTCTCTGAATTTCCACATTATCCTTGACACAATAGTATGTTGAACATTTTTTCCTGGATGCCGTTCATTAAAAATGTTAGCTACTTGCCGGTATGGTGTATTCTCACCACATATTAAAACTATTTCTATTCTTTCCTGAAGAGACAACATTATTGTAACAATAACTGTTAAAAATTTGACAAGTGAATCAACAACTTGACACTACCATAGCATGCATTTTGTTTGTCAAGACCTACTTAAAAATTTTATTCAACGTGATTAAGCATTCTTCCCGCCCTAGTTAGTGTTTATAAATAATCTGAAAATACTGAATATTGAAATTCTAATGTTATTTCAACTCTAGTAATTTTATTAATACTTATTGCAGTTTTTGAGTTGTGTCTGCTTTTTCAAAAGTGAAGGTACTGACGTTTATTTAAGAAAATAGCCAAGTGATTGAAACTTTGCACCATTCATGTTAAAATTTTTATAGTACATTTTTAATTTATCTCTAAAAATGTCCGTATGAGTAAAAATTTATCAGAAAAGTTAAACTCCATGATGAGTTTGTTATGTATACATGAATTGATGACAATTGACCGAACTTGTTTTTTAAAATAAAGGGGATATCTGTCAAAAATAAGCAAAACGTTAATTTTATCCTAGTTGCATGAAATTTGGCATATGGATATAAAATTGCCGTAGACACAACAAGTAACTTTTTGTTGAATTGGATCTAGAAATGCACTTTTTCAATTTTTTTCAAAAAAAAAGTTGAATTTGACAAACACTGAACGTCAGTGGGTCGCAGTTGGTCGCTTCATTTTGAGTTTGATTTAAAGCACAAATAAGTGCCGAAGTTAAACTTCATTAAAACTTTTCGAAAAAAAAGTTTCTCATATGGTGCGCACTTTAATGCTGACACTGTATATACTAGTAGATGACTTACAGTGCATTCCATTCAAAACGAGCCACCCTGAATATTTTTTAGTACAGGATTTGCAGGAAAAATAATAAAACACGCAAACAACAGTAGGTGCATCCAGAGCATGTTACCAATTTTTTTTTAATGGATTACCCTTTATGACTTACTTAATGTGCTTCACACAATCAGTATGTAATGCACTTAATAATTACCTACAAGTAGACACTGTAGGTTATTATTATCAATAAACTTCACCAATATGGATTCGACTCCCAACTTTTAAACCTTTTCCGCTCATACTTAACTGAACGTATCCAATTCGTAGATTATAGAAGTCACAAGTCATTCCAATTTATTGCGAACAGTGGTGCCCCTCAAGGAAGCAATTTAGCACCTCTTTTATTCTCACTCTTCATTAACGACATAGGAAATAATCTCTCTAGCAATTTCTTACTCTCTGTAAATGATTGAAAATCTTTCGACCCATTACATCACAGGAGGACTGCTTAATCTTACAAAAAGACCTTGACTTTTTGTACATTTGGTGTGCTGAAAATAATCTTTCCCTCAATACGAACAAATGTAAATACTCAAAATACACCCTTAAACATAATGTGATTTCTTATGATTACTGCATAAATGACACACCTCTTCAAATAAGCATTCATCAAAGGGATCTTGATGTCACATTTGACCCTAAACTGAGTTTCTCCATTCACTATGACACAATAACATGCTCAGCCAAACGGATGCTAGGACTCATTTATCCCAACTGTAAGAACTTTCGTAGCAGAGACAGTTTTTTAACTTTTTTCAATGCATACGTCAAATCTCGGCTGGAATATGCCTCCCTTATATGGTCACCCATATACAATGTCCACATAAACAAAATCGAGTCTATACAAAGAGGCTTCATGAAATATATTACTTACAAGCTAGAAGGAGTTTACCCTGAACAAGGCATCGACAACAGAATACTACTGAATAAATTTGATCTATTATCCCTTCAAAACCGAAGAACCTACTACTCTATAATTTTCATTTATAAACTAGTGAATAATCTGATTGACTGTCCCGAACTACTCTCCCACTTCAACTTCCATGTTCCATGAATCAATTCTAGAAATGAACTGACTTTTTATCTAACAAATTCTAGAACAAACATATTACTCAAGTCACCAGTTGTTGCAATAAGCAAACTTTACAATCAACTCTGTGAAAATCTCGACATTTATTATGAACCTATTGGTCGAGTTAAGAACCACGTTAAGAAATTTTTACACTCTAGTCAAAATACATGAGCCCAAATTGAAAGTTATTCTACCATGTGAGATTATTACTACTACTGTATTACTGCTGAGTTATGTTTTTTTCCGTAATACACTTGAACTATGTTTTTACTTGTAAGCTCTATATCTGACTTATGGTTTTTTTTCATTTACTCTACTAGCTTGTTGCACACAAGTTTTCCACGTAATTTTTTGCTCAACTCTCCTAAATGTTTACTTCATTTTGTTTTCTGTTTACTCGCTTCAGGTGTTTCTAGTTGATAAATTAGTATTGTATTCATGTATATGTGTATACAGGCTGATTCACGGTGGATGGCACATTAGACGTTTCTGGTGAACCAGACAACGGATCACTTTGAAAATTTAATGGAGGGCATATTCGGACATTCTCTAGCCAACTAAAATATTTTCGACAATGCGGTGTTGCCGCTTCTATTAGAAAGCAGTAGCAACTTTGATTTTTCAAATGGAACACTCTGTATATAATATCATTTTTGGAATCTCCTACAATTGCCCGACAACTTTTCTTGATATTTCCCTATACCTATCTGTTACCGTTTTCGAAATAAAAATTAATTTCAATTTTTTTCTTCGAAAATCATGACTTCTAAAAATGCCGATATCTTTTAGTTAAGAGGTACTATGATATCGAAATTTGTTTTGGAGTTAGGTGATACTTGGTTACTTCCCACACGTCAGCTTAATCTCCGTTACTTCAATACAGGGTGGTAAAAAAATACAGTTTTTTCGTTTGCTTGAAAAAGTTGCTGAAATTTGATTATTTTGAATATAACACCCTGTATATTATTGAAAATTCGGAAAGCTGCTGAAATTTGCTTTCTTTCTATGTATATCATTCCTATACCTAACTAGTCAAGTTTCGGACTTATGAACATTTATTTGTGAAAATGTCCCTTCAGAATGGTATTTCCATTCGGTATTTGGTAAACAGGCCATGATTACTATTTGACAGTAGCGTTGTGACACTCTCCTAATAATATCGACATTTTCGTCACTTCAGAAGTTGCAAATACCTTCAAAACGATAGAACAAAACTATTTAAACGAAGTTCTTATGAATTTGTTTATTATTTTTGGACAGTGTGACAAAATTATCAGTAGAACATGTAGAAAGTTCAATGAAATGTATCCGAATCTACCGCCAATGAACCTCAAGAAATTTATACGAATTCAGAACAATTTCAATGCATTTGGGTCAACTTTAAAAGCACCAAGAAACTTGCCTCGACCCGTAACTTTCGAAGACAACCAGATTAATGTCTTAGCATATTCTCACGCATTTCCCGAGTCATCGATAAGAAGTGTTGAAGAAGATTTGGGTATAAAATATTCATCGGTTCAAAGAATCTTGCGAAGACATAAAATGCATGATTATAAATTCACCGAAATTCAAGAAATGAAGCCTCAAGATCCTCAACAGAGAGTAGAATTTTGTGAAATGTTGTTGACACGCATTCAAGAAGATCTACTTTTTTTTAAATAAAATTATTTGGACTGATGAATCGAAATTTTCGAGAGAAGAGATTTTCGATAGAAAAAATCGTCATTATTGGTCCAGTGAAAATCCTCACGTCACAAAAGAAGCCGGATTTCAAGAAAAATTTAGTTTTAATGTCTTCTGCATGTTGATGGACAACAAATTGAGGTACGTGATATACGAGGAGTCATTAACATCCAGAAGCTACCTGAATATTTTGGAGAATATTGTAGACAGTTTCGTGGATAATCTGCCACTCGGAGATTATCGAAACTGTTGGTACCAACTAGACGGAGCTCCTGCACATTGCACAAGAGAAGTGAGCGCAGAACTGGATAGACTATTTGACGATCGGTGGATGAGGCGCTTGTGACCATGGAATTGGCCATCGAGATCACCCGATCTTAATCCATTATATTTTTATTTGTGGGGAATGTTTAAAGAAAAAGTTTACAAAATACCCGTGCGTTCGAGAGATGAATTGTTAGAAAGGATTGCCCAAACATTTGAAGATTTGGATCACAATGAAATCAGATCTGCCACCACGAAAGCAGTCAACACCCGCATTTTAAAGTGCTTGGAAGTGAACGGCCAGCGATTCGAACATATTTTGAAATATTCCACATGATTGTTTTACTTTTTTATAATTGTTCATATCAATATTTCCAATTTCAAGTTTCTTGGTGCTTTTTTAAAGTTTATCCAAACATATTGAAATTGTTCTGAATTCTTATAAATTTCTTGAGGTTCATTGGCGGTAGATTCGGATACATTTCATTGAACTTTCTACATGTTCTGCTCATAATTTTGTCACACTGTCCAAAAATAATAAACAAATTCATAAGAACTTCGTTTGAATAGTTTTGTTTCATCGTTTTGAAGGTATTTGCAACTTCTGAAGTGACGAAAATGTCGATATTATTAGGAGAATGTCACAACGCTACTGTCAAATAGCCTGCTTACCAAATACCGAATGGAAATACCATTCTGAAGGGACATTTTCACAAATAAATGTTCATAAGTCCGAAACTTGACTAGTTAGGTATAGGTATGATATACATAGAAAGAAAGCAAATTTCAGCAGCTTTCCGAATTTTCAATAATATACAGGGTGTTCCATTTAAAATAATCAAATTTCAGCAACTTTTTCAAGCAAACGAAAAAACTGTATTTTTTTACCACCCTGTATTGAAGTAACGGAGATTAGGCTGACGTGTGGGAAGTGTCCAAGTATCACCTAACTCCAAATCAAATTTCGATATCATAGTACTTCTCAACTAAAAGATATCGGCATTTTTAGAAGTCATGATTTTCGAAGAAAAAAATTTAAAATAATTTTTATTTCGAAAACGGTAACAGATAGGTATAGGAAAATATCAAGAAAAGTTGTCGGGCAATTGTTGGAGATTCCAAAAATAATATTATATGCAGAGTGTTCCATTTGAAAAATCAAAGTTGCTACTGCTTTCTAATAGAAGCGGCAACACCGCATTGTCGAAAATATTTTAGTTGTCTAGAAAATGTCCGAATATGCCCTCCATTAAATTTTCAAAGTGATCCGTTGTCTGGTTCACCAGAAACGTCTAATGTGCCATCCACCGTGAATCAGCCTGTATATGTATGTGTATTGTGTATATATAGGCAGATATAAAACTGTAACATGCTTGTTAATAATATCAATATGTCTTGTTATTGGGATTTACTCCTGTTTAGACATTAATAATTTTTTTTCACATCATCAGATGCTTCATGATCAGCAGATTTCAACAAAGTATAAAACATATGGTCTGAAGTTTATGGTTCGGGGGCTACAAATTATTTTAGTTGAAAACGAGCCACCCTGAATGAATTTTGGAACAACTTCCAGGAAAAATAAAAAAAACACCTCAACAATAGTATACAACAGGGAGACACATTTTGACATGCTTAATCACATTCGATCTAAATCTCCCTATATCGCATCCCCAGAGCACGTCCCCATTTTTTTCAGAATGGATCAATTGTTTTGCATTATCAGATGCAAAACAATGATGAACAGATTTCAACAAAGTAGGATACATTATGGTCTAAAGCTCTGAAGTTACTGATCCAGTAACTTTTGTATATCGCTGTTAATTTTTTCCATTGCCACCTGCCAGTTACTTGGAGGAAATCGATAATATAACTGAGTGTCATCTGCATAATGATGAACTGTGCAATGATCAATTATTTTATGGAAGGCAGATATATATAGAGACAACAGAATGGGGCCAAAGATAGAGCCCTGAGGTACTCCATAGTCAACAGGTAAAGCACTAGAACACTTTCCATCCAGACATGCTGAGTCCGATTTCTGAGGTGAATTTACAATAGATCCACAGTCTCTTCACTGAATTCGAGAAATGAAATTTTCCTACACAGAATATTGTGGTTTAATATATCGAATGCTTCACTGTAGTCCAAGATTACCATGGCAGTTACTTCATTATTATCAGTTGCTTTGAATAAATCTTGGGTGATGATGACAAGAGCGGTGGTGGTGCTATAGAATGAACGAAATCCAGATTGAACATTTGTTATTAAATTATTATTGTATATAAAATAATCAGTTTGATCTTTCCGGATCCGCTCGAACACCTTAGATAGGATAGGCAGTTTGCTAATTGGACTCAAAAGAGATAATTCAGTTGGATTCTCACATTTTGGCAAAGGGAGTAAGTACAATTGCATGTTTCCATTATGAGAGAAATTCTGTCAGATCCAGCACAGTTACTTTTCATACCACTGATGTATTGTTGAGTCTGGAGTGGTGTCACTTTGCGAAAATTCAAAGTAGGTCCATTTTAGGTCTGAGTATATCTTTCAATGAGTGTTTCATGATAGTCAGATTTTGCAGGATGAATAATATTTGTGAAGTGGGAGTTTATTCGATTCAGATCTGATAAATCCCCGGGAAGGTTATGGCTGCGATTTATGTTTCTCGAAACAAATTCTAAATAGGTTTTTTTCCACGTCGAATTGCTCCGGTGGAATAATTACGGATTTCCTTATAGTTCGTCCAGTCTCTATGAGATTTGGTTACTTTGAACTTTCCAAGAGCTTTATCTCTTAGTTTAATCATTTCCTTGATGTTGAAGGTAAGCCATGGAGCGGGCGGTTTTGTTGTTCTTGTAGACCTAACTAGGGCATAGGCATTGAAAAGAATTGATGTGTTTGTGGTGAAAAACTCTACCATTGCATCTACTGTTTCGAAGTGGAAGATTCTATCCCAATCAAAGAGGTGGAGATCATTGAAAAAATCATCTTGGTTGAAATATCGGACATCTCGGTAGTAAACTGTTTTGTATTTTGATGTTGTTTCCAGTGATATAATTTCACAAGTAAATGCAAGATAATCGGAGATACCAATATCTAAAACTTCAACTGACTGCATATCATCCTTTTCAAAGAGGTGGAGGTCATTGAAAAAATCATCTTGGTTGAAATTTCGGAAATCTCGGTAGCAAACTGTTTTGTATTTTGTTGTTGTTTCCAGTGATATAATTTCATAAGTAATTGCAAGATGATCGGAGTTACCAATATCTAAAACATCAACTGACTGCATATCATCCTTCTCTGATGTTACCAAGATATCATTTGGGTATGAGTATAAGCTGTTATTCTTGTAGGGACTTCTATCTGTTGAGACAGATTAAAACTTTGAAGAAAGTTCAGAAAAAATTCTACAGAATTATTCATCGATAAGAGGTTAATATTCATATATATCGCCAAGTTCAAGAAATCTCAGTTCATTAAAAAATTCTCTCTCGCCAAGTTCAAGAAATCGCAGTTCATTAAAAAAATTTGACACCATATCTTGGACTACGGCGATGGATCCATGTTTCATTCATTGCCATATATCGACGCAAAAATTCCGGTTTGTTATGTTAAAACATGGTTAAAAATTGCTCAAACACCATTAAATATTGTCAACCATTTCAAACAAATATTGAAGATGTATTCAAATAACGGAAGGACTGATATGCTATTTATTCAAGCAAAATCGAAAAGAAATCTCTTTCTGGCAATAAACTTGAATGCTGAGCTATACCCGTATCGTCATAATCCTTACATTCGATTGTTTGGAAAAAAATCAGGTCAACGTGATGCATTTGACAAAAATAAAACTAGAAAATGTGTTGTCGGAAGTTTGAGGATACAATCAAATATTTTGGGTAAGAAAATATTACCTCACAAAATTAAATTCCATTTTTCAATTGAGAGTTGGTCGGTTACAGATTACGAGAATTTTTTCTCGGACTAGGGCTTTCTGTAAAATCTACCAGAAATATTTTGAATGAAAAGGAATACAGATGCAACAAGACACGCAAAGTTCAACACCTCAATGGGAGTATGATTTGCGAAGTACTTTGAACATATACATGAGAAAGTTAAAAATATTTGGGGAAAAATAATATGAACGTATGAATCAGAATTCATCAACAAGACTTGGATGAACAAAAATATATATTATGGGTGGAATAATACAAATGAACATCAACATAGAGAAATCAATTTCCAGGAAAGGTTCTGAATAGTTGCTTGATTGGGAATTTCGGGAACAAACATTCTGGATCCTTTTTTTCACGATGGGCATTTATAGAGGTTCGCAAACTCATTTTGTCTACTGCCCACTTCGAGTATCAATTATTTCCTAGCGCCCTCCAATTTTTTTTTTACTTTACTACATCTTAAGAATCACAATCGCAGTCATTATTTTAATAATTAAATTATGTGTCATGTGGAAATAATACTTTCCAATGAGGGTAATTCAAAACACCATTTTGTGATATTAGAAAAACTTTTATTCATATTATCAAAACAAATATTTCAATTCGAATTTTAAAACTAATCTATTGTGAAAGATGAATTTGATGATTTTTAACAAGTTTGTTAAGATCAGGCTCGAATTTACTAGGAAACAGCCGTAAGTCACCGCGTTCGGTAATCTGCAACAGATTTCTCTTTTTAGTTAGCAACGTTGCCACAGCACTTAATCCACGTTCACAAATACGATGATGGGAATGCTATCAAAAATCGTTGAACGATGGACCACAATCCAGGGTACAATTGGGGGATTGGTTTTTTTAGCCAAAATTCTTGGTATTCATTATTTAATTTCATTTTTATTTTCTCGTTTTTTATCAGTTCTATGAGTTCTTCTTCCAGCTGGGGTGATCCTGCTGTGTTGACATTCGAAAAAGGATCCAACACCCAGTCCGGTATTTCCAATTTTGAAATGTCCTTGACATTGAAAATGTCATTGAAATGTCCTGGATAACCTGGAGGTTATCCAAATGTTGGCAGTGAACAAGCAAGTCGTCGTTGTTGAAGGATACTGCTGACAAATAAGGAAAATTGCGAAACTCACGTCTGCGGATATTATTCTTGTATAATAGCAATTTGGCTACAAAAGCAGCAATGACATTTTTTGTTTTAATCAAATTCAAGTCGTCACCTTGAAGTTGGAGATTGACATCATTAAATAATTCATTCGGGTCTGTCAAGTACGCAATATCATTCTTTGAAGTGATGAGGTTGTCGTGCAATTCTTTGTCTTTGTTTTCCACGAACTCTATTACAGAGTCAAGTAGATTGTAAAATCGAGTCAGACAGTTACCTCTTAATAACCAACGCACTTCTGTGTAAAATAGCAATCGGTTGAAATCTTCATCATTAGCAACACAAAGCTAATTAAATAATCTGTCATTTGAAGAGCTGTTTTTGGATTTTATTGACTGCTTTGATGATATATTGCAGTGACTGAGAGTTACTCAAATTTTTCGCAACCAAATGTTGCCTATGAATGATGCAATGTACAGCCATTACATCTGGATTTTTTTTAAGTACGCTATGAAGCCTTTGTGACGTCCTGTCATAGCTGGAGCACCATCCGGAGCAGCTGATTTAATTTTCTTCAGTGGAATTTCTTTTTCATCACAAAAGTTTTCCAGTGTATTATATATAGTTTCTTCTTTTGTTTCGTCTCTAAAATTCTGGCAAATAGTAGTTCTTGATATATTTTCTCATTTTTAATAAACATCATGTATGAAAACAACAATGCTTCATTGGTTGGTAAAGTGGACTCATCTAACTGAATTCAGTCATCTCATCAATTCGTCTTTGCAGGGAACTATTGCTCAAAGGATTTTTTCGGATCATATCTGCCGCAGGTTTATTGAGCACAGTAATTATTACTTCTTTTATTGCCGGTAAAATTAAATCCTCTCCAATAGTATGAGGTTAACCTGTTTGAGCAATTGGCAAGGATATATTGAAGGAAGCTCAGAGTCCGTCGTCGTCTTGATTAAAAGCCGCTAAAAAAAGGTTTGACACAGTTGGCTGAGCTGAGTGTTTCTTTTCCAGTTCTTGACAATGAGTCACACTTTTGTCTTTTTTATCTGAATGCATTTTATTCAAATGATCCTGTAGCCTTGATGTTTTGATCGCTTCATTCGAAAATATTTTTTGACAAAGAAGGCACATAGGCGAAGATAGATTTATGGGATTTCCAATAAATCCATATTTCATATAGTCTATGCTCAACCCCAACCAGCAAAGTTGTTTTATAATTCCATGGTGTTGCAACAGTTTTATTTTATTAGTATTTTATAATTACTTCCAAAATGCTAATTGATTGTATTAGATGATCGGTGAACACAATACAGTTGTAGGCAATAAAAGTGTTTTATAAATTTGTCATAGAAACTTTCATGAAATAAAATTAAAAAACCATTATAAAATAGTCAGGAAATTATCACAGAAACGTTTTTACAACTAACTTATAAAACTTATTTTCCTATAAAAGTGAATTGTTATGTAGCAGTTTTATAACACTTTTCTGCGAGATTTTTATGATAGTTATAAAACTATTTCAAGCTTATTTTATAACTGTTTCCTGTAGCTTTAATGAAATCGTTTTATTAAAATGCTTTCAGACACATTTTTATTATCATTACCATATTGTCACTTCAATGATAATTGCCCAACTATTTTATAGTATGGTATATTTACTATAATTCAAAAACACCAATATAACTGTTATAAAATCAAATTGATTTTGCTAATATATATTTGCTGCCACCAAAAATAAAATGCAGCATTTAAGAACAACCAGCTGACATCGATTCCCAATCACAGCTTTGGAAAATTCTTCAAAATTTTAGTTGTATTTAGTAAGAATATTTTTGTTGTTATTCAAGTGGGGCACTATCGATGTCGTGGTGGAAATTAGTTTTTTAGCAGCGTCTAAATATTTGATTTTTATTGAATATAGGTACCCCATAAGTAAATTCAATATTCTCAAGGCATTGGGTTTAGTAACTCAACCTTATTATTCACAATTTGGAAGACTGTAAAATACAAAGGGTTTGCACTTTCAAGTTTCAGTTTTTAGTTATCTATTTAGGAAACCTGGATATTTTGTTCTGAGTGAAGCAGTTTCGTGTTACAACTCTTTAAATGATGACAAATTCAGGCACAGCAAGATATGCTTCACAGACAGTATTCAGAAGTAACTCCTAATAACCAATAACTACTGTCATATAGACGGTGTCTCATAAAAGATACATAACTCTGACTTTTTCACACTTTTTGTGACAACTTGTTTGGATGAAAATAACCCTGCTTGCTTCAACTGACTTCGTCATTAAAATTGTGGTTTCGTATTAGCTTATCAGCATCAATTTTTGGCCATGAGGGTTGGTTATTATTTACCCATGACGACGGAACTATGGTGAACACATATACCTAAAACTTAGATAAAATGAGTCACATCCAGCTTCAAAAAGACAAAACTATCAACTGAAAATATAGGCCTGAGTTATCAAATATCTGGTCAATTATTGAAGCTAATTAAAAGATATATTCTGACATCAAAAACTTACTCGTCATTTCCACTAAACGCACGATACATTAAATATCAACAATATTTAATCCGCGTTCATATAGGTTATGTCTGATATAACATGTATTTAGCATTAGACAACGAATATTTACCATAAAAAAGGTAATCTGTGATGAGTATAAGTAATTTATATTATAAGAGTCACCAAAGTGTCATTTATTAGCAAAAATGTTGCCAACTAACTTATAAACAATCACAATAGTTGTGTACCGACAGCAGAGCCACAGCGGAGCAGAAAGGCAAACAAATAATAATAGGGCCGTATTCTTAATATTCTGTGTAAAAAACCATCAAAATAACGGGATGCTTAGTTGTGTTTCGAAAAAATATTTTATATAGAAATGAGTTGTTATGGTTGGATGGGAGTCCAGTTTTAGCAGCTAAACCATACAAGGTGATTCACGGCATTTTATCCATTTGGAAGTATCTTGGTTTCCGATAATTTTGTGATTTGAGCGTATGCGTTCGCGTTTGAATTCGATTGTATAGGTTCGCTACCCGCTTTCTATAATTAATTCGTGACAGTGTTCGTATCCATAGGTATTCGTTAGTGTAAATGGCTTTGATGTTGGGATGTTGACTAATGATTCATTTTTGTGGTGGGTTCGAATACTCTATTTGTAACAAATATTTTTTATAATTTTTTATTTAGTGAAAGAAGGGATAATGGTTGGTTTGGGCTAGTTTGATTTTGTTTGAGTCATTTCAGAAAATCCAACTATTAAAAAAAATACGGTCGGAAATCTTAATAGTGGATCTAGAACGGTTTAGTGTTGGGAGAAAACTCCAGTAATATGAGGTAACACTCTTGCAGAATACTTCCATATTTTTAATACATTGTAGCTTACGGCCAAAAAAATATTGAAAACTCATTTTTATAAATTATAATTAATTGATACATTTTGTCAACAACTAATAATCAGTTTCTATTGTTACTGTATAAAATTCTAATTCATCCTTAATTTTAGACACTATGATATGCATATATTAGTGTATTAATTTATACTTTCAATTTGATAATTATTCCATTGTGTGGATACTGTAGTGGATTTTTCTGTTTGTATCCCGAATATATAAATAAAAATAAATAATAACTCAATGGCGGCCATTTTGAACATTTATTGGGGGGTATATAATAGTTTTAGATGCAGTTCAAGGTGCTTCAAATAGACGAAGAAATGACTTGGTGTTCCATAAAAAACTTTCTGGAAGCTTTTTGAGTCGCCCTGTATTTCGGAAATACTAAAAAACACTTTAAATTATCCCACCTAACCTAGTGCTTCAATTTTTTTTTTGCGAAAATCAGGAAAAGGTTATGATAATGGTTAAAACCCGTCGTTTAGCCTTTATAATCGATGGAAGAAACTTTTTAGCCAAAACATCAAAGACTGATAATATATATCCAAACTTTATGTCAGAAATCTTTTAATTTTTTAGGTTTCTAGAAACCTAAAGCTTCAAAAGTAGTCCGACTCTGCCGCAATACCATCACTCCCAGAACTAAGTGTTTCTTAACAGTTTTATAGGGGTAAGATAGTAGCTAAAATACGTTGAAATGCTTGCTACTGATACCAATTCATTTTATAGAACGACGCCATTTGTAATGATAGCGATCCGGGATACTGAAATTAGATGAGTTGAAAATATGAAATACCGCACATATAGTGATATTTACAGCTGAAAAGTACATAAATATTATAACATTATATTATTTAGAATGAAGTGAGTAAAGTTTGCGACTAGAAAATTAATACGTCGACAGAGTGAATTTTTGTATAATTAATAATTTTACCGAAAACGTTTATAAATGAGTGGCGCGCTTAAATTTTGCTAATAATAATAGGCTATATATTTGTCAATAAAATTTCATTTGTAGTAAAAATATCAATATTCGAAACATAAACAATGTCTTCAACAGTTTTATGAGTGCAGAAGTGAAATTTTAAAATGGCTTCAACCTTTCTATTTGTTAGTTTTCAGTTGATGACATATCTATTATATTTTCCTAGTGTCCAATACAAAATTACTTATTGCGTCTTCAAGAAAATATTTTTAATACTTTTTTATTTTATTGTTATCATTTTCGGCTGTATTATATTTCATAACGCCTACTTGGAACTACTAAAAAACTCTTATAAAATTGTCTTCTGATTATTTTATAAGTATCGCTTAAATATGTTGCAGAAGTGCAGTAAGGGAAGTCTTTACAAAACTACTTTTTAAGAACGTTAGCCAAATTTTATAGTAACTGCCAATATGTTTATAAAACTGTTTTGTAGTGTTTGTAAAAGGCCTTACAAAATATTGATAATAACTATAATGTTTTATAAAACGGTGCCAATTTCCTATTTATAGCAGTTTTATAAACATATTGAAAACATTTCTGGGAGAAATACAGTTTTATAATTTGTTTCTCCGAAACGTTTCCGCAACTATTATAAAATACGAAATTGCTAGTTGGGACTGTCGTTTCTTTTTTTTTTCCTTCCGACATAATTTTGTCTTCAAAAATGCCGAAGTAAAGAATCAAGTATGAAAAACTTGCTAATGACATCACTCACAGTATTCAACACCGCACGTACAGCTCTTTACCTAGCTAGTCGCTAACTAAATTCACTTGTTTTCGTGATATCGAAGAATGACATTACTGGCTGAATGGCGCGCTCTTTCATATGAGGCAGCGGGAGGGCCTAGTACTTTCGAGAATGAAGACTAGAAACTTCTTGCTTCGCATTGAAGCTTACCGCCATCTATTGTACAGTTTGACAACTATTGGACAAGAAATAGTTACTGTCTAGTCCCCTAGATGGCGCTACACGAGGAAATGCGCGTTAAGCGTAAAGGAGCGGTTAAGTTTGTGTAAAAAACAAAAAAACAAAGACTAATTTGAATGACGAAATGTATTCAATTTCCATCCAAAGAGTTTTATGGCTACTTAGATGTATGGCTACTGAATATCCTTCGTAAAATACAATATTTTCAACAAAACGGTGCCACTTCCCATAATACAGCAATAATAAGGGAACATTCAGATACAATATTCGCAACAAATCATGCCAGAAAATGTTCACAACTATTGCAAGCTGGACAGACAACTTCTGTGCATCCAACAAAGTGGTCCTCAATGCGGGCATTCAATCTGATTTGTCAGATATATTTATTTTCTGTATTGGTTTTCTCCCCAAAAATCCATTACGAAATAAATTCATTGTCTGTTTGATTGTTGTCTGCATGATTGTTATTTTAAATGAAATGCTATGGAAGCATCCAGTGGGATATACCACTGAATTGTGATTTTATCGCATCGTCAATATTAGTAATGAAAGAGAGGTCCATAAAAAAAGTTGATGGTGGCCGTGTTGAAACGTAACGTTTAATGGAAGATTTATTGTTGAATCGTTATAGTACATTAGTAAATTATAGTACAATACAATATAACGTTAATCCTTCATTTTCTTATATTACCTCAAACAAAAATTCTATTCGTGAAAAAACAAAAACCCGTATTTTTAATATCCGTGTATAACTTGAGAAGTTTCTGTAAATTTTTTCTAACCATTGTACTGTTCTCTACGATAGTTACCTTTTTCCCATTCAACTCTATTCATATATTTCATGACTTTCTGAGAAAAACAAAATAAAATCATTACAAAGCCAAAATTGTGAAAAATCGAACAAACATGTAATTGTTAAAGCATTCAATGAACATTGCATTCATATTGGGAAAGATGGACTTCACTGCGTTAAAATCGGGAACTTCAAAAGCGACTCCAAAAAAGCAAATATATCTGAATGATTTGTTCTCAATACCAACCACCAAGCACACATTATGAGCCGACCTGAAAGCAAAAGTGAAACAAGAACTTTTCAGTATTGAAAACTGGTTCGCATATAAACTTCTCATCTTCAATTTCGAAAAAACTTATCACTTGCCAATATACACAACTAATAGAAACTTCTACACAACTGAGAATTTTACTACCATTTTTAAATAAAACCGGTCCCTCATATAAAGTTCTTTAGAATTCAAAATGGAATTAACATATTAACCACGAAGTTTGAACACTGATAACTCTACATCGGAAAAAAACTTTAAAAACAAGATATTCTGTTCTTATTCAGTAACATATATCTTATGGAATTTCATCATGGAGGCCGACAGGTAAAACAATCATGTACAAAATGTCAATAACTCAAAAGCGCTTCCTGAAAATCATAGACAAAAAAAAAGAACCCATCCGTCGGATGAACTTTACCAACAAACAGTAATATCAGATCCAATACAACTTTTCTTTCACTACAGCAACATAGGGTTACATAGAAATGAGCACAGATTACATCAAATGGACCATAAACATCTTACAAGAAGTAGGGAACACAAATTCAAAACACCATTTATGAACTGAAAGGGTATATTTTTGAGAAAGATTAATTTTTTGGGAAAGAGGTTTCGGTTTCCTTCTCCATTTCAATACAAAAAATGTGAGAATCTTCCATAGAAAAAACCCAACTAGCAATTTCATATTTTATAACAGTTGCGGAAACGTTTCTGAGAAACAAATTATGAAACTGCATTTCTCCCAGAAATGTTTCCAATGTGTTTATAAAACTGCTATAAATAGGAAATTGGCACTGTTTTATAAAACATTATAGTTATTATCAATATTTTGTAAGGCCTTTCACAAACACTACAAAACAGTTTTATAAACATTTTGGCGGTTACTATAAAATTTGTCTAACACTCTTAAAAAGAGGTTATGTAAAGACTGCTCTTACTGCACTTTTGCAACATATTCAAGCGATACTTATAAAATAATCAGAAGACAGTTTTATAAGAGTTTTTTAGTAGTTCCAAGTAGGCGTTATAAAATATAATACAGCCGAGAACGATAACAGTAAAATAAAAAAATGTTGAAAATGTTTTCTTGAGGCGCAAGGAGTAATTTTGTATTGGGCATTAGGAAAATATAATAGATATGTCACCAACTGAAAAATAACAAATAGGAAGGTTTAAGCCATTCCACAATTTCACTTCTGCACTCATAAAACTGTTGAAGACATTGTTTGTGTTTCGAAGGTTTATATTGTTACTGCAAATGAAATTTTATTGACAAATATATAGTCTATTATTAGCAAAATTTAAGCGCGCCACTCATTTGTAAATATTTTTGGTGAAATTATTAATTATACAAAAATTCAATCTGTCGACGTATCAATTTTCTAGTCGCAAACTTAACTCACTTTATTCTAAATAATATAATGTTATAATATTTATGTACTTTTCACCTGTATATATCACTATGTGTGCGGTATTTCATATTTTCAACTCATCTAATTTCAGTATTCCGGATCGCTATCATTTAAAATGGCGTCGTTCTATAAAAAGTATAACTTATAATACACATATATATGCATATCATAGTGTCTAAAATTAAGGATGAATTAGAATTGAATACAGTAATGATGAAAACTGATTATTATTTATTGACAAATGTATCAATGAATTGTAATTTATAAAAATTACTTTTCAATATTTTTTTTGCCGAAAGCTACGATGTATTAAAAGTATGGAAGTATTTTGAAAGAGTGTAACCTCATATTACTGGAGATTTCTTCCAACACCAAACCGTTCTAGATCCACTATCAAGATTTCCGACCATATTTTTTTAATAGATGGATTTTCTGAAATAACTCAAACAAAACCAAAGTAATCATTTTCCCTTCTTTTACTAAACAAAAAATTATAAAAATATATTTGTTACAAATAGAGTATTCGAACCCGCCACAAAAATTAATCATACGGCAATTAGTCAACATCCCAATATCAAAGGCATTTACACTAACGAATACCTATGGATACGAACACTTTCATAAATTAATTAAAAAAGCGTGTAGCGAACCTATACAATCGAATTCCAACGCGAACATACGCTCAAATCACGAAATTATTGGAAATCTAGATACTCCCAAATGGATAAATTGCCTTGAATCACCTTGTATGGTTTAGCTGCTAAAACTGAACTCCCATCCAACCCTAACAACTTATTTCTACATGGAATATTTTTTCGAAACACAACTAAGCACCCCGTTATTTTGATGTTTTTTTACACAGAATACTAAGAATACGGCCCTGTTGATATTTGTATGCCTTTCTGCTCCGCTGTGGCTCTGCTGTCGGTACGCCACTATTGTGATTGTTCATAAGTTAGTTGGCAACATTTTTGCTAATAAACGACACTTTGGTGACTCTTCTAATATAAATTACTTATATTCATCACTTATCCCTTTTTTCATGATAAATATCCGTTGTCTAATGCTAAATACATACTAGACATAACCTAAATGAACGCCGATGAAATATTGTTGATAATTTATCGTGCGTTTAGAGGAAATGACGGGTAAGTTTTTGATGTCAAAATATATCTTTCAATTAGCTTCAATAATTGACCAGATATTTGATAATTCAGGCCTATATTTTCAGTTGATAGTTTTGTCTGTTTGAAGCTGGATTTGACTCATTTTATCTACGTTTTAAGTATATATGTTCACCATAGTTCCGTCGTCATGGGTAAATAATAACCAATTCTCATGGCCAAAAATTGATGCTGATAAGATAATACGAATCCATAAACTAAAACGAAGTCATTTGATGACCTACCAAATGGCTGAAGAAGAACTATTAGAACGAATGTTGAACAAGAACACGAAGAAATTATCAATTCTATGCAACCCAAAAAGCAAGCAGGGTTATTTTCATTCAAACAAGTTGTCACAGAATGTGTGAAAAAGCCAGAGTTATGTATCTTTCATGGGACACCGTCTATATGTCAGTAGGTATTAGATATTCGAGGAGTTTCTTCTTAAAACTTTCTGTAAAGCATACCTTGCTGTACCTGAATTTGTCATCATTTGAAGGGTTGTAACACGAAACTGCTTCACTCAGAACGAAATATTCAGGTTCAATGAAAAGATAACTAAAAACTGAAACTTGAAAGTGCAAACTCTTTGTATTTTACAGTCTTCCAAATTGTGAATAAGAAGGTTGAGTTACTAAACTCAATGCCTTAAAAATATTGAATTTACTTATGGGGTACCTATACTCAATAAAAATCAAATATTCAGAAGTTGCTGAAGAACTAATTTCCACCACGATATCGATGGTGTCCCACTTGAATAACTAAACAAAAACATATCTGAAATTTTGAAGAATTTTTCAAAGCTGTGATTAGGAATCGATGTCAGCTGGTTGTTCTCAAATGTTGCATTTTATTCTTGGTGGTAGCAAATATATATTAGCAAAAGCAATTTGATTTTATAACAGTTATATCAGTGTTTTTGAATTGTATTAAATATACCATACTATAAAATAGTTGGGAAATTTTCATTAAAGTGACAATATGGCAATGAAAATAAATTAGTATTTGAAAGCATTCTAATAAAATAATTTCATTAAAGCTACAGGAAACAGTTATAAAATAAGCTTCAAATAGTTTCATAACTATCATAAAAATCTCGCAGAAAAGTGTTATAAAACTGCTACGAAACAATTTACTTTCATAGGAAAATAAGTTTCATAAGTCAGTTGCAAAAACGTGTCTGTGATAATTTTCTGACTATTTTATAATGGTTTTTTAATTTTATTTCATAAACGTTTCTATGACAAATTTATAAAATACTTTTATTGCCTACAACTGTATTGTGTTCACCAATCATCTAATATAATGAATTATCATTTTGGAAGTAATTATAAAATACTAATAAAATAAAACTGTTGCAACACCGTGGAATTATAAAACAACTTTGCTGGTTGGGAATAGAAGCAAAAGCAATCAATTTCAAAAATTAACTTTATAAAAAGATGTGTATATCATGCAAAGAAGTAATTTTCCGTCACAAACTGAGAAAAAAAACCCTCTCAAAACAGCTACTTTTATATAAACATTGAAATACACGGAAGAAAAATATTTTCGAAACAAATACTTTTATGTGAACGCTGAGTTATACAAAAAAACATTCTTTCTATTCTTCCTTTAATGTTTTCCATATTTGGATAAAAATATAATGTTATCCATATTTAGTACTAAGGAGCCAACATGGCAAGTGTCTCACTGCGAAACATCCAGATGTCTACCAGTGAGGATGACAGTGTTTTATGTTAGTGGAATTTGCTTTTTCCTTAAACTGCAGCTGTTCATGATCCATCTGTGAATCAATAACTATCTCTTCTTTTTCCTTCTTCAGGATGATTCTGTTCTCTCTAATCGGGAACAGTGCTTTATCCATACAACTGTTAACTACGAACTGCCTGATAAAGTCAGAGGTAATTTCCAGAATGCTCTGACTTCCAGTGTCAACCAACAGTCTGTTGCACTCTGTATTACATTGATTTGTACAATTGGCAATGTACACAATTATATATGCAGCCCATCTAGCCTCTCTCTCCAGAAAAATGTGAAAAGGAGGTAGATCTAGAAGGATCTCCATAGCCGCTGAAGACAGACAAGCTTGTCCCTGTGAGCCAGAGAGCTTCGCTTGGGCCGTTATCTGTAAAGCCTTCGGTCACCAGGCAACTGTACCATAAGTGATCATTGATCTGACAGTCATCGCATGAATACAATGAATTTGTTTCATCACAAAGTTCCACCAAGTTTCACCACAAATCCTTCAATATGTCTGGCTTTGTGTAAAACTCTCTTCAAGTGACTGTTTCAGTGAGTTTTTCATCAAAGACAATGCCAAGAATGTTCACCTCCGTTCCAAATGGAATGACCTCAGCATAGATGGAAAATGGCTTTAAATCAACCAATTTTTATCTCCTGGTGAAGGGGATATATCTCCTGCAGATGACTTTTTCATCTGCATACGTTTGCACATCTAATTTTGTTCTGTCGAGGACATCTAGCAGACCTTGAGGGCAGCCTTTCGTGACTCAGAATCTAATGGCCTCGCGAAAGTATTCAATTTACTACGGCAAACTACTATGTTATCGAAACATGTCGTGATATATTTCTTCAAATAAAGTTTTTAGAGATCAAATCGCAAGGTGTAGTTTATGAAATTACTATGGATATTCATCAAGTTACGGCCGAGTCAGTCAGAAAAATAGTAACTTTGAGTTTTATCGAGTATCACAGTATCTTCAAATCAGATAATGTGGGCGCTTTCTTTATTGTAGGCAAGTTCGACTACAGCAGATTTGTCGGATTGTCAGAGTCGACAATTTCTCTTGTGTCCAGAGGTATCTACACATTTTTTCGTGGTTCCAATGTAGACCACGTCAAAAAACTACAAAATCAATAATAAAGCCAAGCTTTTACATTTGACGTCTTGAGGATGAACGGATACGGATTTCCGATTGGATCCGTAATTATTCTGGTGGCTTTTTTGAACACATTTGATCATAATAATAACTAACTGAGTGAATTTGTTTCATTTCTAGTTTTCCAATTCAACTTTCAGTAACAATGATGTAACTTCGGTGCATCTCAATAGTTCGAATCGAATAATTCAACCAAAACTCACTCGGAAGAATATTTTTCGATCTGTTAGAACCGACCGCACTGAGGAATGCAAATTGGGGATGAACTCCATAGCCAGACAAATGATTGCTGCGTTGTTTAGATATGTGAACCATCATCCCTTTCACGGACTTCAATAATATAGATTCAGTAGAAATATTTGATAACTCCAGAAAGGAAAACCATGCTCGGTCGCAAATGTCAGTTGAATTTATAGATATTCAAGAGTATCGATCAATACCAGAATATTCATTATAGAAATAATTCATATTTTGTATTTTAAAAATACCTGTTACGTTTGGTTCGAAATTGTTATTTGAATAAAAAAAACTAATGAAATAACTTGAAGCATTTATTGATTGCGAAGAAAAATATTGTTTCAGAGTATTGGAGAATGGAACGCCAATTTACTATATATTATGATGAAAAGTAATCTATATACATATAGTTCAACTCAGCAATGAACAAACGTTTTTATTCAACATTCAATGGAATGTATTATTCGAGTAAATTCAACAAACGTTTCAATTCCGTATATAATTTTGACCTTTGAATAAAATGTTAGTTGTTTATATGAGTCTTGAATTATAATGAAACTTTGAATTCACTTTCTAAAAGTGAGTTTGGGAATAAAATTACAATGAATATATTGGATATTGCAATAGGATATCCAAAGAAACGAATGACCCAAGAGCAACCTCTTTCTTGATTCAAAAAATTAGCATTCTGATTCAAAGAGGAAATGCAGCTTCATGTTTAGGTAAAATTCCTCAATCAAAAACCCTAAGTGAATTATCAATGTTTCCCATGAACAAAATATATTGGCATGTACAGACAGTGCAAGAACTGGAGAGCCCTCTGGCTGAGCCCTCAAACGAACTAATATCCAATTCAGTTTTGAGCAGTTTTGCTTCGAATTCTTTATCCTACCAGTCCAATGAAGGGGTGAATCATCCTATCCGTGTTTACTCAGAAGAAGATAGTAGTGGCAAACGTAGTTGCAACAATAGATCGGTGATACATTCTTCAATCAAAACTCTTGGGTTCAATGGTATAAAAAATCTTGGAAACACCTGTTTCATGAACAGTATAATCCAATGTTTATCAAACACGGGATGGTTGCTGGAATACCTAAAAAAGGATGCATACATGGAAGATATCAATACTAGTATTTCTAGTATGGAAGGTGTTTTAATCAAATCGTTCGCGGAAGTTATCAAGGAATTATGGTCAGAAGATTCATCTGATAGAGTAATTAACACAGTCTACTTCAAAAATCAGATTCAAAGATTTGCCCCTCGATACATGGGTTCTGCCCATCAAGACGCCCACGAATTCCTTCGATATCTTTTAGAAGGTTTACATGAGGACCTCAACGAAATTACTGAGAAACCTGAACCAATCTTAACTGAGATTGACGAAAAATTGAGCGATAACGAAAAAGCACAAGAGTCCTGGCAGAGATATTTGAATATGAACAACTCCAAGATTGTAGACTATTTCGTTGGTCAATTAAAATCCACTATGAAGTGCACACACTGTGGACACTCATCAGTAATCTTTGATCCTTTCTGGGATTTGTCCCTTCCCATACCACAAAGATCTGGCCAAGTGAGTTTGTCACATTGCTAGGATTCTATCAAAAGAGAGGAAACTCTGGATGGAGATGAAAAACCAATGTGTTCGAGGTGCAAGCAAAGGAGAAAATGTACAAAGTCCTTATCAATCTATAAGTTTCCCCGTATTTTAGTAATTCATTTGAAAAGATTCTCTCCGACGGAAAGGTTCAGTGGCAAATTGAATGTTTCCATTGACTTTTCTTCAGATGGATTAGATATGAGCAGTTATACAGCAGACAATGTGGCTCCTTGTCATTATAATCTATATGCACTTTCAAATCACAGTGGACATTACAACGGACATTACACAGCATATTGCAGACACCCATATAGTGGCATATGGCATGAATACAACGATTCACACGTGTTCCCAATTTCGCCAAAATCAATTGTGAGCAATGAGGCATATGTCCTCTTTTATGAACAGGAGGGAACGAAGCAGCACCTTTGATGTGTGTTTTTTTTCTTCTTTCCTTTTTTTTCTTCTTTCCTTTTTTCTTAATAATCTTAGTTCTTTGAATTGATTTGTATTTCTAGTTGTGTCACAATATATATATTTCATGAATATATTTGAATGACTGTCAAAGTTTTCCCATGAATCATTTTTGGTGATAAAAAAAGACTTTCGTTTGCCTGAAAATATAGCAAATTAACTTTCCATACTAAATGTTTTTCTATGAATATTAAAGATTGTTATATATCAATTTTATTGAAAGTGTTGAATATTTCCAACATTCACTTTAATGCATTCAATTTAAAATTTGGTTACAACTTTTGTGCAAAACATTCTCAAGCAAGTATCCTTTTATTTCATCAATCTTTTTTAAAAGATAATTTCTGACAAAGAATAAAATTTTTTGCTCCACAAAAAATGACTTTCGTTAAATGAATTATTTTGTTTGTTGACGTCGGGCGTATTTTTGCGGAACTACATACCTGCATATAATATGTATGTCATTGGTCATAGTACGGTAATAATCCGTTCGACCGCAGCGCCGTATGAAAATTATCAACAAACAATTCAATTCATGTATCACTGAAATTCACCAAACAAAATACTTCAATTATTTTCAAAGGAATATTAATGAACGGCGTGCCACGCCGTTTTAATTTCTATTGGTATTTTGTAAAAATGAATTGTTTTGATTGTTTCTTTTTAGGTGATAAATGAATTAAATTGATTGTTGATAATTTTTATCCGGTGCTGCGGTCGTACGGAATATTATGTTACTATCACTAGACTATCATGTTGCCAGATTGAAAAATTCAACTTCTACAAAGAATTCGCTCGACGCTAGCGCAAACAATTTTATTTATGTTTCACAGAAATTGTAGTAAATTATTCGGTAGTTACAAAAAAAGTACCTATATATTTACTTTAAAAAATTTCAAACAATGAATCTATATTTAACTGTTCGCAACTTTTCATCAAACAAATTAATTCATGTAACATTTTAAATCAAGTGTCATTTAAAATAGAACAAATTTTGCCAACAATCGTATTAATATGTCGAACAAATGCATGAATCAATTAAATTCAAACAAATAAATTGTTAGTTGAATAAATTGAGGAATGAATATTTGAGAAAATAAAAAGTAAAACGGCGTTCTATAATTTACAGTTCCTTAATTCAAAATTGCTCTTTCTGATGTTGCTAGTAGTGTAAGGTACCCAGTGTTACAAGATACCCTATATTCGTGCAAATAACAGAGAATAATTAATCCTGACTGGTATGAAATGGGATTTGTCAACCCGGTGAGTCGAAGCACAGATAATGGCAGTTTAATGCTAGCTTCCGTCGTGGAATTATATATTTGTAGTATAATGATAGTGGATCTAACAGTGCAACGATGAGATATTAACGCTCTAGCTGAAGGGACTGGTGAACGTTTGTGGTCCGTTATTTTTCATCGTTACCGAGAAATGGGCCGAAAATCTAAAAGACGTTTCGGTTCATTGGAATCAGAAAGTGATAACGATTATGGGTGATATCGTCGAGAAAGTGGACGTCTCAGAAAGAAAACGGGAAAACTTTCTTTGTGACGAGGTAACGAATCTCGTGAGCCTCTACAGGAGGATCCAAGCGTGAGTGGAGTTCAAGCGGTGAACAATTCTCTTGGTGAGTCACTCTTTTGTTATTCATTCTGATATGTCAAATCAAATAAAATTAGTTTATTTCCAGGGACTCTACAGCATTTTGATTTATTTTGTTAATTTCCTTTGTTAATAATAAAATAAATCAAAAACTGATTTACAACATAGAGGAAGAAAACAACTCGAAAGTCAGCTACCTGGACAGAACTATCGGATATAACCACAACAAAACACAATTTCAAATGGCAATATACAGAAAACCTACGTAAACAAGTCCAAAAATACCAGGAAGTTCAAACTACCTACCATCACACAAAATAGCTGTTATAACGCATTCATATACAGAATGTTAAGGATACCACTTAGCAATGAAGCCCGGAACAAGGAATGGAGAATCATATACCAAATAGTGAACGAGAAGGGATACACCCAAAAGACAATAGATAAATTAGAGAATAGAATCAAACAAAAAATACAGAACAAAGATCAAATTACTTCAACAGATAAAACAACACAACGATGGACAGCATTCACATACGTATGTCAACAAACCAAAAAACTAACAAACACCTTCAAACCCCTGAACGTTAACATCACATACAAGACAAACACGAGAGTAACACAAAATAAAGAGCTATGAAAAAGAAGAAGATAAAAACCTAAACGGGGTGTACAGCATACAACGCTCGGACTGCAAAAAATTTTATATCGGCCAAACCAAGAAAAAACTGATCCAAAGGTACGACGAGCACAAAAAGGCATACATAAACCCAATAATACATAAATCAAACCTCGCAACACACGCCATACAAAACAAACATACATTTCCCCTACCAGAGAATATAAAACTCATGAAACAAGTCAATAAGGGAAACCGCATGGACATTTGGGAAAACTTAAACATCCATAAATTCAACAGTCATAAATCGCTTATTGAGGAACAAGTACAAATCAAAACACAACAAGACCTGACATTCAATATGCTACACATAACAATACACACTCCTAGAAACAGTAGATCCAACACAAAGGATATTACCTGATGTAACCCAAATACAGGCAAATTCACCTACAGTATATATATATATATATATATATATATATATATATATATATATATATATATATGAGCTGTTTTCCCGGGTTTACCTCCGTGTTCTGTGTATTTTCTCCCCATAAGGATTATTTTCACAACGTTTCGGCAAAGTCTCATTTGCCATCTTCTGGTGATGTCAGGTTTTTTCAACTTGACTGATTAGTTCGAACTCTGTGTCTCAATTTATAGGGATGGATGTTTCCCTTTACCTGTGTTGCTGCCACTACCTGTGTTTGCTCGACTACCTGTTTTGGTCTTATTACCTGAGCTGCCTCTCCTGTCTCTGTTATTGTACCTGTATTGTCATGTACCGAGTTTTGCCTCTGGAGTTGAGCAGTCTGATTGCTTGTGCGAGGCGAAAAAACGGATCTCTATGTTGATGGTAATCTTTGCGCATCATCCCTCTTGTTCATATTATTAGGTCGTTTTTCAATTTCGATAGCCTCTAGCCAAAGTTATCGAAAAACTTATGAAAATACGTCTGATGGTTTTCCTACTACACCACAATATCTCAAGTGAAAATCAGTTTGGTTTTCAGAGCAATAAAAAAACGTGATCTTTCTAAGGCGTTTATTTGCGATGATCATAAGATCTTGCTAAGGAAAATTCACCAATAGGGTTGCAGAGAAATGACGCTCAAATGGTTTGAATCTTATTTTTCAAGAAGAAATTGAATGATAAGAACAGAACTTTCAGAAATGAAGGAAATCAGGTATGTGTCTAAGATTAAACCTCGTGATTCACGTAGACACAAATTCGCTGAGCAAAAGATTTTAACAGTGATTACTTTGTTCATTTTGGAAACGGTGTTGCCTCATTCACAAAACTATGTCCCTATTTGAGGCTTCATGCCATTCTTATAGCACCCGTTCCACCGCGTTGAAATTGATATATAATTTAACAAAGTCTGAAATTCTTTTTATTGCAATGGGATTAAGATGTTTAATCACCTGCCCTCAGATATGAGACAGGTAAATTTGACCAACAAAATGGTTAGAATAAGAGTAAAAACATTTTTGGCTGATGGACCCTATTATAATTTGCAAGAGTTCTATAATGATAAATTTGCGTGACAAAATTTGCATATTTGAATCTAGATTATATAAGATTTTTGTTTATATTCTTGTTTGGATATAAATGTTTGTTTGTCTGGAGCAATGGGTGTGTTTATTTATGTAATATTATATATAATTGAATACAGCTGGCCGATACTTGATGAAAATTCAAACCTTTCTTCTGGAAATGGAGGGGTTTGTATGCATGGTTGATCTCATTTCCCCCTAAGATTTCACCCTCTAAGAGTTTACCCAATTCGAAGAGAAGAGGATAAAAGTTATAGAACCTTAACCTACTTAGGCCAACCCACTACAAATGTTTCAGATTTTCTGCACAGCAAAGGTGTAAATACTACTTTCAAAACCAACAACAACTTAGGCATGCACATTAAGACTAACACAGATAAAAGTTCAGTTTCTGAAAAATCAGGAGTGTATAAATTATCGTGTGGGTCATGTCCGATGTTTTATATAGGTCAAACTGGAAGAACGTTCAAAGCCCGCATAAAGGAACACAAATATATTTTTCAAAATGGAAAAATAAATTCCACATATCGTCGGCCTAATGTTGCCGAGTTGCATGAGTCCAAAATTCACAAAAAAGTTTTTAGTTCTATCTGTTAGCGAAGCAGCGTATCTAGCAGAATTAGAACAAGAAATTCATTTGACAGAAAACATTTTAGACCTAGGGAAAAATAATGATTCATCATTCGGCTTTCCCAACAATGCAATAATATCCGGCATATAGCAAAAGGATACAAACTTTGATGGTTTTATTTTTTCCGATGAGATGCTCAATCCCAATACAACAAAGGATATAGACACACCAACAGAAACTCCTATGGATTTCGAAAAAAACCTACGAGAAAGAAATATTAGCAATGGAGATAATGATGCAAAAGATGCAACAAATAATCCAGAAGTAGATAATAAAAAAACAAAGACCTTACATCTCAAATCGGCAATGATAGGGAACAACATTTTGATGAAGAAAATAATGATTCTAGTGAAGAAGTTTCAGGAAAAAAGAAGAAGAGATTTTCTAATCCTGCAGAATGGAAATAAAATACTGATAAAGTAAATAGAGAGAAAGGGGTTGAGTATATGCATAGAAAAAATAACAAATTCGACAGAAAGAAAACTAAGAGAGTAATGAAACCGAGATATATGTGTTCAAACAAACCATTGAGAAACCGGTAAATAAATAGGGATTCAGTGTTGCAAATTGTCGGATGAAGAGCGAAAAATAATTTTCGCAAAGTTTTGGTTCCTCTCGTGGCCTGAGAAGAAGTTATACATTTCTGCAAAAGTCTTGAAAAATTAAACGGAAAGATCAACGCATAGAAAGGAAACGGAAGTAAGCTAGAAGACATCTTTGTATAAGTATTTTCTTAAAAACAAAAGCGAAAAAATTAGGGTTTGTAAGCTCATGTTCTGCAATACGTTAGGAATTTCTATGAGAATCATATTAGAGTGGATAAAAGATGGAATGTATGACCCACCCAAGAGTGAAAATGAACAGAATAGTGATAAAAATATACAAAAAAACCTTCACGTTTCGAAGAAGGAATGCCAAGTTTAAAAAAATTCTTTAAAGATCTGCCTAAACTTGATTCACACTATTGTCGAAAATCGCCAACAAAATTATATATAGAGCCAACGTTCTAAAACCAAATCAGAGCTTTATTTACTGTATAAAGATAATTGGTGTGTAGAACATAATATAACTACATTATCCATTGCTACAGTCTCAAACATGTTTGAAGATCTGAATTTAGCATTGTTTTTGCCAAAAAAAGACGAATGCGATGTCTGCATAAGCTACAAGACAAAAAATCTAGAAGAATATGTTTGCAGGGAGCACTTTATCAAGCAAGAAGAAGCACAGGAAGCAAAAGCAGAAGACAAAAAATTAAAAAATAGGGTATTTACGATGGACCTCCAGTCAGAACTTTGTGCCCGAAATCGAACGTATCAGGTCTGTACTCTAGCCGTCTCTGTACTCTGAACAAAAATGGCTATTGTTTTCTCTGGCATGAAGGTCAAGGGGAGCTCAGTGCCAACTGTTTTTCATCAATAATTTGTAACTTCTTGATAAGTAATGTAATTCCCCAGCTTGAGCCAATGCAACAAATAATATTATATGGTAACGGTTGTAGCGCTCAAAACCGTAATTGCACTTCAAGCAACGCGTTGTTAAATTTTGCACTCATAAAAACATGTTTGTATCATCCAGAAATATTTAGAAAAGTGCCACACCCAAATGGAGTGCGACTGTATGCATTCTACCATAGAGAGACAACTAGAAGGTAGAACCAATAATGTGCCAGTTGATTATGTCTCCCTATGTAAATTGGCTCGAAAAAATTCTAGACCGTATGAGGTGATTTATTTAGATTACACTTTCATCAAAGACTTCAGTAGACTCAATTAAATAAAATCAATTAGACCTGGATTCAAAGTTGGTGATCCAACTGTTAACAATCTTAGAGCACTGAAGTATAATTCAGATGTAAAATCGAGTTCAAGATTAAACATTCCGAGGAATTTCAAGATATGCCTATTAGATTAAAACCAGATCAAAATTATGTATCAATTGACTTTCCTCCTTTATTGTACAAAGAAGAATTGAAAATCAAAAAAGAAAAGTGATTTTCGATTCAATAAAAATAAAGCCGTAGTTATGTAAATAATAGCGTTGTTCCATTAGATGAAATATGCATAAGTCCCTCTTCGTACTGGATATAAGATTGAATTTTGCATAACTCCTTTATTTTTCAACAGGTAACTATTATAAAAAGAATCAATAATTGATAGCAGTTCCCTAAACGTATTTTTCATCCAAATTT
Organism: Leptinotarsa decemlineata; assembly: GCF_025532065.1. Lineage (NCBI taxonomy): Eukaryota > Metazoa > Arthropoda > Insecta > Coleoptera > Chrysomelidae > Leptinotarsa > Leptinotarsa decemlineata. The sequence goes on from NW_027412534.1 coordinate 1,461,685, forward strand.
CATTTTCACCCAGATTACATTATTTTTAAAGAATTTGAATAGTTTTTTTGTTCTCCTGTAAAATTTAGGTTCTTGGACTTGTGTAATTTTCACATTAGGCTGACGATATGCCAGTCATTTAATCTCAGAGGGACATGAGTTCAACCATGAATACAAACCCCTCTAGTACCAGAAGAAAGGTTTGAAATCTGTTGGAGAGTATGGATATAAACAAATTCAAAAATTCTCAACATCTTATGAACGATCAAACTGAATTGAATAATTCGACATTATTGTATCTGTCCATTTGCAGGCAAAAATATTTAGGTATATTTACAGGTATACTTTCGAAAAATTTATTGAAAATGTTAATGAATTCATAACTGTCTCCTTCAGGTAGATTCATCATTTAGGTAGACGAGTAGATACTAGGTTCAAGTATAAAATGGTTGTAATTTAGAAGTAACTCTCAGTTTATGCTTGAGAAAGCCATTGTATAGCGCGCGTGTCGCGGTTTTTGTGAAACCCTTTATAGTGAAAATTTTTTGCCAAAAAAATTATCCTATCAAATTTGTCTATTTCTAGTCATGTGTGTCAAAATAACCAATGAATCCATCATTACACTGATCCATGGATAGTTTTCACGGGTAGTTATCACTTATGTCATGACATTGCTAAGCAACCAACACAATAAAGTTGTTTGACATTTCAGTAATTCAATTTATTTCGAAAATGTCACTTCCTCGCTTTGGTGTTCAAAATGATGCGGCAATTGACAAAATCATTGAAGAAAATACACCAAAAAATACTGTCAATAGTAAAAAATACACTTGGAAAATATTTATGGAGTTTTGTGACGCCAGAAAATATGAATTGGATGGAAATCGTACTCTCGAAGAGCTTGCATTTATACTCAAGGATTGGGCGATTAATATGAGAAAAAAGGATAGCACAGAGTTTAAGGAGGCTACTGTTAAAACCGTATGGAATATAACAAGCAAATTATTACAAGAAAAGTATTACAAGGAGTATAATATCATGCTAGACCCCTTTAAAAGTGTTGCATTCAAACAAGCGCGGAATGCACGCGACGCAGCACGAAGAAATTCACAAACAGATCCCACTAAACGCAAAACAAGCTCTGTACCATTAACTTCAAATGAAATGAGTAAAATTATAAACTTTTGGGATGAAAATACCCCTATAGGACTCCTACGCAAATTTTATCACATAGCAGCGGTGGAATTGGCTTGGAGAGGTGGTGAAGGTGCTGCTTGCTTAGTTGATTATTTTCATATCGAAAAGGACAACAATGGATCTCCAACTAATAGGATAGAATATAATCCAATTTTCAGTAAAACCTGCCAAGGGGGTTCAAAGAACTGCGCCTCTAGCAAATGGTTAGTTCAAAATAGTGATAACAATGCTTGTCCTGTCAGATTATTCATTAAATTATTATCAAAACGAGGCACAAATATCAAGACAAATAGACTATTTTTAAGGCCAAATCGTCACTGGAAGACAGGAAGCGATAACTGGTAAGACAATATGCCTCTGGGTAGGAATATAATCAACGGATGGACGAAATCTTCTGCTGAAGCAATTGGCTTGGATACGAAACAGAGGAAAATAACCAATCACTCTAATAGAGCAACTGCAGTCAGTCAACTAGCTAAGAGTGGAGTTCAAGAACAGCAATTGTTGAAAATTACTGGGCACAATAATGGAAATTCCATAAAACCTCATTTGAATATTGATCAGGAACATCATAACCAAATAATCAATAGTATGCGTGGAAACACCTATGCAGTAACCGAGGCAAATACAGCAAGATCAACGGAATATCATTATACGAATTGTTCTTTTAATAACTGTGTGTTCAATAAATAATTTTGTTCGAATTGCAAAAAATTTTCTCACCGAACATCCCTCGAACATTGATAAATAACTCATAATTTTATCACAACTTCCTCAAGCACGTTATTTTAGGTAACATCCCTCCGCCTCCGGCGTCGAGATGTTACCAAATAACGTGCTTTCGAAAACTGTGATAAAATTATTTCGTTAGTTATCAATGTCCTTGGGATATTATAGCTGAAAATCATACAATAAACTGTATTGATTTGTTTTTTAATATTATGTATAAGTATATATGTTTATATGTCTATTATATAAGTATTGATAATATTTTTAAACAAATCTGTACACAATCATGTTGAAACAAAATTTCTATGTTGAATTATAGTGCATGTTTTAGCTTTGCTTTTTTGTAGGCGTTTTTATATTCACATTTTATATTTTTAAACTTACATCTGTATATATATATTTTTCACAATCTTTGTCCACAAGATTTATTCTTAATGACAATAAAGTATATTATTATTATAGAAGTTATTGTTGAATTGTATTGTATTTGTTTGTTGTATGGTATTGATGGTTCAGGTGACATTTCTTATTTCAGGTACCTATTACAGGCTTTATATATTTGAGAACTTGACAAAATAAATGAGTTACTTGATGATGGTCTAACAAATCGAAACCGGTCGTAACCAATAATAAACTCAGTAGAAATTAGACAAAAGTATTTTCTTCATCCTATATTCAGAATTTGGGTAATTGATTGCTCAATATAGGGAACAGTAAGTCCATACTCGCATCTGTAAAATTACTTTCGATTCAGAGACCCTTGAAACTATCTTGAGTGATCATCAGAATGTTTCAGGAAACTACGGAAATGAATAAGTCATGAGGAAAGGAAACCCTTTCGTGAAAAAGTTCCTTCTCATGAAAATTTATTGAATGGGCAAACTCACCTCAGAATTTCATTAAGGATAATTCCGAAAATGGGATTGGAGTGAGTCTTTCAGCTTCCAAAGTCTTGGGGAATACGTTACTCCCGAGAATAGTTCATGCTGTAGTATGGAGGAGACTGCTTTTAATAATATATTGTTTGCATGAAATATTCGGAATGAATACTCGCGGGAGTTCAATTCTTCATTCAGAAATTTCTAAAAATGTTTGCGTTTCTCTCTATCATGTCTGTTATTTGAAATTATCAAAATAGTGAAACCAATTCCTATGAAATGAAATGGATTTGGATCATTGAAAAATATTTGATGATGCTCCAATGAACATAATGAACCCAACGTCAACTACATCTAATCCCCCAGTCTCAGTTCATAATCTCTCCGACACCCCACTGAACAAAAACTCCCATAACAATTTATCTAAAGCGGAGATTCTCAAACTTATTTTGTCTACCGCCCATTTCGAGAATTAATTACTTTCTAGCGCCCCCCAATTTTTTTTCACTTCACTGCATCTCAAGAATCACAATGGCAGTCATTATTTTAATAATTAAATTATGTGTGTCATTTGAAAATAAGACTTTCTGAGAGGGTAATGTAAAACACCATTTTGTGATATTAGGAAAACTTTTATTCATGTTATTAAAACAAACATTCCAATTTGAATTTCAAAATTAATCTAATGTGGAGGATGAATTTGATGATTTTTAACAAGTTTGTTAAGATCAGGCTCGAATTTACTAGAAAACAGCCGTAAGTCACCGCGTTCGGTGATCTGCAACCGATTTCTCTTTCAAAATCTCTATCAAAAATAATTGAACGATGAACCACAATTCAGGGTACAATTTCGGGATTAGCATTTGTAGCCAAAATTCTTGGTATCCATTTTTTAATTTAATTTTTATTTTCTCGTTCGTTATCAGTTCTATGAGTTCTTATTCAAGCTGGGGTGATCCTGCTGTGTTGACATTTGAAAAATGATCCAACACCCAGAACGGTATTTCCATACGTTGCGTATCTCTACGCTAGCTTGGCTGAATGTATGCGGCTTCCTTGAATTTTCTCCTGAACCAATGTTCCTCTCTGTGTATGATCTCAGCTTGGGACCACTCGATGTTGTGTTGATGGGTCCAAACATGGTCTGCTATTACTGGTTTGCTGGTTTCCCCTCGCTGTGTGTGTTTCTTGTGCTCGGCAATGCGAACATTCAATGGCCTCTTAGTTTCATGTACGGAAATGGTTAATGAGTAAATTGCATTAAAATATTTCTATTTCATTTATATATACATATTTACATTCATATTTATTTTCATGACATAAGGTACAGCATCAATCCATCGATTTTGAAACGTTGATGAGAAATCAAAGTTGAGCAGATATGTACTCCCACCCACAGGATTTCCTTTGTGGGTTTCTTGAATTTGTTCAGAATAAATTAGGGTCATTGTAACCAATGAATCGTATCAATTTATTTCACATATTATGCGTGCCTGTAACATTGTATTTTATGTCTTCGCTTGAATAAATTCTTTTTTTTTCACCGTAGTGTGCGCTGGTCAGGCCCTATCCCCCGAAGCCCCGATACATTCGGGAGGGCGCGCCAGCATTATCAACCAATGACCACTCCCCACACCGTGAGGTTAGTGATTATTGGGGCCGAGAATCATGTGCCCTGAGCAATCACAGTGAGCCAAGAATGACAGTCTTCTGCATCTGTGCTACTAAGATTTCTGCCTTAGTGCGGCAAGCCGGTATGATATTGAGATTCCAGAGTGGAGATAACATCATTCCACCAAGGACTCCAATAATCAGAACAACCGTCTTGACATAGTGATCTGGATAGAGTCTGCGAAGTTCGAAGAGAAAATCTCGATATTTTACCTGTTTTTCCTCCTCTTTTCTGACGATATTCGTCTCGCCAGAAGCTGAAAACTCCACAGAAAATATCGAGAAGGACTACATCAGGCTCATTAGCTCATATAAGCCTGAGGGTGGGGAACGAATAGTTACAATATATTCGGCACTTCTCGTCCCCGCAATGGATTCGATACCCCTTGGAGCGTAGGGCAACACCGGTGTCTCGTCAATACCGTAAGAGTGCCGTAGATGGTAATATAGCACTCTCAGGGCCGCGTTATGTCAATGGATATAGGCCGAGACCGCATATGCTGGGCATGCTGATAGCAAGTGCATTAGGGCCTCGGGCGCCTTGCGGCAGGCCCTGCACCTCGTGTCAAGAACCTCTTTACCCATCACGCGACTGCGGTAGACTAAGGAGTTGAAGACAACATCCTGGCAAACCATGATGAACCCCTCAGTTTCCGACTTCAGCCCACTCGACCTGAGAAAAGCGAACGTCAGGCGCTTTGATAAGCCAAGGTCTCCAATGTTATTGAAGAAGACCCCATGCATTGGCTTATCCTTGTGTCTCCGCAGAAGTAAGATGATCTCTGCGGCTATTATCTGAGCTTCTTGCTGAACGGGTTCCAACTCGGTGACAGAGTTGTGGTCACTTCGCCTTAAGGAGAAATGCTCCAATTCCTGCTCTCTCATGGTCACGGACCATGCGGAGAAGGGGATTTGAACTCCTGACGACTTTAAAGGCTGTATCCAGTAGAATTCTGTCATGTAGACACTCCAAACTCAAAAGTCCACGGCCTCCCTGTTGTCGGGGTAAGTACAACCGTGGAACGGACGATTTGGGATGCAAACTCCTGAAGAGATGCATCATTTTTCGGGTCTTCACGTCGAGTTGATACAGCTCCTCCCGAGTCCACTTCACTACACTAAACGAGTAGAGTAAGATTGGAACGGCAAGCATGTTTGTTGCAGCAACTTTGTTCTTCCCCGACAGTTCCGATGACCAGATGTGTTGAAGTTTGTGCTGATACTTGCCGCAGAGAGAGTTCTTCATTGCTGTTACCTCTTGTGAGTGGCGTTGTTCCACCCCGAGGTAAGTATACGTCTCTCTGGCATCCGAAAGGTGTAGAATGCTTCCACCTACGAGCTGTGCATCCTCTCCGTAGTCCCCGCATCGTCCTCTTTTGAGATGGACCATTGCACATTTGTCTATCCCAAATTTCATACCGATAGCATCCGTGTACTCTTCCACCACTTTTAAGGACTGATTATCATTATTATTATTGTTTTTTTTTCACCGTAGTGTGCGCTGGTCAGGCCCTATCCTCCGAAGCCTCGATACATTCGGGAGAGCGCGCCAGCATTATCAACCAATGACCACTCCCCACACCGTGGGGTAAGTGATCATTGGTTTACTTAATTTATGAAGTTTTCTTTCGAGAATAGTTAGCGTTGAATTGAAAGACGTATTTCCTAGGAGAGAATAGTTTTTGGTGGAAAAAAACCTTTTTTGCTTTCACTTCTCTATCTTCATACAAAAAATTGTGTAAAACTCCCAAATGAAGGCAGAAAGTGAGAATAAAACCTACACAAATGTCTGTAGTTTATTTTATTCGATACTCTCTGCTCCAGATCAGTAGCAATAACGGCAAGTGGTATAGATAAACGACTTCGTCCATTATTATGTCTAGTCAGTTGGATAACAAAGTGAACGAGATATTTCGGGTCGTGAACATGAAATGATTATAGTGGTTCCATTCGCCAAATCCAGCTCCGAGAATATCATCTGGTCATAAGATAACAGAAACGTCATGGAAATGATCAATGGCAGTTCGACTGCGCTAAACGTACCGATTTTGATATTTCGAGTTATAATATCAAGATGTCAGAGACGGAAATGATAGTCTAGTTAATGAATGCCTTTCAGGTCACACTTTCTTCTCCGCTTCCGAAAAATATGAACTAGATGTCATTCTATTTGGAATAGTATGTAGATAAGGTGTCGGTAAGTAGTTTTAGGTGAGGTCCGGTAACTGAGAAAATTTTTACGAGGTCCGGAAAAAAACAACTGATAGAAAATAAGTGCTTCCTATGTATTATTATGGTTTCGAATCAAATTCTGAATTATGAAACACAGTACCTAAAATTAATGTGAGAAATCACATCGACGGTCATGAACCACTTTCTTATAGTTTGGTTTTCGAGAGAAACACGACAAATTCGAAGTGTGTCTTCTAAGTGGGCATCCGTTAATCTCGAACGATATTTGATTTTCGAAAAATCTTTGCGAAAGATGTTTCATATACACAGTGTCACACATAAAGTCCGCATCAAATGGGATTTTTTTTGTTCATCTCTTCAAGCAACTTTTGATATCGCCATCAGGTTGTGCTTTAAAACTGATGCCAAATGACATGCATATGACCGATCAAGTGATTTTTCTTCCCTGTTCAATTTGACATTATTCCCAAAAATGTTCAGAAAAGCAGTTATTGCTCGAAATTTCGAAAATCGGTAAAGAGAAAAGATGATTGTTTTTTCATTTTTCACCCATATACCAATTTTTAGCTCTGTAGTACAAATTTAGTTTCTTTACAGTTTTTCGAAAATTTGACATTTGCTGATTTCTTAAATTCAGCCAAACCTCAACAAAGTTAGTGCTTTATGTCTAACTTATCTTTCCAACGCATTTTTATTACCAATTGCAATTCTAAATACAACTTATTTCGCAAAAATTTAAAACACCAGAAAAAATTATGCCAAAAATGATGCAAAGTTGATACAGTTTTTAAAAACAGATGAATATTTCACTTTATTTCTACTTTTTGCGAAATAGCTTGATACATAAGCATAATTGAAAAACAATATCAATGAAAAGTCAATAACTTATTCTTTACTGCACTTTTCAAACAGTTATACTTTGATTTACTGATTACGAAAAATTACAACGAAATTAAACTAAGGGTACTGTGGAAACAATCGAACTGAACTGAATAAGCAAAATATTTTATTGTCATATGACATTTGTTGAATAACTCAAAATAGTGTTTATCAGTTTTAGATTTAAAATAATTTATTCGTTGTCTAGTGTGTTGTTGAAAATGCTGAATATTCAAGAGAAAATTGAAATCGTTTTTATATGCGGCGAGAATACCGGTCACCGACAAGTAGCTGATATTTGCAATGCCGAACATCCTGTAATAAGTATTCATCAGTCAACAGTTAGTAGGATAATAGCTAAGTTTAAATCTACTGGCTCGGTTGAGAGTAATTTTAGAAAAGCACATCAGCCTTCTAGACATACTGAAGAAGTGGAATTTGAAATGTTTGGATGTCGTAGAACATAAAAAAACAAGTATTCAAGATATTGCAGATAGAACATATGTTAACCGAGAGAGTGTACGACGAATTTTACACAAAAATAAATTTACGCCTCATAAACCGAAATTTATCAATACTTAAAAAAAAGGGACTTCGATATGCGTTTGTATTTTTCTTTTTGGTTTCAAGCGGAAAAAGAAGAAAATTATCATTTTCCTTATCAAATTTTATGGACAGATGAAGCGACCTTCTCTTCAAATGGCGTTGTGAGCTTGCAAAACTGCAGGTGGTGGGCAAAAAAAAACCCATATTTCGTAATCGAATGTCGAGATCAATATTCGTTTAAGACGAATGTATGGTGTGGCATATTGAACGATCAAATTATAGGACCATACTTTTTTAGACATAATTTAAATTCTGCGGACTGCCTACACTTTGTGAATACCGAACTATCTGAAGTTTTGGATAATATGCCCCTTCAAGTAAGTATCAGTGTGATGGTGCACCTATTCATACTACAATGGTGGTTGAAGAGCGTCTTTTGGAAATATTTAGGGGCAAAGTAATCAGTCGCAATATGGAATACTTTTGGCCGCCTAGATCTCCTGATATAACCCCACTAGATTTCTTCATGTGGGGTTACTCAAAACCAAAGGTGTATAAGCAAAGACCTTTTCGAGATATAAACCATTTAGAGGCAGTTATTCGAGAATATGTTGTAAGCACGAAACCCCGTAGTAAAAAGAATGCAGTTAAAGATGTTTTAAAAAGGACAATTGATTGCATTGAACGTGGTGGAAGGCACACCGAAATGTGACTTTTTATTTTGTATTTCTATTGGTATTTACATGGTTTAGGCATATGTTTCGATTTGATTTAGTGTTCTTAATTTAAATTATAACTTTATTTTAACAGATGTTTGTTAGAATTTTTTACGGTTTAGTTTTCTAGGCAACAAAATCTTAATTGATTTCTGAAGTAATTTTGTTCATTCATACCTCATAAAAGATATTTAGTAAATGTGAAATTACTTTCGTATAATTCCTTCCCTTACATTAATTGCGTTGTAATTTTTCGTAATTAGTAAATCAAAGTTTAACTGTTTGAAAAGTGCAGTAAAGAATGAATTATTGACTTTTCATTGATATTGTTTTTTAATTATGCTTATGTATCAAGCTATTTAGCAAAAAGTAGAAATGAAGTGAAATATTTATCTGTTTTTAAAAAATGTATCAACTTTGCATCATTTTTGGCATAATTTTTTCTGGTGTTTTAAATTTTTGCGAAATAAGTTGTATTTAGAATTGCAATTGGTAATAAAAATGCGTTGGAAAGATAAGTTAGGCATAAAGCACTAACTTTGTTGAGGTTTGGCTAAATTTGAGAAATCGGCAAATGTCAAATTTTTGAATAACTGTAAAAAAACTTAATTTGTACTAGAGAGCTTAAAATTGGTATATGGGTAAAAGATGAAAAAAACATTCATCTTTTCACTTTACCGATCTTCGAAATTTCGAGCAATAACTGCTTTTCTGAAAATTTTTTGGAGAAAATGTCAAATTGGACCGGGAAGAGTTTTATTACATATAAGGCACACTGGAACCGCTTGAGGTCTATTAGGCAGCGTAAAACAATATTGTTCAGTCCATTCTGTCCACTTCATGCTTTTTACAATCCATATTAGCATAGGTACGAAAATATTATGAAAACGCGAAATATCACAAAACAAATGGATGGTTGCTCCGCGGTTGATACTTCCACTCGTTTTAACAAAACAAAATAGTGGCAAGCGCGCACAAACACACATACACAAAAGGGTAGATAAGAAACTAATAAAACCGTATCAGTTGTAGGTACTTGTAAAGCAGGTTGACTCGGCAACTTGAAATAAAATAATTACATACTTAGTTGAATTCTATGTGGCCTAAAAATATTACTTCAATTAATAAAGGTATAGTGTACATTATCTACGTATTAATTTTCATACTTGGCATATAATACATTACAATATTTGGCGGTCTGATGTTCGACTTTACTTGGTCCACCTATTGCGGTTGCTGTATTTCTTGATATTGAAGGAGCAATTTTTTTTAATATAATTTATTAATTGAATAAGAAATTACAAAAATGAGAAGTTGAAAAAAAATTACAAAATTGAAGAAACTAAGAGCAAAACTTTCCCTCGGTTATCTTAAAGGCGCGATTTTGTTCCATCCTTTACATAAAAGAGGACGTATGCTTCTCCACTCACAAGCGACTTTGGTGAAATTGGTGACACATGTGAATCGTTGTATTTGTGCCACGCGCTGGTATACGGGTGTCTGCAGTATGCTGTATAATGTCCTCTGTTAGTAGTCCCACTGTGATTTAAAAGTGCATATAGATTATAACAAGTAGCCACATTTTCTCCTGCAAAATTGTCCATATCCAATCCTTCTAGAGGAAATTCGATGACATCATTCAATTTGCCTCTACTTTCCGTTGGAGAGAATCTTTTTAAATGTATTACTAAAATATAGGCAAACTTGTGGATTGATAGGGACTTTATGCATTTTCTCCTTTCCTTGCATTTCGAACACGTCGCTTTTTCAATTCCATCCAAAGTTTCTTCCCTTGTAAAATAATCTAAGCATTGCCACAAACTCAATTGGTCGGTTCTTTGTGGTATGGAGAGAGACAAATCCCAAAAAGGATCAAATGTTACTGAAGAGTATCCACAGTGTGTGCATTTCATCGTGGATTTCAATTGGCCAACGAAATCATCTACAATCTTAGAGTTATGCATCCTCAAATATGTGAGTCATGACTCTTGTGCATTTCCGCTGTCGCTCAATTGGTTTAGGTTTCTCATTAATCATATTAACATCTTCATGTAATCCTTCTAAAAGATAACGGAGAAACTCCTGGGCGTCTTGATGGGAATTACCCATGAATCGAGGAGCAAAACTTTGAATCTGATTTTTTAAGGAGGCTGTATTTACTACTTTATCAAGTGAATCTTCTGACCACAACTCCTTGATGACTTCTGCAAACGATTTTATTAAAGCACCCTTCATACTACAAATACTAGTATTGATATCTTTCATGAATTCATCCTTTTCCAAATATTTCAATAACCATCTCGTATTTGATAAACATTGAATTACGCTGTTCATGAAACAGGTGTTACCAATATTTTTTAAACCATTTAACCCAAAGGTTTTGACTGAAGAATTTATCACTAAACAATCCGAAATATCTTTGAAACCCACTTGAGAATTTTGTTGAGATAAAGTATTTTTTTCATTTGCTTTTATTTTAATTTCATAAAGTGGTTTCTTATTACCTCTCTTTTCTTTATAAAATTGGTTTTCAGGAAACAAGTAAATTTCATCAAGTTTTTTGGAATCAGGGAGAGTACCGAAAAACGAAGCTGCATTTCCTCTTTGGATGGCAATACTGATGTGGCTCTTGATTCGTGGGTTTCATCGGTTACCTTTTTTCCAATTTCATTGATGAAAGATAAGGCTTCAGGGCCAAAAACACCAAACGTTTCAATAGCTATTGGGCGAAAGATATAATTATTTCCCAAATTCTGATATTTCCGTAGTTTGGAACTTTCTCCTAAAGAAGCAGCAGCACCGGCTTTCGCAGAAGTAGCAAGAAGATGGCAAGTTGCTAATTTATCTACAAAAGTCTCAAACAACACATTTACCATTTTTCCATGGAACAAGTGTCATACCATCCGGCCGTTTTCCGTCGTCTCGACTTGTGCATATGGGTTCTAAAATTGCAGGAATTTTTGCTGAAGTTAAAGCCCTTTTGATTAGATCATTAATTGCATAATGGCGAGATAAACGACCAGCGCTAAAATGGCAGCTCAAGCCATGAGTACCCGATTCATCCACAAATGCACCACATTTACAAAAGTGTTGAACACACAGTGGTGTACCAAGTCGAAATTCGATGGCAAGTTTGAAAGAGTCGTCATCCAATAGAGTCCCAAGTGATGCTATACGAACAGCATTTAAACAAGCATCAGATTCTTTCACAGTTACTGCGAGAAGACGAGCCTTATTTTTTGAAGTGTCAGAAGCTGTCTTCAGTAAAATACTAGTTGCTTGATCTAGTAATGGTTTATCCCATGCCCTCTGGTTTTTCATGTCTTCAATTTTCATTGTTTGGCCAATTCTAGATTCCCAAAGAGATTTTCCCCGATCAAAAACACAATCAGATATTGGCTTTGGGTATTGTAAGATAATTTCTATCAGATCGGAAACACTGCAAAATGAGGACAGAAATGATGGCAAAGCGAGTGAAGTAGCTGAACGAATTCCTAATCCCCCTCTAGAAACTGGAAGTGATGCCTGTAACCAAGTTTCGTCTTCGATACGGTTATTAGTAATGAGTTCCAGCATCCTTCTTAATTCGTCATTGATATTTTGTAATCCCTGTCATGCCAAGTAGGGCTGCACCTCAAAATATACGATAATTTTGGAATGGCTAATGAATTACTCAATAAATGGAATGCGACATGTGTTGGTAAAATAGATAAACGTCCTGACATGACACGAAGTGATTGTAATTTTTCTTCCAAACAAAATTTGAAGGCATCATCAGATAATGGGGCACCAAGAAGAAACCAATTGGGTTTTTCAATCACTTGTATACCAGGAGCTATTAGGTTAAATTGATCGATGATGTTAGGAGCATTTGACAATGCACTACCTAAATCTATAGCATTGTCTCTGGCTAGAAAGGGTATAGAATCGACCACAACTGGCTGAATGTATGCCATGCTAGTAAACAGAACTGCAACTACGACTCTTCAAGGTGAGGCTATCAGGTTCAGGGTCACCAGGGGCTGCCCTCAAGGTGGGGTACTATTACCCCTTCTGTGGTCGCTCCTAGTGGATAGTATGCTTGATGCCCTCGACAGAAGAAAAGTTGATCTGCAACCTTATGAAGATGACCTTGTCATCCTGGCAAGGTCCATGTCGGAAAGGGTAGCTTGAAATATCCTCCAAAACGCATTGGACGTTGTTCACAGTTGGTGCCTGAGGGAGCAGATGTCTGTCAATCCCAGCAAAACTGTGTTCATCCCCTTCACCAAGAGAAGGAAACTGGACAATCTAACGCCACTTTCCCTCAATGTGTGCTCATTCCATTTGGAACGGAGGTGAAATATCTTGGCATTGTCCTTGATAAAAGACTCACCTGGAACGCTCACTTGGAAAAAGGATTGTGCTTTTGAGACTTTTTCTTTTTTTGAAGGTATTTTTAAAAGGTCTCACTTTAAATTCCTTCGGAAAAATAAACAAAATATTATTTATGAATTTGTTATCATCAATTCATTTGATTCAAGAATCACAAACTTAATCAATCATTGAAAATATTTTCTTCAAGATATTACTATTGATCTGTTTTTTTTTTCAGATCAGAACCACATGAAAATTATTTTTTGAAATTCATATCCGATGTTATTTATAATATTGTTATAAACGAATGTGTTGATTGTAAGATTATTTAATTTTTTTAACATAATCTGCGATGCAGATTATGATCAAAAATATAATTTGTTGAGAAAATTTTCAATAGATTTAAATCAAATTTGTAAATGAACAATTTGTAATTGATATCAAGGAACAATATTTTCAAGGAAAAATATTTTATTTGAGCTTCCATGGTTCATTCAATGGAAAATTCATTAAAAATAAATATTTTTTTCTTCATAATATAACAAAAACAATCATGTATTATTTATTGAAGAAAAAATGTATTTATATTTCATATCGACAAATTTGTATTTTTCAGGGCTGAATTTTTTATCTGGAATAAGATGTGTCTGTAGTAATTTGGGGTTCTGAAAGAGTTTCCAGTCTATTTTGCCCCCTAGTATGATTTTTCGTGAAAATTAGTTCTTCCATCGCGACTGGCGGACAGTGTATATCACTTAGGTCAACATCATCCAGCCAGTGAGTGTATTTCCAGCATTTTCATATATCCTGCGAGTTTCATGATTCTACCGTGATAATTACGGGAGTTATGGGAGTGCTTCCATGAAAAGTAAGACACATTGTATATTATAACTCATAAACTAAATGAGATACGTTGAGAAAACTCAGGACTTATCTATTTTTCATCAGTTAAAGAACAAATTCTGCCTAGAATTCAGGATTTTTTTCAATTTTGATGTTTGAATATCTCATAACTGTATCACTCATCAAACTTTTTATCCAATCTATATTTCTCAATAATTTTAGAACATCAATTTCATGAATAATGAATGAAAATAAGTTGACAAGTATTTTTCTTTTTTTAAATAATACATTGTTATTTCTTGAGTTATTGCTTCTCAAACATAGACAGGACGTTTTTCAGGAAACGGTTTTTTGAATCATGATTTGCATCAAAGAATCTTCAACGAATAATGAGGCTTTTTAATCTATAACCTGAGTAAATTGTTGATAACGAATCAAGAGATAAATTTGTTATATTTTTCCAACGAGAATCTATTCTGGGACCTTTCAAAAATAAGTCAAAAAAAGTCCCAGATTCGTTATTTAACAAATATCGCAACTGCAATGTTCCTGATTGAGTGAAACAAAATGTTAATTAACTAATGCTTAACTGACTGGAAAAATCACATAAAAATTCTGGACCGCGAGTTATTGTTGATTTATTCATCCAGTAGGTGACTGAATTTTTCGATTCCTAATTTTTTCATCCATTAAGTTGGTATATCTTTCCATTAGAGTACCAATTCCAGGATGTATTTTCAACCCTTTGAGAAAATTATGTATATTGGTCCTACAGTTCTTGGAGGAAATATCCTCCTCTTTTTCAATATTATTTCAGAGCTGGAAAACGTCAAATAGTATTTGGAACGATGTTTTAATGATGAACGAGAACAGGAATGTTTCCTATTCATTCATCAAATTCAAAAACCTGTTCATGCAGCTGCAGTTTCGTAAGAAGGTATCATCTTTCCCTCCAACCGATTTCCTGGTGTCTTTGAAGTACACTAGATACTCGTTAGTACAACAAGAGATTGTTCCGAATTCTTGGGGTTCTTGTTGAATACTCTTCGTGAGCAAAACAATAGCAAAATCAATACTCCTGACCGCTCTGGACTGAATGATTCCGTACAACCCATCTCGTCTTGTGTTTGTAAATCTTCTGCTGCAAAAATCCTCACTTGTTTACTTCGTGGTAAATGTTCAAGAAGTACCGAAAACTTATGTGAATTTCTGGAACTTCATCTAGCTTTTTCTAATATAACTAATAACCAGTCCTTTCAAAGCTTATCGTTAAATCATCTGAAAATGAAATTTTCAACAGGTGATGATCGACTGTATTGACAAACATGCGCCAAACTAACTCACTGTTATAAGGAAACAAGTATAGCTGAGGCTCCAGTCAATCTAATAATAATACTGATGATTTTCAAACAAGACTTAACCTCAAACGGAAGCAAGAAACTCTTTGGAAAGTTCGAAATAGATGAACATTTCAACCTAGCAGACCACTATTATGATATTCATGCAGTCATTGTTCACTGTAGTTCTGGCGTTGAATTTGATCATTATTACGCCTTGGTCAAAGACGAAACGAACTGGTTTAAGTTTGACGATAGTCGTGTCACGTTCTGGCGATGCATTGAATTTATTGGCGCCTCTGGAGACACCCTACATTTTGTTTTATAAGAGAGAGGACATTGTTAGATCAAGATCTTCAGATGATGTGGTGCTGCAGGTTTTTCCGGGTTCTCCTGCAGCTGAAAAAGCAAATGCGCCACTGGAATCAATGAAGTCGCCCTGGAGCGCCAATTAATTTTTATTGTTGTTTTTATTTCATTTTTATCGTTATTTCAATGAAATTATTCAGAATTGTAAAAAATAA
Organism: Leptinotarsa decemlineata; assembly: GCF_025532065.1. NCBI lineage: Eukaryota > Metazoa > Arthropoda > Insecta > Coleoptera > Chrysomelidae > Leptinotarsa > Leptinotarsa decemlineata. Next base: position 1,477,533 of record NW_027412534.1, read on the forward strand.
TAAATAAAAAAAGAATTTGGGATATTTAAAAAAATTCAAACACCAATTTTTTCAAGTGTATTAACATGTGCAAAATATTAACAAATGAAATATCACAGAATTTTCCTATTTCTTCACCGATTCAAGAATAAATCTTTGGAAAATTTCTAATCATTGAGTTTTTCAGGAAAATTTTACATGATTACATGCCGTGATGTGATGAATATACATGCTCACAGAATGAGGAAATCAATCACGTGAAAAATTTTTTCGAATAGAATGGGACATACGACCCAGCTAACCTCATATACTCAAGTGGCCCCAGCTAGGCTGCTCAAGGAGAAATCATTCCATTGCCAATTCCGTTATTATTAATGCTACGAATTTAGTCCGGTCAAATTAGACCTGAAAAGAGTAATGAAATAACGAAAATTGCGACAGGGCTAAATTTTTGTGAAGAAATTCATTTTTTCATAAAAAATAAAAATTTGGAAGCCCCAATCTGTCCCATGAGCGCTTCAGAAGTTATTCAGGGTCAAAGGTCAAAATTTCAGGTTTGAGTTTTTCTCCAAAACCGTGAGTTTTATCAAAAAAATTCTTCAGACCAAAGTTGTAGATCTTAGAATTTCCTACAGAAATGTTACTGAAGATTTTTTTCAGTCAGTATTACCGTTCCTGAGCTATCGTAATTATAAAAGTCACGTTCTATGTAATATGCACACGTTTCGACACCACCTGTTAGGTAGTATACTCGGCGCGTTTTTTTAACGTGGTTTTCCCTACTGGGAAGTAATGTAGGGATGTACAACCAGTACTTGTACTTCCCTACATCAGAGGATTATCGGACAGGATACAAAGGATTGGGTCCTAGTATAACATCAGGACCTGTTTCAGATCTAGAAACACTATCCGTAACAGCTTCTCTGAAACCAGTCCACCAAACGCGGACTGCGAATCCAAGAATTGCATTTACCGGATACCCTGCGAGTGTGGAGGATCATACATCGGTGAAACTAAGAGGCCATTGAAAGTTCGCATTGCTGAGCACAAGAAACACAGACAGCGAGGAGAAACCAACAAATCCGGAATAGCGGAGCATGTTTGGACTCATCAACATAACATCATGTGGGCTCAAGCTGAAATCATCCACAGAGAGGAACACTGGTTCAGGAGAAAATTCAAAGAAGTCGCGTATATGTTGTCCAGCAAAGCATTAAGTCAAGCTAGCATAGAGATACGTAACATATGAAACCTCTAATCAAGTGAAAAACGACCAACTCCTGCCAAACGGTCATCTCCTGCTAAAACCGGTGAAGCGAATAGAGTGGAGAGGGTATAAGTGAAAGCACTCGAATGACCTATAAATAGTCAGATCTCGGAGGAATAAGTGCGGTTATCACCAGAAGACGATTGTGGATACTAACAATCGAAACGTCGTGACATAAATTGGTTTGGAATCTTTTAATTTTTACTTTTCATTTTTTTGTTATCAATATGTTTTTTAATCTTTTTTAATTTTCAGCTTCCATTAATATTTCAATTTTTAATTTTTTTGGTTGTTTCTTGTATGTTATCTCTGTGTAATTTCAGTTTTTGTTTAATATAATTGTTATTTTTGGTTAATCTTTTTAATTTTTCCAGGGATTTCAAATCAATTTATATTATATTAGATAATGAAAGTACCATGAAACATTTTCAACCACCTTCAAACAAACGTAGAACTACGCAGCTCTCCCCTTTTAAATTCGCGAATTTTGACAATTAGTTGAAGATCTACTGGAGGCTGGAAAAATCCACAAGTAGATTTTTGGGGAACAACACCAATCATTTTGTGTTCAACAAAAAGAGGTTTACAGGAATCTCGAATTCTTGCTTTGCACATGTATCTTACTGTACGTTTTTGCAGTACAAGAACAGAGTCTATGAGATTCATATTACACGCCTCCGAGAATGAGATTCCATATATCAGGTGGGATTCTACTAAGTAATGGTACACAACTTTGGCGTAAGAAAGACCAAGTCCATTTGATGTTACTCTTACTGCATAACATCTAGAGGAAAATTTTTTATTCAAATTTGAAACATGTTCATCGAACTTCAGTCTTCAATCTATATTAACACCTACAAATATTGTATGCTTAGTGCTTTCTATAACATCCTCACCCATGACAAGCTCATTTAATTCACCTCTGGAAAACATAATATCTATTAGTTTTTGCCATATTCATGAATACCTGGTTTGAGTCGCATCATCTTTCCACCTCATACATATCATTCCCGATGATTTCAAGAAGTTTTACGGGCTTTTTATTACTTCAGATCATACTCAATACTTGTTGGTCTAAGTATTGACCCCTGAGGCACACCACATTCTAACTCATCGGAGTATTTTGTCGGAGCAAAGAACTTCAAGTTAAAATAGAGTTCAAAAAATTACTATCAATATCAATGAAAGTTCTGCTAGACGTCTAACTTTCACATTTCATTTTTGAAGATAATAACCCATCAACGACGGACGGAGAGCATCAATGGTTTGTGGATTATCAACGCCACCAATGCGATAATTCCGTTCATTGTCAGAGCCCTTCAACCAGAAGTGAGATTCATCGTTGAACGAAATTTTCAAATGCAATTGTGGAGTAGAAAAATTGGTTGGGTCGCCGAATTAATCCCATAGGTGTTGGAATTGGATTCATTAATTCTGCCTGCAAATTGAATAACAATCGAAAAATGGTATTTATTCACATGAATATTCTTTATAAATGGTTTACGTTGCAGAAATTAATCCCTTTCTGATACTGATATCCAAAGAAACACTCGTAAAAAACGTGGAAGTCAATCGCAAACGGATATATTTCCTTTGGCGAACGTCAAAAGAATTGAATTTATCGCCTAAGTAACGGTATGATCCATTTTCATAGTTTTTTTTTACAAATTCACTTGATAGGTTCAACAACCGTGGCTCTCTGATAATGTGAAACTGCTAATAGGTCTAAGGGATAAAGCTCTAAAAAAATTTAAAAAACTAAGAACGTTACTGATTGGAACTATTATAAAATGCTAAGAAACCAAACCAATATCATGATAAGAAATGAGAAAAAAGCAGATCTTAATCAGGTTATAAGTGGTAACCATAATAGTAAATTATTGTGGAATAAACTTAAAAATCTTAACATATATTCTCGTAAAAAAATAACTTACCAGAAGGACGTAATGATCCTATTAAAAATCAATAAATGTTTTTTGAGTAATTCCGACCAACATTTTGTACCTAGTAATGAGTTATTGAATTATTATAACAGTAAATCAAAAAATAATATGTCTACTGACAAATTTCGCTTTGAGCCGGTAACAGAAAATATTGTTTACAAATGTATTTTAGAAATAAAAACAAGATCCATAGGTTCAGATGAAATTAATATATATATCTTACTTCTTTGCTGTCCTATAATACTAGCATATCTCACTAATATAATAAATTCATGTTTGCAAAATAATATATTTCCTGAAATGTGGAAGATTTCTAAAATACTGGCTCTTCCTAAAATATCTAATCCAAATACTCTTAACGATCTGCACCCCATTAGTCTGCTACTTACTTGTTCAAAAGTATTGGAAAAAATAATGAGTTTTCAAGTCAAATGCTTTTTAAATTCCTTTAATATTTTACCAGTCAACCAGTCGGGATTTCGTAAAGAACACAGCTGTACAACTGCTCTCTTGAAAATAACTGATGATATTTTCGAAGCTGCAGACAAAGGTAACACGACTGCTTTGATACTTATAGACTATAAATTTAATTAAAAGCTATGTTACAGATCGTTCACAGTTTGGAGAAACTTCGAAGGAAAAATCAAGCAGTGAATTTATTAAATTTGTAGTACCTCAGGGATCTATACTTGGACCCTCATTATTTAGCATATACACTTGTAATCTAGTTTCTGTTTTAAGACATTGTAATTCACATAATATGTAAGCGGATGACACTCAACTATATCTATCATTTAACCCTAAAGACGTTGCTACTGCTAATCAGAAACTGAATGAAGATTTAGCTTGTCTTATTTCAGTATCTGAAGCTCATAACCCTCAAAATTAATTCAAATAAAACTGATCTGTTTGTTTTTGGTACTAATCGTAGCTTGGTGGAAAGATATATTAATATTGTTGGTGATGCAGTAATAAGCCCCACGAACGTGGCAATAAAGTTAGGTATCGAAATGGACGTGAATTTAAGGTTTACAAAACATGTCACAAAATGTGTTCAAAGAAGTAACATGAGTTTGAAAATGCTTTATCCTCATCGTCATTTATTATCAATAAGTTTGAAAATAAAATTAACACATGCGCTTGTGTTGAGTCATTTTGCATATAGTGATATTGTGTATAGTTCATGCCCGGATAAAAAATATATTTAAAGAATTGAGAGAGTTCAAAAATCATGTCTTAGGTATATATATGGTGTTAGAAAATATGACGGAACTTCATATAAACTCACGGAAACCAATTGGTTAACTATGGAAAATAGACGTGTTTTACACTCGGCTACCCTCTTTCATAAAATATTGAATAACAAATGTCCATCATATTTGTATAACAAAATAAGATTTCGTAGGGATGTACACACTCTAAATTTGAGGTTTAAAGGGTTACTTTCTCCTCCGCCCCATCGAACCACTCTATATCGACGATCTTTCAGTTATAATATATATAGTTTTTCTAATAATATTCCACAAAAAAATATAAAGTTAGTAAAGTTCCTTCATTTAGGTGCTGTTACAAAAAATATCTCATCGCTGCTCAATCAGAAAGCCATTGATTTCTTAGATTTTATACTTCTTGAAAATGTTCAGTAATAAATTCAACATGTTTCTTCTTCTTCTTCTTCCCTCTCTCTCTTAACTCTTTTTTTTTTGTCTTCTTTCTTCTTTGTTTTTTCTCTTGTTTAGTTTTCTTTTCTTCAAGGCTAGAACTAAGATCAACAGTACCCTTCCGGTACATGTTGTTTCTAGCCTTATTTGTAGTTTGTTTTTATCATTTTTATAGATTAAATATTTATTGTATTCATATGGAACTACAAATAAATATTATTATTATCATTATATCTACATTAAATCAATACATTTGTAATTATAAGGTTTCCTTATTTTTCTTGATTTCTACTGCGAGATCAGCAGTTGAATTTGAACTATTATTTGCTGTTCCAAATTCTGTTATCTGTCCTTTTTAATATATTCATGGTATTCATTTTCTCACAATGAAGGTCCTTGAAGGTCCTCACATCTAATTTTTACCTAAAATACAAGGTTTATTATATATTATAAATGAAATTTGAAATTTACAAGTTGAAATATACCAGCAAATGAAAACAATCACATATATAAAAACTGTGAACATCGAAAAAAGTGGTGAGATGTGCTTCACCACAAAAATGTGTTCTGAAGCCATTGACAGAATAGAAGAAATGCCCCAACAAATAATTTTTCATTCCATTATTTCGGACTTCCATTGTCCAATATAATATGAATTGATTTGAAATACCTGAGTCACTAAAAAATTAAAGAAGATGAGCTGAAAAAAATAACAATTATATCAAGAAAGAAAACTGAAGTTACAATGAAATAAAAAAAAGCAACAATAAAAAAAGGAACTATCATCACGAGATGAAAATTAAAAAATCATTAACAAGAAAAACAAATTAAAAACTAAAAGATTCCAAACCAAGTGACTTCACGACGTCTCGATTGTTAGTATCCACAATCGTCTTCGAGTGATAACTGGATTCATTCCATAGAGATCTGACTATTTATAGGTCATTCGAGTGCTTTCACCTATCCCCTCTTCCCTCTCTCCGCTTCATCTGTTTTAGCTGAATCTGAATACTAACGTATTCAGAAAAACACTTCATTATGAGATTTTCATTAAACCATTTTACAAAAACGCAACACGTGTTTCGCCATACTTCATCGGGTGTCTTCACTAACTATATTCTACATATTCAATGGCTAATATACCTATTTTTACAATTTGAAGTACTTACATTTCAAGTACTCGAGTTTGTAATGACCTGACCGTGTGTCCCAGTTCAACAGGAAGTTATTCAATTCCAATTGATCATCCAGTAAATTACCCGAATTCTTGAATCTATTGATTTCTAACCATTCTAGAAGATTAAGTTTCAAACTTTCCTCCCGTAAATGTAACACAACGTATTCATTATTGAACTCATGTACTTCTGCTAATAGGTGGTTTACAAATGTGAAATTGGTCTGTCCATTTACAAAACTACCTTTATCTTCTTCAATTATTTGAAAGAATGTTTTTTCTGTTTGGCCAATATACAGTTTTGGGCAAGAGCCACTCCTGATATATCCGACACTGAAGTATTGTCTTCATTGTTTTCAATAAAGCTACTTAGAATATTATTCTGTTCTCAGACAGACATACAGACAGAGCTGAGTTTTAATCAAACAAATCGCGGTCAACAACGATTATAAGGTAGATATTATAGACTTCATCTTCTTATAAAAACTTCAAAATCAAGCCATGAACCAGGTCTACCCAAATTCAAGATGCGATAACCTCAGTTATAGGACATTGTCATATTTTGAACCAACCAATAATAATGCCCGGTTTTTGAAGAAAGAATGCGTATACGTAGCCTACAGAACGGATAATAGTCTAAGTAAATTTATTATCGGATAGATCAGGAGTATATGAACTGACTGGTATCTCTTGCCCAAAATTGTATATTGTTTAAACAGGGAGAACATTTTCCAAAAAAACTGAAGAGCATATAAGTAGTTTTGTGAATAGGAAGACCCAGCCACTTTTTAGCAGAAGGTTATGAATATTACTGGAGTTTTTTCCCAACACCAAATTTTTATTTTTAACACCTCGTTACGTGTTTCGATCACCAAGTGATCATCTTCAAAGAGGAAGATTAAAACTAGAAACTAATGCGACCTAACCCTATTTATGCTATTAGGTAATCCATTCAGGTAAACCATCCAGGCGTACCAACCATACATGTATACCAATCTAAATTAATATTTCAATTTTGCTTTATCTATTATTTTACAATATATGTTTATATAAAACAATTTTCAGCTATATAAAAATTAATTTCACAATATTGCCTATCGAAATTTATTTTTACAATGTGTCCTTATGTAGTAATCAGTTAACCCAACAACATTATATTATTTTATTTTAACAAGCTATATAGTGTGCTCTTTGGTATAGGTTCGTCATCGTTATTCATAATATTATTGTCTTTACTCATTTCCACACTCTCATAGGCATCTAGTTGCCTGTTGTTGTTAACTTGTCTAACTAATCTTAATAAACTGAAGTCTATGGAATGATTTTGTTGCAAAATATGATGGGCGACTGTTGATTTTTCAGGTTTTCCAAATTTTAAGTGTGCTATGTGTTCCTTATATCTTACTTCAATAGATTTTTTTGTCTGTCCATAATATTTTGCATCGCAGTCCTTACATTCAATTTCGTAAATTCCAGACTTTTCCGAATTCTCGACTTTGTCTTTTGGACTTCCCAAAAGGCTCTGTAGTGTATGACTTGTTTCAAAAACCACCTTCATACCTAGTTTCTTGAAAATCTTTCCAAAGTTCCTCGTATATTGGTGGTATGGAACTGAGATGTATTCATTTTGGTTTTTGTCCTTTCTGAAAGTCGAGATTACGTTCATTTTTAACCTAAACTTCTTCTTCCTTATTATGTCATCCACAATAACCCTCGAGAAACCATTAGTGGCTGCTATTTCCTGTATTGTACGTCTTTCTTTTGTGAACTTATCATGAGTTAGAGGGAAAGTCAAAAGACGATGCACTAAAAAATTCAACCCGGCACGTTTGTGCTGTCCACAGTGATGTGAGCTGTCAGGAATATACATGTACGTACTTGTTTCTTTCCTAAATATATCGTATTCTTACCCTCCATATTGGCTCCTCATAACCAAAATGTCAAGAAATGGCAGTTGTCCCTTATTTTCTAACTCATACGTGAATTTTATTGATGGACATCTATTATTTGAAATGGAAATAAAGTCGTCAATATTCGATTTTTTGGTATCGAATATCGCGTAAATATCATCCACATACCTGAGCCAAATACTAGGAATATACTTCGACTTTTCTTTCGTTTCCATTTCGAATCTGCTCATGAACAGGTCTACCAAGTAGGGTGACAAGGGGTTTCCCATGGCCGTTCCTTCCTGTTGTTCATAAAAGCAACCTTCTACCTGGAATCGATTTTGTTTCATACACAAATTAGTAAGAGAAACGAATTCATCGATTTCGTTATTATTGAAATCATTTTTCTCTAGTAATTCCCTGAGGTATTGCAAGGTCTGTGGAATTGGAACGCTAGGAAATAAGGAACTAACATCAAAAAAAACCCAAAATGTCACCTTCTTGCAGAACCACGTTTTTTGTATGTTGTATGAACTCTAAAGAGTTTTTTATACTAAAACTTGGTTCCGCAATAGACAAGGTTTCAAATTCCTTAGTGAGCCACTATTTGGTAGGTAGAAGCTCCAATAGATGACACGATGGGGTGCATTGATTTTCCCGGTTTATGGATTTTTGGGAGGCAATATAGTTTCGACACCGTTGGGTTGGAAACTTGTAACTTCCGTTTCAGTTGAGGGGTAAGTATGTTGTCGCATTTCTTGAGGACGTCTTTTACCTCGGCCATTATCTTTGGTAACGGGTTCCTAGACAATTTCGTATACGGTCCGTTAGTCATGAGAGTGTTGACCCTTTAGTAGTAGTCCGACTCATCCAAAATTACTACTTTGTTACCTTTGTCGGTTTTCAAATAAAAAACGTTCGTTTCTCTCAATCGTTTGATGAGTTTCTTTTGGTTTTTATTGTTGTTTATTGAATGCTTCCGTTCATCTGTTATCTTGTTCTTGGAGATTTTATTCCTGTCCTTTTGTCGAACTAATCCTTTCGATGAATGGGGCATATATTGAATCGAACTTTCAACACTAGCAACGATATCCTCAAGAACTATCTCGGAAGGCGGGATGCCAAATTTCAAACCGTTGTTCAAAAGGTTGATCTCTTCCTTATCAAACGATTGTGATGAATGATTTTCAACAATATTTATGACTTTCGGAGTGGTTTCTTTCGGTTTATGCTTAGATATGAGGGTTTTGAGTTCCTTATTGAGTGTACACATTTTTCTGATATATTTTGATTCAATCATCCGAAACGTTCCTCTCTGAAAGTAATTCCCATTGTACGTAATCATTTACGTCTAATCTATATGATAATTTTTTATATAGACTATAACTATCTAATTTTAAGAGACTACGGTTAGTGTACAGATGATCGATTTCTAAATCAAGCCATTTTTCTTTGGCGAATTTTTGGACTTTATCAGCAACTGAAGACTTAATAGGAATATTTACGGTAACAAAATTTGGAAGAATTGAATATCTTTTACAGCTCTTTAGAAACCAAATATCTGCTTGTTTAGCCTAATTTTAGTTGAATACTTACGATACAGATTCAGTTCTGTTGACCTGGCCGTCATTATAAGAAGGGTATGAGTTCAATCACGAATACGTGTTACATTTAGTAGAGAAAAGTTTGAAACGCAGTGGCGCAGTGGAAATCCCACTGACTCAACTGCAGAAAGAGTTTAGGACTAGCTGAAATCATATTTGTTTGGTCTTGATACTCAGACGGTTCATACCATTCTGAAAAGATCATGCACGGTACTGATGATGGGGAAAACACCCCGAAACAGGTTTATCGGTTGGTCGGATCGACCAAACGAAATTAATTTCTGCTTTTCATAGTGGCTAATAACTTGCGACGGATCTTCCAAGTCGAAGACGTTGCACAGGTACCTGATGGTTTTACTTCTACTCTCTGCGCAGGGTTTGTTGTTGTTTTTTCGTTGGGTATCTGCCACACGTACCTACAAAGTCGTATTCGTAGGTTTGCATGAGAGAAAAGGGGCAACCTTGAGCACCTCTCCTGAATATTGATCATAATATGTCCATATCTGCAGATATGAATTTTTTCAGTGAATGACATATTACTTTTATAGATGCTTTGGTTGATATTCTCAATATCAAATTGGTAAGGTTCCGTGATTACAATACTATTTGTATGTTTTAATTCTAACGAGATTTCGGCAAACAAATGGGTATTTATCTATCGTGTTTCAGCAGAGCAGTATTATTTGCATTAGTTTGAGTAGCATCTCTAATATATGGTCATTCATCATCTTCGAACTTTCCAGCCTCCATCGATATTCTTCTTTGTTCTGAGGCAAGTTTTGTTTCACTAATATATTATTCTGTTCTGCATTATCAGTATACAGCGTGACTCACGGTCGATGGTAGGTTAGACGTTTCTGAAAAACGCAAGGCATGATTTTTCTGAAAATTTCACCCCACATTTCCTTACCTGTTCTATCGATCTAAAATATTTTCAGCATTGCGGCCTTTCCAACTCCATCAAAAAGTCCTACCAACTTTATTTTTTTAAATGGAACACCCCGTATATTATTACATTTTTGGAATTGCTCTAGTATTTTAATACTTTTTCGTTGATAATGTCCTATACCTATCTCTATCTGTTTTCGAGATAAAAAATAAATTGTGCTAAATATGGTCCAAAACATATCCTTAATTGAAATTAAGTACATCAGTACTCTCAATTCATGAAAAGTTGATATTTTGATGATAGTTTGGACAAACTCGAAATATTCAAATAACACCAAGAAATCGACTTCATATCATACAGGGCGTGCTAAAATTACTATTATTTCCATTGTGCATAAAAGTAGTCAAAAGTTCATTTTTACAAATGAAACCCCCTGTATATTACTCGGTAAATTGAAAGATGGTGAAAAATGCTTCAAGATGATATATCATGTCCCTATACCTAAATCGTTAAGTTTTCTCAATAAAGTCGCTTCTTCTAGAAACATTATTTTTTTTTAGAATTTGGATTTAGGTAGCAGTGTAATTATCAAGCTTATAGCAGTTCGGTTACTTTTACAAGTAATTTACGAAGAGTTATCGACGGTGTTTCGAATCATCTTCCAAAATGAATGCAAATATCGATTATTCAAACGAAGTTCTAAGAAATTATTTATTATACACATGAACAAAGTGATCAAATCATTGTCAGAACGTGTAAAAAATTCAACCAAATGTATCCTAAATTAACACCAATGAACGAGAGGAAGTTTGTGAGGTTACAAAATAATTTCCTTAACTATGGCTCAAAGTTTCCAGGGAAAAACTGTACCAAAAATCAGTCATTTCCAGGTAAAAAGTAAGATTTTGTGGGCTAAAACATGTGAAAGTACAGACTAGGATGATTCGAAATAACAAAATAGTAAACAAAATATCACATTTTCACAATAAATGCTGAAAATGTTGTCCATTACATTCTGAACACTTTAAAATGTTTTTTTGTACGCGACATGTGGTTGCTTTTTCAATTTCCTGGGGATCCAGATCTTCAATACTCCGCACTATTCGCCGTCGCAATTCTTCTTTGGTAGGCACTGGAGTACTGTATACCCTTTCTTTTAAAACACCCCATAAAAAAAGGCAAGTGGCGTGAGATCGGGTGATCTCGGTGGCCAATCCCACGACCCTAAACGCCTAAACCAACGATCGTCGAAGAGTTCGTCAAGTTTCCTGAAAACTTCCTACGGATTCCTATATTCCTCTAAAGGCAAATTCTCAAGAAAATCGGTTACAGTCGTCCTTAATATTTGGAGATATCTCTCTGCATCCAGTGTGTCTTCATAGATAAAAAAGCTAATTTTATTATTCTTCAGAATACAGAAAACATTCAGATCAAATTTTTCTTGAAAACCCATTTCTTTTGTAACATGAGGATTATGATCAGCCCAAAAATGTTTATTCCTTCTATTGAAAATATCATCCCTCGTAAATTTTGATTCGTCGCTCCAAATTATTTTTGACAAAAATTCCCGATCTTCCTGTGTATGAATGAAAAGGGATTCACAAAAATGCATTCTACGTTCGAAGTCTCCTGCTTTTAGAGCTTGAACTTTGGTAAATTCATACGGATGCATTCCGTGATTTTTCAAAATTCGTTGTACTGAAGCATGTGATACACCTAAATCTTTTTCTGCACTGCGAATGGAAGCTTCTGGATATGCATAAAAATATGCCAAAACGTTAACAGTATTGTCCTCATTTGAAGTAACAGGTTTTGGTAATGTTGAAGGCGCTTTTAACATGGAGCCATAGTTAAGGAAATTATTTTGTAATCTTACAAACTTCTTCTCGTTCATTTGTGTTGATTCAGGATACATTTGGTTGAATTTTCTACAAGTTCTGGCAATAATTTGATCACTCTGTCCGTGTATATTAAATAATTTCATAAGAACTCCGTTTGAATAATCAATATTTGCAATCATTTTTGGCGATTTTTTGAAACACCGTCAATAACCATTTATCAATTACTTATAAAAGTCACCAAACTGTCATAAGCTTGATATTTCCACGGCAACCTAGAAATTCTTCAAAAATTATTTTTTGTACAACTGTTATTGAAAATCTCTTTGATAGAAACACTTCAATCAGAACACCTACCAAAAAATCATTTAAAAAAGTTCACACATTCAGTTCGTGCTATTGGTAATATTAAATCCCTGTGAAGTTACTGACGATGACGAAGTAGTATTCAGTCCAACTGTAGAAAGTCCTTCATGACTAACCCATAATCCTCCTTGAAGTAACGTGATATGTAGTTGTAACATATGCCTTGTAATCCAAAGATCGTGTGTTCAAATGCCATGGACCCTATAATTTTTTTCATTATCAGCAGTAACGTTATACAAAAAAAATTGTATGATACATTTGTTAAAAGTGTTTTTCTTCTGCTCGTGAGTTTGCTCCACTTGCTGATGCTCGTTTTGCAATAATCCCCACTCACAAAATAAAATGCCACTTTCAACACTTGTAGGTGAAACATGAATAACTATTTTCCCACAAAAACGGCTTTATTAAGAAAACTTAACGATTTAGGTATAGGGACATGTATATCATCTTGAAGAATTTTGCACCATCTTTCAATTTATCGAGTAATATACAGGATGTTTCATTTGAAAAAATGAACTTTCGACTACTTTTATGCACAATGGAAATAATTGTAATTTCAGCACGCCCTGTATGATATGTAGTCGATTTCTTGGTGATATTTGAATGTTTCGAGTTTGTCCAAACTATTATCAAAATATCAACTTTTCATGAATTGAGAGTACTGATGTACTTAATTTCAATAAAGGCTATGTTCTGGACCATATTTAGCACAATTTATTTTTAATCTCGAAAACAGATAGAGATAGGTATAAGACATTATCAACAGAAAAGTATTAAAATACTAGAGCGACTCCAAAAATGTATTAATATATGGGGTGTTCCATTAAAAGAAATATAATTGCTAGGACTTTTTGATAGAAGTGGCAACGCCGCAATGCTGAAAATATTTTAGATCGATAGAGCAGGTAAGGGAATGTGAGAGGTGAAATTTTCAGAAAAATCATGCTTTGCGTTTTCCAGAAACGTCTAACCTACCATCGACGCTGTATAGCTAGTTCTTGAAGATGTTTTTACTTCAAATCAGTAACCGACTCGTTTCAATTTCTCCTAGGTATGCCGTTAATTGTCAGATACTTGTGTTATTTTGTGGTTTGTGATGATCGTGTGATTGAACATGTGAGTAACTGTTTCCACCAACTTCATTGAAAGCTTTCTCTAAAAACTGTCTTGGAAACGCGTGTTTCCCTAAAATAATTGCATGAGTTATTCCATCATGTTGATTACAAACTGAATTGCAAACTCTCTCTGCGCCAACAAAATATAAAATTTTTTTCGTCTTCACAATAAGTGAGTGAATTGTCATATATTTTTCAACAATCGAAGCTACTCTACATGGAATGGGCAATCCAACCCTTGTTCATGTTTGGAGATTCACTTTATGATTACGTACCGAGAATCAATTTAAAGATTGTGTACACGAAACAATAAATCCTTTCTTGTGTCACAACCCCCGTGGGTGAAATTAACTTCCTTTGCAATTTCATGTTCACTAGAAAGTTATACGTTGCCCCTTGTCGGAAGTGGTCACCATTTCCTTCTGAGTATATATCACTCGACCGGAAATGATGCATATCCATAATCGAGTTTGAACTGACTCCACTACAACTTTAACGAAGCAAATCATTTTAACAGAGGCCTTTGATGTGACTGAGATGTCCCTGAGCCATTTCGTGACAGATTTCATATAACCAGTCGTTTCAACTGATAATTAGAAACATATACTAAGACTGTTAATACTCAAAATATGTAGTTGGTGGGTAGTGATGGCTCAAAAATCTGAAAAACTGAGGAATAGGACAAATTTCGAACACGTGTATTTTTTTTATGGACAATGCTTTTATTATAATATTTGCATTCTTCGAAGTAGTCTTCACATCTATGGAAAATAAACCTCTGAAAAAATTTTCATTCGTTCTCTCAAAATTTCGGACTTTTTGAAAAAAAAATTAACATTTCTAGCTAAGAAAATTTTATACAGAAATATATATTGAAAAGCTGCTCGAATTTGCGTTCCCTGGTGAATTTCATTTTTGATGATCAATTTTCACTATACTGTGGTTCCAAAATAGTAAGAACTAAATCCTCATAAATAACTGACGTTTTTGCCTCAATCTGCCTCTTACACTGGCGTAGGTAAATTATACTAACCAGATGAGAAAAAAATTATGGAAACATTTCTATAATGACAACCTTAACAACAATTTTTTCGTTTAAATTCAATAATGTTTGTGAAAATTTAGTGCCTACAATTAAGGAATTGTACAATAGCAAGATTTGAACAGATATGCTCGTTTTTGTAGTATTCACAAAGCTTGAGGTGATTAATTAGGATACCCTGATTGATCACCTCAATAATAATGGATTCTACACAATTGCATATGCAGTTGACATAGTAATCTTGCAGACCGGAAAATTTGTGAACAAACTGTGAATTAGAGTGCAGGTTGGGCTCCAATTATTAGAAACATGGTGTGAGAAACACTCACTGTCGATCAATCCCAAAAAGACTGAGATGGTCCTTTTCACCAGGAAAAAACGTTTTACGGACTCAAAACCTCCCGAAATCTTCAAAAGCAAACTGAACTTCTCTCAGGTGAAATACTTTGGTACTATCCTCGACAGGAAGCTAACACCTACAGAGTAGAGCAAAAAAGCATATGTGGCTTCTGAGCAATATCGGAAAAGAGTGGGACGCGCATGGGGTCTTTCACCCCGTGTGGTTACCTGGATCTACACTACAATAATAAGACCTATGTTAACTTAAGCAGCCATTGCATGGGGACCGAAAGTTCTACCAAGCAACGGCCATCCAAAAATTATATCAAATACAGTGACTGGCTTGTTTAAACATCACAGGAGCCATGAGAACAACATCAACTGCGGCAATGGAATTAATTATTGGTCTGATCTCCCTGGACCTGTACGTTAAGGAGGTCACGTTAATGGCCATCTTACGATTGTAGGAATGAGTCAATTGAGGCTGAGCCCAAGGCGAGAAGCGCTCACTGCGCAACGTCTGCTGCAGGCAGCCAGTAATGCAATTGAACCCAGGTTTGTGTTCAGTAAATCCTATAAGATACAAATAAAACAGAACACAGAGTAAGATGCTACAAATACAATACACATATATACAGACTGCTCAAAAACCCAAGAAGGCTCAAGATGTGGAGTGTGCTCCAGATCACTAAGGATTGAGTGGGGGGAAAATACCAGCGTGGTTCAAATAGAACTGGCTGGTATATCAATCGCCACAAAAGAAATAACCAAGAAAAAAATTCTGGAAAAAAAAATCTACAGATAAAGAAAACTTGTATATTATCAAATTGATCACACAATATATATGGAAAACAGCCGTCCTCTCGGTTGATGTATTCAACTCTATTCTATCTCAATCTACTCTACTACTCTACTCTACTCTACTCTTCTCTACTCTACTATACTCTACTCCACTCTACTCCCTACTCACTCTACTCTACTCCCTACTCACTCTACTATACTCTACTCTGCTCCTCTACTCTACTCTTTTCCTCTACTCTACTCTACTTCACTCTACTCTCTACTCACTCTACTCTACTCACTCTAACCTACTCTACTCTCTACTCACATCACTCTACTCTACTCTACTACTCTACTTTACTCTACTCTACTTCACTCACTCTCTACTCACTCTACTCTAACTCTAATCTAATCTACTCTACTACTCTACTCTACTTCACTCTACTCTCTACCCACTCTAATCTACTCTCTACTCACCTCACATCACTCTACTATACTCTACTTTACTCTACTCTCTATTCTACTCTCTACTCATTCTAATCGACTCTACTCTACTCTCTACTCACTCTACTCTGCTCTCTACTCACTCTACTCTACTCTACTCTGCTCCTCTACTCTACTCTTCTCTTCTGCTCTACTCTACTTCACTCTACTCTCTACTCTACTCACTCTAATCTACTCTACTCTCTACTCTACTCTACCACTCTACTTTACTCTACTCTCTATTCTACTCTCTACTCATTCTAATCGACTCTACTCTACTCTCTACTCACTCTACTCTACTCTCTACTCACTCTACTCTACTCTAACCTAGTCTATTCGAGTCGAGTCGCGTGGAGTCCTATTTACTTTTTAAATGTTTTATAACTTCCAAAAGTTGCAATAAGTTGAATTCTACTACCTTATCCCCATTTCTGCTCTCGCAGTGTTGAATAGGAGTCAATCATTAATCATGAACTAGAGCTTTTGATCGAGAAAAATGTTCTGGTGCTGACACACATTTTCATCTGATTAATTTTCACTAATTCAGAGCTTAGGCGAAGTTTCAAGAAGAAGTTAAATTCGTAAAACTAATAATGAAAGTTTCCATCAGTTCTCAGTTGATTTCGAAGACATTTGAAAAATAAATTCATACACTTTTCTGCTGATATTTTTCATTTTGGTGACACTGTCGAATGGCATTCGAAATTTCTCAGGAACTTCACATAAACTTCAGAATAGATCAGATAAATATGTTCAGAGGACGGCTCTTTCTCTTTGGATACCGATTCATGTTGTGACATTTCATTTTACAATTCTGATTTGGTTCACAAGAAAATATATACAGGACGTATCACCTTTTCACTCGTTTCAGTGCATAAATTGAAGCATATCACGTACTAAAATTTTCGTTATTTTCGTTTGCACAGATTTGGGTTTCCACTGATCAATCTGCAGCGATATTTCGTTTCATAAATCATGTAATCCCGCTGATTTGCTAACGTTCTAACGACATCAATGTTTAATTGTTTACTTCAATTCATATCAGTGTTAGTTGCTATACTCGCCAACAGTATGTTTCACAAACTCTTCGATTATTTTAACTTTACCGATGCGTCATCAATTTATGATCATAGAAATCACACACCCTCTATGTAACATCTCTTTCTATCAACCGCTATGAACAGATGACAATTCGTTAACATTTGTCTTCTAATCAGAGACTTATGTTATAGTGATGATCAAATAATACTCATAACAGTGGAAAGAGAGAACCAGACAGCCAACAGTGTTTTACAATTTACCTACATTTGCCAGACATGATATTGACAGTTGACAGTATCATTGTTTTATGTTATTGGGTATTGTTTTCGTCAGTTTTTACAGTATTTTGCAGTCAAAAATGTTACAAAAATAGTTTTTTTCAAAGCTAAACCTCTCTTGGCATCATTACTTTCAAAGTAAGTACAATACAATGGGTTTTATTCCATTTTCATCAGTCACAACTGTATCAGGAAAGGCCTTGGATGTATAATAATTAATCAACTAGTCAAACTTTATTGTCAAATATATTTTTCTTTAACATTTGAAGGTTCACTTGTATCTCGTATTCGAAATGCAGTTATAATATCAATTCTCCTATTCTATGAATTTTGAAATGTACTTATATTAATTTGAATATTTTCTTCCAGAAAAACATCTTACCCTTCGATCTTTGAACGATGAGCTGAAAAATAAGGAAATTGTTTCTATGTGCAAATCGTCTTTAAATGTTTTACTGAAAGAGCTGGGATTTAAATTTAAAAAAGATAATAATCGAAGAGCTTCGATTGAAAAACCTAATATCGTTTCACAACGAGCATTTTTTTTTACGCAAATACCAGGAAAACTGAAGAAGTTTAAAACCACGAGAAGTGGTTTTCTTCGATGAAACATGGATTCATTCCAGAGGAAATGAAAGAAAGTCTTGGCAGGATAATAGTGTAAAAAGTGTACGCAAACTCGAGGGATATGATGGTAAAGGATTTATTTTTGTACATGCTGGTTCTACGAAAGGATTTATTCCAGAAGCCAGTTTATTATTCTGTTCAAAATCTTTGACCTTAATTTACCATGGAGAAAACCATGGAGAAATGAATAGTACAATGTTCACCAGGTGGATCACTCTACAGTTACTTCCCAGTTTGGAAGAACCATCTTCAATTATAATGAACAATGCACCATACCACAGTGAAAGTTTGCATAAACAGCCTACCAGGTCTTCAAGAAAATCGGAAATTGTTAGTTGGTTACACGAAAACAACATTGATTTTCATGAAAAATTAACAAAACCAGAATTATTGCAATTGGCTAAGATGAACCGAAAGGAATATATATATATATATATATATATATATATATATATATATATATATATATATGTATATATATTATTTATATATATATATATATATATATATATATATATATATATATATATATATATATATATATATATATATATATATATATATATATATATATATATATATATATATATATATATATATATATATATATATATATATATATATATATATATATATATAATTGATAGTGTAACGACCGTATGTATGTATAGAATAGTAGTTTTTCGGGGATTCGGTCTGATTAGAATAAATATTTACTCTTTTTAGCTGCACGAGCTTTCGCTAATGTTTATTAGCTTTATCGAGGGCTGTAATATAAAAAGGACATGATAAATATATATATATATATATATATATATATATATATATATATATATATATATATATATATATATATATATATATATATATATATATATATATATATATATATATATATATATATATATATATATATATATATATATATATATATATATATATATATATATATATATATATATATATATATAAAACATAATAACGGATAAAACAGAATACCTGTGCTATTTGAGAATATTCAATTTGAAAATTTCAATTTTGAAAGAAGTCTTCAACATCAAAATGACAACTTTTTGACATTGAATAATGTGAAATACTTTTTCAAATTTTTATTATCGTTCATTATGGGGATTTATACTGTGTTACTATTACAGGATGTATTACTAACAAAAAATATAAATCTGAATACATCCTGTAATAGTAACACAGTATAAATCCCCATAATGAACGATAATAAAAATTTGAAAAAGTATTTCACATTATTCAATGTCAAAAAGTTGTCATTTTGATGTTGAAGACTTCTTTCAAAATTGAAATTTTCAAATTGAATATTCTCAAATAGCACAGGTATTCTGTTTTATCCGTTATTATGTTTTATATATATATATATATATATATATATATATATATATATATATTTATCATGTCATGTCCTTTTTATATTACAGCCCTCGATAAAGCTAATAAACATTAGCGAAAGCTCGGGCAGCTAAAAAGAGTAAATATTTATTCTAATCAGACCGAATCCCCGAAAAACTACTATTCTATATATATATATATATATATATATATATATATATATATATATATATATATATATATATATATATATTATACATGAACTGGTACGAGAACATGGACATAAAGTATTAAGAGTATCACCTTACCACCCAGATTTTAATGCTATTGAATTAATTTGGGCTGATTGCAAAACCTACTATAACAAATATATTGGTAGAGATGGATACAGTGATGAAAAAGTATTAAGTATGTGGAATGAAGCGTTAGAGAAGTGCAAAGCTGAAACCTGGGCAAAATGTGTGAAACACACCAAATCACTCATAGAAAAATAGTATGAACGAGAAAAGCTTTACTTCTAGCTGATAATGGAATACTTTGAGATGCGGCGACAACATCTTTCTTTCTTCTGAAAGAGCCGTGACTATTCCTAACATACATTTTTTCACCATCTCAGAATCTGAAAATGGTTTCTGCTGTTTATTGAACGCCCAGCACACACATAGCGCTGCTTCAGTGGATTTTTCTTGCAGGCTGGTGCAACGAACTAGTAATTTTGTGCTTTTTTTGTGAGAACTGAGATTGAAGTTTTTTTTACGAGCCTTACTGCCAAGAGAAAAGTTTTTGTGAAACTGCTGATGCATTGTTCCGTAGTGTCACTTCCAATTACCACTCTAAACAATACCGACAATTTTATTGTATATAAGGCACACTGGAACCGCTGAGGCCTATTAGGTAGCGTAAAACAATATTGTTCAATCCATTTTCCAATAAACCTCTTATTTCCACTAACCACTTCACGCTGTTTAGAATCCATATTAGCATAGGTACGCAAATATGAAAGAGCGAAGAGTCACAAAACAACTGAATGGTTGCTCCGCGATTTGGGCTACGACTGAGAGTTTGCTTCCCCCGCCCACACGCCCGTACACCCGATTTTGATACTCGCTCGCGCTTGTTTCCACGAAACAAAATAGTGACAAGCGCGCACAAACACACATACACACAGGATAGATAGGAAACTAATGAAACCATATCAGTTGTAGGAACTCGTAAAACAGGTTGATTAGGCAACTTGAATTAAATAAGTACATACTTAATTGAATTTCATGTGGCTTAAAAATATTACTTCAATTAATCCGCAATCGGACCGCGGTCCGCCTGTTGCCGACCGATGCCCTACACAGGTTTTGACCACTATTATTGTTTATCTATCGAGCGAAGATACAGTTTGCGATGCCACCATATCCGTGAATTATCCAACAGAGTTTTGAAACTCATTGGATTTGCCAGGATTGCAACTGTATAATTTACAACTGAAGGTTGTATTGCCTCTAATTGGAATTAAAAACGGCTGTGCGACGGCTCGCGTTTAGTCAATGAAAATATAATGGAAAAGTTGTTTAAGCCAGCATTTCAAGTGGTAAATTCTGAGGTGGAAGTATATTACTACCACGGATCCCTATTGTACCTACAGATGTGCCAATTCATTTCAAACTTGTGCAAATTTCCAATTAGATTGGCATTTACATTGACTATTAATGAGTTTCGAGGCCAAACATTGTTTGTTTGTGGCTTGGATTTGAGCACACGGAAAATTATACTTTCATTTGGTCCCATCCGAATAGATTTACCACCTTGTAGTAATACTTTCTATAGCTATGATGCACAAGTTGCAAGTTAAAAACTTTTTGTTATGTTCCTTGGCCCTGGTTTGAGTCATTATATTTGCTCAATCCTCGTTCCTTCCTAGTTTTCTTCTTTTAGGTTAAGCATATAATTATTATATATTACGTTACTTTATTCTCAAAACCCATTACTCGGACATTCAACAGAAATATTTGAGATTCTCTATCAAATTATTTATCACTCACTTTTTGCTCCTGCTCCCGCTGTATCATAATTTCTGGACAGCCGCCAAATGGTAAGTCAGTTCTCACCGAGAAGCTCGTGCTGGCAATAGCAACTCCAAGTCGTATCGCAATCTCGAAAACCCGAAAAACGTGAGCTGGAAAAGTGCCTTTTTTTCGATAAGTCCATACCCAGAATACAGTCCATTTTGAATTACGTATGAAAGAGCGGTGGAAACCACCGAATCCAGAGAAGTCCAGGATTCTAGGTGAGTTGACTTTCCTTTCTTCGGCTGGCAGAACCGTAACTCTCTCAAACATCAACAATACTTCTTGCGCTTAGACGTGCCGGTCGAAATGAAAAGTGAATAAAATAGCTGGCCAAATAATGGGAAAGAAAGCAAATAAACGCAAATTGAAAGAATATGAAAAACTCAAACGGAAAATGGGAAAACTGGAAAAGAATTTGATATCAGCTCGAGTAAGTAACTGTTATAATTAATTATCTCTGTTCTAGGTCGAATCGAGTCATTGCGAATGGAAATTAACAGCAAGCTCACATGTGAAATGAACATTGTTGGAGCTCTGTTATGAATATTAGGAAATACCAATGAATTAGGAAACTCACTTGTGAAATAGACAATGCTGAGTAAAGTAGTAAAATAGCACAAAACAGCAAGCTCACATGTGAAATAAATATTGTTGGAGCTCTGATATAACGTCGATGAAACAACAAAGTGAAACCCACTTGTTAAATAGACAATGTAGGGTGATAATTCTTGGTCTAGTCAACTTTGCCTTTGTTTGAAGGTGATTGACAATGTTTCATGATTTATTTCACTAGTTCGGACTTCCATTGTCTAATATATAAAATGATTTGAAATTCCTGAAACAACTTAAAAAGGAGAATTGAAAATGAATAGCTAAAAATAATAATTATATCCAGCAAAAATAAACTGAATTGAAAGAATAGTGAAAAAAATACAGGTAACAATAGAACGATTGAACAAAAAATAAAAAAAGAAGTATAAAAATTATAAAGAAATGAAATGAAAATAGAAATTTGAGAGATTCCACGTTAGTTCACGACGTTTCAATTGTTAGTATCTACAATCGTCTTCGGGTGATGACTGGACTGATTCCTCCGAGAGATGACTATTTATAGGTCGTTCGAGTACTTTCACTTATCCCCGCTTTCCATTTTCCGCTTCACTGGTTCCGTGGGAGATGACCGTTTTGGCGGGAGTTGGCCATTTTTCGCTTGATGATGGATTTCCATATGTTGCGTATTTCTACGCTGGCTTGACTGAATGCGTTGTTGGAAAACATGTATGCGGCTTCCTTGGATTTTCTCCTAAACCGATGTTTCTCTCTGTGTAAGATCTCAGCTTGGGACCACTCGATGTTGTGTTGATGGGTCCAAACATGGTCTGCTATTTCTGGTTTTCTGGTTTACACTCGCTGTGTGTGTTTCTTGTGCTCGGCAATGCGAACATTCAATGGCTTCTTAGTTTCACCAATATAGGATTTTCCGCACTCACAGGGTATCCGGTAAATTCAATTCTTGGAATCGCAGTCCGCGTTTGGTGGCCTGGTTTTCGTGAAGCTGCTACGGATAGTGTTACCGGATCTGAAGCAGGTTCTGATGTTGTATTTGGAACCAATTCTTCCTATCCTCTCCGATAATCCTCTGATGTAGGGAAGTGCAAGGTTGTGACGGCTTCTCTTCCTTGCGAGGCTCCTGCTGTCTTCTAGCCAAAGTATTTTCTAACATCGCTTTGGAGTAGCCATTCGGTTAAAGATCATTTTTGATGATGTCTAGTTCCTTCTCGAGACCTTCCTTCGTATAACAAAGCCCAAAAGCACGGTGTAATAGTCTTGATGATTCCTCTTTTAGTCGATTGATGGTGGTTGGATTCGTGGTTCAGATACTGTCCCGTATAAGTGGGTTTTTGGTATACAGATGTTTCCCACTTAGTGTCGGTCCTCTTCACCAAAACGTCTAAGAATGGCAATTCGTTGTGGATTTCCTTCTCCATTGTGAAATTGATGGAAGGTATCATGCTGTTGATGTGTTTCAGGAAGGCGTCTAGTTCAGTATTCCCATGGTTCCATATTATGAAGGTGTCGTCAACATATCTCAACTAGACTCGAGGTTTTTTGTGGGCTTCTTCAATGGCCAGAGTTCCAAACCACTTCATATATATGTTGGCTATGACTGGTGAAAGTGGCGATCCAATTGGCAGTCCCTAATCTTATGTAAAGAATTCGTCCTTCAGTTGGAAGTAACAGTTTCGTTATATTGTATTATATCACTTCGTAATTTTATTTTGTTTTTGCTGTAAATGTGGAATTAAAATATATACTATTACTCTCAATGTTGCATTACATATAATTTTTTCTCTACTCAGCGAAACTTTTTTTTATAAAATGATGTCATGTGGACATTCAACCTAAAGATCGTCTTAGAATCTTTAAACATCTACAAGGTGGTAAATATATTCGGATGATTCCAAATCCAAGTATAATTAAGGATTAAACGACTTAACCTAAGGAAGTTCAATCCAAATTATACGAGGTTGGTCACATCCGAATAGATTTAGATCTCACCCTTTATCCTGAAAAAATAGAGTGGCTCAAACCAGGGCCAAGGAACATGATAAAAAGTTCTTATTTCTCAACTTGCGCGTCATAGCTATAGAAAGTATCACCATGTTAGGAATCACAGGTTAAAAGGTAAGACCTCGTTAGTCCTCAGCTCGCACAACTTTCTCAGCTTTTGAGAGTTGTCGTTCGTATGGGGGCGACAGCTGATTAACGTAAAAACAGATTTTAAACGTAATGTTTAATGTAGGTTTTGTCTATGATTTGGTGTTTTAGTTTATCAGATATGATGTTTATACTTTCGTTGACTGGTATGTTGGAGTACATGTTTTTCATGTCGAATGAGTATAGTTTAGTGTTCGGGCTGACCTTTGTCATTGAGATTCTGTCCGTGAGTTCCATTCACAATCACGAAATGGAACACAGTCTAAATACAGTACTCAATCAAAATTATTTCGAATCTGAAGGAAAAATGTATAAACAAACAGATGGACCAGCGAAACTATCTAGCATTACATCCGAAATATACCTGCAAACCATAGATGAGAGAATCTTAACAATAATAAAAACACATAATGAAAAAGGAGAATGGTTCAGATACGTGGACAATGGACTGTACATATCACAAAACAATGGAATAAGAATAGATCAAGTAACAACAGAAATCAACGAAATAAATCAAAAAATATTTTTTAGCATTGAGGAAGAATACAACTCAAAACTCAACTACCTGGATAAAACCATAGGATATAACCACAACAAAACACAATTTCAAATGGCAATATACAGGAAACCTACACAAACAAGCTCCACCATACCCGCAAGTTCAAACCATCCACCATCACACAAAATGGCTGCCTATAACGCATTCATATATAGAATGTGAAGGATACCATTCAGCAATGAAGCCCGAAACAAAGAACGGAAAATATGTCATTTCCATCAAGAACGATTTAAAAACGTCCTTTGACGGACCTCATTTGTACATTGAACATAAATTGAACGTTCGTGGCGTACGTCCTATCAACGACCAATATTTGAAAGCCACGGGACGTACATTTATAGTCCACGGACATCTCGACTAGAAATGTACCTTAATGGGACGTCCCGAGGATGTTGTATGCTATTAGGGTGGGTTTCTTCTGTCAGGCCCATGTTGATCATGTTTCCTAAGTCGACTATGCCCCGTTTGTAGACCCAACACTACCCTTACAACCTCACGGTTGTGGTTTAGCGGATCTTCCGTGAATCTGGGCGATGGTTTCTTCATGAACTCATTCCTGCCCCATTCCTGGAAGCTTATTTCATTAATCTATCGATTCGGTTTGCATCCATGAATTTATGGATGTCTTCATACAGTAACTTGTCGTATTCATGGATTTTGCCTACAAATTGGAAAAATCAATTGAAAAAAATCAAATATTTATAGCCAGCTTTCTTCAGTGGTTAACGTTTTTTAAAAAAATCTTTTTCCGTTTTCAAGACCTGAAATTCATTTCAAAACTTCCTCCTCAAATTGTGAGTAGCTTCAATTCTCCTGGGGTATGTCAATAACTTCGTTCATTTCTCAGATTATAGAAGGTTTCATATCAAGAAAACACTAAGAAGTAATAAAGTTCTTATTTCTGTTTTGTACTCAGTTACTACTTCATATTTAGTATCCGAACTTCATGTTCGAAAGCATCACTGCAAATGGGTGAACCATTCTCTCCTATAATGCTCACAAATGGAGTCGGCTTTATGATAGGCAATCAATTAAGTGGGATCTAATTGTCTTGTTGAACTTTGCA
The DNA here is from genome assembly GCF_025532065.1 of Leptinotarsa decemlineata. Lineage (NCBI taxonomy): Eukaryota > Metazoa > Arthropoda > Insecta > Coleoptera > Chrysomelidae > Leptinotarsa > Leptinotarsa decemlineata. The sequence goes on from NW_027412534.1 coordinate 1,503,610, forward strand.
TGTGAATACCATTACTGAATTCCAGATGGAGCATAATTTTCCCACTGTAGTCGTTATTTTACCCCAATTAGGAATGCAGACTATTTGAAATAGTGGGTAATTGATTGTTTTTCCACAATGAAAAGTCCTTCAGTTTTGAACTCCTCGGTTTGGATGCCACTTCCTTATAATGAAGTTACCCTCCTTTTCTCCACTTTGAATTGATGGAATACGGAGCGACAGATCTAATCACTAGTTGTTGTCATTCTTCTTTATGAAACTCTGACAGCATTGTTTTTATTTTAAAATTAAATCCACTCATTAGTTTAACAAAAAAGGATTCTAGACAGCGGTTGGGAATCATCAGTTCCAACTTACAATAACTGTTGTTTGAAGAAATGTTCTTTATCAAAAGGAATACCATCAACATAAAAAAAAGACTGAGGTCAACAACCTCAGCAATAGTTATAATAATAACAATAAATATAATCTTCATTCAATCCTTACAGATCACATACACCATGATATAGGATACGTCACAAATAAAAAACCGTGTGATACTAGACAAATTTACAATTAACAATATTAAAATATCACAATTCAATAGATTTGTTCATATATACATGAAAATATGTATAACATTTATATTCATACATATGAGTAAACACATTTTCATTTTGCATCAAGAAATTCTTTGATACTGTAGTAACATTTGTCTTGCAAATATACTTTCAATTTTGATTTGAAGAAATTTTTATTCCGTTGCTCTCTCAGGTTTGCGGGAAGATGATTGAAAAACTTTATACCTCTATATGAGGGGCTTTTTTCATAGAATGATGAAGTGTGTGCAGAAATTCTAATGAGGTCTCCGTTTCTAGTTGGGTAACCATGGCAATGAGAAACTGTTTGATACATCTCAACATGTTGAATAAATAACATTATACATTTGAAAACATAAATATGTGGAACTGGTTTTAGATCGAAAATGAGCCGAATAATCCTTTATTGGGAAACAAATATTCTGTTTGAGTTAGTGGAGCATCCCCAGATGTTGATGTTATAAGATATGTTGCAGTAGATTAGAGCATAATATACATTGATGAGTTGATTGGTATTGAACATATTTTTTAATTGCAATATAGCATAGTAACGTGTGTTCACTTTTTTGCTTGTGGCATCAATATTATTTTCCCAACTCATTTCACTATCTATATAAGTTCCAAGGAATTTCGTAACTTCAGAAAGATGAAGAGTGCTATTTTTGACAACCACTTGAATATCAGTCACAAATCTCCACTTAGAATGGAAATGCATACAGATTGTTTTCTCTGCATTCAATATCAAAAAATTTCTTTCACACCAATTCATGAATTCTCTTGCTGAATCATTTATTTTTTTTTTGTAAGTCTTCAGGACTATCTGCATCAATGGCCAATGTAGTATCATCTGCATAGAGAAATACTGAATTTGAACTGATATAGTCAGGTAGATCGTTTATGAATAACAAAAAAATAAGCGGCCCCAAGATCGATCCCTGAGGAACTCCCCGGTCCATCTCACAATATTCGGACGTATGCTCTCCGATTTTAACTGATATTTTCAAAAGTTCTTCGTATATTGGTGGTATGGAACTGAGATATATTTATCTTGGTTTTTGTCCTTTCTGAAAGTCGAGATTTCGTTCATTCTTAACATAAACTTCTTCTTCCTTATTATGTCATCTACAATACCCCTCGAGAAACCGTTAGTGGCTGCTATTTCCTGTGTTGTACGTCTTTCTTTTGTGAACCTATCATGTGTTAGGGGGGAAGTCAAAAGACGATGCACTAAAAAATTCAACCCAGCACGTTTGTGCTGTCCACAATGATGTGAACTGTCAGGAATATACCAGTACGTGCTTGTTTCTTTTCTGAATATATCGTATTCTAATTCTCCATATCGGCTCTTCATTACCAAAACGTCAAGAAATGGTAGTTGTCCTTTATTTCCTAACTCATACGTGAGTTTTATTGATGGACATCTATTATTTGAAATGTAAACAAAGTCCTCAATATTCGATTTTTTGGTATCGAATATCGCGAAAATATCATCCACATACCTAAGCCAAATCCTAGGAAAATACTTCGACTTTTCTTTGGTTTCCATTTCGAATCTGCTCATTAACAGGTCTGCCAGGTAGGGGGACAAGGGGTTTCCCATGGCCGTTCCTGTTGTTCATAAAAGCAACCTTCCACCTGAAACCGATTTTGTTTCATACACAAATTAGTAAGAGAAACGAATTCCCTGAGGTATTGCAATATCTGTGGAATTGGGACGCTAGGAAATAAGGAACTAACATCAAAAGAAACCAAAATCTCACCTTCTTGCAGAACCATGTTTTTTGTATTTTGTATGTTTTTTTTATACTGAAACTTGGTTTCGCAATAGACAAGGTTTCAAATTCGTTGCTATTTGGTAGGTAGGAGCTCCAATAACTGACACGATGGGGCGCATTGATTTTCCCGGTTTGTGGATTTTTGGGGGGCAATATAGTTACGACACCGTTGGGTTGGAAACTTGTAACTTCCGTTTCAGTTGAGGTCTAAGTATGTTGTCGCATTTCTTGAGGACGTCTTTTACTTCGGCAATCATCTTTGGTAACGGGTTCCTGGACAATTTCGCATACGGTCCGTTAGTAATGAGAGTATTGACCCTTTCGTAGTAGTCCGATTTATCCAGAATTACTACTTTGTTACCTTTGTCGGCTTTCAAGTAAAAAACGTTCTTGTCTTTCAATCGTTTGATAAGTTTCTTTTGGTTTTTCTCGTTGTTTATTGAATGCTTCCGTTTATCTGTTATCTTGTTCTTGGAGATTTGATTCCTGTCCTTTTCTCGAAGTAGTCCCTTCGAGGAATCGGGCATATATTGAATCAAACTTTCAACACTAGCAACGATATCTTCAAGAACTTTCTCGGAAGGCGGGATGCCAAATTTCAAACCGTTGTTCAAAAGGTTGATCTCTTATATCTCTATATATATATACACTGTGTCCGTAAAGTATGGAACAAATTCATTTTCAGCTAAACAGGTCATTTTGAGAAATAATCCTGAAACATGTCGATTTTTGATGTTAATTTACCGTATTTTAAAATAATAATCTTATATACAGGGTGAATTACCTTCGAGTAATGACGTCACCGTCATTTTTTTTAAATGGAACACCCCCATTTTGTCTCAATTTTCGGATTACTCTAGCTGGGCTGATTCCAAAAATGTATCACATGTTGATTCCAATTGGTACAGGGTGGACAAAAATACAGTAGTTGTGTTTGTGCTAATAAATTAACGCATAACATTCTTTATTAGGTAAATTAACAATATCATCAAAAATACTTATTGTCTAGCGGCAATTGGTTTAAATGTAACACCCCGTAGTAATGAAAATGAGCTGTTTCCAAATATGTTTGGTACTTGTGGTCTAGCAGACAGAATATGAAAGAAATTATATCTTATCTACATTTATACAAAACATAGTCGTCTAGTTGTTTGTGAAGTATCATTATTTGTTTAGTAATTTATTGATGTTCAGTGACAGTTCATTACTACAATATTTTTGGTATTCGGGAATATTCGAATGATTGCTTAGATTTAATTGGAAGTAGAAATGGAGTTAAGTGTAAAACAGAGAATTGAAATACTCATGATGATTGGGTATGGAGACAGATCGCGAACTCAGATAGAAGTGTGCAATTTGTTTAATGATAAATATCCAGAAAGACCTATCTGAAGAATGTTATTTATAAAACGAAACCAGCAAATATTGAAGATGTACAAGTGAAAATTCGAACAGAAATAAACAATATTACGCAAGAAACCATACACAAGGTTCAACAAGAATTTGTACATCGTTTGGGTTACTGTCAAATACAGCAAGGGCTGCAGTTCCAACATTTAATATAAAGTCATGTATTCCAGCATATTCTGTCCGATAGACAATAAGTATTTTTGATAATATTGTTAATTTACCTAATAAAGAATATTACGCGTTACTTTATTAGCACACACACAACTACTGTATTTTTGTCCACCCTGTACCAATTGGAATCAACATGTGATACATTTTTGGAATCAGCTCAGCTAGAGTAATCCGAAAATTGGTACAAAATGGGGGTGTTCCATTAAAAAAATGACGGTGACGTCATTACTCGAACGTAATTCACCCTGTATATTAGATTATTATTTTAAAATACGGTAAATTAACACCAAAATCGACGTGTTTCAGGATTATTTCTTAAAATGACCTGTTTAGCTAAAAATGAATTTGTTTCATACTTTACGGACACAGTGTATATATAACAAATTTACTCTATTTCACAAATCTCCAAGTTTCCGCCTGTAAATAGAGACTTCGTCAGGACGCTAAAATGAGGTACAATAAAAAAGAACTGAAAAAAATAGACAATACTATTGTTTTACCATTAAAAACTGAATATTGATAAAAACATTCTACAAAATTCTGATATTAGTAATGTCATGTTCAAATATAATTGTAATGACAAAAGTGACATTATCATTGAAAAGATTTGTATTTCATAAATGCTCATCATTTCTATTAGTGTTCTTCAGTTTGTTTTTATTCCTTCTCCCAATCAATTCAAATCAGTCTAGAGGTCAATAAGTTGAATATTATAACTGACATAACTCAATAATTTTTCATATTTTCTATGCAATACAGTCTCAGCTTACTCCTGCACCTGCACTTGACAATACATCTGATTCAGAAACGAAATGTTCTTCATCGATGAACAGTAAGCGTGTCTGTGAAAAATATTAAATATTTCCTTCCACTAACTTGGCATCTGAGTTTGTCTTTCTCCAATTTAATATTCTAATGCACTGTTATCTCGTCATATGAGCATCCCTTCATACGTGAATTTTCCTCCGAAATACTTCCCTGGAGTATAACAACGTTCCTATTTACATACTTCATATCGCCGAAGTAGCTTGAAATAGGACATGCTCAAAGCCAAACTGAAAATTATATAGCGAAATGTGTGTCTCTTTGAATATCAAGAAAACGGCATAGAACAAACATATGTTCGGAAACTGAATGTGTAAATGGAGAATATTCTATACTAACCATATTGACTGCTATTTCATAGTAGTTTGATGAAAATTCAGCTGGAGTTTACTGATATTCATCTATAGTTATCCTAACAATTTTTGATACATAAGTTACCAACGATCAAGGACGGATGGTATAGGAATAATGCAACGAAATGATCTTGGAATTCAGGGGTCTGATCGGTATCAATACAGTTTTGAAAGTTATACTGGCCAACTAGCAATTTCGTATTTTATAATAGTTGCGGAAACGTTTCGGAGAAACAAATTATGAAACTGCATTTCTCCCAGAAATGTTTCCAATGTGTTTATAAAACTGCTATAAATAGAAAATGGGCACCGTTTTATAAAACATTATAGTTATTATCAATATTTTGTAAGGCCTTTTACAAACACTACAAAACAGTTTTATAAACATTCTGGCAGTTACTATAAAATTTGTCTAACACTCTTAAAAAGTAGTTTTGTAAAGACTTCCCTTACTGCACTTTTGCAACATATTCAAGCAATAATTATAAAATAATCAGAAGACAATTTTATAAGAGTTTTTTGGTAGTTCCAAGTAGGCGTTATAAAATATAATACAGCAGAAAACGATAACAATAAAATAAAAAAGTGTTAAAAATGTTTTTTTGAAGACGCAAGAAGTAATTTTGTGTTGGACACTAGGAAAATTGATGTCACCAACTGAAAACTAACAAATAGAAAGGTTGAAGCCATTTTAAAATTTCACTTCTGCACTCATAAAACTGGTAAAGACATTGTTTGTGTTTCAAAGATTGATATTTTTACTGCAAATGAAATTTTATTGACAAATATATAGCCTATTATTAGCAAAATTTAAGCGCGCCACTCATTTATAAATGTTTTCGGTAAAATTATTAATTATACAAAAATTCACTCTGTCGACGTATTAATTTTCTAGTCGCAAACTCAACTCACTTTATTCTAAATAATATAATGTCATAATATTTATGTACTTTTCAGCTGTAAATGTCACTATATATGCCGTATTTCATATTTTCAACTCATCTAATTTCAGTATCCCGAATCGCTATCATTTGAAATGGCGTCGTTCTATAGAATAAATTGGTATCAGTAGCAAGCATTTCAACGTATTTCAGCTACTATGTTACCCCTATAAAACTGTTAAGAAACACTCAGTTCTGGGAGTGATGATATTGCGGCAGAGTCTGACTACTTTGAAAGCTATAGGTTTTTACAGAAGTGCTTGTATAAATAAAATATTTCTCACATTTAGTTTGGATAAATATTATCTGTCGGGATGTTTTGGCTAAAAAGTTTCTTTCATCGATTATAAAGGCTAAACGACGGGTTTTAACCATTATAATAATCTTTTCCTATTTTTTGCAAGAGAAAAATTGAAGCAGTAGGTTAGGTGGCATAGTTAAAAGTGTTTTTTTTAGTATTTCCAATATACAGGGCGACTCAAAAAGCTTCTAGAAAGTTTTTTATGGAGCACCAAGTCATATACCAATACAGTAACAATAAAAACTGATTATTAGTTATTGACAAAATCTATCAATGAATTATTATTATTTATAAAAATGAGTTTTCAATCTTTTTTTGGCCGTAAGTTACGATGTATTAAAAATATGGAAGTATTTTGCAAGAGTGTTACCTCATATTACTGGAGTTTTCTCCCAACACCAAACCGTTCTAGATCCACTCTATTAGGATTTCCTATAGTATTTTTTTAATAGATGGATTTTCGGAAATAACTTAAACTGAACCAAACTAGCCCAAACCAACCAGTATCCCTTATTTTACTAAACAAAAAATTATAAAAAAATAGTTGTTACAAATAGAGTATTCGAACCCGCCACAAAAATTATTCATACGTCAATTAGTCAACATCCCAACATCAAAGGCATTTACACTAACGAATACCTATGGATACGAACACTGTCACGAATGAATTATAGAAAGCGGGTAGCGAACCTATACAATCGAATTTGAATGCGAACGCATACGCTCATATCACAAAATTATCGGAAATTTAGATACTCCCAAATGGATAAAATGACGTGAATCACCTTGTATGGTTTAGTTGCTTAAACTGAACTCCCATCAAACCCTACCAACTCATTTCTATATGAAATATTTTTTCGAAACACAAGTAAGCACCCCGTTATTTTGATGTTTTTTTTACACAGAATACTAAGAATACGGCCCTGTTGATATTTGTATGCCTTTCTGCTTCGCTGTGGCTCTGCTGTCGGTACGCCACTATTGTGACTGTTTATAAGTTAGTTGGCAACATTTTTGCTAATAAACGACACTTTGGTGACTCTTATAATATAAATTACTTATATTTATCACATATTACCTTTTTTATGATAAATATCCGTTGTCTAATGCTAAATACATGGTGAATATTAGACATAACCTATATGAACGCCGATGAAATATTGTTGATAATTTATCGTGCGTTTAGAGGAAATGACAGGTAAGTTTTTGATGTCAGAATATATATTTTAATTAGCTTCAGTAATTGACCAGATATTTGATAATTTAGGCCTATATTTTCAGGTGATAGTTTTATCTTTTTGAAGCCGGATTTGATTGATTTTATTTACATTTTAGGTAGGTATATATGTTCACCATATTTCCGTTCATGGGTGAATAATAACCAACTCTCATGGCCAAAAATTGATGCTGATAAGCTAATACGAATCCACAATTCTATGCCCGAAGCCAGTTGGTTTACAATGATTTATAAACTAAAACGAAGTCATTTGATGACCTACCAAATTGCTGATGAAGAATTATTAGAACGAATGCTGAAGAATGACGATACAGAACAAGAAAAATTATCAATTCTATGCAACCCAAAAAGCAAGCAGGGTTATTTTCATTCAAACAAGTTGTCACAGAAAGTGTGAAAAAGCCAGAGTTATGTATCTTTTATGGGACACTGTCTATATGATAGTAGATATTAGTTATTCGAGGAGTTACTTTCTGTAAAGCATACCTTGCTGTACCTGAATTTGTCATCATTCAAAGGATTGTAACACGAAACTGCTTCGCTCAGAACAAAATATTCAGGTTTTCTAAATAGATAACTAAAAACTGAAACTTGCAAGTACAAATCCTTTGTATTTTACAGTCTTCCAAATTGAGAATGATGAGCTTGAATTACTAAACCCAATGCCTCGAAAATATTGAATTTTCTTATGGAGTACCTTTACTCAATAAAAATCAAATATTTAGAAGTTGCTGAAGAACTAATTTCCACCACGATATCGATGGTGTCCCACTTGAATAACTAAACAGAAATATTCTTACTGAACACAACTAAAATTTTGAAGAACTTTTCAAAGCTGTGATTGGGAATCGATGTCAGATGGTTGTTCTTAAATGCTGTATTTTATTCTTGGTGGCAGCAAATATATATCAGCAAAAGCAATTTGATTTCATAACAGTAATATTAGTGTTTTTGAATTGTAGTAAATATACCATACTTTAAAATAGTTGGGAAATTATCATTGAAGTGACAATATGGTAATGAAAATAAAATAGTGTTTCAAAGCATTCTAATAAGATTATTTCATTAAAGCTACAGGAAACAGTTATAAAATAAGCTTGAAATAGTTTCATAACTATCATGAACATCTCGGAGAAAAGTGTTATAAAACTACTACATAACAATTTACTTTTATAGGAAAATAAGTTTTATAAGTTAGTTGTAAAAACGTTTCTGTGATTTCCTGACTATTTTATAATAGTTTTTTAATTTTATTTCATAAACGTTTTTATGATGAATTTATAAAACACTTTCATTGCCTACAGCTTTATTGTGTCCACCGATCATCTAATACAATCAATTAGTATTTTGAAAGTAATTATAAAACACTGATAAAATAAAACTGTTGCAACACCATGGAATTATAAAACAACTTTGCTGGTTGGGGGGTGGCCACTTTTTTAGTGTGAATGTATGTGTAACTTTTGAACTATGAAAAATAACATGTGAGTTGAATGAACGAAGATTTGCTCTGTCTACTTGTCAGTATAAAAAACCATATCAGGATCCGTTCCAGAAATAAAAAGCTATATGGGGCAATTTCTGTACAGGCTGTTTATTTTATCATGTGATAACATTGCTATATTCTAAACCGTAACAGATACGAAGACGATTGAATGGGAAAAAAAGTAACTGTCATCGGGAACAATACAATGGTCAAAGAAAATTTACGGGGACTCTCGCCCTTCTCGAGTTACACGGAAAAAACAAAAAATGCTGTTTTTCGTTTTTTTTGAATGGAATTCAATGTATTCATTTTATCTATTTATTTGATTTTTATTTTTTTTTAAAGACACACTACACGATTTCCTCGCACAAATCATCGGCGTTAATATCCAATGAATCATTTGCAGCTACTTCTTAATCGACTTTGATCTTAGTCATCACTTAGTGTAAATAAAAAATTAAACATGTCATTTATGATTGTTCAATGAATTGAATCTTTCGTGTAAGGAGGATAAAGCTTGATCTAATATATCGAGTGGTCCAACGAAAAATATGCACCTTGCTTTTCTCCTTTTTTTTGTAACTTAACGCAAAAATGCTCAGACAGGTCAATTTTGCTTTTGAAGGGGAAACATTTTAGATGTATTTTTCTACCTGTGCCTTCAACCCCCTAGCGAGGGTGAGTAACAACCTTAAAATTTTAAATACAAAGTGGGGTCGAGTGATATATCATTTGAAAGGACACAAAATTCTCTTTCGAATGATACCTAATTTGTTGTATTTACTTGAATAGTTATAAAAAAAGCAAGAACATTTACTCGATATTTTTGATGTTAATGAAAATGCAAAAAAAAGGCACTTTTATCACTACTACATTCCTCAATTTCTCGCGTGTGTTTTTTGGTTCAAATAACAACAGCAGATAAGTGTACAAAATGAATTCAGGCAAAAGTTCATTGATTGAGGTCGGTTGCTTTTGAAATTATTACAACTTTACTGTAAAAATGGTTTATTCCATTTCTGAACGAGTTGAAATTGTTAAATTTTATTATCAACATAATAGTTGTGGTAGACTTACTGCTCGCCTCTTTAATAATCCTGGGAAATCCCGGGAAAAATGTGAATGATTCGTACGTTGCCAAGTTAGTCCAAAAATTTGTCGATACCGGATCTGTCTGTAATGTGAAACACCAGCCACGGAAACCGATCAGAAATGAAGCAGTGGAAGTCGCTGTTTTGGGACATGTTGAATTGGATGATACTCAAAGTACACGTCAGCTTGCTGCAGCCTCAGGTGTCTCCCGTTCGTCCATAATACGGATATTAAAAGCCTATAAATTTAATCCATACAAAATTAAATTAGTACAGGAACTCAATGAAGATGATCCCGATAGAAGGCTGCAATTTTGTGAACAACTGAGCCATCTACTAATTGAAGATCCGCACCTATCATTCAACACGTGCTTTTCCGATGAGAGTACATTTTTTTTTAATGGAGCTGTGAATAGGCATGATTGCCGTTACTGGGATGACAGTAACACACACCTATTCCGAGAGGTCCACACCCAGTACCCTCAAAAAATCAATGTCTGGTGTGGCATATTAGGTAGTCATATCATAGGGCCACTTTTCATTCCTGGGAATTTAACTGGTGAGGTCTACCTGAACATGCTTGAAGATACAATTGATCCTCTCATAACAGAAATAATTGAAAATGACCAAAATCATAATGATGATCGGCTTCATTTCCAGCAAGATGGAGCACCTCCTCACTATGTTGCTCCGGTAAGAGAGTGTTTAGATGACCGGTTTTCTGGACGGTGGATTGGAAGGAGAGGCCCCATCGAATGGCCTGCCAGGTCACCTGATTTATCGTGTTTAGACTTTTTCCTTTGGGGACACTTGAAAAATACATGTTTTGCTACGCAGCCCGAGTCCATAGAAGATCTTTGCCAACGAATTACAGCAGAGTGCAGAAGTATAACACCTGATATGCTACAGAATGTTAGGAATAGATTTGAACAAAATCTGTATTATTGTATGGAAGCAAATGGGTCACATTTTCAGCACTTGCTGAAGTAGGATTCTACTAAGTCAATTACACATTTCAAAGTATTGGGTTGTAGTTGTTTTTCTTCATAATACCTACATGTCTCAGTGAAATACAATACATTAGGTATCAATGGAAAGATAATTTTGTGCCCTTTCAAATGATATATCACTCGACCCCACTTTCCATTTAAAATTTCAGGGTTATAGAGTTGAAGGCACAGGTAGAAAAATACATCTAAAATGTGTCCCCCTCAAAAGCAAAATTGACCTGTATGAGCATTTTTGCGTTAAGTTACAAAAAAAGGAGAAAAGCAAGGTGCATACTTTCCGTTGGACCACTCTGTATAAAAACTACAGTAATTTTAAAAGCGGTTCATTTACTCTTCGTGTGTGTTTTTTTTATTTATTCTATTTTTTATAAAACTTTCAATATTGTGATACCTTGATACTTGTCTTTTTCATTGAATGAAAAAGACAAGTCTTTTTCATTCACTCCTTCGCTTTTATAATTATAATAACTTTCAAACTATTGCAGTTTTGATAAATATGCTTACTAAAGTTGTGGTGCTGTTATTTATTTAATTATTGATCGTTATTTATTTAAAAAAGAAAAAATTTTCAGTCTCAACATGAACTTCGTGTCATGTAACAATAAATCATAAGGATTTCATTACTTGCAATTTTAGTAGTTGTAGGATCATCAACATTCACTTATTGTCATATTTGTATGGAGTTTAAGATAATTAAATGAAGCAATCAGTCATTCTGTTAATTTGATATCAATGAGTTTACTCATTAACTTTCTTTAAATTTCTGATGCTCACAAACTTTTAAATTACTTTAAAATTCCGGTATGCGATATTTTTTTGTTACGTGGAAGAAACATCTGCTTACAGTTTTGGAGGGTTTACCTTTATACCTGACCTGAACACATAGTTACTTTTATTATAGAACAAAGTATTGAAAAAAAAAAAATAAAAGAAACATTTGTTTATAACAATTTTTTTTTAAATGAACAATTAAAAAAAGAATGAAAAAAAAGTTTTTTCAAAACCTTAAGGAACAATAGAATTTATGATTTGAAAAAAAAAGGTTCCTTAATTTTAATATTTAGTTGCAAAAAACGATTGTTAATTAACAAACGCATTTTTTGCCAACAAAGAAAGCCACCCGTTAACATCAGCGGGGGCGCCTCCCATCGGCCTGTCGTGGGTCTATGAGGCGGCGCTTTACCTTGCGGACGTCTAGGGGCTCAATATTGAAGTCTCATCCTGCTGATCTTCCCTATTCCCTCACCAATCCTTTTCCCCTCCTCCTACCACTCTCGTATGTGGGAGAGATGTAAATATTGAAAATATTCTGTACAGTAGACCTCATATTTGTCAAAGAGAAATGTATAATAAAGGATTTTTGATTTTGGTCTCAGAAGAGTCGACAGTCACTTCTAGAGAATCTATCAACAAACCAATAATCAGCAGTACCAAGCCGTCGAAGAGCTTTGATCCAGATTTTGTTCAGAATGTCCATAAGTTGTCACCATTGTCGGATACTGCTATGAAAAGATCAGCAGTTTGGAAGAGAAAAACTGAAAGAAGCGAAATTTTAACATTATCAACCTACGAAATTGCTGCTGAAGAGAAAATAATGAAAAAAACCTTGAGGAAAAAAGAAAAGAATGGGGTCCAAGTTGAAAGAAGCAATAGAAGAGAAGGAGGAATGAATCAAAAGTGTGAAGGCCAAAGGAAAAACTTGACATGAAACGGAGGAAAAAGATCGAATAACTCAAAAATGTAACATCGGAAAAACTACTTGCGTATTGTGCACGACGGAGACTGGATACAATGTTCTAGTTGTCAAGAGTGGACTCATGAAGCATGTGCTAACATTCCTGAATGTGTATATATGCGACCAATGCACGGCGTTTCAATAGTGTCCGGCGCTAGAGGTTAGAAGTTGGGTCCGTCCGGTACTAGGTGCCAGTGCCAAAAATTTAATTTTTTTTACCGAAGCCTAATTGAAGTTCCTAAATATTTTTGGGAAAGAAAGTTTTTGGCTTTCTACTACTCCATCTCGATACAAAAAAAATAAGAAGGATGAGGAAGTCTTCCAAAGAAAGGAAAGAAGTAACCCTATACATGGATGTGTAGATCATGCAAAGAAGTAACTTTCAGACACAAACTGAAAGAAAGTACTCCTGAAACAGCTACCATCATATAAACATTGAATTATACGAAAGAAAAAATTCTTTCGAAACAAATACTTCTATATGAACACTGAATTATACAGAAGATACTTTTCTCTACTCAGTTTGTATTCCAAACATTCATTATGGAATAAAATCAGATATAATTCACAGGAGTTCTACTTTAAATGAATGATAACAAATTGCACTTACATAGAACATTGCCATCCTCACTGGTATACACCGATGTTTCGCCTTAAGACACTTGCCCTAAGGCTCTTCAGTACCAAATTGGAAACTTTAAGCAAAAGTTGTATTTTTGTTAATTGTTTTTGATTTTATAATTGAGTGACTTGATTAATATATAAATAAAATTTAGAACTCTTTAATCATTTGAAAAGACTGAAAATATTGTAATTCATAATGAAATTTGGAACAATCATGAAATACAAATCAATTCAAAGAACTAAGATTATAAAAAAAGGAAAGAAGAAAGAAAAATCACATCAAAGGTGCTGCTTCGTTCCCTCCTGTTCATGATTTTGGCGAAATTGGGAACACGTGTGAATCGTTCTATTCATGCCACGTGCCACTATATGGGTGTCTGCAATATACTGTGTAATGTCCGTTGTAAGTAGTCCCACTGTGATTTGAAAGTGCATATAGATTATAACGACAAGGAGCCACATTGTCTGCTGCATAACTGCTCAAATCTAATCCATCTGAAAAAAAATCAATGGAAACATTCAATTTGCCTCTGAACCTTTCTGTCGGAGAGAATCTTTTCAAATGAATTACTAAAATACGGGGAAACTTATAGATTGACAAGGACTTTGTACATTTTCTCCTTTGCTTGCACCTCGAACACATTGGTTTTTCATCTCCATCCAGAGTTTCCTCTCTTGTGATAGAATCCAAGCAATGTGACAAACTCACTTGGCCAGATCTTTGTGGTATGGGAAGGGACAAATCCCAGGAAGGATCAAATGTTACTGATGAGTGTCCACAGTGTGTGCACTTCATAGTGGATTTTAATTGACCAACGAAATAGTCTACAATCTTGGAGTTATTCATATTCAAATATCTCTGCCAGGACTCTTGTGCTTTTCCGTTATCGCTCAATTTTTCGTCAATTTCAGTTAAGATCGGTTCAGGTTTCTCAGTAATTTTGTTAAGGTCCTGATGTAAACCTTCTAAAAGATATCAAAGGAATTCGTGAGCGTCTTGATGTGCAGAACCCGTGTATCGAGGGGCAAATCTTTGAATCTGATTTTTTGAGCAGACTGTGTTAATTACTCTATCAGCTGAATCTTCTGACCATAATTCCTTGATAACTTCTGCGAACGATTTGATTAAAACACCTTTCATACTAGAAATACTAGTATTGATATCTTCCATGTATGCATCCTTTTTTAGGTATTCCAGCAACCATCCCGTGTTTGATAAACATTGGATTATACTGTTCATGAAACATGTGTTTCCAAGATTTTTTAAACCATTGAATCCAAGAGTTTTGATTGAAGAATGTATCACCGATCTATTGTTGCAACTACGTTTGCCACTACTATCTTCTTCTGAGTAAACACGGATAGGATGATTCACTACTTCATTGGACTGGTAGGATAAGGAATTCGAAGCAAAACTGCTCAAAACTGAATTAGATATTAGTTCTTTTGAGGGCTCAGCTAGAGGTCCAAACTCAGTCTCATTTAGAGTTCCCACTTCCTTTTCTGTCAAAGCTTGAAGGTTTTGCTGCGAGTCTTCCACCAAACTGTACAACTCCAGTTCTTGCACTGTCTGTACATGCCGATATATTTTGTTCATGGGAAACATTGATAATTCACTTAGGGTTTTTGATCGAGGAATTGTACCTAAACATGAAGCTGCATTTCCTCTTTGAATCAGAATGCTAATTTTTTGAATCAAAAAAGAGGTAGCTCTTGGGTCATTTGTTTCTTTGGATATCCTAATGCCGATTTCACGAATGAACTCCAATGCTTGGGGGCCTAAGGTAACAAATGTTTCGATTCGTATTGCATAGAAAATGAAATTTTCTACCAAATAACTGTATTTTCGTGTTTTTGACAATTCCGCTGATGAAGCTGCTGCACCGCTGGATACAGAAGTCGATGGAACGTGACAAGGAGCCAAAGTATCGACAAATGTGAAATCCCAGACAACCGGTTTTCCTTTTCGCCAAGGAATGAGAGTCATTCATAATTCATAAAATTACATTTGTCGAAGTTGTTTTTATTTTATTCTCTTGTCCGCAACTAGGGGACTTCCCCCTATATTTTTTGAAAAAAAATCATTCAGAAATAATCATAGTTCAATAAAAATTTCTTATTACATTTCAAAATGAGCAGATGTCAAACTGATTTCGCAGTTTATCTCGAAGATTGAAAATAACACCATCATACATTTCCTAAATGACAGTGATTCGTAAACAACACATTATTATTTGAAGAGCTTGTCCGAATGAGTGTCTGAAGAAAAACTGGAAAGCAATTTCTCACACTTTCTACGAACGAAACAGATAAATCAGTCTAGATCAAGCGATAAATTAGAGGTTCAAGAACGGAATAGCGGTAATCTTTTTCACGACTAACGAAACAAAAAAATTTCACTATCACAGGAAGAGAAAAAAGTGACATATGTAGGTGGAATGATTCATAAAATAAAAATTTGTTCTTGAAATTCCAGCCGTTCCTCACAAAAATTACATTGAGAAACAATTGTGTCCTAGTGATAAAAATGTTCATACTTTTGAAAATAACGTTTATAGAATTTTCTATTTCTCATATTTGTTAGTAGTGATCTGTCAGTTGTCAACAAAACGTTTTACCAGTGTCTCAATCTGGCTTCAGACCCAATCATAGCTGCACGACTGCCCTACTGAAAGTAGTGAAGTATTCCACAAAATAAGTCACCTCCTTCCGATTGTTCTCTGGAACTATATAGGTTTCTCATAAACTTTTTCCACACTGATCAATAACTATTTGAAATAGAACAATTCGTTCAGGCCAGTCTCAACTCCCTACACTGTAAGTTAATGGACTTACACCTACAGAAAACAACTACTTCCCTGGCTAGTACCACGAAGGGCGTTGGATTATATCAGACAGGTGTCAGTGCAGGATTCTTCACTGAAGTTATTCCTGCATATAATGTTGGCGATACAACTGCCGCAAAAGATTTTCAATTATTGGAACATACTTGCAGACCGATGCGGGGACTACGGAGAGGACGTGCAGCTCGTAGATGGAAGCATCCTACATCATCTGGATGCCGGAGAGACGTTTACTTACCTCGAAGTGGGACAACGCCACTCACAAGAGGTAAGAGCAGTAAAAAACTCTCTCCGCGGCAAGTATCAGCACAAACTTCGACAGATCTGGTCATCGGAAATGTCGGGGAAGAACAAAGTTGCTGCAACAAATATGCTTGCCATTCCAATCTCGTTTGATGTAGTGAAGTGGACTCGGGAGGAGCTGTATCAACTCGACGTAAAGACCCGAAGAATGATGTATGTCTATAGGAGTTTACATCCCAAATCGTCCGTTTCATGGTTAAACATCCCCCGACAACAGGGAGGTCGTGGACTTTTGAGTTTGGAGTGTCTATATGAGAGAATGGTACCGGATACAGCCTGTAAAGTCGTCGGGAGTTCGGATCCCCTTCTCTGTATGGTCCGTGACCACGAGAAAGCAGAAATTGGATCATTTCACTTTAGGGCAGCTGCTCGAGCAGCTGATAAACTCGGTATAGTTTTCGTCACTGATCGAGGTGACCACAACTATGTCACCGAGTTGGAACCCGTTCAGATAAAAGCCGCAGAAATCACCTCACTTCACAAGGATAAGCTAATGCATGGGGTCCTTCTTCAATAACATTGGAAACCTTGGCTTATCAAAGCGCCTGACGTTCGCTTTCCTCAGGTTGAGTGGGCTGAAGTCGGAAACTGAGGGGTTCATCATGGCTTGCCAGGATGGTGTCTTCAACATCTTAGTCTACCGCAGTCGCGTGATGGCTATAGAGGTTTCTGACACAAGGTGCAGGGCCTACCGCGAGGCGCCCGTTACCCTAATGCACTTGCTATTAGCATGTCCAGCATATGAGGTCTCGGCCTATATCCATCGACATAACGCGGCCCCAAGAGTGCTATATCACCATCTACGGCACTCTCACAACACACCGGTGTTGCCCTACGCTCCGGGAGATATTGAATCCGTTGTGGGGAACGATGAGTGCCGAATTTATTGGAACTATTCGTTCCTCACCCCCAGGCTCATACAAGCTAATAAGCCTGATGTAGTCCTTCTCGACCACCAGTGCCTGGCGAGACGAATATCATCAGAAAAGAGGATAAAATATAGAGATTTTCTCTTCAAACTCCACAGACTCTATCTAGATCACTTTGTCAAGATGATTGTTCTGATTATATTGGAGTCCTTGGTGGAATGATGTCCTCTCTAGTCTCGAATCTCAAAATCATACCGGCTGAGGCAGAAATTTTAGCCGCACAGATGCAGAAGGCTGTCATTCTTGGCTCACTGCGCTTGCTCAGGGCACATGATTTTTGGACCCAATGATCACTTACCCCATGCTGTGGGGAGTGGTGGTTGATTGATAATGCTGGCGCGCCCTTCCGAAAGTATCGGGACTTCTGGGGATAGGGCCTGACTAGCGCACACTTCATTTAATAATAATAATAATCGTCTTTATTACTACAACCACACAAAAAAATAACAATATCAAGTGTTTTCCGCATAAAGATGTACATTACAGGTTTCAAGTTTTCTCAGCAAGATTTATGAGTAGAGAGTAAAGAGCAATGGACCCAAAATTGATCCTTGTGGTACTTCTGCCTTCAGTTCCAGATCATTCGACACTTCAGAATCCAAACGAACGTGCTGCTGTCTACCTTCCAGATAATTGCCCATAAGTTCGACAGCGTTATCAGATATCCCCATGTAATGTACTATATTTAGTGGGAGTTTATGATTCAAGGTATCGAATGCTCTACTGAAATCGAGGAGAACCAATATCATGCATATCATTATGTTGCTCTCGTTGCTCTCATTATATCATCACTAATGTAGGAGTTCAGTTGTACAACTATGACCTTTCCTGAATTCAGACTGTTTATTGGCACCAATGAGTTTGTCTCAAGATATGCGGTTGGTTACCTCGTTCACAGGCAGATGGGGCGATTACAAACCTTGTTGTTTGTTGTCCCGGCGATTTTGAAAAAATTTTGGGTATACTTACTTATTTTGATGCGTTGATTACGATTTCGAAAGGAAAAAGTAGCGCTCCCCCTTATTCACAAAGTTACGGCCCTTCAAATTTCAGAAAAGATCAACTTTTCAGCCTTCTTTTTCACAAGATAAACTATTTAAAAATACAAGCATTTATTCACCACGTCACCTCCACACCTTATTCCTTCTTTCTTGGCACATTTTTGCAATAAAAATGTTAAAAAATATGAGAGAAATATTTATATCGTTCTGAACGAGCATCAGTTGCCTTTGACAGAATCTACGAAAAATCTTGGTCTCATAATTGACCAATCCCTTAAGTTCAATTCTTATGTCTCCCAAACTAATAAAAGTAGCTATAGTAATTTGAAATTAATATACTCAAATAGAAAGTCATTGAAACAAATATCGAATAAAATACTATACAATGCCCAGTTTTTTTCTGACGCCAACTATGCAGATACAGTGTGTAACAACGAAAACTTAATAGAGCCGTTTTTGAATATTGAAAGTAAGATTTAAAAAAAAAAAGCACGGAGACGTCGATTTCTAATTAAAGGAGGACACCTTTCAGACTATTCAGATTTTTTGTAGTACGCACCCCTTCGGAGGGGTGCGTACTATTTAGTGCTTATTTTGATAGGGAAAGTAGGTCGAGTGGCACCTTGTTTCAAAGGTCTTTCGAATACCTTCACAACTATGTAAAAAGAAAATTTTTGTAACGATTAGTTTTCGAGATAATTAGAAGTCAAAATCGCCTTGTTAATAATAAATTTGACAGACCACTCGGTAACTTGTATGCCTAAATAAAAATTTTTTCGAGCAGTTCTTCTCATCAGTTTTTTGTTAAATAAAATGTCTTTTTTAAAATCATCACCCACTCCTCTTCTTCCAGTTTTCATTAGTACATCGTTCGATTGTTTTGTTTAAACTGGTCGTGTATTGTTATTTGTTTAAAAATGCCTTACACTACTGCTGAAAGGGTTTCAGTTATTGCTTTATTTTTGGCAACGACCAAAATGCTAATAGAACATCAATTTTATTTAACGAGCAAAACCGTGGTAAACACCTAAGCAGAAATCACGTTCTGGATTTGGTCACAAAATTCAGGGAGACAGGTTCGATTTCAAATGAGAAAAGAAATGTTCAGCGAAGGGTAGTGAATGACGATAATGCGATTGGAGTGATTTATCAAGTCATCGTCAATCCCAGGTTGAGTACCAGAGGTTTATCAGGAATGGCCGGACTAAGCCAAATGAGCGCAAGGAGAATTCTTAAAAACCACAAATTCCATCCTCACAAAATTAAACTTGTTCATGAACTCAATGAGGATGATTTTGACCGAAGATAGGAGTTTTGTGAGGGCATGAGTGAGAGATTAATGCAAAATCTCGAGCTGCTTTATAACATCTGTTTTTAGGACGAAAGCTCATTTTATTTTAATGGTTGTGTGAACCGTCACAATTGCCGTTATTGGTCGGATGGAAACCCAAGACAATACGCAGAAATACATACCCAACATACTCAAAAGTTGAATGTCTGGGCCGGAATATTAGGCAATCATATTATAGGTCCATTTTTCATTGATGGAAATTTAACCGGTGATTCTTATTTACAACTTCTTGAAGAGGAACACAACCTCGTATAGTTGAAATAATTGAACAGGATCCAAGATGTCAAGATGAATTTATCCATTTTCAACAAGACGGTGCACCACCCCCTTATGCCCAGCAGGTTCTAAATTTTTTGAATAATCAAATTGAAGGACAATGGATTGGCAGAAGATGTCCAATTGGATGGCCAGCACGATCACCAGATTTAACACCACTGGACTACTTTTTGTGGGGATATTTTAAGTCTAAAGTTTACGCTACACAGCCAGCCAATTTGGATGAATCACGTTGTAGAATTATTGATGAATGCCGAGCTTTAACTCTTGAGATGTTGAATAATGTAAGAGCAAAATTCGAACAAAATCTTTATTGTTGCATGGAGCAAAATGGCGCACATTTTGAACATTTACTATAAATTTCCTATGTGAGTTACCCTTATTAGGTGGTGCTTTTTTTGTGTGTGCTTTAAAAACAATTATTGGGATTCATAAACCCTAAAACAGTTTTTCAAACTTTTTTGTGTCATCAGCATTTAAGAAAATCAGCAGGTTGTATTTGTTGTGTGGGTAAGTTTTTTGTATGATTCACTTTTTTATCAGGAGCATTAAATATCCACATCAAAAGGCAACCTTCATAAGGAGATGTCACTCAATTTACCTGAAATGTAAGGGTGGTAACCAACCCCATCCTCCGAAAAAATCTCCTCGTAATAAACAAATGATTCTATTTTTTGGGAAAGAAAGTTTTTGACTTTCTACTACTCCATCTTGATACCAAAAACAAGGATGAGGGAATCTTCCAAGGAAAGGAAGGAAGTAATCAATTTCCAAAAACTTCCTTTCCCAAAAATTAATCACTCCTAAAAATATAACCCCTTCAATTCATAAAATAATTCTACTTTTTTACGAAATCAAATGGACACGCATTAGCAGGTTGTCATAAAACGCAAAAATTTATTTTTTTTATGAAAGTTCTGAACGTAAATTGTACCTTAAAAACAATTTGATTTATCTTAAAAAGAGTTGAACCCAATAAAAATACATTCAAATCTTCAAATTATCTCGAAAACTAATCGTTACAAAAATTTTCTTTTAACAGAGATGTAAAGATATTCGAAAGACCTTTAAAACAAAGTGCCACTGGACCTACTTTTCCCTATCAAAAAATCTGATTAGTCTGAAAGGTGTCCCTCTTTAATTAGAAATCGACGTGTCCGAGCTTTTTTTAAACATCTTACTTTTTATTTCCAAAAACGGCTCTGTTATGTTTTCGTTGTTACACACTGTATTGTATTCCATACAATATATATTATTTTTATTAATTTCACTCATTCATCTATGAGTTTTTTCACAAATTTGAATATTCAGAAAAAAATTCAATTCAACAACAGAATCACATGAAACATCAAAATGAAACTGAACTTCATTCGTGATCAAATTTTTTTGAAAAATATTGATAATTCAGTATTCTGTGTATAAAATGTGTGGGACAAAAAACTATCGATTGAGAATTGATTCACAAATCCATAAAATAAAGGTGAAACGTTTTTCTATCCGGCTTATGTATATTAACAAGCGAGCCATGAAGGAATTTTGATCGACATTCCAAAGAAGTCAAAGACACAGAAAAAATCTAAATAGCATCCTCCAGAGACTCGGAAGGGAGAAACTCTCCTGGTTTGTAGAGAACAAATAATAGCCAAGGGATTACAATGCGAAAAAGCTTTTGTCATACTTTAAACTACAAATAACTTTTCTCACTCCGTCGTAAACCAAACAAAGCTCCAAATTTCCACAGGGACTTTACCACTGACCACCGGGTCGATGAATAAAATATACGATCCCGTGTTTTAGTCTCAGTTCAGTTCATTACCGAAAATGTACCCTATGAGTTTAATTATTCCCCATAAATTATTATTACTGAATTCGTCAAGCAAGCCGTTCACTTAAAATTCAGAGCGTTGCGTACAAGTTACCAAGGAAATATAATGATTCACTCAATAATAATAATAAAATATTTATTTGAGAACGTTATATGCTTATAATAATAAATTTCCATCAATTTACTTCAACATTGGTATCATCAAAGATAATTTTGATCGTATAGTACTGACAGAAACCTGGGAAATAAAAAATAAACTCCTTTTTGATATACCTGAATACGAAAGTATTTATAGTGGGAACCCAGTAAATCAAAACGATAGGGTTATTTTATATATACACAAAAAACATAGAATCGAGAACAATATTAAGGAAATTGGAATTCTGAGAGTAGTTTAGACAAAAATATTTTCATTCAGGAAGCATATGAATCTAACAGCAATGTATCGACAACATTTTGTAGATAAAAACGTATTTATAGAAGATTTTGAAAACTATTCACAATCTGATATTCAAATACCAGTTGGTGATATAAACATCAACATACGAGAAACAACCCAAATATTTGAAAATCATCTGAATGTTCTTTCTCAGTTTGGATTCAAATCATACATAAATGAGCCGACACGAATAAAAGTGGAAACCAAGACATATTTTGTGTGAGCCATTTTTAATGGAAACGCCCCCCCTAAAATTCGAAGTTGTGAACCGATTTGAATATTTTTTTTTGAAATATAAAGTAAAAAAATGTTTACCTTGAGACAAAATTTGAAATGTTTATTAAAGTTTCAGGGCATACTACGATATTTGTTTTAATCGAAAATCGGGATTTTTTATTAGCGACTTTTTTATTGAGAAAATCACTACGCCACTGGATTCAGAGTGCCTCTAAACAGGTATGACCAGAATTTCATGGAAAAATATTCATTATTAACAAAGTTATGACAACTCAAAAATTCGAAAACTCACACAGCTAACAGTCACAAAAAACACCCTATATCAACAGATATAGCCATGAGAATATTTTTTTTATGATTTCAACAATGAAGTGCCGCTAGATGAAAAAAAAAAACAAATAGCGTAAATATGTTTTATGAAAATAACGGAATGGCATTCAAGTTTTCACGCAAATTAACTAAAACTAAGACCTAATATTTCAGTATAAATCTTAATTGCCATGGAAATGATATTACAGTTTGACACTTGTGAAAGATTTAAGGGTACTATTGTCAACAATATTTACCATAAGTTCTTCGAATTATTTTGTGTCATGGCTGCAAGATTGAGCTAAAGAGAGAAAATTGAAATTGTACGCCTTTCAGGAGATGACGTTAGAAGTGCTAGAGAGGTTTGTAGAGTATTTATTGAGAGACATCCAGATCGTCCTCGTATTAGCTGCGGTACGGTGAATAGAATAAATAAAATATTCAATGAAACTGGTGCAGTATCAAAAATGATGTTGAAAAGTAATCCTGTACAAAGACGAAACAGGAATGACAGGAATGATAAAATCATTTTAGATTATTTCGGAAATGATCCTAATGCCAGTATAAGGAATGCCACTTTAGATTTGAATATTCCACGAGAAACTATTCGGAGATGTCTCAAGGCGAAGAATATTAAACCTTTCAAGTCAAAATTTATGGACCCAAGGGGAATATTTGAACAATAGAAATTTCCTAAAAAATATTTTATATACCTACGAAGCCACTTTCACTACAAATGAAGTAGTGCCATTACAGAATTGTCGCTATTGGGCAGCGGATAATCCTTCCTGGGTAATAAACTGTAAAAGCCAGTATTCCCAAAAAGTCAACGTCTGGTGTGGGATATTGAACGAACAAATTATTGGTCCTTTCTTTTTTGAGGAAAACATTAATTCGCAGAGGTTTCTAGAATTTTTAAACACAGAGTTTTGGGATGCTATTCACGAGCTGACAATCAATGAACGATTAAATTTAATTGTCCAGTTAGATGGGTGTTCAGTTCATTATTCCAGAGCTGTGAGGCAATGGCTCAACGAACATTTTCCAAACCGATGGATAGGCCGTGGTAGTCCGTTTATAGAGTGGCCACCCAGATCTCCAGACCTCACGGTTTTGGACTTTTTTCTCTGGGGACTTCTCACACAAAAGGTTTACAAAAACCGCTCAAGAGATAGGAATGAACTTTTTGCAAGAATTCGACTGGTATGTGCAGATATTAGCCCTCAAGAATTAAGGAACGTAATCAGAAAAATTCGTAAGCGCTACGACACATCGACACGTATCGAAATACGTGGTGGATTAGTAGAGGCTACTAGAATATGAATAAGAATTAATTGTTGCACTGAATCGAAACATTTCAATAATTAGTTATTAGTTACGTTTATTAAAATTGTTTGCTCCATTGTTAGTTGAATTGTGTGAATGTAATTCCGTTATTTTCATTAAAAATATTCACGCTATTTGTTTTATTTTTCATCTGGCGGCACTTTATTGTTGAAATCATAAAAAAATGATATATTGTGACTGTTAGCTGTGTGAGTTTTCGAATTTTTGAGTTGTCATAACTTTGTTAATGATGAATATTTTTTCATGAAATTTTGGTCACACCTATTTAGAGGCACTCTGAATCCAGTGGCGTAGTGATTTTTTTAATAAAAAAATCGCTAATAAAAAATCCCGATTTTCAACTAAGAAAAAATATCGTAGTATGCCCTGAAACTTTAATAAACACTTCAAATTTTGTGCCAAGGTAGACCTTTTAGTATTTGACATTTCAAAAAAAAATTATTAAAATCGATTTTCAACTTCAAATTTTAGGGGGGTGTTTCCATTAAAAATGGGTCACACTGTATATCTGTCGATTATAAAATGCTACAATTATTGGCAAGAATGGAAGACAGGAGTAATAATTTCAGTCAAAATACCAATGTTGATAATATATCTGAAAATCTGACAAAAAAAATTAAGAATATAATGGAAAGGGCCACACAACAAAAAATATTACCAATCCTACATTGTAAAAGACCATGGATCACCTCAGAAATGATCTCATGGATGAAAAAAGGAACAAACTATTCAAGGAACATACAAAATTTCCTAACAATGAAGAACTGTTCAAAAAATATTAAACTCAGCGCAATAAAATCACAAATACAATAACAAATGAAAATTACAAATACTATAAAGAGAAAGTATCAGAGAATAGAAATAACCCAAAAGTACTATGGTCTACTGTCAATGAATTTTCAGGAAATCATAAAAAAAGTCAAACTGTCGAACTGAAAGAAATAAAAACGGAAGATAATTCAATAATCACTAACAAAATCGATATTGATAATGTATTTGTTAACCATTACTCAACCGTGGGTGAAAAAATAGCTCAAAAAATCAGGCAAGAAGCACATGACGTAATAACTAAAAATATGAATACTGTGGGTGATACTATTTTCCTAACACCATGTGATGAGGTTGATATATTGAATATAATTAGAGAATTAAAGACAAACACTGTACCTGGGTATGATAGAATTTCTGTGAAAGTTATCAAAACATTATCTGAAAATATAACGAAACCTTTATGTTTAGAAAAAAAATCATTTTTTCCGTTAATCAGCTGTCGCACCCATACGAACGACAACTCTCAGAAGTTGAGAAACTTGTGAGAGCTAAGTATTAACGAGGTCTCACCTTTTAACGTGTGATTCCTAAAAGCTATTTTTGCCACGGGCATATGCCCCTCGAACTTCAAAATAACAATTGTTGAACCTGTATTCAAGTCGAGCAAAAAAAAAAAGCAATCATCGTCCAATAAGCATAATATCCAATCTGGCAAAAATATTCGAAAAAATCCTCAAAAAACGTTTAATGACTTTCACAGAGAGACATCATATAATTTCGGATTTCCAATTTGGTTTTCAAAATGGAAGATCAACCTCTGATGCCATAGGTAACTCAGTCACACAAATATATGATCACTTAAATAAAAAACGACCATGCCTGGGAGTATTTATCGATTTGGCTAAGGCCTTCGGTACCATTAATCAGGTAAAATTGTTATCGAAATTGAATAATCTTGGTATCAGAGGTCTGGCAAATGATCTGATCAGAAATTACCTCAATGAAAGAGTACAAATGGTTAAAATAGACGGTGTACTGAGCGACCCATTAGAAATTGAAAACAGAAATTACCTAGGACACTGTTTTAGGGCCAATCCTATATATATTATATTTGAATGATATGTTATCCATTGATATTTCTGGAAAAATGGTCTCACATGCTGATGATACAGTACTAATAAATGATGGAGCAACCTGGGAAGATGTAATATCCCATACAAGAAACGATATTGACACCATAGCTTGATGATAGTTTACTGACAATGAATATTGAACATCTTACAGTGCACAAAGCATCAATATTCATTTAACTTTGAAAACATCCAGTTCAGTAAAATATCTTGGAATACACATTGACCATAATCTCAATTGGAAAATATATATTGAATATCTTTGTAAAAGACTCAGAGCCCTTTTATATGTTTTTCGAACTCTTAAAAATATACTGAGTATCAATGATTTGCGTAGTATATATTTTCCGTTAGTTCAGCCCCATCTAGGATAGGGTGGGGTCTATAGTACAACTGTACAACCGCTTATGGTACTACAGAAACGATTTCTCAAACAATTATTATTATTTATATTTCACAATAGAAATAAGTTGAACTGAAAGGGTTATCTTTTTAGGAGTGATTAATTTTTGGGAAAGAAAGTTCTTGGCTTTCTACTACTCCTACTTCCTTCCTTTCTTTGGAAGATTCCCTCATCTTTTTTTGTATCGAGATGGAGTAGAAAGCCAAAAACTTTCTTTCCAAGAAATAAGTTCAAAAATCATCAATATGGATATGAAACCCGACTCAAAGCGAGTAAACTAGATATACCGAAAATGAACAAAGCTATTGGACAAAAATCAATTACATACATTGGACCCAAATTATTCAATCTTGCTCCAGATCATATATAAACGGAATATGTGTTTAAGTTTTTCAAAATTTCAGTGATCAAATGGCTCAAAAATAAAAATATAACATTATTATTGACAAATTTTACTGAATTAATGTCTCAGTTTTCATATATATTTTCATCTCTACCTAGCATTTTAATACTTTTAATTAAAGACGAGTTTGTATTTTATATTGTGACATTCATATTTTTATTCCTTTACACATTTGAATTTTTACGTTTTATATGTTTTACATTATGTACACGTTTAGAGATTTTATACTTTTAGATTTTATATTCAATGTGTTTTTTTTGTAGTATACTAATAATATTATTCACTACTTTTTAGGAAAAGATAATATCGACATTGTTAATACTATTTACAAATATAAGCATTAAAAAGTTTTTGCCCGAGTAACTCAAAATACAATATATCTTGACCATCTTCAAAGGTAAGAATTTTGATATTGATGTTTCGCAGACAAGTTTTCCAAAAACTTGAGTGAATTATCAATACCTATGTTTCCTCTGATAAAAATTCAATAATAAGACTCGTTTTGACAAACCTTTCCTCATATCTATATTCATCGCCAATTTTTTCTATTGTATGCTTTTATAAATACATGTAATTCAGTGAATAATAAACTACTACTACTATAATGAACAATACGTTTATAGCAAGTCATGTTTGGCTTTATATTTGAAATTTTCAAGTAAATAACAACAATCACATATGTAAAAACTTTGAAAATCAAAAAGAAGTAGTGACTTGTGAATTACCACAAGAGTGTATTCTGAAGTCATCGACAGAATAGTAGCAATGAAAGTTCGGCCATATCTGAATAGGTGGGTCCGAAAATTTATTTAAAATAAAAACTGACCAATGACTTCAATGAAAAGAAGATATAGGTCTTGAGTAGGAAGGGTTATGGAAAAATCCGGAAATAATAAACAAAGATCAGATCTGATCAGACCAATCAGGGACGGTAAAATAGAGGAGTGTTAGGGACAATTTTCTGGACTTGAGAATACTAAGTAGTCGATTAATTGGGTGAGTGGCGATCGAACAATTGCGGAAGAGGGTCGCGAAAAGGGATTATGCGATAGAGCAGTTGCGAAATGATTCTTTTGCGATCGAGAGTTAATTTGGAAGAGTCGCAAAAGGGAGTTGCAAAAGTCAGTTGCGAAAGAGGCTCGCGACATGGAAAAAAAAATTTTTGCGACAGTGGAACTTCGGTGAATCGCGGGTAGTGAGTTAATTGTGGTATTGCATTCAGTGGCACTTACAACGGATATGTATTTCACACAGATATCATACCAGAAAGGGAGAACATAACCCATTATAGTATAATGAGTCAATTTGGATTTTTTTTACTAATCGCCATGTCGGTATAGAGAGAGAGAGAGGATGTCATTTTGATTTTGTAATAATTGTCTTATTATTGTTTCGTCATGAGGACGATATAAGAAGGGCAATAAATTACACTACACCCCTTTCATATGTGTAAATATATTAGAAAATTAGTACACACGGGTTTGAAGCCAGGCAATTTCAAATATTCATTTCAAAATTTCCACAAAATTTAGGTTTTCGTGTAAGATGGAATTCTACCTTGTGAGAGAATATATAACATTTCTCAAGTTGATAAAGTGATAATTTTTGTTTTACAATCAGATATTTGAGACGTACTTTCTTGTAAAATGTCGATATTATTTTTCAAACATTTTTGCTTATTGTTTTGTTGGACTTCCATGTTATATTTTTACACAGTTATTTCTTTTGTAATATAAACCTAATCTGAAGCTTCTTGTTGTTTCTAATGGCTCGAGTAAGTCCCGCACCATTTCAGGATAGTTGAAAGGCCTTTAGCCTTAAGTATTAGTCTCCTGCCTGGAACTTAGAAGAAAAACCGTCTCAAAAACGTACACAGTGTAGTTGGGTTTGAAACAGACAGGCCCTCGTGCGTTCGGCACTAACCCTACAGCTTTTTTGGACCTGCTTTAATATTCAAAATTTGATGCGGAGAAATCTGCATCTGGTGACAGCCGCTGCTAAATTTCATTTCAGAAAATAAATGATTCAGAAATGAGCAATTATTACACTGAAAACGGTCGGTATATTCAATAAAAATAGACAGAACCACATATGAATACAATTCACACATACAGGGTTTTAATTAAATATGTACCATAAATTTAACAGACGATTCTTCAGTCCAGGTAAAACAAATTCTAAAAACCTTCCGTATTCTTCTCCATTGAGTCTAAGTGGAAGGCAGTGAGGCCCAATGAGATGGTTACCGCTAACTCCAACTCAAATATTAAAAGAAAACTGTTCTTGAAAATTATTTTCTGTCAACGAGTATGGATTGTTTTCGGCGCAAATGTGATTATTGTGGAAATTAATAATTGAATCGCGAGAAAAACAAGCTTCATATGTAAACAATATTCAACTTAAGAAACCAGGATTTCTTCTTATTTTACCGCGTAACCAATTAGGAAAAGCTAGTCTTACAGGCAAATCTCTAGGCAATAGAGCTTGCACACGTTGCATGTGATAGGGATATAGCTACTGGGCTTTTAAAATCTGTCACACTGTGACATGAGTAATATTCAGTTCTTCAGCTATTTTCCGAGTACTGGTATGAGGATTTACTTCAATCTCATTCGAAACAGCTTCTTCTTTCAACGGTCTTCAACCGTTGCAGGCCTCCCAATGACAACCGTCAATCTTTAAAAGCTGCCTGTTTCAGAAAGTCGTGCATGGAGACGTACAAAAGTTCTTCTATTAGGCACTACACGCTGAGGAAATCTTTCATGGTAAATGCGTCTTGCAGCATTCGAGTTTCCTTGAGCCATTCCATAACAGAAATGCATATCTGCCATTTCACTGTTAGTAAATTGAACCATGTTTTACAAAAATGGTTCAAAAAATAACCACTAAACACACTTTTTATAACAGTTATAAATTAAAAGCTCATAAAGCTGACAACTATCAAGTTGTTTATTGAATGCTGCAATCGTTTTCCAAGGTAACCTTCAATTACTATTTATGGTATTTTCAGAAGAGTGCGAAATTCAATGATGCGGCGGCTAGACGGTTGTATTGAAGCCGAAGGAGGCCATTTCCAACACTTAATTTAGTGCAATTCGTTAGTCTAGATGTTGATGTTATATAACATTTGTTGTTATTGTTACATAATTAGTAATGAAAAATTGTAAAAATGATAATTTACAAAAGAAATATTCAATTCCCCATATTATTCCTTGTGAGGTCCAGGGATATGCAATTAGGTCGACTTTTTTTTTCTTAAAAACTAAGCAAGATACGAAAAAAAATTAAGAGAAAAAAAAGTTGTATTTCTAATTGCTCACTCCAAAGAAGTAATAAAAATTGCACGAAAGTCAGTGGCTCACATTTTTAAGTCAAAAATATTCGTTCAAATCCCGCTCGAGATGCCACTGGACTTGATAAATTGAATCAAGTTCGTGCTAAATCAATCAATCAATCAAACATTTATTTAATCAGTTTTCATTTACAATCACATTAGGCAAAGATCATCATAAAATACTGGCTGATACAACAGGTCAAACTATTATAGAAAAACAAATACAAAGCATAACTTAAATGAAAATAAAATTACTAAGCTACCATTAAAATATGATTATGACTCAAGAAGAAACTCATCCACAGAGTAGTATGCTTTCTGCAATAGAAAAACCTTAAGCTTCCTTTTAAAGACATTGATGTTTGAGGACTTAATGTCATTACTAAGCTTATTATATAGTTTAATCCCACAGCACATGGGGTGATTCTTAGATACTGTCAATCTACCATAAGGCTGATAAAGTTGAAGGTTATTTCTGGTAAAATGCCCATGGATTTGCTCATTTCTAGGAATAATTGAAATATTGTTTCTTATATATATATCAGAGTTTGGTAGATATACAAACTAGGCATTGTTAATACACTATAACGAATGAATAATGGCCTACAGTTTGCACTTGAAGATGCCCCAGCCAGAATTCTGATTACCTTTTTCTGAATAACAAACACTTCATCAGCTTTAGCTGATAAGCCCCACTGTTCAAGACCATAGGAAATCACTTACTGAATTAAACTGTGGTATAAAAGCATGAGAACATCAAAAGAGACTGTTTGTTTCAGCCTACGAAGTAAAAATATATGTTTACTGAGCTTCATTTCACTATCAACATGGAAACTCCAGGTAAGTTTATTATCAATATCAACACCCAAGAATTTAGTACAATTAACTTGATGTAAAGTTTCATTATTTAATCTTACCAAATAGCTTTTATCAATAGTTATATTTTTAGTAACAAAGTTGAGCATTTGAGATTTGTCAGAATTTAGCAGCAGACCATTGGTAGAACACCACTCCTCAATTTGATCAGTTACTTCATTAGCTTTGACAATTACTTCGGACATAGTTTTCGCAGATACCAAGATATTAGTGTCATCCGCAAAAATTATAATAATGGAAGCTTTCGAACAAAATTTCGGAAGATCGTTAATAAAAACCAAAAATAAAAGAGGTCCTAAAACAGAGCCTTGAGGTACCCCTCTTACTATACATTTACTTACAGAGTTAATTCCATTCACACAGACCAGCTGACTACGGCCAGTCAGGTAAGATCTAACCCAATTCAATGCAGGACCACGTATACTATAAAACTGCAATTTGTGTAGCAGTATGTCATGGTCAACGAGGTCAAAAGCTTTGCTCAAATCAAAAAATAACTCCAGAGTCTGCTGTTTGTTTTCCAAGATTTCCAACACATGTTTAATGAGTTGATCAATTGCGCCAACAGTGGATTTATTTCTTCTATAAGCATTCTGACTAGAAGAAAATAATATAAATGATTCAAAGTAATCATATAATCTTTGATAGAAACAGTATTCAATAATCTTAGAAAACTGACTAAGTAGCGATATAGGCCTGTAAGATGCACAGTCAGATCTCGAGCCCTTATTTTTATATATTGGCAAAACCTTCGACATTTTCAGTATATCAGGAAACCTCCCCTCTATGAAAGTGGAGTTAACTATATGAGTCAAAGGCTCAGAAATTACATTGGCAACGTTTTTTATAACAAGACCAGGAATTTCATCAATACCGGACGATTTTTTCTTACAAACTTTTTTGATAACTTGTTGAATTTTCATCTTAGTTGCTGGATATAAAAAAATACTTTGATGTGAAGATGACAAATAATCAATATTTTTAGTATCAGGTTTGGATATGCTACTGCTAACAGTTGAAAAATACTCACTAAAAAGGTTGCATATAGCAAAATCATCAGAAAGAAGGACCCCATCTTCAGCACTTTCTAGACAAGGTATTGCATTGCCAGAATAACCAGTCTGGGATTCCTTGATGATTTTCCAAGATTCTTTCACTTTATTATCAGCAGAAGAGATTCTATCACCATTGCTAGTTTTTTTAGCATGTTTCAATTTATCCTGATATATTATTTTAAGTTCTTGATATTCCCTCTGATATAAACCATTTTTATATACTTTGTTCAGCTCAGATAACTCGGTTAACCTTCTACTGATTTCTCTCAACTTAGTAGTTATCCACCTGGA
The DNA here is from genome assembly GCF_025532065.1 of Leptinotarsa decemlineata. NCBI lineage: Eukaryota > Metazoa > Arthropoda > Insecta > Coleoptera > Chrysomelidae > Leptinotarsa > Leptinotarsa decemlineata. The sequence continues at coordinate 1,536,270 of NW_027412534.1, forward strand.
GTCACCAGATTTTTTTATCTTGACTACCTTTTTTGGAAATGAAGTATCAAAATGATAGGAAAATTTATCATAAAAACTATCAAACTTAGAATTTGCTTCAACTGAGTCATACACTGAAGACCAATCAGTCTCCAGCAGTAAACTAGAAAACTTCTCAATATTGTAGTCATTAAAACATCTCTTGTGAGTTTCTTGGTTATGGTCAACCTGATCATAGCAGAAAGTTGCCAGCTGGAAAGTGTGATCAGATATATAGGAATGATTAATGGAGTAACTAATAGGATTAGAAGTAGACAAAATATTATCAATACAAGTTGCTGAATCACCCCATATACGAGTAGGTTCACTTATAATAGCTCAAGTATATTTATGAAGTCAGTTCTCTCATTAGTAAACCTTAACATATCTATGTAAAAGTCACCACAAGCTATTAATTCTAAGTTTTTATACTTACTATACAACATCTCAAGTAATCGATCAAATGAATCAAAAAAAGTTAAAGTATTACCAAGAGGTGATCTATATACCGATAAAATTATGATAGTTTTATTCTTACCGTTCAACGCTAATGCACATACCTCAATATCTTGCTCTATACAAATTTCTATAGGAATGTTATTTACTTGCAAGGATTTTTTAGCAAAAATGCATACCCCTCCCCTGATACGTTTCTCCCTACAGAAAAAAGAGATTAAATTATAGTCAGTTATTTGAAAAGATGAACACTCTTGTGATTTAAGCCAGCTCTCACTAATACATAGAATATCTGGAGAATGTTTGTCTAAAATTATCTCCAAATCAAGTGACTTATTGTTACAACCCTGTACATTGAAGTGTATCACACACAATTCAGCACAGATTTCAAGGTGACATATACTCTTGTTAACTACTTGACTGCTATTGGGCTTCGAGAAATCCTGACAACTGAGAACTCCTTGGTTATCAATTGATATAACTGGAACTAAGACAAAAGTGTGTTTTTGTAGTGTATCCTCAGTGAACTGGAACTAAGTTGTAGTTGCAGTTTGTTTGGATGGATGAAAATTTTCTCTAAACTTAAACCTCCTGATTACGGATCCCTCTGGCCAGATGGTTGGTTCGTATACTTCCTGGACCTTGTCTAAAGGAAAAGTTACTTTGTAAGTGGAATGTCGCTCATTCCTATTCCATTCTACACACTCAAATGGTATTTGAGGTGCCGAATCTTTCAATAAATTCAGTAAATCTTCAGATTTTACATCAGCACCAATACGAGAAACGTGCAAATGTCCCAATTTTGGGATTGTTTTAAAATTTGCGGATTTATTGCTACCAAGTATAGGTTTGTATTTATTTACATTGTTTTTATGTGGGGAATACCTACTGGGATTTCCACCAGTTTTTACTTCAAATTCGTTATCAGAAGACAGAGTTTTGTTCGGTATGTTGTTCACCTTTTTTACTGTATGGCTATAAAGTTTTTTTGGAATATTCTCAGTTGTAGATATTTCAACTGGATTCGATTTTCTGCTACTAGATGGCAATATAGGTAAGGAATCTGAGTTATTCAATTGTTGTTTCAATAGGTATATTAGATCTTCCTGCTCTTGGGCCCTTTTTTCTAAATGAAAAGACAGTTTACTCACGGATTCAAATTTGTCTTTGATGTCAGTCGCTTCTTTCAACCTTTTATTACAGTCACCACAGATTATGTTTGCTCTTGTAGCATGAACATTTCCTTCAACACTATTGTTTAGTACTTTATCACTGACTCTGTTCATATAATTCTTCAACTGGATGCTTGTCACCACTACTGGCACTTTTAAAGTAATTAACATATCAATTAGCTCATTTTTTTTGAGCTTATTTAGCTCTGTTGTTAAAATCGCAACTTCATGTTCAGCCGCCATATTGCCTCAATAAGCTGCTTAATGTTATAAATACCATCGCCAAAATAGTGTAGGATATTTAAGGTATATACAAATAACTTTTTTTTATTTTTATTGCAACACCCTGTATCTTGAGAACGAAAGATTTGCGGATCTATGTTTAAATGAACATTCCGTCCTAAAATTACCTGAAGGATCGTCTGTTGAATTTATGGTACATACTCAATTAACACCCTGTGTATCAGTGGGTATTACAGCGTGCTGCATGGGAGACCGCTTCGATTAAATATCATTGTCATAATCAGCGAAGATATCTATTGAACTCAGAAACTTGATAGCAAATGATGTATCGCTCTCTCCAACTTTATTTGAAATGATTTCAGTGATATTTCCTTTGAGTCGTTTGCCGATCGCTGGCGGAACAGCAGAGGATTTGTTATTCATCGTTTTGATGTTTCTCTTCTCTTTCGGGTATTGTAAAAGGAGAAACCTGGATGCGAAAGTAAGGAAATTTTCCCAACTGGAAAAGGAGTTCTGCATTACACATTCATCCATGACTTCAAATAAGACGGATGCTACGCAAATTCTAGCTGATTTGGGGATTTTCCCCACAATATTGGTATAGGTCTTTAAAGCAGCTGATCTTTTGAATAATGATGATGTACCTTATTGTGTTCCATCCGGGCTGTTGCTGGAATTTTCAGTTGATGTTTCCTTTGGTTTCAAAATGCTTTGTTCCAAATTCAACACTGGCGTTATATGAATTTTTCCACTATGAATTTTGAGGCCAGTTTTGGATCAAAATGATATATGGGAAATTTCACAAACATTGTCATGTTATATTGATGTTTCAGTTTATCATTACGAACAGAATTTTCTTTCAATTCTCAATTCAATTTAGATAACTGGAAATACATTTTCACATTTGGTTTAACCCGGCAGGACTCGCACTGTTAGATAAAATCTAACATTTTCAGTTGCACTACATACTTTTTTTTTATCTCTCGTCAAATTGATTTCATATTTTAGGAATGCCTTCTGTAGAATTCCTTTACCAGTTCATGCTTGTTGGGGCGTGAGTGGGGGGTTGTGGTGGCTACAAATAAATTAAAGTTAGTAATAATCTAACGCGCGAGCGATCAAGTCGGTGGCTTGTGTTAGGAAGAATCTAACGACGCGAGTTATTACATACTTGCTTTTCTCCAAATTGTTGGTAATTTTTTATTTCATCAAATTAGCAGGTACCTTTTTAATTTTTCTTTTGCTTTTTCCTTTATTCACTTGAGCTTTTCTACAGAAAAAAATGGATTCTAAAACTGAACAGCAGTTGTTAAAATGGTTTGAAGAGATTTCAGATCATGAATGTGAAGGAGCTATTGATTCAGATTCTGACATTGAAGATACCCCTTCTGAGCATATTGTTCATGCAACTGACACTGAGCAATCTGACATTAAGAGGCCTCTTCTGAGGATAGCGTTCAAGCAACTAACATTGAGCAATCTGACGATGATGAAGAAACGGCATTATCCCCCAGAGATAAGCAAGTGATAGTTTCACCTCAGTGGATAGGGAAAGATGGCACTACATGGCTGAACCATAAACCAGAGATTCCTCCCACAAAAATACGTGCACAAAACATCATTTCTAAACTTCCCGGTGGGAAGGCTGCAGGAAAAAACGCCCAAGAAGTTGTGGATTGTTGGAAACTATTTTTCCCCGATGGCCTTATTGCAGAAATTGTAATTCATACCAACAAAAAATTAGATAAAATACGATCATCTTATAAACGGCCAAGGGATTGTTCATCAACCAGATTTTGAAGAAATATCTGCGTTTATTGGATTGTTGTACATGGCCGACATAAAAAAGGCTCAGCACTTGAACACAGATGAGCTATGGTCCAAAGATGGAACAGCAACGGATTTCTTTGCCGCTGTAATGTCCAAAAGACGTTTTCACTTGTTGGTGCAAGCTGTAAGATTCGATAATATGGATACAAGGTATGAAAGATCAAAGACAGATAATCTAGCACCAATAAGATCAGTGTTTGACCAATTTGTTCAACGTTGTTCTTCCTATTACACGGTAGGGGAGAATGTCACCATTGACGAAATGCTAGAGGCTTTTAGGGGACGTTGGTGTTTCCGACAGTATATTGCCAACAAGCCCGCAAAATATGGGATCAAAATATACGCCCTTGTCGACTCCAGGACTTTCTATGTCAATAACATGGAAATTTATGCTGGGAAACAACCAGTCGGTGCAAGTACCTAATGATGCTGCAAGTGTAGTCAAACGTCTCATCAAAACTGTAAGATACCCTTAACGGTTCTTTGTAAAAAGTCCCAGATGTTTATATATATATATATATATATATATATATATATATATATATATATATATATATATATATATATATATATATATATATATATATATATATATCAGTAGTATGTATTTGGCCGTCAATATAGTAAGTTCGAATTGAAGCTGTGTATTATTATTTCCTATTTAAATGTATGTTTGTTTGATGTTCAAATTAATATCGAACATACATAACATTATTGGCGACGAGGATATTTGGAATTCACGTACTCATTGGAAAAATAGTGTGATTTTTTTTATTTAGTGGAATTCACGAAATAAAAATGCCAGGTGATAGTGGAAGTCAAAAGTGTTTCGGGTTTCTCGGGACCTTGGAAACCTTCGATCCGAGCAGTTCAGATTTTTCGGTTTTTCAAGAGAGACTCCAACAATTTTTCATTGCCAACGACATAGTGGACGCTAAGCGTAAAAAGGCTATACTTCTGAACACACTATCGGAAGACTGCTATAAATTAGTGCGTAATTTATGTGTACCGAATCTTCTGGAAGCAAAATCTTTCGAAGATCTGGTTACACTGCTGAATGAACATTTGACACCTGTAAAATCCTATTTCGCAGAAAGATTAAAATTATTTTCTGCCCGTAAAAGTGAAAAGGAAAGTGTCGGTGATTGGGAAGCACGTGTTAAAAGTTTAGCTTCCAAATGTAACTTCGGCACGGAACTTCAGATTATATTGCGTGATATATTTGTCATTGGAATCGCTGATAAAGATATTATGAATCGGCTATTTGAAGAGGATGCTTCAGACGTATAGGTCACTTTGAAGTCAGTGTTGAAAATTGCTCTGTCCAAGGAATCGGCGCTGAAGGAGCATTTATTCAGAGAAAAGGTATGCATTAAACACGAGCCCGCAGATCCCCTAAACTTTCATAGACCCCAGTCAAAAGGAAGGTCGACAGGTAACGTCAACCAACAACGTAGTGATACGGTCCAAGGAAGCAGTGGTGCGACTGGTAAGAATAATTTGAAGAATCCAAGGGTGAGTCAAAATAAACGTTTTTCAACGAAGGTATGTTGTTTTGTTTGTGGTCGCAGTAATCATAAGGCAAGTGATTGTGCTTTCAAAAATTGTAATTGCCATAAATGTGGTAAAAAAGGTCATTTGGCGCCACAATGCAAATCGACGTCAAACAAATATTTAAGCGTAACTGAATGTCAAACAGATATAGATTCAGATCAGTCAATTTTTAATTTATCAGATTTCAAATCCAATTCTGTGAATAACTGTAATTTCGATCAATCAATATTAAATTTAAGTAATTTTGATACTGATATTGACAGTAATGGAAATGTACAACCATTTTTTATTAATTTAAGAGTTGATAATATCCCAATTAGTTTTGAAGTTGACTCAGGATTTGCCCATTCTGCCATTTACGAAAAATTATATTTAAAGCATTTTAGTAGTAAAACGCTGTTCAAAAGCGATTTATCGCTAAGAGATTATGTAGGTGTCACATTTCAACCTATGGGATTTTTGAACTTAGAAATATTTTATGAAGGTGAAAAACATATATTAAAAACTTATGTGGTAAAAAATGGTGGTCCTCCACTCATAGGTAGAAATGGGTTGAAAATGCTGAATTTAGGTTTATGTAAGGTTAAGGAAAATCATGTTGATAAAAATTCATCATTAGATTATAATATACTGAATTTTTCTGACCTTAGTTCTTCAACAGAAGTCAATTCTCTGATCAATAAATACAATGAAATTTTTGACAATAATTTGGGAACATTCAATAAATTTAAAATTTCTTTGAAACTGAAAGAGGGAGCCATCCCAAAATTTTGTGAACCACGACCAGTTCCTTTTGCATCAAAACCGAAAGTAGAAACGGAAATTGAGAGATTAGTTAAAAATAAAGTTTTAATACCAACTGAATTCTCAGAATGGGCCACGCCCGTTGTACCAGTTTTAAAGCAAAACGGATCGGTTCGTTTGTGTGGAGATTTTAAAATTACACTGAATCCTAATTTAGTTGTTCAACATTTTCCTCTTCCAAGAGTAGAATATCTTTTTTCTCAGTTGCAAGGAGGTGACAAATTCTCAAAAATTGATCTTTCTGATGCTTATCAGCAAGTTTTATTGTCAGAAAATTCTAGAGAATTAGTCACTATTACAACTCACAAAGGTCTTTTTTCGTATACAAGACTACCCTACGGAATTTCAAGCGCCCCATTCATTTTCCAAAATATCATGGAGCAGATGTTTATTTTTCCAGGAGTTGTCTGTTTCCTCGACGATATAGTAGTAACGGGAAGGACTGATAGAGAGCATCTCGATAGATTGGAAAAAGTTTTTAAACGACTTCAAGAATGCGGCTTGAAGGTAAAAAAAGAAAAATGCTTTTTCTTCAAAAATTCTGTCAAATATCTTGGTTATGTAATAGATAAAAACGGACTACATACTTTAGATGAACGTGTAGTAGCAATTAGAAAGGCAAAAATTCCTGAAACTGTAACTGAACTAAAATCTTTTTTAGGTATGTTGAATTTTTATTGTAAATTCATGAAAAATGCTTCTCAAATTTTGAAGCCACTTTATAGGTTATTGAAAAAAGGTGCAAGTTGGGAATGGAATGAAGAGTGTAATAAAAGCTTTGAAGAAGCAAAAAAGTTATTGGTCTCTTCCTCGGTTCTGGCACATTTCAATCCAGAGGAAAAAATTAAACTAAGCGTAGACGCTTCTCAATTTGCTCTAGGCGCAACAATCTCCCATATTTATAAAGATAACTCTGAAAGGCCAATTGCTTTTGCTTCAAGGTTACTGACGACTAGTGAAATAAAATATTCACAAATTGAAAAAGAGGCTTTAGCTATTATTTTTGGAGTAAAGAATTTTTTTCAATATATTTACGGCCAACGGTTTGTTTTGTACACGGATCACAAACCTCTGTTAGCAATTTTTGGTGACAAAAAAGGGTTGCCGGTTTTTGCTGCGAATAGATTGCAAAGATGGGCATACATTTTATCAGCTTTTTCCTACGACATAGTGTACGTGAAAAGTAGTGATAATGTTGCAGATTTTTTATCTAGGCTGCCCATAAATTCCTCAAAAGACGAAGAAAGTAATTGGTTATCGATTTTTCGGTTCAACAGTAACATATCGTATTTAAATTTTATTGAAAAATCGGATTTTCCTTTAGATGTAAAGTTAATAAAACAAGCAACAGCAATTGATCAGATTCTCAGTAAAATTTTGTTTTTTGTTAGAGAGGGTTGGCCTGCAAGCTGTCCATCTAATGAATTTCAACCATTTTTTCGCAGAAAAAATGAAATTTCTGTCGAACAAAATTGTTTAATGTGGGGTTCCAGGTTGATAATTCCAAAAAAATTTCAAACTTCAATTTTACAAGAATTACATAGCTCGCATATGGGTGTTGTAAAAATGAAGTCCCTTGCAAGATCTTATGTTTGGTGGCCGTCAATTGATAAACAAATTGAAGATCGGGCAAAACATTGTGATTCTTGTGCTGTTTATTCAAATAATCCGCCTAAATCATATTTGTCAACCTGGAGGTGCCCAGAACAACCGTGGACTAGGTTGCATGCCGATTTTTTCGAACCAGTATTTAATAAACAATTTTTAGTGATAGAAGATGCAACATCGAAGTGGTTAGAGTGTTTTCAAATGCGAGACATAACAGCATCTAGTACCATTAAAATATTTCGTGAAATATTCAGTAGATTTGGTTTACCTTTTCACCTTTGCACAGATAATGCAACCACCTTTATGTCTGATGAATTTCAAAATTTTTTAAGGTTGAGCGGTGTGAAACATTTAACTGGTGCTCCCTATCATCCGTCAACAAACGGGTTAGCTGAAAGTGCGGTTAAAATTTTAAAAAGAGCCATCCTGAAAGCTAAGAATGAAAATAAAAATGCAGATATAAATTTTATAATACAACGTTTTCTGTTTCATTATAGAAACACACCACATACTACTACCGGCGAAACTCCGTCAAAAATATTATTGGGGAGGAATATGCGAAATAAATTTGACTTGTTGATGCCTTCAACAAATCTAGTTATACAAAATAAACAACTGAAACAACAACAGTATTATCGAGGAAACAGAAAAACGTATTTCAATAAAGGTGACCAGGTTTGGGTACGCGATTTCAGACCAGATAAGCAGGAATGGTGTACCGGGGTTATTGAAATTATTCGTGGTGGTAGAACTTATATAGTTAAATCAGAAGATGGAATGATCTGGAAGCGTCACATAGATCAACTTAAACAAAGAAATTCGACAAGTAAACAAAATGAAGATTATGTTGATAAAGAAACAGTATCTATCATTCCACGCTCTGATTTAGATGTATATAAAGATATTAGTGTAGTAACTCGGGATGAATCGCATCAAGGTGAATTAGAAACTAATAGTGAAACTGTTATATCAGAGACTAGTGATAATACGCGAGTGTTACGACGCCGTAGTAAAATAAGTCAACCTGACAGACTTGGTTATTAAGCCAATAGTATCGGGTGGTTACGACTTTTAAAGGGGGGAAATGTAAGATACCCTTAACGGTTCTTTGTAAAAAGTCCCAGATGTTTTTATATATATATATATATATATATATATATATATATATATATATATATATATATATATATCGCACCCTTAGAATGAAAGTGACTCAACTCAAAATTCCTGTAATACTCGATTTTACCATAAACTGACCTTATAAAGCAAACTCTATAACCCTGTAAAGAAAAAGTCACCTATCTCTAAGTATAACAGGGACAGCGCATGTTTCGGTCTCTTTTACTGTTCCCGCTATTCATTTATGCATGTTGTGTGAAAGAGGCAGAACTAGTATTAAGTCAGAAGTGTTTTCTAGTGGACGTGTAAAACATCGGCGGATCTCGAATTGTGTCTGTTTATTGCAAATACTGTGAAGGTAGGTAACAACAATTTTTTTTTAATAAAGTGACCATTTATAAAATAGGTCTGTATAGAACAAAATATGTTATAGTGTTCAGTGACCATTAACAGATTAGGTCCATTTAGTAAAAAATAATAATTAAAGACAAACGGCTCTTATACGAATAGGTCTATTTTTGACTAAAATCATACTTATTATTTTTGTTATTCTGAATATTGAGCCTGTTTAGTAGTAAAAATAAGAAGGATTAGTTGGCTATTTTTTTGAATACGTCACCTTAATATAAAAGTTTTGTACGTTATGTACCGATTTAAGTACTAAGTATTTTAACAAACCGATTGTTTGGGCATAAGAATGATGATCACGATCTTTAGTAATGAAGGATCGACTATAATAGAGAGAGAGTTTAAATCCAAACGATGAATTACAGTTTAATAAATTTGTTTTGTTTCAGACTTTACTTCACAAGTTTACTAGTTGAAATGACAACATCAAGACGAGTTCAAGAGATGTTTAGTTTGATGGGACTAACACCTCCAAAATTGCAGACTGATGAAAAAGAAAAACAAGACAGGGAGCCTTTAGTTGAGTGTCTCAATAGCGATGTTGCTCAATGGGTAGAAAATCAGTATCGTGTAACAATCACCAATCCACCTATTCCGAATGACTGGAGTTGCGATAAAGAAAACCAACCTAATTCTGATGCTGTATATCATAATGAATGCTCATTACTACACACAAGACTTCCGTCTCAAATTGAGGACTTACATACACACGTCCACCTAGATCGTGATGTAGGTGAAGTAATTAATGACAGCTACGAGGGTAACGTGGAAAAAACTCTGTCACAGAAAGCCATCATTGATCCTGAAATGAATAACATGTCATCATCATCATCGAAGATTTCATCTGGATCTCACCTCAGAAGAAAATCGACTCCAATTGATACATACAAGATGTCACCATTACACTCCGGCGAAAACGATGTGGACCTAAGCGATAGCGATCCGACATTAATTGTGCCAAAGAAGAAGAGTTCCAAAAGTCGTGACACAATGCGACAAAAACACCAATCAAGATAACAATTATTTTTCCAACAGCAGAAAAAGGAGACGGGATACCACGAAATGGAAACAGACGTCCGCTAAAATTGCAAGGAATAGTGGGCAAGCATACACTTCTATCTCTAGATCAAAACGTCAAATCAAAGCACGCTCCGTAAAACCACCGTGTTCTCAAAGGTGTAGGTTGAAATGTCGAGACAATATCAGCGAAGAGCAGAGATCAAGTCTTTTCAAAAAATTCTGGGATTTGAATGAAATTGATCTACAGCGCTCCTTTATCAATTCAAGTATGACCGAAATATCTCCAAAATATCGTTACTCTAATGCTGAAAATCCAAGAAAATTTAACCACGCATTCAATTTCACTCTAAATAATGAGAAACGGCGAGTGTGCAAAACATTTTTTTTGAAAACTTTAGACATTTCTGATCGCATGATTCGCATGTCCAACGGGCGATATTTCTGCCTTTTACTATAAATCGAGGCTCAACAGTTTCAATTTTACCATAGTAGAGTTGGATAAACCGAAGGAAGTAAAATCTGATTCTAAGTATTGCTGTTATAAAAGCGTAAATTGCTATTTTTGGGACGAAACTCAAGGTAAGAGAGGCTCAAACGAATTAGGATCTTGCTTATTCAACTACCTTCAATCTATTGATGCACGATCTGGAGGAAAAAAAATAGATGTCATTTTATATTCTGACAACTGTGGTGGCCAGAATAAAAATAAATTTATAGCGAGTTTCTTTTCATTTGCGGTTGTGTATTTTGAAAACATCATCCATTCCATAACTCATAAATTTTTGATACAAGGCCATACAGAAAATGAAGGGGACAGCGTGCATAGCTTAATAGAGAAAGAAGTGAAAAAGAGTCTTAAGTCTGGTCCCATATACATTCCTCAACAATACGTCACCTTGATGAGAAGTGCTAAGAAGAATGGATCCCCAATTCTTGTTCACGAACTTGATTTTCATTATTTTTTTGATTTAAAAGATCTACAAGTTCAATGGGGCTACAACTTCTCAGAAAATGAAGATAGGGAAACGTGTAACTGGAATAATATTAAATTGCTGAAGTTTACGAAACAAGATCCATTTCTGATCTATTACAAGACTTCTTACAAAGATGATTTTAAAATACTTAACGTCAGAAACAAAAGGAAGAAAATGCCACTAGAACAATTGGAACTTAGAAAACTGTATTCGGAAAGGATTGAGTTAAGTACTAACAAAAAAAAGGATCTCCGTGAGTTACTTAAAAAAAACTTGATACCAAATGTTTACGCTGCTTTTTATCAATCTTTATTTAACAATGATTAAAAAAACCCTATTAAAACAAAGTTTTTACTACAAATCTTACTCGTCGTTATTAATGACTAATTGAAAAGATATTTTTTATTCTGCTATATAAGGATGTGATTTTTATTTTCTGTTTGAAATAGTAACTCTTTCATGTGATTCTCAGTTATTAAGAGTTTTGACTTTGAATGTAATTTTTCATTAATAAGTTTAAAGATATATTTTGTTTTGTTATCAAAGTATGTGAATTTTAATTTATAATTTGCAAAAGTAACTCTTTTATGTGATTTTCAGTTAGGCACTGTTTGCTAAACTGATTAAACATAAGATTTTTTAGTTTGTAAGCGTAATGTAAATTACGGGTAATCTAAGACTATGTTTCTAAAATAATGTGTTATTTGCTAGTCAAAAGAGGCAATTAGTTACTACAACCTCATTGATGATAAGACTTAAATGAAAAGTTATTAAGACTGTTGTAAAGACTTGAAATAAATAAATACATTTGATTTTAAAAATATTGCATTTCAATTTACTACGTTGTATTCACAGAACTCTCAGTACAACAATGACTTATTATTTATTATGTCAACAGAACGCTCTCCAATATGCGTCATAAACAGACCTAACTCATAAAAAATCTCAAAAAGTTCAAAAATAATTTTGCAATAGTGACTCAATTTGTAACTACTTTATATTTAATGTCAAAATATATATTAAAAATATTATAAATACAAAATTACTTGGCCACGGTGTACTCAAAAGGCTAATCCATAAATCTGCTAAAAATCGATCTAATGCGTCGGAACACAAAAGAGTTATATTGAGATGTATTCAATACTATACTTTTTTGAAAACTTTCTTGCTCATTTACCACAAACTGCATTTTTTGAATTCAGTCACTTTCATTCTAAGGGTGCGATATATATATATATATATATATATATATATATATATATATATATATATATATCGCACTGATATACTGATATATATATATATATATATATCAGTAGTATGTATTTGGCCGTCAATATAGTAAGTTCGAATTGAAGCTGTGTATTATTATTTCCTATTTAAATGTATGTTTGTTTGATGTTCAAATTAATATCGAACATACATAACAAAAACCATTGACAAATTGGGAGAAAACGTTACAGCAGATAACTATTTCACATCTGTTCAACTTGCTAATGATCTATTTACTGATCACAAGTTAACACTTGTGGGCACATTACGGAAAAACAAGAGACAAATTCCACCCCGGCTTATTGAAGTAAAAGATCGTCCTATACAGAGTAGTATGTTTGCTTTTGGAGTTTCTCCCAACTGTTGTATGCTAGCTTCATTTATTCCGAAGAAAAACAAAAATGTGCTAATGATTTCCACTCTACATTATGATGACTCAATTGACGCCGAATACGCGGAAAATAAACCAGAAGTAATTACATTTTACAACCTGATGAAAGGGGGAGTTGACGTCGTTGACAGAATGAAAGCCGAATATTCTGTAACCCGAGTTAACAATCGTTGGCCATTGACCCTATTCTGCAGCTTGTTGAATATTGCCACTATCAATTCACAAATTATTTACAAAAGTAACACTGGTGTCATATCAACACGAAGACAATTCATCAACTTATTATCAAAGCAACTTACACGACCTCTTCTTGTTCGGCGAGCTTCAATTACAACTTTACCATTCAATCTTCGCCAAAGAATTAAATCTATTTCAAATATAGAACCACATAATAACTCGAAACCTTCAACATCTCAAAATTCTGAAAGTAAACCAAGATGTGGTTTCTGCGCAGTTAGGAAGAATAGATTTACCCAACATAAATGCCACCAATGTCAAACGCCAATCTGTAAAGAATAGACCACCAGAACAACTTTCACTTTTTTATCGACCTTTTTTTTGGGTAATGGTTACCTTCCACAATCTGAAAAAATATAAAAATTATAATGGATAACTTTATACAAGTGTAGAAGGGCAAACTTTTTAGTTTACCCCGATAAGTTACTGCGTAAAAATCAAAGTATTTTTCACAAAGGAAAATCTTCTATTTATCAGTAACTTGTCGTATTTCACAATTTCGCCTATCAAAAAAATATTAAGAAATTATACTTATCTTTTACGTTTCGGAGGCCAAAATCTGCCTCCGTCTTCAGAAATGGATAAAAATTCGAATAAATATGCAGTTATTTCTTTTTTGAGAGCTTATTTCTTTACTTCTTCGACAGATGTCAAAGAAGTTTTGAAATATGAAATTATGTCAATGTTGTTGATTGACAACTGAAATATTCGATGTAATACAAGGTACTCTCCCATATCAGTTTGTTGCCATTTCGCCACTATCCAAAGTTTTCTTCAAGATGGGTAGCCAAGTACGATCTATTTCTAAGGAGCTATTCGAGATACAATTCTCTCCAGACATGAGAATATACGCTGATTCTTTTAGCTTACGTCTCTTAGAATGAGGCTCATTGGTAATCTCTCTTGTCCTATTCCATTCCACCCGATGTTCACCGTCTGATTTTAAAATGTGTTCTGATAATTTTGATCCTGTCAATTGTCTATTTTTAATATAATCTCGATGTTCATTCTCACGCACTTTCAATAGTGCGTGAGAATAGTGCGTGATGCAGTGATTACTCACTGCATCTTCTACTTTAACATTCTGCGATCTGTTGGAGAGATAGTTCACTATTAGGTCCAGTGCCTGCCCTCTTATACCGTAGTTCTGGAGTTTCTCTATTAGTATATAGCCTTTGCTATGTCTAGAAATATTGACAGACATTTGGAAGATCTGTCCATGTCGGTAATAATTTTTTGAAAGAGGTCATTCATAGCAAATTCGGTGTTGGAATTTTTAATAAATACAAATTGTCTATCGTTAATTTTTTTCTCAAAAAATGAGATGAGTCTTTTTTTGAGAGATTGTTCAAATAGTTTTCCAAAATTATTAATTTGAGGTATTGGTCTGTAATTATGTAGTAAACTAGGATTACCTGATTTGAAAATAGATGTAACTATAGACTCTTTTCATTGCTGTGGAATATTACCTGTAGAGTAGCATAAATTCATAATATGTACTGAAGGTTCCAAAATGTGGTTTGTTATGGTCTTTATGGTTTCAGAAGATATTTGTTCTGGGCCGGGAGACCACTTATTTTTCAGTTGTGAGATTAAGCAAATTATTTCATTCACAGTCACGGGCTCTAGAAACAAAGTGGATTGCACTGCAATATCATTCAAAAATTCCCTAGGTAAAGTATCTACTTTTTACAATTTTTCCTGACATTTTTTCACCCACATTAGTGAAGAAATTTTTGAAAAGAGCTGCTTTTGTATTATTTCCAGTGATGATTATGTTATTCTAGTTATTCTAGATTTGAATTATTGAAAACAGGTCTATCCAGAATCAAAAACTTGGTTTGAACTTCTATGCTGAACGTGACCCGCTGTCTTTTCAAAAATCAAAGTAGAATTTTAATTTTTCTCAAAACATGTTGATTCATTCATCAAATTTCATTTTGTCCCCTCCAAAGTAGGCCACCTCATGCCAGGTTTTTTTCCTATCCTCGAAAAGGTTCTGATATGCACTTTATGTTATGTCCTTCGGTTTTTATCGTCCCGTTTCGCCGTTCTTCCATGAGTCTCTCCAATCAATAAAAACAAAAAAAGTCTCAGGATATCAAATCTGGCGAATACGGTGGCTGAGGCATGATTATGGTGTTGCTTTTGGGCAAAAAATTACGAAAAAGCAATGCCGAGAGAGCAGGTGCAGGTTTTTTTCGTATTGCTTTCCGTAAGTGGCACATAACATCAAGATAATACTACTTATTGACAGGCAAGAACTCGTGATGCACTACGCCACGGCAATCGAATAAAACAGTGCGTTTTTTTGAACTCAACTCTGCTGAGCTCTTCTATTGGGATCCGATATCAACGTTATATAAAACATGACGTGAATTTGAAATTCTTAACTTCAGAAAACACAAAATTTCATATTTTGTTGTTTAAAATTTGAAATTTTGCTCATTTATATAGTCAATCAGTGCATATATAGGCTTCAGTAGTGATGTATGATAGTTTGAAGCAAACTAAAAAAACACACTTAAATAGTAACACAAACTGAAAAATAAAATTCAATTCGAAACTAATTTAAGATTGTGTTACACATCGATGATAAGTTCTATGGCTCGATGTAACTGATGACTGTCAATAAGTCTAAAATCAGAATCAAATCTATTCACAAAAAACTTGATTCTGTTGTAAAAAGCTAGAGGTGCTAATGATGAAACCACAATAAAATTATAATTCGAAGCATCTCACTGGTTTTCACAACAAAAATAATTATTTTGTGAATAGATTTATTCTGATTTAAGACTTGTTGCATCCCGAAAATCAGTTCAGTATATTCCTGTCCGTGAGAACCTTGAATTCAGCATAAAAATTTGGCAAGTTGACTTGGATGTCACACCAATAGGTGTGCTTCCCCTCATGTCTATCTTGCGTTCACTCATTTATTTTCATCAAGTACTATTCATGCTTTGTCTTCAATCGAGAACCGCCTGCCCGTTACTGACGATGCCTAATAGGCTGAAACAGCTGTCTACCAGCGGCTCTTGAATTGAAATCAGTATGGGAGTGATCTGAAAATTACTTATCCATTTATCTTCCGATGTTCATGGAATTATTTTCCAGCGGCTTGACTGCATTAACCTTCCTTGATTTCATATTATATCCATAAATATGTGGATTCGATTTCCGTTGACATTCCAGGATAGCTTCCCAAATTTTTGCTATCGCAGTTGTCGATTGATTGGTCAAACCACCAACACTGACATAAAATCTTGGCAAGTTTACTTGGATGTCATACCAATAGGTGGTTCAACTTTTCTCTCGCTTGCGTTTACGCCGTTATTTTCATCGAGTACTATTCTTGAATATTATCATTTTGTCTTCAATCGAGGACCGCCTGCCCTATACTGACGATGCTATAACGCATTTATATACAGAATATCAAGTATACCAGTTAGCAATGAATCCCGAAACAAGGAAAGAAAAATCATACACCAAATAGCGAACGAGAACGGATACACCCAAACGATAATAGATACATTAGAAAACAGAATCAAACAAAAAATACAGAACAAGGATCGAACTACTCCAACATATAAAACAACAAAACGATGAACAGTATTTACATACGTAGGTTACCAAACCAAAAAACTATCAAACATCTCTAAACCCCTGAACATCAACATCACATAAAGCTATGGAAAAGAAAAAGACAAAAACCTGAACGGGGTGTACAGCATACAATGCTCGGACTGCAACAAATTCTATATCTAGGACATCTGGGAAAACTTCCATAAATATAAAACATTCATAAATATAAAAGTCATAGTTCACTTATCGAGGAACAAATACTAATAAAAACACAACGAAACCAAATATTCAATATACTACACATAACAATACACATTCCTAAAAACAGTGCACATAGTGAAAATCCAACACAAAGGATATTACCTGATATAACCCAAATACAGGCAAATTTACCTACAGTACCTGCACTGAGACGTTCTGGTCGCATGATAGAACAAAGAATATTGTTCACAACATCTCAAAAGTATTCAGTACAGCGAGGTCACCCTGTGAATGTCTAGAAATCCACAGGCTTGATATGAAACGAGTACAAAAGAGTGGGAAATTCAAAATTCAAAATTTGTGTACCAACCGGCAGATGTTGTAAATTAACATCAAATGAAAACAAAATGATATCTGTTTAATAAAATTGGAATAGACATAATAAACTTGTTGTGAATATTTAGAAATGATGACAAATTTGAAATTTATTGTTGTAAACCATTTTCCTAGTTATGGATATTGAAGGATGCTTATGAAAAAGTTTTATGTTTAGACATAAGTGAGATTAACCGTCTATGTACATGAATGTTAAAGAATGAAGTATCTAAATTTGAAAGTAAGTAGTAAACTTGTAGGGCAGATAGTTTTTGAGATATGAAAGTTGAAAATTTTTAAGTTATGAAAATTTATAGTTGGTAACTAAGCGAGGCGAAAGATTTTCAACTTTTTTGTCTCCGAAAATTAAATAAAATTGTATAGAAAGTTAGTCAATATTATATAATCATACATACAAGTGAAGGTGATGAAAGCATGTTAAAAAACCAAGCCACAATGAACCTTTTTCCTGAGCTACGAAAAATCACTCACTAGCAGCGCTAGTAGTTCGGTAGGGACAAACACTGCCTAGTCCTCATATAAACATATGGTAAAATACAATTGAAGAAGAATGTTTTCAACAGAAGAAGATGTTCCTGGAGCAAAACTGAAATTTGCAGCTGTAAAGGATAAATATGTTGTACCATTGAAACATTGGCTTGCATGCCGTAATTTAAAAGTAACTGGAAAAAAAGTGAATTGATAGACAGGTTAGTATACATAATCTAGTAAAAGAGAAGCCGTAGATTCAAACTGTGATGAAAGAAATTCAAAATAATTATGAATTTCAGATTTATTTCCGAGTGAAATATGAATCAAATATAGATGGTAATTGAATAACTTTAATTAAATATAATATGAATTAAATATAATATGAATATGATTTAATAAACGATTGACGTATATCTCATTTTAATCAATGGTAATTAACTATGAAAAATTTACTATTCATTTCATGTTTAGAGCATACATATGAATATTTATTTATGTATTGCACTGTTAAATATACTCTCCTCGAAGCATGTATCCATTTCTTACATCTAACCTCATTAATATGAGGTTTTATAAATGGTAAAACACACGTTTTCTTCCGGATATCGATTATCCGATGTACAATTCGCAAAACAGCAATGATTTGTTGGCATTATACTAGCACAAAATAATTTTTTGTATCAGATTTATATTTTAAAATGATAAATTAATTCTTGGGAAAGAAAGTTTTTGACTTTCTACTACTCCATCTTGATACAAAAAAAAAAGAATGAGGGAATCTTCCAAAGAAAGGAAGGTAGTAATCAATTTGAAAATAAGTAACTCTATACATGGATGTGTAGATCATGCAAAGAAGTAACTTTCAGACACAAACTGAAACAAAGTCCCCCTAAAACAGCTACTTTCATATAAACATTGAATAACACGAAAGAAAAAAATTCTTTCGAAACAAATAATTCTATATGAACACTGAATTATACAGCAAATACTTTTCTCTACTCGGTTTGTATTTCAAACATTCGTTGTGGAATAAAAATCAGA
The DNA here is from genome assembly GCF_025532065.1 of Leptinotarsa decemlineata. NCBI lineage: Eukaryota > Metazoa > Arthropoda > Insecta > Coleoptera > Chrysomelidae > Leptinotarsa > Leptinotarsa decemlineata. The sequence goes on from NW_027412534.1 coordinate 1,555,067, forward strand.
TATCATTCACATGAGTTCTACTTTAAATGAATGGTTACAAATTGCACTTACATGGATCACTGTCATCCTCACTGGTATACATTGATGTTTCGCCTTAAGACACTTGCCCTAAGGCTCTTCAGTACCAAATTGGAAAACATTATAGAACATACGCACACTTCATTCATGAATTACGATTTTTAATGTCACGGAATAAGCTTGATCTGCTTATGTCATCGATGACATCGTAATGACATTCATTCACCTATTTAATTCAATCCCAGCCAAGAGGAATCTTATTTGAATTGAAGGGGTTATATTTTTTAGGAGTGATTAATTTTTGGGAAAGAAAGTTTTTGGCTTTCTACTTCTCCATCTTGATACAAAAAAAAGGTGATCGAAGCGTGTTAAAAAACCAAGCCACAATGAACCTTTTTCCTGAAGTACGAAAAATCACTCACTAGCAGCACTAGTAGTTCGGTAAGGACAAACACCGCCTAACCCTCATATAAACATATGGTAAAATACAATTGAAAAATAATGTTTTTACCAGAAGAATGTTTGAAATGCAAACTGAGTAGAGGAAAGTATCTTCTGTATAATTCAGTGTTCATATAGAAGTATTTGTTTCGAAAGATTTTTTTTCTTTCGTGTAATTCAACGTTTATATGAAAGTAGCTGTTTCAGGAGGATTTTCTTTCAGTTTGTGTCTGAAGTAACTTTTTTGCATGATCTACACATCCATGTATAGAGTTACTTATTTCCAAATTGATTTGGTATCATTTGGTATTCGGAAATATGACCATATATCCCCAGCAATGCAAGAATCAGGATGGTTGAATGTTGGGAAACTTAGAACTCTACACCTTCTTACCAACACACATAAAGTTTTGATAACTCGACAACCTGATTACTTACTGAAGAAGCTTAAAACATTCTCTACGATTAACAGCTTTACTACAAGGAACAGTTCAGTTCTAGTCATCCCCAAACACAAATCTTCCATCTTCACCCGCTGCTTCTCGTATAATGCACCCAAATATTACAATCAACTACCCTATGAATTTCGATCATACACCATCGTAAACTTTAAAAAAAGACTGAAGACTTATTTATCTCATCAGCCTCTTGCCCGTTCCCGACCTTGGCATTTCTAAAATGAATTTTCTAAAGTAAAGCAATAACTGAAATTTTTTGATATTGTTAACTCGACTTGTGTTCATATTATTTATCTATAGTTTCTCCCAGGTTGAGTTGAAAAACAGCCTTGGCTGATACTCCGCCTATTCACCATATACTGGAAGTTTTTTTTTCTTTGTTTTTGTTCCTGTATTATGTTCTATTTTATTTTTGTCTATTCCATTTGTATTTTTATGGTGAATAAAGACGTATTATTATTATTTTTCCACCGTAGTGTGCGCTGGTCAGGCCCTATCCCCCGAAGCCCCGATACATTCGGGAGGGCGCGCCAGCATAATCAACCAATGACCACTCCCCACGCCGTGGGGTAAGTGATCATTGGGTCCGAGAATCGTGTGCCCTGAGCAAACGCAGTGAGCCAAGAATGACAGCCTTCTGCATCTGTGCGGCTAAGATTTCTGCCTTAGTGCGGCAAGCCGGTATGATTTTGAGATTCGAGAGTAGAGAAGACATCATTCCACCAAGGACTCCAATAATCAGAACGACCATCTTGACAGAGTGATCTGGCTAGAGTCTGCGGAGTTCGAAGAGAAAATCTCGATATTTTATCCGTTTTTCCTCCTCTTTTCTGATTATTATTATTATTATTATTATTACTTCCTTCCTTTCTTTGGAAGATTCCTTTATCCTTTTTTTTGTATCAAGAAGAAGTAGTAGAAAGCCAAAAAATTTCTTTCCCAAAAATTAATCACTCCAAAAAAATATAACCCCTTCAATTCAAATGACACTGTTTTACGTGTGAATAGTTTGTTCGTCTCTACTACTAGTGCTGCCTCTCGTGACACGTTCGCTGTACTATTCTCAGGAAAAAGGCTTATTCTACGTAGTAGAAGGTAAGTGTACGACGGACCATAGTAACATTCTACGCTATCATTTTTATCAACTCTAATATACTTTTAAAAACTTCAAAATGTTTCAACTTCACCGGTCACACGCTGAAGCGAGCTACTACAAAATGAACTAATAAAGAGTGGAGGATGAACACTGAAGACAGAGGAAAGGAAAACGAATCAAGATATTGATTTGTATTGTAAACCTGAAACACTCTCAATGTGAAGCATACTCAATCTGAATTACGTCTCTTGTTAATCCAGATACTATACTTACGTCTGTAGAAGATTCATTGGGAGAGGAATTTCATGAAGTTCAGTGACAAATGTCAATATAATCAGGGTGAGGTGGATTGGGAGAACAATTATGTTAGTTCCTCACTAACGAACAATATTTGGAAAGAATTCAATGAATATATTTTGGATAAATCTACATTTGATTGTTTCCGGTGTATGTAAGTACCCAAACTTGAGAATTATCATCTTTCAAATGATGTATATGACCCAACATTATAACTGATACCTCACTATCAGAACATCTGATGACAATGTTTGCTTGAGTTTCGATATTGCATACATGATAAATAATTTTTGTGTTCGCTTCTTCATGCTATGTGCACGATAAATTTTCATCAATACTTGATACAACTGTATTATTGATGACACTATAAGAATGACATTCTATGAAATTAACTTTAATCAATTTATTTCCATTAAAAGGTACCATCTCGTCTTAATCCCATTGTGAAATAAAGAAATTTACGAGTGCCAGTTTGAAGTGGGAATTTCTTAATTCTTTTCCAAAATCAGCAGGTCGAACTTGATCAGGTCCAGTTATAGTGAAATCCAGTTGTGTACATCCTTGTCGGATGGGTCTCTCATAATCCTTTATGGAAGAAATATTGGTCGAAAATAATGTCAATTCTGGTGGCATTTAATTGTGTTAACATTTTCTTTGAAAATGATTCAAGTACATCGTTCATAGAGTAAATAATAAAAAAACCATTGATTATCAAGAAGTACGGTGGTGAACAATGCTCAATATCTTTCTCTAGAGATTTAATAAGAGCAGATTTTGGAGTTCTACAAATTGCACCATCAAAACGTCACATGGATAAAGGCAGGTGGTAGTTCGATATGATAAAATTTTTGCAATAGCAATTTTATAATCAATGGATATACTGGAGCAATGTAGTGCTCTCACTCGCATTCATGCTTATGAATAATGCCCTCACGCTCACAGGTAAATTTTCATGGTGTCTGGGGGGGATGATTGGTCCTTCGGATTGGTCTAGCCGCACACAAAGGGTCTTATAATAGTACCTAAGATAATATATATAAAATTTAGGTTTGCTAGTATAACGTAGTTTACCAAATTTTTCCATAACCTTCAAGACGTCTGTCAGAAGTAATGACCCACGGAAAGTGTCTGGCAGTAATGAATTTCAATTTTAAATAACATTCTTGAAAAAATATTCAAATATTAGCGTTTCTACTTTAACGTCGGTAAGTGAGGTTTTTATTTAACAGTACTGCGCGCTACCTGAGAAATGGCCCCGTTTTCAAGTTAATGGGTACGCATACCTCTTAACACGACATTGTACTAATAATCCTGAAAATTACAGCTTTGCCAAAATGACGTAGGTCTGGGGGCTCTGGGATCTTACTCTATATGAAAATTTATAATAATAATAATAATATCGGAAGTATCGGGGAAGAACAAAGTTGCTGCAACAAATATGCTTGCCGTTCCAATCTTACTCTAATCGTTTGGAGTAGTGAAGTGGACTCGGGAGGAGCTGTATCAACTCGACGTAAAGACCCGAAAAATGATGCATCTTTACAGGAGTTTGCATCCCAAATCGCCTGTTCCACGGTTGTACTTCCCCCAACAACAGGGAGACTGGACTTTTGAGTTAGGAGTGTCTACATGACAGAATGGTGCTGGATACAGCCTGTGAGTCCCTTGCTGGCGGAAATTTTCATGGATAACATAGAGTATGAAATCCATAATAATCAGTTAGCTAAGAGTTTTTTGTACTGGTACAGATACGTAAATGATATCTTAGTTTGTTTTACTGGTACCGATAGGCAATTAGGCAAGTTCATTGAATATGCCAATTCCATCCACCCGTCAATAAAATTCACCACGGAGAGGGAGGTAAATAATTCAATAAATTACCATGACTTAACCATTACGAAAAATAACAATAAACATGAATTTGCAATTTTTCACAAACCATCGTACACAGACATTATCATACTTAATTCCTCCACACACCCTTACCAACATAAAGTTGCTGCATTCAATAGTATGCTTCACAGATTATTGAATATTGAATTTTATCAAACAAATCGCGGTTAATAACGGTTACAAAGTAGATATTATAAACGCCATTCTTACCAAAAAACTTCAAAAGCAAGTCATGGACTTGGTCTATCCATATTCAAGATGCGATAACGTCAGTTATAGGACATTGGCATATTTGGGTGAACCAACCAGAAATATCGCCCGGTTTTTTGAAGAAAGAAGGCGTAAACGTGGCTTACAGAACGAATAATAATCTAAGTAAATTTATTAAAAACAATAAAGACAAAACTTCGTTGTTGGAAAGATCAGGAGTATATAAGCTGACTTGTGGCTCTTGTCCAAAACTGTATATTGGCCAAACTGGAAGAACATTTTCCCAAAGAATTAAAGAGCATAGAAGCAGTTTTATAAATAGAAAGACCAATTTCACATTTGAAAACCACCTATTACCAGAAGGACACGAGTTCAATCAGGAATACAATGATCAATTAGAATTAAATAACTCTCCGTTACTGAATATTTTTTCAAATGTGGAAAACGGAACATAAACTCAGGTGATTAAATTCATCACAAACTTAGGTAAAAAATCAGGTACTTGGAATTCAGGTACTTGAAATTCAGGTACCTCACATTGTAGAATAAGGTATATATAGCATTTAATGTGTAGAATTAGTTATTAAGACATGCCCGAGGAAGCCATTGTATGACGAAACACGTGTTGCGTTTTTGTAAAACTATCTAGTGAAAATCACACAATGAAGTGTTTTTAGAATATGCCTGTGAAGTCGTCAGGAGTTCGGATCCCCTTCTCTGCATGGTCCGTGACCATGAGAGAGCAGGAATTGGAGCATTTCTCTTTAGGGCAGCTGCCCGAGCAGCCATGATGAACCCCTCGGAAACTGAGGGGTTCATCATGGCTTGCCAGGATGGTATCTTCAACACCTCAGTCTACCGCAGTCGCGTGATGGGTATAGAGGTTCCTGACATAAGGTGCAGGGCCTGCCGCGAGGCGCCCGAGACCCTAATGCACTTGCTATCGCATGTCCAGGATATGCGGTCTTGGCCTATATCCATCGACATAACGCGGCCTTAATAGGCACTCTTACGGGATTGACGAGACACCGGTGTTGCCCTACGCTCCGGGGGATATTGAATCCGTTGTGGGGAACGAGAAGTGCCGAATTTATTGGAACTATTCGTTCTCCACCCTCAGGCTCATACAAGCTAATAAGCCAGATGTGGTCCTTCTCGACCACCATAGCAAAACGATATTTGTCGTGGAGTTTTCAGTTCCTGGCGAGACGAATATCGTCAGAAAAGAGGAGAAAAAACGGATATAATATCGAGATTTTCTTTTTGAACTCCGCAGACTCTATCCAGATCACTCTGTCAAGATGGTTGTTCTGATTATTGGAGTCCTTGGTGAAATGATGTCCTCTCTACACTCGAATCTTAAAATCATACCGGCTTGCCGCACAGATGCAGAAAGCTGTCATTCTTGGCTCACTGCGCTTGCTCAGGGCACATTATTCTCGGACCCAATGATCACTTACCCCACGGTGTGGAGAGTGGTCATTGGTTGATAATGCTGGCGCGCCCTCCCAAATGTATCCGGGCTCCGGGGGATTGGGTCTGACCAGCGCACGCTACGGTGAAAAAAATATATATACTTTATATATTTATTGAGAATAAATCTTGTGGACAAAGCTCGTGAAAAGTACATGCGAATGTAAATATAGAAATATGAAATGTGAATATAAAAACACCTACAAAAAAGTTAAGTTAGAACATACACTATAGTTCAATATCGAAATTTTGTCTCAACATGGTTGTGTACAGACTTGTTTAAAAATATTATCAACACTTATATAATAGACTTATAAACATATATACACTTATATATAATACAACATAAGTTAACACACCCATTGAAACAGACAAACAAACATTCATATCGAAACAAAAATATAAACAAAAATCTTATATAACCTGAATTCAAATATGCACATTTTGTCACGTAAATTTATCACTATATAACTCTTGCAAATTATAATAGGGTCTATCAGCCATAAATGTTCTTACTTCTATTCTAAACATTTTGTTGGTCAAATTTGCTTATCTTATATCTGAGGGCAAGTTCGACCCCATTGTAATAAATAAAATTCCTGACCGAATTTGTTAAAGGAATTGGCAATTTCAACGCGGTAGAACGGGTGCTATAAGGATGGCATGAAGCCTCAAATAGGGACATATTTTTGTAAATGGGGCAAACCGTTTCCAAAATGAACAAAGCAATCACTGTTAAATCTTTTGTTCAGCGAATTTGTGTCTGCATAAATCACGAGGTTTAATTTTACACATATACCTGATAGCCCGTTTCTGCAGTACTAATACAGACAGAAGTGCTGATGAACTGCATACTACCCAAAACGGTATTCCATAACGTAGGTGGGATTCAACGAGGGCGTAATACACCGTTCTGGCAGTTTTGATTCCCAAATTTATTGAAGTTACTCTCACTGCATAACATCCAGAACAAATTTTACTTTTAAGTTGTTTAAAATGCTCAATAGATTTGAGCTTGTTGTCAATGTGAATACCTAGAAATTTAGATTGAGTTTCGTTCCTGATCACTAAGTTATCACCGAATGACAGGTCATCAAGGACACATCCAAATGATAAAATGTTTGTTTTAGTGATAATGAAGGATAGCAAATCAACATCACACCACTCATTGATTGTTTTCATATCAGTAGATATTGCATTGTGTGAATCATTTGAGTTTTTGTTGTTCCACAATATCGTCGTGTCATCAGCAAAAAGAGTGAAATTTCCAGAAATGCTCAAATTTGCATGTCATTGACATATAATAAGAATAAGATGGGTCCCAAAACTGATCCTTGTGGAACACCACACAAAATTCCCTCTTTTTTTTCTGAAAGTCTTGTTGTTCTTACCATTTGATTCCTTCCTGAAAGGTATGATCCAAACCATTTGAGCGTCATTTCTCTGCAGCCGTATTGGTGAATTTTGCTTAGCAAGATCTTATGATCAACGCAATCAAATGCCTTAGAAAGATCACAAAAGACCGCAGCTGCTGCACTACCAGAATTAAACTTGGAGTTAATATCATAAAGAAACGAAAAGATGGCATCGTGCGTGTTTTTATTGCTTTGAAAACCAAACTGGCTTTCACTTAAAATATTGTGGTGTTGTAGGAAAATTGTCAGTCGTATTTTCACAAGTTTTTCGATAACTTCAGCTATAGTTGGAATGAGAGAGATCGGGCGAAGATTCGCGGGATCATCTGAATCTCCACCTTTATATAATGGAAGGACCGAAAGTTCTACAAGCAACGGCCATCCAAAAATTATATCAAATACAGCGACTGGCTTGTAAACATCACAGGAGCCATGAGAACAACACCAACCGCGGCAATGGAAGTAATCACGGGTCTGACCCCTCTGGATCTGTTCGTTAAGGAGGTTGCGTTAATGGCCATGGTACGATTGCACACGGCTGGTGTAAACCTAGAAGTAGGAATGGGTCGATTGAGGCTGGGCCTATGGCGGGAAGCGCTTACTGCGCAACCTCTGCTGCAGGCAACAAGTGATGCAATTGAACCCAGGTTTGTGTTTAATAAACCCTACAAAATACAAATTAAGCAGAACACAGAGTCAGATGCTACAAATGCAATACGGATTTATACAGATGGCTCAAAAACCAAAGAAGGTTCAGGATGTGGAGTGTACTCCAGATCACTGAGCCTAAGGATCAAATGGGGAATGGGAAGAAATACCAGCGTGGTCCAAACAGAACTGGTTGGTATCTCAATCGCCACAAAAGAAATAACCAAGAAAAGAATTTCGGGCAAAAACATAACAATCTGCACTGATAGCAGACAAGCACTATTAGCCTTGAACAGACACCGTGTTACTTCAGGGCTAGCACTAGAGTGCCACCAAGATTTAGACAAAGCCTCGGTAGATAATAACATTATCCTGAGTTGGATTAAAGGGCACGAAAGGAGTAAAGGTAATCGCATTGCCGACTCTTTAGCCAAGGAAGCGGCTGGACTAAGAATTTTAGGACCAAATGGCACCCACGGCCTGATGACTTCGACAATTGCGGAACTAGTCAAATGTTACACCCATGCTCAATCTTTAAAGAGATGGGATGAAATCAAAGGATGTAATCTTGCCAGGATCACCTTGGGCGACCCTGGGAAGCTGGAGCCGAAGAAATATCTGGCGATGACCAGGAAAAATCTACGCCTTACAGTAGGATTTCTGACTGGCCACTGTCAGCTAAGGAAACACCTACATAATATGGGGCTAGTGGACACACCTCTATGCAGGATGTGTGAACAGGAAGATGAGACTGTCAGGCATGTCCTGTGCGAGTGCCCGGAGTTATCGTCAATAAGAGAGTGTGTGTTCGGCGAGTCTTGGCCTACACCTGCCGATATAAAGGAGATGTCTCCCAGCGACCCGTCCACCTTCCTGGAAAGGACAGGATGGACGACGACCTAGGAGGACAACTCCTTGGGAGGATGTACAATGGGTCACATGTGGCCTAAGTGCGTGGGCTTACACTCACCCTCCCTACTCTACAGATACAGATACAGATAATGGAAGGGCAACGGATATTTTCAGAAAATCAGGAAAAATGCCATTGTGGAAAGAGGTGTTGATTAGAGATAACAATGTTTGTAATGCCTCAATTGGAAGATTTCGAATAATTTTTATGGAGATCCTTCATATCCCGTTGCATTTTTATTCTTTATATTCCTCAAAATTTCTAGTAATTCACTAATACTTGTATCGTACAATGTTAGGTTATCCTCAATTCTGACATCTTCAAGATTTTTTGAGGGATCGTAAGGTACCACTATACTCTCTCTAAGATTTTTTGCTATCGAACAATAATAGTCATTGATTTTATCAGGACTAAGTGATATTCCCACATGTTTTTTTTTATTTTCCCGTAATATCACTGATAGCAGACCATGTTTCTTTCATAATGGATTTTCTTCGTTCTCTCAATAGTGGATCTATATATTCTGCGGTAGTTATTGGAGAAGTCGTGGAAGTGAAGATTGTCAGTAAATTTTCGTATGTTATGCAGTGTACGTAAATTTTTCGAAGAAATTTTCAGTCCTATTGTAATCCATGGTTTTCTTTTTTTGACTTTGATTTTTTGCATGGGGAATGATTCATTAAATATATTCAATAGCGCGTTGTGATGCGCTGACATTGCAACTTTCATCCCGTTACTGTACTGAGCAATGCTCAGCAATCAATCTGTGCAGAGTTTGCGTATTTGGAGATTGTTTTATATTCTATATCCTGTGATCGGATCAACTTCGATGTCTATGAACTTGGAATATTGAAAGATGGAATTCTGATTACTGAGTGTTTTTGTTTGTTGTTTTCAATTCATGTATTCGCTTAAATAAATTTGAGTTATGTCATGATTGCTTCCATATTTGACAGTATTGCAATATCATTGTTCCACCAGTAATTTGGTTTCTTCAGACTACCACCCTTCTTTTTTGGCATCACCTTGTCGCAAATCTGGTTCAATTTTTCCGTAAATTCTCTCGGGGTTATCCTCAGAGTTATCTAAGGTGTCATTCAGCTTTTGCCGATCATGTTTCTTAACCTGCCATCATTGTCGTAGTGAGATTTTCTCATACACCTGAGATTTTAAACAGAATGTATTTGTGATCACTTAACGATTCGTCTCCTAGTATTTCCCAATCTATTTATCTATCTATACCTTCGCCAGCTTTCGAATGAGTTTCTTTCGGAAGTTTCATTGAAGCCATCCAAAGCAGGACACACGCTGAAGTAACAGGAATGTCATTTCTGCCGAACGGATTTATGTTACCTGGAATACGGGAGTAATTTTTCTGGGTTATTCAAAGATGATTGATATTTCACAATTTCCATTTCATCGCAATGTGACTGAAGTTCGTCGAATCATTCCCAGAATCCTGAAATGGACGTTTCGAATCTGGCTTCTCAATTGTCATTTTTCCTTCAAAAAAATAGATGTAAAAAGTAAGCATCCTTTTGGTGTTATAAGTCAGAGGACATTTTTCGGAAAATAAAATAATGATGATAAAATTTTAAAACAAGCTTTGATTTAGGCGCCCTAAAAAGATCAAAATAAAATTTAAAATCACATAAACCACGTTCATTTATGACTTCACAGAATTGAAATTATAATAAAAGCTTGTCGCGATAATTTCAATTTGTAATTGAAATTTTGTAATTAGATAGACACCTACTAAAATTCATAATGTTTGTATCTAAATAAAAGTGCCGTGAATGCTTGAAATGTGGAACTTAACCTTAAATAACTTTTTCTACACCCGTACTCTAACAATACACTTATATGACCATGATCCGTTTCATAATGATATCCATTTTGATACAGATTTTTCATAACGATACAGATTATCAACCAATAGAAACCCATAATTTTTCAATCAAGAATCCTGTTCCTTTGTTTGTCCTAGATTCTCATGTAATGGTTATTAATACACTCGCATATACCATACAAAACTCGCCTTCGGCTCGTTTCGTATCCCGGTTAATGCTCGTGTCTTAATAACCATCATTACATGATCGTTGCATAATATACTATTTTTGCACACATAGGATTTATGGGGTTTGAAATTTATTGCAGTACCTAGTTGATTTATCAGAATGTTTCTTAATTTGAATTTCATCTTATAATGACTTAGATACTCGTTAGGACAACAAGAGGATTGTTCCGAATTCTTGGGGTTCTTGTTGAATACTCTTCGTGAGCAAAACAATAGCAAAATCAATACTCCTGACCGTTCTGGATTGAATGATTCCGTATAGTCCATCTCGTCTTGTGTTTGTAAATCTCTCGCTGGAAAAATCCTCACTTGTTTACTTTGTGGTAAATGTTCAAGAAGTACCGAAAATTTATGTGAATTTCTGGAACTTCATCTAGCTTTTCCTAATGTGACTAATAACCAGTCCGTGCAAAGCTTATTGTTAAATCATCTGAAAATGGAATTTTTAACAGGTGATGATCGACTGTTGTCAAACATGCGCCAAACTAACTGACTGTTATAAGGAAACAAGTATAGCTGAGGCACCAGTCAATCTAATAATAACACTGATGATTTTCAAACAAGACTCAACCTCTAACGGAAGCAAGAAACTCTTTGGAAGGTTCGAAATAGACGAACATTTCAACTTAGCAGACCACTATTATAATATTCATGCAGTCATTGTTCACTGTGGTTTTGGCGTTGAATTTGGTCATTATTACGCCTTGGTCAAAGAAGAAACGGACTGGTTTAAGTTTGACGATAGTCATGTCATGAAGTGTTCTGGCGATGCATTGAATTTATTGGAGCATCTGGAGACACCCTACATTTTGTTTTATAAGAGAGAGGATATTGTTAGATCAAGATCTTCAGATGATGTGGTGCTGCAGGTTTCTCCGGATTTTCCTGCAGCTGAAAAAGCAAATGCGCTACTGGAATCAATGAAGTCGCCCCGGAGCGCCAATTAATTTTTATTGTTTTTTTCATTTTATTTTTATCGTTGTTTTAAAAAAAATTTCATTTATTTCATTTAAAAAAAATCATCTGACTGAATATGTAGAGATTTCTTCTAGGCATCGCGACAAGCTTTTATTATAATTTCAATTCTGTGAATTCATAAATGAATGTGGTTAATGTGATTTAAAATTTAATATTGATATTTTTAGGGCACTCAAATAAAAGCTTGTTTTGAAAGTTTTTTTTATCATTATTTTATTTTATATTTTTCAGTTTCAATAGATAGTTATCGATCGATACGAACGTTCATCTATAAAACGGAGAGTCCTTCAACAGAAAAACTCAAGGAACGGGGAAAACTATAATTAGGATAAACTATATTCTATAGAAGTAGGTAGGTAGCTACTCCTCCGGCATACCTTATAGAACACCTGATCACAGAATATATTCATATTTTGTAGAAATTTTCAATTTGTAATTATTCTTGTGTTCGTACTTGAGAGTTATGTACTCCTAAAGCATTCAAACGAGCCTTACGCTGTTCGGTGGACTCGGCTGCTCTAATTTGAGAGTTACGTTCTCTTGACGCACTTAGGCGGGCCTCACGTTGATCGTCGGATTCGGCTGCTCTTAACCTTGTCAAGTCTTTGGCGTTTCAAGTTAACGCTTTCATTGGCAAGTTTTCCGTTTCAATTTCTCTTTCTCTAACCTTCTTTTCCTTTGTGTTGATAATAATAATAATAATAACGTTTATTCAAATATAAATCAATCAAAATAGAAATGCACAGAAATACATATGTGGTGTTTACATTGTAATAAACTTATGAATAAACAGACAAGATGTCTCATTAAGACCGCGAGGTTGAGCATGGGCACAAGTTTTGTCTAGTTGTTTCACAAGTCACATGCAAGTCAATCAATCATCATTAATCGAAATCGATTAAAAACAGTAGAAATCGGTGAAAAAAAGGGGGAATAAATATAGTATATTTAAAGTTTCTGTATTTGAAGTTTACATTTATCAATTATTATCAATTCATAAGGGACTTCTTGGTTTATCCTCAATTTGATAAGGAATAAATGGTTGGTGTATCTTTTAACTAGAAGTTGTCTCAAAAATGCTATGAACAATGTTCCTATCAAGTTGTTTGATGTATTTCTTTAAGATATTTTTGATCATTGGAAGTGAGTTTATTGTTTTCATGTATACCTTATATATCTCAGGTAACATGTTGAAACATTTCCCTACCAGGTATGTGTAACTAAGTTGACCGGCTGTTTTTTTAGCAATTTGGAGACGCATCATATTATTTGTTCTACTTCTTGTTCCATAACTAAGCTCTGGAACTTCCAAAAATGTTTTGTTTCTGTAAATATAGGTCAGTATACTATGCATGAAAAGTTGCCTTACATCCATAACATTTGACCCTCTAAAAATAAGATCCGAAGAATAGCTAGATTTTTTGTCATATATAATTTTGAGGATTTTTTTCCGCAATATATCTACCTTTTTTAAATGACTTTGAGGAATCCCTCCCCAGCTCAGTATCCCATACCGCAAGCGAGATTCCACGAGAGCATAATAAATTATTTTCATATGGGGTATATCAAGTATCGTTCGTAAATATCAGAATTTAGGTAGGATGCATCTCAGACTCTTTGCTATCTCATTTGTATGTGCGTCCTACTTCAAGCGAGAATCTATTGTGACTCCCAGATATTTTGTTTTATATGCTACCGCTAGTTTCAGAGTTTTTCCGTTGTGATTTACTACTATGCTATTATAATTTGGTAGGTTGTTGGCATAACTAGTGAAGGGGACGAAAACAGTTATTTCAACATTTATTATCATTGGTCTATGACCGAGCCAGTCCAATATGTGGATCATGTCGTTCTACACTTTAGATTTAAGGGTTTCCGAGTTATCAGCACTGTAGATAATAGTTGTATCATCCGCAAAGCTGATTATTTTTCTTCCTCCATTCAGGGTGAGCAGATTGTTTATGTAAAATATGAAAAGAATAGGGCCTATCACAATTCCCTGCGGTACTCCAAATTTAATAGTCATTTCTTTGCTGATGTTATTTTTTATTTCAACTATTTGGTTTCTATTATTCTAATAACCTTTAAATAGTTCAAGGATATTTCCACGCATTCCTATGTCCTCCAAGACGCTCAGCAACTGTGAGTGGCTCACCGTGTCGAACACCTTGGCCAAATCAAGAAATACGCATGGGGTTGGTCTACTACTGTCTACATTTGATAAGTTCACAATCGCATCATCAGTAGAAACACCCTGTTGGAAACCGAATTGGTTGGGAGAGATTCTATTGAATTTTTTTATATAATCCGAAAGTCTATTTTTGAGTTATGAGGGATATCGGCCTATAATTAGTCATCAAGTTCCTGTCGCCTTTTTTAAATATTGGAATAACTACCGTTATTTTGAATAATTCTAGACACCTTCCTGAACTAATTTTTTTTTATCAGATGCGTAACAGTTTCTTTATTTCTCATAGTGTTCCTACGAGTACCGAAGAAATATTTGTCAATCCTCCCAGAGCTTCGTTTAGCAGGGTAAGAGCTAATATACAACCGGGTGCTCTCCGGTGCCCTGGGGTGGTACATGCCTGACGAAACACCGTTTCAGGTTTGATTTTGGAGTTTTCCTTCTCCTAGACGTGTTGTAGACCAATGAGTGCTAATGACGTCCATCTCACCGAATTACACGAGTCATGGTATGCCTCTTGTGCCTGTTGCTCACATTGCGTGATGTACTCTCTTACTCTGGGAACTTAGAGGGTGGTAGATAATAATATTTTTTCACAATGCAAATGAATATGAGTTCTTACAACCTGCTATACCATTTACTGTCTTCTTTTCAGAGTCAGGAAGTAGGTATTCAAAGGCAAAAGCTTGATTAAATTTCTTTCCTAGATATATATTTTTTTTATTGAAGCCAGGCCTGGATGTGGCATCTATTATATGGTGGCCTACCAACTGCCTATCATAAACGAATACGTATACAAAATTTAGTGTCCATGCTATTTAAAGCTGAGGAGATCTTTCGTACGGAGCCGATCCTGGCAGCAGCATCAGGTCACGTTTATGATTAACATGCATTGTCATCGGTCCTGGACCAGCATGCGAAATTTCAGGTCAATCGGATACCGGGAAGTGGGCCAAATTAAACTTGCAATATTTGTTAACATACATACAAGTCAAGTTGAATAAAAGCTTTTAAACAAGAACGTCTGGTTTCGGCATCTATGCGATGTTGTCCTAATTTCGATCTACCGTGCGTGGTCAAGCGGATGCCTACGGCTGAGCTTTAAAAGCCGTAACATAGCAGCCGCATCAGAAAATAGAAATGAAAATAAATTCGAAGGCTGTATCGCGGAGAAAAAATAGATATTTCGAAATGAATCATCTCTTCCAACTACTTACGCCGTTGGTTCTGATAAATTTCTGCAGGAAAATAACTACTTCACCGTCATGCTGGACATTGAATTATATCCAGCAGACATTTATGCAAAATACCTCACAGTGGTTAGTCTCGCAGATGTTTGTCGTTCATCCAGCCCCAGGACCATGCTGAAATCAGTCAAGTAGGTCACCTACAGACCGATTCCGACGTATAACTTTTCATCAGTGCTGGAAAGATTCGATCCCGACAGCAGTGTGCTTGGGACACAAATAATTTCAACGCGGATCCACTGCATAAATGAAACCTTCGTTATCTTATTGTTAACCAGTATATAACAGCTACATTCTGTAAAGAGAGCTCAAAGTGCGGAAACAACATCGCCAGTATTAGCCAGGAAAGTAGTTGCTTTTCTGCACGTATTCAGCAAAAACCACTGTGTAGTTTACGTTATAATTAGGTTAGTGAGTGGTTTTCCAGGTCAAATGATGGAAGTACGGCTCTAGTAAACTATGAAAACCTGATTCGAGCTCCAGTAAGGCAAGTATAAAGTATGTGCTCTGCTGTTTCATCATTTTCCAAACAGAGGCTATATACGCTGTCTTCCGATAGTCCGAGTCTCTGCATGTGATGATGCAAGTGACAGTGACCTATGAGAAGACCTATTAGACATCGTAGTTCATCCCTGATGTAGTCCAACGAATACGCTGGACATGCTGATAGCAAGTGCATTAGGTTCTTGGGCGCCTCGCGACAGGCCCTGCACCTTGTGTCAGGAACCTCTAAACCCATCACGCGACTGCGGTGGACTAAGGTGTTGAAGACACCATCCTGGCAAGCCATGATGAACCCCTCAGTTTCCGACTTCAGTCCACTCGACCTGAGAGAAGCGAACGTCAGGCGCTTTGAAAAGCCAAGGTTTCCAATGTTATTGAAGAAGACCCCATGCATTGGCTTATCCTTGTGTTTCTGCAGAAGTAAGCTGATCCCTGCGGCTTTTATCTGAGCTTTTTACTGAACGGGTTCCAACTCGGTGACAGAGTTGTGGTCACCTCATTCAGTGTCGAAAACTATACCGAGTTCATCAGCTGCTCGGGCAGCTGCCCTAAAGAGAAATGCTCCAATTTCTGCTTTCCCATGGTCAAGGACGATGCAGAGAAGGGGATCCGAACTCCTGATGACTTTACAGGCTGTATCCAGCACCATTCTGTCATGTAGATACTCCAAACTAAAAAGTCCACGGCCTCCCTGTTGTCGGGGGAAGTACAACTGCGGAACGGACGATTTGGGATGCAAACTCCTATAGAGTTTCATCATTTTTCGGGTCTTAACGTCGAGTTGATACAGATCCTCCCGAGTCCACTTCACTACTCTAAACGAGTAGAGTAAGATTGGAACGGCAAGCATATTTGTTGCAGCAACTTTGTTCTTCCCCGACAGTTCCGATGATCAGATCTGTCGAAGTTTGTGCTGATACTTGCCGCGAAGAGAACATTTTTCAGTGCTGTTACCTCTTGTCAGTGGCGTTGTTCCACTCCGAGGTAAGTACACGTCTCTCCGGCATCCAAATGGTGTAGGATGCTTCCATCTACGAGCTGCACATCCTCTCCGTAGTCCCCGCATCGTCCTCTTTTGAGATGGACCATTGCACATTTGTCTATCCCGAATTTCATACCGATAGCATGCGTGTACTCTTCCACCACCCTCTAGGACTGATGGAGATCCTTCTCTCCAGAGGCATAAATTTCAAGATCATCCATATAAAACAAATAGGTGACCTTGTGCCTCCGGTTTCCAGAGGTGCCACAGTTATACCCTCGAGTGTTTCTGAGCGTAACGGATAATGGCAATAGTGAGATACAGAAGAGAAGGGGACTGAGGAAATCACCCTGAAATACACCCCTTCTGAAAGTGACCCACACTGTTTGGACTCTTGCTTGACCAGATGTTATGGTAAAGCAAGTTCGCCAAAGTGGTATCAGCTGTTCAATATATCTGACTATTTTGTCGGGTACTGCAAGGCATCTGAAATTGTATCAAATGCCTTACAGTAATCGATCTGTATCGAGTCCTGCGTTATTTTTGTTTTCACCGTAGTGTGCGCTGGTCAGGCCCTATCCCCCGAAGCCCCGATACATTCGGGAGAGCGCGCCAGCATCATCAACCAATGACCACTTCCCACACTGTGGGGTAAGTGATTGTTGGGTCCAAGAATCATGTGCCCTGAGCAAGCGCAGTGAGCCAAGAATGACAGACTTCTGCATCTGTGCGGCTAAGAGTTCTGCCTTAGTGCGGTAAGTCGGTATGATTTTAAGATTCGAGAGTATCATCATTCCACCAAGGACTCCAATAATCAGAACAATCATCTTGACAGAGTGATCTGAATAGAGTCTGCGGAGTTCGAAGAGAAAATCTGGATATTTAATCCGTTTCTCCTCCTTTTTTTTGACGATATTCATCTAGCCAGGAGCTGAAACCTCCACGACAAATATCGTCTTGGTCTGGTGGTCGAGAAGGACTACATCAGGCTTATTAGCTTGTATGAGCCAGGGGGTGGGGAACGAATAGTTCCAGTAAATTCGGCACTTCTCGTTCCCCACAACGGATTCAATATCCCCCGGAGCGTAGGGCAACACCGATGTTTCGTCAATACCGTAAGAGTGCCGTAGATGGTAGTATAGCACTCTTAGGGCCGCGTTATGTTGATGGATATAGGCCGAGACCGCATATGCTGGACATGCTGATAGCAAGTGCATTAGGGTCTCGGGCGCCTCGCGGCAGGCCTGCACTTTGTGTCAGGAACTTCTATACCCATCACGCGACTGCGGTAAACTAAGGTGTTGAAGACCTGGCAAGCCATGATGAACTCCTCAGTTTTCGACTTCAGTCCACTCGACCTGAGAAAAGCGAAGGTCAGGCGCTTTGATAAGCCAAGGTCTCCAATGTTATTGAAGAAGGCCCATACATTGGCTTATCCTTGTGTTTCCGCAGAAGTAAGGTGATTCCTGCGGCTTTTATCCGAGCTTTTTGCTGAACAAGTTCCAACTCGGTGACAGAGTTGTGGTCACCTCGTTCAGTGTCGAAAACTATACCGAGTTCATCAGCTTCTCGGGCAGCTGCCCTAAAGAGAAATGCTTCAATTCCTGCTCTCTCATGGTCACGGACCATGCAGAGAAGGGGATCCTTTACAGGCTGTATCCAGCACCATTCTGTCATGTAGACACTCCAAATTCAAAAGTCCACGTCCTCTTTTGAGATGGACCATTGCACATTCGTCTATCCCGAATTTCATACCGATAGCATGCGTGTACTCTTCCACCACCCTCAAGGACTGATGGAGATCCTTTTCTCCAGAGGCATAAAGTTTAAGATCATCCATATAAAACAAATGGGTCTATTATTATTATCATTTTTGTATCAATTATTCATACTCATGATAAAATCATAGTGAGTCAAAAGAGTTATTATGCCTGTGTGGGTGTGAAAGTTTTGCATATCTTTATGGATGTCGCTTCAAATTCAATAAGACTTTTTGAGTACTGTATTTCGAATTTGCAAGATCTAAGTCACTTTTCAATTTGTGACGTCTATAAGAGTAATCGATACAACCAATCTCATACTCGTGATGTCATGGGTGAGAAAATGGTTATCTCTAACATATAACTATGATTGAAATGCATTTTACAACCACAGTTATGACTCCACTTCATGAGAAATTGAAACGATTCGAATTGTATGGGTGATAAATCTATAATAAACAACAAAAATGATGGATTTCCTAGTAATGTAATATGAAACCGTCCCTCAGACCGATTGAATCAAGTCACGGAATATTGAATTATATCCAATGTCAATATACTTCGAGTCAAAAGATAGTTCTGACTATAATCGAGGTATAATTTCATTCGTGTCCTTCGTCAACATATTATTCGCCTTCTCGAAAGATTTGAATTGGTTCAGAAACAATAATACAGGGTGGGGCACCGAAAACGAAACAGATGGAATATCTTCAAAACACATGTTGAATGAAAAAATGCAGAAACACGTCAATTTGCAATCCATGGGGGAAATATTTCTATCATAACCTCAACTGGGGCAGTAGTAAGTGTGAGACATTATTGAAAAGGAAATTTCATGAGGAATTCGGCCATGTCAATTTTCGCTATCGTACTTTCTATTTTTGCGCCCTCTTGAGGTAAGAAAACTGTTCCGTATTCCAAATTATTATACTTCATTTGCCAGCTAATTTGACATTTGCTGACAATGCATTATGGAATTTTTTCAAAGAAGAAAAGCAAAATGGCGGCTCCACGATGGCGGACAAGATTTGCAATTGTGGTCCGATTTGATTCAAAATTGATAAGTAGTAATTTTCAGGGCCGGTAATTATGATTTGTTTGTCAATGCAAATAAACAATGTGGTGGCTCCAAGATGGCGAATGAAATTTGTAATTATGGTCCGATTCAATGTCGATGCTAAAAACAAGATGGCGGGCGAAATTTGTAATTATGGTTCGAACCGACCCGGCACCAAAAACGAATTTTTCAAACCACATGTGTTGCGACAATAATACAAAAACATGTCGATTTTAAATTCAAAGGGGACATCTTTCTGTCGTAACCTCAACCCTACCCCTTGGTTACTCATACAATATGAATAGGAAAAGTACTGAGTGTGACACAGCATTGAAAAGGTAATTCCATGAGTATAAGTTCGTCTCAAAAACGGTGTCTGACATTTTGGAACATGTCTAGGGTTATTTGACTACATTCGGATATAATACGTTCACGTAACTCTTCTAACGAATCTGGCTGATTGGCGTATATTTTACTTTTTAAATGGCCCCACAAAAAGTAATCCAAGGGGGATAAGTCGGAAGATCAGCGGGGCCATTTAGTGCTTCCTCCCCTTTCAATCCATTGTCTATGAATTCTTTCATTCAGGTACTGACGAACCGCTACAGCAAACTGTGGAGGAGCTCCGTCCTGTTGGAATATTAGGTAATCCTCAAGGTATCGGCTATCGTTTTCTATTATGTCCGTTAATGTTGGATCAACGGTATCTTTGGATAATTCCAAATACATATCCCCAGTCATCTTACCTGGTAGAAAAAATGGACCAATAATGCGATCGCCAAATATTCCGCATCCACCACATTTAATGTTAGTCATACATCGATAGTAAAGAAATTAAAAGAAAATAAAATGCATTTCTATAAAATGATACTTAGCTCCATGAGCTCAGGAGCTCGTGGAAGATGATTTTGATAGAAGAACTTATTTTTGTGAGCAAATGATGGACATGTTGAATAACAATATCATCCAATTAGAAGACGTTATGTTTTCTGATGAGTGTACTTTTTTTCTTGATGGTCATATTGATCGGCAAAATTGCGTTACTGATTAACGGAAAATCCTCACTGGATGAGAGAAGAACACACGTAATACCCTCCAAATATTCATGTTTGGGCAGGAATTGCGGGAAACCATATCGTTGGTCCCTTTTCCATTGAGGGCGATTTGAATGGCGATTATTATTTGGTACTACTTCAAAATGATGCCATTCCAATAATAGCAAATTTATATCCTGATCCAGGAAACCCTCAAGTTCCAGTGGATACGATATGGTTTCAGCAGGTGGAGCAACACCACATCACCAAGTTAATGTCCGGCAATATGTCGATACAACATTTCTCAATCGGTGAATAGGGAGGCGAAGAACGATTGAATGGCCAGCGCGATCACCTGATCTTTCATTATTAGATTTTTTATGGGGATATTTAAAGATCAATGTGTACAAAACTAAATATTCAGATTTGAATGACTTGAAACAACGAAAAACGCTTGCGATAAGGTCGATCACGCCTGATATTTTGAATAATGTGTGGAGGCAGTTTTATTTGAGATTAGAATAATGCCAAGAAGTTCGCGGTGAACATTTCAA
The DNA here is from genome assembly GCF_025532065.1 of Leptinotarsa decemlineata. Lineage (NCBI taxonomy): Eukaryota > Metazoa > Arthropoda > Insecta > Coleoptera > Chrysomelidae > Leptinotarsa > Leptinotarsa decemlineata. The sequence goes on from NW_027412534.1 coordinate 1,576,307, forward strand.
ACATCTACTTCGTTAACATCCAGAACAACAGCTTCGCTCACACTTAGATAGTAATAAAAATCACTAACAACAGTACTACACAGCTCTACTGAAGGTAACCGATGATATTTTCAATGAGAGTGATCGAAATCAATGACCGTCCTGGCTCTTCTAGATTTCAGCAGGGCATTTGACACCATCAATCATGAGCTGTTGTTGTCGATCTTACACTACATTGGCTTGTCAGATGATTCAGTTCTTTCCTTTCGAAACTATCTACACAATAGACGCTAGGAAGTTGTTCTTGATGGAGTACATTCCACGCCTTTGAATTTAAAAACAGGCGTTCCACAGGGATCAATTCTTGGCCCTCTCCTATTTACGATATACACCAGTCAATTAGTGAAATGCCTTCAGTATTGCAGTGTACATCTTTATGCCGATGACACCCAAATCTATCATTCTTTTGAACCACACAGAGTGAATGACGCTAATAGGCGGATCAGTCATGATCTCGACACACTTGCCGAAAATATGTGCTTAATCAATGATACAGCTAAGTCGAAATTACTAATATTTGGTCCAAAGAATCACAGAGATGTGGTGAAACAACAACTCAATATTAGTATAGATTCAAATGTATTGGAAATTGTGAAGGAAGCAAATCTTGGGGTGACTATAGACAGTGATCTTCGATTCGATTCCCATGTGAATAAACTTATCCAGAAAGCTTACTTCATGAAAATCGAAAATTCCTCCCTAAAAACACAAAAATTACTCTAATCGACAGTCTCGTTCTTTCATCTTTGAACTATGCAGATATACTCTATGGACCAAGCCTCACAATTAGGAACAAGACTATATAAGATTCAAAACTCCTGCCTTCGCCTTATTCATGGGGTACGTAGAAGGAACAGAATCTTATCAAAGCTGTCAGAAACTTGTTGGCTCAATATGGATAACCGAAGGTCGTTACACTCATCGTGTTTCTATCCTAAGGTTATCTGCAATAAAATTTCGACGTATCTATGTAATAAAATTACTTTTCGGGCTGACGTACACAACTTGAATGTTAGGCATAAATGATTATTAACTACTCCGATACACACCCATGAAATTTTTCAAACGATCATTTACGTATCAGATATGCAACGTTTACAATGAACTTCCCCCTCATTTAAAACATTTAGGAAAAATCGAAAACTGAACTACTAGGTAAACAAACTTAAATACTCAATAGTTTATCCATAGGTATATATTTTTTTGTTGTCATTGGAATGCTGATTGATATCAGATGTAAAATGTATTACTTTTTCTATTTTTTTTGTTCTTTGTTTGAATTTGTTTTATTCATTTTCTGTTGCCAGTTCTCGTAAAGGTTAAGTGGTAGAACAAACCTGTAGTGTTTTCTACACTGCAGTTTTGAACTTCGCCTTCTGGATGTATATTGTATTCCACCCAATGAAGACCATTATTATTATTATTATTTTTTTTTTTTTTTTTTTTTTTTTTTTTTTTTTTTTTTTCACCGTAGTGTGCGCTGGTCAGGCCCTATCCCCCGAAGCCCCGATACATTCGGGATTCGGGAGGGCGCGCCAGCATAATCAACCAATGACCACTCCCCACACCGTGGGGTAAGTGATCATTGGGTCCGAGAATCATTATTATTATTATTATTATTATTATTATTATTATTATTATAGTTCTTTTTCGTATTCCACATTTTATTACGTTTTGCATTACATTTCATTTTGTCGTAATTGTTGCAATAAATTTGAAAGGGATAACATTTTTGAATAGGAAATAAAGATCTCTTTCAAACGATATATCACAAACCTATACTTCCCATTTAAAAAATAGGAGGCTGTACCTGTCATTCGAAGGGGCTGAAAGGTAGGGGTGGCATTTTTACTGTGTAGAATGACAAATTTCAATTTGTTCGAAGTGTTTCGGGATTTTTTTTAATATGTACAGTAACTGAAATAATGAAATCATTCCATTTGGCTTTCACACGCTGTATATTATACATATACATTTATTTTGTGAATATATCATTGAAGTTTACATATAATCTTCGTCACATACAAATTGGAAATAGTAGATTGGTTCTTTGTACTTATATTTTTTCCTAATCATCAATTCACGTTACTATTGACTTCATATAATGATTTCTATTTGCAGGTTAGAGATTCTTGAAAAATCCAACTTGATGATAAATGTGCAGCAATGTGTATCCGAATGACTCGCAAGAAGAGAATTTGGGAATGTGCAATTCCCTTGAATGCAACGCTTCTCATTTTACCTTATGCGACGTGTGCAGCTACATCTTCAGGTAAATGATTCAACAGTACATTCCGGTATATAGTTTGGAATTCATAAATAATTCAGTTCAACAAGAAAACAGGTGTCTGTTTTTTGCAAAGGTCTCAGAAACTGTTGCAATGATTCAAAATTCGATAGAAGATCCTCGGAAAAGAGGAAATTCAGTAGAAACAGTGTCGACCTTCAGAAACTATAGTGCCAATATTCATTCATACTTTCATTCGAGCGGTGAAAATATTAGTCCAGTCATTATAGTTAGTTCACCTCGGAATTCGAGATACCCAGCTGTGAGTCTGTGAATACTTGTATATCGACACCCTAAAAGTTGTCTCAAAACCTACATATGGTAGGGTGTAAGCAACTATTAAATTTCAAGGTCAAAGGTCACAAAAATCGGTTTTTTGCGCTTTTTTGGAAATATCTCATTTCCTATGGGTTTGTTGCTATTTGTATTTATTATCAATATTGTAGAATACAAAATTTTCTACAAATTTTGTTTAAAAAAAAAATTCATACGGTGAACCGTTTTCGAGATAGAGGGAGGAGAGCACGCGGTCACAGCATCACTTCAGGTCAACCGGTGCCTCCGGTCGAAAACGCGCCATATATAGTTGATGAACTATCGATAAATCAATGATTATAAATATTTGTTAATTTTTATTAACTATGATATTATATTTTATATTTTTTTTCCTAACTTATCCACTTTTTATTCAGTATTAATTTATTCAACAACACTTACCTGCCCATGTAATTGCAGAATTGTTAATGAATATATAGGAATTATATTTGAATCTTAACCTAATTAATATTTATAACTTCTCACATGATGAAAAAAAAAACAAATAAATTATGAATTAATCTTTTTATTAAAAAATATCATTGAATACATTTATTTTTATTGAAAGTAAAGAAATGGAATAAAGGGTACAAAAACTACAATTTATAATTTCGTCGTCGTCTTCTGGCTGCTGGTAAATTTCAAACTGGTCTTCATTATCGTCTTCAACGACATTTGTCTCAAGTTCTTCCATGATTCGGGGTCAAAAGTTCCATCTTCGTTAATGTCGCTCTGATATGGTAGAGCAGTGAGACAAGCTTGCCCATTACATTGGCCACAAGCTGAAGAGCATTGCAAGTCCGCTTTCCTGCATCCGCATCGCGAACCACAACCACTTTTGCAGTTGCAGAAAATTGTATTTAGCAAATCTTCTGGAGCAGGTGGTAAAATTGTCATGATACGCTCCAGAAAATCGTTTCGCATTGCCCAACCCCATACCTGGGGTTCCAAATCATGTCCTAACCAAGTTTGAACTTGATAATATACACGGTTGAAATGTTGATGAGCAGCTGCACTTGTTGGTGGAATATTTGAAAGCTGCACAGGTTTATTAAGTTTTGTATATAACTTGACGTAATGCATATAACGAAGATGATCGAGACTTTTCACAGATTTCGGAGCATTATAGACTGCCAATAAGGTTTGAGTTCCACTCTCTAATAATCTCTGGGTCGAACAATTTTCTTCCTCAAATGCTGCAGCTAGTTCATCCAAATTTGTCAGTTTCTCAAAAACTTTTAAAAATGATTTTTTCCCTTTTTAAAAAGCGCAGAAGTTGTGTCACATCCACTTAATGCGTGCAGAAATAAAATATGTTTTTTAGAATGAGGATAATCATCAAAACTTTTAGTCGAGTATATCTCCGTTTTTACATTACCTTTCCCAACTTTTTTAAAGAAAATTTCTTGTTCGTAAGACAGTGTACGCCCAATTGAAATGACGAGTAAATCAATATCTTGTCCTATTATAACTGCAGTTTTTTAGACTTTGATTCTGCTATAGCAGTTTCAACAATAAGAACATCCGCATCATCTCTGGCTTGTTTAGTAGTAATATTTGCAGCTTGTAATTTTTCAAATGACATATTGATGAACTTATCTTTGTTATTTCGATTTGATAAGAATTTTTCTTGAGTAACTGGTACAACCATTGTTTCATCGAAACAAACTTCATACGTTTTTGAAAGTGCAGCAGTTCTTCTTTGCTGCTCCATAGCTTTTACGTTCTTACTGTAGTCTGAATATCCGTCAAATACAACAATTATTTTAGAACTGTAATGCCTTTGTAAATAATTCATGTATTTATCAAAAATAATAGAAAAAGTATTTTCTCTGCTCCATACAACATGATGAAGAAGAAATCCGCCATCAATAATGAACGTCACATTATTTTCATTGAGAACAAAATCAATTGGGCTCATGTTGTCATACAATGACGATTTTGTTGTTTTTCTCATGCTATCATTATCAAATAGAGCTGTTGAATACGGACTCAATTCATATTGAAGATATTCTTCAAGATTACTTTCAAATTTTTTGCTGACAGTAATTCTTTGGAAGAGTAATAATGGATCCACTGCAACTTTACAATCATTTATTTTTACAGATTTTTTAACACTGGAAAGCGGCATTACTTTTTCGGAGCGTTTAAACTTTATTTCATTAAATGATAAGTCGGTGATCTTCTTTCATAGACCCTAATCCAATTTCGTAAGCTCTGTGGCAGTTAATTTGCTCATTTCCAACAATTCCAGAAGCTATCGATATTAACTGCGTAGTATTTGGAAAAGGATCATGGAGTTTAAACCAATCAAATAGTATATTTACGTCAGCATTGTCTTTTTTCACCCTTGAGTCTCTGGAATCTACGTGTTGCTCGGTCGACTCCAAGGAGATATTACAGAACTTCTCCATTTCCTCACAAATAGTATTTGTGGCGTACATAACATATACCCATTTACACAAAACATTTTCTTTCGTACTTCGACCACGAGATACTCCTCCTTCGGTTTTCATGGATTTCGATGACCATATCTGTCCATGTACCTTAGTTATATTTTTCTGTTCGTTTCACTGTGAAAAATCCATTTCTGAAATTCTCATAAGTTTGCAAATATTTATAATCATTGATTTATCGATAGTTCATCAACTATATATGGCGCGTTTTCGACCGGAGGCACCGGTTGACCTGAAGTGATGCTGTGACCGCGCGCTCTCCGCCCTCTATCTCAAAAACGGTTCACCGTATAAAAATTTTTTTTAAACAAAATTTGTAAAGAATTTTGTATTCTACAATATTGATAATAAATACAATTAGCATAGGAAATGAGAAATTTAATAGTTGCTTACACCCTACCATATGTAGGTTTTGAGACAACTTTTAGGGTGTCAATATACAAGTATTTACAGACTTACAGCTGGGTATCTCGAATTCCGAGATTCTTACCTAATTTAAACTTAAATGACTGGATTATATATGATTTGTACAGCTCAAGCAAGAGACGTTCAATTCGTCTCAGTCGTAGCTGAATAAACAATCATGAGATGGCATAAAATATGTGTGGCAATTTCTCTTCCAAATATGGTTTTGTTCATCAACTCTGTGAAATTGCATTCTCATGCATCTTTTAGTCTGAAAACTTTTCACATATTTTTCTGAATCTATGGTTCTTTTTTAGAGTAACACAATGTATTCAGTATCGTCTATCAGTGATTTTTCCCAACAATGTTTCAAACATTTTTTCAAATACATTACATGAATTTCAACACACTGCGTTTCTCATATTGGAAATATCAGAAACTAGAGTTAGAAATTTGAAAGGGTTATATACAAACATCGGAAAAGTCTAGGGATATTTTTAAAAATGGCAATAATTTTTTTTAGGTCGCTTTAGGGAAAAAAATTGACGGGTGATTATTAAACGAATGTAACTTACAACAAAATTTATTAAATGGTCAAAAATACTGAGTGCGCATATAAGCAAAACTAAAAAAAACTATGGCTCTTCTTTGGCACCCCGAAAAAAAATCATAATACAAAAAAAATTGGAATCAGTACAAAGTATGGCCTCCACGCTGGTTTATTACGGCCCTACATCTATCATGCATCGACAAAAGTAGATTGTCAATGTCTTGTTGAGGTACATTTGCCCATTCAGCGATTAAAAGCTCTCTCAATTGAAACGTTGTGTGAATGTTCCCCATATGCGGAGTAATTCTTCGTTGAAGCATGTCCCACACATGATCGATGGGATTCAGGTCCGGTGATTGTGCTGGCCATGGCAATACGTCAACTCCTTCGTTGGTGAGCCAGTCAGTCACTAGACGCGCGACATGTGGACGAGCATTATCGTGCATTAGGTGGAAGTTTTCACCAACAGCACCAGCAAACGAACGGACGATAGGTAGAAGAATGGTGTCGAGGTACTGTCGAGCTGTGAGGGAGCGATTTGGAAAAACGAGATCGGTTCTGCCGCCGATCATGATTCCGCCCCATAGCATTACTGTACCACCTCTGTATGTGTGGACTTCCTGGACGTGTCTCAAACGTTCATTATTTCCAGGTCGTCTCCACAGTCTTACTCGACGAGAATCTGGATAAAATCCAAATCTGGATTCGTCTGTAAACAAAACTGTGGCCCAATCATTTGCATCCCAGTTTTGATGTTCTTGACACCACTCTAATCTTCTACCGCGATTGCCTCTCGACAAAGGTGGACATCTAAGTGACATTCTGTTGTGGAGATCTGCTTCATGCAGTCGATTTCTGACAGTATCACGACCAATGGTTACCTGGTGCGTCTGCTGCAACACGTTAACCAACTCAGGTGCTGTGATTGTCGGTTGTCTTCTTGCGGTTAAGACCAAAAATCGGTCTTGAACTGCAGTTGTAGCGCGTCCTCGCCCTGGATGTTGTTCGGCTGGACTGCCAGTTTCACGGAAACGCCGCCACAATCGACTGATAACACTTTGGGAGACCCTCAAACGAAGAGCTATATCATTTTGTTGCATGCCACTTCGAAGAAGCCCTACAGCTCTATTCATCTCAGCCAATGGTAAGTGATGGCGTTCCATGTTAAAGCACAATATTTCCAGTTCAATTGCTGAGCAAGAACTGCATAGAATGTACAAACTCGACACTTTCAGATTATTCATTTTAGCCGATAACGTACAGTTTGTAAGAAACTTGATAAAAGATTAGATACCGTTTTTGCAGGCTTTGTTCAGCCCATAGAAATCTACAGGGTGGTCGAGTGTACCAATTCAATCGAAATTAAACGACCTCATGCATTTATTTTTATGATATTCAGTTTGTTATAAAAATACCCCTAGACTTTTCCGATGTGTGTATTCAGGAGTGAGTTATTTTTGGGAAAGGAAGTTTTTGGTATTCTACTACTCCATCTTAATACATAAAAATGTGGGAAACTTCCAAAGAAAAGAAAAGAAAAATCGATTTTACACATAGATGTGTAGATCATGCAAATAAGTAACTCTCAGACACAAACTGGAAGAAATAGTCCTCCTGAAGCATCTACTTTCATATGAACACTGAATTATTCAGAGTACATATTTCTCTACTCAGTTTGTATTCCAAACATTCACTATGGAATTGAATTAGATATCATTCATATCATCAACCAAATAGGTAAATGAATGTCATTATGATATCATCGATGACATAAGCAGATCAAACTTATTCCGTGACATAAAAATCATGAATTATGAAAGAATCGTGTGTTTTTCTTTATAATGTTATCCAGATTGGTACTGACGAGCTTTAAGGGAAGTGTCTTACGGCTAAACATCAATGTCTACCAGTGAGCATGACAGTGTTCCATGTAAGTGAAATTTTTACCTTTCATTTAGTATATTGTGTAGGAATCCTGTGAATGATATCTGATTTAATTCCATGACAAATGATTGGAATACAAATTGAGTAGGAAAATGAGTTTTCTGTATAATTCAGTATTCATATAAAGGTATTTGTTGTGGTATAAATTTTACTTATATATACACACAGCGAACGGCAGCTCTTCGTCTGGCGGCATTGGGCATGGGTTCAAGTCTAAACTAAGTATCGTTTGATAGCACAAAAAAAATGTTAGGCGCCATTAGAATTTGATTTTATGAAACCCAGAAAACAAAATATTGAGAATGACAGAGCCTTATGAAATGAAAGTCAAAGTCTACCACAATAATTCATTACTACAATAATTTTTGTTTATGGCGTAGAATGATGATAAGATACAATGAGTTATATACAAAATCTGGGACACTACCCGAAATAATTATGAACGAATATGTTTTGTTCATTACATGGATGATGAATGAAAATAATAGTAATACCTTTCAAAGAGCTTCAGAATCAGCTCTGCCGTAGACGGTATATTGGTGGTGGTGAACGTGTATCGTAGATGTGTCAAACAGGGTGCCTGGTGGGTTTACTTCCAGCTGAAGTAAAGACTCAGCTGATATTGGTGGAATCAAATCTGCTTCGCAATGGAAACTGCCTTCTGAATACTTCAATAGAACTATACATCGGATCTGGGATATATCTACGGAGTTTAGGATACTACTACGGTTGAAAATACTGATACGCTTCAATTACGACAGGAAGCTGTTGAAGAGGACCTCGTAGTACCCGTGCTGGACTTCTTGAAAGCAGATTCAAAAAAGGAAACTCCAGGAATGAATTATTTCTCCTCAAATTATAGTGAGTAAAGATCATCAAGCCCCAACGGAAAAACCCTGTGAAGTAGGTTTAATTACAACCAATTTCAACATACCAGAAAAAAGTCCAAATGATGAAGGGAAGCTTGCCAGATTTAAATACTGAAATTACATACCTATCGAGTTCAGAGGGTAAACTTGCTCTCAACAGAAACAAACTGAACACCAAAATTACAATCTGTGTGAGCATATCCTCATCGCAAAAGAAAAATTTCACAAAAAAAACAGTGCTTATGACTCGCCACTCTGAAGTCCCGCCGGCCATCCAAAAAAAGGACCTTGTTTTTTCGTTTTTGAAAAAACTTCTTAAAAATCAACCTACAGCGCGTTCTGACTGTCATACATTCTGAGCCTGTTTTTCACGTCGAAACGGTGACGTCAGACAAAGTTTCATTTTTTTCGGACAGGTTAAGATTTGTACTGGAAATAATAAAATGTATATATACACATATATATGGATGTTTTCAAATGACGAAAACTGCAATGCCAAGAAAATCTACCTAATGTGAAAAGGACTACTAGAAGAAAAGAGTAGTTGTTTCGACCCGCCAGATGGCATGTCTAGGGATTCACGTTTCTTAGTGTTGAATAAACAACGAACTTACCGAGTGTGGAAGGATGATGAGAACAGAACACATTAACCGATCTGCTCTCGGAACATGAAAGAATATCCTTCAGCTGATTGAAGGTTAGAGGTCGACATCCGATTGTTCATTTTCTGATGACAGATGAAAATAGACGATCCAAGGCTTGAAAATATATAAATATAAAGATGAAAATATATACAGATATATCAATGCATGATAACTAAAGTGAGTATACCCTTCAGTAATAGGTGAGTAAATGAAACAATTTATAGTGAAATTTTATTATTGAAATACTTATACACATCTCGTAAAATTGTCTCTTTCGATTAACAGGAATCCTACTAGTAGTGTAATCTGCAGAAGACATCATTTATGAAATTTTTGTGTGTTCTACGTGATAGAGTACAATTATATGACATCTTGAAGGTAGGCAATAAACATAATAAATATTCTACAACACCACTAATTCCTTTTGTCCTTTCCAGAGATTGGTGGAGCATTATTACTGTCCACATATGAAAAACATGAACACTCGGTTATCTATATGATGTGAATCTATCATTTGAATGAAAAATATCAGTACAACTCGCTTCAGTTCATGACTAGGTACTGTACGGTTAAATATGGTTCAGGTTACCAAGTGAAACATATGCTACACCTTGAAAGAAATATCATTCGATAAGGATGGAATAATGCATGGCAAAAGAAAATGCTATATTGTTTTCAAAGAAGTTATTTTCATGTAGTTCAATGTTTATGTGGAAGTAGCTGTTTCAGGAAGGTTTTTTTCTTCCAGTTTGTGTCTGAAAGTCACTTCTTTACATGATCTACTCATATATGTATCAATTTACCTCTTTTAAAATTGATTACTTCCTTCAGAAGTTTCCCACATTTTTCTGTATCAAGATGGAGTAGCCAGAAACTTTCTTTTACAGGATAAGAAATAATACTATTTATATATGTGTATACTATTTCAGTATATGAAATGACACCATATAGAGAAATCCGAGAGAAATATAAACATCGATTGAAGTTGTTTCATCCCACCTATGATAAACGTATTACTAAAAGAGAAAACCTAATAATGAATTTATTGAACTTCATTTCAAACACTCATTTCTATTCGAAGATATTCAGTCAAGGAGCGTTCTTATGTGATTATATACAGGCTGATTCACGGTGGATGGCACATTAGACGTTTCTGGTGAACCAGACAACGGATCACTTTGAAAATGTCGTGAATGAAGTGACGAAAATGTCGATATTATTAGGAGAATGTCACAACGCTACTGTCAAATAGTAATCATGGCCTGCTTACCAAATACCGAATGGAAATACCATTCTGAAGGGACATTTTCACAAATAAATGTTCATAAGTCCGAAACTTGACTAGTTAGGTATAGGTATGATATACATAGAAAGAAAGCAAATTTCAGTAGCTTTCCGAATTTTCAATAATATACAGGGTGTTCCATTTAAAATAATCAAATTTCAGCAACTTTTTCAAGCAAACGAAAAAACTGTATTTTTTTACCACCCTGTATTGAAGTAACGGAGATTAGGCTGACGTGTGGGAAGTGTCCAAGTATCACCGAACTCCAAACCAAATTTCGATATCATAGTACTTCTTAACTAAAAGATATCGGCATTTTTAGAAGTCATGATTTTCGAAGAAAAAAAATGAAATTAATTTTTATTTTGAAAACGGTAACAGATAGGTATAGGGAAATATCAAGAAAAGTTGTCGGGCAATTGTTGGAGATTCCAAAAATAATATTATATACAGAGTGTTCTATTTGAAAAATCAAAGTTGCTACTGCTTTCTAATAGAAGCGGCAACACCGCATTGTCGAAAATATTTTAGTTGGCTAGAGAATGTCCGAATATGCCCTCCATTAAATTTTCAAAGTGATCCGTTGTCTGGTTTACCAGAAACGTCTAATGTGCCATCCACCGTGAATCAGCCTGTATAAAAATATCCATTATGTATAGTCTATTCAAAATGATAAAAAAAATTATTTTTCCCAAAAAGTGTCCATACATCCATCCAAAGTAGTCCCCCTGAGATATAAGACATTTGGGACAGTGTTTTTTTCAATCCACGAAGCAGTTCTGAAACTGCTTATCACATTATCTCAACCTTCTGTGGAAAGCTTGTACCACTTGTAAACATTTTTTAAGACTGAGAGGTCGACCACTGTATGTCATTGTCAACATTGAGCGTGTTTCTGAGCATTATTTTCCATTTTCAAAAGCTTTCATTTAACTTGACTTGTATGTATGTTAACAAATCTTGCAAGTTTAATTTGACCCACTTCCCGGAATCCGATTGACCTGAAATTTTGCATGCTGGGCCAGAACTGATGACAATGCGTGACCTGATGCTGCCAGGATCGGCTCCGTACGAGATATCTCCTCAGTGGTAAATAGCAGGGACACGAAATTTTACATACGCATTTGTTTATGATAGGTAGTTGGTAGGCTCACCATGAAATAGATGCCACATTCAGGGTTGGCTTCAATAACAAACATATATTTCTAGAAAAAGGAATAAATCAAGCTTTTACCTTTAAATACCTACTTCCCGACCCTAAAAAGAAGACAATACATGGTGTAGTAGGATGTAAGAACCCATATTTATTTGCATTCTAAAAATATATTATCATCTACCACCCACATTTTAAGCATTCACGGCACTTTAATTTAATCACAAACATTATGAATTGCTTACAAGTTTAGTAGGTGTCTACCTAATTACAAAATTTCAATTACTAATTACAAAATTTCAATTACAAATTGAAATTATCGCGACAAGTTTCTATTATAATTTCAATTCTGTGAAGTCATAAATAAATGTGGTTGATGTGATTTTAAATTTTATTTCGATCTTTTTAGGGCACTCAAATAAAAGCTTGTTTTAAAAGTTTTTTATCATTATTTTTATACAAAATTTTTTATAGCAGAGATTAGGGAATGTTCCTCCTGACGAAAATCAAGTAGTTTTCATGAAAGAGCTCTAAAACAACGCATTTTAAACTTATCATTTCAACCTTTTCCTTTAAAAAACTCTTTAAATAATTAAAAAAAAACAATGAAATAATGCATTCAAGATTTAAAGGGATTCGTTTCTATTTCACCATTTGGCAAAATCGGCAATAGCTAATAAAGGACGATGAATCTGTTACCTGTATGAGACAAACAAAGATGACATATTTCAGAGGCGTGCTGTTCTGTTCCGAGTTCCGAGACATTCTGTGACATGTGACATTTTGTGCACCTAACCTATCTTCCTCTATATAGATAAATAACAAAACAACCATTGTTTATGTGGCTTCTGGAGGTGGTATTGAACTATAATTTATATTTTGCCCTAATTGTTGATTAATAAAGATAATTTTCCTTTTTTGAAGTAGAATATCTAGGTACGCATAAATTATTTCAACTTGATATAGGCGTTGTTCCCAATATGTGTATTAGAAACAAATTCCTTCAAAAATCAAAACCCAAAATTTGAAACATCAATTTGAATACTTTTCGAAGTGAATTTGAAAAACTCATGAATTAAACTCAACTTCATTTTGTTCAAACTTGCATTTGCTGTAACAACCCAAATTGAGGAACATTCCACATTGCCGAACACGTAAAACACCTAATAACAAACTACACATGCTCAACAGCTGGAACTATGAACATATAGGCCCAAAATGGGTGTACCCATTTGGGCCTATTGCTAATCAAGTTTACGTAGCCAGCGAAATGTGATGAAAAGAAGTAATGAACTTTGCTTCATAAAATCAGATGAAGAAATTTGTGATTTATTCTCAGATTTGATAAACAAGCGGTACGGTTTGTGAGGTCCGTTATGAAGGATTTTCGATTGAAAATCATGAATATTCATAATTACGATTGAGGTTTGATATTATTATGTGATTTTTTTAAAAATTGGTATCTAGGGGTCTTTGTGGACCGACATTATGTTTTTTCTTTCAATAATTCATGCTGACGAATTCTATAATCACGAAGAATCATTAATGTAAATGAAAAAAACTGTATTCAAAAATGAAAAATATGTTTTTCATATGTATGCCATAGGTCATATCCATTCTGTGACCAAGAGATCAGAAAGCTTTCTGCTCAATGTTCAGTTTGTATATTGAATAGTTATTCTTGTGCAATCGGTTTATATCTGTCATTGCTCACTTAACAACTAACTTACGTCACAAAAAGAGTATGATCTCCGTTTTGGTTTTCCTTTCTTTGCACGAGGCTTTCGAGTTGCATACAGACAATATTCAATAAGAAATGACGGTTGTCATTTTTTCAACCTCTTTTTGGTTGGGATATGTCAAATAATGAAATAATGTAAACCCAGTTTAAAAACTTCATTTATAAGAATAAAATCAAAAAAACGATCATTAAAAACATCAAAAATATCCCCTTTCGCAATGTGGGTCCACAAAGAACCCTAGATACCAATTTTGAATGAAATCACAGAATAATATCAAACGTCAATCGTAATTGTGAGTATTCATGATTTCTAATCGAAAATTATTTATATCGGACCTCACAAACCGTACCGCTTGTTTATCAAATCTGAGAATGAATCACAAATTTTTTCATCTGATTTTATGAAGCAAAGTTCATTACTTTCGAAATTAACATTTATCATTGTTATGAATAAGTTCATTTGAAATAATTCAATTTGAACCCAGTAAACCACGTGCTTTATTATAAAGACGTACATGAATGAAAATCTAGTAGGTGGTAGAAAAACTGGCCCCATTTCCATAATCATTAATAATAAATTAGATTTCCTGTAGGAACTATTTGAACAGAATACATTTCCACCTGAAATTATTTATTTTATAAATATACAGGCTGATTCACGGTGGATGGCACATTAGACGTTTCTGGTGAACCAGACAACGGATCACTTTGAAAATTTAATGGAGGGCATATTCGGACATTCTCTAGCCAACTAAAATATTTTCGACAATGCGGTGTTGCCGCTTCTATTAGAAAGCAGTAGCAACTTTGATTTTTCAAATGGAACTCTCTGTATATAATATTATTTTTGGAATCTCCAACAATTGCCCGACAACTTTTCTTGATATTTCTCTATACCTATCTGTTACCGTTTTCGAAATAAAAATTAATTTCAATTTTTTTCTTCGAAAATCATGACTTCTAAAAATGCCGATATCTTTTAGTTAAGAAGTACTATGATATCGAAATTTGGTTTGGAGTTAGGTGATACTTGGACACTTCCCACACGTCAGCCTAATCTCCGTTACTTCAATACAGGGTGGTAAAAAAATACAGTTTTTTCGTTTGCTTGAAAAAGTTGCTGAAATTTGATTATTTTAAATGGAACACCCTGTATATTATTGAAAATTCGGAAAGCTGCTGAAATTTGCTTTTTTTCTATGCATATCATACCTATACCTAACTAGTCAAGTTTCGGACTTATGAACATTTATTTGTGAAAATGTCCCTTCAGAATGGTATTTCCATTCGGTATTTGGTAAGCAGGCCATTATTACTATTTGACAGTAGCGTTGTGACATTCTCCTAATGATATCAACATTTTCGTCACTTCAGAAGTTGCAAATACCTTCAAAACGATGGAACAAAACTATTCGAACGAAGTTCTTATGAATTTGTTTATTATTTTTGGACAGTGTAACAAAATTATCAGCAGAACATGTAGAAAGTTCAATGAAATGTATCCGAATCTACCGCCAATGAACCTCAAGAAATTTATACGAATTCAGAACAATTTCAATGCATTTGGATCAACTTTAAAAGCACCAAGAAACATGCCTCGACCCGTAACTTTCGAAGACAACCAGATTAATGTCTTAGCATATTTTCACGCATTTTCCGAGTCATCGATAAGAAGTGCTGAAGAAGATTTGGGTATAAAATATTCATCGGTTCAAAGAATCTTGCGAAGACATAAAATGCATGATTATAAATTCACCAAAATTCAAGCAATGAAGTCTCAAGATCCTCAACAGAGAGTAGAATTTTGTGAAATGTTGTTGACACGCATTCAAGAAGATCCACTTTTTTTAAATAAAATTATTTGGACTGATGAATCGAAATTTTCGAGAGAAGGGATTTTCAATAGAAAAAATCGTCATTATTGGTCCAGTGAAAATCCTCACGTCACAAAAGAAGCCGGATTTCAAGAAAAATTTAGTTTTAATGTCTTCTGCATGTTGATGGACAACAAATTGAGGTACGTGATATACGAGGAGTCATTAACATCCAGAAGCTACCTGAATATTTTGGAGAATACTGTAGACAGTTTCGTGGATAATCTGCCACTCGAAGATTATCGAAACTATTGGTACCAACTAGACGGAGCTCCTGCACATTGCACAAGAGAAGTGAGCGCAGAACTGGATAGACTATTTGACGATCGGTGGATGAGGCGCTTGGGACCATGGAATTGGCCAGCGAGATCACCCGATCTTAATCCATTAGATTTTTATTTGTGGGGAATGTTTAAAGAAAAAGTTTACAAAATACCCGTGCGTTCGAGAGATGAATTGTTAGAAAGGATTGCCCAAACATTTGAAGATTTGGATCCCAATGAAATCAGATCTGCCACCACGAAAGCAGTCAACACCCGCATTTTAAAGTGCTTGGAAGTGAACGGCCAGCGATTCGAACATATTTTGAAATATTCCACATGATTGTGTTACTTTTTTATAATTATTCATATCAATATTTCCAATTTCAAGTTTCTTGGTGCTTTTTTAAAGTTTATCTAAACATATTGAAATTGTTCTGAATTCGTATAAATTTCTTGAGGTTCATTGGCGGTAGATTCGGATACATTTCATTGAACTTTCTACATGTTCTGCTGATAATTTTGTCACACTGTCCAAAAATAATAAACGAATTCATAAGAACTTCGTTTGAATAGTTTTGTTCCATCGTTTTGAAGGTATTTGCAACTTCTGAAGTGACGAAAATGTCGATATTATTAGGAGAATGTCACAACGCTACTGTCAAATAGTAATCATGGCTTGCTTACCAAATACCGAATGGAAATACCATTCTGAAGGGACATTTTCACAAATAAATGTTCATAAGTCCGAAACTTGACTAGTTAGGTATAGGTATGATATACATAAAAAGAAAGCAAATTTCAGCAGCTTTCCGAATTTTCAATAATATACAGGGTGTTCCATTTAAAATAATCAAATTTCAGCAACTTTTTCAAGCGAACGAAAAAACTGTATTTTTTTACCACTCTGTATTGAAGTAACGGAGATTAGGCTGACGTGTGGGAAGTGTCCAAGTATCACCTAACTCCAAACCGAATTTCGATATCATAGTACTTCTTACCTAAAAGATATCGGCATTTTTAGAAGTCATGATTTCCGAAGAAAAAAATTGAAATTAATTTTTATTTCGAAAACGGTAACAGATAGGTATAGGGAAATATCAAGAAAAGTTGTCGGGCAATTGTTGGAGATTCCAAAAATAATATTATATACAGAGCGTTCCATTTGGAAAATCAAAGTTGCTACTGCTTTCTAATAGAAGCGGCAATACCGCATTGTCGAAAATATTTTAGTTGGCTAGAGAATGTCCGAATATGCCCTCCATTGAATTTTCAAAGTGATCCGTTGTCTGGTTCACCAGAAACGTCTAATGTGCCATCCACCGTGAATCAGCCTGTATAATATCCCTCCCGTTATCAACTAAACCGACCGCCACTGTTTTATAGTCCAACTTACTTCCCGTAAAGAAACAAAGTTATGCTGCCTTCAATGTGAGGATGGAAAAGGCCTCTCTATTGTCTTTTATTACTCTGAGGTTTATGTAGAATAAACTTCCTGAGGGCATTTAACCAAATGGATTTGAATCTCCAGCGATACAAATCCAATGTGCATCGCTACTTTCTCACAGGCACCGCTTTGATAGCGCCTTAAGGATTTTTCTGTAGTTTTTGCGTTTTGTCTTTTTTAAAAAAATATATTTCCCTCGGTACATAAACATCTATCATACATTTTCTATAATAATCTCAAAAACTTTGAACATTAAAATATCCACTAGTATTTGAAATGAAATCAACATACTTATATACACTTAGAGATGTGAATTTTTTCCGACTGTTGAACTTATTTTGCAGCAACCATGTACGAATTATCCCCGGTATTCAACGTCACCTCCTTGGAGTCTCTCTACGACACGAACTGTACAGATGTCACCTGCTTCACAAATCGGTCTGTGGGCAACCTCACTTACAACGAAACCCTTGTCTTGTCAGCTGATGCCGAGCCATTGGCAGACCTAATCCTTTTGGGAGTTCTATCGATATTTCTTGGTCTTATGATACTAGTTACTGTCATAGGTGAGTATTATTTAATATATATTTTGTGGAAATTTCTCAATATATAAAGCAGTGCTGTTTTTTGAGGATTTGGTCGTGTAGTAAGAGACATCGCTAAAGTTTAGTTGTTATATTGACGACCAGAATATGAAAATTTGATGTGATGAATCTACAGGAACGTTATATATACAGGAACGTTATGGATTGATTGCATTCATAATTTTATTTTTATCATTGTTTTAATAAAATATATAATAATATATACAGTGTCACCATCAAAATGCGCACCATATGGGAAACTTTTTTTTCGAATAGTTTCAATGAAGTTTAACTTTGGCACTCGTTTGTGCTTAAAATTTAACTCAAAATGATGCGGACAACTGCGACCCACTAACGTTCAGTGTTTGTCAAATTCAACTTTTTTTTTGAAAAAAATAAAAAAAGTGCATTTCTAGATCGAATTCAACAAAAAGTTACTTGAAAAAGTTGTGTCTATGGCAATTTCATATCAAAATGCCTAATTTTATGCAACTAGGATAAAGTTAACGTTTTGCTTATATTTGACAGATGTCACCTTTATTTTAAAAAACAAGTTCGGTTAATTGTCATCAATTCATGTATACATAACAAACTCATCATGGAGTTTAACTTTTCTGATAAATTTTTACTTATACGGACATTTTCAGAGAGAAAAGTACTATTCTTATTTTCCAACGAGTACTTCAAAAACATCAACTATTATTCCCTATATTGGTGCCTAGAACATTGTAGAACAGTTGTTGCAGTTACAACCTTTCAGTAAGCAAAAATGAAGCTCATTTTTTTCTGAGGTAAACCGCATTGGAAACTCCAAAGTATACGAAAAATTTCCTTTTTCATTTTCTCGACTTCGCTCACACTGAGCTTGTCGAAGGATACCCGATTTGGAAGATGACTATTCATAACTATCTAATTGAAAATAGGTGTTTTTTCATCGTTACAACATAGATTACATCACTTGACTTTTCATTACTGCACCAAAAGTTCCAAACAGTGCATCACAAATACATGGATTATAGTTTTTATCGATGGAATCTGTATTTTCAAGCTCTGTTCTCAACAATTCTCTGATGGACCTGGGTTCTCAACCTTCACCCATGAACAATTCAACCTTCTTTCGTGAACTTGGGCTCTCAACCCATTTTAAAAACCTTGGGATTTCAACTCTTTGTCGTATTCTTCAATTCTCAACACATTTTGAAGAATCTGAGCTCTTGTCTCTTCCATTTTTTCCACTCAATATCTCTGTGTGGTGATACTTTGTTGTGTTTTTTCATTTATCAGGCGTTGAATATTTCCTATGAGGATATTTGGGTACCACCAAAATCACTATCAACACAAACACTATTATCTCATGTTGACCATCCAGATATAACTGTCCCTGAAGTAACTCATTTATTTATATTCAAAGAGGTTAAAATCTCATTACATGAGAACAATAATACGTATGAAAGTGTCAATACAGTCTAAAAGTGGATCATGAATGAGAGTTCCAATATCTAAACGTGGATACATTAGCATTGTATATAGCAACTACACAAAGCCGAATGAAAGAAAAAGATTGGGGAAATTGCCACAACGCCCCATAAGGCAGAAGGCAATGCAACAGTAGTTTTAAACACCATAGATTATGAATCCAAAATAATGAAACTACTATAGGATTCAGCCTACAAGAAAATAGTTAGAAATCCAACTACCTATCTAGAGAAAACCACGAAAACTGCCATCAATAATTCTCCTATCGACGACGAAGTCAAAAGACATCTGATTCCAAGAGAGAAATCATCCAAGTGCCCTAAACTTTATGGATTCCCCAAAGTCCACAAGGAAGGGGCACTACTCAGACCAATCGTGAGCTCGGTAGGTTCACCAGTTCATCAATTAGCGAAACACGTTGCTCATGTACTTCAACCACATGCGGAAAAGGTCGAGTCATATGTGCGCAATGCCGACCACCTCATAGACATATTGAAAACACCAACCGTTAGTCCGGACGACATCCTTGTCAGCGTTTATGTAACCTCGTTATTTACCCAGGTATCCACCGAAGAGGCACTAGAAATAATCAAAAAGAAATACAAACCGGAAGAGCATATCATCACCTTGGCGGAACATTGCATCAAAAACACTTACTTCATCTATAACGACCAACGATACAGACAAATTGAAGGGGCACCAATAGGCACGCCACTATCACCCGTTGTTGCCAATCTCTTTATGGAAGAAATCGAAACCGAAGCAATAGCAACGTCACACTTGAAACCTAAACTCTAGCTGAGGTATGTCTGTGACATCTTCGTGATTTGGTTTCATGGACACCAGGAACTTTCCAGGTTTTTCAATCACTTGAATGAAATCCATCCACGCATTAAATGTACGAAAGAAGTTGAAGAAGGCAACCAGCTCGCATTTCTCGATGGACTGATTATAAAAAAGCCGGACGGTACATTAGGTCACACGGTATATCAAAGGCCAACACACACGAATAGGTACCTAAACGAAAATTCACACCACCACCCAAAACAAATTCACGCGGTGGCATAAACACTCATTACACGTTCGAGGAGGCTGACAGACATCGATCACAGACAACAAGAGTTGAACACCATCGAAACAACTCTACAAATGAATAACTACTCAGAAAGAAGTGTAAAAGCAGCTGCCAAGACCACACGGAAACAACAAAAAACTCGAGATACACCGGTCATAACAAACACACTACCATATATTGCAGGAACAACAGATAAAATCAGCAGAATTCTTCGCCGTCACAACATATCAACTTCGTTCGTACCAGAACGGACAATAAGGTCCATGCTTCGTAATCCCAAGGATCAGATATCACTGGAGTCACAGGGAGTGTATGAAGTACCATGCCATGATTGTGACAGGACTTACAACGGCCAGACCAACAGACGAATCAACAAACGCAAAGATGAACACAAACTAGCAGTGAAGGGAAAAGTCACCACGTCTTCTCTCTTCCAACACGTACTTCAAACAGGACATAACATCAATTTCGATAACACAAAAATGCTAGCAAGCAACGAAAACTTTTACTCGCGAACAATCAGAGAGGCTATCGAAATTGAAAAACGACCTAATGATATGAACAAGAGGGAGAATGCGAAAAGATTACCATCAACATGGAGATCCGTTTCATCGCTTCGCACAAGTAATCAGACCGCTGAACCTCAGAAGCAAAACTCGGTACATGACAATACAGGTACAATAACAGAGACAGGAGAGGCAGCTCAGGTAATAAGACCAAAACAGGTAGTCGAGCAAACACAGGTAGTGGCAGCAACGCAGGTAAAGGGAAACATCCATCCCTATAAATTGAGACACAGAGTTCGAACTAATCAGTCTAGTTTAGAAGATATAAATTAATTTCGATATTTTTTCACCATACATGAACTTTTATAAATGCTGATAATCTTGAACTCTCTTGCACTAAAACGATCAAATTTGAAACGGAGTGGAGTGATACTATGAGGATCTTCAATCCCAGTCATATTTTTTTTTGCCTCATCCAGGGTCTTCAAAAAATGCAAATATTTTGATCTCATGGAAAAATGAGTGGAACTCAATTTTTTCAAATGGAACACCCTGTATATTTCAACATTTTTGAGCTCTACATCCAATTTTAGATTAGATTTCAAACGGAAATTGACATCGTTTCCTTGTTCATCATTCATTTTTGTAAAACAGATTTCGTTTGATGTTTCTCAATTAGTCACAGATAATACAATGAAAAGGTAATTATTGAAATACTCCTCAACCATCGAATGAAACTTCTCTTCAAACAATAGTTTTATTAACGCTGAAACACGAACTGAAAATAATAAACCCATAAATTAATGACTTAATTTAATCGTCAGTGTATTTCAGAATATGTTCAAACACATCTCCACCTCTACTTAAACAAACATGTAATCTCTTCAAAAGATTGTCATGTGTAGCGCTTCTGATCAAGTCTGGAGTCAAACTATTGAAAGCAGTTGTAACTCTCGATTTCATATCTTCCATTGATGTTATTGGAATAGAGTAAACCATATTCTTAATGAAACCCCACACGAAATAATCTAATGGATTGCCATCTGGTGTTCTAGGAAGCCAACGAAAAGATCCATTATTACCAATCTATCTGTCTTCGAAGATTTCGGTTAAAGCATCGCTGAATGAATGGGAATTATGGGGTACCATCCATTTGGTACCATACACGTTCTCTTTCTGGTCTATTATTCAAAATCATTTGAATTCCATTCCTCAGTAAATCTTAATATTTTGATGCATTCAAATTATCCTCATAAAACTCGATATAAAAAATTGACTCATTTTTTAAGGCACAAAATACATTGAATCGCCATTTTTCTTGAAAACCCCTTTGGCGGACAACATGAGGATTTTCTGGCGCCCAATAATGACTGTTGTGTCTATTGAAAACTCCGTTTTTTGTGAACTTGGCCTCATCTGTCCATATGATATTGTCAAGGAAATGTTCATCCTCTTGAGTCTTGACAAGTAACCATTCAAAGAATTCCACTCTACGAGGTAAATCAGTCTCTTTCAATTGTTGGACACAGTAGAACTTATGGGGATGCCATTTATGCTTATTAAGAATTCGACAAATTGTCACGTAGGGTATACCTATCTTCCTTTCAGCCTTGTGCAGAGGAGCATTTGGAAATGCATGAAAGTATCCCAAAACTGTTATACCATTGTTATCATCATCCACTTTAGTCTTCTTACGAATGATTTTTGGACGGAAAGTTCCATTCAACCTACAGTTTTTTAGTAGTCGATTCATCACATTATCATTCGGCTTCGGAAGTTGTGGATATCTTTCATGAAATACTCGGCATGTTCTACTAGCAATTCTATTGCACTCACCATAAATTATTGATAAATTCAAGAAATCTTCATTACTGTAACCTAATCTTGACATTATTCTATTATAATTGGTAGCTATCACAGTCAGTCAAAACCACCAACAAAAGTCTGACGTTAAATAATTGGTTTATTTATTTTTCCAAAGCACACTATTAAAAATATCAATTTGTACTGTTGTACGTTAGAGACCAATTTCGAATTGACTGATCTGAGACAGTTTAAAAACTGGATCAAAAAGAAATATTACTAAGTATAAAAAAAAGTTGAATATCCAAAATAAGTGATGAATTCAAAAAAATGAGCAACAAAACCACGTCAGTTTCCGTTTGAAACAGTTTATCTCGAAAACGGTTCGAAATAGAAATAGTATTATCTGAACGAAGTTAATCTAAAATTGGATGCAGAGCTCAAAAATGTTAAAATATACATGGTGTTCCATTTAAAAAAATTGAGTTCCACTCGTTTTTTCATGAGATCAAAGTATCTGCATTTTTTGAAGACCCTGTATGAGGCAAATGAAAATATGACTCGGATTGGAGATCCTCATAGTATCACTCCACTCCATTTCAAATTTGATCGTTTTATTGCAAGAGAGTTCAAGATTATCAGCATTTATAAAAGTTCATGTTTGGTAAAAAATATCGAAATTAATTTATATCTTCTAAAAGGTAATAGATAGGTATATGAATTTGTTGACAAAGTGATAATGAATCATATGATATTATATACGGGGTGTTCCATTTGAAAAATCAAAGAAGCCGCTACTTTATAGTAGAAGCGACAACGCCGCTTCGTCCAAAATATTTTAGGCGTGTAAATCATATTGACTTATGCATACTGTGGAATTTTCAGGTTGATCCGTTGAATAGTTTGTCAGAAACGGCTAATTAACACTTATCAATAAATAAAAAATCTATAAAAATGAATAAAGAAAACTACAAATAAGGCTAGAAACAACATGTACCGGAAGGGTACTGTTGATCATAGTTCTAGCCTTGAAGAAAAGAAAACTAAACGAGCGAAAAAACAAAGAAAAAAAAAGAGGAAGGAGAGAGGGAAGAGAGAGAGAAAACATGTTAAATTTATTACTGAAAATTTTTCAGAAGAATAAAATCTATGAAATCAATGGCATCATGATTGAGCAGCGATGAAATATTTTTTGTACTTTACCAACTTTATATTTTTGTGGAATATTATTGTATATATATACAGGGTGTCCCAAATAAAATTCCGCGGGTAAGTATATAAAAAATTAAAAAGAATATCTATATTTCGTGAAAGCAGATAATTTTGGTGTCAAAGGGTCCTTTTATTTACGTAGAGATCCAGCGTTAGGGCGTCGCGACACCAAGGCCAATTTTTTTAGATGATAACCTAACATTTTCAATTGGTTTCTCAATTCTGCATAAAATTCTGAATTCAGTCATATAGCACACTTGTGGTTTTTCTTGAATACTGATGAAAAAAGGCAATTTTATTGCGTATTATAAAGAGGGCCATGAATAAGTAAAAATAAATGCAATAATGTATTTATAGATCTGTCAGATTTGACGAGAGTGTATTAAGTTTTGTGTTGGTTTTTCGTAAAATTGAAAAATGGTTCAACTTTCAAATGTAGAAAAGTTGGATATGATATGTATTTATGGCGAATCAAGAAGGAATTCAAAAGAAGCAGTGAGAATATACGCTAATCGGTATCCTGACAGAAAATTACCGTCAAACAAAACATTCGCTGGCTTAGCATAATCTTTAGCACGTCAATACAACCTATTTTGTCAAAAAACAAATTCCATCCATACAAAATACATTTGGTTCAAGGACTACATCCAAGTAATAATCTTCATGTTTAATTTTTAATAACTGAAATATATCACCATATTCAGGAGATGCTGATAGAAGATTGAACTTCATAGCATGGTTGTTCATCGTATTCATGATGATGATCAATTTCTGAAAGCCGTTTCCATAACAATGGTGTAATGAAGAAACATAATTGTCACAATTGGTCTGACGCGAACCCTCATTGGGTGCAAGAAACGAGATTTCAGTCTGTGTGGGGGGTTAATGTTTGGTGCGGAATCATTGATGGTTATTTGATAGGACCTTTTTTTTTCGAAGGAATTCTCAATGGAGAGAGGTACTTGGTTATTCTACAACATGTGTTGCCGAATCTCATGGAGAATTTATCAATACAAACTCTACTGAATATGTGGTTTCAACAAGATGGGGCACCTTCACATAACAATAGAATAGTTACCCAATATTTGGATGATACTTTCAATGAGAAATGGATTGGAAATAAGGGTCCAGTACCATGGCCAGTTCGAAGTCCAGATATTACTCCACTAGATTTTTTTTTGTGGGGATATATCAAAGACTTAGTTTATACGCGACGGCCATAAAATGTAGAGAATTAGAAAACTAGTATCACAAATGTTTGTGCTTCCATAACGCGAGAGACGCTTTTAGCTGTCACGAATCGGAAATTACTTGAACGTGAAGGGAGGCAGTACGAACACTTACTAAAATGATTCTTGTTATCACTAATTGATTTCGTTATCATCATGTTAGTCGAGTTTTGGTCAAAGTAACATATTTTTTGGTAATTTGAAAATTTCATTTAATTTGTACAGAAATACCTACGAAACCAGATAAAATTGAACAGACAATGAAATCATAACTGATAGATTAATTTTATTAAACTCGTATGTATTACGCCTATTGCTGGATGTCTTCGCAAATAAGAGGACCCTTCGACATCAAAATCATCTGCCTTCACGAAATATGGATATGCTCTCTCATTTTAGAGATATTTGCCCGCGGAGTTTTATATGGGACACCCTGCATATAATATATATTCAATGTTTAAGTTGTTTATAGGTTGATACAACTCAAGCTCTGCTCAGGTAGCTCAGCCTTTAAAATTGTTTATTTATCATTCAATTTTATATCAATACCAAAATATGTAATTAACTAATTAAATTCATCTATCTATCTATCTATCTTTCTCGTCCCGTATCTCCTAAACGAAGTGCCCTATCAAAAATCATCAAAGGACAAAATATCATTAGAAAAGTCCTTTGATTTTTGCCGCATGTTCAATGAACACCCTGTAGAATAACATGAAATAATCACTAGAAAATAATGATATAGTACACACATCTCTTTGTTCCAGGTAATGTATTTGTTATAGCGGCAATACTACTGGAGAGAAATCTACAAAATGTAGCAAATTATCTGATCGTTTCATTAGCAGTGGCAGATTTATTGGTTGCTTGTTTAGTGATGCCCTTAGGAGCAGTATACGTGGTAAGTAGTATCGATTTTTTTTGAAAGAATTTATGAATTATGGTGCCATTGCTGGAAACTAAGTGAGTGAATGTAAATTTTACTGGTTCGGACTTCCATTGTCCAATATGATTTAAAATTCAAATGAATAGCTGAAATTATCAATTATATTGAGCTATAAGACGTGAAATGAAATAACAATAAAATAAAAATGAGCAAAAAATTAAAAACTGAACGAATTAAACTGAAATAAAAAAAAATAACAACTCACTCACACGTGACAGTATCTGAATCAAGAATCCAACCATCAACAATCTACCAAAATAGCAATCATCAAGACTTCAGTGGGTCGTGCTTTCCAGCTCTGTAATACGAATGAAGGTCTTGAAAAGGAACTAGGCATCATTAAAAAAGATCTTCAACGGAATGGTTACTCCAAGGTGATGGTGAAATAGATTTTGGCTAAAAAGCAGCAAAAGCCTCACGAGAAAAGAAGCCGTCACAACCAGTTCTTGTACTTCCCTAGATCAGAGGATTATTGGAAAGAATAAAAAGGATTGGTCCAAGTACAACATCAGAACCTGCTTTAGATCCGGAAACACTATCCGTAGCAGCCTCACGAAAATCAGGCCACCAAACGCGGACTGAGATTCCAAGAATTGTATTTACCGGATACCCTGTGAGTGCGGAAAATCCTATATCGGTAAAAGTGAGAGGCCTTCGAAAGTCATTATTGCTGACCACAAGAAAACTACACAGCGTGGAAAAACCAGCAAATCGAGAATAGCAGAGCATAACACTAAGTGGTCCCACGCTGAAATCATCCACAGAGGGGAACACTGATTCACGAGGAAATTCAAAGAAGCCGCATATATGTTGTCCAAAAACGCATTCAGCCAAGCTAGCGTAGAGATATGCAACATATGGACACCTTTAATTAAGCAGAACACGACCAACTCCCATCAAACGGTCAGCTTCAGCTAAATACTGGTGAAGCGGAGAGTTAGAAGCGGGGATAGGAGAAAGCACTCGAGTGACCTATAAATAATCACATCTTGGAGTCCAGTTATCACCCGAAGACGATTGTGGATACTAAAAATCGAAACGTCGTGAATTAATTCGTTTTGGGATCTTTTTCAATTATTTGTTTGGTTTTCCAATTTCATTTCCATCTATTCAGTTCTCAATTCCTTTCCTCATTTTCATCTCATGGAAATAATTCAAAATTTCAATTTTTCATTTCAATATTACTTTATCTTTCAGAAATTTTGAATCATATTAGAGTCATTACAGACAATGAAAATCCGAACTAGGTGAATTCACCATGAAACATTATTAACGACTTTCAAATGTTACTTGTGTGAGAATTCCTTCGGAAACTGAAGTGCATCTTAGAACTTTCTGGTGAGAGAAGAAGGTGTCAAGATACAACAATCCATTTTCTCAAGAGAAATGATACCGGATACATTTCTAATGAAACTTATCAGGTATCATATGAAGTTTTCCTAGAGGGATGGTCCAGTTGAAATCGGTTTGCGTCAAGAATCAGTTTCAAGTCTGTTTTTGGTAATGGCTAAATTTTCACATCAGGAAAATACATTGTTTTTTTTGTAGAAGTCCAAATTAATTCTGTTAAGGTGATTTTTGACAACTTCATAATGAGCGGTCACTCTGAATTCAGATCATGAATGACTAACATTAACATTTCGTATTATCTATACTTTGCGATATTGAGGGTTTCAGAAATTTGCTCCTGAGAAAATCAGTCAAAAGTTTGCTTCGAAAAATAAGATTGGGAAACAATGATTTCTCAATAAATTGATGGATGTAGCCGTGATAGAAAATCATAATGAAGAAAAGATAATTGAAACTTCATATGTTTTTACCATTTTTATTTGAAACTAACGTTACTGCAGTGTCGTCCTATAAGGACATTTTCAAACTTATACATTAAACTAACAATGATTGATTACATTAGCCCTTATATATCACCACCGTAGGTAATAATAGAGGTACTTGGCTTGATTGAGTACCTGTATTTTGTTTACTAGTGACAATGTGGATATGCTCATTTGAAAACCGGTGAGTACATTAAATCGATTGGATCATATAACAGGTTGCACCCGCAGTGTTTATGCTTGTAAATTTCCAAGGATTCCAAATAATTGAGTTCTACTATAAAGCATCGTCATCATACGAGATCTGTTAGAACTGAAGATTTAGAGATCAATGTGTTGGCTTATATTATTATTCATCCACATGTTTCTATCCGTACTCTTGCAGAAGAAGTCGGTGTGAGTAAATCTAATGTACAGAGAATTCTGAAAGAAAATAAATACCACCCATTCAAAATTCAGTTGGTACAAGGTTTGAAACCCACGGACTTTGAACGACGACTTGAATTCATTGCTTGTATTCAGGTAATATTACATGAAAGTCCTAACATATTCAGTCAAATTTTGTGGAGCGATGAATCGCGATTCCACAATAATGGAGTTGTGAATCGACATAACAGTCACTATTGGTCTCAAGAAAATCCCCACTGGGTCCGCGAAAGTAATTTTCAAACTACTTGGGGTATTAATGTATGGTGTGGATTGTTCAATGGCCGCATCATAGGACCTTACTTTTTCAATGAAAATCTCAATGGATTGCGATATTTACATTTTCTAGAAAATGATTTGATACAGTTGATGGAAGATATTCCCATAGCAGAACGACAAGGAATTTGGTGGCAACAAGATGGTGCTCCTCCTCACAATTCACAGGTTGTTACTGAATATCTGGATAGAACGTACCCAAATAGATGGATTAGTAATAAGGGTCCAATTCGGTGGCCGGCTCGTTCCCCAAATTTATCACCGCTTGATATTTTCCTATGGGGTTATTTAAAAGATATTGTTTCCACTACTCCCCCTTTGAATGTGGATGATCTGAAAATGAAAATTCGACTAGCGTGCAGTGATATTACGCCTGATATTATAAGAGTGACTTGTACTAGAGAAGTGATTCGACGTTTCGAAGCCTGTATAATATCTAATGGGCATCACTTTGAACAATTTTTATGACTTATTTCTAGGTACCTACCATTCTTATGAAATGATTTATCAAGTTATATTATTTACATTGTTATTAATTAAAGATTTGTTTTCGAATACACCTCTTTCAATTTCGCAATTGTTTCATATTCAAAATGATTCCTGACTGAATTCCACAACTCAAAATTGAAACCATTACTTCGAACACCCAAAATTTTGACTAATTTTCATGTGATCTGATGCAGAGAGAATAATTGTATGAGATATTTTTAAAAATAATAGTCGTTCTCAAGACTTTACATTTTAAGCAATAACTCAACAACGCCGTAACCGAATTTCAAAAACCAAACATGAAATGATATCAGAATTTAACGTAGCATCTGAATATGTAATGATATACAGGGCGTTCTATTTTAAAAAATGGAATTGTGGTTTGTAGCACCTACACCAAACACCCTGTATATTTAAAAATTATATCAAAATATAGCTCTCATGAACTCCTAAAACTTTTGTATGAAACATTTTTGTGTATCTCCTTCAGCAAACCAGATATTGCCTGTCACATAAAATGTGGGACACCCGGTATATATATTAACAAATTGTCTGGATGTAAATTGTTAAATCATGATAAATTGAAATGGAATATGAGCTGGGAATATGCCTGGTCGTATAAATATGATTACTGCTCACCAAGTAAATAATGCTCTAATTTATATTTGAACTTATTTATATTATATAATTTGAATTCATCAGGCAGAGTATTGTACATTTGGATGGCATTGAAGACAAAACACCTTTGAAAAAATGCAGTTTTGTGCTGAGGCATGGTCAAGGTAGATTCGTGTCTGATATTTTGTGAATGTATTTTGAATCGAGGAATAAATTTATTGATCAATGCAGGCGGGTTAGGATCATTTAGAAGTTTGTGAGTAAAGGTACCCATATGGAGATGTCTTCTATTGTACATATTGAGCCAGTTGCATTCTACAATTTTATGTGAAATATGTTCAAATTTTCTAATACCATAAATCAGTCTTGCGCAGCTATTTTGCACTTTTTGTATTCTATCCTTATCGAAGATTAAAACTATTCTTCGAGAAGTATATATTATTTTTACTACCGAAATATAATAATTTGAATCTTTCAGAATTGAATTTCAAGTTGTGTTCTTCTGATAATGTCTTGATTATATTCAATTCATTGTTCATGAATTCTTCTGCAGTCTACAAATTTTCGGTACGAAAACTGAAATAAAGCTGTGTATCATCTGCAAAAGCTTGAACTTTACAAAGTTCTATTCCATTTAAAATATCTGCAGTATATATAATGAAAAGTAATGGGCCCAGTATAGTCCTCTGCGGGACACCTGAAAGAATATCAAGTTTGGATGAGTACGAATCATTAACCAATATTCTCTGAGAACGTCTGAGAAAATAATTTCACGTTAAAAACGCTGATTTATTATCAAAGCCATAATATCTCAATTTAGCACAAAGCAGTTCGTGACTAATGGTATCAAAATATATGGAAAAATCAAGTATCACCAAAACACTACTTAAACCTTGATCATAGGCTGTTCAAATATCAGTCGTTACAGTTGCTAAAGATGTTTTAGTATTTCTTCCAGGTCTAAAACCACATTGACAATCAGGAATTAATTTTTTTGAAATGAAATAATCATACACTTGAGTATAAAAAAATTTTTCGAAAATTTTAGATAGAGCTGGAAGCAAGCTTATAATTCTCAAATCTGCAAAATATTTAGGGTTATTTTTTTGGAATAGGTATGCCAATAGAGCTCTTCCATATTACAGGAAAATATGATTTTTCAATGCAGCAATTTATTATATGGGCAATATATTTATCTATGAAAGGATTGAAATATTTCAGCATTTCCGCGTTTATACTATTCGTTCCAAAAGCTTTAGTCTGAATATCATGCACTATACAGGGCTTTTCATGATGAGGGTTAATTAGCCGTTTCTAGCAAACTATTCAACAGATCAACCTGAAAATTCCACAGTATGCATAAGTCAATATGATTTACACGCCTAAAATATTTTAGACGAAGCGGCGTTGTCCCTTCTACTATAAAGTAGCGGCTTCTTTGATTTTTCAAATGGAACACCCCGTATATAATATCATATTATGATATTATATTACCTATTACTATTACCGTTTAGAAGATATAAATTAATTTCGATATTTTTTTTACCAAACATGAACTTTTATAAATGCTGATAATGTTGAACTCTCTTGCACTAAAACGATCAAATTTGAAATGGAGTGGAGTGATACTATGTGGATCTTCACTCCGAGTCATATTTTAATTTGCCTCACACAGGGTCTTCAAAAAATGCAGATACTTTGATCTCATGAAAAAATGAGTGGAACTCAATTTTTTCAAATTGAACACCTTGTATATTTCAACATTTTTGAGCTCTACATCCAATTTTAGATTAACTTTGTTCAGATGATACTATTTCTATTATGAACCGTTTTCGAGATAAACTGTTTCAAACGGAAATTGACATGGTTTCCTTGTTCATCACTCATTTCTGTAAAACAGATTCCGTTTGATGTTTCTCAATTAGTCACATATAATATAATGAAAAGATAATTATTAAAATACTCCTCAACTATCGAATGAAACTTCTCTTCAAACAATAGTTTTATTAACGCTGAAACACGAACTGAAAATAATAAAACCCATAAATTAATTTAATCGCCAGTTTATTTCAGAATATGTTCAAACACATCTCCACCTCTACTTAAACAAACATGTAATCTCTTCAAAAGATTGTAATGTGTAGCGCTCCTGATCAAGTCTGGAGTCAAACTATTGAAAGCAGTTTTGACTCTCGATTTCATTCTCATTTTCATTGTTGTTATTGGAGTAGAGTAAACCGTATTTTTAATGAAACCCCACACGAAATAATCTAATGGATTGCCATCTGGTGTTCTAGGAGGCCAACGAAAAGGTCCATTATTACCAATCCATCTGTCTTCGAAGATTTCGGTTAAAGCTTCGCTGACTGAATGAGAATTATGGGGTGGAGCACCATCCATTTGGTACAATACACATTCTCTTCCTGGCCTATTATTTAAAATCATTTGAATTCCATTCCTCAGTGAATCTTCATATTTTGATGCATTCAAATTATCATCATAAAACTCGATATAAAAAATTGACTCATTCTTTATGGCACAAAATACATTGAATTGCCATTTTTCTTGAAAACCCCTTTGGCGGACAACATGGGTATTTTCTGGCGCCCAATAATGACTGTTGTGTCTATTGAAATTTCCGTTTTTTGTGAACTTGGCCTCATCTGTCCATATGATATTGTCAAGGAAATGTTCATCCTCTTGAGTCCTGACAAGTAACCATTCAAAGAATTCCACTCTACGAGGTAAATCAGTCTCTTTCAAATGTTGGACACAGTAGAACTTATAGGGATGCCGTTCATTCTTATTAAGAATTCGACAAATTGTCACGTAGGCTATGTATACCTATCTCCCTTTCAGCCTCGTGCAGAGAAGCATTTGGAAATGCATGAAAGTATCCCAAAACTGTTAAACCATTGTCGTCATCATCCACTTCAGTCTTCTTGCGAATGATTTTTGGACGGAAGGTTCCATTCAACCTACAGTTTTTTAGTAGTCGATTTATCACATTATTAATCGGCTTCGGATGTTGTGGATATCTTTCATGAAATACTCGGCATGTTCTACTCGCAATTCTATTGCACTCACCATAAATTATTAATGAATTCAAGAAATCTTCATTACTGTAACCTAATCTTGACATTATTCTATTATGATTGGTAGCTATCACAATTAGTCGAAACCACCAACGGAAGTCTGACGTTGAATAATTGGTTTATTTAATATTCCAAAGCACACTATTAAAAAATATTATTGTGTACTGTTGTACGTTAGAGACTAATACCTCAATGTATACAAATTGTAACTTTTTCTAAGGTAGGTACATACCAATTTCGAATTGAATGATCTGAGACAGTTAAAAAACTGGATCAAAAAGAAATATTACTAGGTATAAAAAAAAAGGTGAATATCCAAAATAAGTGATGAATTCAAAAAAACGAGCAACAAAACCACGTCAGTTTCCGTTTGAAACAGTTTATCTGGAAAACGGTTCGAAATAGAAATAGTATTATCTGGACGAAGTTAATCTAAAATTGGATGTAGTGCTCAAAAATGTTAAAATATGCAGGGTGTTCCTTTTGAAAAAATTGAGTTCTAATCATTTTTTCATGGGATCAAAGTATCTGCATTTTTTGAAAACTCTGTATGGGGAAAATGAAAATATGACTCGGATTGGAGATCCTCATAGTATCACTCCACTCCATTTCAAATTTGATCGTTTTAGTGCGAGAGAGTTCAATATTATCAGCATTTATAAAAGTTCATGTTTGGTAAAAAAAATATCGAAATTAATTTATATCTTCTAAACGGTAATAGATAGGTATAGGGATATAGTATATGAATTTGTTGACAAAGTGATAATGCATCATAATATGATATTATATACGGGGTGTTCCTTTCGAAAAATCAAAGAAGCCGTTACTTTATAGCAGAAGCGACAACGCCGCTTCGTCTGAAATATTTTAGGCGTGTAGGTCATATTGACTTATGCATACTGTGGAATTTTCAGGTTGATCCGTTAAATAGTTTGTCAGAAACGGCTAATTAACGCTCATCATGAAAAGTCCTGTATTGTTGACCTCTTCAATGGTGATCAACCTAAATGAAAAATCACATAGTGTATCTTGAACAGATCTACTGAAGAACATTATTTTACCATCACAATTACTGGTTACATTTTGCAGATAGATAGAGAAAAAATTGTTCAAAGAATTAGGGTTAGATAAATGCTCAGGTATCGAATTTTTCGGACTTGGGTGAACACTCAGGTTCCTCAGAGTTCTCCAGGATGCTTTCGAGTCTTTCATTTGGAGTACATGATTGAGGTAAACTTTTTTCTCACTTCTGATTACTGAAATGGTAATATGAAAATCTGATTTAATTTTTGTTCTCTTGAATTTCTTTAGTGCTCTATTTCTCTCTGTTTTCAATACTACAAGATTTTCTGTTAGCCAAGGAGCTGGTTGTTTAGTTATTTTCCTTTGAACTAAAGGAGCATTATTGTCAAATACCGAGATGATAAATTCATTGAAAATTTCAATTGTTTTGCCGATGTTATTTTTATTAATGACATTGTGCCATGGAAGATCATGAAGATCATCTAAAAGATTAGTTACGTTGAAGTGACGAAAGTCACGATATGTGATGATTCTGGGTTTGCTGTGTAGAATAGGAATATTTACTTCTCAAAATGTCGAATCATGATCTGAAATTCCATGTACAGGCAAGGTACTATATTTGTTCACTAAATCAGTATCCGAAACTAAAATAACATCGAGTAATATACTAGAAGTGCTAGTAGTTCTTGTTGCAACATTGATAATTTGTGAAAAACCAAATGATTCGAAGCAATGCATAAGCGAATTATCTAAATTAAAGAAATTTACATTGAAATCTCCCAAGCAAGTTATCCAATCCGCAGTGTGATATGTCATAGACAAAATATTATCCACATCTTGTATTACGTCATCCAATAGAGCATTAGGTTGTCTATAAAAAACACCGACAATGAAACTATGTTGTCGGTTTTTGATTTTCAATAAGAGATACTCAACAGCACTTTTCATAACCATGTCTACCTGCAAGATTACGCAATTCACGGATACCCTAACATAAGTTAAGGTATCCGTTAGTAGATAATGCCCTTTTAGCCAGTATATACCGAACAAACCAGCCAAATATGGCATGGAGGTTGACATGGGCAAACAACCCGAAGGACCATTTACATACATGTAACAGTCCCAAAGATATAGTGGAAAGGTTGATACTGGAGCCACGACAGTATCAAAAACTAAAAGAAACATCACTATGGACAACTGGTATACAAGTTATGAACTTTTTGTGAAGTTGTACCAAGAACATAGACTCACTGCGGTAGGAACTATACGCAAAAACAAGAGAGAGTGAACTTTGTAAACGCTTGAAATCGAGAAATATGCTCCAGTATATATGGCTATCAACCGAATTTCACACTCCTCTCATATGTACCCAAAAAAGGTCAAGTTGTCCTTATACTGTCTTCTCTCCATCACGATATGCACGTAGACGATTCAGAAAAAAACTCCCAGAGATTGTTTCCTTCTACAATTTGACAAAAGGAGGAGTAGATTCTGTAGATCAATTATCATCTATTTACAACATATCGCGAAATTGTCGACGATGGCCTCTAACAATAATTTTTTCATTGATGAATACTGCCGGCAGATCCATAGAGAAAATAATGCTGGCAAAATAGTGGAAAGAAGTGAATTCCTGATTCAACTGGGAATGGATTTGATAAATGAGTATCGAAAGATAGGAGCGCAAAACGAGTGGACCCCTCGAGAAATACGGACTGTCATCTGCAAGATCAGAGGCCAAACTGTGGAACTTCCATCCAAAAGACTTAAAAAAAATGGCCAAGGGAAGTGTCAAGATTGCCCTCGTCCCCGTGATCGAAAGACAAAATACATTTGAATCAAATGCAATAAATTCATATGTCTGGACCATGCAGATATGTACTGCAAATCTTGCGTAGAAATGGAGAATGTTGATGACCTGTAACTTTTTTCTTTAATGATTTCCTATAATATTTTTTTCATTTCTATTTTATGATGTTTTATTTACTGTTCAAACCAGCAATTTGATATTTATTTAATCATTTTATGTGCCAAAGACTTCTTCGAGTAAATCTATTTTTTCCACTAAAAGAACCCATTGTTTTGGTAAAGACGGAATTTAACGATTTTTTGCTCGTTTTGGTGAATTGAAAATGATTTTATTGCAAAAAGAGATATTACAGTATAGAATTCTCATAACAACAATGTTAAAATTAATGTTAACGATTGTTAATTTTTAAATAATTAGCTGATGTTAGATGACAAACTTATATAGGTTCTGAACATATACTGAATGATGATTTTACCGTTCTAACATCTGAGGGTGATAGTAAATTGTGAAAACGACTTTGAGTTTCTATTCTTTGCGAACCTGAAATAAGTTGCATATATAAATATAAGTTGCACGCATTATCAATGCGCCATAAGAAAGCTAGAGTAGGGTCTCTATTCTACTTGAAATCTGAACTCTGTTTCAGTTTATTTTATTTTTCAGATAAGTAACAACTGGATTATGGGTCCGGAATTATGTGATATGTGGACTTCCATAGATGTTCTTTGTTGTACAGCTTCCATTTTACATTTAGTAGCCATAGCAGTTGACAGGTAAATCTATGTTTTTATATTTCTGGTCTGATTCAAAACTTTCATTTCCAAACTGAAAAACTTCAGATTTTCTGAATCTTATTATATCGTATAAGTGGCACTTAAAAATGCAATTCACAAATACTTGATTTTGAATTAGTTTCCATCAGCAGAACGGTGTAAGTAGCGAAGTTAGGTATGGCTTCGATTGCAGGAATGCATGATTCAAGTTCAGTATTCCATAATGGCACGAGAAACATTGTTGTTATATTGATTGGTAGCAAAAATATTCAACCTTGTGAAATCACTTTGGAATTTCCTATAAAGTCAAATCATCATTGTTCTAATAACTCACAATTGCAGCTTTCTCTCATTACCTATGATAATTCATAATCCTAAAACCATATTATCCTTTAACTTACTAGGGTGCTGTGTAGGAAACTGTTATTTCCAAATGAAGGACGAATTCTTCAAACGGACAATGGGATCGCCACTTCCACCAGTTATAGCCAACATATACAGTGTCACCATTAAAGTGCGCACCATATGGGAAACTTTTTTTTCGAAAAGTTTCATTGAAGTTCAACTTCGGCACTTGTTTATGCTTTGCATTTAACTTAAAATGATGCGGCCAACTGCGACCCACTGACGTTCAGTGTTTGTCAAATTCAACTTTTTTTTATTGAAAAAGTGCATTTCTAGATTGAATTTAACAAAAAGTTACTTGAAAAAGTTGTGTCTACGGCAATTTTATACCCATATGCCAAATTTTATGCAACTAGAATGAAGTTAACGTTTTGCTTATTGTTGACAGATATCCCCTTTATTTTAAAAAACAAGTTCGGTTAATTGTCATCAATTCATTTATACATAACAAACTCATCATGGAGTTTATCTTTTCTGATACATTTTTACCTATACAAACATTTTAAGAGAGAAATTAGAAATGTTGTATAAAAATTTTAACATGACTGGTGCAAAGTTTCAATCACTTGGATATTTTCTTAAACAAACGTCAGTACCTTCAATTTTGAAAAAGCGGACACAACTTAAAAACTGCAATAAGTATTAATAAAATTGTTAGAGTTGAAATTCCATCAAAATTTCAATATTCAGTATTTACAGATCATTTATAAACACTAACTAGGACAGTAAGGATGCTTAATCATGTTGAATAAAATTTTCAAGTAGGTCTTGACAAACAAAATGCATGCTATGGTAGTGTCAAGTCGTTGATTTACTTGTCAAATTTTTAACAGTTATTGTTGCAATAATGTTGTCTCTTCAGGAAAGAACAGAAAAACTTTTAATATGTGGTGAGAATACACCATACCGGCAAGTAGCTAACATTTTTAATGAACGGCATCCAGGAAAAAATGTTCAACATACTACTGTGTCAAGGGTAATGTCAAAATTCAGAGAAACAGGATCCGTAGCAAATCAATTTAAGAAAAAGCACACTCCAAGTAAATAAGGTCCAACTTAACATTTGTTCAAAATTTATTGAACACGGGCAAACGAGCATAACCGATATTATAAAAAATACCGATTACAAGAGAGAAAGTGTTAGAAAAATGTTATTAAAGAATAAATTTTGGCCTTACAAGCCAATATTTATTAACACATTGAAAGAACGAGATTTTGATGTCCGTTTGGGGTTTTCATTCTGGTTTCAAGGAGAGAGAGAAGAAATTGTAAAGTTTCCTTATAAAATTTTATGGACAGATGAGGCAACGTTCTCTTCAAATGGAACGGTAAGTTCTCAAAATTGCCGATGGTGGGCCCAAGAAAATCCCAATTTCACAGTTGAATGTAGTGATCAGTATTACTTTAAAACTAATGTATGGTATGGATACTTAACGACCAAATAATTGGGCCATTTTTCTTCAGGAAAAATTTATCATCCGTCGGTTATCTCAACCTTTCAAATAATGAGGTTAGTGAAGTTTTAGATGATATGCCTTTAAATATTAAATACGACCTATGGTATCAGCTTGATGGCACACCAATACATCACACGGTTTCTGTAAAACAGTCCCTTCAACAAATGTTCAGAGGCAAAGTTATTGGACGTAACTGGGAACATTATTGGCCATCTAGATCACCCGACTTGACGCCTTTAGACTTTTTCTTGTGGGGTCACCTGAAATTTGAAGTGTACCGAAATAGACCATTTACTGACATACAACATCTGGAAAATACCATTCGCGAGTGCTGTGCAAATATAAATCTCCGATTTATTGAAAATGCAGTTACAGATGTCAGTAGGAGGACCATAATTTGTATTGAACGAGGAGGATGACATACTGAAATGTAGGCTATAAGTGTTTGTATTTTCTATATTATTGTTGTTTAAAATTTATAATAATAATAATAGTTCTATCGAAATTATTTGCATTTTTTTTAGTTGCCTCTGCTTTTTCGAAATCAAAAGTTTGTTAAAGAAAATAGCCAAGTGATTGAAACTTTCCACCAGTCATGTTGAAATTTTTATAACAAATTTTTATTTTCTCTCTAAAAATGTCCGTATAAGTGAAAATGTATCAGAAAAGTTAAACTCCATGATGAGTTTGTTATGTATACATGAATTGATGACATGTAAATACTTGTCTTCCCTTCAGTTTTTCGAAACAAATAACTACTAACCAAATATCCAATCTCCAGTAATATATGTCAACCTGTAGACACTAATCATCAATTGTTTAACGTTTACATTGACTTTTCTTCAGATGGATTAGATATGAGCAGTTATGCAGCAGAGAATGTGGCTCCTTGTCATTATAATCTATATGCACTTTCAAATCACAGTGGAACTACTTACAACGGACATTACACAGCATATTGCAGACAACCATATAGTGGCACATGGCATGAATACAACGATTCACAGGTGTTCCCAATTTCGCCAAAATCAATTGTGAGCAATGAGGCATATGTCCTCTTTTATGAACAGGAGGGAACGAAGCAGCACCTTTGATGTGTGTTTTTTTTTCTTCTTTCCTTTTTTTTTCTTCTTTCCTTTTTTCTTAATAATCATAGTTCTTTGAATTGATTTGTATTTCTAGTTGTGTCACGGTAACAAAATGGTTTAGGTATCTGAAACAAAATGTGTCTTAACAAATGTGGTAATAAATGTGGTAAGCACAAAAAAAAAAAAAAAAAAGTTTAAA
Source organism: Leptinotarsa decemlineata (assembly GCF_025532065.1). Taxonomy (NCBI): domain Eukaryota; kingdom Metazoa; phylum Arthropoda; class Insecta; order Coleoptera; family Chrysomelidae; genus Leptinotarsa; species Leptinotarsa decemlineata. The sequence continues at coordinate 1,615,898 of NW_027412534.1, forward strand.
TACTAACACGAATGTATTGTTGTGATCTGTCGGAAAACTTATATAAAAACTAATATGTATACCATGACGAAGTAGGAATAGAGTACAAAACAAGCCATACTGCGCTTAGGTGACTATTTCTGCTTTGAAAAGGTAATATTGTATTGAAATTGTGATGTAAATGTTTTTGAAGATGAATAAATCTGAAAATCTGAATTAACCGAACTTGTTTTTTAAAATAAAGGGGATATCTGTCAAAAATAAGCAAAACGTCAACTTCATTCTAATTGCATAAAATTTGGCATATGGATATAAAATTGCCGTAGACACACCTTTTTCAAGTAACTTTTTGTTAAATTCGATCTAGAAATGCACTTTTTCAATAAAAAAAAAATTATTTGACAAACACTGAACGTTAGTGGGTCGCAGTTGGCCACATCATTTCAAGTTGAATTTGAAGCACAAACAAGTGTCGAAGTTAAACCTCATTGAAACTTTTCGAAAAAAAAGTTTCCCATATGGTGTGCACTTTAATGGTGATACTGTATATGGAGTGATTCAAAACTCTAGTCATTGACGAAGTCCACAAAAAACCATGAGTTTGGTTGAGATACGTTGACGACACCTTGATAATATGGGACCATGGGAATATTGAACTAGACGCCTTCCTGAAATACATCAACACACCATGGAGATGAAAGTACACAAGGAATTGACATTCTCAGACGTATTGATGAGGAGGACCGACACTGTTTACCAAAAACCCTGTCACACGGGACAGTATCTGAACCACGAATCCAACCACCACCAATCGACTCAAAGAGGAATCATCAAAACTCTATCAGATTGTGCTTCCGGCTCTGTAATACGCAGGAAGGTTTCAAAAAGAAACTAGACATCATCAAAAATGATCTTCAACGGAATGGCTACTCCAAAGCGATGGTAGTAAAAACTTTGGCTAAAAGACAGCACGGGCCTCGCAAAGAAGAGAAGCCGTCACAACCAGTGCTTGCACTTCCCTACATCAGAGGATTATCGGAGAGGATAAGAAGAATTGCATCCAAGTACAACATCAGAACCTGCTTCAGATCCGGTAACACTATACGTAGTAGCCTCACGAAAACCAGGCCACCAAACGCGGACTGCGATTCCAAGAATCGCATTTATCTGATACTCTGTGAGTTCGGAAAATGCTATGTCTGTGAAACTAAGAGGCCATTGAAAGTTCGTATTGCCGAGCACTAGAAACACACACAACGGGGGGAAACCAGCAAATCAGGAATAGCAGTGCACGTTTGCACCCATCAACATAACATCGAAGTGATCCTAAGCTGAGATCATACACACGGAGGAACACTGGTTCTGGAGGAAATTCAAAGAGCCGCTTAAATGTTGTCCAACGAAATATTCAGCCAAGGTAGCATAGAGATACGCAATATATGGAAAACCATAATCAAGCGAAAAATGGCCAACTCCCGCCAAACGGTCATCTCCCGCGAAACCCGTGAAGCGGAAAGAAGAAAGCGGAGATAAGTGAAAGTACTCGAATGATCCTCTCAGAGAAATTAGTCCAGACATCAGTTGTGGCTTGGAGTTTCTTGATTTTTCAGGTTTTAATTTTTTGTTTGATTTTTTTATTATTTTTCTTGTATTCCGTGTCACTGTAATTTCATTTCAGGGTTTTTCTGCTTGATATAATTATTGTTTTCAGCTATTAATTTTAATTTTCAATATGTATTGGTTCTTTTAAAGATTTCAAATTATTTTATGTAATACAAGTACTATTTTGCTGTATCGCTGCTGTTCCAATGTTTTGACAGAATCAGAATCGACAAACTTAGGCGTGCACAGCGTTATAGAACAGTGCTTTCAAAAAATTGTTCTACAGCGCCATCCAGTGGCGAGTTACAGAAAAATTGATAGCCTAAAAACCTTTTCTATGAGAAATTACTTATACATGTCAAGCTTCGTCACGATCGGTTGAGCGATGTAGAAGTTTATCACTCACCAACCAACCAACAAACACCCATTTTTATATATTAGATTTGACAATGGAAGTCTGAACTAATGAAATTCATCATGAAACATTGTCAAACACCTTCAAACAAACCTAAATGTTACTGTCATGAACGCCTAACAAGTTTTTCGTGGTGAATTCCACAGCCTCAAGCACACTTGCCATAGCTGCAGTATGAAAGTATTATTTTTAAGGATAAGAAATGACCATTTGTTTGAAAGTGGTTGATAATATTTGTATTTCATCAGTTCAGACTTCCATTGTCTAATATAATATAAATTCATTTTAAATCCCTGACAAAAATAAAAGATTAACCGAAAATAACAATTTTATTAAAACAAAAAACTGAAATTACAAGCTACTACCAGAAAATATAAAATTGAAATAATAATAAAAGCTGAAAATTTGAAAATATCATTAACAAAAATGAAAAATAAAAATTAAAAGATTCCAAACCAAGTAATGTGACGTCACTTCATCATGATGAGTTTGTTCTTATAACCCCCATTATCTTCAGTTCATGATTGCAAATCCATTTAATCCATCTACCACGAAAACGAAAATCCTTTCACTGCCGTCTTTCTCCGGGGCAAATTTAGACGAGACGGCATATGTAGCTCTCCCACAACTTGCTTTCTTGCGTCACTCATATCAATCGTAAATGACAGAAGTTGTTTCCACCCACAGTGAGTTGAGTTGATTGATCAGTTCTCCAGTGTTCAGGTGGAGGTTAAGCAGTCGACTGTCCAACTTCAACAAATCTCTTAGTTAAATCGAAAGGTATATCAAAAGTAAAGAATATTGAGGAAAGATTCATTTGTATAAGGAAATGAACAATTGAAAATGAATTACGAAATAATAATCTTTCCCAACTACCTAGACAGTAGGGGCTGGTAAACGTCTGTTGGGAAACAATTACTTCCCTGGCTGATTCCACGCTGGATAATGAATTATATCAGACAGACTTGCGAGATCAGCCTTTGCGAGGAATCTTTCAAGAATGTCTATAGGATATAATTCAATATCCAGCGTGGTTTTAGCCGGGAAAGTAGTTGTTTTCCTACAGAAGTTCACCAGACCCTACTGTGTATGTAGTTGGAAGAGATTAATATTTCGAAATATTCATTTCCTCATATGAAAAGGATATTTTGTTTGGGGGAGAATAATTTTTGGGAGAGAAAAGCGTGAGTTCTCTACTTCTCCATCTTCATACAAATTTTTTTGTAATTTTCCAAAGAAATGAAGAAAGCAATCGATTCAAAAATAAACTCTTCACAGAATTGTGTTAATTTTACAAAGTGGTAACTTTAAGACACGAACTGGAAGAAAAAGCTTGCTGGACTGTTTGAGTCACAAGATCATTTTTTTAGAACTTCTGTTCAAGAGAGGCTCGAAAAAATTGCAACAGTTATAAACAATTTAGTAAAACGAAGAGGGGTTTATTTTTTGCAAATATTATGGTTTGAAAATGTAAGTATATTCCAACGCCCTTCGTGGTATTAGCCAGGAGAATAGTTATTTTCTGTCAGTCTATTAACCTACTTTGTAAGAAAGTCGCGACTGGCCTAAACAAATTGTTCTTTCAATGAATTTGGCTCAATGTTTTACTAGAAACATCTTTGAAATACAGAGCTTTTAGGTTCCTCCATGTAGACTTTGAAACGCACACTCTGATCAATTAGGCTTTGGACGATGCGGCAATGAAAAAGAAAGAAATTGTTCAGTATCAGTGATTAAAACGCACCATTGTATCAGACTATCATATACCGTTTTTCATAATTATTATCCTCCATTGCGAATGTGTTTGATAATTGAATAGAAACCACTAATTGAAGGGTGTTTTTACTGTTTGAATAGTTTGAATACTGTTTGACAGCTACCAGTAAAGATTTACATTCTGTTTTACCGCCGCATCTTCCTAAGCCTACCCAACTAGTAATTTTATAATGGTTGTGAAAACATTTCGGAGAAATAGATAATAAAACTGTATTTCAATGTGCTTAAAAAACAGCTATGTAAGGCCTTTCACAAACATTACAAAACAGTTTTCTAAACATTTCGGCAGTTACTATAAAAAATTTCTAACACTATTAAAAAGTAGTTTCATAAAGAATCTTGAAAAATAATTGAAAATCAATTTTATAAAAGTTTTCAGTAATTCCAAGTAAGCGTTATAAAATATAATGCAGCCTAAAACGATAACGATAAAATAAAAAAGTGTTCAAAATGCGAGAAGTAATTTTATATTGGACACTAGGAAAATATAAAAGATAAAAGATATGTCACCCATTCAACAAATAGAAAAGTTGTGGTCATTTTGATAATTTCACTTTCGTACTTATAAAACCGGTTCAAGACATTGTTTGTGCTTCAAAGATTGATTTTTCAAATGCAAATGAAATTTTATTCATTAGTAAAATTTAAGCTCGCCACTCTTTTATTAAGATTTTTGGAAAAAATTATTAATTATACAAAAATTCACTCTGACGACCTATCAGTATTCCAATCGCAAATTAACTCAGTTTGTTCTAAATAATATAGTATCATAATATCTATGTACTTTTTTTCATCTGTAAACATCACTGTATGCGCAGTATTTCATATTTTCAACTTATCTAATGTCAGTATTCCTATTTGCTATCATTTTAAAATGAATTCGTTCCATTGTCTACTATATAAAATGATTTGAAATCCCTGAAACAACTGAAAAAGAAGAATTAAAAATGAATAGCTGAAAATAACAATTATATCAAGCAAAATAAACCTGAAATGAAATAATAGTGAAATAAAATACAAGTGAAAATAGAACAATTGAATGAATAAAAATGAAGAAATGAAAAAAAAAATTAAAATAAAAAATGGAGAGATTCCAAGTCACGTTAGTTCACGACGTTTCGATTGTTAGTATCTACAATCGTCTTCAGGTGATGACTGGACTGATTCCTCCGAGATGACTATTTAAAGGTCGTTTGAGTACTTTCACTTATCCCCGCTTTCCATTTTCCGCTTCAGTGGTTCCGTGGGACAACATGTATGCGTCTTCCTTGAATTCTCTTCTAAACCAATATTCCTCTCTGTGCAAGATCTCAGCTTGGGACCACTCGATGTTGTGTTGATGGGTCCAAACATGATCTTTTTTTTATGTCAAAATAACCGCATCAACCTCAGGGGTTATTCGCGGAAGTACAATTGATTACAATACTGATGAAATTGAGAAAAAAAAAGAAAGATTGAAACAATTGAATTTTGTCAAGAACATTGATGTCTTTCAAAAAATGAATAAAATTTTCAATATTCTTCAGCTCTAATGCTCGACCGAAATCACCGGATAACTTTGACTGACGTCTGTTCTCTTCATAAGCCGGGCACTCGTTGACGATGTGTTTAACACTATTCATCTCATCAAAATATATTCATTTTGCAGAATCTTCTCTTTTCATCAGGTGTTGGTGCGTTAATCTGGTGTGTCCGATTCTTACACGGGAGAGAACAACTTGATATCTTCTCTAGATCGAGTAGAAATTCTGAGGGGACAAGCCAGGGTTAATCTCTTTCAACTTATGATTTTCTAAGGAGGTCTATTTTTCTTTCCACTTATTCATCATGTGTTGCTTGATTACGAAGTGGTAGTCTTGATGAAGAATTTTTTGGGTACGGTTGGCGAGAGGTTTGGAGCATGCTTGTCTACCCCCGGAATGCCATTCTTCACATCATTGAAAAAGAACTATGGGAATTATCTCAGAGCAATAAATGTATTGAAATAATCTGGATTCTCTCCCATATAGGAATTGTGGGCAACGATAAAGCAGACGAAACTAGGCAAACATGGTCTACTATTCCTGATTTGCTGGTTTCCCCTCGCTGTGTGTGTTTCTTGTGCTCGGCAATACGAACATTCAATGGTCTCTCAGTTTCACCAATATAGGATTTTCCACATTCACAGGGTATCCGGTAAATGCAATTCTTGGAATCGCAGTCCGCGTTTGGTGGCCTGGTTTTCGTGAGGCTGCTACGGATAGTGTTACCGGATCTGAAGCAGGTTCTGATGCTGTACTTGGAACTGATTCTGCTTATTCTCTCCGATAATCCTCTGATGTAGGGAAGTGCAAGCACTGGTTGTGACGGCTTTCCTTCCATTCGGGGCTCCTGCCGTCTTTTAGCCAAAGTCTGTTCTACTATCGCTTTGGAGTAGCCATTTCGTTGAAGATCATTTATGATGATGTCTAGTTCCTTCTCGAGACCTTCCTTCGTATTAAAGAGCCCAAAAACACGGTCTGATAGAGTCTTGATGATTCATCTTTTAGTCGATTGATGGTGGTTGGATTCGTGGTTCAGATACTTTTCCGTATGAGTGAGTTTTCGGTATACAGATGTTTCCCACTTAGTGTCGGTCCTCTTCACCAAAACGTCTAAGAATGGCAATTCGTTGTGGATTTCCTTCTCCATTGTGAAAGTGATGGAAGGTCTCACGCTGTTGATGTGTTTCATGAAGGCGTCTAGTTCAGTATTCTCATGGTTCCATATTATGAAGGTGTCGTCAACATATCTCAACCAGACTTGAGGTTTCTTGTGGGCTTCTTCAATGGCAAGAGTTTCAAACCACTCCATATGTATGTTGGAGCTGACTGGTGAAAGTGGCGATCCCATTGGCAGTCCCTCATCTCCTGTAAAGAATTCGTCCTCCAGTTCTTTACATAAGATGAGGGACTGCCAATGGGATCGCCACTTCCACCAGTCATAGCCAACATATATATGGAGTGGTTTGAAACTCTGGCCATTGAAGAAACCAACAAGAAACCTCGAGTCTGGTCGTTGAAGAAGCCCACAAGAAACCTCGAGTCTGGTTGGGATATGTTGGCTATGACTGGTGAAAGTGGCAATCCCATTGGCAGTTCCTCATGTTGTGTAAAGAATTCGTCCTTCATCTGTCTGTCAGTTTCACTTCAAAATAAAATATTCATGCATTAATTTCATTATTCCGAATTTCAATTTTTTGAGTTGACATTAAAAAAATGCACTGTATAGATATTAGTCAGAAATATTGGTCACTCGTTTGTAGAAGAAAAATCTGAAAAATCTATAATTCAAATGAGAAAGAAATCAAAACGAATTTTTCTACAATAACAAAATTGAACTGGACTTCATGATTGGTCGACTTCTCTATGAATGATTTGCAGCACTAAATACTTTTTAAATTTCACAAGTGTAGGTAATGTAGGGTCTCAGAATTTTTTTATAAATCATATTTTGAGAATTCTGTTACGTTTTATTTCTCACAATTTATTTCTATTTCAGATATTGGGCTGTTACGAACGTTGATTACATCCACACACGAAATAGCAGTCGGATATGTATTATGATTATCGTTGTCTGGAGCATTGCATTGATAGTCTCTTTATCTCCGCAGATTCCTCAATTCAAAGATCCAGATTATCTTCACAGAATCAATGTTAAAAAGCAATGTTTAGTCAGTCAAGATTTAACATATCAAATCTTCGCCACTAGCTCAACATTTTATGTGCCACTATTGGTTATTTTTATCTTGTACTGGAAAATATTCCAAACAGCCCGAAAAAGAATTCGTCGGAGAAAGGAAATGGCGTGCCAAATAGGCCAAAAAGCTGAAAAAAGTAACAATAACAGTAAATCCTCGAAGGGATTTCTATCCAAGAAGAGAATTCTAAAACTGAGGTTTTCAGAAAAAAAGTCGTCTGCTGCTGAAGCTCTCGTCAATTCCTTGGCGATGATGGAAGGGCAGTCTACCACAACGAGTATGGATATAGCAGAAGAACCTGAAATATACTTCAAGGATCCAGAGGAAACCACGGCATTTACCATTTCGAAACCCCCTTCACAGGCTCAAACTCCGAATAATTCAACTCCTGAAAAATCTGCTCCACATTCCAATAATGGATCCACAATTCATCAAATCGATTCCAAAGTTGACTGTTTGAATAGAGAGATATCTCCATATCCCGCCTCTATGGATAAACTATTACCATCCAAAAAAGAAAAAAAAGAAACCTTAGCGGCCAAACGAGAAAGGAAAGCAGCTAAAACGCTAGCGATTATAACGGGAGCGTTTGTGATGTGTTGGTTACCTTTCTTCATTCTAGCATTATTACTACCACTTTGCAGAGATTCCTGCAATATAAGTGGATATATCATGAGTTTCGCTTTGTGGTTGGGATATTTCAACTCAACTCTCAATCCTGTTATATACACAATTTTCAGTCCAGAATTCCGACAAGCTTTCAAAAGAATTCTCTGTGGGGGTCATCGCGGAGGCAGAACTTTCAGGTCGGGTAAAATGAGATAAAATAAGGAAGTTTTTGTGTGTGGACCTGATGGAGTGAAATATTGGGTTTTAGTGTATGTATAAGAACATTGCCAAAAATGTGGATTGCTATTTTGATATGCCTGAAATACTATCATCGAAAAGATGAAATTTCCTTATTTATATCAGTTGTTTGACATTTGTTGAGTTCATCAATTTTACTGAAACGAAAAACTGTTAATTACTTTGAGAAAAAGTGTGTGTTGAAAGTGAGTATGAACTTTTGAAGAGGAAATTACTCCATTGTCAAGTGAAAATGAGGGTTGTGGAAATATCAATTGTAATATCTGACTTGATCATGACAAATACTTGAAATAATTTCTGAAAACATGTCTGTATGATAAAATGGTTTAGACTTTCGCAGCTGAGGTTTTCAGTGTCACTGTTTTCTGGAATTTCTTCCTGACTTTTCGCTGGCGCGAGTGGCTAGCTTCTTCAGAGATTCAACCATCATATATAAAAGATTTTTGTAAAATTATTTTTATCATTTCTGGAGGCTATGTCACGCAAAAGGAGCAATCTTACGATTGTCTCTTCAGTGATACCATTGTTTATTGTTCATTTATTCAGCTCTCAAGCACTACTCATATAATTGTTCTATTTTGTTATTGTTCTGTAATTTACCCACACACAGGGTTTTACCCTCAGTGGAAGTATCCGTTTATTCATCAAGGTATATTGTACTTCATATACTTCATTTTATATTTATGTATTATGATCTACTGATGAATAAATTATTATTATTATTATCATGGCTTGCTGTCCGATGACTAACTTTTAGGCTTCGTGAAGCGTATTTATGCCTTGTCAGGTAATCAGATGTACTAGTATAACGATGTGGTATCAGACTAACCCACAAAGTGTATCGAAAACCCACACACACACACACACACGGATAGATACCCGCACGCACTATCGAACCACCATCCTAGTCAGAAGAGAGAGGTCATCTCCACTCTAATGGAACTGGCTCAGAGAATATGTGAACCAGAACATCTGGAGAGGGAACTGAAATACTTCGAAGTGACCTTGGGATCGACTGGATACAGTGTCTGCGAGATCAGGAAAGCCATGAAACCGAAAAGCACCACGGTCCAACAAGCGAAAAAGGATTAGATGGTTGCACGCGCATATCTACCGTTTATCCTTAGGGTCACGGACAGAATTGAAAAACTATTGGATGAACACGACATTGAAACAGTCTTCAAATCCACGAGGAAGATACAACAGAACCTCAGGTCGGCTAAAGACAGTAGAGACCCATTATCAGCAACAGGGGTCTATCGCATACCGTGCACTTGTGGGAAGGTATATATCGGAACCACCAAACGATCCATGGGAACGAGACTGAAAGAGCATAAAAGGAACTGCAGACTAGGCCAAGCAGACAAGTCAGCGGTGGCAAAATACGCGCTAAGTGAAGGAGACCACGTAATTTTGTTTGAGAACACATAACTAATTGCCGCCAACCAGGGATACCTTAGCCGACTGGTACGGGAAGCAATAGAGATCCACAAACATACGGAGAATTTTAACAGCAAAAAAGAAGTGGTGAACCTAAATCGAATATGGAACCCCATTTTAAGGAATTCGAAAATAACGATTAGAATGACAGCAGGCAGCAAGATTGTTAATGTTCCAGGTTCAAGTACAGGTACAAGAACAGGTACAAATACAGGTACCTATACAATTGATTACCTGACAAGGCATATATACGCTTTACGAAGCCTAAAAGTTCGTCATCGGACAACAAGCCATGATGGTTAAACCTCTGAAGAAGCTAGTCACTCGCGCCAGCGAAACATCAGTGTGATTTCTACAGGGTGTTCATTAAACATGCGGCAAAAATTAAAAAGAAGTATTTCTTGGACTATTCTGAAAATATGTTGTCTTCTGATGATTTTTGATAATGATAATAGTAATAATAATGATGATATTTCTTAATTTTATCTTTTGAATCACAAAGGTTATACAGTGTCACCATTAAAGTGCGCAACATATAGAAAACTTGTTTTTCGAAAAGTTTCAATGAAATTTAACTTCGGCACTTGTTTGTGCTTTAAATTTAACTCAAAATGATGCGGTCAACTGCGACCCACTGACGTTCAGTGTTTGTCAAATTCAACTTTTTTTTTTTAATTGAAAAAGTGCATCTCTAGATCGAATTTGACAAAAAGTTACTTGAAAAAGTTGTGTCTACGGCAATTTTATATCCATATGCCAAATTTTATACAACTAGGATAAAGTTAACGTTTTGCTTATTTTTGGCATATCCCCTTTATTTTAAAAAACAAGTTCGGTTAATTGTCATCAATTCATGTATTCATAACAAACTCATCATGGAGTTTAACTTTTCTGATACATTTTTACTTATACGGACATTTTTAGAGAGAAATTAAAAATGTGCTAAAAAATTTTCAACATGACTGGTGCAAAGTTTCAATCACTTGGCTATTTTCTTAAACAAACGTCCGTACCTTCAATTTTGAAAAAGCAGACACAACTCAAAAACTGCAATAAGTATTAATAAAATTACTAGAGTTGAAATGACATTAAAATTTCAATATTTAGTATTTACAGATTATTTATAAACACTAACTAGGGCGGTAAGGATGCCTAATCACGTTGAATAAAATTTTAAGTGAGTCTTGACAAACAAAATACATGCTATGGTAGTGTCAAGTTATTGATTTACTTATCAAATTTTTAACAGTTATTGTTGCAATAATGTTGTTATCTCAACCTTTTAAATAATGGGGTTAGTGAAGTTTTAGATAATATGCCTTTGAATATTAAATACGACCTATGGTATCAGCTTGATGGTGCACCAATACATCACACGGTTGCTGTAAAACAGTTCCTCCAACAAATGTACAGAGGCAAAGTTATTGGACGTAACTCGGAACATTATTGTCCACCTAGATCACCCGACTTGACGCCTTTGGACTTTTTCTTGTAGGGTTAACTGAAACAAAAAGTGCACCTAAGTAGACCATTTACTGACAAACAACACCTGGAAAATACCATTCGCGAGTACTGTGCAAATATAAATCCCCGATTTATTGAAAATGCAGTAACAGATGTCAGTAGAAGGACCATAATTTGTATTGAACGTGAAGGACGACATACTGAAATGTAGGCTATGAGTGTTTGACAACCTCATTTAGATCAATAATTAATTTGTCGTACCCATTTGTAATTTCTATAATATTATTGTTGTTTAAAATTTATAATAATAATAATAGTTCTATCGAAATTATTTGCTTTTCTTTAGTTGCCTCTGCTTTTTCGAAATCAAAGGTTTGTTTAAGAAAATAGCTAAGTGATTGAAACTTTGCACCAGTAATGTTAAAATTTTTATAGCAAGTTGTTAACATTTCTCTAAAAATGTCCGTATAAGTAAAAATGTATCAGAAAAGTTAAACTCCATGATGAGTTTGTTATGTATACATGAATTGATGACAATTAACCGAACTTGTTTTTTAAAATAAAGGGGATATCTGTCAAAAATAATATCCTAGTTGCATAAAATTTAGCATATGAATGTGAAATTACCGTAGACACAACTTTTTCAAGTAACTTTTTGTTAAATTCGATCTAGAAATGCACTTTTTCAATTTTTTTCAAAAAAAAAATGTTGAATTTGACAAACACTGAACGTCAGTGAGTCGCAGTTGGCCGCATCATTTTAAGTTAAATTCAAAGCACAAACAAGTGCTGAAGTTAAACTTCATTGAAACTTTTCGAAAAAAAAGTTTCCCATATGGTACGCACTTCAATGTTGACACTGTATAAATGATTACGTCAATAATTCAGTTACATTGAACAAGGACATGTCAACAATTACAAATTTACGTAAACATGTATATATAACAAACATCAATAATATACTTTAAAAATAAAAAATCATTATCATAAAAAGAAATCGTTTATGGAATAACAACACTCACGAAGTAGGATCTTTTTCAACCTTGATTTTAAAATATGATCATTAGGGGATGATTTTATATGATCATCATGAATATTATAGGGCTTACCATCAATACAATAAAAAAAAATTGGTACAGAAATGTGCGATGAAAATCAGGCTGCAAGAGATTTCTATGACGGGTGTTATAGCAATGATTGTTATCTATTGCAAATGTATTTTTAGTCTTATAGATATAAGTGCAAGCTTCCAGTATTTATAAACTGTAAACTGTTAATACACTAAGAGTTATAAAGTGTTGACAACAACTGGTTCTCATATCAATACTTTCCATTATTCGAATTGCGTATTTTTGAAGAATGAACATTCGATCCATAACGGCACTGTTTTCTCAATTGAGTATACTATACTTCATGTGGAAGTGGAAATGTGCAAAGTACAGCGTAAGCAAGACATTTTTGGTGCAGTGGTCATTCATATACTTTATGCTGTAGCAACTACTTCTCGGCTTATTAGACAATAGTTCTCTATGACTAGCTCATTGCAGATGTTTGTCGAAAATTACTCCCAAAAGTTTCACCTCATCACTACAAGTTATTTGTTTTGCTGAATTTTTGAATGAGACAGGTGCTATTTGTTAGGAGCGCCCAAAAAATACTGTTACTGTTTTGTTGTGATTCGATAACAGACAATTCTTCTCATACCTACAGATACAGATCTTCATAAGTCCTCTCAGTTTTACTGAAAAAATTAGTAAATTGGTATCGTATGCATAACACACTATTTTCATATCGTGGTTTCTTTCCATTAGACAAATTACATCATTTATAAGTATATTGAATAATAAAGGTCCCAATACAGATCCTTGATGTACACCTTGATTTATTTCACGGTAACTACTCAGAACTCCATTCAGTCTAACAACCTGACTTCTGCCATTTAAATATTATTCAAATAATTTCAGCGGTATCCCCGTAACTCCATATGATCTTAACTTACTGCAAAATGCTTTGATTAACTGAGTCGAAAGCTCTTGAAATGTCAATAAAAACGCCCAGAGCATATTTTCCCTAATCAAGATTGTCTGCAAGACATTTTTGAAAGTCACACAGAGCAGATTCTGGGCTCATATTTTTATAGAATCCATGTTGATTTCTGGATAACAGTCTCTGACTCCACAAGAATGATGAGAATTGATTAGTGATGTCCATTTCAATGAGTTCAGAGATACTTGTCAATAAACTGATGGCTCTATAATTGAAAAAGTCATCAGGATCACCTTTTCTGTATAATGGCAGAACCACAGCCAACTTCAAACATTCTGGGAAAATTCCTGCATACGATTTTTTAGAAGGTTATTTGATATTCCATCAAATCCACTTGATTTGGAATATTTCAAATTACCAATCAACATTTCAACATCTACAGGTGTAACTGGCTTAATAAAAACGACTTTTTTGACACTGGCATATTCAACTTTAGATAATCCAGGTCATACTGATTTACCAAACATGGCTCTCTAGTGAAATGGATGTTATACTGTTTTTACAACGTCCTTTCAAATTGTTAATAATTTTCCATACAGTTTTTTATTTGATTATAATGCACTGTTCGGAACCATTGGTGTAGTAATGAATATTACTGGAGTTTTTTCCCAACACCAAATCGTTATTTCTAACACCTCGACACGTGTCCCGATCACCAAGTGATCATCTTCAAGAGGAAGATTGAACTAGAAACTAACGCGAAGCTAACGCTATTTATACAGGTTTATATGATGGGCGACTGCTGTCGTCGTCAGCAGTCGCCCATCATATTTTGCAACAAAACCATTCCATAGACTTCAGTTCATTAAGATTAGTTAGACAAGTTAACAACAACAGGCAACTAGATGCCTATGAGAGTGTGGAAATAAGTAAACACAATAATATTATGAATAACGATGACGGACCTATACCAAATAGCTTATTATATACTTAGCTTGTTAAAATAATATTGTTGGGTTTACTGATTACTACATAAGGACGCATTACAAAAAATAAATTTAGATAGGCACAATATTGTGAAATTAATTTTTATATAGCTGAAAATTGTTTTATATACAGTTAAACATATAACGTAAAATAATAGATGAGGCAAAATTGTAAAATTAATTTAGGGTGGTATACTTGTATGGGTGGTACACCTGCAGGGTTTACCTGTATAGCATAAATAGCGTTAGTTTCTAGTTTAATCTTCCACCTGAAGATGATCACTTGGTGATTCAAACATGTGTCGAAGTGTTAAAAATAACGATGTGGTGTTGGGAAAAACTCCAGTGATATTCTCAGCCTCTGACAATGCATCATAGTAGCGTTTCTGTAGCTCTGCTCTTGGTTGGTGATATATTGGGTAAGAAGTTGCTAAATCCGCTTTGTTTCGAAAACACGGAGCGAAAAAGAATCTAGACAATAACAATTTATCACTAAAAATTACTCTTTCAAAAACACCAGGATAACTAACGAGGCATACTATTCAAATTGAATGTCTGAAGCCATTTGTAGTAATCGATAGGTACTAATGGAATTGATGAAAAGAGAAATGAAAATTTCTATGTTTTTTACCACTTTTATGGTAAAAAACAGAAATTTTCATTTCTCTTTTCATCGTGATCTCCTACCACATAGTAACGGCTACATCAATCAATTTACTAATGGAATTGTTAGATTTTTCAATACTTGGTTGGTCCAGTGTAGTAAGCTATCCTTTTATTTTGGCTACGTTGATAAAATTACCAAAATTGTTATTGTCGAAATTCTTTTTCGCCTCGTATCTTCGAAATAAAGCGCCCTATCAAAAATCATCAGAAGACAAAATATCCTTAGAATAGTCCAAGGAATAGTCCCTTGGTAGCCAGGTAGTCGGTAGCCAGGCGGTTCGACGTGGGTGCTTTGTTCACTCTCTTGAATTGATTGCCGTGTTGGTCGGTGGTTCAAGCCCTACTCAGAACGATCGATTTTCACTTGCTATCGTCCAAACCGTGTTAGGAATCACACGTTGAAAAGTCAAACCTTGTTGATCTTTAACTCGCACAAGTTTTGACTTCTGAGGGTTGTCGATCGTAGGGGTGCGACAGCTGGTTAACGGAAAAACAGATTTCAAACAGATTTTTTTGCTGCATGTTTGATAAACATCCTGTCTATTTTCTGATGCAGATATTTGATTTTTGATACAGGCATAGACCTTCGTGAGCTAAACTTTTTGAAATACTCAGCCCGAGAAATAGATTCAAATTCAGTCTTCTGCAATCGTACAAAAATGGCAAACTCATGATATTGTGCTTTGCATGGATGATACCGAAATCAATTATTCGAAAAAGTTGCTCAGGAATCGATTTCTGACCTTGTATACCGAATTTCAACCCAAAATCCAATATTTGTTTTGTAATTTACATATTTTCCAATTTTCAATTGATGGTTCCGAATAAAAAGCTACAGAGATGATGGAACAGTCAAAATAAATGATATAAATGTATTGAAATAACTTAAATTAAAGATTATTCAGTTAAATAGTTTAGTGATCTAATAATTTTTCTGAAAAAAGGTTGCTTGGGTAACAGGATCAACTTTTTCTCAAAAAAAAAACAATTATTTTCTTGCCGACGTTTTGAATTTAATTAAATTCTTCTTCAGGGCTCTGTAACAATGAATTCTTAATAACTTTCACAACTTCCACAAAACGTATACGATAATTATCGTTTCAATTTCTCAAGAAATAATCAGTTCCTAATTAAATTACTCACCGAAAAATAGTTATTTTGTGATGATAATATTACTATTTTAAAAACCATCAGACATATCATATACAAATTTAACAGAATTGAAAAACATTACATTGCAGCAACCAAATTTTCGAGACAACACCAACACAAAACGACATGAAACAAACGAATGGTTTAATCTGTGATTCTGATAAGGTGGTGTCTGTTCAATCAATGACAGGAAAAAAGGGTTAATTATTCAGGTATTTCACTTATCAAATTGAAATACGCAGTATTAAGACCATCGATATATCTTCTATTGTTAACACTTTCATACATATGTTCATACATACATATGTAGGATCTGTTTTCTCTCGTGTGTTCTAAATCTCGTGTTATAAGATACCTTCCAGGTTGGACAACATATCATTTGTTTTGATACATATTTTCAAATGCGATAGTGTTAATACTAGAAGGGATTTCGATGGCTTTAATACTGCGTATTTCAATTTGATAGGTGAAATACTTCAAAAATTCACCCTTTTTCAATTTTTTTTCTTTCCGTCATTGATTGAAAAACAGAATCACAGATGAAACCATTCGTTTGTTTCATTTCATTATGTGTTAGTGTTGTCAACGAATGTTGGTTGTTGTAATGTTTTTTATTTTTTTCTAATTTGTATCTAATGTCTGATGGTTTTGAAAATAGTAATATTATCAATACGAAAAAACTAATTTTTGGTGAGTAATTTGATTAGGAACTAATTACTTCTTGAGAAATTGAAACGATAATTATCGTATACGTTTTGTGGAAGCCATGTTAATGAGAATTCATTGTTACAGAGCGCTGAAGAAGAGTTTAATTAAATTCAAAACGTCGGCAAGAAAATAATTGTTTTTTTGAGAAAAAGTTGATCCTGTTACCCAAGCAACCTTTTTTTATTAAAGATAATTGTTTTATTAAATGTAAGGTAATTGGATTCAGTCCCTTTACTAGCTTATTCCCTATATTGAGGTTTTTTTTAAATTCCTGTAGAATATGATTCGTCGCAAAATCACATAACTTTGGATGGGAAATCGTCATTGTCAATGTTTCAAATCAGTCTCACATACTGAAACCGGAAGTGTATTAAAGAATCAAAATTTGAATTTCTTCATTAAAAATATAAGGTTTTTCATTGTAATTCCTGTATTATATTATAATGAATTTATTATTTCCATAGCTTCTTATACAGAACCGATAATCAGTAATCGGACATGCAATATAAAAATTACAGAAAAAATCAACTTTCAAATTTTGGGTTGAAACTTGGTATGTGAAGTCGAATTATCATCAACCGGAGCAAAATATTGAGAATTTGCCCTTTCCACAGGAAATGAAGGCTTTTATAGAAAATCAAGAATCTGCTTTCAGAAATGACTAATATACAAGGATGTATTCATCTTAATTTTGTCACACTGTACACTGTATAGAGTAGATATATAGTCTCTGCTGACTAATTAGAAACAAAATTACTGAAATATTGGGGAACGCAGGGTACTCTTAGGCAATTGATTCCAATATTTCGAAACTTTTTATTGTCATCATCAGGGAAATTCTAAGAGTAAGAATATGTGTATTGATCAAATTACTTGCATTTTACGAATAGTTGAAAAATGATAAGGTCAAAATTTAAGAGTGGTGCCAATTTATCCATTTTAGGCAACTCAAAGACCAGTTTCATAGAGCTCTAAGTTGAGATATATCATAAAACACCCAATAGAAAAGAAATTGACAGGTGTCCTAACTTTTATTTGATTAAAATTGAAGATACATTAGAATTTTTTTTTCAATTTCACAATATGAAATACTTAAGATTTGAATAAAATTGAAGCTGACTTTTGAATTGCACCTAAACCTCTACCTAAGGTACCTGTTCAATTATGGTCACCTGAAGCATATTACTTCACATCTACATCAATAATAATTCTTTCTCGTTTTTTAAGAAAACAAGTTCAATAATGGTGATCTATTCAAATCCAGTTGGTCATTCATTGAAATATTTGAATTTTTAAGTTGCTTTCAAATGATTCAGTTTCAAACCTTTATTTTCTATGTGCAAAATTTCGAACTCTTCGTTAAAGATATGATTTTCTTCTAGAAGATGATTTGGATCTGTTGAATTAGTTTTCTTATTATCATAGCTCGTATGATGTTCCTGGATTCGATTCCTAAATGTTCTGCCAGTTTTGACAAAATATACCTTAGGGCACGTTCCACACTTCAATTTATATACTCCTGATTTCTAGAATTTGGATGTTTGGTCTTTATCATTTTTAACTAAATTTCCCAAGGTATGACTTGTTCAATATACAATTTCAATATCTCATTTCCTAAAAAATGAAGCCACTTTTTCCATTGGTTGTCCAAAATACGTTAAAGCTCTATAATTTTGATTATCTACCTTATCAATAGGTAGTTTTACGAATGAATTGAAACTTGTGAAATCAGTACGCAGTAAAATTAACGAAAATGATGTTATATTGACTACAGCAGATAAAGGCAACACTGTGGTTGCTATTAACCGAATTGACTATGTCAACAAAACCCTTGAATTCTTGAATTTAGGAAATTTTGAAATGCTGAAACGTGATCCCACTAATTCTTACCAAAAACAAGTGAAAGATTTTTTGAAAGATTCATACATACTTTTTACTGAAAGAGAAAAGCTCAAATTACCATTTATGAACCTCCAAATTCCTAAATTATATTCACTCATAAAACTACACAAACAGAGTTATCCAATTAGACCTGTGGTTTCCTTTGTCCTGCACCATCAGTGAAATTATCAGAAAGGCTAATCAATATCATCTTGAACCATTGTAACTTCCAACCAAAATTCAGTCTACGGAATTCATATGACATAATCAATAAAATAGAGTACATACCTCTACCAGACAATGCGAAATTACTATCCTTTGATGTGCAGAATCTATTTCCCAGCATATCTCCTGATGATACTATTACCATAGTAATAAAATTATTAGATAAAAATAAAGTGAACCCAGTCATGAAACGAGGAATAATTGACCTTTTTCTGTTAAGTCTCGAATTTAATTTAATAACAATATTTATTCCTCCTCAAAAGTTTTAACCATGTGAAATCTATCAAGCCCCTCACTTTGATTGAGAATTTCTTGTATTGGCATAGATATGTGGATGACATTTTGGTATGTTTTCAGGTACTAAGAGGCAATTAGATAATTTTCATAGGGATATTAACGAAATTCATTGAAACATTAAATTCACTATTGAAATAGAAGCAGACAACTCAATCGATTTCTTGGTTCTACCATCCATATCAACACATAGTAGCAGCTTATAATAGCATGATTTACAGATTAATCACTGTTTCTCTTTCAATAGATAATTTCAATAAAGTACTCAATATCATCAAGCAAATTGCGGTTGAAAATGGGTCTAAAGCCGAATTAATAAACAAAACACTTCATAAGGGGGTGGTTTTGCAGTTTTGAGGAGTGCCAGAAGATGACAGTACTACCAACTGTCGAAAGCGCTCGCAGATAATTAATAGAAGATATAAAGCTTCAAATCCTTTTTGTAGAATTTAATATCGAAATATATATATACATATATATTCAGGATATTTTTCCAATTGTTATGGAAACATTGATACAGTCGATTTCTCTGAAGAAATAATCGATATTTTTTGATATTTTGATAATATTTGAATTTACAGTTACGTAGGTCAAGAGTTTTTGTCAAATATTTTATATGAAGAAGGGTTTCAAGTAATTCAAGACTACTCTATGGAACTTGTACAGGATATCCAAATGTTATGATGAAATTTAAGATAAGATGGTAACCAAAGTCGACTTCCTTGTTATTCTCATTATATTCTCATTATAACTGCAACGCAGAATATAGAGAGTAAACCACAAAATAAAAAAACACGGATATCCTAAAAGAGTGATTAACGACTTGATCAAAAACGAATGTTCTCAAAGTGATCATGTCAACAAACACAATTTTGTAAATGATTCAAGGTAATGTCTCAGTCAAAATAAGTTTCAAATATTCAACCACAATATATTTGATTGATTCAATAAATAAACAATTCCATGATTTTCTGACATCTTTTTGTATGTGGTGTTTTGAATACACTGACCCATTACTTGGTGGAAATTAATCATACTGTTCATGATAATAATGACAAATCTCCACAATATAGACTTTTTTCCAATATGTCGAAGTGGAACTCCAGACTAATTCACCATTAAATTTTACCTCAGGACAACAGATTGGGTTGGCAAAATAACTGCGACTTCGACATAAACTAGTACGTCTGTTTACGTCTGTCCGTCTGAGCAACAGAAAGCTCCAATTCAACTGTACTGTACTGTGCCAGTTCAACTGAGGAAATTACTAGAAATTAAGTATCAGTTGTGAAGTTTCCATACGATAATTAGTTTTGTGTTTTCTATATTGATTACATACTAAAATCCCCTATCGTCGATGAAACTATAATCGTAGATACAATTGTTCATTAAAATCTTTGTCATTTCCTCTAATACGACTATAGTTTCAGCGTCTTTACCATTATATCAACACATAATATCATCATTAATGAAATTATACTCTTCTTACTATTTATAATGGGACATTTATGTCCTTGTAAATGTTCAATGTATGTATTTTCAGGTTCTCTATATAATTCAATTAACATCGTGAACATCATAAAAATATTATATTGCGCCTCACGATAAGAATTGAATTTTGGGTTTATGATCAGTTCAATAATAGACTTGTATATACGATTTTATTCCTTGATATTTTAATGAAATGTTGATAAATTCGATCCACTGTGACAGTCATAATGTGTATGTACATATAATTCCAACTGTTATCCATGCTCAAACTGTATGATAAAGTGTAATCTCAAATTTGTAAATACCATATCAATGTAAAATTATGTAACAATAAATCAGTACTGGAGCTTCAATTTTTTATTTATGAATATATGCGAAGATGGAAAAGTGGCAAGCAATTGAAACATCATGCTCAAAAAAAATATATTGTTTTTGGGCTCTAGTTTCAAATTGTTGTTTTGAGGTTAAATTTATCAAGAAAGACAGCGGACTATGTCGCTGCTTAGCACTGCAACGTACCTTCTTTGAGAGCCTCGTTCATCATGACTATTTGTTTAAATCAAATCAGTTTTATTCCTAGAGACTCCAGAGAGTTGGTAAAGATATGGAAATATCAAACAGTATCATAAAAAATATGAATAAGTGAGTTTCAACACTAATACTATTCTCTTTTGGTTTTCCTGCAACTGAAAAGGTAAATGCGCTACTGGATTCAATCAAGTCCGTCCTGGAGCGTCGATAAATTGTTGTTGTTGTTTCATAATTTGCATTAACAACTCCGATTCTTTTAATAGCTATTTTATTAATTCAATCATTACACTGGTAAACACACAGTTTGCTGCCGGAATTTTTTTCACTGTTTCTATGTAATTTGGGTCTGCTGAATCCAAAAATGCCACCAGATTTGCTCCATCAGATCATTTTCAGAAAATAAGACAACAGATCACATTTGTAACATATGAGGTAATTTAACGCAGCACTACCTACATGTATGTAGTTCTGCTACCCATCAAATAAACGAAACACGAGTAAAGAGTAAGATATTTATTGTACAACAATATACTTACAAAAATCATCACACATATCTGCCAAAAAAACTTAACTTTTCATGTAACCTTACCAGCATTGCAGCACAAATCTCTTATTCGGCGATACCTAAAAAGTTCCTTTTATGTGATTTTCTTGCAAAGGCTTTGAAAGGACGGTCCCTTTGAAGATTCAAGCAGTGACTTGCCATCATGATAGTGTCTTATCTCCCCTGATACCTCTTCTCCATCGTTTTGATATCTTGGTGGAAGCGTTTCCCTTGTTCCTCACTAAGGTCATCAAGATTTTCTGGGAAACGGTCTAAGTAGCTGTGGAGGTAATGCATTTTAATACTCATATGACAACCATGTTTGTTAAAATTGTTGAGTATTTCTTCCACTAAACCCCGAGTTATTGTTTCCAAGAAAATTTTTCACAAAAGAGCACAATACATTACACTCATTTGTTTGAAGGTGATTGACAATGTTTCGTGATGAATTTCACTAGTTCGGACTTCCATTGTCTATTATATAAAATGATTTGAAATCCCTGAAACAAGTAAAAAAGAATGATTAAAAAAGGATGGTTGAAAATAACAATTATATTAAGCAACAATAAACCTGAAATGAAATGAAAGTGAAATAACCTACAAGTAAAAATATAATAATTGAGAAAATAAAAAAATAAAAATTAAAGGGATGCAAAAAAGAAAATAATAAAAAATAAAAAATAAAAAGTATAGAGATTCCAAGTCACGTTAGTTCACGACGTTTCGATTGTTGGTATCTACAATCGTCTTCGGGTGATGACTGAAGACCCGAAGACGATTGTAGATACCAACAATCGAAACGTCGTGAACTAACATGACTTGGAATCTCTATACTTTTTATTTTTTATTATTTTCTTTTTTGCATCCCTTTAATTTTTATTTTTTTTATTTTCTCAATTATTATATTTTTACTTGTAGGTTATTTCACTATCATTTCATTTCAGGTTCATTGTTGCTTAATATAATTGTTATTTTCAACCATCCTTTTTTAATCATTCTTTTTTACTTGTTTCAGGGATTTCAAATCATTTTATATAATAGACAATGGAAGTCCGAACTAGTGAAATACATTACACTCAATTTCAGTCATCAATTCTGTAGAATGCGAATCTTTCATGAGTTGTCGTATCTGAGGCCCATCAAATATTCCGGCTTTCAATTTTTCTTTACTAAGTGCAAGGAACTTGCTGGACAAGTATTCCAAACAAGAACGATTCTGGTCTAGGGCCTTTAAAAATTGTTTCATCAGCCCTAGTTGAATATATAACGGAGGTGATATTATTTTCTCCCGGTCGACCAATGCTTCGTTAAATACGTTAGCTCCTTCTTGAACTAAAACATATGTAGAACGCCATTTTCTTCTACTCCAGTGTTGGTCCTTAGCCCTGCTAACCCAAAGACACAGGAAACAAGGATATTTTGTCCCAGCGACCTTGTTGTCCCAGGAGAAAGTTCACCATCTTGAAATCAACACAGATCGCCCATTGATGTTGGTCATACTTGATGTTTTTCAGTACCAGCGATACTGTTTTATATTCTTCTTTCAGTTTTGTAAAATGCCCAATTAGTATACTTCCATAGTTGTTGTCTTTATGTAGAAGGACACCCTTTAAACTTCGTTTGGAACTGTCGATAAAAAGAAGCCAGTGATCTGGTGTATACTCCGATACACCCATTTTTTCTAACAGTCGTTTCATGTTGTTACAAAAAACCATATCATCTTGCTGAGGAAATAAAGGCAAAAGATATTTTTCTCTATTACGGTAGTATGTAATTTTGGTATCTGGGTGAAGAAGTTTATTTTCCTTTAGTCTGGAGGCAAGCAACTCGGAAGAATCTTTGGAAGGTTCGAATCTCTAATAAGATCGCTTAGTTCTTCCTGAGTAAAGCACTCAGGACTGTCGTCTTCTTCAACTCTAGTACTCTGTAGTTGGTCAGATAACGTTTCGACATTATCTTCTGGTAACGTAGGTAGGCTGCTAAAAATTGTAATGGGTATCTGCTCAAGCTGATGTGGAATTGGTCTTATTGCTGAATCCAGGTTAGGATATGACCACGTCAATTGTTACGATTCATACCCTTTATATTCACAAGACAAAAATAGCAATCGTCAAAATGATTTTTTCGTTTCGTCCGTACCATTGGAACACCAAACTTCAAACATTTTCGTTGTCCTTTCGTCCCCTGTCGCAAGTTTCCTAAATGAACACCAAAATAGGCTTGATGTGCCCTTTTTATAAAACCACAAACTGGTTTTCTACTTTCCTTTACAGTGTACTCGCCACATATGTAGCGAAAAACGTTAGGGTTATTCACAAAACAACGCCTGCTTGTAGAAACCATGGATTTCAGTTGTCACAAACAAACTCTTGCAACGAAACTCAAGTTCAGACTAAATTTTATAATGGAATGCAACGAAATCCATCTTGATTTTGATCAGGTTGAAAATCTCTTCCCGTACCCTTAAGAGTGTTGTTTGGTAACGGCATAGAGGTCAATGACATCTATGCCGCTCTGGCCTTGTGTACCCCTTCCTGACTGGGGTATTGATGAACAAACTGTTCATTTTAACAGACGTCGTGGGGCCTTCACTCAACCGAGCGACGGGGCCTTCTGAATCGAGTGGGGTCGTCTATAGTGTAATCTACAGCTTCCCTGACTAATGGGTTATCATGAGTTTCCGCTGACTCGAAAACTCTCTGATTCCTCAACTGAATGGACTGCTGTATGGTTAACAGCTTCAAATCTCTGCGGATGGCTTCATTCCGCACGAACCATGGAGCATTCACCAGCATCCTAAGGAGTTTGTTTTGCAATCTCTCCAGAATGGAGAGATTTGTCGGAGCAGTTTGTCCTCAAGCGCCTGAAGCATACATAATGACAGGCTTGAACATCGTGTTGTATATTAAAATCTTGTTCTTGAGATTTAGTTTTGACTTTCGGTTTATCAGAGGATAGAGTTTAGCTATCCTCATTGGTATTCTGTCCTTGATGTACTCAATGTGATTTACCCAGGTGAGTCGACGGTCTACCCAAAGACCTAGGCATTTGTCTCGCGTTTGCCATTCTATCTCCCTGCCTGAGATCGTGACTCTTGTGTCTGAAGAAACATTGCGCCTCCCCAGATCTATCGCCTGAGTTTTTTCTGGGTTCACCTGGATCTTCCACTGTAGGTACCAGCGTTCGAGGTCGTCCAATGCGCGTTGCATGTAGACGACCGCCAACCCCCGTCCCATGGAAGAAGCGAGGAGAGCCGTATCATCGGCGTATAGGGAAGTCTTCACGTGATCGAACCTCGGAAGGTCGCTCACGTAAAGGCTGTACAATAGTGGAGACAGCACAGCTCCTTGAGGCACTCCAGCTTGGATTTCCCTGACCGGAGACAGGGTTCCTTCAACTCGGAACTGAAATGATCTGCCTTTCAGAAAGGACCTAATCCACCGGATCAGGTCCCGAAGCAGGTCGGAATCGAGCATTTTATGTAGTAAGCATTCGTGCCATACTCGGTCGTAGGCTTTTGAAATGTCCAGGAGGACAAGATGGACTGTCTTCCTGTTATTTAGCTCTGAAATGGAGTTTTCGACCAGTCTCAAGGCCTGCAGCTCAGTGGGGTGTGCCCTCCTGAAACCGAATTGTTCATCAGGCAGAACGTTTCGGTCTTCAATTTCTTCAGTTAGCCTTTGCAGCACAACACGTTCAACCAGCTCAGCCGTTGAGCAAAGCAGACTAATTGGACGGTGATTCTGGGGAAACAGCGGGTTCTGGCCCTGTTTCGGAATCATGACAACTACGGCATGCTTCCATCTTCGAGGGAAGTATCTGAGGGCGATTGAGCTGTTTATAATATCCAGCAAATATCTGATAAAGTTCTCCGGGAGCTGCTTCAACAACCTATTGTTGATTGAATCCATTCCCGGAGCCTTTTTGGGTTTGGAGGCTCTGATGTACCCCCTCAGTTCTTCCTCTGAAGCTGGACGGATCACATCGTCGTCATTTTCCCTGAGGATACGCTGAACTCGTTGTTCCAGCCGGATATCACGGTCAATATCATCATCCGGATCAACGTTAAGTTGGAACTGATTTTCCATCGTATCTGCAAAGGCCAACGCCGTCTCGGCGGGGGAGTAGCAGATACCGCGCTGTCCATGAAGAGGGGAGGGAGCAGTTTTCCTCTTCTCGAGCCTGCTTGTGACTCGCCATAGCTCATCATCCCCAGGTTTAGGAGATTCCAAACACTCACTCCACCTCTCGTATCTGTGGTAAATGATGGCCCGTTTGACTTCGTTGGCCATCCTGTTAGTAGCAGTCTTGTCCCCAGGATAGAGGGTCCGCTGATAAACTCGTCTGGGTCGGTCCCGGATAAGGTTCTTTATCCTGGGAGGAAACTCATTATAGTTTCGCAGAGGACACTCCGTCCTAGTTGTGGCTGCGCTGAAAGCGTTGTTCACAGACAGTTCGAAATCTGCCACTGCCGCGTCGAGACTGTTGCGAGTTTGAAGTGCCTCGCGGTCTGTAGGTGTCTCCTCTAGATGAGCCTTGAAGGCTTCCCAATCCGTGGATGATCTCATGCGATATTCCTGAGGAGGGGGATCATCACCCAGCATCAGGATGACTGGAATATGATCTGAGTCTAATTCCGACAAAGTGTACACTTCGCAGGACATGCAGACGTTTCTGAGTAGTGCGATATCAAGCACATCAGGTCTGTTATCCCCACGGTAGAACGTAGGCTCACCTGGACCCATCACTCGATACTCATGCCTGTCAGCATGCGCATGGAGCGCTTGGCCGTTCGTATTGGTGATTCTGCTCCACAGATTGTGCTTGGCGTTGAAGTCACCAGCAGCAATTGTGGGGGTATCTGTCGACAACAGCAGTTCATCCAGTGATTCTGGGAGTAGACGATTCCGCGGAGGGTTGTAAACTGAGATTAGTCTATGACGACCTCTTCTCAGTTAGAGTTCAACGCCCACGGCGTTGCCGTGTAACCGATCCGAGTCAATGCCGAATTGTACGTGAGGAAGATTACGTTTGACAAAAATGCCAACTCCTCCTCCAGCACGTCCAACTCGTTCTCTATGGTAGAAACGGTAGTTTGGGATACCAAAAGGCTCATTGTGCAGGTGGGTTTCCTGCACAAGTGCGACATAGATGTTCTGCTCAGTTAGAAAGTTTATAAAATCGAGTTTTTTAGTTGTGATGTTATTGGCATTCCAAAATACAACCTTAAGAGAGCTAGGCAATTTTGGTTGTCTAGCCATTAACAGGTTTCAGTTATCACGCTGGTGTTCACCGTAAACATTTTCTCGAGTACGGGGAACTGAATGAAGAGTTCCTTCATCTGGTCCAGAGCGGAGCAGATGTCACTAACCTTCGACGGACTAGGTTCATTTGATGCTGAGGTCGGCTTAGCGGAGGTGTTGCCGCTTTTAGCCGCTCCTGCATAACTGATCTGCCACCTTGGTCTTCCTGCGAATCTTGGGGAACTCAGGACAACCTCGGTAGTTCGCGGTATGCACCCCCTTACAGTTGTTGCACCTAGGGGGTTCTGCCCTAGGCTTTTTGCATTCACCTGAAAGGTGTCTGCCGGCGCACTTGACAATGGAATGCAGTCGACTTTATAGAAATTTATTAAGGCCATTTCCGAGAAAATACTATTTACTTATCGGACAATAAGTAAGAAGCAATTAGCGCAAATTTCATGTTATGGGTATTTACAATAAGTCATTAGTATGCATTTGTCTTAGAATTTGTAAAGTCTGTTTATGAACATATTGCAATTATAGTGGTGGAATATACAGAAATGTAAGAATATTCAAGTATTTGATGAGTATGTTATATATCGAAAACTAGAGCTGATACAAAGAAAAAGTTTGTATTTTTGGAATCAGCGCAGATGAATTAACCAAAATCAGTTTATTTTTTTCGGCAGCAAGACAAAATTTTTTTTGGTGGACTGTGGCTTGGATTTGAGTTTTTCACAAGAACATTTATACGTAGCATGTTATCGTGTGGGCAAACCATCCGGTTTGTTTGTGTTAGCTGAACGAAAAATATTGTTCACACTATAGCACTCACTCTCAACAAAACTGGCAGTCCTCATGGCGAGGCAGTAACAGCTTCTATTGAGGTTACGCATCTGTTGGTTAGCCGAGAATGGCAAGTCGAAGTCGTACTCTAACGAGTGAAAATATCAGAAAGAAATTGAGTTTGGCCGGTAAATTGAAACTCACAATTTTGGACTACTGTGTTTGTTGAGAGTTGCGCTTGCACTGGTGTCGTCTCATAAGCAAAAGTATCTGAATTGGCGTGAAGATAGTCACAGGAAATGATTAGCAGAAAGTTACGTATTTAGTTTCACCCTTGATCACCAAAATTCTCCCAACCTAGATCTGCAGGGTGAACTGAGTTGATGTGAATAATCACGGAGTCTATCAACGGAACCCCACCCTAGGATGAGGGTCGTCTGCAGAATGAATAGAAGAATTTGTTGCACTGTAGAAGGTTCTAGCGGTCAAATCGGGTCATTAATCTACTGGAAAATAAACAATGGTGGTCCCACCCCCTGGGAATTTAAGCCCACTTGCGTGTCACCGTTAGGTATCAACACAGAAATACCTCTGTAGAGGTATTTTTGGTACCATTTCTCATTTTTATTTTTTCATTGACATGGATCTTATAAATAATTAATATTTTTCCTGATTTATTCACCTGGACTCACCTTAGATGAGTTGTTTATTCATAATCACTATTCAGTTATAACATATTTTCCTTCTACACACTATGAAGTATGTTTACATAGGTATTTCGGAACGCACTCAAGTTGGCAACAATGACTGTAGTGTCATAAGTGATATTTTATTTTTGAATAATGGACATTCTGAATCTTGGCGACAAGTGTGTATCATTTAGTTGCCTATAAACACGACATGGTGCCGAAACACGAATAATAACATAGTAAAAATGAAAAATACAACAATAAAAATTGAGGTTGAAAGCTTACAACAAATACCAGAAAAAGCCATAACCGCCAATCAAGCAAGAAAAAAGGGAAAGTGTAGATACATTTATTACTGATTTAATCAACAAAGCCCAAAGTTGTGAGCTGAAGGATTTGGAAGACAGTCCCAAGTCATGAGATGGACTTGGGAAAAGCAATCAGTCTTTGTAAAAGTATAGAGTTCGAAAATTCAATCAGAAAAATTGAGAAAGTCTGAGGAGGTGAATTACATAAATAAAAAGGAAATTGTCAAACACTTTCCAAATAAATTCCAAAAGGAAGAGAGAAGAGGCGAGCAGCCAGAAAGATTATGTCACAAATGTTTGTCTTCCTTTTCAACATCCTTTACATTGAAATTTACATTTACAATGTGAATGATCTTTTACCTATAAACTAGTAATTTAGGAGTAACTATTTTTTTGTAGTGAGTGTATGGGTTTTACACCTCACCAGATACGTCCAATTCATTGTATAATAGGAAAACGGATTTAATAAAATTTAATTTGATTTGATTTGAACTATCAAATAGTAACTACTATTTCACTAACAAATTACCTTATAAAATACACCATAAAAATACGAAATCGTTAAGCTCTCCCAAAAAGATAAAAGAGTGTGGGCCATGAAAATATAAATAACCAAACATCCAAAGTGTATAATTGAAACCAATACAAATCCATTGATGCATTCCTCAAATGAGTTGCTCCATTGTGCCTCAAAACGTATTCGATCCAGAACACTGCTTCGTCTAGAGGTTTATTCAGACGGTCTCTAAAAATCTTGGAATATTTTTGCGCGTTATTTCGATATCTGTAACAAAATCTATTATTGAGCACTCTAGCAGAAAGTATAATAATAATGACATATAAATGAGAACATTCATAATTTCACTACTGCAACAAAAAAAATCGATATCAGAGAGCTTGTTTGCATTGCGACACCAATAAGTCAATTGGTTCCCTTGTACTCTTTTGCATTAAAGAGCATTATTGTGCGTACATGCTAGTCTTGAAAAGAATATTTCAATTCCTAGAAGAAGTGCAGAACATTCTATTTTGCCATTCAATAACTTATATAGAAATTGAAACAGATACCTGATTTCTTCTTTACTCTAATGCCACAAATTCGAATTTAGAAAGCGCATTAGCGTAATGACAGTTCCTTGGGGAGTGAGTCCCAATGATTCTGAAACTGAGAAATTTTAGAAATATCTTTTGTTTATTGATCGCATATGGAATTCCATATCATGGATCCTTATTCTAGTTTTGTCCTCATCAAACTGAATTACAAGAAGGTTCGTGTCAGTATATATATAATACAATCCTAAGTGCGGTGAGCTAACTTCGTAATGTGATTAATATGCTAAATAAAAGTCAGATATTGATACTGATTCCCGCGTATTATCTGTTCTCGCCGGTGCCGGTGCCGGCCATGGGTCCACTGGGCTAGCCACCCGGTGGACCCAACACTTGGTTCATAGCAATCAAGAAAGGGGCTCCCACAATCGACCCGCTCGAAGGGGTCAAAATCGGATTATGTCACTATGGAGCACTGAAAAGGAGGGAACAAGGTTTCATCACTCGACTTCGATCAGGACACACCAAACTCACCCACGAATACTTGATATCTCTAGCAGATCAACCACAGTGCCACATTTGCGAAGTTGCACTGACAGTACAACATATTGTCACGTATTTACCTCTGGATTGACCTACACTGAATAATCAAACTACTCAACTTCATTTCACTTCAAATACAACAAACACTTCAACTAAAACTTCAACTATTATTTTGAATGTCTATCGCCTTACTAGATCACTTCGCGTACCGCACTGTAACGTTCACTCGATTGTCTCGATATCCTCCCCGCTAGCCTCGAAATATCATAATCGAATGCCGTAGAAATTTCGCCAAAGTTCCTTCGAAGTCGGAAGCATTATTATCGTTGCTTCTAGAGTGGTGGAGAATCATCGTACATTCGCGCGCTCCTAGCTACGTCACGTTTGGTTTATGGTTACCAGTGGCGGCCAGCGTTACTTTTTTCGGGCATGATTTACAACGCTACCCCTTTCCCTGAAGTTGTTCGCCTCGAACAACATTCCAAGAGGGGACATCACGACCCATGTAAGGACTCAGTGTGTACAACTTTGGGCTTGCTTCTGGGTGACAATTGGATTATGTACACCAGAACGTTTATCTTTTTGATTATCAAGTAAGATTTTTGCCACGGTCTCTGCAACTTGGGACACAAACCTTTCCGACGTTGGGCCACACAGCATCGCCCTCCTTGGAGCTCACTGGCAGCGACTTTTTGTCGAATCTTATCTTCATCCTGTCGCTAGAAAGCTGTAATTTGTTTCTAGCAAATTCGTGTATAATTTCAAGTGTCTCCTTCAGGTTATCCATATACTCTGGAAGAGGTACCTCTCGAGATTTATCGGAAGGACTGCCATACAATACATCTATCGGAAGCTTCTGTTCCCTACCAGTTAACAACATGGATGGAGGGACCAATTTAACCCAGTCTCTTTGGTTTTCGGAGACAAACATCGATAGGTATTTTGTGATGGTGCGATTGTGCCTCTCGGCCATTCCATCGGATTGTGGGTGAATAGCAGTTGCTTCTTGTCTTCTTTATCACCAACAAAGCCATCATTTCCTTCCATGAGTCCGATCCGAAGTTGCGGCCCTGATCCGAGTGTTGTTCTTGGGGTACTCCGTGTCTGGCAATTACGTTCTGCATCAGGGCTTCTGCCACCGGTTTAGGCTCTTGATTGGGTGAGGCTACTACTTCAGGCTTATTGGTATTTGTTACCGGATGTGGTCATAGGAAATGGTCCCAAAATATCGATTACAATTCTCTCGAAAGGGCACCCGCTGAGGTATTGCTTCAAATTTCATATTTGCCTTGTCTTTGGACCCTTTCTCGAAGAGCACAGGTCACAGTGCTTACACCACTCTTCCAAGTCTCGACGGAAATTGACCCAATAGTACCTCTCACGCACTCTCGCTAGAGTTCTATTTACTCCGGAATGCCTTCCAGTGAGACCATCGTGGAGCTGTTCAAAGTTACTCGGAATTCACGTCTTAGGAAGGATCGTCTAGAATCTGTGGGTTCTTCCTTCCGGGCTTTCCCATTTCCGAGTGAGTAAGTATTCTCGAACGCTCATGGAATACCATTGGAACCAGTAACCCTTTTTCTGCAGGCCGTGCTTGGGCATTTTTTGTCATTTCCATCTCGCTCCTTTGGCAATCCATTCTCATACAGTTTTCAAGACAGGATCCTCCTTCTGCACTACGATGATGTCTTGCCTCGTCAGGAAGGTAGTGTCACCCTCGAAGGCTGTTAACGATCGTACAACACCGTGATCAGGTGATTTCCCAAATTGTCTATCCGTATTCCTGGACAAGGGACCTTTACAGGTTGCTACCGTCCGGGTCAGAGGGAACTCGAAGCGGCGGGAGGTAGGGAAGTTCATCTCCCTATCAGAGCTATCCATAAAGGAGTCTCTGCACACTACCTCATCACGTCTGGTGGGAAGTTCTTCTTCTGGTAGCTGGGTATCCTTGTCATCCTGGCGTTGGCAAAATTTGCATCAGAATGTCAGGCATTCTTGAGAGGCTATCTGCGTTTCCGTGACTTTTTCCTTTCCAAAGTTTCCGGAAAACCTCTTCAATTTTTTTTCGACTCCCTCCAGCTTCTTCTAAATTTTTTTTCCAGCTCCTCCAAGCTCCCCTTCAAGTTTTCTTTCAACACCATGAAATTCTTCATCCACTATTTGTTTCAATCCCTCCTTTGTTTCCAGAAATCGTTTTCAAATTCCTCCTGAATCAATTCCTTTACCTCTTCTTTACTCACTTGGGAAGATTTCAAATCTTTGAATAAATAAAGGTTCATTTTTTTGTCTTTTTCTCGTTTCTCCTGAATATTTACCAATAATTCACGATATTCTCCTCTGTTTCATTCTTGTTTTTCCAGAATATTTAATAGTAGTTCGCGATCTTCGTTTCGACGTAATCGTTCTTTCTGTCTTCTGCCTTCAGCTTCCTCTCTTCTGTGTTTTTCATTCTCTGCTAGGCTCGCTTGCAAAGCCAGGAACATTTTCTTGGATTCGTCGTAATCGACACTCGTTGTTTTCAACATTAAACAGAAAATTTTCAGTCAATTACTCCACTTCCGACACCAAATGTTAGGTTTTTACCCCTGGGTTGACCAATAATTGACTACACTGAATAATCAAACTCAACTTTGTTTTACTTCAAATACAACACACACTTCAACAAAAACTTCAAACTCATATTTGAATGTCTATCGCCTCACTAAATTACTTCGCGTACCGCACTGTAACGTCTACTTGACTGTTTCGATATCCTCGTGGCTAGCCTTTAAATATCGTAATCGAATGCCGTAGAAATTTCGCCGAAGTTCAGTTGAAGTCGGTAGTATTATTCTTGCTGCTTCTAGAGTGGTGGGGAATCATCGTACATTCGCACGCTCTTAGCTACGTCAAGTTCAGTTTATAATAGTTTAGTGTCCAGTGTTTCAATTAGAAAGGAAAATGTGCAAAATATCGAAGGGAACCCAGAAAAACTTGAGTTATTTCAGTGCTAGGAAGATAATGAATTACTTGAGTGCTCTGAACTTGCCCAACAAAATATAATTTTTCAATTAATGTAGTTACTGCTTGTAAGTATCTTTTCCACCGCTAAAAACCATAAGGTTGATGCGGTTATTTTTAATAGGAAACAAAAAAAACGATAAATGAGCATGTCCCGCACAAGGGTGAAGGCCTTAATTATTTTACGCAGCGAACGTGTTAAATTAGATTCTCAGTGAAACTTACTCTGGGTTTTCTATCACTTCTCTGATAGCTTCATGAAAAGAATTTTCAGTAAGTTCTGGAAGCGGAAGATTGATGCATAGTCGCTTCTGAACCATTCTTGCAACATTCATATACTGGTCCCCCAATATGGGTATACCAATCATTGGCACTCCGTAATGTATAGCTTCAGTTGTACTCAGTATTCCTCCATGCGTGAT
The DNA here is from genome assembly GCF_025532065.1 of Leptinotarsa decemlineata. Classification (NCBI taxonomy): domain Eukaryota; kingdom Metazoa; phylum Arthropoda; class Insecta; order Coleoptera; family Chrysomelidae; genus Leptinotarsa; species Leptinotarsa decemlineata. Next base: position 1,649,664 of record NW_027412534.1, read on the forward strand.
AAAAGCACGTGTATTAGGATGTGCTGCGGAATAATAATGAATTAATTATTTTTTGTACAACTATCATTAAAAGTGACATTTTCAATATTTGTCAAGAGTATTAAAATAAGATGTTCACAAATTAGCGCTTTGAAAATATTTTCAACACGATTTTTTTCGACCAAATAGCAATGAACAAAACATCATTATTCAATTTTCAGGGAGGTTTTATTGTGAACAATATATATAGATACAATTGAATTCTATTACAAATTTATTTCATACATTAATTATACTATTGGTATTATTATTTATGAACATTAATAATAGCGCAACTGCTGATATCAATACTTCGCGATGTTGAAGAGCGTTGTAATATATTTGAACTATCTGAGTAGAAAATTTCATGGCATTAACATTTAATTCTTGAAGTGAAGAATACGATGTTTTAACGCTGGAACTAGCTTTTGAGATTATTCTTTCCGCAATAGCATTTTTATAAGAAATAGATTGATCGATGTAACCCTCAGCTACTGTTGTAGACTTCCATCCTCCGTACTTCTTAATATCCCTTATATTTGTTCCTGATTTTGCTAGCAAAAAAGCAGGGGACCTTCTGAAATAATGACCTGTATATTCCTTTGGTTTCGGGAGGTTCAGAATCTCGGCAATGGTGGAGGGCATTTTTCCGAACGTGTTAATACCAACTGAGTTGGCACTGCTTTTATAACTTGAGTATTTCAAAAAATACGTTGATGATTGATAACAGAAGGGCGTAATGCAACGTATTTATTGAAATAGTCAATGTTTTTTTCAACAATGCAGAAAGAATGACCTATTTTCGTTTTTGTATTTGGAATTTGAACAAACAATGATCTGTCCATTAATTTAATGTCTTCTGTTAATAAATGGCATGGCTCTTCACGCCGGAAAACTCACCTCACAAAGTTGACGAGTTCTATATTTTTTATTTCTCTTCTGGATAGGCTAAGAAAACGGTTTGACTGAAATTTCCTTCGACGTTTTAGGTCTATACTAGCTAAGAAAATTAAAATATGCGATGTTGTACTGCTGAGCCATTTTTTTTGGTAATAATTCAATTGAAGCTCTTTTCGCAACCTCTTCAGTATCGTCAGGAAGACACAATTCCCCACTATTGTTCTTCAATATGCAAGACATTAAACGCTAACAAGAACATTAAATGTGACTTAAAAAAAACGCGTAAGCTGTAAACAATACTGCTTGTTGGTAACCAGATGATTTGTCGTCACCTAGCACGGCCACTTCTCAGCAAATGCGATAATATGAAAGTAGTCAACTGACAAGAGATGTCAAAATGTATTTTAATAGAAATATTAAATTCATAAATTTCATTATGAGAACAGGATAGTTGTTCAAAGAACTTTGTGTGTTATTTTGTTCGTGAAGTTGTCCAACTCTCTACACTCGTTTCGCAAACTTTTTCACTCACAGAATGAAACCTTACTTTCAACACTCATATAAATTATAGTTATTTCGATTACTTCGTACCCTTCTTTTGAAGGTAACACATGTGTGGAACAAAAAAGCTGTCTGGATTTTTTAAACTGATTTCTATGTTCGAGTCGTTCGCGTACTTCCACTTATCCCCGCTTTCCATTTTCCGCCTCACTGGTTCCGTGAGAGATGACCGTTTGGCCGAAGTTGGCCATTTTTCGCTTGATTATGAGTTTCCATATGTTGCGTATCTCTACGATAGCTTGGCTGAATACGTTGTTGGACAACATGTATGCGGCTTCCTTGAATTTTCTCCTAAACCAATGTTCCTCTCTGTGCAAGATCTCAGCTTGGGACCACTCGATGTTGTGTTGATGGGTCCAAACATGGTCTGCTATTCCTGATTTGCTGGTTTCCCCTCGCTGTGTGTGTTTCTAGTGCTCGGCAATGCGAACATTCAATGGCCTCTTAGTTCCACCAATAAAGGATTTTCCGCACTAACATGCAGACTGCGATTCCAAGAATTGCATTTACCGGATACCCTGTGAATGCGGAAAATCCTATATTGGTGAAACTAAGAAGCCATTGAATGTTCGCATTTTCGAGCACAAGAACACACACAGCGAGGGAAACCAGCAAATCAGGAATAGTAGACCATGTTTGGACCCATCAACAAAACATCGAGTGGTCCCAAGCTGAGATCTTGCACAGAGAAGAACATTGGTTTAGGAGAAAATTCAAGAAAGCCTACGGATAGTGTTACCGGATCTGAAGCAGGTTCTGATGTTGTACTTGGAACCAATTCATCTTATCCTCTCCGATAATCCTCTGATGTAGGGAAGTGCAAGCACTGGTTGTGACGGCTTCTCTTCCTTGTGAGGCTCCTGCTGTCTTCTAGCCAAAGTCTTTTCTACCATCGCTTTGGAGTAGCCATTCCGTTGAAGATCATTTTTGATGATGTCTAGTCCCTTCTCGAGACTTTCCTTCGTATTACAGAGCCCAAAAGCACGGTCTTCCAGAGTCTTGATGAGTTCTCTCTTAGTCGATTGATAGTGGTTGGATTCGTGGTTCAGATACTGTCCCGTTTGAGTGGGTTTTCGGTATACAGATGTTTTCCACTTAGTGTCGGTCCTCTTCACCAAAACGTCTAAGAATGGCAATTCGTTGTGGACGAAGTTGAAACTGTCAAGCATGTCCTATGCCAGTGCCCGGAGTTATCGTCAATAAGAGAGTGTGTGTGTTCGGCGAGTTTTGGCCTACACCTGCCGATATAAAGGAGATGTCTCCCAGTGACCAGTCAACCTTCCTGAAAAGGACAGGATGGACGATGACCTAGGAGGAAAACCCCTCGGGAGGATGTACAATGGGTCACATGTGACCTAAGTGCTGTAGGCTTACACTCACCCTCTCTACTCTACAGATACATATTTATTCCACCAAGAGCGGTACATATCAGAAATACGCGACGGACTGTGGCTGCTCATCGTTTAGAGGTTCAACTTCACTCTTTGAGAACTCCTACATATGTAGAACTGATTTCATGTGGTAACAACTGTAGTGATTGTATTTTCTCTTCGAAACAACTTCATACATTCTGCTAACGATATGTTGAAACCTTCGAAATTGGTTTGAAGGCAGAAAAACATTTTTCCGATATGCGATTCCTGTAGTACGGCTGGAGCAAAAGATGATTGTTACTTTTGTTCGTGTTGTGTGAAAGAATATAGTTTAAAACAGAAGCAGTCATTTTCATACCCCAATCTGGAAACACCTATTCGTCCCATTCCTCATGGGACCGATATAACAGTGCGCAAGGCCCTTACTATCTTGAAAGAGATTCCAAGTTCTGACGAAGAACCCGAAAAACCTGATGACAAGTGAATTTTTAATTTGAAGATGACAGCAGTCCGAAATTGTTTTTTCAGGGCAAACTGAATGATATGGTAAGAGACTTGAATTTTCCCAAAAACGCTGCCAAGTTGGTTGAATCAATTCTCAAAAGCAGGAACTTATTTTTGCCGGAAGAAGTGTCTTTCTCCTATTTTTGATATCTTGAGAAGCAATTTACTTCCATTTTGACGAAGAAGATGAGTTGATTCATTGTAGTTATTGTTAATGTTAAAAAATTATGAATATAAAAATTTTCAAATAATCCTAATTTTTTATTTTTTGTTTAGTTGTTCTATACTTACTTGTATCTCATTCCACAATAATTTCATTCCAGGCTGTTTTTGCTTAATATAATTGTTATTTTCAGCAATTTTTTTAAAAATTTTTGAAATGTATTGTTTTTTTAGTGATTTCAACAATGGAAGTTCGAACTAATGAAATTTATCATGAAACATTGTCAATCACCTTCAAATAAACATGATCTATACTGTCTACAGATTTTCGGACATTATATACTGCCAACAAGATTTTATTTCCATTCTTGAATAATCTTTGTTTCGGTCAGTTTTTCTCTTCGAATGTTGCAAGTTGCAAGTTGATCCAAATTCGGCAATTTCTCAAATGATTTCAAAAACGGTTTTTTGAAGGACGAATTCTTCACGCAGGATGAGGGACTGCCAATGGGATCGCTACTATCACCGGTTAGAGCTAATATTTATATGGAGTGGTTTGAAACTCTGGCCATTGAAGAAGCCCACAAGAAGCTCCGAGTTTGGTTGAGATACCTTGACGACACCTTCATAATATGGAACCATGATAATGCAGAACTAGACATTTTCCTGAAGCACATCAACAACGTAAGGCCTTCCATCACTTTCACAATGGAGAAGGAACTCCACAACGAATTGCCTTTCTTAAACATATTGGTGGAGAGGACCGACACTAAATGCGAAACATCTGTATATCGAAAACCCACTCACACAGGATCGTATCTGAACCAGAAATCCAACCACCATCAATCGACTGAGAGAGGAATCATCAAAACTACTAGACCGTGCCTTCGGGCTCTGTAATACTAAAGAAGGTCTCGAAAAGGAACTAGGCATCATCAAAAATGACCTTCAACGGAATGGTTACTCCAGAGTGATGGTAGAACAGGCTTCAGCAAAAAGACAGCAAGAGCTTCACAAGGAAGAGAAGCCGCCACAACCAGTACTGAAACTTCCTTACATCAGAGGATTATCGGAAAGGATAAGGAGGATTGGGTCCAAGTACAACATCAGGACCTGCTTCAGATCTGGGAACACTATCTGTAGCAGCCTCACGAAAACCAGGCCACCAAACGCGGACTGCGATCCCAAGAATTACATTCACCGGATACCCTGTGAGTACGAAGAAATATACATCGGTGAAACTAAGAGGCCATTGAGAGTTCGCATTGTTGAGCATAAGAAACACAAACAGCGAGGAGAAACCAGCAAAAAGGAACACTGGTTTAGGAGAAAACTCAAAGAAGCCGCGGATATGTTGTCCAACAACGCATTTAGTCAAGCTAGTGTAGAGATACGTAACATATGGAAATCTCTAATCAAGCGAAAAGCGACCAAACGCCAAACGGTCATCTCTCGCTGAAACCAATGAAACGGAGAGAGGGAAGAGGGGATAGGTGAAAGCACTCGAATGACCTATAAAAAGTCAAATCTGGGAGGAATGAGTCCAGTTATAACCCGAAGACGATTGTGGATACTAACAATCGAAACGTCGTGACGTAACTTGATTTGGAATCTTTCAATTTTTATTTTTCATTTTTTGTTAATAATATTTTTTAATTTTTATTTTTTTTTGGTGGTGCTTGTATGATATTTCTTTGAAATTTCAGTGTTTTTTTTAAAAAAATTGATATTTGCAGTTAATGTTTTTAATTTTTTTCAGTGATTTCAAATCAATTTATATTATATCAGACAATGGAAGTCCGAACTGATGAAAGAAAGCTAATTTTAGGAATCGGTATACATATTATTGAATTGATAGATATTGGAAAAAATCATTGAATATGATGTAGTAGTTGATGAGTAATGGAAATTAATTGTAATTATGTGTTTATCAATAATAATTAAATTTTACATGTCGTGTTTTAGAATGGGACTACCGGTTGACCTTAAGTGATGCTGAATATAAAATGGAAAAAATAATTTTTGTCTAATTTCTACCATGATTTTCATTTATTACGACCCGTTTCGTTTCTTTGAAGGTGATTGACAATGTTTTATGATGAATTTCACTGAATTTCACTAGTTTGGACTTCCATTGTCTAATATATAAAATAATTTGAAATCCCTGAGACACCCAAATCAGGAATAGCAGATCATGTTTGGACCCATCAACACAACATCGAGTCGTCCCAAGCTGAAATCATACACAGAGAGAAACATTGGTTTAGGAGAAAATTCAAGGAAGTCGCATACATGTTGTCCAACAACGTATTTAGCCAAGATAGCGTAGAGATACGCAACGTATAGAACCCATCATCAAGCGAAAAATGGACAACTTTCGCCAAACGGTCATCTTCCACGGAACCAGTGAAGCGGAAAATGGAAAGCGGGGATAAGTGAAAGTACTCGAACGACCTATAAATAGTCATCTCTCAGAGGAATCAGCCAGTCATCACCCGAAGACGATTGTAGATACCAACAATCGAAACGTCGTGAACTAACATAACTTTGTATTTTTATTTTCTTCTTTCATTTCTTCATTTTTATTCAATTTTTGTTCAACGGTTTTATTTTTACTTGTATTTTATTTCACTGTTATTTCATTTCAGGTTTTTGCTTGATATAATTTTTATTTTCAGCTATTCATTTTTTAATTCTTCTCTTTCAGGAGTATCAGGGATTTCAAACCGTTTCGTTTTATTGACGTTTGAATTTGTGAATTTTGGCAACTAGTTTAGGATCCATTGGTATTTGAAACAATGTTCAAGTAGTGTTTTTGATCTGTTATAGAAATTGAATAATTACTGTTTTGATATTCCAGGTAAGTTATTGATGATTGAGGTTACATTTTGTCATTTCAGGTACCTATAGTCTATCCAAATCCAAGATAGAGTAAAACAAAACAAAACCGAAGCGTGATGTTCACGTGATCGCCCAGTGTCAGATGGAAAGGGCAGCGTTCATTGGTGAATTCGCCTTCTTGGTACGAGTTCGGTACCAGCAAAGGGGTGTAATCAGTCGTTTGCTTGTTTGTGTGGCGTGCGTTATAGTACCTATATTGTTTAAAATTGTTTTCCAAGATGTCCAGTACAGACATTGCTGATGACACTGTGAGCTATCCTCTGAGTCCAGCCAGGAAACGATCCAAAAAAAGACATTTGAGTGTTGAGATGAAAGAAGTGATTTTAAATGTGTTCAAGAAAGAGATAGAAGAAATTGAGACATCGACTGTCGACGAAGTCGTATCGAAAGTTTCCGATAAAATTGGAGTGTGTTGCGCTTCGATTTACAATGTTTTACGGGAATATAAACAAAATCATGCATTTTCCAAGCCGAATACAAATCAGAATCGTCAAACCATTATAAAAGCAATAGATGATGCTGATAAACATGCAATCAGGAGGAGAGTGCATGAAATTGTGTTACGGAGGAGAGAGTATTTGACCAAAATTAAATATTATAGGGAACAACAGAGAACAATTTATTATATGGATGAAACCTGAGTTAATGCTGGTCATACTACCCCTAAAGTATGGGTCGGTGAAACTCTGACCTCATCTAGGACGGCCTTTCTAGATGGACTATCCACCGGATTAACGAATCCATCAGGTAAACTTATATTTATAGTAAGACCTGCCCCAGTCTCAATATATAATTTTATTTACATACATACTTCTTCATAATTTCAGGTAAAGGAAAACGGCTTATTATTTGTCACATCGGCAATGAGAATGGGTTTGTTGCTGAAGGGCTGTGGTGTTTCGAGTCGAAGAAAACTGGAGATTATCTCGAAGAAATGAACGGTGAATCTCTCGAACAGTGGTTTTCCAAAGTTCTACCCCATCTGGAGTATAATGCTGTGATTGTAATGTACAATGCACCTTATCATTCGCGACGGTTAGAGAAGATTCCGACAACGTCTTCAAAGAAGGTTGAAATCCAAAATTGGCTGCGATCAAAAAATATTAGCTTTGAAGACACAATGCTAAGAGTACAGCTACTAAAAATTGTCAAGGAGCGCAAGCTTGAATACCAAAAATATATAGTCGATGAGATGGCAGCAGGCCAAAACAAAATTGTCCTTCGCCTGCTTCCATACCACTGCGAGCTCAATTCCATCGAGTTAATATGGGCGGATGTGAAGAATTTTGTAGCTCAGCATAACACCATGTTCAAATTTGCAGATCTCAATGTACTTTTTAATGAGGCTTTGAAAAGAGTCACAGCAGAGAAATTGAAGAAGTGTGTTCGGCATGTCATATCGGAAGTCGAGACAAAGATGTGGAAGCTTGATAACATTATAGAGGCACAAATCGAGCCACTGATAATTCAGATTGGTGAGGATGACACTACTGATGAAGAGCCAAATTCATCCAGTAGAATAATTTTGATTAATATTCCTTTTGATTTTACATAAAATAAAAATTATCAATGAAGAAATAATTACGTGTTTTTTCATATCATGCTTGAGTGCGCTGTGAAAAATCCAATGAAAATCTTTTTATATTACACATATTATCTGCATTTTTCCCGTTAAACTGCAAAACTTGTGCATTTGACTCGTTATTATAAAAAGTTTTCCTAAGTATGATATAGCATTTGCGATCAACAAGATGTTAGTTCCGAATACGACCCTGGCCAATTCTTGGGATTTTCAATATCACGTGCGTAGGGCATGTCAATGTTTACATCCACTCTATCTTGGATTTGAATTTGCTTCAGTGCAGATAATAAGCATTGTATGATTGTATGTGTAAGAACTCTGTCAAAATACTTCAGTCAAAAATTATCAGAGTTTCAATGTTAATTTGAAATTTGTAAAAATGGGTTAATGGGTTGAAATAATTTTCATTGTTCAAAGGTCGTTATCGATCAACGCGTGCGAGCCACGCATCGCCCGCTTATAGCACTATTTTCGCTTCTAAATCATAATTATAAATACTGGTGATAGAGTTCCGATTGGTGAGACTTTTGCTCAGGAAACTTCCTCCTCTTTAAGGATATTTTTCAAAATTTCGAATATTTTTTATATTTTCCGAAATATTTGCGATAAACAAATCTACCCTTTTTTTACTAAATTGTTCATAATTTTTGCGAATTTTCCAGCTCCTTTTTAAATTTTTCAAAAAGTTGCTAGAGGTCACTCCGAATCGAATGAGCCCTGGATCATAATTTTCGGAGCCCTTGGACAGAAGTTCCAAAAAAAGAACCCAGACCCAGACTATATGCCTCTCACTAACAAACTGAATACGCCCAACAGCTGAAACTCTGAACATACAAGTGTACCAACATATAAAAATTCAAAATCGCTAATAGAATGTATGTATTCTGCAAAATACATTCTTATTTTTGAACAGACCTCTTATTCGAGACCTTATGAAGAATGTATTATACAAGAGATGAACTATGAAATTTTCTAATTCACGATAGTTCAGTGAATATGAATACAGTTGTCTATTGTGACAAACAATATAAGCCAATGTTTTTATAAATGAAATCAGTAGAAGATTTCCTATTACGATATACTTTACCTAATATGTCGCTTTGCTGCATCCATTTGGATATCATTACATTGTCAGGTTTATGATGGATATCGGTTTCCTCGAATTTCCAGATTATTCTTTGTGGTATTCTTCTGAACACTTCGAGTATCATGTCTAGAGTTCCTCTCGGTAGGTCGCTTGATTTCAAATTAGATCCCAAACTGAACAGAATCACTCCATTCTCAGCACCATCTAAAAATTCTTGTACACTTTTTGGAAGTTCATTTGGAGTTATATGAAACCCTCCTATCTCCGCCACTGAACTGGTTAACTGCACTGGTTCGGTACTGATGCTATGAGAATTCAGCAACATGAAACTGGTGTTGAACATGATTCTTTTCAGATCCATTTTCTCTGGAAAATATTTGTCCAGCATCGATTGCTGCCAAGGAAAGTAGATTAGTTCTTTATATATAGCATCAAAAATATGTGCCATCGTATTAGTCACACGTTGAATGAAGGTCATATGATTGGAGTGAGAACTGAGACTGAATGGTACAATTGATGGTAGTTTAATATTTCCTACCAAATGGGAGTTCCATTCTGACAAACCTATCGAACTGAAAGTCACCAGTGGGACACTGAAGTGAGACGCGAAGCCCATATGTGCTTCATTTCCAAACTGTTCAACTATTACCAAATCAAATGTTTCGTTCGATAGTAAAAGATCCTGTACTTTTTTATGTGACAATATATGTTCAGTGAGCATGTAGCAGAAATTGTGGAATGTTGTGATTGCTCTGAAAATACCAAGGTTGGCCCAATCCAGTAGACTATCTGTAAAAATGGAAACAAAACTTTAGGAATCGTTTGAATTTAATCAGTTGTAGCAAATTTGGGAAATTATTTATCACAAAACTTCAGCTTCAGCACAAAACACAGCACAACTTCTCGTGATATGTGACCTTTGAAATGGTCAGAGTCGGACGAATTCCCCACCAATTTAGTTTTTCTGCCATTAACAAAACGAACTTTCGAAGTCTGTGGTAAAGTTTCATACCGACTGTGAGAAGTTTCCTATGTTTATTTCACAAATAGCTGCATATTTATTTGAAAATTGTTCGGTAGCTCAATGTGAATTGGATTGAATGGATTTTTCGAAAAATCTACTTTTAACACATCGTTTCAAAACCGTTTTTGCAGAAATGAATAGAGCAGAATCTTATTCTTGAAGTATTGTCTTCTATTCCGGTATAACTAAGTTGGTCTACAGTGATAAGTGTTGAAAAGGGTGTACAGTATTTCCAGAGACTTCTGTAGATGGCATCTAAATGGAAGCTATTGATTTGTTAACCCTTTTTAGCACATATAATTGAATTTATATAAAAACTCAAAAACCGACCTGCGCCCTTACCTCCGCGAATCAAGAGTTGTCTCAATTCAATGTAATGATTTTCCCAGAGTCTTTTCTTGGATTCAGTGGGAATCTAATGGTGAAAGACAGAAGCTTCCATCATCTTCCACAGTTGAATTTTCGACGATTTTCCAAGTATTTTTATCTGTTATTCGAAAGTGCAGTTCAATTACCAGTAACATTTTATGTTTTGTCACCTTCATTACTCCAATCAATAATATGTGTTTATTCTTCTTTTCAATAGTTATTTTCAACTTTTTTTTCTATTTTTAAAGTTATACGACTTGTTTTTCTTACAAAAGTTCATCGTTTCATTTATTTATAACATCACAAACATTTTTTGATAATATTTATTTCGCAACTGAAATGGAAAAAAACATTGTCATTTTATTATCTATAATTGAAGAGTTCGATTGAAACATTACTAATTACAAAGGTTATCTAATTATATCTATGAGTAAAATCGTTTTTTATAATCTAAGTGTCAAGTGGAAACATTATCTGTAAATGAAAGTATTCTTTTGAAAATGATGACACTCAAAGATGGACTTTATTGATGGTGATGCAAAATAAATAGTATAATTTGATTCATCTTGAGATCCTTTTATATATATACAGGACAGTTGGAAACGAATTTTTTTGCTTCGAAATTTTTTCTTGCTTCCACTTCTAATCCCCACTTAAAGATGAGTGCATTCAAATGATATATCTACATGGCTATTCAAATTCGAGTATATGAATGGGGAGATGTTGAAAATTTGTCGACAGTTTGCTTTTAGAACTTTCAGAGTATTAGAATGTGGTTGTATGCAGAAGATCACTAAATTCATTTTCAGATCTGCTGAGTGGGAGGATATTTTAGAACATTTTCGCAATTTTCTATGGCTGGATATTTGTGCCAGCTCTAATGATCCATTAACTTGTGCTTCTGAAGTTACTGAAGTTATTCTATCATCCATGGATGCATGATTTCGAAATTAAAACTCACTATATAAAAATGAAAAAAAAAAGTGGATAAAAATATTAAAAAAGAAAAACGCGAATTCTACGACAACAAAATAAAAAATCCAAAGCAATCTGGACTATCACAAATAATTTCACAGGGAAATCCAAAAAACAGAAACAATTAGAAATCTCTTATGAAGGTCATTTAACCGGATCCAAAGATTATCACAGATCTATTTGGCAACTACCCATCCAGTGTTATTGAAAAAAAAATGACTGAACATTTCGGAAATAATATATCGAAGTCGTACACAACCTCCAACAGCATAAGTAATTCTCTTGTATTCACATCGGCCACTAAAGAGGAAGTTGAAGAAGTTATCGCTAACTTACCTAATAAAAAATCCACTGGATTAGATGAAATCCCGGTTGATATAATAAAAGAGTGTGCTTGTATTCATATCGGCCACTAAAGAGGAAGTTGAAGAAGTTATCGCTAACTTACCTAATAAAAAATCCACTGGATTAGATGAAATCCCGTTGATATAATGAAAAAGTGTGCTTGTATTATATCACAATACCTTGCTGACATTATAAACCTATCAGTGAATTCAGACACTTTTCCTAGTGTTCTGAAATCGGCTGCCATCATTCCCATATTCAAAAAAGGTGATACGAGCAACATAGAGAACTACCGCCCAATTGCTCTCCTGAGCATATTTTCCAAAATCATTGAAAAAATCATTTGCAAATAAATTACAGATTTCTTCACAAAGCATAAAATACTTACTGATTGCCAGCATGGTTTCCGCCCTGGCCTATCCACCGAAACAGCCATAACAGAACTTGTCCAACACATTAATGATCTGATGGACAAAAATGAGTATGTAGTTGTCATATCGTTTGACCTAACGCGGGCATTCGACACGGTTAATCGTAATTTCGTCTCCGAAAAAAATCAACAACCTAGGTCTACGTGGCCCAGTGAACGACTGGATAACGTCCTTTCTTGAAGATCGGAAGATCATCGTGAGAATCGGTGAAACCAAATCGAAGGAATATGATTTAGGTCTTGGAACACCGCAGGGAAGTGTCATGGGTCCCTTGATCTTCCTTACCTATGTCAATGACTTGCCTCATAACATAAAGGACGGTAGAGTTTTCATGTATGCTGATGACAACTCTATTGTGGTGTCTGACACTGATCGCCAAAGACTACAGCAAAAAACTGACTCAGTTTTGAAAGATTTTGCGGATTACTGTATGCAGAATACACTAATAATGAATCAAAGTCAGACAGTAATAATTGAGTTTCACACAAAACATGGAATACCTTCTAATTTCACCTTCGAAGTCGATAATAATATTGTTGAAACCTCCACTTCATCTAAATTCTTAGGAACGCTCATAGATTGTAACCTAACATGGGAGGATCAAATACAAATAGTATGTAAAGAAATCAACAAAAGCTTTTATATTTTGGCAACACTAAGAAATATTTTGAACACAGATTCATTATTACAAGTTTACTATGCATTTATGTATTCCACAATTTCCTACAATATTATAGTATGGGGTCAGGCATCAGACATAACAAGAATTTTTGTTGCTCAGAAAAGAAGCATAAGGCTTATCTTTAACATTAGTAGTCGCCAATCATGCAGACAGGTTTTCAAAACTAAACGGATCCTCACGGTTACATCAATTTATTTAATGAAACTAATAACATATATTTTCAATAACAAATATTCATTTCCCATTAATAGTGATTCACATTCTTACAACACCAGAAATAAAAATGATATCAAATTGAACAAGCCCAAACACTCCTATTACAAAAAATCTTCCATCAATGCAGGCTGCCGTTTTTTTAACTGTCTTCCGAACGAAATAAAATACGCTGGATCCCCGGCGGTTTTTAAGTATAGACTTAGGAAACTCCTTATCAGAGAATGTTTCTATACTGTTGAGGAATTTGAATTATACTTTTCAATTTTGAGATGATATCGAAGTGTATTTTACATAGTCTATGTTAATCATCATTGTGCTTGTTTCGTCCTGTTTGTCAATTAAAACTTAATGACACTGTTTTTGACTTATAATATCTATTGTTAACAATAGTTGAACGGATTAATAAATATTTTATTTATTTATTTATTTATATTCCTCCTTCAATGAAACGAACTTTTAACGACAAACCTTGGTTTGACGAAAATTACGAGCAAGCTGACTCCTCCACTGCCGAAAACCGAAGATTGTTTATGCTCATAACAGCTGCACATTTAGAATATATGAAAGCAAACAGCTTTACAATCAGAAAATTAGGGATGAACTGATTGTCAATCCCAACGAGTCTAGATCCTTTTGGTCGGTCGCTTTGCCATCAATGATATCGAAAATTATGGAGAAAGCCATGAACCATCATATACATAAATATCTGAAAGGCGTCAACACCTTGAGCAATCATCAATATGGCTTCCGGAAATTGAGATCAACAGGCGACCTTTTATCATACCGCAAACGAAAAACATGGAGATCCAAGACCTGTTGCGATTGATTTCTCTAGGACCTCTGACCGTGTGTGTCATAAGGATTTGCTGGCCAAACTTCGATGCTATGGCTAGTCAGATCATTTTCGTGTATGGCTTTCCAGCTCATTGAAAGAACGTTTCTGCAAGTGACCGTCGATGAGTATCTTTCGAATACTTTAAACCATCAATGCTGGTGTTCCCCAGGTAATCATATTATCTACAACAACGAAGAATACAATCACAGACATCTTAGATACTTACGAATTGAAAAAAATTATAAATTCGCCAACAAGAGTAACACAATTATCATGTTCTCTGTTGGACTACATTATCGTTCACGTTCATTTCAAATAGTCTGATTGTGGCACAATGGACTTACATCATGTTTCAGATCATTTTCTAGTTTATTGTTATGCTCCTGAAATCATTGTTAAACACAACCCTGTTACGCGAGCTTTCCGAAATTTTAAAAATTTCAACTATGTTCATTTTACAAATGAGTTAGAATCAATCTGCTGGAATTCCTTGTATATTTCAGAAAACATTGATGAAAAAATCAGTTTTTTTTGTTTTCAAATCCACATGTTGTTCAATAATCATGCACCATATGTCACAAGAACTTTTACCAAACCTTATACACCATGGATTACAGACAATGTGAAGTTTATGATGAAAATAAGAGATGAAGCCAGAAACAAATTCAAAAAAACCGGTAAAGCTGAAGATTGGAATTATTACAAATCTCTTAGAAACTTCACAAAATCTTCTATTGTGCGAGAAAAGAAAGCTTATCTAGAATACATCGCGTCTAATAATAACCATAATAACTCTAGAGATCTATGATTGAAACTAAAAAAACTCGATATTCACAATAAAAAAGCTATATTGAATCTTCCCTCCCATTTATGTGATCCTAACAACATGTGTAGTAAGGTTGGCCCAAATCTGGAACAATTTTACAGTAATAATGTGAATGATTCTATCACATCATTCCTTGACTTGACATTGATCACCGAAAATGAATTGTTAACCTTCATGTCACAAATAAAAAGTAGATCAAAAGGAATAACTAGATGATCTCGATAATTTTCTCTTAAATCTCTAACACTTTTATATAGATACAGTTTCGCAATAGCACACATCACTCCTATTGGCCTATAGTTTTCAATATCAGAAACCCTGCCAGACTTATGGATAGGTGTCACTAATGCTTCCTTCCATAAGTCTGGAAACGCATTTGATTTTATTGATGAATTATAGATATGAAGAAGAGGTTGCTTCAGCCATACTCTACATCCTTTAATAATATATGGTGGTATTTTATCACTTCCTGCAGATTTTTTTGGCTTGAGTTTTTTTAAAGCTTCAAAGTAATAGCTGTCGGTTACTTCATCGATTGTGAGACGGGTTTCAACATCACCTGCAAAGTTGATACTGTAAGTCGCCTGGTCATTACTGTAGACAGATTGAAAATATTTGCCAAAAGAATCTGCAGACTCACTTTCTTTCACTCGGTAGCCCTGTAGCTTGAGTATGAGGGAAGAGTTATTAGTTTTTTTGTTGCTTTTCGTATATGACCAGAAATGTTTTGAATCGTTATTAATGGCATTTTCTATATTTTTTATGTATTCTTTATAGCACGTATCAATTAGTTTTTTCAATGTTCGTCTCTCCTCAACATATAGCTGCATATAATAGTTGGATAGATTTTTCAATTTTCTTAGTTCATTTTTCCGTTTCAAACATTTTTTTACTTCATAGGTAAACCAAACAGGAAACTTTCTTTTTTTTATTTTTCACTCGAGGTACTAATTCATTGAGAACGTCATATATTTTACTATAGAAAAATTTTACCGCGTCATTAACATTTTCTGTTCCAAACAATGCGGTCCAGTTAATATCTCTGATTTTATACGAAAGCTGTAAGAAATCACACCTTTGAAAATTATATACAGTTTCTGTGCCAAAGAAGGTATTCTCCCTATTACTCCTACTATTTTCTAGTTCAATATCAATTAATAATGCAGGGTGGTTTGCATCCTCTTCTATCAATGGAAAGTCAGATCGAGATACTTTTAGATACTCGTAATTTTCATTAGCTGTTAGCACGGGATCAAGTTTTCGATTATTATTATTGAGAACTTCATTTATTTGTTCCAAAGCATTCAAATCCGTGAAGTCTAAAAAAGTCAAATGTCTTGTCATCCAAGCTTGTTCGCACCGTTAACTGGGATGTCAAATTTGGTAGGTTGAAGTCACCAGCGACGTACACATTTCTGTTATCATCGACCATTTGTTCATAAAAATCAAAAAAACATTTGTAGTTTTCAACAGCTGATTTCGGACGAAAATAAACTACAAAAAGAGCGATTACTATTTTTCTCAACCTCACTTTAACATACATCATAACTCCTCCTCCCCTGTCATTATTCGTTATATACGGATTTCTATCGCATCTAACTATCTCATACCTGTTTCAGTTAATAAATTCAGAATTGTACATTGATTCATTCAACCATGTTTCTGCCCCCAGTATTAGATCATAGTTTTGTCCTTCAGTACTTAATTTGAAATTATTCAAATTTGTTCTCAACCCCCTGAAATTCTGATAATAACAAGATATATTTCTCATTTCGGCTATTGTGTATTTGTACGTTTATAAATATACAGGGTCCTGCAACAGTGGCGCGGTGTTCCATATCTCTATATAGGAAGCAGATAGGAATCTAATTTTCTATAATATTACCTTATTGCTCGAGCTCGACAAAATAAAAATATTGGCGGTCACACAGGGTGTTCGATTTTTTCTGGGCGGATCCCAACTGTGTCTTTTTAAATGGCAACCTATATTTTTTATCGCTTTTTCGGTTTCTTCATAGAAAATAAAATAAACTTTATGTATATCTGCACTTCGAAAATATTGACGGTTTTCGAGATATCTAGCATGACAGGTTTTTTCTTCCAATATTCGTCACTCAGAATATTTGAAATTATAAAGTGGTGCCAAGTCCAGTTGAAATTTTTTTTTGGTCGAATATTCTACATTGGTAACTCTCTCAAACGATATATCTGAAATCGACCTGTGATATACAGGTCTATTGTCCACCTATAGTGCCCGTTATTTTACATATTATAAACTTTTGCTTGGAGAAGAAAGTTTTCCCAAGTATGTTGAAGCAGTCTATCGTGGTACCAATACCCAAAATTAAAGAACTTAAGGAATTCAAAGTCTTGCGTCCTATAAGTTTTCATCCATTTCTTTATAAAATTTTGGAAAAGGCTATTGTCAACAGTTGAGAAATCACCTTCACAACAACAATGTTCTTCCAATTATGCAATCTGGTTTCAGACCAAACTATAGCTGTGCTACAGCTTTATTGAACATATTAGATGATATCGTCACAGCACCGGATAGAGACGAAATCACTGTCCTACTATTGATCGACTTTGCTTCTGATATATTGAATCATCAACTACTTCGATCTATATTACATTATAATGGACTTTGTCAAAGCACTTTGAAATTTTTCGATTCATATCTTTCACATAGACAACAAATTGTTAGAGTGGAAAACCACATGTCAGATTTCAAAAATACTTCTTCAGGTGTCCCACAGGGTTCAATCCTTGGACTCATTCTCTACATAATTTACACCTCCCATTTGACAACCTGTTTGAAAAAACTCAAATATCATATATCTGTCGATGATATACAGTTGTATTATTCTTTTACTCCTGACTCAGAACAGCAAAGCGAAAATATCATTAATGAGGATTTGAATCAATTCGTTAATGTATCGAAGAAACATGCCGTGGAAGTTAATAATTCCAAAGGCTTTATGATTGTATTTGGAAGAAAAGTCGCAAGGTCGAAACTTAGAGATCTGATCATAAAAATTGATGACACTATTTTACCAGTTGTAAATCAGGTTAAAAATCTAGGGGTTTTATCGATGATGAACTCAAATTCAAAAAACATACTTCAACATTGATTCAAAGAGCATTTGGAAAAATGAAAGTATTATACCCTCATAGGCATATCTAGAGCCTAAAAACCAAATTTCTCATTTGTGATTCGTTGATATTATCTATTTTCAATCATTGTGACGTAGTGTATCATTATTTTCTGAATGAAAATGAGCAACAATGAATTCAAAGAGTTCATACGGTTTCAAGAAAAGAGAACCGATTTCTCATACACTCAAAAAAGCCAGGTGGTTGAAAATGTACGATAGGCGGCATCTTCATTCTTTGACATTATTTCATGAAGTTATTATCAATAGAACACCTCCCTACCTCTATAACAAAATAACTTATCGAACTGATGTTCATAATGTGAACATCAGGCGCAAAATGATCCATGTTGTTAGATACTCCATAGAACTATTCAATAGATCATTTACATATGGTTTTGGTTTGGAGTTAGGTGATACTTGGACACTTCCCACACGTCAGCCTAATCTCCGTTACTTCAATACAGGGTGGTAAAAAAATACAGTTTTTTCGTTTGCTTGAAAAAGTTGCTGAAATTTGATTATTTTAAATGGAACACCCTGTATATTATTGAAAATTCGGAAAGCTGCTGAAATTTGCTTTCTTTCTATGTATATCATACCTATACCTAACTAGTCAAGTTTCGGACTTATGAACATTTATTTGTGAAAATGTCCCTTCAGAATGATATTTCCATTCGCTATTTGGTAAGCAGGCCATGATTACTATTTGACAGTAGCGTTGTGACATTCTCCTAATAATATCGACATTTTCGTCACTTCAGAAGTTGCAAATAACTTCAAAACGATGGAACAAAACTATTCAAACGAAGTTCTTATGAATTTGTTTATTATTTTTGGACAGTGTGACAAAATTATCAGCAGAACATGTAGAAAGTTCAATGAAATGTATCCGAATATACCGCCAATGAACCTCAAGAAATTTATACGAATTCAGAACAATTTCAATATGTTTGGATAAACTTTAAAAAAGCACCAAGAAACTTGAAATTGGAAATATTTTTTTACCACCCTGTATTGAAGTAACGGAGATTAGGCTGACGTGTGGGAAGTGTCCAAGTATCACCTAACTCCAAACTAAATTTCGATATCATAGTACTTCTTAACTAAAAGATATCGGCATTTTTAGGAGTCATGATTTTCGAAGAAAAAAATTGAAATTAATTTTTATTTCGAAAACGGTAACAGATAGGTATAGGGAAATATCAAGAAAAGTTGTCGGGCAATTGTTGGAGATTCCAAAAATAATATTATATACAGAGTGTTCCATTTGAAAAATCAAAGTTGCTACTGCTTTATAATAGAAGCGGCAACACCGCATTGTCGAATATATATATATATATATATATATATATATATATATATATATATATATATATTTTAACAATATTTTGTTTACCAAAATAATTAAACTTCAGAAGAATCTACTAACCTTTTTCAGTTCCCGTTGGACCATCGGTCAGTATTGTTCTGTAATTCTCAATTTTCGTTTTCGGTTCGAAATGGCTTACGACTGTCACATTGTGATCCCGTTTTGCCAACTCACTCATTAACTTCTCAGCTAAAATAAACTGACTGTATCCGTTACTCGGAAATACTCCTAATATTTTTGCAGATTCACCACACACTGCACTGAATATAATTATCATTAATGACGGGAAAACCTTCATTGCTATTGTATCTTACTAAACAAGTTGTTTAGTAAGACTGCACGCACCGATACAGAAACAGATCATTAAAGCTAGCTAAAGTTGTTTCACTGCGTGTACATTGGATGTCATGTTTTGATTGAGGTAGTCGTTGTGGAACTGTAGTTATCTGCGAATTGATGGATTGTGAACAATATCATTGTAATGTCAAGATGAAATTATTCATTTTTTTAGTGTACAAATCTCTCCGGTACATGTGCCTGGAATGTTTATTGTGAAAAAAGTATCTGCTACGTCATTGGGAAGGGCCCTGTGATTCGAAATTTCATTTTAGTAATACATTTTTCAATGAACTTCGAATAATTGAGCCTTATCTCATGAGAAACATCACAGTGGCGAAGAAGATGAGCGTGAAAATCAATAATTTAGTCTAACAACGAATTTGGATAATTGTAACTAAATAACATGGCGAAGGGACAATTTGGGTTGAAAACGGAGTTAAATCCAGGCATTCACGATTTTGGCATTCACGTCCTGCGACTGAAATCAGATTTTACTGCTAAGGAGGTGGCAAAAGCTATGTTGCTCAATAGCCTTGACAAAAATAGGACTCAACATGGCTAACCAAATTGACATATGTGATTTACCAAATAATTTAAAAAAAAACCATCAATTGCTTCCACAATGTTCCTGCAACCCATTAATGAAAATGAGATAATCTTGTCTACAGGTAGACTCAAAAATAATTGTGCACCAGGGCCAGACGGAATCACCTCCAAACTCAGCAAAAACATACATATACATATTTTGAAACAGCTTGTCCATCTGATGAATTTATGCTACATAAATGGGAATCTACCCAACCAATGAAAAGAGTCAAGTGTTATACCCGTTTACAAGTCTGGGAACAGACACGAAATGAAAAATTATAGACCAATCTTTGTGATAGATAATTTAGCAAAAATTTCTGAACAATCGGTCAAAAAAAAGATTACTTGAATTTCTTAACAAGCACCATGTTATAACCGACAGACATTTTGGATTCATTCAAAACTCGAATAGTGAAAACGCTGTTTTAGACTTTATGGAACATACAATAAAAATAATGTATAGATCATCGAAATGTTTGGCTGTTTTTCTTGAGTTGAATATTACTGGAGTTTTTTCCTATCACCAAATCGTTATTTTTACAACTCGACACGTGTTTCGATCACCAAGTGATCATCTTCAAGAGGAAGATGAAACTAATAACTACTCAAAACTGAAGCTACTTATACTAATCAGGTACATCATACAGGTAGGTAATCAGTAATACCACCCATACAAGTATACCACCCTAAATTAATTTTACAATTGGCCCTTCTATTATTTACAATATGTCCTTATGTATGTTTGAATGTTACAGCTATATATAGAAAGATTTTCAGCTATATAAAATTAGTTTCACAATATTGCCTATCTAAATATATTTACAATGTGTCTTTTTGTAGTAATCAGTAAACCCAACAATATTATTTCAACAAGCTATATAGTATGCTATTTGGTATTGGTCCGTTGTCGTTATTCATAATATTATTATGTTTACTTATTTCAACACTCTCATAGGCATCTAGTTGCCTGTTGTTATTAACTTGTCTAACTAATCTTAAAGAACTGAAGTCTATGGAATGGTTTTGTTGCAAAATATGATGGGCGACTGCTGATTTTTCAGGTCTTTCATATTTTAAGTGTGCTATGTGTTCCTTGTATCTCACTTTAATATATCTTTTTGTCTGTCCATAATATTTTGCATCGCAGTCCTTACATTCAATTTCGTAAATTCCAGACTTTTCCGAATTCTCGACTTTGTCTTTTGGACTTCCCAAAAAGCTCTGCAATGTATGACTTGTTTTAAAAACCACCTTCATACCTAGTTCCTTGAAAATCTTTCTAAAGTTCTTCGTATATTGGTGGTATGGAACTGAGATGTATTTATCTTGGTTTTTGTCCTTTCTGAAAGTCGAGATTTCGTTCATTCTTAACCTAAACTTCTTTTTCCTAATTATGTCATCTACAATACCCCTCGGGAAACCGTTAGTGGCTGCTATTTCCTGTATTGTACGTTTTTCTTTTGTGAACCTATTATATGTTAGAGGGAAAGTCAAAAGACGATGCACCAAAAAATTCAACCCAGCCCGTTTGTGCTGTCCACAGTGATGTGAACTGTCAGGAATATACATGTACGTGCTTGTTTCTTTTCTGAATAAGTCGTATTCTAACCCTCCATCTTTGCTCCTCATTACCAAAACGTCAAGAAATGGTAGTTGTCCCTTATTTTCTACTTCAAACGTGAATTTTATTGATGGACATCTATTATTCAAAAAGGAATCAAAGTCCTCGATATTCGATTTTTTGGTATCGAATACCTCGAAAATATCATCCACATACCTTAGCCAAATCCTAGGAAAATACTTTGACTTTTCTTTAGTTTCCATTTCGAATCTGCTCATGAACAGGTCTGCCAGGTAGGGGGACAGGGGATTTCCCATGGCCGTTCCTTCCTGTTGTTCATAAAAGCAACCTTCTATCTGGAAACGATTTTGTTTCATACACAAATTGGTAAGAGAAACGAATTCATCGATTTCGTTGTTATTGAAATTATTTTTCTCTAGTAGTTCCCTGAGTTATTGCAAGGTCTGTGGAATTGGGACGCTAGGAAATAATGAACTAACATCAAAAGAAACCAAAATCTCGCCTTCTTGCAGAACCATGTTTTTTGTATGTTGTATGAACTCTAAAGAGTTTTTTTTACTAAAACCTGGTTCCGCAATAAACAAGGTTTCAAATTCCTTAGTGAGCCACTTCGCTATTTGGTAGGTAGGAGCTCCAATAGCTGACACGATGGGGCGCATTGATTTTCCCGGTTTATGGATTTTTGGGAGGCAATATAGTTTCGACACCGTTGGGGTGGAAACTTGTAACTTCCGTTTCAGTTGAGGGGTAAGTATGTTGTCGCATTTCTTTAGGACGTCTTTTACTTCTGCAATCATCTTTGGTAACGGGTTTCTGGACAATTTTGCGGCTTTCAAGTAAAAAAACGTTCATGTCTTTCAATCGTTTGATAAGTTTCTTTTGGTTTTTCTCGTTGTTTATTGAATGCTTCCGTTTATCTGTTATCATGTTCTCAGAGATTTGATTCCTGACCTTTTCTCGAACTAGTCCCTTCGAGGAATCGGGCATATATTGAATCGAACTTTCAACACTAGCAACGATATCCTCAAGAACTTTCTCGGAAGGCGAGATGCCAAATTTCAAACTGTTGTTCAAAAGGTTGATCTCTTCCTCATCAAACGATTGTGATGAATGATTTTCAACAATATTTATGACTTTCGGAGTGGTTTCTTTCGGTTTATTCTTAGATATGAGGGTTTTGAGTTTATAATTCAGTGAACACATTTTTTCGATATATTTTGATTCAATCATCCGGAACATTGCTCTCTGAAAGTCATTCCATTGTACGTAATCATTTTCGTCTAGTCTGTATGTTAGTTTTTTATATAGACTATAGCCATCTAATTCTAAGAGACTACGGTTAGTGTAGTGTTGTCAAAAGCTTTCGACACCGTGTCACATGATGTCTTGTTGGGAAAACTTTTTGGGTACGGAATACGAGGGCAAAGTTTGAAATTGATGCAGAATTATTTGTCACAGAGAACACAGAAGGTTGAGATTGGGGAAGAACTCAGCAGTTCAGCAAATATATCTGTTGGTGTACCTGAGGGTACAGTTTTGGGCCCAATTCTGTCCTTGATATACATCAACAGTGTATCACAAATCAGTGGTTCTCGTGGGCACATTATTTGTTATGCAGATGACACACCGTTGATTTTCAGAGGCGTAACCTGGAATGACGTCTATAAAACTACTGAAAAAAAACTTGGAAAAATACTCATTTAGCTGAATAATAACCTGCTGAGCTTGAACATTAGTGAGACCAAATTCATGGCATTCTCACATAGTACTCGAGATAATCTTCAGATCAATACCCTAAAAATACACAAGCTACTATGCAACGATAAAACTAAATGGAGCTGTTCGTCAATAGATAAAACATCATCGGTAAAATACTTGGGAGTTATTATCGACCAACACATCAGATGGGACGACAACGTTGCAAATGTCATGAAAAAACTGAGGCTTCTAATGTATAAGTTTAATATGCTCAGAGACATTCTGTCACGGAAAACCTTGTTCCTGGTATACACTTCACTGGCAGAAAGTATATTACGATACTGTATTACTGTATGGGGGGCAAATTTTAATACTTTAATAAAGCCTCTACAAGCCATGCAGAATTCCTCATCAAAAATAATATTAAAGAAAGGTAAACGATTTTCAACCCAAAAACTGTATGAAGAAACCGAATTACTGAATATTAGAGCACACTACTACAACCAGTGTTTGATTTAGATGTTTTCAAATTCGAAAAAATATACAACGACAACTTTTAAAAAAACTAGATTTGCTGATAATCAAAATGTTAGGACCCCCCATTACCGAAAATCTCATACGCAAAGATTAGTCTTTTTTTTGGGCCAAAATTATATAACCAGTTTAAAGTGGAGCTCAAAACTATATCAAAAATTGAAAAATACAAATCTGCTATCAAAAAGTATAAATTAGAAAATTCTAAAATACTTGACATATTCTGAAAATATATTGGAATGAATTATCAACATCTCATTATTCAGTGATGGAGGTAACTTATAGTTTACTTTCTTCCGACCTTCACCCCCATTGTAATTTCAATCAACTTCTTCGATTGACGAATTGTTTATTTTGTGGAAATTCATGTTCACTGAGGATACACTACAAAAACACACTTTTGTTTATTTTCCACTATACCTATTTCTTTATTGTTGACCGGTTTCGGCTATTATACCATTTTCAAAACTAACTGATTACATTTAAATCTGAGTAATTCATACCTATGTTGCTTATTCTATCATAAATGATTTGATATACCTGATACACCTGATACCCGGTACCTGCGTTTCATACTCCTGCAAAATCCATGAACATAACAAAGCTTTCAATATAATGTAGGTTTTGGGATCTGGATTATAGGTTCAGGAGAGGACTATTATTTAAATCAAGTTGTTCGTTGAGGACAATAGAATTGGGATTTTTCTTTGACCTGTTTATTTCCATAGATTCCAACAGATTCATCATTTTTCCTTTTCCGCATGTGTGTAGGATCTTTAAATCATCTTTGTCTATTTTATGTTTTGAATTTTGAAGATGTTCGTACAATAATGATTTTTTATCCGAAATGACATGTTCGTGGTACCTTGTATCAAAATTTATCCCAGTTTGGCCTGTATATATGGCGGGGCATTCACCACATTCTATTCGATATATACCAGATCTCTTCCCTTTCTCTAATTTAGATTTGGCATTAAATAATATGTTTCCTAAATTTCCGTCGGATGTGTAGGATGTTTGTAAATTGAATTTTGAAAGATAATTTTTAATATTCTCGGAGATTCTACCTGCATAATTGATACTAACATATTTGTGTTCTGGTCTTGTGGAAATTGAGTATAGTTCTTTTATTATTGATTTTTGTTGATATTTCATTATTATGTTGTTAACTAGAGTGGTAGGTGTTTTGTTATTAACTGCTATTTGTTTAATGATTGCGATTTCACGTCGGAGGTTTTGATCAGAAAGGGGTATTGTGAAAGCCCTTATCATTGACCTGAATGCAGACAATTTCTGTGAAATCGGGTTAAAAGAGTCAAAAGGTATTGTGCAATCTGTGAATGTGTTTTTTCGGAAAATGTTGAAGTCGAGTTTATCATTGTTTTTGGATATTGTCAGATCTAAAAAATTCATCTCATTGTTCTCTTCTATCTCTACGGTGAATTTGATCTTATCGTGTAGACTATTGAGGAATTTCAAGTAATGAGATATTTGTCTAGTTGAACTATCGAAGCCTACTAATATGCCATCTACATATCTGAACCAGAACACAATATGTTTATGGGAAAGACAGTTATTCAAAATTAGATTAGTCTCTAAATTGTTTAGGAATATATCAGCTAATAACGAACTTATCGGTGATCCCATCGGTAGGCCTGAGTTCTGTATACACTGTGTCCGTAACGTATGGAACAAATTCATTTTTAGCTAAACAGGTCATTTTAAGAAATAATCCTGAAACACGTCGATTTTTGATGTTAATTTACTGTATTTTAAAATAATAATCTAATATACAGGGTGAATTACTTTCGAGTAATGACGTCACCGTCATTTTTTTTAATGGAACACCCCCATTTTGTCTCAATTTTCGGATTACTCTAGCTGAGCTGATTCCAAAAATGTATCACATGTTGATTCCAATTGGTACAGGGTGGACAAAAATACAGTAGTTGTATGTGTGCTAATAAAGTAACGCGTAACATTCTTTATTAGGTAAATTAACAATATTATCAAAAATACTTATTGTCTAGCGGACAGAATATGCTGGAATATATGTGTATGGTTTCTTGCGTAATATTGTTTATTTCTGTTCGAATTTTCACTTGTATATCTTCAATATTTGCTGGTTTTGTTTTATAAATAACATTCTTCAGATGGCCCCACAGAAAATAATCCAGAGGATTTAAATCTGGTGACCTCGCTGGCCATTCAGTGGGTCCACGTCTACCAATCCACCTGTTCGGAAAAATTTCATCTACGTACCTTCTAACATCTACAGCATAATGTGGTGGTGCACCATCCTGTTGGAACCATAAACTTTCATCAAAACCTCCAGGATTACGTCTGCTGGGAAATAAATTACGTAAAGTAGGTACGAGATACCCCCTTAAAAACTCAAGGTACTTTGCCCTTACCTTCTTCAAAGTAGGATCCAATGATTCGATTTCGTACAATTCCAGCCCATACATTTACCTTTTGAGGGTATTGTGTATGATGCTCACGCATCCAGTGGGGGTTTTCTTTTGCCCAGTATCTACAAACGTGAAAGTGGACTCATTAGAAAAAATAATGTTTTGTATCAAGAGAGGGTCTCGGTGACATTCATCCATCATTTCTTCGCAAAATTGGAGTCGTCTATCGGGATCATCTTCGTTTAATTCTTGCACAAGTTTGATTTTATAAGGATGCCATTTTTCAAGCAATAGTTTGTGTACCGTTGTTTTGCCAACACCGATTTCGCGACTAACTTTACGAACAGAAGTGTGCGCATCTTCTTCAAAACTCAGTAAAACATCTAATGTTGTATCAGCATTTGCAGGGGGACGACCTGATTTGCGTACATTTGCAAAAATTCTCATTCTCATTCTCAAAATTTCGTTTCCAGCTTACTGACTGTTGAACGCGTCATAGGTCTTTCTGGATATTTATCATTAAACAAATTGCACACTTCCATCTGATTTCGCAATCTGTCTCCATAACCAATCATCATAAGTATTTCAATTCTTTGTTTTACACTTAACTCCATTTCTACTTCCAATTAAATCTAAGCAATCATTCGAATATTGTAGTACTAAACTGTCACTGAACATCAATAAATTACTAAGCAAATAATGATATTTCACGAAAATCTAGACGATTATGTTTTTTATAAATGTAGATAAGAAATAAATTCTTTCATATTCTGTCTGCTGAACCACAAGTACCAAACATGTTTGTAAACAGCTCATTTTTATTACTCTAAACATGTAGTAAACTACGGGGTGTTACATTTAAACCAATTGCCGCTAGACAATAAATATTTTTGATAATATTGTTAATTTACCTAATAAAGAATGTTACGCGTTACTTCATTAGCACACACACAACTACTGTATTTTTGTCCACCCTATACCAATTGGAATCAACATGTGATACATTTTTGGAGTCAGCTCAGCTAGAGTAATCCGAAAATTGAGACAAAATGGGAGTGTTCCATTAAAAAAAAATTATGGTGACGTCATTACTCGAACGTAATTCACCCTGTATATTAGATTATTATTTTAAAATACGGTAAATTAACATCAAAAATCGACGTGTTTCAGGATTATTCCTTGAAATGACCTGTTTAGCTAAAAATGAATTTGTTCCGTACTTTACGGACACAGTGTATAAAATGTATTATTAAATTCAAAATAGTTTTGTTTTAAACACGTGTTGAACAGTTCACAGAGTTCACTGTTGACATATGGGTTAGTATTATGTCTATCTAATATGTTTTTAATTAGGGAAAGGCATTCATCTGTTGGAATATTTGGAAACATGTTCTTGATGTCAAACGATACTTATTTAATGTTGCTGTTAATTTTTATGTTGTTGAGTTTGTTTGACAAGTCTATAGAATTTAGTATCGTGTGAGAAGGTTTGAAATTAGTGATCTCCCTGAATTTGCAATTTAGGAATTTTGACAGCTTATAATTAGGAGTATTGGTATATGAAACTACCGGTCTGGCTGGGTTACCTTCTTTGTGTAGTTTAATTAGTCCATACATCTCAGGTGGACGGGGGTTCATGCAGGTAGTCTTCTTCTCGTCCCATGCTGTGGGAAAAAGGAACGTAGAATGTTCAAGATTTTTCTTCAGATGGAGTGTGAAGGGTTTTGTGGGGTCTGGAACATGTCATTTCGGATAAAAAATCATTAATGTACGAACATCTTCAAAATTCGAAACATAAAGTAGATAAAGATAATTTAAAGATCCTACACACATGCGAAAAAGGGAAAATGATGAATCCGTTGGAATCTATGGAAATAAACAGGTCAAAGAAAAATCCCAATTGTATTGTCCTCAACGAATAACTTGATTTAAATAATAGTCCTCTCCTGAACCTATAATCCAGATCCCAAAACCTACATTATATTGAAAGCTTTGTTATGTTCATGGATTTTACAGGTATATGAAACGCAGGTACCGGGTATCAGGTATATCACATCATTTATGATGGAATAAGCAACATAGGTATAAATTACTCAGATTTAAATGTAATCAGTTAGTTTTGAAAATGGTGTAATAGCCGAAATCGGTCAACAATAAAGAAATATAGTGGAAAATAGATAAAAGTGTGTTTTTGTAGTGTATTCTCAATTTCAAACAAATTTTAATTTACTATCACTTTTATGTTTCCTTTTTTCTAAATTGACAATAAAAAATAAATAATTTTTGTTTGAATAATGTGAGCATGTACTGTAAAATGATATTCCTACTATGAGTGGAGTGAAACAGCACAAACAGGCATTCTGATGCTTAGGTGTATTTCACCCATTTGTAGTGGTTTTGACATAATATGATAATGAGTAAATTTCACATATTTGTACTGAAAAATTGAAATACATTTGATTTGATTTGATAGTACATTTGCCTTACTTGTGAAGTTATGTGATCTTGATGAATGAGAAAATTAAGTATTCACTGTGTTGGTTGAGTTATTGAAGAAATATTATCAAGCGCGAAGGGAAGTTAATGCAGAAAGGTATGCTTTTTATCCTGCGAGAAAGCTCAAAACAGAAAGCATTCAAGAATTTTCAGTACGTCTTAGAAGGCTTGCTGCACATTGTACGTACCTGTTTAGACAATGCACTTCGGTACTTGTGATATACTGTTTGGAACCTTTGGTGTAGTAATGAATATTACTGGAGTTTTTTCCCAACACCAAATCGTTATTTTTACACCTCGACACGTGTTTCGATCACCAAGTGATCATCTTCAAGAGGAAGATAAAACTAATAACTACTCAAAACTAAAGCTACTTATACTAATCAGGTACATCATACAGGTAGGTAATCAGTAATACCACCCATACAAGTGTACCACCCTAAATTAATTTTACAATTGGCCTTTCTATTATTAACAATATGTCCTTATGTATGTTTGAATGTTACAGCTATATATAGAACAATTTTCAGCTATATAAAATTAGCTATATCTAAATATATTTACAATGTGTCTTTTTGCAGTAATCAGTAAACCCAACAATATTATTTCAACAAGCTATATAGTATGCTAACTGGTATTGGTCCGTTGTCATTATTCATAATATTATTATGTTGACTTATTTCCATGCTCTCATAGGCATCTAGTTGCCTGTCATTATTAACTTGTCTAACTAATCTTAAAGAACTGAAGTCTATGGAATGGTTTTGTTACAAAATATGATGGGCGACTGCTGATTTTTCAGGTCTTTCATATTGTGTGTGTGCTATGTGTTCCTTATATCTCACTTTAATAGATCTTTTTGTCTGTCCATAATATTTTGCATCGCAGTCCTTACATTCAATTCCGTAAATTCCAGACTTTTCCGAATTCTCGACTTTGTCTTTTGGACTTCCCAAAAGGTTCTGCAGTGTATGACTTGTTTTAACATACAGACTAGACGAAAATGATTACGTACAATGAAATGACTTTCAGAGAGCAATGTTCCGGATGATTGAATCAAAATATATCAAAAAAATGTGCTCACTGAATAATAAACTCAAAACCCTCATATCTAAGAATAAACCGAAAGAAACCACTCCGAAAGTCATAAATATTGTTGAAAATCTTTCATCACAATCGTTTGATAAGGAAGAGATCAACCTTTTGAACAACGGTTTGAAATTTGGCATCTCGCCTTCCGAGAAAGTTCTTGAGGATATCGTTGCTAGTGTTGAAAGTACGATTCAATATATGCCCGATTCCTCGAAGGGACTAGTTCGAGAAAAGGTCAGGAATCAAATCTCCAAGAACCAGATAACAGATAAACGGAAGCATTCAATAAACAACAATAAAAACCAAAAGAAACCTATCAAACGATTGAGAGAAAAAAACATTTTTTATTTGAAAGCCGACAAAGATAACAAAGTAGTAATTCTGGATAAATCGGACTACTTCGAAAGGGTCAAGACTCTCATTACTAACGGACCGTATGCGAAATTGTCCAAGAACCCGTTACCAAAGATGAAGTAAAAGACGTCCTTAAGAAATGCGACAACATACTTACCCCTCAACTGAAACGGAAGTTACAAGTTTCCAACCCAACGGTGTCGAAACTATATCGCCTCCCAAAAATCCACAAACCGGGAAAATCAATGCGCCCCATCGTGTCAGCTATTGGAGCTCCTACCTACCTGATGGCTCACTAAGGAATTTGAAACCTTGTCTATTGCGGAACCAAGTTTTAGTATAAAAAACTCTTTATAGTTCATACAACATACAAAAAACGTGGTTCTGCAAGAAGGTGAGATTTTGGTTTCTTGATGGTTTCTTGATGTTAGTTCATTATTTCCTAGCGTCCCAATTTCACAGACTTTGCAATACGTCAGGGAACTACTAGAAAAAAATAATTTCAATAACAACGAAATCGATGAATTCGTTTCTCTTACCAATTTGTGTATGAAACAAAATCGTTTCCAGGTAGAAGGTTGCTTTTATGAACAACAGGAAGGAACGGCCATGGGAAATCCCTTGTCCCCCTACCTGGTAGACCTGTTCATGAGCAGATTCGAAATGAAAACTAAAGAAAAGTCAAAGTATTTTTCTAGGATTTGGCTAAGGTATGTGGATGATATTTTCGCGGTATTCGATACCAAAAAATCGAATATCGAGGACTTTGTTTCCTTTTCAAATAATAGATGTCCATCAATAAAATTCACGTATGAAGTAGAAAATAAGGGACACCTACCATTTCTTAACGTTTTGGTAATGAGGAGCAAAGATGGAGGGTTAGATTACGATATATTTAGAAAAGAAACAAGCACGTACAAGTATATTCCTGACAGTTCACATCACTGTGGACAGCACAAACGTGCTGGGTTGAATTTTTTGGTGCATAGTCTTTTGACTTTCCCTCTAACATATGATAGGTTCACAAAAGAAAAACGTACAATATAGGAAATAGCAGCCACTAACGGTTTCCCGAGGGGTATTGTAGATGACATAATCAGGAAAAAGAAGTTTAGGTTAAGAATGAACGAAATCTCGACTTTCAGAAAGGACAAAAACCAAGATAATTACATCTCAGTTCCATACCACCAATATACGAAAAACTTTGGAAAGATTTTCAAGGAACTAGGTATGAAGGTAGTTTCCAAAACAAGCCATACACTGCAGAACCTTTTGGGAAGTCCAAAAGACAAAGTCGAGAATTCGGAAAAGTCTGGAATTTACGAAATTAAATGTACTGCGATGCAAAATATTATGAACAGACAAAAAGATCTATTAAAGTGAGATATAAGGAACACATAGCAGACTCAAAATATGGAAGATTTGAAAAATCAGCAGTCGCCCATCATATTTTGCAACAAAACCATTCCATAGACTTCAGTTCTTTAAGATTAGTTAGACAAGTTAATAACAACAGACAACTAGATGCCTATGAGAGCGTGGAAATAAGTAAACATAATAATATTATGAATAACGACAACGGACCAATACCAAATAGCATACTATATAGCTTGTTGAAATAATGATTACTGATTACTACAAAAAGACACATTGTAAATATATTTAGATAGGCAATATTGTGAAACTGATTTTATATAGCTGAAAATTGTTCTATATATAGCTGTAACATTTAAACATACATAAGGACATTGTAAATAATAGAAAGGCCAATTGTAAAATTAATTTAGGGTGGTACACTTGTATGGGTGGTATTACTGATTACTTGCCTGTATGATGTACCTGATTAGTATAAGTATCTTTAGTTTTGAGTAGTTATTAGTTTTATCTTCCTCTTGAAGATGATCACTTGGTGATCGAAACACGTGTCGAGGTGTAAAAATAACGATTTGGTGTTGGGAAAAAACTCCAGTAATATTCAATGCACTTCGAGATAAATCTATATGTGGTTTCGAACCTGGAAGAATTTTGGATATCTTGTTCATCAAAATGGAAACTTTAATATTTAGAGAAGCCATCAACAGAGCGTTGATGACAAAGTCAGCTCAAAATAATTCTGGATTACCAGTATCAGTGAAGTCAAGTACAGATGTATAAACAAAAAGGCCAAACACAGACCAAAAAAACCACTACAAAGGAATAATGCCGCTACGAGTTAGTCCACGTGGACTGAAGAACTCGCGGTTCGTATTGGATAATTTTACTAATCGGGTTTTATGATTGAAGAATCATAAAATCAAATTTGAAGTCATGTTACGATGATTAATAGAATGTAGCGATAAATGTCGTCAATGTTCAGTTTAGGAACTGATGGCGATGTTTGTTATTTGTTCTAAATGTGGCGTCCTTAGACAAGTACTAATAGTAATAACGAGTGTAATAATAACGCAAACATTTTCCTGTGTAGTGATTCCAACAGCGGTGGTGAACAATGCGAAAAAGAGAATAAGATTCGTTTGCATTTGAATCTTGAAACACAGGGAGTAAGTTTGAATGTATATAAGAGTGTACATATCAAGTTTGGTTTCGAGGGAAAAAAACTATCACAAGCAACATCAGATTTGACCGAAATTCTTTTCTCAACTGTACGTAAAATAGTCAAAAACAGACCTTATGAACGCAATACGCGATGTGATGCGGTATTACCAAAAACCTTTAGATGTTCATCTAATAAAATCTTCAAAAAAAACAATATACGACTGTTACAAAAGCAATGAGATTCCTACAATTGAAATCATAGGGTGTCATTTGACTTGGGCCACCCCCATCTTTGAAGTTTCAAATACAGACCTGTAATTTTTGTTGTAGTTTTTGAATCGTTGACCTTTACTTCATACTAAGAAATCAAATTCAATTTTATATTTCGGGATGTTTTGATAATATTTGATTATAATTGTGTGAATTATTCCCTTTTGAATAACGGACCTGGAAATTAGTTGACTGAGTCGAATAAAAACACAATAGCAACTTTCACGTCTCTCTATATACCGTAGAGTTTTCAGAGAGTTTTTTTTCTTTCATTTTTTGGTACCTATTCATATTTTTTCCATTGCTCTGAGCGTTTCCTACAATGAACTTCGAATAAGAAAACCTTTTATGATTATGTGAAACATATCTACAACAAAAATATATTATACTTCGATGGTCTCGTCCTCGAGATCACACTGTAGTTTATGTTTCACACCCTTTTTTGGCGTAATGTTTATCAACGAGAATTAAAAAGTGCCTCTGACTCACGTTCCCATATCGCCTCGCTGTCCTATTCATTATGTTTCTTACGCTCGTACAGGCAAAGTGTTTATCAGTGAATAGTGTACCGGAAAATTTTATTCGATAACAATGTCCAAGCACAGAAAACGGAAAATCAAAGAGTTCCAAAGCAGAATTAGGAGGAAAATAAGAAAATTAGAACTAATGTTGGATAAATTATCCTCAAGTAAGTACAAAATAAATGAAACAGTTTAAAATCGTATAGAAATTTCCAAAACGGTAGCCGACTATTGAGTAACATCAATATCACGGACCTACAATAAAATCAAGCAGACGACCACATTTCTCAAATCATGAGTCAAATCTGTTTTGAGAAATGCAAGCGATCGGCATTTGAACATGAGTAATATCTGTTCTCGGCCATCGCGGAGGTTTTTTCCAAAAAATGAGCCAGCTGAACATGAGTAACATCTGTTCGGTGGCAATAAAAGGGAAAAATTATTGAGCTGAGCATGAGTCACATCTGATCAGCGTCAATAAAATAAAAACAAAAAGTGAAAAATAACGACACCCAGTCTTACAATAACATTTTGGTTCTAACAGGTGAGTCAGACTCTTCTGAAAGCACACAGGATACATCAGATTCACAAGAATCAGTTTTATCTGCACAAAGTCAGAGTGTTTAGCAGAGTGTTCAGCAAGTTTGCCAGCCGTCAGATCATCCCAACCAGCAAGAACGTCCGGAATTCTCCATTGAAGCCCTCCTTGGGTCAAGGCCACAAAATGAAACAGAGGAAGGGGCAGAAATAGCTCCTGAGTTGGCCGTACGGTGGGAGTCGTTCCTTTTATGTGGTTTAGACAAAGAGGTTCGAAAAAAGTTACTAGAACAGGGGATTGTGCCCCGAAACTGTAAAAGTTTACGGGCTCCAAGTCTAAACCCAGAGGTCCAGGCGCTATTATCCCCTATAGACCTGAAAAAATAGGGAAAGGTATCACAACCGAAGGAAAATCCTAGAACATAGCAATACTGATCCTTCGATCACCCAAGCCGTGGACTCCGAAAAATTACTGACAGACATGTTTCATAATATTTCACTACACAGAAAGTATCAACTCTACAAATATTTCAATGATGCTGTTAAAAAAATTGCATCTCATCAAATGATTGACACCTATTTGTTGGGTTCCGACTTTACTGAAAAATGCAAATTAGCAAAAACAGTTGAAAATACAGCTCAGGAATTGATCAAAAATAGAGAGCAACAACCATCAACGAGTCGTCATTTAAACTCACAGCGCCCAAACTACAAGAAAAGGATGAAGACCGAAGAAAGAAGGGGGGGAGAGCGATATGTGACATACAACAAACAAACGAAGAAGCCAGCGAGAGACAGAAAAATTAAAAAAGATCCCCAATACTACACCCGGAACAGAATCCAACGGAATTAGAGGTAGGTTATGGCGGTAGAATTAGCAACTATCTTCATAACTGGGAACAAATAACCCAAGATAAAAACATACTCTGTTGGGTGAAAGGGTATAAAATACCCTTTATTAAAAAACTATTTCAGAAAAAAAATCCCAATACTAATTCATCACCAGAATTTCAAGAGTGTATTGATAACCTCTTGAAAATAGGTGCCATCAAAAAAGTAAACATTGTAAAAATGAATTTATATCATCATAATTCATTAGGAAAAAGCTGAATGGTAAAAACTGATTTATCTTAAACCTGAAAAAACTCAATAAATACTTGAATTGTCCACATTCCAAATTGGAAGACTATCGTACAGTAAAAAATCTCGTATTTGATAACTGCTATATAGGGAATATTGATCTCAAGGATGCGTATTTTCTTTTACCAATACATAAATCCGATAGGAAATATCTAAAGTTTCAATACAAAAACCAGCTTTATGAATTCACATGTTGGACTTTCTATTGCCTCATTTGTTTTCACGAAAATTTTCAAACCAATTTCTAATCATTTGAGAAAAAAAGGTCTTGTTTCCGTCATATATCTAGATGACATTTTATTATTAGGAAAAAATAAAGAAGAGTGCCAAAACAACATTACCTATACTGCAGATTTATTATCATCTTTAGGGTTTTTAATAAATAAGGAAAAAAGTAACTTCAAACCCACTCAAAACATTAAATATC
The DNA here is from genome assembly GCF_025532065.1 of Leptinotarsa decemlineata. Taxonomy (NCBI): domain Eukaryota; kingdom Metazoa; phylum Arthropoda; class Insecta; order Coleoptera; family Chrysomelidae; genus Leptinotarsa; species Leptinotarsa decemlineata. Next base: position 1,685,503 of record NW_027412534.1, read on the forward strand.
TGGGTTTCGAATTCAATAGTAGAGACATGACTCTATGTCTCTGACTCCTGGAAAAGTTCAAAATATAATTTCTTCAGTGGAAGTATCGAATAGAAAGTCCCAAATAAAAATGAGAGATTTTGCAAAACTCATAGGTATGCTGGTATCCATTTGTCCAGCAGTCCTATATGGCTGGGTACACATAAAAAATTTTGAGCGAGAGAAATATAAAGCCCTAAAGATACATGGGGATTATAGCAAAATAATGGAATTACCAGGCTACCTAAAAACAGACTTCTTATGGTGGTTAAAAAGTATCACGACTAGTAAAATGTCGTTAAAAGGGATATCTAATGTGCTAACAATTCACACTGACACCAGTGGCTCCGGCTGGGGGGCAATGTGTAACGGGAAAATAGCAAAGGGATTCTGGGATATCAAAGAAAAAACTTTCCATATCAACTACTTAGAATTATAAGCAGCTTTTAGGGGTTTACAATCCTTTGGGAAAAATTACACAAAGTGTAATATACTGTTGCGAATAGATAATATAACTGCAATATCTTATGTAAATAAAATGGGAGGAATTAAATTCATCGAATTAAATAAAATTACTCGACAAATATGGGAGTGGTGTGAGAGTCGTGAAATGGTTATTTTTGCATCGTACATCAACACAAAAGACATTACACTTGCAGATAGAGCATCGCGCGAAAAAAATATAGAAACCAAATATTCTTTAGATGATGAAGCATTCGAAAACATTTGTAGACTATTTGGTATTCCGCAAATAGATTTATTTGCTTCATACCAAAACAAAAAGTGTACAAAATTTATTTCCTGGTATCCTGACCCGGAAAGTGAGGCAGTAGACGCATTTACTTTGAATTGGTCAAAAATATACTTTTACGCGTTTCCACCATTCTCCCTTTTGCCTAGGGTCATTCAAAAAATTAGAAATGACAAAGCCAGAGGAATTGTTGTGTTCCCAGTATGGAAATCGCAACCTTGGTTTCCACTTATTGAACAATATATGACATTAAGACCCATATTATTTTCACCAAATGATTCTCTGTTATCATCTCCTTGCAGAAAACCGCATCCAATGTGGAGACACCTTACCCTGGGTGCCGCAATATTATCCGGATAGCATATCAAAAGAGAGGAATCTCAGAAACAGCAATTGATGTTCGGATTTCATCTTTAGCTGACAATACGTTAAAACAATACAACACGACATATAAAAAATGGTGGGCTTTTTGTGAACCCAAGGAAGCTTTCATTGCTGATCCGAATGAAATAATTGAATTCCTCAGCAAGGAACTCTCATCAGGGGGAAATTATAACACCCTCAACCAACATAGATCGGCAATGAAAACTTTATTTCATATAACAGATGCTCATATAATATCTAGATTCATGAAAGGAGTATTTCGATTGAGACCTGTTTTTCCATGGTATAACGAGACATGGGACCCAGACCCGGTCTTAGCATATTTCGAATCACAAACACCACTTGAATCATTGACCTTGGCAAAATTGACTCAAAAATTAGTTGTTTTGTTAGCACTTGTGACTAGTGAAAGAGTTCAAACTCTTATAAAAATTAAACTCAGCAATATCAATACTTTTGAAAACAGAATAGAGATTAACATAACAGATATCATCAAAACATATCATCCTTCTAAATGTGTTGCAACGCTAATGAAATATTACATAAACACTACGAAAAACATAAGAAAGGGGCATGACCAGCTACTGTTAACAATTAAGAAACCACATCATCCCGCGAGCTCTCAAACAGTAGCAAAATGGATCAAAAAAAGGATGTCATTAGGAGGGGTGGATACAACAATTTTCAAGTCTCATAGCACTCGACATGCATCCACTTCGGCTGCATTTAAAAAAGGATTAAATATCGAGAACATTAGACGCACAGCAGGATGGAGTCATAAATCTCATACATTTAATAAATTCTATAATAGAACAGTGCCTGAGAATTCTAAATTCGCAAAATGTATCATTAATGGAGAGTGCGTGGAAGGTGATGGGAACTAAACTATTATTTATAAGTTTTTTTTTCACAAAGGTTGTGATTCTAGGGTTATTATATATTAGGTAAATGCAGTATTTTTGTTTACAAATAATCATATTACATCTCTACTAATATAAAATGCGAAAACTAATATAAATGTGAATGTGAGTTTGTACTCAACCGATCATCATGAAATTTTGTACACATGTTCTTTGAGGTATTAGAAGTTAGGATACTTTATATATACACAGGCTGATTCACGGTGGATGGCACATTAGACGTTTCTGGTGAACCAGACAACGGATCACTTTGAAAATTTAATGGAGGGCATATTCAGACATTCTCTAGCCAACTAAAATATTTTCGACAATGCGGTGTTGCCGCTTTTATCAGAAAGCAGTAGCAACTTTGATTTTTCAATTGGAACACTCTGTGTATAATATTATTTTTGGAATCTCCAACAATTGCCCGACAACTTTTCTTGATATTTCCCTATACCTATCTAGTACCGTTTTCGAAATAAAAATTAATTTCAATTTTTTTCTTCGAAAATCATGACTTCTAAAAATGCCGATATCTTTCAGTTAAGAAGTACTATGATATCGAAATTTGGTTTGGAGTTAGGTGATACTTGGACACTTCCCACACGTCAGCCTAATCTCCGTTACTTCAATACAGGGTGGTGAAAAAATACAGTTTTTTCGTTTGCTTGAAAAAGTTGCTGAAATTTGATTACTTTAAATGGAACACCCTGTATATTATTGAAAATTCGGAAAGCTGCTGGAATTTGCTTTCTTTCTATGTATATCATACCTATACCTAACTAGTCAAGTTTCGGACTTATGAACATTTATTTGTGAAAATGTCCCTTCCGAATGGTATTTCCATTCGGTATTTGGTAAGCAGGCCATGATTACTATTTGACAGTAGCGTTGTGACATTCTCCTAATAATATCGACATTTTCGTCACTTCAGAAGTTGCAAATACCTTCAAAACGATGGAACAAAACTATTCGAACAAAGTTCTTATGAATTTGTTTATTATTTTTGGACAGTGTGACAAAATTATCAGCAGAACATGTAGAAAGTTCAATGAAATGTATCCGAATCTACCGCCAATGAATCTCAAGAAATTTATACGAATTCAGAACAATTTCAATATGTTTGGATAAACTTTAAAAAAGCACCAAGAAACTTGAAATTGGAAATATTGATATGAATAATTATAAAAAAGTAAAACAATCATGTGGAATATTTCAAAATATGTTCGAATCGCTGGCCGTTCACTTCCAAGCACTTTAAAATGCGGGTGTTGACTGCTTTCGTGGTGGCAGATCTGATTTCATTGGGATCCAAATCTTCAAATGTTTGGGCAATCCTTTCTAACAATTCATCTCTCGAACGCACGGGTATTTTGTAAACTTTTTCTTTAAACATTCCCCACAAATAAAAATCTAATGGATTAAGTTCGGGTGATCTCGCTGGCCAATTCCATGGTCCCAAGCGCCTCATCCACCGATCGTCAAGTAGTCTATCCAGTTCTGCGCTCACTTCTCTTGTGCAATGTGCAGGAGCTCCGTCTAGTTGGTACCAACAGTTTCGATAATCTTCGAGTGGCAGATTATCCACGAAACTGTCTACAGTATTCTCTAAAATATTCAGGTAGCTTCTGGATGTTAATGACTCCTCGTATATCACGTACCTCAATTTGTTGTCCATCAACATGCAGAAGACATTAAAACTAAATTTTTCTTGAAATCCGGCTTCTTTTGTGACGTGAGGATTTTCACTGGACCAATAATGACGATTTTTTCTATTGAAAATCCCTTCTCTCGAAAATTTCGATTCATCAGTCCAAATAATTTTATTTAAAAAAAGTGGATCTTCTTGAATGCGTGTCAACAACATTTCACAAAATTCTACTCTCTGTTGAGGATCTTGAGGCTTCATTGCTTGAATTTTGGTGAATTTATATTCATGCATTTTATGTCTTCGCAAGATTCTTTGAACCGATGAATATTTTATACCCAAATCTTCTTCAGCACTTCTTATCGATGACTCGGGAAATGCGTGAAAATATGCTAAGACATTAATCTGGTTGTCTTCGAAAGTTACGGGTCGAGGCAAGTTTCTTGGTGCTTTAAAAGTTGATCCAAATGCATTGAAATTGTTCTGAATTCGTATAAGTTTCTTGAGGTTCATTGGGGGTAGATTCGGATACATTTCATTGAACTTTCTACATGTTCTGCTGATAATTTTGTCACACTGTCCAAAAATAATAAACAAATTCATAAGAACTTCGTTTGAATAGTTTTGTTCCATCGTTTTGAAGGTATTTGCAACTTCTGAAGTGACGAAAATGTCGATATTATTAGGAGAATGTCACAACGCTACTGTCAAATAGTAATCATGGCCTGCTTACCAAATACCGAATGGAAATACCATTCTGAAGGGACATTTTCACAAATAAATGTTCATAAGTCCGAAACTTGACTAGTTAGGTATAGGTATGATATACATAGAAAGAAAGCAAATTTCAGCAGCTTTCCGAATTTTCAATAATATACAGGGTGTTCCATTCAAAATAATCAAATTTCAGCAACTTTTTCAAGCAAACGAAAAAACTGTATTTTTTTACCACCCTGTATTGAAGTAACGGAGATTAGGCTGACGTGTGGTAAGTGTCCAAGTATCACCTAACTCCAAACCAAATTTCGATATCATAGTACTTCTTAACTGAAAGATATCGGCATTTTTAGAAGTCATGATTTTCGAAGAAAAAAATTGAAATTAATTTTTATTTCGAAAACGGTAACAGATAGGTATAGGGAAATATCAAGAAAAGTTGTCGGGCAATTGTTGGAGATTCCAAAAATAATATTATACACAGAGTGTTCCATTTGAAAAATCAAAGTTGCTACTGCTTTCTAATAGAAGCGGCAACACCGCATTGTCGAAAATATTTTAGTTGGCTAGAGAATGTCCGAATATGCCCTCCATTAAATTTTCAAAGTGATCCGTTGTCTGGTTCACCAGAAACGTCTAATGTGCCATCCACCGTGAATCAGCCTGTATATATTCAATTCAATAGAGCATATTTTGAATTTTCGAAACTTCATCGTATGTAATAATTTTTAAAAATTGACAATCCCAGCCAAGCATTGAAATATAGTTCTCATATTGATTCATTTCTATCGTACTGACACTTCAATGGCATAAATGCGAGCGAAGCCGCGTGTAAAAGCTAGTAATATATTTTTGAGGTTCATATGTTTCAGATAATCATAAAAGGTTTTCATATTGGAAGTTCATTGTAGAAAACGCTCAGAGCAATGGAAAAAATATCAATAAGTACCTGAAAATGAAAACAAAAACTCTCGAAAAACCCTACGGTACATAGGGAGACGCGAACATTGCTACTGTGTTTTTATTCAACTCAGTCAACCGATTTCCAGGTCCGCAATTCAATAGGAAATAATTCACACAATTATAATCAAATATTACCTTAACATCCAGAAATATAAAATTGAATTTGATTTCTTAAATTTCTTAGTATGAAGTGAATCGACGATTCAAAAACTACAACAGAAAATACAGGTCCGTATTTAAAAATTCGAAGATGGGGTGGCCCAAGTCAGATGACGCCCTGTATAAACATCATTGAATAAACGAATTTGAAAAGCCCTGTATAAATCAGGCCGAAAATCCGAGGTGTATCTTCATTGTCCAATTTTTATTCTTAGCGCAATCCCTGAAGTTTTTTGAGAGCATCATTCTTGACTGTTCTTACTTTATTGACTGCTCCCCAATTATAGGGGCCCAACAATACGGATGTACATCCAAAAAGTCAGCTGAACTGGGTCTGATTACCTACGTTGATTTCATGTCTGATGATTTGTCTATCGGTTTTGAAGTTGACTCTGTGTACACTGATTTCTCCAAATCTTTTGACAAAGTTAATCATGAGCTATTGATTCACTGACTCTGTTTATATGGTGTTGATGAGCATATATTGCAGTGGATCAAGAACTATCTTACAACCTCGTATAGTTGAAATAATTTAACAGATGTTAAGATGGATTTATCCATTGTCAACAAGACGGTGCACCACCCCATTATGCCCAGCAGGTTTGAAATGTTTGATATGATCATTTTAAAGGACAATGGATTGGCAGAAGAGGTCCAATTGAATGGCCAGCACGATCACCAGATTTAACACCACTGGACTACTTTTTGTGGGGATAGTTGAAGTCTAAAGTTTATGCTACACAGCCAGCCAATTTGAATGAATTACGTCGTAGAATTATTGATGCCGAGCTATACAGGGCTTTTCATGATGAGCGGTAATTAGCCGTTTCTGACAAACTATTCAACGGATCAACCTGAAAATTCCACAGTATGCATAAATCAATATGACCTACACGCCTAAAATATTTCAGACGAAGCGGCGTTGTCGCTTCTACTATAAAGTAGCGGCTTATTTGATTTTTCAAACGGAACACCCCGTATATAATATCATATTACGATTCATTATCACTTTGTCAACAAATTCATATAATATTTCCCTATACCTGTCTATTACCGTTTAGAAGATATAAATTAATTTCGATATTTTTTTTACCAAACATGAACTTTTATAAATGCTGATAATCTTGAACTCTCTTGCACTAAAACGATCAAATTTGAAATGGAGTGGAGTGATACTATGAGGATCTTCACTCCAGGTCATATTTTCATTTGCCTCATACAGGGTCTTCAAAATATGCAGGATCTCATGAAAAAATGGGTGGAATTCAATTTTTTCAAATGGAACACCCTGTATATTTCAACACTTTGAGCTCAACATCCAATTTTAGATCAACTTTGTTCAGATAATACTATTTCTATTTTGAACCGTTTTTGAGATAAACTGTTTCAAACGGAAACTGACGTGGTTTTCTTGCTCGTTTTTTTGAATTCATCACTTATTTTGGATATTCAACTTTTTTTTATACTCGGTAATATTTCTTCTTGATCCAGTTTTTTAACTGTCTCAGATCAGTCAATTCGAAATTGGTATGTACCTACCTTAGAAAAAGTTACAATTTGTATACATTGAGGTATTGGTCTCTAACGTACAACAGTACACATTATTATTTTTCAATAGTGTGCTTTGGAAAAATAAATAAACCAATTATTTAACGTCAGACTTTCGTTGGTGGTTTTGACTGATTGTGATAGCTACCAATTATAATAGAATAATGTCAAGATTAGCTTACAGTAATGAAGATTTCTTGAATTTATTAATGATTTATGGTGGGTGCAATAGAATTGCAAGTAGAACATGCCGAGTATTTCATGAAAGATATCCACAACCTCCGAAGCCGAATAATAATGTGATAAATCGACTACTAAAAAACTGTAGGTTCCGTCCTTCCGTCCAAAAATCATTCGTAAGAAGACTAAACTGGATGATGATGACAATGGTATAACAGTTTTGGGATACTTTCATGCATTTCCAAATGCTTCTCTGCACGAGGCCGAAAGGGAGATAGGTATACCCTTCGTGACAATTTTTCGAATTCTTGATAAGCAAAAATGGCATCCCTATAAGTTCTACTGTGTCCAACATTTGAAAGAGACTGATTTACCTCGTAGAGTGGAATTCTTCGAATTTTTACTTGTCAAGACTCAAGAGGACGAACATTTCCTTGACAATATGATATGGACAGATGAGGCCAAGTTCACAAAAAATGGAGTTTTCAATAGACACAACAGTCATTATTGGGCGCCAGAAAATCCCCACGTTGTCCGCGAAAGCGGTTTTCAAGAAAGATGGCAATTCAATGTATTTTGTGCCATAAAGAATGAGTCAATTTTTTATATCGAGTTTTATGATGATAATTTGAATGCATCAAAATATGAAGATTTACTGAGGAATGGAATTCAAATGATTTCAAATAATAGACCAGGAAGAGAACATGTTTGGTACCAAATGGATGATGCTCCACCCCATAATTCTCATTCAGTCAGCGAAGCTTTAACTGAAATCTTCGAAGACAAATGGATTGGTAATAATGGACCTTTTCGTTGGCCTCCTAGAACACCAGATGGCAATCCATTAGATTATTTCGTGTGGGGTTTCATTAAAAATATGGTTTACTCTACTCCAATAACAACAATGGAAGATATGAAATCGAGAGTTACAACTGCTTTCAATAGTTTGACTCCAGACTCGATCAGAAGCGCTACACATGACAATCTTTTGAAGAGATTACATGTTTGCTTAAGTAGAGGTGGAGATGTGTTTGAATATATTCTGAAATACACTGACGATGAAATTAACTCATTAATTTATGGGTTTATTATTTTCAGTTCGTGTTTCAGCGTTAATAAAACTATTGTTTGAAGAAAAGTTTCATTCGATGGTTGAGGAGTATTTTAATAATTATATTTTCATTGTATTATCTGTGACCAATTGGGGAACATCAAACGAAATCTGTTTTACAAAAGTAAGTGATGAACAAGGAAACCATGTTAATTTCCGTTTGAAACAGTTTATCTCGAAAGCGGTTCAAAATAGAAATAGTATTATCTGAACAAAATTAACCTAAAATTGGATGTAGAGCTGAAAAATGTTGAAATATACAGAGTGTTCCATTTGAAAACATTGAGTTCCACTCATTTTTTCATGAGATCAAAGTATCTGCATTTTTTGAAGACCCTGTATGAGGCAAATGAAAATATGACTCGGAGTGAAGATCCTCATAGTATCACTCCACTTCATTTCAAATTTGATCGTTTTAGTGCAAGAGAGTTCAAGATTATCAGCATTTATAAAAGTTCATGTTTGGTAAAAAAAATATCGAAATTAATTTATATCTTCTAAACGGTAATAGATAGGTATAGGAAAATATTATATGAATTTGTTGACAAAGTGAAAATGAGTCATAATATGATATTATATACGGGGTGTTCCATTTGAAAAATCAAAGAAGCCGCTACATTATAGTAGAAGCGACAACGCCGCTTCGTCTAAAATATTTTAGGCGTATAGGTCATATTGACTTATGCCTACTGTGAAATTTTCAGGTTGATCCGTTGGATATTTTGCCAGAAACGGCTAATTAACGCTCATCATGAAAAGCCCTGTATATAACTCCTGAGATGTTGAATAATGTAAGAGCAAAATTCGAACAAAATCTTTATTGTTGCATGGAGCAAAATGGCGCACATTTTAAACATTTACTTAAAATTTCCTATGTGAGTTACCCTTATTAGGTGTTACTTTTTTTGTGTGTGATTTAAAAACAATTATTGGGATTTATTAACCTTAAAACAGTTTTTAAACTATTCTGTGTAATCAGCATTCAAGGAAATCAGCAGGTTGTATTCGTTGTGTAGGTAAGTTTTTAGTATGATTCACTTTTTTATCAGAAGCATAAAATATCCACGTCAAAAGGCAACCTTCATAAGAAGGTGCCACTCAATTTACCTTGAATGTAAGGGTGGTAACCAACCCCAGCCCCCGAAAAAATCTCCTAGTAATAAACAAATTATTCTTACTTTTTTACGAAATCAAATGGACACGTATTAGCAGGTTGTTATAAAAAGCAAAAATTTATTTGTTTTATGAAAGTTCTGAACGTAAATTGTACCTTAAAAACAATTTGATTTATTTTAAAAAGAGTTGAACTCAATAAAAGTACCTTTAAATCATCAAATTTTCTCGAAAACTAATCGTTACAAAAATTTTCTTTTAACAGAGCTGTGAAGGTATTCCAAAGACCTTTGAAACAAGGTGCCACTCGACCTACTTTCCCTATCTAAATAAGGGTCGTCGGACGCACCCCTCCGATGGGGTGCGTACTACAAAAAATCTGATTAGTCTCAAAGGTGTCTCCCCATTATTAGAAATCGACGTGTCCGAGCTTTTTTTAAAAATCTCACTTTTTATATTCAAAAACGGCTCTGTTAAGTTTTCATTGTTACACACTGTATAGAAAACTCGTTTACACAATTCTCAGATTTCAAAGGTTCCACGATGCCGACTCACTCACAATCAAAAATTCATTACATATATTGGACCAAAACTCTACAATTCTATACCGCCATCACTAAAATGTATCAGAAGTTATACTAAATTGAAAATAGAAATGAAAACGTTTATCAATCACAACTACCACAGATTGGAAACAATACTGGATAGTTGACTAATTCACCATAGATTGGAAACAGTACTGGATAGTTGACTAATTCACCATAGATTGGAAACAATACTGGATAGTTGACTAATTCACCATAGATTGGAATCAATACTGGATAGTTGATTAATTCACCATAAATTGGAAACAATACTGGATAGTTGACTAATTCACCATACTGCAATCACTCAAAACAATGTCACAAGCTGTTGTTTCTGTATCTCCTTTCGTATTTGATGCTCTTGTTATGCTATAAGACTGATCATCATTTTGGTCGTCCTTCTAGGACTTTCCAGAACTAGTAGGATCATCTTAGTTTGTAAATGTATTGTTTGTATTGGATTCGTGGCTGTAACACAAGCTTGGCTTAGATAGCCACGATCCTTAGCCACGATCCACGAACTTATAATAATACACATTGTTTGCTTAATTAAAACTAGAAAGAAGAAAAAAAAAGGAAAAAAGGGAGAGAAGCAGAAGAAAAGTAGAAAAGAGAGGCAATAAACGAATAAATGAAAATTATATGTTCTATGTGTGGAAAATCATGTTACAAATATGATGATAAATTTGATGATTTCTTCATATTTATTGTAAAAACATATGTATAGGTGTCAACTGATAACTATTATAAAAGAAGAGAACCGGATTGTAGCATGAATCTCTTCAAATTTTTCTTGAAACCAAGTGGTGATAGGGATTTGAATTCAATGGGTAGCCGATTATATAAGTGTGCAATGTTATAAGAAAAAGATCCTCGAAAAAAAGAAGTTTTATGTTTAGGTGCAGTCAAGAGATGTTTAAATCTCAAATTTAGATTATGTACATCGGTTCTAAAGGACAGTTTCGTGAATAGGTAGGCAGGTTTCCCAGTTGATATGACCTTATGGAATAAACTAGCAGAATGTAGTGTGCGCCTAGCATCCATGTTCAGCCACCCGAGTTGTTTCAAGTATTGAGACACATGCTCACGTCTCCTTACGCCCGTGACGAGTCTTATGCACGAATTCTGCAGTTTTTGAAGTCTCTGCCTGTCAGATTTCAAGAGTCCTGGACCATAAACAGTATCAGCATAGTTTGCATGAGATAGTACCAGTGCGTCGCAGAGTAATATTTTATTTGTTTTGTTCAAAAGATTTTTATTCGAGTATACTAATTTTAGATTCATATAACCCTTCCTAAGAATCTGAGAAACATGCGTAGTGAAACGCAGAGAATTATCGAGATAAAGGCCTAAATTTTTCGTGACGTCACTTTTTGGTAATTGAACCCCATCGATGGAAATGTTAATCAACTCGGTGCAACGATTCTTTGCATTTGGCCTACCGAAGAGCATGACAGAAGATTTAGTTGGGTTTACAGAGAGACAATATTTACTTGATTCAGTTATCAGAGAGTGCAGATCATGACTCATTTGTTCTAGCGCAATATTGAGTGAGTTTTCATCGAATTGTAAATACAACTGTGTATCGTCGGCGTAACAATGCATAGAAGTGTGACGAAGGCAGTGTGAGAACTGAGAAGTATATAAAACAAAAAGAAGTGGACCTAAAATCGATCCTTGAAGGACCCCATTATTTATTTCAAGGGTATTCGATTTTTTGTTATTGAGTATGACACACTGAGAACGGTTTGTCAGATAATTTCCAAGCAGAGTGACCACGCTAGAGGCAAAACCCAGGTACTTCAGTATTGCCAGAAGTAGAGAGTGGTTAATACGATCAAATGCTTTGGAGTAGTCCAGCAATACTAGAAGACAAAGTTTATTATTGTCGATAGAACAATGTAAATCATCAACAACTTTCAAAAGAGCTGTTGTACAGATGTGGTTTGGCCGGAACCCTGATTGACATGTAGGTAATTTACTGAAATCATTCAAGTAGCTACGTATCTGCAAGTTTACAAATTTTTCAAACGCTTTAGATATGGCACACAAAATGCTAATTGGGCGAAGGTCAGTCAGACTCTCTGCATTGCCTATTTTGGCTAACGGAATAATATGCGAATGTTTCCAGATTGTTGGATGAATATTTTTTTGAATACAATAATTGAATAAGTGGCATATGTGAGGTGAAATAATTGGACAACAGTATAATAACATTTGTATGCTGATATTATCAGGTCCAACAGCATTAGATTTAATACTTAACAGAATGGTGTAAATTTCATTCTCGTTAGTTTCGTGAAATTTGAATTCTTGGTCATTCAGCTTCGAGCTCAAAAAATGATTTATTGTGTCATCATCAGGCGTGGAGATACTATTAACAATATCGCCAAAATAGCTGTTGATTTTTTCAACATCCGAGAGGTGTTCAGGAATTGTCTTTTGACCTTTCTTCTTATAAACATTGACCTTAGCTAGTTCCTTCCACAATTGTTTACTTTTCGACAAGCAATAGTTAAGAAATGCTTTCTTCTCGAGATTTACCGTTCGATTTGTGAGATTCCTTAACTCCTTGTAATATACCCAGTGATGAGGTGACTTGGTTTTTTTAAATCTAGAAAGAGCGTCATCTCTGAGTTTGAACATGGGTTTAAGGTTATCTGTAATCCAAGGTGCTTTTTTCCTAGATATTTTGACAGTTTTAACCGGCGAATGTTTGTCAAAAAGTTCAAGAACTAACTTGTTGAGTATGGCAACTTTTTCGTCAATGTTATCGGAATTATAAATAGGTTGAAAATTTGTATTATTCAAATCAGAATGAAATGATTCTGGATTGAATTTTCTGAAGTCTCTAAAAGTGTAAATAAAGCTATTTTCTTTCATATTTGCGATATCTGACCTGCATGATACAAGAAAGTGATCTGAAAACGATCTACAATCGACCGTAGTACAGTCGCTTATTGTCAATAATTCAGAGCATATTATTACATCTATTATTTTGCAGCTAGTTGTAGAAAAGCGTGTTGGCTGATCTACTATCTGTTTCAAACCGAAAGATTCAATGATCTCACTCAGTTGAATGCAAGATCTACTTGCAGAGTCTGAGAAATCAATATTCATATCTCTAGCACAGATCACATTTTCAAATTTCGGACATACTGAGGATAAACTATCTTCAAAACCCGTTAAAAAGGGGTACATTGGGGGGTCTGTACATAGAGGCTACGGCATATTTTACTTTATGAATAGTGAAGGTTATCCACACCTGTTCAAGTGCATCTGAAGAGCTATAATCAATGCTGCTAGCTTTGAGTGAGTTTTTTATATATATAGCAACACCACCCCCTCTACCTACTAATCTATCCTTACGAAAAAGTTGATAGCCTTCCAAATGGACATAATGATTTGATATATTTTCATTTAGCCAAGTTTCCGAGACGGTGATGATGTCGTAAATATTATGAACTTTATCTTTGAAGTCTAGAAATCCATTTTGTATGGATCTAGTATTTATGTGACATACTTTTAAATTACGCATTGCCCGAACAGGATAAATAGCTAACGAAGAAGGTAAGATATAGGAAAAAAAGATAGAAATAAGAACAAGCGGATGATGAACTTACAAGTATATATGTATAATGAAGGTTAATGAATCCAAAAAAAAAGAAAATTACGGTCCTTTCGCATTTCGGGGTGGATTTTTCCTCAACGGTTTCTTAGAAGTTGTTTCAGCTGGCGGTGCGTTTGATAACGGTTCCTGGTTCTTCAATACGGATGGATCCTGGATCAATTCTCCTATGCTGAATTTCGAGTTGTTCAATATCAGATGATTTCGCCTTATAGTAGCTTTGATTCCGTTATTTTTGGCTTCATTCAAATATTGTCGTAAAGCTTTATTCACAGTCTGTTGTTCAGGACTCAAATCGTCCACAACATAAATATTTTTTCCTTTGAGTTTATACAGGTTTCTTTGAATTTCGATTTTTTTCATGTACGATACTAGCTCAAGTTTGAGTATTTTCTTCTTATTTGTATCACCAGTGAAAAAAAAGATATTGTTGAAATCTTTCAAGCACAAATCAATTTCCAGAATACCTTTCAAATAGTTAAGACAATCGTCGCGATTATCGGAGTCAAATCCAAATACAAAAAGATTATTTTTACGAAGTTTGTTATCCAATTGAATGATTTCCTCTTTCAGTTTAGCGTTTTCTACTGCAAGGGATGTTATTCTATTGTTAGCTCCTATCAGATCAGCTTTTATTTCAGACAGCGTGTCCTGTGTTTTATCAGATTTGGTATTTAGGTTAATCAGCAGCCTGTGAAGATCCTTCAGAGTTATATATATATATATATATATATATATATATATATATATATATATATATATATATATATATATATATATATATATATATATATATATATATAATCGATCGCTTCAAAATCATTTCACTAACTTTCGTCGAAAGCTTCTGATAATTCCTCCTTCATATTATCTGTTTCACTATCACTGTCGTCATTTAAATCAATAATGAATTCAACTAAAATTGCTTTTTTAATTTTTTTCCAGCAGTCTTCTTCGGCAATATTAGATACTTCTTCTTCAATCAGCTCTATTACCTACTTATGAAATTTTGGAAAATTATTTTTACGCCTAATGCTTTGTTTCAATTTTTCCCAAATTATCTCGATGGGATTGAAACCACAAAAATAGGGGAGATGTCTCAGAATGGTGTGTCCATACTTTTCAGTAATACTCTCAAGGGCATACACTTTTTCAAATGTTTTTGTCTGTACCATTCCTTGAAAATATTAGCTTCCATGTTCTTTTGATTGTCAATATTGTAGTCCCCAAGTTTTTTCCACAAAATTTCAAAGAATTCCGAACCTAGCCTTTACTTCCTCCGCAATGCCCAGTGATTAATTGCGATCCTTTGTTTACAGACATGTTAGGCGTATACATTCTCGAACCATCAGTCCACCCTTTCGTAACTGTGTCGTAAGTGTCATACCAATATTCGTCCAAATAGAAAATTTGCCGTTGTTCTTGTCTATACTTAGTTATTTGTTTTAAGTATTTGTTACGCAATTCCACTATTCTTCTGCTTCACATAACTGTTTGACGTTTGTTCATTATTTTGAATCTAAATCCTAGTTTCTTCATTCATTTCTATGTATTGTTTTTTTTTGCCTTTGAGACTGCCGACAACTTTAAGTGTGCACAATACCGTTTATTTCGAATATGCACTACCGTAGATATCTACTATAGAATGTAACTGTAACTGAACGTTCAAAATTGAACCATGCTCTCTGGTACAATTGAGATTTCAATCAACATGTAATTGCCTACACTATATATCTGCATAAGATGACCGATAACCTTTGACTGTTATGAAGAAACTAGTTTTTCTCAAACTCACGATATGAGTCCTGAAGAAGGAAATAAACATTTCCGAAAGCTTGACGTAATACCAAAGAGTTTTTTCTTACTCCCTGGCATCCTCAAAATTGACTGCAACCTCATTAACAGAAATCACACAGTGGTTTCGAAGTTCTTTCTTCAACTGACCAATCACGACCAATCTAAGAAGGTTTATATACAGGGTGATTCAAAAGTACTTTGACAAACTTCAGGAGGTGATTCCTCACAATATTCTAATATGAATTGTCCAAATAAATAAATGTCCGGAAACGCTTCGTTTTTCTCAAATAACTTTTGAAATACTGAACTCAATTAAACGAAACTTGGTAATAGGAGGTTTTTGAGGTGTCGAATTCGAACCTGATGTTCTTATTGCTCTTACTCGTAGGGGGCACCACCTACACGTCTTTTTTTTTTTTTTAAAGATTCATAATTTTTTTGGGCGTACTTCTAGCACATTTTTCGGTAAAAAAATCGATTTCTCTATCATATCTACGTAAATAAGCTACCCTTGTTACTAGTCGCTGTGAGCAACCGTTTTCTAAATATTTGGACTTGAAAAGTTCAAGTCGATTATTTGATAATGGATGCATGTTGAATTTATTACGAATATTTTGCTTTTTTCAGAAGAATACTTTGGAAATGAATTTGACGTTTTACTCGTTTGAAGAGGTCATTACTGTTGGGTACGTTCCTTTATGACATCCTTAAGCGAAATAGTTATTTTTGTATCAAGGGTGTTTAATCAGTATTTGTTTCAATAACATTTGCAAGAAATGTCAACATTTTATTTCAGGAAATTTTGAATATGTAGAATAAACTAAAATAAACGAAACTAAATTGTATTCAAATAAATTGTTGGAAGTGTCCACCTTCAGCGAAGATACAGGCAGTCAGTCGTCTAGTCATTGAATCTCGTACCCGCTCAAAAATTATTGGTGTGTTTCTTATTGTTTCACAGGCGTCTACTATTCGGTTTCTTAGATCTTCCCCGTTCACTACTGGAGTCTTATGAACTAGTGACTTCAAATGTCCCCAAAAATAAAAATCTATCGGCTTTAGATCTGGGGATCTTGATACCCACGCCTGGTTAGGTTCTTTTACACCCTTACCGATCCATCGATTTGGATAGACTGTATTAAGGAATTTCCTGGCTACAACGCTAAAATGGGCCGGAGCCCCATCATGCATAAACTACATGCGGGTACGAATTTCTAATGGTACATTCTGAAGTAGTCCCGGCAATTCATTTTCTAAAAAGTGTCTGTAAGTTGCGCCATTCAGTCGGAGCGGAAAAAAGAAAGGACCTATCAAGTAATTATCAATTATTGCCGCCCATACATTTACAGAAAATTGATACTGATAATGCCTTTCACTAACTGCGTGCGGATTTTCGAGAGCCCAAATATGGTTGTTATGAAAGTTTGTGATAGAATTTCGGGAGAAGTTTGCCTCGTCCGTGAAGAGTACATATCTTAAATATTGAGGATTTCCAGCCAATTTTCTCAAAAACCATTAACACATTGTAATGCGTTAGGGAAAGTCTCGTGGCAAAAAAGCTTGTACCCTTTGAATATGGTATGGATGAAACTGTTGATCGTGGATAATTCTCCAAACTGTGGACTGAGTAGAATTGACAGCTTCAGCAATTACTCTTATGCTTGTTTCTGGATTCTCCTCGAGAGCGTTCAAAACAGCTTCTTTCAATTCTGGGGTTCGGACTGCTCGTGGTCTTCCAATAATATCAGCTGCCCTCTTAAAGCTACCTGTTTCTGCCAAACGACGGTGGAGACTAGCAAATGTTGGAGCTGAAGGCAGTACTCGATTAGGAAATCGCTCCTGGTAAATACGTCTTGCTTCGCGCGCATTGCCATCCGCAAGGCCATAAACGAAATGCATATCGGCTAAATGAGCATTATTGTTTAAATAATTCATTTTTTCAAAATAAATGTTTTCTACTTCTACTCACGGAAACTTCGACAAAACGTCTAACTGTCACAAAATATGTAATTACCAAAACTACTCACAAACGTCAAATTTATTTCCGAAGCATTTTAGTGAAAAATGCAAAATATTCGTAATAACTTCAACATGCATCGATTATCAAATAATCGACTTGAAGTTTTCAAGTCCAAATATTAAGAAAACGGTTGCTTACAGCGACTAGTAACAAGGGTAGCTTATTTACGTAAATATGAGAGAGGAATCGATTTTTTCACTGAAAAATGTGCTAGAAGTACGCCCAAAAAGTTATGAATCTTTAAAAAAGAAAAAGACGTGTAGGTGGCGCCCCCTACGAGTGAGAGCAATAAGAACATCATCACCAAGGGACCATCAACGATTGGTCCCTTGGTGCATTTGAATATATACGATTATCGTTGAATGACTTTATTTTTCCATTTGAGGAAAAAGTTTTGAATATACGCAAGAAACCAATCATCATAGCAATTAAAGAGGTAATCAATTAAAGGAAGTATCATCGAATCTCAATAAAGATGACAAAAACTGTTAACCCTAAACAAATATAAGTGGCACCTATTCGTTGATGTTCACGAATTAATCCTTTGTTTAATCCGTCGAATTTATAGTGTAAACTCTCGTCGTTGTTTGAACAACAATTACGTTGAAGCCAAATGTTTAGTTTACACCATTTTTCTTGCGAATATAATTGAATGTTCGAAGAAGAGTAATCGCGAAAGAATTATACAGGGTGTTCCAACAAAAACTTGACCTCCCCTGTAAGTCAGAAACGGACATGTAATCAAAAATGTCAAAGAACACGTCAATTTTTATTTCTAGGGGAACTAATTTTGATTTGAAAATCATACCCGAAATTTCACCCCCTTGCGGTCAGCAAATACCCCCCCTATTTTTTCAATGGCATGGGGGTCGAGTGATTCACCTCTATTACCCTGTAATTTTTTTCGAAACAATTCCCTGTCGTGAGTATTCTAGATTTGTAGGCTTAGTAGAGTATACTTTTGACTTCAGGTGTGCCAACATAAAGAAGTCCATCGGTGTGAGATCAGGTGATGTAGCTTGCCACTCTACTGGACCCCTTCTGCATTGTAAAAAGTTCCTCTCAAAACTCGCACCCGAACATCGAAATGTAGGGTTGCACCATCCTGCTGGAATGTTATTTCATTTTCTACTGAATTGTCATCATTTTCTAAAATTTGTGTGATCATAGGAGCTACACAGTCTTCATTGAGATTACCTCCAATGAAGAATGGTCCAACAATATGATTAGCAAGAATTCCGGCCGAGAGATTCAATTTTTGTGGAGTCTGTTGATGCTTCAATCACCAAATAAGTATTCACATCGCTCCAGTAACGACAATTATGTCTATTCACTTCACCATTCAACATGAAAGAACTTACGTCTGAAAAAAATGTATTGTATAATAGGTTTGGGTTCTTGGTCAATTTCTCGCTGAAGACCTCACAAAACTGAAGTCGACGATCAGTATTATCCTCGTTCAATTCCTGAACTAGCTCTATTTTGAAAAGATAGAATTTGTAGGCTTTCAAAATCAGAAAAACACTAGTAGCTGATACATCAGACGCTCTAGCTACTTGTCTGATAGATTGTCGATTATTCATTTGAACATGTCCTATAACTGCAACTTCAACTCCGCTCAGCACATTCATTATTTTGATAATAGTGTCGCGTCTTCGAATACTTAAAAATAATAAAAATGAAAACAAGAGTGGACTGTATGAATTGTGGCATAAAGTGAACTCACCGAATTCCTAGCACAAATCCCTGCTTCTGAAAGGGCCCTTTCTTGAAGTGTTCTTTCTTCAGCTTCACTGGATTGTACAACAAAACGGGAAGTTAAAATGAGTTACCAAACAGTCGAAGATGACACAGAGTCTAGAGTAATTAGCAAAAATAATAGCGATTCACGTAGCGTACTTAGCATGAGATTGTAGGTAGGTCTCTATTCATATGGTTCAGATAGATAAGCATACTTCAATTGAGTTTTGAGCATGCGCCCTTAGAAGTCGCTCCATGCCAACAATAATAATAGTAATAAAAACAGAAAATTACAAATAAAGACGCAACAAATAGGTTGCAATAATTTCTATTATTCTTCAGTAGAATGAACCATGTTGGAACACAGTGAACAAGAATGACTGAATAATAATTCGTGAAGAACTGACAGTGGCCAACTATATACTCTTTGTTCTGCGACTAGATTCAACAAAAACTACCAGTGCAAAAAAAAATAACAGTGTCATCCATTTCAAAATGTTTACTATTAATTAAATAAATTCTACAAATCTAAAAGACCTGCGAAATAGAATTATTCGGGAATGCCGATTTGAGGAACGCTTTCGAAAGTATACTTTTGACTAGATGAAAGTCATTTTGAACACTTCATCCATTGATTGTGTTACCATTGATATTACTTTTGTTGATTTCCTCAATAAATTGAGCGACAGCGAATTTTCTGCTTTTTCTTGAATATAACGTTCATCATTTAATTTTTCAATACCGAATGAACCAATTTCAAAAAAAATTACAGAAGTAATAGAGGGATAAAGGACCTTCCAAATTATGTATCACTCGATCCCCCATACCTTAGGAAAAATAGGGGGTAGTTGCTGACCGCAGGGAGGTGACCCTTTCTTGTAAGACAAGTTGAAAAATCTGTAAAAATTTTACAGAAACCAGTATTTAATACTGGTGCGAGTTCATTTGCGTACTTTTTAAGTACGATGACGGGCACTTCATCAGGACCAGACGTCTAACTAGACGCTGTCAAAAAGTAATTTCCGGCATTGTGGATTCTAATGTGGGAATAGTGGGTGGTTACTTTCCCAGTTACACAGTAACTTATTGGGATAACCTTAAATGTTTGCCCTTTTTACACCTGTTCTCCATTCTAATTTTCATATTTTTTCAGATTGTGGAAGGAGAATATACCCAAAAAGGTCGATAAAAATCTGATGTCTGTCTTATTATTAATAATGACTGTCATTCATTATTAATAATAAAGGGTAATTGTTTTCGTTTGATAATACCATAGGCCCTGAATACGTGCTAATGCAAAATCGAGTAGTTTTCATAAAAGAGCTCTGAAACAACGCATTTTAAACTTATCATTTCAACCTTTTTCTTTAAAAAATTATTTGAATACTCAAAAGAGAGAAATGAAATAATTCATTCAACATTTGAAGGAATTCGTTTCTATTTCACCATTTGGCAACATCGGTTATAACTAATAAAGGACAATGAATCTGTTACCTGTATGAGACAAACAAAGATGACATATTTCAGAAGCGTGCTGTTTTGTTTACTTATGTTCCGAGTTCCGAGACATTCTGTGACATATGAGATTTTGTGCACCTACCCTATCTTCCTCTATATAAATAAATAACAAAACAATTGTTGTTTGTGTGGCTTGTGGAGGTGGTATTGTACTATAATTTATATTTTGCCTCAATTGCTGATTTATAAAGATAATTTTCCTTTTCTAAAGTAGAATATCTAGGTACGTATTAATTATTTCAACTTGATTAGGCGCTGTTGCCAATATGTGAATTAGAAACTAATCCCTCTAAAAATTAAAACCCAACATTTGAAACATCAATTTGAATACTTTCCGAAGTTAATTTGAAAAACTCATGAATCAGACTCAACTTTATTTTGTTCAAACTTGCATTTCCTGTAATAACCCAAATTGAGGAACATTCCCCATTACCTCCTGTATGATAAAACAAAACTGATCATGCGTCACATTCCTAAGCAACCATGTAAATTCTGACATCGAACCAACAATTGTATTCGCATTATATACAATTTTGAAGTGCGTGTCTTATTTCGTGGAAATAATTCTACACTGATGAGTTTACCAATATTACAACCACAACTTCTTTCAGGATTGGAAACTAAAATCAGAAATAACGTACATTTTCTCTCAGATGATGAGCTGGTATACCCTGTTGGATCGGTCATTGCAGTCCACAATTTCGGTGTTAGGAAACAAAGATTCATCAAACTATCCGACAAAGGAAAACATTTAACTCATCTGGCTGTCAGCCCTAACAAGTAAGTGAATAGAATTGAAATCTATACTCATAAATGCGAAAGTCACTTACTGAACACTCACCCATTCATCTTTGTTTCTTCCATCTGGTAAGTCCTAGGATTCTGTCCCCACTCGGGATCAACAGCGCGCGTTCACATATGAAAATTACCCTTTATCACTGTTTATCTATACTGCTATATTTTCGAAGGCTGAAATATTGTATGTAGGTTCGTTTTAAATTATTGATGTGCAATAAAAAGGGATTTTCAAATATTCCAACTGGGGCGCCAGCGGCGGGGGAAAAGGCGCGTTCATAATATGAAGTTACTTTTCATCACTGTTTCTGCGTACCGCTCTATTGTCGGAGGCTGAAATTTTGTAAGTAGGGTCGCTTTATATTGTAGATGTGCAATAAGAAAGGATTTCTGAATATTCCAAATGGGACGCTAACCGCGGAGAAAAGAGATGCGTTCATAAAATAAAGTTACTTTTCCATCACTGTTTCTCCATGCTCTTGAATTTTCGCTGGGTAAATTTATATTTAGTATCAGCATTGCACTTTTCGGAGCCGGGCGTGGTCGCTAGTCTGGAATATTGATGGCATCGGTGAAGAGGCGTTCGCTAATAGAAATATATCCTATAAATTGAAAAGGGTATATTTTCAGGAAAGGAGAAGTAGAACGCCAAAACCTATCTTTCTCATATACATTCTAGTTTCTCTTTTAGAAAAAAAATCAATATCTGTTTAAAAATCTGTTCAAAATCTGTTTAAAATCTGTTTTTCCGTTAATCAGCTGTCGCCCCCATACGAACGACAACTCTCAGGAGTTGAGAAACTTGTGCGAGCTAAGGACTAACGAGGTCTTACCTTTTAACGTGTGATTCCTAACACGGTTGCAGAATCATTTCAGCTTCAACCAGATGAATTCTCTCGAGAAAAATATCGGTTTTTCGATCGTGAGTCGGGCGCACTACCAGCGCGACCAATTGCTCAACATTTTACTAATACATAAAACCAATCGGAATCCTGTAGATATCACAATTTTTGTTTTCTTTTCCATTCCTTCTGATTTCAAGTACAGATTGTGTATCATTTCTTTAAATTTTAGTTTGCAATAATTGTATATGTACTATGTATACATAGTACACCTAACCTAACCTAACCTAACCTTTTTTTTTGCGGGTGGAAAATTCTTTATGAATCGCCAGGTACAGGTTCCTCTCTTCCCTGGGTATGTAGGACTCCGGTCGTGATCGTTTACCCACTAAAAACCACCTCGGCGCTTTTTGCACCTGGAACTATCTTGTGGACATTTCATCAGGATGCAAGTCGCATTTCAATTTCTATCCAGCTGTTGTTGTTCTCTCTCTCTTCGTTCTCCTTCCGTACCATAACATCATGTATGAAAGTTGCTCCCTACTTCCAATTCTCTCTACTCTTCATCATGTTGTTGATCAAATTTTCGGAGGACATTTTTTCTCCTGTTTCAGTCTCATACCGGTTTCTCTCGCGTTGCCATCTATTACACGAGAACAATGTGTGTTCTGGGCTATCTATTTCTTGGCAATATACAGTGCTAGTCAAAAGTCCCCTCCCCCCCTCGTATCTTTGGAACGGGTATACTTATAATAATGAAATTTGGAGGGTGGAAATAAACGGATGTAGGCTTCTTAACTAGTCATAACAGGTGACGCAATAGTCATAAATGACGTCACAAGGCCACTGTGACCAAAAATTTTAAATGGGACCCTATGGCAAGTGACAGCTCGTTTGAAAGGTATTGAAAATACCTTTCATAGGTAATACCTATGTACTGTCCTTTGACTGACTTCACAGACAGACGCAACTTGGGCTGTGGAAGAAGTAGGGTTCACTACCATTTCTCCAAGTATGTCAATTTTTTTGTCATCACTAATTTTTGGTCGACCAGATCGTTTGGCATCTTGAACACTACCTGATGCTTCAAACTTATTTAAATTATTAAGATAGCTGCTACTTTGTCGGCTACAGTACGTACCATTTTGCCTATGTAAACACTTAAACGTCTCGTTCAACAATAGCTTAGGTAAATTTTCAAGGTATAAACACTTTTGACAAGTAGATAATTCAAACACGTCAACCTTTTTGACAATGAACCAGAGGCGTACTTTAAAATCTTTATTAATTAAATGCGAAACAATAATTTTCGTATTTCTTCAATTTATCAATCAAAATCAGCCGAAACCCAAACAAAATTGATACAACGAATTGTTGAAGAATGTAGGGCAATTTCCGCTGACACACTGGGACGAGTACGACAAGAGTTTAGCAATAGGATGCATTACTGCCAGGAAGTAGATGGAGCACATTTTGAACACTTATTATAAGAACTGGTTCTTAAATCTTTATTAATTAAATGCGAAACTATAATTTTCGTATTTCTTCAATTTATCAATCAAAATCAGCCGAAACCCAAACAAAATTGGTATGACTGAATAGGTATTTTCAATACCTTTCAAACGAGCTGTCACTTGCCATAGGGTCCCATTTAAAATTTTTGGTCACAGTGGCCTTGTGACGTCATTTGTGACTATTGCGTCACCTGTTATGACCAGTTAAGAAGCCTACATCCGTTCATTTCCACCCTCCAAATTTCATTATTATAAGTATACCCGTTCCAAAGATACGAGGGGGGGAGGGGACTTTTGACTAGCACTGTAGACACACCTCATCCTCGGCCTTTCCAATTCTACAAGTATAGGTCTTAAAGGAGCCATGTCCGCTCAGAGCCTGGGTTATATAATAACTGGTGTACTTGAAGTCACACTCTAGCCACGGTCTCAGGGATAAGCCTTTTTGTCCACTGCGCCATTCTGGTGTTATCCTCCCATGAGGTTTGCCATTCCTCAATTGTCTTATATCTCTGTAGCCGCTTGTCTGCCTCCGTTACTTGGTCAAGGGCATCCAGTCTGCCTCTCTCCCTGACCAACATATCTATCGGCGGGACACCCGTTATGACGTTGATAGCCGCGGCGGAAATCGTCCGGTATCCCGCCGCGACTCTCAACAGCATTTTTCTTTGTGTCGCAGCCATCATGAGTCTGTATTTGCCAACTCTCATCACGCGCTCCCATACCGGTGCCGCGTAAAGAAGGACTGACTGCACCACTCCGTACAATATACGGCGCTTGCCTGTTGTGGGTCCTCGTATGTTTGGCAGGATCTTCGTTAAGTCCGCCGTCTGCCTATCAACCTTTTGACAAGTTCTCTTTATATGCTCGTTGAATATTATTTTGTCGTCGAGCCAGACGCCGAGGTACTTAACATATTTTTTTGGCTTGATTTGTGTTCCCGCCAGTTCGAAGGCTATGCCTTCTTTCTTCCTCGGCCCTTTGAGGATTATTGCCTCGGTCTTACTGGGTGCGATCTCCAGGCCATTTTCTATTATCCATCTTCCAACTTGTTCAAGGGTGGCATTACATTTTTGGACCAGTTTTTTATTTGCTCTCACAATCAGGGCCAGGTCGTTGGCGTAAGCGACAGATTCGCAGCTTGGCGGTAATTTTAATTCTTCCAGCACACCGTTATATAGGACGTTCCACAGGGTGGGCCCTAGCACCGACCCTTGTGGGACTCCTTGCGACATTTCTTGCTTGTACTTCCCAGATAGCAGGTTTCTGTTCGAGAGGTAGTCTCTTACAATTCGAACTAGGTAGGCACTTATTCCAATATTTTGTAGACGGTCGATTATAATATGCCATTTAGCTGTATTGAACGCATTTTTAATGTCGACCAATATAACGGTTCCCCAGGTTTCCCGTGTCCTGGTAGCCCTGTCTACGATATATTTGATCGTCATTACCGTGGATTTTTTGGGTCTGAAACCGAATTGCCTAGTTGAAATCCCAGCATTTTCGCTCAGTTCCGCTTCCAGCCGAGTTTTAGCAAGTACTCGTAGAGCTTTCCTAAGCTATCTAGGAAACAGATCGGTCTTGCTTTGAGAGCTAAATCTTCTGCGGCTCCTTTTGGTATAAGTACTACTTTGGCAGATTTCCAGGTCTCAGGAAAGGATCGTGTTATCAATTGGTCATTCATAATTCTAATCATTGTTTCTGGTATTATTTCGGCTGCCAGTTTTACCGCTTCGGAAATTATTCCATCAGGCCCTGGAGATTTTCCATTTTTTAATTTGGAGATGGCTTTACCCATCTCCTCTGCGTTGAATAGGGGCGACGAATTTAAAGGTTCCTCTAGGTTAAGAGCTCGAATACTAATGCCATTATGAGGAGGGAAAAGTTCCTTGATGATTGTTATTTTCCTTTCCTGTCCAAGGTCGTATGGGGGTCTTATATGTTTGATTCCTTTGGTCACAATCTTGTACCCTTGTCCCCATGGGTCTTCCTCCAGCATGTCGCACATGGCCCTCCATTCCTCCTTTTGCGATTTATTAATCTCTTTCCTCAGTTGTTTTCGGTTGTTTTTGTATTCGGCTTCGTATGCTTCAATTTCCTCCGGATTTGCCCGTCGACTCCGTGCCCTTATTAGTTTCCTCCTATTCTGCTGGCATTTTTTCCTTTGAGTGGCTATTTGGTCATTCCACCATACTGGTTGCGATCTGATTCTTCCATTCTGTCTTGCTGATAAACTTATCTCCTGGGCACTTTTGACTGTTCTTGCGAGGCTCTCAGGATCGTTTATGCCAGTTTGCATCATAGTGATGGCGTCATGAAAGGTCTTGGCGTCTATTTGCTTCTTAGGAAACCATACTAGCTTACTTTTCTTTCCTGCCTTGTTTACTTTGAATTTGATATAATTATGTAGGCTACCGCTTTCTTCTAGCGAAACCTGCCATTCGATTACGTTAGTAGCTATTTGTGGTGTTGAGATGGTTATGTCTATGAAAGAGGTTTGAGCCCCCCTTGTAAAAGTGGGTGTATCTGCTTCGTTATGAATAATCATATCCAGAGAGTTCATCCATTCTACCAGGTATTGCCCCCTATCGTCTGTGTACCGGGATTTAGCATTAAAGTCGCCTACAACAATCGCCTCTCTCTTTTGATCCATCACTTTCTGCATCACCTAGTCGACAAAACTTTTGTATTCTACTAGGGTTGAGTTTGGAGAAATATAGCAGTTATATAACGACCACTTTTCGAAATTCAACCATGTGAAACCTGGGCCGCTTCCGTGGCCTAATACGCCGCATTTCCTATTCCTTATGAGAATCGTCGTGTCTGTTTTCGAGTCTATCAGCCAGTTAGGATTCTTTTGAACCAGTGTCTTATTAGGTTCCTGGGTTAACAGTATGTCCGCATTTTCCTCTTCCGCTGTCCTGAGGAGTAGGTGGTGTGCATTTCTGCGTCTGTCAATAATAATTTGAATAATTTGTAGAGACATTTTAGATGTTTTGGAACGTTATCTATGCTATAAGATCGCGGAGAATGCTGGGCGACTCCATCACCTTTTCCATTGTGTTATTTGCGGTCTCTTTTGGTGAATTTGGTATCTCTTTCTAAACCTCATCTACTTGTCTTTCTTTTTTGGCTGGTCTCTTTCCCTTCTGTTTTTGTCTCGCCCTTTTCAGGGCATGTTTAAAAGCGGGGCACCTGGTCGTTCCCAGCCAGTGGCCTTCCTCTTCACACACCGGACAATATTCTTCATTCACGCATTCGTTGGAGTTATGCGCTCCCTGGCCACATTTATAACACAAGTTCATTCTGTCGGGTCCTTCGCATTCTGCCCTGCTATGTTCGTACGACCAGCATTTCGAACATCTGTCCACCTTCAGCCGCCTTTCTAGCTTACACCTGGCTAATCTTGCCTTAAGGTATCCCCCAGAGAGAACTGACTTGGCCATTTGTTTTGGCAAGGAAATTGTGGTTACCGTTGTATCATACATAGTTGGTCTGACCTCGCTGACCTTGCAGTCGTCGCTCCATAACCCAGTGACCTGCCTCACGGCTTCAACCACCTCTTCTTTGGTTGCATCTGCCAACATGTCTTTCACGTATATAGTTTCTAGCGGTTCTTGCCCGAGTTTCCTTATGCTGAGTTGAGTGTTTACCCTCAGCGCGTTACTAATTGTGTTGAGTGCCTCGTCGTCCCTGTCCAAGGTTAGCAATAATTTTCCGCCTGTTGTGCTCTTAATGAGTCGTATGTGTTTTGATGCAGTACTCTGTGCTACGGATGTCTTGACCGACTCCAATGTTTCTTTGAAAGTTTTTCCTCCTCCGTTAACTATGATCCCGTATGTTGGCCTGATTTTTTCTTTGCCACTCTCTGGGTTGAGTTTTCCGGTGGTGTAAATCTCAATGTTCGTCAGGGATTTATGGAAAATGGCTTCCATCATCTTCTGCAAGTCAAGCACCTACATGCTTTCCACATCGTGCATAACCACATTTCTGTCCGTTACAGTCTCATCTTTCAGTTTTAGGAGTTTGCTCCATATGTCTGTCTCCGTACCGTCGTGGTTTATTTTGATAACCTTTTTTGTCATTTGAACGTCGGTTCCCCTGATTCTGGTTGTCTGTTCCACAACGTTTATGTCCTCGGACAGATCTGCCAGTTTTGGGAATTTCTCCTTGAACTGCCGTTGGATGCTTACATTCATTTGCGGGTCCTTCGGTTCAGCAAGGACTACTTTCACTGTTGTGTTGTCTGCCATCAAAGGATTGCCGATAATTACTTTAGTATTTTCAAATAGGGAATTTTCCCATTTTTGGCCTTGTATCTTCTTGTACACTTCAAAATGGGTTGTAGCTTCCATGTGAATGAGGATATCCTCTTCTTCTGGGTGGCTGATCATTCCTTTTTGATCTTTGTCAAATATCGCTTGTAGCTCCTTCGTCATCATTTGGCTTGTGATGCTACGAATTTTGTCGGCTATTTCCCTTAATTTGACTAGATCATTTGGATTATCCTTGATGGTCCTACCCAGATCTCTTGATGCTTTTTCAGCCTATCTAGTTAGGTCCCTCATTTTTTCCAATTGCCAGCCGGCTTTTTTCCCTTTGCCTGGGTGTAGTAGATTTGGCTTTTTTGACGTGCCTGTAGAGGTACCCTCGTCTTCTTCATCTTCTGGTCTTTTCCTTTTTGGTCCCTCGGATTTTGCCTTTTCGTCATCCCATATTAGGTCGACGACTCCCACGTTGGAGACTTTGGGGCTACTCTCTATCTGGGGGGGGCTGGATATAGTTCTCATTCTAAAAGCACTTATAGGTTCTACTAAAACTTTGAGTTCTGCGTCCTTGGACATACCAGCTGCACGGTCTGATTTCTCTGTCTGAAGATTTTTCTTTTTGGCTTAGGCCAGTATCGGCGTTTCCCGTAGAGTTCCTTCTCGGGCTGATTTTGACGCCTGTCACTTTTTCGGCTTCGAAGGAGTTTTTTCCCTTGGAGTTGTTCCTATTTTTAGAAACTTCGGGTGGTTTAAGGTTTATAAATTTTTTCTCCATGATTGTTCCCACGAGTAGCGCAGGAAAAGGTCGGTCCATCCCTGTAGAGCCTGGCATACAGGGATAACCTAACCTAACCTAACCTAGGTTAGGTTAGGTTGGACTTGCACCATGGACTTGCACTCCATCCATGCCGGTCACAAGCCCGGAAAAAGGAGGAGTGGCCTATTGTTGGGAATCCGAGCATTGCACCTCTACTGCCCGGCTCTTACCAACACCGGACTTACTCTGCTTCAACTTGTCTTGAGTAGGTCCGTCTGTCTCTTTAATCTATGACCTGTCGGTCTTCCTTGACCAACTCTTGTTCTCTCACGATCCCGATGCTATTAGGGCATCCGAGGGCTAGGGGTCATTCCTTTCCATTACTGTCTTCGCCCAGGGAGTAAACCCTTCCAAAAATCCGCAACCCAAGGTGTTAAGCGACCCGTGCTGAGGGGTGAATGGCCAGGCGTGATGTGGTTATGAACGGAGCCGCCGGAAGCAAGGCAACCTTTCGGTGTAGGCTGCCTTAGCAAGGTAAGGGCGCACTACCCTGCTGGACACTATTTTTTCGTCCCAACTCGTGGGATCGAAAATGGAAGAATTAACAAAACACAAAAAAGAATATGAAGGGGATCCCTTCAAAAAGAGACCGATAATAGCACGAACGCCGACCAAGAGCGAATCTAAAAGCGAAAAGGAGGAGATTTTCTCGACTCCCCAAGAGCATGGGAGAGGTCACGCCAGGGCTTGAGGAGAGTCAGGCTGATAGACTGGAAAGAGACGCACAGGGCTTTCAAGACGAGGAACTGAACAAGAGCCCAGCTTTCGAACTCCACAGTACTGACTGGAAAGACATTGAGAAGGAAACGCAGCAGAGGAAAAGGAAACGCTTAGTATCGCCAAAAAAAGGCAAAAATATGGTACACGCAGGGATTCGGAGATAGCTTGGCTACAAAAGAATATAGAACATTTAACAGGAAAAACAACAAAATTGATGAAACTCATCAAAAATAATGTAAATACGAAAGTAGAAATTAAGCATATAGCCAGGGAAATCGATGCACTAGTCACACAAATGAAAAATCAAACGAACTTTTTGGAGGACCTCAAAGAACCTGAAAAGACCATTATAAACCTAGACTCAGAGAACACCCTTACAGAAAGTACAGAAGACCAGAACAATGAAAAAAACACAAACAAAGGCACCATGATATTCCTAACGGAGCAGGGCACAGAATCGGAAGACATTAATAAAAAGGAAGCTCAACAGAAAAGTACAAGCACACCCGGGCGGAGACAGGAAAAGGGGAGTTGCACGTGCGTGTGCACCTGCAGTGCATCAAGATTGTCCTCGCCAGATGACCTACCAAATCATACGGAATTTGAAACGTTTGTGGAAATGGAGAAACTCACATGGGAAAGTACGGTATACACTAACACGGAAATCATAGTGGGAAACCCCCTGACAGCAGAAGATTCTGTCACGAAAGTCATTATTGTAGAGCCGGATGATGCAGAGATGAGGCTCAGCATACAAAAAATGTATAAGGATAAGTTCCCGGAATTGGCACCTCTCAGTGGGGACTGTGAGGTTCTGGAACAGGTTACCAAAGTTAGGGGATCAGCAACGAGGACAAGTAGAAAAATCATCAAATCCACCTACGATGGTACTGAAAGAGGGATATGGGACAGACTAAATAATATCAAGTTCGAAACCATTGAGGATGCTAAAATATGTATCCACCACATAAAAGACGTCAACATTGACACCCTTCGCAAAATGACGGAGGCGGTATTCCATGGGGGAAAGACCAAGGTGGATATATACACCACGGCATTGAAGGGAGAATATACAAGGGGCAGAGATACCTACGGTGTGGTTATTACCGGAGAGAATATGTCCTATAGAGATATACTAGGGACCGTGAAAACAGCCTTTGCGACATCAGAGTCTGCGAGTGCTATTAGAGGTTTAAGAAAAACTAGAGATGGTAATCTTCTCCTAACTATGGATAAAGACCGGCAGGCTTTAGGGCACCTGAAAAATGCCCTACAACAGGAGGGATAGCTCCAAACGAAGAGTGTGAGAGGAGGGGGAGAAACCGAGCAGGTATATATTAGGGGAATGGCCGGGGATGTCACAAAGGAAGAGATTACGAATGCCATCACGAAAATTACCGGAAAATTGGATGATGAAACGTATAAATTGAGTGAGATCAGACCTCTGCAAAATGATACGGCGGCGGTTACAGTTATCCTCCCGAAGGAGATTGCAAAGACTCTAATTAATAAAGAGGAACTGAGAATAGGGCTAGTAAGATGTAAAATAGAGAAAAGGATAAATATTACTAAATGTACAAAGTGTTGGGGTTTTGGGCATAAAAGAGAACAATGTGAAGGACCGGACAGGGAAAAGAGCTGCTTTAAATGTGGAGGACAGGAACATATGGCAAAAGATTGCAATCTAGAGGAATTTTGCCCTGTATGTGAAGAAAGCGGTCATATGGCTGGTACCAAGGGATGTCCATCGTTCAAAGCGGCCCTCAATAGAGCAAGAGGGAATATCAAAAATAAGAGAAAGCATAGTCATATTCCTGATGAGGAGATTAAACCCAAACAAGAGGAAAAGACTAAAATAGCAGAGATTGAGAATCCCCCAATGGAACATATGGATGATATAAGGGACGAGGAGCAGTCGGTCCTGAGGGAAATACTAGATCTCTCAGAGAACTAGGAATAAAATGGAACATGGGCTGAGGAGGGGCTGTCTATCTTTACTCGATGCCGCTAAAAATAATTCAGATTAACCTGGACAGAAGGGTTGGGGCACATCAACTTTTGAGAAAAGTGATTGAGGAAGAAAACATAGATATAGCTCTGGTACAAGAACCAAATATCAGACTGTCATCAAACAACCCTAAGTGGATCATCGACACCTCTGGCTGCGCGGCAATATTCTGTGCGAACTCGAGATGTGGCGTAGTCACGCACTATTCTGGCCCTGGTTACGTAAAAATCACCTTCGAAAAATACACAATTTACAACTGCTACATATCTCCCAACGTCAACTTAGAACATTACAAGGCGTACATTGATACTGTCATGCAAAACATAAAAGACGAGAAGGAGGAGGTCATGGTGGCAGGGGATTTCAATGCCAAATCGAGGTTGTGGAACTCGGCCGTAACAGATGCAAGAGGTACTTATCTGGCAGAATGGCTGCAATACATGGATATGGTAGTGGTCAATGAGGGTGATATACCAACCTTCTCAAGAGGTTCCCAAACATCGATAATAGACATAACCTTCTCGTCACAAGGACTGATCAGAGATATAAACAACTGGAGAGTGTCAACAGACGAAAGCATGAGTCTTCACTCTTATGAGATCTTATGAGATCTTATGAGATCGGCGAGAGTGAAGGAAAACCGAAATATAACTGGCAGGAAGTAAAACTGATATCAGAGCCGGTATTCAGAACAACCATGCAGATGTTGGAAAGCTCAATTGTTGATGTGGAGGACCTCACGAGAAAAATCAAAGAGGCCCAATATACAAGCTTGGAAAAGAGAAAGGGAGGAGCAACAAGGCCACAACCTGTCTGGTGGAACGAAGACATTGCGGCTATGAGAGAAGCTTGCAACAGTTCAAGAAGAAGTTTAACCAGGCAAGAAGGCGACAAGAAGACGAGGCTAGGATTTTACTTCTCGAGACCGAATACAAAGGGCATAGGAAAGCTCTTAGAAAGGCAATAAAAACGTCCCAAAGAACGCAGTGGAACAATATATGCGAAAGAGTGGAAGAAGATCCCTGGGGACAGGGTTACCAGATCGTAAGAGGGGAAATGAAGCACCTTAGAACGCCATATGAACTTCACCAGCGGATCAAAGAAGAGAAGGTGAAGGAATTGTTCCCCAGAGATGATACGCCTCATACACACAATGATATACAATATGAACTCCCTATGGCCTTCACAAAAGGAGAGCTGAAGTCCGCGGTCAGGAAGATAACATTGAAAAAAGCAGCCGGCCCTGATGGAATACTACCAGAAGCTGTAAAGATTGCGGCGGATACCTGCCCACAGATGCTCCTCAGAATCATGAATAACCTGCTGGGAGAATGTGAGTTTCCAGAGAGGTGGAAGCTGGCGAAGGTCATTCTCATACCCAAGGGGAATAACCCGCACGAGCAATCGAAAGTTAGGCCGATCTGCCTCATCGATTGTATAGACAAGCTATATGAATATTTACTGAAAGACAGGCTAGAACTAGAACTTACCGAATTGGATGGCATATCACCGACACAATTCGGTTTTAGACCTAACAGATCCACAGTACAAGCAATAAAACATGTACTCAAACTTGCGAGTGAAGGAGTTCCCACTTGGGGGGCAATCATCTTCGTAGATGTGAAGAATGCCTTTAATACCGCAAAATGGGGGAAGATTATAGACAAGCTTCAGGAAATCGGGATCAGCGGCTATTTGACAAAGGTCATCGTAAATTACCTCAGTCACAGAACACTCAAATGCGGAAATTATATACAGGAAATGACGCAGGGGGTACCGCAAGGTTCCATAATAGGACCGACACTATAGAACATTCTGTATGATGGTGTTTTGAGTCTCAATTTTCCTCAGGGCTGTTGTACAACAGCATACGCAGATGACCTGGCGTTGATTGTGAGAGCAAAAAACGCAAACCTTCTTATGGAAAAGGCAAACGAATCCCTCACACTAATTCAATTATTGTGAAAGGGCCTAGGAAAAGAGAAGGAATTGTTTTTGAGTTGGCCGGCTCAATTATTAGACCAAAAAAGTTCGTCAAATATTTGGGCATCTGGCTGGACGACAAACTCATTTTTAATGAGAACACAAGAAGGGCATGCGAAAAAGCGGACAGACATACAACTGCTCTGTCCAAGCTCTTACCAAATATGAAAGGGCCAAGTACGCAAAAGAGACGCTTGATATATGGTGTAGTACAATCTGTCATTCTGTATGTAGCACCGGTGTGGAAAAGCGTTATGAGAGTTGACAGCTATGTAAGGATGGTAACGGCATCTCAGAGGAAAATTCTACTGAGAGTGACGTCAGCCTATAGGACAGTATCAGCAGAAGCCCTCTGCGTGATTGCTGGAATACCCCTCATTGACCTCCTGGTGAACGAAAGAGGACGACTGGATGAGACTGGAGCCGCCGTCACAACTACTATAAAAGAAAAGGAAAGACTCAAAACTTTAGAAGCATGGCAGGGAAAATGGGAGAGAAACGAAGAAAAAGCCCAATGGACAAAGAGGTTGATCCCAAACATCGGAGAGTGGTTGAAGTGCCCCCACAAACAAACGGATTACTTCCTTACCCAGTTCCTAACGGGTCATGGGTCCTTCAGAATGTACACCAATAGGATAGGCAAAACAACTGACAACCTCTGTATCTACTGTAATGATATAGACGATGTAGAACACACCATATTCAAATGCAACAGATGCACATCTACGAAGTGGAGTCGGGGAGGGACATGACTCCGGACAACTTAGTAGAGGATATGTTAACATCAAGAGGAAAATGGGAAAAGGCCGTAGGATATGTTAGAAGTGTCGTCAAACAAAAGGAGGCTGAGGAGAGGATGCACCAGTCCGAGGAAAGAGAATAGATCCGCTATTTAAAAAGTATAAACAGGAGGCAAATTTTAAAATGCTATGCAAATGCCGCTCATATCTGAGTAAAGGACAGTTCCAGGTATGAGAGAGGGCAAGGGTTGGTTTTTGTCGGTAAAAGTCCGACACTACTGGCTCGTGATGGATTCCAAGCGGCCAGTGCCCATGAGGGTTTCCACCCCACCAAAAAAAAAAGTTAGGTTAGGTTAGGTTAGGTTAGGTTAGGTTAGGTTAGGTTAGGTTAGGTTAGGCACCCAGGAGTGCAAATATTGCCACAGTGGACTTCCAGTGGGACGAAGGCAGAGAAAGGTCCATAAAAAGGCAAAGGGAAACTGACGAAGAAGGCAGGGGTATGAAAAGGGCAAATTCTTCAGAAGTTGAAACCCCAGACCCCCAAACATATAAGGAAAGGATGGGCAGTAGAATCAGGACTCTAATAAAGGAAGCGGATAAGCAAACAAAGGAGATTAGCAGGATCGTGAAAGAAAACTAGAATACGAAAAAAGAAATAAAAGAGATACTCATGTCAGTTAGGAGCATTATGAGCCAGCTGATGACCAGCGAGGCCCAGGAAATCCTTGGCAAACTGGGGACCCCAATGAGTATAGATGATTCACCGGACTGCGTTTTAGTCGATACCAACCAGAAGGGCACGCAGACGGAACCAACTAACAATACAGCTGATAAAAGAAATGTGGAAACACAAACAGAGCCATGGCATACCGGCCAAGCTGAGAGCGTTAAAAGCATCAGAGGAATTGAATCATTCGAAGAATGGGAAATAGCAGCTCAAAGGGAATGGGACGAGGCGGTGTACCGGAAAACCGAGGTCATTAGGGGAAATCCCCTCAAAACAAAAAATAATGTAACCGAAGTACTCATGGTCGATAAAAGCCAAGAAAACAACACCGAAACTATAACTAAACTATTCAAGGAAAGATTCCCAGAGCTAGAGGAAGTTGAGGAGGATTTCGAAATACTAGAGGAAATAACCAACAGAAGGGCCAGTGGCCTGCTACAGGAAACACGTAGAAAAGTCATCAAATTCGACTACGATGGAAGCACCATGGACCTTTGGAATAAGCTTAGCAGGGTGAAATTAGAGACACCCACAGACGAGCACATAGCACTTCACCAACTGAGAGGTATATCCACCCCGCAGCTCAGGAAGATGGCAGAATCCATCTTCATGGATGCCAATCCGCTCCTCACAATATAGACACCCCAGGAAAGAACCGGAAAAGAGAAAAGGCCAGCAAAGGATACCTACGCCCTAGTAGTGGGGGAAAAAGGCCAGAACTATAAAGAGGTCTTAGAAAAGGTGAAGGACAAATTTAGGGACCGCCCCGAAACAAATAAAATAAAAAGCCTGAGGAGCACTAGGGATGGGCGCCTACTGATAACAACCGAGAGAAACCTAGAGACACTGAAAATACTCTCAGAAATCGTGCAGGGCGAAACCCAGGAGTTGAAAGTCCACCAATTTGCGGAAAGGCTAGACCAAAAAAAGGTATTTGTCAGAGGCATTGACGCTACCACGACCCAAGAGGATGTAGAATGCGCCATACAGGAGAAACCCCCGCCGGTGAGCAACCTCAGACCAGGACTAAATGACACACAAACAGCGATCGTTACGCTCGAGTCTAAAGACATAGAAAAAATTCACAGACAAGGATTGAGGATTGGCATAGCGAACTGCGAAATCCAACAGAAGGTGGACCTCCCTAAATGCCGCAAGTGCTGGCAACATGACCACGTCGCACCGCAGTGTACAGGTCCGGATAGAAGCGCGCTATGCTTCAAGTGCGGTAAAGAGGGACATGTAGGTAAAGGGTGTACTGAGAACGAATTCTGCCCCATCTGCGAGGAGGCGGGGCACATGGCGGGAAGAGGAAAGTGCAAAGAATTCAAGAGGGCGTTAGCTAAGATCAAGCAAAATACACAATACCCAAATGTTTAAAGTTCTTCAAACAAATTTGGGACGGAAACGCGCCTCGCACGACGTGGTGTTCGCATACGCTAAGCAGAATAATATGGATATGATGGTGGTCGGGGAACCTAACATAAAGTATACAAGCGGCCCCCAATGGCTACGTAGCAAGGACAATAACATGGCGGTGATATTCCTGAATAAGAACACCATCGTAAACAAATGGGAACCACACGACGGCTATGTAACCATAATGATGCCAGACATCGGGTTATGCTGCTCTCCCCGAACATCAGCATAAACACTTTCAAAAACGTTACGGACGCAATAATGGAAACGGTCCAACAAGGAAAAAAGTGGATCATATTAGGGGACATCAATTCGAAATCCCCCGAATGGGGCTCCCCAACCTGTGATGCCAGAGGCCAGTTCTGGGCCGAGTGGGCAGCAACCCGGAACCTCGAGAAGGGACCAGAAGTCCCATATAGATATTACATGTAGAACCGCGAAGGCGTCGATGGACATAGTTGACTGGCGGATATTAGACGAGGAGACCCTCACGGACCACAGATTTATCCGGTTTGGTATAGCCAGTACTGGCCAAAAAAAGCCAACTGCAAGTCAACGCCCATCATATGATTGGACCGTCTTCAGGAATATAATGGAACTAAAGATCGGAAACAGGCAACCCGGACTGATCGAGTACACGGACGCCCTAAAAACGGCTACCTCTGGATGCATTAGAAGACGAGAGGGGCGCCTAAAGCCAGACCCTTATTGGTGGAACGAGGACATAGAGCAAACCAGAAATATGTGTAATAAAATAAGAAGGACCCTTACACGTCTAAGACGGCTCACAAACAACGAACCGAGGGCTAGGGAGGCCATGGAGGCATACACGAAGGCTAGGAGAGAGCTTAAAATGAAGATTACGAAAGCAAAAAAGACCCGCTGGAAACAAATGTGTGACGAACTGGATAATGACATCTGGGGAGATGGGTATAAGGTAGCACTAAGGAGCCTTCGCCAACTTAGGCCCTATGAACTGGATCCCGATGTAAGAATGGAAATAGCAAGAGAGCTTTTCCCACCCGGTCAAGACCGTAAAGAACCCCTCAAGCCAATTAGAATAATAAATCCCTTTACCTTAGAAGAGCTAAGGCAAGTAGTCACCCGCATGAAGGCAGGCAAAGCACCCGGCCCTGACCGAGTGCCAACGGAAGCCATAAAAGTGGCTTTCGATACGCATCCCGACACGGTCTTGGCGATGATGAATAATCTGCTACACGAACAAGTCTTCCCCAGCGAGTGGAAGAATGCTAGACTAGTACTCATACCAAAGGGAAAGCCGGGACAGAATATGTATAGACCGATTTGCCTGCTAAACGGTCTCAGTAAAGTCTATGAAGGGCTGATCAAGCTACGAATAGAACAAGAGCTCGAAGAGAGAGGAGGCCTCTCAGATAGGCAATATGGCTTCCGTAGGGGCAGATCCACGCTGCAGGCCGTCGAGCGGGTAGTAAGTCTCAAAATGGGGGCATGGAGGTGGTGTGTGCTGGTTTCGGTTGACATCAGAAATGCGTTCAATACGGCCAGTTGGCCAAAGATTATGGAGGAATTGAAACGTCAGGATATCTCCACCTATATTACTAACACCATATGCAACTATTTGAAGGACAGGGAAATCGAGGTGGCCTCCGGCTATCCTCTGGCCGTAACTGCAGGAGTTCCACAGGGTTCGGTCCTGGGACCCACCCTGTGGAATATATTATATAATGGAGTCCTAGAGCTAAGCCTGGGTACCGGAGTTACACAAATTACTTTCGCCGACGACCTCGTCATAGTAGTGGGCGCGTCCAGCGCAGAAGATCTTAACACAAAAACAAACACGGCCCTAAGAAGGGTGACTGAATGGATAAACGACTGTGGCCTTAAGATAGCGCCAGAGAAGAGCGAGGTGCTACTCATAAAAGGGCCAAGGAAACGTGATGGCATTAATATAAAACAGAGAAATACTCGCCTGGAAGTAAAGAAAGCTACTAAATACTTGAGCATCGTACTCGACGATCAAGGGACCTACGGGGCACACATAGTGCATGCAACACAGAAGGCGAAGGAAAGAATGGCGATGCTCTCTAGACTGATGCCCAACATTGACGGACCCGCTACGGGTAAAAGAAGACTGCTATGTGGAGTCGCACATTCCATTATTCTCTACGGAGCACCAGTCTTGCAAGGAGCCCTCAGAATTGATAGGTATAGGAAAATGCTCGAACGTACCCAGAGGAAAGTACTTTTGAAGGTAGCCTGCGCCTACCGTACAACGTCACTAAGCGCACTCCAAGTAATTACAGGGGTTATACCGATCCACCTCCTGGTAAAGGAGAGGGGGAGACTATACGGCAGAGCCGATAGCAACACTGAGCCGGCCAGAAAAGCAGAGAGGGCCAAAACTATAGAGGAATGGCAGCGGAGTGGGAGGTAAATAGAACGGACGCACAGTGGACAAAGAACGTTATACCAAACATTAAGAAGTGGGTGGAATCCGGTAGCCAAGTTGGTTACTACGTCACACAGGCGCTCACAGCACATGGCTCTTTCAGGGCATATACCAAAAGGATTGGAAAAACGCCGGACGACAACTGCATATATTGTTCCCAAACAGACACGGTCGATCACACTCTCTTTGCCTGCCCTAGATGGGGGAGGGAAATGCATGAACTGGAAGTAGAGACAGGGAAGAGCTGTTACGCCGATCAAATTAGGGCAATAGTGGAGAACTTCTTTAAAGAATTTAAAAATTTTGCTAGAAAAATCATGAGCATGAAAGAAAGGGAAGAGAGAGAACACCAGCGATAAGAATATAAGATGAATTTAGCAGGAGGAGGGGTTTTAGTGAGTACACGGGAATTGCACCACGTCCTGGATTCTCACACACTCGAGTGAGGGCGGAACCTCACACTCGGGGTCCATAAAGGATTTCCCCTCCAGCCCTGGTTGATCGGAGATGCTATGTCTTCTGACGATTCCTCGGATCAACCTGACCAGAGCACAAAAAAAAAGGTTAGGTTAGGTTAGGTTAGGTTAGGTTGGTCCGGGAGACTGTGGATATTTTCACCGCCCCAAAAAAAAGGTGGATGTATCGAGGTAGGTGGCAACACTTACCTTTCTCAGGCCGGTGTGATGCGGAGACGAATAGCCTCTCCATTGGCAAGACCGTTGGGTGCCTACTCGTGGCCGGACTGTCTCTTACAGAACTCATCGGATCTAGAGGGGGAATCCTCGATAAAAAACCTCCTGGAGACACACAGCTGGTGTGCAGGGATGGCGAACCCTGGGAGTTCTCCTGCCTTTCTTACCCCCTTTTCAACTCATCTGGGTAAGTTACTTTCTCTTCTTTCCTATCGGCCTCCCTTGGCCAACTCTTGTTTCTCCTGACCCCGACCATATTAGGGTAGCCGAGGGCTAGGGGTCACTCTTCCATCTTCCCACTACAGGATGCAGGGGAGGCGGCTGCATCCTCTTCTCTTCTAGTCTACCTCTTGCTCCCCTCCCCAATCCGGGGGTGGAGGGTGAGGGAGATCACCGCGTCCCTCAATCCCAAGGTGTAGCACCATCGTGCCGAAGGAATGCGTGGCACAGAGGTGACCAAGTGTGTCTCTAGCGATGCCTCCTGGAAGTGGCGACCCAGGGGGGACTTAGCCTTACCCCTGCAAGCGGGGCTCTGTAGGGGTGGACTTGAAATTTCCCTAGCTACTCGTGGGACGAAATATGGATAAAATTAATAAAACTAAAACAAAGGACAAAAACAAGGAAGAAACAGAAGAGGAGAGGACACTGAGAGAGAATTTCAAGAGGGAACTTCTAGAAAGTGTTGGAAAAAACAGGCTATCGAGATCCCCAAGGACATCTACTTCTACCACCGAACAGGTTGACTTGGAACCCAGAAAGGATGGTGATGGTGTTTTTAGCACACCTCACCAGAGTGCTGTGACATCGCCAGATGGCTTCATTGATGAGGAACTGGGGAATAGCCCCATCTATGGCCTTATGGTCATGAAGGATGAACAGGAATTGGATGGACAGGAATTGGATGGACAGGAATTGGATGGACAGGAATTGGATGGACAGAAATTGGATGGACAGGAATTAGATGGACAGGGGAACCCAAGGAAGCGAAGACGCAAGGGAACTCCCGAGAAGTCCCCGAACAAAATGATTAACGAACAATCCCAGGAATTCGGCAAACTAAGGGAGACAACCGACAACATGTCGAAGCTTGCTGCGCAGTTGATAGAACTGATGAAGGCGAATACCAACACGAAGGTTGAGATTAAGACCATATCCAAACGTATTAGCGCCGAAACGAACACCCTCAGGAAGAGAACAAATTTTCTTTCACAGGTTCAGGGAAATCTGAAGGCAGCGAACGCGACAATTGAGAGGAGTCAGGAGAATAATATACGCCAACAGATTGTAATTAAAGGTAAACTTGAGGCGGAGGAGAAAGCGGCGAAAGCTGCAAGCAGAGTGGATGAACTGGAGACGGAAGTAAGGGAGCTCAGAGCGCAAATATCCAAATTAGAGGCTAAGAGTATCACGGATGAAGCGGTCGCTATAGGGCAGAGTACCTGCACGTGCATCTGCACATGCCCGGCCTCTAGACTCACGCGACCAGAGGAACTGGATGGAATAGCGGACTTTCTGGAGTACGAGACTCTTGAGAGTTGCATTTGGGAAGACACGGTCTACGTTAAAACGGATATAATTTATGGCAATCCATTGACCACACAAAACAGCGTGGTGAAGGTAGTCCTAGTAGAGCCGGATGATCCCGAAATGAACATGAGCATACAGAAAATGTTCAAAGAAAAGTTCCCCAAACTCCCCTTGCTTCAGGGAGAAGTTGAACAGATCGAACAGATTACTAGGGTCAAAGGAACGGGTGCCACGACCAGTAGGAGGGTCATTAGGGTTCTGTTCGATGGAACGCAATCTGATTTATGGAGGAAGCTAAACGTAGTTGAAGCGGATACGGAGAGTGATG
Source organism: Leptinotarsa decemlineata (assembly GCF_025532065.1). NCBI lineage: Eukaryota > Metazoa > Arthropoda > Insecta > Coleoptera > Chrysomelidae > Leptinotarsa > Leptinotarsa decemlineata. The sequence goes on from NW_027412534.1 coordinate 1,727,095, forward strand.
CAAAGATCTGCATTCATCACTTGAGAAACATTCCTATTGAGCGGCTGAGGAAGATGGTCGAGACCATCTTCCATGCATCAACCACCTCGGTAGATATCTATACGACAGCACAAAAAAAAGCGGCACTAAAGAGCCAAATAACTATGGTATCGTGGTGAGTGAAGGCGGGAAGACATACAGAGATATCCTGGGCAAAGTCAAAAATGTTGTTGGAGGTAAGGAGGCAGCGAAAGCCATAAAGGGCATAAGGAAAACTAGAGATGGCAGCCTCTTGCTCACTATAGACAAGAACCCGGTGGCTCTTACGGAAATAAAAAGGGCTATAGAAAGTGAAGGACACATCAAAGCAAGACAGCTGGGCAGGGGTAACACAGAGACGTACCAGCTCAGGGGAATGGAAGGAGATGTTAGCGAGGATGAAGTAAGAGAAGCAATCACTAGAATAATAGGGCGATGGACAGAGGACTGCAGGTTGAGTGAGATCAGGCTGCTCCGGGACGACACGGCAGCGGTGACGGTCACTGTACCAAAGACCTTGGCCGAAAACCTTCGCCAAAGGGAGAAACTGAGAGTCGGTATGGTGAGATGTCGCCTGGAAAGGAGAGTCCCGGTATCCAAGTGCACTAGGTGCTGGAGCCTGGAACACAAAAAAGAAAACTGCACCGGCCCAGACAGGACTATGCACTGCTTCAGGTGTGGTGAGGCAGGTCACAAGGCACAGGAGTGCAACAATACAGAATATTGCCCTGTTTGCGAAGAACGGGACCATAAATCTGGCAGCATGCGATGTCCCAAGTTCAAAGCAGCAGTGAGGGGTGCCAGCAAAAACAATAGGCACAAAAGGAGACTGAACGCACTCCCTGAAGACGTGGAATTCATAACCAAGCTACCGGAAAATACAGAAACTACCCATGAGGAGGGACACCTGGCGCAAGGAAACTCACAGGAGGACATGGGAGAAGGTTCCTGTGACGTTGGGAGTGGCCTCGGAGAAGCCCCAGACATCATATAAATGCTCCTACAAATCCTGCAGATTAACACCGACAGGAGACGGAATGCGCATTACCTGATGCACCGTATGGCGGAGGAGTTAAATGTAGGGGAGCCCCAGGACCAGATGGCATTACACCCGAAGCAGTCAAGATGATAATGGAGCTTGCACCAGCCGCTCTACTTAAGGTATTCAACGATTCGTTTACACTTGTAGTCTTTCCTGAACAGTGGAAGCAGGGTAAGGCCATTCTCATACCCAAAGGAGATCCCAGGTTAGACCTGAAATATAGGCCAATCTGTCTACTCGACGGTTTCGGGAAAATATACGAATATCTGTTCAAGGCTCGGCTGGTGAAGGAGATTGAGGAAAGTGGTGGATTCGCAAACTCCCAATTTGGATTCCGGAATAATAGATCGACTGTGGGAGCCATAGAGGCTGTCATGGACGCGGTGAAGGGCGCGAGGACGACGTGGGCAATAGTTATATTGATCGACGTCAAAAACGCGTTCAACACTGCTAAATGGCACCTGATTGATGGGCAGCTAAGAGACCTTGAGGTGAGTGCACACCTGTGCAGGGTGGTAAGGGACTACCTCACCAAACGGACTATACAAATAGATCGGACGGAGATGAACCTCACACAGGGGGTCCCACTGGGCTCGGTTCTCGGACCGACGCTGTGGAATGTCCTGTATAATGGGGTGTTGCTGCTAGATCTGCCCAGGGGGTGCACCACTGTGCACCACTGTGCAGTAAGGAGGAGATGGTTGTCACTGCCAATCGGAGTATTGAAATGATTATCAAGTGGATCACAGAGCACGGACTGGAAATCGCTCCACACAAAACGGAAGCCATCATCGTGAAGGGGCACAGGAAAAGGGAGAACATCCGCATTAGGGTAGCGGATGCGGCTATCTCGCCGAGCAAATATGTCAAATATCTCGGAGTATGGCTCGACGCTAAGATGATATACAATGAACATGTGAGAAAGACATGCGAGAAGGCCAATAAGCAGGTGGCTGCCCTGACAAGAATTCTACCAAATACCAGGGGCCCTGGGTCATGTAGAAGAAGGGTGATTGATGTACGGCGTAGTACAATCAGTACTCCTTCATGCTTCGCCGATATGGGGGCACGTTATGAGAGTGAAGAGGTACAGAGATACTATGCTGGCAACACAGCGCAAGATGTTACTACGTGTTGCGATGGCCTACTGTACGGTGTCGGCAGAGGCACTCGCAGTAATAACGGCGAATCCCCCGATTGACCTCATGATAGGGGAAAGGACCCGCATCTACAACAGAAGGGTAGCTGATCAGGCGTGCAAGGAGGAAGAGAGGGGGAGGACTATGCAGCAGTGGCAGGACAGGTGGGAAGCCAATAATGTAAACGCACAATGGACCAAGCGGTTAATCCCAGACATAAGGGAGTGGGTGGACTGCAAACACCGGGCTACGGATTATTATCTTACTCAGGCACTGAGTGGACATGGCTCTTTCAGATCCTTCACCAGAAGGATAGGGAAAACAACAGATGATAATTGTGTTTATTGTGGAGCGATCGACGACCCGCTGCACACAATATTTGTGTGCGAGAGATGGCACAGAGAGAGAAGGATCATGGAAGGAGTGGAGTGGAGTGGAGTGGAGTGGAGTGGAGTGGAGTGGAGTGGAGTGGAGTGGAGTGGAGTGGAGTGGAGTGGAGTGGAGTGGAGTGGAGTGGAGTGGAGTGGAGTGGAGTGGAGTGGAGTGGAGTGGAGTGGAGTGGAGTGGAGTGGAGTGGAGTGGAGTGGAGTGGAGTGGAGTGGAGTGGAGTGGAGTGGAGTGGAGTGGAGTGGAGTGGAGTGGAGTGGAGTGGAGTGGAGTGGAGTGGAGTGGAGTGGAGTGGAGTGGAGTGGAGTGGAGTGGAGTGGAGTGGAGTGGAGTGGAGTGGAGTGGAGTGGAGTGGAGTGGAGTGGAGTGGAGTGGAGTGGAGTGGAGTGGAGTGGAGTGGAGTGGAGTGGAGTGGAGTGGAGTGGAGTGGAGTGGAGTAGAGTGGAGTAGAGTGGAGTAGAGTGGAGTAGAGTGGAGTAGAGTGGAGTAGAGTGGAGTAGAGTGGAGTAGAGTGGAGTAGAGTGGAGTAGAGTGGAGTAGAGTGGAGTAGAGTGGAGTAGAGTGGAGTAGAGTGGAGTAGAGTGGAGTAGAGTGGAGTAGAGTGGAGTAGAGTGGAGTAGAGTGGAGTAGAGTGGAGTAGAGTGGAGTAGAGTGGAGTAGAGTGGAGTAGAGTGGAGTAGAGTGGAGTAGAGTGGAGTAGAGTGGAGTAGAGTGGAGTAGAGTGGAGTAGAGTGGAGTAGAGTGGAGTAGAGTGGAGTAGAGTGGAGTAGAGTGGAGTAGAGTGGAGTAGAGTGGAGTAGAGTGGAGTAGAGTGGAGTAGAGTGGAGTAGAGTGGAGTAGAGTGGAGTAGAGTGGAGTAGAGTGGAGTAGAGTGGAGTAGAGTGGAGTAGAGTGGAGTAGAGTGGAGTAGAGTGGAGTAGAGTGGAGTAGAGTGGAGTAGAGTGGAGTAGAGTGGAGTAGAGTGGAGTAGAGTGGAGTAGAGTGGAGTAGAGTGGAGTAGAGTGGAGTAGAGTGGAGTAGAGTGGAGTAGAGTGGAGTAGAGTGGAGTAGAGTGGAGTAGAGTGGAGTAGAGTGGAGTAGAGTGGAGTAGAGTGGAGTAGAGTGGAGTAGAGTGGAGTAGAGTGGAGTAGAGTGGAGTAGAGTGGAGTAGAGTGGAGTAGAGTGGAGTAGAGTGGAGTAGAGTGGAGTAGAGTGGAGTAGAGTGGAGTAGAGTGGAGTAGAGTGGAGTAGAGTAGAGTAGAGTAGAGTAGAGTAGAGTAGAGTAGAGTAGAGTAGAGTAGAGTAGAGTAGAGTAGAGTAGAGTAGAGTAGAGTAGAGTAGAGTAGAGTAGAGTAGAGTAGAGTAGAGTAGAGTAGAGTAGAGTAGAGTAGAGTAGAGTAGAGTAGAGTAGAGTAGAGTAGAGTAGAGTAGAGTAGAGTAGAGTAGAGTAGAGTAGAGTAGAGTAGAGTAGAGTAGAGTAGAGTAGAGTAGAGTAGAGTAGAGTAGAGTAGAGTAGAGTAGAGTAGAGTAGTCGGAGAGTAGAGTAGAGTTGTCGGAGAGTAGAGTTGTCGGAGAGTAGAGTAGAGTTGTCGGAGAGTAGAGTAGTCGGAGAGTAGAGTTGTCGGAGAGTAGAGTTGTCGGAGAGTAGAGTTGTCGGAGAGTAGAGTTGTCGGAGAGTAGAGTTGTCGGAGAGTAGAGTAGTCGGAGAGTAGAGTAGTCGGAGAGTAGAGTAGTCGGAGAGTAGAGTAGTCGGAGAGTAGAGTTGTCGGAGAGTAGAGTTGTCGGAGAGTAGAGTAGTCGGAGAGTAGAGTAGTCGGAGAGTAGAGTAGTCGGAGAGTAGAGTAGTCGGAGAGTAGAGTAGTCGGAGAGTAGAGTAGTCGGAGAGTAGAGTTGTCGGAGAGTAGAGTAGTCGGAGAGTAGAGTAGTCGGAGAGTAGACTTGTCGGAGAGTAGACTTGTCGGAGAGTAGACTTGTCGGAGAGTAGACTTGTCGGAGAGTAGACTTGTCGGAGAGTAGACTTGTCGGAGAGTAGAGTTGTCGGAGAGTAGAGTTGTCGGAGAGTAGAGTTGTCGGAGAGTAGAGTTGTCGGAGAGTAGAGTTGTCGGAGAGTAGAGTTGTCGGAGAGTAGAGTTGTCGGAGAGTAGAGTTGTCGGAGAGTAGAGTTGTCGGAGAGTAGAGTTGTCGGAGAGTAGAGTTGTCGGAGAGTAGAGTAGTCGGAGAGTAGAGTAGTCGGAGAGTAGAGTTGTCGGAGAGTAGAGTTGTCGGAGAGTAGAGTAGTCGGAGAGTAGAGTAGTCGGAGAGTAGAGTTGTCGGAGAGTAGAGTTGTCGGAGAGTAGAGTAGTCGGAGAGTAGAGTAGTCGGAGAGTAGACTTGTCGGAGAGTAGACTTGTCGGAGAGTAGACTTGTCGGAGAGTAGACTTGTCGGAGAGTAGACTTGTCGGAGAGTAGAGTTGTCGGAGAGTAGAGTTGTCGGAGAGTAGAGTAGAGTTGTCGGAGAGTAGAGTAGAGTTGTCGGAGAGTAGAGTAGAGTTGTCGGAGAGTAGAGTTGTCGGAGAGTAGAGTTGTCGGAGAGTAGAGTTGTCGGAGAGTAGAGTTGTCGGAGAGTAGAGTAGTCGGAGAGTAGAGTAGTCGGAGAGTAGAGTTGTCGGAGAGTAGAGTAGTCGGAGAGTAGAGTAGTCGGAGAGTAGAGTAGTCGGAGAGTAGAGTAGTCGGAGAGTAGAGTTGTCGGAGAGTAGAGTTGTCGGAGAGTAGAGTAGTCGGAGAGTAGAGTAGTCGGAGAGTAGAGTAGTCGGAGAGTAGAGTAGTCGGAGAGTAGAGTAGTCGGAGAGTAGAGTTGTCGGAGAGTAGAGTAGTCGGAGAGTAGAGTAGTCGGAGAGTAGACTTGTCGGAGAGTAGACTTGTCGGAGAGTAGACTTGTCGGAGAGTAGACTTGTCGGAGAGTAGAGTAGTCGGAGAGTAGACTTGTCGGAGAGTAGACTTGTCGGAGAGTAGACTTGTCGGAGAGTAGACTTGTCGGAGAGTAGACTTGTCGGAGAGTAGACTTGTCGGAGAGTAGACTTGTCGGAGAGTAGACTTGTCGGAGAGTAGACTTGTCGGAGAGTAGACTTGTCGGAGAGTAGAGTTGTCGGAGAGTAGACTTGTCGGAGAGTAGAGTTGTCGGAGAGTAGAGTTGTCGGAGAGTAGAGTTGTCGGAGAGTAGAGTTGTCGGAGAGTAGAGTAGTCGGAGAGTAGAGTAGTCGGAGAGTAGAGTAGTCGGAGAGTAGAGTAGTCGGAGAGTAGAGTAGTCGGAGAGTAGAGTTGTCGGAGAGTAGAGTTGTCGGAGAGTAGAGTTGTCGGAGAGTAGAGTTGTCGGAGAGTAGAGTTGTCGGAGAGTAGAGTTGTCGGAGAGTAGAGTTGTCGGAGAGTAGAGTTGTCGGAGAGTAGAGTTGTCGGAGAGTAGAGTTGTCGGAGAGTAGAGTTGTCGGAGAGTAGAGTTGTCGGAGAGTAGAGTTGTCGGAGAGTAGAGTTGTCGGAGAGTAGAGTTGTCGGAGAGTAGAGTTGTCGGAGAGTAGAGTTGTCGGAGAGTAGAGTTGTCGGAGAGTAGAGTTGTCGGAGAGTAGAGTTGTCGGAGAGTAGAGTTGTCGGAGAGTAGAGTTGTCGGAGAGTAGAGTAGTCGGAGAGCATTTATTCGTAGCTGTTAATTCAAATCTGAATATTGTTTTCAAATTTGAACAACTTTTTCGAATGAAGTTTATCAAAAATGTCAAAAATAAGAGAGTTTACACTCAATCAGAATTTTTATTTTTTGTTCTCCCCTGTTTTCATTAGTTTAGAAAGAAATACTCACTGAGTATTTGAAGGCATGTAACGACGATGGCCAATTGATCAATAAAAAAATTGTGGCAACTCTCGATCCTCCACACAAACCGTGGTTGTTATTTTGAGCATTCCGTAAGAACAACTATCCACTAGTTTGCGGAATTCATCAAGATTCACTTTCATCAAGTAAATTATTGGTGTTGGAACAAGTGTTTCTTGTATAAACATTTTGGAGAAGAGCCAATACTCCAAATTAAACGATTCTCTTGGAAGACTTTTGAGACAGAATTTCAATTGGTCTTATTTTATTACATCCTGGTTTGAAATTCAATTGCAAGCAACCAGTGAATAGATCAAGATTGGAACTAATAGTTTATAATCTGTATTAACTTCAATATTTAGGCCAATCACACACTGGCAACTTCAGTTGACTTCAGGATTTATTACCCTGAAGTCAACATTCATAATAAACCCTACAAAATATAAATAAAACAGAGCACAGAGTCATATGCTATAAATGCAATTCGCATAAATACAGACGGCTCAAAAAGCAAAGAAGGCTAGGGTATGGAGTGTACTCCAGATCACTAAGCCTAAGGATTAGTGGGGAATGGGAAAAAATACCAGCGTGGTTCAAACAGAACTGGCTGGTATCTCAATCGCCACAAAAAGCCAGGAAAGGAATTTTGGTCAAATGATCCCCCGCCGTAAATCAGAGAAACCTAGTGTCTAATCCAGTCATTTAAGCTTAAATTAGGTAAGAATCTCGGAATTCGAGATACCCAGCTGTAAGTCTGTAAATACTTGTATATTGACACCCTAAAAGTTGTCTCAAAACCTACATATGGTAGAGTGTAAGCAACTAATAAATTTCAAGGTCAAAGGTCACAAAAATCGGTTTTTTGCGCTTTTTTGGAAATATCTCATTTCCTATGGGTTTTTCGCTATTTGCACTTACAGACTTACAGCTGGGTACCTCGAATTCCGAGGTGAACTCATGAACTAGTCATGTATCGAAATGCACATGAAACATGTTTCCCGCACCCCTGCCAGTTGCCTCTGCAAGTATCATGGTGTTGCGAGCGCTTGGCGTGATATAATTAAAAAAATAATCGAAAAGTGTGACTCTGATCTGAGGTGAGCATGTTTTTGAACTTTCATTACTTTTTACATGTTCGTGTTTATTGGAATCTTGTTTTATATCCGGGTATTAATAGCATCAGCTGATATTTGAGCAATGTTCGATCACCGCACGCGGTATTTGAAGGTTATGTTTTGATCGACATGTTGGAATTTGGTGTTTGGGGCGAAATTATCCCTTTCTGTGTGTTTGAAATAATCCCTGGAATCATTTTACTCCATTAGTATTTGTTATTTTTACAGATCATGCCGAGAATTTATATACGGAAAACAAATCGCCAAAATTGACCTGAAGAGAAAATGCAAAAGGCATTAGATGCCGTTAGAGATGGCATGCCTTACAAACCCGCAAGTAGAGAGTTTAAAGTTCCTGTGATGGTATTAAAAAAAAGAGCCAAAGGCAAAAATAAAATAGCTGTAGGCTCCGTTAAAAAGTCAGGTAGCAAACAAACAGTGTTTAACCAAGAACAAGAACAAGAACTTGTCGACTATATTAAGGACATGGAGTCTACAATGTACGGGCTGACCACACAGGATGTTTTAACCTTAGCTTACCAACTGGCAGAAAGAAATAATTTACCGCACCCATTTTCTGAAGCGTAAGGAAAAGTTTGAAAGAAAGGGTATACAGTACTCCAGTGCCTACCAAAGAAGAATTGCGAGGGAGAATAGTGCGGAGTATTGAAGATCTGGATCCCCAGGAAATTGAAAAAGCAACCACAAGTCGCGTACAAAAAAACATTTCGAAGTGTTTAGAATGTAATGGACAAAATTTTCAGCAATTATTGTGAAAATGTGATATTTTGTTTACAATTTTGTTATTTTGAATCATCCTATTCTGTTATTGTTTGTACTTTCACATGTTTTAGCCCACAAAATCTAACTTTTTACCTAGAAATGACTGATTTTTGGTACAGTTGTTCCCTGGAAACTTTGAGCCATAGTTAAGGAAATTATTTTGTAACCTTACAAACTTCCTCTCGTTCATTGGTGGTAATTCAGGATACATTTGGTTGAATTTTTCACACGTTCTGACAATGATTTGATCACTTTTTCATGTGTATAATAAATAATTTCATAAGAACTTCGTTTGAATAATCGATATTTGCATTCATTTCGGAAGATGATTCGAAACACCGTCGATAACTCTTTGTGAATTACTTATAAAAGTAACCGAACTGCTATAAGCTTGATAATTCCACTGCTACCTAAATCCAAGTTCTAAAAAAAAATAATGTTTCTAGAAGAAGCGACTTTATTGAGAAAACTTGACGATTTAGGTATAGGGACATGATTATATCATCTTGAACCATTATTCACCATCTTTTAATTTACCGAGTAATATACAGGGGGTTTCTTTGAAAAAATGAACTTTCGACTACTTTTATGCACAATGGAAATAATAGTAATTTTAGCATGTCCTGTATGATATGGAGTCGATTTCTTGGTGTTATTTGAATATTTCGAGTTTGTCCAAACTATCATCAAAATATAAACTCTTCATGAATTCAGAATACTGATGTAGTTAATTTCAATTAAGGCTATGTTTTGGACCATATTTAGCACAATTTATTTCTTATCTCGAAAGCAGATAGAGATAGGTATAGGACATTATTAACAAAAAGTATTAAAATACCAGAGCGTTTCCAAAAATGTATTAATATACGGGGTGTTCCATTAAAAAAAATAAAGTTGCTAGGACTTTTTGATGGAAGTGGCAACGCCGCAATGCTAAAAATATTTTAGATCGATAGAACGGGTGAGGAAATGTGAGTGGTGAAATTTTCAGAAAAATCATGCTTTGCGTTTTCCAGAAACGTCTCACCTACCATCGACCGTGAGTCACGCTGTATATGTTTGAACATTATTATCAACCTCTACATGAATGTAATCATCAGATAATATATCTTTACAAACAATAAATATTTTTTCAAATTAATGGAATTTTTGTTTATTTATTTTTGTTAAAGCATTCGGTAGCTCATTGTAAAATTTGATACCTTTATAATAAATAGAATTCTGCCCAATATATTTCATTTCCATTAATTTCAGATTACCTGAATATCTTGTCAGATTTAAATGTTTGAACTAATTTTTGGGCAAATGAATAAAGGCACATAATTTGAATTTGTGTAAGAATGACAAATCTAATAGTTTTTTGGTTCATACAAATTGAATGTAGGCTCCTTGTAATCCAACTTGTATATACACCCTATAACTTTGCTCTGGAATTTTTTCATTGGTGTCAATAAATAAATTGTTGCTATTCCACACACTGATATGAGGTATTGAATTTTGAAATACGCTAATGAAAAATAAATCAATTTAAGGTATTTTACGGGTACCACATTTCTTATTTTGAATAAAATTTCAATTTTTGGGGCTGTTTTTTTTTCTTATTGTTTCAATGTGTTTTCTCCATGATACATTTTCATCTAGAATAAGACCAAGAAATTTAGCACTAGGAGAGTATTTAATATTTTCATTATAAAATGTTATTGGATCTTTTGAATCAATTGATATAGACCTTTTTGATATGAGCATATATGAAGATTTCTGAAAAGTCAGTGTCATTTTATGGCATTGAAGCAATAAAGATATTTGATCAAGATCTTTCAAATATTAATTTTGATTTCTTGTACAATATTTTCATTAAAAATTAAAGTGGTGTCATCAGCAAACATTTGTAACTTACCAAATAAATTTACTGTAGCCAAAGAATTTAAATATAGAAACGAAACAGGTCCGAGAATCGATTCTTGCGGTATGTAATTATGTCGCCAATAATTTTTCTGTCCGTTTAGGCAGCAATTTGATTCAATTTGAATGTATGAAGTAAAATTATCTGGAAATGGCTCAACGATTTCATATAGTAATAATCTGGAGAGGCAAATAATGAAAATCTGAAAAAAAATAACATCAATGTATGAAGTACAAAGTTTTCTATCGATTAGTACGATACCACGATACAAAAGAATGAATATTTATTGAGGTGTGGAGCTACAAAAATTTTGTTTTCTAAATTCAATTTAGATCTTCTGTTGATCGGAGGGTACAGACTAGCTAATCGACCCTCGATCTTTGATTTAACGCACATGATGTGCGGGTTCCAAGTGAGGCTACGGTCTATTAGAAGGCCGAGGTACTTTACCCGCGCTTGCCAGTCAATCTTCCTTCCAGAGATTCTCACTTTTCTGGCCGGAGAAGATAGCAGTCTTCCCATGGTTATCGCCTGAGTCTTGTCCGGACTTTCCCTCCGAGATCTGACTACTTATAGGTCATTCAAGTGCTTTCACCAATCCCCTCTTCACTCTTTCCGCTTCATTGGTTTTAGCGGGAGATGACCGTTTGGCGGGAATTGGTCGTTTTTGGCTTGATTAGAGGTTTCCATATGTTCCGTATCTCTACGCAAGCTTGACTAAATGCGTTGTTGGACAACATATATGAGGCTTCTTTGAATTTCCTCATAAACCATACTGCTTTATTGAATTTCCTCATAAACCATACCGCTATATGAACACTGAATTATACAGAAGATACTTTTCTCTACTCAGTTTGTATTTCAAACATTCGTTGTGGAATAAAAATCAGATATCATTCACATGAGTTCTACTTTGAATGAATGGTAATAAATTGCACTTACATGGAACAGTGTCACCCACACTGGTATACACCGATGTTTCGCCTTAAGACACTTGCCCCAAGGCTCTTCAATACCAAATTGGATAACATTATAGAAAATACACACAATTCATTCATGAATTATGATTTTTTATTGTCACGGAATAAGCTTGATCTGCTTGTGTCATCGATGACATCGTATTGACATTCATTCATCTATTTGATTCAATCCCAATTCCAATCTTATTTGAACTGAAGGGGTTATATTTTTTAGGAGTGATCAATTTTTGGGAAAGAAATTTTTTGGCTTTCTACTACTCCATCCGTCTTAGGGCGAAACATCGGTGTATACCAGTGAGGGTGACAGTGTTTCATGTAAGTGCAATTTATTACCATTCATTCAAAGTAGAACTCATGTGAATGATATCTGATTTTTATTCCACAACGAAATTTGAAACGTGTATCTCTGTAGTTGTTCGTAAAATAATTTTATGCTACGAACTGGAAATAAATTTTATTTTAAGACTTGTTACTGTTTCTGCTTATAAAAATATGGTTTAATTGGTTAATATAATGTCTACTAGAATTGAAAAAACCTACATCGCGGTCACGTTGAATAGTAAAATATACATACATAAATATATATAACATTTCAATGGGATTCATCTTCAATTCGTTATTTCATCTAATTGTCATACAAATGAACGTGATACCTACACTGGCGATATTAACTAATTGACCTTGGAAATCACAAGGTAGGTTCTAAGGAATGCGGTATAGATTAGAAGGTGTGCGTGGAAGGTGTGCAAACATACGTTCATAACGAAAACTGTCGAATATATCCATGGAAACTAATGCTTTAGCTGTACTTTGAGTAGAGCCATGAAGACGATAGTACATCCTGCTATCGAAAGCGCTCGCATATAATAATTAGAACTTATTGAAGCTTCAAATCATTTTTGTGATATTAATATTAAATAATATTGAAATAGTGAAAATGAAAGAAAACTAGTAGCATCAATCATATGTCTATATATCTATATATATAGCAAAATGGATTAACGGGGTCTCTCAGTCGAAAAATCAAAAATCAAATCTCTGTTCTACTTTGCCAAGCTTTCGCTTCTAATGGGAAGCTTCTTCAGAGCTTATAATTTATTGAGTTGTTGGTTTTTTTGCCATCGAAAAACATTACAATTCATATTTACACTAAAAATGAGTTCAAAACAATGAATTGAACATATAAACTGACAGAGAAGGTTGAACATGTATAAGATTATTTTGGGTTTGACAAATGTCATACCTTCACATAAATGTAATTTTTCAATGGATATGATGATTTCATAATCTTTGACTTTAAGAAAGAGTTATTGATTGATACAATTTTAACTATTATCATGTTTTTGATGTAGTTCCAGTAAGTTACTGTATATATTGCTGAGATTATCAATGTCAGTTTTCTCATTCATACAAACAGAAGACTTACTAATTTCAACCATTTCAAGAAAAATGCGTTTAGAACTATTTTTTCTGTATGTGAAACTTTGATATTAGAGTAATTTGGTTCATGTCCTGTTTCTATAGAATGTTGTCCTGATGCGCATGATTTTTTATTAAGTTTCATATAACTTTTATGTGAAGTTATTCTATCATTAAGAATTCTAGATGTTGTTCCAATATAATCCAAGTTACAGTTGTTACAAGGAATGTTATAAATCACATTTGACTTTTTGGTGGTATCCGTTTCATCTTTCAATTTTGTATTCAAATTCTTTATGGTTTTGATATTTTTTTGGCATATTTTGATATTTTGTTCATTATGAAATAGTTTAATGATATTTGAAGATACACTTCCAAGGTTAGGTATAGATTTATAAGAAAAATTGATAGGTAAACTATCATTACATACATTTCTGTTGATTACATTGGAATTTGTATTATTGCCAGTATTGAAAATTATTTCATTGAGAAGTTTTCTGGGATGAGAATTTTCGATCGATATGTCTCTAAGAAGTCTGAGATTTTTTTGCTTGAGGAAAAGGTGTACTGAATTTCCTATTCTTTCTTTCAGAGTATTAAATTTATTTCAACTGATTTTTTATGAAAATAATAGTAATTACTATGTCTTTCTGAATCAGCAGGTTTGACATACCAATCAGTAATCAAGGAATCATCAGTTTCACGGTTAACTCTTGTATCGAGAAAAGGAAGGGTCTGATTATTTTCTATTTCGATAGTGAACTGTTAATGTTTATCATATCTATTAACAACATCAAGTATTTCATTAGATTTGTCATAAGGTATTGCACAAATGACATCGTCAACGTATTTCTTTTAAAAGGGAATTTCAAAACTCAGTTTGGAAAGTATGTTTTCAAAAAGATCGTCCATTACGTATTGAACTATAATAGGAGGAATTGTAGCTCCCATCAGTGTACCTAGAATTTTTTTATAGTATTTACCTAAGAAGGAGAAATAACTTGAGTTGAAGATGAATTTAATTATTTCAATAATATTTTTTTGGTTTATTGAACATTTTTTATTTATATCATTCCATCTTTTGATAACATATGAATTCTATATTGAGGATTCTTTCGATTTTTACAATTTTATAAATAGAAAATCATCACCTCCAAGTTATATTCTGATCAGCCTTGATGTGATTTCACTTTCCAGCAATATACCTATGAATCTATATCAATAACTCTTTCTTAAAGTCAAAGATTATGAAATCATCATATCCATTGAAAAATTACATTTGTGTGAAGGTATGACATTTGTCAAACCCAAAATAATCTTATACATGTTCAACCTTCTCCGTCAGTTTATATGTTCAATTTATTGTTTTTAACTCATTTTAACTGTAAGTATGAATTGTAATGTTTTTCGATGGCGAAAAAAGCAACAACTCAATAAATTGAAGGCTCTGAAGAAGCTTCCCATTAGAAGCGAAAGCTTGGCAAAGTAGAACAGAGATTTGATTTTTGATTTTTTGACTGAGAGACCCCGTAAATTCATTTTGCTGTGCATTCCTCCAGTCGCGAAGAGTATATATATATATATATATATATATATATATATATATATATATATATATATATATATATATATATATATATATATATATATATATATATATATATATATATATATATATATATATATATATATATATATATATATATATATATATATATATATATATATATATATTCCGATTCTACTCTCCAGAAAGATACCTTTCCAAAGCTTTCCTTCACGCGGACGACCACGAGGAATCAAAGGAATCAAAGGAATCAAAGGAAGTCCCCTGATGTTTTCGTTTTTGAGATAATTCCAACCATTGTTTTCTCTCTGGCCATTATTTTGGGAATAACGGATATCATCCCAACTCAGAATATTTTCCAGTTCATTTTTCAAAACCAATTTCATAGCTAATATATACACAAACACCAATAATATAAGATTTTCACCAGAAAATTATTTAATAATCAAGTACGTAATCAAAATGACAAAAATTTTCGAATACGAATTTAAATGAAAAATATTCAGAGGTATTTGAAGTTCAAGAGACATACTATAGAAAATCATCAAAGTCAAATCTATCCTTAATGATAATTCTCTTGTATATATCGTTGCAAATACTACCAGGAAGTCATTTCAGTTTTACCATCTTTCAAAAGTACATTTTGTTATCCACAGAAAGCTTCAAAATGGAAATTCAAATTTGATAAAAATACTGAATTATGCGATTCCATTTGTTGAAGGTTCCTTCATATCAAAATTTTGAATAATAAGGAACAACATGCCTGAAATTTCCTAACAAACTTACCTGCTTGAACAGAAGTGATCATGTCTCGAAGAGAACCATTTACTGAATTTTTGAGGTCATGAATTATTCGTGTTACTTTTTCCAAATCTATATTTCAATTTTTCTCTTTTTTCACATCAGTATTTTCATTATTTATTGTATCCACTTTCAATTGTTCTGGGAATTGATCTACGGTTGGTCATTAACATCTCACACTTCATTTAGAAATCTACCTGTAACTGCTGCCAAACAGTTACCTAAAAGTACCTGTTTGGCAATATGTTTAGTACCTGATTAGCCTGAAAAACTATATATTGTTTTGGGTGATGCCTTCAACACACTAGTTCCTAATTTTGACTTGTCAAGCAAGTTATATATCGAAAGTTCATTCTCGTTTATTCTTTGGAGTAGTTGAAGATGAGCGATGAAATGTTGCACCAATCTACTCCCTTGCTCAGGCAGGAGCAAAGAGTGGATTATAGAGCCTTGCATCTGGGAAAGGAAGTGAAAGTTAGCAGTGAACCTAAACCATCTGAAATTGAAACAAAGGGTGAGAAGAGAAAACGAACACCCACAGTGATCACTGAGGTTACTTCACCATCCTCCTCATCCTGTCGAGACCAACTGCAAACAGAAACCTCTCCCACACAAACTGAAGCAAATATATCACTATGCTTGGAGGATATTGCACCCCTCAACTTCTACCGAGACACGCTCATATATGAGGAGGAACATTCCGATAATGAACAAAAAATTGACGCTGAGGGTAAGGCAAAACAAGAGATATCTAGTAGCTCACCTCCAGCAACCCCCACTGATGACATAGAATCGAATGCCAAGAAAGCAAAAGTCGATGGTGAGCTCCAGGGTGCTTCTGAATCTTTGAACAAGGAACCCAAGCGATCCATTGTATGGAAGATAATAGGCGACGCGTTGGAGATTCACTACTTGGAAGTGGACAGACCCGAAACGGTGATCGTCACCAAAACCTTCCGCGACAGCTCAGAAATGAACATCATTGGTGACAGGGAAGCCATGTGGCTCTCCCTCAAGTTCGACGGTGAAGATGAAATGAAGGCGCATCCTCCTGTCGTGTCTGCAGAACCTATCACAACTGTTCGACATGGTACAAATTCCTCTGGAGGGTCCTGAGAGTCAAGAGATGGATCTGGGGTCGGCGCCTTGGCCCTGAACTGAGGGCGACCCAATCCTTTGAGAAATCCCGAAATGTATCCCAACATCAAAATATATTTTAGTTTTCGTTAGTATTGTAGCAAATGTTTTACTTTTCAAGAATTTATTCATATGTGGACTTGGGTCTGAAATAGACTTCTTTCCATTATATTTCAGAATCAATTCGTGATTTATATCCATGTGGAATCATTTATTAGTCCAAAAATATTTGGATAGATTTGTTGAAAGGGCTTTGTCTTTTTCGATTGTTCCGGTCCTTCTGGATTTCGAAATACGGTGACTCGAGACAGAATCTGCTGTAGTTTACGTAGTGAACTTGTTAGGGAAAATCAAATATGACGTTAACCATTTCCAAAGTGAATGTTTCTGTTTCCTATTTACAAAGCAAAATCCACCCCAAATATTACATTTTTTGGCGACCGTCACAGGGAATATTGGTGATGTACAGTTTGAGAGCGACTTTTTAGGAAAACTACGAAATAACTTGACGAAAAGCTTTGAGAAATTCGCCCTGATAATCTTGTGAAGTGTCCAGATGATGAAATTAGTTTTTCAATTGTTCGACAGGATACAAGAATCACCAAATATTTAGATTACTCAAAATCGAACTGAAAACGTCAAGAACTGTATTGGGTTTCGAAAGATCCACGAAGACAAATATATAGACTCAGAAAATTAGTTCCAATACCTACTCCAAGCCATGGAAAGTGTTTCAGTTACAATATAGTGTCACAATCTCGAATGTTCACCATCGATTTGATATTTCTATTTGAATCTTCCTCTGTTCAACCCGTCTGATATGTTCACACTTTTCTTGGCTGATGCATAATTCCACATATATAGAAATCATAAATCAAATTTAAAAAGGAATGAATAGTACTTGATTCCAGGTAAAAATCTTCATCATAATGACCTGAGACTGAATTTTTGTCCATTATCAACGATTTGTTCTTGTTTGGTCAATTCGTAATTCGTCACTTGCCCCAAAATTTCTTGTTTCGTCACCTGTACCTTTTTGACCTTTTCCAGGTAATAATTTATTCCGCATTCGTCAACTGGGACTACTAGGGTCATATAAGTCCGTAAACCTAAATTTACAATAATATTATATCAATCAATAATCGACACTGATATTATAAAGAGGAAAGATTTGATTTTTTGTTTGAATTGAATAGGCTCCGAAACTACTGGAACTGGAACTACCTAACCTAGCGCAGGTGCAAAGATGAGGTGACGAAACAAGAATAAAGTGGGTCATAACAGGTAAAATTTCCCTAGGTGACGAAACAAGAAACTACAAGAACTACCCCATTGTCTACTATATGAAATAATTTGAAATCCCTGAAACAACTAAAAAAGGAAAATTAAAAATGAATAGCTGAAAATAACAGTTCTATTAAGCAAAATAAACCTGAAATGAAAAAATAGTGGAATAAAATACAAGTAGGAATAGAACAATTGAATATATAAAAATAAAGAAATGAAAAAAGAAAATAAAAATACACTTTTTATTTTAAGTTCGTTTAATTTCTCTGTAATGTTCACGAGAAAACCAAAATCTCTAAGCCAGATTGAATTTTCTAGTTCCGGAGTCGGTTCATCGCGTTGTTTGAAAAATTGAAGTATGCCAGATAAAACGTTTCAGCACCCGTCCTCTACTTAACCATCGGACTTCAGAGTGAAGGAGTAGGTCCCCGTATTGACAGTCAACTTCATCGGCCAAGGTTCTGAAAAATCTTCTTTGTAACGCTTGAGCTCTAATCTTGTTCACAATTTTTACCACCAGATGCATAACGTTGTTTAGTTTCAGGAAATTTCCACATAATGCTTGCTGATGGATAATGCAGTGGTAACAGAGAAGTTGCGGAAAAGTTTCATCTTCACGACATAACGCCACCAGACCCTTATCACAACCCACCATAACTGGAGCGCCATCGGTTGTCAAGCCTACCATTTTTGATATTGGAATTTTCTCGGAAGAAATAATATTTTTCAAATTAGAAAACAACTCATGTCCAGTAGTGTGTCCTTTCAGTGAAATGAACTTCAAAAGATCTTCTTTAATCATAAAATCACTAAAAACCATCCTGACGAACACGTCCATCTGGGAAGTGTCAACGACATCTGTTGATTCATCGAGTTGAAGTGAAAAATAAACACAGTTATCTTAGTCATATCATTACTCATTACTTCTACACGTCTCATCACTGTATCAGCAGAATGTTGCATAGATTTTATAGCTGAAACTATCTCGTCTTTATTTCTAAAGTTGGCAAATAACGAATCAGCAGCTTCTAAAAACGCCTGTTTTATCATTTCCCCGTCTTCATAAGGTTTCTTTTTTTGTGCAATTATCTGGGACACACGGTACGATGCTTCAGTTGCAGCTTTATTTTTGTCGACTGTTCTTAAAAATATTGATTGTTGTCAATTAACTGCTTTTTTAACTATTTCAGTTCCTCCTTTCTGGTGGCAGAATGAAGTGGGAATGATTTTTCAAAATTAGACTGTACAGTTTTATGATGTCTCTCAATATTTCCTTTTTTAGCAACGGAGACCGAAGTATCACATAACACACATTTTTATCTTTAACTTCTGTAAAAAAGTATTGTTCTTTCCATTCCGAATGAAAGTGGTATGTCTTTACCTTCTTACAACTGCTTGCCGTAATATTATTTTTGTTGTTCTCTACTAACCCAACCGCTGGACGTTGGTTAAGTGTTCGTTTTTGAACTAAGCGCAATGTCGCCGCGCCGTGCGTATTTATCCCGTTCAAAGCAATCCATATCGTTCTGGAACACTAACGCGCTGGTCCGGCTGGTCGGTTTTAGCCGATTCTAGGTTGATGGCGTCAGCGGCAGATCGCTCACCGCAACGTTGCCGCTGTTTATGTTTAATATTATGACAATTAGATTTTTTGTGGAATTTTCGGAAGCTTCTCTGATTTTTGCAGTTTGTATTTTTTAAATTAAAATCGTTGTGAGAGCTACCAGAATTGCCTCCGCGAGCTACCGGTAGCTCGCGATCGACAGGTTGGCGACTACTGATATAGACTCTGACGATAAGTTCCAGTACCTACTCTTAGCAATGGAACGTGTTTCAGGTGTAATAGAGTTGGCTGAGAGGTGAATGGAAGGCTGGCCAACCCGAGTGACGCAGTCTTCAATGTTCATGACCGATTCAATATTGCTATTTGAATCTTCTACTGCTCAACCCATCCGACCCATCAACCCATCCCAATTACATTTTCTAGGCTGATGCACAATTCCACATATATAAAAATCATAAATCAATTTTGAAAAGAAATGAATACTACTTGATTCCAGGTAAAAATCTTCATCCTATTGACCTAACGAGACTGAATTTTGCGCCTTCAATTTTGAGGTTCATTATCAGAGGTACATTTTGCCATAATATCTGAATCAGGTAAAAAAATTTCAGTTACATGTTGGGCCCCAAATATAGATGAACACTTTTATGTCCATATCCATGTATAGAGTAGGTATACAAAATTTCGATATAGAACGATACAGAATGATATTTCAATATCGATATTATACAGGGTGTTTCAAATTCGATCCTCGCCATTGCGAACTCGGAAACTGTGAGAGATTCAAAAATGGTTATATTGGGGCAGAATTGCGCACCTACCTGACTAATGATATGCCGTTGGTAAGTTCTGAAATTTTGAGGTAATCCGGAGATACTCGGAAAAAACAGAAATTTCGAAAAATGGGTCTTATTTTTTTCTGGCTTCATTTCTTGAAGGATTCGAAAATAAATTGCACTTTTTGCCACTTTTTTCCTGCTACATAATGGTGTTCACAGATTTGCAATCCGACGTTTTGTCTTCCGGCCACCATCATTAATTTTATTTTTTCTTACGTGTGCTACATTGGATTCCTTCTGTTTTGAATAGGATCACATTTAACCTTTTCAATGATGTATCAAAAGTTATCATTCTTTTTCGAAAAGTTGGAGACATTGAAAAAAACTAATTCTAATCATAATAGGCTTTGACTTTGATGTTTCTAAATTTGATACACTCTGTTATTATACAAGTTATTGAATTTTTGGCGAAAAATGGCTTTCACGAATGGAGAAGGAAAGAAAGATATGGTTCAAATTTATTACAAATACGATAGGAACAGTGTTAGGACATCGGAAATGTATTCAAACTTGTATCTCGAAAGACGACAACCACATCGAATTATGTTCAAGTTATTAGATCAAAATCGCACTGAGTTTTGTTCGTTTGCCGATGAAAAAATACGAAAACAGAATCAACAATCAAAGTTTGATAAATGAGGTGTGTATGAGGTGAATTAGACATTGTTTTCTCTTCAATAACAATAGAACTTTGAACAAATAACAAGATTTAACTGAAATTTGAAGATTAAAGTAAATCACAGCAAATACTCAAAATGCTGGCCTCGTTCATGATAACACAACTGTACCCTTCTTCGAATATCATTCACTTCACGAGTAATTTCCCTTCTCTTCAATCTTTCGAACTCTCTAACAATGCTGTGTTGAAGGTCGTCAATATTTTGATATTCCCACTGACCATAAACTTTATTTTTCAGTAAACCCCATAAGAATGTATCCATAACAATTAAGTCTGGATACCTTGCTGGCCACCAAACCAGCCCATTATTCCCTATCCATTTATCACCAAAGCTTCCATTCAGGTAATCAGATACTCGTCTGTTAATGTGAGGTGGAACGCCATCATGTAGAAACCAGATGTTGTTATAGTTGGTCAAAGGTAGATCCTCCAAATACTCTTCGCAAATCGTAATAAAAAACTGGTGGTGAGTTTCTCCATTCGGAATTCTGTCTAATACATGGAGACCCAAAATTATATCTTTATAAATTCCTGCCCACACGTTAATACTAAATCGCATTTGAGGTCGAATTTCCCGGACTTTCCTGGGGTTGTTTATGCTCCAAATGTGTTCGTTATGTCGGTTGAATATCCCACAATTCGTAAAAGTGCTTTCATCTATCCAAATTACATTTTCCAGGAAACTCAGGTCTTCTTATTAGCCAATTACAAAATTCTAATAGCCCGAAGGGATCACCTGGATGAAATTTTTGAGGTATGTGTAATTTGTAACATTTCAAACCGCTTTTTCGAGATGTTTCCAAGCATTTGTATAATAAATATTCATCTCGGAGGAAATTTGACGTGTATATTTCCCAGGGTCCATGTTTATCTGGAAATCATTCATTTTTATTGAAAAGGACGCAATGTCCACATACATACCTCATTTATCGAACTTTCTTTAGTTTTCATAAAAAACAAACTTGGTGAGATTTTGATCCAATAACTTGAAGATAGTTAGATGTGGTTGTCGTAGTTCGGGATACAAGTTTGAATACATTTCTGATGTCCTAACACTATTTGTATCGTATTTGTAATGAATATGTATCATATCTCTCTTTTCTCCATTTTTCAAAGTCATTTTTTACCCCAAACATTCCATGATTTGTATAATAACAAAATGTTAACGAGTGTAACGAATTGAAAGTCAAATTTAGAAACATCGAAGTCAAAGCATATTATGATAAGAAATTGTTTTCAAAGTCTTCAATTTTTTGTAAAAAAGATTATTACTCATGATACATAATTGAGAAGGTAAAATCTGCTTTCGTTCAAAACAGAAAGAATACAATATAGCACCCATAGGAAAAACTAAAGTTGATGATGGTGGTCGGAAGACGAAACGTATGGTAGCAAATCTGAAAACATTATTATATAGCAGGGAGAAAGAGGCAATGTGGAAGTGCAGTTTATTTTCGAATCTTTCGAAAAGTAAAGTCAGGAAAAAATAAAAACGCATTTTCCAAAATATCCATTTTTTCTGGTTATCTCCGGATTACCTCAAAATTTCAGAACTTCCCAACGGCATATCATTAGTCAGGTAGGTGGGCAATTCTGCCCCGATTTAACCATCGTTTTATCTCTCATAGTTTCCGAGATCCCATTAGTGAGGATCGAATTTGAAACACCCTGTGTTTACTTACCGTTTACTAGTCTATATGTCTCAACTCTGGTGTATATATACATAGGGGTATCAAATGATCATTTTCATCTCTCCATGGGAATTTGAATTGATCAATGTAGTTGATTGAGTCTACTTGGAGCTTGCACAACGAGTAAATTTACACTTTCTGTCACATTAGTGTTCTTTTCACGACCCATTCTCCAAAAGTTTTACAAGTAAAACCCTCCATTAATGCTCCTAATGTTGTTATTATTATTTAGAGGCGTTTGCAGGTTGATAATAATGATAATAATAATTCATTTATTGACTACGTTATAAGAAAAATTATTTGTAGCAGGTCAATTACAAGATATACAGTACGATGCAAATGTATGGAATAAATTCGATATTCACAAAAGGATCGTTTTTCGGAAGAAATCCAAAAACAGGTCAACTTTAATTTTTGACGGCCCATCTCATGATATTCATATGAAAGACGTTTCGTCACCAGTGTCATACAAACAGGGGTCATGTGGCACCCCATTCAAAAGGTCTACTCAACGGTAGGTCTATTCAACGGTATAATGGTTTCAATATGTATTAATACAGGGTCAACCGAAATTATGTATTCAGAAGACTGGAATTACAAATAATAGTAATTCGTTGAACCAAATAATGCTATGCACCGCCACTGAGAATGAAGTATCGTACTGTCTTCTATTATTTTTGTTGATTAGAAAAAAGAAATGGTGATAAAAGTCCTACACTCTACTTGAGATTAGTCAATGTCATTGAAGTGAAGTATCATTGAAGCGGTTGACATTATTTCTAGAAAAATATTTAAATCACTTATAATCTGGCAATGAAAGTAACAGAAACCCAAAGAATCGAAATTTTAATTATGATTGGCTGTGGAGATAAAGTAAGGACTCAGGCAGAAGTTCGTGATTTATTCAATGCGAAATACCCCAACCGAGAACCCGTTTCTCAATCAACAATAAGTAAAATTGAGAAAAAGTTTCGAGAAACGGGCCATGTTAAAGATCTCCCTAAAAGTGGTAGAAAATCAATTTCAGAAGTCCAAAAACTTGATGTGGTACTTGCGTTCCAAGAAAACTCCCATACCAGCACGAGGCAAGTCGCACTGGATAATAATTTACACCAATCGACTATTGTTAGAGTGTTAAAAAAAGAAAAGTGGCATCCGTATAAAGTTCAGCTGGTCCAAGAACTGTTAGAAGATGACTTTGACAGAAGAGTCGAATTTTGCGAAATCATGATGGAGCGCTCGCACACAGATCGGAGTTTCATACAAAATATAATATTTTCAGATGAAGCTACTTTTATGCTCAACGGTCACGTAAACCGTCAGACTTATCGATACTGGGCAAGAGAAAATCCACATTGGATGGAGGAGCATAGCACACAATATCCACAAAAAGTGAATGTTTGGGCCGGAATTTTGAACAACCAGATAATAGGACCATAATTTTTTGAGGAAAGCGTAACTGGTGCTCGGTATCTACACTTTCTTCAAGATTATCTGATGCCACAACTGAATCAGCTATTTCCAAATAGAAATGATTTGTGGTTCCAGCAGGATGGGGCGCCCCCACACTACGCCGTTGATGTACGAACCTACCTGGATACTGTTTTCCGAGGAAAGTGGATAGGAAGAAGAGGGCCGATCGACAGGTCACCAAGGTCTCCGGATTTGATCCCGTTAGACTTTTTTTATGGGGATACTTGAAGAGTAAAGTTTACCAAAATCGACCAAATGATTTAGAAGAGTTGAAGGAACCCATCAGAGCGAAGATTGCACAAATAACCCCCGAAGTTCTCGGAAACGTTAGAAATGAATTCAGTGCCCGGCTTTCACATTGCATCATAGCTGAAGGTCATCAATTTGAACATTTATTATAATTTTATTGTACTTCAATAAATAACATGTTTTGGTTCATCTTGTATTAATGAATATTGGCATGGTTATACCATTGAATAGATGATTAGTGGACCTTTTGAATGAGGTGCCACATGACCACTGTTTGCATTTAAAAAAATTGTCGATTACGTCATCACGCCAACACCGGTGACGAAACGTCTTTCATATGAATATCATGAGATGGGCCGTCAAAAATTAAAGTTGACCTGTTTTTGGATTTCTTCCGAAAGACGCTCATTTTGTAAATATCGAATTTATTCCATACATTTGCATCGTACTGTATGTGACAATCAAAGCACCTTATCAAAATAAATAAAAATATGAGATGAATATATACATACATACATATATACATGCACATATACAGTCACATATAAAAAACAAAAATACAGACAGGATATTACACAAATAAGATAAACATAAAAAAGTATAATAAAGAATTATTGTGTCAATATATAGTCGGTATCTGAGAATATTCGTTCACTGTGTAGAGACTGTGAGCTATTAAGAGTTTTTCTATCTTGAATTTAAATTCGGCATAACTCAAATTTTTATAGTACTCTGGCAAAAAATTATAAGGATTCAAATTTAAACTGTTTCGATATGAAGTCTCTAATCTAAATCTTTTATTTAGAAGAAAAGAACCATGCCTAGTATTATATATATGGTTTGTGTCACCATGTATGGCAATTTTTGTGAATCTCCAGTAAACTTAAATAAATATAAATAGAAGGAACTGTTGATATGTTGAGTTTTTGAAAGTAATTTCGGCAAGAATCCCGAAGACCTAAACCGGCGACTATTCTTACAGCACGTTTCTGTAATATCATGATTCGATGAGCATGTGTAGAGTTGCCCCATAACACAGTTCCATAAGATACATGAGAATAGAATAATGAGAAATATGAGAACAGAAGCACATCCGGACTAACTGATTTTTTGAGTTGACTAGATAGTTTTTTTGCTAGGCAGTCAATATGTTCTGTCCACTTGAGGGACTAGTCTAAGGTTATACCTATACCATTTTGTGTTAGTTTATTTGGTATCAGCCACTTATTTATATTTGGCAAAATTGACAAGTTTTTTTCTTTCAAATTTATTAAATTTGAATCGGAATGATAAAATGTAGCATCGTCTGCGATTAAAATACCATTAATGTAATGAAGATGTTCAAATATATCATTAATGTAAATAATGAAGAGAAGTGGCCCCAGAACTGAACCTTGAGGCACACCACAAGTAATTTCCTGACTAGAAGATAATGTTGAACCATGAAAAACCGCGTGAACTCGTTGAGGTTAATATGATTCGAAAAATTTGTAAGCAATTCCTCTGACACCATAATATTCCAATTTCTGTAATAATACCTGATGCGAGATGCAGTCAAAAGCTTAGCTTAGGTCACATAGAGTGCATATAGTGTGTTCACCTCTCTCAAAAGCATCGACCACATCGCTCACCAGTTTCGTTATGGCGTGGGTGGTAGATCGGTTCTGCCTAAAACCATACTGATTTTCATTCAGAAATTCATTTTCCTGAAAATATTTCGTCAGTCTCTTCTCGACGATAATCTCTATAATTTTTCCAATTATAGGAATAATTGATATAGGACGATAGTTTTCAGGTGAGTTTACATTCCCGTTCTTGTGAATTGGGATACTTTTTGAATTTTTTAAAGATGTCAGGAAAAATTCCGTTAATGAAACATAGATTGCAGAGTGTTGAAATAGGTTCTGCAATACTAAATTTGATTTCCTTCAATAAGGTACTGCTCATTCCATATACGTCATAACTATGAGATCTTTTCATGTCGGATATGGCCTCAAGAACTTCATTAGGTGTAGTGGGGAAGAGAAAAAATGAATAAGAATATGATGGCCGTGATTTTGAAAAGTCAGTTGCTGAAGCTGTGGTTGCGGGTAGTTTCTCTATCAGTACACCGGCGATAGTTGAAAAATATAAAACAAAATCATCTGCTGATGAATTGCAGGGTATTGAGACGTTATTAATCCTACCTCTCTCGAGATTAATCAGCCTCCAAGTATCTTGTACTTATTTTCCGAATTTATGAGATAGGTATTATATGTTATAGAGAGAACAACAAAACTACCCAGTCTATGATTAGTAATGAATGTTTCTTTTGTTCCATACAAGTCACCCATTCAATACGATCATAAGATTCGAAAGAGGCTTCATTTTTGTTCACTTTCGCTAAATAATATACAACTTAGTGGATAAAATTTATTTGAATATCAGTTGAAAAAAAAAAAAATTGACGTCATAACATTTTGAATAATGTCATTCTTTACACCACAAACTAATTGGAAAAAGGTAATCATACGGACTGTAAATGTGGATAAGTATCAAATGGAGTAAAAACAAGTTTTCAATTAACTGGACTATTGAATATATTTCAATTCAATTCAAATATAAGAAACTTGTCAGACCGTAAATGACTGTGGTGTAACAATAATATTAATAGTATGTCTTGCGCTTGTATCTCCTTCTCGTTTCCTCATTGCATTTTTCAAGAACAACCAAGGACATTCCAAGTATTGCATTTCAAAACACGTATGAAACACATTGTTTCAGACCTTTGAACAATGCTGCTGCCTGAAAGTGTGACAGATAAGTTCCGGGGCACCTTTCCACAGATACTGGCCGCTATATCAGGTTGGTACTGTGTTATAGTGATGACTAGTGTGATGTGAAAAGAGGAGAATTTGCTCATTTTGGAAAATGAAGTCGGTGAGACCATAAAACAAATCTATTTTTCCATTCCACAATCATAAATATAAATTTTACATATTTTATAATTATCAATATTTAGGGATTGTTATATGGTATAAAATACAAGAATATTGAGTCGAACCGTGAAAAAACAAATTTGGAGGCACAGGGTGTTACTCAATATCATGTAAATATTTGAAGGTTCAATTTTCTATGATTCAAAGAAGCATAATTTCATGGGAAAGAAAGTTTTTGGCTTTCTACTACTCCATCTTGATATAAAAAACAAGGATGAGGGAATCTTCCAAGGAAATACAAACTGAGTAGAGAAAAGTATTTTTTGTATAATTCAGTGTTTATATAGAAGTATTTGTTTCGAAAGAATTTTTTTTCTTTCGTGTAATTCAATGTTTACATGAAAGTAGCTGTTTCAGGAGGACTTTCTTTCAGTTTGTGTCTGAAAGTTACTTCTTTGCATGATCTACACATCCATGTATAGAGTTACTTAATTTAGAATTGATTACTTCCTTCCTTTCCTTGGAAGATTCCCTCATCCTTGTTTTTTGTATCAAGATGGAGTAGTAGAAAGCCAAAAACTTTCTTTCCCAAAAATTAATCACTCCTAAAAATATAACCCCTTCATTTCACATGATTTCATAAATTCATATTCTGAGAGAGTTTGTTTTTGATATCGCAGGGTTTTGAACTTTGAATATATTTGTTAATATTGTTATTAGTCCAATTCAAATCTGGCATGCAAATCTCCATTATCAACGTATATAACGTCAACGGCTGTGATAACTATCGAACGATTTGTAGGGTATCACTTTTCTTGCCTTCCTAAATTTTTCAACTCTTACGTGAGTGCATATGGACATTATTCGAAACATTTTCAGTGAAAAATCATGTAGACGCTGTTGGTAAACGCTTGTGATGCAAGCCATTTTTACTTCATATCCTTTACACTTTCCGAAAAATCAAGGTAAAAGAAGACAATCAACTGATTTTTTTTTTCATTCGGAAAAAAATAAATAGAAAGGGGGGTTTCGTGACACATCTTTTTGTAGCTCCTGACGAATGCTTCACAACCCTGGAATATAATGTCAATATCTTCAACTACTACAAAATGGCGGAATTTTCAATAATTGCCTAACATTCAACTACATAAAATGAGGTATTAAGCTTGGAGGTCAGTTCAGAAGATGCTCGAAATGGTTGCCTTGAACGTTTTAATATATAAAAAGCCTATCCAGTATTTTACGCCGAACATTTTCGAACACAGTAACGTCAATATCTCTACAAATATTTATTATTCTCTGCCGTATATCCAATGTTGAAGCTGGTTCAGTTTCGTACATCTCTTGCTTCAAATAGCACCATAAAGAATTCCAAAAGTATCAAATCTGGCGAGCAGTCTGGCCATTCTGTAGGACCTCGACGACCAATCCAACGACCGGGAAAAATGACATTCAAATAGTTTCTTATTCAGAATATAGAATGAAGAAAATACTTCTGCCTAGTTTCTACTGTGTTTATTCATTCGTTACGACCGGTTTCGGCTTATAAGGCCATTTCTGCTGAAAGACCTATTGGATAAACAGAATACCAATCCATATATCACTATGCAACCTCTTTCATATCTGTCTCACACAAAATTACTTTAAGTACAAGGTAAAATTCACGGTCGAAATAGAACAAAACAACAGCATCAACTTCCTGGATCTCACCATTACAAAACGCAATGATAAATTTTAGTTCAACATCTATAGAAAAAACACCTTCACGGACTGTACAATACCACTGCAAAGGTCGGGAAATTTGAAGTTGCAAGACATGAGCAATATTTTTGCTTATGAAGATGAAATCAGTACGTTTATCGAGCTATGGATCAACAAGATCGAAAGTAATAACTTTTTTATATTTGATAAACTTAATCAAATTATTGATGAACAGAGTGCTGAAATTGAAGGAGAGATACAAAAGAACATATTACATTAAAAAAACTCAAAAATCGAATTCATTCGCTATTTTTCCGACCGCGAGGATAAAGGTATTCAAAATCTGATCCGCAATCCATTCATTGTAAATGTTTCTGAGGTGCTTGATGAATTCCAAGAAGAATGTAATTGATATGCTACACGACAGCAACTTGAAAGATAAATTCGAATCAGGAATTAATCTTGCTCTTTGTAATCTAATTTTTTTTTTGACATACCTATGTTTTCGGCGCTTCTGATTATTGAAAACATGCACCAAAATTGGTTGGATGCCACTGCTGATATGCGTTTAAGTTTAAGTATAGTATTTCCAATACTAATTGGAACAGCACAGAAAAGAAATTCCCGCCTCGACATAGCCGTCGACATATTATTTTTCAGGGGTAGTTTTCCAGTTGCTTATTTTTACAATCATATCAATTGACCACCCCATGAAAAAAAGTTATCTCAACTGAATTTTTCCATCATGGGTAATTATGAAAATCTTCGAAATTAAAACACAAATAATCACAACGAATTCTCGTCAAACATATATTTACAAAATAATAGAGACCAACAAAATTGCTAGAAAAATCAAAATTCTTCTTCGTTATATTCGGATGGGGTGGAATCATCATCGGGTTGAATAACGATCGGATTTATGGAACTTTGCACATAATATTTGTTTTCTTCTTTTATAACGTGGGCCACACAGTTCTTCCACACATCACTGTCACCTACTTCATTCACCACTCGTCTCATATTGTCAAGCACTACAGCATTCAAAGTCGGTGACTGATTACATTTCCGCAAGCTTTCTTTCATTGTGGCCCAAACCATTCCAATTGGATTGAATACCCAATAGTATGGAGGCAAACGTAAGAGAATATGACCACGTGTTTCACACATCGAATAAATAATATACTCTTTTTTGAAATTACGTTGTTTCATGGTCGCCAGTAATACCTTTTCCGTTGGAATCGTTTTGGGTATTTCCATGCCATGATTTCGTATGAAGTCAACAATATCTGCTTTTTTTGTGTTATTGTTTGGTATTGTAATCAATCACCGAGAATGATACGAATCGTTATCCATAACAATAGCCGAGTTTGGACGAATATTTGGGAGAAGCTGCTCACTGAACCAGGTTTCGAATAAAGCTGCAGTCGTATCTTCGTGGTAATCAGCAGACGAATCTTTTATATATTAAGCCAACAGAAGCAAAGCGTTAGGTACGAAACCACTTCCATTCCCGGCATGCAAAATTATAACACGTTTTCCTCTTGAAGAAGGTGTGTTCAAAGCACAATACTTGGTTTCGTATACCCAGCCATATTTTACAACATCATGGGTGTCAAACCAAGTTTCGTCGAGGTAGATTATATGTCTGCTGGATTCTCGGTAGCTTTTCATTCGCCTCAAATATTCTTGTCGGAGGTGAACAATGCGTGTAGATTACATTATGACCATCCGTTTGTTCAATTTTTTATATTTGAAACCACAAGACAATAAGACACCTCGTAGAGTTTCTAAAGATTTGTAATTGTAATAAGGATAGTCGAGTAATTTATACCAAATCATTTCCAAGGTTGGTACTTAATTTTTTTGGTATATACCATAAATTGTTCGCCGAATCACATCTTTTGTAGCACCATTAACGTTTGCGAATTTTTTATTCCTTTATTTTCGTTTCATTGCATGGTCAATGACATCCCCTATTTTAATGACTCGAAGAACTGTCGAACGAGATTCGTTAACTCGTATATTCTATTCACAATAGCATTCTGTGAAGTGTGACAGTTTTCTTTCTTCAAGCATTCATGAATATTAAAAATTACTTGCTGAATTTGAACATGTAAGTCCTTATTTTCAAATTCCAGATCCCTGTCGATTGACACAGATTCCTTACACGTAATGTTATCATTTGTTTCAAAAGGTCTCCAGAAAGCCATATTGATGAAAGTACCCAAAAACACTAAGATTTTCACAAAAATCGGTTTAAACGATGATAATGGAACCTTAGCTGTACAAGTAGAAAATGATCTAGTCCGCTTTTCAATCTATTGTTGACAAATTAATTTGCAGGTAGTGGTTACACTAGGTGGTTACCGAAAAATCAATTAGGATAATTATCATTTAACAAACAAGGTCCACATCGGACCAAAAAACTTTGGGTATACTTTGGGTGTATAAACAGCTAACCCTTGTATTTAGATTCGGCATCAATCTCCTGAAAATGCTAACCTTCTTAGCGAAACGCGCGTCGAGTGCAAAAATATCAGTTTGGTGTTAGGGTAATTGATCTCTAGAAAAAGTTTCCGAAAATCGGTTTGCAAAACCACTCACTACCTCACCTAACCCCACGAACACACGGAACTGATAAAGAAATATTGTGAAACGGACAAAAAATTAGTATTCAGTCAGTCCAGCTAACCAAGCCTTTATTCCTCAACTACATTTGATTGCACGTTTACTAATTATCTGGGCGACTAGGGGCCACAGGCAAGAAATGTTTATGATTGTACCAGGGACGCTTTGAACATAAAAGCACTGGTAGTATACACATTTCCCATTTGCCGGGCAGGGATAATGAACACCCCTCGTAGGGGTGTTCCAATTGGGAATGGATAGACTATAACACTGAACCAAGGATTCAGAATTTAGTGAAGAGTATGCAATAACAAAAATCGCATTCATTTATAATGCAATTTTTGTTAGTTACAGATTCTACCTAATGATTGAAGGACATTGAATAATATGGGTATTTTATTTATAGATGATTTAGAACAACAATTCCATTTATTTACTGTGCTGTACTGTATTTATTTGTTGTTATCGTAAGCCACTTTATATTAACTACAAACTAATTTACCAACTTGGTGGTCCATGGCCTGACAGAAATTTTGTCAAATGGTCCCACATGACTATAAGGTTGATAACCAATGAGTTAATTGATGTACCATTTTAATTATGTATAGATGATACCTATTGCTCTTCAAAAGTCCCCACACAGTAGAAGTAGACACCCCACAAACATTCGCGACGGAATAAGTAGACTGTTCAAGATATACTACCATTTCACCAATTATTGCACTTGCTGTTCTTTTGTGGAGGCTTTTTGTTATATACACTACCGGCAGTTGTGAGATTGGATACAAGTTCCCTCAAATATTTTCTATAGATAGGACGTTCATTGAAAATTCTTTCGGTCTCGTGAAAATTACGCGTCGCACCGTATATAGAAATCGCTTTAATTTTTTCTTCCAATGGACGAGAATTGATCATTTCAACTAGTAAAACCTAAGACTGAATGAGAATATTCTAACTGAATGATGATGTTCATTGTCGTACTGACATTTTTTGTCGTTTTTATAAACAAAAAATAACTTAACAAACCTTAGCGGGTTGTTGGAATTGCCACATGGCAGATAAAAAAAATATTTCTAGAAATATCGATATCAATTTGTTTGTCTTCAGGAAATCATGAAATGTTCTGCCATTTTGTAGTAGTTGATGATATTGACTTCTTATTCTAGTGTTGTGAAGTATTCGCCAGGAGTTTCAAAATGGCGCTCAGTCGCCATCTTGAAAGTTTCATCTACCAATTTCACTTCAAAATAAAGTATTCATGGAATAATTTTTCTCCTGAAATGTTTCCTATATTTTTTACGGAACTGGAAAAATAGACAACCTAAAGCACATTTTTCTCCTGAAATGTTTCCCATATTTTTTACGGAAATGAAATAATAGAAAACCTAAATCACATTTTTCTTCTGAAATGTTTCCTATACTTTTTATGGAACTGAAATAATAAGCATTTCAGTTAATGTCCTCCATCGAATATCCCTTCTTTGATTTGAACGAAATTTCTGTGGCTAGGATTGAATAAAATAAACTAATGAAAGTTTTTACAAATTATCATCATGAATAGAGAAAAATTATCTTTTTCGATGACATGAATTCGTGAGTTTGTGTGAGAAATGTACGTTGATATCTTCTGAAGTTTCAAAGGGTGCTGATGAGACGTTGAAGATGAGTCAATTCAAAATGGACCATCGAAAAGTACAAAATAAAATTGGAATATTTTCTTAGAAGTTATATTTAATTTGCATACCCTCTCATATATTATCTCGTATGGCTTTCCTGTGCATAATATTGATTTTAATCCTATCATGAATCTATAGAAATCGTTTATCCTCACGGGAACAAAATACATTTGTTTGTTTGATTCAATTAGCATCATCAGGAAATGATAAAAACTTAATTTCGATCCTCACCATTTCCTGATGATGTCAACTTGGTGGTGAAAATGCGCGTCGAGAGACCGATCTTTTGTTCTGATGAGGAGAAATTATTTTCAATAAATCAATTTCACGCCAGAGGTTCTGAATTCTACGTGATAGTGGAGATCCACTATCAGTTGCGTTGAAAATTGTCTACTCTTTTTTCAACATCATTTAATGCAGGTTAATGCAGTCAAGCTGGTGGAAAATAATTCCATGAAAATCAAAATATAAATAGATAAATACTATTTTGATCATTCCCATGTTGTTTTCAATTTAAGAGCCACCGTAGACAGCTGTTTCAGCCTATTGGGCATCGTCAGTACCGGGCAGGCGGTCCTCGATTGAAGATGAAATGTGAGTAATCAAGAAAAGTACTTAATAAAAATAACTGCGTAAATGCAAGCGAGACATAAGTTGAACCACCTATTGGTGTGACACCCAAGTCAACTTGCCAAGTTTTTATGTCAGTGTTGGTGGTTTGACCAATCATCCGACAACTGCGGTAGCAGAAATTTGGGAAGCTGACCTGAAATGCCATCGGAAAACGAATTCACATGTTTCTAGAAATGATATGAAATCGAGAAAGGTTAATGCAGTCAAGCTGCTGGAAAATAATTCCATGAAAATCAAAATATAAATAGATAAATACTATTTTGATCATTCTCATGTTGATTTCAATTCAAGAGCCACCGGTCGACAGCTCTTTTTGTACTGACTATGCCCTATAGGCATAGTACTGTTCCCTGAGATATACCCACATTGATTTGTAATGTTGCATGACCTTGCTACCAATTCCAATAATCAGTGTTCGTTCTTTTAAATAATCCTGAATCATTTCCAAAGCATGGCCTCCAATTCCATAATCACACAACTTTTCGAGTAGGATTCCATGCGAAACAGTATCGAAAGCCTTTGCCAAGTTCATAAATACCGTGACACATTTCAAAGACTCGTCCAAGGCCACAACTGTTTGTTGTGTTATGACATGATGTTTACTGAAACATTTTTTAATCGATTGACAAGACATATTTGAATCTGTCTTTCTGTTAACCAGCTGTCGCATCGCTACGAACAACAACCTTCATGAGTCGAAACTACTGCGAGCTAAGGACTAACGTGGTCTAACCTTTTAACGCGTGATTCCCAATACGGGTTGGACAATAGCAAGTGAAAATCGACCGTTCAGCCTGGGGCTTTTTTATATTTGTGAAAATATAGTGAAACTCTGGGAACTCAATAACTTTGACAACCTCATTAAATTTCCATAAAAACAACTGAACTACATCTATTGGTTTTCGTATTTCATGCATATTTCGTACAAATTTACCATAATTTACTGCTCCAAGATATGAACGTAGTGTAGGAATATCATGTGGTGGAAGCATATGAATTACTGCTTCAGTCCTCGCTGGATCAGGTTTAATACCAATGTATGCTGCTGTATTTTCTAATCCTGATATCATAGTTTCATGATTTGTTGAAATATTGTGGGAGCAACTTTCATTCCAAACGGAAGTCGATTGTACGTGAAAAGACCTTTATGAGTATTAATTGTCAGGAATTTTCTTGAATTTTCATGAACCTCGACTGAAGAAGAGCATCTGATAAGTTTATTACGCTGAATATTTTAGAATTCCCCAGTCTTGAAAAAATGTCTTCTGTAGTTGGAAGTGGATAGTGATGAGATAGAAGAGATGCGTTCATTCCTGTTGGATAATCCCCACAAATACGAATATTTCGATCAGATTTTTTCGTGACTACAATAGGTGCTGCCCATTCAGAGTAATTAACTTGAGTGATGATATTGAGCTTCTGCAGTCTATTTAACTCTTCTTCGACTAAATTTATTTATTTATTCATTTATCTGTATCCAAACAGACCAAAGGTCTAATTACATGGATAATTAATATAAAATAATCTTCACATTTCAATGATTATAATCATGAGAGTCAGTTGTGTACCTACTCAAAAACTTTGAGGTTGAATAGCAATGAACTATATATACTCTGTTATTGAATATAGTTGTGCAATAAAATCGATGAATCGGTAATATATGTAAATTAGCTTATCAATAGAAAATCATAGTCGTGCACAGATGAAAATACTAAATATAATAAATTTGTATGCGTATCAAACAGATGTAGTCAAGAAAAAATCTAATATTGCTCTACGAAATACTCCCTGAGGTAGAGTCCAATCTAAATCTACTAGCACACTACATGTATTGGCCAGTCGTAGCATGGTCACGAGAGGGGATCTGTACGTTGTAACTACCAACGGAATATTGAATGGATAAGTTCTCCGAGTTCTACGGGAAGGGACATTGAATCTCAGTAATGATAGGATTCCTGGTGCATTTATCCTGTTGTTTATCACATTATACAAAAAATACATCATGGTAAGGGATCTCCTAGTTTCTAAAGAGAGAACTTTGAAGTCATGTCTAAGTTTATTGGATCTGATAATTTCATAGTCAGCTCTAATACGGTACTGTTTATAATATAGATACCTGAGCAATTTATTTTGTATTTTCTCCACTGCATTGATTGTGGACCGATATTCACCTGACCATATTATACTTGCAAATTCCAATTTAGGTCTTACAAGTGAGTAGTATAATACTTTTATAGTATTGTTATTCGTAAAGTCCCGAGTTTGTCTAATAATGAATCCCAACATTCGATTTGACGATTTAACAATATTTTGAATATGTTTGGCAAACGATAAAGTACTGTTGTAAGTTACCCCAAGATCTCTAACCTCAGAACATCTGAGGAGGACTTCCTCATCCATCATATAATCAAAGTTAACAGGATCCTTCAAACGAGTTATTGTGATGATGCTACATTTGTTAATATTAAATTTCAATTTATTTGCGATGCTCCACTCATAAATACTGTCGATGTCCCTTTGCAGATTAACACAATCCCTAACTGTTTGAATCTGTTTATATATTTTCAGATCATCGGCAAAAAGCAAACATTCAGAAAATTTCAAAATGGAAGGGAGATCATTTATGAATAGAACAAATAATAGTGGTCCAAGGTTAGATCCTTGAGGAACACCAGAGCTAGCATGAAATTTACCTGATGTGTTACCGTTGTGTTTAACACAGAAGTATCTATTTTGTAAATAACTTTTTAATAATTTCAATAAATTCTCAGAAAATCCAATTTTATTTAGTTTTTATAACAAAACATCGTGGTCAACTTTATCAAACGCTTTTCTGAAATCCGTGAATACAGTATCGAGTTGACTCTTTAATTCTGGTGTATTATATACATAATTAGTAAAAATAAATAGATTGGTATTGATTGATTTATTGTTAACAAACCCGTGCTGTTCTTCCGTGATATTTTTGCGTAGTTGAATATTCGTGTATAAATAATTTGCTCGAATAACTTGGCTGGAGCACACATTATGGAGATTGGCCGATAATTTTCAATGTCACATTTTTTACCACTCTTATAAATAGGTGTTGTTATAGCAGTTTTCCACAAATCTGGAAAAACATTTGACTTGATGATAAGGTTGAATATATGCAGAAGTGGTATTTTTACCCAATCGCCACATGCTTTCAGAATGTATGGGGGAATTCCATCAACACCAGCCGCTTTCTTTGGTTTCAATTTCTTTATTGCATTTTCAAAATCTGACTCTCCTATTTCTCTAATGTCGCAAAAATTGTTAACTATATCAGCATCATTTATGAAATTGAGATTATATCCGGATTTACTTGTCTCATAAACAGATGAAAAGAAATTTGCAAATATCTCAGCTGTATCATTGTCATCTATTTGAATATTTTTGTAACAAAAGTTTCCTAAAGTCGACGATTTTTTACTATTATTAACATAATTCCAAAATTGATTCACATCGGTTTTTAATTCATCTTCTACTTTTGAAACGTATTCTTTAGATTTCAATCTAATCAAGTTCTTAAGTTTTTTTCTCAATTCTTTATACCTTTCTCCATAATAGTCCGATACTAGTCGTAACTTTCTAAATATATTTTTTTCTTTCCATAATTCTTTGACCTCTTTATCAAACCAAATGGGAAATTTTTTTCCTTTTCGAATATTGTTACATTTGGGCACGCATTCATCAATAATTACGTTCCATATAATATAAAATTTATCTACAGCCTCATCCACAATATTTTCATATAACACACTATCCCAATCAGTATCTCTAACTCGTTCACTAAGCATAAGAAAATTAGCTTTTTTGTATATAAATCTTGGTTCTAATAGTTCGTTCACACGTTCTTTTACACGTTGAATTTTTATAGTGATTTCTAAGGTAGGATGATAAATATCTTCATTGACAAATGATAAAGAGTCCCTTTGCACAGTACAATTATTAATATTACCTTCAGAAGTGATTACCAAGTCCAGTGTTTTTTCCTGCAAATTGGGAATGTCATTATATAACTGAAAAGTATTGAAATCCATGAAATCAGTTAAAATTGCAAGTTTTTCACTGGCAGTTGGATAGTTTAATATTCTACCAGTTATTTCCGGTATATTGAAATCTCCAAAAATATATGTTTTTTCAACATCATTTATATTACCTTGAAGAAAGTCCATGGCCGATTCATAAACATTAATGTAACTATTTGAAAGAATATATAACACACAAAATGTGTACTTGCAACTATTAACTTTCACCCGCACAACCAGTGCCTCAAAAAATGTCGATTTCCTAACTACTTGCAAAATTTTGTACTTTTTTCTGATAGCCAGTAAAACACCTCCTCCCGTAGACTTGTTTGTATATTCGAGATCTCTGTCTGCTCGAACCAGGTAAAACATATCTGTATCTACGATTTCACCGTCTTCAACTCCCTCTCGTAACCATGTTTCAGATATAGCTGCTATAACATCATAAGCACAAACTAAGGAATTTCTGTAAAACTCAGTACATTTACTATTTAAACCTCTGCAGTTTTGGTAGTATACACTGAAATTACTAGACATGTTCATGTGGAACTTCCCAGGCTCAAACTCAATAAAAATACAATAATTTAATATCAAAGTGATACTGTTAACATAATGTTTTATGAAATAAACTAATGACGAATTCCTAACTACTTAAAATGAAACTAAAATAAATTTCAATTACAAATGAACAATATGAGTGGAAAATAACAGCTACATATAATTTTAAACTCAATATTCAACATCATCAATAATCATTGTAAAAATAGATTTATTCTCAATTGCACCAAAGTTTCAAATTGAACAGTGTAAACCCACGTTAACCAAAAGACGAAAAGTAGAAAATATAAATCCTATTTCTTTATCAGCATGAAGTTTATCTTTTTTATGAATGTTCAACTGAAGTAACTGTCTCATTTCCAATTTGTTTAACAATGTTGCCGTGCCTAACGAATACTCTTCCATTCCTAGACCAGACAGCATTCACTCCAAATTTCTTTTTGGCATCCATCTGCAGTTCATAATTATGTCTAGACAAATCTTCATTGATGTATATGCCTGTTCCTTTCAAAGCCGACCTGGCCCGGTACACTTCATCTCTTTTCAGGAAGGAAATGAACTGTACTATGACTGTTCTATGTTCAGACTGATTAATCTCACCAAATACTTTTCCAATCCTAAATAGATTATTTAATTCCCATAAGGCACATTTTACATGCAATGAGTCATTAATAAGAGTTTGTACCTTGGATGTAAGATTTTCATTTTGCTCTTCTTTTATTCCTGTTAGTCTCAGAGTATTTAATTTCAAACTCTGCTCCATAATATTCTGCCTTTCGTTCACCAAATTAACACCTTTATCATTTGCCTGCATCATTACCTCCATTGAAGATACCTTTTGGATGACATCATTCAGTGTGATCTCCATGTTCCTCAGTTTTTCGTCCATTTTCTCGCCAAGTTTCTCAATCAACTTTGGTGCTAATTTGCTGATCATAGTATCAATTGTTTCATTATCGAGAGAAGTTGTTCCAGTGTTACTCCGTCCTCTTGTTCCCATTTTGAGTAAAATATGAGGTACAGTTCTGGCAACAGTGCTTTAGAGATTTGGAATGACGTGATCGATTGAATACAAAGTTTATCACTGTTAAATAATATAACATTTACTTGTTCTCTATATGCTCACTTTTCCCTACTGCCAATATATTATGCAGATACCAAGTCTTGATATAAATACCACTTGAACTGTCAAATAACCACGAGCCCCTTCTACTAGATGTTCACAGTACCATGTCTACACACTAACGATGCATATGCTACTGGTCGTTTTGGACGAAATATTGATTTGCTTCCTTCTGATATGTGTAATTTTACCCTTCCTTTTGTATAAAGTCCGAGAGTGTCAATGAATACGTCAGGAAACTGCTTCTAAAGCTGTTGGACATCCTGTACATTTTCCTGAGAAATGTCATTATTTGACAGTGACATGACAGTACAAATAGAATTGAGTGGGATGTCCCAGATACCAAACTTTGTTATCCAGACAATCCCTAGTAAATTGAGGTTTTTTATTGTAGTAACGTAGCACTTCCCTGAGTACGACTTATTACTAAACACAATATCACATTGAAACACGGAGAACAGATTAAGTTGGTGACCACTCGCACTTTTGACAATGTTTTCAGTTGAACTACATTGTGGTTTTCCTAATTTGGACCATGTTTCCTCCAATATGATGGTGATATCTGATGCTGAATCTATTTGAATGTTCACTGGAATACCATTAATGACAACTTGAAGGTATTTACGTTCCGCTAACAAATTCACTTGAGAAACTGAATTATTTTCAGTTTGAAACTTGTTTCTCCTTCTTTGTGCCCTGTCTTTTTACAGTCATTTCAAGTGTGATTGCGAAAATTGCAGTTTTTTGAATAATGCATTTGACCACAGTACCAGCATGGTGTTTTTGGTGAATTCCCATTCATGTGTGAAATGGATTGAGGATTCTGACTTCTCTTCGTTGATGGATACTTATTTTTCTGGGAAACTGCATTAACGACTGGAGTTGTAGATTGCTCTATCATCGCTGTATCGTTCTTAAGATTCAGTATACGTTGACATTCGGAAGTAAGATCTTGAAGTAATAAATATTCTGAATCTTTTCTTATGGAAAAAGATTCAGAGTTTGATTCTGATAGGTATCTGAATCATTACCAGATTGAAGACCACATACGAATATCAAACATTTGAATTGATCTGCTGTGATGTTTCTGATGTCAAAATCTTCACAAAATGTATTGACTTTGGATGCATATGCGACGAAATCTTCTCCAGTATTTTTGATGAGTTTCATACAATGATAACGAGTGTTGAAAATTGATGATTTTTTACCAAATAATTCAGTGAGTTTAGACACTGTGTCTTTGAAATTGATTGATTTCGGTTCTTTCGGCAGAATGAGATTGACGTACTGCTGATGAACATGTGTGTCTAACTTTCTTAGAAGTAATCTGACTTTGGCTGAGTCTGAGAGATTCTGAGCATCTTCAGTGAATAAACTTTTATATCGCTTGTACCATGCTTCAAATGTGGAATTGCTCTCTGGATCGTAGTGGAATTCAGTTATGCTGTTGCCTAAAGTTTCCATGCGGAATTCTTCACCGACGTCTCTGGCTGGAACATTTGCTGATGAGAAGTTCTGAGACATTCGTGAAAGGATATTTTTTTACTGCTTGATTAGCTGCTGCTGCTGAAGTTGAGCCTGGGTTTGTTGAGTTTTTATAAATTCAAGAATGGTTTTCTGGAACTGATCAGTCATGATGGTTTTTACTTTGATTGGTTTTTATCAGAAATCCTCGTCGCCACTTTTATTTTCGTGAAAATATAGTGAAACTCTGGAAACTCAATGACTTTGACAACTTCATTAAATTCCCATAAGAACAACTGACTCTTTTAAACTAACAACAAAATATGTCATATTCAGTCTCCTCTGGTCTACGGAACAAAAGAAAACAACTCGTTAGTTTTCAGGGCTGCCAACAGGCTTGAACCGGCGACCAACACGACGGTCGTTTTGAGTAAGTGAACAAAGCACCCACGTCGAATCGACCGGCTACTGTCTGGCTACCGGCTACCGTATCTTTCAAATAGTTTTGCAGAATTATTGATGACAGAAATTGGTCGTTAATTGCACATATCATTGTAACTTCCAGATTCATAGACTGGAGTTACTCTACTAATTCTACTAACTTCACACTTTCCACAGATTTTCACTATCTGTTTTTGTTTCCAGGAACTTTATCCGCTATATCTGATGGAATGCAATACAGTTGGAGTGCACCAACTTTACCAATTCTCCTCAGTAAAAATGCTCCCATAGAAGTTACAACGAACCAAGCTGAATGGTTGGAGTCCATCCTTATGATTGGAGCTTGCTTTGGACTTCCGATTACTATGTTCCTTGTAGACAGTATTGGGAGAAAAAAATCACTGATAACTTCCGCGACAACAACTATGTTGGCATGGATTGTGATCGCTGTAGCACCGAGAGTGGAGTACATATTTGTGGCAAGATTTTTTGCAGGAATGGCTGGTGATATGGCATTTGTAGCAGCGCCTATGTATATAGCAGAAATAGCAGATCAGAAAATCAGAGGATTTTTGTCCAGTCTAATCTATATTATGATGTTGACTGGTGTACTCACAATGTACTGTGTGGCGCCATTCGTCCCGCTTTGGGGCCCCTGCCTATTAGGAATCGTTATCAATTGTATATCACTAATTGTATTTCCTTTCCAGCCAGATTCACCGTATTATCTCCTATACAAAAATGAACCTGAAGAAGCTAAAGCCGCACTTCGGAAATTACGGTCCACGGACAATGTGCAAGAAGAATTCATAAATATATCTGTGGCAATAGAAAGACAAAAAGGGGAGAAAGGGAGGTTCATGGATCTGTTTCTGATATCAAGTAATCGTAAAGCACTGGTGATTATGGTGATACTCAACAGTTCACAACATTTGAGTAGTATCAGCGTTATGTTGATGAATTTACATTCTATTTTGGAAGAAGCTGGATCTTTCTACGTAGCAGCTTCTACAGGAGCCATAATTTTCTCAGCAACTATGATTGTTTCCGCCATGTCTGCTTCTCTGGCTATTGATAATTTTGGGAGAAAGGTATTATTATGTTGTTCAGGAGTTGTAGCTGGACTTTCATTGATGGTTATGGCGGTTTACTTCACGTTGAAAAATAATGGAGTCGATGTTTTGAAAGCTAGCTGGTTACCTTTGGTTATGATTATATTGTATGCTGCATCATTCAAATTTGGTATTGGTTTGGTTCCAGTTGTACTCACAGCTGAATTATTCCCAGCCAAAGTGAAAGCTTTTGGCATGACTATCTCAGACTTGAGTTACGTGGGATTTTCGGTGATAACTATAGAGATTTATCATTCTTTGAGACATGCATTTGGGATTCAAGTTCCATTTTATGTATTCTCTGTTTCTTGCTTCCTCACTGTTTTGTTCACAATCCTCTATATTCCAGAGACGAAGGGTAAAACTTTAGAAGAAATTCAGATGATTTTGAAGAAAACCAACTCAACTGTCACTGAAAATTCAAAAATAACACAGTTCGATAGTACACATTCGCAGGTCTACAGAAACGAGGGATTTGTAGAGTGCTGAGGATGATTTTTAGAAATTCCAAATTCATATGGAGAACTCATGAAGTTTGTTTGATTGAATGGTAGAAATAAGGTTTCTTGAAGTTTGCGTAATTGATGACTTGTTCAAAAATATTCTTTCGTTGAATGCAACTATATATTATATAGTTGTTTCGTTGTTCTTGGGTTTTGTATTCTCTTGGAAAGAATTTATTATTTATTTGTTTATTTGAAACATTTATAGCACACTGGATATTTGACTGGTTTCCTGAAAGAGAATACAATATTTGTTTACTGTTGTTTTTCTTTTGAATTGATACATTCGTTGAATGTTTATAATTTTTTGTTTTGTACGTACCTTGCTTAAAATTATTGATAACTTTCCAAAATGTAAATAATTTCGAAGTGCTGTTGTTCTTCTTATTTGATAGTGATTGCTAGTAAAGGTTCATGTCATGTTTTCCTATGTTTTTGATGTTTATTTTTTGAGGATCGAACTGAGCGTCTTGGTCTCAAAAATGGCAGGTGGAGGGATCTTCTCTGTGGGTCGTTTCGGTGATTGAAGGAGATGAGGACGTAAATGACGTGTTCATGTGTTGGGATTTGATTTGTTCAAATATTAGTTTGTGCGCGCATGTGTATTTGATTTTCTTTCTACTGTGTATTGGGTTTTGTTTAGGGGAGATGAGAAGATCGGAACCTTTACTAGCAATCACTATCAAATAAGAAGAACAATAGCACTTCATTATTTACATTTTGTAAAGTTATCAATAATTTTGAGCAAGGTACGTACAAAACAAAAAAATATAAACATTCAACAAATGAATCAATTTGAAAGAAAAACAACAGTTATACAAAAATTGTATTCTATAGATTATAGATTATAGATATAGATTATACAGCGTGACTCACGGTCGATGGTAGGTTAGACGTTTCTGGAAAACGCAGAGCATGATTTTTCTGAAAATTCCACCTCTCACATTTCCTTACCTGTTCTATCGATCTAAAGTATTTTCAGCATCGCGGCGTTGCCACTTCCATCAAAAAGTCCTAGCAACTTTATTTTTTTAAAAGGAACACCCCGTGTATTAATACATTTTTGGAATTGCTCTGGTATTTTAATGCTTTTTGTTAATAATGTCCTATGCCTATCTCTACCTGTTTTCGAGATGAAAAATAAATTGTGCTAAATATGGTCCAAAACATAGCCTTAATTGAAATTAAGTACATCAGTACTCTCAATTCATGAAAAGTTGATATTTTGATTATAGTTTGGACAAACTCGAAATTTTCAAATAACACCAATAAATAGACTCCATATCAAACAGGGCGTGCTAAAATTACTATTATTTCCATTTTGCATAAAAGTAGTCAAAAGTTCATTTTTTCAAACGAAACCTCCTGTATATTACTCTGTGAATTGAAAGATGGTGAAAAATGCTTCAAGATGATATATCAAGTTCCTATACCTGAATCGTCAAGTTTTCTCAATAAAGTCGCTTCTTCTAGAAACATGATTTTTTTTTAGAATTTGGATTTAGGTAGCAGTGGAATTATCAAGCTTATAGCAGTTCGGTTACTT
Organism: Leptinotarsa decemlineata; assembly: GCF_025532065.1. Taxonomy (NCBI): domain Eukaryota; kingdom Metazoa; phylum Arthropoda; class Insecta; order Coleoptera; family Chrysomelidae; genus Leptinotarsa; species Leptinotarsa decemlineata. Next base: position 1,771,337 of record NW_027412534.1, read on the forward strand.
TTATAAGTAATTTACAAAGAGTTATCGACGGTGTTTCGAATCATCTTCCGGAATGAATGCAAATATCGATTATTCAAACGAAGTTCTTATGAAATTATTTATTATACACATAAACGAAGTGATCAAATCATTGTCAGAACGTGTACAAAATTCAACCAAATGTATCCTGAATTAACACCAATGAACGAGAGGAAGTTTGTAAGGTTAAAAAATAATTTCCTTAACTATGGCTCAAAGTTTCCAGAGAACAACTGTACCAAAAATCAGTCATTTCTAAGTGAAGAATAAGATTTTGTGGGCTAAAACATGTGATAGTACAGACAATAACAGAATAGGATGATTCAAAATAACAAAATTGTAAACAAAATATCACATTTCCACAATAAATGCTGAAAATGTTGTCCATTACATTCTAAACACTTTGAAATATTTTTTTGTACGCGACTTGTGGTTGCTTTTTCAATTTCCTGGGGATCCAGATCTTCAATACTCCGCACTATTCGCCGTCGCAATTCTTCTTTGGTAGGCACTGGCTTACTGTATACCCTTTCTTCTGAAACAACCCATAAAAAAAAGTAAGTGGCGTGAGATCGGGTGATCTTGGTGGCCAATCCCACGGCTCTAAACGCCTAAACCAACGATCGTCGAAGAGTTCGTCAAGTTTCCTGGAAACTTCCTGGGTGGAATAAGCTGGCGCTCCGTCCAGTAGAAACCACGAATTCCTATATTCCCCTAAAGGCAAATTTTCAAGAAAATCGGTTACAGTCGTCCTTAATATTTGGAGATATCTCTCTGCAATCAGTGTGTCTTCATAAATAAAAAAGCCAATTTTATTGTTCTTCAGAATACAGAAAACATTCAAGTCAAATTTTTCTTGAAAACCCATTTCTTTTGTAACATGAGGATTATGATCAGCCCAAAAATGTTTATTCCTTCTATCGAAAATACCATCCCTCGTAAATTTTGATTCGTCGCTCCAAATTATTTTTTGACAAAAATTCCCGATCTTCCTGTGTATGAATCAAAAGGGATTCACAAAAATGCATTTTACGTTCGAAGTATTCTGCTTTCAGAGCTTGAACTTTGGTAAATTTATACGGATGCATTCCGTGATTTTTCAAAATTCGTTGTACTGAAGCATGTGATACACCTAAATCTTTTTCTGCACTGCGAATGGAAGCTTCTGGATATGCATAAAAATATGCCAAAACGTTAACAGTATTGTCCTCATTTGAAGTAACAGGTTTTGGTAATGTTGAAGGCGCTTTTAACATGGAGCCATAGTTGAGGAAATTATTTTGTAATCTTACAAACTTCCTCTCGTTCATTGGTGTTAATTCAGGATACATTTGGTTGAATTTTCTACAAGTTCTGGCAATGATTTGATCACACTGTCCGTGTATAATAAATAATTTCACAAGAACTTCGTTTGAATAATCAATATTTGCATTCATTTTTGGCGATTTTTTGAAACACCGTCAATAACCATTTATCAATTACTTATAAAAGTCACCAAACTGTCTTAAGCTCGATATTTCCACGGCTACCTAGAAATCAAATTCTTTAAGAATTATTTTTTGTACAACTGTTTAAAAATCTCTTTGATAGAAATACTTCAATCAGAACACCTACCAAAAAATCATTTAGAAAAGTTCACACATGCAATTCGTTCTATTGGTAATATTGAATCCCTGTGAAGTTACTGACGATGACGAAATAGTATTCAGTCCAACTGTAGAAAGTCCTTCATGACTAACCAATAGTCCTCTTCAAAATAACGTGAGTTGGCGTATGTGGTTGTATCATATGCCTTGTAATCCAAAGATTGTGTGTTCAAATCCCATGGACACCCTATAGTTTTTCATTATCAGCAGTAACGTTATACAAAAAACTTTGTATGACACATTTGTTAAAGGTGATTTTATTCTGCTCGTGAGTTTGCTCCACTTGCTGACGCTCGTTTTGCAATAATACCCACTCACAAAATAAAATGTCACTTTCAACACTTGTAGGTAAAACGTGAATAACTATTTTTCCACAAAAATGGCTTCATTAAGAAAACTTGATGGTTTAGGTATAGGGACATGTATATCATCTCGAAGCATTTTTCACCATCTTTCAATTCACCGAGTAATATACAGGGGGTTTCATTTGAAAAAATAAACTTTCGACTACTTTCATGCACAATGGAAATAATAGTAGTTTTAGCACCCCCTGTACGATATGGAGTCGATTTCTTGGTGTTATTTGAATATTTCGAATTAGTCCAAACTATCATCAAAATATCAACTTTTCATGAATTGAGAGTACTGATGTACTTAATTTCAATTAAGGCTATGTTTTGGACCATATTTACCACAATTTATTTTTTATCTCGAAAACAGATAGAGATAGGTATACGATATTATTCACAAAAAAGTATTAAAATGCTAGAGCGATTCAAAAATTGTATTAATATACGGGATGTTCCATTTAAAAATATATAATTGCTAGGACTTTTTGATAGAAGTAGCAACGCCGCAGTGCTGAAAATATTTCAGACCGATAGAACAGGTAAGGAAATGTGAGAGGTGAAACGTCTAACCTACCATCGACCATGAGTCACGCTGTATATGTACGAATTTGGACAAACAATATATTACTTGTGATATTACTTAAGCTGGTGTGTCCGACTATGGAGGTATAATGCTGCTGTGGAGTGAATTTTATAATAAACCAAAATAAAGAGAGATATGGTAGATTATATAGTAAAAAAAACTTTGAAATATTTTTCAATACGTGCCTGAATTGTGGGATATTGTGAACAATGACCAGGATTCATTCTCAAAATTTTACAATTATTTGGTGAATATTTTCAATAGTTCATTTCCGATTCAAACATTGAAAATCAAGCACAGAAAACAATGGATTATTCATGGCATAAAAATTTCAGCAAATAATATGCGATCGCTGCACTATATTCGGAAGTTTAATGGTAATATCTTATTTCAAAGATATTTCAGCAGATACCGCAGCATATATAGGCAGGTTATCAGACAAGCAGAAGAAAGTTACTATAAAAATAGATTCAAGCAAGCTGAAAACAAATCGAAAGAAACTTGGCAAGTAATTGATGACCTAAGAGGTAAATCTAATATAGTACATAAAGTTTCACTTCCACCAAACTTTCTTAACTAATATTACTCCTCTATTGCAGAAAATCGACTACTCAGAACGACCCTATGTAACACTTGAAAAACCTCTTCATTTCTGAAACTTGCTCTCTTTATGACACTGACATTTATGAGCTGGAACAGTGTTTCCATTGGAAAACAGTCTTCATCTGGTTACGACGACCCAGATAACACATTACAACTCTAAACCAACATTACTATTGTATCATTTCAAGTAGGAAAGTTTCCTGATTTCCTGAAGGTATTATTGGTAATACCACTTTATAAAGGTGGAAATTAGGACGACCCTATTTCCCTAATTCCCACATTAGGAAAACTTCTAGAAAAACTGGTCAAGATAAAGATAACTGTATTTCTGGCGAAACATAAAATCATTAATAAAGAACAGTTTCGCTTTCAAAGTGGCAAAGGCACTAATGATGCAATTTCCTCACTCATGAAAAAATTCATACTGGAATCAATAGTGGCGATGTTGCTGCAGCAGTATTTGGCGATTTTCCAAGGCTTTAGACTGTGTGAATCACGAAATTCTGTTGCGGAAGCTTCCCTACTACGGCTTCAGAGGAGTGATACTGAGCTGGTTCAGCTTATATGTGTCAGGTCGTAGTCAAATGGTGGAAACAACTCATCGCTCAGAAATTGGAAAAATACGTAATGGTGTGCCTTAAGGTTCAAAACTAGGGCCAACATTGTTTCTCATCTACCTCAACGATTTGACAAGAATAAATATCAGATGATACTACCATTTTTTGGAAATCGAAAAATGCAAATGAATTAAAATCATATCCATCGATATGACGAAAGCAAAGATTTGGTGTGATTCAAATCGCCTGTCTCTAAATATTTCGAAAACTAACATAGTAACTTTCAGATGTGGATTTGACAATATACCCATTGGGAATGTCATCACTGGGAACAAAAATAGCTTAAAATTTTTAGGAGTACATATCGATAATAAACTGAAATTTGAAGACCATATTTATGCCTTGTGTAATAAAGTGTCGTCTGGTTGTTATGCAGTCAGAGCAAATGAACTTGGTTTAACAACAGCCAAAACTGTTAATTTTTTTCTGGTGAAATATCACCTGAGATATGGAATTCCATTTTGTGGCGTATGGCGTGGTTATCAACTACAAATTATTTTGGTTTCGCAAAACAAACCGTAAATTATATATGTAAATCAAAAAGTACATACTCTTGTAGATTACTCTTTACCACACATGGAATTCTAACAGTGATTTCTCTCTTTATAATGGAAACAGTGTGTTTAGTTAAGAAATATTTGAACAAATTCCAATCCTCACCAACCCATTATGTGACAAGGTAATCCAACAACATTAAGTTGCCAATACCAATGACATCAATGATGAAGGATTCCATTGTCTATATTGGTTGTAAAACCTATTGTAAAACCACTTGCCAGAGAATGTAACAGAAATAAAGTCTTTACAATGCTTCAAAACTTTACAATGTTTTTATATATACAAACAAAAAAAAATTACACATTTATTTCCCAGTATCCTGTATGATTTATATGTTTTATATATACAAACTGATTTTATGTATTAGGTGAAAATTGATCAATTCAAATGCACTTTGTTTTTACATAAAAACTGTATTATAGTTTGAGTGAAATTTTGTACACATTGTTACTTATGTTAATAAAGTATATTCTCTCTCTCTCTATTTCTTGAAGTATTGATGTGCTATTCACATAGCGCATGTGCTATGTTGATCTACTAACATAATTTTGAGGTGGAAAGTATACTCGTACTATTCTGAATTCTGAAATGACTTTTTGGAAAATATCTGAGAAAACTAACAGTTGATCAATGGAAGTAGAGCTATTGTTGGATATTTGGATTAACGAAAATTGTTTTTAATTCTAAGTGTTCGTTTCCGTATTTGGAAAATAGAAGCGACAAAATAAAATTTTACGATGAAACCCTTCACATAATTGAATTATCTTCATTCAATGAAATTTCCATTTGAATTGAAGTACGATCATATTATATTTTTCGTGATGATCTGTAATTATTTGTTACCATCAAACTAATCTGAAAAATTATTTGCATTTTCAGTTGTTTGTACAAGGAATACATATTGTGGATATTGATTAAAACTGTGTTCATTGATTCATCGTTTTTTATGAAACACTGATTGTTATCAGAAATGTGACAATATTCAGAAAATATATATTTAAAGGAATGTCAGTCCCTTCGAAAATCCCCTCTACCCGTATGGCCTTGAATATAACTTCTGGCTACCTATTCTATTTTCCATGTGGCGTCGTTCCTGTACCTGCTTCTTTTAGTGTTGAACGTTCTGTTCGAGTGAATATACGTATTTATTACAAGCGTCTACTATAAGAATTTTTAGTGATTGATATTCGAAAAAAAATGTCGCAATTTTGCTTTATTTGCTCTAAGCTTTTGACTGAAGGTGAAACTGTTGTGGTTAGTAGTGGAATGGAAACTTCAATCGCTGCAGATTATATTATGCAAGGAAGTGGTTGCAAGAAGCTTTTTCTGATGTTTATGCCTCAAAATCATTAGATTTCACTTAAAAATCACTTGAAAAAGCAACTGTGCCAGCGAATCATGTCGTGATACATTTTTCAAATGGAGTTTGTGGATATCAAATCGTGGGGTGTAGTTTTTGAAATTACTATGTATCTTCATCAAGTAACGGCCGAATCAATCAGAAAAAAAAAATGATGAAATTTATGAGAAGAGATGGAGGTATTTCTCGAGGAAAAAGTACGAAAGAAAGTGTGATAATCGAATGGGTGTATGGTATGCATGCAATGAACACAGTATGTGACGCGTTGGAAGATCTTGCTAATGTTCGAATGGACACGACAGATCAACATGTAGATGCGAGTGATTCGCGAGTTAAGAAAGATGCTAAAGATATTAAAGTTCTTCATCACATTATCCTTTTCCCAAAATAATAAAATCTCATCATGGGTCCCTTGATCTTCCTTACCTATGTCAATGACTTGCCTCATAACATAAAGGACGGTAGAGTTTTCATGTATGCTGAATGAATGTATGAATGAAACTATTAACATATATTTTCAATAACAAACATTAATTTTCCATTATTAGTGATTCACATTCTTACAACACCAGAAATAAAAATGATATCAAATTGAACAAGCCCAAACACTCCTATTACAAAAAATCTCCCATCAATGCAGGCTGCCGTTTTTTTTAACTGTCTTCCGAACGAAATAAAATACGCGGGATCCCCGGCGGTTTTTGAGTATAGACTTAGGGAACTCCTCATCAGAGAATGTTTCTATACTGTTGAGGAATTTGAATTATACTTTTCAATTTTGAGATGATATCGAAGTGTATTTTACATAGTCTATGTTAGTCATCATTGTGCTTGTTTCGTCCTGTTTGTCAATTAAAACTTAATGACACTGTTTTTGACTTATCCTATCTATTGTTAACAATAGTTGAAAGGATTATTAAATATTTTATTTTATTTATTTTATTTATTTATTGCTTGGGTTGTCGATGACGATAATATTAATTTCTATAAAGCTCGTGAAGTTGGTATTGCCCCCATGTCTAAAATGACAGGTCTAACGTTCAATAATATAAAATTAAAACGCAGTGAGAAAGAACTTCCTCTTTTAGCTGCGAGTAGCACACTGAAAGTTCACGAAGATGAAGTACAAATAGACCCTGTATTGTTATTTCAACATATGAGTGTCACTAAAACTTTTGAGGATGAAGTTGAAAACTTTTTCGCGTATGATTTAGTCCCTTACCCGTTATCGCTCTTTGATGCAGCTGGAATGCGTAAAACAGCAAAGTCAGCCATTTACGATTGCTTTAAATCAGTCATTGCTGAGGTTGATCGTACTAACGCTGGTTATATTATCGATGGAGGATATCTACCACATCACGTTGTGTGGGATCGAGAAGAAACCTTCAACGTTATTTTTGAAAAATGTGTTCAGTATTTGCGTAGACATTACAGTCATACAGTGACGGTATTATTTGATGGCTATAGTGACACAACAGAAAATATTAAAGCTGCAGAACAACGTCGTCGAACTACTAAAATATCCTCGAGTTCCGACATGATATTCGATGAATTTATGACAGTTCAACCAAACCAACAACAATTTTTAGCTAGCATTAATAATAATAAACAAGCTCAAAATGACGCAGATGTTCTCATGATTGAAACAGCTACAGAAAAATGTAATGCAACAAACACAACAATTGTAATGGGTGAAGACGTTGATTTGTTGGTTCTACTTACCACAATGACTACAATTGATGAAACTATTCACTTTCTGAAACCTGGAAAAGCTCAACAGCGAACAGAAATATATTCTTCAAAAAGTTTATCAGTTTATCCAAGATGCCAAAATTATATTTTATTTTTACATGCGATAACCGGTTGTAATAATACATCAGCAATGTACAGAAGGGGCAAAAATTCTGTTTTTAAATCATTAAAAAAAAGATTCAATTGACTGTGCGAAAGTCTTTACGGGCATTTATTCTCCACCTGAAACAATTATTACGAAAGGAAATCGATTTCTTCTTGCTATTTATGGAGCTTCAAAAAAATTAGATTGCATTGATACGTACAGATATTTAACCTTTGTCAAAAATACCCGAAACAAGAATCAAATACAACTATCTTGTCTTCCTCCAACATCGGCATCTGCTATTCCAACACTTGTATCGGGTATATTATCAAGTTCTGACATGGCAAGGAAATCAACTGAACCCTGAAGACTGGGGATGGAAATTAATAAATAATACTCTGGAACTAATTAACCCTTCAGTGGTCGCGCCGTGGTCAAAAAGACCGCGCAATATAATAATTCTGCGTAAATCTGAAAAAAATCGCGATACGCCGCCGTTGCCTCGGGTAGCTTATTGTTCCAATAGGAGCCGCGTTAGTACGTATCGACAGTTTCAAAAGAGCACTACAGTGGTAAAAAACGTAAATTGGTCGTTTCGACCGCACGTGACTATTCCACAAAATTTGTTTTGTTCACTCTGAAAATTAGTTCTATAGTTAGAAACGTAAGTATTTTTGATAATTTGAATTTGTGTATAGTCATGATTTGTTAAAAAGGGTTGTTTTATTATCACCTACAATAATGATGTTTCTTTTTTCTGTGATGCGGTCAAAAGTTCCACATGCGACTATTATCTCTATATTTTTGAAGTGTTTCATTTTGGACATAAATAATATACTGTGTTGATTTTTTGTCTAACCTAATACAGTTTCAGGATGTGTTCTTACGAAAAGGAGCAGCAGGTCCTTCAAGCTCTCATGGAAGAGGTGTTCGAAGATGAATCTTTATTAGATTCTGAGGAAGATGCGGACCAAGGAGTTATAGAAGCGGACCAGCAGCATTTCGAAACGAGATATGAAAACTCCGACACCGAACAAGAAGTAGATTCGGATGACAACAATGATTTAGTCGATGCTGTATTTCGAGGAAAGGATGGCACGATGTGGTGTAAGAATTCAAAAACAAATAAACGAGTTCGAAGATCAAAAGGCAATATTATAAAACAATTACCGGGCCAAAACAATCAACGAGGAATCTCAAAGATATTATTGATATTTGGAAGTATTTTTTGAATGATTTTATGATTGATATGATTGTTCAAAATACCAATAAATATATTGGAAATGAGTTAGCTGCAATTTATTCCCGTGAAAGAGATGCTAAACCTACGAACGCTTTCGAGATTCGAGCCCTAATAGGTCTATAATATTAAGCTGGCACCTATAAAGCGAATCATCTGAATGCTGAAGACCTATGGTTGACAAACGGTGAAGGTATAGAGATTTTCCGGCTAACGATGTCATTGGCTCGATTCAGATTTTTGTTAAGATGCGTCAGGTTTGACGACAAAAGTGATCGTGAAGAACGTCAAAAACTGGACAAGCTGGCTGCGATTCGCATTTTCTTTGACAAATTTGAAGATAATTGCAAATCTGAATACAATTTATCGGAATTTGTCACCATCGACGAAATGCTCCCAGGGTTCTTAGGTAACTGTTCTTAGATTCAGTACATTCCTAGCAAACCCGCCAAATACGGGATTAAAATATTTGCAATGTGCGATGCGAAAATGTACCACACTTCAAATATGGAAGTATATGTGGGCCGAAAGCCCGATGGGCCATTCTCAATAGATAATTCAAGCAAAGAAGTTGTGAAAAGATTATGTGAACCAATAAGAGGTTCTGGACGCAACGTAACATTAGATAATTGGTTTACCAGTATTCCTCTCATCGCTACTATGAAAAAAGATTTCTCATTGACGGTTGTTGGAACAATAAGGAAAAACAAACGAGAATTACCTCCTGAGTTACTCCAGCCATCTCGTCCAATAAATTCTAGCATGTTTGCTTTCAGTGACATATGTACATTAGTGTCATATATCCCAAAAAAAAGAAAATGGTGCTATTAGCATCAAGTTTGCACGACGACGATGAGATAGATCCCGCAACTGGCGAGTTCTTCAAACCTGCACTTTTAACATATTACAATAAATATAAATGTGGAGTAGATGTGGTAGATTAGCTTTGCTCGACGTATAACACCTCAAGAAAAACGCGAAGATGGCCAATGGTAATTTTTCACACCATTCTAAATATCGCTGGAATTAATTCTTTAGTGATTTATCTAGTCAACAATCCAGAGAAACAAAAAATGGTACAAAGAAAATTTTTGAAGAAGTTGGCATTTCACTGATTGAAGATCATCTGAAGTTCAGAGCAACTGTACAGAATTTAAGTAGAGATATGGAATACCGTATTAGAGAAATATGCAACATGCCCAACGAAATTCAGGAAGAAGTAAAAAGCAAAAGATTGGGAAGATGCAGTTTTTGCGATCGGAAAAAAAATCGTAAAACCACTACTTCTTGTTTCAAATGTAGTAAATTTATATGTAGAGAACATACAACTTGTGTATGTGTAGAGTGTCGCGTAAATGTAGTATGATAATTTGAAAAATATTCAAAGCAAACAAAAATGTTATTTATAGTAACACAATTTTTCGCAAAAATTAATTTTAAGTATTTTCTGTCTTTTTTCCACATTTATATTGATTGAAATGAACTAGTTTTAAATAAACCACAGCCTTTTATCAAACTGCATTATTAAAGTTTAATGGAATTACCAAATAATCACAGCGGTCATTTTGACCGCAAGCGATCACTTATGAATCAAATCTTCTAGCAACCACTGAAGGGTTAAAACGTTGCTCCCCCCTGCTCCGGAAAAACTCCTCAACACAATTTTTTGCAATTGCAAGAAAGGTTGTAGCGCCAAATGCGGCTGTAGAAAAGTAGGGTAATAGTGTTCACCTGCGTGTACCAATTGCCAAGGTCACTCTTGTTCAAATGTTGAGTTGAGTACAACAGAGGATGTTTCATGTGATGCTGATGAAGAGACATCATTATTTGAACAATTTATGAACATGCGGCAAGAAGAGGAAGAAGACGAATAAGAAATCGCAGAAGACATGATTGTTGAAGTTAACTATGACGAAAATGAATCAAATTAAAGTGTCAAAAGAAATCAAACTGATAATTACACTCCATACACAGTATCAACCCGAATAATCTTCATGCAGTTAAATGAGTATTGTGGCTGAAAATTACGTAATAACGATTCCTGGAATAGGCATACTGGGGAAACCACGTTGAAAAAACGCGCCGAGTATACTACCTCACAGGTGGTGTGGAAACGTGTACATATTACATATAACGTGACTTTTAAAATTGCGATATCTCAGGAACGGTGATACTTACAGAAAAAATCATCAGAGCCATTTTTGTAGAGAATTTTGAGATCTACAACTTTGTCATGAAGTATTTTATTGATTAAACTTACGATTTTCGGGAAAAAATCAAAAAACCTGAAACTTTGACCTTTGACCCCGAATTACTTTTGAAGCGCTCGTGGCACAGATTGGAACTTTCAAATTTTCATTTTTTATGCTGAAATGAAGGTCTTTACCAAAGTTCAGCTCAGCCGCTCGTTATTTCATTACTGTTTTCAGATCTAAATTAACCGAACTATAACTTGTAAAATCGTTTAGTGAAAATCTCATAATAAAGTATTTTTCGAATACGTTAGTTACGGATTTTCATCAAGTATCGGCCAATTCCATCATATATCATAGGTATTTGCCAGTGAATACTATAGATTAAAAAAAATATCTCTTTGAAATCACAATCCACTTAAGCTCCGTTTGTTCCATCGAAAGGTATCGATAATTGGGGTATGTCAAACAATAACTTTTCGACAATATATCATCCTTAACTCATCCTGTTCGGAGAAGTTTGCCTGCTATAATAATCAGATTCTATTCGATGCTCGCTTCACTCGACGGGCATCGAATTTGATGAACAATACTTCAGGGCCTGAATTCTAAGTTTACTATTAAGTTATTTACCAATTTCCTTTAATTACATAGATTCCGTTGTAGTCAGTGTTAATAATCTGGTTTGGGGTTCTCTGTCGCTTTCATTTTCAACATTGAAGTTGGCAAAATGACGAAGAACACGATTTCAGGGCTTTTCACGACAAGCCTTAACATTTCTGGCCAACCAGACAAGCAACGGATCAATTTGAAATTTTCAAAGTGCGTATAAATATTTTATATGATGCCAAGGGCGTTTCCAGCGGGGGGCAGGGGGGGCAACTGCCCCCTCCTTTAGAAGCTCAAAAATAAAAAAAAATAAAATCACAATTAAAAGGAAGACAGAATAGAAAATGAATCGCAGAGCCATCTGACTTGAAATAGTTGAAGTATACCTGAATAGTTCACTATAATCAGTGACTTAGGCACGCCAGCGTTACTTTGCCAGTGGTGTCTCTCGCACACTTACACACACACACAAGAAACAATATCTCTTTCTATCTATCTATCCACTTATATACAAGCACTGTCACCGATACCCAAGAAACGCTAAGAATTTAGATGAGTAATTATAATTAATATTTTTTAACGGTGTACTGCTATCCATGGAAGTTTAAATCTAGGAAGAACATTTCTATTGCAGAAATGTTCTTGGACTTAAAAATTTCTAAGTCCAAAAGGCGACGGTAGCCGAACGCTGATATACTCGACTCGCAAAGTCAGAACCGACTTTATTCGCATTTGCGCGCTAGGGAGCGTGTGGGCGGAGCCTATCCGCCACTATTTAACGAAGCGCGAAACGTGTTTACGATCTAAGTGAGAATCTCTGGAAGGGAGATTGACTGGCAAGCGCGGGTAAAGTACCTCGGCCTTTTGATAGACCGTAGGTTCACTTGGAACCCGCACATTATGTACGTTAAATCTGAGATCGAGGGTCGGATAGCCAGTCTGATAGCCAGTCTCTGATCAACAGAAAATCAAAGATGAATATGAAAAACAAAATCACGATCTATAACACGATGTTCAAGCCTGTCATCATGTACGCTTCAGGCGTCTGGGGACAAGCGGCTCCATCCAACATTTCCATTTTGGATAGGTTGCAAAATAAGATAATTAGGATGATTGTGAATGCTCCTTGGTTCGTGCGGAATGAAGCCATCCGCAGAGATTTGCAGCTGCCTTCCATTCGGCAGTCCCCCGTTAATGGATGAATAACTGTTTCATCCATCCCACCCCAGCTAGGTTGGGTATCCCGTGAAGGGCGGCACTGATGTCTAAGGACTTCATGCCGTCACCAATCAGTCATGAACCCATTGGTCCCTCTCAAGACCAACAATCAGCCAAAAGGGTAGGGGAGCTGGTCTCCAAACCTGGATGAATTGACGATGACATTCTGGTTTCCGGTCTCTTGGGGTCCGGAACACACACATTGACATTCACACGGAGTGATTCTACGAGTAAGTCGAAAGTGATTTGATGTTATAGTGAAGTGAAAACGAAGTGTATGCACAGAGAAGACAATTAACTCGTGTTAGTTGATTCTCTGCAAAGTGCAGAAGTGCTGTCGTCGGATTTCTCCAGTGAGATCAGTCAGGTGAGTTGCGATTCTACCATTTATATCAGTACGCGAACTGTTCATCGCGGCGAAAGTTTCGATACCAAAGTAGATATGGCCAGTATGGAGGAACTGGCGAACATGATTCTGGCCTATAGTAGGGCAGATATCATTAAGATTAAGAGCTAGTCGAAAAAGGACTAGAATCTAAAGAAGAATCCAAAGAAGAGATGAGGAAATCCACGAAGACCAAAAGGCAGCCGAAAGAAGACTCCCCGGTGCAGTCACAAAACAAGCGATACAAGAGGATACGAGCTGAGTCAAACTCAGAATCGGAAAATACCTCCGACGCTGACAGCGACAGATAGGAAATGGCGATTGATACACCGCCAAATCCTGCACAAGAAGAAGCAAGCGCGAATTCTTAGCAAGAGCCAGAAAGCGCACCCGCAGAGGAGGCTAGAGAAGGTACCTCAACTCAGGTACCCGAAGAGGTAAAAGAACAGAATGTACCTGTACCACCCCCAAGAGAGGTTAACAGGCCACAAAGCGATGACAACGAGTTACCTGCAAACAGACAGGTACCTCAGAGAACGGCGAACCCCCCGGCTATCACAATCAGACAGAAAGATAGCTGGACTCGGTTCAGAGACCAGGCAAACCGTGAAAAAATCGGTTTCAACACGGTTGATGGTATCAAAGTTCAGCCAACAGGAATTCCTGACTATAGGAAAATGATGGCCCTACTAGAGATAATGAAAATCCAAGGACATATATACGACGTAGGAGACATCTTCAATATAAGAGTTCGAGCAGAGACTCAGCGACCAAGAACTACGGTAGGCCAGTGCTCCTGTTGCCAGAGATTCGGTCACACACAGTGGAACTGCAAGGCATTTCCGATCTGTGTAAAATGCGCCGGACGTCACTTAACGGCCGAGTGCAAGCGAGACAAGCAGTTGCCTTGGAAGTGCAACAACTGTAAAGTAGCACACTCCGCCAGCTATCGAGGTTGTCCTGCATTCCCCAGAATACATGACATGAGAAGGAACTCAGACCCAGCAGCCCCCCGGCGACAGACGGTATCCGTAAGGCAACCTGTCGCCCCCTAGAGGCAGCCAATACCAGCCCCAAGGAGGCACATCGGGGCTAAAGCGACCAGGAGCGGCGTCTCCTATGCAAATTCAGCGCAAGGCTCAAACAGCCGTCAGCAAAGTGCTAATGTGAACGCAGACGAAGGCCTAGTAACGGCACTAGACCAGCTAAAAAATCTGATGAAGCAGTTTCCCGCGCTAAATATGATGTTCGCGGCAAACCCCCCGCAGCCAACAGGAACTAAATGGCTAGACGCCACATAGTCCCAGAATTCCTGAAGATTGTCACCTGGAACGCCAACGGGCTACTCAGGAAGAAACTCGAAATAGAGAACTTCCTGACAGAAAACGACGTGGATGTCATGCTCCTGCAAGAGACACACTTGCAAGGAAACACGATATCGATTCCGAACTATGTCTTTTATAAGAAAGACAGAGTCGGTAGACGCGGAGGTGGAGTGGCCATTCTCATAAAAAGATCGATTAGACACGCTCAAATTGGTCTTGACGAGGATGCGCTAAATCGCTTAGAAGCTATAGGCATCGAAGTAAACCTTCAAAGAGGGCCACACCGAATTATAACGGTATACAATCCCCTAACAACCGAAAACAGCCGGAAGCACTCAGTGCTCTCCTGCTAGAAACAGACACCGCGACGATAGCTACAGGAGATTTCAATGCGAAACACACGCAGTGGAGCAGAACTACAAATCTGAATAGCCGAGCGCTTTACAGTCACGCCGACGAACACGGTTATCAGGTGCCTACCCACTACCAACTGCCGCACAGACCTGATGTTGTCAGTTGTCGGGAACATCACGCTCCACTGGGATATATATGTGACCTCTGAGCTAGACTCAGATCACAACCCAGTGACACTGATTCTAGGGGAAGGCCCCCCAATAGAAAACAATAGCGAAGGAATCAGGACCAACTGGGAAGCTCTCAAATCGTATTTGGAAGCAATGCCCGTCATAGAACGACCTTCGGAAACTCCCGAAGCCTTATATGCTACGGTAACACGGTTTGAGGAAAACATCAGAAATGCAATCGCAGCGGTTACCACGACGTGCGTGGAACCAAGGAAATCATACAACGTATTTCCTCGACCGATCAAAACTCTAATTAGAGAAAGAAACCGTTTCAGAAGAAGATACCACAGAACTCTATTTCCAGGAGATAGAGCCAGTGCGAATATGAAAGCCAGCGAAGTGAAACGCGCCATTCTAGAGTTGAGGAATGAACGCTGGCATGAATACCTCTTAGAACTCGAGCCCGGAGATAACTCTCTTTGGCGATTAGTCAAGAGCAGAAAAAACAAAAGAGAAGCCCTGACGCCTATACAAGGCCAACGAGGTGTCTGTTTTACAACGAAAGACAAAGCCTTAGCCTTCGCGGATACTATGGAAATCCAATTTACGCTAAACATAGATCCAAACGATGATATCGATAGAGATATACGAATCGAGGAAGCAGTGGAAGAAACACTGTTACTCAATGACGAAGACGTCATCAGACCAGTATCAGAAGAAGAACTGAACGGACTGAGTCGCGCCACCAAGCCCAAAAAAGCCCCAGCCAATGTTTTTTTCCCCGCCATGAGGCAAGCTCTTTCAATTCTAATTGCAATTCCACCCACTACGGCGACCGTAGAACGGTCCTTCAGTACGCTTCGAAAAGTGAAGACCTGGCTTAGGAGCACGATGGGAGAGGAAAGGTTAACTGGATTATGTTTGATGAGCGTGCATCGGGATTTTGTTAAAAAAACCGTGAGATGGTCGAAAAAAAGGTTTTTGAAAAATATTCAGCAATTCCTACAAAATTATTATTAGTGTGAAAAAATGTTTGTTATGAGTTTTGTTAGAAGTCGTCGTCAACTTGCTACTACCCCCACTGTAACAACTGCCCCCCATAGATCAGATACTGGAGACGCCCTTGTATGATGCGGCATTGCCGCTTCTACTATAAAGTAGCGGTTGCATCGATTTTTTAAATGGATCACCCTTTTACATGCTTTATATTAGCTTCACCTGTATGTATGTATGCTTGTTTGTTTGTTACTCTCAAGCTCGCGATCTGAATTTGACAGAATTACCGACATTATTACTTGATCTATTCCTGAGCAGATGGCGCTGTACGTAATCACCTTGATATTTTGACGCTATTGCAATTGTTGTCGAAGTCATCAGGCCGTAGGTGCCACTGGGTCCTAAAATTCTCAGTCCAGCCGCTTCCTTGGCTAAAAAGTCGGCAATGCGATTATCTTCATTCCTGTCGTGCCCTTTAACCCACCTCAGGATAATGTTATTATCTGCCGAGGCTTTGGCTAAATCTTGGTGACACTCTAGTACTAGCCCTTGTCATGTATTCAGTAGAAGCGGCAACACGGCAGCGAATCCAGTTGTCAATCAGCCATCACGATGGTGTACACCTATTATATACAATCACTATTGTTATCCATTATTAATAAATAAAGTACATCAAGGAAGTGATATAGAGAGTTGTCAATGATGCCCTTATTAGAAACAATTAGTATTTCACATGGTGACAGCGGTAAAGTGCTCTAAATCACTTGTTTTTGTGTTTGTGCTGCCAGGTTTGGAAATTATTAGGTCAGTTGTTGTTGAAGAATAGATGTTGCCAAATTTATCCGTTGAAGTCGGCAGTTGATAATAAAAGGGGATTTTAGTAAATTCCTAAAACAAAACTATAAAACGTTTAACACAATGGGTGATCAAACCAGAGCTCCGGAAGAATTCCGGTTTAGTGGTGATCTCAGTGGAAACTGGAAACTTTGGAAACAAAAATTTGATCTTTACCTAATTGCGAGTGGAAAAACCTCCAAAGCAGATCCTGTTAAAATAGCTATCCTGTTAAATTTACTTGGAGACGAAGCTATAAAAATCTATAATACTTTCGAGTACGAAGAGGATGAAGAAAGAGAAAAATTGGCCACTATTTTATCAAAATTTGAAGCTCATTTCAATCCGACAAAAAACCTTGTTTACGAACATTTCAAGTTTTTCAAACGGGAACAACTTTCGTGCGAAACGATTGACCAGTTTATCACAGCTCTAAAGCAACTAACATCTACATGCGACTTCAAAGAAAAAGATGTTCTAATTCGTGATCGGATTGTATTGGGTGTAAAAGATCCACGTATTCAAGAAAAACTTCTTCAAAGCCCTGACCTTAAGCTAACGGAAGCCATTAATATTTGTAGATCCATTCTTGGCGATTCTCGATTATAATACCACGCCAAAACAACATTTACCTGCCCCTTGTGATCTTCTCATGGGACGTAAACTAAGAACAACATTGCCAGTAAGCCAACAAGTTCTTGCGCCAAAATATTCAATTCAGGGTATAAGAGAGAAACTAAAGTGTCTTCAAGAAAGCCAAAAGACTTACTATGATGTTGGCACCAAAAAACTCAACGATTTTCAGTACAATCAGCCAGTATTAGTTCAAGAAAAATGTCGGAAATGGAAACAGGGAACTATTTTGAATAAAACGGGCCCAATGATTATAATGTTGAAGTTGATAATGCTCATTATCGTCGAAATAGGCAACACCTTAGACCATTACAAAAATCGACATCTCCTACTGAAAATCCTCAACAAATTATCATAAACAATGAAGAAGTTTCCGAACCGAAATGTGAAATTGGCATCCATAATACTGAGTCCACTAATCAAAGTGAAATCACAAATAGAAGTGGTCGAATAGTTAGAGCTCCTGATAGATTAATCTTGTGAATTTGTTTTTCTTCTCTTTTTTTTTGCCACACATGAAACTACCGATTTTTTCATCATATTTGATAAGACTGCTTCAACAACTCTTAATTGTGATATGTGTAGATATAAATTCATGTGTGTATATGGGTATTCATCCATTTATGATCTAATTTTATTTATAAATTTTATAGACATACTTTTATGGGATAATTAGAATTTTGCTTTCATTTTTTTTATTTTTTATGAAAAGGGGCATGTCATGTATTCAGTAGAAGCGGCAACACGGCAGCGAATCCAGTTGTCAATCAGCCATCACGATTGGTGTGCACCTATTGTATACAATCACTATTGTTATCCATTATTAATAAATAAAGTACATCAAGGAAGTGATATAGAGAGTTGTCAATGATGCCCTTATTAAAAACAATCAGTAGTTCAGGTTATACGTTATACGTTGTGTGTTCAAGGCTAATAGGGCTTGTCTGCTGTCAGTGCAAATTGTTCTGTTTTTGCCAGATATTCCTTTCTTGGTTAATTTTTTTGTGGCGATTGAGATACCAGCCAGTTCTGTTTGGACCACGCTGGTATTTTTCCCATTCCCCACTCAATTCTTAGGCTTAGTGATCTGGAGTGCACTCCACACCCTGAGCCTAATTCTCATCTCTGCAAAGTCTTGAAATTTTGTAGCAAATTCGTCCATAAGATTGATCAGAAATTTTAGAAACACTGCAATGTTTTCTTCAGAGTTTTTTTTATATTCAAGAATTGCCGGATAATAAGTGAATTCTTGTGTTGCGATATCATTTTCAAAGATATCTAGTTTGCGACGAAGAACAGACACGCTTTGTATTGGATTACATTTTCCATTCACGTGTTACTCTGTGTTAGCACATTCAAGTGGTTCAAAATATATTTAGCTTAAAAATATTATTTCAATTAATGAAGGTATAGTATACCTTATCTACGTGTTGTATATCAGGTATTTATACTTGTTATATAATACATTACAATATTTGGCAGTCCGAGGTTCGACTTTTCGCAGTCTGCAAACGAACCTCGGTCCGCCAGTTTCCGGCCTTTGCTCTACAAGTTGGTTTTCCTCTACATAATCATCAACATAACAATAAATTTCCCAGCTTCCATCGAATTCAATGTACCTCTTTGTAGAACTCGAACAGTAGCTATGTTCAACATTCATCGACTCGTAACAACTACTTGCCTCTTGGCAACCATATTTCGACTTGCCAACAGCTTCAATGCAATGATTGATTTGGATTGAACTCTTTCACGAAGTGAGTTTGAATGCTTTTATTTGCATTATATTTTGAATGTGTGTGCCTTTAGTGCGTTATGCCTATTGTAATCTGTTGAAGTTTAGCACGGTTACTTTATGATGCTAATTATTATTTATAGTGATGTTGATATGTATTCAGATTTCGAACATGAAAATAAATTAGGCGCAAAACTGATAAGAAGTAACAAAAACGAAATCTACAATCGATACAAACCTGAAACACAAATTGAAAAAAATCATATCCAATAACACTGGCATGTTGAATACGTAAAAAAAATTGGTGATAGTTTTAACCAATACTACCAGTACTACCAGGGAAAAATTACGCGAACAAAATGATAGTTCCTGCATTTTCCTATAAAAGTAAATTGTTATGTAGCAGTTTTTTAACACTTTTCTGCGAGATTTTTATGATAGTTATAAAACCATTCCAAGCTTATTTCATAACTGTTTCCTGTAGATTTAATGAAATTATCTTATTAGAATGCTTTCAGACACTATTTTATTTTCATTACCATATTGTAAGTTCAATAATAATTTCCCAACTATTTTATAGTATGGTTTATTTACTACAATTCAAAAACACTAATATGATGAATTGAAGGGGTTATATTTTTAGGAGTGATTAATTTTTGGGAAAGAAAGTTTTTGGCTTTCTACTACTCCATCTGATACAAAAAAAGGGATGAGAAAATCTTCCAAAGAAAGGAAGGAAGTAATCAATTTGAAAATAAGTAACTCTATACATGGATGTGTAGATCATGCAAAGAAGTAACTTTCAGACACAACCTGAAAGAAAGTCCTCCTGAAACAGCTACTTTCATATAAACATTGAATTACACGAAAGAAAAAAATTCTTTCGAAACAAATACTTCTATATGAACACTGAATTATACAGAAAATACTTTTCTCTACTCAGTTTGTATTTCAAAAATTCGTTGTGGAATAAGAATCAGATAACATTCACATGAGTTCTACTTTAAATGAATGATAACAAATTGCACTTACATAGAACACTGCCATCCTCACTGGTATACACCGATGTTTTGCCTTAAGACACTTGCCCCAAGACTCTTCAGTATCAAATCGGATAACATCATAGAAAATACACACACTTCATTCATGAATTACGATTTTTAATGTCAAGGAATAAGCTTGATCTGCTTATGTCATAGATGACATCGTAATGACATTCATTCACCTATTTGATTTAATCCCAGCCAAGAGGAATCTTATTCGAATTGAAGGGGTTATATTTTTAGGAGTGATTGATTTTTGGGAAAGAAAGTTTTTGGCTTTCTACTACTCCATCTGATACAAAAAAGGGATGAGAGAATCTTCCAAAGAAAGGAAGGAAGTAATCAATTTGAAAATGAGTAACTCTATACATGGATGTGTAGATCATGCAAAGAAGTAACTTTCAGACACAAACTGAAAGAAAGTCCTCCTGAAACAGCTACTTTCATATAAACATTGAATTATACGAAAGAAAAAAAATTCTATAATGTTATCCAATTTGATTCTGAAGAGCCTTAGGGCAAGTGTCTTAAGGCGAAACATCGATGTATACCAGTGAGGATGACAGTGTTCTATGTGAGTGCAATTTGTTACCATTCATTTAAAGTAGAACTCATGTGAATGATATCTAATTTTCATTCCACAACGAATGTTTGAAATACAAACTGAGTAGAGAAAAGTATCTTCTGTATAATTCAGTGTTCAAATAGAAGTATTCATTTCGAAAGAATTTTTTTTCTTTCGTTTAATTCAATGTTTGTGTTTGTGCAGTGTGCAATGTGCAATGTGCAGTTTGTGTCTGAAAGTTACTTCTTTGCATGATCTACACATCCATGTATAGAGTTACTTATTTTCAAATTGATTACTTCCTTCCTTTCTTTGGAAGATTCCCTCATTCTTTTTTTTGTATCAAGATGGAGTAGTAGAAAGCCAAAAACTTTCTTTCCCAAAAATCAAATTACAATTTTTGAAGTAGAAAAAATTCAAAACAAATTTTTAAGATTTTTGTACTACAAAAAATATCGTATCTATCCTGACTACAGAATAGTTAGAACAGCAATTGAGAAATGAATTCAGAATATTGTCTCTGGACAATAGAAGAAACCAAAATATATTGTAATTGCTATTCAAAATACTGAATCATGTGGTCAACTTTTCTGAACTCCTTAATCGGATAAAATTCAATGTGCCTGCAAGAAGAACGAAAAATTTTCTTATGTTCAATTTACCCCTAGTTTGTACTACTGTTAGGTCACCACTCATAATCATGTTGCGATCAGCCAATACATTCAACTTACTGATGGATATAGATTGGACAGTTCCGTTCAGTGCTTTCAAAAAACTCGTTACAAAGTTCATAATAAACTTCAATTGAGCATATATTAAGTATTAAAATATAAGCCATATAAATGTACCTATTCAAATCTATATTTAAAAAATTTGTTTATTCATGTAATAAGTCTAAATAAATAAATAAGGCCTCCAATATTATTGAAGAAGACCCCATGCATTGGCTTATCCTTGTATTTCCGCAGGAGTAAGGTTATCTCTGCGGCTTGTATATGAGCTTTATGCTGGACGGGTTATTACTATTGTCGAATAAGAATCACATCTTTCATATATTTTTTTGAACTTTTATGATTGAATCAACTGAACATGCCATTGCCATTCGATGGCAATATTATTACTATTAGAATTTGTTTTTAATACAATATATAAATTACAGAACAAAGACGCTCCGTTAATATTCTCCTAGAATAATTGATTAACTTTCGATATCGCGAATCGTTCACTGTAATGAAATTGTCTGCATTCGATCTTCGTTGTTAATGTGTTGGAAATTGGCAACGAATGAATAATGTTTTCTTGATGAAAATCCCGGGTGATTGATTGACAATGAATCGTTTAGTTTCGAATTCTCACAGTCGTTTTGAAAATTTCATGATGAGTATCTGATAGTTAGGGATGTCGACAAATAAATGTCAATTTGATGTTCATTCATTTCCATGATGGTCATTTATCAATTGACTGTTTTCAGTTCTCTGAAAATATTCCAATGTCACCCATAATTGTTCTTGAAAACAACTCGTTTAGAAGGCGGCTATGCAAACAATTGGGACAATGACAGATTACATATTATGCGTCATCAGTTTGGGCATCCGATATCAGTTGAGAAACTTTCAAAAACTAAATCAAGTGGCTACTGCTTCAAACAATTTGACTACTTGATGAAAAATTGCTTTCATTTTTGAAATTCACTAATAGTGACAACTCCATGTTACGATTTTGGAAGTTTCATAAAATTCGTATCGACCTCCGATATTTATTCCGTGGAAACCTTTTTTTATATTCCATGTTCCAGATGTTTCAAATTTGAGGTCACCCTGAGTCAGGGTCAAGTAGACCTGATCCAGGAGAGAATTGTCCGCGAATTCGACAATACTGCCTCTGGTAGCCTCGAAAACCTCCAATTCGGCGCAGGGGTTCTATGGATAACCTGTGCGAATGAAGGGACAAAAGAATGTCTCAGAGGAAGCACTGGAAACTTGAGCAATCTTTGGGAAGGGGCGGAATCGACCGTGGTCGAGGCCAACGAACTCCCGAAGAAACCGAGAGTCCTAGCCTTCATTCCTGGCCAAAAAGACGAGGAGGCTACATTTTGGACACGCCTCAGTAAGCAGAATCCTGCCCTGGGAGTGGAAAACTGGATCCTCCTGAGCGGAAAAGTGGAAGACGAAGGACAAATCCTGGCCTACTCCACGAATGAAAGTTCCTTCAGGGCCTTGGAGAGGAACATGTTCAAAACCTACTATAAGCTGAACATGGTCTCCTTCAAGGTCCTGAAGGGTCTTAACAGCGATGTTGAGAGTAATACAAACAAATCTGCAACACAGTAAGGGGGCCTCGGCTGTCCTAACCAAAGTTATGAGGGGTTTGATATTGCTCTCATACAAGAACCCTGGGTGTACAGGGGAAAAATATTGGGATTGGAGGGCATCAGAGGAAAGTTAATTTATAACAGACCCTCAGAGACCCCAAGAACATGCATAATTATCCGTAAAGAAATAAATATACTGCCGTTGAGTAATTTGTGTTCAAGAGACTTGGCGGCAGTCAAAATAAAGACGGCTGGCGGGAGCGGACCTGAGAAAATCATCATTGGATCAGCATACCTCCCTTACGACAGTCCGGAACCATCCCCAATCAGGGAAGTAGAGGAGTTGGCTAGGGCCTGCCAAGCAGAGGGACTACAACTTATAATTGGCTGAGATGCCAATGCACACCATCTAACCTGCGGAAGCACCAACACCAACGAAAGAGGTGAGCACTTACTACCGTTTATCATGGCAAATAATTTGGACATTGCGAGACGTAGTGGAGTGATAGACGTAACGATAGGAACTACATTTGTAAGTAACTATGTTCGGTGATGGAATTTGTCCGATGAGGAAAGTTGTTTAGACCATCGACACATAAACTTTGGAATCGGAGGGATTCAGACTTCGATCCTAACATATTAAAATCCCCGGAAAACAACCTGGGAAGCCTATACGGTGGATCTAGAAACTTGTCTAGACTGCATGGATTTTGAGATCAGAGATTCCATAGACCTAGAGTTGGCAGCAGATCGATTACAGGGAGCTATTATCTCTTCGTACTAATCCTAAACTTAAAGGATTTGAATGTTTACAGTTGAATATACGTAGTATATTGAAAAATATAGATGAATTGTTGATATTTTTGAATCAATTTAATGAAAAATTTGATATAATTATTCTAACAGAAACCTTCAAGATACACGACACAATTAGTATGAAAGGGTATGAAACCATCTACAGAAAGGGAGAAATTAGTAAAAATGATGGCGTAATAATGTATATCAAAAAAAGTATTAAATATGAGTGTGAAGTATAAAACATTGGAAATATCAGAGTCTCAAAAATTAATTTAACAATGAAACAACACAAAAAAAAATCACTGCCATTTATAGATCCCGAGTACATGTGTTAAACAATTCATTACTGAACTTACTGGTTATTTACAGAAAGCAATATAATTATATAATCATATAATAATCATATAATTATCGGTAACATAATCTTAAACTTTATTTCTGATAGTGAAATAGTTGAAAAATATAACTAACTAGACCAAATAGTGGTACTTGTCTAGACCACATTTTTGTCAAAAGTGACTTGCAAGTGACTTCAAAACGAGTATAATCGATCACTACACAATTGCCATAACACTTGATTTGGATAACACAGAGATCGATGAAGGAACGGAAATAAAAAAATTCACTAATTACGGAAAACTTAAACAAGATCTATTATCAGAAAACTGGGAACATATGTATACAATAGATCATGTCAATAATGCTGCAACAATATTCGTGAATAGATTACGATATCTTATTGAAAAAATACAATTATAACTAAACCTAAGAAAAAATATAAAGTAAAAAAATCCTGGATTACTCCGGAGTTAACAGAGCTCATAAATATAAAAAACAAAAATTATCAAATTCTACTAAAATATCCCGGGAACAAAACACTCAAAGAAGAATATGATTCATTAAAAAATAAATTGAATATGTTACTGAAAGCTGCCAAGAAAAAATATGCTCAGAAAATAATAAATAACAGTAAAAACTCAAAAGAACTATGGCAATGTGTCGATGAGATATGCAATGAATCTAGACCTGGTTTCACCGATTATTCGATCAGAGAATGGCTCAGTGATAAAAAATACTTTGGAAATTTGCAATAATTTTAATGAGTACTATGCAAATCTTGGTCAAGAATATGCCCTTAAAATTAAAGATTGGGCTAATTACAATTACAATGACAAAAATTACAGAATTCAATATATCTATCAGAAACTAATGAAGAGGAGGTTTACAAAGTTATTATTGAATTGAAACAGAAGAAATCTCCAGGTCATGATGAAATTCACTCAGAAACGCTCAAATTGATTGTCAATGAAATTAAAACGCCATCAACTCACCTAATCAACGAATGTATACAGGAAGGCTGCTTTCCCATAATATTCAAAATTGGAATAATAAAACGAATTCTTGAAAGTGGAGACAAAACAATAGTGAGTAACTATAGGCATGTATCACTGATCTCAAACATTGCCAAAGAAATAGAGAAAATTCTAAAAATGAGATAAGTGAATTTTACTAGGAAATTCAAATTGATATCTTATCAGCAATACGGATTCAGGGAGGAAAGATCAACGGAAGATGCAATACAAAATCTAACTACTTGTATTTACGAAGCTCTTCACAAAAACATCCCAGCAATGTGCATCTTCCTTGATTTATCCAAAGCTTTTGATACCTTCAGTCTTACAAAACTCCTGAGAAAATTAGAAAACTGCGGAATACGTGGGAAAGCTTACGACATTTTCGAAAGCTATCTATATGACCGAGAACAGAGAGTTAGTATCGATGGAATTATGAGTTATCCCAAATAAATTGATGGATGTAGCCGTTACTACGTGGTAGGAAATCATAATGAAAAGAGAAATGAAAATTTCTATGTTTTTTACCACTTTCATTTGTAACTAACGTTACTGCAATTTTGTCCTAGACGGACATTTTCAAACTTAACCTTCCATCACTCGCATCCAAATAATTGTACTTAGTAACTCGCTGGACCGTGTCCAGCAGACCGGCTAGTAAATTATGATATTTCTGAGTGTAATTGATAAGTTGAGAAAAATTCAATAATTATCATATGATTTTGGGGCAGAATAAAAGATACTTCAAATATTTTTTTACAAAAGGAATATATTGAGCACAAAAACAGAAGTGAAAAGTTGAAAGAAAAAATCAACCTGAATTTTCATATGTTTCATTGGTCTCATATGTTCTTAACACAAATATTTTGAACAGTTATGAAAGAGGTATTTGGTTTTTCTGTTTTTCTTCCAATTACAGTCATCACAGCGGCCCACGGTTCCCGGGGTGCTTACTTGAGCTTCGGCCGAAGCTGGTAAACCACACACTTCTTGTAATCTGGCAGAAACTGCTCTTTCTTTCTGATAGTCGTAGAGGAGGGCCATGGAAAGATTTAGAAGAAATTCTTTTCTGAGTGTTTTTGAATCGGGATGGTTTCCATTATAAACAACGAACGCATTTATACGATTTACAATCAGCATGCTGTAAAAGAGGATCATTGGCCATCTTCTGGTGCCACGAGCACAATCGTATTGAGCACACAATTTATCCACCATGTCTACCCCTCCTTTGTTGCGATTATAAGTCATAATAATTTCTAGCTTATTCGTACGACAATCAATGTCATCTCCAAAAAGCATTGTTGAAATGAGTAGCACATTTTTACTTTTCTTTGGAACGAATAAAACCAGTGTTGTATTTTGAGAGAAGCCAAACATTGATGAACCGCTAGGTCGGCCAGTATTTTGTACAAATTCCAACGGAAACTGCCTCTTGTTTTTCCGGATTGTCCCTACAAGGGTTAGTTCACCATACTGGTGAACCAGTTATCTGTTGTAACGTTTCTGTTGGTACCATTGATATGTTGAGAAAGCCTTTCTACTACTGATTTAGCAGTGGTCTCTGTTCGAAAGGGGTCCTCTGGCTGCTTACCCACATAAACTTCCATATGGCTGGTATAGTACATAAAAGAATCTGAAAGTGCAAAAATTTTCATGCCATACTGATTTGGCTCGCTTGGTATATATTGTCTGAAGTTACATTTACCTTTAAACGCTTCAAGCTTTTCGTCTATGGTTACGTGCTCAGAATGTGAGTAGTATTTTTTTTTATTATCGTTGAATTTCTCAATCGCAGCCAATTTATCAATTCGTACTCTCTCTTCTCTTGTATGTATATCATCGAAACGAAGGCATCTCATCAGAAATTGGAATCGTATTCTGTTCATTCCAAGACGAAATGCTTCCACTCCACTACCATCCGTTCTCCAAAGATCGCCTAGATTCATATGGTTAGCTTTTCTTACTCCTGCAACATATAGACTTCCAATCAGCGCCTTTATTCCTATGATATTGGTAGACCTAACATCCCTTTCTCTGGAAAATATTTGGGAAATGCTATTTATTTTTATATTGGTGCAGTCCACAATTATATTCAGCATTTCTTCGTCAAACAAGCATAGCCATATATCGAGAGGAGACTTCTTGGATTCTGCATTTGCATTTTGCATTTGAAATGAGTACCCACATCGTTCTGTTGCTGCTAGTATAATGAAAATAGGTTATACGGTCCTTTTGACTTCGTTAAATGATTAATTATGTTTTTTGGCATCTAAACGAATGCATTGATATCGAAATCATCGAAATCGGAGGACCGGAAGTGAAAACCGGACGTGGTCGTTTTTTGATGGATTCGAAACCTTCTCACCCTAAGGAATCCAAAAATAACATATGTTTCAGTATACAATGACTTTTTCATTTTCTTTGTCAATAAATTCCGCGTTTGCATCAAGCTTCTGCAATTGGAATAAACTTATAGTTGTTCATAACCCAACATTTCTCAATTCCAAGTTTTTTCAGTGATTTTTGTTGAATTTGCAATTCTTCCTATGCTATTTCACATTAGGCGTTGGATATTATATTCGTCACACCATCTTAGTTTTTTCTCTGTTGGTACACTCTGTATTCGTTTCCCTTCCATTTGATGTACTGCACGTTGAGACTCAACTATCATTAACAAAGATTTGGCTTAGTGCCTTTATGACATGTTGCGCCATCTTCGATATTTCTTCGACGATGAATTCTGCATTTCTTATACTTTCATTTGACGTGCTGTACGCGACGATCCGATCATTATTAGCGAATTTACAACTTAGAGCCCTTCTGACAGTTCTGCTATCATTTCTTGTAATAACTCATTAATTATCACACACGAAACCACCTCCCACGCTGACTACGTCACTTTCAAGGTTTTAATGTTTTATCACTATTATTATTATTATTATTCGACCCACATTCTCCAGTTCAATTTCATCTAGCACAATCAATCGAGCGATATTTGATTTCTCCATTCTGATTAGCTGGCCGACACTACTCTGTAACAGAAGTTAGGTTGAGTGTTCCACAAAGTTCCGTTCAAGAGTCTGAAAATTCGCAAAATGAATCTCCATACGATAAAGCATGGACTTTAGTCATTTCCGGATTATGCTTACTTGGTTAGCGAAACGCGTTAAATGATGAATTACTGTCATATTGAAACACGAAAAACCGTTACGAAAATAACGATGAAACGATAACGAATAAACGCACGGAAAACGGTCGCACGCAAAACAGTGGCACGCAAAACAGTCGAAACGTTTGTAAAACGGTCGCTTTCTCCATTTTGGAATGTTAACTCCACAATACGTAACTCCTCGACACCTTTGGTGCCATCTCCTTCTTCTCCTGATGATGCTAACTTGGTTAACAAAGATACGAGACTTCCGACATGTTGGAACGCTAGACTTCTGTTGAATCGACATGTTTTTTTCTCAAATGCTGTATTTTGAAACGCCCTGTATACACATCAATATCATATTTCAAACCGACATGTTTTTTTCCTTAAATGATATATTTTGACGAACCCTGTACACTTCGACGTCATATTTGTTTTTCAATGATGTATTTTGAGATACCTTGTACACATTGAGGGATCGCACGTTGAAAACTTACAGCCTCGTGGAACTGTTATGTTTTTATCTTAAATGATGTAATTTGCCGCACCCTGTACACTTCGACGCCATGTTTGTTTTCAATGATGTATTTTGAGATACCTTGTAACATTGAGGGATCACACGATACAGCCTCCTTAATCTGTAATGTTTTTTCTCAAATCTGATTCATTATTATCAATATATCACTTTCGCGCTTCCAATTTTCGTCGAGTAGTTCACGCTTAATTTTCAAACCGGCAACGCTACATTGCCCCATAAACAATGATTTATTATACAACTGGCAACGCCGAACCTGCCATGCTGGCATGTATTGACATTTGACAGATGCAGTCTTATGAGTCTAGTGTTTACAGTGTCCTTCTTCAACCAGTAGATAGTTCAGCTAGTGACTCATAGATGACTGTGTGTTCTATAACTTTTGTTGTTTCCATATACTTTTGTATCGATGAATCGAGCGCCTATTTCTGTGCGGTTACTGATAACAGGACATGAAACAATTCTGTACGATGAATTATTCAAATGAATCTCTCAATATACGCAAAGCCACATAAATTTGTTCATCGATTACGTCACACGCGCCTCTCGCTCTTACACACACACACATGCACATCTTTACATGAAATATTAATTATTTCCCAAATCTAAGTATATTTTCCTATCTTCAATATGATAATGACGATTACAATCTACGGAAATGAAAAAAAAAATGCTGTCAAGTATAATGAATGAGTCAATTTCGGTCCCAACAAAACTAACGCTATAAATACCCAACATTCGCAGTTAACTTCAATATCTTACGATGGTGTAGAGGCTAAGGGCAATGTCTACCGCGCGGACGTCGTGGGTTCGAATCTCATAACTATAAACTTTTTTAATTAAAATCACGTGACTGTAACGTGACAAGGGGGCTGAGGGAGCTGATAGGTTAGGTGGAGTACCAAGGGAGCCGATAGGTTAGGTGGAGTACCAAGGGGGCCGAGGGCGGAGTACTAAGGGAGCTGATAGGTTAGGTGGAGTACCAAGGGGATCGAGGGGCGGAGTTCCACGCTTAAATCGCTACTATACTCGTTCCATTCTGCGTCGATGACGTTTCCCCCACTCCCAAGTGGTCCAGAGTCCGCCTTGTTCATCTACTGGTTTTACTCCTGGCAATTGTAATACAATATTTGAACTACGAGTTCTTACATTCCATCGGCAAGTTGGCAGCAAGAGACAAAACTATCAAAGAAGTTAATATACATTTTTGAAAAAATGAGAATCTGCAAAACTTGATTTCTTATGCAAATCAACGTTTTTTCAAAGATATTTTAATTTTTTCGTGAGCATACTTAATAGCAATATTCAATTTCACTACAAAAATAGTGGTATTATAGTAGTTCTTGTGAAAAACAAAAGGAAACTTACCGATATCGATTTTAGAATCTTTTCACAAATGATAAAAATAAGTCACTTGTTTACTCGCACCCAGTCTACTGCACCGTGTTGGGGTAGCACTTCTGAGAAACACTTCATATCAACTGATAATTGATGGCGATGTTAGCTGAAGAAGTACTGGAAAGGTATATGGAAGGGGGACGATGCACCGCCGCGAATATCGAAATTACGCAGGAAAGAATTTTGGGCCGGTCCGATACACCGTGCACGAGAAATGGAAGGTTAAACAATAAACTCTAAACTCTTTATTGTATAGGTTTGAAAATGTCCGTATAGGACAAAACTGCAGTAAAGTTAGTTACAAATAAACAAAAGTTGTGAAAAACATAACAATTTTTATTTCTCTTTTCATTAGTTATCCCAAAATTGTTACCTATGGTGTTCCGCAAGGAACGGTTCTACAATATATTTGATTGAACTATTGCAGATACCAACAAAAGGTGAAATTTTGAGCTTTGCTGACGATACGGCTGTCTTGTATACCGACTCTTCATGGAACCAATTGAAAATGTCTGCAGAAATAGATTTCATTCAGATCGCAAAATGGTTCTGTCACAATAAACTTACGATCAATTTCGAAAAACACAAATATTTGCCTTTCACATCATACTGCAGTACATTACCCAAAATGGGATCCTTAAATATAGGAAACAATAATCACATACCTGTAGGCGAGTCAATAAAATATCTAGGTATCCATTTAGATAGACATTTTCGATGGCACCTACAGACGAAAGAAATAATCAGAAAGTTAAGAAGTACACTTTCTAAATTCAATAACTTAAAGAACTTTCTTGACATTCAACATTTCAAAACGTTGTACTTCGCACTTGTACATTCCCAACTATCCTATGGTATAATAGGTTGGGGAGAAGTGAATGATTGTTATCTTAGGAATCTAAATGTCGTACAAAAATGGATACTGAAGATTATATTCAATAGAAAAAAAACTCATCCAACTGCTGCCTCAGAAAGAGATTTTTTTTTCTGATTTTATTAATCAAACTATTTCAAACAGATATTTAACTTAATCATTTGTTGAGCAGACGAAAATAACTATGTATTCTGTCTGAAACTACTGTCTCTGTTAATAAGGTTATTGCTTAATTGATCATCCATTATTTTTCAATGTTAGATACAGTATTTATACAGTTAATTACAATGTATCCTCATCACGAAGAAGCTATAGATTTCTATGGCCTCTGTGATTATCTTGTTTATTTTCGATAGCACTCTATGTAGTATATCAGTGTATGCGATAATAAACATATTATTATGATATATTATTATCATTACTGAAGGAAGGATCAAGTTGTGGATGTTAGCGATTACCAGTCAGAACCTTCTGTGATAACATCACGTGTACCACAGGGGAGTCACTCGGAACCATTACTTTTTATAATTTATATTAACAATATTGTTGAAGTATTTCAACATTCCAACTTCTTGTTATATGCCGATGACCTCAAGATTTATCGAACAATCAAAGAAATCCAGCACTGTGAGGGATTGCAAAACGATCTTGACGCATTTGCAAAAATCTGTGGCAATAGTAGCCTATACTTAAATCTCGGTAAATGTCACAAAATATCTTTCACGAGAAATAGAAATCCCATTGATTTTCAATATCAAATAGGAAATCACACAATAAAAACACTTAATGAAGTACGTGATTTGGGAGTGGTAATGGATTCCAAAATGATTTTTAAATCCCACATTGAGAAGACCGTTAATATGTGTAATGGTTTATTGGGTTTCATTATAAGAAATACAAGACATTTCAGAAATGCAAAAACTCTTCTTAATCTATAGTACCCTTATGTATATAGTCGTCTGAACTTTGCATCTGTAGTTTGGAGTCTACAATATTCGATTTGCCAACAGAGAATTGAAGGTGTTCAGAATAAATTCGTCAATTGGCCCGTAAAACTGACATTCCTATAATCAATGGAAATTTCCGTCCCGTTTTCAAAAAATATTCTTTGTTGTCTCTAACAGATAGAAGAAAAATGTCAGATATATTAATGCTGTGACTGATATTCCAGTGGTTGTCAAAAATAGCACTATTCATCTTTCTAAACGACGAAATTTCTTGGAACTTATATAGATAGTAAAATGAGTTGGGAAAATGATATTGATGCCATAAGCAAAAAAGTGAACACAGGTTACTATGCTATATTGCAATTAGAAAATATGTTCAATACCAATCAACTCATCAATGTATATTATGCTCTAATCTACTGTAACATATCGTGATACATCAACATCTGATGATGCTCCAGTAATTCAAACAGAATATCTGTTTCCCAAAAAAGAATTATTCGACTCATTTTTAATCTGAAATCAGATGAATCGTGTCGACCATATTTTCAAAAATATAAAATTTTAACAGTTCCATGTATTTATGTTTTTAAATGTATAATGTTATTTATGCAACATGTTGAGATGTATCAAACAGTTTCTCATTGCCATGGTTACCCAACTAGAAACGGAGACCTCCTCAGAATTCTTGCACACAGCTCATCATCCTATGAAAAAAGCCCCTCATATAGAGGTATCAAGTTTTTCAATCATCTTCCTGCAAACCTGAGAGAGCAACGGAATAAAAACATCTTCAAATCGAAATTGAAGGTACATTTGCAAGACAAATGTTACTATAGTATCAAAGAATTTCTTGATGCAAAATGAAAATGTTTTTCCTCAGATGTATGAATATAAATGTTATACATGTTTTCATGTATATGTGAACAAATCTATTAAATTGTGATATTTTAATATTGTTAATTGTAAATTTGTATATTATCACACGGTTTTTTATTTGTGACGTATCCTATATCATGCTGTATATGATCTGTAAGGATTGAATAAAGATTATTATTATTTTTTTTTCACCGTAGTGTGCGTTGGTCAGGCCCTATCCCCCGAAGCCCCGATACATTCGGGAGGGCGCGCCAGCATAATCAACCAATGACCACTCCCCACACCGTGGGGTAAGTGATCATTGGGTCCGAGAATCATGTGCCCTGAGTAAACGCAGTGAGCCAAGAATGACAGCCTTCTGCATCTGTGCGGCTAAGATTTCTGCCTTAGTGCAGCAAGCCGGTATGATTTTGAGATTTGAGAGTAGAGAAGACATCATTCCACCAAGGACTCCAATAATCAGAACGACCATCTTGACAGAGTGATCTGGATAGAGCCTGCGGAGTTCGAAGAGAAAATCTCGATATTTTATCCGTTTTTCCTTCTCTTTTATGACGATATTCGTCTCGCCAGGAGCTAAAAACTCCACGACAAATATCGTCTTGGTCTGGTGGTCGAGAAGGACTACATCAGGCTTATTAGCTTGCATGAGCCTCAGGGTGGGGAACGAAAAGTTCCAATAAGTTCGGCACTTCTCGTTCCCCACAACGGATTCAATATCCCCCGGAGCGTAGGTCAACACCGGTGTATCGTCAATACCGTAAGAGTGCCGTAGATGGTAATATAGCACTCTTAGGGCCGCGTAATGTCGATGGATATAGGCCGAGGCCGCATATGCTGGGCATGCTGATAGCAAGTGCATTAGGGTCTCGGGCGCCTCGCGGCAGGCCCTGCACCTTGTGTCAGGAACCTCTATACCCATCACGCGACTGCGGTAGACTAAAGTGTTGAAGACACCATTCTAGCAAGCCATGATGAACCCCTCAGTTTCCGACTTCAGCCCACTCGTCCTGAGAAAAGCGAACGTCAGGCGCTTTGATAAGCCAAGGTCTTCAATGTTATTGAAGAAGACCCCATGCATTGGCTCATCCCTGTGTCTCCGCAGAAGTAAGGTGATCCCTGCGGCTTTTATCTAAGCTTTTTGCTGAACGGGTTCCAACTTGGTGACAGAGTTGTAGTCACCTTGTTCAGAGTCGAAAACTATACCGAGTTCATCAGCAGCTCGAGCAGCTGCCCTAAGGAGAAATGCTCCAATTCCTGCTCTCTCATGGGCACGGACCATGCAGAGAAGGGGATCCGAACTCCTGACGACTTTATAGGCTGTATCCAGTACCATTCTGTCATGTAGACACTCCAAACTCAAAAGTCCTTGACCTCCCTGTTGTCGGGGGAAGTACAACCGTGGAACGGACGATTTGGGATTCAACTCTTATAGAGATGCATCATTTTTTGGGTCCTTACGTCGAGTTGATATAGCTCTTCCCGAGTCCACTTCACTACTACAAACGATTAGAGTAAGATTGGAACGGCAAGCATATTTGTTGCAGCTACTTTGTTCTTCCCCGACAGTTCCGATGACCAGATCTGTCGAAGGTTGTGCTGTTAGGTTAGGTTGTTGTGTTAGGAATCACACGTTAAAAGGTAAGGCCTCGTTAATCCTTGGCTCGCACAAGTTTCGACTTCTGAGGGTTGTCGTTCGTAGGGGTGCGACAGCTGGTTAACGGAAAAACAGATTTTAAACAGATTTTAAACAGATTTAAACAGATACTTGCCGCGGAGAGAGTTTTTCACTGCAGTTACCTCTTGTGAGTGGCGTTGTTCCACCCCGAGGTAAGTATACGTCTCTCCGGCATCCAGATGGTGTAAGATGCTTCCATCTACGAGCTGCACATCCTCTCCGTAGCAAGTATCAATGGTTCATCGTCCTCTTTTGAGATGAACCATTGAACATTAGTCTATCCCGAATTTCATACTGATTGAGATCCTACTCTCCAGAGGCATAAATTTCAAAATCATCCATATAAAACAGATGGGTGACCTTGTGCCTCCGGTTTCCGGGGGTGCCACAGTTATACTCTCGAGTATTTCTGAGCGCAACGCATGATGGCAATAGTGAGATACAGAAGAGAAGGGGACTGAGGAAATCACCCTGAAATACACCCCTTCTGAAAGTGACCCACACTGTTTGGACTTTTGCTTGATCAGATGTTATGGTGAAGCGAGTTCGCCAAAGTGGTATCAGTTGTTCAATGAATCTCATTATTATTATTATTTTTCTCCGTTGTGTGCGCTGGTCAGGCCCTATCCTCCGAAGCCCCGATACATTCGGAAGGGCGCGCCAGCATAATCAACCAATGACCACTCCCCACACCGTGGGGTAAGTGATCATTGGGTCCGAGATTATTATTTTTATTATCATTATTATTCAATAAACTTGTCGATTATCCTACGTTGATAACAAAAATTTCTTTGAATACACCTTGCAGAGACTTGCGAAACCATGATCTCTTTGCAACCCTATTCAGAAAAATCAATTAAGAAAAAACTCCCCTTCATGCAGAATTGTCAGATCCTTCAATACTCATCACAATGATATTGAAAAACTGAGTTTACCTTTCCTTAGATTTAAAAAGTATGTGAAATCTATTTCTAGTTATGATTAGTTATCGGTTCTTCATATACTGTTTATTTAATTTTTTGTTAATTCATTACTGTATCGTGTAATGTACTCAGCATTCATATTTTGTTCACTCACTATCTTTCATATGTAAAATGAGGATATTTTTTGGTTTTTTTCTGTTTGTATCCCTGTTCGTGTAATAAATAAATAAATTATCAAAAAAATTTTGGATTCACGTTTTACTTACCCTCTACTTCAAAGTTCCTCCTGGAATTTTTCATTACCTTGTCACTGAAGTAAGAGTCAAAAACAAAATCAATATTAGAAAAAATGGATAACACAAGGAATACTAACACTCATATAACAAAAAAATTATTTATACAAATGTTCATGGAATAATCCTGACGTTGTACAAATTGAAAGATTTTATAATGATTATAAGAATCAACTGATGAACCTTATCAAAGCAGCAAAAAAAGTGTTTTTCAAAGTGAAATAAATAGAAATCAAAATAATTTCAAAGCTCTATGGGAATGTGTAGATGAAGTCTGTAACAGAAAGAGATCAAAGAGATATAGGCATTGATGAAATCAGATTAGAGAACCAAAATATGATACATGAAATGGTAGAAATTTCAAATAGATTTAATGAACAAACACTACTGCAAAGTAGATTACAAACTGGTGTTGGGAAAGTGTTTTCATAGATCGCCAGAGGTTCCAGGACGAACTAACAATTCAGGAAGTTGAAAATGAAAATTACATAAAAATTGAAATTATACATTATTCTTTCTTACTGTTATATTTCCGAGGGGATACTGTTTCATTAAGTTATACAAAACAATTTTAATGAGAAACACATTCCTTCGATGATAAAAATTATTCGTTCAATTGAGTTTCAACTTTATTCAGAATTTACCCATTCTGAAAGCCGTATTTTCATAACAAAATTAAATCTCTGTAATTGAGGCAAAGCAAAGTAATATCAGGATATTCGATTTCATTCCGTAGAATGAAATTACGAGAATTGAAGGCGGCAGCCCTAACAAATGTCAGTTTTATTATTAATTATATATCCAATTAGATATGAAGAAATAAAGCATATTGGAGTTTGTGATATAATTTCATTATCCACGTTTGTTAGAGTTTAAATATCATATGATAGTGTGATAGTGCATTACGAAATAAGGGCTTAATTTCTTTGGTGCCAGCGTAAGATAGGTTAGATTGGGTCAGATGCTTAGGATTAGATTTGGACAGTGTACCAAACATCCCCAACTACTGTTTCGCCATACAATGGTTTTTTCGGGCGTGTCTTTACCAATTGTATTCTACATATCCAATGCTAACTTGTTTTCTCGAAAAACCGAGGAAGTATTATTATTATTGATGTAGAAGTGAGGTAATACGACTGAATCTGATGGGTTTACCAAGCGAGCCAAGTTGAGGCATGGAATATTATTACATAGGAGTCGTTGTAAGTGGTGGTTTTGTATCTGTGAAAAATTCGTGTCTAGTTTCGAAATGAACAAGTGTTGAGCTATAATTTGCAAGGTGATGTTGGCATTAATGTTTTTCGATTTCCAATTGACGGGAAAAATGTATATTTTTCTAGTTTTCATTGTGTTAGATTGAAGGAATGAACATATAATGGAAAGGATATAATAAATTGCTATAGACGATACATATGAAGAATTTTTCTTGTGAAATTGATTTGTGTCTTTGTGTCTTCAACTATAGTTGAAGACTTTGTGTCAATGTCAAATTTTCACTTCCTTTTCCTCCTCGTAAAATGATTTTGAAAATATTCATACAAAAACAATCACATTTTGTGCAAATTTTTGCTTATTGTCTTGTTCATGTCCAGTCAGAGTGGTTTTTACTGAAGTTGTTGTACCTTAAGACAGCAGGATCTTCTTGTATATACTTGACGAGTAAGTAATTCTACAATATTGAAAGAATTTAAAGTTCAATCTGAAATTGAAATAAATATCATTGAATATTACTTACTTGCAGGTATACCACTGATGATGGCGTAACAGCCGAAAGCGCTTTGCAATTTACAAATGAAACGTTTCTACACGAAATACGATTCCTTTCCTGATTGGTTAAGTTTTATACACTTGCCAGATAAGATTTCAAAATGACTGTAGAGCAGCAATATTTCTTTGTTGAAGAACTTTTTTGATACTTCTCATCTGCTGAAATGTAGCAGAAACCATTCTTTCGATGAATTTTTGAAATTTGATGAATTTACAACGAACAAAAGTCATCTTGGACAACTTTACAACTTGGATCAAGAAAAGCAATATAGACTCGCACTCAAACTTACTGAATTTCATTCATTTTCAACTGAGGATGAAGGTTAAATTAGCCAGTCAAGTCATTCGGTAGCTACAGCGATGGATACTTATGCCAGTTTCAATCAGATACCATCAGCAGCAATAGCAATAGCAGCAATAGAATACATTCATTAAAAAAAATGGATGAATTGTTTGATATTTTGAATTCAAATCGATTTGACGATGTCAAACATTTCAATGAACCTTTTTTTCTCAACATCAAAACAAATTGATTTTCTGAAAGAAATGGTAATATTTTTAAGCAAATCAACTGTAATATCAAAAAAAAAGGAAAAAACACGACTGGACAAATGAGAATCATAGAGGGGTGGCAGATAAAAATGTCTGCAACTTTGAGAATCCCTACGTAGTGAAGGACATTCCTACATATTGACAAGGAATATAAATCAGGACTGTGTGGAAAATTATTTTGGTCAACAGGGAAATACTTGTGGAAATGCCAGAAACCCAACTTTTGTTCAAATTACCAGAGCTTTCGAAACCACATTTTCTCTTCAGTATTCCACACAGGCAGAAGGAACAAACTGTCTAGAAAATACTAGTGAAATTCTATCTAATATTACAGATGCTGAAATAAATAGAGTGAATATTTTTGTGGAAGTTCCAAAAAATCCCTATAAACGTTTGAGAGTCGAGAAAAATTACTATAGAACTCTAGTCATTCCTGAAGGCAACAGCTTGAGTCATGTTTGTGGAAATCTTTTGGGAAAATGTTTAAAAAAACATTCATGTAAAGTATGTACAAATTTTGCCACGGCGGCCAGTATGACACGAAATAAAACAAATGTATATAGTTGTTTCAAGGCATTCAGTGATACACAAGCCAAACAGTTTGAAAATTCAAATAGGCCCCCAGATTCATTTTAACGAAGTATCATTCATCTAGAGACAGAATTCCCTTATCATTTCTACAATTTATGTGCCATATGATTGCACAGGAAATCATCTCAAAACAATGTTTTCAAAAATCAACATTTCTCACCCTTGTGATAATTTAACTCAGTATTGTTTATTTTTCCTTTTCACAAGGCTAAGAATTTATTATACAGTTTCTGACCTGAATTGTATAATCTTACTTTACAAAATTTACGTTTATTTCAGAACCTTGTCTTATTTTTCATCAATTCCGCAACAGTTCACAGTCATCACAATCAGAGCTAATACAAATACAACTAGACCTGTAATAATTGAAGTGTCCACATATAATTTGAAAACTGAAATACTCCAACTTGACAGGACCAAACTGAAAAATACAGGGATCTTGATTGCCCAGAAGTACCCAGAGTACCAGAGTACCAGAGTACCAGAAAAGGAAATTCCTATACGGACAACTCAAACTAGCCAGAGAAAAAGGATCATCGGCAACTATAGTGAACGGTGTCTTGATAGTGAATGGTGAAAAATATACACATGAATATTTGATGAAGTCACCTGAAGAAGAAGAGGATATAGCATATGAACAAAAGAAGAATTCTATAAGTGTACCATCTACTCCAACACCCCAAAAAACAGATCTAGTACTACTCACCCCAACTGCAAAGGACATGGAGAAGAAAAAAATGAGTAAAGAGGTAAAGAGAGAGAAGAACTACTGATGAAGAAGACAGAAACCCTAGCCAAGTCACATCTTGTAACACACCCTGAGGAAAGAAAAAATTCAGCAAAATAATACCCATACTTTACTCTCTATTCAAACGTATGTATGTATTAGAAATTATTGATGATAATGGACCAGTATATTCGAGACTTTGAAGTAGATTCAGCTAGAACTTTCACCATAAATAACGCATGCGAGTGTAAAAATATATTAGAAGTGAACAATGAAAATAACAGTTTTACTTCATTACATAACAACATTAGAAGCATTGATAAAAACCTCGATGAGTTCAAAATATTTTTACAAAATGTAAACACTGACTTTGACTATGGCCGTTTTCACACTAGCCGACACGACCCCGACCCGACACCGACCCGACACCTACCCGATTTGATGCCGACCTGATAAAATCGGATGTGCTTTCACATCAGACAGACAGTCGGTGGCAGTAATTCGACGTAGCAGCTCTGTGTTTTATAAACGTGAAAAAATGGCTGACAGACGTTTGTATTTGTTATATTTGTTGCATTTAAGATCTAAGAGGCGGAAATACATGAGGAAGTATTGGGTCCACCCGATCATTAAAGTTCGGTATGTAGAAGGCGCATTCTACACTCTATTTGAGAAATTAGCTTCGGAGGAAAAAAAGTTTTTTAATTTTTTCCGAATGAGTAATGCTACATTTGATTACTTAGTTGTGAACTTGCGTGATTCTATCAAGAAAGAAGACACCAAATTCCGAATGGCAATACCACCTGAAGAAATGTTGTCAGTAACATTAAGGTAAGTGGATTGTAAATATTAGTTCAACATCTTATTTGATGAAAACTTAATTTATGCTTTCAGATTACAAAAATTCCCAAAAAAAGTTACCTATACTTATTACATTGCTACAATGGTACTGTATTTCTTAATCTATGGTAATATCAATATTTGAGTATCAGCTTAGGTTTAAGGCCAAGCAGAACTTCCCATTTCATCATTTCGGAGGTAGACGGAATTACCAGATGAAACAAAGTCGTGGGTGCTTGGATAGTTAAAAGTGGAAAGAGCAGCTGAGCTTGGACGTGATCGTTTGTCTTTTATAGATTTAATAGCCCCCAGAAATTCCATATGAAGATCAAGTAATTCAGATTCGTTAAAGTCACGTATGTATGGCTTAAACGAGAGCAGCATTAACTCGTGATCAGTAGGTACATGTGCAGGCTTTTTAATTTCAGATAGAATTTCTTGCTCAATGAAGTCAGGTTCCCGTCTTTTCAAGTTTTTTCCAGGAGGTCTATTTACTTTCTTCTTTTGGTTAATAGATACGTTAGCACATATTACTTGTGAATCATTTGGAAGAATCGCATGATCATTTACCTCGGTTTCTGAGGGAGATAGAGGTTGAATTTGTGTATCACTTTCATCTTCTGGTTGCACAGCCTGAGTCAAGTTGTTTATGGTGTCATCTTTTTGGATTGATTTCAGTAGGTATTGCAAGTGTTCGGCGTACATATAACTCTTTTTTGCAGCTTGTCCACTTTTTGTTTTTTGAGAACGTATGAAAGCATCCCTTATGTTTTCCCATTTCTTCATTATGACATCGCCTGAAACAAGAATCATTTTGTAGTGTTATGCTTATCAAACAACTGTTTTGTTTTTCAAGCTGCGGGTAACAACTAGTTCTGTAATAATTTACCGTATTTATACCTGTATTATAGTTACATTTATTGTTACAGGTATCTGGCATCAGGAAACACATTGACAGATTTGCATTACACATTTAGGATTGGCATTTCTACATTAAGCAATATAATTAATATTGTATGCAGTAAAATATGGGACATATTTTGTGGCGAATACCTAAAAGAAATGAAACGGCAAGACTGGGAAGAAGTCGCAGACGAGTTTAAAAGAAAAGCAAATTTTCCAATGTGCCTAGGCGCGATAGACGGCAAGCACATTCGGATACAAAATTTTCCTCATGCTGGATCAGTGCATTTTAACTATAAAAAGTTTCATTCCATAGTACTGTTAGCTATTGTAGATGCTAACTACAAGTTTGTCTATGTTGATATCGGTGCATATGGTAAGGATTGTGACTCTTCCATTCTACAATGTACAGAATTTTGGAGAAAGTTAAGTCTTGGAGAACTAGACATTCCTCCGTCGAAGGGTCTTCCCCCAAAAGATATAAAAGTGCCACATGTTTTTCTTGGTGACAGTGCGTTTGCTATTCACGAACACATCTTGAAGGAGTTTTCAAGTAATAATATGAGTGTTAAGCAACGTGTTTTCAATTACAGACTACACCGAGCTCGCAGGTATGTTGAGTGTGCATTTGGCATCCTCAGCAACAAATGGAGGATCTTCCATAGACCTTTAAATGTTTCTAAACAGTTTTCCAAAAATATTGTCAAAGCTTGTGTGGTTTTACACAATATAGTTCGGTCGAGAGACGTGGGAGGACATGATGACGAAATGATAGTTCCAGGAACTCAATTCCAAAACCTAACCAGGAAGACGAAGGAAACAGGAAAAACCGGGAGAGGTGTTCGCACAACTTTTGCCAACTATTTTGTGAGTGATGAAGGCAAGTTACCTTGGCAGTTATCAAAAATCTAAGGCTATTATGAACTAATAGGATTCTCAACCAACAATGTACATAATGTACTAAACTAAAAAGGTACATTAAAAATTGTACGTACTTACCGACTTTTTTCTTTTCTTCCGTATTTAATGTGTCATATCCATCTTCTAGGTATTCAAATATTTCCTTCCAGCTCCTTTGACGAAGAATTTTATTTTTGTTTCCCTCATCACTTTTATCCCATAAACAAGGCTTTGATTCGACTAATTCAATCAGAGTTACTATGTCATACTTAAATACACTCATTTTAAAAACACTTCAGAACGAAGAACGA
This sequence comes from Leptinotarsa decemlineata, assembly GCF_025532065.1. NCBI lineage: Eukaryota > Metazoa > Arthropoda > Insecta > Coleoptera > Chrysomelidae > Leptinotarsa > Leptinotarsa decemlineata. The sequence continues at coordinate 1,813,935 of NW_027412534.1, forward strand.
ACAAACAACTAACAACCGGTGGCTAAATTATCGGGCCGATAGTAGTGGGGCAGGTGGTGCCCGCCGACATGGCGGCACCGATACCGACCCGACGCCGACATTTCGTCTAGTCTGAAAGCGCTCCCTTGTATTAAATGCTATGTTTACTCCAGTGTTGTCGGGCCGATGTCGGGCCGATATCGTGTCGGTGGTGTGTCGGCTAGTGTGAAAACGGCCTATCTTGTATTAATAGAAACCAGGAGAATCTTAAACACCAATTTATACAATATACCAGGTTACAATACGATTTACAATGAAGGTAATTATAATCAAAATGATGGGACAACAATTTGTATAAAAAACAAGTATGTATTCGATTTTGATATTATTGAAATGGAGCACATAAAATTTTTAAAAACAATTATTGAATTTGTAAAAAAATCTATATTCGTGACAGCATGCTATAAATCACCATCTTCCGACAGAGGTGATCTCATTCGTATATTCTCCAGAAATACTTTGAAAATAATCAAATCGAAACAGAAAGTTACTATATATTCATCGGCGATAAGAATACAAATCTTCTCAAAAATAATGAAAATAAATTTGAATATTTAAGTACTCTAAATGAATGAATATGGATATAATTCCACTATCAATGAGCCAACAAGAGTAAACTCATGTCTCGACCATATTTTTATTAAATCAAAATCAAATATAACAGATACGATTATACCCCTCATAGTGAAAACAAATATAATAGACCACTCAACGACAATACTACAAATAGTTACAAAAAGCACACATAACAATGAATCTAACAGCAAATATATTCCATACATAAATTATAAGAAATTATACAAAAAGTTAGAAGACACAAATTGGGAAAACGTATACCTGATCCAAGATCCAAATATAGAACTGAATAACTTCATCACTACAATTTTGAGCATTTTAAATAGTTGTACCAATCTGAAGAAGAGATTTAGAGAATATATCAAAATTGCACCATGGTTAACAAACTCTTTACTGAAAATGATTAACGAAAAATATTGTTTATTCAAAACTAGTCTCAAATACCCTGACAGCATTCTATTAAAAAACCGTTACAGAAGTTTGGGAAACAAAGTCATCAATTTGATAAAAATCACCAAGCAAAATTATTATAAGAACAAAATAGAATACAAAAAACAAGATACCAAACAACTATGGACTATTGTGAAAGAAATCACCGTCACGAAACCTGAATCAACCACAATTGGACCAATAAAAAATGATCAGGGAGTACAAACAACAGAGACATAGCCAATGAATTCCTCGATAATTTCGTAGATATTGGAAAGAAATTGGCAAATGTAATAATAAAAAATAATAACCTCGTTTCTCATCCAAACATTTTACCAAACTCTTTTGTCTTAAGCCTAAGTGATAAAAATGAAGTAAACGCTTTAATCTGCGACCTTAAAAACAAAAAGGCGGTAGAAAAAGACGAAATTAAAGCAGAACTGCTAAAATCAATATCACATTATATACTAAATCCTTTAGTTTTTATTATTAATAAATGTATATTACTTGGTGTGTGGCCCGATTCATTCAAAACTGCAGTAGCGACTCTTATTCATAAAAAAGGAGATAAAACTGAAATCACAAATTATAGACCAATCTCGTTTATCATCTATCAAACATTTTCGAAAAATTGCTAAAGAAAAGAATAAACTCATTTATAACCGAATACGAATTGATTTCAGATAGACAATTTGGCTTCAAAGAAAAAACCTCAACAGAAGACGCGATTCTTGAACTGACAGAATTGATACACAAATCCTTGGAGAAAGAAAACCTTCTTTGTGTCTATTTATAGACCTAACGAAGACTTTCGATTCTGTCGATCATCAACTACTCCTACAAACTTTAGAAAATAATGGTATCAGAGGAAACTGCCAAACGCTTTTTGAAAGTTATCTTCGAAATAGAATGCAAGTTGTGCGAATTGCAGATACAATTAGCAATCAAAAACAAATAGAATGTGGAGTTCCACAGGTACGGTACTGGGTCCTCTGCTTTTCAATTTATATCTAAATGAATTATTCAATTTGGACAGCGTTGGGAAAATAATTGGATACGCAGACGATACTGCAATATTCTATGAGGCAGACACTTGGCTTGATTTGAAAAAGAACGTAGAAACAGACTTCCACTTGCTCAAAAAATGGTTTCAACAAAGGCTCCTGACAGTGAAGCTGCAATCTATCCAATGATTGTCCACGTGAAACTCTTGATGTCGGCGAACAAGGAAAACCAATAAAAATAGATTCCCTGAGAGAAATCAAATACTTGGGCGTCTACATAATATATAGAAACTTAAGGTGGGACTCTCACATAAAATATACAATAAAAAAACTGCAAACAATGCTTCACAACTTCCGTTTCTTGAAAAATTACTTACCTCACAAAGAAACTCAATTAATTATATAGTTCCATTTGAGATATGGTATAACAGCATGGGGATCAGCTCTGCGTGTACACCTCAATCCGTTAGAGGTATTACAAAGGAGATTCATGAAGTTGATTATGTCTAGAAATTCACGTTTCTCGTCAGATCTCCTGTATGAAGAGGGTGAAGTTATGAATATGAGACAATTATATTACTATTGTACAAACGTGAAGTATCATTTCAGCAAAAATAAAGCATCATCACGAAACCACGACTATAACACACGACATCTCGACCAACTAACATATCCTACTGTCGAAAAGTCAATTTCACAAAGACCATATTCTTTCATGGCAACTAAATTATACAGTGTCACCATTAAAGTGCGCATCATATGGTGAATTTTTTTTCGAAAAGTTTCAATGAAGTTTAACTTCGGCACTTGTTTGTGCTTTAAATTTAACTTGAAATGATGCGGACAACTGCGACCCACTGACGTTCAGTGTTTGTCAAATTCAACTTTTTTTTTGAAGAAAATTTAGAAAGTGCATTTCTAGATCGAATTTAACAAAAAGTTACTTGAAAAAGTTGTGTCTACGGCAATTTCATATCCATATGCCATTGCCGTTCCATTTGAAGAGAACGTTGCCTCATCTGTCCATAAAATTTTATACGGAAACAGTACATTTTCTTCTCTCTCTCCTTGAAACCAGAATGAAAACCCCAAACGGACATCAAAATCTCGTTCTTTTAATGTGTTAATAAATTTTGGTTTGTAAGGCCAAAATTTATTCTTAAATAAAATTTTTCTAACACTTTCTCTCTTGTGATCGGTATTTTTTATAATATCGGTTATGCTTGTGTGCCCGTATTCAATAACTTTTAAACAAGTATTAAGTTGGGCCTCCTCATCATATTTACTTGGAGTGTGCTTTTTCTTAAATTGATTTGCTACGGATCCTGTTTCTCTGAATTTCGACATCATCATGACATCATATCAATGCAATCATTCCGAAAACATCTCATCGCCTGGATTAATACGTTGCCACGCTTAAAAATCCATCAATATATTGATCTGAAAAACACTTATTATTTCTGAACACTCATTATTTCTAGATAAAATGTAAACCATGAATTTGAAAATATAATTTTATTTTTAAATATTAAATTCAATTTTATTGTAATACTCCATGATCTCAATACTCCTAGGCTTAAGTTGAATATACCCTTTTCCACACACATGGGAAACCCTTGTGGAATCTTCTTATATTTATTCATAATTACTCAATTGTTTTACTTGTATATGGAAACTTGCCGTCGAAATAAATATTATTATTATTATTATGTTGAAAATTTTTTCCTGAATGCCGTTCATTAAAAATGTTAGCTACTTGCCGGTATGGTGTATTCTCACCACATATTAAAAGTATTTCTATTCTTTCCTGAAGAGACATCATTATTGCAACAATAACTGTTAAAAATTTGACAAGTAAATCAACAACTTGACACTACCATAGCATGCATTTTGTTTGTCAAGACCTACTTAAAAATTTTATTCAACGTGATTAAGCATCCTTACGGCCCTAGTTAGTGTTTATAAATAATCTGTAAATACTGAATATTGAAATTTTAATGTAATTTCAACTCTAGTAATTTTATTAATACTTATTTCAGTTTTTGAGTTGTGTCTGCTTTTTCAAAATTGAAGGTACTGACGTTTGTTTAAGAAAATAGCCAAGTGATTGAAACTTTGCACCAGTCATGTTAAAATTTTTATAGCACATTTTTAATGTCTCTCTAAAAATGTCCGTATAAGTAAAAATTTATCAGAAAATTTGAACTTCGTGATGAGTTTGTTATGTATACATGAATTGAGGACAATTAACCTAACTTGTTTTTTAAAATGAAGGGGATATCTGTCAAAAATAAGCAAAACGTTAACTTTATCCTAGTTGCATAAAATTTGGCATATGGATATGAAATTGCCGTAGACACAACTGTTTCAAGTAACTTTTTGTTAAATTCGATCTAGAAATGCACTTTTTCAATTTTTTCAAAAAAAAAGTTGAATTTGACAAACACTGAACGTCAGTGGGTCGCAGTTGGCCGCATCATTTTAAGTTAAATTCAAAGTACAAACAAGTGCCGAAGTTAAACTTCATTGATACTTTTCTAAAAAAAAGTTTCCCATATGGTGCGCACTTTAATGGTGACACTGTATAACACCGTACCTCACAAAATAAAAAAATTCTTATTCCAAAAACGAATAATAAAACACATTCTCGAAAGAGGTAGACACTTTAAAAAAAATCTGTTAGAGTAAAATAAGTTAGTCTTAGTCAAATTCATCCCAAAGTTGTATCATACTGTATTGTAAGTAGCCTAATTTCATCCATATTGCCTAAAATTTTATCTATTTGTACATTAATATTTTATTCTTATAGAACGTGTAATATTTGTCTAAGGTTTCATCTATTTTTCTTACTTTTTGTTTATCTAGTATTCAATCGGCCTATTTTACCTCAAGCCGAAATATAATTTGCTTAACTATAACACCAAAATAACAAATTTAATAAAATGTTTTGTAGTTTCTACTCCATGAAGGCCATACTTACTTTTATACAAATATTTATGTACTTACATATTCTTTATAACATCTTGCGAAACAAGAGCTCTGCTCTTATCGCCAAACAAGTTTGTTCACATATTTTGTTTTAATTGTACTCTAATTTGTATACTTCGTGAATAAAGTTATTATTATCATATGAGATATTTATTGTGAGCTCCTCGTAGCAATGATGAAGTCAGATCATGGTCACATATTTTTTGATCGAACCTCGTACAGAGGTGCACGACAGCCCCTAGTCCGACATCCTCCTGCCCCGCCACATGCCAGCAAAAAAAAAATCTCGACCTGAAACATCAAAGAGGCCGTCGGGTGTCAATTTACTTGTGTTTACTTCTATACGGTGCTAAGGGTAACCTTAATTAAGTAACCTAATTAAGTTCTTTCCCACGGGTTAATTGTAATTGTGATTCCAAAATTTTTTCCAACCGTACTATAAAAGAATGTTTCATTGAACCATGTAGAAAACATGCCAAAATCCGTGAAAGACCATCGAAAAACTGGTACGTGTCAGGAAATTGCGAGAAGAAACAAACAATGATGTATCGGATTCCTTTCACCAAGCAGGAGAATAACATGAAGGTTGCCTTGTATCGGACAGATCTTCAGTGTCGGTGTTTTTAAGGGCTGCAATTCGAAGAAGTGACACCTTTCGTTCGTAGATTTCCACTTTGGTGGTTGGGAATATGAGCGACGCCTGCGTCACAGCGTCGGAACGTCTGCGAGAGCACCAGCCGCGCCGCTGGACTTGTAGATATTCGGCGGTCGTTTGAGGACTAGTCTCGTAGTGATATTGTTCCGCCGCGAATCTGACAGCAGTTCGTAGTTTATTTTCAAGTAGTTGTAGGTGTTTTCGGTTGTATCTTCAAAATGTGTTTTGTTATTTGATAGGTTACGTTTACGACGAGGTGAGTACCTTTGCAGATTACAGGTTACAGAGTGCTATTTTGATATAGGAAAAATATTTTGGAAAACTAGTTCTACCACCTACCAAGGGTCACTCCTCACAATTGAGAAATTTTTGACATATATTTTTTTTCAAACTGATTTCGAGTTTCGAACGGATTTTCCAGTTTGTGTTATAGAAACCTGATTGAGTTTGTGAACAGTTCATTACAGTTTTTAGATGAAAGGTCAGTTAATCTACTCTTAACATTTGCAAATTTTGATAAAGCTTGATTATCAAGGTTTTGAAACTACTGTCAAATGAGTAGGTCATACAATACTTATTTCGATTTTGAAATAATTTTCTTCTAACGGTAGGCATTGAAAATCAATTTGAAATCAATTCTCCCATCACCAAAATGAAAAAACAATTTGTGCAAAGCGTTCAAGTTGAAATAGCATGATGGAAATGTCCGTTTCAACTGAAAACTATTTTGAAAAAAATCCAGAAGTTTGAAAATTCAAAAATTGAATTTCAAAAACTACACCTCACGATTTCATCCCCACAAACTTCATTTGATGAATATATCACAACATGAATTGAAAGGGGTTATATTTTTAGGAGTGATTAACTTTCTTTTCCCAAAATATCACAACATGTTTAGCTAGCACAGTAGCTTCGTCAAGTGATTTGAATACTTCAAGTTGTTCTTAGATTACTATTTATATACTACAGGTAACCATAATTGAGACTACCTCCAAAACATTACCTGATCTCTACCTAAGGTACCTGGTCAATTATGATCACCTGAAGCATATCACCTCACAGGTACCTTAGGTAGAGGATCAGGTAATGCTTTGGAGGTAAGTTTGGGGGGATCAAGTAACGGCCGAATCAATTAGGAAAATAAAATTCTGCAATTGCTGCAAATTTCAAACACTCACCTTGAATGGAAATGTTTCTTGTAACCTCTATTTTCCCAAAACAGTTTTTAGAAAAACTGAAAGTTTTATATTTTGGTCGCAAATGTAGATGTTATTACTAATAATGCTTAGGATAATTTGTAGCCCCGTTCGAAGTATGAATATGAAAGTGGAAGACAGAAATCGCTCATTTTAGTTCAAAGTATGACAATTATTTTAATTCTCTACTTCTTGTTATAGTGAAAGTGAATAAAGAGTAAGTGAACGACTTTCATTTCGTGTATTTTTTGTTGCAGCTCAGCAACTGCACTGGTGTGAATTAAATTATCCTCCATGAATTCTGTTTATATAAGTAATCATTGAAAGCAATATTTTTTCACAACTAATACACAAAAGACAGAAGCAAGTATACAGGGCTATCAAAATTCAAGTCTATGAATGGGAATCTTGTAATCGGTGAGATAGTCCGGTCAAACTATACCAAAAAATAAGAGTAAAACTACCTAAATTCCAACCAAGCTGAAAATAAGTAACATTGTTCAAAATATGATCATAAATAGAATTTAGAAGTTCCCCATCTTTCCCCTGTTTGGAAAAAAAATTATTCGAGATCAAAGGTCCAAAAAATTTGTTTTTCCCAATTTTCAGCAACACGGTGAGTTTCATTATGAAAATATTCCGAACGAAACTGTAGACCATAAAATTATCTACAAAAAATTTTCCAATACTTTTTTTCCTACAAACCATCGTTTTTGATATATATATATATATATATATATATATATATATATATATATATATATATATACAGGGTGTTTCAGAATTCGACGGACAAACTTATACCACGTCATTCCTCTTGCAAAATGATTAAAAATGAGGTAGGACATGTGTGTCCGGAAATGAGCCGTTTCAGAAATACAGGGCGTTGAAGTTGCAAAATAAAAAGACCCTTTTCGTCGTAGCTCCCGGACTAAAAGGAATAAATTAATGAAACTCAGCAAATCGATTACGAGCTAGAATGTGCTTCCTCCAGTTATGTTTGCTTCAGTATCAGTAGCCAGTGGCGTTCCAGCGGGGTAATAGCTTATATTTCCCCCCTTATTTTTTACGCCACTGACTTTATATCCACAACCGTCTTTTTTTTGAATTCCTTGATCAATTTTTCGTAAAAACCAAATAAACATTCACTATGAAAAAACCAGTAGTTTTCGAGAAAAATTGAGTTGAACTGATACGTGCATTCTTATATGGGAATAATCGATTAAAATAATCGAAATTCCAAAACCAAAATTATTTGAACTCTTTTATGTTTTTACCATTAATTTAGCGCTTGCAAGTGATGGTAATTATTGTGGGTTTTCTATCATCGTACCAATTTTTGTTATGTTTAGCATATTGTAATGACAAATCATAACTCTTGAGGCTTATTTTCGTGCTTGTCAATAGATTTCATTGTTGAAATGTTTTCATTGTTCTCAGATCTTCGAGTGACTTTGTGATCTGAAAAAAAGTGACCCCAAATAAAATTTGCGATCATTCGGAATCTCGACTGAGTTAGGCTCCAATAATCCTAAAATAACACCATTATTCTGGATTTTGGGAAAATTATTTTTGTTCACAATTATCCTGTCTTTCCCATTCGTGAAATCACACTTCTCTTTGTAGAATCGTAAATATCTTGAAGAATATTCATTAATAAGAAAATGAAAAACATTCTCAAAGTATACAGTGTTTTCAAATTTTCACAGATGAAGCCGAAAAACAAAATTTTACCAGTAGACTCTAATTATACGCCTGAGAAAAAGAAATGTATTTGGAAGAAGTCAATTTATTTGAATAACCATCTGATAAGATCTTCGCTAACTCTAGTCAGTAAATGAAGTTTTTTAAATAAATGAAGAAATGGAAGTTGTCTATTTACAGCTAATTACATAACTCTTAGTTGGATGTCGGTACTCATAATTCATCTTTGAGTAGAAATATCATGTTCAAAATATACCTTCTCTACACATATTTTAGATAATGTGATAAGGAACAATACTGTTGAAATTCTAGAACAGTGAGTCATAAACACGAATTTCTTTTTGAAATTTACATTGAAAATTCAAATGTGCTTTTGAATAATAATGAGAACATCTGATGAATAATCAATAGGGTAATTGTTCGAAATTTTTTCCGTCAACACTTATACACGATCTGCAACGGCGCAACATAGAAAATCGCACTTTTTCAAATGATTCTAAATTTTCGGCAATCGTTATCGATGCAGCTTGAATGCGGGCGACCAATTCTTCTTGGCTTTTTGGTTCTGTTTCATAAACCAGTGACTTCATATGACCCCAAAGAAAATAGTCAACAGGATTCAAATCTGGTGATCTGGCAGGCCATTTGTGGGGTCCACCTCGACCAATCCAATTGTCACCGAATTTCCGATTTAGGTAATCTCTAGCAGCTAACGAAAAATGAACAGAAGCACCGTCGTGCTGAAACCACATTCCATTCCGGATATTCAGAGGAACATCTTCTAACAATTCCGGCAATACTTCTCCCAAGAAAGTGCTATAATTGTCCCCATTCAACTTATTTGGTGAAAGATAAGGACCAACTAAACGGTTTTCTACTAAGCCTGCCCAAACATTCAATGAAAATTTTGTTTGATGGCCATGAGGATGAATAGCAAAAGGATTTTCCTCGGCCCAAATATGGCTATTGCGAGAATTGAAAATACCTTCCCTTGTGAATTTTGCCTCATCAGTGTATAACACATGCTTGATAAATTCCTGATTATTCCTCCACATACTTAAAAACCATCGAGGAAATTCAATTCGATCTGGATAGTCCTCTGGTTTCAGTGCCTGAACTTTTCTCAGTCGATATGGGTATAACTGCTGTTCATGCAAAGTCCTCCAAACAGATGATGAAGACACATGCAGCACTCTAGCTATAGATCTACTACTTTCAGACGGATGTTCAGCAGCATAGTTAAATATCACCTCTTCTGTGATATAATTTCTTACAGTTCTCTGTATACCTGCATTCCTTCTGGTAATTAAAAAACTTCCTGTTTCCCTGAGTCTTCTGTCCACGTTTTCGAACGTTTTCATATTAGGAATTATATTTCTTCCAGGAAAATTTTCACGATACATCCTTTGTGCCAACCTTCCATTTCGTCCCGATTTTCCATAAATAAGGTGCATGTCCGCTAACTCTTCGAATGTAAAATTCATTTTTATTATACGAAATACACAATCAAACACTTTCTGACAGCTACGTTAACTTGAAAGTGTCATATGAATCTCATTTCATTTCCACAGCCCCCTAACAAATTTATTGTTGTCAATGAATAAAGTAATCCTCATTGCTTAGGTGGATCAAAGATTGTTATAAGTCACGTGAATGTATTCTGAAACTATTCAACCAGTGGCTGAAGAACTCGAGAATATCGGTACAGTTATCTAACAAAACTATAATGGATATGCCCAGGAAACATTGTAGATGGCTAAGGTTGAAACAAGTAATGGTATTTTGGTTAATCGATAAAACTTGGATTTTTACCCAGTGAGAGAAGATAATTCGATAAAACATTCTGAGTTCAGTTTTGCCAACTATTCGTAATTGTCTTTGAAAATCGTTTGGATGGAACATTTTATTAAAAAATAAATCTCGAGGTAAAGGCATTCAGTAGGTCTGCGGGCTCACAACATATCTGCAAAAAAAGTTGGTAAAATGGTAGAAAATCCGTAATATGTTGCCGAAGTAAATAATTTTTCAAGCACACAATGAATGGTAGAATGATGAAAGAGTTCAAATAATTTCGGTTTTGGAATTTCCATTATTTTACTCGATTATTAATATTCCCATATGAGAATGCACCTATCAGTTCAACTCAATTTTTCTCGAAAACTACTGGTTTTTTCATAGTGAATGTTCATTTGGTTTTTACGTAAAATTGATCAAGGAATTCAAAAAAAAGACGGGTGTGGATATAAAGTCAGTGGCGTAAAAAATATGGGGGGAAATATAAGCTATTACCCCGCTGGAACGTCACTGGCTACTGATACTGAAGCAAACATACCACTGGAGGAAGCACATTCTAGCTCGTAATCGATTTGCTGAGTTTCATTAATTTATTCCTTTTAGTCCGGGAGCTACGACGAAAAAAGTCTTTTTATTTTGCAACTTCAACGCCCTGTATTTCTGAAACGGCTCATTTCCGGACACACATGTCCTACCTCATTTTTCATCATTTTGCAAGAGGAATGACGTGGTATAAGTTTGTCTGTCGAATTCTAAAACACCCTATATGCTCCCCCAGGTTAGGTGGTGTGCATTGGCATCACGGCCAATTGGAAGTTGTAGTCCCTCTGCTTGGCAGGCCCCAACCAACTCCTCCACTTTCCTGGTTGGTGATGGTTCCGGACTGTCGTAAGGGAGGTATGCTAATCCAATGACGATTTCCTCAGGTCCGCCCCCGCCAGCCGTCTTTATTTTGACTGCCGTCAAGTCTCTGGAACACAAATTACTCAGCGGCTGTATATTTATTCCTTTACGGATGATTATGCATGTTATTGGGGTCTCTGAGGTTCTGTTATAAATTAACTCCCCTCTTTATATCACTCTGAACATTGCTGTTAAAACCCTTCAGGACTTTGAAGGTGACCATGCGCAGCTTGTAATAGGCTTTAAACATGTTCCCCTCCAAGGTCCTGAAGGAACTTTCATTCGTGGAGTAGGCCAGGGTTTGTCCTTCCTCTTCCACTTTTCTGCTCAGGAGGATCCAGTTTTCCACTCCCAAGGCAGGATTCTGCTTGCTGAGGCGTGTCCTAACTGTAGCCTCCTGGTCTTTTTGGCCCGGAATGAAGGCTAGGATCCTTGGTCTCTCAGGGAGTTCGTTGGCCTCGACCACAGTCAAGTCCGCCCCGTCCCAAAAATTTCCCAAGTTTCCAATGCTTCCTATGAGCCATTCTTTTGTCCCTTCATCCGCGCAGGTTATCCATAGGACCCCTGCGTCGAATGAAGTCTTCTTGAATTGCAGATTTTCGAGGCTACCGTAGGGAGAATTGTCCAATTCGCGGACAAGTCCCTTCTCGATCAGGTCTGCTTGACCCTGACTCAGGGTGACCTCAGGGTGTCGCGTGTCGGTGACAGCTACCCTCAGTCCCCTAGCAGCCTCGATATAGGTCCCAGTTTCTCTGGTCAATTTAGATGGCCTTATGTTAGGCCCTTCCTGTTCGGTCCATCTTGTTATGATGTTCAGGGCCTGCTGCATGCATCCCTTCACTACATTATTGTATTTGCCCTGCACTAAGATGACTAAGTCGTCTCCATAGCCCAGTGCTTTGTACCCATTACGGTCCAGGAGACATAGCAGCTCGTCCATCACAAGGTTCCATAACAGAGGGGATAGAACCCCCCTGTGGACAGCCCCTTGTTACCCGTGCCGCGACTGTTTCCCCCATAATAGTTGTATATACCGATCTTCCCCTAAGCATGCAGTCTATCCACCTGAAGTTTGTCTTGACGATCCCTCTTCTCCTCGACGCCTGGATAATTGATTCTAACGACGTATTATCAAATGCGCCCTCAATGTCCAAGAAAGCAGCTAATAGTACTTCTTTGTTTTCGTAGGTATATTCTACTTTTTCTGTTACCCGACGTAGAGCCGTTTTTGTTGACATACCTGACCTGTATGCATATTGGTCTCGATGTAATGGTCTGATAGCCAATGTTACGTCCTTAATGTGCCTGTCAAGTAGTTTTTCTAGCGTTTTCAACGCAAATGACATGAGACTAATTGGTCTCAAAGCCTTCGCCGAGCCCTGTACGATTTTCCCAGGTTTCGGAATGAAGGTGGCCCTGATCAGTCTTCATGTCTCAGTATGTGTCCCAGTACTAAGCTTGCCCTGAGAATTATACACAATTTTTTGAAAAGTACTTCCGGTCCCTTTTGAAGCATTACTGGGTATATGCCATCCGGTCCCGGCGACTTGTAGTGTTGAAATGAGTTTATAGCCCATTTAATTTTCTCCGTATCTATCACCTTCTTTGTCGTTTGCCAGTTCTCCCTGGATGCCCTTTTTGGGGTCTCCAGTTCTGAATTTGCCCATGACTCCGGTGTTAGATTTGTAATTTCTGACCCGGGAAAGTGTACCCGGAAAAGCTCTCTGGTAGTCTCTTTTCCGGTTTTTGTGTACTCCCCCGTATTTGTTTTCAAATTATTTATTGAGACCTGAGGTTCCTTCTAGAGTATTTTGTAGAACCTGGCACATGCTTGGGTCTGTTCGACCTCCTCACATTGCCTTCTCCACGTATCTCTCTTGGATTTTCTCAGGACTTTGTTATACTCAGTTAGGGCCCTTCTGTATTGATCCCATGAACCTGATTTCCTTGCGCTTTTGAAGGCTTTTCTAGTTTTTTTTCTCATCCTTGCCAGATCTTCATTCCACCAGGGCACATTCCTGTTTGATCTCTGATTTACTATGAGACAATGATCGTTGTACGTAGAGATGATAGCTCCCTGTAATCGATCTGCTGCCAACTCTAGGTCAATGGAATCTCTGATGCCAAAATCCATGCGGTCTAAACAGGTTTCCAGGTCCACCGTATAGGCTCCCCAGTTTGTTTTCCGGGGATTTTGATATGTTACGATCGAGGTCTGAATCCCTCCGATTTCAAAGTTTATGTGTCGATGGTCTGAACAACTTTCCTCATCGGACACATTCTATTTCCGAACGTAGTTACTTACAAATGTAGTTCCTATCACCACCTAACACCAATGAAAGATCATTGGTGTTTGTGCTTCCCCAGGTTAGGTGGTGTGCATTGGCATCACGGCCAATTGAAAGTTGTAGTCCCTCTGCTTGGCAGGCCCCAACCAACTCCTCCACTTTCCTGGTTGGTGATGGTTCCGGACTGTCGTAAGGGAGGTATGCTAATCCAATGACGATTTCCTCAGGTCCGCCCCCGCCAGCCGTCTTTATTTTGACTGCCGTCAAGTCTCTGGAACACAAATTACTCAGCGGCTGTATATTTATTCCTTTACGGATGATTATGCATGTTATTGGGGTCTCTGAGGTTCTGTTATAAATTAACTCCCCTCTTTATATCACTCTGAACATTGCTGTTAAAACCCTTCAGGACTTTGAAGGTGACCATGCGCAGCTTGTAATAGGCTTTAAACATGTTCCCCTCCAAGGTCCTGAAGGAACTTTCATTCGTGGAGTAGGCCAGGGTTTGTCCTTCCTCTTCCACTTTTCTGCTCAGGAGGATCCAGTTTTCCACTCCCAAGGCAGGATTCTGCTTGCTGAGGCGTGTCCTAACTGTAGCCTCCTGGTCTTTTTGGCCCGGAATGAAGGCTAGGATCCTTGGTCTCTCAGGGAGTTCGTTGGCCTCGACCACAGTCAAGTCCGCCCCGTCCCAAAAATTTCCCAAGTTTCCAATGCTTCCTATGAGCCATTCTTTTGTCCCTTCATCCGCGCAGGTTATCCATAGGACCCCTGCGTCGAATGAAGTCTTCTTGAATTGCAGATTTTCGAGGCTACCGTAGGGAGAATTGTCCAATTCGCGGACAAGTCCCTTCTCGATCAGGTCTGCTTGACCCTGACTCAGGGTGACCTCAGGGTGTCGCGTGTCGGTGACAGCTACCCTCAGTCCCCTAGCAGCCTCGATATAGGTCCCAGTTTCTCTGGAAGCCCTGGGTTTTTTCAGTATCTTCTGTAGGGGAGTTTTTACATCTTCTCTAGGTCTCTTTTTGGCCCTTTCCACAGAAGTTACTTTTGTTTTTTCCGTTTTTCTGTGGTCTTTTGTGTTATATGGTTTTTCAATCCATGTACCCGCAGCTATTTTTCGTGCTTCCATCAGTTTCCGTCTTTGCGCCCCTGATGGCCTTTTCTTCTGCAGTTCGACTTCCGTCAATCCTGCAGTTATGCTTTCGGTGGGGCTGGTGTTTCCCTCCGTTTGACTATGACTTTCCTGGTCGGTTTGCACATAAGAATAGTCTGGTTTTGCGAGGAGTCGCTCGAAGAGTCCTCCTCTGATATTCTAGTAGTTCTTTTATCCATTCAAGTCCCACGAGTATGGGGGAAAGGGTTGTCCACATCCATGGTGCCCCCTGCATGGATGTAAGGCTGGATACTTTGGGAGGTCGCCTGGTATCTCCGTTAGTGATACCTGATGAGGCTCAGGTACCATTCTTCCTTTGGCACGGGTCGCATAACACCTTGGATTAAGCCTGGGTCCTTCTTGGTCTGACTGTTCTGTTACGGCCTCTTCGGCCTAGGAGACCCTACCAGCAGCTATGCTGCTGCCGACATAGCCCATAACTTCATCACAGTGCGTAAGCCCTCCCACCACGGCAAGGTGAAGACCCCTCGGGAGGGTAATGCATTCTTTAGTCTGAGCAAAATTAATCTCGAAGCAAAACTTTTTTGAGTTTTGAAAGAATAATATATGTTTATACTATTCAGATATCTTCGTAGGAGAAATTAATTGTTTTCCTTTGAAGAGAAGCATTTTTCATTCGAACGCTTTTATTTGTATAAATCAAATAAACTCATTTACTTCATCAATGACGAACTTATGCTTCTGTTTATAAACTGTCCCTCTAATGTGGTAAGGGAAGAAATCAAATAATACATTGTATATTATGATCTGTTCATTTGAAGCAATTGCAAACATAAATATTATCCTAAGAAAGCATATAATGAAAAACAAAACGTAATAGAAAACTGAATTTTCTTTGCTAATCTTTGCTTAACTGTCATATTCCATCCGCACACTATTGATATATCATACAGAACAGAACAGAACAGAACAGAACAGAACAGAACAGAACAGAACAGAACAGAACCGATCAGAAATACATATTCAATCGAAAAACATATATAAAAAAAAGTGTTATATTCTTGACAAATTGCAAATTAACAAATTAAATAAAATCGAAGCCTTTAAACAACATTACAACTCAGACAAGAAAATGAATTAATTTATTAGTGATTTCACATAAATAAAGTTTTTAAAACTAGATGCCATTCTGGTAAGTAACATTAAAAAAATCACTGTCGTCTATCAAGTTCTGCATTCCGCTTTTGTTTATCTACAATTGCCGGAGCATCACTCAGATTCTGAATCGAAAGAATAAATCAGCACATTATTTCAAACATCTAGAAAGGTAAAACTATGAAAACAGCTGCCAGTAATACAAAAAAATATATATTTTCTTTCAATAAAAAACTGTTTGAGTGGGTTTATTCCGTTAACCAACCCAATTGTAGTCCGCATACAAACGACAACCCTCAAAATTTCAAACTTGTCTGAGGTCTTCAACATACGATGCCTATCAAAATAAAAGGTGCTTAAACATTCCTTTATCAGGAATAAATAATCAATTCAAAAGAGGTACCTCAAATCCCATTGAAGTGGACAGAAGTCTTCACAAAAAAATTGACTTTCAAAATAATCATTTTAGAACCGTTATAGAAATTCAAAGTGTTGTGTGAGTATTATTAGAGAATCAGTGGGAAATATAAAATGTTCAATTCAAAAAATTCAACTCATGATCATGCAAACATACCTAAAGGTATGTGATTCGCTATTTAAATAAAAACATTCGCTGTTTTCACGTTTTGGAAATTCTGATTTCTCCTCTAGTGAGTTTGGTAATATGTCTACCTATTTCTTACATTCCTTTAGGAAATATATTAAATAATTTCAAGCTGAGTAGGGTATATTCAATTTGTTCCCAGTGAAGTAATTACAGGAAGCAAAGACATTTCGGAATTCAACAAACATTTACATGTTGAAATCAGAAAGTGACTGTCACTTGTAGGTGCTTTTTATATCTACTGGTGCCTATTTTGGTATTTTTTGTATTATAATTTATTGTCGAAACTATAAGTATTTCTTTCGTTCAATAAAAAATGAATTTGGTCTAAGAGAAAATAAAATTTTATTTGGAGAAAATGCACTTATTTAAAACAAGATAAAAGATATGTTCAAAACGAAAGATTGGCGAATTTGAATCAATCAATAATATACACTTGCAGCACTCGGCAAATGCAATAATGCATGTGTAAGAAATTACGAAGCATTGATATAATTTTCGCAAAATAAGGGCAAAATTAGGAGTTTCTGTCAAAGTTTACCACTTTATCTTTGGTATTAGATATACAACGCAGTACTTACTGATATAGCGGGGTTTCTTTCTCAAGTAATCCGAACACCTCAATTTTATCCAATTATAATACTTACCCATGAAAATATCTTCCAACTGTGTAAGACCCCAGTCTTGTAAAATCTGTTCCATTATGGTAGAAAGAATTGCACTACCTACAGACAAATAAAACACTTCCTCCTTAAAATCACAACACACCAACGTCACTTTCCAAAACATACTGGCGGGTACGCGAAAAATGTTTTTCATTGTTAGTTTCTCATGATACTGAATTTAAATTCTTTTCAATAATATGTATGGTTAAATGAAACAGTTTTTTTCAAACTGAAATGAATGAAATACTTCTTTGAAAGAAATCCTGTTCACTCTATACAAAATTCCTGTTATCTTCAGTCGATCATGATATAGTTTTGTATATAGATTCACAAAACTCTTGTTATAAATGAATTGATTTATTTGAAGTGATACAGTTTTGAATTCAAACAAACAATATGTTTTCAGATCAAGTTGATATTGCTCTCCATTTGAAATAGTTTATGTTTCTCTTCAAATAGGCGGTAGATTTTGAGATGATATTATATTTTCTTGATTCAAAATAGTTCATCTTCGCAATAATATCATCAAACGAATGATGTCGTTGAAAGGCCAAGAAATTTGATTTCTTCGTTGAAAGAATTGTGATTCTCTTGTGGAACATAGCGCTGTTGGCATGAAATAATAATAGAGATAAAAACTACAAAGCAACCTATGATCTTCTTTGAAAGAAATACTTTTCACTGTGTAGTAATGCCACTATTTACTTACTTCATGTTTCTTAATTATTCAGGAAAGCTGTATGGATAACTATCATTGTTTTATTGTTCACCTCCGTATATTCAGTTTAAAGGTGATCTATTCAAGCTCAACTGGTCACTCATTAGAATGTATAAATTTTTAAGTTCGTTCATTTCCATTGCTTTCAAATAATTCAGTTGCAACCCTCCATTTTCTACGTGGAAAATTTCGAACTCCGTTGAAGATACCTATGATTTTTTTTCCAAAAGATGATTTGAATATGTTGAACTTGTTTTCTTATTTATATATTTTATATGATGTTCCTGGATTCGATTCCTGAATGTTCTGCCATGTCTTCATTATTTTCAATTATATTTCCATATGCTTGTTCTATGTGCAATTTTCATATCTGGTTCACTCAAAAATGAAGCCACTCTTTCTGTTCTTTGTCCAAAATACGTTAAAGCTCTATAATTTTGATTTTGATTATCTACCTTATCAATAGGAAAAGCGATGGGATCAATAGAACATAACGTAATATACGCAACTCATATCACTATCATATCAGTAGTATTTCCTTGATCGCCATCATTGAACTCGAAAAACATAATTTCGTGAGGTAATGGGATTGCAGTAATTTGTTTGTGTTGTTAGCAGAGAATAAACGACTTCTGTGAATATTATCTTGATTTCGTACTGAATGATATCATAAAACGAAGTCGGCCTTGTCTGTGATAACAATATGATGTAACTTTAATTTGTTTACGATTTCTATCATAGTTTGAATTAGACTGGAAATTTATATTATTGTCTACTCACACCAACTGAAAATTTACTTGGATATTTTATTCAAGCTTGAAGACTGTGAGAAAATGACGCGATATTACAAAATCAGTTGTTTTTTTTTGGGATTGAACAGAAGCAATACAGTACAGTAACAATACAGTAACGATTCACACTGGATTTTTCCATCCATTTGGAAAAACGTTCTCAGGAAGTTTACTCAAAAAGTGAAGTTCGAGGTGAGTAGTATAGCTAACGTGGTTCTAGATACAATGGTAACCATGCCATCGAGCTGTCCATCGAGATCGTAAGGGGTGCGGTTGTTTGGGGTGAAGAAATGTGTCAAAAAGGCCTTGGCAAAGAACAATGGTGGTGTTGACAAAGTTCTTGAGCAACCCTTGTTCTTGTAGATCGTCAATGACCAGAGGGTTGTGATGGTCAATGACCAGAGTATGTTGTAAGAAGAGGCCTCGGCAGGTGTAGGTTAGCCGTGTCGTATTAGAGCCGTTTTGGCTCACTGAATCGTCTTCGGTCAACCCTCTAGGTTTCTCAGCCTAGGTATATATAGAATTCAACCACATTATCGGATTATTACCAGTTCAGACCTGTTGTAAAGCAGTTCAAAACTGATAAAACCTGTTCATAACCGGTTCAAACCGGATCAAAACCAATTCAGCAGACCTGATAGAAGCAGATCAAGTGTCCGTTCAACCTATCCAAAAACCTGATCTATTCAAAAACCTGATATAGACCAATTTGACCCTGTCTCGCGTGACAATTTAGTTATATGCCTGCTTGATGACGTCACTGTACCGACAAACTCATCGAATAAAACACATTGGCGTACGCCTGAGTACATGGTTTCACGAAAAGGGGTCGCCTGATGAGGGTGCCCGAACAGGGGTTGCCCGAAAAGGGTTGGCCGAAGAGGGTTGGCCGAAGACGATTCACTGAGCCAAAACGGCTTTAATACGACACGGCTAACCTACACCTGCCGAGGCCTCTTCTTACAACATCCTCTGGTCATTGACCACCACAACCCTCTGGTCATTGACGATCTACAAGAACAAGGGTTGCTCAAGAACTTTGTCAATACCACCATTGTTCTTTGCCAACAAGGCCTTTTTGACACACTTCTTCACCCCAAACAACCGCACCCCTTACGCTCTCGATGGACAGCTCGATGGCATGGTTACCATTGTATTGTCAAATATAGAAGATAATCATGAAATTATTCAGATTCATTTAAGTAAATACATGAATTGAAAGATGTTCCAACCTCACTTCAATATTTTAACACAAGAACACTCAGTATTCAGAATTCCATCTTTTGATATTTCAAGTTCATAGACATCGAAATTGATCCGATCACAGGATATGGAATATAAAACAATCTCCAAATATGCAAACTTGGCACAGATTGCATGCTGTGCATTTTACCTCAGTACAGTGACCGGATCAAAGTCGCAATGTCAGCGTATAATTCTTTATAAATATTGAGGGAGGTCAAGATCAATAAGAGTTAACTGTTAACAGTCAACAGACAGTATTCATTTACGTATCGATTGGGTCATCAGAAATGCAGCACATCTCCTTCTCTTCAATCCTGCTGGGTGGCAGTATAATGTAAGTTTTTTGATTGTTTTAATGTATTATTTTCTTATTAACATTTGAGTTTGAGTTTATTTAAAGTATTTTTTCCGTTTCTTTTACAATAAACATTTAATTAAGTTTTAAATGAGTTCTTTTATTATTTGGATGAATGAATGAATGGGTGAAACAGCAAATAAAAATCCTCTCGTAAATAGCCAAGCGAGAACTGAGTTCCGACACGTGGTGGAGGCGCCTCTCTCGTTCTCGGGGGCTTCATTCTTCATAATGGGCCTAATTTTCTGATACAAAAAGTTGAATTGTTCAAGTTTTGAAAATATGTTGTGATAATTAGCAGAAAAGTGTATTTTTCTTTTGTTTTCCAATAATGAGAGAATTTAATAGCTGTTTCATCCAGTAAAATTACAGTTTTTCCTTCTTTTTAATATACTTCAAATAAATGTTTTTTTTGATAGTTTGATAATTAGTTTTGAATATGTTATAAGTTGGTTCTTGTGCTTCAATTTTTTTTAATCCAAATATAACCTATCATTTCAGTCAACTTTCCATGTTTCCCTTCTCCTCAAATTATGAGTAATACACTTTCTAATAACTGTCCATCAGCTTAGAAAGAAAAGTATTACTGAAGTTGAGCAATCATAAAGAATATCTGTTCATTCAGCTTCTTAAGATTGCCAATGGAATAATTTGAAAAAATTTTCATTTATCGTCTGTAAATTTCGAAAGTATGAGCGGTACATTTTCCAATATCTGTTTTATCAGCTTGGAATTGTACAGTTGAATTGGCTAAACGTATGGAATATCTGTTCATCCAGCTCCGTGCGATTACCCATTACATGATTTTGAAATTTTGCATATGTATCTGACTTTTTGAAAAATAAATGATACACCTACCAATATCTGTTTCATCAGCTTGGGAATGTGTATCATAGTATCAATTAGTTGGATTCATAAGATATTCCTTGTTCCCAATCATCCTTTAATAATTTATTGGTAATGACTCGAAAAAAATTATAGTAGTCATCAACATCAGCTATTAAGTAATTAATACATTTAATTTATTCAATGAGAATATTGACACAAGACAAAGGTCCATTTTTGAGTTTCATTAACTTTTTGAAAACTGTTGAGATAAGGAACGCCATCATGATCGCCAACATGAAAAAATCCTCATTTTTAAAATACAGTATAAATATGAACCCGTGTCGATTGGTTTATAATGTTGTTTTCGATACAGCGCAACGTAAAATATTCAAAAAATCCCTCAGATTTACTATTTTTAGTAAATTCTGGAAATAGTTTCATTTTATTATAACCGCCAAATATTCAAACTTTTTTTTCTTTGAGTTTGAAGAGTAACAATTCATTTGCTATAAATATTTATTGCGAGACTGATATCAAGAGGTAGTGAAAGATGATGGTCTTCAAAAATTTTATTAAAACATGTTTTACATGGCAGTGTTACACTTCAAGCATACTTACCTCTCTTTCACAAAAAGTTTTTTCCTCAAATACTATTGTTCACTATTTTTT
The DNA here is from genome assembly GCF_025532065.1 of Leptinotarsa decemlineata. Taxonomy (NCBI): domain Eukaryota; kingdom Metazoa; phylum Arthropoda; class Insecta; order Coleoptera; family Chrysomelidae; genus Leptinotarsa; species Leptinotarsa decemlineata. Next base: position 1,835,655 of record NW_027412534.1, read on the forward strand.
GCATAATCTTAAGCGCCACGCCTGAAACAAAATGAAATTTGTTAAACCTTGCTCTATAAATACATGTAATCCTTCATGACAATGTTCAGTTAGTAATGTCCAGAGTACATATAATATTATACAAAAATTAATTCATCTAGTTAAGTAAGTGTTATAAGAAAAAAATTCAGAAATCTGAACTGTTTTATGAATGAGTATTCTGACTCTAACTAAAATATGGACTTTGAAACATATAAAAATCGAGAATAGTTAGGGTATAATAATTAGAGAATAGTAATTAAATAAAAATGCAGAAACGAAATATTTTTTCAGTTGCAATTAGTTTTTTCAAATACAATTTTACATACAATTAATTAAGGAAAAATGGGCAGTAATTACAGAAGAAAAGAAACATAATGATAACAAATGCATTATTGACACACCCCTGGCCAGAAGAAGTACGAAAAATTCAATGTCACCACATAGTTTTATTTTTTTATTTTGTATGGAAAGTAATAGGAAGTAGCATCTCAGACTGATGATCTACAAACAGTGAAGTTTGTAATATTATGAGAAATAAAAGAAGCGTATAGATATATTGAAAAGGCGAGAATTGATAATTATGTATTGAAGAAGAATCATTTATATAGGTAGACTATACACACAAGATGAAAAGGCAGACTGTGGAGGACGCTCCCAAAACTGCATGAAATTTTTCATTTTTGAAGGTGTGTAAAATATGTTAGATGTTCATGAGAAATGATGATGATTATAATATGAATTTTGTATGAGGCATGAAATGAAATGCGCATACATGAGGTCTTCGGAGGAAAGACAGGTACGATGTTGTAGAAAGTACGACACAGAAAGTTGTCTTAAGAAAAGACAAATATGATGTTTCAAGATGTAGAAAGTTACTACGTCATGGTAATTATGAAAAAAGGTGAAAGAGTATAAAGAGAATAATAATAATATATGCAAAATCTGAGAGATGCAATTTACATGTGGTTTCTGAAATATATATTTATCAGATATAATTCAATATTCGTCGTTGGTACTAGCCAGGAAAGTAGTTGTTTTCGATAAATATTTCCAATAGCTGTTTATTTTCATTGAAAAGAAAATAAATTGCTATTGCTATTTTCAATTTCCTATTATTCAGTGAAATGTATATCACATGAGGTGACAATTGAATAGGCAGGTGACAAATACTGTGAGGAATCAGTGAAAAATTGTACAAAAGAAATTAATGTTAAAATGGGTGTGTCATAAAGAACCAAGGATTTTAAAAGTATGCTCAATCATAAATCAAAAAGGATGCTTCAAAGTTGAAAAAGAAAGTTTGTAAGCTATTTGCTATTTATCGTCAAATTAACTTTAATGTATATTATATGTACTCTAACCAATTAGATTAAACTGTCAAATGATTGTTAACTATATAATGCAGTGATTTTTGTTGATTTTTTTATTATTGAATTTAATAGTAACATAACCTAGCTATAAGAATAAAAGTATATCATGAAAGAACTTACTGCCGAATTTCTCTCTTGTTTCATGCAATGGAGGCAACACCACACCCCAAGGCACTTCGAGGCAGTCACTACTCCACTACTCCATCACCACTGTTACGGTTTTCCACTCCAGGACATTCAGCAGATCGTACCATAGACAGCACGATGACCTAGGGAAACATTAAGTTGAATCATCATGGCTCAAATGAATGGACTATAGGAATATCGCAGTCACTAGTGCCATATTCAACCAGAAACAAATACTTACGTTGTTGCGTTACCAGTTGTTCTGAGTAGCTGATAAACAGTTCCTGTGTAGGCAGACATCATCCACAGACATAATATGTGAATAAAATTGTAATACTCAAAACAATTCAGAATCACCATCATACCGTTGAGTACCAGGATAATCCAAATCCCAAGCAGCCTACAGAAAATATTTCGCAAGTAATTTATGAAAACAACGCTAGTTTCATAAATGCTGACACAACAGAACCACAAACGATGATGTTTGAAGTTCCCCAAAAGCTCTCGAAGGGGTAATTTCTATATTCCTGGGCAGCTAATAACTTGATCACACTATTACACGATGAACACACAGATATAAATATATTTCAAAGTGTAAAATCAAAATCACTTCAGTGAACGAAAAATGGCGCTAAATATTCACATATTCATCAAATTATATGTATGTCATATGTCATGTCAAATCGTAAATCTTCTTCTCTATACACAATTGAGAGAATAGGCATGGAACAGAATGACAGATACATTTCACAGAAACCAGAAAAACATGTTCTGGTAATACGAGAAAACGCAAAGCACAACGTAATACGTAATTATAGTCCAGTCCAATTCAGTCCACTGTTACGTTGCCAATGTTTCCATCCAGTTGAGTTGTGGTAGCCGAGCAGCCGTCAACCAAAACAAAGTCAGAACCAAGACACGGAACGCTGTGCGGACAGATTGGTGGAGTGACACGAAGACAGACAAAGTTCAGTGCCGGACTATGACAATATAAGTGTGGGAACTCATAGTTGCAGAATCAATTGGACAATATAGTTTTTTCTAACTTTTATAGGACATGTAGTTTGTAATTGATGTTTATGATCATATTTTAAACCCATTGTTTTTTTTATTATTCAAAATATTTTTATTGAATTGTGAGTTTTCATTTGAATTTCAATTTGTTTTTTTTTTGTTTTTCATTACCACCCAGAAAGCTGGGGGCCAGCTTTAACGTGGAGGGGAGATGTGTCAAATATAGAAGATAATCATGAAATTATTCAGATTCATTTAAGTAAATACATGAATTGAAAGATGTTCCAACCTCACTTCAATATTTTAACACAAGAACACTCAGTATTCAGAATTCCATCTTTTGATATTTCAAGTTCATAGACATCGAAATTGATCCGATCACAGGATATGGAATATAAAACAATCTCCAAATATGCAAACTTGGCACAGATTGCATGCTGTGCATTTTACCTCAGTACAGTGACCGGATCAAAGTCGCAATGTCAGCGTATAATTCTTTATAAATATTGAGGGAGGTCAAGATCAATAAGAGTTAACTGTTAACAGTCAACAGACAGTATTCATTTACGTATCGATTGGGTCATCAGAAATGCAGCACATCTCCTTCTCTTCAATCCTGCTGGGTGGCAGTATAATGTAAGTTTTTTGATTGTTTTAATGTATTATTTTCTTATTAACATTTGAGTTTGAGTTTATTTAAAGTATTTTTTCCGTTTCTTTTACAATAAACATTTAATTAAGTTTTAAATGAGTTCTTTTATTATTTGGATGAATGAATGAATGGGTGAAACAGCAAATAAAAATCCTCTCGTAAATAGCCAAGCGAGAACTGAGTTCCGACAGTATCTAGAACCACGTTAGCTTTACTACTGAGGTGTACTAGGTTGAACCTCGAAACTATGAATAGCTACAGTCCGTCGCGTATTTCTGATATGTACCGCCAGTCTGGCGGATGGGTGTGTTTGGAGGCGGAGCTCCATACATGATTTTCTCAATCAAATTACCTAAACCTTTACAATTTTTATATACCTGGAGTACCTCTTCAGTTATGATTACCTGAAGAATATTACCTCACTTCTACGTCAATTATAATGAGGATACACTACAAAAACATGCTTTTATCTATTCTCCACGATATTTTTTTATTGTTGACTAGTTTCGGCTATTACACAATTTTCAAAACTAATTGATTACATTTAAATCTTAGTAATTTAAACCTAAGTTGCCTATCCTATCATGAATAATTTGGTACCTCCATTTTGTATACCTGTAATATCTATGAACATAACAAAACAAAGCTTTTGATATAATGTAGGTTTTGGGAACTGGCTTATAGATTCAGGAGAGGACTATTTAGATCAAGTTGTTCGTTGAGGACAATAGAATTGGGATTTTTCTTTGACTTGTTCATTTCCATAGATCCAACAGATTCATCATTTTACCTTTTTCGCATGTGTGAAGGATCTTTAAATCATCTTTATCTATTTTATGTTTCAAACTTTGAAGTTGTTCGTACATTAACGATTTTTTATCCGAAATGACATGTTCATGGTACCTTGTATCAAAATTTCTACCAGTTTGGCCTATATATATGGCGGGCATTCATCACATTCTAGGCGATATATACCAAATCTCTTCCCTTTGTCTTATTTAGATTTGGCATTGAATAATCTGTTTCCTAAATTTCCGTTGGATGTGCAGGATGTTTGTAGATTGAATTTTGAGAGATAATTTTCAATATTCTCGGAGATTCTACCTGCATAATTGATACTAACATATTTGTGTTCTGGCCTTGTGGAAATTGAATATAGTTCTTTCATTATTGATTTTTGTTGATATTTCATTATAATGTTATTAACTGGTATTTTGTTATTAACTGCTATTTGTTTAATGATTGCGATATCACTTCGGAGGTTTTGATCAGAAAGGAGTATTGTGAAAGCCCTATGTATCATTGACCTGAATGCAGACAATTTCTGTAAAATCGGGTTAAAAGACTCAAAAGGTATTGTGCAATCTGTGAATGTGTTTTTTCGGAAAATGTTAAAGTCGAGTTTATCATTGTTTTTGACAATCTGACAAAACAATGATAAAAAAAAATGCGAATTTCAGAGGAGACCCATGTTTTGTTATTGGTATTATTGTAATGATGTTTCTTTGGAAAATGTTTTTCAAAGTAGTAAGAAAAACTATTCCAAAATATTCTGAACGCTCTATTCATATCGGGCTCTCTATAAACATTTTCCCACTTTTCATTTTGTTATCTTCGATAAATTCTCGAATATTTGGAGTTATAATCACTCAGATTCCCTATTTTGATTAGTTTGTCATATAGATATGTTGATGTCCTATATTTCAGTACTTTATGAGTCATATTTAATAGATGTAATTTTCTCGTATCCAGCAATTTCAGTTTTCGCATTTCCTGATATTTATGACTCACGTGCTCATATTTGCGTATTCCGAAGGAAAGTTTGATACATGACTTCTGTATTTTCTGAAGTCGACTACTGTTAACACTCAGAAGTGCGGGTCCATAAATGTAGTCAAATTAATCCAGTTTCGATAATATGAGGGATCCACAAACATGAATTTTCAGAGCGGAATTGCCTACTTGGATAAAGTTGTTTGAGTGTATTATATGAACCTCGGCAAAGTTGATTGACATGTTTTGTGAACTTCAATTCATTGTCTAACCAAACTCGGAGGTTTTTTGTTTCATTTTCAATGTGAATTTTTTTCCCACCCAAAACAATGTCAATTGAGGTACTAGCTAGACTACGTTTGAGTTTCGGTCCGAAAAACAACGCACTGCAATACATTTATCGAGGAATCCAGATCCCAATTCAAAGCAGCGGTAACATCAGGTTTCACTTCATTGAAGTACAGCTGGGTATCATCCGCGCAGTGGTGTATGCGGCAGAATTTGACGAATGAATGAAAATCTGAGATATACAAGAGAATAATAGTGGGCTCAATATTGATCCTTGCGGAACGCAAGGATCTATCTAGTTATTGCAAACTTTCTTGTCATTCCAGTCCCTACTTGAAGAAGAGACTGAATGAAGGTGGTATTCTTACAATCATATTCTTTGAGTAAATCCACAAATGATAAAAAACCTACCTAGCAAAATAAAATTCAATTATACAGTACAAAAGATTTTTAGCGAGTAATTTATAATTCGTATTTTCCAAGGTCACTTCGCCTAATACTACCAACACCACTCTGTTTCATGTATTTACGAACCATTAGCCTGGAGCGTAATGAATTTTTGATTATCAATAATAACCCGGAAATATGATGTTTTAAAATTCTGTTTTCCTGCTGTACTAATTTCAAACGAGGATAATGCTTTTTGGATGGTGGAATATGAGAAAAGATGTTATTAGGAGAGACTGGTTCACACTGGTTCATGGAAGAGCAAGAATTTTTCGGTTTCAGTCTGTACGTATACCAGGAAGTCGTAAATACATGCATGTTTGAAATAGAACTGCCGAACTGCAATTCATGAAGAAGGTAAGAAAAAGTGGTCAATGAAGGACGATTCTATAAAGTGTGTAAAAGCCAAATGGAATAAATTCATCATTTCGGTTACGGTAAGTAACCGAAAGTAAGGAAATCTCGAAACACATCAAATTTTAATTATAATTTGACATACTTCAACGGAAAAATGCTACCCCTACCTACAACTTCCGTCGGATGACAGGTACAACTCCCAATTTTCTAAATGGAAATGAAAGGCTTGTGATATATCGTTTGAAAGGTCTTTTCATTCTCCATTCAAAAGTGTTATCGCTTTCAAGTTTATCGCAACAATCAAGATAAAATTATTTAAAATCATGTGGGTACCGATATTCGATAAAATACATTCAAAACTTATTGCAATATACTCACAACTTATTTCATGTGGGGGTATTGATAGTAAGAAAGTAAGCAAAAACCCTAGCAATGTTGTTTTTGGATGTTATTCTTTGAAAAACTGTAAATAATTACCTTGGCAACGTTTGTTAAAAACGCCTTGTCAGCTTGTTCTTTATGTTACAACATTATTAGTCACTATTTTGATTCAAGTTCAAATTCCGTTAACTTCAAGTCTGACAAATGGTTAGATTAACGGAAATGCATAAAATAATAGTTTTACAAATGATCAGTTATGGAGATAAAACCCGAATACAACAGGAAGTAGCTCGTTTATTCCATAAGAAATTTCCTAATTTACCGCCCATAACTCAAGGAACAATAAGCAAAATAGAGAAGCAGTTTCGCGAGCTTGGTCATGTGTGACAGAAAATAAAAAGAAACTCCCAATACAATGAGTGATGAACTCAAATTAGATGTGATGTTTGAGTTTGAGGAAAACCCACTTACATCGAGTAGGCAGGTATCCACTACATTCAATGTTAGCCATACATCGATAGTAAACATATTGAAAGAATATAAAATAAATCCCTATACAATGATAACTACTCAGGAGCTCATGGACGACTATTTTCATAGAAGAACTTATTTTTGTGAGCAAATGATGGACATGGATAACAATATCATCCAATTAGAAGACGTTATGTTTTCTGATGAGTGTACTCTGTCTCTCAATGGTCATGCTGATTGGCAAATGGCAATGGGCAATGACTTCTACAGCAGAAAAATTAAAAATGTTTTTACAGCTTATGGAATTGAACAATTCGTTGATGAACCAACAAGAATAACTTCAACTAGTTCTTCTTTAATTGATTATGTGCTATCAAATCATAATATCGTGAAAGTTTGTACACATCATGAACCAGTAATTACAGATCACTTTATAATAACCGTAAACTTATACAACAAAGATGAAATAGTGAGTAATACATTTTTTAAGCGAAGACTAAATGATGACGTTTTTCATAAAAAGAATTTGAAACTGATTCATGTAAATGAAATATACAGTAATATTGAGTCGAAATCTGAAATACTATTGAATGATATTGCGCCAATAGTTGAAATTGAGAATAAATCAAATCAAGTCCTCTGGTATGACGACGGAATCAGATCTGCTTCGGAACTTAGAGTCAAGGCTTACAAAGAATTCATTAAAAGTTCCGGCATTGAGAAGGAGGAGTCCTGGAAGCGATATAATCTGAGACAGAATGAAGTTATTAATATGTTAAAAATCAAAAAGTCTCAATATTATGAAAGCAAAATTGATGCGAATAGTGATAACTTGCGGGAAATGTGTAAAACAATGAAAATATTGATAAAAGGTGACAAACAATCATTGAATTTCCAATCTATCAATTTAAGTACTAATGGCGCTGTTGTCAAAGCGAGAACGGAGCTACAAGCTGCTAACAACTTCAATTCATTTTCTGTTGGAAGTATTGAAGATATTGAACAACTCAGTTGAAGAACAACTCAGTAGCACTTGTGCTAACTAAGTTGAACTTCGCCTTTTCTTATGTCAGCAACTAGCTCTCTAATTTATTTAAATATTTGTATGTAACTACAGCTGGGTAACAATAAAGACGATCATTATTATTATTATTATATCTCCAATTCTATTGTAAGTGTAACACAATGGTCTCCTCAAAATTTAAATAATATAGAAACGAGATTTGTTGAATTCGAGAAGATTGATATAAGTAAGCTGAAGTCAATTATTGTTTCTCTCAAATATAAAGGCAATGCTGGAGAAGTAATGTCTACATTTTTGAAATCAAAATTTTTTACATTCGGATTCCACATCCTAAATTTAATACAAACATCAATTTCGCCCGGTAACTTTCCAAATAGGTTGAAAAAAAAGTACAGTTATTCCCATCCCAAAAATAAATAATGCAGTTGATATGTCAGACTTCAGAGCGATAAATACTTTCCCGATTATTGAGAAAGTTTTGGAAATTGTTGTACATGAACAAATTACTAGGTACTCGACTGAAAATAACCTGTTTATAGGAAATCAATCTGGATTTGGAGAACACCACTCGTGTGAAACTGCCATTCAATTAACAGTTTCAAAATGGAAGAATGAAATCGATAGTGATAAATTTATAGAAGCAGTGTTCCTTGATTTCAAGAGGGCATTTGAAACTTTCGATAGGCAAATATTACTTCGTAAATTGATATATTATGGAATCGATGGAATAGCCTTAAGTTGGTTCAAAAATCATCTCAATGGCAGGTCACAAATATGGCAGGTCACAAATAACTAGAGTGGGGAAATGTTTCTCAAAGGAAATTTCAAACAATATAGGCGTACCCCAAGGGAGTGTCCTGGGACCCCTGCTGTTTATAATTTACCTCAATGTTGTGAATTACATAGAAGGTTATAATTTTTCGAATTTATTTGCAGATGACACGTTACTTGCATGAAACTATGAAAATGACGCTATAGAAACAGTTGAGCGCATGAATCGACTCTTGAAAAAAATTGAAATATGTTTAAACAAAAATAAACTAAAAGTTGATACGAATAAAACCAAATCATTGATAATTAGTGAGAAGCATAAACTGAAATCAATTGACTATGAAAAGCTTCAACTCGAAGTGGAGGGAGACAAAATTGAATGGGTGTCAGAATTTAAGTATTTAGGCTTCGTGTTGGATGAATCACTAACTCTGGACAATGTGACTATCTTTGTTGAAAAATATCAAAAAAACTATTTTTTTCACCAGGATTTCATCGGAAGTTTCCATGTTTTCAAAAATAAGAATATACAGAACCATTATACAGCCACATTTTGATTATTGTTCCACTCTGCTTTATCTTTCAGATAGGAACAATATACAGAAGTTACAGAAATTGCAAAATCGAGGTTTAAGAATCATCTCAAAATGTAATAGATACACTTCTATGCAGTGCATGCTAAGTGCCCTCAAGTGGTATGATGTTGCAGATAGACTGTATTACTCAAGTATGATATTTATTTATAAAATAACCAGAAATGTATTACCAAAATATTTTGATTCCTTCATTACGTACAATAATCAAATTCATGACTACAACACAAGAACCACCAATCAATTCCATATTTCCAGGACAATCTATGAAATCATTGTTTTTCAGAGGATTGAATGATTTCAATCAATTACCTTACCACGTTAAAGATTCTGTTACTTTATATTAATTCAAGGTTCAGTTGAAAATATATATTACATCACGTACTCTATGAATTTTCCGACTTTTTTTATGTTTCAAATCATCGAATTGTTTTATTGGTTCGAGCTTTTATGTGTTCTGTATATATTATGTTACGTCGTTGCCACATTTTGATATGTTAAATAATTCATACCCACTCAAATAATTGTTTTTATGCCCTAGTATAATTGTAATATGGAACTAACTATTCTGAATACTCCTGATTTGTTCTGTGTTATGGGACAATATTCTCAGGAACAAATTTCTATTTTTAGTTTTTTAGCTTCTCGTATTTATATATTATTTGAACGTATTTTATTGTTAGGAAATTTTTTATACTTTTTCCATATTCATTATATACCATTTTTACCTTTTTGGACTTGTAATGGGTGTTTTTTATAGAGATATAGAACTTTAAGTTGGCATTACTTTTCAAGATGGCGACCGATTTAACAGCTGTCAAGTGATTTATTCTTGGTTTGGTTTGGGAATTCATCATGAATAGACTCACGCCTGAACAACGCTTCCAACCAGTGCAATTTTATTTCGAAAATAATGGTTATGTGCGGAAAACGTATCGCGCACTACGTCCATTTTATCGTCGACAAAATCGTCCATCAGAGCAGTTAATTCGATTAACCATGGAACATTTTCGCACCACGTTTACTCTTATTGATAACTCGCATCCCTAGAGACGCCGTACGGTGCGTACAGAAGAAGCTCTTGCTGCTGTACAGCGTAGCATTGAGGAAGACCCGGAGGAGTCCATCCGCCATCGAGCACAGGAATTGGATCTGTGTCCATCCACTTTATGGAAAATTTTGCAGAAGGATCTTGGTTTGCGTACTTACAAAATCCAACTCGTGCAAGAATTGAAGCCAAACGATCATCAAGTAAGGCGTAGATTCGTCGAATGGGCCCAAAACGAGATTACCGTTGTTCCCAATTTTCATAAGCAAATTTTGTTTAGCGATGAAGCGCACTTCTGGTTGAATGGCTACGTCAACAAACAAAACTGTCGCATTTTGAGTAAAGGTAATCCTCAAGTGTATGTCAAAACACCGTTACATCCACAAAAACTGACTGTTTGGTGCGCTTTATGGGCTGGTGGAATCATTGGTCCGTACTTTTTCAAAAACGATGGTGGCCAGAACGTTACAGTCAATGGTGATCGGTATAGAGCCATGATTACTAACTTTTTCATTCCTGAATTGAATAACCATGATGTCCAGGAGATGTGGTTTCAACAAGACGATGCAACATGCTACACAGCTCGTGCCACAATAGATTTATTGAAAGACACGTTTGGTGATCGCCTAATTTCACGTTTTGGACCTGTGAATTGGCCTTCAAGATCTTGTGATTCAACACCGCTAGACTACTTTCTGTGGGGCTATGTAAAGTCATTGGTCTATGCGGATAAGCTACAAACGCTTGACCATTTGGAAGACAACATTCGCCGTGTTATTGCCTGTATACGGCCACAAATGTTGGAAAAAGTCATCGAAAATTGGACGTCCAGAATGGACTACATCCGCTGGCGCGGATGTAGTCCATATGCCAGAAATCATATTTAAAATGTAATGCCGCAAGATTATCTTTCGGATAAATAAAATTCATGTCAATCGAATAATCCATCGTTGTTTTATTGCAACTTAAAGTTCTATACCTCTATAAAAAACACGCTTTATTTATATTAGGATTTCAAATTTTCGAATAAATAAATGAAAAAAATTAAAATTGGCGCTACTGGTCAGCAGAAAATCCTCACTGGATGAGAGAAGGACCCACGCAATACCCTCAAAAGGTTAATGATTGGGCAGGGATTGTAGGAAACCATATCATTGGTCACTTTTTCATTGAGTGCAACATTTCCTGATCCAGGAAACTCTCAAGTTCTGGTGAAAACGATATGGCTTTGGCAGGATGGTGCACGACCACATCACCAAGTTGATATCTGATAATATCTCGATACAACATTTCCCAATCGTTGAATAGGGAGGTGGGGATCGATTGAATGGCCAGCGCGATCACCTGATCTTTCATCATTAGATTTATTTTTATGGGGATATGTGACAGGCAATGTGTACAAAACTAAACCTTCAGATTTGCTTGATTTGAAAGAACGAAAAACGCGTGCGATCAGGTCGGTCACGCCTGATATGTAAAATAATGTTAGAAGACAGTTTTATTTGAGATTAGCATGTTGCCAAGACGTTCGCGTTGAACATTTTGAACATCTATTTCGGTAAAATACAAAGTTGTTTTTCGTATTCTACATTTCATTATATTTTGCATTACCTTTTAGTTTCTGAGTGTATTTTATCGAATTTCGGTAACTACATGATCTTAATTCATTTTATTTCAAATGTTGCAATGAACTTGAAAGCGATACCATTTTTGAATAGATAATGAAGAGGCCTTTCAAACTGTATATCTTCAACATATACTTTCCTTTAGAAAAATTGGAGGTTTTACCTGTCATTCGCACGGGGTTGAAGGTAGGGGTGGCACTTTTACGTTGGAGAATGTCAAATTGAATTTACATTCGACGTGTTTCGGAATTTCTCTTAAATATGTAAAGTAACCAAAATGAATAATTGATTCCATTTGGCTCTCACATACTGTATAATGAATTGAGGGATTTAGCCGTGAGTTTATTAATTGCGTTAGCAGTTGGGTTAGATTTATGCATAATACATTCAGATGTTGAGACAGATTTTTTGAATGGTGATATCAAAGAAAATGTTTTCATGCAGCAGCCTAAAGGTTTTGTTTCTGAAGAAAATCCAAATAAGGTCTATGAATTGAAAAAGGCGGTATACGGTTTGGAACAGTCTAGGCGAGCATGGAATGAAAAGGTTGACCAAGTTTTGTTGAAAATAGGTTATGTTTATTCTAAATTTGAACCATGTGTATATATTAAACGTAGCAGTGATAATTTATTAACAATAGTTGCACTGTATGTTGATGATTTTTTCATATTTTCAGGAAATAGTAATGAAACAAGTTTCCTCGAATCTCATTTTAATTCAAAATTCAAGATTGAAAATCTTGCTGAACGAACAACTTCTTCCATTACTTGTGGAATGTTAGATGATGATTGATCGCTATATATGAAAGTTGTATCGTCTGTATAGAGAATGGCCTTATAGGAAGACATGAAATTACATATGTCATTAACATAAATAACAAAGAGCAGGGGCCTAAGTATTGAACCTTGTGGAACACCGTGATCAATAGGTTCAAAATTTGATGTAATACCATTACACGAAACTGCCTGATACCTATTTGAAAGGTATGATTCTATAAGTGACAAAGAAACCCCTCTAACTCCATAATAATACAATTTTTTAAGAAGTATACTGTGTGATACACAATCAAAAGCCTTAAACAAGTCAAAAAGCGTTATAGCAGTGTGCACACCTTTTTCGAATCCTTCAACAACAGATCCCACAACATCAAAGACAGCTAGAGAATTAGAACGATTTTTGCGAAACCCATATTGACCCTGAGAAAACAAGTTGTTGCTTTCGAAGTGTTCATACAGACGCTTTTTCATTATTATTTCAACGACTTTGAAGAAAATAGAGATGATAGATATGGGCCTGTAATTGTCCAGGGAACATGGGTTCCCTTTCTTGAAGACTGGAATCACTTTCGCATATTTGAAAGCGTCAGGAAAAACACCTGTCTCAAATATGAGGTTGATCAGTCCTGTTAAAGGCAAAGTTATAATATGTTGGGTTTCCTTGATGATACGAGCGTTCAAATTTTGGCCATCTGAACAGTTTTAAGGTTTTAAACAAACAATCGCGCCCTTAATATCCTGTTCGGTGACGGGACCGAGAAAAAGGGAGCTACAAGGTACTGGAAATTCTTCGAAATTAATTAAATCCTCCATGTCCATCTGAGGTGAAGATTTGATGATGGTATCCGCAATATTAACAAAAAAATTGTTGAAATCCTCGGGAGATAATTGGGGTGTTTTCGCAACAGCCTTTGTTTTGTTGCGTTCATAATTTATTATCCGCCAATATGCGGGTGATCTATTTTTAGAAGAGATAATAAATTCATCGTATGCCCGTTTTTTACTCAGTGTTATCCGTTGATGATATTCTTTTTTGAGTTTTTTGTCCACATTTATATCGAAAGGGTCTTTACTGCTTTCTGCGATAACTTTGATACTCTTCAATGACTTTCTGAAGGGTTTAAGAGAATCCTCAAACTAACACACGGGGGATGTTTTTTTATGAGCTGCAACTCTTCTCAGAGGAAATAACTTGCGAACTTGAGTAGCATAGACATCAGTTATGTAAGATGCTAATACATTAACCTCTTGATTGTGACGAAAAATTTCCCACTTTATTTCTGAGAGTGATTCTTTGACTTTTCTCAAACCTATTTGTGTGATTCTCCTTGTATATGAACAGTTTTGGCTGGCTTTGAAATTTGTATGTATTATAATATATTGAGCTTTATGGTCCGCTATGCAGGGTTCAAAAACACCTGTGTCGACAGATTCGTCATCAAGGTTTGTTAAGATATTATCTATATGACTAGAAGAAGCGGCTGTGACTCTTGTATCATCATTAAAGGTGATTTTTAATCCAAAGGAAGATAATAAAGTTTTAAATTCACTTAGGATATTGGAGTTAATTTTGAAGTTGATATTAAAATCACCCATTATTATTATATTAGTTGAAGCTTTGACAATGGTAGTCAGTAGATTTTCAAAATTTACAAAAAACAAGTCGACGTCGCCCTTGCCTGATCTATAGACAACAATGATTGTTACTTTCGGTTCGAACAACTCGATAACACAGAATTCCGAATTAATTTCCCTGTTGAAAGAAGTTAAATCTATGTAATAGAAATCAAGGTCTTTTTTTACAAATTATGCGGTGCCACCATGGACCCTGTTTTCTCTACAAAATTGACTAGCAAGAACATATCCATCCAGACATACTCTGCCTAATTCTGCCTCCCTCAGCCAATGTTCTGAAACACCAATTACTTCGAATTGGTGATCAAATGTAAAATAATTCAATATACCAATTTTATTGAATATACTCTGAACGTTAACATGAAACCTCTGAACGTTAACATGAAACACACTCACCGAATTCGGTTTTTAAAATTGTCGAAAAAAGAATCTGTTTGCTTCTCTTCTATTGTCCCTAGATGGAGGAGTTTTGTGAAAATTTTCTTTGAATTTGAAGCGTCTTACAACAGAACCTTATGGCCAAAGAGCTGGATTGTAAGCGGCATCCAATTGGTCCAGTGGGAAAAACACTTTGAAGGTACAGGTACGTTCATTTTCGTTTCATGTTTCGCAAACAAAATGTATATCCGGGGAAGTTGTCTTCAAGTAATCTCTCAAGTTTTCAGAAGTCATTCCAGTTTCGATGCGCGATACATGGACATGTCCCATGCGCGGTACAGTTTTAATAACTGTATTCTCGTTTCTTCCATATATTGGTTTATATTTATTTTTATTTTGGTAGTTTTTGTTGGGGAGATTCCGTTGGGGAAGTCTGTTTATATTTGTGGTCCGGTTTTTGTCTACCTTAGATTCCGATAATGCGTTTGTGTTTGTTTTTATGGTTTCATTCGAGGTTTTTATTTGTTTCTGTTCCACTTTTTCACCAGATTGATGAATGGAAGTTGGAGTGTTGTATCGTTCGTGACATATGGTGACTGAAGTGATGCATGAAGATTCTGGTTTAGATTATGTTTCAATAGCATAATCAGGTCCTCTTGCTCTTGATTCCTTTTCTCGAAGTGATAGGTTAACTTTGACAAAGTATCAAGTTCCTTCTTCAAACTATTCTGGTAACTTGAGTCGACTTCATATCGTGCATTCAAGTCCTTATCCCATATTGTCTGTACTTCACTTGCACTGAGTTTTTTCACGTAATCATTTAATGGTCCATTGCTCACAGTTATTGGTAGCTTGAAGGTGGGAATAATATCAATCAGTTCTTTTTTCTTCAATTTATTAAGCTCTGCAGTTAACGCAGCGTGTTCACTAGCCGCGGCCATTTTGTGATTATATTTTGTGTATTATGACTCGCCCTGATATTGCTTATGCTGTGAGTCTACTAAGCCAATATAATAATTGTTTTGTCAAGACACACTGGCAAAGTGCAAAACGTATTCTGAAATATATAAAATTTACGAAGGGTTTTTCCATGATATTCAGTTAAGACAACTTAGATTTAAAAGGCTATGTTGATGCCGACTGGGGATCAAGTAAAGATGACAGGAAATCTTTTACACGATATATATTCAAGTTTTCAAAGAAGTCTGTATCATGGAAAAGCAGTGAACAACGAACAGTTGCTTTGTCAACAACTGAAGCAGAATACATAGCTTTAAGTGAGGCAGCCAAAGAAGCAATCTATTTGCGTAACCTTTCAAATGAATTTCTTGGAAATACAAATCATATTGACTTATTTAATGATAACCAAAGCGCTCAAAAGTTGGCTAATAACCCACTCTTCAATGATAGGTCAAAACATAGATATAAGGTTCCATTTTTTGAGAGACATAATATCTAAAAATATTATAAATTTGAAATATTTGGCAGCAGATGGAGTGGTTGCAGATATATCGAACAAACCATTACAAAATGTTGAAAATAAAAAATTTGTGATGGGTTAAGGTTTAGGTTAATTTTTTTGTATTGATGTCTCATGGAAAACTTTTGTTAAGTGGAGGTGTTAGAAATACCAGAAGTTTTCTTTGCCCTCTGAGGCGACATCTATATGCAATATCCATAATAAGTTGGCAGCACTGCCGTTCTTCTTGTTTTCTGTTATAAAGTTAGTTGAGTAAAATTCTTTTGCATAGCGACAACGGCGTTTTATTTCCTTAGAATCTGGAGTAGTCTGCTGTTAAAAATAACACCTCACTGTACAAGAACTCTTTCATCTGGAGAACTACGTTTATGTGGAATAAACTTCCTGAAATCGTTTTTCCAAATGAATTTAATATCCAGCGATTCAAATCCAATGTGAATCGCTACTTTCGCACAGGCAACGCTCTGAGAGCTCTGATTGAAAAATGCTAAATCAACGAAATGATAGAACTTTCTATCCCGCAGTGAGAAAAAATGGTAAACGCACCACGGGTGAAAAGTACTGCATTTTCGTCGGCGAATTTTTCATCTCGATACAAGAAACGTGAGAGTCTAATTCGGTCAATCTAGACTTGGAAAGTACATAAATTTACAAGAAGTTGCAAACGCTTGAAATTGTTCAAAACATTAACTATGTTTTGAAACCAGATTGTAAAATTCCGAATGATTGCGATGCCTGGAAAAAAACTGTATTCGATATCAAAGGCCGAAAATCTCGAAAAAAATCGGTTTTTCGCTATTTTCAGGAAAACGGTGTTTTATCATAAAATAACTTCAGATAAAAATTGTAGATCATAAAATTCTCTACAAAAAAGTATCAATTATTTTTTTAGAGCCACCGTTTCTGAGATACGACGAGTCAAAAAGTTGTAAAAGTTGTAATCGTCATTATATGCACACCTTTCCACGCCTCCTATGAGGTAGTGTACTTAGCGCGTTTTTTTAACGTGGTTTCCTCAGTAGGCCTACTCCACATGTCAGTCGAATTGAAAACTTGCATAATAAAATATATTAGAAAGGGTTGGAAATTATAAAAGCGATTGAAATTAAAAAAAATTAAAATGTATTCTTCTGAGTCATAACCTTCAAATACTTCTTCTTGGTCTTCTTCTTCTTCTTCTTCTTGATCTTCTTCTTCTTCTTGATGTTCATCCTGGGTGTAGGTGAACTGCGTCAAGACTGATGTATCGCATGTTTTCTCGTTGGTATCTAATGAATCCTCCACTATTAAAAAAAAAACTAATAAATAGAGTTTATTCTATGATTTTCACTATAAGGGTTTTACAAAAACCGCGACACGTGTCTCGCTATACAATAGCTTCTTCAAGCATAACTAAAGTTACTTCTAAATTGCACCTTATATACTATAACCTAGTAACTATTCGTCTACCTAAGTGATAAATCTACCTGAAAAAGTCCGGTATCAATACATTTTTCGAAAGTCTACCTGTAAATATACCTTACTATTATTACCCGAGTCTGAACAAATTCAATAAAGGCGAATTATTCAATTCAGTTTGATCGTTCATTAGATGGTGATAGTTTTTGAATTTGTTTATTTCCATACTCTCCAACAGGTTAAGTTTCAAACCTTTCTTCTGGAAATGGAGGGGTTTGTATTCATGGTCGAACTCATGTCCCTCTGAGATTAGATGACTGGCATATGTGGGAGGGTATAAATTATCGTGTGGGTCATGTCCGATGTTTTATATACGTCAAACTGGAAGAACGTTTAAAACCCGCATAAAGGAACACAAATGTAGTTTTCAGAACGGAAAAATAAATTTCACATATGCCAGTCATCTAATCTCAGAGGGACATGAGTTCGACCATGAATACAAACCCCTCCGTTTCCAGAAGAAAGGTTTGAAACTTAACCTGTTGGAGAGCATGGAAATAAACAAATTAAAATACTCCCACCATCTAATGAACGATCAAACTGAATTGAATAATTCGCCTTCATTGAATTTGTTCACACTCAGGTAATAATAGTAAGGTATATTTACAGGTGGACTTTTGAAAAATGCATTGATATCTGACTTTTCCAGGTATATTTTATCAGGTAGATTTATTACTTAGGTAGACGAATAGTTATCAGGTTATAGTATATGAGGTGCAATTTAAATATGGATTTTCATCAAATATCGGCCAGTTCTATTCAATCCTCCACTATTGGTAATTCACCATCAGAACATTACTGGCCTTAACAAAATATACATGTCAGAGAACACAACAGTCCAACTTTTTCACAACCATATTTAGCGCTGCATCCATTTTTACGGTTGCAAAAAATTGTGTTCAGCAAGTTTTCCGGCGAAGGTGGGAGTAAAGTCTGAATAGGTTCTAATGCATTGTCGACCATCTCCCAACCCCAGTTTCTTTGGGTCTAACTGATAACCAAGCCACACTTGAACTTGATAATATACCCGGAAAAGATGTTGATGAGCAGCAACTGAGGTTGAAGAAAGACGAGCTAATTGCACCTGTTTCTTATTTTTAGTGTTTTTTACGAAACATACATATCGATACTCATCTGAGTAGGTGTTTTTTTTCGGAGCTTTGTACATAGAAAGAAGAAACTGAATCCCGTTGGTGATTATTTCTTGTTGAGTCGAATTACTTCATTTGAAAACTTCGGCACATTGAACTAAATCTTGTTTTTCAAATATTTTAAAGACTGTTTACCCCTCCTGTAAAATGCAGACGTCGTATCACAGCCAGTTATTGCGTGTAAAAATAGTGCATGATTTTGACTCTTTGCAAAATTAGATAAACTTTTTGACGAATATATTTCGGTTTGAGTTTGTGAGCTTCTCTTGGCTTCAGAAAAAAAATAGTTTTTTCAGGTGGAGTTCGAGCAGTAAGAAGTACGAGTGAATCTACATATTCACCAACAACGATAGTTGTATTTGTCAAATTAAATTGCTCTATAGCTGTTTCAATAATCAGTACGTCGGCATCTTTATTAGCCAGTTCAACCAATATATTTTTGCCAGTAAACTTATCCTTCAACATTGAAATGAACCGAGATTTGTTGTGAGTATTTGCAAGAAATTTCTGTTGACTGGTAGGAACTGGTAGGACATACTGAACGTATTTATTACAAATTACAACTTCAGAGATGTATATACGTGGCATACTTATGCATATAATGACGATTACAACTTTTACAACTTTTTGACTCGTCGTATCTCAGAAACGGTGGCTCTAAGAAAAAAAAGTGTGATACATTTTTTGTAGAGAATTTTATGATCTACAATTTGTATTGGGGGTTATTTTATGATAAAACCTACCGGGATTCGGAATTTCGAAATCTTATTTTAAACTATGTTTTGAACAATTACACGCATTTGCAGCAAATTTATGTACCTTCACTCTTATTTTTTAGTCTAATTTGACCGTGCTAGTCTTCCAAAGAAATTTGTTTTAAAAAAAATCTTCCTTTGGAATATTCCACATTTTTTGTAGCCAAAACCTTTTTCTCCAAAAATTATTCTGTCCTAAAAATATCTCTATTTCAATTTTTCGAGTATCCTAATAAAAATTCATGATTTTCTCAAAAACCGATTCTCAAAATACGTGACCTTTCCTGTATTTTTCATTTCAAATAAACAATAATCATTACATCAAATCATATTATGAAAAATATATTCGATCACTTTGATTTCAACAGAAACGAAATCATTTTTATCTCCCAGTTTATTATGAAATACAACCGAATGTTTGCTTTTGAAACAATTAACTTTTTATATTATTTACATTCCAGTGGGATTTGATAAACAAGATCATGTTTAATTCAATTTCATCAGGCTATGCCTGTCAACAAGATATGAAATAACTTTGCTAATTAGCAGGGGAATTATATATGAACAATTTATGTCGGGTTAATTACTATAATATGAAAATATATAAAATATCAGCTGTGGTTTTCGGTTCGCTGAGAAATTCTTTTTTTGATTATTCCACAACTTTTCAGATGATTGATTGGAATCCTCCCATTAGAGATGTATTGTCTATACATCTCTTCAAATATACAAATATATTCAAATATACAGTGTCACCATTAAAGTGCGCAACATAGTGGAAACTTTTGTTTCGAAAAGTTTCAATAAAGTTTAACTTCGGCACTTGTTTGTGCTTTAAATTTAACTTAAAATGATGCGGCCAACTGCGACCCACTGAAGTTCAGTGTTTGTTAAATTCAGCTTTTTTTTTAATTGAAAAAGTGCATTTATAGATCGAATTTAACAAAAAGTTACTTGAAACAGTTGTGTCTACGGCAATTTTATATCCATGTGCTAAATTTTATGCAACTAGGATAAAGTTAACGTTTTGCTTATTTTTGACAGATATCCCCTTCATTTTAAAAACAAGTTGGGTTAATTGTCATCAATTCATGTATTCGTAATTGAATTGGATTACCAATTCAAAACTGAACTTGGTAATAAGTCCTAAATGAGTGTAAATGTGTTGCTATTGTTGTTGGAGGTAAAGTTGCTAAGTTGATCGCAGTCTTTGATTTCGCAATCATACTTAAAAATCGAAAAACACGACACTGGCCTGATGTTGACTTAGTATCGAATTGACCGTATAGTACAAGGCCAGCATAATTCGCTGCGAATGAAAAAGACAAATATCAAGGTATCACAATATTGAGAGTTTTATAAAAAATAGAATAAATTAAAAAAAACACATAGTTACTTTCAATATAGAACAAATTATTGAAAAAATAAATAAAAAAAATTGTTTATAACAATTTTTTTTTAAATAAACAATTCAAAAAAGGATTCAAAAATGTTTTTTCAAAACCTTGAAAAACAATAGAATTTATGATTGAAAAAAACGGTTCCTTAATTTTAATATTTAGTTGCAAAAAACGATTGTTAATTAACAAACGCATTTCTTAGCAACAAAGAAATTTTTTTAAGAAAACATTTTTTTCTCTAAAAATCACGATTTTTTTCAATTAACATAATGCAAAAAAAAATTTCGAATTACTCATAAACAATGTACTTGTTTATAATAAATTTATTAACATCAGCTGTAAAAAATTAAAAAAAAATATTAATTAGCTTCTATCTATGATACATTGAAACAATAAAAAATAAAAAAAAAATTGTAATGTATTTTTTATAAAATTATGATTTTCAATTGTCAATAAAAAAATAGAAAATGAAAATTTTTTAATTTTGGCAACGGTAATCTATTTTTTTGCCTATTGAAGATAACTTTACCAAAGGAAAAAATGCCAGGGTTTTAGTTTAATAATTATAGGGATTTTTATATTAACTTTCAATTCAGAAAAAGTTATTAATTAACAAATTTATAATTATCGTTAAAATTGGGATAAAAATTTTTTGACTGCGGATTATTGTTTATTGATGTATCCCAACATTACATGAATTTTTTCATTCCTTAATATTTACATTTAATATGTTTAAATAATTTTTTTTGTTTTTATGTCAGAGTGACGAAAGGCGCGCGGAAGCCAGACTACCCGCTTTTGCATCTATTTTCAGAGCTCTGTAAAAATTATAAATAATCGAGATACAGTTTCGGTAGTCGGTACTTTTTTTACGCAAATTCATTGATCTTTTCAAATCTTTTTTCAAATTTCCAAAATTTTGAAAATTTTCCGAGATATTAAGAAAAAACTGAAGCCTATTTTTTTTCACTTAATTGTTTATATCTTTTGTAATTTTTATCGGCGCATTTTCGGACCTTTCCTTAAACTTTCTAGGCAAAAATACGAATCGAATGACACCTTGGTCATAATTTTTGGACAGGGCTGAAAAATGTCACCAAAAAGAGCTAAATCGAGTACATGTGAACCAGATTACAAGTGTTCTGGAATGCAACTACTTGCCTGTACAGGGTGGTACGA
Organism: Leptinotarsa decemlineata; assembly: GCF_025532065.1. Classification (NCBI taxonomy): domain Eukaryota; kingdom Metazoa; phylum Arthropoda; class Insecta; order Coleoptera; family Chrysomelidae; genus Leptinotarsa; species Leptinotarsa decemlineata. The sequence goes on from NW_027412534.1 coordinate 1,857,828, forward strand.
GACACAAGAAAAGAAAAGAGTGAAGAAAATATGAAGCAAATGAAATCTCACCGTACATAATAAATTTATATCATATATCTTTTTTCTCCATTCGTGACAATAACAAAATGTCATTGAGTGTAACAAATTGAAAGTCAAATTTAGAAACATCAAAGTCAAAGCCTATTATGATAAGAATAATTTTTTTTCAATAATACCTCCAATTTTTAGAGAAAGAATGATAAATTATGACACATCATTGAAAAGGTAAAATCAAAACAGAAAGAATCCAATGTAGCGCCCATAAGCAAAAATACAGTTGATGATGGTGACCGAAAGACGAAACGTCGGATAGCAAATCTGGAAACACCATTATGTAGCAGGAAGAAAGTGGCAATATGGAAGTTGAATTTATCTCCGAATCCTTCAAAAAATAAAGCCAGAAAAAATAATAACAATTTTTCGAAATTTCTGTTTTTCCCGATTATCTTCGGATATACTTGGCATTCCAGAACTTTCTCAACGGCACATTGTTAGTCGGGTAAATGCGCAACTTTGTCCCAATTTAACCATCTTCGTATCTCTCATAGTTTCCGAGATTCCAAGGTGAGGATCGAATTTGAGACACCCTGTAAAGGAACAACATCCAGAACATTATCAAGGAGAACAACTCCACACAAAAGTGATAAAAGGTTATTCAAAACTTCATGTGCACTAGCTCAACATTCTAATGAAACAGAACACAAAATTGAATTTGATCAAGCAAAAGTTTCATGTCTGTTACGGTTCAGAATAAAGCAATGTTACCACATGATGAAATAAACGACCTGTATATACAAATTTGATCAGAGGTCACGTTAGGAAGTGTTTCGTTAACACCCAGCTTACAGAATTCGAACATTTCACTTCCAACTTTTTCTTTTCCGTGAAATTTATATTACGGAATAATCCTCGGGGCAAAACAGACGCGGGAAGCTATTATTCATTCATGATTATGATGTATGATTTTCCTTTGTTGAGTGGAAAGTAGCGATTATTGACTGATATGTTTACACGAGACATTATTAATAATGGAGTGAGCTGGGAAATATTAAATATGGTTTGACATTAGACTGATTGATATTACTGGAGTTTTTTCCCAACACCAAATCGTTATTTTTAACACCTCGAAACGTGTTTCGATCACCAAGTGATCATCTTCAAAGAGGAAGATTAAAACTGTTTTAATCTTCTCAATGAGGAATCATCTTCTTGAATGTTTCACACTTAATCAGTAACACCCTGTATAGTTAACTCTGTCATTTGTTCTAGCGAATAAAAATATTATTATTATATTTATATTAGCATATATCACGACACAAATATTTATTGAATTATGCTACTAAAATTATTGACTTGTAATCGAACGAAAGTTTTGAAATAACCCTATACTGAAGAGGTTTCCTTTTCCATACAAATTTTGTCCGATTTTGATATCTTGCCCCATTCAAAAGTTAGGAGAATGGGGCTTTTTACGTTCTCGCCGTATGCTCAAAAAGTTATAGATCTTATGTATTAATGCAACTTTCGACAATACTGAGAAACATCAAATATATTGGTTGTGAGCATAAAATATAAAGAGCAAATAACTTTTGTTATACTTTGGATAGTTAAGATTTTGTCAAGCTGTTCTAGCATAACATTATAACAAATGTATTTTCAGCTACGAACTTGAGACATGAATAATATATAATGTCAAAAGACAGGAGTTGATTTATCACAGCACTGCTATGTCTATGATTAAATGTTGTGAATTCTCGAGGTTTAATATTCGTCTAAGCATACTGCCTTGTATAATTAATTTCATTCTTCTCTGTTTCCTGAAATTATTTATCATGGTTCGTGGAATCCCAACAATTCGAAACTCTTATCAAACAATTTAGTGATTATTCATTAAGAGTGAGTTTGTCATTCATTTTACAATACAGTGAAGAGTATTGTACACAGAAAGGGGAAGTGCCGGTGGGAGACCGGAACAAGGGCCTGTGTTGGAGAAAGTATTCGAAAAAAAGGAATGCAAAGTAATAAAATACAATCAAGGGATATAAACCGTACATATATATATATATATATATATATATATATATATATATATATATATATATATATATATATATATATATATATATATATATATATATTGCAATTGCAAAGGTGGACAACAACTGGTTACCAAAAATAGAAAAAAAACATCACATATGCACGGTGTCACCAACAGGAGCCAACCGCACATTTGTGGTTTCAATTAGAAGACCCAGCATTCCCAGGCATCATCTAACATCACCACGTAGGCAGTTCTAGCTACCTGCGTGACTTCCGGGTCCAGGATATATTTGATTTATATCATACACTCAATAATATCTATATCTATATATATATATATATATATATATATATATATATATATATATATATATATATATATATATATACCGGGTGTCCCACATTTTATGTGACAGGCAATATCTGGTTTGTTGAAGGAGATACACAAAAATGTTTCATACAAAAGTTTTAGGAGTTCATGAGAGCTATATTTTTGAATATACAGGGTGTTTGGTGTAGGTGCTACAGACCAAAATTCCATTTTTTAAAATAGAACGCCCTGTATATCATTACATATTCAGATGCTACGTTAAATTCTGATATCATTTCATGTTTGGTTTTTGAAATTCGGTTACGGCGTTGTTGAGTTATTGCACTTTTCCTTAAATATCAAGTTTCAAAAAAACTTATTTACTCGTACACGAATCCAGTCTATATCTTTTATTAAAGTGAACTAGACTACTACTGAATACAAACCATTATTCTCACCTCTACGATACGATATCGATATCAGTTGAATATAATATTGAAATTCTTGAGAATGTGACTAACTTGAGGGTGAATTGCTTTATATTGCACAATTTCATCAAGTAGCTTATGCTTGTTGATGCCATAGTAACAAATGTTGTTGAATTGTATCTACTTGTCAGTTCGATTCAGTGATTCTTTGCAAAACAGTAACTGTGTTCTTTGTGCGAAAACTCCAGTATGCCTTTCGGGTTTAGTCCAAGTGATTGCATTGATATGTTACTAATTTTTGGGGAATGTCAGAAAAACTGCCGTCAAGCACAACGTCTATACCAAGAACGTTTTCCAGACAGACCCATTCCGTCACGAATGACTTTTTCGACAGTTGTAGAAAAATTGCGAACTGGGTCATTTCCTTCTACTATAAAGCATCGTCATCATACGAGATCTGTTAGAACTGAAGATTTAGAGATCAATGTGTTGGCTTATATTATTATTCAACCACATGTTTCTATCCGTACTCTTGCAGAAGAAGTCGGTGTGAGTAAATCTAATGTACAGAGAATTGTGAAAGAAAATAAATACCACCCATTCAAAATTCAGTTGGTACAAGGTTTGAAACCCACGGACTTTGAACGACGACTTGAATTCATTGCTTGTATTCAGGTAATATTACATGAAAGTCCTAACATATTCAGTCAAATTTTGTGGAGCGATGAATCGCGATTCCACAATAATGGAGTTGTGAATCGACATAACAGTCACTATTGGTCTCAAGAAAATCCTCACTGGGTCCGCGAAAGTAATTTTCAAACTACTTGGGGTATTAATGTATGGTGTGGATTGTTCAATGGCCGCATCATAGGACCTTACTTTTTCAATGAAAATCTCAATGGATTGCGATATTTACATTTTCTAGAAAATGATTTGATCCAGTTGATGGAAGATATTCCCATAGCAGAACGACAAGGAATTTGGTGGCAACAAGATGGTGCTCCTCCTCACAATTCACAGGTTGTTACTGAATATCTGGATAGAACGTACCCAAATAGATGGATTGGTAATAAGGGTCCAATTCGGTGGCCGGCTCGTTCCCCAGTTTTATCACCGCTTGATTTTTTCCTATGGGGTTATTTAAAAGATATTGTTTTCACTACTCCCCCTTTGAATGTGGATGATCTGAAAATGAAAATTCGACTAGCGTGCAGTGATATTACGCCTGATATTATAAGAGCGACTTGTACGAGAGAAGTGATTCGACGTTTTGAAGCCTGTATAATATCTAATGGGCATCACTTTGAACAATTTTTATGACTTATTTCTAGGTACCTACCATTCTTATGAAATGATTTATCAAGTTATATTATTTACATTGTTATTAATTAAAGATTTGTTTACGAATACACCTCTTCCAGTTTCGCAATTGTTTCATATTCAAAATGATTCCTGACTGAATTCCACAACTCAAAATTGAAACCATTACTTCGAACACCCAAAATTTTGACTAATTTTCATGTGATCTGATGCAGAGAGAATAATTGTATGAGATATTTTTAAAAATAATAGTCGTTCTCAAGACTTTACATTTCAAGCAAAAACTCAACAACGCCGTAACCGAATTTCAAAAACCAAACATGAAATGATATCAAAATTTAACGTAGCATCTGAATATGTAATGATATACAGGGCGTTCTATTTTAAAAAATGGAATTTTGGTCTGTAGCACCTACACCAAATACCCTTTATATTTAAAAATTATATCAAAATATAGCTCTCATGAACTCCTAAAACTTTTGTATGAAACATTTTTGTGTATCTCCTTCAACAAACCAAATATTGCCTGTCACATAAAATGTGGGACACCCGGTATATAATTCTTTAAGAATACAATATCCGGCCGAAATAAAAACTAAGGAGGAAGTAGAGCAAAAATGCGAGAGTATAATCGGTGTCAATAGATCGAAAATTGTTAGAATTCTCAAGGAAAACAACCACTTTTTCGAGCCGAAAGTATCCACTGGTAGAAAGTGTTTGATTATCGATGAGAAAGTGAAGAATTTTAGTAGGAGAACAGTACACTCTTTTCACATTAAAAATGAAATACCTACATTGAATGAAGTTTTGTCAGTTATTCGTCAAGACAGTTTTTTTCCTGATATAAGAACTCGATTATGGAAGATATTGCATGACCTGAATTTCACTTTTGGAAAGCAAGATAAAAAGAGCATGTTAATAGAAAAATCAGAGATTGTAGAATGGAGAAGAAACTATTTAAGAGAAATGAAGGAAGCCAGAGCACTAGGTTAATCTATTTTTTATTTGGATGGAACATGGGTCAATGAGGGTCATACCGTCTCGAAGGTTTGGCAAGACCAGAACATCAAAAGTGGAAGGATTCGTGGAAGATGGATTGATGGTGTTTGAATCGAAGAAAAATGGGAATTATCATCAAGAAATGGATGCCACAGTATTCGAAGAATGGTTCAAAAACATACTTGTAAAACTTCCGCAAGGATCCGTAATAGTAATGGATAACGCAAGTTACCACAGTAGACGAGTCGAGTAGCTGCCGACGTCGTGTTGGAAGAAAGCAGATATTACTGCGTAGTTACAAATGAAAGCTATTCCTTTTGAATCGACCATGTTGAAAGCGGAGCTCCTCAACTTGGCTAAACGTCATAAGTCAAAATTGGTCAGGTATGTCACCGATGAGATGGCGAAGACTAAAGAAATGTCGGTTCTTCGGTTACCACCATATCACTGTGAATTGAATCCAATAGAGTTGGTTTGGGCTCATGTTAAAGGATTCATCGCGAGGAATAATAAGACCTTCAAGCTGTTTGATGTAAAGAAATACCTATACAGTGCTCTGGAAACAGTCGACCAAAAAGATTTGAAAAATGTATCCACAAAACAATCAGAATCGAAGCAGAAATATGTAATCTGGATGATCGCATACACTCATTATCAGAAAAAAATATTCCACTTGTCATCAATCCTAATGAAACTGATTCATCCAGTGAAGAATCACTCAACGAATCACTGTAGACTTTTTCCAGATTAAAATTATCGCAATGTCTTATTCGAAGTAAGTATTCCCATCAAATCTATGAAATTGTTTCTGATTCAACTATAAAATCCAATAAGGAATACGAATCTTCATTTCCAAACAAACAAGAATATATAAAGTGTATCTCTCAGTGCAGCCACACTTTTCCACTTCATGAAAATGTCAAAGTCAAAGCCGAAACGTCGAACAACGCAAAATTTTGAACGCGGTTCAACTCAAAATCAGATGTACAAATTTCTAACCGCGGAAATATATTCTATTTGTATACTTATCTGGTGTTGTTTCGAAAATGGATAACGATAAAAAAATGGATGAAGAAAATCGATAGAGTCTTTAAAACTTCACCAGATGATACATATTTTTTTTAATATGCAAAATTTTTCAAATTCATGTTATTGACAAATTTGATTTTTTTTCCATAGCGCTAATTTATCAAATGCAGTAACTTTTTTCCCTTTCTACATTTGTATTTGTTTGTAAATTTAATATTCTGATTATTTTATACATCTGCAGAAGGTAACAATTCTAAATAATTTACAACTATTTCAAATATGAATTGTCCCTCCCAAAATAAAATATTTAAACGAAATTAGTTTTCACCATATTTCAATTATCTTCTCATTATACAGAATATATCAATGGAAAATTTATATTAATACCCCCAGTTCGACGCCTATGAATATTATTTCAAACGTAATAGCAGAAAAAAACATCGAGCGGTTCTTTTGGCGGTACTTTCGCATTCCTTGTCGGTGTTTTCGCGTTCTTTGTCGCATATCTCTATTTCAATGGCTCGTCAGCGGCGTCCTCAAGGGATATAGAGGGTAGACATATCTCAATGATTTTGTGAGTGAATTGCAGTGCTATTTGCTTTAGACTACTATATTGCTTTCTTTGATGTAGCGACATGTTTGCATTCTTGAAATTCTTTTCCTTACAGACAATACTGAACGAACTATATTAATGATGATAATAATCTTTATCAGTCCTTTACACAGCTTTTAGACATGTCAATTCAATTTCTAAAATAAGTTTGAGAGGATAAGATTCGTCAATACAGTTTCTAAAGAATGCTTTTACCTAGATACATTAGATTTTAGAAGGGTTTAAAAGATAGAAATTTCAATCTTACAAAAATTGACCAAAATATAAAGCCATGATTGTTTTTTAAATAATTATAAATCACATAACTGACGTATATTTTCTATATTCAGTACATTTTCAGGAGGTAACCACAAAAGTGCCTCTTTCTTCTTGAATAACTTCGAAATATTGATAAATTTCATATAATGGATGTTTGGTTAATAGTTTTTTCACTAAGTTTTTGAATCTTCTGAATAGTAAGTTAGGAAATTCGACAGATAAGGCATTGTATAGCCTAATTCCTATATTATCTGTTCTTTTCAACCTATAAGGTATAGAAACAAGGATTGATTCATTTCTTGTGTCGTGTTGGTGTATATCTTTGTGAGTAACTTCATTCACCAAGTTCTGTTACACCAGAAGCAGATTTTTATAAACAATAACTCTATACAGGGTCATTATTTTAGGTTTATCAAACAGTAGTCGATACTTTTCATCATAATTGGCAGAGATTGAGCTTCTCACTACAGATTTTTCAATGACAAATATTTTATCAAGACGTACCTTTGATGCATTACTACAATTGATTATGCCATACCTAAGGACTGAATGAAATAGTGAATGAAACTGTAGAAAAACGACAACCACTTTGAACTATGTTCAGATTATTAGATCAAAATCTCACCGAGTTTGGTCCATTTGAAAGGCCGAGGAAAAAATACGAACACAGAATGGACCAAGAAATTAAAGAAAATTTGATAAATGAGGTATGTATGAGGTAAGTTGGACATTGTGTCATTTTCAAATAAATTAATGATTTGCAGATATATATGAACCCGGGGAAATCTACACAACAAACTCTGTTTGAAAAAATCTGTTTTCCGTTACTCAGCTGTCGCCCCCCATATGGACGACAACTCTCAGAAGTTGAGAAATTTGTGCGAGCTATGGATTAACGAGGTCTTACCTTCTAACGTGTGATTCCTAACTCGGTTGCAGAATCATCCCAGCTTCAACCGGATACATTATCTCGAGAAAAATATCTGATCGAGGCGGGAATCGAACCCACAGTCATCCGATCGTGAGTCGGAGGCACTACCACCGCGACCAACTGCTTGCATACATCTCAAAAAAGCGGATTGAGATGTTACAAAATACACATATCTCAAAAATTGCATCCAGGTGATCCCGAAAGGGGATTAGAATTTTATAACTGGTTAATAAGAAGACATGTTTTTCCTGTTTCCTTAGAAAATGTTATTTGGACAGATGAAAGCACTTTTACGAATTGTGGGATATTCAACCGAAATAACGAACCCATTTGGAGCATAAGCAACCCTAGGCAGTTCCGAGAAATTTGACCTCGAGTGCGATTGACTATTAATGTGTGGGCAGGAATTTACAAAAATCACCAGTTTTTAATGTCAATTTTCAAAGACTATTTGGATGATCTCCCATTGGCTAACTATTTTCAATTAGACGGTGCTCCACCACACACTACCAGACGAGTATTTCATTACCTGACTGAAATGTTTGGTGATAAATGAATAAACAATAATGGGCCGGAAAGGTGGCCAGCAAAGTCTCCAGACATGAGGGTTATGGATACGTTCTTACACTGGAGAATGAAGCTCATGGTCAGAGGGAATATCGAAATATTGAGGCTTCAACACAGCATTGTTAGAGAATTTGGAAAATTGAGGATAAATTATTCGTGCAGTAAATAATATTCGAAAAAAGGCACAGTTGTGTTATAATAAACAAGGCCAGCATTTTGAGCATTTGCTGTGATTCATGTCTTCACATTTAAGGTAATTATTGTTATTTGTTAAAAGTTATAACTTTACTGAAAAGGATACAATGTCTAATTCACCTCATACATACCTCATTTATCGCATTTTTATTGTTGATATATAATCCTATATAGTAAGATTGGTGCAGTCAAGTTCTTGAGCGAAAACATTCTTTCAAATATATGCAATGAAAATTTGTTCACTTGACATACGCTTTGAATTTAAATAGCGGAAATTTTTCAACATAATATAATCATAATTTCCACTCTTATAGAAGAGAGCCTCCATATGGCTTGAAATAACGAAGCTGAAGCACCAGTTAATAGAATCAAAAGCTTTGAAATCAACTCGTAATTCACGTACTTGTAACTCCAGTAAAAGTTTTCAGGCGCGTCAGTGACGCAGTGAAAATGGAATGACTGAAACTCAACTTTCGTTTGACATAATAATAGTCCTTGAATGAATTCGTACAAGTACGAGAATAATTCGTGTTATTTTGGGCGTTTTGAATAGTTTTTTGGATTGGACCTGTGATAATACAAATAATAGTATTGAAAAAATACTGCAGATTATCAAAAAAATTAATATAGAATTTTTCATGATGGTGTTCCGAGAGGATGACCTTGGATATACTTTTCACACTATAAACCAATCGTCAAGGATTACAATATGGTTTCATTATTCAGATCTTTATTGATTGAGTAGAACTGGACGAAACTTGATAAAACTCCATATCAAAATGTATTGATTTTTTGTATATTGAAGGGGATTCCGCTATACAAAGCTATTGTAGAGTTCACAGACCTTCAGTGATTGCTATAATGAAAATCCAATATCTTTGATGCACTGTTTAGAACCTTTGCTGTAGTAATGAATATTACTGAAGTTTTTTCCAACACCAAACCGTCACTTTAACACCGCAACACGTGTTATTATCTTCAAGAGGAAGATCAAACTGATCATACTAACAAAATTATCGTTCTTTATACCATAGAAACTTTTTCTAAGTGCCTGAGTCTCAAGTGTCTTAAATTAGTTTAGTCTTGAATTAGTTTTACAATATGTATTCATGTAATAGTCAGGTGAATCTTATAATCAAAATATCATTTTAACAAGCTCTACACTATGCTTTTAGGTATTGGTCCACCACCGTATTAATAATATTATTATGTTCTCTTATTCATACACTCTCATAGGCATCTGGATGTCTGTTGTTGTTATTGTCCAACTAATCCTAATGAACTGAAGTCTATGGAATGGTTTCGTTACAAAACATGATAGGCGACTGATGATTTTTCAGGTCTTCCAAATCTAGAGTGTGTTAAGTGTTCCTTACATCTTATTTCAATAGATCCTTTTATCTGTCCATAATTTTTTGCATCGAAGTCCTTACATTCAATTTCGTAAATTCCAGACTTTTTCCAATTCTCAACTTTGTCTTTAAGACTTCCTTGGCTTGTTTCAAAAACCACCTTTATACCTAGTTCCTTGAAATGCTTTCCATAGTTCTTCGTGTATTGGTGGTATGGAACTGTTAAAAAAAAAACCGTTCAAAATCTGTTTTTCCGTTAACCAACTGTCGCACCCCTAAGAACGACAACCCTCAGAAGTCGAAACTAATTATTCGATATTATTTGTCTTGGTTTTTTTCGTTTTTAAAAGTCGAGATTTCGTTCATTCTTAACCTAAACTTCTTCCCTATTACGTCATCTACAATACCCCCAGAAAAACTGTTAGTGGCTGCCATTTCCTGTATTGAACGTTTTTCTTTTGTGAACCTCTCATGTGTGAGAGAAACAGTCAAAAGACGATGCACTAGAAAATTCATTCCGGCACATTTGTGCTGTCGTGATGCGATATAAAGAATATATCTGTACGTACTTGTTTTCAAAATACATCGTATTCCACCTTTCCATATTGGCTCCTCATTATCAAAACACCAAAAAATGGAAGTTGTCCTTCATTTTTTCAACTTATACGTGAATTTTATTGATAGAAATGTGTTATTTAAAAAGGAAGTAAGGTCCTCAATATTCCATTTTTTTTATCAGCTTTATTTATTGTCTCATCAATTATTACAGTTATTAAAGACATTCATATTGTTAGTGAATACATTGAAACTGTGTAACGATACTGAATTTTGTTTAAGAGATTAGTTTGTTTTAAAAAGTTTATCACGTTTTCGACTGCACTGTATTCTCCTAAGATTTGCGCGATATTCTCTGGGATGTTATTGTCCTCTCTTTGTTGGTAATACAATGGACATTCTTGAAGAATGTGTTGGAAATGACATGTTTCGTGTTTCGGATAAAAAATCATTAATGTACGAACGTCTTCAAAATTCGAAACATAAAATAGATAAAGATAATTTAAAGACACTACACACATGCGAAAAAGGGAAAATGATGAATCTTTTGGAATTTATGGAAATAAACAGGTCAAAGGAAAATCCCAATTCTATTGTCCTCAACGAACAACTTGATTTGAATAATAGTCCACTCCTGAACCTATAATCCAGATCCCAAAACCTACATTATATTGAAAGCTTTGTTATGTTCATGGATTTTACAGGTATATGAAACGCAGGTACCAGATATCAGGTATATCAAATCATTTATGATAGAATAAGCAACATAGGTATAAATTACGAATCGGAAAGAAAAAAGCGGCGCTCTCCCTTATTTACAAAGTTACGACCCTTCAAAGTTCTGAAAAGGGCAACTTTTCAGCCTTCTTTTTCACAAAATAAACTATTTTAAAACACAAGCATCTATTCACTAGGTCATCTTTACACCTTATTCCTCCTTCTTTGACACAATAAAAATGTTAAAAAATGTACGGAGCTGCTTTTTTGGTTACATATCTCTGTATTTTACGTTTTCAAGGTCAATGGCATGGTTGGTAAAACTGATGCAGTCCATATTCCTAAAGTAATTCAAATGTTTTTTACCTTCATTCTTTAGATCGTAAATTGGTTTTTGGTGGTGTATTACGAATTTGAAATAGTAGGCGACGGCAAATACCAACCGCTTTCTTCTGAAATGTCACTAGTAAGTAACCTCAAAATAGAAGAATGTCACCAGGAGAAGTATTCGTTTTTAAATTAGGTTTTTCTTAAAAAAATGTTTATTATTGAGATGAAAAGTTATTACAATGTGTTAAAACAACGATAAAAATAAAATAAATACAACAATAAAAATTAATTGGCGCTCCGGGGCGACTTCATTGATTCCAGTGGCGCATTTGCTTTTTCAGCTGCAGGAAAACCCGGAAAAACCTGCAGCATCACATCATCTGAAGATCTTGATCTAACAATGTCCTCTCTCTCATAAAACAAAATGTAGGGTGTCTCCAGAGGCTCGTCAAACTTAAATCAGTCCGTTTCTTCTTTGACCAAGGCGTAATAATGACCACATTCAACGCCAGAACCACATTGAACAATGACTGCATGAATATTATAACAGTGGTCTGCTAGGTTGAAATTTTCATCTATTTCGAACCTTCCATAGAGTTTCTTGCTTCCGTTAGAGGTTGAGTCTTGTTTGAAAATCATCAGTGTTATTATTAGATTGACTGGTGCCTCAGCTATACTTGTTTCCTTATAACAGTCAGTTAGTTTGGCGCATGTTTGACAATACAGTTGATCATCACCTGTTAAAAATTACATTTTCAGATGATTTAACAATAAGCTTTGCACGGACTGGTAATTAGTCGTATTAGGAAAAGCTAGATTAGATGAAAAGTGTCAAAGAAGGATGAATAAGGTATAAAGGTGACCTAGGGAATGAATGCTTGTGTTTTTAAATAGTTTATTTTGTGAAAAAGAAGGCTGAAAAGTTGCCCTTTTCAGAACTTTGAAGGGCTGTAACTTTGTAAATAAGGGAGAGCGTCGCTTTTTTCTTTCTGATTCGTAATCTACGCATCGGAATTCGTAAGTACTCGCAAACAATTTTTCAAAATCGCCGGGTGTCCTCAAAACGAAAATATACCCTTTTTTATCTCAATGAAACTGAAAGAATAATGAACCATAAAATCATTAATCACGAATCGAACAGGATGAAATTGTTTATTCTAACACTTGATGGAGCTATCAACAGTTCGATATGAGTAGATATTAATAGTTCAATATTATCGATTATAAACACAGAGAGAGTAGAAATAAACTATTTCCCGAATCCGAAAGTTGAAATGTTTACCTAATATTATAAAGAGATATGAAACGAAATAATAAACTGTATGCAATGAAAAATGTATTGATGTGAAATTGCTTTTTTTAGTAGTTGTTTGATTTGGTTTCGAAGATCTTATCATTATGAATACTATAACCGGTTACTTGATGAAAATTTATAACACTGTTCATAATAATAATTATAGAACTTCCAAAATGAATTTTATTTAAAAAGCTGGTAGCTTCCTCAGTTACTGTTACAGTTATCTAGCTCGCAAAATTTTCGACTTCTGAGATTTGTCGCTTGTGAGGGTGCGATAGCTGGTTCACGGAAAAACAGATTTCAATAGATAAGATTGGAAATCGAACATAGGATCAATGCCACCTACCTGGATTTCCACGTCTCTTGTGGCAGATTTTTCTTGAGTATCTATCTCTTGGCAAATGCACTCAACTGGTTATGGTTTGGTTGTGGATTGTGGTTTGTTAACTGTGAAAATTTCGTAATAAATTTTTACTCGAATATATAACAATTCAACTATTTCGAATAGAGGGTAGGAAGGGGTAATGGGGGTCACTTGAGCAATAACTTATCACTCCTAATAAATATAACCCATTCAATTCAAATAAGATTCCTCTTGGCTGGGATTAAATCAAATATGTGAATGAATGTCATTACGATGTCATCGATGACATAAGCAGATCAAGCTTATTCCGTGACATTCAAAATCGTAATTCATGAATGAAGTGTGTGTATTTTCTATAATGTTATCCAATTTAGTACTGAAGAGCCTTGGGGCAAGTGTCTTAAGGCGAAACATCGGTGTATACCAGTGAGGTATACACCGTATACCATGTAAGTGCAATTTATTACCATTCATTCAAAGTAGAACTCATGTGAATGATATCTGATTTTTATTCCACAACGAATGTTTGAAATACAAACTGAGTAGAGAAAAGTATCTTCTGTGTAATTCAGTGTTCATATAGAAGTATTTGTTTCGAAAGAATTATTTTCTTTCGTGTAATTCAATGTTTATATGAAAGTAGCTGTTTCAGGAGGACTTTTTTTTGTATCAGATGGAGTAGTAGAAAGCCAAAAACTTTCTTTCCCAAAAAAATTTATCACTCGTAAAAAAAAATATGTAACCCCTTCAATTCAAACTGAAATAACTTATCGAATTTAAGCAAAATTTTTATTGCAACCGCCTCAAAACAAAATCTACTTAACTGGCTATCATTTGAGATCAGTAATAATAATAATGGTCTTTATTGGGTGGAATAGAGTATAATATCCAAGAGGCGAAGTTCAAAACTGCAGTGTAAAACACTACAGGTTTGTTCTACCACTTAACCTCCAAAGCCAGCTACGAAAAGTGGCAACAAAAAAAATTTTAGTAATACAAAAAAAAACAACAAAAATAAAGAAAGTAATACATTATATAGCTGATATATATCAATCAGCATCCGAATAACAACAAAAAAATATACATATGGATAAATTATTGAGTATTTAAGTTTGTTTACCTGTAAGTTCAATTTTCAATTTTTGCCTATAAATACCTATTTTGAAATATTTTGAATAAGGGGGAGTTCATTGTAAACGTTGCATATCTGATACGGAAATGATCGCTTTAAAAATTCATGAGTGTGTATCGGAGGAGTTAATAACCCTTTGTGCCGTGCATTCAAGTTGTGTAAGTCGATCCGAAAAGTAATTTTATCATACAGGATGTAACTAAATGAGTGTAAAACATTTGAGGAGGTGATTCCTCATCGAATCACAAGTACTACAGGTTGAAATTAATATTGAAATTAACCTGACGTTTTGTACTACCAAAAAGACACTTAGTCAGAAATTTATTTGGTTTACCCCATGGTTGTAAGGGGTGGAAAACGCAACCCCTAAAATTTATTTCCAATCTAACTTTTTGTCTTATTATTTGTTTACTATTTAAAAATTTATTTCCGATAGCCTGTTCCATTCTAAACAAAAAATGTCTCTAGTTCGCAGCAAAAAAATTATTTTAGGAACAACTACAGAGATACATCGTCATAAATGCGAAAATACGAAACTAATCTATCTAGTAGGTCGCTATTGGCAATAGTGACAATTAAACTGGTATGACGCTGTCAATTTGTGAATTTTCGAAATCGAATTAATACTAATTGTGTGTTGTTGTTCTGTTATTAATTTGTTACTTTAATAATTCACTTGTTATTAAAATGGCATACACAAATGGGGAAATGGCTAATATGCACGTTTACGGTCTGTCGCAGTGGAATGGGTTAGAAACTTCTAGAAGATATGCTGAAATGTATCCTCAACGGCAGCATCCTTCACATAAAATATTTGCTCGACTTCATCAACGATTACGAGAATATGGTTCATTCGACAAAAAAACGCAGGATTGTGGTCGCCATCGAGAAGTACAAACACCACAGCTTGAGGAAGCAGTACTCAATTTGATTGAAAAAAAACCTACTACTAGTACTAGAAAGATTGCTTTCCAGCTAAATGTTGATCATATGACGGTATTTCGAATATTAAAGGAACAACTCTTATACCCTTACCATCTGCAACGAGTACAGGCACTGTCACCGCGAGACTTTCTGAACCCTTTTGAATTTTGCAATTGGATGCTGGAAATGATTAGAAGAAATTGTGACTTTCTGAAGACGATAGAATTCACAGACGAATGTAGTTTCTCTCGGGACGAAATTATTAATTTTCATAATTACCACATATGGGCTGATGAAAACCCTCACGTTATTGTCGAAACTAACCATCAAGAACAGTTTTCTCTTAACGTATGGCTCGAAGTTATTGGAGGAAGTTCCTTTGGGCATCGGAAGGGATACGTTTTTTATGAATGATGGGGCTGCCGTCCATTTTAGTCAAGTAGCATATCAGCATTCAATTGAAACGTATGCAAATCAGTGGATAGGTCGAAGAGGACCACAGAACTGGACCAATCGATCGTCGGATCTCAATCCTATCGATTTCTCTATTTGGGGCCATTTACAGCATTTGGTTAATCGTACTCCTGTTCGCGATGTAGAGGACTCAAGAAACCGCATCATCGATGCGTGCAGGGTAATCAGAGAGACTCCAGGAATATTTGAGCAAATACGTGGCTCAATGCGCTGACGTCTTGACGCATGCGTAATGTCTGAAGGTAGACTTATTGAACATTCACTATGATTCCCACATGTTGTGTGTTCTGTCATTAATAAATTAGTTTTGTTTATCACCCTTTAATCCTTTGATGCAGGTACTAACTACAAAATAACAATAAATCCAGTTCGCAATTATGACGATGTATCTCTGTAGTTGTTCGTAAAATAATTTTTTGCTGCGAACTTATTTATTTTGGGCGAAAAACCCAGGAGACATTTTTTGTTAAGAATGAAACAGGCTATCGGAAATAAATGTTCAAATGGTAAACAAATGATAAGACAACAAGTTACATTGGAAATGAATTTTAGGGGTTGCGTATTCCACCCCTTATAACCATGGGGTAAACCAAATGAATTACTAGCTAAGTGACTTTTTTGTAGTACAGAACGTCAGGTTAATTTCGATATTGCAATTTCTTCAGTGCTTGTGAAAAAAATTGTTATATAAATTTTATGTACCCCCTTTAAGGGGCTGTATCTTAACAAGGGATGCTCCAATGAAGTTCCTTTATATGGAAGATCCTATCTTTTTTTCGATGAGGAATCACCTCTTCAAATGTTTTACACTTATTCAGTTACACCCTGTATAGATTAGTCGGAATTTTATTGCAGATAACCTTATAATAGAAACACGAGTGTCAGACCTTCGGTTTTACATGTTGAGCCAACAAGTTTCTGACAGCCTTGATCAGATTCTGTTCCTTCTACGTACCCCATGAAAGAAGAGAAAGCAGGAGTTTCGAATGTTTTGGAGTCTTTTCTTGTTCCTAACTGTGAGGCTTGGTCCATTTGCATAGTTCAAAGATGAAAGAGCGAGACTGTTACATAGAGTAATTTTTGTGTTTTTATGGAGGAATTTTAGATTTCCGTAAATCAGTTAGAGTGGATTAGTTTATTAACATGGGAATCAAATCGGAAATCAGTGTCTAAAGTCACCCCAAGCTTTCTTGCTTCCTTCACAATTTCCAATACATTAGAGCCTATACTAATATTGATTTGTTGTTTCACAATATCTCTGTGATTTTTCGGACCAAATATTAGTATTTTCGACTTAGATGTATTATTCATTGAGCACATATTTTAGCAAGGGATCAAAATGTATCGAGATCATGACTGATCCGCCTATTTGCCTCATTTACTCTGTGTGGTTCAAAAGAATAATAGATAATGATCATTACTTCAATAATTATCTTTGGAAAATATGAAAGTGAAAAAACATGAACTCTTTTGATTCCCATTGCGCTTAGGTATGACTGCGAAGTAGTAGGCAACATTAACTGATATGCCACGAGTTTTCAAACTCACATTTCACTTTAAATATACATCTAGAGTTGGATCAGCACTCGAAATCACATGAAACGGTGCCGCAACTTCCAATATAATATTATTCGATACTCTGGATCAGGTTTCAAAGTATTTTGTAATCTGATATACACTTTTCTTCGCTGGAATATGTGTTCGGAACATTCTACGTTGAGTTCAGGTTAACGTAGAAGGAAGGAGAAGGAACGAAGTGAAGTTATCACGTTTCTTATAGAATAATGTACACTGTGTATTGAGAAACATTTAAAAAATTCGTTTAATTTTTGAAAACTTTTTTGTGTGTTCAACCTTCTACAATCTGGAAACGGTGAAGGATGCTTTTCCAAAACGTTAATCATCTACAGAAACTGGTGTTAAGGGCTAGTTTTGCACTAGCTCCCGATTAACTTCGGAATGCGAAACATCCTCAATATGTATTGATCCGACTCAAAGTCAACTTGATATTCGTAGTTCAATATGAAAGGACTGTTAGTCAGGGAAGCTATAGATTACGCTATAGACGACCCCTCTCGATATAGAAGGCCCCGGCACTCTGTCGAATGAGGCCTCTATGTCCTCCGTTAACAGATGAATAATATCTTCATCCATCTCACCCCAGCCAGATAGGGGTACACCGCGAAGGGCGGTATGGATGTCTGAGGACTTTCATGCCACCATCAACAATCAGTTATGACCCGTTTGTCCCTCTGGCAAAAACCAGCCTAAAGGGTGAGGGAGCAAGGCTTCATCCTGATCAAAACGACGATGACCATCGACGAATATGAAAGGAGAATATATCGCGTACCCCACTGAACGTTGTTTATAGTTGAGATCTTTCTCTCTGTGCCAAACATTTTTAATCCTCTGACTATTTTCTATGCTGAGATTTGGTGGATTTGAGCCATAGAAATACCGTAGATATTCCGTTCGGAGTTACCTTTATTCAAGGTCAACTATTCTGCTGACTACGGAAGTAGAGTGTCACCTATGGTAATTTATCCGACCTGACATCGCCGTCACCAATCTGTTTCCATCTGAAATGATATGTCAATTATATTTCCTCTAGATTGTGGAGTTTGATGAATAAGGTGTAACTACATGAATCGTATTTATTCAAATGCCTAATTATTCGTTTGTTTGGACCATCACCAACATCAACTTTCATCAGAACCATTAGGGTTCCCCATCAGTCCTTCATTGGATGAATAGAATTTTTCGTCAAACTAGAAATAATTTCGAGATAGACAAATGATAAGTAAATCTACAAGTATATAAGCTGACTTGTGGCTCTTGTTCAAAATTTTATATTAGCCAAACAGGAAGAAAATTTTCCCAAAGAATTAAAAAACATAGAAGTAGTTTTGTGAATAGAAAGACCAATTCCACATTTGCAAACCACCTTCTAGCAGAAAGACATGAGTTTAATAACGAATACGATGTGTTACATTTAGAAGAGGAGTGTCTCCTAACTCAATCTTCTAGAATGTTTGGAAATCAATAGAATCAAGAATTCTAGTAAATTACTGAATGATCAATTAGAATTAAATTACTCTTCATTGCTGAATATTTTTCCAAATATGGAAAATGGAACATGAGCTCAGGTACTTTAATTCATTACAAACTTAGGTGAAAATCAGGTACTTGAAATTCATGTATTTGAAATTCAGGTACTTCCAATTGTAGAATAAGATATATATATATATCATTGAATGTGTAGAATTGGTTATTAAATACGCCCAAAGAAGCCATTGTATGGCGAAACACCTGTTGCGTTTTTATAAAACTGTCTAGTGAAAATCACACAATGAAGTGTTTTCAGAATACTCTATTATTTTCAATATTTATTCCATAATACCAAAATAATAAATTAATCACAGGTGCTGTTTTTTTAGATCTTCAGAGGGCATTTGAAACTGTTAACCGCTCTTTACTTATTAGAAAACTAGAAAGCTTTGGTATTATTGATGATGCTTTAAAATGGATGATGGAATATTTAGATAATAGAAAACAGAAAGTAAAATTAAATAACATTTTATCTTCAGAAATTATAAACGAGTGTGGTGTACCGCAAGGTAGCGTGTTAGGTCCTCTTCTATTTTAATTGTATATCGATGATATTTCATTTATAATTGATAGATGCTTTGTTCATTTGTTTGCAAATGATACTTTAATATATTATGCATCAAATGATCTTCTTGATATAATTAATGTAATAAATGAGACACTAAAATCTGTATATAACTGGTGCTGCTTCAACTCGTTAAAAATTAATAAAAATAAAACAAAATTCATGATTATAGGAAATGACAAGCAGTACCATGACGTCAAAAAATATAATTACAATATTAAAATATCAAATGATAAAATTGAGTTGGTAAAAAAAATTAAATATTTGGGTGTAATTGTAGATAATAGAATGTTTTTTAAGGAACATGCTTCATATATTATTAAAACAATAGCATTCAAAATTAATTACTTAAGTAGGCAATCTAAGCACTTAAACCAATGGTCGCTTTTACTTTGGTATAATAGCTTGATTTTACCTCATTTTACTTATTATGGAACCATCTTGTACTTACTAAACCAAAATGAAATTGGAAGACTCCAGAAACTTCAAAATAGAGGAATGAGAGTAATATTATCCTGTGATAGAAGAACATATATAACATTAATGTTGAATACATTAAAATGGTTATCAGTAAAAAATTACTTTCGTTATTTAGCATTGATATTTATTTTTAAAATTAAAACTGGTGATGTTCCTGTATATCTACGTGACAAATTAAAGTATAACTTTGAATATCATGAATACAATACAAGAAATCGCAATAACTTTCATATACGTCAAACTAGTAATGTCAATTCAAATAATACAGTTTTCATTAAAGGAGTTCAAGCATTCAACGAACTACCGGAGGATATTAAAAATGCTACCTCTCTAAATATATTTAAAAGAAAATTAAAAGTGCACCTTTTAGACCTACAAAGTGTTTAGTATAGGAACCTGCTAAAACAGTTTTTTTTTCTTCTTTTTATTTTATTTATTGTGCTGTTTTTATTTATATGTTTCAATGTACATGATTTTAAATTTTAAATTTAAATTGTGACATTTAAATTTTTAAATTAGATTCAGACTAATATTGTAACTGCATTAGCTTGTGCTAAATAAACGATACATATATATATATATATATATATATATATATATATATATATATATATATATATATATATATATATATATATATATATACACTGTAATAATAGCATTTTCTGTAACTGGGTATTCCTGTTGGAAATAAATCGTTTTTTTTTAAGTTCTGACATGAAATGCCAATATTGAACCTGTTTTCTAAAATCAATATTTTAGAAGTGATGTGTTTTTCATTATTGTTCATTGAAAATCTACCTGTTCTACCAGATTTAATCATTCACACAATTAGTTTTGTTATTGGATCCTGTTGTATAAAGAGATATTGTGATATAGTTTGATACACCAGTAACTGATGAAACTACCGGGTAGCGAATTATTTTTTCACTCTATATTGAATAGGAGTGTTTCAAATTGGATCCTCATCATTGGGACCTCGGAAACTATGAGAGATATGAAGGTGGTTGATTCTGGACAAAGTTGCGCATTCACCTGAATAACAATATGCCGTTGAGAAAATTCTGAAAATTCGAGTATATCCGGGAATATTCGATAAAAACAGAAATTTCGGAAAATGGTTTCCATTTTTTTCTAGCATAAATTTTTTAAGGATTCGAAGATACATTGCACTTCCACATTGCCACTTCTTCTCTATTACATATTTGTTATCCAACGTTTCGTCTTCCGGCCACCATCCTCAACTTTTTTTCATGGGCGATACATTGGATTCTTTCTGTTCTGAATAGAATCGAATTATACCTTTTCAATGATATATTATAAGTTATCATTTTTTTTCCGAAAAATTGAAGTTATTGAAAAAAATATTCTAATCATAATTGGCTTTGACTTTTATGTTTTGACTTTCATCTTGTTACATGCAATGACATTTTGTTATTGCAAAAGTCATTGAATTTTTGGCGAAAAATGGCTTTCACGAATGAAGAAAATAGAATTATGATACAAATTTATTACAAATACGATAGAAACAGTGTTAGGACATTGGAAATTTATTTAAACTTGTATCCGGAAAGACGATAACCACATCGAACTATATTCAAGTTATTGGATCAAAATCTCACCGAGTTTGGTTAATTTGAAAAGCCGAGGAAAAAATATGGGAACAGAATGGACCAGGAAACTGAAGAAAATTTGTTAAATGAGGTTTGTAAGAGATGAGGTAGACATTGTGTCCTTTTCAATAAAAATGATTAATTTGCAGATAAAGATAAACCCGGGGAAATCTACACGTCAAATTCCATCCGAAATGAATAATTGTCATACAAGTGCTTGGAGACATCTCAAAAAAAGTGGTTCAAAGTGTAACAAAATACACATATCTCAAAAATTGCATCTAGGTGATCCCGAAAGACGATTAGAATTTTGTAATTGGCTGATGAGAAGACCTGATTTTCCTGTTTTCATGGAAAATGTAATTTGGGAAGATGAAAACACTTCAACGAATTGTGGGATATTCAACGAAATAACACACACATTTGGAGCATGAACAACCCTAGACAGTTCCGAGAAATTCTACCTCGAATGCGATTCAGTATTAACCTGTGGGCAGGAATTTACACAGCTAGAATTCAATGTCCTCATTTATTTGACGGAATTCTGAATGGAAAACCTATCACCAGTTTTTAATATTGATTTTCGAAGGCAATTTGGAGGATCTACCTTTGGCTAACTAAACCAACATCTGATTTCAATACAATTGTGCTCCACAGCACACTATCAGACGAATATGTAATTATCTGACTGAAAGGTTTGGTGACAAATGGATAGAGAATAATGGGCCGGTGAGGTGGCCAGCAAGGTCTCCAGACTTGAGTGTTATAAATAAACTTTCACGGTATATACTGAAAAATAGTGGTCGAAGGAAATAACGAAATATTGAGGATTTTCAACACAGGATTGTTATAGACTTCTGAAGATTCAGGAGAAACGAAATTAATCGTGCAGTTAATGATATTCGAAGAAGGGCACAGTTGTGTTATCATAAAAAAGGCCAGTATTTTGAGCATTTGCTGTGATTCACTTCTGTCTGTTTCTATCGTATTTGTAATAAATTTGTATCATATCCCTTTTTGTCTTCATTCGTGAAAGCCATTTTTTACCAGAAATTCAATGACTTGTAGAATAACAATATGTTATTGAGTGTAACAAATTGAAAGTCAAATTTAGAAACATCAAAGTCAAAGCCTATTATGATAAGAATCAGTTTTATTAATATCTCCAATTTTTCGACAAAAAATAATAGCATGTGATACATCATTCAAATGGGAAAATCTGGTTCTATATAAGAGAGAAAGAATCCAATGTAGCGCCCATAAGAAAAACTAAAGTTGATGATGGTGGCCGGAAGACGAAACATCGCAGAGCAAATCTGAAAATACCGTTTGTAGCGGGGAAAATGTGGCAATGTAGAAGTGCGATTTGTTTTCGAATCCTTCGAAAGCCAGAAAAAATAAAAACATTTTTCAGAAATTTCTGTTTTTTTATCGGATATCTTCAGACAAACTCGGAATTTCAGAACTTTCTCAACGGCATATTGTCAGTCAGATAAATACGCAACTTCGCCCCGTAGTAACCATTTTCGTATCTCTCATAGTTTCCGAGATCCTAATGGTGAGAATCGAATTTGAAACACCCTGTATATCCCCTGATAACGCCAACTTGATTGAAGAAACGCGCGTCATGAGAATAGTATTGTTCGAATGTGCGGAAAAACATTTTTCCTTCAACTCTAAGGCAGAAGTTTCAGATCCACCTGTCAGAAAATGTTGTCTTTCTGCAGATTTGTAGAGCCTCTTCTATTTGTAATGAAATTTCATACTGATTGCCCTGCACTATCAAATTTTCGGTTTTGTTTTTCCTGTCACCTCAGTTTAACTTTCTTTCACTTTATATCCATAATCTTCGAAGTATTTTAGATGAGTCAATCTTCACCACAGGAATTGAGTAATTTTAATAACTCTATTTTTTTATAAAATCTAAAAATTCATTTCTGATAACAGTTAACTCATGATGTTTTTTCAGGTACAGTGGAACGCAACAAAAATACATCTTGCTGTGATACAAAAAGAAAGGAACAGACGAGAACATGCGAAGAGACGCTCATCCATCAATTTCAAATAAATTACTGCTCCTAAGATAACTAATTACAGAAAAGATCGCAGCCATGCCAGAGGAACATCAAACATCCCCTTTAATAACCGTTTCTTCCATTCCGTCAACTTCCACTTATCCATCTACAACATTCGTCAACTCAGTGGATTTCGCGTTGTCTTCATTCATCAAATTTGTCACACCGTCCGAAACGAATGAACTGCGGCACAGTTTCAACATGTATAACTCGAGTATATATGTTGAAAATCCGGAAAATTTTCTGATGTCTCCCGGTTATGATCCTAACAATGACAGTTATGGTGGTTTCAATGTGTCCGTGATTGTAAATGGAACATACGATGAAGAAAGTCCTGCTATGCAGCTGATTTCTATGATCGTGACTGCTGTTCTTTTGGGGTTCATAATACTGGCCACTGTTATAGGTAAGTCGCTGAAAAATATCTGAATTTGTTAACACACTTTTATTAGCTTCACCTGTATGTATGTTTGTTTGTTACTCTCAAGCTCGGGATCTGTGTTGACAAAATTATCGAAATTATGGCTTGTAGGTGACTCCTTGATATATCGAAATTATTGCTTGATCTATTCGCGGGCAGATGGCGCTGTAGGTGACTCCTTGATATGTCGAAATTATTGCTTGATCTATTCGCGGGCAGATGGCGCTGTTCGTAACCTGCCTTATTTGTAACCCTCCTTTGCGCGTCTGCTGCCTTGGGCTTGGTAGCTGATTTTTCAGGCTCCCTCTCTCTCCGGAATCGGAAAATATCAATGATCTTTTTCTTTAATATACAGCTGATTGATCCCAAAGTTTAGATGAAATAAATATAGTTTAAGAAGACTAAAAAACATGCTTTTATAGCATACGGAACTACGTTGAATATGAAAAATAAATAAAGTTTAGAAAACTAAAAAACACGCTTTTAAAGAACATCGAACTGGAATAGTTAAAAATGATTTTTTTTCGAATGAGCCGAACGAAAAATAATAGTATTATTGTTAAAATGGCGTGGGTGCTTTGTGCCATATTTTTCGTATACCTATCAAGCGCCCGTCCTTTTTTTTAACAATACTAGTAGTTTTTGTTCGTTATTGTTTGAAGCTTATTAAAAAAATATTTTTAACTTTTTAGTTCGATGTTCTTCAAAAGCGTGTTCTTTAGTTTTTTGAACTATATTTATTTTTCAGTAATTTCATAATATGATCATATTTTTGGATACATAGAGTTCAATCGCGAGGTGTGAAATAATTTTCATCCAGAAAGATGAAAGAAGAGCCACTTGTCCACACTTGAAGTTGGCAGCACTCTCAAAGGCTAAAAACAAACCAATACATGAAAATGAATCGGCTGCGAAATAGTCCACGTGGCCTGCAGAATTAGCGGTTCGTATTGGATAATTTTTACTAACCGTGTTTTATGATAGGCTAAATAATCATTAAATTGAATTTGAAGCCATGTTACGACGAAGAATAGAAATCGGGGAATGCGGAGATGGTTATCGCCGTCATGTCGTCAATGTTAAGTTCGAGAACTGATCGCGATTGTGTTCAAATTTGATATTGGTGCAGTTTATTTACTTGAGATTTTTTTGTTATCTGTTTAGAATGTGGCGTCATTAGACAAGTACTAATTAAATAGTGTGATAACAACGTATACTTTTTCCAGTGTAGTGATTCCAACAGTGATGATGACCAATGCTAAATAGAGATACCAGTTAATAAAATTCGGATGCATTTGAATATTGAGACACAGAAAGTATGTTTCAATGTATATAAGAATCTACATCTCAAGTTTGGTTTCGAGGGTAACAAACTATTACAAGTAACATCAGAGTCGACCGAAATTCCTTTCTCAACTGTACGTAAAATAGTCAAATACAAACCTTATGAACGCAATACGCGAGGAGATTGAAAAAAACAATATACGACTGTAACAAAAGCAATGAGATTCCTACAACTGAAATCATGAGGAAGAAATTGAATACTTTCGGCAATAACGTGAGCTGCTCTGACAAATTTTTTCAAAATTGTATAATGAAACGAGGATTAAGATTTGAAATAACAAACGAATATCAAGTAGTTATGGAAAGCAGAAGAATAGTGGAATTGCGTGATAAATATGTATAACAAATAACTGAAAAAAGACAAGAACAACGGCGAATTTTCTATTTGGATGAATCTTGGTATGACACGACACAGTTACGGGAGGGTGGACTGATGGTTCGAGAATGTGTACGCCTAACATGCCTGCAAACAAAGTTTAGCAACTAATCATTCGGGTTCCGAATTCTTTGAAATTAGGTGAAAAAAAACGTGAGGACTGCAATGTTGACTATTATAAGAACATGAAAGCTAATATTTTCGAGAAATGATTTGAAAACACATTGATCCCAAATTTAGATGCGAATAGTGTAATATTTTTTTCTAAGCTTCGTCATTCGCGACAGCTCATCAAAGTACCGAATAAGAACATGAGATAAGATGAAATACAATGTTTTTATCGTATTATCACATTTTTTTTCCAAAAATATAAGGTAACTTTTACAGGATTTGAACAACAAGTTTCGAATTCTGAAGTAGAAATCAATTCAAATAGCTAAGATTATTAAAAAAAGGAAAGAAGAAAAAAAATTACATCAAAGGTGCTGCTTCGTTTCCTCCTGTTCATAAAAGAGGACATATGCCTCATCGCTCACAAGTGATTTTGGCGAAATTGGGAACACGTGTGAATCGTTGTATTCATGCCACGTGCCACTATATGGGTGTCTGCAATATGCTGTGTAATGTCCCTTGTAAGTAGTCCCACTGTGATTTGAAAGTGCATATAGATTATAACGACAAGGAGCCACATTGTCTGCTGCATAACTGCTCATATCTAATCCATCTGGAAAAAAATCAATGGAAACATTCAATTTGCCTCTGAACCTTTCTGTCGGAGAGTCTTTTCAAATGAATTACTGAAATACGGGGAAACTTATAGATTGATAAGGACTTTGTACATTTTCTCCTTTGCTTGCACCTCGAACACATTGGTTTTTCATCTCCTTCCAGAGTTTCCTCTCTTGTGAAAGAATTCAAGCAATGTGACAAACTCACTTGGCCAGACCTTTGTGGTATGGGAAGGGACAAATCCCAGAAAGGATCAAAGGTTACTAATGAGTGTCCACAGTGTGTGCACTTCATAGTGGATTTCAATTGACCAACGAAATAGTCTACAATCTTGGAGTTGTTCATATTCAAATATCTCTGCCACAGGACTTTTGTGTTTTTCCGTTATCGCTCAATTTTTCGTCAATCTCAGTTAGGATCGGTTCAGGTTTCTCAATAATTTTGTTGAGGTCCTCATGTAAACCTTCTGAAAGATATCGAAGTAATTCGTGGGCGTCTTGATGGGCAGAACCCATGTATCGAGGGGCAAATCTTTGAATCTGATTTTTGAAGTAGACTGTGTTGATTACTCCATCAGATGAATCTTCTGACCATAATTCCTTGATAACTTCTGCGAACGATTTGATTAAAACACCTTTCATACTAGAAATACTAGTATTGATATCTTCCATGTATGCATCCTTTTTAGGTATTCCAGCAACCATCCCGTGTTTGATAAACATTGGATTATTCTGTTCATGAAACAAGTGTTTCTAAGATTTTTCAAACCATTGATCCCAAGAATTTTGATTGAAGAATGTATCACCGATCTATTGTTGCAACTACGTTTGCCACTACTATCTTCTTCTGAGTAAACACGGATATGAAGATTCACCCCTTCATTGGACTGGTAGGATAAGGAATTCGAAGCAAAACTGCTCAAAACTGAATTAGATATTAGTTCTTTTGAGGGCTCAGCCAGAGGACCAAACTCAGCCTCATTTAGAGTTCCCACTTCCTTTTCTGTCTAAGCTTGACGATTTTGCTGCGAGTCTTCCACCAAACTGCACAACTCCAGTTTTTGCACTGTCTGTACATGCCGATATATTTTGTTCATGGGAAACATCGATGATTCACTTAGGGTTTTTGAATGAGGAATTGTACCTAAACATGAAGCTGCATTTCTTCTTCGAATCAGAATGCTAGTTTTTTGAATCAAGAAAGACGTAGCTCTTGGGTCATTCGTTTCTTCGGATATCCTAATTTCGATTTCACGAATGAACTCCAATACTTGGGGGCCTAAGGTACCAAATGTTTCGATTCCTATTGCATAAAGAATGAAATAATCTCACAAATAATTGTATTTCCGTGTTTTTGACAATTCCGCTGATGAAGCTGCTGCACCGCTGGATACAGAAGTCGAAGGGACCTGACGAGGAATCAAAGTATCGACGCATGTGAAATTCCAGACAACCGGTTTTCCTTTCCGCCAAGGAATGAGAGTCATGCCATCTGGTCGTTTCCCATCATCGCTGCAAGTGCCTGGGGGTTTTAAGATGGAAGGTATATTTGCCGAACCTAAGGCACGTTTGATGATATCATTTACAGCTTGATGACGGGAAAAGCGCCCGGCGCTATATCTATAACTCAATCCATGATATCCTCGGGTGTCTACTTCCACTCCACACTTGCATTTGTGTTGAACAGAAATATTGGAACCTAGTCCAAGGCCTACAGCAACTCTAAAAGATTCATTGTCTAATAATGTACCAAGGGATGAAACTGGTAAGGCATCCAACCAAGAACTTGCATGTTTTGACGACACTACTTTCATACGTGACTTATCTATAGGAGATTTAGCAAAGTCTACCAAATTATTTAAAGTATTTCTTACAAGAGGACTATCCCAGGTTTGTTGAAGATTTTTTCTAGTTCTTGGTACTTTTAGATTAGTTCGTGATATCCATAGTTGTTCGGCTTTGCTCAAATTATTATCCGATGGAAAGGAGGGTGGCAAAATTGAATCTATCATATTGATCACACTATTACTCGAAGAGAGGAAAGTAGGTAGTGGAAGATCAGTGATTGTACGAATGCCTAAGCCTCCATAAGATACAGGAAGAGTAGGCTGATGCCATGCGATGGCTCTCCAATTGATCATTCAATAAAAGTCGAAGAGTGTTTCGAATTTCTTCATCAAACTCAATCAGATAAGTTTGGTAATGCCAAGTTGGAAAACATCTCGTGAGATGGAGGAGCTTTGGGATAGTCAAACAGTTTCTGAGAAGATGGAAAGCTACGTGTCTTGAAAGAGAATGAATACGAGAAGACATAATTCTGAAATTATGTAATGAATAATTCTTCTGTGAGAGGGAAACCAAGAAGAATTAAATTATTCCTCTCAATTATTTTGATTCCAGGAGCAACGTCATTGAATTTTTTCGAAATATTCAAATCAGGTTCACTTAGAAAATGAAGTTCACATTTATTCCAATTTCCTTTGACTTTTTAATAACAGACGAAAGGGAATTGAGAACTTCCTTATACCCTCCTCCCAGAGAACCGTCATCTAAATACCAAGCATTGAACTCTGTTTTTAATTTTTGATGATATTGTCTATAGACAGGCAAAAGAGAGCAGGTGCTAATGGATCCCCTTGCTGTTCGCCACGCTCTGATGATATTGTGTTTTGATCAAATGTCAGTATTAAAGGCTGGTAGTAGCATTGAAATACAAAATGATATAACTCTGGAACACTATTTTGAACCGATTTCAAGATAAAGTCTTGATTCAGCATATTGAAAGCATTCTTATAATCCAATTTGAGAAAAAAATTTCCTTCCTTTTACTCGTGTTCATCAATATATCTTCGGGCAGCATGGGATACGGCTTCACAATCACTTGGAGATTAAAAACCATATTGAAATGGACGAAAAATATTTCCCAGTTTTTCCTTCAGCTTGAATGAAGCCAGATTTGCAACTAAACGGCGAAACACATTGCCGACGGCAATCAGTCTAATTCCACCATCTTTCTTTTTCAAAGCACATAATGAAGCACCAAATAAAATGGGACAAATTTCTTCGTTCATAATACCTGATAGCGAAACATTACAAAGGGCTGTTAGCGATGATAAAATCTTCGATGCAGCAGAACTAGCACTATAACTTATCAAGTCCTGCAGATGAGATGACCTCAAAGAATCCAAACCTCCGAAGGAACTAGTACGGAAAGACATAATTGCTTGACGAACTTCATTTCTCATTTATTACTGAAGGACTAGTTAAAAAGGAGTTAGTTTGGTAACAAGTTCCAGTTTTTTAATGTTTTTTAATGGATAACAATTTGTATTTTGAAGATTACTGTACTAAAAACCAACTACTTGATGTTTTACAGATAAAAACATTTGAAAAAGTGTATAAAGGACTATATATATGCAACCCCTAAAATTTATTTTCAATGTAACTTTTCGTCTTATTATTTGTTTACCATTCAAAAATTCATTCCCGATAGCCTGTTCCATTCTAAACAAAAAAATATTTCCTAGGTTTTTTGCCCAAAATAAACCAGTTCGCAGCAATAAATTATTTTACGAACAACTACAGGGATACATCGTCATAAATGCGTACTGGATTTGTTGTTATTTTGTAGTTAGCACCTGCATTAAACGAATAAAGGGTAATAAATAAAACTGATTCAATAATAACAAAACACACATGTGCAATTAGCCTTACGCTAGTTGCACACACACCGATTTTGGATGGCCGACTTTGTACCGTTCGTCCAAATTCCAATAGTGAACCACATGTGGTAACGGGACCTGGCACACACGCCGACCGGTGATCGTCGCCGGTAAAATACCGGTGAGCAGCCGTCCACTGCCACTGTATTGCCGGCAGTACCGGGAAGTAGTGGCGTACATGACTAAATACACTCTTGCATACTCACCGGTTTTTTACCGACCATTCCAGTCTCGAATGCTCGGTGAAATTGTAGTTACTACTTCGTTTTGGTAGTGCGTGCTAATTACGACAACAAAGCAACTGATTGTTCGACCGATAAAAATCCGGTGAGTGTGCAAGCACCCGCTACCAATAAAGTATCGGCCGATTTTATACTGGCCGTCCAAAATCGGTGTGTGTGCAACTAGCGTTAGGATTGAGCCATCGTTGGGATGCCATTCAGTTATGGCAGTCACGTATCACGTGAAAGCTTGACGACAAATCATGAACATGAATAATAAGTAGTGTATGTTTTTGGCGATTGAGTAATACAAAGTTCACAAAACCAAAATTTAACTTTTTCGTGATTTGGCAGAACGTTTTTCGAATTGAAAGTCTTGCTTTGACGCTTTGTAAATGAGTGCAATTTTTATGAAAATTGGTAAGTGAATTATCCAGGAACAGAAAAGAAACACAAAAGAGTGGGTGAAACTCGTCAAGCCTACTCTCGCTGTAACTTCATACCCCTTAGTCGCTAACCTAATTATTATTGACGTTCAATGGAATTCTCTGGAAGTATCATGTTTGTTTCGAACAACTTTTTGGCTTTCAATGTATTCAGTTCAGCATAGCTGGATCGGACTTTTTGAATAATGAGGAAAATTTAATGAGCATTAATACAGTCTCTTCAGGAAAATATATACGTCTTTTTCCGGGGATTCATTCGGGAAATGAAGTTGAGCAGTAGAGCCGTCTTCAATTCCATTTATTTCAACTGAGAGGAATTATCTGTAGGAAATTTTCGTTTCTTTCGAAGTTTTGAGCTCCAGTCATAAGATGCCCATATACTACTTGTTACAACAATTTTCCCGCTTACGGTTGCAAATTTCGAATGAAATTATACTTCCTCGGAGTTATGTTTCATGAATCACCTGAAAACTTGAAAAAGGCATGATATAAGTTCAAACCCTTTGACATGTGTAGATTCTAAATTGTTTGATATTGATTGGCAAATAAACATGAACAATATTCCGAATTAATATTGCTGGAGTTTCATCTCAACACCCAACTATAATTTTAACATTTCGACACCTGCTTCGATCACCAAGTGATCTTCAAGAGGAATGTTAAACTATTATTGAACTTATGATGCACTGTTTGGAAACTTTGGTGTATAAATGAATATTACTGGAGTTTTTTCCCAACATCAAATCGTTATTTTTAACACTTCGACACGTGTTTCGATCACCAAGTGATCATCTTCAAAGAGGAAGATTAAAACTAAGGACTAGTGCGAGCTAATCCTATTTATGCTATAAAGGTAACTCATACAGGTAAGCCATCCAGGCATAACAACCTAAATTAATTTTACAATTTTTGCCTTATCTATTATTTTACAATATATGTTTATATAAAACAATTTTCAGCTATATAAAAATTAACAGACAGACAGAACAAAACGTGGTTCTGCAAGAAGGTGAGATTTTGGTTTCATTTGATGTTAGTTCCTTATTTCCTAGCGTCCCAATTCCACAGACCTTGCAATACCTCAGGGAATTACTAGAGAAAAATAATTTCAATATTAACGAAATCGATGAATTCGTTTCTCTTACTAATTTGTGTATAAAACAAAATCGGTTCCAGGTAGAAGGTTGCTTTTATGAACAACAGGAAGGAACGGCCATGGAAAACCCCTTGTCCCCCTACCTGGCAGACCTGTTTATGAGCAGATTCGAAATGGAAACCAAAGAAAAATCGAAGTATTTTCCTAGGTTTTGGCTAAGGTATGTGGATGATATTTTCGCGATATTCGATACCAAAATATCGAATATTGACGACTTTGTTTCCATTTTAAATAATAGATGTCCATCAATAAAATTCACATATAAGTTAGAATATAAGGGACAACTACCATTTCTTGACGTTTTGATAATGAGGAGCCAATATGGAGGGTTAGAATACGATATATTTAGAAAAGAAACAAGCACGTTCAGGTATATTCCTGACAGTTCACATCACTGTGGACAGCATAAACGTGCTGGGTTGAATTTTTTAGTGCATCGTCTTTTGAATTTTCCTCTAACACATGATTGGTTCAAAGAAGAAAGACGTACGATACAGGAAATAGCAGCCACTAACGGTTTCTCGAGGGGTATTGTAGATGACATAATAAGGAAAAAGAAGTTTAGGTCAAGGATGAACGAAATCTCGACTTTCAGAAAGGACAAAAACCAAGATAAATATATCTCAGTTCCATACCACCAATATACGAGGAACTTTGGGAAGATTTTCAAGGAATTAGGTATGAAGGTGGTTTTTAAAACAAGTCATACACTACAGAGCCTTTTGGGAAGTCCAAAAGACAAAGTCGAGAATTCGGAAGAGTCTGGAATTTACGAAATTGAATGTAAGGACTGCGATGCAAAATATTACGGACAGACAAAAAGATCTATCAAAGTAAGATATAAGGAATACATAGTACACTTAAAATATGGAAGACCTGAAAAATCAGCAGTCGCCCATCATATTTTGCAACAAAACCATTCCATAGACTTCAGTTCATTGAGATTAGTTAGACAAGTTAACAACAACAGGCAACTAGATGCCTACGAGAGTGTAGAAATAAGTGTAAACACAATAATATTATGAATAACGATGACGGACCTATACCAAATAGCATACTATATAGCTTGTTGAAATAATTGAATTTAATTGAAATTAATTTGTATATAGCTGAAAATTGTTTCATATAAGCATATATTGTAAAATAATAGATAAGGCAAAATTGTAAAATTATTTTAGGTTGGTATGCCTGGATGAGTTACCTTTATAACATAAATAGGATTAGCTCGCACTAGTCCTTAGTTTTGATCTTCCTCTTTGAAGATGATCACTTGGTGATCGAAACACGTGTCGAGGTGTCGAAAATAACGATTTGGTGTTGGGGAAAAACTACAGTAATATTTATAATTGAACTGTTCAATATTCCTCTTGAAGATGATCACTTGGTGATCTAAACACGTGTCGAACTGTTAAAATAACGATTTGTTGATTTTCATTAGTACACCAAAGGTTCCAAATAGTGCATCATAAATATCACAGGCCTGCAAAAAAAACTTTTTGAAAAGTTGTTTTGATTCCGTTAACTGATCTTTATGTGGTTTTTTGCGCTGATTTCAAAAATGACATTTGTTTGTATCTATCACGTGAGGTTTGCCTACAAAATAAGGATAAAATAATTGAAAAAGTACAAAAAAACGAAGAATTGTGGATTTATTTTTATCATTTTAACATGAAGTAAAAGCAAAAAAACAATGCTACATAGCTAAACTAAGCATAATAGTGATACAAAAGTGTTTGCGAAGTGATTATAAGTCTTTGCAAAAACGTTTTCTTTTTCCGTCAAAGCTTCTTTTGGTACTTTTTCGGCTGTGTTCTTGTGAATTTTCCTTTTTCAACATCCAACAGTAGTCTGCCATTATGTTAACATTCCACCGACCTGCGTTCCATTTCTTTCATGTCTTGATGTAACCGTTCTCCTTGTTCCTCTTTTACAGACCCTAGATTTTCGGGAAAGTAGTCCATATGTGAATGAAGGAAATGGACTTTGACAATCATGTTGCAGCCCAACATTTTGTAGTTTTGTATCAATTGAGCAACCAAGGTTTTGTGGTTTGGGTCGTTTTTGTTTTTAAGAAAGCGTGTTATAACAAGTTTAAATGAATAACAGGCATTTTTTTTCATTTCCATTTTAGTGACAAAGCTTTCATCTTCTAAAAGTTTTCTCATGTCAGGCTCAACCAAGACTCCTTCTTTTAGTTTATCATCGGATAGATCAGGAAACTTTTCAAAAAGATACTTGAAACAATCTCTTTCTTTGTCTAATGTTTTCACAAATCGTTTCATTAGCCCCAATTCGATATGGAGTGGTGGATGTAAGATTTTTTAAGAATCCACTATACTTTGTTTTCCAACATTTTGTACTCCAGGAATAAGACCCTTTCTTAGTGGCCATACCTGCTTCGTAGTGTTTACTGTCACGGCTATCCCATTCACAGAGGAAACATGGAAACTTAGTGTAATCACTTTGTTGACCTAGTAACATTGAAATAACTTTCAAGTCTCCACAAATGGTCCACTTATGATCAGAGTAGCTGAGTTTATTAAGAACAAATTCAAATTTTCGTAGCATTCTTTCAAATGGACTGAGTGTCCAACAGGCACAGAAGCATATTGGTTCCCATTGTGAAGAAGTACAGCTTTCAAACTCCTGTTCGATGAATCGATGAAGAGTCTTTATTTCTCTGGTTCATACGTTATGTTGAACATTTCCATGACGCCGGGTACATAGTTTCAGAACGCTATGTCACCGTCTTGTGTAAAAAAAAGACAAATTCCCTTTCTCTAAATCGGTACCATGAAAATGATACACCGGAGGCTAACATATGTCTTTCTTCAAGTCTAGACCCTAGTCCTTTGAGAGGCCCGGATCTCGTACTAAATCGTTCAAGTCTAATTGAGAGAAAAGTGAAGGGTTATTGGTACCTGGATTGTAGCTGTCATCACTGTCGCTACTGCTACTATGTGTTTTTGCATCTAAATCGTCTAAAATGTTGTCCAAGATATCCGGAGGTGAAGGAATAGGCAAGTTAGGTCCATGAGGAAGAGTGCGAACAGCTGAACGTATGTTGCTGGGGTATGAAATATCCTTTCTGTTTTTAAATCGAAACCTTGCACTGAACAAAAACAGTCATCACTGTGATTTTTTGGCCCTCTCAAAACCATGGGTACTCCAAAACGGAATGATTTTTTTCACCTTGAAACCATTGTCTGAGTTTTTCAACAACACACACAGAACACACTATATGGGGAGCCCAAGATTAATCTTGGTCCCCTAATACAATACCAAAGTATGCAAAATACACCTTCTGAAGAAAATTAGAAATATTCCTTTGTGGCTTTTTGATGGTATAAGACCCACAAATATAACAGAAACTGTTAGGAAAGTCAACACAGAACCGTTGTGATGTGTACGCCACAGTGGCTGGCTCCACACTGATCGAGTCACTGCCTGCAACTAAGGTCACGCGCGGCGCCCAGCAGACAGGTTTAGGGAGGGGGCAGACAGACTGACACATACATGTCTTGTTCCAGTAGAAACTGGATTTTCCCAGTTTAGATTCGTTTTGTTATTGAAATAAATAGATCAAATAGATAATAGTAACTTGTTCATGATGAAAGCCCCATAATTCAGACTCAATTTACCACTTACATAGGGTATATAATACAGAAACATTGAACCCATACTGAACCTAAAAATCCATTTGATAAGAAAATTTCAGGTGAAATTTGTGACTTATTTATACGTGATAGATTTTTTTTACTATTTTTTCCGTAATCTGCACACAAAATACTGTTAAAATCACTAGTTACTTAAATATCCTACAATTTTTTCATCGCAGACCTGTGTAATCTGATTGATGATAGATTTCTCGTCTTCAATTTTTTCCTCAGAAGACATCAAAGTAACATTTGGTTGTGATCTGATGAACATCCCTCTATATTCTCAGTTTCATAGTACATGAGCAAACAGTTCTTTACAGTTCATTTCCATTTTCTGGTGATTCATCTCGATTCTGTGTAACATAAACATTTTCTGCTGCACGTCAAAAGTTTACATTTTAACGTGCAGCATATTCAAATTACTCCACAGAAATTTCATCCTAAACAGTTTCACTAATCATTTTCAACTAATCGTACTGTTTATCTTTCATAATTTCAATTGATGAAGTTCAAATTGCAATTGTTCTGCTCAATTTCATAAAACAGAAAAATTGTTGTGAGATGTATTGTCAAATATGGAAAATAATCATGAAATAAATCGAATTCATTTAAGTAAATACATGAATTGAATGATGTTTCAACCTCAACTTCAATATTCCAAAACAAAAACAGAATTCCATCTTTTAATATTTCAAGTTCATAGACATCGAAATTTATACGATCACAGGATATAGAAATATAAAACAATCTCCAAATACGCAAACTTTGCACAGATTGCATACTGAGCATTTTACTTTAGTACAGTGACCGGATTAAAGTTGCAATGTCGGCGTATAAATCTTCATAAATATTGAGGGAGAGAAAGAACATAAAGATCCAGTATTGAGGAATTCATTCAGTATCTTTGTTTGAAGGTAATTGACAATGTTTCATGATGAATTTCACTAGTTCGGACTTCCATTGTCTACTATATAAAATGATTTGAAATCCCTGAAACAACTAAAAAAGGAGAATTGAAAATGAATAACTGAAAATAACAATTATATTAAGCAAAATTAACCTGAAATGAGATAATATGAAATAGATCAATTGAATAAATAAAAATGAAGAAATAAAAAAAAAATAAAGAAAATAAATAAAAATGAAAAAATAAATAAAAAGTGGAGAGATTCCGAATCACGTTAGTTCACGACGTTTCGATTGTAAGTATCACAATCGTCTTCGGGTGATGACTGGACTGATTCCTTCGAGAGATGACTATTTATAGGTCGTTCGAGTACTTTCACTTATCCCCGCTTTTCATTTTCCGCTTCACTGGTTCCGTGGGGGATGACCGTTTTGGCGGGAGTTGGCCATTTTTCGCTTGATGATGGGTTTCGATATGTTGCGTATTTCTACGCTGGCTTGGCTGAATACGTTGTTGGACAACATGTATGCAGCTTCCTTGAATTTTCTCCTAAACCAATGTTCCTCTCTGTGCAAGATCTCAGCTTGGGACCACTCGATGTTGTATTGATGGGTCCAAACAAGGTCTGCTATTCCTGATTTGCTGGATTCCCCTCCCTATGTGTGTTTTTTGTGCTCGTCAATGCGAACATTCAATGGCCTGTTAGTTTCACCAATATAGGATTTTCCGCACTCACAGGGTATCCGGTAAATGCAATTCTTGGAATCGCAGTCCGCGTTTGGTGGCCTGGTTTTCGTGAGGCTGCTACGGATGGTGTTAACGGATCTGAAGCAGGTTCTGATGTTGTACTTGGAACCAATTCTTCTTATCCTCTCCGATAATCCTCTGATGTAGGGAAGTGCAAGAACTGGTTGTGATGGCTTCTCTTCCGTGCGAGGTTCCTGCTGTCTTTTAGCCAAAGTCTTTCCTACCATCGCTTTGGAGTAGCCAATCCGTTGAAGATCTTTTTTTGATAATGTCTAGTTCCTTCTCGAGACCTTCCTTCGTATTACAGAGCCCAAAAGCACGGTCTAATAGAGTCTTGATGATTCCTCTTTTAGCCGATTGATGGTGGTTGGATCCGTGGTTCAGATACTGTCCCGTATGAGTGGGTTTTCGGTATACAGATGTTTCCCACTTAGTGTCGGTCCTCTTCGCCAAAACGTCTAAGAATGGCAATTCGTTGTAGATTTTCTTTTCCATTGTGAAAGTGATGGAAGGTCTCACGCTGTTGATGTGTTTCAGGAAGGCGTCTAGTTCAGTATTCCCATGGTTCCATATTATGAAAGGGTCGTCAACATATCTCAACCAGACTCGAGGTTTCTTGTGGGCTTCTTCAATGTCCAGTGTTTCAAACCACTCCATATATATGTTGCCTATGACTGGTGAAAGTGGCGATCCCATTGGCAGTCCCTCATCTTGTGTAAAGAATTCGTCCTTAAGTTGGAAATAACAGTTTCGTACACAGCATCCTAGTAATTCCATAATTACTTCTATAGGTAGATTCGTTCTCTCTCTCAGGTTCCCGTCTTCGGATAGCTTTCTTTGTATGATTTGGAGTGCTTCTTCGACCGGAACGTTGGTGTAAAGGCTTTCCACGTCGAAACTAATTAGTTGATCTTCCTGTGTAACCTCAATTGACCCTAGTATTTCGACGAAATGCCTTGAATTCTTCATAAAAAGACGATGGTTTTCCTTATAGTGGTTGTATTAAGGGAAGTAAAAATCTAGACAAGTTTTGAGTAGCCGAATCGCTGGAGCTGATGATCGGTCTAAGCGGAACGTCCTTCTTGTGGATGTTGGGTAGTCCATACAAGTGAGGGGGCTTATTGTGGTGCGGTGTTAGCGATGATCTTTCCTTGTCCGAAAAATAGACTTGGTGTTTTTTCAAAATCTGGTACAACTTCCTTTCGATTGATGCAGTAGGGTTCCGTGCGATCTTTGTGTATCGTCCCTTCTGAAGAACCTCTTCGATCTTTCGTTCGTAAAGAACAGTATCCATTACCACAGTAGCGTTTCCTTCATCTGCAGGTAGGATCTTGATTGTGTTGTCTCTACGTAGGCCGTTCAGAGCTCTACGTTCTTCATTGCTGATGTTAGATATTGGTACTGGTTCTCGATCCAGCTGTTCTCTAATTTTCCATCTGAACTCTTCTACCTCGGTCTGGTCAATAAGGATACTGGTGAATTCCACTGCAGTAAGTATCTCCAAAGTGGGCACAGATGTTGGCATAATGGCGAAATTTAGGCCTTTCCTCAACAAGGATTCTTCTGTTCCCATGAGCGGGCGAGAACTCATGTTGATGACGTTGGCGGCTTCATAGTTGTCCTATTTTCGGTATGTATTTGGGCATTGTTTCCTCACTAACTTCCCCCACTTTCTGTTGTGAGTATTCTCCATGTCTTAGCGGATCTTCAAGCACGTGCTTTCAATCTTAGCAAAGATTGGTCCATGATCATTTTCGAATGTCTATCTTCTTATTTCTTCAAATCGTTCCGTGGCATCCTGCAACAAAGTTGACCTATTTCAACGGTGATAATTGATTTGAGACCGTATCAGTGCTCGGCTGGCGCGTTCCAATATGCGTTCAGCTCTCTCTCCTGGGATTGGCGATTTCAGCAGAAAACCTTTGTTTGTTGTCTCTCGCTCTGCACAGAAAACTGAGGTGAGTTTCTTCCTTTGTAAGGGATTTCAAATCATTTTATATAGTAGACAATGGAAGTCCGAACTAGTGAAATTCATCATTCAGTATCAATTGATCTTCAGAAAGGGTTTAAGCAATGCAGCACATCTTCTTTTCTTCTATCCTGCTGGGTGGCAGTATAATGTAAGTTTTTGGTGATTTATTGTATTTTTGACTATCATTTTAGTGTTAGTTCATTCCCCATTTCGTTACAATAAATATTTAATTAGGTTTTCAAATGAGTTCTTTCATTATTTGAATGAATGATGAATGGGTGAAACAGCGGATAAAATCATCTCGTTAATAAGCCAAGCGAGTACTGAGTTGCGACAGTCAGGGAAGCTATAGATTACGCTGTAGACGACCCCTCCCGATATAGAAGGCCCCGACACTCTGTCATGTCCTCCGTTAACAGATGAATAATATCTTAATCCATCTCACCCCAGCCAGGTAGGGGTATACCGCGAAGGGCGGTATGGATGTCTAAGAACTTTCATGCCACCATCAAACATCAGTCATGACCCGTTTGTCTCTCTGGCAAACATCAGTTCAAAGGGGAAGGGAGCCAGGCTTCAACTTGAATAAAATCAAGATGGATTACGTCGAGTTGTGACAGTATTATTGATTTGTGAAAATTACAGAACACCTGTACATGTACTAATTTGTTTGTAACCTTTAATGAAAAGATGAATATTTTTGGAGTGCTATCGCAACACATAACCGTTATTTTCAACAACTTCACACGTGTTTCAATCACCAAGTAATCATCTCCAAGAGGAAGATCATACTAATCATACCCACAAAGTTATCATTATTTATACCATAGATACCTGTTCTAGGCCACTCTCAACTCCCTACACTGAACGAATTGTTCCTTCAGATGATTTGATTTATAGCCAGTCTACAAGTATGCTCACTGGCTATATGTGGAAAGTTTTCTTTCCTTATACGAGGAATTGGTCAAATTTTGTATACGCCGTCGGTTACCTCATTCACAGGCAGATGAGGCGATGACAAATCTGATGTTTGTTGTCCGCTTCAGCCTAGTTCGAGGCATGATACTTTGAAGAAAATGATTCCTAACAAGACAAATGTATGATGCACTTGATGAAGGAGGGGTGTCACTTTGTTTGTTTCTCAACCTTGCCAAGGCTTTCGACACTGTCGATTATTCACAGCTGTCGGAAGCCTTGAACAGTATTGGCAACCGGGGAAATGCTTCGAAATTTTTTCAATCTTATTTGGGCCCAAGAAAACAATTCGTGACTATAAACGGATGTATGAGTGAAGGAATAACTGTACTTTGCAAAGTTTCACAAGGGACAGTTTTAGGGCCAATCCTTTTTGTGATCCATATAAACAACTTACTCACCTTGCAAACATGTGGAAAAATCATCATCTATGCTGACGATACGGCTATTTTTTATAACGCAGATTCTTGGGACAACTTGGAGCATATCGTTGAAGGAAATTTCAGCCACCTGATAGATTGGTTTAATCACAAACTACTTACCATCAATTTGAAAAATCTATGTTCCTATTGCTGAGCTGTTATGCTTTCAACTTGTCCAATTATGAAAAGTTATCTTTCAAAAATCACAGAACTACTTTTGAAACTACTACTCTTTGAATTTAAGTACTCGTATGGCATAAGGCACTCGTATGGCTGGTGAGATGTAGCTAGCACACATTTGAAAGAATTACAAACTTTACAAAATATGTTGATCAGAATAATATACAAAAAAGATCGATATTACTCCACAAATCTTCGATATAATAATAATAATAATATTCATTTGCATAACAAAATATTACAGATATAATAATAGCACAGAATTGCAAACTAATACCGTGGATACTCAAAAAGTGAAACACTTGTTTTGAGTAACAAATCAAAAGTCAAAAATTCAAAAATCTCTAATCATTACACTAAAATATATAATGAAATACAATTTTTTGATATCAGACAGCTATTCTTTCATACAATTTCAATACATCAATACATTCATACATTGCATTCCTATAACACAAGAGCAAACGTGAACAAAACCTCAACTATACCTATATCCTATAAAGCTATTAGGCAAAGATGCCACTCTTACCTTGAACTAAGACTTCTCAACACCTTGAGGTCAGAACTCAGACAATCTTTTTTTTATATTCAGAAAAAGTCTAAAGAAATACATCACGGGCGTAGATCGAATGAAAATACACGATCTTATTGAGGTCCACAGATTATTTAACATTTGGTATCAGCCCCTAAGATGCGATTATTCATAAATCACTCAAAAAAAATAAGTAGGCTTGAAAACTTCACAAAATGTTCGCATTCAGAATTGTCTTGGAAACAAAAAATATATGAATATACAAGGTGTATCATTCTAAAAACCAGTGGATTCCGGTGGAATCAGTGGCCGATAACTGAAGAATATACGGAAAGTCCCGTCTTTCCACACAAAATCTCACTTCCATACGCTCAATACTCTAGAAGTGATGACTTGTTCAATAAATTCGTTGTTACTCAGTATGCCCTCGCATATTTCGAATTTCTTAACACTGTCTTGGATAAAATGATTCATTCGACGAGAAACTTTGGCAACCACATCGAAACAAACAGAATATCGTTATAACAGTTAGAAACATGTTTTTGTGGGATATATTTGCTTTCAACTTTCCAGTCGTATTTTGGAAAGTTTCATTGACCACTAACTGTTCATATATTCATGTATTCTTCTCAAAAATTTATTTTGAGGTCGAGAGTAACCTCTCCATCGGTGTTTATTATTCAGAACATGTCCATATAATATGTATTCAGTTCACCATTTCGATTATTGAGAATTTGTATACTGTCGTCTACTTAATGAAACTGCTTCTGACATATCCAATTTGAAAATGTCATACGCTCTGATTTTTGGTGACAGCACTATTTGTATTCAATGAATAGGAGATTTTTCTAGGGTTGTCGAATAAAAAAGCATCTACTGCTGTGATCAAGGCATGTTTAAAGTTGGGTATTGAGCTTATTTACTGATGCTTTTCGTCTTTAGATTCGGGGAGTCTCAAATACCCCCATTCGAAATATTTTGCTGACACACTTATTTCACTTCGATACATATTGAATCTCTGAATTGTTTTTTTTTCGGAAATGAAGTTTTCGTCCTTTACGTCTCCGTCATTAAACAAAAATTGTGAGGAACCTTCAAAGAAACGAAGAAGATTCTTCAAAATTCTTCATAACGATATGTAGAGCACAGGAATTTCTTCCGAACTGAAAGAAACAAGTACTTCCACATGAACGTGGAATTACACGAAAATCACTTTTTTGTATTTAGTTTGTACCAAAAAATACGTTATGGAATTGGAACAGACATAATTTATAGGAACGCTACACTATGTGATATATCAACAGGCATGTACATGAACTGTTCTGTATCTGTATCTGTAGAGTAGATCACTTTTTTGTATCTAGTTTGTACCAAAAATTACGTTATGGAATTGGAACAGACATAATTTATAGGAACGCTACACTATGTGATATATAAACAGGCATGTACATGAACTGTTCTGTATCTGTATCTGTAGAGTAGATCACTTTTTTGTATCTAGTTTGTACCAAAAAATACGTTATGGAATTGGAACAGACATAATTTATAGGAACGCTACACTATGTGATATATCAACAGGCATGTACATGAACTGTTCTGTATCTGTATCTGTAGAGTAGATCACTTTTTTGTATCTAGTTTGTACCAAAAATTACGTTATGGAATTGGAACAGACATAATTTATAGGAACGCTACACTATGTGATATATGAACAGGCATGTACATGAACTGTTCTGTATCTGTATCTGTAGAGTAGATCACTTTTTTGTATCTAGTTTGTACCAAAAAATACGTTATGGAATTGAAACGACATAATTTATAGGAACGCTTCACAATGTGATATATGAACAGGCATGTACATGAACAGTTCTGTATCTGTATCTGTAGAGTAGAGAGGGTGAGTGTAAGCCCACATCACTTAGGTCACATGTGACCCATTGCACATCCACCGGAGGAGTTGTCCTCCTAGGTCATCGTCCATTCTGTCCTTTTCAGGAAAGTGGACAGGTCACTGGAAGACATTTCCTTCGTATCGGCAGGTGTAGGCCAAGACTCGCCGAACACACACTCTCTTATTGACGATAACTCCGGGCACTCGCATAGGACATGCCTGACAGTTTCATCTTCTTGCTCACACATTCTGTATAGAGGTGTGTCCACTAGCCCCATATTATGGAGGTGTTTACTTAGTTGACAGTAGCCAGTCAGAAAACTTACTGTTGAGCATATCTCCAGATATTTCTTCGGCGCCAGCTTCCCAGGGTCGCCCAGGGTGATCCTGGCAAAATTGCATCCTTTGATTTCATCTCATCTCTTTAGGGATTGAGCATAGGTGTGACGTTTGGCTACTTCCGCAATTGTCGAAGTCATCAGGTCCTAAGTCAGGTCGAAGTCAGTGGGTCCTAATATTCTTAGTCCAGCCGCTTTCTTGGCTAAAGAGTCGGCAATGCGATTACCTTTACTTCTGCCGTGCCCACCTCAGGATAATTTTATTATCTACCGAGGCTTTGGCTAAATCTTGGTGATACTCTAGTAGTAGCCCTGAAG
The DNA here is from genome assembly GCF_025532065.1 of Leptinotarsa decemlineata. Classification (NCBI taxonomy): domain Eukaryota; kingdom Metazoa; phylum Arthropoda; class Insecta; order Coleoptera; family Chrysomelidae; genus Leptinotarsa; species Leptinotarsa decemlineata. The sequence goes on from NW_027412534.1 coordinate 1,901,883, forward strand.
TTATACGTTGTCTGTTTAAGGCTAAAGGACTTGTCTGCTGTCAGTGCAGATTATAATGTTTTGTTTTTGCCGGAAGTTCCTTTCCTGGTTATTTCTTTTGTGGCGATTGAGATACCAGCTAGTTCTGTTTGGACCACGCTGGCATTTTTTTCCATTTATCACTTGATACTTAGGCTTAGTGATCTGGAGTTCACTTCATATCCTGATCCTTTTTTGGTATTAAATCGTCTGTATATATGCATATTGCATTTGTAGCATCTGATCATGTGTTTTGTTTTATTTGTATTTTGTAGGGTTTATCAAACACACACCTGGGTTCTATTGCATCAGTGGTTGCCTGCAGCAGAGGTTGCGTAGTAAGCGCTTCTCGCCATAGGCTTAGCCTGAATTGACATATTTTGATAGGGGAACCCAAGCGGGGATTTCGGAATTTACTAAAGCGCGGCAGATCAATATACAGGGGATACCTTGTATCCGATTAAGTACCTCCACCAAATATGAGCCCCATATATAGGGCCGCCTGTGAGAGATGAAGGATCAGATTATTAAAAAAATTGATCATCAGAAATTTTCGAGCGCGTCAGATTAAGGTAGGGTGAGTTAATTACTTGCTTAAAAGTGTATATTCCAATAATCTGGTAATTTGAGAGTGACGTAAAGGAAGAGGAGGGCAGAAAAGTTGTAAAAAAATAACGTCATTTCGACATTCTCGAGCGTAGCAATTTTTTTTTTATTTGGAAGGTGGAAGGAAATAATTCAAGGATAATGAAAAATATATAATCTAACGATTTCCGCAAGCCGAAATAAGAAAAATTCGTCGATAAAGCTGCGTGCAGCTGTGTGATACCCTCTCCGAGTTTCCCTCTCCGAGTTTCTACTTCCTCTTTTCCCTATTCGCTTTCTCTCTATCTATTACTCTCTCACTCCGTCCCCACTCTGAATTATGTTGCCATGACCTATGAAGGTGATGATTAATTAATTGATGGATGTAGCCGTTACTACGTGGTAGGAAATCATGATGAAGAAAAGAGAAATTGAACTTTCTATGTTTTTCATCACTTTTATTTGTAACTAACGTTACTGCAGTTTCGTCCTATAAGGACACTTTCAAACTTATACAACATATACGGACATTTTCAAACTTGTACAATATGTAAGTTTGAAAATGTCCTTATAGGACGAAACTGTAGTAACGGTAGTCACCAATAAAAGTGGCAAAAAACATAGAAAGTTTCATTTTTCTTCTCTTCATCAATTAAGCAATTTATTATGAAAAACTAAATTTTTCCGAGCATTTAAAAAAAAATCTTTTAAATACTAGTATTCCACTTAAAAACTTACACTTATTCATTTGCATGCTATTTCCTGGGCTTTTCAATTAATTAAGTTTAATGGATGAAAAATAAATAAAAAAATATTGTTTTTGTCAGATTAAGCGAATCCCTCTAGATAATCGTCAGATTATGAGACCGCACGTCTAAAACATGAAGATGAACCACTTGAGTATTTCAAAATAGCTAATTTTTTTGCACATTATAATAATGGCCGCAAGTTTGCGTCAGATCGAAATCGGCAGATTATTGAATGAGAGCTTTTTTTTGTTGCACTCAACACCCCCTTAAGAAATCTGATGCGCTCGATTACATTTTTTTCTTTTCACTTTTAACCCCTACGTACAACCACCCACATAATGCAAACGATCAGATTAACATACCAATATTATTGAAAATACGTAGGACATTGATGCTATCAATATCTGACGCGCTGGAGTATATTCATGCTACAGTATTTTTTTACATATTTAAAAATCTATAGCCGCTTCACCCACCGATGAAAAGGTATATATTATATAGCATTTTTTTCTTCTTATCATCTAAGCTTTGCAACCTAATAGGTCTCTATGACGCTCGAGTAAATCTCCATTTTGCATCATGGGCTCCCCTGCTATTTCTACTTAGATGTCTACACCAGTCGTAACATGCCATTAACGCAACCTCCTTAAAGTATAGGTCCAGAGGGGCCAGACTCGTAACTGATTCCATTGCCGTGTTTGGTGTTGTTCTCATGGCTCCTGTGATATTTAAACAAGACAGTAGCTGTATTTAACATACTTTTTGAATGGCCGTTGCTTGTAGAACTTTTGGTCCCCATGCAATGGTTCTGTACGTTAACATATGTCTTATTTTTGCGGTGTAGATCCAGAGGACCACACGGGGTGAAATACCCCATGTGCAACCCCCCATGCGCGTCCCACTATCCTCCGACATTGCTCATAAGCCACATATGCTCTTTTTGGTCTACTCGTAGGTAAGAGTTCCATGTTGTGTTCCTGTCGAGGATAGTGCCAAGGTATTTCACCTCTTCAGAAAAGTTGCGTTCCCTTTTGAAGATTTCGGGAGGTTTTAAGCCCGATAAACTTCTTTTCCTGGTCTTCTTGGGATTGATCGACAGTGAGTGTTCCTTACACCATGTTTCTATTAATTTTAGCCTATCCTGCGCTCTATCGCACAGTGTGTTCACAAATTTGCCGGTCTGCAAGATGACTATTTCATCTGCGTATGCAATTGTGTGGAATCCATTATATAGTTGAGGTGATTAATCAGGGTATCCATATAAATATACTGTTACTCAAATGGAACAGTAAGATAGATGGATATTTATTCATTCGCCATTTCAAAATATACACAACGATATGCACAAATATCGAGGTTCAGATGATTCGAGTATGACATTCCTGAATACCTTCTATAACTCTGAAGCAAAATGGTGTACTTCGAATTTTCGAGGAAAAACACATGTCTTATCATCTTATCAATATAATTTCGAACAACATTGAATTGAATTGACATGTGAGTCTTTCAACTAACAGACGATTTGTTAAAAGTACAGTTTTTTCATACCTCCAAGGATGTTTCGATATCCTCGGGTTACAATATTCTTTCCGAATTTGAGCGACTTGAGAGAATTGATCAGTTTATAGATAAGACTACTCGCCATTAGCTATAGTATTTTGAATCTAGAAGATGCTTCAAACTCAAAAGCAACACATTGAGATTGAAATATTCGAGTATTTTCGAAAAAACCATGTGAAAATAACAAAAAGTGATATGAAAAAGAAAGCATCAACGAATTCAAATTTTTATCAGTGGAAGGAATGAAATATTGTAACATGATCATTATGTAATGTAACGAATCAAATTGAATAATACGAATTTCGCAACCAAAATGAGATTTTGACTGAACGATACCATAATTTCTCACGAAGTTGAAATGAGTGTTAGTAACTTTTCAGCAATTGTGCAGGCAATCAGTAACGGAGAAATAAATTTGCCCAAACATGGGAGTTATTACATTTCCTTCAAGCGTTTCGAACTGAATGGGTGTGCGTGTGAAAGCTTAATGAAAAGAGCATTTTCTTGTAAAAGGGGTTTGAATTTTGAACTCTATCACCCTATTGCAAACGTTGAAAGAAATCCCAAATATGAGATACTGTTTTCCTATTATTTCCACACAAATGGTGGAGGGCAAGTAATTTTAGAATCGAACTGTAACTGAATTTCAAAATTGGGAACCGGCTGCTTGAGACAAATTCAAAATTGAAACAAAATTTCAGTTTCAATAAACCGTTTTAGGAAGCACACGTTAAAAGGTGAGACCTCGTTAGTCGTTAGTTCGCACATGTTTTCCAACTTCTGAGAGTTGTCGTTCGTATGGGGGCGACAGTTGATTAACGAAAAAACAAATTTTGAAACAGATTTTTTCAAAACAGATTTAAAACAGAATTAACACTTCCTGAAATCGCAATAAATGAGTCAAAAATCGAAAAGCTAAATACCATACAATAATGAGTAGATGAGATGAGTCGTTCCAACAATTTTGATGGAAAAATGACACAAAGTAGTGATGGATAGTGTTCTCTACGAAGAGAAGAGGTTCTTCGGAAGGGATAATACACGAAGATCGTATGGGACTCTACTGTATCAATTGAAAGGAAGTTGTACTAGACTTAAAAAAAGCACTAAATCTATTTCTCGGGGTATGTCGAACTAACAGTGGCAATCGAAGTCACAGAGCAAGATCAACTGATCAGTTTCGACGTGGAAAGCCTTTACACCAACGTTTCTGTTGAAGAAGCACTTGAAATCATACAGAGGAATGGCTTCCTCTGTATGATTTCAAAAAAACGAATTTTTTACACAAGATGAGGGACTGCCAATGGGATCGCCACTTCCTCCAGTTATAGTCAACACATACCAGTGTCACCGATAAAGTCCGCATCAAATGGGAAACTTTTTTATTTATCGTTTTATGTGAAATTTGATTTTGGCAGTAGATTTTGCTTAAGAAATGATGTCAAATGGCGTATACAAAATAGGTCACGGGATTTCCTTAACCTGTCAAAATTGACATTTAAAAAAAGAAACATCAAAAAATGACATTATTCTTCAAAATATCCAAAAATATCAAAGGATAAAAACATTTTCTTTTGTAATTTTATACCCACACACCAAGTTTCAAACCCATAATGAGTATTTTATATTTTCACTATTTTTCCGCACTCCTGCTTTTTCTACTTATCAAAATTCAAGCACACCTGTACTAAATCATTTATTTTAACTAAACTCGTCACCGAATTTCTTTTTTTGTAATATAATAATATTTTAAGAGCCTCTTTGATGTTAGAAACAAATTTTGAAAAATAAAAGTTGTCAAACTTGATGCAAAGTTCATCTAGTTTCAACGGGGCTTTCAAAACTATACAGTACTTGAGTTTTTTAATGAGCAAATGGCCTCACAATATGAATTAGAACAAAACGGAACATTAGGAAACATCATTTCGTGATTTTTGAAGCCCATTCAATAAAAGAAAAAAACTCATAGTATTTACATTTACCTACTCCGCTAACAACACTAATTTAAAAAAACTGGGTAGGCTGTGAAAAAATATGAAACTACATAATGTGTTTTAGAAAACGTCACTGTCACTGAATAAATTAATGCCCGTTAGTTCAATGTAATGTATGAAAATTAAAATAATATGTTATCTTTACAAGAAAAAATTGAAATTGTGCTAATTTGTGGTGAAAACACATTGCATCGACAAGTGGCTGATATTTTTAACGCAAGACATCCTGGTAGACATGTACAGCAATCCACTGTAAGTCGGATTTTAAAAAATTTAAACTGACTGGTTCAGTTGAAAATACTTTTAAAAAACGTCATAATCCATCACGCAATAATGATGAGGTTCAGTTGGCTGACTGCCTGGATGTTATCGAACAGGGAAAATCAAGTATTACCAATATTGTAGATAGAACTGGCGTTAAAAGAGAAAGCGTAAGAGCAATTTCACATAAAAATAAATTCAAACCCTACAAACCCAAATTTATAAATACCTTAAAGGAAAGAGATTTCGATGTTCGACTAGATTTCCCTTTCTGGTACCAAGGAGAAGTAGAATTAAACAGAAAATTTCCTTACAAAATCCTATGGACCGACGAAGCTACCTTCACATCGAACGGCGTAGTCAGTTCCCAGAATTGTAGGTGGTGGGCTCAGGAAAATCCTCATGTCGGGACCAATATTCATTTAAAACAAATGTGTAGTGCGGTGTTTTAAATAATCAAGTAATGGGACCATTCTTTTTTAGACACAATTTAACTTCTCAGGATTATTTGCAATTTCTAAATACTGAGATCAGTGATATAGTGGACAATATGCCGGTTGAAATAAGACACAGTCTGTGGTATCAATGTGACGGGGCTCCTATTCATAGTTCAAGACAAGTCAAAGAGAAACTATTAGAAATGTTTAGGGGCAAAGTTATTGGGCGAAATATGGAGCAAATATGGCCGCCTAGGTCGCCAGATTTAACCCCACTAGATTTTTTCGCATTGCCGAGCACAAGAAACACACAAAGCGAGGAGACACCAGCAAATCAGGAATACCAATGGAGATGTGTTAAAGTACTAGAATGACCGATTAATAGTCACCTCTCGAAGGAATTAGTCCAGTTATGACCCGAAGACGATCGTGGATACTAACAATCGAAACGTCATGAAGTAACTTGGTTTGGAATCCCTCAATTTTTCCGGGTTTTCATTTTTTGTTCGCTTGTTCTATTTTTTTTTACTTGTATTTTATTTCACTATAATTTCATTTTAAGGTTTTTTTCTGAATGTAATCGTTATTTTCAGCTATTCTTTTTGAGTTTTGATTTTTATTGGGATTTTTTCAGGGAATTCAAATCATTTTATATAATATTAGACAATGGAATTCCGAACCAATGAAATTAATTTCTACTTTTATGATAGCTTCATATCAAAATATTCGTATTATTGGAAACACAGTTTGCAAAATGAACCAATGAAGGTGAAAAATTTGATTTTATGTCCCAACTGATTTCCTCTTCAGCATTTTACTCCAGCATGATTACTATTATCTTCCATTCAATGTGGCAAGTTTTTTTCTCTAACGAGTTAACTACAACGTCAGGCTGTTACCGAACAATACGCTTTCGCCAAATTCTACCTAATATTGTTGCGAAATTATCAATTACGAATCTGCTAATTGTATCCCTCGCAGTTTATTAGCTGAGATACGATGTCAGTTAGATGGGAGTAACGTCCATTATACTATATTTACTGCAGCTGATGGCACATGATTTAATAATCACGACAAAAGACCTGGTGGGCTTTATGTGCTTTAGTGATTACATAGAATTAAACCACTGAGTAGTAGAAAACACAATGTGAACCACCGAACTGTGATACGGGGTCTCTCAGTCAAAAAAAAAAATTCAAACTCATCTTCAACTCAAGTTATTTTTCTTTCGGAAGTAAATAATAATAATAATAATAATAATAATAATAGCTTTATTGTCTCCGAGAATCATGTACCCTGAACCAAGAATGACAGCCTTCTGCATCTGTGCGGCTAAGATTTCTGCCTTAGTGTGGCAAGCCGGTATGATCTTAAGATTCGAGAGTAGAGAGGACATCATTCCACCAAGGACTTCAATAATCAGAACAATCATCTTGACAGAGTGATTTGGATAGAGTTTGCGGAGTTCGAAGAGAAAATCTCGATATTTTATCCGTTTTTTCTCCTCTTTTCTGTCGATATTCATCTCGCCAGGAGCTGAAAATTCCACGACAAATATCGTTTTGCTCTGGCGGTCGTGAAGGACTACATCAGGCTTATTAGCTTGAATGAGCCTGAGTGTGAGAAACGAATAGTTCCAATAAATTCGGCACTTCTCGTTTCACACATCGGATTCAATATCCCCCGGAGCGTAGGGCAACACCGGTGTCTCGCCAATACCTTAAGATTGTCTCTTAGGGCCGACTTATGTCGATGGATGTAGGCCGAGACCGCACATGCTTGACATGCTGACAGCAAGTGCATTAGGATCTCGGGCGTCTCGCGGCAGGCCCTGCACCTTGTGTCAGGAATCTCTATACCCATCACGCGACTGCGGTAGACTAAAGTGTTGAAGACACCATCCTGGCAAGCCATGATGAACCAAGGTCTCCAATGTTATTGAAGAAGACCCCATGCATTGGCTTATCCTTGTGTTTTGTAGAAGTAAGGTGATCTCTGCGGCTTTTATCTGAGTTTTTTGCTGAAGACGTTCCAACTCGGTGACAGAGTTGTGGTCACCTCGTTCATGTCGAAAACTATACCGAGTTCATCAGCTGCTCGGGCATCTGCCCTAAAGAGAAATTCTCCTATTCCTGCTCGACTTTACAGGCTGTATCTACCACCATTATGTCATGTAGACACTCCAAACTCTAAAGTCCACGGCCTTCCTGTTGTCGGGGGAAGTACAACCGTGGAACGGACGATTTGGGATGCAAACTCCTATAGAGATGCATCATTTTTCGGGTCTTTACGTCGAGTTGATACAGCTCCTCCCGAGTCCACTTCACTACTCCAAACGAGTAGAGTGGCGTTGTTCCACCCCGAGGTAAGTATACGTCTCTCCCGCATCTAGATGGTGTAAGATACTTCCATCTACGAGCTGCACATCCTCTCCGTATTTCCCGTATCGTCCTCTTTTGAGATGGACCATTGCACATTTGTCTATCCCGAATTTCATACCGATAGCATGCGTGTACTCTTCAACCACCCTCAAGGACTGATGGAAATCCTTCTCTCCAGAGGCATACAGTTTAAGATCATCCATATAAAACAAATGGGAGACCTTGTGCCTACGGTTTCCGGGGGTGCCACAGTTATCCCCTCGAGTGTTTCTGAGCGCAACGGATGATGGAAATAGTGAGATGCAGAAGAGAAGGGGACTGAGGGAATCACCCTGAAATACACCCCTTCTGAAAGTGACCCACCCTGTTTGGACTCTTGCTTGACCAGATGTTATGGTAAAGCGAGTTCGCCAAAGTGGTATCAGTTGTTCCATAGAGAGGTTACGCTTATATTGTATCGAGTCCTGTGTTACACATCTATCGATGAGCAGGTTCTCTTTACATCCAGCGACTCCTCCCTTCAACCCCCTTTGCTCATATATCTTTTCGAACACTAGGTCAGCTGCGGTGAGTATTATTGTATGTAAGATGTTTGTAAACAACTAACACGAATTCAAGCATGTTATCGGTCTGTAATTTTTAGGAATCGACAAATCTTCGCTTTTGGGGATGAGAACGGTCCGCCCCTCGACAAACCAATCCAGAATCGGCTGCTCGCGGTCCAGCCATGAGTTGAAAACTCTGGCAAGATTGCGGTGGGTACTTGGTAGTTTTTTCCACCAATAAGTGTTCAGCCCATCTGGGCCTGAAGCAGCAAAGTTCTTGGAACCAACAAGGGCTCTTCGAACGTCATCCGGGGTTATCGGGTTGCGCAGTTCATTGAGCTTAGGCTGTCGAAGCCCTCTATTGAAAGCTTCAAACTGCGCTAGGGCTGGAGTGTCTAAGTTGAGTGACTGCGGGTGTTCATAGATATCCTTCCAGAAGGATTCCACCTGATCAGCAGTCGGTGGATTATCCACAACACGTGGAGGCTCTTGGAATAAGCGAGAAGGTTTCTCGCGGAACCCAAGGTTTTCTGCGAGGTTCAAAGAGGAAGATTAATCCTTCTCTTTGAAGATGAAGAGGAAGATTAATCTTCCTCTTTGAAGATGATCACTTGGTGATCGAAACACGTGTCGGGTTTCGATGTGAGGTGTTAAAAATAATGATTTGGTGTTGGGAAAAAAAACTCCAGTAATATTCACATAACATATATTGGGGAATTGAGCATAATGTTAAGTCTTGCTCTGAGATGTCGAAAAATGAATTGAGATCGTGAAACTGGTCGTGGTAGATTGAACAGTCAACAGTCAACAAGACAGTCAACTCTCTCATTCACCAACTTGATTAAAAATATGAACGACGCACATTTTCTGCGATGCTTAAAACTAAAAAGTTCCAAACGTTCATATATAACATCATTACTGATATCCCTCTCAGGGTAAGAACCATCTTTTCCAGAAATTAGAAATTTACAAAACTTCCTTTGAACTCATTCAATGACTATGTTATGTATCAGTAGGAATGGATTCCAGACAATACTTGCATATTCTATCTTCGAACGTACAACAGCTTCATGGCTTTAATATTATGAAAGTTTCTGTAATTTCTAACAATGAAACCATTAGCTCTGAGACATTCTGAAGGTTTTTGTGAAATATGTCTACCAAATGGTAATTTATGATCGAATATCACCCCTAGGTCTTTGATCTCATTACATCTCAGCAGATCTGAATCCTGTATTACATACGGGAATGTATAAACCTTTTTTTTCGACTATAACTCACTACTTTACATTTCTTCACATTGAGTTTCAATTTATTATTGCTACACCAAGCAAAAAGAAATTCTAATTGTGATTGAAGATTCACACAATGACCTACTTCCTTAATTATAGAAAATAGTTTCAAGTCATCCGTGAAGCATAGTCGCTCACAAGCTGAACTTTCATATAAGTCATTAATAAACAATAAAAACCTAGGTTGAAGGACACGAGTTGTTTTCTACATGTCAGATAAGATTGCATCAGCTGACAAACAGTAATTTAAAAACCGAAACTGATTAGTTTATACCATGATCAATTTTATCAAATGCTTTAGAGAAATTCGTGTATATAACATCAACTTGGCTATACTATAAACAAATTCTTGGTACACCAATGGGAGCTACTATTTCTCCTATTATAGCTCAATACGTAATGGATGGTCTTTCTGAAAACATACTTCCTAAAGTGAGTTTTGAAATTCCTTTTTTAAAGAAATACGTTGACGATGTTATTTTTGCAATACCTCGTGATAAATCTCATTAAATTCTTGATGTTGTCAATAGATATTATAAAAAATTGCAATTCACTATCGAAATAGAAAATAATCAGACCCTTCCTTTTCTCAATACAAGAGTTATTCGTAAAACTGATTATTCTTCATCACTGATTTGTATGTCAAATCTACTAATTCAGGAAGATATATCAATTACTATTATTTTTATTAAAAAAACAGTTAAAATCAATTCGATACCAATACTCTGTAAGAAAAAATGAAAACTTTGTACACCCTCACCTCAAGCAAAAAAATCTCAGACTTCTTAGAGACATATTGATAGAAAATTACTATCCCAGAAAATAATTTTCAATGCTGGCAGTAACACAAATTTCGATGTAATCAACAGAAATGTATGTAATAATAGTTCACCTATCAATTTTTCTTATAAATCTATACCTAATCTTGGAAATGTATCTTCAAATATAAAACTTTTTCATAATGAACAGAATATCAAAAAATGATAAAACTGTGAAGAATTTGAATACCAAATTGAAAGATGAAACGAATACTACAAAAAAGTCATGTGTGATTTTTAACATTCCTTGTAACAATTGTAACTTCGATTATATTGGAACAACATCTAGAATTCTTAAAGATAGAATAACTTCACATAAAAGTGATATGAAACTTAATGAGAAATCATGTGCATTAGCGCAACATTCTATTGAAACAGGACATAAAGCAAATTACTCTTATATCGAAGTTTTACAGCGATTCAAATCCAATGTGAATCGCTACTTTTGCACAGGCACTCCCTCAGAGGGCTTTGAAAATTTTCCTGTGATTAAAAAAAAACTAACAATCAAAACATCGTGAAGTGACTTGATTTAAAATCATTTCAAAATTTTTCTATTTTTGCCTATTTTTATATTTTTTTTACCTATTTGTTTACTCTGCGATTATTTTCATTTCGTTTCTTGATCATTTCATTAATTTTATTGTATTTTCATTTCACGTTTCACTGCTTGATATTCAATGATCTTGCAATTTCCCCCACATTTTTATTTATATCGTTTCGTTATTCTGCTAGAATTGGGTCATCATCTGGATGCTGTCGATGATTTAAATTATATTTTTATGGCCGTGGATGAAAATTCGAACTCGCTGCACCATATTGCCTGCTAATTGGGGTGTATCTAAATTGGTCACTCAACAAGTGACCTTCTCGATGTTACCGGTGTTATAATGTCAACTTTCTATAAATTGGCTGATATTTGTATGTGTTGTGTAACACATTTTCACCTTCTTCTTTCTCTGAATTGACTTGTGTGGCATACGTTTCGTGTATTGAAGACTCGAAAATGCGTTACGTGGTTGCTTATCTTTTGACAGTTTTAGGTGGAAAACATTTCTCATCTGCTGCTGATCTAAGAAAGATCCTAGGATCTGTGGAAATTGAAGCCGAAGAAGAACGACTGCAGTACCAGCAGCTGCTGAAGAAATGGAAGAATCCAAAAAAGAAGAGAAAAGAGAGGAATCAGAAGATGACGACATGGGTTTTGGTTTATTCAACTGAAAATGCACATTTGTATCGTAAAGATTCCAATTTTTTTCCACCTCAACACTTACAAAATGATACACATATTTTTGACTTCATTGCCAGCGTTCCAAAACGAACAAGATCCAGAAAACTTCCCTGGTTTGATCACTTGGACCTCTTTTCGATGTGAATTATTTTTTCAGAAACTCTGGACCTACGGCACTCTTACGGAATATATTATAAAGAGATTCTATAAGTTGCAGCTTTCCATTTACAGAGATACTAAGTAAACCTGAAAGTGACATTTAATTATTTTAAAAATAAAATAAATACAACAATAAAAATTAATTGGCGCTCCGAGGCGACTTCATTGATTCCAGTGGCGCATTTGCTTTTTCAGCTGCAGGAAAACCCGGAAAAACCTGCAGCACCACATCATCTGACATTATTTGACAGTGTCAAATCAGCACTTCAATTTTTAAAGTTACTCACATTTTGAAATGATATTAAGTGACAGATTTTTCACATTATGTTGAGTCAATCTTATTTCTCGCGTCGAGAGTTTTTGATAAACGAAAGACAAACACCAGGATTTTCATGCATCTCTGTTCTGACCGACCAATACTTCAATAAGCTCTTCCGATATTTTCAGTTTTCAGTTCCGACTGACCTCCCGCCAACAAAACTTATTTTTTTAGTCGATTAAAATTTTCTTTATCCTAAAAAATTTTTCGGAAATTATAGTTATGAAGGAAATTTTCAAATATTTTACAGAACTTCTTGAGTTTATTGAAAAAAATCGATTTAATTGCCTTACCATTTTTGAAATTTTCAGATTTTTTGAAAATAATGGTAAAGCATTTAAATTTTATCAATATTTTTTTGTATAACTCTTTGATGTATTTCAGGTCAAACGCTTTGTTTTTACGTCGATATTAAGTTTTTAGTTTAATTTTTTTGAAAATACAATCTTTTTTATTAATAAAACAACGATGAAAATAAAATAAAAACAACAATGAAAATTAATTGGCGCTCCGGGGCGACTTCATTGATTCCAGTGGCACATTTGCTTTTTCAGCTGCAGGAAAACCCGGAAAAACCTGCAGCACCACATCATCTGAAGATCTTGATCTAACAATGTCCTCTCTCTTATAAAACAAAATGTAGGGTGTCTCCAGAGGCTCCAATAAATTCAATGCATCGCCCGAACACTTCGTGACACGACTATCGTCAAACTTAAACCAGTCCGTTTCGTCTTTACCAAGGCGTAATAATGACTAAATTCAATGCCAGAACCACAGTGAACAATGACTGCATGAATATTATAATAGTGGTCTGCTAGATTGAAATGTTAATCTATTTCGAACCTTCCAAAGAGTTTCTTGCTTCCGTTAGAGGTTGAGTCTTGTTTGAAAATCATCAGTGTTATTATTAGATTGCCTGGTGCCTCAGCTATACTTGTTTCCTTATAACAGTGAGTTAGTTTGGCGCATGTTTGACAATACAGTCGATCATCACCTGTTAAAAATTCCATTTTCAGATGATTTAACAATAAGCTTTGCACGGACTGGTAATTAGTCGTATTAGGAAAAGCTAGATGAAGTTCCAGAAATTCACATAAGTTTTCAGTACTTCTTGAACATTTACCACAAAGTAAACAAGTGAGGATTTTTCCAGCAAAAGATATACAAAAACGTGTACGGAATCACTGAATCCAGAGCGGTCAGGAGTATTGATTTTGCTATTGTTTTGCTCACGAAGAGTATTCAACAAGAACCCCAAGAATTCGGAACAATCTCTTGTTGTCCTGTAGAGTATCTAGTGAACTTCATTCGTTTTATTGTATTTTCATTCCATGAAGTAAAATGGTTTGAAATCATTTTTGATTTATTTTTGGAATTCTTAGCTTTTTCTTTATTCCTCTATATTTCTCTTTACCCTGTGCACATTTTCATTTCAGGTTTCATTGCCCAACATAATTGATATTTTAGCGATTCACACCGATTTTATTTGTTCTTTCTTAGATTTCATATCAGTAGAATTATATTAGACAATGGAAGTCTGAATGGGATATTGTCAACCACTCTTGAAAAGTGTTAACCATGCATTTCACTAGTTTGGACTTCCATTGTCTAATATGATATAAATTGATTTGAAATCCCCGAATGTATCTGTAAAAAATCAAAAAGATTAGTTGAAAAATAACAATTATATTAAGCAAAAAACTGAAAAATACAATGAAATGAAAATACAAGCAACAACCAATAAAATGAAAAAAACGAACTATCAAGGCGAGATGAAAATTAAAAAATAATTTACAAGAAATGAAAATTTATTATTAATTTTTTGATATTTTTGAAATTTTATTAGTTGTTGCTTGTATTTTTATTTTATCGTGCTTTCAGTTTTTTGCTTATTATAATTGTTATTTTTCAGCTATTATTTTGAATTTTTTACAGATTCTTCCAGATATTTCAAATCAATTTATATCATATCAGACAATGGAAGTCCGAACTGATGAAATGCACCAAGAAACATTGTCAAATACCTTCAAACAAAAGTTTTAACCTTATTTCATATTGTAACAACAATTTTCACGAAATATTTCAGGTACATAATATCTACTGAAATTAATTTTCCTAATATAAACTTCTCAAAAATCATTTTCTTTCAACTATTCTACATCATCACTATGTCAAAGTGATATTGTAGACTTTCCTCTACTTGCAATAACTGACAAGGCACCGTAAACTTGATAAACTTCATTAGTATTCATATGTCATGAATATATTCCTTTGTAGTATTAGCAAGAATGTGAGATTCAATTCTACCGTGCCAAATATGCAAATAGACAGGTTTGGAGTTTATATAGACCCAGCAATCAAGTCGTTAAGTTCATCTCTTTACCCTTTTCGATCCCAAGACAAATTGGGAATTAGATTGCAGTAAAATAGTTACAACTTTGCAGTGTCGGGGCAATTAAAACAGGATCAGTTGATTGAATTTGGACGAAAATAAAGTTCAACGCTTCATGAATGATTCAAACGTGGAAAAGATTTGATTTGGATTCGGCATGCAATCAATATTGGGATACGTTGTACAAAGGGTAATTGATAGAAATCCGTTCCAGAATGTGATTGTTTTATTTCATTTCGTTTATTTGCGTTGTAGAGACACACCCGGATCAAACAGGAATCTGGACCATAGTCCAATACTGATCGCTTGGCGTATAGCACTGTAACTTCCACTTGAGTGTGTCGAAGTGCTCGTGGCTAGCCTTCATATATCGTAATCGAATGCGCTAGAAAATTTCACAGAAATTTCGTCGGAATCGGTAGCATCATACTCTCTGCTTATAGAGCGACAGGGAACATCGTACATTCGCGCGCTCTTAGCTACGTCACAATTGGGTTATGGCTACCAGTGGCAGCCGGCATTATTTTCTTTAGGCCATTATTTAAAACGATAGAATATAATGAAATAAAATATAATATAATATAATACAATAGAATGGAATGGAATGGAATGGGATGGGATGGGATGGTATGGTATGGGATGGGATGGGATGGGATGGGATGGGATGGGATGGGATGGGATGGGATGGGATGGGATGGGATGGGATGGGATGGGATGGGATGGGATGGGATGGGATGGGATGGGATGGGATGGGATGGGATGGGATGGGATGGGATGGGATGGGATGGATGGGATGGGATGGGATGGGATGGGATGGGATGGGATGGGATGGGATGGGATGGGATGGGATGGGATGGGATGGGATGGGATGGGATGGGATGGGATGGGATGGGATGGGATGGGATGGGATGGGATGGGATGGGATGGGATGGGATGGGATGGGATGGGATGGGATGGGATGGGATGGGATGGGATGGGATGGGATGGGATGGGATGGGATGGGATGGGATGGGATGGGATGGGATGGGATGGGATGGGATGGGATGGGATGGGATGGGATGGGATGGGATGGGATGGGATGGGATGGGATGGGATGGGATGGGATGGGATGGGATGGGATGGGATGGGATGGGATGGGATGGGATGGGATGGGATGGGATGGGATGGGATGGGATGGGATGGGATGGGATGGGATGGGATGGGATGGGATGGGATGGGATGGGATGGGATGGGATGGGATGGGATGGGATGGGATGGGATGGGATGGGATGGGATGGGATGGGATGGGATGGGATGGGATGGGATGGGATGGGATGGGATGGGATGGGATGGGATGGGATGGGATGGGATGGGATGGGATGGGATGGGATGGGATGGGATGGGATGGGATGGGATGGGATGGGATGGGATGGGATGGGATGGGATGGGATGGGATGGGATGGGATGGGATGGGATGGGATGGGATGGGATGGGATGGGATGGGATGGGATGGGATGGGATGGGATGGGATGGGATGGGATGGGATGGGATGGGATGGGATGGGATGGGATGGGATGGGATGGGATGGGATGGGATGGGATGGGATGGGATGGGATGGGATGGGATGGGATGGGATGGGATGGGATGGGATGGGATGGGATGGGATGGGATGGGATGGGATGGGATGGGATGGGATGGGATGGGATGGGATGGGATGGGATGGGATGGGATGGGATGGGATGGGATGGGATGGGATGGGATGGGATGGGATGGGATGGGATGGGATGGGATGGGATGGGATGGGATGGGATGGGATGGGATGGGATGGGATGGGATGGGATGGGATGGGATGGGATGGGATGGGATGGGATGGGATGGGATGGGATGGGATGGGATGGGATGGGATGGGATGGGATGGGATGGGATGGGATGGGATGGGATGGGATGCGATGCGATGCGATGCGATGCGATGCGATGCGATGCGATGCGATGCGATGGGATGGGATGGGATGGGATGGGAATTTTTAGGAATACTGAATTATTTCAAAAGGCTAATTCCAGACCTTAGTATTAAAGAAATACCATTTATTGATTTACTTAAAAAGAATGTAAAATGGAAATGGAATGAAGAACATGAACATGCTTTTATACAACTTAAACAAATATTTTGTAACAATCTTAAAATATATCACCCAGATTATAATTTACCTTTTGTATTAAAAACAGATGCTAGTATATTAAGATTTGCAGGAGTCCTAATCCAAATTCAAGGGGGAACAGAAGTTCCAATATCTTTTGTATCACGAGTTACTAAGAAGTACGAACGCAATTACAGTATAATATTTTGCATAACAAAATTACGTTTTTATTTATTAGGATCGAAATTTTATATTGAAACAGATCACGAGGCACTTATGTCCATTGTCAATTGCAGATTTGCCAACACTAGACTCCATAGATGGGCTTTGTTACTTCAAGAATACAAATTTGAAATCAGACACATACCTGGAAAACAAAACATAATTACAGACACAATTACAAGAATGGACACAGAAAAGACTAGAAATAACAAACAGATTAAAATAGGGGTTAACATATTTAAAAACATGACAGGACTTTACTCATTACAAACAGTGACTACAGACCAACTAGAACAAACTGACAAAGAAAAAAGGGGTACAACAATAAGACAAGGAATTTATATTAAAATGATTAATGGGGAAGAAGTTTACGTTATAACGAATGGACTTACGAGAAAAATAATACAAGACATACATGACAGATATCTACACATAGGAATAAGAAAGACATGGTTGATTTTTAGGGAAAACTATATAACAAAAAATGACTTACAAGTGACGAAAGAAATAATGAATAAATGTACTGTATGCCAAGTGACAAAATCCAAAAATGTAGTAAACAGAAATGAACCAAAGAGCATAATTTCTAACAGGCCACTGCAAATAATATCGATAGATTTTCTTAGTAATTTAATAACAACAAAAAACAAGAACAAACATATTTTTATAATTAATGACCAATTTAGAAAGTTTACAAAATTATACCCAACAAAGAGAACTGACTTCAAAACAGTTAAAAATTTATTAACAAAATTCACAGTAGAAATAGGTAAACCTGAACAGGTTATCTTAGATAATGCAACGTATTTTAATAACGACAAGATGAGGAAATTTACAGACAATTTGGGTATACAATTGAATTTTACTAGTATTCGACATCCAGCATCTAATCCAACAGAAAGATACATAAGAGAGGTGATAAAATATTTAAGAATTATGTCACAGGACAACCATAGAACTTGGGATGAAAAGTTAAACGATATAGAAAGATACTAAAATGAAGTACCTAGTACAGTGACAGAAGAAATGAATTTTGTAAAATTGAAAATGTGAACTGTCATAAGACAATCAAAATTGTTAATATTAGATATTAGATTAAGTATGTTTATCCAAATGGTGAATAAACTAAGGTTAGTTTGTATAAAGTGCCAAAAAGTTACAAATTATAACAAGTTGACATGATCTAGAATTTTCGAAAATTGGTTGCCAAATACAGTGCATTTTTGTTATGTCCTCCCCTTTTATTTTTTGAACAGGTCAATTCAAAATATTGAAATTCGAGATAAATTGATACATGAATACTTTATTTCGAAGTGAAATTGACAGGTGAAATTCTCAAGATGGCGACTGGACGCAATCTGGGAAGGAAATTAAATGGAAAGGGGGGTTTTGTGATGCATCATTTTGAAGCATCACTGACAAATACTTCACAACCCTAGAATATGAAGTCAATATCTTCACGTGTTAGGAATCACACGTTAAAAGGTAAGACCTCGTTAGTCCTTAGCTCGCACAAGTTTCTCAACTTCTGAGAGTTATCGTTCGTATGGGGGCGACAGCTGATTAACGGAAAAACAGATTTTAAACAGATTTTTTTCAAACTACAAAATGTCGGAACAATAATTTCCTGAAGACCAACACATTAATATCGATATTTCTAAAAATATTCTCTTTATCTGCTATATGGCAATTCCAACAAGTTGTATCCAAATCAACAACTACCTGTAGTGTACATAACAAAAAGCCCACAGGTCATCAGCAACCGCAAATAATTGATGAGATGATAATAAATCTTGAACAGTCCACTTATTTCGTCGCGAATGTTTGTGATATGTCTCCTTCTACTGTGTGAATACCTTTGGAGAGGAATAGGTATCATCCATAAAAAATTGAAATTAACTGAAGAGGACCCTGATCAAAGAATAGAATTCTGCGAAATCATAACGGAAACCGTTGCAAGGCATCCCACCTATCTCCACATTTTTTTAAATGTTAATGTTCACAGACAAAATTGCCGCTATTGGAGTGACACCAACCCTCACGTTTTCCGGGAAACACATACTCAATATCCAGAAAAAAGTAATGTTAAGGCAGGAATATTGGAAAACCATAATGTAGGTCCTCTATTTATTGATCTAAATTCAACAGTGGAACTGTATTTGAATATGCTGAAAACTACTGTTGACCCTCTCATCACTGAAATCGTCGAAGCGAATCCTAATGAATCCGATATGGATATTGTATTCCAACGAGATGGAGCACCACCACATTACTACAGACTTGTAAGAAACTATTTGGATACTACAGTTCCCAGTAGTTGGATTGGCCGTCGAGGTCCTGCAGAATAGCCAGCCCACTCGCCAGATTTGACACTTTTGAACTTTTTTCAAGGGACTATTTGAAGCAAAAGGTGTACGAAACTGAACCTGCTTCAATATTGGATATACGGCATAGAATAATAAATATTTAATAATAATAATAATAATAATAATATGTCTTTATTAGAACAGCATGAAAAACAATTTTTTTTTTACACATAACTGCTGGCCTAAAAGGCGAAGTTCAGTAGCCCACTACATATAACCTAGTGAGGTCCTGCTCTACCACTGTGTTAGAAAATGTCGGCGTGAAATATCGGATAGGCTGTTCATATGTCAAGAAGTTCAAGGTAACCATTTCGAGTATCTCCTGAACTAACCTCAAGCATATTACCTCATATGTCAATGTAATCAGGCAATTTGTACCTAGTAGTTGAAGATATTGACATTATATCCTAGGGTTGTGAAATATTCGTCAGGAGCGCTTCGAAAAGATGTGTCTCAAGACCCTCCTTTCCATTTAATTTTTTTCCTCAGATGGCGCCTAGTCGCCATTTCGAAAACTTCATCTGTCGGTTTCAATCAAAATTTAAATTATTTCAGTTGACTCGTTCAAAAAATTAAAGAGGGGAAACATTAAAGAAATGCACTGTATACAAATAATAATCAAATATCCAATGCTTGTATAATAGAACAATGTACACGATAACAAATACAATCAAACATTGAATAACTAATGTTAAAAATGAGAACAATCGTTACTCGAAGTCTCAAGAATTATCTATGCTATATAACATATATTCATCTGTGGAATAAAAACACTGATTCAAAAAAAAAGACTTCAGTTTTTGCTTGAGAAGTGAGTTGTTTTATGTGACATGATAATCCATTATAAAATTTCAAAATTAATGAATTTTTCTGTCAGGTGCTTAGTCTGAATCTCTCAGTTCTCATCAGATATCCTGATATTGTTGCATATTCATGTTGATGCGATCGTAAAATGTAGTTGGATTCATTATTATGATTTTGAATCGATGAATGAAGCGGCATAATTTTAAGACGATTAAAAAGTGGGCGACAGTGATCTCTAGAGTTGGCAATAGATATCAGACGTATGGTATTTTTGCAATACAATTTTTTTTGGAATGACGAGAATCCCGCCACAACACTATGCTGTATACCATGTGACTATGAAATATGTAAATGAACATTATTTATTTCATTTCATTTATTTTCAGTGGAATACAAAACGGGACAAACCCAAAAAGAGTATTCACAAATGAAGTGAAAATAACAATAAATGATTTGATTGTTATAAATGATATGAAATATTGTGTTATGAACAGTTATTGTTATTGAATTATTGTTATTATTATAATTGAATTTTTGTTTTCTAGATAGCATTCAAAAGATATTTCATGCATGATATCTCCCACCTAACTTAACTCATTTTGCAGGCAAAGGTTAGAAACTCAATTATTTGAATTCCTAGGAAATTCATGAACATAATAATTGCGAATGTAAACAGATAGGCGTACCCACATTGTCACAGCTGAACAAAATTCAAGTAGAGTGGTTATTTAGGTATATAAGGGTATAAATTGCCAATCATTTTGGTTTATTCGTATTCGTTTGTAAATATCCTTACGGGACGAAATTGCAGTAACGGTAGTTACAAATACAAAGTACATAAAAACATGGAAAGTTTTATTCCTCCTTTTTTGATCTGAAAACACTTGATATTTTTGAATCAGTATAACATAAATAGTAAACATGTATCTTCAATGGAAGAGTTGGTATTAACCAATCTTACATGACATACCATGTATAAACGTTTCTATCGACAAAAAAGCGAAATTATATCTTCAATCATGTCCTATTTACTATCAACGTATTCATCCTACTCAGCTGAAATACACTCAATATTGATACCACAGCAATATACTTACTGGTACAGAAATAAATTATATATAAACTCAAATTACATGCAGATGAGAACATCAGTTGGAGAATTCTGTCATAAGCTTGTGAATTCCATCTGTTAAAAATACATATGACTTGTTGATTTCAAATCTCAACACTGAAGTAACAAGGAAAAACATTCACTGTTACTCATCTCTGATTCATCCGTTGATTGACATTGAATTAGACATTTCTAGAGTGAAATTTCTATTTATATGTACGCTTGACTCTCTGTTCGGAATGTTGTTGGGAATAGAGAGAGACGGCGTTTGTGGTATGATGTCAACTGTCACCGTTCAGATAATTCGTTGAATTTATATATTTTTTGACGTGCAGGTTATGGTTGAATACTGCTCACACTGTCTGAAAGTTTATTGTTTACTGAACTCATCGACACCCATTCTAAAATGAACCATCTTTTCGAGTGGCACCTTATTCTTCCACTCATTATATTAACTCAGCTAAAATACCAAAGAATCCCAAAACAAATGGCATTGGTGCCAGTGGAATTGAAGTCATTCTTCCTCATCCTCTTCCAAATAACGACGAACATAATTCAACTCCACCTACGCGGCCTTCTGCTCGAACTGATACCTCTAGTGAAAACACAGTTCCTACAGGGTGTTTCAATTTCGATCCTCACCATTGGGATCTCGGAAACTATGAGAGATACGAATACGGTTAAATCAGAGCAGAGTTGCGCATTTGCCGTTGAAAAAGTTCTGAAATTCCGAGTATATCCGGAGATATCCGGATATTCGGAAAATGGTTTTCACATTTGTTGGCTATATTTTTGAAGGATTCCAAAAAAAAAATAGCACTTCCATATTGCCACTTTTTCCCTGCTACATAATGGTGTTTTCAGATTTGCCATCCGACGTTTCGTCTTCCGGCCACGATCAGAACATGCGGTCGTCGTCATGCTCCCAAAACAGGGGCAGAACCGGCTTTTCCCGCAGAATTATCGCCCGATCAGTCTGCTCTCGTCGGCGGCTAAGCTGGCTGAAAGAGTCGTACTTCAAAGGCTCAACGAAGAAGTTGAGGACCGAAATGTTCTGCCTGACGAGCAATTCGGCTTCAGGAGAGAACACTCCACTGAGTTGCAGGCTCTGAGACTGGTCGAAAATACCATCTCGGAGCTAAACAGGAACAAAAAAGTTCACTTAGTCTTATTAGACATTTCGAAGGCCTTCGACCGTGTTTGGCATGAAGGCCTTCTACACAAATTAATCGCGTTCGATCTGCCTCGGGGCCTGATCCGGTGGATTGGGTCTTTCCTGAAAAACAAAACATTTCAGGTTAGAGTAGAGGGCTCTCTGTCTGACAACAGAGAGATCCTTGCTGGAGTGCCACAGGGGGCCGTGCTCTCTCCCACGCTTTACTCCCTTTACACCAGCGACCTTCCGAAGTCCGAGCATGTGAAGGTATCTCTTTACGCCGACGACACGGCTCTCCTCTCATCTTCCATGGGTCGGGAGCTCGGGATCGTCTATATGCAACGTGCATTGGGCGACCTCGAGCGCTGGTACCTCGAGTGGAAGATCCGAGTGAAACCGGAAAAAACTCAGGCAATAACCATGGGAAGAACGATAGCTTCTCCGGCTATGAAAGTAAGAATCTCTGGAAGGGAGATTAACTGGCAAGCGCGGGTCAAGTATCTAGGTCTTCTTATAGACCGTAGGCTCACCTGGAACCCGCACCTGTTGAGCGTGAAGGCAAAGATCCAGGGTCGGGTGGCAAGCCTGTACCCTTTGATTGATAGAAAATCCAAGCTGAGCCTAAAAAATGAAATCACGATCTGTAACACGATGTTCAAGTCTGTCATCATGTACGCTTCAGGCGTTTGGGGACAAGCGGCTCCGACTAACATCTCCATCTTGGATACCTTACAAAATAAAATTCTACGGATGATTGTGAATGCTCCGTGGTTCGTGCGGAATGAAGCCATCCGCAGAGATTTGAAGCTGCCTTCCAATCAGCAGTCTATCCAGTCGAGGAATCGGCGAGTTTTAGATTATGCTGAAACTCACGACAATCCGTTAGTCAGGGAAGCTATAGATTACGCTGTAGACGACCCCTCCCGATATAGAAGGCCCCGACACTCTGTCGAATGAGGCTCCTATGTCCTCCGTTAACAGATGAATAATATCTTCATCCATCTCACCCCAGCCAGGTAGTGGTACACCGCGAAGAGCGGTATGGATGTCTGAGAACTTTCATGCCACCATCAAACATCAGTCATGACCCGTTTGCCCTTCTGGCAAACAACAGTTCAAAGGGGAAGGGAGCCAGGCTTCAACCTGACTAAAATCAAGGTGGATTTCGGCGGCCACGATCAACCTGATTTTTTTTATAGGCGCTACATTGGATTCTTTCTGTTGTGAATAGAACCGGATTTAACTTTTTCAATGATGTATCATAATTCATCATTCTTCTCCGAAAAATTGGATATATTGAAAAAAATAATTCTTATCATAATAGGCTTTTCATTCAGTAGTTTTTCAAACAAATAAATTCATACTGTAAATGTGGCCACATAGATGGACATATTTACCTACTTCGTCGCAAATATGACCAATTTCTGTTCATTTTCAAATTACTATTCATCGTTCAATTTCATTTTATTTTTCTCCTCTGTTATATACAGGATGTAACATAAGTACGTTAATATATCCAAGTGACAAGCAACGAAGCATTTCCGCAATGCTTCGTTGCGGAAATAAACTTTTGTTAAAAAAACTCTTGCACGAAATAAGTTATTCGCACGAAAATTGATACCCCGGTTTTTTTACGAGGAAACCCCTTATTTCGTATTAATATTCAGAGGGCACGTACGCTACCATCATATCCCAACCTTTTTGACAGTGAACTTCTGGTACTTTCCATGGAAGAACCTAATTTCCACACCTTTCTCAAGTAGTAAAGGTACTAAGGGCGCTAAGTAAAGTTGCTGAGAACATTACAAAAACAAGTATGTGGTGCATCTCGTCAAAATGAATATTTTTTTCATAAAATGTTTCTCTATAACAAAACTTGTGACATTTTATTAAAAACAGTTGTTTATTCCGACTACATCCCCCCAAATACTCAGTTTCTGTACCGTTCCTAACGAGTTAACCTATCGCCCTTATATCTATGAACATTTCGAAGGATTTGTGGTAAAATTTGGGGTTAAGGTCCCAAAAAAATCTATAATCTATTGGATCGATCTGATAATTCACAGACCAATGATCACTTATGGAGCAATTGCCTGGTGGCCGAAGGCTTTACAGAAAACGGCCCAGGCGAAGCTCACTGGCTTACAGAAACAGACTTGTCTGGCCATCAGTACCACACCATGCGTACCAGCACCATCAGTACCAGCGGCCATGGAAATCCTTCTAGATCTACCTCTTCTCCACATTTTTCTGGACAGAATAGCTAGATGGACTGCTTATAGACTTGTTCACATCGCCAATTGAACAAATCAATCTAATGCAGAGTGCAACAGACTGTTGATTGACAGTGAAAGTCAGAGCATTCTGAATCGACCTCTGACTTTATGCCGCCAACTGTCAACTACAAACTGCCTTATATATTATTGTTCCCGAGTAGAGAGAATTGGATTCTCCGGGAGAAGGAATTATCAAGAGCAGATAGTTGTTTGTTCATAGATGAATAAAAAAAACCTTCCGGTTCTGGTGCAGGTGTTTCCAGTGGCAGACCCAGGACAGAGATATCAACCTGCGTAGGAACCTATGCGACTGTATTTCAAGTGGAAATTCACGCAATTGAATTGTGTGCAGAGAGATTGGAAGGATACAAACTCTTACACAAGTCAATAAAGATATTTTTGAACAATCAAGCGGCGTTAGAAACTCTTGGCTCCTATCGAGCAACGTCTCAATTGGTAGCAAATTGCCAAAAACGATTCTCCTCGACAGGAAGACTCAAGGGTTTTTGGTGTACTGGATTCCTGGCCATACTGGCCTAAATGGCAATGAAGCTGCTGACTCTTTTGCAAAAGAGGGTGCTAAGCAGCTTCATTGGACCAGAACTGGTCATTGGCATCGCTTTAGGCTACGCCAAACAGAGATTGAACACCTGGATGAAAGAAGATGGACTTCTGACAGGATCTTCCAGGATTGGCTCACTTCGAAGCGTTTATTCATCCTTCGAAGCCTAATACTGAAACAGTTGTTGGACTGTTTGACTGTTTGTGAAATGATGGTACAGTACAGCACATACTTGTGCCTGCCCCGCTGGGGACCAAATCAGATTCTAAGAGTTCGACAGAGTCGTTCTCGTTACCATCTGACCTGGAAAACCACTCACCATACAAACTAATCGGCTTCGTTATGGAGCTGGGTTCATTTGGTCGAGTGTGGATAGGAGTAGATGAACAACACCGATTCTGGCTCACCGGGAGTGGGGGGAAACGTCATCGAAATCGACGCAGGATGGAACGAGTATTCCAAAACCGACAACGCTACATTGCCCCATAAACAATGATTTATTGTACAACTGGCAACGCCGAACCTGCCATGCTGGCATGTATTGACATTTGACAGATGCACTCTTATGAGTCTAGTGTTTACAGTGCCCTTCTTCAACCAATAGATAGTTCAGCTAGTGACTCATAGATGACTCTGTGTGTTCTATAACTTTCGTTGTTTCCATATACTTTTGTATCGATGAATCGAGCGCCTATTTTTGTGCGGGTACTGATAACAGGACATGAAATAATTCTGTACGATAAATTATTAAAATGAATCTCTCAATATACGCAAAGCCACATAAATTTGTGCATCGATTACGTCACACGCGCCTCTCGCTCTTACACACACACACATGCACATCTTTACATGAAATATTAATTATTTCCCAAATCTAAGTATATTTTCCTATCTTCAATATGATAATGACGATTACAATCTACGGAAATAAAAAAAAAATGCTGTCAAGTATAATGAATGAGTCAATTTCGGTCCAGACAAAACTAACGCTATAAATACCCAACATTCGCAGTTAACTTCAATATCCTACGATGGTGTAGAGGCTAAGGACAATGTCTACCGCGCGGACGTCGTGGGTTTGAATCTCATAACTATGAACTTTTTTTAATTAAAATCACGTGACTGGAACGTGACAAGGGGGCTGAGGGAGCTGATAGGTTAGGTGGAGTACCAAGGGGGCCGATAGGTTAGGTGGAGTACCAAGGGGCCGAGGGGCGGAGTTCCACGCTTAAATCGCTACGATACTCGTTCCATCCTGCGTCGATTTCGATGACGTTTCCCCCTACTCCTGCTGAGCCAGAATCGGTGTTGTTCATCTACTGATACGTCTAAGCCACAATAAACACTTGCGGGTTGCAGTGGAGGGACGAATAGACCCACCCACTTTGGATGTAACCTAACCTATTGCTCTAGGAGCTGAGTAGTATGCAATGCCATAGAAAATTGTAAATATCTCGAAAACGATCACCTCCAGGGTTATTGAAGAATTCACCTTTTTACTTGAAAAAGTTATGGAAATTAGGTTCTTCATGAAAAGTACCAAAAGTTTACTGTCAAAAAGTAAGAGCAATTTGAAATGAATAATGAAAGCGTACGAAGCACCCTCTAGATATTACAGGAAAATTAATAATTTTAAAATAACTCATTCTTAGCTAAAGTTATTTTAAAAAAACGTACAAAAAATCAATTCCAATACCTTGTATCTCCGAAACGAAGCATTTACGTTCACATAGACTTTTTTTCAAAATCGTCCCAGGAATACGTCATTTGAATGGTTTAACGTACTTGAGTTACACCCTCTAGATAAATATGGACACCTCGAGGTGTCCATATTTGACCCAGGTACTTGAAACTCAATTCTACAGCAATCATTCATTCTGATATTGCAACACTCATTTCAATTCGGTTACAATTTTCAAGAACGTTCGCGATTTCATTTTCAATTATATCGCTTCAGTTCATTTTAACTTGAATATTCTAGAATATTCAAAACAATCAAGAAAATGTTTTTACACTCCGGAGCTTATAGATTTGGTTGTATTTATGTATTTCTTTAAGTGAAGTCAACAAAAATTGAACTAATAGACATATTTTCCATGAAGAGAAATGAAATAAAAATAAACATTGAAATTGAAATGGTTGAGTTAGGTGAACATAAACTGAACTGCAGTACACAAATATCATGTTAATTCATTTTGAAACATTTTAATGGGTATTTTACTGCAAATGTTGATCCAAGAATAATCTTTCATAGAGTTTGTACCAGAAAATTAGCATATGACAGTAGCGAATGATCATAGTGTGTAAATTAGAAAAACATATTTATATCGATGTGCTAACTGAGGAAAAGTGAGTTTTCACAATGTTCATTCCAGTTATTTATTGCTTATTCGTCAAGTCAGCCATGAAATATAGCAATGAATCCTACCCTAACATTTTTCTTCGTTCCTTTAATGGATTCTTTGAACATCAGGGAGAAATAAATATTCTGTACAGCTCTGAATGGTAATATACTGACTATAATAACGTACACCAGTGTAATATATCATACGACAGAGAATACAACATGGAGTCTACTTTAAACGAATATCAAACGGAAACAGAAAGCTGACATTAACCATTGTGTCTCTAATGTATATTATGTGTGGAATAAACGACAATTAATTGTTTTCTTGATAGACGACAAACGAACAGTCACAACGCCCCATGCTGAATTTGGTTGTATGTAGTGAATCATAAAACAACTAATTAACTCCGAAACTGTCGAGACCTCAATTTTGTCTGCAGGAAATGGGTTCGACGTAATTTCTGTGTTCAGTTCTGTTTTCAATTGATAACATATAATTCTGCTACTTCGACTGTACCCTTACATGAGCGTCATGAAAGTTTGAATCGGCTTTAAACACTCGATATGAAATGTAGAATTGAATATACCCAGCATTTTTTCAATATTTCATATAACACTATTGACGGATTTGACTCAATATTTGAATATGTCTGTATTATTCAAAGTAGGTACGATTAGGTTAGGTCCAAAGTGAGGGGGTCTTTTTGACCCTCCACCGCAACCCGCAAGGTTTTATTGTGGCTCACACCTATTCACACTCGCTAAATAAATCCAGCTTTTCAACGAAGCCGATTAGTTTGTATGGTGAGTAATCTTCCAGGTTAGATATTAAGAGTACGGCTCTGCACAGTAAAATGTATTTCTTCAAAAGAAACTCCTAGGTTGCTTTGAAATTTTCATCTCTATTGGAGAAAGGATCACTTTATGCCAACAGCGCCATGTTCCACAAGAGAATCACAATCTTTTTAGCGAAGAAATCAAATTTCTTGGCTTTTCAACGACATCATTCGTTTGATTATATTATTGCGAAGATCTACCGCCCATTTAAAGAGAAACATAAACTGTTTCAAATGGAGAGCAATATCAACTTGATCTTAACACATAGTGTTTGTTTGAATTTAATACTGTATCTCTTCAAATAACCCAATTCGTTTATAACAAGAGTTTTGTGAATCTACATACAGAACTATGTTATGATCGACTGAAAATAACAGGAATTTTGTGTAGAATGAACAGGATTTCTTTAAAGAAGTATTTCATTCATTTCAGTTTGAAAAAAACTGTGGTGCTCTGGTCTTTCTATGACCCTCTTAAGTGAGAAGGGAGCGGGGAATTCCGTTGTAAGCATCGCGTACGCGCCAGTATGTGTTGGAAAGTGATGTTGGTGTGTTGCGATTTTGAGGAGGAAGTATTTTGTGTCTGTAGGCAGTGCAATTTCTTTCCGGTTATTTTGTATCTACCATAATGGAACAGATTTCACAAGACTGGGGTCCTGCACAGTTGAAAGATATTTTCATGGGTAAGTATTACAATTGCATAAAACTCCGCTATATTAGTAAGTACCGCGTTGTATACGTAGTACCGAAGAGAAAGTGGTAAACTTTGATGGCAACTCTCAATTTTGCCGTCATTTTGCGAAAATTATACCATTGCTCCGTAATTTTTGACACATGCATTATTACATTTGCCGAGCTCTGCAAGTGTATATTAATTTAAACTGAAAAATCCTCCACGTTGATTCAAATTTTCCAATCTCTTGTTTTGAACATACATTTTATCTTGTTTCAAATAAGAGCATTTTCTGTAAATAAAATTTGATTTTCTCTTAGACCGAAATAATTTTTTATTGAATGATAAAGGTACTTATAGTTTCGACAATAAATTATGATACAAAAAATACCAAAATAGGCACCAAAACTCATCTTACTGGAGAATCATGGTCTGACGTGTATAGTAAATCGTCATCTGAGGAAATGGCGCTAAAATTTCACGAAATATTCATGACACATTTTGAAAATTCTTTTTCTATCATTGAAACAAGATCACTGAAGAAAAAAACCCACAATGTCGATTATTGGAGAAATAATGCCATTGAACAGCAAAAACTAAATGTTCAATTAGCATATGACATGAGTGAAAAATCTCCTAGCGATTTCAATAAATTGCAATTCGAACTGAGTAAAAAAAAATACAATGGAATGCTGCTTGAAGCAAAACAAAATTATTACTCCAATCAAATATTCCTCTTCAGCAATAAAAATAAGACAATCTGGAAAATTATAAACTCTGAAAGAGGCAATGACTTGTTCGATGCATCATCTGTTTATGAATGTGATGTGGATCTTTTTAATGAATTCTGACAATGCAGAGAGTATTGTCAATAATATTGCGACACCCAAAAATGTTTCAATCACTCTCAACTCTTGTACATCATTTAAATCCTTTTACCTACGCCCCTTCATCGAAAAGGAAATTATCATCATTATTAAGAGACTGAAAACAAAAAAGACGCAAGATGTATATGGTATCAGCACTTATTTACTCAAACAATGCGCATCGCTAATCGTTGAACCACTTTCCATCACAATAAATAAATGTATTTCTGATGGTTTTTTCCATCAGTGTTCAAACCAGCCAAAGTTCTAGCTATATTCAAGAAGGGAGATGAAAAATTACCTGAGAATTACAGACAAATTCACATATTGCCCACCCTATCCAAAGTAATGGAAAAAGCTATTTCAATACAGTTTAGTAACTACATGGAAAGCAGTTTGGGTTTAGGAAAGGTAAAAGTGCCATAGACGCTATAAACAAATTAGCTAAAAACATTATTGAAGCTTTTGAAAATAAACAATCCTGTTTAACTATTTTCACAGATCTGTCGAAGGCTTTCGATTGTGTCAGTCATGATAAACTGTTGGAGAAATTAAAATGGTATGGCATAAGAGAAATTCCCAATAAAATAATTGAATCATATTAAGCTAACAGAACACAAAGAGTTTACAATTACAATATGATAAGTCAAGAACGTATTATCAAAAGGGGAGTCCCACAAGGATCCATACTGGGGCCTTTCCTGTTCACCATTTATGGTAATGACTTACCTCCATTGATGCATCTCAAACTAGAATTACTGACAATATTATACGCTGACGACACGTCATTTTCTGTACATATAGATAGAACCCGTGATGTTGATAACATAACGGCAAATATTTGTGCTTCTGCTAAACAGTGGTTTGACTCTAATGAACTGTATATGAATGAAACAAAAACATAAATTTGTGTATTTTCAAACTATCGCACTGATGCTATTTCTACATCAGAAAGTATAAAATTTTTGGGAGTTAATTTCGACTCGTCTCTTGTCTGGACCACCCACATCAGTAATGACATACTAGGCCTTGTTCCATTCAGCAATGAGTTATGGGTTGCTGTGCTGGGGTAATGCAAGCTACACCCATCTTCAAAGAGTATTTGTCTTGCAAACAGCTGCTGTACGTAGCATTGTTGAAGCAGAATATGATGAACACTGTAAGCCTCTATTTGAGAATACAGGAATCATGACTCTATTCCCACAAATTATCTAAAAATGTTCTGCATGTCGAAGAAAATTATCACACACTCACAACACACTGGGATATTCACTCCTACAAAACACGCAATGGAAATAATATTGTGCTCCTCTTAAGAAGATTGGATAAAAGCAAATCAATTGGCATTACTTGCTTCAATTCACTTCCTGAAAAAAACAAACATCTGCCACTAAGACTTTTCAGAAATACAGTGAAAAAACTTCTCACTAAAATGAGCCTGTATACTCTGAGTGTATTTATTTATTTGTATTTCTGCTGGGCGCAATAAAGTTCTATTCTATTCTATAAAAAGCTTCTATATGTGACAGCCACTTTCTGATTTCAACATGTAAATATTTGTTGAATTCCAAAACATTTTTGGTTTCTGTAATCACTTCAGGAATGTTTTTATGTTTG
Organism: Leptinotarsa decemlineata; assembly: GCF_025532065.1. Classification (NCBI taxonomy): domain Eukaryota; kingdom Metazoa; phylum Arthropoda; class Insecta; order Coleoptera; family Chrysomelidae; genus Leptinotarsa; species Leptinotarsa decemlineata. The sequence goes on from NW_027412534.1 coordinate 1,933,577, forward strand.
AATTTGATATACCCTACTCAGCTTGAAATTATTTGATAGATTTCCTTTGGGAATGTAAGAAATAGGTAGAAATATTACCAAACTCACTAGAGATGAAATATGAATTTCCAAGTACGTAAAAACAGTGAATGCTGTTATTTGAATAGCGAATCATATTCCTTTGTATGATCATGAGTTACATTTTTTCAATGAAACATTTTATATTTTTCATTGATTCTCTAATAATTCTCACACGACACTTTGAATTCCAATAACGGTTCCAAAATTATCATTTTGAAAGGCAATTTTTCTGTGTATAGACTTCTGTACCCCTCAAAGAGATCAGAGGTACGTCTTTTGAATTGATTATTTATTTTTGGAATCGTACGTTAAATAATAAGACCTCAGACAAGTTTAAAATTTTGAGGGTTGTCATTCGCATGCGAAAAACAATTGGGTTGGTTAACGGAATAAAACCACTTAAACAGTATTTCATTGAAAAAACATTTTTTTTTTATTAAGTGGATGCGGTTTTCATATTTTCACCTTTCTATATATTTGAAATAGTGGCTAAGGATGATGTGCTGATATTTTCTTTTGTTTCAGAATCCAAGTGTTGTTCCGGCAATTGTGGATAAACAAGAGCAGAAGAACTTGATCGATGATAGTGATTTTTTTAATGTTATTTACCAGAATGGCATCTAGTTTTAAAAACTTCATTTGTGTAAAATTACTAATAAATCATTTCATTTTCTTGTCTGAGTTGTAATGTTGTTTATAGGCTTCGATTTTATTCCATTTGTTGATTTGCAATTTGTCAAGCATTGTATAGTTATTTGTATAACTGTATGATCTCTCTAAAAAGTGTGCGGTTGGAATATGATATTTAAGCAAAAATTTGCAAATAAAATTTAGTTCTCTATTACGTTTTGTTTTTTATCACATGCTTTTTCAGGATAATATTTATGATTTGCAATTGCTTCAAATAAACCAATCATAATATGTAATGTATTATTCAGTTTCTTTCCTCACCACTTATAGCTGTTCATATTACAGATGAGATACTTTGGATTCAAGTAAATAAATACATCCATATGAGAGGGACAGTTTATAAACAGAAGCATGAGTTCATCTTTGATGAAGTAAATGAGTTTATTTGTTTCCTACAAAAAGAAGCGTTTCAATGAAAAATGCTTCTCTTCAAAGGAAAACAATGAATTTCTCATACGGAGACACTTAAATAATGTTCCAAGTAAACATATCATTCTCTCAAAACCTAAAACAGTTTTGCTTCGAGATTAATTTTGCTCAGACTGAAGAATGCATACCTTCTTCTCTTGAGCTAATAAGATTATTTCTATTGAAATGCATGCACAATCTTGGTGGAATATTTTTTTTTTACTTAAGAGAAGCGTTTATTCAGTCCATTTGAAATAATTGTTCAAGTTCAACTTAAGAGAATATGTTTCTCAGTTTAAAACAATATTTCTTCATGAATATAGGAGAGCAAGATTTCTTTAAATCGAGATAATGTTCTTCACTTTGAGATTTTTATTTTTATTGTGTGCCGAACTCTAAAAACCTGATTCGGTCCCCAACGGGGCAGGCACAAAGTATATGGTCTGCTGTTTCGTCTTTAATGAGGTAGTCGGACAATCAAGGTGCAAGATTCCCACCTTGATACCCGCGAAAACCTTCCCATATGAGGGTTTTTGCACGTCAGCTACACCTGACGATGCCTTAGATTCAACCGTACAGGGGTTTTTCGCTTCTGGTTTTGGTGAATCATAACTTGAGCGCAAACGTTTGCTAATCTACTCACGGGGGGTTTGTTCCACCTGAGACAGATTCTGCGTACGCAGCTTAAGAATTTGGTGCAAGGCGGTTTAAGGTACCCCGCTCTTGAGTAGACGACTCAGTCGTTTTCTAGCTGCACCACTACACCTTTTTTTTATAGTTCAGTTGTTGGATCAGGAGTTGGGGAGTTGAGAAGCTCTCGCTCCTAAACTAAATTTACAGGTAGGTCAGTTGAAGTCGTGAACCCGACATCCATCTCCTCTGTAGACTCGCTCCCTCGCTCCTGAACTGAATTTACAGGGAGGTACAAGTGCAGTCCACGTGGACTAGTCCACGTGGACTGTAGAATTGGTGGTTCGTATGGATAATTTTTACTAATCGAGTTTCATTATTGGCTGAAGAGTCATGAAATTGAATTTGAAGTCCATTACGGTAACGAATAGAAATCGGTGAAAGCGGGGATGGTTATCGCCGTAGTATTCAGTTCAGGAACTGATACCGATTTGAGTGTTGACATTCGATATTGGTGCAGTTATAATTATTTAAAATTTTTGTTATATGTTTGAAATGTGACGTCTTTGGGCAAGTACTAATAGTAATAACGAGTTTAATAACAACGCAGACTTTCTCCAGTGTAGTGATTCCAATAGCGATGGTGAACAATGCGAAAAAGAGTTACCAGTGAATAAGATTCGGATGCATTTGAATTTCGTAACACAGAGTATGTTTCAATGTACATAAGAATCTACATATCAAGTTCGGTTTCAAGGGAAACAAACTATTGCAAGCAACATCAGATTTGACCGAAATTCCTTTCTCAACTGTACGTAAAATAGTAGAAAACAAATCTTATGAACGCAAGACGCGATGTGATACCGGATTATCAAAACCTTCAGATCAGGGGTCGACAAGTAGTTTTACAATACAAGACCTCTTATTAATGTGAGAAACTACACCGACAGACTTGAGCCAGTTTTTTATAGTTTGGTTTTCGAGAGGAACAGCAATTTCGAAGTAGGTCTTCTAGCTGTTAATCTCAAAAGATGTTTGTTTTTCAAAAAATTCATCTTTGAGCAAGATATTTCACATAAGAATGTCGAGCCAAACATAGTGGCCAAATTGATAGCTTACCTATCTCTGCAAAGTCTTGGAATCTTGTAGCAAATTCGTTCTTAAGATCGACCAGAAATTTTATAAAATCTGCAATGTGTTATTCAGAAGTTTCCTTTTTAAATTCAAGAATTGTCAGAATTTGAATAAATTTTTGTTTGACGATATCTTTCTTAAAGATATCTAGCTAACGACGAAAAGCAGTTACCCTTTGTATCAGATCACATATTAATTTTCCATTTCCTTGTAACTCTGTATTGAGCGCATTAAAATATTTTAAGATACATTTCAAAAAAGCCACAACCAGCATATTTTGCTAATTTTTTATAAACTCAAAGTGCTTTCTGGCTCTCTGCGTATCCAAGTTTTCCAAGAAGGAGTATACTTGTTTTTTTATTAGCCAGAAATGTTCAATAACTTGGCCTTTACTTAGCCAACGAACATTGTTGTATTGTAGTAAGTCAGAAAGCGCAGAATCATATTCAGAAAGGAACTCTTTGAAATGTTGATGCTGAAGAGCAGAATGAGATCTCATACAAAAAATCAACTTGACCAAGTTGTTCATCACTTCTTCGAGTGTAGCACTAATTTTTCTACAAAAGTCTGTCTGGTGAATTATGCACTGATACGATATTAGACCTGAATTTTTATCTCAGATTCTCTTTGCTACACCTCTTTCTTTGCCAATCATTGCTGGGGCCCCGTCAGTTGAAAGCGAAACCATTTTATCATAACTGATGTTATATTTCGTGATAAAATCATCAATGGCCTTGAATTAGTCTTCTCCTCGAGTGTTACGTTTCAACGGCAGTATTGCTAGCAACTCTTCCCTAAAAATCTGACACTCAATGTCAATGTTACGAAAATTGACATTTATTCATCATCAACAATGCCACAAGAATCACTAAGTGCTATGACGTATCAAGGTGCCTTTTGCAGTAGTTCAAGAAGGGAGTTTTTAATGTCCGCAGCTAAAATTTCAGTTCTTCGTGTATTACTTCTCGCTGACGATGAAATACTTTGAGTTGCAGAGACAACATCTTTTTTTTTCGACAAAAAGTGACATCACTAATGTCAACATAGGTGTTGACAGCCAAGAAGAAACTTTTTGTGGAATTGCTGATGAGTTGTTTCGTAGTCTCCCTTCAAATTTACACTTTTAACAATAGCGACAGTTTTATTGCATATAAGGCATACTGGAACCGCTTGAGGTCTATCAGGCAGCGTAAAACAATATTGTTCAATCCACTCTGCCAAAACCTTTCTCTTTTCACGGTCGACTTTTCGTTTTTTACGATCCATATCAACGTAGGTACAGATATATTTTTTGTCAAACGAACGAAAACGGCAGAAATCATAAAACAATTGTCCGGTTACCCCGTTTTTTTGTGCTGCGACTGATGACTGTCAGGTTGCTTCCAGTGCTTTCCCACTCCCCCACTATCGATTTTGATTCGCGCTGGTGCTAGTTTAAACAAAACAGGAACAAACACGCTGAAGTAAGTTAAGTACGCGGTGCGTTGTGGTAAGCTAAATCGTTATTCTTCAATTCTATTCCTACAAGATCCTTAAGATCTATTTACAAATTTTCTGGTGTAATTTCTTTTTTTTTATCAAGTCCAAATATCAAAATGTTTTTTTTATTTTGGGATCTTTTGAGGTATTCTAATTCTTTTTGCAAATTTCCTACGCTATTCTTCAGCTTTTCAATTTTCAGAAGAAGCCTAGTTTCACTAGCTTCAATACAATTTTTTATTTCAGTACGATTTTTTAAGATTTCATTATATAATTTTTCAATCGCTTTATCAAACTCTGTCATTATTACTGAGCCCGAATAAATCAATGTGCGTTGCTACCTTTATGAGTTGTGTTTCTTATCGGTTTTTTGTTGTTTGCGTCTTTTTTTTTACTATTGTTTGAGATTTTCTGTTCTGCGTATATTCAATTTTCTATTTGATATAAAGTTAACGTACGTTTTTTAGAAGACAATGAATGTGGTATCACTCTGCCTCACTGAATAATCAATTTGAAAATATTTGAGACTTCAATTCTCTATTAACTTCTTGATATTGGTAGAGATATTTTACAGATATGTGCACAGCATAAAGCACACCATACACCTTAAATGGCTATTCATAAATGGTTATTTATGTATCATTCATTTGCACACAACCTCTACTTTCTTTTCTTGTCAGTTTGTTCACTATGCGATACAATACTTCACCACATCTGGCATCGTAATGAACTATTCCCGACGGTAGGTACTCCGAAAAGACGTCTGACCTGGTCGATTGTTTATACTGTAGTGTACGCTTTCGACTAAATAAATGAATATATTTGTACAATTCAAAGTAATCTCAAAATGATATACTCACTTCACAACCAACCCTATATCTCTTACGTATTCAACATTCGTTCGTTGAAAACTCACCTGGGTTTTGCAAATTCAGTCGAAACCCACCATGCCGAATCGTATTATGACCTCATATTTCTCGGAGCGGAAATCTTGCAATACGTGTGGAAATATAGAAAATCTGTACTCGCAGCGAACGCGACCAATTCCAAATATTCAAGCATTTTCCACTTGATACACCCTTATTTGATGTTGCCTCGGTTTGTTGAGAAAATCATCATAGCGTTTTGGAGGATTTTCGATGGAGATAATGATGTTTGTGTCGTTACGAGATCGTATGATTGTTCAGTATCTGACAGAATGATGTTTTTGAGTGTAACTTGAATTAGTATAAAAGTATTTGATGAAGCTCATCATGAACGCATTTGGATGAGTTATTTATAAAATATGTTTTTGTGAGACCTCTGAAATGCAGAGTGGTAGGTATGAATCGGAAATTTCATAAGAAAGGTATCTTACTTCCCTCATCAAATAAGGTTGGATGAGGTTAGGTCAAAAGTGAGTGGATCTATTCAACCCTCCACCGCAAACCGCAAGGGTTTATTGTGGCTCACACCTATTCATACTCGATCAACGAAGCCGATTAGTTTGTATGGTGAGTGGTCTTTCAGGTCAGAAGGTAGAGCCTTCCTGACATAACCTGATTCGGTCCCCAGCGGGGCAGGTACAAAGTATGTGCTCTGGTGCACATCGTAATTCATCCCTACTATAGTCCAACAACTCCATGTGCTATGTGTAAAGTAATAGAGGAAATTATTGATAGAAGATTGATATGGACCTTGGAAAATCGGAAACTCATCATCCCTCAACAAAGCGGATGGCAGAAAACGGAGATCCACTCTCGACAATCTAGTTGACCTTGAATGAGATATCCATGAAATTTTTGCTAACTCCCAAGAGTGCATTACAATATTCTTCGACATATCAAAGCATATGATACGGTATGACGACACTCAATAATCAAAAAACTTCATGAATGGTCAATAGTTGGAAATTCGTTACGAACTTCCTGAATAACAGAAACTTTAGAGTTCGTGTTAATAGAACACTCTTCTCCAAAATAACACAAGATGACAGAGTCCCCCAAGGAACCTCGCTGAGTGTTACTCTCTTCTTGATTGCAATCAACAGAATCATTAATGACTGTGCAGGCCCTCTGAAAGCTAGACTTTACGCAGATGATCTAGTTGTCATAGGCAAGGGCAAACATTTCGAAACTATTCATAGATATTTACAAAAATTCATTCATAAACTACAAGAATGGTTAGAATTATCAGGCCTAAGAATATCTGAGAGCAAGACGAGCAAGACTTAGGATGGGTTCATCTATTTGTGTTTCTCATACTTGTGTTTGCGGTAGTATAGTTGATGAGAAAGGTACACATGGTTTGAGTTGCAGGAGAAGTGCAGGGCGTATATCTCGACATCACCAAGTGAACGACATATTGAAACGAACTATGTTTTCAGCGGATGTTTACTTTGTGGTAAATGTTCAAGAAGTACTGAAAACTTATGTGAATTTCTAGAACTTCATCTAGCTTTTCCTAATACGACTAATTACCAGCCCGTGCAAAGCTTATTGTTAAATCATCTGAAAATGGAATTTTCAACAGGTGATGATCGACTGTATTGTCAAACATGCGCCAAACTAACTGACTGTTATAAGGAAGCAAGTATAGCTGAGGCACCAGACAATCTAATAATAACACTGATGATTTTCAAACAAGACTCAACCTCTAACGGAAGCAAGAAACTCTTTGGAAGGTTCGAAATAGATGAACATTTCAACCTAGCAGACCACTGTTATAATATTCATGCAGTCATTGTTCACTGTGGTTCTGGCGTTGAATGTGGTCATTATTACGCCTTGATCAAAGAAGAAACGGACTGGTTTAAGTTTGACGATAGTCGTGTCACGAAGTGTTCTGGCGATGCATTGAATTTATTGGAGGCTCTGGAGACAGCCTACATTTTGTTTTATGAGAGAGAGGACATTGTTGGATCAAGATCTTCAGATGATATGGTGCTGCAGGTTTTTCCGGGTTTTCCTGCAGCTGAAAAAGCAAATGCGCCACTGGAATCAATGAAGTCGCTCCGGAGCGCCAATTAATTTTTATTGTTGTATTTATTTTATTTTTATCGTTGTCTTAAAATTGTGTATGAGGTAAAAAGACGAACTGTATTCATTTCACGAAAAGATATGAAGAAAATTTGCCCAAATTACAACTCAACAACAACGATATTCAGTATATAGAACATTCAAAATTTCTGGATATTATATTTAATCGAAAACTCAACTGGAATGATAACATTACGTACCCAAAAATGAATTGTCAGAGCGGTGTAAACATAATGAAAATTATTGAAATTAGATCATGGGGTGCAGATACAAATACAGGGCTATTCAAATTCGTTTCTGTACATGGTGGTCTCGTAAACGATAAGAGATAGAGTGTCGATTAAATTGTGATAGCAATAATGACATCCGGAACGAACACTATAATTGTAATTAAAATTGAAATGAAGTAATTTATGAAGGTACTCAAAAAAATTATTGGCGCAATAAATGTTCGAATTGGAGTCCTTCCATTTCGAGACATTTTTAAACTTGGTTTTTCATATTATTCATTGCCCTCAATACACTTATTTACTGCATTGTTGCGAATTCATTCAAAATCCTCAATCTCGAGTCTTCCACATTTTTTATCTCTCTGCCAGCATAAATCCTATTTCTCAATGTCCCCCATAGAAAATATTCCAAAATAGTAAGATCTGGTGATCTTGCAGACCATCTTATTGTCCCATTGTTTGTATCGACATGGAAGGACTCCAATTCGAACATTTATTGCAGAATTAATTTTTGTGTGTATATAAATTACTTACTTCATTTCAATTTTCATTATAATTATAGTGTTCGTTTCGAATGTTATTATTGCTACCATTTTTTTCTGCTCATCAAAGCACATCTCCAGGGCCGTGATTTAAAAGGGAATAATTCACACAATTAAAATCGAATATTTCCAAAAAATCCCGAAACATAAAATTGAATTTGATTTCTCAGTATTAAGTGAACGTCTATAATCCAAAAACAACAACAAAAAATACAGGTCCGTATTTAAAAATTCAAAGATGGGGGTAGCCCAAGTCAGATGACACTCTGTATAAAAGATTCATGGATATATTCTGAGAGCGCACATCAAGTGCCAATAGCAAAATGTGGACAGATTTTCAATATGTCTGCGAATAAAGAAGATATAGGCAAAAAATAATTTGTGATTTTTCGGTTTTTCCTGTATATCTCCAGAAGCAAAAGAGCTATATTCGATTCCTTCACTACAATGAATAGGACTCTGAAATACGCAACTTTGCCATGATTTAACCGACACTCTATATCTTATCATTAACCCCATGTACAGAAACGAATTTGAATCTGGATCATTGTTCCATAGTGTACAACTCCGCCAAAAACGGGATCTTGAAAAAATTGGACACCATCTAAACTGTGCCCTCAGTCCGATTGAAAGTCAGGAGAACCTCCATTAAATATCCGAAGAATACAGCTCAGCCTCACATATGCTATGCGATTCCCTTCCAATACACTATTCAATCATCCTGGAATTTTCAACACCTCAAACATTCCTAATCCCCTTCCATGGACCTTTTCAAGCATTGAAATTGAGCTCGCACAATTGGAGAAAAATAACACCAGCCATAGTCTAATTCTTGCAACTCTTCAACAACTATTGCAGCAATTCGAAGGCTGTATCTAAATATACACCGACGCATCCAAATCAGAAAAGAGTGTAGGGGCAGCATTCACCAATATTACCTCCAATCACCCTTTCAAACTATCAGCAAAAATCAATGTGTTCTCAAGAGAACTTTATGCCATAAGGAAACCATTTGAATATGCAGTGAAAAGGGATCATTCAAAATTTTTGGTAATAGCCGACTCGTGGAGTATACTCGAGGTAATAACGAAGCTGAACCCAGAACACTTCATCATACTTCACATCAAACATAAGCTCTACTCACTCATCGAGAAACGCACTTATGTGCGTTCCATCACATGTTGGTATAGCCGGCAACAAAAAGACCGGCCAGTTAGCAATGGATGCTATTACTAACCCACTCACAGATATTGACAAAAAGAATAGCTCACCCTGACCTTGAATAGAATGGCTCCACTTCCAAGTACGAGAAAATTGCAAGTTATCCTGTCACGTCTTTGACTAGGGCACACTCGCCTCACTCACGAATACGTCCTCAGCAATAATAACCCTCCAACATATGAAGTTTAGGACTGTGCCATAAATGTGAAACATATTTCATCTGCGTGCATAACTTACTTCAACGAGAGAGTTGAGTTTGACATCCCCCCTTCAATCGAAGTAGAGTTAGGACAAAATTGCAACTGTAAAAAGCAGCTGCACCGTATATGAAAAATTATTGTAAGAAATCAATACTGCTAAAAAATTCGAATTATCGCTAATAACCCTCGAGGTTGCTGCGATATCAAATAAATGTAAATGAAAAAAATGTTAGATATAAAGCTTCGAAGGATGAATAAACACCTTGGAGTGAGCCAATAGTGAAAGATTCTGCCAGAAGTCCATAAATCTTCAAATCAATGTTGATGAAGCTACTGTGTTAGCGAAACATGTCGTGATATATTTCTCAAACAAAGTTTGTGAAGATCGAATCGCGAGGTGTAGTTTATGGAATTAATCTGGATCGTCATCAAGTAACGGCCGAATCAATCAGAATATGTTGAATGTTTGTTTGAGAAAGCCTAAAGCGATGCCATTGACAGGTTCTGTTCCAATGAAGCTGCTTGCAGCACCCTCCTTTGCAAGGGAATCAGCAGCATCATTGCCTTCCAGTATGGCCAGAAATCCAGACCAGAGACAATATGTTAGGTCTTTCTATCGAGGAGAGTCGTTTTTGGCAATTTGTTTCCAATTCAGCCGTTGCTCGGTAGGAACCAAAAGCTTTCAACGCCGCTTGATTGTCAGAAAATATCTTTATTGCCTTGTGTATGAGGTCGGATTCTTCCAATCTCTTCGCACACAATTCAATAGCGTAAATTTCCACTTGGAATACAGTCGCATGGGTTCCTGGGCAGGTTGATATCTCTGTCCTGGGTCTGCGACTAAAAACACCTGCACCAGAACCTGAAGGTGTTTTCGGTCCATCTGTGAACCAACAACTCCTAAAGGATACAGTCGTTTTCACTCAGGAACAGTACTTTATAAGGCAGTTCATAGTTGACAGTTGGAGGCATAAAGTATGAGGTCATTTCCAGAATGCCGTGACTTCCAGTGTCAAACAACAGTCTGTTGTACTGTGAATTAAATTGATTTGTGCATTCGGCAATGTGCACAAGTCTGTATGCAGTCCATCTAGCCTCTCTCTTCATATGAATGTGGATGCAAGGTAGATCTAGCATCTAGCCGCTGACAGTGTGGTACTGATGGCACTACTGATGGCCAGATAAGTCTTCCTCTGTAAGCTGAAGAGCTTCGCCTGGACCGTTTTCCCAAAAGCCTTCGGCCACCAGGCAATTCCAACATAAGTGATCATGAATCCAATGGATTTGTTTGGGACTTAAACCCCAAGTTTTACCACAAATCCTTCGTCATGTCCATAGGGACAGTCTGGTTTTGAGTCTCCCAGAGTTTTATATCAAGAACAATGCTAAGGTATTTCACATCCATTCCAAATGGAATAACCTCACCAGAAATTATATCAAATACAGCGACTGGCTTGTTTGAACATCACAGGAACTATGAGAACAACACCAACCGCGGCAATGTAATTAATCACGGGTCTGACCCCTCTGGATCTGTACGTTAAGGAGGTTGCGTTATTGGCCATGGTACGATTGCGCACGGCTGGTGTAAACGTCGAAGTAGGAATGGGTCGATTGAGTCTGGGCCTATGGCGGGAAGCGCTTACTGCGCAACCTATGCTGCAGGCAACAAGTGATGTAACTGAACCCAGGTTTGTGTTTAATAAATCCTACAAAATACAAATTAAGCAGAACACAGAGTCAGATGTTACAAATGCAATACGGATTTATACAGACGGCTCAAAATCCAAAGAAGGCTCAGGATGTGGAGTGTAATCCAGATTACTAAGCCTAAGGATTTAGTGGGGAATGGGAAGAAATACCAGCGTAGTCCGAACAGAACTTCCTGGTATCTCAATCGCCACAAAAGAAATAACCAAGAAAGGAATTTCTGGCAACGTATAACCTCAGGGCTAGTACTAGAGTATAATCAAGATTTAGCCAAAGTCTCAGTAGATAGTAACATTATTCTGAGATGGGTAAAAGGGCACGACAGGTCGGAGTGAAGGTAATCGCATTTCCGACTCTTTAGCCAAGGAAGCGGCTGGACTAAGAATTTTAGGACCCAGTGGCACCTATGGCCTGATGACTTCGACAGTTGCGGAACTAGTCAAATGTTACACCCATGCTCAACCCTCATAGAGATGGGATGGAATCAAAGAATGTTCTCTCGCCAGGATCACCTTGGGCGACTCTGGGCGCCGAAGAAATATCTGGCGATGACAAGGAAAAATCTGCGCCTAACAGTAGGATTTAAAACTGGGCACTGTTAACTGAGGAAACACCTCCATAATATGGGGCTAGTGGACACACCTCCATGCAGGATGTGTGAACAGGAAGATGAGACTGACAGACATGTCCTGTGCGAGTTCCCGAAGTTATCCTCACTAAGAGAGTGTTTGTTCGGCGAGTCTTGGCCTACACCTGCCGATATGAAGGAGATGTCTCCCAGTGACCTGTCCACCTTCGTGGAAAGGACACGATGGATGATGACCTATGAGGACAACTACTCGAGAGAATGTACAATGGGTCACATGTGGCCTAAATGCTGTGGGCTTACAGTCACCTTACCTACTCTACAGATACAGAGAACCTCACTATTGAGAAAACGTGGCGTTGAATCGTCCTGCTGGGGTTGACATCTTCTCCCCAAGGCACCAACTATTAACAACGTCCATCGTGCTTTGGAGGATACTACAAGCTACCCTTTCCGACGTGGACCTTGCCAAGATGACAAGGTCATCTGCATAAGCTTACAGATCTACTTTTCATCTGTCGGAGGCATCAAGCAGTCTATCCATCGAGAAGGACCATACCCCACCTTGAGGGCTGCCTCTGATGACTCTGAACCTAATGGCTTCTTCTTGAAGAATCGTAGTTGCTGTTCTGTTTATCAATATTGAATAGATCCAGCCAGTAATGGTCGATTGTATACCTTTCCTAGCCAGAGATGATCCAATAGATTTAGATAGTACATTGTCAAATGCTTCAATATCGAGAAATACAGCAACCGCAATTTCCTTGTTGTCAAGGGATTTGGAAATTTTCTCTACATGGTTGTTGCTAGGCATACTGGTGGTTATTCATACTGTTGGTCAATGTTCAGTTTACAGAAGAGTATGATATTTCGGGTTAGTTTGTAACTGAATTATTGGTCAGAAAAATTATCGAACTATATCGACGATCCTTCAGTTATAACATTTATAGCTTGTATGATGATATTCCACAAAAATATAAAGTTAGTAAAGTTTCCTTATTTAAGCATACTACAGTACTGAAAACTTACTACCATTGATCATTTAAAGTGGTATAACAGACCACTTCACAACATCCCTACAAATAGTTTTGGAACCAAAACAAAATAACAATGAGAGTGAAAGGAAAAAATATCTACAACGCGTCGACTACACAAAACTGAAAAAAATAATATGTGATATAATGTGTGGTATAATGTGAATAACGTACTCGGTACACAAGAACCTAATATTTCAACAGATAACTTCATTGATACTGTCATTGATACTGTAAATCAATGTACGGTTGAATGAAAAAAAAACACAAAAATCTCTCCCTGGATAACTGCCGGTCTTGTGAAGTCAAGTCACTCAAAAAACGAACTACTCAAAAGAGTGAGAAAAGATTCTAATAATATAGAACTGAAGAACAATCTTAAAAATATCAAAACAAACTAACAAACTTGATACGTAAAACTAAATGTGACTATTACCAAAATCAAATAAATTCAAATCCCTCAGATACTAAACAATTGTGGACGTAATTCGAGAAATCAGCAATACAAATAGAAAAAAAAAAAACCATCAATCCCAACAATTAAAACTGAAACAGGAAGCATGCTCACTAAAAAAAGTGACATCGCAAACGAATTCGACACAGTATACACTAATATGAGGGAAACATGGCAAATAAAATAGAAAGAAATCATAATTATATATGGCATAAAACTAGCACGAATAATACATTTGTTCTTTTTCCGACTTCAGAAGATGGAATAAACAAAACCATTTTTGAATTGAAGAATATGAAAAGTCCACTGGTATTGATAATATCAACTCTGAAATTCTGAAGTGCATCTCACCGTTCATTTCAGAACCACTAGCACACATATTCAATTCATGTATTCGAACAGGAACGTGGCCATCATCTTTCAAACGGTCAAGTGTAGTCCCAATCCTCAAAAAAAGGTGATGATGCTTTAATAACAAATTATAGACCAATATTACTCATCACCCATCTGTCCAAAATATTCGAAAAGATACTCTAGAAAAGACTTACGACTTACGTTTCTGAATATAAATTGATTTATGAAGATCAATATGGATTTAAGGAAAACGTTTCCACCCAAGACGTGATATTGGCTCTGACGTCTGAAGTATTCTCCGCACTAAATAAGAATAAACCATGCCTGTGTGTTTTCATCGACCTGCTTCTAGAAACACTGGAGAATATGGGAATGCGAGGAAATGCCTATGAGTTATTCAAAAGTTACCTTTCTGATAAAACACAGATAGTAAAAATTGATGATGTTTTAAGCAACCCACAAAACATGAGGATAGGTGTTCCACAAGGTACAGTATTAGAACCTATCTATGTCAATGGAATTTTTTTGCAGTAAAGGTGAAATAGGCTTTACAGATGACACAGACATTTTTCATGAAGCCAATAACTGGTCAGAACTAGAGAATAAGGCAGAGAACAATATTCAATCGATAAAAACTGGTTACAAAACAGGCGATTGATAATTAACCTGGAAAAAACCCATGTTTTGCCATTTGCTTGCAACAGTTCAATGAGACCATCATTCTCGTACTTGGATGTGGGCCAACACTTGTATGTTGAAACCTGAAACTGAAATAAAATACTTAAGTGTCGTTATAGACTCACACCTCAGATGGAATTATCATATAGATTATTTATGCAATAAGCTGCACTTCATCCTTTATAAATTCAAATTTCTCAAAAATATTTCAAAAACAACTCAACTCAAAACTTTATATCATGCCGTGGTTGAAAGTCATTTACGCTATGAATTGCCTTTCACACCCATATTCGTCCGCTGGAAGTGTTGCGGAATAGATTCATGAAATTGGTTTTATTTAGGCTTAGGCGCTTCTCTACCCAAGCTTGATTTTCTGGGGTTCATATTTTCGATATTCGACACCTCTTCTATTACAGCACTATCACTACATATCATAATAATAGATGCTTCCGACTACCAACTCATTCCTACGATACCCGTAAAAAAACAATGATATTGTTCCACGGACGCATAAGTCGATTGTCCAGCGCTCTTATAATTATTTAGCGCCGAAATTCCGGAGTTCCGGAGTTAATTCCTAACATGAATGTGATTCACGTATTCAAAAAGTCCTTGAAATGTTTAATTTTCAGCCAAACAAGGCAAAAAATTGCTCATTTCATTGAAAGTAAGGATATTTAGAACTTTTGTGATCTAACTGTGAAATGTCCAGTATTTATTCCTTTTTTAAATTGAAAGAATTTTATTATAATGTTATATTTTAGTGTGTTAATATTATATTTTTGAATTGAAAGATTTTTATTATATTATATTTTAGTGTAATGATTGGCGATTTTTAAATTTTTGACTTTCAATTTGATTTGTTACTCAAAACAAGTGCTTCACTTATTGAGTGTCAACGGTATTTGTTTGCAATTCTGTGCTATTATTATATCTGTAATATTTTGTTATGCAAATAAATATTATTATTATTATTATTCCTTATTTGAGTGCTGTCACAAAAAATATCTCATCGCTGCTCAATCAGAAAGTCATTGATTTCATAGATTTCATACTTCCGAAAAATTGTCAGTATGAACATTCAACATGTTTTCTCTCGCTCTTCCCTCTCTCCTTCTTCTTTTTTTTTGTTTTTTCTTCAGTTTAGTTTCCTTATCTTCAAGGCTAGAACTAAGATCAACAGTACCTTTCCGGTACATCTTGTTTCTAGCCTCATTTGCAGTTTTTTATTAGTTTTATACATTCAATACTTTATTGTATTTATATGTAATAAGGAACTACAAGTAAATATTATTATATTATGTTATATTATTATTATTAATTAATTCTTTCGTATGAAATGTTTGTTATAATAGCCACCAAAATGCAAAAAGTTTCACCTCTCTACAACAACAAACTTTGTTGATCTGTTGCAATATGGAAAAGAGAGTATAATAGATATTCTGACTATATTTTCATTACAAAAACTGTTTTCCGATACGGTTACTACATCGTGAAGCTGGGTTTTATGGATAGTAATGCCCCGAATATTTTGAAGAACTTATATTGGTCGTAAATTTTCATGTTTCATCCCGAGTGCTCCTGAAATGTGGAGCGGATGTTGTTTTGTAGGCATTATTACCTGATATCAACATGGACATTGTCGTAAGTCTGTTTCGCGGTTCTCGTCGGAAATGTCATTCAGTTTTCAAAATACGTTATGTTGAGCTCTTTTTATTTTCAACCAAAATGGAAAAAAGCACATTCACAACTGTCAATGACTTATTTCAACCAGTTTACTTCTATTTTTGTCTCTGGAACGGGTTACACATCATAAATTCTATAATTTCACAAGTAGAGCTTAAGTAAATAGTGGGTTTCAAAAAGTTTGCACCATGTGGGAAATTTTTAGTTATCCATTTGTCAAAAAATTTCATTCCTCACGAAAATTGGTGCATTGCGAAAAACTTGAATTTGAGTGGTCAAAATTGTAAATTTTGTTATACAGGGGAGAACAAAAAAGATAAATTTTTGTCGTGAGTAAACTACCCTTATTCTCGAAATTATTTATGAAGTTTATTCAGAAGACTTGTTTAAATTTGAGAAAAATTTGAAATATTCGTAGTGGGTTGGCCTGAGTAGGGAAAGGTTCTATAACGTTTATTCTCATCTCTACGAATTACGTCAACTTTCTTCACAGCTTGACTGTATACATTTTTTGATAATAGAGAATATACTCATCCTGCAAAGGTCTCATAATGAGAAATCCACTTAGTCCCATTCTGGCAGAAGTTTTTATGGACGATTTGAAGGAAAAAATACACAGTAATCCACTGGTGAGAAGTTTCGCGTATTGGTATAGATGCAGATATGGCGCTGCATGTAAACCTACGTGAAAACTTGTGTGTCTAGTGGCGACATGATTTTCAATTTCACCAGCTATGATCCAACCTAGTTAAGTTTTTTGAAGAACCGCATCTGGTTGGCCGTTTGATGAGATTTGACCTAGGTTCAGTAATTTGTAGAACAATTTCACCCCAATAAGAGCATCAATCTCAGAAGGATTGAAGAATTCTGAATCAAATAAGGAAATGTTTTCAGGAATCTCAAGTAGATATTGATTGATATGAATGGATGACATGAAAGTGCTTATTTGAGGCACAATGAGAAATTCGACACCTTTTGCAAATAGATTGTGACGAGATTTATTTGTTGCATAAGTACATGGTTTCATATTTGTTGAGCTAGCAAGACCGGAAACTGCAATGTTTACTGTTTTACGATCAAGATTTAACAAACTTGCGACACTCTCTGTAATGAAATGAGCTTGAGAGACTGCGTGCAAGAATACTTTACAAGTTTTAGATTTTCCATACTTTCTGACGATATCTACATTTGCAGCAACTATAACTGCTTCAGAATAAACCTGCACGTGAATATTTACACTTTAAGACGAGTCGAGATTTGTGTTTGAACACTGAGGAGAGTTAAAAGTGTTCTCACGTTGACTTTGACTTTGTTATAATTGTTATTATTATTAGAGTTAGCGTAGTTTTCGTTGCGACTATTATTATTGAATTCATCAAATGTGTTACAGTTATTAGTCGCGTTATTAGTGTGATTATGATTGCTATTAAGATTATAATTATGATTATCATTTGGACTGTTGTGACTAATAGTTCTTTTGTTATTATTTTGCGAATCAAAATGTAAAAGAGTGTGGTGTTTTAGTTGACAGTTGTGACAATTAGTGGAGGTGCACTGAGATGGACGATGCCCTTTGCGAAGGCAATACATGCACCATCCTTCTTTTTTTGGCAATTTCAAATCGCTGTGAAGGATTGAGCGAGAGAAATTTCGGAAAAAGATTAGTGAAGTGGTTCTCATTGCAATAGAGACACTGGATTGCCGATGTAGATGTTACATACGCCGTTTGAGAATGAGTATTGTGTCGAGAATTTCAGGTCCTTGGCTGATTACTAGAATTTCCTGACCTTTAAGACTGTGTCTGAAGCCGCGTACTTCCGAGGTGAGTTGAGAAAACTGATCATTTGTTCAACAGTAGCTGAAATCTTTCCACGTTTTGACTTAACGACAATCGAATTTATCGCGAAAAAAAAGTATTGAAAATGAGTCCCAATAGCTATTCGAGTAAAAAAACTTTTGAAATGGAAGGTAGATCAATTAGTGATTTGATGTAAGTATCGCGAATGAATTAACGATCGTCGTATCTTTCTTTTAACAAGTTCCATGCAGTCTCATAGTTTTGAGCCAATGATGAGATGACCTGTGCTGCTTCGCCTAAAAAGACAGCCTTTCAAATATAATAGTTTTTGGATTGGGGGAATACTACTGTCTTGGTGGACAAGGGAGTTGAGAAGATGATGAAATTCTTGCCAGTTATCAATAGAACTGTGAAACATGGGTAAATTTGAAGTAGGCAAACGAAGGTTGAAATATAAGTTAGATGGTTCTTGAAAAATAGGTTCAGTCGCTGCAGAAGCTGCGGCTTGTGGTGTAGGCACGTTCAATAAAGTATTGTTTTCAATACTAGAAGGATTGGCTTAACCTTTTGTTTGTTCCGCTTGCTCATTAGATGAAGAAAGCGAAGGGGAATTCAAATTTGACGCTTCTGTATCCACTAGAGCTGCCGTATTACTTGTAGATTGCGACTGTGGTTGTTCGTGAGTAGCGAGTTGATTTGAGGTAATAGAATACGTATCAAAATATTGCTCCTCGAAATTTGTGCGATAATCGCTTAATTCTTCCGATTCTTCGATAATTGATTCAAGTTCCAACAGTTCAAGAGTTGTTTCTATGTTTTCAAACCTTTTTGATAGAGCAGGAAAGTCTTTTGATGGATCGAAAAGCGATAAGAATTTTTATTTTTACATAATTTGTAAGAGATCGCTGGGCAACACCACGTTTAGTTTTTAATGCTTTAACTTGACTGACAAGACATTTTTATTACTCAATCAATTATTAAACAAGAAATAAAAAATGTTAATAAGATTATTTATATGCATAGATTTGTTTTGATCATTCAAATTTGATTTGATAGCGTTTATTCTAATGAAGAAATAGATTGATTAAGTAAGAATGGTATATAATCTGTTTAAAAAAATCTGTTTAAAATCTGTTTTTCCGTTAACCAGCTTTCGCACCCCTACGAACGACAACCCTCAGAAGTCGAAACTTGTGCGAGCTAAGGATTAACGAGGTCTTAACTTTCAACCTGTGATTCCTAACACGGGTTGGACGATAGCAAGTGAAGATCGATCGTTCAGACTAGGGCTTGAACCACCGACCAACACGGCAGTCAATTCGAGTGAGTGAACAAAGCACCCACGCCGAACCGCTTGGCTACCGACCGACCGTACAATATATCGAAGCGATATATTGTACAATATGTTACTGAGACTGAATTTGATTATGTAATTATCAATATAACACAATGTTCTAACGAAGTTATTGATTATGGAATCTCAGACCACTCAAGTCAATTATTAACATGGCATCAACAGATTATACAAAAACATAATGATATCATGGAAAAAGAAATACATATATTTTCCCAACCCAACATTCGCGAATTCTAAACTGCCAAATCAGACTGCAGCGATATTGAGGTCTCACTACCGAACACAATGGGGAAATATTTCTCGAAATCAGTATCAGAAAATATCAAAGCATTAGATTTACCTCGGAATAAATTTTCCTTCATATATGACTCACCATGTAGTTCTATGTATTTTATTCCTTACAGTAACTCTGAAATGGAAACTATAATATTAAGTTTTAAAAACAAAACGACAGCAGGTGTTGTTGAGATTCCTATGAAAATATTTGGAGGTTGTGCTAAATTGGCAAAAAACTTAACTACCCTGATCAATAAATCAGTAGAGTAAGTACATTAGAACAGTAAGTTTTTTGCAACATAATGATTTGATAAGTTCTTGCCAACACGAATTTAGAAAAAATGTTTCAATCGAAACAGCACGAGTCATAACCTTCAAATACTTCTTCTTGTCGTTATTCTTCTTGGTCTTCTTCTTCTTCTTCTTGATGTTCATTCTGGGTGTAGGTAAACTGCGTCAAGAGTAATGTATCGCATGTTTCCTCGTTATGACTGGCCTTGACAATGTGTACATGCCAGAAAACACAACAGTCCAGCTTTTTCTCAACCCCATTTAGCACTGCATAACTTTTTACAGTTGCAAAAAAATGTTTTCAGCAGTTTTTCCGGCGCAGGTGGGAGTAAAATCTGAATAGGTTCTAATTAGTGTTGCCCAAATTCAGTCTTGGTCTTGCAGTCTTGGTCTTGTTCTTGCGTTTTTGCAAGACCAAGACCAAGAACAAGACCGCGTATTTTTAGCAAGACCAAGACCAAGACTGACCGTGCAAGACTTGAGCAAGAACAAGACATAGCCTGCAAGACTCTTGCGTCTTGCAGCTAGGACTTAGCGCTATTTCACTGAGTAGTTAGGTGTAACAGTTCGGTGTATAGGTAGGTACGCTTAGAAATTCTATGAGACGCAAAAAACTGTATCAAAGAATAGGTATGAAAAACTGGACCTATCTATTAAAATCAAACTGAGTGCATGCATAGTTATGTTTTAACCATCGGCACTTTGATAATGCGGCTTCAAAGGTTTTGTACTTACTTCTCAAAGAAATTTGCCGCTTTTCGGAAGTACATGGTTACGATACACGCGCCGGCGGCTTCTTTTGAAATCTAAAACAATCGTTGCCGCCACGCCGAAATCATAACATTTGACACTATTTGATTGCCGCCATAGGGCGTAGGCGTAGGTATACTCGTGTAAAATAATTTCGAATTTTAAGAGTACCTACAGGTGTTCCAAAGAATAAATAAGTTTCAGAGTGCTTAGAATGAAAATGAATACATTATACTGATCACGCAAGTAGTATTATGATTGGGATAAAATGGTAAGGATAGGTAGTAGATGTCAAATTAATTCATTCTAGTAAGTATATATTATAATATTGATTACTTATATGGTTTTAAACTAATTACTTAGGTACTATTATTGTACATTTAGTCATTATATTTCTTAAGTTTTTACAAGAAAAAATAGCAAAAAAGTGTTCAAATATCACCCCGCACCCGTTTAATAAATATTGTAGCCACTTTTAAATATACTTGAAACGTGTAAAAAAATTCTACAAAACTAATAAAATAATATAAAAAGCGTAGGTACTTACCTACTAATAAAATAAAAAGCCTGCGATAAGAGTTTTGTATTACTTACCAGCCCGAATATCTCTGAGAGAGATGATGAGAGTAAGTATTTACTAGCTGTGCCCGCGACTTCGTCCACGAGGAATAGTAACTTTGGAGGTATAGTGACGTTCAGGACTTATTTATTTATTTTAAAACTTCTGTCATCAAACATACAAACGAACTCTTCAGCTTTATAATATTAGTATAGATGTACGCCAAAACATTCACTTATATGTAAAGAATAGTGATTTTCACTAATTCTTTTCTATATATTTTATTCACGCGTCGCGTCTGTACAAGTAGGTAATATTTAGTGTGTGTTTGTACGCCGCACGCGGCATTATTTGATTTGCGGCGGCATCCTTTTCATAGAGCCGGCACGTGGCGAGGCGGCGCGGTAGAAAGCAAGGAAACGTACTATAAATAAAGGAATTATTTTAATTCCAGTCATTTCCAATTGAGCTGTGCTTCGAGTCTAACTTAATAATTGTTTTTACTAATTCTTGTTGTTTTCTAAAAACGTATCACGTGTACAATTTAATATGAGTGACGAAGATTCAAATTATTCGAGTCCGAGTAACGAGAGTTTGAGTCACAGATCTAAAAGACCCAAAAGCAAATTTGAAGAGTTTTTCGAAATAATTCATGCATCCCAAACTGCCTTCTGTAAATTGTGCCAACATAAAAAGATTGAAATAAAAATGAAAAACAGAAACACTTCAGGCTTAAGGAAACATCTAATATCTTTCCACAAAAAGGAATCAGAAATATTTCTTCCTGTTAAACCAAAATTAAGTGGAGATATCACAAGCTTTTTAGTAACCGCTGGAAGAAGTGGACAGGTAAGAATATTTTTTCAACTCTGCATAGCTATTCATGCGATACTTTCAAAAACGCCATTAACTTACGTAAGTATTTTTGAGTTAGTGGTGTTTTCATCTAGGGGTGCGACATATTAAGTATGTAATTATCGTCTTAAATATTTTTTATAAACACCCATATTTTCATTTAATCGGCCAGTAACAACTAAGTACTTTATTTTGGTAAATTACAGTACAGTGCAACCTTAATATAACAAATATCAATTTAACGATTTTCTCGATTTAACAACAACATACCTCCTCCTCTTATATGCTCAAACCTTGTATGTTTTAAATAATAACACAAGATTTATTGTTTTGTTTCAGTCGGAAAACAGCAGTGACAACATCACGACAGCTACAGTTGATTGGGTGGTGAAAAAATATCTTCCCTTCTCATTTTTCGATGACGAAGCTACACAAGTATATTTTCGACGTATTTGCATTTGCCCTAATATGGTGTTTCCTAAAAGGTCTACACTTAGAAGGAAAGTCAAAGAGCGATTTGAAGAGCTCCAATTGAATCTCAAGGAACGACTTCAACAATTATCATCTAAAATGTCTTTTACCATTGATGGGTGGACGTCAATTGCTGGTAGGAGTTACTACGGGGTTACTATTCATTATATAGACAACGAATGGAAGTATCAATCTGTAGTTCTTGATTTTATACCATCACGCGGTCGACATACTGGGGAAGATATTGCAACGATTTTCCATGAATGTTTATTGGAATATGGCATAATTGATAAAATACAAGGTATCACGGTCGACAACGCAACTGCAAATACCAAATTTATGTATGAACTGGGCAAACAGCTGCCGCCACACTTTGATTCAGACAATCAACATTTCCGGTGCTTTGCTCACATTTTAAACCTTGGTGTACAAGATTTATTAAAGACCTTAGCATTACACTGTGAGTCTGACACTAACGCGCAAGATCAGCAGTACGAAGACTATGCAGACGAAACTGAGGATGAGGAAGATGAAGAATCTGCACCAAATATTGCTGACTCGCGTACATCTGTAACAAAGTTACGCAGTGTTTCCAGTAAAATAAAAAGAAGTGAGATAGTGAAGAAGAAGTTTCAGTCTGCTTGTGAAGCAGCTGGCGTGCCATCAAATCTAAATGCCATTCTTGACTGTCCAACGAGATGGAATTCCACACATGATATGATTGGATTTGGTTTAAAAGTGAGAGCGGGCATTGACATATTGTGCAGTTCTGTCACCGAATTAAATGATTTTCAAATCACAGCTAATGAATGGCAGGTACTCGAAAAATTACATAAATTTCTAATAAACTTTAAACTTTTAAGTACAAAACTTGGTGGAGACAAATATGTTACATTACCGCTAGTCATTGTATCATTCAATCTTTTGCTAGATAAAATTGAATCTATGGTAAAACAGTTAGATGAGAAACCTAATCGATCTGAAGTGGATGAAAGGCTCATTCTAGCTTTCCAAGCAGCTCGAGACAAAATGCTTAAACATTACAAAAAGAGCAACTGGATTTATTGTACTTCTTTAATTTTAGACCCAAGGCATAAGGCTCAGACTTTTGACCTGACAATGTGGGGGAAGCAACTTAAAACAGAAAGTCTGCGCAAGTTCAATGAACTTTATGAAGAATATAAAAATCTACACTCACTGAACAAATCTCTGGAATTACCAGAAAAAGAAAATAAAGTATGTGATGAAGATGAAGACGTAATAGACTTTGATAAACTCTATGAATGTCCCTCGACGTCATCTGGATCTTGTCTTCAAGGCTTAGTGATAGACGAGTTGGAGGAGTACCTGAGAAAACCAAGAACTGCCAGCTCGGAAGACATTTTAGATTGGTGGAGGACGCATGAGACAGAGTATCCGATTTTATCGAAAATGGCCCGTGATTTTCTCTCAATACCTGCAACTTCAGTACCTGCTGAGAGGTTATTTTCTAAAGCATCATTAGTAATTAGAAAACATAGAAATAGGTTAAATGATGAGTCAGCCAGATGGTTACTTTGTATTAATTGTTGGTCAAAAAAATTGATATAAAGTATCATAACCTAATGATAAAGCTGTTGATTAGTGTTGTATTTTATTTTTTGTTCAAATAAATGATAAATCGTAAAACTCTTTTATTAAATTTCTTATAAGTTGAGGGTTCAATCTCTTTTTAGACAGATAAGTATTGTTCTTCAAAATACAGTCAAGTTATTGTAATTAATTTGTTTTTTTACATGTTTTAGCAAATGTAAGCTTATAAATCATAAATGTTTATTAAGAAACAGTTACTTCCATGGAAAACGACATATAGGTCAGTTAATTTTTCGAATTTCTTATTAAATCTTCAGTTATTTGTTAATCTGCTTGATCTTTACTATGGCTATGTTAATTCAAGCTCACAATGTTCCAATTCTAATACGTTTTTTTAAGATTTAAAGTAAACTTTAATAAATAGTAATAGACTAATAGGTAATTGCAAGACTTGCAAGACTCTTGCTGCAAGACCAAGACCAAGACCAAGACTGGGAGCGCAAGACCAAGACCAAGACCAAGACCAGGTGTATTGGCGCAAGACCAAGACCAAGACTGGCTAAGTCTCGTCTTGTTCTTGCATTTGGGCAACACTAGTTCTAATGCATTGTCGACCAACTTCTAACCCCAGTCTTTTGGGTCTAGCTGATAACCAAGCCACACTTGAACTTGGTAATATACCCGGAAAAGATGTTGATGAGCAGCAACTGAGGTTGGAGGAAGACAAGCTAATTGCACCTGTTTCTTATTTTTAGTATTTTTTACGAAACATGCATTTTGATACTTATCTGAGCAGGTGGTTTCTTTCGGAGCTTTGTTCATAGAAAGAAGAAACTGAATACCGTTGGTGATAATTTCTTGTTGAGTCGAACTACTTTTTTTGAGAACTTCAGCACATTGAACTAAATCTTGTTTTTCAAACATTTTAAAGACTGTTTCTTTCACCAACAACGATAGTTGTATTTGTCAAATTAAATTGCTCTATAGCTGTTTCAATAATCAGTACGTCGGCATCGTTATTAGCCTGTTTAACCAATATATTTTCGCCAATAAACTTATCTTTCAACATTAAAATGAACCGAGATTTGTTGTGCGTATTTGCAAGAAATTTCTGTTGACTGGTAGGAACTGTCATTTCGTCAAATAGAATATTGGAAGATGAAGATGTTGCTAAAGTTAGTCGACATTGTTCTGCAGCTTTAATATTTCTCGTGCAATCATCATAGCCATCAAATACGACCGTAATTCTGGCACCAAAATGTCTACGTACATACTGAACGTATTTATCTAAAATAATGTTCCTTCACTATCCCACACAACACGATGTAGTAAGTATCCACCGTCAATGATGTATGTCGTATTAGTATTGTTATTTTCAATATTGACCTGTTGGAAATAATCGTAAATGGCAGACTTTTGTGTTTTACGCATCCCGAGGTCATCAAACATGCATATAATGACGATTACAACTTTTACAACTTTTTGACTCGTCGTATCTCAGAAACGGTGGCTCTAAGAAAAAAAGTATTGATACATTTTTTGTAGAGAATTTTATGATCTACAATTTTTATCTGAAGTTATTTCATGATAA
The DNA here is from genome assembly GCF_025532065.1 of Leptinotarsa decemlineata. Lineage (NCBI taxonomy): Eukaryota > Metazoa > Arthropoda > Insecta > Coleoptera > Chrysomelidae > Leptinotarsa > Leptinotarsa decemlineata. The sequence continues at coordinate 1,959,210 of NW_027412534.1, forward strand.
AACTGACCGTTTTCCATAAAATCGCGAAAAAACAATTTTTTTTCAAGATTTTTGACATTTGACTTCGAATAAATTTTTTTCCAGGCATCGCAATCATTCGGAATTTTGAAATCTTATATTCAACTATGTTTTGAACAATTACTCGCATTTGCAGCTTGTTATAAATTCATGTACGATCACTCTTATTTTTTAGTCTAATTTGACCGGACTAAACCTGGTTTCAATTGCATCACTGACTGCCTGCAGTAAGCGCTTTTCACCAGCTTCAATTGACCCATTCCTACTTCGAGGTTTACATCAGCCGTGCGCAATCGTAACATGGCCAATAACGCAACCTCCTTAACGTAAAGGTCCAGAGGGGTCAGACCAAAATTGAACAACACCAAATTCGAGCACTTCAACCTTTAGCTCATAGAATTTAATTTTGTCTACCGCAGTAGTAGATGAAGCGTCAGACATAAATACCCGCAGCCCACGGGCAAAAAACCCTGCAAAAGCTTTGACACAAAGTAAACTGTTTTAAAGTACAATGCATAGTGTGGTTAACATCACCAGGATGTAAATAAAATAAAACACAACAAAAAAATATTTTTTGAATGTTTCTTACACTAAATTAGTCAATTTCTACTAATTTTGGGGTGATAAAAACGAAAATAACAATGAAAAATTTTTATTAGCTCTGGTTTTTTAGATACACAGTACTTAATCTTAAAGAGTAGTTATACTATACGTGAAAAGTGAAAGTACATAAAACAATATTGTTATGTTTCTTTTAGAATATTTTAAGTACAAAATTAATAAAAAAAACATTATTCTTAGTGTTTTGACAAATAAAAGAAGTTTGTACCACCAAATTTCAATTAAGTCCATCCGATTCATTGTAAGATCGCTGTCGTTTAGCTTGTCTTTTATAAAACACTTCTGGAGCATCCCTACACACAGACCAGCAGTAGTCTGCAAGCATTGCTTCATTCCAACGGCCCTGATATCTCTGTTCCATTAAGGCAATGTCTTGATGGAATCTTTCTCCATGTTCGTCACTCACAGCCCCACAGTATTGTGGGAAGAAATTAAGATGAGAGTCAAGACAATGAATTTTTAAGGACATGTTGCATCCAAGTTGGTGGTAAGTTTGAAGAAGCTCTTTAACCAATGCTGTGAAGTTATCATCTCTTTTGTTACCTAAAAACCCATGTACAACCCCCTTGAAGGCTTCCCAGGCTCTTTTTTCATTTCCTGTTAAAATCATGTCAAAAGCAGGATCATTTACGATTTCACGGATTTGAGGCCCAATAAAGATGCCTTCCTTGACTTTAGCATCACTCAACCTGGGAAACTTTGCTCTCAAGTACTTAAAAGCTTGTCCTTCCTGGTCCATGGCCTTCACAAAGTTTTTCATTAGTCCCAACTTAATATGTAATGGGGGAAGGAGAACATCCTTAGGATCTACAAGAGGCTCGTAAACTACATTTTTCTCATTAGGGTTTAGGTCTTGTGTAGGCCAGTTCATTTTTTTATAGTGAGATTTTCTATCCCGACTGTCCCACAGACACAAAAAACAACAGTACTTGGTGAACCCTAATTGCATTCCTAGGAGTATAGCAATGACTTTCAGATCACCACAGATGTGCCACTTGTGTTGTTCATATTTGATTGATTGGAGAAGTGTTTTCATATTTATATACGTTTCCTTCATGTGAACTGCATGACCTATGGGAATAGAGGGTAGCTGATTTCCATTATGCAGAAGTACAGCTTTTGAGCTTAGTTTTGAAGAGTCTATAAACAGTCTCCATTCAGATGGAGTGTGATCCAAATTCAAGCAGTCCATCAAACCATTAACATCAGAACAAACTACGAGGTTTTCTTTTTTCTCAAAAAAAGGAAGCAAATCTTTTTGACGCTGTCTGTACTGAGATATTTTCACATCATGTTTTAGAAGATTCCACTGTTGTAGTCTTGACCCTAACAGCTCAGCCTTTTCCTTAGACAAGCGAAGATCTCTTATAAGGTCACTCAACTCTGCTTGACTAATTCTGTGCGGATCACTAGACCTATCGCTTACCTCAAAATCAGGGTCATAGGATGTAGAAGGATGGGTTGCTCCTTCTAAACAGTCTTCATCACCTTCCCCTAAAATTTCATAGTTTTGGGGTGGAGAAGGGACTGGCAAATTGTCTGAGTGTGGTACAGGCCGAAGAGCAGATGGGAGATTAGGGTATTTAACCGTTCCTCTTTTCTTCATAGATAAACCTTGCTTAATGGGAGGAGTTAAGCAGAAATAACAGTCGTCTGTATGATTGGTAGGCTCACGCCAAACCATAGGTACTGCAAAAGCCATTGCCCGGTTTTTATTTTTCAGCCACTCTCGCAATATGACGGAACAAGAATTACAACATATATGAGGAGCCCATGATTTATCTTGGTCCCCAACTTTCACACCAAAATAATGTTCATAGGCTGTCACACGATAATTTCAATAGCAACCACGTGCGTACAATTGACAAACTCACATAGGTTATGTTTACTACTTAAGAACAGCTGATGAGAGGGCTGTTATGTAAACAAACATGTGTACCAACTGTTGGTGATGAAATATTTCATTTGTTGAAAACCCAATATACATATATATAATATAATGATACTATATCTTGAAAACAAGAGCTAATATATAATTTTTATGATCACTTTCGGTTTTAACACGTGGAAATACATTAAAATCATCTAATTTCAACCCCGAAACAAAAACTTTGTTGTGTTGTGAATTGAAGTATACAAACCCCCCCCGAGAAATATTATTTATAATTCTTCCCGAGAAATTCGAATATCATCAAATCGAATTATGTTAACAAATTCTTCTTTTACTCTCTCCAATTTTATAACAGATTATGTTTCCTTCAAAATGTGTTTGTTTAGAATCAGAGGGTTTTGAAGCCGTCAATTCTCAGTGATCTCAAACAGTTACAGCAACAGCGCTTCGCTTTTCTCTCATATAGGATGATTCAATCTCTGTATAGCTAATGGATGTGCCGGAATCCGAAGAAATTCATTTTGACAGACCTTTTATCTCCGACCTTGTGAAGTGATGTTAATAAACGTGGTTTTCACCTCGAACTAAAAGCCAGAGTTTCCGTGAAAATAACTTGGAAATCGTCAGTGTGATTCTATGTATCCAAGAATTAATGAACTCTCTAGCTAGAGAATTATATTGAGTAATTTCGGCTTTTATCTTTCAGCTTGATGAAAGTTTGATTTATTGCCATGATATTTTATTGAAATGATTAATAGCGGCTGATGAGGCGTGAAGTTCGTTGGTTTTTATTCCACAAGTGATCGTTACAGTTGACAGATTGAAGAAACGGTGTAACATAGGTCGATTTGGATTTGAAGAAGTTGAGGGTTGGAGATTTAGGACTGGATTTCATTAATGTTTCATCATTTCTTTTAGATTTTGTTGCATATACTGAAGTGAAGCATATATGTTTCAGTTTGCTGACTTCTTAGATATTAAAGTAATATTTGTCACTCATTATGCCTTTCCAGATTATTTTACGAAGAACTAGGAGTTTTTGGAATGGGAGAAATAGGAAATACTTCAAAACAAATTCAAGAACAAAAATTCAACTGTTTCTTATAGCACTCAAGATCAAAACACACTGGTGTAGTCGAAGTAAACGATATTGTGCGCAGTTAAAGTTGACAGCACTCTCAAAAGCCACAAAATCCAATATATAGAAATGAACCGGCAGCAAACCAGTCCACGTGGACTGTAGACTTGGTGGTTCATATTAGATGATTTTTACTAACCGAGTTTTATGATTGGCTCAAGAGTCACAAAATTAAATTTGAAGTCATGTTACGGTGACGAATAGAAATCGTTGAATGCGGGGATGGTTATCGCCGTCGTGTTCAGTTCAGGAACTGATCGCGATTTGGGTGTTGAAATTCGATATTGGTGCAGTTATGATTACTTGAAATTTCTGTTATGTGTTTGGAATGTGACAAGCACTAATAGTAATAATGAGTGTGATAACAACGAAGACTTTCTCCAGTGTAGTGATTACAATACCGATGGTGAACAATGCGAAAAAGAGATACCAGTGAATAAGATTCGGAAGCATTTGAATTTCGTAACACAGAGTATGTTTAAATGTATATAAGAATCTACATCTCAAGTTTGGTTTTGAGGAAAACAAACTGTTGCAAGCAACATCAGATTTGACCGAAATTTTTTTTCTCAACTGTACGTAAAATAATAAAAAACAAACCTTATGAACGCAAAACGCGATGTGATACAGGATCACCAAAATCTTTAGATCAGGGAACGGCAAGTAGTTTTAAGTGGGGTCCACATACTGTAGGAACATTTTAACGGGGTTCAGAAAAAAACAAATATTAATAATAAAGTTCTACATATTATTTTGGTTTCAAATCACATTCTGAATTATAAAAAAAATACAAGACCTCTAATGTGAGAAACTACACCGATGGACTTGGGCTAGTTTTTTATAGTTTGGTTTTTGAGAGAAACAGCACATTCGAAGTAGATATTCTAGCTGTTAATCTCGAACGATATTTGTTTTTCAAAAAATTCATCTTTGAGAAAGATGTTTCACATAAGTATGTCGAACATAGTGGACAAATTGATAGCTTGCCTATCTCTGCCAAGTCTTGGAATCTTGCAGCAAATTCGTTCTTAACGAATAGAGACCTAAGGACTATTTTGATCATTCCCTTATTGATTTCAATTTAACAGCCAACGGTAGACAGCTGTCACAGCCTATTGGGCATCGTCAGTACCGGGCAGGCGGTCCTCGATTGAAGACAATATGTGAATAACCAAGAAAAGTACTTAATAAAAATAACTGCGTAATCGCGAGCGACACATAAGTGGAACCACTTATTGTTGTGACACCCAAGTCAACTTGCCAAGTTTTTATGTCAGTGTTGGTGGTTTGACCACTCAACCAACAACTGCGGTAGCAGAAATTTCGAAAGCTAACCTGAAATGTCATCGGAAAACGAATCCACATGTTTCTAGAAATGATATGAAATCGAGAAAGGGAGATATCCAGGGAGACAAACTGGTTAGGAATGGCCGTTTTAATGTTTCTGTGGTGTTGTATGTGTTCTCATTTGGTTAGTCCTCATTTTCATTTGTACCTATGTTGTCTGACACTTATATTTCAAACGTTTTTTTGACATGAATAACTATTGTTTGGTAAGTGCATCTGTTTGTTTCTCTTTCACATAATATGAGATTGTAACAACTTTATAAATTTTGCAATATGAATTGGCATATACTTTTCACTTATTAAAATATTTTATTGTAGAGCCCTAAGCGAAAATTGTCAATATTGTTACAGAATCCAGCATCGAGATTGAATGTCACGAAATTTAATGTACCTATTCTCAGGATCTGTTCATTTCAGGTATTTAAACTTTTTTCAATAAAATTCGAGAAATCCTGAACAAATGAGTTTCATGAAAAGCCCACACTTCAAATAATTAATGAACTACGGCTGCTTCAAATAACTCTAAAATATCCGAAATAAGACTATTTGCAGATTATGAAATGATGTCTTCTGCTCGGGACTAGATTACTCGTTCGACCCTCTTTTCTTAATTGGTGACAGTGAGTACAAAAAAGGGGATCTCAGAGTTTCAGAAAGATGTTCCGCAAAATCAAATTGTGCTGGCTTTCTTCAATTTAATCAGATCACTAATTATAAAATAAAAGTCATTATCCATGATTTATCCATCATGTCATTGCGTATTGAACTTTCAAATAGTAACCTGAAGTGTGATGCTGCATAAGATTATGATGAAAAATCCATTCATTACTTGTCTCTCTGAGGTTTTACCCATTGCAACACATATCTTTGAGTCCATTCTCTTATGTGTGGATATAAACATAGAACAATCTATCAATAATCAGGTCTCGAATTTATTGAAAGATCTCTTCAGTTCTTACGAGATGATGTCTCTGATAAATGAAAATGCAAGAACATTATGAACTTTTTAGATTATATTGTGTAAAATACACCTGAATTGATTGAAACCACTAATCTTGACCCGGGTCTCTCTGATCACTACTGACAAATCGCTACCTGTCGCTTGTCCTCGTTTCTCATTCCAGTGACGAATGTAGAAAAATATTCTTACAGAAAAATAAATGAGAACTCCAGAAACAAGTTCCGATATTTAGTTGCAAAAATTAATTTTGATACCAGTCACGTCAACGATGTTGGTATTATATTTGATAACTACATGAATTATTTTCCTTGGTATTCCAGTTGCTCGTTTCCTGAAAAAAACTACAAAAAAAGAATTTTTCTGTGAATAGTGAAAAAATCAAATTCCCACATGACGTAAACCATAGGAGAGAAGAGTTGAAGGATTTGGATTGGTTACACAAGAGGACAAATGATGTAACGGTAAAAGAAAACTATAAATTACTGAAGATCGAAAAAAAAAATGGCATTATAGTGCAATCATTAGTGAATCGGATAACAAAGTGAAAACACTTTAGCATATTCTCAACAAAGTTGAAGGGAAACATAAGTCTAACGAAATATCTGAAATTGATGCTGGTACAAGTGCATTAGGGTATAGAGCGTCTGGTGGCAGGCCCTGCACCTTGCGTCAGGAACCTCTATACCCATCACGCGACTGCGGTAGACTGAGGTGTTGAAGACACCATCCTGGCAAGCCATGATGAACCCCTCAGTTCCCGACTTCAGCCCACTCGACCTGAGAAAAGCAAAAGTAAGGCGCTTTGATAAGCCAAGGTCTACAATGTTATTAAAGAAGATTCCAAGCATGGGCTTATCCTTGTGTTTTCGCAGAAGTGCGATGATCTCTGCAGCTTTTATATGATCTTATTGCTGAACGGGTGCCAAATCGTTCGGTGTCGAAAACTGAACCAAGTTCATCAGCTGCTCGGGTAGCTGCACCAAAGAGAAATGCTCCAATTCCTGCTCTCTCATAGTTACGGGCCATGCAGAGAAGGGGATCCGAACTCCTGACCACTTCACAGGCTATATCCAGTACCATTATGCCATGTAGACACTCCAAACTCAAAAGTCCACGGCCTTCCTGATGTCGGGGGAAGTACAACCTTGGAACGGACGATTTGGAATGCTAATTTCTATAGAGGTGCATTATTTTTCGGGTCTGCACGCCGAGTTAATACAGCTCCTCCCGATTCCACTGCACTACTCCAAATGAGTAGAGTAAGATTGGAACGGCAATCATATTTGTTGCAGCAACTTTGTTCTTTCCCGTTATTATAATTATTAATCTAACCCTAGTTTGTGCTGGTAAGGCCCTAATGCCGAAGCTCCAATACATTCGGTAGGGCGCGCTAGCACTATCAACCAACAACCACTCCCCACACCGTGTGGTAAGTGATCATTGGGTTCGAGAATCATGAGCCATGAACAAGATCCGAGAGTAGGGCATCATTCCACCAAGTACTCCATCTGGATAGAGTCTATGGAGTTTGAAGAGAAAATCTCGATATTTTATCCATTTTCCTTCTCTTTTCAGGCGATATTCATCCCACCACAATCTGAAAACTCCACAGAAAATATCGTCTTACTCTGGTGGTCGAGAAGGACTACATCAGGCTTCTCAACTTGTATGAGCCTGAGGATATGGAACGAATAGTTACAATAAATTCGACATTTCTTGTTCCCCGCAACGGATTCAATATCCCCCGGAGCATAGGGCAGCACCGGTGTCTCGTCAATACCGTATTATATTTTTTATTTACCGAAGTATGTGCTGGTCAGGCCCTATCCCCTGAAGTTCCGATACATTCGGGAGGGCACGTCAGCATTATTAAAGCTTTGAACTGCGCTAAGGCTAGAGTGTCTAAGTTGAGTAGCTGCGGGTGTTCCATAGATATCCGTTCAGCAGGATTCCACCTGATCAGCGGTCGACGGATTTTCCACAACACATGGACGCTCTTGGAATAAGCGAGAAGGTTTCTCGCGGAACCTGAGGTTTATTGCGATACTTCTTGCTCGCCCCACTAGTAACTTCTTAGCAGCCACTAGCGTTCGTATCCTATCAAGGCAGTGCTCTTTGGTGGTCAGCAGCACGCCTTGACTTAAAGTGTGATGAATACGTCGTAGTTTGGCGGCTATTCGCTGCAGTGCGGGCGTGAAAGGCCTGTTGGCCGCCTGTACTCCATCACACATTGGATACGAGACTCGTGTTGTCTCGTCGCCGTGGTCTTAGTCTTCGTCTTGTGTTCACACCATTCAATTTTCCGAATCGCGAAGCCGGGATTCCGTCCTTCCGATTTGGAAAGCGACTGGACGACGCTATACACGGCAGTGTTAATTTGCCAGATGTCAACCTCTTCTGTTAGAACACTATGAACCTCCGCATCCATACAAGCCAGTTCTTGTGGCTTCAGGGGCCTAATTCTGTGGAGCGCCCTGCGTGTTTTTATTAACGCATTATCGCATGTATGGATTCTTAGTTAGAAAATCAAAAGATTTCGAAAAAGCTCCAACATTGAAATCACTTCATTTCACTTTTGTTCGATATAGACTGGAATATGCATCTGTCGTGTGGAGCCCCTACTATCATGTTAATATAAATCAACTAGAAGCCCTATAGAGGCGCTTCCTAAAATATATGTCTTTCAAACTTGATGGCACGTATCCTACTGTAGGAGTAACCTATAATGAATTGCTTGTAACTCACAATTTTTGTAGTCTCGAGGTAAGGCGTAAATATCATTCTTTTTTTTAATTCATAAACAATATCATCACCTGCTCTCAACTGTTACATATGTCGAATTTTTGGGTTCCTAGACGGTCATCTAGGAATAGGGTCACATTCCATCTCAACACTCCGCGTACAAATATAATGAAAAAATTTCCAATTTATATAATATGCGATACCTCTAATTCCGTTAGTCATGTCCTAGATATATTCAACTGCCAGATTATACAAATCAAAAGACATTTCTTAGCTAAATGACAGTTCTGTTTTTATTTATTTTTTATATAAATATATAAATTATATTATGTAAGTACACATTTGTAAATGCTACTGTTACTCCCTATTCTGTATTTGGGTTCATCCTGTAGTATAGTTTATGAAATAAATAAATAAATAAATAAATTAACTCCATTGGTGGTATGATGCGAGTCTCAACGGGCGGTAGAACTGCCACTTCTACCACTTCGTTAGCAAGCTGGGAAGGAGTTATATAATCCTGCCGCCGAAGATAGGACACGTAATCCCTAAGATTTTGGCCGGAAAAGGCGGCATGCTCAAGCTGAAATCATGCACAAGAATGAAGATTGGTTTAGGAGAGAATTCAAAGAAAACCGCATATATCTTGTCCAACAAAGCATTTAGCCTAGTTGACGTAGAGATACGCAACATATAGAAACCTCTAATCAAGCGGAACACGACCAACTCCCGCCAAACGGTCAGCTTCCGCTAAAACCGATGAAGCAGGGAGAGGAAAGAGGGGATAGGTGAAAGCATTCGAATGATCTATAAATAGTCAGATCTCGGAGAAATAAGGCCAGTTATCACCTGAAGACGGTTGTGTATACTAACAATCGGAAAGTCGTGAGGTAACTCGTTTTGGAATCTTTCTCTTATTAATTTTTCATTTCTTGTCAATAATTTCCATCTCGTGTTTATTTTTTTTTAATTTTTTGGTAGTTGCTTGAATTTTATTTCATTGAAATTTCAGTTTTTTCGCCTGATAAAATTGTTATTCTCAGCTAATCTTTTTTCATTTTTTACAGATTCTTTCAGGTATTTCAAATCAATTTATATCATATTAGACAATGGAAGTCAGACCTAATGAAATGTCTATGTATTTATTCTCGACCTTGCGAGAATTCATTACGGTTGTTTATTCTGTAGTTTTACTTTTCTTGCAGAATGATTATGTTAACAGCGTATTGTTGAAGCATATCCAGTATTATTTATTGACAGGCACGATATCAGTATCAAACCCAAGTGACACATGACAATATATTGAAAACCTGATGATTTTTTTCTTATGAATTGTTTTGTATTCAATATATTTCTTCGCAATAGAGCTACCAAAAACTTCCTTATCACATAGTTTGCAGATGACTGAGTTATTCGAAAGTCGTTATATTCGTGTATGTATATTCTAAGCTATTGCCCTTATCAAATCCCCACAGGCTATTAATTTCATCAACTTGTTTTCCAAATGGTCATTCGCCGATCCACTTGATTATCTATTGATCCCCTAATGGTCATTGAGATGCACTATTATTAATAGTAGGGGAGCCCACGAGACATATTAGGTTGCAAAGCTTAGATGATAAAAAGAAAAAAATGTCTTTGGGAAAAGAAGTTTTTGGCTTTCTACTACTCCATCTTGATACAAAAAAAAGATGAGGGAATCTTCCAAAGAAAGGAAGAAAGAAATCAATTTGAAAATAAGTAACTCTATACATGGATGTGTAGATCATGCAAAGAAGTAATTTTCAGACACGAACTAAAAGAAAGTCCTCCTGAAACAATTACTTTCATATAAACATTGAATTACACGAAATAAAAAAATTGTTTCGAAACAAATACTTCTATATGAACACTGAATTATACAGAAGATACTTTTCTCTACTCAGTTTGTATTTCAAACATTCGTTGTGGAATAAGAATCAGATAACATTCACATGAGTTCTACTTTAAATGAATGGTAACAAATTGCACTTACATGGAACACTGTCATCCTCACTGGTATACATCGATGTTTCGCCTTGAGACACTTGCCCTAAGGCTCTTCAGTACCAAATTGTATAACATTATAGAAAATACAAACAATTCATGCATGAATTACGAGTTTTCAATGCCACGGAATAAGCTTGATCTGCTTATGTCATCGATGACATCGTAATGACATTCATTCACCTATTTGATTTAATCCCAGCCGAAAGGAATCTTATTTGAATTGAAGGGGTTATATTTTTGAGAGTGAATAATTTATAATTAATTAATAACTAATAATGTGCAAAAAAATTCGCCCTTTTGAAATACTCAAGGGGGTCAGATTAAGATATATATGGTTCATCTTTATGTTCCAAACGTGCTGTCTCATATTCTGACGACTATCTAGAGGGATTCGTCTAATCTGACAAAAAAAATATTTTTTTTTATTTTTTTTTGAATCATTAAACTTAAATAATTGAAAAGCTCAGGAAATAACATGCAAATACTTAAGTGTATGTTTTTTAAGTGGAATACCTAATTTTTTATAATCAACTGATTAATTAATCATCATCTTCATCTCCATCACGAACGAGTCTCTGTGATCAGCTGTGATGGCGTTATGGCAACAGAATTCAGAGTGAGGACGGAGTGAGAGAGTAATAGATAGAGAAAAAGTGAATAGAGAATAGAGGAATAGAAACTCGGAGAGGGAAATATAGGTATCACACAGCTGCACGCATAAAACTTTATCGACGAATTTTTGTTATTTCGGCTTGCGAAAATCGTCATATTATATATTTTTCGTTATCCTTGAATTATTTTCTTCAAAACAAAACAAAACAAAACTACGCTCGAGAATGTCGAAATGTTGTTTTGTTTTACAACTTTGCTGCCCTCCCCTTTCCTTACGTCACTCTCAAATTGTCAGATTACTGAAATATACACTTTTCAGCAGGTAATTAACTCACCCCATCTTAATCTGACGCGCTCGAGAATTTCTGTTGATCAATTTTTTTTTACTAATCTGATCCTTCATCCCTCACAGACGGCCTTATATATGGGGCTCATATTTGGTGGAGGTACTTAACCGGGTACAAAGTATCCCCCTGAATATTAATCTGCTGCACTTTAGTAGATCCCGAAATCCCCCCTATTATTAGAAAACAGTTTTATTTGAGATTAGGATGTTGCCGAGACGTTCGCAGTGAACATTTTGAACATCTACTTCATCAACATCTATATTTCTTTTTCGTAGTCTACATTCCATTACGTTTTGCATTAGGTACATGTTAGTTTTGGAGTGCATTTAATCAATTTCGGCAACCACATGATTTTAATCGATTTTGTCCCAATTGTTGCAACAAAATTGAAAAAGATAACATTTTCGAATAGAGAATGAAGAGACTTTCCAACGATATATCACAAACCTATACTTCCTATTTGAAAAATTTGGGGTTGTGCTTGTCATTAGAAGGGGGTTGAAGCTAGAAATGGCATTTTTACGTTATAGAATGTCAAATTACAATTTACATTTGACGTGATTTGTTTTTTTTAATATGTACAGTAACCGAAATAATGAATTTATTCCATTTGGCTTTTACACACTATATGTTTAGAAAGAATGAGGTATCACATTCCTAGAATAACTGCAAAATTCCAATATTGATTGAACTGTATCTCAAATGATGGTCATCGGAGAAAGCTCTTATTTTTAATTCGTCGAATGTGAATTTCATCAGTACTAAGGACCGTGCAAAACTACTGGAAGTAGCCCGAGTCTCAATATGCTAATTTTTTGTCGCAATTATTTTAGTTGTTCTGAAATTCATTCATGACAACCGTATGAATTCTTTTGAATTTCATTTCGGTTTTCACCATTGACAGTTTTTTTAACTTTTGTGTGGGTATATGTATTCATGAAAGAGTAAAATGAATTATCAAACTATCTATCTATCAGAGTATCACTGTCGGCAATGATCAAAATATCAACATGAAAAAATAAATGAAATCACAGAACAATATCAGTAGTATCAAATCGTTCATTTTGTTATGTCACGATCTGAATGCACTTTTGAATAATCTGTTACCTTGGTCTCATAGGTGTTTTTGTGAGGTATAGTTGAATAAAATTATTTTGCCTAGTTAATTTTGAATTCGATATTCTCTTCCACTACTCTTCTTCTACCAGGTGAAGTTACAATTGGTGTTTTTGTTTTTGTGAATTCTTGGAAAGCAATGGCGCTTCGAAAATGGATTGAAATAATGAGTTTGTACTACATGGATGCACTTTTTAAAATATGTGTATTTTGTAACATTTCAAACCGCTTCTTTTGAGATGTCTCCAAGCAATCGTATGACAAATATTCATTTCGAAGAAAATTTGACGTGTAAATTTCCCCGGGTCTATATTTATCTGCAAATCAATAATTTTTTTTTAAAACGACAGAACGTCTAACTAACCTTGTACATACCTCATTTATCAAATGTTCTTAAGTTTTCTAGTCCATTCTGTCTCCGTATTTTTTCCTCGGCTTTTCAAGTGAACCAAACTAGGTGAGATCTTGAACCAATAACTTGAACATAGTTCGATGTGGTCGTCGTCTTTTGGGATAAAACATTAAATACATTTCTGTTGTCCTAACACTGTTTCTATTATATTTGTAACAAATTTGTATCATATCTCTTTTTTTCTTCATTCGTGAAATCCATTTTCTGCCAAAAAAATAATGACTTGTACAATAACAAAATGTCATTGTGTGTAATGAATTGAAAATCAACTTTAGAGACATCAAAGTCAGAGCCTATTAGGATAAGAAATATTTTTTCAATATCTCCAATTTTTCGAAAAAGAATGATAACTTATTGTATATCATTGAAAATAAACAATCTGGTTTTATCCAAAACAGAAAGAATCCAATGTAGGGCCCATAAGAGAAAAATGAAGTTGATGATGGTGGCCGGAAGACGAAACGTCCAATAGCAAATCTGAAAACACCATTATATAGCTAGGAAAAAGTGGCAATGTAGAATTGCAATTTATTTTCGGATCCTTCGGAAAATAAAACCAGAACAAAATTAAAACCTTTTTCCGAAATTTATGTATTTTTTGAATATCTCCGGAAACATCCGGAATTTCAGAACTTTCTCAACGGCATATTGTTAGTAAGGTAAATGCGCAACTTTGCTCCAATTTGACCATCTTCGTATCTCTCATAGTTTCCGATATCCCAATGGTAAGGATCGAATTTGAAACATCCTGTATATAGAAGGGATTAAATAACAAGGCATATCGCTGAAAGAAAAACAGTGAAGGAAACAAAGGGAAAATTAAAAAAAAACAAGTTACCAAAATTTATTTCGCATTGAAATATCTCTAAAAAGGTCATATAAAATGGAAGGGGGTTCAACAGGAAACTTTCAGCCCCAGCCAGGAGAGTGCACTCATTTACAGCAGAAAATATAGCTCTTTTTCTGTGACCGCGAAATCAAATCACAGTCTATAGAGTCCAACCGACTCCAGAAAGCAGCCCAGTTTTCTTGTACCAAAATTGACAATAACAAACAAATATTTGTATAACCCAACATTCAATATATTGTTGACAAAAATGTCCAGAATTTCACTAGTTCGGACTTCCATTGTCTGACATATAAAATGATTTGAAATCCCTGAAACAACTAAAAAAAAATTTTAAAGGAATAGCTGAAATTAATAATTATGTTAAGCAAAATAAACCCGAAATAAAATAATAGTGACATAAAATAGAAGTTAAATAGAACAATTGAACAAAAATAAATAAAATTGAAGGAATGAGAGAAGAAAATAAAAATAAAAAGTTGAGAGATTCCAAGTCATGTTAGTTCACGACGTTTCGATTGTTAGTATCTACAATCGTCTTCGGGTGATGACTGGACGGATTCCTCCGAGATCTGACTATTTACAAGTCGTTCGAGTACTTTCACTTATCCCCGCTTTCCATTTTCCGCTTCACTGGTTCCGTGGGAGACGACCGTTTGGCGGGAGTTGACCGTTTTTCGCTTGATGATGGGTTTCCATATGTTGCGTATATCTACGCTGGCTTGGCTGAATACGTTGTTGGACAACATGTATGCTTCCTTGAATGTTTTCCTGAACCAATGTTCCTCTCTGTGCAAGATCTCAGCTTGGGACCACTCGATGTTGTGTTGATGGGTCCAAACATGGTCTGTTTTTCCTGATTTGCTGGTTTTCCCTCGTTGTGTGTGTTTCTTGTGCTCGGCAATGCGAACATTCAATGGCCTCTTAGTTTCACCGATATAAGATTTCCCGCACTCACAGGGTATCAGGTAAATCCAATTCTTGGAATCGCAGTCCGCGTTTGGTGGCCTGGTTTTCGTGAGGCTGCTACGGATGGTGTTACCGGATCTGAAGCAGGTTCAAATGTTGTACTTGGAACCAATTCTTCTTATCCTCTCCGATAATCCTCTGATGTAGAGAAATGCAAGCACTGGTTGTGACGGCTCCTCTTCCTTTCGAGGCTCCTGCTGTCTTTTAGCCAAAGTCTCTTTAACCATCGCTTTGGAGTAGCCATTCCGTGTAAAATCATTTTTGATGATGTCTAGTTTCTTCTCGAGACCTTCCTTCGTATTACAGAGCCCAAAAGCACGGTCTAATAGAGTCTTGATGATACCTCTTTTAGTCGATTGATGGTGGTTAGATTCGTGGTTCAGATACTGTCCCGTATGAGTGGGTTTTCGGTATACAGATGTTTCCCACTTAGTGTCGGTCCTCTTTACCAAAACGTCTAAGAATGGCAATTCGTTGTTGATTTCCTTCTTCATTGTGAATGTGATGAAAGGTCTCACGCTATCGATGTTTTTCAGGAAGGCGTCTAGTTCAGTATTCCCATGGATCCATATTATGAAGGTGTCGTCAACATATCTCAACCAGACTCAAGGTTTCTTGTGGGCTTCTTCAATGTCCAGAGTTTCAAACCACTCCATATATATGTTGGCTATGACTGGTGAAAGTGGCGATCCTATTGGCAGTCCTTCATCTTGTGTAAAGAATTCGTCCTTCAGTTGTAAATAACAGTTTCGTACACAGCATCCTAGTAATTCCATAATTACTTCTATAGGTAGATTCGTTCTCTCTTTCAGGTTCCCGTCTTCGGATAGCTTTCTCTGTATGATTTGGAGTGCTTCTTCGACCGAAAAGTTGGTGTAAAGGCTTTCCACGTCGAAACTAATCAGTTGATCTTCCTGTGTGACTTCAATTGACCCTAGTAGTTCGACAAAATGCCTTGAATTCTTCACAAAAGACGATGTTTTTCTTGGTAATGTTTTTATTAAGGGAAGTAAAATCTAGACAAGTTTTGAGTAGCCGAATCTCTGGATGATGATGATCGGTCTAAGCAGAACGTCCTTCTTGTGGATTTTGGATAGTCCATACAAGTGAGGGGGCTTACTGTGGTGCGGTGATAGCGATGATCTTTCCTTGTCCGGAAAATAGACTTGTTATTTTGTTCAAAATCTGGTACAACTTTCTTCCGATTGATGCAGTAGGGTCCCGCACGATCTTTGTGTATCGTCCCTTCTGAAGATCCTCTTCGATCTTCTGTTCGTAGAGAACGGTATCCATTACCACAGTAGCATTTCCTTTATCTCTACGTAGGCCGTAGGTTTCACTATTATTTCATTTTAGGTTTACTTTGCTTGATATAATTGTTATTTTCAGCTATTCATTTTTCAATTCTTATTTTCTAGTTGTTTCAGGGATTTCAAATAAACGATGAAACATTGTCAATCACCTTCAAACAAACGATGAAACATTGTCAATCACCTTCAAACAAACGATAAATATGTCCGATTGTACAACAAAAATGTTGTTCGACACTTTTCCATTCGGAAATGCCATAATTCAATTCCACAAGGAAGGAAACTCCACAAATTGAGTTGGCATATTTGGAGACTGGCTATAAATCAATTCGCTCAGACTAGTCTCAACTCACCTACACTGTAGGTGAGTTGAGATGTTCAATGGACTGACACCTATCAGAAAAACACTATTTTTTTGGCTAATACCACGACAGTGTTGGATTATATCAGACAGGTGATAGACCTGTTTAAGGCTGTTTGACCCCTCGTCAGTGCAAGGTAGTATCTATCATCGACATTAAGTCGATGATTTTCGATAATTGAAAATCAAATTCCTTGGAGTATGATTCCTCGAACTAAGCTGGAGAAAACGACAAACAATATGTTTGTCCTCGTCCCATCTGCATATAAACGAGGTACCTTACAGTGTAGGTAATTTGAAACTGACCTGAACGAAATATCCTTTCAGAAACTGGATTTATAACCAGTCTCTAAGTATGCCTACTCAATTTGTGAATTTTTCTTCTTTATACGAAAAATTGAGCAAATTTTGGATATGCAGTAGGTTACCTCGTTCACATGTAGGTGGGGCGATGACCAAACAGCCCGAAACCGGTCTGCAAGTGTGTTCCAATAATTGAATATCTATTGCGGTAGTTGTATCGCCAAAAACATATGCAGGAATAACTTCAATAGAGAATCCTGCACTGACACCTGTCGGATATAATCAATCACCGTGGTATTAGCCAGGGAGTAGTTGTTTTCTGATAGGTATCACCCCATTAACCTACGGTGTAGGTGACTCAAGACTGGCCTAAACGAATTGTTCTTTTAGATAGTTTCACAATTCAATGGCGACTCCAAAGATTCATCAGTCGTTTGAGAGCCCAGAAAACAATGGTTTTTTTTTCGATTACAATGTACACATTCAAGAAATATCTACTTGCTCTATCCGTTCCGGCTCAAGGAAGGATTGTAGATCTCATAACATGTTCTCGTTATCAACGCAACATGTTAAGAAACATTTTTTTATGTTTCCATAAGTTTCAGTTTGCCGATAAGTATGGTTTCTCAAAGGACTGCTTCTAATAAGGAATATAACTTTTCAAAACATTATTTCAAATAGTGGTACATTGATAAGAAGTATTTCAATTTTGTGTAACTTGTGAATTGCCAAAATTCCATGTTGGATGCGTCTAACTCACGATACTATGTTGCTTTCCCGAAACCCTTCCTTGCCAGTTAACCACCACTGAAAGTAGACATACGACTTCTAAGTCGTGACGTCATTATAAAATATATCGTCACTACAGTAACATATAGAATGAAAAGTGACCAGCTTCAAAACTATTCTGCTTCCTCAGGTCTTTTGAAAAAAAATTTATATAATCGGAAAGGGTTTTTGGGAATGAGAGTTTTTGGCTCTCTACTACTCCATTTTAATACAGAAAAATGTGGGAATCTCCCAAAAAATGAAAGAAAATGATCAATTTCAAAAATAACTCAATACATAGATGAGTAGATCATGCAAAGAAGAATATACAGATACAAACTGGAAGAAAAAGACTTCTTAAAACAGCTACTTTCATATAAACATTGAATTACATGAAAGAAAAATTCTTTCGAAACAAATACTATCATATGAACACTTAACTATACAGAAAACACTTTCTTCTACTCAGTTTGTATTCCAAACATACTGAAAGTTACTTCTTTGCATGATCTACACGTCTATGTATACATTTACTTCTTTTAAAATTGATTACTTCCTTTCTTTCTTTGAAAGATTCCTACATTTTTCTGTATTAAGATGGAGTAGTAGAAAGCCAAAAACGTTTTCCCAATTAACATATAGTTGCTCATCATTTCATTCCTCATCAAATCCTGAGCAATTCTTTCTGTTAAAATATGTTCTAATTTCTCAAGTTGTCATCTAATACTTTGAACTGCTTCATGACTCTGAAAGGTACGAATACATTTCCAGATTTCGTCTAGCAACTCTGTCAGTTAATCCGCGATGAAACTAATATTTTGGAAGTCGCACGTTACATTCACCGCAGTCATGAACCCACTTACCGTTTCTCACATTTTGGGATGTTTTATTCACGTTAATATCTTAACGTGATAATGGAAGACTCAGGTTCTGAATAATTCATCTTAATTTTGATAAAAGTGAAGCGGAGTTTATTCTCTGGAGTAAACGAATAAAGTTTATTCCCAACGCGTGAGTTACATCAACCACTGTTTTTCGAGTAGGACTTCTCTAACAATATACATTTCTCCAAATTCTGAAAATTACCTTGTCATCAACTGAAATGAAAATGGTAATAGTAATATTTCGTCACTGTAGATACTAATAAAATTTGTATCATTACAAAATAATGAATAGTGAGATAAACTGCCCAGGACCACTTCAACTAATAACTTCTCATATCAAACAAAAAGATATGAGAAATCCTAACAATTTTCATATACATTTTTTCCATACCAATTATGCTTTAAACAATCCGATTCCTCGTATTCTGAATCTGGGAAAGCAATATCATAATATCATAGATCTGTTCCCTTATTCGTCACCCCAGGTGACAAATAAGGGAACGGCCAGGGGACTGGAGGCCCTGACCGGGAAGCCTCACGGACGGGGTTGCCGGACTCCTGGTCAAAGGCAGAAATAAGTAGGGTGAGGGGAACTAAAACTCTCCAAAAGCATTTGCAAAACATGCCACTGTGGACCAGCCTACCCAAGCTAAGGTGTAAGGAATCGTGCCGACAGCTGAATGGCCGCAGGAGGTTACGAACAATACTCTTGGGGAACTGGATGAAACCTCATTGTAATCAGCCCACATCTGGTAATGCGGGGCTCTGCCAGAGGTGACCAACTCTTCCCTTGCTACTCGTGGAAACATACTTGAATGAAACAAACACAAAAACAAAAACCAATCTCGAGGCTGGACAGAAGTGCTCACCTCAATCTAAGGCGATGGCTGGAATGAACAAAGCGAAGGAGGTAGGAGTGGCAGCAACTATAAATGCACCCTCCTCCTCCACCACTCCATCTTCAACAGCAAGGGCACTTCCTGCGGTGGGCGCCAAGAGCTCCGCCTTAAAGGCAAGGAACCGGCTGCCCCTGCCAATATAATTTTATAGTCATATTCACCAATATGATATCCCAGTTTATATGCAGAGTACCTTGAAAACTCATTTTGAACACTTTAAAGCATATCAATATCCAAGTGATATGATCGGCACCAAATTGTGGAATTATATTCGAATATTGATCTAACAATTGATCAATATATAATTTTTATTGAAGTGGGAGATAATGAAACCTAACATTTTTAGCGTTTCAGAAGTAATATTTGCAATATGGGGTTCAAATGACATTTTTGGGTCGAGAGTGATTCCTGAATCTCTGATTGTGTTTGTTGTTTCCAGTTCTGATTGATTTTATATGGCCGGTTGATGGTATTTTTGTTTCGGAAAAAAGTAAATTTTTGACATTTGTCTATATTCAATCGCAGTAGATTCATATCACACCAGCGAACAAAGTTACATGCACCGTACTGTAATAATTCTGCATCAGTTGAGTCATGAATAACTTTGAACATCAGCAAACAAAAGAAATTCACTATAAAGAATAATATTTTTCAAGTCATTTACAAATAGGTTGGAAAGCAATGGCCATAAATGAGAACCCTGTGGTGAACCCGATAAAACTGTGATTGAGGAAGATACTGAGTTACCATATTTTACAAGTTGTACTCTGTAGACTAGATAATTTTCAATCCATTTCAGAATGTTTTCTAGAATATCCAAAGCGTTTAGTTTATGCAACAACAAATTGTGGTTTACTCGGTCAAATGCCTTTGAAAAATCTGTGTAAATAGAATCCACCTGGTGTCTATTTTCGAAGGCGTTTATTATACAGTGTTGATAAATTAGCAGATTTGTGCTGGTAGATCTACCACTACTGAATCCATGTTGTTTTATAATGATTATATGTCTACAATCCCATGCTAGGTTTTTTGTAATTGGGCTGTCTAAAAATTTGGGGTGATTCTGATTGATTACAGACTGTTCGATGATTTTTCATATCATTAGGTGATCCACTTTTATAAATAGGCTTTCCAATAATCTGGAAAGATCGACGATTTCAAGTAAATATTGAATAACATGTGAATTAGTTTCACCAGGGTAAAAATACATTTTTTGATTAGGAATAGCGGAATTCCATCAGGACATGTAGACAATTTCCCAGGTAATGACATGACTAAATCGATTATGTCTTCAATATCAACGCTATAACTACATATATCAACCGTCTTACTTAATTCATAGTCTGTAAGTTGGTTAACATAGTCATATTAGACAATGGAAGTATGAATTGATGAAATTGATTCCTCTTCCAGTGAATGATGAATAAGATAGAAATATGTATTGTAAAGTTCACGAATCATATCGCTGAATCAGAGAAATATTTGACAGAGAAGCAAAAAATATGCTCATAATTCAATGTTGAATCATGACAAGTAAATAACAGTATGATTTAAAACTTCAATGATAACTCTTCCAAAATACATATCATGAAATTATGAAACAACAATAAAAATTAATTGGCGCTCCGAGGCGACTTCATTGATTCCAGTAGCGCATTTGCTTTTTCAGCTGCAGGAAAACGCGGAAAAACCTGCAGCACCACATGATCTGATGTTTGTTTGGAGGTGATTGACAATGTTTCGTGATGAATTTCACTAGTTCGGACTTCCATTGTCTACTATATAAAATGATTTGAAATCCCTGAAACAAGTAAAAAAGAATAATTAAAAAAGAATAGCTGAAGATAACAATTATATTAAGCAACAATGAACCTGAAATGAAATGATAGTGAAATAACCTACAAGTAAAAATATAATAATAAATAAAAATTAAAGGAATGAAAAAAGAAAATAAAAAGTGTAGAGATTCCAAGTCACGTTAGTTCACGACGTTTCGATTGTTGGTATCTACAATCGTCTTCGGGTGATGACTTCTTTTTATTATTCTTTTTTTTACTTGTTTCAGGGATTTCAAATCATTTTATATAGTAGACAATGGAAGTCCGAACTAGTGAAACACATCATCTGAATTATAAACTCGCGAAAAAAAATAGGAATTTGAATTTTATGACTCCTAAATATTAAAAACGTACGACGAAATCTTCATATAAATGAAGGGAAATATACGACGCCGTGAAAAGGCTAATTATACGGTGAATTTCCTACATGAATATCCATCAGAGAAAATAAGCTATATTATTAATTTTTTATATACATAACCGTGAGAAATTTTATTACATTCAAATAATAACAATCAAAAAACTATTAAAATTCATTCACCTCGTTTAAATACAATCACTCAGTTAACTCATGAAGAAGAAAAGAAAATATGGTGAATAAAAACGGTTTAATACTTCGTGCATGAGTTATGTGAAACACTAAAATAAACTCAACTGAGGCTCAACACAATGGGATAAATTTCAAATATGAACATGAACAAAAACTATCTTTTGAGAAATAAAGTTTTTGGCTTTCTACAACGCCATCTTGATACACAGAAATGTGAGAATCTTCCAAAGAAAGGAAGGATGCAATTAATTTTAGAAGAAGTAACTCTAAACATAGATATGTAGATCATGGAGAGAAGTAACTTTTAGACACAATCTGGAAGAACGAGCTCAACTGAAACAAACAACTACTTTTTTATATACATTGAAGTACACGAAAGAAAAATTCTTTCGAAACAAATACTTTCATATGAACACTGAATTATACATAAAAAAATACTCTACTAAGTTTTCATTCCAAACATTCGTTATGGAATTAAATCAGATATCATTCACAGGATTTCTACACAGTATACTAAATGAAAGGTAAAAATTTCACTTACGTGGAACACTGTCATCCTCACTGGTAGACCTTGATGTTTCGCCGTAAGACACTTACCTGAGGGCTCTTCAGTACCAAGTCAATTGGTACAGATACAGATGATATAAATAATATCTTAGTGTGTTGTACTGCCACAGATAGGCAATCAAGCAAGTTCATTGAATATGTTATTTATATGTTTTTTCCGACAGTAGGAAAATATATTCTTCATTAAATGAATCTGTGTAAAATCTGTCTTTCCGTTAATCAACTGTCGCCCCCATACGAACGACAACTCTCAGAAGTTGAAATACTTGTGCGAGCTGAGGACTAACGAGGTCCTACCTTTTAACGTGTGATTCCTAACATGGTTGCAGAATCATCCCAGCTTCAACCAGATAAATTCTCTCAAGAAAAATATCTGGTCGAGGTAGGAATCGAACCCACGGCCTTCCGATCGTGAGTCGGGCGCACTACCACAGCGGCCAATTCCACAATAACATACATACTTTTTGTTTTGTGAACTGACGCAATTCAAGCAGTGAATATTTTTTGGTCAACACTCATAATTATGCCACTAACGTGGCAAATATTCAGGTATCAAAATGGACGTGAATTCAAGGTTTACAGAACATGTCAACACTTGGCAACTAATGCTTAATTTATCTTCACGGTTAGAATTCTTTCTTCAAATGCACGATTCACTTTCAAGATACAGACTGTCATCTCGGGACGAGAAGCCGGCTCATATATTGGCAACGACCATGCTAGATTTCTCAAGTTATTTCGGTAGTTCGCGGTGCCTTGTTGAGATCATTCCTTTCGCGATGAGTCATATGTTTGGTGTCTGAGATAACGGTCAGGGCCGGCTTCAGATTCATTACATTGCCCCCTTCTTAAAGACGTTCCGTCCTCAAATGTCATCCTTGGCGTATGTCGATACCTGCAGGACTCCCCATATCTGCACTGTGAAGTTTGACGGAAGTAACACTCCACAGTCTTCATGGTCGGTCGTGGAAGATGGTTACCGCACACCAAAATCTTGATGCCGTTGGATCTGAAGATCGTTTCCAACACGCTTACCACAATTCTCCAGTCCAGCCTGTCGAACCCAGAGGCTAATTTCGGGATTGCCAAGTCCACGAGATTCTGGTCGAGCATCGTCTCCTTCAGTCTATTAAGACTCCTCCAGACATCTTTGTAGGACGGTTTTTCTCGAGAATGCTTTTTGGTCGCCAAGTAGAAGATGTTTCTTTGACCCTTCTTCAACTGTAGCACTCCTCCGACTTCTGGATTCTGTTCTCGTAATGTTTGGAGCTGACCGAATTTCTTGTTGAATACCACTGCGATACCCTTGAACATTTGGAGATCCTCTGCCACGCAGTGAGCGAGTGCGTAATCAACTGGAACCTTGAAAAGGTCTCGTGGCTCTTCTCGAGTTACCCCATGTACGACCTTTTGTCCGTTCGAGTATGAGGATATGAATTGCTGGAACGCCATTCCATCCTCTGGTGGTCTAAGGGAGCGAACTTGATCGTGATTTTCAGCATAAGGATCCAATCTTTCGAAATGAACGACCCTAGGCTTTCCTCGAGGTGGTTTATGGATTCGGTAGACGAGGTCATTAATCTTTCTCATGATTTTGTACGGACCTTACCACGAGTTCCGCAACTTCGGTGATGAACCACGGCGTCGCTTGGGGTTGTACAGCCAAACCAGGTCACCGGTTTCAAATTCTCCAGCATTCGCCTTGATGTCATAGGCCTTCTTCATTCTATCGCTGGCACTCCGGATGTTCAGACGGACTCGTTCATGGATGTCGTTCATTCTCTGCCGAAGCTTGTTGTCATAGTCTTCCCCCGCAGTGTCTTGTTCTGCCGGCGTCCCAAACTTCAGGTCGCAAGGAAGTCGCAGCTCTCGGCCCATTATAATACTGGCAGGGGTTTGACCGGTCGACTCGTGCACTGCTGAACGATAAGCCAGCAGGAACAGGTGGAGGTATTGATCCCAGTCTCTTTGATGGTCAGAGATTACCTTGGATAAGTGGCGGTTTATGGTCTTATTCATTCGTTCCATCATTCCATCGGACTGTGGATGTAAGGCTGTGGTTCTGGTCCATATGTTCTGGACATATCCATTCCTTTACCAGGACGTCAGCGACGGTATAGGCTTCCTGGTTGGGCAGGGCATAGGCTTCTGCCCACTTACTGAATTAGTCCATGGCTACCAGGAGTTAACCGCTGGCGAATAACCTGCTACCTCCTGCCACGATGGTCTTCGGTTAATTTTCTTTCATTCGATGACTAAACCAAGATTTGGGTCTTTCTCTTGGTCTTCCTTGATCTTACTATCCTCTCAGTTGTCGTCTACAGCTGTAGTTCTATGAATAGCTGCTTCCTTCTCTACTGCTCGTCGCAAATGTGAGCAGCCATCAGGACATGGTCTCCGTGACAGGACATCTGCGTTTCTTACGGGGGCTTGCTGGATACAGGCTGACGATTTTTCCTTCTCACGGAACCTCTCTAGTTTTCTTGGTTCGGTGTTGGTTCTTTGAATGATTGGACATGTGCGTAGCACAATTTTTCTACGGTTCCGGCATCTTATTTGTTTTCTTTCAGACAAAACTCCTTCTATCACCTTTCTAATAGTGGCCTCAATATATCAGCAGAACCCTTCCTGTCTTCCTCCATAGTTTGAACTTTTCTCTGGCCCTTGCTGGATTGTTGTAGAGTCTCAAACTCCAGAGCTCTTGCCAGTGCGTCCACGAGATGTTTGGAACGAGCTACGCCGGTCTAGCTAGGCCTGTCTCGTTTCTTGGTCGCGAAGTCCATCCAAGAATGCCTGAACTGCTAACCGCTCCATTACGTTTTCCGGTGTAGCAGGATGTGCCAGACGGACCAATCGAGCTATGTCGGCTTCAAATTCCTGTAGGGATTCTCCTGATTTCTGATAGCGGTTCTTCAGCTGTGAATGGTAAACGTGCTCTAGGTGGGCCTGTTCATACCGTAGCTCAAGATGCTTTATGAGTTAGTCATAGTCTTCCTGTTCTTGGGCTGTGAGCGTTTGCAAAATATTCGATGCTTCTCCACGCAACGCCGGTGTTAATGCTACCGCCTTTTCTTCTGCATTCCATCCATTCGCTCTGGCCGCAGCTTCGCATTGTCGGCGCATCGTGAGATCGATAGATTTGTCTAATTTGCTGACAAAGTCGTACTGTTTTGCAAAAAATTAGTATATTTTTGTCTTAAAAAGTCCAAATAGATGCTGTCGAGTTGTTGGAAACATGTGTTTTCAATCCAAAACTACGTGAAGAACGACCGAATGAAAAAACTTTCTTTTGTTGTGTATATCGTTGTTCATAATGAAGTAGTTTTTGGAAATAATTTTCAATTCGTGTAATTCAAAGTAGTATTTATTTTGAAATTTTTTTTTTTATTCCAGTTTGCATCTGGAAGGAAATTCTCTGCATGATCTGCACGTCTTTTTTAAAAGTTCATTTCGAACGTAAATTTTTTTTTTTCTTCGGATTTTTGTTTTTTTTATATGAAGATTGGTAAGCTGAAGATCAAAACTTCTTTCCCAAAAACTTTTGCTTGCAATCGTTATACCTGAGCTCTGGTGAAATACCGATCCTTCAAAAAACAAGCATTTCTCACATTTATCTGCTATAAAACTCTGTGATGTAGGTCGTTCAGCATTTGCTTCATGATAGATAGGTCGTAATAGGTGGGTAGTATTTCTCTGGTTGTTCGCGATGCAGGTATAATATAAATATAGTGAAGAATGGTGAAATAAGTGAATGAAATGGGTGTAGTAACACAACTTATTTCTGGTTTTCTTGTTCACGATGCTCATATTTTGTGTTTTTCCGAGACATAAATATGATTCAGGTTATATTACCTTCATATATCGCCCGAAATTGAGAATTATCGCATCGGATAATGCGAAACAATATAGGGTGATCCTTTAAAAAAAATTGGTAACATGATCTGGGGGCGCGATAGGAAAAGTAACATCAAATGTGAATGTATGTCACAATGTGTCCCTCTGTATACTACGGTTGACGTGTTTTTTTATTTTTCCTGCAAATCATTGTGCATACAGGGTGGCTCGTTTTAAAAGCTTCAGCTTTATAATTTTTCCATAACTGACATTCCATATTCATTGATGTATTTGAAGTAGTTCAAATTAGTATATTAGTAAATGTATAGCATAGACAACTTGGGCATTATATTATTCCAATTGAAAGTAAGACATTTTTGAATTTCAATTCATTTTTGTATGTGAAATCACAAAATATTCTATTACTATTCTATTACTTCCATTTCTAAAACAAGGCTATCACATTTTTATAGAGTATGATAACCTCAGAAGTGAACTATTTGATTTTTTCAAGAGCGAAATCATTTATGGTAGGAGCAGAAGCTATATTTTTCTGAGAACTACATGTTTTTCAAAATTGCTCAGCGTTAATATCACTGATATTTTATGTTTCCACTTTTTTCCCAAATTGAGTATACGTTCCACTTATGAATTCACAGACATAAACACACATGAAATGTTTTCTCAATACAATTATTGCAAATAAATTAGAATATGATAGTTTTATATAGAAATCTAATCATAAAAAATCAAAGCAAATATTAGAAACAATACAAAACACATTTCTGAAATATTTGTATTTCAAAAAATATGGCAGTATGCCAGGTTTTATGTCGTATGGACTAATCAGAGATCAATTTCATATAAAACTACTAGAAAATGAAAATACTTTCTTTCAGTTTGTGTCTGAAAGTTACTTCTTTGCATGATCTACACATCCATGTATAGAGTGCCTTATTTTCAAATTGATTACTTCCTTCCTTTCTTTGGAAGATTCCCTCATCCCTTTTTTTGTATCAAGATGGAGTAGTAGAAAGCAAAAAACTTTCTTTCCCAAAATGAAAGGATTATGAAGGGTATACTTTTCTTGGGAAACATTTTTGAATGGCCCTGTCGGAGCATTTTTCTCACCAATCAAATCTGATTTTATGTTTCGCCGGCAGATATTCGTCCGCGAAAAATTACTTCTCATGTCAATCAACATGAATCCTCTATTGACAGAATTTGTTCAATGTATGATTTGTATTTACATTATTTTAAATATTAGTCTCATTATTGTATCTGATAATCCTATTTTTCTTTTTTCTGTAGAATATTTTTATTATTTTACTGAGCTCTGCGTGTTTGTTTTGAAATAAATAAATAAATGTGTAGCTATGAACTCATTCACATCGAAATTTCATAGAAATACCTTATCCCGAACTGAATATTCTGCAACTCTGATAATTCATAAACTCTTTTATGTATAGCTCTTGATATTTTTTGTTACAGGTATGTACCTTGATATGGTGGAATGATATAGACTTCAGCTGTTCGCAGTCTAGGTAACAAAATTAAATTATTTTTAGCCTCCTTCATGAGTGGAAATTCAAAAGTCACAATAAAAACAAATTTTTATTTTTTTTTCTTGACGTGATCTTGTTGAATACAATACTCAGTGCTACGTTTCTTTCGTTGAAATCCATCATCACATTTTTTATGTATATGTTTCTTTTCAAAAACACATCATCAATATTCAATTATATTTGAAAAAAAAGCCATAATTTTCCATGACCATTGCAAAAACATATTTTTTCAATCGTTCCGAATATATCCTATTGGAGAAAAGACAGTTTACTGACAGTTCATACTGAAAAAAACATATCCTGATTCAACAGATATATACAATGATGCTAAACGTAAACATTAATCTCTACTAATAAAAAAAGGAAAAGCTACTATCAAAATCGTATATTCAAATCATCAAATACATCTTGGACAATTATTTCAAAATTATCGAACAAGTATAAGAAAACTGTGTCACCTCACAAACCACAAAAGAAGCCTAAATTATCTGTCGGTAACAAATAAGACAGCGGTTAAGCTAAACAGTGAAGACGGGAGTGGGTTAACCAAATTAGCAAATTTCAAATAGATCTTAATGGGCGCCAGGTAAATTTAATCCTCCAGATATCCTAAGTAACTTACAATATCAATAACTTACCAATTAATATTGGAAATAAAAGATAAATATCCCCAATATGATTTATTCAGTAATCCTAACTTACATGGATTAACCGACAACGCTTCTAAGTCAACAATGCGATATTCACACTACTACTCGATGTTCAAATGTCAATACAAGAGCGCGGTGTATATAACCACGAATTCAATCAGCCATAAATTACGGTAGTAACGACGCTCAAAAGAAAACTACAATACGTCAAGTGAAACTACCACGAAAATTAAGTAGGTGTGGTCGAAATCATAAATACTAGTATGGAAGGTAAGACAATCTCGTTTGCGTCGCGTGAGCTCAGGTGTAGGCGCATCGGTGTCAACAAGCAATCGAGAAAGGAAGAAAATACCTCAATTTCCATTTCACTAATGAATCACTATATCAATCAGGTATCAATAAACAAACACTATATCAATGAACGATAAACAAACACTATATCAAACGGGTATCAATAAACAGAAGTCCATGACCCATCAAAACTCCTTCTCAAAGCAATGCAACCCTAAAACAACCTTTAACAATTTGAGTAACCGATCAATCCCTCACCCGTGAACGAATAAAGAACTAGTTCGGTGTGGGTCGTTGAAACGACGCTATGAAAGTTCCGCAGATGTCAACCAACAGCTGTCTCTCAACCTTGTTATTGAATGTTTACAAAAATATTGACTCCAACCTATTTTCAACTATTTACCGATCCTTATTCATGCCATGGAATAGAAACATATAAGGTAAGTCGCCACATCTTTCCCATTCAGTACGAATATTTGAACGATCATATTATGCAGAATATTTACCGAAAATATCAAACAGTATTCAGAAACCCAGAGCTAACTAACACTGTTTTTCAGGCGATATGGCTCTAATATGTAGTGATCCTTCTGGAAGTGATGAATAACAATTTATGCAAAAAAATATTCTTGGAAAGGTATAGAGAATAAGGCAAACAACGGCAGAAAAATGATAGGTGAAGAAAACTGAGAAACATACAATAACAACTATTCCAACCAAGCAAGGAATTTCGGATCTCCAACGTCGATTGGCAATAGGTTAATGCGTAAGTACTAGTCAAAGCAGTTAGTCAGGGAGCATACATATATTCTTGTACAATTCAGGTATGGTTTTCTATGGAAGGAAGATTCCCATTACTATGATGTTAAATGAATAAAATCAACTTGTAACTGAATTACATTGTTAACATCGTCTGAATAAAGATCTCGAAAGTTAAGGTACTGTTTTGAAAGGTCACATAGGAGCAGTTTTGATCGAGTGCTGAATTGAAACGTAACAATCGACCAAAATATAGTAATCAATAATAACGGAGAATTGACAGAAGATGCATCTGAAATAGCTTCTCTCTTCAACCAATTCTTCATCAAAACTCCTATTAATCTATGAAACAATATTCCTAAAATTAGTCGTCTCAAGCGTAACAACAATTTTAATGAGGTGTGCATGTTCTTGCAACCGTTTTCCGAAAAAGAACGTCTTTTACTTTTAAAGAGAAGAACAAATAATAAAAATTCTGTTGGATCAGATGAGATCCCAGGATCTATTTTGAAGGAAGTCCTCGAGGATATTATTGCTCCCCTAACTCATTTGGTGATTTTATTTTTTCAAACAGGTTCATTTCCAAGTGCTATTAAAATTGGAGAAGTCATACCGATTCACTAGCAAAATTATTCTAAATTATTAGAAAATCACAGACTGATAACTATTTCATCTGTATCTTCAAAGTCAGTTGAATATGCCTTTCTCGACCGTCTTTGGAGTTTTATTGAGAAGCATAAGATTTTATATGATAAACAACATGGATTCCAGGGAAGAAAATCAACATCAACCGCTATAATATCTTTTTTCAAGCAAATAATCGAACATATTGCTGCTGATTAATGTCCAGCAGCAATCTTCTGCGATTTAAGCCGAACGTTTGCCTGTGTGAACCACGGAAATAATTATAATTGTTAGAACTATATGTTTTGAGGGGTCTCCCACTAAAATGGATTGAATCATTTCTGGTGGACAGGAAACAATATGTATCTATACGAATAAATGCTAGTAATACAAAATATAATAGGTAATCTGAATGTCTGGATGTTGATATGGGTGTCCCACAAGGTTCCGTTTTGGGACTAGTTCTGTTTATTTTATACATTAATCAGATTGATTCCATTTTAAATAGTTTTCATCACTCTGCCTATGCAGATAATTCATCTTTGGTATTGTCTCCACCTGACACTAATTTACTAAATGCTAATTGTAGTGATCTGATTAATAATATATAAATTTTTTTCAATGAACGTTCTTCATTTTTCAAAACGGAAAAAAACAAAGGTAACACGTTTCCAAAATCGTCAGAAACCAATACAAAATCTTTATTTTATATTAAATCAGACAATGTTGACAAACACTCAAGAATCTGTCAGATTTCTTGGGGACCCAAAGAATCTGGTGCCTGGCCAAATGCTCTTCCAGTGACTTCTTTGGGTACCCTCTTAGTTGATGCATCTTTCAAAATTTCGATAGGTCTTCGGTTAGGTTCTTCAATTTGTGATAGTCATAAATGCAGATGTGGATCCACTGTAGAAGAAAATGGTTACCATGGCCTGAGTTGTAAATTCAGTCCTGGCAGATTTTCAAGAAATCATTCCATCAATGATCTTTTAAAAAGAGCTTCAGCTACCGCAGAGGTTCCTTCAGTTCTTGAACCCCTTGGTCTTAGTCAAGATGATGGAAGGCATCCAGAGGGGATGAGTCTAATTACTTGTGAATTTGGAAAACCTCTGGTTTTTGACTTCACTTGTGTAGATACAGTTGCAGCTCCACACCGTGCTGCTACGTCTAATTCCAGTGGTGCAGCTGCTATGATTGCAGAAAAATCAAACTTTCGGCAATACTATACTGTGCTAAGTAAGTTTTTGCTGTTTATTTCCGGTCACAATTGAAACCTTTCGTGTTTTTGGATCTCATGTTCCTGAATTGTTGACAAAAATCATTTTTAATTTAAAGAATCAGCATAGCCGTTCAAAAAGGTAATGCCACATCGATATTGAGTACTCTTTCAGAAAAAAACTTGAAGAACTTTTCATGTAAGTAGTGAATACGAGCAACAAACTTGCATAAGTCACTTGAAAACCTTATCACGATATTAAAGCATTGTCGAAAATACTGTGGACTGTAGTAAAAAACTCTCTGAAAACCACTCAAGAAATAAAGGATTGGACTGAATGATGATGGATTGTTAGAGGAGCAACGAAAATTGATAATTCAGGAAAACAAGCAACAAACTGAAGAAATAACTCTTCTGGACGATATGGAAATCAGAGGTATAGCAAATGGTCTTTTCAAAAGTTATCTTTACACCAGACAGCAAAGGGTAAAAGTGGGCAATCATATAAGTGGAGAGGAAATTATTACATTTGGCGTGCCCCAGGGCACGGTGTTGAACCAATCCTGTTCAATATTTACTTGAACAACATTTTTCTACAAGACATCAATATTCCGAGTTTCGCCGATGACACTGTGTTGTTTTGCGAAGACGAAAACTGGTTTGATTTGAAACAGAAATTAGAACATGACCTTCATCAAATCAAATTGTGGTTCGACCACATGCTCTTATCCATTAACTCTGAGAAAACCTATTACGTACCATTCAGTTAGTAGAGAGTTGTCATCTCTCTACCAGTATATGACATCAAAATCTCCAATACGCAAGTCTTCAAACCCACAAAGAAAATAAAATATCTTGAAATAATTTTAGACAGCAATCTCAGATGGAACCAACACACAGACCACATAGTAAAAAAATTACGTTGCATACTTAACAAATTCAAACGGATAGCAAACATACTCAATCAAAAATAGAAAATTATATTATATAAGAGTTTAGTAGAGCCCCATCTGAGATATGATATAATTGGTTGGGGTGGAGTGTCGAAAACTCATCTACATTCTCTTGAGGTTATGCAGAAAAGATCTATCAGATGTATCCTACGGAAAGTTAACGACTACCCTAGCGATCTACTTCATTCACAATCTGGAATATTTGATCCTAGACAGCTGTTTTATATAAATATTACTGCTGTACAGCATAAAAACAAAAAACAATTAAACACTCATCACCATGAATATGCTGCACGTCGGAATCATAGTATCGTCATACCAATAATGCCAAAACTCTACAGTTCTCTTCCTGAAAATTTAAGATGCGAATCAAATCTCGAAAAAATTATGACGAAGCATAAATTATCTGTCAAGAATATACCACGAGCAGAGATACAGAGACAAATATGAAAAAAACTGTTTTTCCGTCAATCAGCTGCCGCCCCCATACGAACGACAACTCTCAGAAGTTGAGAAACTTGTGCGAGCTAAGGACTAACGAGGTCTTACCTTTTAACGTGTGATTACTAACACGGATAAATTTAAATACTTACTTCCACGATTGTGGATATATATTGTGTATCAATTTGTTTGGAGTCTGGAACCCTCATGATTAAAATCTCTATATCCATTGAGTGTTCAGTTCATTTATATTCTGTTCAACTGTGTCCAGTTTAAACCTATGTTTTTATCTATACTTAATACCCATTCAATAGATTAGTTTATTTTTGAGTCCTCATATCCTATTCAAGTATGTCCAGTTCAAACTTATATCTTACCCTGTATCTAGTACTTATTCCAATAGATTGATTGGTTTTATTTATTTATATTCTGTTGAAATTTAGTTATTTTGAATTTATGTATGAATTTCATTGAATGTCAGATTCAGTATTCTCATTCTACACACACAGGCAGATCATTTTGCCTCGTGAGATGTATTTTATTTGTTCACTGTTCATTTCTATATATACATGTATATCTACTGTAACCAATCTTAAGAAAGTGAATAAATAAATATTATTATTATTATCTATTCAAAAATTAGATGGGACATTTCTGAACCCACGAGTCAAATCAAAATTTCCTATAAAAAATGCAAAATGGAGTAAGCAGATTGACTATTTCCCGATTTCCTCAGAAGATGCAGAGGAAAATGAACCAGTTCTGGAATTATCATTCTCTCACAAATTCGATAAAACCTCCATGAATATATCTAATTCACTTTTAAGCAACTTAACTTCAAATTCCTCATTCCGTTGGTCCAATGATGATGGGAATCATTGCATCCGTGATTACTCGAAAGAAAACAGCAGTGGCGAACGTATCATCAACAGCTACAACATAATTGGATCAGTGATACATTTTCCAGTCAAAATGCTTGATGGGTTGAAAAATATATTGGCAACACCTATTTCATGAACAGTGTAATCCAATGTTTATCAAATACGAGATGGTTACTGGAATATTTGTAAAAGGGTGAGTGCCTAAAAGATATCAATACTGATGTTTCTAGTATGGAGTGTGCTTTATTCAAAACTTTCACAGAAGTTATCAAGGAATTATGGTCAGAAGATTCATCTGATAGAGCAGTAAACACAGTCTCTCTAAAAAGTCAGATTCAGAATTTTGCTCCTCTATTCATGAGTCATGCGCATCAAGACCCCTAGGAGTTCCTTCGTTATCTTTCAGAAGGTTTGAATGATGACTTCAATAGAATTATTGAGAAACCTAAACCGATTTTAACGGAGATCAACGAAAAATTGAGCCACAGCGAGAAAGCGAGTCATGGCTGATTTATTTGTGGATATATTGTAGATTGTAGATGATTTTGTTGGTCAATTGAAATCCACGATGAAGTGCACACACTGTGAATACTCATCTGTAACTTTCGACACTCTCTGGGATTTGTCATTCCACATACCACAAAGAACTGGCCAGTTGGGTTTATCACAATGATTGAATTTCTTCACAAGAGAGGAAACTTTGGATGGACATGTTCGACGTGTTCGAGTTGCAAGGAGAAAAGAAAATGCATTAATTTTGAAGGATCCTCTCTAACAGAAAAATTTAGAGCCATCGAATTTTCTCTAGGTGGATTAGATATGAACAATCATGCAGCAGACAATGTTACACCTTGTCGTTATAATCTATATGCACTTTCGAATCTCAGTGGGTCTACTTACAGCGAACATTGTATAGCAATCTGCTGACACCTGTCACCAATTTCACCAAAATAGCTTGTGAGCGAAGATGCATACATCCTCTTTTATGAAAAGGCATCCTCTTTTATGAAAAGGAGGAAACGAATTCGTAGCTTTGAACGTTTTGAAAATATATTTTTGAACTGTCAATTTTAAACGTTTGCAATTTCCAATTAGATTAGCATTTGCAATGACTAATAGTATGTCCCAAAAAGCAATGTCCGTTTGTGACTTGGATTTGAGCGCAACATATTTTTCACACTGACAATTAACGTGGCATGCTTTCGAAAGGGCAAACCATCCAATTTGTTTGTGTTAGCTAAACATGGACAAGCAGAAAATATTTTACACACTATATCATTAGGAGAATAATATAATTTGTAAGTGTTATTGTTTTGATAGGAATAATGTGGCAAAAAAACGTTTGCCCGGTCAGTCAGTGAATTTGAATAATTCAAGCTCATATGTTCACCCCAAAACACTTTTATTCAGTGTCATTCGCCAAATTAAAATAATATTCAAGCTCGTTTACATTTATATTACTCAATTTACACGGATATTTTTCATATACTCTCATCATATTTTCATTCCACAATCCAGGTTATTCCACAGATATTATTTGTGGTGGAAACGACGATGTGAGTCGTTGAAGTCGTATACATTAAGGAAAGTTCATTTCGCCGTTTGAAAGAAGTTTGTGTTGATGATATGAAAACTTACTCATGTTCTTCATGTGAGGTACTTTCGGAAGTGATTTTCACATAAAAATAATATTTTTTTCGTTTCAAAACAAGCACTTGTCCCAATCACTTGTCTCAACGCAATACTCTCATCGACACCCGTTTCAGGAAAATATTATTTATTGTAATAATTGCCATTGCGATGATTACCGTAAAATATACATATATACAATAAAACAAATTAATGTATCATGAATAATTCCCAAAATATCCCCAATTATAGTGATAATTGTTTTATATATATAAATACACCTCAGAGGAA
Source organism: Leptinotarsa decemlineata (assembly GCF_025532065.1). Classification (NCBI taxonomy): domain Eukaryota; kingdom Metazoa; phylum Arthropoda; class Insecta; order Coleoptera; family Chrysomelidae; genus Leptinotarsa; species Leptinotarsa decemlineata. The sequence continues at coordinate 1,994,873 of NW_027412534.1, forward strand.
ATCAACTATGAGTAATTACCATAGCATTCGCATACGTATGTTCAGGCTTTTCACCATAAATATATATTTTAATGATAAATTATATATGATCCTTTAACCTTTGAATGTAACTTTCCAAAGGAATAAAAAACGAATGTCACACCTTGACAAAATCATCTGCAAACCTGGTAGCTGGAATATTGAGGATTCCATCCATAAACCATGTCCTAGATATTGAAATTGGTACTTCAACTTGGTGGTCTCAATAACTCTGATTACATTAATAATTTTCAACAGATTAATGCTCAATCCCAATATTCTCCAAGAAGAAAGTTGTGTGAAATAGGAACACAAAAAAAAGGAAAAGAAAAGAGACCTGGAAGTGAAACGAGGATTCATAACAGATTGACTTGAGTGAAACAAGGAAAGCTTACCTTGGATTTTGTGTGGCCTAAAAGTGAGATTTAATGTTTAACTTTCAAAATTATTCTGTTGAGATACTTTGCATTTAACAAAACTCGTTGTTTGAAATTTTTCTCAAATCCATAAAATATGTATCAAATTCAACAACTTGAAATTTCTTGTATGCACTCAACAGTTTTTTTGATAATTCCTTCTTCGAATCTCGGAAACAAAAGTCCTCTTATTGATTCTCGTGTTTCTCCAGCAGAAACAATATGCAAAAACGCCATGGGTTTGAATAAAAAAGGATATACCAGTGAACCTCGATAGTTCGAATTGGCCTTTCCAAGGTTGGGGTATGGTTGACTGAATTCTTTTATTATTTATCAAATAATTCAAAGAGATAGAGACTTCTGTTATGTGAAAAGTGGAAATGTGTCGCATAGTGAATATCCCTATCATCTATTGTTGATTTTGTGAATGTAAAATTTTATAGACATCAAAACATTTTAATAGTATCTGTATAATGGAGTTATTATAAATACGATGTACACTTGGTATCATACGGGCTGTCCTACTTATTTGATCTTCTTTTAATTATATCTTCAATTAACCAACTGTGACAAATTGAATGTTACAATATGACTACTTCGAATTTTCTCCCAAACCAGTGTTCCTCCTTGTAGATAATTTTAGCGCTGGTTTCTCCTCGCTGTGTGTTGTTCTTGTGCTCGGTAAGGTGAACTTTCCATGGCCTCTTAGTTTCAGCGATATTTGAAACTAAAGGGCCGCACTCCGCACTCGCAGGGTATCCGGTAAATGCAATTCTTGGAATCGCAGTCCGCCTTTGGTGATCTGGTTTTCGTGAGGCTGCTGAAGCAGGATTCTAATGTTATACTTGGACCCAATTCTTCTTATCCGTTCCGACAACCTTTGATGTAGGGGAGTATAAGAACTGGTTGTGGCGGCTTCTCTTCCTTGTGAGGCTCTTGCTATCTTCTAGTTGAAGTCTGTTCCGCCATCACTTCGGAGTAACCATTCCGATGAAGGTCATTGTTGATAATGCCTAGTTCTTTTTCGAGACCTTCCTTTGTATTACAGAGCTCGACAGCACGGTCTACTAGGGTCTTGATAATTCCTTTCTTAGTCGATTGATGGTGGTTGGATTTCTGGTTCAGATACTGTCCCATATAAGTGGGTTCTCGGTATACAGATGTTTCCCAATTAGTGTTGGTCTTCTTCAGTAATACGTCTAAGTATGCTAATTCGTTGTGGACTTCCTTCTTCATTGTGAAAGTGATGGAAGGACTTACGTTGTTGATGTGCTTCAGAAAGGTGTCTATTTCTGCATTCTCGAGATTCTTCATTATGGAGGTATCATCAACGTATCCCAACCAGACTCGGGTTTCTTGTGGGCTTCTGTAATGGCCAGAGTTTCAAACCACTCCATATATATGTTGGCTATAACCGGTGAAAGTGGCGATTCCTTTGACAGTCTCTCATCTTCCGTGAAAAATTCGTCCTTCATTCGGAAGTAGCAGTGTTGTACACAGCACCCTAATAATTCCATGATTACTTGAGATTTCAAATAAGTTTATGTCACATTAGACAATGGAAGTCCGAACTAATGAAATGCGCCACGGAACATTGTCAACCACCTTCAAATAAACGTTCAATACCCAGTACGGACCCGGAATCAGCGACCTATTTCGAAGATTTGAGAAGACTATGATAAAGCCTACCAAGCCACCAGTTTCTTGTGCAGAGCTAGAGACAACGACCTAAAAGTTTGCTGCTGAAATCGACAATCCCAGAAGAGAGAACCAAACGCATATTGAAACGCGCCAGCCGAGAACTGATAAGGTCTCAAGTTGATTACCACCGTTGGAAGAGGTCGACTATGATGCAGAATGCTACAGAATGATTTGAAGAAATGAGAAGAGGGACATCATGGACCAATCTTTGCCTAGATTGAAAGCACGTGCTTGAAGATTCGACAAGACATGGGGAATACCCACAACAGGGAGTGGGAAAAGTTGGTGAGGAAACAATGCCAAAATGCAGATCGGAAACAGGACAACTATGAAGCCACCAACGTCATCAACATGAGTTCACGCCCGCTCACGGACATAGAGGAATCCCTCTTGAGGAAAGGTCTAAACTTCGCCATTACACCAACGCCTGTACCCACTTTGGAAATAAAAACTGCTGTGGAATTCACCAGTTGCCTCATTGATCAGCTTCAGCAATGAAGAACGAAGAGTTCTGAATGACCTACACCATCAAGATCCTACCTGCTTATAAGGGAAACGCTACTGTTGTGATGGATACTGACAGGAAGATCTTGAGGAACCATACAGCATCAATAGAAAGGAAGTTGTACCAGACTTTGAAAAAACACCAAGTCTAGTTTTCGGAAAAAGAGAGATATTCGCTAAGAGCGCACCACACTAAGTCTCCTTACTAGTATGGACTACCCAAAATCTATAAATAGGATGTATCGTTCAGACCGATCATCAGCTCTAGTGATTCTGCCACTCAAAACTTGTTCAGATTTTTTACTACCAATAATTAAACCACTGCTAGGAAAAACATCATTTTTCAAAGGATTTTGTCGAACTACTAGGGACAATCGAAGTCACGGAGCAGGATCAACTAATCAGTTTCGACGTGGAAAGCTTTCACACCAACGTGCCTGTCGAAGGAGCACTTCAAAAATCATACAGCTATCCGAAGATAGGGACCTGAAGGAAAAAACAAACTTACAAGTAATCATGGAATTACTAGAATGCTGTGTAGGAAAGTGCTATTTACAACTGAAGGACGAATTCTTTACACAAGATGGACTGCCAATGGAATCGCCACTTTTACCGCCACTCTGTCTATTGAAAAAGCCCACAAGAAGCCCTGAGCCTGGTTGAGATACGTTGACGAAACATTCATAATATACAGCGTGTCAATTTAAAACTTACAATGGGCTATATCTCACGAACGAAAGCTGATATCGAAAAATGCTTGAAACTATTTCTAGGATAGTAAGGGGGAACTAAAGTGACATGAAAGAGAACTCACCCCCATCAACCCCCTAGGCCCCACTCACCAAAACATAAATAGTTTAAATTGCAAACCCCTACTTGTGATACATCATTGAAAAGACTATAAAAAATGCTATCCAATGGTATAAATATTAAGATACAGGGTGGAGCAATAACTGTGAAACTTTGGCTTGAATGGAATATTTAATGAGGTTTTTGTTGGATTACAAATTTACTGAAATGTCAATTAAGTAAATGTTCGAAGTGGGTTTCATTGTTTAGAAAACGATAATACAGCCTATTGTCAAAGTCTGCACGAACTTTAATATCAGCCGGCTTACTATGACTTTTTTATTTGTAATGCTACCTCCCGAAATATTATTTTAAATGATAAGTGTCGATACTTTTTTCGTTAAATAAAAACTTAATTTGCCGTTTTTTCAAAACAAGTTGGAAAGATCTGTTTTTTGGCTTTTGTCAAGAGTCAATAATTTTTGGTTTGTTTGAGACTTTTGAATGTCATTAGTTTTCATCATTTGTACGATCTGTACTGTCATTCAGCTGTAGTTGTCACGATGGTTTACAGTATACCTGAGCGCGTGGAGATAATTTTCATATTTGCCTCCCAGAACCAATGTTATTTAAAAACAGCTCAAATAGTTCATGAAAGGCATCAGGACAAAAATGTGAGTCACGTGTACGTCCGCGATTTAGTTGAAAAGTTCAGAGAAACGGGATCAGTGCAAAACAAAAAAAAAATGCCCCAAGATTACTGAATGAAGCAACCCAAATTGAGGTCCTTGGAAATTTTGCAATGGAGCCTACTGCATCAACACGTCAAGTATCTGCAGTGACAGGACTTTCACATGATTCGGTTGGAAAGGTGTTGAAATTACATAAGTTTCACCCGTACAAGAACTAGGCGATGATGATCCAGACCGACGAATTGAGTTTTATGAACTCATGACTGAAAGAATTCACGCTGAACTGAGAATTTAAAAAAAATATTTGTTTCAGTGATGAATGTACTTTTATGCTGAATGGTAATGTAAATAAACAAAACTGTCGGTGATGTGAACCCGCATCGATTCAGAGAAGGTCACATTCAATATCTTGAAAAACTGAATGTTTGGGCAGGAATATCAGGCGATACTATAATTGGTCCCTTGTTCATACCAGGCAAATTAAGTGGCGACATTTATCTCGATATGCTGGAAAACATCATCGAACCTTTAATTGTGCATGAATAAGAGAACCAAAAGGACGACCAAGGCAACCTAGCTGTAGACGAAGATTTCCTGCACTTCCAACAAGATGGAGCACCTCCTCACTATGCAGCTCCAGTTAGGCACTGGTTGGATACTAATTATCCGAACAGATGGATTATTAGGTCTCATTGAGTGGCCACCGACTTGGCGCCACCTGACTTTTTTCTGTGGGGTGACCTCAAGTCAGTTGTTTATAAAACTCAATCTGCGTCACTTGGGAAATTGCGAGAAAGCATTACGCAAGCATGTCGCGCCATTACTAGAACAACATTTGTCAAAGTTCGTGTAGAATTTGAAAATTGGCTATATTATTGTTTACAAAACGACGGAACCCACTTTGAACATTTAATAAATTGACAGTTTTGATAAATTTGCAGTTCAACAAAAACCTCATCAAATATTCCATTCAAGCCAAAGTTTCACAATTATTGCTCAACCCTTTACAATAATTATTTATACCATTGAGTAGCATTTTTTATAGTATTTTCAATGATGTATCACAAGTAGGGGTTTGCAATTTGAAATTTTTGTGTTTTGGTGGGTGGGGCCTAGGGGTTGATGAGGGTTAGTTCTCATTCATGTCACTTCAGTTCCCCCTTGCTATTCTAGAAACGGTTTCAAGCATTTTTTGATATCAGCTTTCGTTCGTGAGATATAGTCCATTGTAAGTTTTAAAATTGACACACTGTTGAATCATGAGAATACAGAACTAGACAACCTGCTGAAGCACATCATCAACGTGAGTCCTTCCATCACTTCAACAATGGAGATGAAAGTCCACAAGGAAATGCCATTCTTAGACGTATTGGTGAAAAGGACCGACACCAAATGGAAAACATCTATATACCGAAAAACCACCCACACAAGACCGTATCTGAACCAGGAATCCAACCATCATCAAGCAACTGAGAGGTGAATCATCACGACTCTAGTAAACCGTGCTTCGAGGCTCTGTAATACAAAGAGAGATCTCAAAGAGGAACTAGGCATGGTTTCCCCTAAGTAATGGTGGAAAAACTTTGGCTGGAAGACAACTAGAGCTTCACAAGGAAAAGAAGCCGCCACAACCAGTACTTGTACTTTCCTACATCAGAAGATTATTGGTAAGGATGAGAAAAATTGGGTCCAAATACAACATTAGAACCTGCTTCAGATCTGGGAACACTATCCGTAGCTGCTTCACGAAAACCAAATCATCAAACGCGAACTGCGATTCAACAACAAAAATTGATTGCTGCTCCAGGGCGAGTTCATTGATTCCAGTGGCGCAATTGCTTTTTCAACTGCAGGCACACATGAAAACCTGCAGCACCATATCATCTGAAAATCTTGATCTGCCAATGTCCTCTCTTTCATTAAACGAAATGTAGGGTGTCTTCAGAGGTTCCAATAAATTCAAAACATCGTCAGAACACTTCCTGACACGACTATCGTTAAACCAGTCCATTTCATCTTTGACCAATGCGTAATAATGACCTGATTCAACACCAGAACCACAGTGAACATTGAGTGAAGTGTTCATCTATTTAGAACTTCCGTAAGAGTTTGGTGCATCCGTCAGAGGTTGATTCATATTTGAAGAGCATCAGTGTCATTATTAGATTGACTGGTGCCGAAGCTATACTTGTTTCCTTATAACAGATAGTTAGTTTGGCGCATGTTTGGCAATACTGTTGATTATCACCCTTTGTAAGTTCCATTTTCAGATGATTTGACAATAAGCTTTGCACGGACTTGTTATCAGTCAAATTTATTAGGAAACGCTAGTTGGAGTTCCAGAAAATCACATACTTTTTTACTACCTCTGAACATATATACAAAGTGAACAAGTGAGGATTTAGATTGTACGGAATCATTCAATCCAGAGCGAAGAGTATTCAACAAAAACCACAACAATTCGAAGTAATCCTCTCGTTGTTCTAACGACTATCTAGTGGACTTCAAAGACTCTATAAAATCGGTTGGTGGGAAAGATAATACTCTCTTACGAAACTGCAGCTGCAGGAACATGTGTTTGAGTTTGGTGAATAAGTAGGAAACATTTTTGATCTCGTTCATCTTTAAAAACTCTTTCTTGGAATTCTTCATCATGAAGAACACTTGTAAAATACTATTCATGTAGCAAGTGTTTTCTTAATTATCTAATACAATTTTCTTCTCAAGATTTTCAGGACAACTGTCTAATGATTCATAGGGAAGAACATGTATCATAACCAATTCTCAATCTGCAATCGATTCTGGATATTGGTTGAATTTATATTTTTTCAGCTAATCGAGAACTTCATATTTGTTGCATGAATATTCTCTTCCGTTTTCGAAACCTGAAATTCACAATAAATATTTCGCCCCCAAACTGTGATAGTTCTAATTTCTTTTGAAATGACTATCGTCATTCGCTAGTTTTCATCAGTATCCAATTTGCTTTTCATTTTGTTTTTTTTTGAAGATTTCATAATATATTATTTCGTGAATTCCATTGAAATTACATGAAATATTGAAGACAATTTCAATATCTTCAATACAAGTTGAGTATCTAAGCATTCACACATAATATAAAGCAAACAGTTTTCCAACTAATTCACCATCTGTTTATTACTTTGATCACTATAAAAAATAATCATCCAGAAATCGACAGTAATCGAAAAAAGATGGGTACTCAGATATAAGACTCAATCTCATAAGTTGATGATCCTCTCCGCGGCATTGAATCGTTCTGACGAGCTGAAGCAACTGCCACTAATTTAGCAGTAGAACACTGGTCTCCGGAGTGGATTTTAAAGGCCCATAAAAGGGTTTTTGTTGGAGTATTAACGACCAGACAATCTGTCTGGAAGTTTTTTTTCTTTCATTCCATCGAATAATTTCATCTTCCACGTTAAGAAATAATCTCAGAATGTGGAATGGTCCTAATGACTTGGACGAATCCCAGATTATGAAGGCTTCTTTCAGCCCTCGAAGAAGATAATGAAATACCACATCCGATGGTAATTACTGTATTCGTCGCCATTATACCGGGTGATTCTCTAAGGAATTCCACGAAATTTGGTTGTTGTGTACTACAGGTAAATTTACATTTTTTGACATATTTACTTGCTTTGCCATAGTCCCGATTTGACCGAAAATGACTACAACATTCGATTTTTAAATGGGACATCCATCGAGAATGACATTTTAAATCCAACAATTTGTTCACTTGTCAAAAGTTGACAAATAAAATCATTTTCATTCCAATTTTTAGTTTTTGAACTAGAATTCCATGGATCATGTAAATAGCGTCATTCTTGATCAAGTAAAAGAGAAAACTACGACTTTGAGACTTATGACTTCACAGTCGTTTCAAGAATTATTGCACAGTCGCAAATATGAATTTTTTCAGTTAACTTGATTTTTTCAAATGGGAAGGGGGTGGCTCGTCTGCTTTTTATCAAAGATGATTTTCTTACGAATAATTTGATGCCACACACTTTCACTAAATTTCAGTTGCAAATTTAGTTCAGGAGCGAGTCTACAGAGGAGATGGATGTCGAGTTTACGACTCCAACTGATCTCCCTGTAAACTCAGTTCAGGAGCGAGAGCTTCTCAACTCCCCAACTCCTGATCCAACAACCGAACTTGAAAAAAAAAGGTTTTGGTGGTGAAGCCAGGAAACGACTGAGTCGTCTCAAGAGCAGGCTACCGTATGAAACCGCTATGCACCAAATTCTTGAGCGGCGTACGCAGAATCTGTCTCAGCGTTGGCGCTCAAGTGATGATTCACCAAAACTAACAGACACGCAAGATGTTTTAGACGTTTTTGGGAAATATTTCTCCAGTGTATATAGTTTGCCTGATTCCGATTTAGCCGACCGTTTACCGAAAAAATATGCCAATTTGCCCACCATCAGTTTCAATAGCATTACAGAAAATCATGTTATTCAGTCATCCAAACAGCTCAAGAATAAATTGATCGTGGGTCCAGATCAAATACCGAGTTTCCTAGTTAAGGATTGTATTATCCCATTGTCACAACCCCTGTATATATTTTCAATTTGATGATCGAAACAAACACATTTCCTAACACGTGGAAACTTGCAAGGATTTCACCAATACTCAAAAAAGGCGATTCGACACAAATTAAAAATTATAGACCAATTTCTGTGTTATGTAATTTTGCGAAACTTTTCGAAATGATTCTCTACAAAGACATATACAATGCATAAAAGGGTATGTTATCGATTGAACAACACGGATTTGTTAATAAAAAGTCCTGTGTGACAAACCTCTCTTGTATAAATCAATATGACTGCGAAATTTTGGACCAGAGAGCTCAAGTAGATGTTGTTTATATGGATATACAAAAAGCATTCGATAGAATTGACCTGAAAATTTGACTGCGAAAGCTTGGTTTTTTAGGATTCTCTTCAAAACTATTGTCTTTATGTGAGTCATATCTCTTCGATGGGCGGCAATACGTCGAATTCCAAGAATATCGCTCTTTCATAATAACACTCACTTCAGGAGTACCACAAGGTTCATTAATGACCTCACACTGGATCTTCAGTGCTCCACTCTATTATATGCTGATGACTTGAAAATTTATCAAAGTATCTTCACAACTCAAGATAGCATTCCATTACAGCATGATATCAACACAGGACATGTATGGTGTGCTACAAACCACCTTGAGTTGAATATTAACAAATTTTCAACTGTTACCTTCTCGAAGAAAGAAAATGCATTGATGTTTCCATACAATATCAATAATACAATCCTGAATCGTTTGACTCAAATGCGCGACCTAGGCATATTATTTGACCAAAAGAAGTCATTCAATCCTTATATTCAAAGTACCGTGTCTTCAGCTAATAAAATGTTAGGCTTCATTTTGAAAAATGGTAGGGAATTTGCAGATCCAGCAACTCTGACATTACTATTCAACTGTAATGTGCGCAGCAAATTAGAATCTGGGGTATTAATATGGTATCCCCATCATGCAACCCAAATAAGTTCCATAGAACGTGTTCAAAGGAAATTTTTAAAATATTCATATTTGAAAAAAATTTGTATTTACCCAGACCGTAACATTGATTATTCTATACTTCTCAATGAAAGCAATTTCATCTCACTGAATACTAGACGTATCATTCTAACAATAACGTTCCTTTATAATTTACTACATAATAACATAAGCTGTGAATTCCTGCTAGCAAAAATTCCGTTTACTGTACCTCGACTGAATAGTAGGCATGCAAAGGAATTTTACTGTGATCGTGCTAGAACAGACATATTGAAGAGATCACCTGTTTCAATTATTTGCAATAATTTCAATCTGATATGTGGTTCATGTGACATTAATATATCTCCATTATCTATTATAATGAATTGTATTATGATATTTACTTGATATATGTAACATTTTTTTTCTCTTTTGAAGTATCTAATCCTGCTAACACGCACATGTGAATGTACATTTTTATCACATTTAAAACTTTTTTTTATATTTACATTCATCTGTTTAAAAATCTGTTTAAAATCTGTTTTTCCGTTAATCAGCTGCCGCCCCCATACGAACGACAACTCTCAGAAGTTGAGAAACTTGTGCGAGCTAAGGGCTAACGAGGTCTTACCTTTTAACGTGTGATTCCTAACATCCAGTTTATACATTTCCTGTTATTGGGTGTACTTATACCTGTTGGAAATAAACAACTATCTATCTATCTATCTATAAAACCAGAGGTGAAAAAGCCCTGCACGGCTGAATCTAAGGCATAGTCAGGTGTAGCTGACGAGCAAAAACCCTCATATAGAAAGGTTGTCGCGGGTATCAAGGTGGAAATCTTGCAACTTGACTATCCGACTACCTCATTAACAGAGCATATACTTTGTGCCTGCCCCGTTGGGGACCGAATCAGGTCTTCAGAGTTAAATAAAAAAATAATATATAAAATAATCGGCTTCGTTAAGAAGGAGGGTTTATTTATCCGAGTGTGAGTAGGTGTGAGCCACAATAAACCCTTATGGGTTGCGGTGGAGGGTCGACTACGCCCACTCACTTTGGACCCAACCTAATCGAACGATGCCTTTCAAAAACCAAAAATGAAGTACGGAACAAAGTGATAGAAATAACGTACTAGCCGAGGTGAAATAATTGTTCTTTCCATATTCGAATAAGTATAATTATTTCGGTAGGTGCTTCTTTAGATAAATACAGATCCTTCCGAATCAACGCATCAAGTCTTGTGCCACAAACGAACGTTTGGAGGGAATTCAAAAAGATTGGTTTGAAATGTTTTGAAATACATATTTCACAAAAATTACATTCAGGTGATACTGAGAGAAGAATGGAATTTTATAGGTGGCTCTCTATAGAGTAGACCCTGCAAACTTTTTGAAAAACATTCTTTGGATCGACGAAAGTACGAACTGTTATGTTTTTGATAGAAATAAAGAGCACATTTGGAGTGAAAATAATCCTCCATACTTCAGAGAAGTCAGACCACAAGTTCGGTTTCGTTTGAATGTGTAGGCTGGAATTTATAGCGACCGAATACTTGGACCTCATGACTTCTCTAATACTTAACTCTGTAATACTTCTCTATCTTATGTTCTCAAGAAACGAATTCGAAGAATATATGGATACGTTTCCCCTTGTTAAATTAACACAGCTGCTGGTTTCAGCATGACGGGGCTCCTCTACACAATAAAAGAGCAGTTTGCGAATATTTACACCAAAGATTTCCTAATAAATGGTTAGGAAATTCTGGACCGGTGAAGTGGCCGGTGAGGTCACGTTATCGTGCAGTTTTGGATACTTCCTTGTGGGTCACTTCAAAGTACAGAATATATGGAGATCAAGAATATGACACAGTGGGTTAACTTAGAAAATATATCAGGAGAAGGGATAATGTTCGGGTTGTTCTTAATTTGAGACGACGAGCTCGCTTATGTATTCAAGAGGAAGGCCATCATTTCGAAAACTTGTAATACTTTTTGTGTATTACAAAACATATTCATTTTTGATGCAGATATGTAGACGATATTCTTGCCTGTTTCAGAGGTACTACACGACAGCTGAACCAATTTATGACATTCATGAACAATCTCAATAGCAACATTCACTTCACACTTGAAACAGAGATAGAGAAACAGATAAATTTCTTAGACCTGGCCATTACACACAATCAGAATAAATTCGAGTTGAATATTTTCATAAAACCTAGCTATACATACATCACCACCCCAAGCGATTCTTTCCATCCCGGTAGTCATAAATTAGCAATCTACAACTCAATGTTGCACAGAGCATTCGCACTGCCTTTGTCTGCAGACAATCTAGCTAGGGAAATTGATACAATTACACAGATAGGTCATAATAATGGTTTCAACGCAGATACTATCCAGAAGTTAGTCAGGAAACAAAGCCGGAAATTCACTCACAGATTAATATATCCTCAGGTCAAACAACCAGAAATCAAGAAATGGGTAACGCTAACATATTTTGGAAAAAGAACAGAAATAACCGCAGGTTTCTTCAGAGAAAACAATTTGGAAGTGGCATTCAGACCACATGCCAGAATATCTGGAGTTTATAAGCTTAAGTGTCCGGAGTGTAATAGTGTTTATGTGGGACAATGCGGACGAAATTTCCAAAAACGGTATGCTGAACATGAAAGGTCCGTCAGGCTGGGAAAAAATGATTCGACATTTTCAAACCATTCATTGGCATGCAAACACAAGTTTCCGAATCTAAACGATACGGAAATTCTGCACTATGCAAGGAAGGGTTGCAAACTCAATTATTTAGAATCCTTGGAAATTTACAAGCATTAACATTGCGGGTGCAACCTGTTAAATGATCAAATCGATTTGATTTACTCTCCGGTTTTTAAATTGGTACATCCGCATTGTGAACGGTAAATTCAGGTACTCAATCAAGTACCTGAATGGTATATATTGGCGAATGTAATGAATCATTGTTAGTTAATTATAATAATTTGAGAATGTCCATATAGTACGAAACTGCAGTAAAGTTAGTTACAATCAAAAGTGGTAAAAAACATAGAAATATTCATTTATCTTTTCATTATTCGGCTGTTGTCTATCCGGAAATAGTTCTAATAACTAGTGTTAATTGAACGAAATTTTTTGATGGTGTCATGATCATCTCAGTATTTTTGCAATACCTATGGTTTCAGAAAAGCAAACGATAACAAATAATGCAATAATGAAATCAGAATGAGGAGCACCCATTTTCTGTATAAAAAACAATATGGCGCCCACGATAGAAAAAATAATTGATGACGATTGCTAGAAGACGAAATGTCGTATAGTAAATCTGAAAATGAAAACGTGCAGCTGAAAAAAAGTTGGAGGAAATCCTGCAAAAACGATAAGATCTAACCCTGGCCTGAAAGATAAGCCAATAAAAATCTCTCTATTCTTGACACCTGTCACGATTTCAGAAATATTGAGAATATTTATCAATCTTTGAACTGATGCCGCTTCAAGAATAAACAGAATATCAGCAAAAACCACCAAAATGATACTAACAAATCAACTGTATGACATTTTAGATCATCTTTTATATTCGATGTTCCAAAGTGGCGTTTTCCAAATAGTTTTAAAGACGAGGTAATTACTCTTATATTCAAAATTGGAGACCCACATTTTTCCAATAATTATCGACCAATATCTGTCAATGGTAATATTACAAAATTGAATGAGGAAAGTATAGTCAGCAGGTTACAAAATCACGTCGATCACCACCAACTAATCTACCCCAAACATTTCGGATTCAAGGAATGTTCCGCTCTTTATGCACTGCATTATTTTACAAATAAAACTTTACAGCAGCTCAATGAAAATGATTAAGAAATATCATAGATATTCCCGATCACAAAAAGTTCAAAAAACAATTGAACAACTTTTTAATGGATAAAAGTCTGTAATCAATTAGTGAATTTTTAAGTTATAAAGAAAAGTGAGTTATGTCTTCTTTTCTATATTACTTTTAAAATTAATGTGACTATATTTGTATATGTTTCTTTAATGTCCCCCCCTTTTATTTTTTGAAAGGGTCAACTCACAGAATTGGAATTTGGGATGATGAAATTAATACATGAAGTGAAATTGGCAGATGAAACTTTCAAGAAGGCGACTGAGAGTCATCTGGGGAAAAAATTAAACGGAAAGAGGGTTCTTGTCACACATCTTTTTGAAGATTCTGACAAATGCTTCGCAACCCTAGAATATAATGTCAATATCTTCAACTACTATAAAATAGCGGAACTTTAAATAATTGACATTTAACTACATAATATGAGGTAATGAGCTTGAGGTCAGTTCAGAGGATGCTCGAAATGATTGCCTTGAACTTATTGACATATGAAAAACGTCATTATCTCTACAAATATTTATTATTCTTCGCCGTATATCCAATATGTAAGCAGGTTCAGTTTCGTCTAACTTCTGCTTGAATTTGTCCTATAAAAAATCCAAAGGTGTCAAATCTGGCGAGCGGGCTGGCCATTCTGTAGGACCTCGATGGCCAATCCAACGACCGGGATAAGTAGTATCCAAACAGTTTCTTACTTGTATGGAGTAATGTGGTGGTGCTCCATATTGTTGGAATACAATATCCATATCGAATTCAATAGGATTCGCTTCGACGATTTCAGTGATGAAAGGGTCAACAGTAGTTTCCAGCATATTCAAATACAGTTTCCCTGTATTTGAGGTCCTATAATATGGTTTCCCAATATTCCTGCCCAAACGTTATTTTTTTCTGGATATTGGGTGTGTGTTTCCCGGAAAACGTGAGGGTTGGTGTCACTCCAATAACGGCAATTTTATCTGTGAACATTGCCGATTAAGAAAATGTATATTCGTCACTAAAAAAAATATTGTGTAGATAGGTAGGATGTCTTGCAGTGGTTTCATTCATGACTTCGCAGAATTCTGTAATTCGATCAGCGTCATCTTCAGTTAATTGGTGTACCATTTTAATTTTGTATGGATGATACCTGTGGTGACCATTCTGGCTCCTTCTCTATATGTGTTCCCATACCTGTCGATATATTTTATTATGAAAAACAAAATAGCACAAGGTTGTCATAATGAGAAAAGTTAGGTTGTTAAAATTGATTATTTGGAAACAAAAGTATTTTGAGTTGTTCTAAGCAAGAATTAATTCCATAATTGGTGACCTCGATTTTATTCAAAATGTTTAAGATGTTCTTGCAGAATTTGAATAAACAGCAGCTGACCGAAATTTTACGGCACTTTAATCAAGAAACGGAAGGAACGTTAGCTGACCTGAAACTTAAACTAGAAGCCCACATCCATCAAGCTTTCCTAGAAAATGTAAATGCTCACAGTTTTGATTTCACTGATCTCCTTAAAGAAATTGAACAGAAAACAATCAACTTGGAACTTGACGGTCATGCAAACTCAATACGTGAACTTGAAAAAGCCAATAACTGCATTACCACTGACGAAATAATTAATGGAGTGGATGGTTTAGAAATCTAATGTTCAAAGCTGATAAAAAAACTAGATGATAATAATAAAAAGCTGGAAATGTTTGAAAATTTTATGAGTCACTATATACAAAACACTTCAATTAGTGGAAGGAAATGCAACGAAGTAACACCTCCCTACAATCCAGTGTATAATGAACCATCCACAAGTGAAGGAAGACAAAAATTCCAGATTAATTAGCAACAAGAGGAAATAGAAAAGAAACAAAAGCGCGCTTAATCTATAATTCTCCCATCATTTTGGAAACACGGACTTGAACTGTGGTTTAATACAGCTGAAACTATTTTTAATATAAACGCAATTGACTCAAGTGAAATGAAGTTTGCAAAAGTGATTTCAGTTTAAGATTGTTCAATAATCAAAGAAAATTTAAACCTTTTCAAAATCTACCAGAGCTCAAATTCATATAACAAACTGAAATCTCAGTTGATTCAATGTTATCAAGTTTTTGATCACCAGACTCTTTGGTGAATGTGAGCTAGGTGATGAAAAATAAAAAACCAAGCCAGCTTTTTAGGGAGATATTGAAGCATCCGGGCAGATGTCCAAAAAATATGTCCTCATTTCTTGGTTGAAGAAATTACCATCAACCGTCCAACATTTTATGAGAGATTTTTTAGAGAAGCTTATAGAAGATGAACTTATGAATATGGCTGATGGTATGCTCAAGAGTTCGTCTTCTGTCGAGCATGTTAATGCAGTAAAATTATCAACCGAGCAAAAATTAGAGCAACTTGATCTGGATCTTGATCCCACCTTCAGTGGGATCAAGATCCAGATCTAGAAGTCGAAGTGGGAATTCAAGGCGCCGTTCAAGGTCCGACTCTACAGAACAAAAAGAAGTTTGCTACTACCATAGAATATCCAAAGAGCGAGCTACTAGATGTACACAACCTTGTCAATTTCAACCCTCTTCTCATCAGGGAAATGGCAAAGCCAGTCGTTGAAGGCGACCAACGATCAAGGCATTAACAATTGTCGTTTATTCATCAGCGATCCGTTAACTAAAGTTCAGTATCTTATTGACACTGTTATACGCCGCACAAAAATCACTACCTATGGTCAGAGGCTTCTTACCATCAGTTTAGATCTCAGAAGAAATTTTAGTTGGCCATTTATCATTGCAGACATAGATGAAGCAGAGAACAGATTTTCTACAACATTATGATTTAACAGTTCATTTCAAAAACAGAAAACTTTTAGATATAGAAACTTCTCTAGAAACTTTGTGTCAAATTGACCGTTCAAGTATTCCCAATATCAAAACTGTTAATGATTGTGACCCATACCACAATATTCTAGCAAAATTTCAAATCTCACTAGATTTTCTGTGAATCCATTGACCAATTCTTCTTCAGTGTATCATCAAATTCTGACAAATGGACCTCCTGTTAATTTCAGATTGAGAAGATTAAATCCTGAAAAGCTGACAGCAGCCAAGAAATAATTCTCCTACATGATGCAACAGGGTTTTGTTAGGCCATCAAAAAGTCCTTGGGCAAGCCCACTCCATATGATTAAAAAAAGTAATGGTGATTGGAGACCTTGCGGTGACTATAGACTATTAAATGTAAAAACTGTTGCAGATCGCTATCTATTTCCTAGTATTGAAGATTTCACCTACTATCTAGCCGATAAAGAAGTGTTTTCTAAGATTGACTTAGTCAGAGCATTCCATTAAATTCCTGTGGCTCCAGAAGGCTCCCTTTGGATTTTTTGAATATATTAAAATGCCTTTCGGATTAAGGAATGCAGCTCAAACATATCAACGTTTTGAACATCAAATAACACGGGACCTTGATTTTTGTTTTCCGTACATTGATGATTTCTCAATATGCTGAAAATGAAGAAGAGCGCAAAAATAATTTAATTGCATTATTTATCGTTTAAAAGCATATTGAGTCGTATTCAATTCTGAAAAATGTTAATTTGGTAAATTGAATTTCTTGGATTTGTCATCTCTGCAGAAGGCATTAAACCATCGACAAAGAAAGTTGAATCAATTTTGAAGTATGACAAACCAAAACTTATGGCTTCTTCGAGACGGTTTCTAGATATGGTAAACGTTTATAGAATGGCAATATCAAACGCTGCAGAGATTCAGGCACCATTAAATGATTTCCAAAAGGAAAACCCAAAGAAACACCAGATGTTGAAATGGTCATATGAACAAAATAGGGTATTTGATACAATAAAACAAGCTCTAGCGAGTGCCGCTTCACTTGTTCACCCAACAGATTCGCCTGTAGCACTAATGGTAGATGCTTCTGATTTTTCTATCGAAAATCTTCGATATGTTGGAAGGAATTGATTTTGTTATTTATACAGATCATAAGCCAATAACATTTGCCTTCAAAAAGAAATCCGAGAATTGTAGTTCTCGGCAAACCAGATATTTGGATTTTATTAGTCAGTTTACCACTGAGATCAAACATATATCTGGTAAAGACAATACTGTTGCTGATGCTTTCTCTAGAGTGAGTACCATCGATTTCATTAAGAATATTGACTATTCAGAATGAGAGTTGAATCAAAATAAAGATGAAGGGCTGCAGAAATCACTCACTGAACCTGAAGACACATCTCTAAAACTTAAGGAATGTAAACTTCCTTATGATGAAGATTCCATTTTTTGTGACACTTCACAAAAGCTTGTCCGACCTCATGTATCTGAAGCATTCAGAAGAAAAATATCCAATATGATGTCTCATCCCGGAATTAGAGCTACCACTAAGTTGATAAGCGAAATATATGTTTGGTCAAATATGAAGAAAGATATTAAAAAAAGGACTCAGTGCTCTATTCAATGTCAGAAATCCAAAATTGGTAAACATGTGGTTAGTATAGTAGGTGTTTATGAGGTACCTAAAAGTCGTTTCGAACATGTTAATATCGACTTGGTTGAACCACGTTCCCCATCAAATAAATATACGTACTATTTAATTTGCATGGATAGATATCCAAGATGGTCTGAAGCTTTTTCTATAACCAACATACCTGCAAAAACGGTGGCCAAGAAATTTTATGGAGTTCCGGAAAGACTAACGACAGAGCAAGAAAGACAATATGAATCTTCAATTTTCAAAAAATTCTCAAAATTGCTGTGTATGCAGCATATAAGAACGACAGCTTACCACCCATCGGCTAATGGAATGATTGAGAGATTTCATCGCACAATGAAGGCAGCACTGAAGTGCCATGAATCAGAAAAGTGAACGAATCTTTTTTCTACAATTTTACTGGAAATCAGGGTTTCAGTAAAGGAACAATTGAAGTGTTCAAGTGCTGAATTGTTGTATGGAACAACCCCAGAATCACAGGAGAATTTATAATAGAAAGGACTGTTCCTTTCACTACTTATCAACACTTCTTCGATTGACGACTTGTTTATTTTGTGGAAATTCATGTTCACTGAGGATACACTAAAAACACACTTTTGTCTAACTGATCAGTTAGTTTTGAAAATGGTTGAAATTGCTTCAATTTTTTTTCCAATGGACGAGAATTGACCATTGTAGAGATTGTTGACGTGGTAGTTTTCTACTGGATGAGAATATTTCATTTCATATGAGAATATGTTCATTGTCGTAGTGACATTTTTTGTCGTATTTGGAAAAAAACTGATACTTTGAAGTAAATATAGAGGGAAATTTCGAAAACATGTTATATTTCCATGGAACGCCTTTTAAGAGCTTTTCTTTTAAAATTTTTCAAAGGACAATCTCTTTTTAAAGACCAGCAGTAATCGGCCATCATGTGACAATCCCATCGACCCTGATATCTTTCTTCCATTACTTTCAGATCCTGGTGGAACCGCTCTCCCTGCTCCTCTCTATGATTTCCTAAATTATCTGGAAATTTATTCGAATGGTTGCAAAGATAGTGTAACTTGATACTCATATTTGCTCCTAGAATCTGAAAGTTTGTCAGCATATTTTGTACAATTTCTTCATAATTTGATGCTTTATGGTTACCTAGGAAATATTCGACTACTAACACAAAACTTTCCCAAGCTTTACTTTCCGGAACAGTCATAACTTTAATAAAATCAGTGTCTTTCATCAATTGCGGTATTTGAGGACCATCAAATATTCCACCTTTCAACTTTTCCATACTAAGTTTTGGAAATTTTCTACAAATATACTTAAAACAATCTCTTTGCTTGTCCAAAGCTTTTACGAATTGCTTTATTATTCCTAACTTAATATGCAATGGTGGAAGTATAATTTTGTCTCTGCTCACCAACGGCTTTCTTATTACATTAGCTTTACCGACAGTTAAATAATTTCTTTCAGGCCCAAACATCTTGTTCTCAATGATGTTGCTTTGCTCTACTGTCCCACATACAAATGAAGCAAAGGTATTTCGTGTATCTACTTTGTTGACCAAGTAAAAAATTAACCATTTTTGAATCCACACAGATCGACCATTGATGCTCCGAGTAATTGATTTTTTCTAAAAGTAATTTGACATTTTCATATTCTTCTTTGAGTTTTGTAGAACGGGCAATTGGAATTGATGCAAATTTATTTCCATTGTGCAGTAAGATGAATTTTGAACTTCTTTTACCGCTATCAATAAAAAGACACCACTCAGTAGGTTTGTATTCTTTCAAACCCATGTCCAGAAGCAGCTTCACAATATTATTACAGTATACCAATTCTTCATTTTCATAAAAAAAATTGTAATAGATCACTTTCTCGCGTTCTGTGTACGTTATAATTGTAACTGTCGGTGCCAATAAATTTTTTTCTTTCAATCTTGAAGCTAACAGTACTTTTGGTAAATTTAGATCACGTATTAAATCACTGAGTTCATTTTGAGAAAACAACTTTGGCGTAGATATTTCACCCTCCCATTCACTTCCACTGGTAGACTGATTCGATTTCTGTGAATTTGGCAACATCATCGTTTCTAAGGGCATGTGAATCACTTTTGAAACATAAATAGGCCGAGGGAGATTTTCACTGTGTAAAATAGGACATTTTGTAGACTGTAAGTCTGGATATCTCCACGTTTGATTTCGATTAAAACCTTTAGCATCTACTACGCAAAAGTAATAATCATCGAAATGATTCTTAGGCTCCATCTAGATCATAGGAATACCAAAGTCTAATCCAGAACGTTCTCCTTTTTTCCACAACCGCAAAGACTCAACGCAAGACTCACAAACTTTATTAGGAACCCATGATTTATCTAATTTGTCCATTTTAAAACCGAAATATTCAGCATAAGTTTCCTTAACAAAGTCTATGATATTTTTTTTTTGTTTTTTTTGATATATAAATACCACAAATATAACAGAATAAATCACTACTATATTTGCACTTCCTTCGTGACAAACTCATGTTTAAAAAGACAAGATAAATATATTAGAACGGACACTCAACAATTGAAACAAAATATTAACATATAACAACTTAACCAGATTTCCGTGTTAGTACTTCAATATCATCAAATAACTGAGTTCTCAGCTGTTTTATCATCGATTTTCAGCTTTCATGTTTTTATATTGACCTGTCTTATATATACCTTGTGTACCTAAACAGATAAAATATATTCAAAATATGAATAGATAGCACTGAAACATATTTACTGACAGTGGTCCTTCCATAATTTGATTTCCTCCACAACCCACCTGAAATAGTTAAATTGAATTCAGTTGGAAGTCTTCAAACTATATTGGACCCAATTTCATATAATGTTTACCCTTCGATCAGATGATGAAATGTAAAGGGGTGCGGTAAAATACGATCTGAAGCTATCCACCCTGTCTTCACCAATATATTCCGGGGTCCATTAAGTATCTGTTGCATCACAGAGGTCGACAACACACCATTTTTCAGGTCCCAAGGGTAAAGAGGTTGAGAGTCAGAGTAAAGTGATGCCATGAATCCGATGATATGGAGTTTATATGTAGGCCCTGGAGATTTTCGGCTTTTACGATCCTTGTTACCCTAAATTTGGTAATACCTATCTTTGTGTGACGTTTCATGTGACAACACGAGCCCGATAAAGAAAAAAAATCAGTTTCGTGGAACATTACAAAAGGCATATTATGTTTGCAACTTACATATTATAATGAACTCGTGAATATCCTGAAGAATATCATACAAATTTGAGGTTTAATACACAACACGATCATGTAAAGTCTCTTCCTATCCCAACTTTTTGTAAGTATACGCGGACTGTACTTGTGATCTACTGTTTGGAAGTTTTAGAGTAGTAATGAATATTACTGGAGTGTTTTCCCAACACCAAATAGTTATTGAAACACCTTGACATGTGTTTCGATCACCAAGTGATCATCTTCAAGAGAAGGATCAAACGGATCACAAAGGGAGAACAAACTCATTGAAAAATTAGTGGTGGAAAAATACCTAGACAAAAAAATTGGTGATAACCTAAGGTGCTCAAATGTAATTTTTCCGAAGATATATTTTTTACCCAAAGTACACAAGGAAAATATTCCATTACGCTCAATTGTCAGTTTTATTGGATCACCTACATATAATTTAAGTGAATTTTTAGATGGTCTCCTCAAACATGCATTCATGAAAGATGACCATTACGTGAAATATTCATTTGAATTTGTCGATCAAATGAAAGATGTTATCGTACCAGACGACTTCATTTTGATATCAATAGATGTAGTATCTCTATTCACCAATATTCCAATAGATCTAGTACTGAGTCTCGTTAATGAAAAATGGCATTTGATAGAACCACACACTACTATCCCTTTAGAAGCATTCATTGAGTTATTCCAGTTCGTAACGAGCAACAGCTATTTTAATTTCAATGAAGTTTTCTATAAACAGATTTTCGGCCTAGGAATGGGAAACTGTTTATCACCAATTTGCTCTGATTTTTTTATGCCTAACTTACAAAATAAATGTCTACGTCAATGTAATTTTCCGATAACTTTTTTCAAAAGATATGTTGATGATATAGTTTCGTACGTAGAAAAAAAAAAACGTAGATAAAATGTTAACAACATTCAATAGTTATCATTCCAAACTTCAGTTCACCGTTGAAGAAGAAAAAAATAATAGAATTGTTTTCTGGATGTTTTGCTGATAAAATCTAACAACAAAATTATAACTGATTGGTACCATAAACCAACATACTCTGAAAGATTCACAAACTACCACTCTATCCATCCAATGACACAAAAAATAAACATCATCAACAATCTCAAATACAGGGCTACATATTTAGCACATGCGAATTTTAAAAACCAAAATCTAAAACTAATAGAAACTATGTTACTCAAGAATTGCTATCCTAGATCTTTAATTAAAAAATTAGTATATTCTGACAAAAAAAAAAGAAGAAACACCGTTGAACATTAAATACTTCAAATTACTGTATGCGGCAGGTCTGTTTTTATTCACGAGAATAAAAGCAGAAACACCAAAAGACCTGAAATCCAATATTGTATATAACATGCCATGTGCTGAATGTGAGAAAATATATATAGGGCAAACAGGCAGGTATCTCAAACAAAGAATTACTGAACATAGCAGGTTTGTAAAAATATACACAACCCACTAAAAACAATGAAGGATCCTACTAGGCTTGCAGAACATTGCAAAACGTCCCTTCATACTTTTGATTTTGAGTCAGTCAGTATTATAGGACAACAGACGATATTAAAAAAAAGACTCCTGAACGAAATGATTGAAATAACAAAACATGGAACAAAATTCGTAAACGAAAGGTCGGATATTGAAAACTTACACACCTCATATTTCAATGTAATAGAGAAAATCAAACGATAACTAACTTCGGAATCATTACCCGACTGATTTTTCCAAATACAATTCTCATTCCTTTCGTGGGCTTTTTTTGAATTATAAAGAACGATTTACAGACAGTTCAGATTGTTAATCCCTTCGTGTCTGTGTCAACGTCTTTCAGGAACCTGTGTACGTATTTATATTTTATGTCGAAATTATTCACTTCACCCTTCAACTCGGAAAGCCGCCCTGAATGTAAGTACTCATCACCGTTGTTTTTTGTAAAGTGTTCGAAACGTTTATTATGTTTTAACGATTGTTATACTACATACTTTATTTTGTTTCTAACAGAAATGCTTTGTGAATTTCCATTTTGATATGTATGTCTTGTTCTTATACTTCAGAGCCCTGAAGATGAAACAATAAAGTTCCGAAACGTCGACAATTTAGAAATTAGTTTCCTTCATCATTTTGACCGAATTCTCGCCAACTCGACAATCTTCTTTGGAGTATTGTTCTCATGTATGGAGCTCTGCCCCCAAACACACCCTGAAGTTGCTGGATTCCATCCAGAAAAGAGCCATCTGCCTGATTGGAGACGCGAAAATCACTTGCAATCTTGAATAGTCTGGAACATCGAGGAAAGGTCGGAGAATGGTTTCTCTTCTATAGATACTTTCACGGGAGGTGTTTCGAATTGGCACATTTGATTCCACCAAGAGCGACACATAATCAGAAATACGCGACGAACTGTGGCTGCTCATCGTTTTGAGATTCAACTCGGTACAGTGTTCAAGAACTCTTTCATCTGAAGAACTGCGTTTATGTGGAATAAACTTCCTGAGAAAGTTTCTCCAAATGGAATAAATCTCCAGCGATTCAAATCCAATGTGAATCGCTACTTTCACACAGGCACCGCTCTGAGAGCGTCTTACGGTTTTTCTTCTAGTGCTTGTGTTTCACCCAAAAATGAATATAAATAAAAAGATCGAGTGTAAAAATAACAATAATATCTTTATTGAAAAAACTGAGATTACAATGAAATGAAATACAATCAGTAATAGAGCTATAGGAGTTCTGAGCCAAAATCCCATGTATTTTCTTACGGTCGGCGCCTCGTCTCTGTCAGACGTCCATTATGTATGAACTGAGCCTTAGCATTCAAAGCCCACAGCAAACCACCTCCACTTATTCACTTTTAACGTCATTCAGTCCACCAATCAGAAGCTATCGCGCATACAGCGGGAAATTCAAACCCTTTTATTGTCATTCAGTCAACCAATCAGCTACCGCGCATACAGCGGGAAATTCAAACCATCAAATATGTATTGGGATCATGGATTTTATTCGATTCCATCCCACAGAACAGAGCCTTTAACTTATGCTCTCGAAGATCTGAACGGACAGCCGATTAAAGACGAGGCTGACCTTTACCCCTTCCGTGTGAAGTGGGCCTGAGGTCGAAAAAACGCAAGAATGATGCGCCATAGGAAAATACATGGGATTTTGGCTCAGAACTCCTATAGCTCTATTACTACAATCAACAATTGATAATTGAACAATTAACCCTCTTCTTGGCAAATGTATATTTTGACACCTAGAATTTTTTCAGCAATTTTATTGGTTTCTTGAGCGTCCTAGAAACACTTTATCATGCATATTTTTTCGTCTCATATATTTGCAAAAAAAATACAGAATGTTAATTATAATTCACATTGCCTGAAGAGTACCAGTTGATGGCTCAAGCATCAATGTGTATTTCAATTAACATTGCTATGAATAAGAAGAAATTTCATTAGATATAAAAAAGACTAAAACAGCAAATTATGTGTGTATATTATATTGCACATCAACAACTTAACAATAATCTATTATTTATTGTGAATAAAAATCTAGAAAACAGTTTTTTTTTGTTGTGAAACACATATTCATATTGCATTTGCTGCAAGTAACAGTTGTTATTCCAGTCTTGCAATTGCGACACCTCTTTTTTTCCCCAAATTTTGGAAAATGACCGACTTGGTCAAACCTTACATCATCAAGAGGTCTTTGAATAACCGGCTTGTTTATTCTGTTTATGTTCTGAGTTAGAACAGGGGGTCTGCCTTTGCGGTTTTTGTTATAAATTGCATTGGCCACATTGATCCGAAATTCTTTCAAAGATAGGTGTTTAGAGTTTTGCCCTTCATTGAGAAGCTGAAATTCTCTTCTATAAAATATCCAGGCATTATTGATACACACATCTAATAACTGAGAAAATATGCACATGTAATATTTATGTGTTCTATAGCCAGTACGATATAGAGCAACTAACATGTCAGCTAGATCCACACCTCCCATATGTTGATTGTAATGTTTGATTATTTGAGGGCATTGAACATCAATTTTAGATTTCGCTTCCTTCGAGTATCTCTTTATAGAAGATATGGGTTGTGAACTGGCATAAGAACTAGCAATAGTTACACACTTTGAATCCGCCCATTTCACTACTGCTACTTTATTGTTATTGTCACATAGTTCCTCAAAGTGACCTCGTCCGTTTTTCAGTAGATCCTTATCGAAGCTGAATTGGCAGCCGGCCAATCGATTTGATCTTAGTGTACCTAAAGAAAGTATTCCATAATTGCTTCGTAAGTAGGATATCAAATTTATAGACGCAAAAAAATTATCGAAATACACCACTGAGCATGGTTTATGAGCTATTGTTTGGCATAAAGCCAGAACTGCTTTTCCAGATATACCAAATGATTCTTCTTCTTCTGAAAAAGCATAACTCTCAAAAGTATTTTCACCACCATAAAACAGAAAGTCGTAAACAAAACCAGAAACTCCAGCTCTTACAAACATTTTTATTCCCCACTTCTTGGGTTTTTTTGGCATATACTGTCTAAGCGACCCAGCTCTGGTACCTTTATAGGGCACCATCATTTCATCTATGCTCATTTTCTTTTCTTCCTCTATTTTTAAAAAGTTTTGTCTTATTCTTTCGGAAATTGGTCTAATTTTGAAATATCTATCAGTTTTACAATCGTCCGTATTATCAACAAAATGAAGATACCTTCTCAGTAGCTGATACCTTTTGAGACTCATTTTTTGCGAAATCAAGGGGTACTGCAAAGCATTACTCCAATAATCTGTATATGATGGTAATGTAACTACTCCCATATACAGCTCAATGGCGACAAATGCCTTCATTTCTTGAATGTTCGTATTCACGGATACACCTTTTTTTTGAACCGAATATAAATTTGTGTTTTCAACAATCAAATCGAAGAGTGAATCCTCATAGAATTGAGTAAAATATTCTAAAGGTGTTTTCACGTTCGAAGGAACAGAAAATTTATCCTCGTGCATATCAACAGCATATTCAAATTCAGTTTTCTCCCACTCATAAGGAATACTTGATCGTTTTTGTTTTTTGTTTTTTGCTGGTTTGGCACTATTCTGCTTTGATTTTGAAATGTTACGCTTGGACTTTCTGGTACGATAATCAGTTACAGGTACACTGGCAAGAGTATCGATGACAGTATGAGCTGCAGGGAGATCTACGTTAGCAGTTCTAGTATTCGGAGAAGTAGGAACCTCTGTTTCATTGTAAACTGAAGTTGTTGCAGTAGATGGTACATGATCGATATAAATTGGAATCTGATCTAGATTTTCCGAGGTGATAATGAATGGATTTTCTTCGTTTTGGTCCAAAACCATATCTGATACATCGAAATTATTCGATGGTTCCAGATTCTCACCATTGTCATTTAATATGTCGGCTAACAAATGTGCAACTTCCTCGGGTAATGAAGGTGCATCTGAGGAATCATCATCGAGAAAATCCTCGAATTCTTCTCCTCTATCCGAAACCTCGGACTCTGACTCGCTTTCTGGGATAAGCGCCAAAGATAATATTTTACTGGTTCTAGACGGAAAATACGCCATCTGAAAAAATTTCTAGTTGTGTACCATCTCACAAAAACTATGATATAAATTGACAAAGTTAATCGTAATTTACATTCTTACCTTATTGGAGGATCGGGCGATGTTAATTACAATTTACGCACTTCTTTCATATTCAAAATCAATTAGAAAATAACAAAATCACTTCAATTGAAGTATCACTGACGAACATATATACCTTAGAGAATGTTTCGAATGAATTTCAGAGTTTTTCCGACAGCAAAACTGAATTAATTCTTCACAAGGTCATAGGCCAACCTATGAAAACCACAAAATGATTGGGTGACATGGCGGACGGTTCATGTAAATGAATATGAATTCATCTGGTCAGTAGTAGATGGCAGCAGATGTTCAAAAATTATCAACTGATGTGTATTCAAGTTAACATTATCAAGTTCAATGGTGATTTTGTAGAAAATTTCCTTATTTTGATTTATGAAATCCATGTTAACTACAGTTAACAGAATCAAGAAGAGGGTTAACAAGAAATGAAAATTTAAATCGAAAGATTTCAAGCCTAGTTATTTCACTACGTTTCGATTGTTGGTCTCCACAATCGTCTTCAGTTGATGACTATCAACCACCTTCAAACAAAATATCCTGACAGTCTCTATCATCAACTCTGTGGTGTTGAATATAAAAACCCAATTTTTGAGTAATGACGTTGTTGCGGTAAATGAACGATGCGTTTAGTGCTAACTTCTGAATGTATTCCAGATAGAAATTGCTACAAAATTATTATAATAATTTTTTTAGTCTGTTATCTTCAATTTCAAGATGATAACGTGTTTACCATAGATACTCACTTTGTCAGAAAAGGTCAACGATTATGGACATACAGGATTGCTTACTTACATACAGAGTTGTCTAACGAAAAGTATGCACCTTGCTTTTCTTCTTTTTTTGTAACTTGACGCAGGAATGCTCAGACAGGACAATTTTGCTTTTGAGGGGGACATATTTTAGATGTATTTTTCAACCCCCTAGCGAGGGTGAGTAACAATCCTAAAATTTTAAATGGAAAGTGGGGTTGAGTGATATATCATTTGAAAGGGCACAAAATTATCTTTCCAATGATACCTAATTTGCTGTATTTCACTCAAACATGTAGGTATTATGAAGAAAAACAACTACAACCCAGTACTTTGAAATGTGTAATTGACTTAGTAGAATCCTACTTCCGCAAGTACTGAAAATGTGACCCATTTGCTTCCATACAATAATACAGATTTTGTTCAAATCTATTCCTAAAATTATGTAGCATATCAGGTGTTATACTTCTGCACTCTGCTGTAATTCGTTGGCGAAGATCTTCTATGGACTTGGGCTGCGTAGCAAAACATTTATTTTTAAAGTGTCCCCAAAGGAAACAGTCTAAAGGCGATAAATCAGGTGGCCTGGCAGGCCATTCGATGGGGCATCTCCTTCCAATCCACCGTCCAGAAAACCGGTCATCTAAAAACTCTCTTTCCGGGGCAACATTTTGCTGGAAATGAAGCCGATCATCATTATGATTTTGGTCATTTTCAATTATTTCTGTTATGAGAGGATCTCAGAGGATCCTCTGGAATCCCCAGAGGATTCCCAGGAATAAAAAGTGGCCCTACGATATGACTATTTAATATGCCACACCAGACATTGATTTTTGAGGGTACTGGGTATGGACCTCTAGAAATAAGTGTAGGTTACTGTCATTCCAGTAACGGCAATTATGCCTATTCACAGCTCCATTCAAAAAAAATGTACTCTCATCGGAAAAGCACGTGTTGAATGATAGGTGCGGAACATCAATTAGTAGCTGGCTCATTTGTTCACAAAATTGTAGCCTTCTATCGATCATTTTCATTGAGTTCCTGTACTAATTAAATTTTGTACAGATGAAATTTATAGGCTTTTAATATCCGTATTATGGACGAATGGGAGACACCTGAGGCTGCAGCAAGCTGACGGGTACTTTGGGTATGATCCAATTCAACATATCCCAAAACAGCGACTTCCACTGTTTCATTTCTGATCGGTGTCCGTGGCTGGTGTTTCACATTACAGACAGATCCGGTATCGACAAACTTTTGGACTAACTTGGCAATGTACGAATCATTCACATTTTTCCCGGGATGACTGTTATTAAAGAGCCGAGGAGTAAGTCTAGCGCAACTATTATGTTGATAATAAAGTTTAACAATTTCAACTCGTTCGGGAATGAAATAAACCATTTTTACAGTAGAGTTGAAATAATTTCAAAAGCAACCGAACTGAATCAATGAACGTTTGCCTAAATTATTTTTGTACACTTATCTGCTGTTATTTGAACCAAAAAACGCACGAGAGGAATTGAGGAATGCAGTAGTGATAAAAATGTCGTTTTTTCCGCATTTTCATTAACAACAAAAATATCGAGTAAATGTTCTTACTTTTTTTATAACTATTCAAGTAAATACAACAAATTAGGTATCATTGGAAAGAGAATTTTGTGCCCTTTCAAATGATATATCACTCGACCCCACTTCCCATTCGAAATTTTAGGGTTGTTACTCACCCTCGCAAGGTGGTTGAAGGCACAGGTAGAAAAATTCATCTAAAATGTGTCCCCCTCAAAAGCAAAATTGACCTGTCCGAGCATTTTTACGTTGAGTTACAAAAAAAGGAGAAAAGCAAGGTGCATACTTTTCGTTGGACCACTCGATATATCGCCACGTCAAACAAGCGCCGAGCAAATGTGACGTAACACTGGTGACAATTTTGGTAGCTGCCATAAGACTGTATGTTATTTTAACATTTTTTTTGGTTATTTTCGGACAGTATTGCATTGTTTTCGTTTATTTTGATTAAATTTTCATTCAACTATACTAATTAGGTTTCTGAAACATTGAGTTTGTTATTGTGAAAGTCGTATTTTTTTTTGCTTTTGTACATTTTTTAAACTGGTGTAACGAGTAGACGCCATATGAAACTCTGCTATTTTCTTCCGTTTTGAGGTTCGTTTTTTCCATTGTGGAACTTTTTTTTGTTTTTTGAACATTTTTCAATCAGATTGAGGTAAAAATTGGAAATACTCACAATAAATTGATGGATGTAGCCGTTACTACGTGGTAGGAAATCATGATGAAACGATAAATGAAAATTTCTATGTTTTTTACCACTTTTAACATAGAAAACTGCATTTCTGTTTTCAATATTCACATTTTTGTAAATGATAGCAATAATTGTCGTCTAAACATTGAATAAGCTCATTTTCATCTAGTAGTTCTGATATTTCTACTAACATTCCTTCAACTTCAAAAACAAATATTCCAGAAATAAACAGACGACTCTTCAGAATATATTGCTGGATACTTTGCTAAAAAGCATAAAGATTATAACCTGGTTTGGGCGATTATACTTATAAAATAAAAGCAGAAAATCATAATCATAATATACATTCTTGGGTCCAGTATCTTTCATTGGGAGGTCTTATTAAATCCACAGATAATAGGTTAGATAAAATTAAAAAGTGGAACAAGCTATTCAAAAAACATCATTTAAATGTGAATATTGAAAATTTTACAGGAGTTGTAAAATATGTAAATATGTAGTTGTATGTAAATATTATTTTTGAATTTTGCAAACTGAGAACAATTATCATAATGAACTTGAAGGCCAATGAGAATAGGTCACTCAAAAAAAAATTCAAACAATTCTGATGCTGAAAAAAAATCGAAAATTGAATAAAGTAATACATTAGTCCTTTAAATTTATTTTTCTACATTCATGCAAAAAAATTATATGAAATATATTTAGTGGATAAAGTAGTTCCTTTTTGCTCTAATGTAGTATTATAATATATCATTATATAATGAAAATAATAATAATAATCGTCTTTATTGTTACCCAGCTGTAGTTACATACAAATATTTAAATAAATCAGAGAGCTAGTTGCTGACATAACAAAAGGCGAAGTTCAACTTAGTTAGCACAAGTGCTACTGAGTTGTTCTTCCACTCGACCTCAAAAAGATTCTACCTAAGCTGAAACAAAAAAAAGTAATACATGAAATTAAAAAAAAATGGGATTGTTCCAATATCTATTTGGATGATGGAGAGGACGTCCATTACTGAGACTTATTCTGGTACCATAATGATGAAAAGTGTATAGGGTTGGGCAGTTTATATTTAAAGTTGGCTTTCGAACAGAAGTAGTTTGAATCTTTTCCGTAAAACAGAAAGTTCTGAATTTCTCATTTCTTTTGGTAACAGGTTGATCACTTGGCAAATATTATAGCTAAAAGATCGCTTGAAAAATTCAGTTTTAAAACTAGGTGGGGTAAGAGTACCCTTGAATCTGATGTTCAGATTGTGAACATCAGTACGAACAGTGATTTTTCTGAACAGATAAGGCGGCGTTTTGGTTTGTATAATTTTGTTATATAAATTAGCAGCATTCAATATCCGTCTATTTTCCATTGTGATCCACCCCGTATCCCGTAACTTATGGGATATTCTTTGATATTTCCTAATTCCGTGAATGAACCGTAGACACGAGTTTTGTACTTTCTGTATTTTCTGAGCATACTGTTTGGTTAAACATGGCCCATATAAAGTATCCGAGTAGTTGAAGCGCAATAAAACCAGTGCATCACAGAGAGTTGTTTTCGTCTGCTTCGTGAGTATATTCGTGAGAATTCAATATATTAACATATAATATATTAAATTCTCATTTTCTTAATGAAAAATTAAAACCGTATCATGTATTTTCTGTCAGATGAATAAAAAAAATTGTTACACCTATAACAATTTATCACTTATATATTTTTGATCATCAAGCGTTTATTATAAAAAAAAGGAACAAACAGTTATGAAAACATTTTTTAGATAATACTATTATCTAAAACAAAGTTCATTACAAAATTTTTAGGGGAGTAACAGTTTTCACGAAAATAATGAAAAACTTATGAAACCTCTTTCTATTGAAAAGGGCAAAATAGCTCGCCCTATCATCCACTAAAGAAAATTATTTACTTAGTATTGATCCATTCATATTAGGTATTTAATCCTATACAAAAATAATATTCTAATAAGGGATTTACATGAAATTTGTTTTTTTCAATTCAAAAGTGCAGTACTGAATCAATCCAGAGTCACCACTATTACGTCACGAGATTACGTGACGTGTCTAACAAAATCGCAAAAGTAAGCAATCCTGTATGTCCATAATCGTTGAGAAAAGGTGACGTTTTCTAACAAAATGAAAGCACATGTATAGTGCCCCCCCCACTTTTATTTTTTTGAAGGGTCAACTCAATAAATTGAAATTTACGATAATGAAATTATTGCATGAATATTTTATTTTGAAGTGAAATTGACAGATGAAACTTTCAAGATGGCGACGGGGCGCTATCTGGGAAAAAAGTTGAATAAAAAGAGGGATCTTGTAACACATCTTTTTGAAACTCCTGTCATTCATAACCCTAGAATATAATGTCAATATCTTCAACTAATATAAAATGGCGAAACTTTTCATAATATAATTAGCTGAATACATTGACATTTAACTACATAATATGAGGTCACTTCAGAAGATGCTCGAAATGGTTGCCTTGAACTTTTCGACATATGAACAGCCTATCCGATATTTCACGCCGAACATTTTCGAACACAGTAACGTCAATATATCTACAAATATTTATTATTCTCTGCCGTATATTCAGTATTGAAGCAGGTACAGTTTTGTACACCTTTTGCTTTGAATAGCCTCATAAAAAAGTCCAAAGTTGTCAAATCTGGCGAGCGGGCTGGCCATTCTGTAGGACCTCGACCGCCAATCCAACGACCGGGAAAAGTAGTATCCAAAAGTTTTCTTCCTTGTCTGGAGTAACGTGGTGGTGTTCCGTCTTGTTGGAATGTAATATCCATATCGAATCAATTAGGATTCGCTTCGATGATTTCAGTGATGACAGGGTCAACAGTAGTTTCCGGCATATTCAAATACAGTTCCCCTGTTGAATTTTGATCAATAAATAGAGGTCCTACAATATGATTTCCCAATATTCCTGCCCAAACGTTAGTTTTTTCTGGATTTTGGCTATGTGTTTCCCGGAAAACGTGAGGGTTGGTGTCACTTCATTAACGGCAATTTTGTCTGTTAACATTGCCGTCTGAAAATAATGTACATTTGTCACTGAAACGAATATTCCGGAGATAGGTAGGATGCCTTGCAATAATTTCCTTCATGATTTCGCAGAATTCGGTTTATCGATCAGGGTCATCTTCAGTTAATTGATGTACCTACCATTTTAATTATATATGGATGATACCTATTCCCCTTCAAAAGTCTCCACACAGTAAAAGGAGACACCTCACAAACATTCGCGATTCAGGATTTGCTACCATCTCACCAATCATTTGCATTTGCTGTTCTTCTGGAATGGACGGATGACCTGGGGGCTTTCTGTTATGTACATTACCAGTAGTGAAGTTCTCTCGAATATTTTTTACAAATAGGACGATTTGGATAATGTTCATTGAAAATCCTTTCGGTCTCGTAAAAGTAACGCGAGATTGTTGACATGGTACCTTTCTGCTAGTGAAGCCGAAAACTGAACAATGATGTTCATTGTCATAGTGACATTTTTTTCGTCATTTTCATAAACAACAAATAACTTAATAAACTTTATCG
Source organism: Leptinotarsa decemlineata (assembly GCF_025532065.1). Classification (NCBI taxonomy): domain Eukaryota; kingdom Metazoa; phylum Arthropoda; class Insecta; order Coleoptera; family Chrysomelidae; genus Leptinotarsa; species Leptinotarsa decemlineata. Next base: position 2,028,420 of record NW_027412534.1, read on the forward strand.
GTTTGTTGGAATCGCCATATGGCAGATAAAAATTAATATTTCTAGAAATATCGATATTAATGTATTTGTCTTTAGGAAATCATTAAGTATTCCGCCATTTTGTAGTAGGTGAAAATATTAACACTTCATATTCTAGAGTTGTGAAGTATTCCTCAGGAACTTCAAAACGATGTGTCACAAGACCCCCCTCAACATTTGATTTTTTTCCCAGTCGTTATATTGAAAGTTTCATCTGTCAATTTTACTTCAAACTAAAGCATCCGTGTAATAATTTCATTATTCCAAATTTCAATATTTTGAGTTGACCCGTTCATAAAATAAAATAGGTGGGACATTGAAGAAATGCACGTATAATTTCATATTCAAAACATGATTTATTTTACTGAAAGCCACTTAGAAACTGAACAGTGTGATATTTTTGTAATAGTAAATTTTCAATGGTTAACCAGTGGCTCCTTGACTCCGCTTTTTTTCAAGTAAACAACTGTTTTTCAACAATTCATTACCTACTCTCTCCGGCTTCGCACAAATAGCATAATGAGTGGACATGCCAAATAGAAAAATGGTAAAAAAAACGCAAAATAATAAACAGCTCTGAATATTGCGCCGTCTTTCTACCGTAACTCTTTCGAAAACAACATGAAAGTTCCATTATACGAAACTTTTCTGACGGAAATTCATCTCAAACTTCAGTAATTTCCTAGTTACGCCCAAGGTTCCAGTCTGACAATAAAGTACGCCATTATTTATGAATAGAGCATGCCGTAGCTCATTACAACCATGGGTAGAAATTACATTAAATGTATGGCCTGGCTCCAGATGAATGAGAGAATTAGTGTTTCAATTTATTGGATGGTCAGAATATGCCTAATGAGAGCCATTGTGCGGGTAGGGTAGTATTAATCTGAAGACGGCAGTGCGTGAAATATTTCAACCCTGGAAAATGTTATATTCAGAGTATAAGCACGTAAAAACATTCAATATTTTGTTCAAATCAATAACAGGTAAGCCGTTTGTAGGTGTGTATAGTGGCTACGTTTAATTATGTTCTGATTTACAGAAAATAAGTTTATGGAAAATGAGTGTTCAAATAACAACACAAAAAAACAATTGAGAAAACCAATTTTGATAAACTTTTTCGACGACCTGCTTGAAATACGTATCATACCGAACTGTCAACTACCAAAGCGAAATATTTCATTACCTACTAGTGCGAAATGAATATTTCATCAGTTCGGACTTCTATTGTCTGAAATGATATAAATTTTTGAGAAAGAAAGTTTTTGGCTTTCTACTACTCCATCTTGATACAAAAAAAGAAGAATGATGGAGTCTTCCAAAGAAAGGAAGGAAGTAACTCTATACATGGATGTGTAGATCATGCAAAGAAGTAACTTTCAAACAAAAACTGGAAGAAAGTCCTCCTGAAACAGCTACTTTCATTGAATTACACGAAAGAAAAAAATTCTTTCGAAAGAAATACTTCTATATGAACACTGAATTATACAGAAGATACTTTTCTCTACTCAGTTTGTATTTCAAACATTCGTTGTGGAATGAAAATCAGATATCATTCACATGAGTTCTAAACAAAATATAACTCCTTCAATCGATATAAATTGATCTGGAATCCCTGAAAGAATTTAAAAAATTACATACATCAAATTACATGTGAATTACAATGAAATGAAATACAAGCAACTATTAAAAATTGAACTATTGACAAAAAATGAAAACTGAAATGTATTACCAAAAAATTAAAATTGAAAATAGAAAGATTCCAAATCAAGTTACTTCACAACGTTGCGATTGTTAGTATCCACAATCGTCTTCGGGTGATGAAGTCCTTAGACATCAGTACCGCCCTTCACGGGGTACCCCTACCTGGCTGGGGTGGGATGGATATAAAAGCTATTCGTTCCTTAACGGAGGACATGAGGGCCTTATGCGACAGAGTGTCGGGGCCTTCTATATCGGGAGGGGTAGTCTACAGCATAATCTATAGCTTCCCTGACTAACGGATTATCGTGAGTTTCTGCGCTATCAAAAACTCGCCGATTCCTAGACTGAATGGACTGCCGAATGGAAGGCAGCTGCAAATCTCTGTGGATGTTTTCATTCCGCACGAACCATAGAGCATTCACAATCATACTCATTAGCTTATTTTGCAATACCTGCATAATGGAGATATTCTATTTCGTCGCTTGTCCCCAGACGCCTGAAGCATACATGATGATAGGCTTGAACATCGTATTGTAGATGGTAATCTCGACTTGCTATCTGACTCTCGATCTTTGACTTAACGCACATAATGTGCGGGTTCCAAGTGAGCCTACGGTCTATTAGAAGGTCGGAGTACTTTACCCGCGCTTGCCAGTCAATCTCCCTTTCAGAGATTCTCACTTTTCTGGCCGGAGAAGATAGCTATCTTCCTATGGTTATCGCCTGAGTCTTGTTCATGTTCACTCGGATCTTCCAATCGAGGCAATATGAACTTTGCATATAGACGACGCCGAGCTCCCGACCCATGGAAGACGAGAGGAGAGCCGTGTCATCGGCGTACAGGAATATCTTCACACGCTCGGGCCTCGGAAGGTCACTGGTGTGAAGTGAATACAATGTCGGAGAGAGCACGGACCCCTGTGGCACTCCAGCGAAGATCTCTCTGTTGTCAGACAGAGAGCCCTCTACTTCAACCTGAAATATTCTGTCTTTCAGGAAATACCCAATCTACCGGGTCAGGCCCCGAGGCAGGTCAAACCCGATTAATTTGTGCAGAAGGCCTTCGTGCTATACACGGTCGAAGCCCTTCGAAGCAATACAATGTGCACTTTTTTTGTTATTATTCAACTCTTGGATGGTGTTTTCAACCAGCCTTAGAGCCTGTAAATCAGTGTAGTGTTCTCTCCTGAAGCCAAATTGTTCATCAGGCAGAACATTTCGGTCCTCAACTTCTTCGTTGACCCTTTCAGCCAGCTCAGCTGCCGACGAGAGTAGATTGATCGGGCGATAGTTCTGTGGAAACTGCAGGTTCTGAACCTGTTTTGGAGTTATGACGACGATCGCATGTTTCCACCTTCTGGGGAAGTGTCAGAGGGTCAGCGAACTGTTTATAATATGCAAAAGGCATTCAAAAGGGAGCCTCTTCAATAACTTGTTATTTATTGAGTCGACCCCTGGAGCTTTCTTGACCTTTGTGGCCCTGATGTAACCCTTCAGTTCTTCAACAGGAGCTGAACGGATGTTATCATCGTCATCTTCCCTGAGGATACGGTGAACGCGGTCTTCCAACAGCCTATCGCGGTCGATTTCGTCATCGTCGTCAACGTTGAGTTGAAACTGACGTTTCATCGTGCCGGCAAAGGCTAACGCTTTGTCGGCGGGGAAGTAGCACACTCGGCGCTTTCCGTGAATGAGTGAGGGAGCAGTCTTCTTCCCCTGGAGCATGCGGGTGACTCGCCAAAGCTCGTCATTCCCAGGTTTGAAGGATTCCAAAAGCTCTTTCCACCTTTTGTTTCGATGATCAATGATGGCCTGATAAACTTGATTGGCCATCTTGCTTGCCGCAATTTCATCTCCTGGGAAAAAAGTTCGTTGATAGAGCCTTCTCAAGCGATTTCTCTCTCGAATCAAGGGGGAAACTCATTATAGCTCTTCAGCGGACACTCTTTTCTGTACGTGGCCGCTCGAAAAGCATCATTCACAGAAAGCTCGAAACGCTCAACTGCCACGTCGAGTTCACCATTAGTCACCAGGCCGTAGGTGCCACTAGGTCCTAAAATTCTTAGTTCAGCCGCTTCCTTGGCTAAAGAGTCGGCAATACGATTACCTTTACTCCTGTCGTGCCCTTTAATCCACCTCAGGATAATATTATTATCGAACGAGGCTTTGGCTAGATCTTGGTGGCACTCTAATACTAGGCCTAAGGTAACACGTTGTCTGTTCTAGGCTGATAGGGCTTGTCTGATATCAGTGCAGATTGTTATTATTTTGCCAGAATTTTTTTCTGGTTATATATTTTGTAGCGATTGAGATACTAGCCAGTTCTGTTTGAACCACGCTGGTATTTTTTCTCATTCCCAACTTAATCCTTAGGCTCAGTGATCTGGAGTACACTCCACACCCTGAGCCTTCGTTGGTTTTTGAGTCAACTGTATTAATCCGTATTGCATTTGTATCATCTGACTCTATGTTCTGCTCAATTTGTATTTTGTAGGGTTTATCAAACACAAACCTGGGTTCAATTGCATCGCTTGTTGCCTGCAGAAGACCCATTCTTACTTCGAGGTTTACACCAGCCGTGTGCAATCGTAACATGGCCATTAATGCAACTTCCTTATCGTACAGGTGCAGAGGGGACAGACCAGTAATTAATTCCATTGCACGGTTGGTGTTATTCTCATGACTCATGTGATGTTCAAACAAGCCAATAGTTGTATTTGATATAATTTTTGGATGACTGTTGCTTGTAGAACTTTCGTGGAGGGGATCAATCCCCCTTGATCACCCCCTGGCTACGGCTTTGACTATACTTATAGAGATATATTAATATTGACTTTCTTATTAGTCAGTTGGCTATGCTAGAAGACAGGCAATAAACAAATAAAGCAAATGAACTTCAAACGTTCAAGCCAGTCTCGGATATACCTACACAGTAGGTTTAATGGACTGACGCCTATCAGAAAACAACTACTCCCCTGGCTAATACCACGAATGGCGTTGAATTATTGAAAGAGTCGACCTTCAATTCTGGAACACTCATCAGTGCAAGATAGTGAGCATCATCGACCTAAAGTCAATGATATTCCATAATTCAAAATCGGAATTCTTTCAGAGTATTTCATTCCTCTTCCGAAGTTGGCGCGAACATCACAAAGTATCTCTCCCTCTAGTGTACGAGTTTTGAACCAACTGCACATCCCGATTCCTCTGCATAAGGAAGAAAAACTTCCTTATTAGTCAGTGGGCTATGCTTGAAGACTGGCAATAAACAAATAAAGCAAATGAACTTCAAATGTTCAAGCCAGTCTCGATATACCTACACAGTAATGGACTGACGCCTATCAGAAAACAACTATTCCCCTGGCTTATACCCCGAAAGGCGTTGAATTATACCCGACTGGCTAGGGAAATAGTTAATTTCTGATAGGCGTCAGTCCATTACTGTGTAGGTATATCGAGACTGGCTTGAACGTTTGAAGTTCAGTTGGGTTTGAAAGTAGCTTTAATAGCCAAACCTCGCTCATTCATCATTCTTGTTGAACATGCATCTGTAAACCATTGAATAGGATGAATAAAGGCATCTCATTTTTTTTTCACCGTAGTGTGCGCTGGTCAGGCCCTATCCCTTGAAGCCCCGATACAATCGGGAGGGCGCGCCAGCATTATCAACCAATGACCACTCCCCACAACCGTGGGGTAAGTGATCATTGAGTCCGAGAATCATGTGCCCTAAGCAAGCGCAGTGCGCCAAGAATGACAGACCTTCTGCATCTGTACGGCTAAGATTTCTGTCTTAGTGCGGCAAGTTGATATGATTTCAAGATTCAAGAGTAGAGAGGGAATTATTCCACCAATGACTCCCATAATCAGAACAACCATCTTGAGAGAGTGGTCTGGATAGAGTCTGCGGAGTTCGAAGAGAAAATCTCAATATTTTATCCGTTTTCCCTCCTCTCAGGAGCTGAAAACTCCATGAGAAATATCGTCTTGCTCTGCTGATAGAGAAGGACTACATCACGCTTATTATTAGCTTACATGAGCCTGAGGGTGGGGAACGAATAGTTCCAATAAATTCGGCACTTCCCATTTCCCACAATGGATTCAATATCCCGCGGAGCGTAGGGCAACACCGGTGTCTCGTCAATACCTTAAGAGTGCCGTAGATGGTAATATAGCACTCTTAGGGCCACTTTATGTCGATAGATATGGGCCGAGACCGCATATGTTTGACATGCTGATAGTGCATTAGGGTCTCGGACGCCTCGCGGCAGGCCCTGCTCCTTGTGTCAGGAACCTCTATACCCATCACGCGAATGCGGTAGACTTATGCGTTGAAGACACCATCCTGGCAAGTCATTATGAACCCCTCAGTTTCTAACTTCAGCCTACTCGACCTGAGGAAAGCTAACGTCAGGCGCTTTGATAAGCCGAAGTCTTCAATGTTATTGAAGAAGACCCCCATGCATTGGCTTATCCTTGTGTTCCCTTGTGTAGAAGTGAGGTGATCTCTGCGGCTTTTATATGAACTTTTTGCTGAATGAATTCCAACTCGGTGACAGAGTTTTGGTCATCTCGTACAGTATCGAAAACTATACCGAGCTGCTCGGGCAGCTGCCCTGAAGGGAAATGCTCCAATTCCTGCTCTCTCATGGTCACGGACCATGCAGAAAAGGGGATCCGAACTCTTGATGACTTTACAGGCTGTATCCAGTACCGTTCTGTCATGTAGACACTCCAACCTCAAAAGTCCACGGCCTCCCTGTTGTCGGGAGAAGTACAACCGTAGAACGGACGATTTGGGATGCAGACTCCTATACAGATGCATAATTTTTCGGGTCTTCACGTCGAGTTGATACAGCTCCTCCCGAATCCACTTCATTACTCCAAACGGGTAGAATGAGATTGGAACGGCAAGCATATTTGTTGCAGCAACTTTGTTCTTCCCCGACAGTTCCGATGACCATATGTCGAAGTTTGTGCTGATACTTGCCGCGGAGAGAGTTTATCACTGCTGTTAACTCTCGTTAGTGGCGTTGTTCTACCCCGAGGTAAGTATACGTCTCTTCGGTATTCAGATGCTGCCATCTACGAGCTGCACATCCTCTCCGTAGTCCCCGCATCGTCTTCTTCTGAGATGTACCATTGCACATTTGTCTATCCCGAATTTCATACCGATAGCATGCGCGACCTCTTCCACCACCCACAAGGAATGACGGAGATCCTTTTCTCCAGAGACATAAAGTTTAAGATCATCCATAGAAAACAAATGGGTGATCTTGTGCCTCCGGATTCCGGGGGTTCCACAGTTATAACCTCGAGGATTTCTGAGCGCAACGGATAATGGCAATAGTGAGATGAAGAAGAGAAGGGTACTAAGGGAATCGCCCTGAAATACGCCCCTTCTGAAAGTGACCCACCCTGTTTGGACTCTGGGTTGACCGGAAGTGATGGTGAAGCGAGTTCGCCAAAGTGGTATCAGTTGTTCAATGCATCTCACTATTTTGTCGGGTACCGCAAGGCATCTGAGCAAATGCAAGATGAGCTTATGCGATATTGTATCAAATGCCTTACGGTAATCGATCCAGGCCATAGAGAGGTTGCGCTTATATTGTATAGAGTCCTGCGTTACACATCTATCGATGAGCAGGTTCTCTTTACATCAAGCAACTCCTCTCTCCGACCCTCTCTGCTCATATATCCGTTCGAACACTCGGTCAACTGCGGTGAGTATTCGTGTGTATAAGAATGCTTGTAAACAACTCATAACACGAATTCAAGCATGTTATCGGTCTGTAATTCTTAAGGATTGACAAATTTCTGCTTTTGGGGATAAGAACGGTCTGCCCTTCGACAAACCAATCCAGAATCGGCTGCCAGATTCTGGCGGTGGGTGCTTCGTAGTGTTTTCCACCAAAAAGTGTTCAGCCCATCTGGGCCTGGAGCAGCAAAGTTCTTGGAACCCCCAAGGGCTCATCGAACGTCATCCGGGGTAATCGGGTTGCGCAGTTCATTGGGCTCAGGCTGTTGAAGCTCTCTGTTGAAAGCTTTGAACTGCGCTAGTGCTAGAGTGTCTAAGTTGAGTGGATGCGGGTGTTTATAGATATCCTTCCAGAAGGATTCCACCTGATCTGCGGTCGGAGGATTATCCACAACACGCATCTAATTATTATCATTATTAATATTCAGTAAGTTCACAAGCTCTACAATGAGCTTCATATTGCATTTAAATAGTTTTCGTAATTCAGTCGGACTTAATATAATGAATGAAAATATCATTTCACGAAAAATTCAAAGAATTACATATTCGTTGGATAATTCTTCGTGGATGGAAGATTTTCTCTTTTACTTTTCTAGACCTGCCTGTCTTATTCGAAACTGCTAGCTTCCCCGGACTGTAGTAGCTCGGAACGTGATATAAATTTCTGTCTGGGGATAACCTCTTCGGGGCATTAGTTTACTTGATGAGGGTGTATACTGCTACTTCATTGCCGACATCGACTAATACCATTATCCGCAGAGAAGGTACACTTCGGAAATTCGTTCGATGGAAAATAAATCATTCGCGATATTTGTCACAGTGCCACCGGCGGTATTGTTACTAACGTAAGTGGATTTGTTTCCAAAGTGGTAATTAGGAAAACAAAAATATATCCCCCTATGAAGAACGAAGGAGGAATTTGAAGAAGAAAGATTTCTGGAAAGAATTGAAAGTGGTGTATTGTAATCACGTTATTTAACACGTTAAAAATGGAATTTAGAATGAAATGAAAGTGAAGAAAAAATAATTTCATTAGTTCGGACTTTCATTGTCTAAAATGATATAAATTCGTTTGGAATCCCTGAAAAAATCTGAAAAATTACAATTATATTGAGCAAAAATAATGAAATTACAATGGAATAAAATACAAGCAACAATAAAAAAATTGAGCTATTAGAACGAGATGCAAAGTAAAAATTAATAACAAAAAATGAAAATGAAAATAAAAAATTGAATGATTCCAAGCCAAGTTATTTCACGACGTTTCGATTGTTAGTATCCACAATCGTCTTCGGGTAATTACTGAACTCATTCCTCCGAGATCTGTTTATGTGTCATTCGAGTGTTTCCACCTATCCCCTCTTTCATCGTTCCGCTTCATTAGTTTCTTCGAAAGCTGACCGTTTGGCGGGAATTGATCGTGTTCTGCTTGATTAGAGGTTTTCATATGTTGCGTATCTCTACGCTAGCTTGGCTACATGCGTTGTTGGACAACATGTTTGCGGCTTCTTCGAATTTTTTTTTTATACCAGTGTTCCTCCTTATAGATGATCTCAACAACGCAACAAATCTTGCATTATATTTCCCTACTATTGGGTACGGCGGATAGCCTAACACGTTTTGAAATGTTTCGAATGGTCCAGAAAAATCTAGAGTGTCCTCAGGATTATTTCACCACAATTTATCATCTTTTAGGTGACACAACAAATAATTTAAAACATCAATCAACGTTTTTTCACCCCGCCATAAGTTTCAGCAGTGATGCTAAGCTGGGCCATTACTGGACTCAACTGCCCTCCCTCTATCTATGGCATTGACAGAAGCCTCAGTCCGCAAACATTGAAGATTAACGAGTCTCTCTGAGGCAGTTATTGGCAACATCGTACGCCGGATTGGATTCTTCTCTGCCATTCGCCATATATAAATCGCTCCCATATTATACAAGAAATGACACCAAAATTAATTAATATGTTTCAAAATAATAGCCTCAAAATCTTCAAAACAAATGTCACAACTATATCTTAATTATACAGTATACTAAAAGCTCCCATTTCAAATAAACAGAAATTCAATTTAGTATACAAAATGTCTTGTATGGATTGTTCCAAAACATATATAGGACAAACATCTAGACCTCTAAGTAGTCGCATCACTTCCCATAAGAGCGACTGTAGATGAAATATTGATTCTTGTGCATCAACAGAACATGTTATTTCGGTGGATCATAAAATGATTTTCTAAACCTACACATTTTAGATAGAGAAATCAATACAACTAAAAGAATATTTTTGGAAATGATACTTATCAATCAAGAAGAACATTCAATGAATAAAAGATCTGATATTGAAAGTCTTAGCAAAATTCACACTTACCTAATGAAATATGACAAAGAAAATAAAAGATCTAGTATCTGTATATATTACTGTATATATATATATATATATATATATATATATATATATATATATATATATATATATATATATATATATATATATAAATATAAATCGATTTAATTCGTGAGGTTGCAGTCAATAGCTGGGCTGTTACAAAGAAAACTCTTTGTTATATGTCAAGCTTTCGGTATATTTCACACCTTCGTCAGGACAACTACAATAATAAGATTATATATCTTGTAAAAAATATATAAATATGGAGAACTTACTAACGTGAGAATAAAATATAAAATGGTTCAAAAACAGATAGAAAAACATTAATAAATGACAGTTGATAAAAATTTTTGGCTGACAATGTCAAGTGGGAAAATTTTGAATGATACTCGAATTACTAGATTTTTTATTTTCTTTATCACATTTCAGTAGGTACGTGTAAATTTTGCTAAGACTATCAATATCAGTTCGTTTATTCATTGAATGTTCTTCGTTATTAATATGTATCATTTCCAAAAATATTCTTTTCGTTGTATTGGTTTCTCTATCTAAAATATTTGGATTTTCAAAATTCATTTTATGATCCTCCGAATTAACATGTTCTGTTAATGCACAAGAATTAACATTTCGTCTACAGTCGCTCTTATGGGAAGTGATGCGACTACTTAGAGGTCTAGATGTTTGTCCTATATATGTTTTAGAACAATCCATACAAGAAATTTTGTATACTAAATTGGATTTTTGTTTATTTGAAATTGGAGCTTTTACTTTACTGTATAATTTAGATATAGAAGTGACATTTGTTTTAGATATTTTGAGGTTATTATTTCAGAATACAGCTATTGACTGCAACCTCACGAATTAAATCGATTTATAGTTAATCCAGTCACTAATTATTCTGTTATATAAATATATATATATATATACATCGGAAAAGTCTAGGGATATTTTTATAACATACTAAATATCATAAAAATAAATGCATGAGGTCGTTTAATTTCGATTAAATTGGTACACTCGACCACCCTGTAGATTTCTATGGGTTGAACAAAGCCTACAAAAACGGTAACTACTATTTTATCAAGTTTTTTACAAACTGTAGGTTTTCGGCTAGAATGAATAATCTGAAAGTGTCGAGTTTGTACGTTCTATGCAGTTCTTGCTCAGCTATTAAACTGGAAATATTGTGCTTTAACATGGAACGCCATCACTTACCATTGGCTGAGATGAATAGAGCTGTAGGGCTTCTTCAAGGTGGCATGCAACAAAATGATGTAGCTCTTCGTTCGGAGGTCTCTCAAAGTGTTATCAGTCGATTGTGGCGGCGTTTCCGTGAAACTGGCAGTCCAGCCGAACAACATCCAGGGCGAGGACGCGCTACAACTGCAGTTCAAGACCGATTTTTGGTCTTAACCGCAAGAAGACAACCGACAATGACAGCACCTGAGTTGGTTAACGTGTTGCAGCAGACGCACCAGGTAACCATTGGTCTTGATACTGTCAGAAATCGACTGCGTGAAGCAGATCTCTACAATAGGAGGCCACTTAGATGTTCACCTTTGTCGAGAGGCAATCGCGGTAGAAGATTAGAGTGGTGTCAAGAATATCAAAACTGGGATGCAAATTATTGGGCCACAGTTTTGTTTACAGACGAATCCACATTTGGATTTCATCCAGATTCTCGTCGAGTAAGACTGTGGAGACGACCTGGAAATAATGAACGTTTGAGACATATCCAGGAAGTCCATACACACAGAGGTGGTACACTAATGCTATGGGGTGGAATCATGATCGGCGGCAGAACCGATCTCGTTTTTTCAAATCGCTCCCTCACAGCTCGACAGTACCTCGACACCATTCTTCTACCTATCGTTCATCCGTTTGCTGGTGCTGTTGGTGAAAACTTCCACCTAATGCACGATAATGCTCGTCCACATGTCGCGAGTCTAATGACTGACTGGCTCACCAACGAAGGAGTTGATGTATTGCCATGGCCAGCACAATCACCGGACCTGAATCCCATCGAGCATGTGTGGGACATGCTTCAACGAAGAATTACTCCACATATGGGGAACATTCACACAACGTTTCAATTGAGGGGGCTTTTAATCGCTGAATGGGCAAATGTACCTCAACAAGACATTGACAATCTCATTTTGTCGATGCACGATAGATGTAGGGCCATAATAAACCAGCTTGGAGGCCATACTTTCTACTGATTCCAATTTTTTTTTGTATTATCATTTTTTTTTCGGGGTGCCAAAGAAGAGCCATATTTTTTTTAGTTTTGCTTATATGCGCACTCAGTATTTTTGACCATTTGATAAATTTTGTTGTAAGTTACATTCGTTTAATAATCACCCGTCAACTTTTTTTCCCTAAAGCGATTAAAAAAAAATTATTGCCATTTTAAAAAATATCCCTAGACTTTTCCGATGTGTGTATATATGTGTATACATAAAAAAACTTGGAAAATATCTTTGGGTGATCAGCAGAACGGAAGTGTACTCTTATAACACAAGTTTTTTCAATATTTCGATAAAATTTATTATCATCTTCGGGGAAAAGCTACAAAATTTGTTAAATGGTGATACAATATAAACATTTTTTCACTATGAAAGGTCTCAACTTACTGTTAATGAGGTTGGCCGTGTCGAAAAGAATGTTACATTCAAATAAATGAAATATGCCAATACAATGGATACAAAGAAGAATATTGAATTAAAATTGACTAAAAATCGTTATTTGTGTAAAATTATGGATTACTGGTAAAAGACATGTGGATGAAGAACAAAGAGAGACAGAAAACAATTGACAATGACAGCTGTCATGTAATTCAGTTTGGAAGAGTGTTTGTTTATAGATGATAAAACTGTGGAACAAAAGAGAACTATTATGGTGCAAGTGTGATCAGAGACATCTGCTGTTCTATAAGTAACTCAATGAAAAAACGCAAAAATCAAATATGTTAATTAATTGACAACACCCTCATTAGTCTTGAGGAAAACAAGTGAAGAGGTGTTGTTAAATAAAAGTAAAACCCTGCCACAGGCAGGTTGGAAGTTTGTTAAAAGAGAAAATATTCAAAATGTTATGAAATTATAGTAACGAAACACCAGAATTATTATTGGTTTGGAAATCGTGTAGATTTTTGTCAATGTCTAATAAAAAGGCATAGATTTCACTGAGCTGATCAATGTCTGATCTTTTATTAAGTCAATTATTGGATTGTAACATGAATGACATTTCCAAAAACGATATTTCAGATGTATTTCTCTTAGCTGATGGAATTTTTGTTAAATTGTAGTCCATTTTATCACCTTCTTTGGAAACATGATTACTGAGAGCACATCTCTCAGAATGTAATCTGCTATCACTTTTACGTGCACCGATTCTGTCTTTGAGTAATCTTGACGTTTGATCAATATATTCACTACCACAATTTGAACACGAAATGTAATAGATTAATTAAGATTGAAAGTTAATAGGAGTTTTATCTTTAAGTTTCGAAAACAATTCATTAATGGTGAATATGGTTCTGAAAGCTATTTTTACATTTAAATCTTTGAAAATTCTGCATAACTTGGGTGTCATATGACTTATGTATGGCAGAAAAGAGAAAAGTATAGGAACTGGAGGTGGATCAGCCGCATTTGTGACATTATCAGACTTTACAGTATTTATATCCAACTGGTTGTTATTGTTGATTTGAACGTCAATGGTTGACGTACTAAATAAGATCTTCTTAAGTAGAGAATCCGGGTAGGAGTTGTTAATGAATAATTGGAAAAGTATTTACAGTTTCATATCTCTAGAAATGAAAATAATGCTTGGGACATTCTCAGAAAACTCAACATATAGTAAAAAGAAAGTATCATATATCCCAGATCATCTCGCTGATGTAAATGATATTAATGATTTTTTCTATGATTCTATTCCTCAACCCTGCTCAGCTCCTGATTTTGAACAGTACTATAATGATCGTCGACCCGGTGTAGATGAAAATTTGAATTTTGAGCGGATGAATGATAATGATATTTATATGCACCTGACCACAACTAAAACGAAAGCTGTTGGTGCTGATGGCCTCTCTGTAGATTTCATATTGTAGTGTTGCCCTTTCATACTTGAGTTCATTTCACATATTCTGAATTTCTGTATTGAACATTCAGTATATCCTAGTCAATGGAAAATAGCACTTGTAGTGCCTTTAGCGAAGACGGATGTGGTGTATGAGTTGAACAATATGAGGCCGATTAGTATCTTGACAGTCATCTCCAAATTATTAGAAAGGGGTATTAAAAACCAATTGGTAGAGTACCTACATGATAAGGATATTCTACCGGACACGCAGTCTGGATTTAAGAAGGGACATGGCTGTGCTACTGCACTTTTGAATATGACCGACCGTATATTACGTGATAAAGATTCTGGTATGATTACAGTTCTGGTATTATTTGACTATTCGAAAGCTTTTGACTCTCTCAACCATAATGCCCTGAAATATATTCTAGGCTATTTTGGACTATCTCAAAAATCTGTAAATTTTTTTGATAATTTTCTAAGTAATAGAGGACAAAGGGTTATTCTGAATAATAAAATCTCTACAGTGAAACAAATCAGTTGTGGAGTCCCACATAGGTCTATTCTGGGAACAATACTTTATTCAATACATACTGTCTTCTGTAGCAGTCTTATACTCCATGGGCACTTGCAAATGTATGCAGATGATACCCAGTTAATTTATTCCTTTCACAGCACTGATATTAGAAATGGCTGCCGAAAAATTAATGAGGATCTGATTAATGAGGATCTGAACCCTAGTAAATGTAAAGCAATGGTTTTCGGTAGAAAAAACGATAGACTTTTCTTTCAGGAAAGTGAAATTACCATCAAAATTAATGATATCCCTATCGAATATTGCGATGTTGTGAAGAATTCAGGTCTCTGGATGGACGACTCACAGAATGCATTAGGAAAAGCATCTGGAAGCTCAAAATACTACACGGGAATCGTGCCTCGCTGAACAAAAATATCAAAAAATGCTCTGCGAATCTCTCGTGCTTTCAACGTTCTCGCATTGCGATACTGTATATGGTCCTTGTCTCACTGCAGCTAATGCACAGAGGATACAGGGGATACAAAACTACTGCCTTCGATTCATTCATGGTGTTCGTAGGCATCTGCCTATCATCTATAGATTAAAAGAAGTTGGATGGTTGAGTATGAAATTACGTAGAGAACTACACTGTTGCATTTTATATCATAAAATTATTCAGACTAAGGCACCATCTTACTTGTATAGGAAAATCGTATTTCGTACTGATGTTCATAATTTGAACATCCGTTCCAAAAGAACTATAACTCCACCCGTCCATAAAACTTCTATGTTCGACCGAAGCTTTTCTTATAATATTTCAAAAGTATATAATGTCACACCGAAGGAACTGAAAAATATGAAGATTATGACATTTCGAAAACATATTAGAGAAGCCTCAAAATCCCCTACTGGTTGAATCCCTTATCTCTCTGTCTCTCTCTCTCCCAATTGGATTGAAATGTATGATTTTTTTATATCATTTTTTTCTCTGTTATTTTAAACATGCATGGTTTTTGTTCTTGATAATACTTACGGTTACTGATTAGAATATGGAACTCTTGTGAATGGTTGAGACTTTTTAGTGCTCTAGTTATATATGTGTATATGTGTGTATATGTGTGTATATATACAGTGTCACACATAAAGTCCGCATCAAATGGGATATTTTTTTGTTCATCTCTTCAAGCAACTTTTGATATCTCCATTAGGTTGTGCTTTAAAAATGATGCCAAATAATATGCATATGACCGATCAAGTGATTTTTCTTCCCTGTCCAATTTGACATGTTTTCCAAAAAATGTTCAGAAAAGCAGTTATTGCTCAAAATTTCGAAAATCGGTAAGGAGAAAAGATGATTGTTTTTTCATTTTTCACCCACATACCAATTTTTAGCTCTCTAGTACAAATTTAGTTTTATTACAGTTTTTTGAAAATTTTACATTTGCCGATTTCTCAAATTTAGCTAAACCTCAACAAATAGTGCTTCATGCCTGGCTAATCTTTCCAACGCATTTTTATTACCAATTGCAATTCTAAATACAACTTATTTCGCAAAAATTTAAAACACCAGAAAAAATTATGCCAAAAATTATGCAAAGTTGATACAGTTTTTGAAAACAGATAAATATTTCACTTTATTTCTACTTTTTGCGAAATAGCTTGATACATAAGCATATATAAAAAACAATATCAATGAAAAGTCAACAATTTATTCTTCACTGCACTTTTCAAACATTTAAACTTTGATTTACTAATTACGAAATTAAACTAAGGGTACTGTGGAAACAATTGAACTGAACTGAATAAGCAAAATATTTTATTGTCATATGACATTTGTTGAATAACTCAAAATAGTGTTTATCAGTTTTAGATTTAAAATAGTTTATGCGTTGTCTAGTGTGTTGTTAAAAATGCTGAATCTTCAAGAGAAAATTGAAATCGTTATAATATGCAGCGAGAATACCGGTCACCGAAAAGTAGCTGATATTTTCAATGCCAGACATCCTGCAAAAAATATTCATCGGTCAACAGTTAGTAGGATAATAGCTAAGTTTAAATCTAGTGGCTCGGTTGAGAGTAATTTTAGAAAAGCACATCAGCCTTCTAGACATACTGAAGAAGTGGAATTTGAAATATGTTTGGATGTCGTAAAATATAAAAAAACAAGTATTCAAGATATTGCAGATAGAACAGATGTTAACCGAGAGAGTGTACGACTTCGATATGCGCTTGTATTTTTCTTTTCGATTTCAAGGGAAAAAGAAGAAAATTATCATTTTCCTTTATCAAATTTTGTGGACAGATGAAGCGACTTTCTCTTCAAATGGCGTTGTGAGCTCGCAAAATAGCAGGTGTTGGGCAAAAGAAAACCCACATTTCGTAATCGAATGTCGAGATCAATATTCGCTTGAGACGAATGTATGGTGTGGCATATTAAACGATCAAATTATAGGACCATACTTTTTTAGACATAATTTAAATTCTGCGGACTACCTACACTTTGTGAATACACAACTATCTGAAGTTTTGGATAATATGCCCCTTCATGTAAGAAATGTTGTGTGTTATCAGTGTGATGGTGCACCTACTCATACTACAAGGGTGGTTAAAGAGCGTCTTTTGGAAATATTTAGGGGCAAAGTAATCGGTCGCAATATGAAACACTTTTGGCCGCCTAGATCTCCTGATATAACCCCACTAGATTTCTTCTTGTGGGGTTACTTAAAACAAAAGGTGTATAAGCAAAGACTTTTTCGAGATATAAACCATTTAGAGGTAGTTATTCGAGAATGTGTTGTAAGCACGAAACCCCGTAGTATAAAGAATGCAGTTGGAGATGTTTCAAAAATGACAATTGATAGCATTGAACGTGGTGGAAGGCACACCAAAATGTGACTTTTTATGTTGTATTCCTATTGGTATTTACATGGTTTAGGCATATGTTTCGATTTGATTTAGTGTTCTTCATTTAAATTATAACTTTATTTTAACAGATGTTTGTTAAAATTTTTTACGGTTCAGTTTTCTAGGCAACTGAATCTAAATTGATTTCTGAAGTAATTTTGTTCATTCATACCTCATGAAAGATATTTAGTAAATGTGAAATTACTTTCGTATAATTCCTTTCCTTAGTTTAATTGCGTTGTAATTTTTCGTAATTAGTAAATCAAAGTTTAACTGTTTAAAAAGTGCAGTAAAGAATGAATTATTGACTTTTCATTGATATTGTTTTTTAATTATGCTTATATATCAAGCTATTTCGCAAAAAGTAGAAATAAAGTGGAATATTTATCTGTTTTCAAAAACTGTATCAACTTTGCATCATTTTTGGCATAATATTTTCTGGTGTTTTGAGTTTTTGCGAAATGAGTTGTATTTAAAATTGCAATTGGTAATAAAAATGCGTTGGAAAGATAAGTCAGGCATGAAGCACTGTTTGTTGAGGTTTGGCTAAATTTGAGAAATCGGCAAATGTCAAATTTTCGAAAAACTGTAAGAAAACTAAATTTGTACTGGAGAGCTAAAAATTGATATACGGGTGAAAAATGAAAAAAAATCATCTTTTCTCTTTACCGATTTTCGAAATTTCGAGCAATAACTGCTTCCCTGTCAAAGATGACAGGGAAGAAAAATCACTTGATCGGTCATATGCGTGTCATTTGGCATCATTTTTAAAGCACAACCTAATGGAGATATCAAAAGTTGCTTGAAGAGATGAACAAAAAAAATCCCATTTGATGCGAACTTTATGTGTGACAATGTATGTGTATATATATATATATATATATATATATATATATATATATATATATATATATATATATATATTTGTTTTTTGTTTTTTTTTATATTTTTAAAATATTTCTTTTCCTATATTTTTTAGAATACCTACAGGTTAAGTGGCAGACCATCTGTGAGCATATCTATGCTCACGATGAACTTCGCCTTTTCAGCGCGCATCTCATATATATATATATATATATATATATATATATATATATATATATATATATATATATATATATGTATTTATATATTTTTTTACATTTCTTTTTGTTCTCTCTTTTCACTGATGTATCTGCTGCTGAATAAAGATTATAATTATTATTATTATGAGATTTTTATTATGAAAAGAAGGATCGGAAATCTGCAGAACGCGGTTCTTCATTTGTTTGACCAAATTGATTTTCGTTGACTTCATTCGTTATTGTTTAACTTCGAAAATGTCTATATAGGACGAAACTGCAGTAACGTTAGTTACACAGGATAATATAATTTGTGAAATTGTGTATTTCAATTACTTGATGATATCAAGTTGACACTTCACTTGTCAATGTAGTTTTCATTTGAAAATAAACTGATTTGCATTTGGAAATATTTGCGTTTGTGTAAACTGTTCAAACATCATTTGAGAGTAAATCATTTGATAGCTTCAAAACTACTTCGTGATATTTGTTATCATGTCAATATTCCATTCAATGAAGCAGAGCTGTTTCTGAACATTAATTAATCATTTAGTGGAGTTGTGAAACTTAATGGACTTGGAGGTTGACGGCTGGCTGGCCGTAGGAAATCAATTAAGGTTGTCTTCCACATATAGGTATAACCTTCGTTTACCAATAAATTCTTGGAATTTGTCCCCTGTCACATAAACATTTGATGTCTGGGGAAAGTCACTTCATTTAATCACATGATGAAATACATCATCCAATCAAATGAATTGACTTTCTTTTGGAGGAGATTTCGTTATAGTAAATGTGTTGTAAATATTTGGACACCATCTCCACTTGATTGAGAATACGGTATGGAAATTATGGAAGCAGATGTTGGGATACTATTTTCGAGAGGAAAAATATCATTACTTCTCATGGCTCATTTTTACCTGAATTGTTTCTTTTTTCACATTAACAGGATACATATTATCCTAATGTGCTTATGTTTCAACTCCATTACACTTATTTTTGTTCTTTCCTTTCAGTTCAATTTTATTTTTTTTTTGTCCCGACTCATTTCCTGTTTCTTCAGTAGTTATTTTGCCACTACTCCATCTGAGTCAGAATCATTACACCATATTACCTTCAGCTTTCAGTTCTTCTTGATGTTATGAAGACCAGTTTCGAAATTACCTTTGAGTTCATCAATTGTGGCGAGCTTTGGTTATCTATGAAAAAAATGGTTCACTCATTCCGTTGAGACCTCAAATTGATGTTCATCCTCTGCAGGATTCCACGTCTGAGAGGCAAATACACGGTGCATTCCATTTAAAACGAGCCACCCTGAATAACTTTTGGTACCGTGATTTTCAGGAAAAATAAAAAAAAAGTCAACAACAGTGTACAGGGGGACACATTTTGACATATTCACATTTGATGTTTCTTCACCTATCGCACCCCTAGAGCATGTCACCATTTTTTTTAATGGATTATCCTATATTTTTTTTCGCATGATCAGATGTTCCATCTTGGAGAGATTCCAACAAAATAGAATACATCATGATCTGAAGCTCATAGTTTGGAAGCTGAAAATTATTTGAGTTGAAAATGAGCCACCCTGAATAAACTCCTGTACAATCTGTTACCTAAGTATCATAGGTGTTTTTGTGAAGTATATACTTCAAAAAAGTCTCATTTTGCCCAGTTGAATTTGAATCGATATCATTTTCAATGGCAAATTTAATATTACAACCATAAAAATAAAAACAACGATAACAAGTAATTGGCGCACCGGGGCGACTTCATTGATTCCAGTGGCGCATTTGCTTTTTCAGCTACATGAAAACCCGGAAAAACTTTCAGCCCCACATCACCTGAAGATCTTGATCTGCCAATGTCCTCTCTCTCATGAAACAAAATGTAGGGTGCCTCCAGAGGCTCCAATAGCTTCAATACATCGCCAGAACTTTTCGTGACATGACTATCGTCTATTTTGAATCAGTCCGTTTCGTCTTCACCAAGGCGTGATAATGACCAAATTCGACGCCAGAACCACAGTAAACAATGACTGCATGAATATTTCAATAGTGATCTACTAGATTGAAATGTTCATCTATTTCGAACCTTCCAGAGAGTTTCTTGCTTCCGTCAGAGGTTGAATCTTGTTTGAAGATCATCAGTGTTATTATTAGATTGACTGGTGCCTCAGCTATACTTGTTTCCTTATAACAGTCAGTTAGATTGGCGCATGTTTGGCAATACTGTTGATCATCACCCTATGAAAATTCCATTTTCAGATGATTTGACAATAAGCTTTGCACGGACTTGTTATCAGTCAAATTTATTAGGAAAAGTTAGATGAAGTTCCAGAAATTCACATAAGTTTTCGCTACCTCTTGAACATCCACTACAAAGTAAACAAGTGAGGATTTTTCCAGCAAAAGATTTACAAACACAAGACGAGATGGACTGTACGGAATCATTCAATCCAGAGCGGTCAGGAGTATTGATTTTGCTATTGTTTTGCTCACGAAGACTATTCAACAAGAACCCCAAGAATTCGGAACAATCCTCTTGTTGTCCTAACGAGTATCTAGTGGACTTCAAAGACTCCAGGAAATCGGTTGGAGAGAAAGATGAAGTATTCTCACGAAACTGCAGCTGCATGAACAGGTGTTTGAGTTTGATGAATAAGTAGGAAACATTCCCGTTCTCGTTCATTATTAAAACCTCGTTCTTGAAATTCTTTGTCATGAACAACACTTGTAAAATGATATTCATGTAGCAAGTTTTTCCTAAATTATCCAATCCAATTTTCTTCTCTGGAATTTTCGGACAACTCTCTACTGATTCTTAAGGAAGAACATGTTTCACAGAATCTCCATGAGAACCATTTCTCAAGCTGCGAACGATCCTTCCAATTGAAGAAAGGTTTCGTTGAGGGATCGATTCGGCGCTTGCTTCATGAAGCTCTTCCACTGAAAGCAAACCAGAACTACGAGGACTGCAACTCATATTTTTGGGAGGCAAGAATGACCTAAGTCTATTGACCGCGCTGAAAAAGAAGAAGGTGGATCAATCACTTGTGAATTAACCTTGATAGGGGACTGATGAATTTCCACATATTTCGGCTTGTTTCGAAGAGATTTCAGTTTCGTACTGAAATTAGAGCAATGCATGATCTCATCAAAATTATGTGAAGGATGAATAGTTCCAAGGACCGAAGCAGCATTGCCACGTTGAATAGCAATACTAATTCTTTCTATCAAAAAAGAGGTAGAACGGTCATCTCTTCTTCTTGGTCTATTCTTCTTCCGAGTTTATGAACGAATAACAGAGACTGCGGGCCATAAACACAAAAAGTTTCAACCGCTACTGGATGGAACTGATAGTTGTTACCAAAATTTTGGTATTTTTTCTCTTCAATTGCTCTCCAGATAATGCTGCAATTCCAGCAGACTTCGAACTTCCGGCTAGATGGGAAGCCGCGACCGAGTCAACGCAAGTGAAGTCTCATACCACAGGATTACCGTATTTCCATGGTATGAGAGACATGCCATGTTGAATAATAAAGCAAAGGTTGTTTAAGGTGAATAAACGGCGTTGTTAAAATTTTGACATATGTGGAAAACAGTAGTACCTATGTATGTATTATCACATTAAGGCATAATAAAATAGCTACATGGGATTAGTATATTCTTAAAAAGTTCAATGAAATATTAGAATATATAGGTACGTACTTAGTAGTTCACAATTAGTAATACATACAGATATTCACAGGGAGGGTCTTATCACCCCTTCTCTGGAACATAGTTCTGGATACCCTGATTAATCACCTTCACAAAAATAGATTCTACACAATTGCATACGCAAATGACATAGTTATCTTGTAGACCGGCAAATTTGTAAACACACTGTGCGATAGAGCGCAGGATGGGTTCAAATTGATAGAAACATGGTGTAAGGAACACTCACTGTCGATCAATCCCAAGAAGACTGAGATGGTCCTTTCCACCAGAAAAAGAAGTTTAACGGGCTTAAAACCTCTCGAAATCTTCAAAAGCAAACTTAACTTCTCTGAATAGGTGAAATACCTTGGTACTATCCTCGACAGGAAGCTAACATGGAACTCTCATCTACAGAGTAGAGCAAAAGGGCATACGTGGCTTATGAGCAATGTCGGAGGACAGAGGGTCACGCATGGAGTCTTTCACCCCGTGTGGTCACCTGGATCTACACAGCAATAATAAGACCTACGTTAACGTATGGAGCCATTGCATGGGGACCGAAAGTTCTACAAGCAACGGCCATCCAAAACTCATATCAAATACAGCGACTGGCTTGTTTAAACATCATAGGAGCCATAAGAACAACACCGACCGCGGCAATGGAATTAATCACGGGTCTGACCCCTCTGGGGTTGCGTTGATGGCCCTGGTACGATTGCGCACTGCTGGTATGAACCTCGAAGTAGGAATGGGTCAGTTGAGGCTGGGCCTATGGTGGGAAGCGCTTACTGCGCAACTGCTGCTCCAGGCAACAAGCGATGCAATTGAACCCAGGTTTGTGTTTAATGAACCCTACAAAATACAAATTAAGCAGAACATAGAGCCAGATGATACAAATGCAATACGGATTTATACATGCGGCTCAAAAACCGAAGGAAGCTCAGGGTGTGGAGTGTACTCCAGATTACTAAGCCCAAGAATTAAGTGGGGAATGGGAAGAAATATCAGCGTAGTCCAAACAGAACTGGCTTGTTTCTCAATCGCCACAAAAGAAATAACCAGGAAAGGAATTTCTGACAAAAACATAACAATATGCACTGACAGCAGACAAGCCCTATTAGCCTTGAACAGACAACGTATAACATCAGGGCTGCTGATAGAGTGTCACTAAGATTTAGCCAGCCAAAGCCTCGGTAGATAATAGCATTATCCTGAGGTGGGTTGAAGGGCACGACAGGAGTGAAAGTAATCGCATTGCTGACTCTTTAGCCAAGAAACCGGCTGGACTGAGAATTTTAGGACCCAGAGGCACCTACGGCCTGATGACTTCGACAATTGTGGAACTAATCAAATGTTACACCCATGCTCAATTCTTAAAGAGATGGGATGGAATAAAAGGATGTAATTTTGCCAGGATCACCTTGGGCGACCCTCGAAAGCTGGCGCCGAAGAAATATCCGGCAATGACCAGGTAAAATCTACGCCTAACAGTAGGATTTCTGACTGGCCAGTGTCAACTGAGGAAATACCTCCATAATATGGGGCTAGTGGACACACCACTATGCAGAATGTGTGAACAGGAAGATGAGACGGTCAGGCATGTCCTGTGCAAGTGCCCGGAGTTATCGTCAATAAGTGAGAGTGTGTTCGGCGAGTCTTGGCCTACACCTGCCGATATAAAGGAGATGTCTCCCAGCGACCTGTCCACCTTCCTGGAAAGGACAAGATGGACGATGACCTAGGAGGACAACTCCTCGAGAGGATGTACAATGGGTCATATGTGGCCTAAGTGCTGTGGGCTTACACTTACCCACCCTGCTCTACAGATTCAAATACATACAGATATTTGAGGTTAACTGGTCACAAGTTTTATACTTGATAATGGTGTCAAACCCGAAACGGGTCGTATTGATAAAATCTATCAGTGGTATTGAGACAAAAGTGTTTTCATTCATTTCATTTGAGTGTTTACATATGCCTTTTCAGCTATATTCATCAATCTATTCAATTTATTTTTCTATTGTTTGTATTCTTTGCCGAGGTCTGTGTTTTCATATGAATTTCTGAGGTTTTTATATATTTCATTTTTTGTATTCGCCATATGCTACAGCCGATGGTACTAAACCTAGAATCATGAAATATACAGGTAGGTTATTTGTATAGCATAAATAAACATTAAGAGAGAAAATCAGGAATTTCTACCCCAAGGTAAAAATAAGGGTTCAAAGATTTATTGAATTTCATCAGTTTTCAAGTTGGAAACCAGAATATTGTAGGATGTGAACCTGTTTCCAGCGCATAGTTAGTTCAATGAGTGAAATTTGCAAATGTTCAAATGTTTTTCAGTTGTGAACCATGATCTGACTTTTCCGCAATATCCTAGTTCAAATGCCTGTATAATAAATGCCTTCGAAAATAGACACCAGGTGGTATGCCAATAAACATACTCCCGATTCTATCTGAGGTGTTTGAGATAATCTTGAAAGATCAAATATGTCATTTTGTTGAAACTAATAATATTATAACTTCGGTTCAATCTGGTTACCGAAAATCTCATAGCACCACAACAGCTTCACTAAATATCACCATTGACATTCTCACTTCAATTGATTAAGGCCAAATAGTTTACCTGATTCTACTAGACTATAGTAAGGCGTTCGATACTATTGATCGTAATGTTTTGTGTGATAAACTTCTATATTACGGTTTTCCTCAGGAATCTAGTGGGCTTATTCGTAACTATTTATCGGAACGATGTCAGTCGGTAGTATTAGGTTCATTAAAGTCAGATGCCCAAATAGTGAACTACGGAGTGCCTCAAGGATCAATCTTGGGACCTATTCTTTTTTCCATCTATATCTCACTATGCCGATGATACTCAATTATACCTAGACTTTACGAGCAATTCAATCCTTTCAGCAACTTCTCAAATTGAAGACGACTCAACATCTTTATACAATATCTCAACCGCACATAATCCCACACTTAACCCATCGAAATTAGTAGATATGCTTCTCGGAACGAATTCAAAAAGTGAACAGCTAACACAAAATTTTCAAATCAGGTTAGCAGGTATGCCGTTAACCTTTGTAAGTGAAATCAAAAACCTAGGTATTTGGTTTGATGTTGACCTAAGATTTACCAAGCACGTCAGCTATCTCTGTCAGAGCTCGTTCAATATTCTGAGACAGCTGTATCCTTGTCGTGATTTGCTATCTACTAAAATGAAACTTGAGTTGTGCGAATCGCTGGTGACATCCAAATTATCATATTGCGATAGTATTTATGGTGCAGCACTTCTTCGGGCTGATGCAGCTAGACTACAAAAAATTCAAAATTCCTGTTTACGTTTTTCTCATGGAATACGTAAATTTGAACATATTAGTATGAAATTCAAAGAAGAAGGATGGTTCAAACTATTTGTACTTTTATATTTTATACTCACACGAGTATAAATTGTTCTGGAAATAAGTATTTTTGATTTTATATACGCTAATACTCAAATTTTTCTTTTATATTTTCCTATGATTCACTTATATTTGTATAGTCTTTTATGATTCACATATATTTTTCTTTTTTTTTTGCTAGGTTAAGTTGGAAAGCAGCCTAGGCTGATACTTCACCTTTTCATTGACCCTTAATTATTGTTCAAAATTTTTGTATTTCATTTTTTATATTATGTCGATGAATAAAGACGATTATTATTATTACTCTATTTACACAGATTTTTCGAAGGCATTTGACCAAGTAAATCACTATTTGAACACTTTGGGTATTCAAGAAAACATTCTGAAATGGATTAAAAATTATCTAGCCTGCCGAGTACAATCTGTCAAATATGATAATTCAGTCTTCCACAATCACAGTTTCATCGGATGTACCACAGGGTTTTCAATTGGGGCCTTTGCTTTTCAATCTATCTGTAAATGACTTGAAACATGTTATTCTTTATAGTGAATTTGTTTTTTGGCTGATGACCTGAAGATGTTCAAAGTTATTCATGATTGAACTGATACAGAATTTCCACAGCAACTTTGTTCGCTGGTGTGATATAAATCTGCTGCAATTAAATATAGACAAATGTCAAAAATTTACTTCTTTCCGAAACAAAAATCCCATTAACCGGCCATATAGAATCAATCAATCAGAACTGAAAACAACAAACACAATCAGAGATTTAGTGATTACTCTCGACCCAAAAATGTCATTTCAACCCCATATTGCAAATATTACTTCTGAAGCACTAAAAATGTTAGGTTTCATTCTCAAATCTGCAAATGAATCATCTCTCACTTCAATAAAAATCATATATTTTTCAATTGTAAGATCAATAATCGAATACAATTCTATAATTTGGTGCCCTTCATATAATGTGGATAAACTGATATGCTTGAAAGTGTTCAAAATAAATTATTAAGGTACCCTGCATACAAACTGGGATATCACACATTCTTAACTTGAGTACTCTGGCTCATAGAAGATCAGAATCAGATCTTACACTAATTATTGAAATAATCAGAACTTGTCGAACTTATAAGTTTAAATGTGAATCCAAGGAGGAAAAAAAATTCGGAAATCTACAAAGTGCTCTTTTGTCGCACCAATTATGGCCGGAGTGAATCTATAGGTAGAATTTTGAGACTTGCAAATACATACAATGTAGATTTAGAATTTTTTAATTCTGCTTTGGAAACATTCAAAAAGACCGTGAGAAGATTGATTCATTAACTCATTTTCAAGTTTTTTTTTAATTTTATTTTATATATTTTTTCCTCAAACCTAGTCTAAATTACTGTTTAATACATATGTGTGAACTTGTTGATTATTTTCTAAAAAATAGGCATTGCTGTGAACAAACATATAAAATAAATGGATAAATAGAGAGATTATAACGGCATTATTAAATTCAGTTATCTCGACCTGCATAATGGAGCTCCATCAGATTAGCTCTTGGTATTTTGAGTGACACAAGTGACTACTCTTGAACCGTTAAAAATACTGTTCGAGATTTCTAATGGCTCTAGAGTAAAATGCGGTCTTTAATTTATTTTTTACACAGAATATGAATAGTTGGTTCGGCTGCAATGGCACAAACAATGGTGACGTTCCATACTGAAACTTCGTTAATGGAGATAATGGCCTCACCCACGCTCCGCGTGCTGTCAATTACGTCTACTAATTGATGATAATTGGATTTCACATTGCAGCTATACTGGGAAATCGCTGAATTACTATTTCATCTCACTGAATGTCACAAAATGACAAAGAATATCCATTGTTACCTACTCCAAAATCAGTCCACAAAAATCCTTGTTTGATTTTCTGGAACCGTCATTTTTGAATGACTTCAAGAAGATCATTTCCATTGATGGTAATTTAATACTGTTGCGGTTGAAATAGTCTCATGTAGTTTATCCTTCGTTTCTGGTTAGTTTATATTCATTCTGTCTATGATATGTTAAGTAATGAAGAAAAGAGAATTGAAACTTTCTATGTTTTTACCACTTTCATTTGTAATTAACGTTACTGCAATTTCGTCCTATGAGGACATTTTCAAACTTGAACTCTAAATGGTTCATTACATTAACCCTTATGAAGAATGAATGAAAATCGTTTTTTTTGGTTAATTACACTTCAGAGTGAGTGTGTTGTATGTGTGTGTATTTTGTTGTGTGTTGGAGTCTGTGTTGTGTTTTTTTTTGTGTTCCGCTTGTTCATATAGTTTGTTCCGTTGATCCGTATGGTGGTCCGGGTCCACTGCAGAGGTCATGGTGTTGGTACTTCTTGGGTACGGTTTTTTGGCCGAGGGGAAGCGTACAGTATATCATCGCTTTGTAGTCTAGGACTGGTCTTATGAAGGATTTATACGTATGAAGGAGTGTCTTACTGTCGCATCTCCCGAGCTTGCCTCTCAGAGCCTTTAGAAGGTTGGCTTTCTTCCGGATCAACCCTTATAATATACCACCCCTTCATATACATATACCACCCCTGTAGGTACTAATAAAGGTACTCAGCTCGATTGAGTACCTGAATTTACAGTTCACAGGGCGGATTGCCAATTTGAAAACCGGTGAGTAAACTAATCATTTGACAGGTTGCACCCGCAATGTTTATGCTTGTGAATTTCCAAGGATTCTAAATAGTTGAGTTTGCAACCCTTCCTTGCATAGTGCAAAATTTCCGTATTGTTTAGATTCGTCAACTTGCAAACACTGACACTTGACTAACTGTTAACTCGAAGATTCTCACGGATAAAGTATAATGGGCTGTTTTCTCCGGTTTCGCTCCGTGTTATGTGTATTTTATCCTCACAAGGATTATTTTCACAACGTTTCGGCAAAGTCTCATTTGCCATCTCCTGGTGATGTCTGGTTATTTCAACTAGACTGATTAGTTCGAACTTTGTGTCTCAATTTATAGGGATGGATGTTTCCCTTTAGCTGCGTTGCTGCCACTACCTGTTTTTGCTCGACTACCTGTTTTGGTCTTATTACCTCACCTTACCTCTCCTGCCTTTGTTATTGTACCTGTATTGTCATGTACCGAGTTTTGCTTCTGGCGTTGAGCGGTCTGATTGCGATAAAACGGATCTCCATATTGATGGTAATCTTTGTGCATCATTCCTCTTGTTCATATTATTAGGTCGTTTTTTGGACATTGTTTTTCTGTTTGGATGTTCATCAAGAGAATTTGAACTAAAAAATGAAGTAGTGGCATTCATCACTTCATAATGATATTTCAGTGTCTAAGTGAGATGTTGTGATGATGTATTCCACCTATATTAGAGGTCTGATAGTTCTTGAACATTTCTTTCTCTGTTGGGATGTTTATCAAGAAAACTTCGAGAAAGATCAACGCTACTATTACGGAGTGGAGAAAGATGTATACTTTCAGTTCATGAATAGAATCGATATCAAGTGGTCAGAAGGAATATCAAAATATTGAGGACATTCAACACAGCATTGTTAGAGTGTTCGGAAAATCCAAATCCAAAAACCTTTCTCATTAAAAAAATTGATGATTATATTTTGACTCGCAGTGAAATGAGTATGCGATAATAATGTTAAATGTAATTTTCTGTGACTAATCAATCAAACGTACGTTAACAATATTGATACGGCTAGTTTCCACACAATCTGACGGCGATATAGCGAACATTAATATTGCAATTTCAATGTTCTGTGTGGGCATTGAATATATGATTCGTAAATTCACGTTTCCATTTATTTGGCTTCTACTGGAACAACGCCAATAGAAATTTACATATTCATATGCATTATTCGGATGCAACTGTTCTGCTTCATTCCTAATATCTGGAGTTTTGGAGCTGTTGCAGTGAACAGCATAATGTATGACTGGATTTGATTTAGTGAATGAGGGAGTCACCTTTTAAATTTCAAATTTTTCAGCAGTGTCTCCTTTCAACATGATTTATAGTGCTCGATTCTCATTCTGTGATTTTGCGGAATATAAAAATATGAGTGCTTGAAGCTGATTGACAATGTTTCATGATGAAGTTCATTAGTTCCGACTTCAATTGTCTAATATATAAAAGTATTCGAAATCCCTGAAAGAACTAAAACAGAAGAATTAACAATGAATAGCTGAAAATAACAATAGGTCATATGCATGTAATATAAAATAGCTCATTTTATTTTTTTTTTAATCTATTTTGATACTAGATCAATGTAAATGGGTTCACATGACTATATAATTTATAAATTTTGAATAGTTCATAATTGAAAACGTAAAAATTACGAGACAGATTCAAATTAGATAAAACGCAACGGGATTGGTAGGACGTTAAAGTCCATGTCAACAACATTTATTTACATGGTGTTCTGTACTATTATATTATTGTTTGTCCGTCCAATTAGAGTTTTGCAAGTAGTTATTTGGCTATTATCATTTCATCATTACTGTGAACGTCCCAGAAAATAAATGCAATGACTGAAGCCGGATTTGTCATGGCACAATCTTATCCCGTTATTTTCGAATTCTTGGGATACTTATGCTCCGGTTGCTCTCGTCTGGTGACTGGGTCGTGAGTAAGTCTAGGAAAATGTCATGAAAAATCCGTTCTCTAATTCAGAATTCTTTTAGTTTCTTTTTTTGTTTTCATGGGCGCCACCCAGCTTGTTTTCTCCAAACTGGGAAATATAAAAAAAACACTTTCACGGACTTTCGGAGAAGGCGGGTTTATTGCCACAATAAATATTAAATTGTATATTAATAATTAATATATAAAAAAATATCGGTACCTGGAGTAACGTTACCCTTGGCTTACACTTCAAAATTAACACTTATTTTCTTTCGAACGACCCCAAGGGTCACAATAATAGTACGTATATGTGGGAACTAAATATTTGTTAGGATTATCTTTTCTAATCCAGAGCTCGCCTTTTGCAAAATCAGGGAGGGAAGGTTAAATAATCCAGGAAAGGATATATGCTGGAATTCTAACGGTACACGGGGAAATTTCTCCTACGTCCTTGCACAATTTCCATATGAAAAAAAAAATAGATTCGGTCTGACCTTAGGATCCAACTGATTGAAGTCCAAGATGAAAATTATTCATTCATCATTTCCTATCCAACTGCACCAATGAATTATTGTGATTAATAGTAATCTCCGTGTTACCAATTTCTATGTAAAAACGGCGTTATTGATATGATAAGTTATGGAGGCCTGACAGATCTACAAAATAAGAATTGAATTTAACTTTTGATTCAACGATATAATTGTCAAAACGGATAAGGATGCAACCTACCTTCTTCCCAGAACAGCCTCCAAAATTCCTTTACATATCAACAGGTACAGGAATGTGATTTCGCTTCTTTAGATAAACCAAGGAAAAATTTTGTACCAGCTAATCTTCTCGACTCCTTCGTTCTCGATCTCTTTACAGTTCTGTTAGTCGGGACATGCGCAAATTTGAATTCCAATATTTAAATCAATTAAATCTTTGAATTAGCATACGGTATGCAACCTTCCTTACCCTAGTAAATATGTTTATTCCAAATATCTACCGCGTTACTTGTTGATTTAGTAAGGTCATTTCGATTCTCTCTGAGGGATCTATACCCAGGTTAATAAAATTATCCCAACGTTTCTGAAGTGTTCAAATTTTACGTTACAATCTGACAATTTGCCGAGAATAGATGTCTTCATGATGACAAGTTTTTTCGCAAATCATCCCGATTTCACTTCAGCTGAGATTAGAGGCATCAAAGCTGCAAGGTACTTGAATAATTATTGTGTATAAGTGTCTTTAATTTCAGCTTTTCGTTCAGTTTTCTAGTTATTCGCTTACTAACATTGAGAAAGTGTACATGATCTCAAATAATGTAGCGAAAATTTTTTTTAAGAAAATGTTTACAATCACTTCTTATTCTGACCTGATAATATTTGTGTTTTTAGGTCCGAAATATATTCTAATGGCGATTCAGCTATTGGATATGATCAAGTGAATACAGAAGCAAACATATGTGTAGTGAAAGCTCGTATTACTCCCGAACATAATGTGAAACAGAAGTGTTACTCTGTAACAGCAGTATGTGATGTAGCTGAACAGAATGCAGAATGTGAAGATTGCGCAGCACATTTAGGTACATATAATTGATTGGTAAAGTATTATTTAGAGGGCATTTCAGAATGTGATCATGTTTTATCCAGAAAATATAATTATTATATATACAGGCTGATTCACGGTGGATGGCACATTAGACGTTTCTGGTGAACCAGACAACGGATCACTTTGAAAATTTAATGGAGGGCATATTCGGACATTCTCTAGCCAACTAAAATATTTTCGACAATGCGGTGTTGCCGCTTCTATTAGAAAGCAGTAGCAACTTTGATTTTTCAAATTGAACACTCTGTATATAATTTTATTTTTGGAATCTCCAACAATTGCCCGACAACTTTTCTTGATATTTTCCTATACCTATCTGTTACCGTTTTCGAAATAAAAATTAAATTCAATTTTTTTATTCGAAAATCATGACTTCTAAAAATGCCGATATCTTTTAGTTAAGAAGTACTATGATATCGAAATTTGGTTTGGAGTTAGGTGATACTTGGACACTTCCCAGACCTCAGCCTAATCTCCGTTACTTCAATACAGGGTGGTAAAAAAATACAGTTTTTTCGGTTGCTTGAAAAAGTTGCTGAAATTTGATTATTTTAAATGAAACACCCTGTATATTATTAAAAATTCGGAAAGCTGCTGAAATTTGCTTTCTTTCTATGTATATCATACCTATACCTAACTAGTCAAGTTTCGGACTTATGAACATTTATTTGTGAAAATGTCCGTTCAGAATGGTATTTCCATTCGGTATTTGGTAAGCAGGCCATGATTACTATTTGACAGTAGCGTTGTGACATTCTCCTAATAATATCGACATTTTCGTCACTTCAGAAGTTGCAAACACCTTCAAAACGATGGAACAAAACTATTCAAACGAAGTTCTTATGAATTTGTTTATTATTTTTGGACATTGTGACAAAATTATCAGCAGAACATGTAGAAAGTTCAATGAAATGTATCCGAATCTACCGCCAATGAACCTCAAGAAATTTATACGAATTCAGAACAATTTCAATGCATTTGGATCAACTTCAAAAGCACCAAGAAACTTGCCTCGACCCGTAACTTTCGAAGACAACCAGATTAATGTCTTAGCATATTTTCACGCATTTCCCGAGTCATCGATAAGAAGTGCTGAAGAAGATTTGGGTATAAAATATTCATCGGTTCAAAGAATCTTGCGAAGACATAAAATGCATGATTATAAATTCACCAAAATTCAAGCAATGAAGCCTCAAGATCCTCAACAGAGAGTAGAATTTTGTGAAATGTTGTTGACACGCATTCAAGAAGATCCACTTTTTTTAAATAAAATTATTTGGACTGATGAATCGAAATTTTCGAGAGAAGGGATTTTCAATAGAAAAAATCGTCATTATTGGTCCAGTGAAAATCCTCACGTCACAAAAGAAGCCGGATTTCAAGAAAAATTCAGTTTTAATGTCTTCTGCATATTGATGGACAACAAATTGAGGTACGTGATATACGAGGAGTCATTAACATCCAGAAGCTACCTGAATATTTTGGAGAATACTCTAGACAGTTTCGTGGATAATCTGCCACTCGAAGGTTATCGAAACTGTTGGTACCAACTAGACGGAGCTCCTGCACATTGCACAAGAGAAGTGAGCGCAGAACTGGATAGACTATTTGACGATCGGTGGATGAGGCGCTTGGGACCATGGAATTGGCCAGCGAGATCACCCGATCTTAATCCATTAGATTTTTATTTGTGGGGAATATTTAGAGAAAAAGTTTACAAAATACCCGTGCGTTCGAGAGATGAATTGTTAGAAAGGATTGCCCAAACATTTGAAGATTTGGATCCCAATGAAATCAGATCTGCCACCACGAAAGCAGTCAACACCCGCATTTTAAAGTGCTTGGAAGTGAACGGCCAGCGATTCGAACATATTTTGAAATATTCCACATGATTGTTTTACTTTTTTATAATTATTCATATCAATATTTCCAATTTCAAGTTTCTTGGTGCTTTTTTAAAGTTTATCCAAACATATTGAAATTGTTCTGAATTCGTATAAATTTCTTGAGGTTCATTGGCGGTAGATTCGGATACATTTCATTGAACTTTCTACATGTTCTGCTGATAATTTTGTCACACTGTCCAAAAATAATAAACAAATTCATAAGAACTTCGTTTGAATAGTTTTGTTCCATCATTTTGAAGGTATTTGCAACTTCTGAAGTGACGAAAATGTCGATATTATTAGGAGAATGTCACAACGCTACTGTCAAATAGTAATCATGGCCTGCTTACCAAATACCGAATGGAAATACCATTCTGAAGGGACATTTTCACAAATAAATGTTCATAAGTCCGAACTTGACTAGTTAGGTATAGGTATGATATACATAGAAAGAAAGCAAATTTCAGCAGCTTTCCGAATTTTCAATTATATACAGGGTGTTCCATTTAAAATAATCAAATTTCAGCAACTTTTTCAAGCAAACGAAAAAACTGTATTTTTTTACCACCCTGTATTGAAGTAACGGAGATTAGGCTGACGTGTGGGAAGTGTCCAAGTATCACCTAACTCCAAACCAAATTTCGATATCATAGTACTTCTTAACTAAACGATATCGGCATTTTTAGAAGTCATGATTTTCGAAGAAAAAAATTGAAATTAATTTTTATTTCAAAACGGTAACAGATAGGTATAGGGAAATATCAAGGAAAGTTGTCGGGCAATTGTTGGAGATTCCAAAAATAATATTATATACAGAGTGTTCCATTTGAAAAATCAAAGTTGCTACTGCTTTCTAATAGAAGCGGCAACACCGCATTGTCGAAAATATTTTAGTTGGCTAGAGAATGTCCGAATATGCCCTCCATTGAATTTTCAAAGTGATCCGTTGTCTGGTTCACCAGAAACGTCTAATGTGCCATCCACCGTGAATCAGCCTGTATTTTTAATTTTCAGGTGGATGTAAGCATGCAATAGATTTTATAGCTTGGCTAAGCGAAGACCCTCCCTCTACTAGTATCGACTGTTACTGGACGAAGTCCAAATTATCCACGATAGGCACAACCCTGAAGTATATACGAGCTAAAGAGTTAGGTAGTAGTTCAGAAGCCAAACCTGCTCCATCTGCCAATACTCGAAGCCTTCTGCCAACTCTAATAAACCATAGCAAAAGCATCGGTCACATGGAAAGTCAACTCATGAAATACTTCAAGCTCTTTTTCCATAGCGGTCAATGTTGCACTACGCATTACATTTTGAAATTGTATGTCCTTGTTATCATGAGACCAACTCGCTTCGGAAGAAGTAGTTTCTTGTTCATACTCACTGGAGATTGATGAAGATTGTGATGTAATAGATTAATCGTCTGTTGGTTTTGTATCTGGAAATAACTTCCTTTTCATACCGGCAATCTGGGCGGTTTTAATAGGTGAGGTTGATGTATTTTCAACTGGTACTAGAAACGGTGATAATGCTACATTTTTTGTCTTAGGACCAACAATGACACCTTTGCTTCTATATTTTATTGTCGTTGGCTTATTGTATTAACTTGAACGGCTTTGTCACAAACAAGGCTTTTATTTTCCGTTGAGAAAACGTCGTGTGAAGATGAACTAGGACCAGCTTCACAATACTTTATTTCTCTGGTGATTGTTTTATCTGCTGTATCTACAGGGCCTACACATAAATTAGTTTCTTCTCTGGGAGCAGCTTCTGATAGAGTCTTTCGAAGCAACCTAAGTCTTTGTCTGTTGAGAGCAGCTTCTCTCACAGGTTTTGGCCTATTTACTTTCTGACACTGAAATTTGTGGGGCACAATACCTTTGAATGATGTAATGTAACAGGAACCCCTTGTTGTTTATTCATTATTTGGTACTGAATGAAGTTCTCTGTATTCTTTTCTACCTGAAAATGAAGAATAACAGCACTCAGAAAGGTTTTAAATTCGAGAAGTAAATATGTTTATTAGTGGTTTAGACTATGACACTAAATATAAATATACCTATGTAAATATAAAAATATTTATATGAAAGTGATCTTCACAACAGTATAAGCAGCTTGTAGCAGACAGTTTCGTGTTCTTAAATTCGTCCCTTTTCATAGCTTTACACCACTTTAATCGAATGTTTGCATTCCTCGGCACAAGAAAAAATACTTTTTGAGGAGCAGTTTTCGGTGTATTGTTGCACTTTAGAACTATGCAGCACTTATAAACTAATTTTCCACTACCTTCCATCTTTAATTTATTGAAATTATCAAGTAATACAATATAGAATCAACTATGTTTACTTCTCTGTGCTTTGAATCGCTTTGTTGACATGTACTTCGATGTCACATATTCCCGCCAAATGGTCGACCGTTTGAATTGTCAATATTTGGTATACAATTTTATGAATTTTTTTCTGACTAATTATTCATGTTTTTGGCATCTATCTCATGTTTCCAGTATTTGTATGCATTATATAATCGATTAGAACAATTAGAAAAAAATATGCATGTGACCTATTATATTAAGCAAACAAACTTGAAATTAAATAATAGTGAAATGAAATACAAGTAAAAATAGAGAATTGAACAAAAAATTAAAAATTGAGAGGTTCCAAGCCAAATTACTTCACAACGTTTCGATTGTTAGTTTCCACAATTATCTTCGGGTGATTACTGGACTGATTCCTGCGAGAAATGACTATTTATGGGTCGTTCGAGTACTTTCACTTATCCCCACTTTCCATTTTTCCGCTTCACTGGTTCAGTGGAAGATGACCGTTTGGTGGAAGTTGGCCATTTTTCGCTTGATGATGAGTTTCTATATATTGCGAATCTCTATGCTAGCTTGGCTGAATACGTTATTGGACAACATGTATGCGGCTTCTTTGAATTT
The DNA here is from genome assembly GCF_025532065.1 of Leptinotarsa decemlineata. NCBI lineage: Eukaryota > Metazoa > Arthropoda > Insecta > Coleoptera > Chrysomelidae > Leptinotarsa > Leptinotarsa decemlineata. Next base: position 2,065,008 of record NW_027412534.1, read on the forward strand.
CCTGCTAAACAAATGTTCCTCTCTGTTTATGATCTCAGCTTGTGACCACTTGATGTTATGTTGTTGGGTCCAAAAATGCTCTGCTATTCCTGATTTGCTGGTTTCCCCTCGCTGTGTGTGTCTGTTGTGCTCGGCAATGCGAACATTCATTGGCCTGTTAGTTTCACCATTTTAGGATTTTACCTACAGGGTATCCGGTAAATGCAATTCTTGGAATCGCAGGTCGGTCGGTAGCCAGGCGGTTCGACGTGGGTGCTTTGTTCACTTACTCGAATTGACTGCCGTGTTGGTCGGTGGTTCAAGCCCCAGTCTGAAAGATCGATTTTCACTTGCTATCGTCCAACCCGTGTTAGGAATAACGGAAAAACAGACAGACAGTCCACGTTTGGTGGCCTGGATTTGGTGAGGTTTTGGTAATGGAATCTTTTACAATAATCCTAAGATCGTTGCGAATTTATTTAATACTTTCCTTGTCAACTCACCAAGACAATTAGTAAACGATTTACAATTCGATGAGACGGCAAATTATCGTATTATGAATAAGAATAAAAATTCATTTTTTCTCAAACCTTTCATACCGGGGGAAGTTCTCTGCCTCTTAAGCAATAATCTTAAGAATAAATATTCATCTGGATATGACGAAGTCCCATTAATTCTTCTCAAGAAATGCCTTTCTGCAATTATAGAACCATTCACATTTTTGATGAACCTATCGTTTCTTACTGGGTCACCGTCACATCGGGTTTTTGAAAATTTTTTCAACACGCATATCTTGATAGACTTTTGGATTTCTTAAATAGGTTCAAACTCTTGACAGATCATCAACACGGTTTTCGAGTTAATAGATCTACCAATACTGCAGTAATTCCTTTTCTTGATACACTGTTTGAATATTTGGAGGCAGGCGAGTGTCCTGTTGGGATTTTTTGTGATCTTAGCAGGGCATTCGACTGCGTCAATCATAATGCTTTGTTGACAAAGTTACACTCATACGGCATTGGTGGCGTAGCACATTCCTGCTTTTCATCATTTTCAGAAAATAGGAAACAATATGTTACAATTAGTAACCACAGTACGAGTACTTATGATAAATGTAATTCAAGTCTGTTAAATATTTCAATGGGTGTTTCGCAAGGATCGGTATTAGGGCCTATATTGTTACTTCTATATACAAATGATTTGGAATCACATATTAGGAATACTTCTTCAACAATGTATGCCGAAGATACGTCTTTAATAGTATCTGACATGGATGAAAACTCACTTTCAGACAAATGTAAATATACTTTGCAATCTGTTATGAACTGGTGCGGAGCCAATTTTCTCTATCTCAATGTAAACAAAAACAATTGGTTAGATTTCACAATCGACAAAAACATTGCGTGCCTCTTTAATTTCAAATTAGGAACATGTCAATTCTGGAGAAAAAAGAGACACATTTTTTTGGGAACTACCATTGATGCATGTTTGACATGAAAACAACACTGTTCGAATTTACGAGTAAAATTAACTCATCAGGTTATCTCTTTGGAAACCTAACAGATATCTTGACAGATCAGCTACTTTTGGCACTATACCATGCTCAAGTAGCTTCCAGACTGAGACGTGGCATATGTATGTGAAGTAACTCGATTTTGATATCAAGCTGACTTGTGGCTCTTGTACAAAACTGTATATTGGCCAAACTGGAAGAACATTTTCCCAAAGAATTAAAGAGCATAGAAGCAGTTTTATAAATAGAAAGACCAATTCCACATTTGCAAACCACCTATTAGCAGAAGGACATGAGTTCAATCAGGAATACGATGTGTTACATTTAGAAGATAAGAGTTTGAAACTCAATCTTAGAAATCAATAGACTCAGGAATTCGGGTAATTTACTGAATGATTAATTAGAATCAAATAACTCTCCGTAACTGAAATTTTTTTCTCAAATGTGGAAAATGTAACATGAGCTCAGGTAATTAAATTCATTACAAACTCAGGTAAAAAAAATCAGGTACTTGAAATTCAGGTACCTCAAATTGTAGAATAAGGTATATATAGCATTTAATGTGTAGAATTAGTTATTAAGACACGCCCGAGGAAGCCATTGTATGGCGAAACACGTGTTGCGCTTTTGTTAAACTATCTAGTGAAAATCACACAATAAAGTGTTTTTAGAATACGTTCAAATGTATTCGTTGCGCAGAAGTATGTTTTGAGAATAATGGCCAAAGCCACAAAAAGGGCCTCTTGCAGAAGTTTATTTATACAATTCAACAGTTAAACTCTTGTCAGCATGTATATATTCGAATTGTCAATTTCTGTTTTTCAAAACAAACATAAATTTATCACCAATGAAATTATACGTAGTAGGAATACTCGTCAAAAATATAACTTCCACATACAGTATTGTGAATCTGTTTAAAAATCTGTTTAAAATCTGTTTTTCCGTTAACCAGTTGTCGCACCCCTACGAACGACAACCCTCAGTAGTCGAAACTTGTGCGAGCTAAGGATTAACGAGGTCTTACCTTTTAACGTGTGATTCCTAACACGGGTTGGACGATAGCAAGTGAAGATCGATCGTTCAGACTAGGTCTTGAACCACCGACCAACACGGCAGTCAATTCGAGTGAATGAACAAAGCACCCACGCCGAACCGCTTGGCTACCGACCGACCTATATAAGGTTACTTCTAATTCACCTTATGTGATGGGCCCAAATATTTTCAATAAGTTACCAAAAGACATTAAGGAGCTCAATAAAATTAATGAATTTACTCGATATCTGAAAAAGTATTTATTTGATAGTTGTTTTTATAACCTAGACAAATTTTTTATATCATATTTGTATTGTATTTTATATAATGTGTTAATTTTAGAGTGTTTTTATATTGATACGAACACTGCGTTTTCGTGTGTTCCTCATTGTTGGACAAATCCTATACATACTTATTGTCGAACGGATAATCAATAAATAAATAAATGAAGGCTACTTCGGATAGTGTTTCCGGATATGAAGCAGGTTCTGATATTGTACCTACTTGGAGACAATTCTTCTCATCCCTTCCGATAATCCTCTGATGTAGGGAACTGCAAGCACTGGTTGTGACAGCTTCTCTTCCTTGCGAGGCTCATACTGTCTTTTACTCAGTCTGTTCCATCATCGCTTTGGACTAGTCATTCCGTTGAAGATCATTTTTGATGATGTCTAGTTCTTTCTCGAGACCCTCCTTCATATTACAGATCTCGAAAGCACGGTCTAATAGATAGAGTATTGATGATTCCTCTTTTAGTCGATTGATGGTGGTTGGATTCGTGGTTCAGATACTGTTCCGTGTGAGTGGGTTTTTGGTATACAGATTTTTCCCACTTAGTGTCGGTCCTCTTCACCAATACGTCTAAGAATGACAATTCGTTGTGGGCTTCCTTCTCCATTGTGAAAGTGATGGAAGGTCTTACGCTGTTAATGTGTTTCAGGAAGGCGTATTCCCATGTTTCCATATTATGGACAACAGTGCAAGAGCTTTCCCACTAAATCAGTGAAGTGGAAAAAAAGAAGCGGGGATAAGTGAAAGATCTCGAATGACCCATAAATAGTCATCTCTCGGAGGAATCACTCCAGTCATCACCCGAAGGTGGATACTAGCAATCGAAACGTCGTGAGGCAACTTGGCTTGAAATCTCTTAACTATTTATTTTTATTCCTTGTTCAATTGTTCTATTTTCACTTGTATTTTATTCCACTATTATTTCATTTCAGGTTTTTTGCTTAATATAATTGTTATTTTCAGCTATTCATTTTCATTAATTTTTTTTAATTCTTTCAGGGATTTCAAATCATTTCATATAATATCAGACAATGGAAGTTCGAACTATTGAAATGAACATATGAAGATTTCAGGAGATTTTTCCTTATTCTCGATTATTTTCAGACCTTTCAAAGAGAAAGACCTGAGAATTGGTGAGATGGAAAAAAAGAAGTTTTATGACACCTCTTCGAAATTTTCATTTTCTTTCCACTATTCACTTTCTATAAATAATGCAGTCTTTACACAAACACGTTTTCAAATTTATGACATTTTTTGTGAAATCTCCTTTTGTTCTATATACGTGATTCTAAATGACTGCGGTGGTATAACGAGCACTTCAAAATTAACATATCCCCTCAATATCCAAATGCAATTCCATGTTATTTAAACTTATTTGAAATCCCTAAAGAACTAATACGAATTAAAAATTTAAAAAAATTGCTGAAAATAACAATGGCATCAAGCAAAAAGGCCCTGAATTGAAATCACAGTCAAATAAAATACAAGTTAAAATAGAACAATTGAAAAAATAAAAATTTAGAGATTCCAAGCCAAGTCATGTCACGACGTTTCGATTGTTAGTATCTACAATCGTCTTCGGGTGATGACTGGACTAATTCCTTCAGCAAATCAGGAATAGAGAGGGAGAAAGAGAGGTAGAATATTTGTTTATTATCCAAGATACATGATCTAAACTGCTAAAAAGAGCACTTGAAAATAACTACATCCAGATAAATATACAATTGCCTTGTTACATGAAAATAATACCTATAAATGATCACATTTAGGTAACACATATATTATCACATATATTAACACAAATATTATCATTATCACCATGTTAACATTTATTTGAAAGTTATTGAACACGGGCAAACGAGCATAACTGATATTATAAAAAATACCGATTACAAGAATAAATTTGGCCTTACAAGCCAAAATTTATTAACACATTAAAAGAACGAGATTTTGATGTCCTTTTGGGGTTTTCATTCTGGTTTCAAGGAGAGAGAGAAGAAAATGTTAAGTTTCCGTATAAAATTTTATGGACAGATGAGGCAACGCTCTCTTCAAATGGAACGGTTAGTTCTCAAAATTGCCGATGGTGGGCCCAAGAAAATCCCAATTTCACAGTTGAATGTGGTGATCAGTATTCCTTTAAAACTAATGTATGGTGTGGGATACTTAACGACCAAATAATTAGTCCATTTTTCTTTGGGGAAAATTTTATCATTCGTTGGTTATCTCAACCGTTTGAATAATGAGGTTAGTGAAGTTTTAGATAATATGCCTTTAAATATTAAATACGACCTATGGTATCAGCTTGATGGCGCATCAATACATCACACGGTTGCGGTAAAACAATCCCTCCAACAAATGTTCAGAGGCAAAGTGATTGGACGTAACTGGAAACATTATTGGCCACCTAGATCACCCGACTTGACGCCTTTAGACTTTTTCTTGTAGGGTTACCTGAAACAAAAAGTGTACCGAAGTAGACCATTTACTGACATACAACATCTGGAAAATATCATTCGCGAGTGCTGTGCAAATATAAATCCCCGATTTATTAAAAATGCAGTTACAGATGTCAGCAGATAGACCATAATTTGTATTGAACTTGGAGGACGACATACTGAAATGTAGGCTATAAGTGTAGGCTCATTTAGTTCAATAAGTAATTTTTTGTACCCATTTATATTTTCAATAATATTATTGTTGTTTAAAATTTATAATAATGATAACAGTTATATCGAAAGTATTTGCATTTTTTTTAGTTACCTCTGCTTTTTCGAAACCAAAGGTTTGTTTAAGAAAATAGCCAAGTGATTGAAACTTTGCACCAGTCATGTTAACATTTTTATAGCAAATTTTTAATTTCACTCTAAAAATGTCCTTATAAGTGAAAATGTATCAGAAAAGTTGAACTCCATGATGAGTTTGTTATGTATACATGAATTGATGACAATTAACCGAACTTGTTTTTTAAAATAAAGGGGATGTCTGTCAAAAATAAGCAAAACGTTAACTTTATCCTAGTTGCATAAAATTTGGCATATGGATATAAAACTGCCGTAGATACAACTTTTTCAGGTAACTTTTTGTTAAATTCGATCTAGAAATTCACTTTTTAAATTTTTTTGAAAAAAAAAGTTGAATTTGACAAAGACTGAACGTCAGTGGGTCAGAGTTGGCCGCATCATTTCAAGTTAAATTCAAAGCACAAACAAGTACCGAAGTTAAACTTCATTGAAACTTTTCGAAAAAAAAGTTTTTCATATGGTGCGCACTTTATTGGTGACACTGTATGAACAGCCTATCCGATATTTCACGCCGAACATTTTCGAACAATATCTGTGAAAATCTTCATTATTCTCTGCCGTATATCTAATATTGAAGCAGGTTCATTTTCGTACACCTTTTGCTTCGAATAGCCCCTTAGAAAAGTCCAAAGGTGTCAAATCTGGCGAGCGGGCTGGCCATTCTGTAGGACCTCGACGGCCAACCCAAAGACTGGGAAAAGTAGTATCAAAATAGTTTTTTACTTGTTTGGAGTAATGTGATGAGAGGATCAATAGTAGTTTCCAGCATATTCAAATACAGTTCCCCTTTATAATTCTGACCAATAAATAGAGGTCCTACAATATGGTTTCCCAATATTCCTGCCCAAACGTTGATTGTTTTCAAGAAATTATCAAGTGTTCCGCCATTTTTTAGCGAGTGTAGATATTGATTTCATATTCAAAGGTTGTGAAGTATTCTTCAGTAGCTTCGAAATGATGTGTCACGAAACCCCCTCTTCCATTTACTTTCAAAATGTTTTATCTGTCGATTTCACTTCATAATAAAGTATTCATGCATTAATTTCATTATCCCAAATTTTCAAGTTTCTAGACTCGTTCAAAAAATAAAAGGGAGGGCATTAAAGGAAAGCACTGTATAATATATCCTTAAATTTCGTTTATACATAAGCGCACGTCTATGGTAAAACAGCGAAATTGGCTCCGCACTTCGTTTCGAGGTCACCGATAACTTTGTGAATTTATGAATGGAAGTAGCGGGAGTGGACTTACTGGTTGTTTTTTACTGTGGTATTGCGTTGTCTTCATATTTGTCTTACACAGTTGAAGCATTGCAGACGTCGAAGATATTAGATTTTCAGGGGCCGTTTCATGAGCAGCTCTCCAAACAACTTCCTGAATTTCAGGAGCAACTTTAACTGTTTCATCACCATTCGTCTTTTGCGTGGTCTTCTTCTATCAACTCAAAAAATGATACATACAGTTATCAAACTCATTTTCAGTTTCATTGAAGATAGTGCATGATATTATACTCCATTCAAGATATGTCCAAGTTTATTGGGAAATTTATAATTTCCTACGGGCGATGTCATCAAATATTCAGAAATTTGCGGCTACTGTTCAGTTACGATTCTACAAGAGGCGAATGACTGGCAGGACACTCGTAAATTCCATTTTTCATTTCAAGACGGAGAAGAGAATTCCGAAGAAAAGTATATAATTTATCATTCACCACCCATTCGATATTAGTATTGCAACTCAGGTGAACAAAATTTGTTTTCCCAAACTTCTATATCTTTCAGAAAGAAAGATATTTCCGTTTCGGATGAAATCATTCTGGTGAATGTATAACTCGATGTTGAAACGGAAAATATCTTGAACTTCTTACAGTTCCTGTCTGTAAAAGGAATTCCTCGTGGAATATTCAAAACTTGTCGAACGATTTTTTCATTGTGGGCTCATAATAAACTTTGGTTTATTTCCCAACGTGAGAGGAAATCGCGGCGAACAAATAATGAGTAACGAAACTGTCAGTACTGGTGGAGGGAAAAAATGTCTTCATCAAATCATTAAAACAAAGAGTCTTGTCGAATTGATATGTACCTATTAAATTTCTCCTATATCTAGTGAGGCCAATTTACAAAACAAAAATGATATGTAACGAACTTACACCCAATGGTATCACAACACAACAAAAAAATATTTTTTGAATGTTTCCTACACTAAATTAGTCAATTTCTACTGATTTTGGGGTGATAAAAACGAAAATAACAATGAAAAATTTTTATTAGCTCTGGTTTTTGAGATACACAGTACTTAATCTCAATGAGTAGTTATACTATACGTGAAAAGTGAAAGTACATAAAACAATATTGTTATGTTTCTTTTAGAATATTTTAAGTACAAAATTAATAAAAAAAACATTATTCTTAGTGTTCTGACAAATAAAAGAAGTTTGTACCACCAAATTTCAATTAAGTCCATCCGATTCATTGTAAGATCGCTGTCGTTTAGCTTGTCTTTTATAAAACACTTCTGGAGCATCCCTACACACAGACCAGCAGTAGTCTGCAAGCATTGCTTCATTCCAACGGCCCTGATATCTCTGTTCCATTAAGGCAATGTCTTGATGGAATCTTTCTCCATGTTCGTCACTCACAGCTCCACAGTTTTGTGGGGAAAAATTAGGATGAGAGTGAAGAAAATGAATTTTTAAGGACATGTTGCATCCAAGTTGGTGGTAAACTTGAAGAAGCTCTTTAACCAATACTGTGAAGTTATCATCTCTTTTGTTACCTAAAAACCCATGTTCAACCCCCTTAAAGGCTTCCCAGGCTCTTTTTTCATTTCCTGTTAAAATCATGTCAAAAGCAGGATCATTTACGATTTCACGGATTTGAGGCCCAATAAAGATGCCTTCCTTGACTTTAGCATCACTCAACCTGGGAAACTTTGCTCTCAAGTACTTAAAAGCTTGTCCTTCCTGGTCCATGGCCTTCACAAAGTTTTTCATTAGTCCCAACTTAATATGTAATGGGGGAAGGAGAACATCCTTAGGATCTACAAGAGGCTCGTAAACTACATTTTTCTCATTGAGGTTTAGGTCTCGTGCAGGCCAGTTCATTTTTTTATAGTGAGATTTTCTATCCCGACTGTCCCACAGACACAAAAAACAACAGTACTCGGTGAACCCTAATTGCATTCCTAGGAGTATAGCAATGACTTTCAGATCACCACAGATGTGCCACTTGTGTTGTTCATATTTGATTGATTGGAGAAGTGTTTTCATATTTATATACGTTTCCTTCATGTGAACTGCATGACCTATAGGAATAGAGGGTAGCTGATTTCCATTATGCAGAAGTACAGCTTTTAAGCTTACTTTTTAAGAGTCTATAAACAGTCTCCATTCAGATGGAGTGTGATCCAAATTCAAGTAGTCCATCAAACCATTAACATCAGAACAAACTACGAGGTTTTCTTTTTTCTCAAAAAAAGGAAGCAAATCTTTTTGACGCTGTCTGTACTGAGATAGTTTCACATCATGTTTTAGAAGATTCCACTGTTGTAGTCTTGACCCTAACAGCTCAGCCTTTTCCTTAGACAAGCGAAGATCTCTTATAAGGTCACTCAACTCTGCTTGACTAATTCTGTGCGGATCACTAGACCTATCGCTTACCTCAAAATCAGGGTCATAGGATGTAGAAGGATGGGTTGCTTCTTCTAAACAGTCTTCATCACCTTCCTCTAAAATTTCATAGTTTTGGGGTGGAGAAGGGACTGGCAAATTGTCTGAGTGTGGTACAGGCCGAAGAGCAGATGGGAGATTAGGGTATTTAACCGTTCCTCTTTTCTTCATAGATAAACCTTGCTTAATGGGAGGCGTTAAGCAGAAATAACAGTCGTCTGTATGATTGGTAGGCTCACGCCAAACCATAGGTACTGCAAAAGCCATTGCCCGGTTTTTATTTTTCAGTAATTCTCGCAATATGACGGAACAAGAATTACAACATATATGAGGAGCCCATGATTTATCTTGGTCCCCAACTTTCACACCAAAATAATGTTCATAGGCTGTCTTAACGATAGGTGTCATTTTACGTTTCTGAGCCTTAAATGTTATTTCACCACATATATAGCAAAAGCTATCGACAGAATTCACACACTTTCGAGGCATTTCATATCAGCACTTAAATTAATTTAAAAATCAACTTCACACGATAATTTCAATAGCAACCACGTGCGTACAATTGACAAACTCACATAGGTTATGTTTACTACTTAAGAACAGCTGATGAGAGGGGTGTTATGTAAACAAACATGTGTACCAACTGTTGGTGATGAAATATTTCATTTGTTGAAAACTCAATATACATATATATAATATAATGATACTATATCTTGAAAACAAGAGCTAATATATAATTTTTATCGTCACTTTCGGTTTTAACACGTGGAAATACATTAAAATCATCTAATTTCAACCCCGAAACAAAAACTTTGTTGTGTTGTGTGAAGGCTTATCAGTTTGGATAAATATATAATTTCTGTCTCCATAAATGGAATTTCCTACAAGAATATTTCGTTCAGGCCAGTCTCAACTTACCTGTACTGTAGTTAATAGACTGACACTTTTGTAAAAACCATTACTCCCTTGGCTAGAACCACGAAAGGCGTTCGCTTCAGCCTAGTTCAAAGAACGATACTCTGGAAGAATTCGTTTCGATTATCGCTCACCGGCGACAATAGTGGCACAACTTAAAAAAGTTGAAAACGAAACACATGGAACAGTTTGAAATTTGATTTAGTTTCATGCATCAATAATACTGGCATAGAATCAGTTCAGATAATTTCTTCGAGAGGTCGCATGTGTCACTATGGACTTCCTTGTCACCGCCACTTAAGTTGCATCTATACCGGCATATTTTCAGTATGCCGTGGGCTTCTTACTATAATGGTAGAATTGTATTTGTTACGTGTTTGGAGGTAGAATGTCCATAAACGCTCTAATACCTACTACTTAAATATTGTTGAATTTCAGCTGAGTTCTTCTTCTTCTTAGTTATCCTTATCTCCCCGTTAAGGTATCGAATGTTAAATCTGAAGTTCTCACGGATAGGACTATGCTGAACTGGTTAAACCGTGTTAAAAGCGGAGCTCCTCAACTTGGTAAACGTCATAAGTCAAAATTCGTCAGGTATGTCACCGATGAGATGGCGAAGACCAAAGGAATGTCGGTTCTTCGGTTGACGCCTTATCAATGTGAATTGAATCCAATGGAGTTGGTTTGGGCTCAAGTTAAAGAATTCATCGCAAGGAATAAGACCTTCAAGCTGTGTGAAGTAAAGAAATACCTATAAAGTGCCCTGGAAACAGTCTACCAAAAAGCTTGGGAAAAATGTATCCACAAAACAATCAGAATCGGAGCACAGATGTGGGATATGGATGATCGCATAGACTCATCACAAGAAAAAATCATTTCAGTTGTCATCAATCCTAATGAAACTGATTCATCCAGTGAAGAATCACTCAACGAATCACTGTAGACTTTTCTCAGATTAGAATTATCGCAATGTCTTTTTCGTAGTAAGTATTCCCATCAAATCTATAAAATTGTTTCTGAATCAACTATAAAATCCAATCAGGGATATGAATCTTCATTTCTAAACCAATAAGAATATATGAAGTATATCTCTCAGTGCAGCCACATTTTTCCACTCCCTGAAAATGTCAAAGTCGAAACCGAAACGTCGAACAACGCAAAATTTTGAACGTAGTTCAACTCGAAATCAAATGTTCAAATTTCTAACCACAAAAATTTATTCCATTTGTATAATTGGTGATGTTTCAAATACTTTATCCACCTTCATTATTAAACCGACGATCAATTTGATATTATCAGTGTCAATGATAATAATAATATCAAATTTATTTACATCAAAAGACGAATCACAACTACAAATTATAATGTTTTGATTTGAATAGGTTGGATAAAAAAATGGATAGAGTCTTTAACACGTCACCAGATGATTCATATTTTTTTCAATATGAAAATATTTTCAAATTCAAGTTAATGAAATATTTGATTTTTTTTCCAAAAAGCTAAATTATCAAATGCAGTAGCTTTTTGCCCTCTCTAAATTTTTATTTATTTGTGAATTCAATATTATGATTATTTTATAGATCTGTAGAAGGTAACAATTGTAAATAATGAAAAACTTTCAAATATAAATTGTCCTTGCCAAAATAAAATATTCAAACAAAATTAGTTTTCATCATATTTTAATTATCTTCTCATCATACAATACACCCAATCCGACGCCTATTGATATTATTTCAAACTAATATCAGAAAAAACGTCGAGCGGTTCTTTTGGCCGTATTTTCGCATTCTTTGTTAGTGTTTTCGCGTTCTTTGTCACATATCGCTATTTTAATGGCTCGTTAGCGACATACTCAAGGGATATAGAGGGTAGACATATCTCAATGATTTTAAGGGTGAATCGCAGTGCTATTTGCTTGAAACGACTATGTTGCTTTCTTTGATGTAGCGACATGTTTGCATTCTTGAAATTATTTTACTCTCAGACAATACTGAACTAACTATACACAGGTCACTGTTCCAGAAGGAGCTCTATAACTCTTCTGGCCAATGCAGGGGGCAACATTACATCCATAAAACTTCACGGTGGCTAGAAATCTGCCCCCGTAGAAGAAGATTATGTGGAAGATAGTTTCAATAACAAAATTGAGATTTTTAACAAAATCGTCTTCCAAACAAAGTGAAATATCTGATAAAATTGTGGAATCCAATCAATATCTAACGTTTCTGATCAGCAGCAACGTGGAACATCTTCAGGAATTTCTGTTGGAAGTGATTGTTCAAACTCTACTATCAATTATCATTTCGAAAAATGGAATTGTTTTATGATGAATGATCAAATAATAATTATTGACTCTGTTGAATATCAATCCTTCTGAAATAATATTTCATGTTTGTTTTGTGAATTATTTTGGCAGTGATAAAAGTAAACATTTATGCATCAATAGAGTTGTGGAAATGTGAATTCTTCTGACAGTTGTACAAAAAATGTCATATTTATACTATGTGCATCAATACAGAACAGTCAAATGAAGTGAATTAAAAAAAATTGAACGTGAATGAACGCATAAAATCCACAATTCACGTATACGTTTACCAATAGAATTAATTGTCATTGTTTTGAGCTTTCTTGTTTCCTTATTCTAGCTGTTTTGTGTATTCAATATTTGAGGTCATTTTGAGAATATACTGTGTCCAAGATAAGAATGAACAACATCGGGATATCGGAAACGCTAAGGGATACGGGGTCAATTGAATTGGAGAAAAGTAGCGCATCCATGTGCTTAATAATATGACATTCAGAAAGCTTCAATATTCCGAACAGTTTTGGAGATATCCAAGAATTTGAGAATTTCGTTTTTATTTTCTCCTAGCTTTATTTCCAAAGGAAATGCAAAACAAATAGCACTTTGTCGTAGTCACTTTTTAAGGACTACATGATAACGTAAGCATAATTTATCTGCGACGTTTCGTCTTTTAGAAAACATCATCAACTTTGTATTTTCATATGGGCAGAAACTGAAGTATACCCTGAATGCGACTCCATTTTTCAGTATGAATACAGCAACGTATCACACAATATGATTTCGTAACCATTTCTCGCGCAAAAAGAAAAGTGATTACTCAACCAGCTTTCCTGATTTGTGTTAAAAATGCATAACGGCAGTTTTTCAAATACTGAAAAATGTTATATGTTGTCATGTGACAATTTGTGCCAAAAAATTGTGTTGATGCTGATCGTGCATACCCTAATACGTAACGAGAGAGGCGACAACCTGGTTAATTGATATTTAGACGTTTAGTTCTTAATTTGAAAGAATACGGATCATTTAACACTCCGATGGACGACCTCAGCCAGACTAACACCCATACATGAGGGTGGTCTATTAGGACCAACTCAAATATAACAAATTTTCACCTCAAATTTTTTGATATTTTCAAAAATTTGTTTCCGTAAGTTGATTCAAGGTATTTTCAATAACTTGACGAAACAATATATTTACTTCTGATTATAAGCACAAAAATAACTGACAAATGCAAAAACCATTCTTTTTGGCTTTATCGTTAGAATAATCCATTATAGAAAGAAGTAACGAATACAGAGATGAAATAATTCGTCAACTGGAGAAATAAAAGAACAAAAAACAAAATTTTAATAAAATATTGAAAATTACTGCTCCACTGCAGAAACTGCATTGACGTGAATTGACAGTACCGGACACAGGACCGGTGCTGAACACATTCTCTACAACTCAATATTCTGTGACTCATACAGAGCCAAGCTTTACAAAATTTATTTTGCAATACTTGCAGTGCCCTCTTTTGTTGGGTGGAGGGTCAGGTTTTTCTTCAGTGTCGATTCCAGTATGTTGCATTTCGAATGTAGGAATGTAAACCTGACATAGTAGCTCTGGATTGCATATGATCTTCTTCCAAACCCCAATTAGTGATAAATAATCTCTGTTTACTATGATTCTGATTCGGGTCGTTGTGCCTGGTAATTATGAATGCATTTATGCTAGCAATGTTCAAAATACCGTAAAACATAACTGAAATCCATCGTTTCGTATTCCTTGCAACATTATAAGTGGAGCTCATTTCATTCACAATATCGACTCCACATTTAGTGGTATCATAAAATGAAATAAGTACTGGTTTACCAGTTATTGGATCGAATGTATCACTGTTGTGGAACGAAGATATCATCAGCACATTTTTTCTCTTTCTAGTCACATAAGAAGATGCCACATATGAACGCCAAACCTAAAAATGGAGAAGCCTACAGGCGGCAGTTCTCTTTTATTTCTTTTTATTGTACCCACGATGATGAGTCTATATTTTGTCTTCAATTTTTGGACGAGGTCGCAACTGACAAACCAGCGATCCATAGCAATATTTCTCCAAACATTAAACCGGGGATCTACCTAGATTGCACTGCCATCTGCTAACAATATTTCTTATGAAATAACAACCCTGCAAACTCTTTCCTTTCGCCGCTAGATGACATCATTCAAATGAATTTACATATGCGGTCGACGATGGTATATTGGGACGAAGGTATGAAATGCAAACATGCAAAAAAAGATATTATGGTAAAATAAGGTATGCATTGTACCTTTTTGATTACTTGACAGTTACACAAGATGGCAGATCTAGTTAAAATTTATTTCAAACATACCAAGGTTTATTGTATTTTGCCGAAACTAATAGACCACCGTCGTGCATCGGAGTGTTAAAAAACCTGTGGTTTCCCGACATGAGCAATCTAATGAAGAAAGTCAGCGTGATGTGTTACAGGTCGTTGTTGAAAATCCTGAGATATCCACTCGCCCCATTGAACATAATACCGGAGTGGCCAAATCCACCGCTCACTTCATTTTAAGATAAAATAAATATCATACATACAGGGTGTTCCTTAAACACATGCTAATATTCAAGGAGGTAATTCTTAGACCCATTTTAAGATAAAAACTTCTTATGGACGTATGTCCTAAACGCCTTAACTTTTGAGATACAGGGTGGCAAAGTTTTCAAAAATAATCAGTTTTTCAATAATAACTGAGATAATTTTGTAGACATCTTTGGCATATTTGATACATATGTTCCATGCCTCAAGGCGCATTTTCTGATGTACACAAATTTGTATTTTTTTAAACAGTGGCATCCCTACGGGTTTCGCATTGAATATTTTTGGGGAAAAAGTACTACGCCAATGCTTTCTTTTCAAAATAAAATCATTTTTAAAATTCTCATTTATTTTTGAGAAAATTTGCTCTACTGGTATGTCTTTGTCCGACGCATGATTTTCACTCAAAAAAATAAAAAGCAAATTAAGAAATTAGATCAATTCTAAAATGAATGAGAATCTGAAAATTGCTTCATAACGCATTACCAATTCCCTAATAATATTTGAAAACATAATCTGCAAAAAAATAAATTTTTCACAAAAACGAGTTTTATTTTATTTCGTGACAGTAAGTCTAAACGAATAGCACAAATGTGTTAATTAGTAATGATACCAAAACTGATTATAAAAATTGTTGGAAGTGGCCACCTGCACTTAGTATGCATGCTTCCGCCCTTCTACGCATGGAATTACGCACCCGTTCAAATATTCCCGGCGTATTTCGTATAGTTTCACACGAGGCAACTATTCGCTCTCTTAAATCTTCTGAAGTATTAACGGGAGTTTTATACACAAGAGTTTTAAGGTGACCCCATAAAAAAAATCTAAACTGTTGACATCGGGGGATCTTGCTGGCCATTGCTGAGGTCCTCCGCGACATATCCAACGATTAGGATAAACTGTATTAAATGGTTTCGGACAATTACACTGAAATGAGCAGGGGCGCCATCGTGCATGTACCATATTCGATTCCTTAACGCAAGTGGCACATCTTCCAATAACCCAGGTGAGTCTTCTTCGAGAAAGTGTAAATAAGAACGACCATCAAGGCGTCCTGGTAGAAAAAATGGGCCTATTAGATGATCACCAATAATTCCTGCCCATACATTAACCGAAAACTGGTGTTGGAAATGGGTTTCGGTTATTGCATGGGGATTTTCTTCAGCCCACACATGATTGTTATGGAAATTTTGAATGGCATTCCGAGAAAAATTTGTGTCTCAAATTGCGAATTTAGTGCAATACTTTGTAGATACCACTGACTGAAGTTCACACGCTGTGGAAAATCTCTGGGGAGTAATGCCTGCACTCTTGAAATATGGTATGAGTATAACAAAAAATCAACCAAAATACGCCAAACAATTTGATGACAAATATCCAGAGTTCTCGGGATCTTTCTCGTACTCGTCTCAGGATGTTCCTCAATTTCTTGCAGCACCGCTTCCTCAATTTCAGGAGTTCTTACTACACGAGGTCTACCTTCCGGAGTCCCTTTCTTTAAAAGTTACCAGTTTCCCCAAGTCGACGATGAATATTTGAAAAGGTTCGGCTATCTGGTAAGGCACGATTAGGATATCTTTCCTGATAAATGCGCCTGGCTTCTGTTGCATTACCATCGGCAAGGCCATATACGTAATGCATTTGCGCCATTTCCGCATTCGTATAATTTACCATATTTACTGATATTCAGAAAAACAGCGGACTACCAAAATAACTTCAATAACACTTCAAAATCAATCAAAACGCGCTGTGACAGTTTTTAACACCAACACCTTACTTCAAACCAACATCAGTATTAGCTACTGACGTTTGTACATACAGAGAATTCGTTTTTTATTGCTATGGTTGGTACGCTGTTTTTTCTGCTTTTAATCTTTAAAAGAAATCACATATCGACAAACTCCATATTTCCAAGAGGTGCAGTAAATAAATTCTGCTACACGTCATTTATTCCAGGATAACTAAATTTATGTTTTCAAAAATTATTAAGCGGTGCTGCGTTATGACATAATTTTAATTGAGAACAGTGCATCTGACAACAAACAAATACCTTTTAGATCCTCAATTATTTTGCAACATATCTGATCTCTTAGTTTGCTTTCAGTCGATGCACGATACCGCATCAGATTTTTAAGGAATTTATCCTTAAGTAAAGCGATTTTTAATTTTTTGAGCGAAAACCATGCGTCGGACAAAGAGAACTCAGTAAATCAAATGTGCTCAAAAATGTATGGAGATTTTAAAAATGATTTTTAATTCAAGATAAAGCAGTGGCGTAGTATTTTTTTCGCCAAAAATATACATTTCAAAACTCGTACGTACGCCAGTGGCAGAGAAAATTAAAAAAATTGTGCATCAGAAAATGCGCTTTGAGGCATGGAACATATGTACCAAATATGTCAAAGATGTCTACAAAATTATCTCAGTTATTATTAAAAAACTGATTATTTTTGAAAACTTTGCCACCCTGTATCTCAAAAGTTAAGGCGTTTAGGACATACGTCCATAGGACGTTTTTTCCTTGAAATGGGTCTAAGAATTACCTTCTTAAATATTAGCATTTATTTAAGGAACACCCTGTATAAATTTTGGATTTGTCATGGACTCAGACCAGGAAACGATGCAAGGCGAACAACCTTTTGTGAATGGTACACTACAAACTGTCGAAAGGATGAAAATTTCCCTTTCAAAATAATTTGGTCTGATTGAACTAAGGTCGCCAACAATGGTGTCCAGACATCAGCATCGTTTCGATTTCAACATGTGGGGTGGGATTCTTCGTAAAAATGTAATTGGGCCTTTCATCTACCAAAACAATTTAACAAAAGAGCGGTACATTAATTTGGTAGTAAATTATTTGGAAGACGTTCTAGATAATTTGCCTTTTGCGGTTACTCACAGCTGCTGGTTTTTACAGGATAGTGCTCCAGCATATAGCACTAGAATTGTTTGTGATTATTTGAACCGTCGCTTCCCAGGACAGTGGATTGGTACCTATAGTGATACATCTTGGACTGCAAGATCCCCTGACCTTACCCCACTAGACTTTTTCCATTGAGAGTATATCAAGAATTACGTGTACACTCATAATTTTCAAAATGAAGAAGATTTAGGATTGGTTACTGCATCCTTTAACGATATTGTTCCGAATGTGTTAACTCAAGTTTGAAATTTGTCTGTGAGACAAGTGTACTTGTGCTTAGAAAATAACGGCGGGAAATTGAACACTTGCTATAAGTTTCTGTTCATTTCCTTCAATACAAATAAGCTCCTTGTTACTACATTACAATTACATTTTATAAACAAAACTTTTGATATTGCGACTCATCTTTGTATTCAGCAATGCAAAAATTCCGGCAAGTGGCAAGTTGAAATTTATTATAAATGAGACTAATCAATTTACTTTATGTATCAAAATGTGGCATTTCTTCCAGCGTCTATTATCTAAAATTGAAGAAAAGCAGGGTAAGTAATCACTTTTCATTTTGCGCGAGAAATGGTAACGAAATCATATTGTGTGATACGTTGCTGTATCCACAATGAAAAATGATGAAGCCGCTTGCAGCACCTTCCATAAAGCCAAAAAAAATTATTCAAACATATTAAATGTAAATATTAAGGAATGAAAAAATTCATATAATGTTAGGATACATCAATAAATAATAATCCGCAGTCAAAAAAATTTTATTCCAATTTTAACGTTAATTATAAATTTGTTAATTGATAACTTTTTCTGAATTGAAAGTTAATATAAAAATCCCTATAATTATTAAACTTAAACCCTGGCATTTTTTTACTTTGGTAAAGTTATCCTCAATAGGCAAAAAAAAAATAGATTACCGTTGCCAAAATAAAAAAAAATGTTATTTTCTATTTTTTCATTGACAATTGAAAAATATAATTTTATAAAAAATACATTACAATTTTTTTTTATTTTTTATTGTTTCAATGGCTGAAACCTAGTTATTAATAATTTTTTTAAATTTTTTACAGCTATTGTTAATAAATTTATCATAAACAAATACATTGTTTTTGAGCAATTCGAAATTTTTTTTTGCATTGTCAATTGAAAAAAATCATGATTTTTATAAAAAAGATGGTCTCCTAAAAAAATTTCTTTGTTGCTAAAACTGCGTTTGTTAATTAACAATCGTTTTTTGCAACTGAATATTAAAATTAAGGAACCGTTTTTTGTCAATCATAAATTCTATTGTTCTTTAAGGTTTTGAAAAAACTTTTGTTTTATTCTTCTTTTAATTGTTCATTAAAAAAAATTGTTCTGAATACATTCATACTACAACAAGCTATTATTGATAACGTACCGCTCTCTTCACATTATTGTTTTGGTAATTCAGATCAAATCCCAACAAATCGAAAGATAGACTTGATCATTGTTTATAATCCTGTTCATTTCGAAATGAAATAAAAAAATATGAGCCTGCATTTGTCGGTCGATGCGCTGTTTTCAAAAGCTATTACTTTTTCCACTTCATCCATTCGCAATGAATTTCAAATAGACTCTAAAAATACTATGCCTGATGGAACCAACGGAATCCTGATCCTATTCAATACAGGAAGAGGATTAATAGGGCACGATGTCAACGTTGGGGATACTTTGATAATGTTCGACTCACTGATGAGTTTTGTGTGGATTTTTTTTACATTCTGTATGGATTACCGACTTTCGGATTCTGAAACGAGCGGTTCAGATAATGTATCTATTGACACACGTTTTCCTAACCAACTTAGCATTTTCAGGAGATGACTGAAACTTAGTCAGAAGTTCAAAATTCCACTCATCACTAATCAAACACTCTACAATGATGAGGTTGATGAAAACAATAGTGATCGATTTTTTTTATAAATAGATGTGTACTGAGCAAAAAGACCAGAAATATATGTCTTCGTCTGAGGAAAACATCGGCGCAGATTGCAAATTCATGCTTCATCATTTCTCTATCGGGCGTTTCAAAAACATCGCATCTGATTTGTAGCAGTGTTTTGCAGGGAATTCAATATCAATTCGAAAATGATGAAAATTTCAGCAGAATCTCTCACACATCTGATAAATATCTGCCTGGTGAAGGAAGAGTTTTCATCACACTTAAAACTGAGGGGAGCAACCCGCATTCTGAAGAAAGGTTTTGCTAATAATTGTGACAACTACAGATTTATAGTAATAACTCCTATAATCTCAAAAATAATGAAAGCTTTTATCAAGGACAGATTAATTAACTTTCTAGAAGAGGGAAAACTCCTAGATGATCATCAGTACGGTTTTCGTTGTCTCATATCAACCTCTCAAGTTGTCACCGATATAGTCCAGACGATAGTCAAAAATAAAGATGTAGGAATACATACACGTGCAGTCTTACGTGACCTGTCGAAGGCATTTGATAGTGTTTCTCATGATATTTTGTTGAAAAAACTCCACAAATATGGAGTACGCGGAACAGCATTGAATTTCATCAAGTCGTACCTAAAAGACAGACAGCAGTATGTATCACTAAATAACAAGACATCAAAAACCATAGAAGTAAAACATATAGTGCCTAAGGGCTCAGTGCTAGGTCCCCTATTGTTCACCATTTGCATAAACGACTCACGGCAATGTTCACAGACAAATTTGCCGTTATTGGAGTGATACCAATCCTCACGTTTTCCGGAAAATACTTACCCAATATCCAGAAAAAATTACCGTTTGGGCAGGCATATTGGGAATATTTATTCATCAACATTCAACAGGAAAACTATATTTGAATATGATGGAAACAACTGTTGACCCTCTCATCACTGAAATCGTCGAAGCGAATCCTGATGAATTCGATATGGATATTGTATTCTAACAAGATGGAGCACCACCACATTTCTAAAGACAAGTGAGGAAGTATTTGGATACTATTTTTTCCGGTCGTTGGATTGGCCGTCGAGGTCCTACAGAATGGCCAGCCCGCTTGTCAGATTTGACACCTATGGACTTTTTTCATGGGGCTATTTGGAGCAAAAGGTGTACGAAACTGAACCTGCTTCAATATTGGTTATACGGTAGAGAATAATAAATATTCGTAGATATTGACGTTACTGTGTTCGAAAATGTTCGGCTTGAAATATCGGATAGGCTGTTCATTTGTCGAAAAGTTCAAGGCCACTATTTTGAGCATCTTCTGGACTAACTTCACCTCATATTATGTAGTAAAATGTCAATGTATCCAGGCAATTATAAAAAATTCCGCCATTTTGTAGTAGTTGGAGATATTGATAGTATATTCTAGGGTTGTGAAGTAATTATCAGGAGTTTCAAGATGTGTTACAAGATCCATCTTTCCATTTATATTTTTTTCTCCAGATGACGCCCAGTTAAATTTGTCAATTTCACTTCAGAATAAAGTATTGATTCATTAATTTTATTATCTTAAATTTCAGGTCAGAATGAATTTTTCTATAACGGTTCGCAAAATAATGATGAGTTGCCATAGAAAACTGTATTCAATTCTTATACAAAATAATACTGATTTCTGTTTGATAACTACAATAAAATATTTCTTTCAGTTTTTTTTATTACTTATATCGACTTTATCAGTATCCACTTGACAATAATATAATTTCATATTCTATGTTGTTAACCAAGTATAATATGATTTTTATTGATATGATTTGTATTGAGTTATTTGATATAGATATTCAGTAGCTTCTTAGCCGAATGGAACCAGTTATCATTTTATTTCTCAAAACCATATTCAATATGGGAAGAAATGGTGGCATATCATATTCAACTTAAAAATGAAGGAGGGTGAGATGTCAAAATTATCCTTTGATGCATGATACGCTTCACGATATTTCCAGTCAAATTTTCAGGATATACATTCATATTTTCTCTCAAAAAGAAAATATTAGCATATTTTCATGAAACCTTTTGTGAATATTTAAAATGGAGAGAAAGTCTGGTTATCCTCTCGAATATTCATCTGACAGAAATTATGAACTCATATAGACAGAACCGGATTTGGTCTGTCTGAAGTCTGGAGGCCCGGGACAACGAAGCAGTGGAGCCCCAGGTTATAATTTATTTTCCAAATGAAAGAAACACATTTTGTCTGTCAAGTCTTTCGAAAATTCATTGTCAGCAACTCCTGGCAAACCAATTACACATAATTATAAAGTATTGACACTGAAATATTTGATCAAATCAAAAATATAGTGAATGGAATTAGGGTTTCCTAATATACCGATAAAAATAGTATGTTCGTGCAAGTATTCTTAGTATAAATGCAAAACAATGTTTGGTCAGAAAAGCGTAAGAGTTGTTGACCCGTTAAAATTTGAATATTAGTTTTATCTGTATATAGAATAAAGAATAAAGACAATTTCACCACTGAGTATTGCCTGAAATTATGTGATCTTTCGATTATTGTTCATTACGATTTTCAGTTGCTATAGCAGCTTTGACACAATACTTAAGAAGTCAGAAAAGGTACGCACATCGAAGAAAGTCAAGTTATTTCACTTTGAAATATGAAATATCAAGATTCATCAAACTCAAAGACATCTATATTTTGATTCTTCTGAAACTTGACATCAAGAAGGTTATTAGTTAGAAATTTGTTTTCCATCATTTCTTGAACAAAGTTCCACTGATCGATTGCTGAGTAACCATGAGTATGCATTCACTGTCTTCTGTTGTCACCAGAAGTTTGTATTATGGTAACTTTTCGTTAATTGATATGTAAGTACCCGTGACCTGAACAAATAATCAGTTTATTCAAAGATAAAACACAAACACTACATAAAAATCTTTAAGGCACTCTCAAGAACGGTACCTGTGCGAAAGTGGCGATTCACATTTGATTTGAATGGCTGGAGATAAAATCCAATTGAAAAACCGTTCTCAGGAAGTTCATTCCACATAAACACAGTTCTCTAGATCAGGGGTCTCTAAACTTTGAAGCCTTCGAGCCATAATGAATTTTTCAGTTTGTTCCAAGGGCCAATTTCTGCCCTTAACTATATTTCTAGACTAGGATAGTCGCAAAGTGCGTGACCTAAGCAAACTCACGCTTTTTTGCATTTCAATTATTATTGTGTATTGTGACACTCAACGACATCTAGTGGCGAGTAGTGGCACTATGTACTATCTTTTTCAGCTACCCGCTAGGTGGCATTAGGCGTAATTGAAAATTTGGAATTACCGTGTTGGTTCGAGACAGTTCTGGTTCTAGCTAGTGTATTCCGATCACCTCGAGATGGCAGTAATAATTGCATATAAAAAGGCTATTGCATTGCATATGAAAGGCGAAGGAAGCGAAACTGTCTAGTGTGAAATAAAGTAACACCCGTCAATAAAAGTATTTTGATTTGACTTATTGTTTTTATGTGTGATTTGTTAGTATGGAAAAGAAGCGAAAAATCGACAGTGAATGCAGAACGTTCCAAGAAAAATGGAACTTTCAGTATATTGTGATTGAGTCCAGTGTTTGATTCGTAATGAAACCATAGCTGTTCTCAAAGAACAAACGACAATATGAATCGAAACAACTTCAAAGTTACTCCAAGTATACAGGAAGTTTGCGGAAGGAAAAATTTTAAGCTCTGAAACGCGGACTCAAATCGCAGCAATCTTTGTTTAACAAAGCGAATACTGAACAAGAGTTTGCAACTCGCGCCAGCTTTCGTGTGTCTCTTGAAATCGAAAAACGTGGCAAACCATTCACCGATGGAGAAATGATGAAAGAATACTTGATTGCAGTAGCCGAAGAAATATGCCCCGAAAAGGTTAATTTATTTAAAAGTGTCAGTTTGCCAGCAAACACCGTGGCTCGGAGGGTTAGACATCGCAGAAAATATATCATCTCAACTGTCTGACAAAAATGGACATCATGAGTGGTTTTCTCTAGCATTGGACGAGTCAACGGATGTGTCAGATACTGCTCAGGTGTTGATTTTTATTCGCGAAGCAGATAAAAGCTATTAACTGTATGAAGGAAGAACTTCTTGATATTGATAGTATTCACGGCACGACAACTGGGGCATATATTTTTAAGGGAGTTGAAAATGCCATTAATAAAAAGAACCTTCGATGGAGAAATCTGAAATCTATAACAACTGATTGAGGCAAAAATATGTATGGTAGAAATAAAGGAGTGGTTGCGCTTATGTCAAAGGATGTAGAAAATGATGGTGGTTCAAAACTATTAGTCTTAAATTGTATCATTCATCAACAGTCCTTGTGCGGAAAATGTTTGGATATGTCTGAAGTTCTAAAACCAGTCATATCAGTTGTTAACTTCATCAGATCCACTGGGCTGAATCACCGACAATTCCGCGAGTTTATTCAACAGATTGGAGAAAATGATTTACCATATCATACTGCCGTACGCTGGCTTAGTTGCGGAGAAGTCCTTAAGCGCTTTTTTGAACTTCGAGCAGAGATCGATTTTTTTTTAAATGAGAAGCAGCGCCCTTTTGCCTATTTAGAAAATAGTGAATGGATGTGGAAGTGAGGCTTCTATGTCGATTTGACAAATCTTATGAACGAACTGAATTTGAGATTGCAAGGAGAAAATCAGCTTCTTCCTGATTCATACACCAATATCAAATCCTTCAGGCAGAAAATAATACTATTTCAATCGCAATTACGGAAAAAATGTTTCACACATTTTGAAACATGTGAAATATTCAGCCACACTACAGAGATTGAATTGCCTATCAATTTTGCAATTTTGAGTGCTTTGAAGATGAATTTTGATACTCGTTTTTCAGATTTTTATGTCATTGCGAATGAAATTAAGCTTTTTCAAAATTCTTTTGATTCTGACATTGAAACCCTGGCTCCGGAAGTCCAAATGGAAATTATTGATTTACTGTGCAGTGATATGCTCAACCAAGTATCGAAACTCATCTTTGTTGGAATTTTATAAGAGTCTTCCACTGGAACAATTTGATAATTTGCATAAATTTGCTCGTGGGTTGTTTTCTGTTTTTGGTACTACTTACTTGTGTGAGAAAACGTTTTCCAAGATGATGTACACAAAGAATGTTCACAGATCTCAGTTAACCGATTAGCATCTTAAATCTCTTTTGATAATTGGTAAAATTGATCCACAACCACAAAGTATTGTCGGTGGAAAATCACAATTACATAAATCTCATTAGTGTTTTTGTTTTACTGTCATTCATTTCAATTATTTGTTAGTTATTAATATGCCTAAACTTAGATACTTGAGTTAAATTTTCTTTGTCATCATATCTGTCGTCAAGTTTACCTTGCAAGTAAATAAAACCGAGTAATTATCATTATTTGTTTTCTTCTTCAACTTATCACAGCAATAGTAACAACAATTAGGTATTCATTTGCTGTGGCGGGCCAGATTGATGACAGTAATTCATTGGCTGTCGCGGGCCGGATTGATGACACTGGCGGGCCGGATTTGGTCCGCGGGCCGTAGTTTGGAGACCCCTGGTTTAGATAGATAGATAGACATATACTTTATTGTCCAAGAAAATACAATCTCATTGACAAAGCTTGTTGAAAAATCTTGTATATATAACACTTCAAAGAATTAATGAAAAAAAAAACAATTCAAAAACACAAATATCCAGAAACACAATTTAAGCAAAACTAAGTTCTAGATGAAATATAACAATAGAAAATAAAAATTAACGAAGTTTGTAGACAAAATGGTCTGTAAAGTCCCTTTCAAACGATGTAAATAACAAATATACACAATTTGAACAAGAGTTCACATGTCATGGCAATAAAATAAGTTATATCTCAATATAAAGTATAATTAAAAGTATAGGTGTCAATATAAACAACAAAAAAACACCTATATTGAAACACAGCAAAGTTCCATTGTAATATTTATCAAAATTGTAATACGCTTTAGTTGCAAGGGCATCTTTAAGATTTCTGAACTTTTTATAGCTTTTTTCCTTACTCATTTCGTAAGGTATGTGATTATACAGCTTTTTACTTTCATAAATTAAACAATATACTTTGTCTGGCTTGTTTTTGGAACAGAAAGATGTATTTTATTTCCAGTTACTTACCGGGTTATGTAATTTGTATGTTCCGGAGTTCCAACCATATAATGTTATTTGTAAATCAGGCAAACAGTTTCAATTATGAAAATACAAATAACATTGAGCATTTTTTCTCTCAAAAATAAGGACTTGCATGACTCACGCACTCCCACCTTGCATTATTATTTACCGCTCGCTTTTGCGAAACAAACACTGAATGAAAAACTTGTTGACTACAAAATCCCCAGAAGGCAACACCATATCTCAGGTGGGACTCGATCAGGGAATGATATACCATTTTTGTTGTGAATGATCTCAGTTCATTTGAAACTTTTCGAAGTGCATAACATCCTGATGCCAATTTTTTATTCAGAGCTGAAATATGTTGATCAAATTTCAATTTTTTATCTAAACACAAAAAATATAACTCAAAAAAATAATTTTTTTTGAAACGATTTTGTTTTTGAAAATTTTAATACTAATCACTGATGAAAATCACCCAAAAAATTGTCAAATATAATATAATAATATAAACTATACATTTGTTTATAACAATTTTTCCAACAAATAGACCTACAAAATGGAAAATTATGTAATTTCAAATAATGTGAATACGGATAAACTTGAAAAAAATAACTTTTTAACGTCTTTGATTGTCAAGAACAAACTGGAAAATCAGATTTTTCAAATTTTTCCAACGGATTTTTTTTTTGAAGGCTTTCAAGAAAAGGCCCAAGAAGTGAAAAAAATTTGAGGTTTTTAGTTTGAAAATTATCGGGGTTTTTATGTAAACTTGAAACTTGTGAAAGTTAGGTAATTTGCACCATAGTGTTACCAATTCATATATTACTGAGATATCCAGAACAAAATAACCAGAATTTTAAAAAAATTAAATTTTTCGACCACTTGTTATATTTCATCATTCACAAACCAAAACTCCACACAAGTAATTTTCCTCTGTCCGTAAACAACAATAAGAACCTTGAATATTCCTGGAGTTTTTTCCCAACACCAAACCGTTATTTCAACATCTCGACACGTGTTTCGATCACCAAGTGATCATCTTCAAGAGCAAGATCAAAACGTGTGTTAAAATAACGGTTTGGTGTTGGAAAAAAACTCCAGTAATATCCAATACTACACCAAAGGTTCACAAGTAAATGAGAACCTTGTTTTCCTTTCCAAATTCAATTTAAAAAAATACTTTGGCCCAAAAACACTAATAAATACTAGAGCTGCCAATCTATCTGCTTTTTCAATATTGCTCGAGAGATACTGATTGATTAGACTTCGGAGCAAAGAAAATTTCATGGGTATTAGTTCCCTCTATCCAATTCTGCATCACTTTTGGTTGATTGCTCATTATCATACACTATTCATATTTGATCCCTAACATTCTGTCACCATATTTCAGAAGGACAGTTAATCCTCTGAGAAACCAAACAGGGGTTTAGGGTCATGTCATCTGACGTGGTTAGGCTTGTAACACTCGCTAGACCCAGCACAATAAAATTAGCAGAGATGGATTTCGTAAAGCTTTGCTTGAGCCGTTATGGAAATTAGTGTTTTCAACAGTGGGAGTGAACAACGGCTGAAATTAGGCAATATGAAAAACTGAATATTAAAAAATGAATGATGTATATTGATGTATCGGTGTCTATTCGAATCTGTTGAAAACATTTCTTATTTTCATATCGTCACAGTGAATTTGATATATTGAAACAAATAACTGCGAATTGATTGATTGAAATGAACGTGGTCTTGACGCAATAATCTAGAAACATCGAGTTTGAAGATAACAATTTGCCCCCCTCACAATTCCCAAAAAATATAGGTCCTTATTTAAAAATTCAAAGATCTGGGTGGCTCATGTCAGATGACACCTAGTATAAAAGATTCATGGACATATTCTGATAGCACACATCAAGTGCCAATGGCAAAATGCAGACAGATTTTCAATATGTCTGCGAATAAAGAAGATATAGGCAAAAACATGATTTGGGATTTTTGGTTTTTCCTGTATATCTCCAGAACCAAAAGAGCTATATTCGATTTCTTTACATCAATGAATAGGTCTTTAGAATACGTAACTTTGCCACAATTCAACCCAAAATATATCTCTCATCGTTCACGAGATCCCCATGTACAGAAACGAATTTGAATAGCCTTGTATATACGGGGGGATTCTCGAGGTAATTAAAATAAGTTTAATGTTGTCGCGGTATTTCAAACCGTGACAAGTGTAGCGAGTGGATCGTGTCAAAATCCACAATCGTCATCACCCTAAGACGTGGATACTAACTATCGGAACCTCACGAGGTAACTTGACTTGGATTTTTTTTGTTAATTTCTTCTATTCTCTACTTGTATTTTATTCCACTGTGATTTCATTTCTTGGTTTTTTTGCTCAATATAATGGTTGTTTTCAGCTATTCCTTTTGATTTCTCATTTTTATTGATTCTTTTAGGGATTTGAAATCATTTTATATAATATTACACAAGCAAGCCCGAACTAATGACCATCTGCATGAATTTGGCTTCAAAATACTCCCTCATGCATTTTATCCTCCATATCTGGCCCCCATCTACTTTTACCTGTTCTCAGGCCTCAAGAGAATACTCGCTGGAAAGAAATTCAGCCTCAAAATAGGTCGAAACCGACCTATTTTCCGGCTGAAGTAGCTGACAAAATATATACTCATTCTTCAATTCTTGGTAATTATTCAATTATGAAACAAATTAATCTCTTTAACTTTCTTTGAATCATAAAACGTATAGGAAAATCATGTGTCTTGTGAACAGTGATTTATCTCTATTTTTATTTCGAAACATGGAGGAAAATATGTTTGAATTTTGAACAGATATGTTTCAAAGCATTTCCATGATTCAATTTATACAAGCTACAAACAGTTTCGGAATCGAGAACATGAATTAGTATTTAGGCAGCAAACATTGAATACCCAATCAAAATAAAATACTGTAAAATCTCTTGTTGTGATTTTCAAGCTGATTTGCCTGCATTCACAAAAAATTTAACAGCATAGAAATAGTTTTGTGAATAGAAAGACCAATATTCCATATTTGCAAACCACATTTCAACAGAAGGACATAAGTTTAATCATGAATACGATGTGTTACCTACATTCATAAGAGAAAAGTTTGAAACTCTAAACATTTGAAATGTTTAGAAATCAATAGATTCAAGAGTTCAGGTAATTTACTGAATGATATATCAGAATTGAATTACTCCCCGTTGCTAGATATTCATAAGCTCAGGTAATTAATTCACTTGTGACGCACTGTTTGGAACCTTTGGTGTAGTAATGAGTACCAAACCGTCAGTTTTGCACCTCGACACGTGTATCGATCACCACGTGATCATTTTCAAGAGGAAGATCAAACTTCCAATCAATAATTTTTTTTGGTGTGTCAATACTTTTCAGCAATACTCTCAAGAGCATACACTTTTTCAAATGTTTTTGTCTGTAAAACTGCAAGTAGTTGGTTTTTGGTACAGTTATCTTCAAAATACAAGTTGTTATTCACTGAAAATCTCTGTATTTCATCTTTTCGCAAATTTTTATTCGGTACTTTGATGAGCTGTCGCGAATGATAGGAAGCGCTGTCAAGCACTATTACACTATTCGCATCCAAATTTGGGATTAGTGTGTTTTCAAACCATTTCTCGAAAATATTAGCTTCCATGTTCTTATGATAGTCAACATTGCAGTCCTCAAGTTTTCTGCACATAATTTGAAAGAATTCGAAACCCATCCTTTACTTCCTCGGCAATGCACAATGATTAGTCGCGATCCTTTGTTGCAGGTATGTTAGGCGTACACATTCGTAACTGTGTCGTGTCATTTTTTTCGTCCGAATAGATAATTTGCCGTTGTTCTTGTCTATATTTTGTTCTAAATATTTGTTACACAACTCCACTATTCTTCTGCTTTCCATAACTGCTTGACGTTTATTTATTATTTTCAATCTAAATCCTAGTTTCTTCATCCAATTCTGAAGAGTTTTGTCACAGCAGCTCACGTTATGCCCGATAGTATTCAATTTCTCCCTAATGATTTCAGTTGTAGGAATCTCATTGCTTTTGTAACAGTCGTATATTGTTTTTTCAATGATTTTATTAGATGAACATCTAAAGGTTTTGGTAATTCCGTATCACATCGCGTCTTGCGTTTATAAGGTTTGTTTGTTTGTTGACAACACGACGGGTATAACCATTCTCGCATTCTATTCGTCACAAAAGAAAAACGTACGATACAGGAAATAGCAGCCAGTAACGGTTTCTCGAGGGGTATTATAGATAATACAAAAAGGAAGAAAAGGTTTAGGTCGAGGATGAACGAAATCTCGACTTTCAAAAACGACGAAAACCAAGATATATGTCTCTCAGTTCTATATCACCAAAACAAAAACTTTGGAAACATTTTCAAGAAACTAGGTATGAAGGTGGTCTTTGAAACAAATCATTCACCACAGAACTTTTCAGAAAAACTGAAAAACAAAGTCCAGAATTCGGAAATGTCTGGAATTTTCGAAAATAAATGTAAGGACTGCGATGCAGAATATTTATAGACAAACAATAAAAACAATTGAAATAAGATATAAGAAACACTCAGGACACCTAAAATATGGAAGACCAGAAAAATCAGCAGTCCCCCATCATATTCTGCAACAAAATCATTCCATAGACTTCAGTTCATTAAAATTAATTAGACAAGTTACCAACAACATGCATCTAGATGCCTTGTATATCGCTGTTAATTTTTTCCATTGCCACCTGCCAGTTACTTGGAGGAAATCAATAATTCAACTGAGTGGCATCGGCATAATGATGAACTGTGCAAAGATCAATTATTTTATGGAAGTCAGATATATACAGAGAGTACAGATTTGGGCCAAGAGTAGAGCCCTGAGGTACTCCATACTCAACAGGTAAAGCACTAGAACACTTTCCATCCAGACATACTGAGTCCGATTTCTGAGGTAACATTTCAATGGTTTTACAGTCCCTTCACTATATCCGAGAAATGACATTTTCCTACATAGAATATTGTGGTCTGATGTATCGAATGATTTACTGTGGTCCAAGAATACCATGTCAGTTTGTTTGAAGGTGATTGACAATGTTTCGTGATGAATTTCACTAGTTCGGACTTCCATTGTCTATTATATAAAATGATTTGAAATCCCTGAAACAAGTAAAAAAGAATAATTAAAAAAGAATAGTTGAAAATAACACTTATATTAAGCAACAATAAACCTGAAATGAAATGATAGTAAAATAACCTACAAGTAAAAATATAATAATTGAATAAATAAACATTAAAGGAATGCAAAAAGAAAATAAAAATAAAAAAGTGTAGAGATTCCAAGTCACGTTAGTTCACGACGTTTCGATTGTTGGTATCTACAATCGTCTTCGGGTGATGACGAAGACGATTGTAGATACCAACAATCGAAACGTCGTGAACTAACGTGACTTGGAATCTCTACACTTTTTTATTTTTATTTTTTTTTGCATTCCTTTAATGTTTATTTATTCAATTATTATATTTTTACTTGTAGGTTATTTTACTATCATTTCATTTCAGGTTTATTGTTGCTTAATATAAGTGTTATTTTCAACTATTCTTTTTTAATTATTCTTTTTTACTTGTTTCAGGGATTTCAAATCATTTTATATAATAGACAATGGAAGTCCGAACTAGTGAAATTCACCATGTCAGTTACTTCATTATTATTAGTTGCTTTGAATAAATCATGGGTGATGTTGACAAGAGCGTTGGTGGTGCTATAGAATGTACGAAATCCAGATTGAACATTTGTTATTACATTATTATTGTTTACAAAAGAATCAATTTGATCTTTCAGAATCCGTTCGAACACCTTAGATAGGATAGGCGGTTTGCTAATTATAATATACATTTGACTTCTTTCGGGATATCTTGTTAAATATGTACATTTTTATGTAATGAATTTATTCCATTTGGCTTTCACACACTATATGTAACAGTACGCAGCAACATTTTTGTGAGCGAACTTGACAAACGTTCAGAATCTACCCCGAGTAAATTGAATTCGTTGATAATATGAAGGAGTCCTGAAATATCTATCGCAATACTATTTCCCATCTTTCTGTGAGCTTCTACTCAGTGGGTCTTGGTTCAGAATTTCTTTCAATGCAAGATAATGATCGTCCTCATGTCGTCGGCGAGAGAAATTCTCACTTTTTAGTGAAACGAAGTTATTGAAGTGAATGATTGGGCAGCCCAATTACTGCCCATACATCGAACTCCTGAGATTTTCTTTTTGTGAAAATGTTCGACTTTACTAGTCCATAGATGCGATTTTGTGATTCATTCAAACGAAATATTCTGGGATTGTTTTATGTTTTCCGGTTATTATGAATTCACGAGCGCAGAAGTTTGTTGGCACGAACAAATGAAGCGAGTGAGAAATGTGTCGTTTTCTCACGCATTTTGAACTGTACTTTTTCTACGGTTGCGTTGTTTTCAAGTATTGAAAATTAAAATACATATATAATAATAATTGCATGCCATTAACTCATTCTTATATTTTATTGAAAATAGTAATTAACAGTTATATTTGAACAATTTTTTGAAGTAATTCCTGGTAGGTCGTTTTGTTTCAACATGTTTTCGTAATTGAAATATTAGCTGCGGTCAAACTTGAAGTTGATGGGGAAACTTACTGAGCTTCCACAGCATTGTTGTGTTCAGGTTTTAATGGCGCTGGAGGCTGAATGGATTCTACTATACTTTTTGAAATTTTCATTTTGTTAGCTATGGAGTTGTCGATATAATATTCAGCAACATTGCCGGATTTTCAACCTCCATGGCGTTTTGAATATGAAAGATCTGTCCTTGCATCAACTGAAATAGTCGCAGATGACTTTCGGAAACAGTGGCCAGTATACAGTGTGACCCATTTAGTTGTAAATCGATTTTATTAATTTTTTTCAATGTCAAGTACTAAAAGTTCTACCTTGGGACAAAATTTGGAATGTTTATTAAATTTTCAGGGCATATTATGATATTTTTCCTAGTCGAAAATCGGGACTACGCCACTGGATTCAGAGTGCCTCTAAATAAGTGTGACCAAAATTTCATGAAAAAATATTCATTATTAACAAAGTTATGACAACTCAAAAACACGAAAACTCACGCAGCTAACAGTCACAATGTATCATTTTTTTATTTCAACAATGAAGTGCCGCCAGATGAAAAAAAAACAAATAGCGTAAATATTTTTAATGAAAATAACGGAATTACATTCACACAATTCAACTAACAATGAAGCAAAAAAAATTAATAAACGTAACTAATAAGTAATTATTGAAATGTTTCGATTCAGTACAACAATTAATTCTAACTCATATTCTAGTAGCCTCTACTAATCCACCAAGTATTTCGATACATGTGTCGTAGCGCTTAGGAATGTTTCTGATTACGTTCCTCAGTTCTGGAGGGCTAATATCTGCACATACCTGTCGAATTCTTGCACAAAGTTCATTTCTATCTCTTGAGCAGTTTTTGTAAACCTTTTGTGTGAGAAGTCCCCAGAGAAAAAAGTCCAAAACTGTGAGGTCTGGAGATCTGGGTGGCCACTCTATAAACGGACTACCACGGCCTATCCATCGGTTTGGAAAATGTTCGTTAATCCATTGCCTCACAGCTCTGGCATAATGAACTGAACACTCATCTAACTGGACAATAAAATTTGATCGTTCATTGATTGGCAGCTCGTGAATAGCATCCCAAAACTCTGTGTTAAAAAATTCTAGAAACCTCTGCGCATTAATATTTTCCTCAAAAAAGAAAGGACCAATAATTCGTTCGTTCAATATCCCACACCAGACGTTGATTTTTTGGTAATACTAGCTTTTACAGTTTATTAACCAGTTAGGATTATCCGCTGCCCAATAGCGACAATTCTGTGATGAAACTACTCCATTTGTAGTGAAAGTGGCTTCGTCAGTATATAAAATATCCTTTAGGAAATTTCTATTGTTCAAATATTCCCCTTGGGCCCATAAACAATATTCCAGGCGTCTTGCTTCGTCGCCTTCTTGAAGTGTGTGTAAAAATTTTGGTTCGAAAGGTTTATTATTCTTCGCCTTGAGACATCTCCGAATAGTTTCTCGTGGAATATTCAAATCTAAAGTGGCATTCCTTATACTGGCATTAGGATTATTTCCGAAATAATCTAAAATGTTTTGATCATTCCGATTTTCGACTAAGAAAAAATATCGTAGTATGTCCTGAAACTTTAATTAACATTTAAAATTTTGTCCCAAGGTAGCCTTTTAGTATTTGACATTTTGAAAAACAAGTTATTGAAATCGGTTCACAACTTCAAATTTTAAGGGGTGTTTCCATTAACAGCCCACAGGCTGTTTCGTGCAGTTGCTATTTTTGTGATTCAAAAAGAACGTGTTCCATTTGTTCATGGTCGAAGCTTCACAAATTTTTTGTAAATTTGGTAGAATTCTCCTGTGACTGAAATTTCTAGGAACCTTGGTTTTACTATCGGGTTATTTTGTTGAAAGGGCCGAATTAAGTTCTTCCATGTCATCAATTTTCAATTTTCAAAGTTCATCACAACGGCATGCCCCTGTAAGGCCGAAGGCTAAAGCA
Source organism: Leptinotarsa decemlineata (assembly GCF_025532065.1). Classification (NCBI taxonomy): domain Eukaryota; kingdom Metazoa; phylum Arthropoda; class Insecta; order Coleoptera; family Chrysomelidae; genus Leptinotarsa; species Leptinotarsa decemlineata. The sequence goes on from NW_027412534.1 coordinate 2,099,808, forward strand.
GTCTGAAATCAAAACCAAACATTCAGTAATATTCCTCACTTACTGCTGACTGCGTTATGCGTCTTTCCAGATATATAGATCAGTTAAACACTTCCATCGCGATCTGTCTCCATAGCCAATCATAATAAGTATTTCAATTCTTTGCTACTTCAAATTAATTTGAAGCAATACTACAGAAAATTCACGAAATAATACAACAACTACTGTTCTATTTAACAGTTACTGAACGTCAATCGAAATAATGACATTTCACAATAACAAAAAAAACTAGCCGCCTAGTTTTTTGAAACTAATAAGAAATACTTGCCAGCACGGTTACTGTCAACTATAGCAAGGACTACAGTTCGAACATTTAAAATAACGTCATGTATTTATTACTGGAGTACTTTTCCATCATTAACTCAATCATTAAAAAATAATATAAAATAATTAGGTTCAGGGAAGGGGCTGATAGACTGACACATACATGCCTTGTTCCAGTAGGAACTGGATTTTTCCAGTTTAGATTCGTTTTGTTATTGAAATGAATAGATTAAAACCGTATTTTATCTAAGATATACACTCACGTTGTGTAGTAACTTGTTGAATAACTTTTTTCGAGATCCATTGCCCTTACATCAAACTGATATTTTTGCACTCGACGCGCGTTTCGTCGAGTGCAAGTCCAAATTTCTCGGTAATTAACTACCTGCAAGTTCTCAGTAATTATTCTCTTCCTAACAGAAGATTAAAAAGTTGGCTAAACGGGATGGGTCCCTTATCACCATTCATCCTTTTCTTACATTTTGCTATTTCTAGACTCTTACATGCATCGAGTAGCCTGGTGTCATGCACATGCTTGATCAGTTTCAGATTGTTTTCACCAATTCTGTGGTCCTTGTCTAGAGCATGTTGGGCGACACTGAATATTTTTATCCTTCCGTGTTTCATGTGTGCACAATGCTCTTCGAAGCAAGTTTCAATCGCTCGTCAGCTCTGGCCGATATATTTGCTGTTGCAATCTTGACAACTGATTTCGTAAATCCCCGACCTTTCTGTCGGGGATTCTATCCGAAGGATAGAAAAATCCAGTGTCGCCCAACATGCTCTCGACGAGGACCACAGAATTGGTGATGTGCATGTGCATGACACCAGGCTACTCGATGCATGTGAGAGTCTAGAAATAGCAAAATGTAAGAATAGCATGAATGGCGATAAGGGACCCATCTCGTTTAGCTCGCTTTTTAATCTTCTGTTAGGAAGAGAATAATTACTAAGAACTTGCAGGTAGTTGGTCCATATTGGACTTCAGGTATACAACCTCAGGTAACAAATTTTAGTATATAAGGATTAACTAGGCTAGACTAGGTATCAATTGTCTCCTCCTGAGGATGCTAACTTTGTTAGCGAAACGCGCGTCGAGTGCAAAAATATCAGTTAGGTGTTAGGGCAATTGATCTCGAAAAAATTTATACAACTTTCACACCAAAGGTTTCAATCTCATCGTTAGTAACTTGTTCGTCATAAAATCTGCATAATTCAGACTCAATTTACCGCCTATGTATATACAAAAATATCGAACCCATACCGAACCTAAAAACCCAGTTAATAATAAAATTTCAGGTGAAATTTGTGACTTATCTATAGGTGATATAATTTTTTTACTATTTGTTCCGTATTCTGCACACAAAATAGTGTTATAATCACTAGTTGAATACCCTACAATTTTTTCATTACAAACCTGTGTTATTTGTCACCCATTCAGTCTGTTTTGCCACATAACCGTGGACGGATATAGCATTCAACAACAGGTGCAAATAATAAAATTATTTTATTGAAATGTGTGTTCTTCGTCCATTTCATGGTCGTCATTATTGTCATACTGACAGGACAATTCGCAATGTGTTGAGTAAATATGAGTCTACTGGTTCAGTAAATAATCGACCAACACCCGCTTATGTGGACTGAACTCAAGATCTGCCCTAAACATCGCCGACGACTGTAAGAGTGTGCAGAAAAGTACGTGGCAGTCGCATCGCTCACAAAAACTCGACCGTCCGCAGACAACTTGGCGAGTTTTGCATTGTAACTTGAGAGTTTACACCCGTACAAAATCAAACTTATCCAGGAACTGGTAAACGACCTTGGACAATGGATTGTATTCGCTATAAGGGCTCTGGAACAGTTGGCAAATGACCCTTATTTTCCCCATTCGTGGATGAATGGTTACGTGGACAAACAAAATTGTCGAATTTGGAACGATACCAATCCACACGAGATCCAAGAGCATCCAGTGCATCATGAAATGTTATTATTTGGTGTGGATTTTGAGCTGATCATCGGTCTAAATCACTTTGAGAACGACGTTGGCCAGGATATCACTGCCAACGGCGAACACTACGAGTCGAATTGGATGATCTTGACACCAACGACTTGTGGTTTCAACAGGATGGCTTTACGTGCCACGTAGCTCATGTCACATGGGATATTCTGCACGAGAGATTTGAGGGCATGGTCATCTCATGTCCAGGTGATGAGAACTAGCCACCAAGATCGTGCGATTTGACTCCGGTAGACTTCTTCTTAGGGGTTTTCTCAAGTCGCGAATGTGAGCTCACAAACCACAGTTGAATTAACTAATGCCGTCGGTCAAATTTAGGCTTATTTATGCGCCAAAATGGGTCGTTTTGAATCCTCTCCACTCAGAGAATCCGTGGCGTGCATTTCAAAGACTTCCTAAACTACACCTCACGATTTGATTTCCACAAACTTTATTTGAAAAATATATCACGACATGTTTCGCTAACACATCAGCTTCATCAACAGTGGTTTGAAGCTACTGTGTTATACTATAACAATTTTCAATTGAAGGTGATTCATTAGCAACGTCGCACTTGAAGTGATCAACGTATAATCCTCTTACCAACTCTGCAGAGGCGTACCAAAATAATATTTTTATTTATTTGAACACATAGTCAATTGCGTAAAAATTGTTATAGTAGGTGGCGCTACAAGGAGTCAATGGTAAAACTGATTTCATTCTTTTACTATGCCTAATACAGTACTGCAAAGAAACAGAAAAATTTACAAAATGATTATTATGTTCCTTTTATAGAGAAAGAGAACTACAAAACAAATAAATGATTACCTATGTTATGCTTATGAAAATTCAGAATCCATTGACTCGTCCGAAGAGGAATGCCCAGTCACACTTGAATCTATTATTATTTGGTCGAAAACAGTGTCTACCATTCCGTCCAATCTCCACATTTTCTCTTCTTCGTTGATCACATGGGCTACAGCATTAGCCCAATCTTATTTCCGTATCTGTTCCATTGCGAGTTCTAATAAACGTCGGACATCAGAAATTTTATATGTAACGTTTTCACGAACTACGTAACCCTTACTTCGAGCCCAGATTAATTCTAACGAGTTTAACTCTCAATGGTGAGAAGGAAGTCTCAAAATGGTGATGCCTTCAGCACGAGCTCTTGTATCCACCACATGCTGGCGATATCTGTCACGATGCTGTTTAATGACACTCATTAGCTCAAGTACTTGAGATCCGTTCTCGATATCAATCACCTCAAAGTAATATCAACATAACATCACCTTGTTTAAATCTAAAATCAATTCTGGCACATCAGTTATGCATTGCGCAACTAAAGAATTTTCACGCACAACTTCGGTTTTAGTGGGTTTATCCATGTTTGTTTGTATTGCTTTGTTTACATGTTACTATCTTGTGCTATTATATATTTATAAATGAAGTAAAATTATAGAAAAAATCATGAAAAATAGATTAAATAAATTTTTAAAAAAATACGATCTTTTATTTGATGCACAGTATGGTTTTCGTGATCAAAAATCGACTCAAGATGCAATACATGTCTTGACAAGTACGATATATGAATGCTTGGATAAAGGTATCCCATCATTAGGTGTCTTTCTCGACTTGCCCAAAGCTTTCGATACCGTCGACCACAACATCCTCTTGAATACTCTTCATGAAATTGGCATCAGAGGTACAACATTCAATCTTTTCAGAAACTATCTGACGAATAGAAAACAAAAAGTAAAACTCAATGATATATCTAGTACCTAAGAAATAATAACATGTGGAGTACCTCAGGGGACAGTTCTGGGACCCGTGCTATTTACAATTTATATGAATAACCTCTTCATGCAAGAAAAAGATGGTCAAATAATAAGCTTTGCAGACGACACCGTGATAATTTACAAAGCTGAAAACTGGTATGACCTAAAAGTAAAAGCAGAAAACGACTTGAACAACTTGAAAGATTGGTTCGATAGTAGGCTTTTATCAATTAACTTCAATAAAACCCATAACCTGCCTTTTAGTAGCCAAGAAACTTCTCTTCCCAACTATAACTTAATCTGATGTTAAAACCTGTGAACAAAATAAAATACTTAGGTATATTTTTAGATCCCCACCTGAAATGAAATGAACATACTATATATCTAACAAAAAAACTAAGATGTATATTATACAGATTCAAACAACTCATCACCTACCTTTATTACAAACAAAAACAAATTGTTTACAAAAGTCTCGTTGAAACTCACCTTAACTATGGCATTAAAGCATGGGGAGGGGTATCACGAACGTCCATGCATATGCTCGAAGTCTCCCAGAAGAGATTTCTGAGAATGATCCTACAAAAGGATAGAAGATATCCTAGCGAAAATCTCTTCCTCGAGACACAAATAATGGATGTTAGACAACTTTTTTATATTCAGTTTTGTATAAAACAACATTTAAATGAAAAAAATCTGATATTACCTGCCCATTCATATAATACTAGACAGAGAAATAGATACGTTATTCCCAAAATGAATAAAACAGTTGGACAGAAATGTTTTCATCATATAGCACCCAAAATATATAATGACCTACCTGAGAACTTAAAATCTGAAACTTCTTTGAAAAAATTCAAAATACTGTTGAAAAAACATATATCAAGTAAAGAAAGAAGAAAAATACGAGAATATATCGATTGAATTCCGTATAGTACCTCTACCTTACTTCGCTTATTAGCTTTTAATTGAAAAAAAAGGTTACTTTTATATTCCCAACTTTCATATTATATGTAACTTAGGGACTTATTTTTATCTATTTTTATTTATTACATTTTATATTTTATGTCATATCATTTTATTATTGTATTTACTTAATATTATTATTCGTTCCGATATATGTATTTCGTATTTTATTATATATTTCTTAATATTTTTAACCACACACAGGTTTGAAACCTCAGTGGGATTTTGAATTTATTCTCAAATCACTTAAAATTGTATTAATTGTTATTCTTACATTCTAAGTCTTAAAGTGAATAGTATGTATGGTTTCCATTTCATATTTGAGAATAAAATGATTTGATTTGATTTTGATTTGATTTGAAACATTATTATTATTACCTTCTCTTTGCTCATTTTTGGAATGAGATCATTATCCATTACCTCGAACCTAATGAGTTCGAGGTTGGCGCTTTATTCTCAAAAAAGAAAGAATGAATGGTATAGCATACAAAATTTTTCTGGTACTCGTCCACTTCAACTTTTTTCTACCACGGCAAAGTACTTTTGGAGCTTGCACAATCCCAGTCACCTTTTTTCCACGTACAATGCGTTCAATTCCCGTCAAAAATGAACACGGGGCTTCCACTGTACGGAGTGTATTTTTCAAATTTTCGTACACTCTACAGACAATCTGTTTTTCTTCTAAAGATATAAACTTCTGCTTTCTTTGTACACCACATGTCGTGATATATTTTTTCAAATAAAGTTTTTGGAAATCAAATCGTGAGGTGTAGTTTATGAAATTACTATGGATCTTCGTCAAGTAACGGTCGAATGAATCAGAACATTTCAAAGAAGTTAAATTCCACATATAATGGCATCAATGGGTCTTTCAGGATTTTATTTTATCAGAATTTTAAGATAGGAAGCGCCCAATAAAATACCCTATACATTGAAGACAAAATTTCAAGAATGCAAAAAAAAAACAACTATATTGATTCATCATCAAATTGTTTCGAAAAGTACTGTTTCTTTCTTCAAGATCGAACTAGTTTGATCTTCCTCTTGAAGATGATCACTTGGTGATTGAAACACATGTCGAGGTGTTGAAATAACGGTTTTGTGTTGGAAAAAACTCCAGTTATATTTGTAGTTTATATTGTGAAGATTTTCAATTATTATCATAGATAACGATTATTGATTTCTACTGGGTGAAGCGCCAATGAAATAAAAATTCATTAGTTACCACCAACCAGTCTATGTAGTTAGGTTAAGTTGAGATAGGTCCAAAATGGGGTCTATTCGACCCTTCACCGCAACCAACTTCTTAACGAAGCCGATTAGTCTGAATGGTAAATGGTCGGATAGTCAAGGTGCTAGATTCTCACCTTGATACCCGCGACAACCTTCCCATTTGGGTTTTTTGAACGTCAGCTACACCTGACGATGCCTTAGATTCAACCGTGCAGGCCTTTTGCGCCTCTTTTTATAGTGAATCATCACTTGAGCGCAAATGTTTGCCAACCTGCTCATGGGGGATTTGTTCCTCCACCTGAGACAGATTCTGCGTACGCCGCTCAAGAATTTGGTGCAAGGCGGTTTCATAAGGTACCCCGCTCTTGAGGAGACGAATTAGTCGTTTCTTAGCTGCACCACCAAACCTATTTTTTGAGTTTAGTTATTGAACTAGGAGTTGGAGAGTTGACAAGCTCTTGCTCCTGATCTAAATTTACAAGGAGGTCAGTTGGAATCGTGAGCTCGACATCCATCTCCTCTGTAGACTCAGCGCCAGAAAGAATTTTTAAGTTCACTCTGTCCATAAAAATCCCACGAGTAGCTAGGGAAAGGAGGTCAATCACGTCAGAGCCCCGCATTATCGTGACAAGGCGATGCTTGGACCGGAGGGCGCCCGGTATCTCGAAGGATCTGTAGAGACAGCTGATAGGCTCAGTGTCATTCATCCTCTCGCCATGGATACACACACATCAGGATTAAGATTAAGCCATCGTTGGAATGCTACTCAGTTAGGAAATAACAGAACCACAAGTGATTATGTCATTCCTGTATCCAGCGGGGCTACGTGGAAGCAGGCATCCGATGGCCGATTTGCTCAACCCCCACATCCCAAACCAATGCACTCGCCAAAAACAGCATGCACAGTAGTTCAGACAGTGGAAGATGAATAAGGACAGCCAAGCCGCCTAGTCCCCGTAGTAATAATTTGACCAAGTAATAAACACACCAACTTGTGACATTTTTTCATCAATGTAGCGAATTACATAGTACATATTAATTGCCTTCAACTCCTCGATTTGTAAGTTTCCGTCGTTCTATAGATTTATCGTTTTTCTGCGGTATTTTGGCACGATGCCCAATTTGAAAGCTCATCAATACTTTTTGTTTTTCGTTTAAGAACAAAAGAAAGTTTCCAAGAACTTTCGAATAATGGATTGAAGAGGTATTGTCAGGAAGATTATTCCAAACGTTACTGAAATACCCAACTACGACTAACTTGTTCGGGAATTTCATTATTCAATTCAAAAACGAGAGGACGTGGAATGAGTTCAATAAATAGCTCACTTGTGACAAACAAACTAGCTATCGTTAAATCTTTGGAATAGTTTATCAAACTTCTATATCGAGGGGTGTTTAAATTGAAAAGTTGCGGTGTTGTGATGAGGGAATAATATGTTACACTGGAGGTAATACTTGTGTTCCAAACGACAAAACTAAAGCACTACAGGAACATCTGTAAGACGCTCTAAGAGCGGTTTCTGTGCGAAGATAGTGATTCATATTGGATTTGAATCGCTGGAGATACAATCCATTTGGAAAAATATTCTCAGGAAGTTCATTCCACATAAACGCAAATCTCCGAATGGAAGACTTCTTGAACAGTGAAGTTTGAGGTCTACTGAGTTGAATATCAAAACGATGAGCAGTCACAGTCCGTCGCGTATTTCTGATATGTACCGCTCTTGGTGAATTCAAATATGCCATGTCACTTGAACACTCCACGTGGAAGTATCTATAAAAAAGATACAAATCTCCAACCTGTCTTCAATTTTCCAGACTATAGGTTGCGCGTGATGTCGCGTCTCCAATCAGGCGGATGGTTCTTTCCTGGATAGAACTCAGCAACTTCAGGGTATGCTCATATATGGAGCAGCGCTCCATATATGAGAATAATACTCCATGGAAGGTCTGTTCTGAAATTTGTGAAGCATCAAAAGTTGCTGAAGTGGGTACAGTTTTCTGGTTAGGAACAGTGTTCCAAGCTTTTGAGAGGCGGCTTTTACAATTCCAGCGACATGACTGTGCCATATTGCTGCCCATTTCATTCACCAACAAACTTATCGGAGCAGAAAGTGGAATTGTCTGACCTGACATTAATATATGCAGTTCAGAGACAATTATCTTTCTGGAGAAAATCGATGTCTGGGTGTTTGTGACATTGAATTAATAATAATAGTAATAAATTGATGGATGTAGCCGTTACTACGTGGTAGGAGATCATAATGAAAAGAGGAATGAAAATTTCTATGTTTTTTACCACTTTCAGTTTATTGTTTTAGTTTGAGAATGTCCATATAGGACGAAACTGCAGTAACGTTAGTTACAATTAAAAATGATGAAAAACATAGGAATTTTCATTTCTATTTTCATAATGATAATAATCGTCTTCATTATTCTCAAAAAATATATAAGAAAACAAGATTGAGGAAATACATCAACAAAAATTTTTTTTCAAATAAAGGGCGAAGTTCAGTTCAGTTCCTGAATAAATTCAACAACTGAACTGTTCTTCAACTCAACCCTGAAAAATACCTCTCTATTGAATTTTCTTTAAATTAAACAAAAACAAAGAAAAATAGACAAATTTGTCTACACTACGACAAGTAAGTTTACAGAAGTAGAAGCAACACGATGTGATGTTCTAAAATCATATCACTGACGTGTATTGAATAAATGGCTAAGTAGTAGTCTAATCAACAAGTTCAAAAACATGAAAAATAAAGATAAAGGTCCTAAAAATATGAGCGATAGCTCATTCGATTCGGAATCATCTATAGAAAAATGTTTTTGAAGGATTTTGGTGCAGGTAAAAAATTGCAATTGTTATTAACAAAATGAGATTTGAAAAAAATGATATTTAGTTTTTCGTTAATAACTCAAAAAATATTATTATTTAAGCAATTTTGAAAAAAGCTCGTTAAAGCGGAGAAAATTTCCGATAAAAATGTCGAGACTCCGGAAACTACATCTCCATTATTTTTTTTTATTTTTTAAAAAAATCATAACTATCTCTAGACAACAAAATAGCAGAAAAAAATTTTTCAAAAATATTAAAGTTCTCTATTTGTTTGAAAAAATTTAATAAACAAATCATATTCTATGTTAGTAACTGCCATTGTTTAATGTGAAAACAGACATAGCTAAATATCAATTGGAAAAAAATGTATCAACAATTTTTAGATATTTCATTTTGCAATAGTTATAAAAAATCATAATTGACAAATTAATGAATGTTTATGAACTTTTATCGCAGGATCGTGTGAAGTATATATATCAAAAGGGCTCCACGAAGTTTAAAATTTATAGGCCAATTATTTATACCTTTTATCCCATTATTTATGCCAACGGCGATTGGGAAAAAATTCGTTAGTTAACAATTGAATAACTTTTTGAAAAATGGTGATGAAACGTTTTTCTTTACGGGACTCGATTCATTCAAGTGTTAAGAAGATACTAGATTTTTTTCAAATTTTCAAAATGACATTTTATCTTATAAAAAATATTTCTTTTGATAAACTCTCCTTAGCGGCAGGGCGCGCATGCCGTAACAGCCGCGCGGAACCCTATTTTCAATGTCAAATTAAAATTATGAATAATAGAGATAGAGTTACGGGAGCTGAACTATTCCATTGGAAATTTCCTCCTCTTCAACGAGCTTTTTTCGAAATTGCTAAAATATTGATATTTTTTGAGTTATTAACGAAAAACTAAATACCATTTTTTTAATCTTATTTTGTTAATAACAATTGCAATTTTCTAGCTGCACCAAAATCCTTCAAAAACATTTCTCTAGAGGTCATTCCGAATCGAATGAGCTATCGCTCATATTTTTAGGACCTTCATCTCTATTTTTCATGTTTTGGAACTTGTTGATTAGACTATAGATTATACTTGAATTTTTGGAACCCAGCTGTACGTAATTCGTGGCATATTTGATAAATAAAACAGCTGCGAAAAAATTCAGTTTTGAAAGAAGGTGGAGTAAGTATTCCCCTAAACCTTATATTTACGTTATGAACATCCCTTCGATAAAAAATTTTTATACGAAGATAGGCTTTATGGTAAAAATAATTTTATGGAATATGTGGGCAACATGCAACATTCTTTTATTATTTTTTATTTTCATTATTCATATTCAACCAATAGGCATCTTTGAGCTTATGAGAGATCTGAGAACGTCTCATTCCATAAATAAGTCTCAAACACGAGTTTTGTACTTTTTTAATTTCACGTTTATGCTGCTCTCTCAAATGTGGTCCATAGACTGTGTTAGCATAGTTAAGATGTGATAAAACTAGTGCTTCACATAATACAAATTTCAATTTCAGTGGAAGATACTGCCTAACTCCATATATCAAATTTAAAGAAGGATATGCACGTCGTATCAAGATATTCAAGTATTTTTCGAATCTGAGAGTGTGGTCAAGGATGATTCCAAAATTTTTCGCGTCTTCCACCAACTCAATATTCACGCCATTGATTGATATGTTTGGGTACTCTGAAATATCGGATAGTTTGGACTTTGGTCCAAATGATAGAACATTAAATTTTTGAGAGTTCAGGAGTAAAAAGTATTCTGTTGCAGCCCTATAAAAATTATTTAAGTCTTTATTGAGTATCATGCAAGAATCATTTACATCTAGAGGGGGGAAACTATAATAGATTTGGGTGTCATTCGGATAGAAGTTCACCTTGCTTGATTCAAATTTTTGATGAGATTGGAGGAGTGAAGAGCAAACAGGATCGGCCCAGGTATAGAGCTTTGTGGCACTCCGCGCTGAAGAGATAGGGAAGATGAAAAAGTTCCATCAAACGTAACTCTTTGATTTCTTCCATTGAAATGATTGGCAAGCAAGGTGATAGCTGAAGTTGACAGACCAACGTGATGTAAAATTAACATCAATGAATCGTGGTTTATAGTGTCAAAGGCTCTGCTGAAGTCAAGAAGTACTAGAGCTGTACAATGTCCTCTATCAGAAGCTCTGACAGCATTTTTTGTTTTCCCCGTATAACTCGAGAAGGGCGAGAGTCCCCGTGAATTTTCTTCGACCATTGTTCTCGATGACAGTTCCCTTTTTTCCCTTTAATCGTCTTCGAAACTGTTGTAGTTTGAAATATAACAATGTTACCACATTGCCTGTATAATGAATTCAGTTCCATTTTGGTGCATTGCCGTCATTCATTTACATGCATATTCTTGCAATTCGTTCGACTATTTCCATATTATTTTCTTACTATTTTCTAGGCTACAAATCGGCTGATAATTTCAGATGATGAAAGTAGTGATCTTTAACATTCAGAAAGCATGTGATAATATATGAAATAACGCCTGTGTTATCATATGATCGTTTTATGCTAATGGAACCATATCTCTTCAGTTATCTCCGATTTCTATTTATTCGACATCTTTGTTAGGCGGCCCTAAAATGATTGTTCCGGTGTTCCTATTCTACTGACAATCGATCATATTCCCGACGGTCAAGTTAACTTGAGAGCTATGGAAAAAGCTTCCAATTTCCTCGATGTTTTTCTCCTATTCAAATTTCAGTGAAACAATAACTATACTTAACCCAACATATTTATGAAATAGACAGATTGGAATACACTACATATACGTCTATGATCCAATCTCTTCACGATATTACAAAAACATCCACTTTTATAGGTCTTTCGTGGATAGCTTGTCATGCTACAATTTCAAAATAGTGGGCATTGAATTCTCAGAAATGTCTGACGTTCTGCCCCAATTTCTCTTGCAGTGGCGTACGAAGATTATACTAAACAGATGAGGAAAATAATGATACAATGTAGAATCACAACTTTGACAACAATGTTTTAGTTTCAATGCAATTATATTTCTGAGAATTTGGTGCCTATTATTAATGTGCAAAATAGTGGTCAACAGTAATTGGAAAATTATTTAGATGAAAACGATATTGATCCTCTAAAAAATAGATTACTTGCCGTGGATCATTTCGAGCACATTACAATTATTATTCAAACAATTCAAATTGATTTTTTGGTTGGTTTCCAGGTTTTGCCGTGGTCTTCTTTGGCTATAATCTTCAAACATTTCAACTGCAACTGTTCAAAAATCTGTTCAAAATCTGTTTTTCCGTTAATCAACTGTCCCCCCCCATACGAACGACAACTCTCAAAAGTTGAGAAACTTGTGCGAGCTAAGGACTAACGAGGTCTCACCTTTTAACGTGTGATTCCTAACACGGTCATCTGCCGCAGTCATCTTCAGTGGCGTGATCAAAGTACTCTTCTTGACGTATCAACTGATGTGAAAAATCATAATTTCGTATTGATTTTCATGTAACATCTAGATGGCTTTCACCTATCCCCTCATCTCTCTCTCCGCTTCATCGGTTTCAGCAGGATCTGACGGTTTGGCGGGAGTTGGTCGTGTTCCGCTTGATTATAGGTTTCCATATGTTGCGCATCTCTACGCTAGCTTGGCTAAATGCGTTTCTGTACAACGTATATGCGGCTTCTAAACCAGTGTTTCTCCTTATGGATGATTTCAGCTTGAGACCACTTGATGTTATGTTGATGAGTCCACACATGCCCTGTTATTCCTGATTTGTTGCTTTCTTCTCGATGTGTGTGTTTCTTGTGTTCGGCAAGGCGAAGTTTCAATGGTCTCTTAGTTTCACCGATGATTCTTCTCATTCGCAGGGTATCCAGTAGATGCAATTCTTGGAATGGAAAATGTACCTAAGTATGTGAAATGTTCGAATTATTTGCCTAGCTTCATTGTTTACATATTTGGTATGCGCGTTCCATTTAAGGTGTTGATCGACAATTACGCCAAGATATTTTATTTCTCTGGTTTTTTGAATAGATGGACAGTTACAATTTGGTTGAGTGCATGTTTTCTTATGCATAAAATTATTTCTGTTTGGTTGAGTGTCGATATTTGTAGAAAATATTATAAATTTACTTTAAGACGTATTCAGAGACAACTTGCTATAATTTAGCCATTGTGAAATTTTTATAAGATCCTTTTTAGTTTTATTGAATAGATTATCCCAGTTATTATCAGTAAATGAAATTTCCGTATCATCAGCGTATGAAACAAGATGTCCTTGGAAATCTTTAATTTATGCTATCGAGTTGATATAAATAAGAAAACAAATTGGGCCTAGAACTGTTCCTTGCGGTACACCTATCGTTATTTCAAGTGGTGTGCTGCAAATGTGATCAATTTTTACTCTCTGATATCTGTGTTTCAAATAGTTTTCTAAAATGTTCAATGCTGGACCGCGAATGCTTGCCTCATTTAGTCTTTCTATTAATATTTCGCGGCCTACCGTATCAAAAGCTTTTGCTTAGTCGAAAAATATACATAAACATTTCTCTGACTTATACAGGGTGTGTAGCATGTGTTTCATGCTAATATTTAAGGAGGTAATTTTTAGACCCATTTTAAGGAAAAAACGTCCTATGGACGTATGTCCTAAACGCCTTAACTTTTGAGATACAGGGTGGCAAAGTTTTCAAAAATAATCAGTTTTTTAATAATAACTGAGACAATTTTGTAGATATCTTTGGCATATTTGGTACATATGTTCCTTGCATCAAGGCGCATTTTCTTATGTACAAGTTTCTTAAATTTATCTGCCAGTGGCGTACGTACGAGTTTTGAAATGTATATTTTTGGCGAAAAAAATACTACGCCACTGCTTTATCTTGTATTAAAAATTATTTTCAAAATCCCCATACATTTTTGAGCACATTTGATCTGCTGGGTTTTCTTTGTCCGACGCATGGTTTTCGCTCAAAAAATTAAAAATCGCTTTACTTAAGGATAAATTCCTTAAAAATCTGATGCGGTATCGTGTATCGACTGAAAGCAAACTAAGAGATCAGAATTGTTGCAAAATAATTGAGGATCTAAAAAGTATTTGTTTGTTGTCAGATGCACTGTTCTCAATTAAAATTACGTCATAACGCAGCACTGCTTAATAATTTTTGAAAACATAAATTTAGTTATCCTGGAATAAATGATGTGTAGCAGAATTTATTTACTGCACCTCTTGGAAATATGGAGTTTGTCGATATGTGATTTCTTTTAAAGATTAAAAGCAGAAAAAACAGCGTCCCACCATAGTAATAAAAAACGAATTCTCTGTATGTACAAACGTCACTAGCTAATATTGATGTTGGTTTAAAGTAAGGTGTTGGTGTTAAAAACTGTCACAGCGCGTTTTGATTGATTTTGAAGTGTTATTGAAGTTATTTTGGTAGTCCGATGTTTTTCTGAATATCAGTAAATATGGTAAATTATACGAATGCGGAAATGGCACAAATGCATCACGTATATGGCCTTACCGATGGTAATGCAACAGAAGCCAGGCGCATTTATCAGGAAAGATATCCAAATCTTGCCTTACCAGATAGCCGAACCTTTTCAAATATTCATCGTCGACTTGGGGAAACTGGTAGTTTCAAGAAAAGGACTCCGGAAGGTAGACCTCGTGTAGTAAGAACTCCTGAAATTGAGGAAGCGGTGCTGCAAGAAATTGAGGAACATCCTGAGACGAGTACAAGGAAGATCGCTAGAACTCTGGATATTTGTCATCAAATTGTTTGGCGTATTTTGGCCATATTTCAAGAGTGCAGGCATTACTCCCCAGAGATTTTCCACAGCGTGTGAACTTCAGTCAGTGGTATCTACAAAGTAGTGCACTAAATCCGCAGTTTGAGACACAAATTTTGTTCACAGACGAAGCAAATTTTTCTCGGAATGCCATTCAAAATTTCCATAACAATCATGTGTGAGCTGAAGAAAATCCTCATGCAATAACCAAAACCCATTTCCAACACCAATTTTCTGTTAATGTATGGGCAGGAATTATAGGTGATCATCTAATAGGCCCATTTTTTCTACCAGGACGCCTTGATGGTCGTTCTTATTTACACTTTCTCGAAGAAGACTTACCTGGGTTATTGGAAGATGTGTCACTTGCGTTAAGGAATCGAATATGGTACATGCACTATGGCGCCCCTGCTCATTTCAGTGTAATTGTCCGAAACCATTCAAATACAGTTTATCCTAATCGTTGGATAGGTCGCGGAGGACCTCAGCAATGCCCAGCAAGATCCCCCGATCTCAACAGTTTTGATTTTTTTTATGGGGTCACCTTAAAACTCTTGTGTATAAAACTCCCGTTAATACTTTAGAAGATTCAAGAGAGCGAATAGTTGCCTCGTGTGAAACTATACGAAATACGGCGGGAATATTTGAACGGGTGCGTAATTCCATTCGTAGAAGGGCGGAAGCGTGCATACTAAGTGCAGGTGGCCACTTCCCACAATTTTTATAATCAGTTTTGGTATTATTACTAATTAACAAATGTGTGCTATTCGTTAAGACTTACTGTCACAAAATAAAATAAAACTCGTTTTTGTGAAAAATTTATTTTTTTGCAGATTATGTTTTTAAATATTATTAGGGAATTGG
This sequence comes from Leptinotarsa decemlineata, assembly GCF_025532065.1. Classification (NCBI taxonomy): domain Eukaryota; kingdom Metazoa; phylum Arthropoda; class Insecta; order Coleoptera; family Chrysomelidae; genus Leptinotarsa; species Leptinotarsa decemlineata. The sequence goes on from NW_027412534.1 coordinate 2,115,598, forward strand.
TAATGCGTTATGAAGCAATTTTCAGATTTTCATTCATTTTAGAATTGATATAATTTCTTAATTTGCTTTCTGTCGATTTTTATTTTTTTGCGTGAAAATCATGCGTCGGACAAAGAAATACCAGGAGGTCAAATTTTTGATGATTTTATTTTGAAAAGAAAGCATTGGCGTAGTACTTTTTTTCCCAAAAATATTCAATGCGAAACCCGTAGGGATGCCACTGTTTGAAAAAATACAAATTTGTGTACATCAGAAAATGCAGCTTGAGGCATGGAACATATGTACCAAATATGCCAAAAAAGTCTACAAAATTATCTCAGTTCAAAATATGATTATAAACATCAATTACAAACTACATGTCCTATAAAAGTTGGAAAAAACTATATTGTCCAATCGATTCTGCAACTATGAGTTCCCACACTAATATTGTCATAGTCCGGCACTGAACTTTATCTGTTTTTGTGTCACTCCACCAATATGTCTGCACAGCGTTCCGTGTCTTGGTTCTGATTCTGTTTTGGTTGACGGCTGCTCGGCTACTACAACTCGACTGGATGAAAACATCGGCAACGTAGCAGTGGACTGAATTGGACTGGACTATAATTACGTATTACGTTGTGCTTTGCGTTTTCTCGTATTCACAAAACATGTTTTTATGGTTTCTGTGAAATGTATCTGTCATTCTGTTTCATGCCTATTCTCTCAATTGTGTATAAAGAAGAAGAAGTAACGACTTGACATGACATATGACATACAAATAATTTGATTGAATATGTGAATATTTAGTGGCATTTTTCTTTCACAGAAGTGATTTTGATTTTTACACTTTGAAATATATTCATATCTGTGTGTTAATCGTGTAATAGTGTGATCAAGTTATTAGCTGCCCAGGAATATAGAAATTTACTCCGTCGAGTGCTTTTTGGAAACTTCAAACATCATCATTTGTGGTTCTGTTTTGTCAGCATTTATGAAACTAGCGTTGTTTTCATAAATTATTTGCGAAATATTTCCTGTAGGCTGCTTGGCATTTGGATTATCCTAGTACCCAACGGTATGATGGTGATTCTGAATTGTTTTGAGTATTACAATTCTATTCACATATTATTATGTCTATGGATGATGTTTGCCCACACAGAAACTGTTTATCAGCTACACAGAACAACTGGTAACGCAACAACGTAAGTATTTGTTTCTGGTTGAATATGGCGCTAGTGACTGCGATATTCCTATAGTCCATTCATTTGAGCCATGATGATTCTACTTCATGTTTCCCTAGGTCATCGTGCTGTCTGTGTAATGATCTGCTGAATGTCCTGAAGTGGAAAACTGTAACAGGAGTGATGGAGTAGTGGAGTAGTGACTGCCTCAAAGTGCCTTGGGGTGTGGTGTTGCCTCGATTGCATGAAACAAGAGATAAATTCGGCAGTAAGTTCTTTCAGGATATATTTTTATTCTTATAGCTAGGTTATGTTACTAATAAACTCGATAACAAAAAAAATTAACAAAAATCACTGCATTATATAGTTAACAATCATTTGACAATTCAATCTAATTGGTTAGAGTACATATAATATACATTATAGTTAATTTGACAATGAATAGCAGATACCTTACAAACTTTCTTTTTCAACTTTGAAGCATACTTTTTGATTTATGCTTAAGTATACTTTCCAAATCCATTGGTTCTTTATGACATACCCATTTTAACATTAATTCCTTTTTGTACAATTTTTTACTGATTCCTTACAGTATTTGTCACCTGTCTATTCAATTGTCACCTCATGTGATATACATTTCACTGAATAATAGGAAATTGAAAATAGCCATAGCAATTTATTTTCTATTCTTCACAATAAATATTTAATTAAGTTTCAAATGAGTTCTTTCATTATTTTGGGTGAATGAATGAATGGGTGAAACAGCAAATAAAAATCCTCTCGTAAATAGCCAAGCGAGTACTGAGTTGCGATAGTATGATACAGATGAGAATGTTGAATAGTGATCAGATATATTCGTTTCAATAACATAGGCATTGATATTAGTTGTTTCCTTATTTTTTCTGACAAAAATGTGATCAATTGTTGATTTACAGTTGTCGGTTTCTCTTGTTGTTGTATTGATATAGGACATGAAGCCGTTTTCAATAAGAACATTTATGTAATTATTCACATCAATAGATTCATCATTTTATTAATTGATATTTATGTCACCCATAAAAACGTCTAAATAATTTTTGTTTACTTTCTCCAAGTAATTATTAATATCATTTATGTAGCTAATTATATTTGTTGATGGAGGTCGATATGAGGCTGTAATGTTTATATTATATTTATCACTATTTATAGAGAGATTGAGTAAGTTGATATCGGTTATGGGAATGATAGTAACTTCAGCTGCAAGATAACTTTTTGAATAGACCAAGACACCATCGTTTTGATTGAATTTTGAATTATTATAATTAATTTGAAAATTTGGTATTTCAAAGTCACTCACCTTATCCACGTGCCATGTTTCAGATAGAATTATGATATCAATTTTTCATTTCTCTAGTTCAATATACACTAATAGGTCCTCAAAGTTCTTATTTACACTCCTTATATTGAAATGTATTATGTTGAAATGTTTTTCATTTGGGTTTTTAAGAGTTATATCTTCTACACATTCTAAGGCCTTGGTTCAACATGTTCAAAAATTGATTTAGATGTAACTTTCCATAAGACTCCTATTCCTAGAAAAGTTGCTTACAACAGGATAGTTATAAAAGGATTTTAATTTAATTCAAATAGATTAATTACCAGAACTAAAAGTATAGAAATATTTATATTACAACATAAGAAAACTATTAGTAATAATTGTATCTGGTCATATTGCTTCCAAGTCTTTTCCACATTTCAATGTTTTGATCTTATTTTTTATTTTGATTATTATTTTTCCGTTTTCTTACCAAACACTTCTGAAGTCTGTTCTTTTTATCGCTTCGTCCATTAGGGCCATTCTTGATGGTGTAAGATCTTCCTTCATCACAATTCCCGTTCCTTTCAACATTTTTTTATTGATGTAGATGTGTTGTTTCATTTCGTAATTTGTTAATTTCAAGAATATACTTCTGTTTTTTCCAACACTTATTTTTCCAACTCCATAGCATGTTCGAATATTCTCATCAGTTAGACTTATTCCCATTGATTAATTAATTGTATCACTCACTTTTTGTTCAGTGTTTTCGTGAGCTTCTTCTTTTATGTTGAAGACACCAATGTTCTTCTTTCTTGATTGTTGATCATATTGATCAACTTATCTGGCAAGTTTATCGTATTCACCCTGTAAGTTGGTGAATGATGATTCCATTTTTGCTATTACGGAATCGTGTTGTTCGTTTTGGTTTTCCATATGATTTTCTACCTTTAATCTCTGTTCGTATTCCAGCAATTTTTTGTTTACGTTCAGCAAAACACAATTTGCCACTTTATCAGTGATGCTTTTTATGAATATCTCGTCAGTCCATAGTTTTTTCATTGCAGTGTTCACAGCTGCTTTTGATTCTTCACCTTGCTCGCGTGTTAATACTATGTTTTTTTTTTCAGTGGGTAGAACTTTTTGTCACAGGTAGGAAATGGAACTTATAACAAAACTTACACTTTTTTTGAGTCTGAATTTTCTCTTCACAATCTAATATTTGAAATTTAGAATAGGAGCTCTCGAATATACGTCTACTCTGCTTGACACATCACTGAACAATATATAATTGTTATATTTTAGGTAATCTTTTTATTTTTTTATAGATCTCTTCAGTGATTTCAAATCATATTAGACAATGACAGTCCGAACTAATGAAATGCTCAATGTCATGTGTTTTTGTAGCTCCATGTATCAATAAATATTCATTTCACTTCGTCGTGATATATACATATCGATGGAGAATTTTGTACTCTATACACTGAATTTTTTCTTACAGATCTCAATGTTTTGCCCCTTTCCAGCTTATTGAGATGTCGTTCAGCCAATTTTTTTATGGATTCAAATTGAACCAAAGCGCTGCTAAAACAGACCGAAAAACTAACCAAGCATTTGGTAATGACACTGTCAATGAACGCAATGTTTGACTTTGGTTTGGGAAATTTCTTTCTGGAGATTTTAGTCTCAAAGATGAGCCTCGAAATGGTCGACTTACAGTAATACAGGATGACGATTTCAGGACCGTGATGGAGACTGCCACATCACAATCGCCGCGTCCCCCCATGCCCCCCCGGGTTGAGTGCCCTGAGTTGAAATCTTCCCCACACGGTGAATGTGTGCAGAACATCCCATCTCGTCCATCTACCCTCGCTCCTCCGGAGCGGTCCCCAACTTACTGATGGGCACTTCAGCAAGATTGACATCTGACCTTCTTCAGGTGAAAGTCAGCCTCTAGGTGCTTCTACTTTCTGATCTGTTGAATTGTTTTATCATGACTTTCCTAACTGAATTATTGCATGGGGTCCCCAAAAACTAACCGGGGACGAGTGTCTTTTTAGTCGCGAGAAAGTTTTGGTTCTCAGTGAATCTGAAAATGAGATCAGTTTGAAGTCTGGTTGAGACTCCGTCTTCGGCTTACTAAGTGGAGACGGGAGTGGGGGGAAATATGCAAGTTAAATTCTAATTGTGGGCGCCAGGTAATTTACCCCTTCCGAATGCTTGTCGGAACCCTGTTCCTAAATTACCAAATGAACTTAAACACATCTGTCACAAAAAAAAATTGGCATAATCGACTGAATTATCATCAATAAGAAAAAAAAATCACATAATGATCTGGTTTATTATGAATACTTCACGAAAATATCATATTATTTTTGAGTATATGAATTCATATCAATAAATGATATTTATGTACATACAATTTGTATTTGAAGTTGAAATATTATTAGTCACAATCAATTGTGGTAGAAATTAATGTAGGTTTCAAGATAACCAAAAGAAACCATAAATAACCCCAAAATTAAACAGCCGCTAGCTTTGGATCCAGAGCGAAAGGCGCGTATCACGTATGTCAAACATAAAATAAAATCATCAGTATGAAACTAATTTCTACCCCTTTGTAAAATATATTGTCTATATATAAAAGTATTATGGCAAGTGGCGAGAAAAAAAATTTTGAAAAAAGCGACGAATCATTCACTGTCTACTTGCGTGGCTTGATATATCCTGAAGTGCCAAACTCAAGGTTGAAACCCCTGACTTCACTGAATTCAGGAAAAAAAAACAAAGTCCTTCTTCTATAATTTTTCCACTATTGAGTGAACAGCTCTCATTCAGATTCGGCTAACGGATGTTCCAAATGAAAGAAAAATGCAGCTTCCGCACTGCCACATAAAACCCTAGGAAGAATTCAAAGAATTAGAATTTCTCCCATTTGAATAAAACCAAATGCATTTAGGTACAAAAAAAAACTTCCACTGGCCGTTAAAAATAATCGCTGCATGTATATTTTTTTTCAATAAACCATTACAAAATAATATAAACATGATGAATTGTTTTTTTTCCACAAGGATAACAGAAGTGCTGATTCAATTCTTTTAAAAAAAAAATTCGATGTTCCTTTCATTTTTATTTAACGAAATTCTGTACTTTCCATGAAATCTGGCAACCTCGCCGTGAAATATTTAAGAAAACTTCTCATTTAAGTAATTTCAACGTAATTAAACTCAATAATGAAAATTAAGCTGAATAATCATTTGGTAAAAAAAAACAACACATTTCAGCTTACCGGTATAAGCTGAAAAACTGAGAAAAGAAAACATCAATTGTCGCCAATATTGTTCACCTTCCTTCCCTAGATTCTAAAATAAATATTCTCGGATGAAGTTCCATGTAAAAAAATAAACTATTCAATTAAATTACCGTTCGAATGTTTTCCCTGAACGGTAAATATGATGAGAATTTAAAAAACCTAATACATATTTCGCTAGTGATTTCGATCGGAAGGTCAGCCGATAACGAATGAAACAAAAAGCAATTAAAAAAACATTCGGAGGACTGCAGAAATCTTGAAATTAATTATTTACAAATCACCTTCGTAGCTACCATTTCTGATAAATAAAATTCACCTTTTGATGGAAAATAATTTCCTCCGAAATGAATTAGCAACCTCTTCTTAGCTAAAAAAAATTCTAACATAAATATTATAACCTTTGTTATATTATATAACCTTTGTGATTATTCTCACATGTAGAAATGAAGACAATAAATTTACCACAAGCTCGTGAAAGTCAAACAAGTATACGTTAATTATGATATATACAGAAGGAAGAACCATAATGAAACCTACCTTCAAGTTTCGGAAGGGTTTTCCAAAAATCCCAATCGGAATTTCATTTCACAATCTTTCGGGCAATGTCTTCGATTTTTCTAGTAAATCATCAACCGATTGTATGGTGAACACCAACTGAAGAAAGTTATGGAACGATAACAGGTCCTATAAGAGGATGGAAAAGTACATAAGTTGAAGGTCCAAAATGGCGATGCTGAAAAGTCGGGGAAAATTTGGTGCCACTTACGTGAAGTTCTTTTATCCTTCAAAGAGAGTGAAAGGCCAATTTTCATCAAAAGCTATACCCAAGCAAGCAAAACTTGGCACTGTTTTCACTAAGTGAAGACCCTCGGAAATAATCCTCAAAGAGATGTTTCTATAAACAAATTTTCCAGGCTAGTCTTCTTCGAACATTCACAAAGCAACCTCAAAAATGGAATCCGTAGGATCATCATATTGAAACGGAATAATATGAATTCCAGCGCATGACCATACGTCATGGACAGGTGTGATGAACCAATGGGCAATCGAATAGAGCTGTTTCAGAATATCCAAATCATTTAAATGCATTTTCCAAACTGGAACAATCTACTGAACGATTGGAAAAGCAGGGATGAATACTATGGGGAATATTTCCTCTTAGAGACAATTCCGCTAAGATATTCAAAATATAATATGAAATGAAATATCAACATTCCTTCAGGGATACGGTAGTTGATCTTTAATTATGACCTTGACTACTAGGTGTGTTGCAAGTATGAAAATATATTTTCATAGGGATCGGTTCTACAAAAAAACTTAAAAGTGCAAGATTTCGCCAATAGGATGCCGAAATATACTTAAAAAGAGTTTGAAAGGGGTATTTAAAGATTGGAGCAGGGTGGTACATCACACTCCATCTACATTGAAAGTACTTCAATAACAATTGGAAAGGTACTGTCTATTAATTTAATGAAAGTAAACAACAATAGTTCAAATATGTAATCTCACGACCCACCAGTTTACAAACGAAAAGGAGAGAGGGACCTACGGGTGCTTGAAAATTGTTATTCTGGCGTTTACGAATGATTATACCCTGTGGAACAAATTGGTACCGTTACATCCTTGTTTAGTGCGTTATGTAACTCACTCAGCGCTGGGTTGTCGTGCGCTCGAATTCTGTCGAACGTGTCTTCTGCGTGTTTCTTCATGTATGCGTCCACGTAATGTATGTTCATTTCTAGATCCCGGAATATGTACCTATTCGGTACATATCTTGAAGGGTTCACGACGGCACGTACGCGTCATAAACGACTGGATCTGTCTTCTGTATGTTGCTGCGTACTGGCCCTAGGCAATAGTATCACGGTCTTCATCATCAACAGCTTCATTTTCAGTCCAATGTTGCTTCTTTGACCTATTATTGTCAATAGGTTTTGTCGGGCAGATCTCGCTATTTCTATTTTCTGCCGTACGTGAGACCTGAACGTTAATCCTTTGTCTAGGTTGACCCCCAGGTATCTAGCATCGTTGGTCCACGGAATCTCTTGTCCGGTGAAGATGACATTTCCTTTCATGTGTACCCTCCTCTGGGTGAACAGTTTTGCCTGACTCTTGTCAGGGTTTATACTGATCTTCCACACGTTGGCCCATTCCTCTAATCTATCTGCCTTCTGCTGCAAGTATCAAGAGACGTGTGCTTGGCTTGTTGATCTCGCCACCAGGGCTAAGTCGTCCGCGTAGAACGCTAACTTGTTAAAGTTGTTCTCTGGCTTACGCACGTCTGCTGTATATTCCGAGGTGTGGCGAAAGAACTGCACCTTGTGGGACTCCTGCTTCCAGTAATCGCGTCGTTGAGAGTTCTTGTCCTACTCTGCAGCGGCATCGCCTGTCAGCGAGAAAATACTCGAACGCGTGGGAGTCGCGGGAATCTTTTATTCGGAATCACTTTATGTGCTGATGAACAAGCATTGTTAATTTCTATTGTTACAATTCAAATCTTGAGGCATGATAATGCTTCAGGTTAATTACAGGTTTAACAATTGTTATTTTGAAGTTCGAGAGGCATATGCCGGTGGCAAAAACAGCGTTCATCAAAATACATAAAGGTTTCGCTATAAGTTGAGATAATGTTTTGATTACTTTCACAGAAATTCCATCATACATCATACCCAGGTGTAGTGTTTGTCTTCAGTTCTTCAATTATAAATTCAATATCTCAGCCTCATCACATGCTGTTAGGAAAATACTATCACACACAGTATTCACATTTTGAGTTATTACCTATTGTGCCTCTTGCCTCATTTTTTGAGCCATGCTTTCACCCACGGTTGATTAATGGTTAACAAAAACATAAGCAATATCGAATACAACACGTGTGTCGGACGTGTCCTTTCTAAATCATGTTACATGTTTGATAATGAATATACTTTATTCTACAATTTCAAGTACATTATTTTTACCTGAGTTTGTTATGAATTAAATTATCTGAGCTTATGTCCCAGTTTCCACATTTGAAAAAATATTCAGTAACGGGGAGTTATTCAATTCTAATTGATCACTCAGTGTATTACTGTTACGTGCCGGTTTCCCGTCAAATAACATTGGGCTATTTTATTCTATGTAAATACACTAATATCAGTTCAGATAGGCAGCCCACACTACAACTGCCAAGTAGGGTTGGTTGTCTACCTTTGATTAGGAACATTTCAAAGGAATTTATTATTATAAACAAACTTGGTACTCCAGAAAAGGAAGAAAAGTCAAAATATCTACATTCATTTCTATAAAGAGATGAAAATAATGAGTGTAGAGGGAAGGCCAATATGTTACAATTGTCAATACTTACTTGGCATTCCTGTTTTGATATTCAATTGGCGCATTTGGAAAAGTATACAAAACCTAGATGTTGCCTTTGTCATAGGTGTCATTTGCTGCTGTCGTAGTTCGCAATCCGGTCGTGAAAGATCGACTACCGAACTAGTCAGGTTTACTTCCTGGCGGTAAAATTTGATTCAGGCGAATTATAAAATAGCTGCAGCTGTGTTACGTAAAAGGTGACCGTTATACATTCAAACAATCACCTTGATCAATTATAGGAAGTCTAAAGGCAAGAAAGAGTGTTGTATGAGGAATTTCATTAGATAGGAATTCGAAAGGCGGAAATAGGTTATGAGAGGGGGGAGAAGGAAGGGGGTTGGTTCGTGGAGACGAGGAAGAAACAAGAGGTCTTTCCTGATTTTGTTAACAATTTCGAGAAATTGTTGCATTTCAAAGTATTTTGGGTTTCGTAAGGGAAAGACTCGAGAGTCACGAGTACAAGGAGTTTGCTGGTACGGGATCCCGACAAGAGGTCGGATTTGGTGTTTTGCCCTAGCCTCTCGAAACGGCCGCTTCAGACCACCAGCCGCCATTGTTAGATATTGCATTTAAGTTGGACATCACGGAGCCGCATGATAATTAGCAGTAGCATTATTCATTTGATTTATTCTGGTGAGTCCGCTTTTTTTTGCTATGGCCTAACTGGTGCAATACATGTCACAACCTGGGAAATACCATCGTGAGCTTGCATGCAGGCTGCATCCTGTTGCATTCCGCTGTATCCTGCTGCATTCCGCGGCATATAAACACACTTGATCAATTATTATAGCTTTATGAATGCCTAAAGCTTGTCGCAGCTGTGCTTGACACCGATTCAGTTTGTTTAACAATACATTGCGTAATCATTAGCATCCTTAACGCTTTACGAGTACTAAAGACTTGCCTTAACATGATTTGCCGCCTCTAATTCATAGGAAGTGCTGCATCAAGCTGTTATTTTGCCCTTATCAGTCGGTGTAACTTTAATTTGTATCAAATTTGTGATTACTAAGTTTTGTAATTGATTCAGTGTTAGAATAGAATTATTATTTAACATTTCTGTTATATATATATATATATATATATATATATATATATATATATATATATATAAATATATATATATATATATATATATAATGTTAAATGTTAAAAATGTTAAAAAATGTACGGAGCTGCTTTTTGGTTACATATCACTGTATTTTACGTTTTTAAGGTTAATGGTTGGTACGACTGATGCAGTCCATATTCCTGAAGTAATTCAAATGTTTTTTACCTTCACTCTTCACATCGTAAATTGGTTTTTGGTGGTGTATTACGAATTTGAAATAGTAGGCGACGGCAAATACCAACCGCTTTTTTCTGAAATGTCACTAGTAACTAACCTAAAAATAGAAAAATGTCACCAGGAGAAGCATTCGTTTTTAAATTGAGTTTTTTATAAGAAAAATGTTGATTATTGAAGTGAAAGGTGTTAAAGAAGGAGGAATAAGGTGTAAAGGTGACCTAGTGAATAAATGCTTGTGTTTTCAAATAGTTTATTCAGTGAAAAAGAAGGCTGAAAAGTTGCCATTTTCTGAACTTTGAAGGGCCGTAACTTTTTAAATAAGGGAGAGCGTCACTTTTTTCTTTCTGATTCGTAATCTACGCATCAAAATACGTAAGTACAGTCAAAATTTTTTTCAAAATCGCCGGGTGTCCACATAACGAAAATTTACCCTAATATATATATATATATATATATATATATATATATATATATATATATATATTTCTCTTCCACCCTCGTTGAACAACGTAACATTACCTATATTCCTGAATCTATTGTTTTCTAAACGTTCTTGAAGATTGAGTTTCCAACTCTTCTCTTCTACATGTCCTTCATGTCCTTCAGCTAAAATGTGGTTTGCAAATGTGAAATTGGTTCTTCTATTTACAAAACTACTTCTATGGTCTTTGATTCTTTGGGAAAATGTTCTCCATGTATGATCAATATACAGTTTTGGAAAAGAGCCGCAAGTCAGCTTATATACGCCTGATTTATCCGACACCGAAGTTTTGTCTTTATTGTTTTTGATAAATTCACCTAGACTATTATCCGTTCTGTAGACTACGTTTATGCATTCTTCCTTCAAAAAACGGGCAATATCATTGGTTGGTTCAGCTATATATGACAATGTCCTATATCTGATGTTATCACATCTTGAATTTGGGTAGACCAGGTCCATGGCTTGCTTTTGTAGTTTTTTTGAAAAGAATGGAGTCTATAATATTGTAACAAATATGAAGCCGCCCCTGAGTGATATGCCGGCCGACTCAGCGAACAAATACATCACCACGACAGAATGTAGTCGGGAATCTCCGGTAAAATTCTAGGATCGAACCGACTACATATTCCTAGAAAGAACCGTTACCGATATAAGCACGTCTTCTCGACCCAAGAGGGCAGTTCAGAAAGTGAATCTAGCGGCTTAATAAGAAATTCAAATAGTGGAAATAATTTAAGCGTAAGTTGCGTAACTGTTGTAATGAATAAATGAATTAGTTTGTGATTAGTGAAATATTGTTGGAAATAAATTTGTTCAAGATAGTGAATTCGTAAATTTGTCACAATATACAGGGTGTTCCTTAAACACATGCTAATATTCAAGGAGGTAATTCTTAGACCCATTTTAAGGAAAAAACGTTCTATGGATGTATGTCCTAAACGCCTTAACTTTTGAGATACAGGGTGGCAAAGTTTTCAAAAATAATCAGTTTTTTAATAATAACTGAGATAATTTTGTAGACATCTTTGGCATATTTGGTACATATGTTCCATGCCTCAAGGCGCATTTTCTGATGTACACAAACTTGTATTTTTTCAAACAGTGGCATCCCTACGGGTTTCGCATTGAATATTTTTGGGGAAAAAGTACTACGCCAATGCTTTCTTTTCAAAATAAAATCATTTTTAAAATCCTCATTTATTTTTGAGAAAATTTGATCTCCTGGTATTTCTTTGTCCGCCGCATGATTTTCACTCAAAAAAATAAAAATCGACAGAAAGCAAATTAAGAAATTAGATCAATTCTAAAATGAATGAGAATCTGAAAATTGCTTCATAACGCATTACCAATTCCCTAATAATATTTGAAAACATAATCTGCAAAACAATTAATTTTTCACAAAAACGAGTTTTATTTTATTTTGTGACAGTAAGTCTAAACGAATAGCACAAATTTGTTAATTAGTAATAATACCAAAACTTATTATAACAATTGTTAGAAGTGGCCACCTGCACTTAGTATGCATGCTTCCGCCCTTCTACGCATGGAATTACGCACCCGTTCAAATATTCCCGGCGTATTTCGTATAGTTTCACACGAGGCAACTATTCGCTCTCTTAAATCTTCTAAAGTATTAATGAGAGTTTTATACAGAAGAGTTTCAAGGTGACCCCATAAAAAAATCTAAACTGTTGAGATCGGGGGATCTTGCTGGCCATTGCTGAGGTCCTCCGCGACCTATCGAACGATTAGGATAAACTGTATTTGAATGGTTTCGGGCAATTACACTGAAATGAGCAGGGGCGCCATCGTGCATGTACCATATTCGATTCCTTAACGCAAGTGGCACATCTTCCAATAACCCAGGTAAGTCTTCTTCGAGAAAGTGTAAATAAGAACGACCATCAAGGCGTCCTGGTAGAAAAAATGGGCCTATTAGATGATCACCTATAATTCCTGCCCATACATTAACCAAAAATTGGTGTTGGAAATGGGTTTCGGTTATTGCATGGGGATTTTTTCAGCCCACACATGATTGTTATGGAAATTTTGAATGACATTCCGAGAAGAATTTGCTTCGTCTGTGAACAAAATTTGTGTATCAAACTGCGGATTTAGTGCAATACTTTGTAGATACCACTGACTGAAGTTCACACGCTGTGGAAAATCTCTGGGGATTAATGCCTGCACTCTTGAAATATGGTATGTGTATAACAAAAAATCAACCAAAATACGCCAAACAATTTGATGACAAATATCCAGAGTTCTAGCGATCTTCCTCGTACTCGTCTCAGAATGTTCCTCACTTTCTTGCAGCACCGCTTCCTCAATTTCAGGAGTTCTTACTACACGAGGTCTACCTTCCGGAGTCCCTTTCTTGAAACTACCAGTTTCCCCAAGTCGTCGATGAATATTTGAAAAGGTTCAGCTATCTGGTAAGGCACGATTAGGATATCTTTCCTGATAAATGCGCCTGGCTTCTGTTGCATTACCATCGGCAAGGCCATATACGTAATGCATTTGCGCCATTTCCGCATTCGTATAATTTACCATATTTACTGATATTCAGAAAAACAGCGGACTACCAAAATAACTTCAATAACACTTCAAAATTAATCATACGCGCTGTGACAGTTTTTAACACCAACACCTTACTTTAAACCAACATCAATATTAGCTACTGACGTTTGTACATACAGAGAATTCGTTTTTTATTACTATGGTGGGTACGCTGTTTTTTCTGCTTTCAATCTTTAAAAGAAATCACATATCGACAAACTCCATATTTCCAAGAGGTGCAGTAAATAAATTCTGCTACACGTCATTTATTCCAGGATGACTAAATTTATGTTTTAAAAAAATATTAAGCGGTGCTGCGTTATGACGTAATTTCAATTGAGAACAGTGCATCTCACAACAAACGAATATTTTTTAGATCCTCAATTATTTTGCAACAAATCTGATCTCTTAGTTAGTCGATGCACGATACCGCATCAGATTTTTAAGGAATTTATCCTTAAGTAAAGCGATTTTTAATTTTTTGAGCGAAAACCATGCGTCGGACAAAGAAAACCCAGCAAATCAAATGTGCTCAAAAATGTATGGAGATTTTAAAAATAATTTTCAATTCAAGATAAAGCAGTGGCGTAGTATTTTTTTCGCCAAAAGTATACATTTCAAAACTCGTACGTACGCCACTGGCAGAGAAAATTTAGAAAATTGTACATCAGAAAATGCGCCTTGAGCCATGGAACATATGTACCAAATATGTCAAAGATGTCTACAAAATTATCTCAGTTATTATTAAAAAACTGATTATTTTTGAAAACTTTGCCACCCTGTATCTCAAAAGTTAAGGCGTTTAGGATATACGTCCATAGGACGTTTTTTCCTTAAAATGGGTCTAAGAATTACCTCCTCAAATATTAGCATGTGTTTAAGGAACACCCTGTATACCTTATGACCGTTGTTATTTGCGATTTGTTTGATCAAACTCAGCTCTCTCTGGAAATAACTCTCAGGCAGTGGAATATTCGATAATCATACTCTTGAATGCCGTAACTTATTGATTGATCAAACAAATCGCGCTTAACAACGGTTAAAAGGTAGATATTATAGACATCATCTTTCCAAAAATCTACAAAAGCAAACCGTGGACCTGGTCTACTCAAATAAGATGCGATATCGTCAGTTATCATTGTCATATTTGGGTGAAGCAACCAATAATATTTCCCAGTGATATTGCTCACAGAACAAATTCAGTCATGATTATGATGTGTTACATTTAGAAGAGAAAAGTTTGAAACTCAATCTTCTAGAATGTTCAAAAATCAGTGGATTCAGGAATTCGGGTAATTTACTGAAGGATCAATTGAAATTGAATAATTTCCTGCTGCTGAATATGTTTTCAAATGTTGAAACTGGAACATGAGCTCAGGTAATTCAATTCGTGACAAACTTAAGTGAAAATCAGGTACTTCAAATTTTAGAGAAAGGTATATTTAGCATTGAATATGTACAATCAGTTAGTAAAGACACGCCTGAAGAAGCCATTGTATGGCGAAACACGTATTGCGTTTTTGTGAAATCGTTTAGTGAAAATCTCACAATGAAGTGTTTTTTGAATGAGTTATTTATGGATTTCCATCGAGTATTGGCCAATTCCATCGTATTTCTTTCAGTCTGACAGTTTGACTTGACGTGAGAATTCAACAGTTTTTTTAAGGTTATTACTAACTGAAAAAAACGGTGAATGCAATAAGGCAAATTACTTTTCAGCCCAGGTATTGAACAATGTTCAAGTATAATAATAATAATATTATTCATTAAGATTCAAATCACAAAAAAAATCTCCGTACATTCAGTTGAACAAATATCGTAGAAACCACAAAAGTCCCAAATGTTGCTAGTATGTGGTGAAAAGGAGATCCATAGGAAAGAAAATGAATAAATGATAAATATTAAAGTATCAGAATGAATTATATAAAGGGGATTCGCATATGAAAATAAACTACTTAATATATGAAATTAAAAACACATTAGATAATATAAAATCAAAAATATAAGTATAAATATAAAAAGTTTTCAGTTTTGACATATAATATTATTTTTCTACACTCGTACTCTAACAATACACTTATATGACCATAATCCGTTTCATAATGATATCCATTATGATACAGATTTTTCATAACGATACAGATTATCAACCAATAGAAACCCATAATTTTTCAATCAAGAATCCTGTTCCTTTGTTTGTCCTAGATTCTAACCTAAGCAACTAATTGCTTTATTTGTCAAAATCAGTTTTCATATTACCTACCTATATTATCAAAATGTCTGAAAACAGCGATATAGAAGGAATACCATCGACTCCAATATTTTTAAAAGATCAGATTAATTACAGTTGTTATATTCAATATAAATATAATTAGAATCTTTATAGTTTTCATATATTCATGATAATACCATTAAGTTTGTGTTTTTTTTTTTTAAATATCAGTTAATCACTGTAAATGTGTTCAATACAAATATAATATTTATAGTTTTTCATTATTTATCGGGTTTAGAAAAAATAGCGTATGCAACTCTCATGTAATGGTTATTAATATACTCGCATATACCATACAAAACTCGCCTTCGGCTCGTTTCGTATCCCGGTTAATGCTCGTGTCTTAATAACCATCATTACATGATCGTTGCATAATATACTATTAAATATGAAATCATACAAACATAAAACTAAATTGACATTTATGTATTGAATCACAATTGTAAAATAAGCGTACTAGTAATAATATATAAGGAAATATTGAAATCGATATGGATGTTGTTGAAAATGGATGTGATACATATTAACAGAATGATATTGCCTATATATGTACAGGGTGTCCCTGGACTTCCTCTTTTCCTCTCGAGAATGTATAGATGGGGTCAAAATATCACCAGTACTTCATATAACTTTTTTTCCTAAAAGTCTTCGTAACCAAGTTACGGGCCCTCGAAGTTACAAAATGAAAAATGTTTTTCTTTGATAACTTTTCAAGTGAATATTCAAAATCATCCAAATTTTGGTAATTGACTAAACAAATGAATTCCGTCGATGAGCTTTCATGCAGGAGTCAGTTGTTTTACTACAAAGTCAGGAACGGACTACCCCCGATGGTCCACACCCCAAAACTTTGAAATGACAGATATTTTTCAATATTTTTCAACAAAATAAGGTTACTTGGACAATTTTATGAATAAAAGTACTCGTGTGGAAAGTCGATCGGAGCAACGAGTCTTGATAAAAATGTAGTTCTACTCGACGACATCAAACCCGCTCGTCCACCATTATTTGAAATGAATAATTATCAAAGCAGAAATAATAATGATAACGTTAATTCAACAACATTTATAACAGGAATAATACAAAGTATGCTAAAATGAAGTCGTAAACAAAAAGTACAGTACCTATATGGAAGTTTAAGTCACAATTGTGATAGCAGATATTTTTTCAAAAGAAATATTAAGTTCTGTAGATTCGTGGTGTTTTTAAACTAACAAGCTACTCTACTATGAAATATCGAATTCATTCCATATTTTGTATGTACATAATACGTGTGGAATAATCACGTTTCGTGTTGATCAGTTATCTGAATCTCATGAAACTCAACATTCGAATGTTTCAAATTCTTCTTCACAGCTAAACTGTTGAGGAGTTTCACTGATAATTATAATTTTATGGGAGAAATTCTTTAACACGAATCTAAATTTAGCTGAAAAAACGCACATTGGAAAAAATATTTACTATACTAATAAAAAGCAAACGAATGAACTACAAAAACGGCTGCACATGATCAGGTGAAAAATATCCAGGGAATAATTATGTTCCATTTCTTTCACAGATGTTGACAAAAAAATCTTTCAGAAAGTTTTGATAAAAAATGAGAAACTGGAATGCAATTTTGTTTTGTTGAGTGGTGCGTTGTAATATGACTATCATTGTATTGTCAATATTCTATAGGATATCTTGAATTTTTTTGATATGGCCTAACAGTTTACATTCAATGAATATGCAGATATGCATGTATTTTATGGACGAGCATTTTGTAATGCTGCAGAAGATCGTCGTCTGTATTCCGAGCATTTTCCCAATCGAACGGTACCGTCAAGAGAAACATTCGAGCGTGTCGATCGCAGCTTGAGGGAGACAGGTATGTAATAATTGATAATTAATTTGAGCACGTTGTTTTATTTCGATATTATTGTAGGTACAGTTTTGCCAAAACGAGGTGGTGAGGGCGCTCCTAGGACTGTACGTACCGTTGAATTGGAGGAAAATATTTTGGAAGCCGTCGCTGATGATCCTTCAATGAGCATCAGAAATCTATCAGAACAGTTCCATACATCCAAGTCCACTATTCATAGAATAATTAGGGAACAACTGCTCCACCCATTTCACATCCAGAAGGTACATGCCATGACACCTCAAGATTTTCCAGCACGACTGGAATATGCCAATTGGTTCATGGATAGGCAAAGAGAGGATATGACTTTTATTAATCGAGTTTTATTCACTGATGAAGCAGGTTTCAGTAGAGATGGAGTTATCAACTCTCATAATCTCCATATATGGGCCGAAGAAAATCCCCATGGGATATTGCAAACCAAACACCAACGGAAATTCAACGTGAATGTTTGGGCTGGTATCATAGGAAACCATCTTATAGGACCATTCGTTCTACAGGACCGATTGAATGAAGAACGTTATTTGGAGTTCATTCAGAACGATTTGAATGGACTTTTGGAACATGTTCCATTGCAAACCCAAAGAGATATGTGGTTTATGCATGATGGCGCTCCTCCTCATTTTAGTTTGATTGTGCGTGACCATCTGAACCATATTTTCCACAATAGATGGATTGGTAGAGGTGGGCCCATATTCATGGCCATCGCGGTCTCCGGATTTAAATCCATTGGATTTCTTTCTGTGGGGGCATCTAAAAAGCCTTGTTTACGCTACACCTATTCACACAAGAGATGCATTGTTGAATAGAATAACATTACATTGTGAAGCCATACGAAACGACCCTGGAATGCTATTTCAAGTACAGAGAGGGTGTCTTCGCAGACTAAGAAAATGTATAGAGAGAGAAGGTGGTCATATCGAGCAGTTTCTGTAGCGGATTTTTCATTTCTGTTTGCTCTTGAGGCTATTGAGTTTCGTTAGTTAAACGTGTTTGCATTATAAAAATTCGTTATGAACATTTTACCTTATGAAAAAAGTTATATGAAGTATTGGTGATATTTTGACCCCATCTATACATTCCCGAAAGGAAAAGAGGAAGTCCAGGAACACCCTGTATACACATATATACATACATATATGAACACATATGATTACAGAATTGTAAGTGGACAATATAGCAAAGGTACGTATGATTTTTTCCCATCTACTCTATTTGTATGATATTTAGTGCTAGAGCATGAAAAATACAACTGTCGTATGTGTAACAGACAAGTTTTGATATATAATATATCAGAGGGACACCTATCATTTTTAGAGAATATTAATTTAAGAAGTAAATGAATAAAAGTAGTTCCTGGCAACATATACATCCGATGTAAAAAGTATCCATATTGTTAAATGCCGTTCATAATTCAAATAACGGAGCATCATAATATGCATGTCAAACACATGTGTTATCTCACTCAAGCGGATAACCTGATTTGCATAGGTATCTGGCAACACATCATTCATATTAACGTATCCGGCATAAGGACTCATGGGGAAAACGGAAAAACTAACACAAAGGACATACATGCATTAAACATTAGCAGATTTTCGTTAAAACATGGCAATTATTTTCCGTTTCAGTATAAAATAGTCTATAAATAACTGAAAATGTATTACCTGAAACATATATGCGTAATAAAATCCACCTTTGTTATGTTTTTAAACTAGGTGAGTTTTCAGTTTCAGATCATTAATACCAAACTGGATGATTTCCACATTTCAAATGCAGCCTCTCATTTCGAAAAAAAACCTTCCCCCACATCAACAAGAACTTTCTACATAAATAATTGACAGATTTGTTTTAAAAATAACCCATTAAGTGTTGTTGACGGGAAAACACAAATTTATATCAACATTCTTTTTTACAAAAGCAAATACCAATATTCCCATTTTTCTTTCGATTCAATGTTTGCAAAAGGTCATTGGTTACTCAATATTTTTGTGTAGAGAGTACATCAGGTTTTTCTTTTTTACACGCTTCATATCAGCTTCACCTAAATGTATGTATATATGTTTGTTTGTAACTCTCAAGCTCGGGATGTGTATTTGACAGAATTATCGACATTATAGCTTGATCTGTTCGCGGACAGATGGCGCTATACGTAACTTTATTGATATAATTCGAACTCACTTTACATGTATTTCTTCATTTGAAAAAACAATTTTTTTAATACCACGCGCGTCTGCTGTTTTATTTGTAACCCCCCTTTGCGCGCCTGTTGCCTTGGGCTTCGTAGCTGATTTTCTGGCTCCCTCTCCGAAATTGGAAAATATCAATGGTCATTTTTCTGAACAATATACGGCTGATTGATCCCAGAGTTTAGATAAAATAAAAAAAAGTTAAAAAAAAAAACTGAAAAACACGCTTGTATAGCTTACAAAACTGAAAAATGAAAAATTAATATAGTTCAAAAACTGAAAAACACGCTTTTGAAAACATCGAACTAAAAAGTTGAAATTTTCTTTTTTCAAATAAGCTTCAAACAATAACTGACCACCAGATTGAATGAACTTCCAAAACACGTTGCATTTTTTCTTTTGAAAAATTGTTTGGCGATTCCAAATCTCATGTACGCCCTCAGATGTTCCCCCACTTGGTCAAGTCAGTTAGAGCTTGACGAATTTGATAATTCACTCCGCCACACGACGGAATATGTTGAAACAATCATTTCAATAATGATTCATGGTTCCAAGCTACTCTTTCTGTGAACCTTGGCAGATTAGGGCTACGTTCGGCTTCTTCCTTAGCTTTACCAGCTTTTCTGTCATCAGTCAATAGTGTTTCCGATCTTATCGATTCCATCCTTCCTTCCATATTTATCAATATCAAAGACGTTTTTTATTCTGAAGGTGAATCACTTTGGCATGCTGCAACTAATATTGCTCCTCCTACAGATAAGAAGAAAATACAAAGTGTATGGGACCAACCTCTTCTGAACATTATAACTGATAAACTTCTGAAATTGACAAGTGTATACGATAAGGCTCCTCTGAAAGCAGCAATGATCAAAGAATCGGGTGCTTGGCTGAATGCTTTACCTGTTGCGTCTCTTGGAATACTATTAGACGATGAATCTTTCAGAATAGCAGTAGGACTTAGGATGGGTTCATCTATTTGTGTTTTTCATACTTTCTTTCCCAAAAATTTGTCACTACTAAAAATATAACTCCTTCGATTCAATTAGGAACTGAGATATATTTATCTTGGTTTTTGTCCTTTCCTGAATTTGAGATTTCGTTCATTCTTAACTTGAACTTCTTCCTCATTATGTCATCTACAATACCCCTCGAGAAACCGTTAGTAGCTGCAATTCCTGTACTGCACATTATTCTTTTGTAAACCTCTCATAAGTTAGAGTTGTGTCTGAATTTAACCCATTTGCGTGACTTACAAATCTTTGTAGAGAGTTGATTTTGAAGTCAATTTCTTTCTCTCTTTCTTTGAAAGAAAACTATATGTTTGTTTGAAAATAGTGAAGCAGGAAACCAAAACCTTTTTTTTCCAAAGAATAATCTCCCCTAAGACCATACCCCTTTCATTTATTCACTTACAACATCCTGACCATTTTCTGTCACAAGGAGTATATTACCAATCCAATAGTATTAATGGGCAATGAATATCTGATTATTGTCAATTAATATATATAGTCGGGATGATAAAACAGATTAGAATCGATTTGTGCATCTTTGAAGAGGTTCCTCACCCTCATCTGCTACTTGACAAATTATTCAACGTTTCGGAGTTAATTATCTTGATGACCCTTCCCTGACAAGCAATTTCACTCTAAGATAAAATTAATGGATTAACCTTATGTCACCAGCCTTTATTCTTTGTGAGGAATGAGAGAAAACGTGTTTGACCCAATTTCATCAGATGTTGAACGATAGCGAAGTATTTTTTATATACTTTCCAGATTTGAGAGAGATGAACGAAACCGTTTCCGACCCCACAAAATTGATACGTACAGAGAGTGGAATACCTGCAGTATATAATTGAAACTGATATTTGAATGTCATAATGCATTCAAATGCCTAGATTTGATTTTATTCAGCCCTACGATCAAAATAATATATTATATGATGCTTTTTTGGCAAATTTTGCAAACTGATGAGCCTTCAAAAGATTGATATCATACTCAGATTCGTAGTATTTCGGGATTGTTGTTTTTCAGAAATTGAAGTTACATGACTCGACGACGGAGTCGTAATCTACCTGACCCCAAGTTTCGTCACTGGCTTGGTTGTTGCTTCGTTAACTTCCAAGTGAACACTGATAACCTCCCTCTACATGCCCCCTGCCGGGTTGAGTGCCCTGAGTTGAAATCTTCCTCATACGGTTACTGTGTGCAGAACATCCCATCTTGCCCATCCACCCCCGTTTCTCCGGAGCGGTCCTCAACTTACTGATGGGCACTTCAGCAAGCAAGATTAACATCTGACCTCGTTTGGTCGAAAGTCAGCGTCTAGGTGATTTTACTTTCTGATCTAATGTATGGTTTTATCTTGGCTTTCCAAATTGAATTTCTGCATGGTGGCCACAAAAACTTACCGAAGACAAATGTCTGGACTGTTGTGTGATGGGACTCTTTCTAACACGTTCTCTGCGTGTTCTCTCATATACGCGTCTACGTAGTGGATGTTCAGGTCCAGGTTCCGGTATATGTATCTATTTGGTATGTATCTCGGGGCTTCTATGGCGTCTGTATGTCGCTGCGCACTGGCTCCAAGAAGTTCAGGCATACAGGATGATTGGGTAATCCTCTTACCAACTCTGCAGAGGCGTACCAAAATAATATTTACATTTATTCAAACACATAGGTAATTACGTAAAAATTGTTATAGTAGGTGGCGCTACCTAGTGTCAATGGTAAAACTGATTTTCTCATTATGCCTGATACAGTATTTTTAAAAAACAAGGAAATTTACAAAACAATCATTATATTTCACTCTTAAAAACAATTTATTATAAATGGAGACTTCAATATAATCTTTGATCAAAATGATACCAGGAAATTCAAATACCCGGATATTATAAGCTCTTACGGATTTACTCAAATGATATTTGAGCCAACAAGACTGTATAACTGTATTGACAGTATTTTCATTAACTTCCATGAGGAGCTGAACACTGAAAGTAACGTATATGATCCCTCACTATCTGATCATAGAGCTATTGACATAAAAATCAATTTACCTCACCTATTGAAAAACAAAGCAGTAAATGGAAGATTTACTTACAGACCTTTAACAAATAGGGCAACACTCATATAATCTATAAATTGCTAGAAAATCACAATCATGACTTCATAGCCTCAGATATCAATATTAACCCGTCATTTGTCGCTACCTACTGTCAAACGTGGTTTGTCGCGTGTGAGTATTTTGCTCACATTGAGGATTTCACCGATTGTATGGGTATTTTAGCCAAAATAATTCAGTAAACAAGTGTATCTTAATAATATATTATTAAAACATTATAAATGTAAATCATTTCAGCCTAATAACATAGAGCTAGTTGGGAGTTCTTGGCTCTGAATACATCTTTGACATATCACTGGTAGTTGGTACTGGAACTTTGTCTGCGCCTGCAAGTTGCCTTATTGATTCCCGCAACTTTGGAGGTAAATTTGGGATAGTGTACTTTGTGCCTGTGGCTTCATAAGTTGCAAAGCTAGTTCACTCAGGAACATTCGATGCTCGAGTTTGTTTTCTGTGTTACCTGTATAGATAATCTGGCTATTGATTCCACCAATATTCAATAAACAATAAAATACTGCCAATGGCCATCTGCAGAAGTTTCTGAAAAACAGTATACTGAGATATTATTTCATCCACAACATCAACGCCACCTTTTGTTGCGTTATAAAATGTTATTATTTCTGGTTTATATTTGCCGTGAGTGTCTTCATCAACTTTGTCGCCAGAATATAAAGTTAAAAAAGTAGCACATTTTTTTTTTTGGGCACATACGACACCAAAACTCCTTTTTTAGAAATGCAGACATACTACTACATGACCGATGTTCCTTCGTTTGAACAAAAATTGGAGGAATTTCCTTTTTGTTTTTCCTTACAGTTCCAACTAGAGTTGTTCTTTTTTCCAGCAAATCTAACGCTAATGGAATAGACGTAAAATAATTATCCACTGTTATGTTTTTTCCTGTGTTCAAAATGTGGTCGGCTAATCTTTTGACTGCACTTTCTGCTTTATTATTGAAACTGTAGATTCCCTCGGGTTGTTTTCCAGGATAGATTTCCAAGTTTGAGACATAAAACATTGTAGAATCTACTAAAACGTAAATCTTTATGCTGTACTTTGACGGCTTGTTGAATATATATTGACGAAATTTCCATCGTCCGCGGAATGCCAGTAGCATTTCGTCAATTGTCGTGTTCTGACCCACCTGGTAGTTGTTCCAGCATTTGATCACAAATTCGTCAAAAACTTTCCTTATTGGTGCCAGATTGTCTATTGCCTTTCTCTGATCTCTACACGAATCGTTCAGGTAAGGATAGAAACTCAGCTAGACGTATGCTCAAAGTTATTCAAATCGGCATTGCCAAACTGCAACAATTTTACCAAAAGTGTAAGCTCATATACCGACAAATGACGGGTTAATCTACAGAAATGAACTTTGAACGTTCAAGCCCGTTTCGAATATACCTACACAGTAGGACGAATGGACTGACGCCTATCAGAAAACAACTACTCCACTAGATAATACCACGAACGGCATTGGATTATATCCGACAGACGTCAGTGCAGGAATTTCCACAGAAAATTTCCTGCATATGCAATTGGCAATACAACTGAAAGAGTCGACCTACAATTTTGGAACGGGCACACTTGCAGACCGGTTTCGAGCTCCTTAGCCACTCGTCAGTGCAAGATAGTGACCATCATCGACCTGAAGTCAATGATGATATTCTACAATTGAAAATTCCCCCCATGCCCCCTCCTGGGTTGCCCCTGAAGTAGAAGCTTCCTCCCCCCCCAGCTATTCAGCGAGGAGAACCTACTAACCACTCCATCCACCCCCGCTCTCCGAGCGGTCCTCAACTTACTGATGGGCACTTCAGCAAGATTGACATCTGATCTCTTTTGGTCGAAAGTCAGCCTTAAGGTGCTATTCTTTCTCGATCGTTAAAAAATGTTTCGTCATGACTATTCCTAACTGAATTTTTGCATGGGGGCCCCCAAAAACTAACCGGCGGCTATTGCGTTTAGCGTCGGGCGTTCCTCAGTGAATCTAAGGATAATTGGATCGCGGTCGAGTTGTTCTGCGGTGAACCTGCTGAAAGAAAATCTGATTAGTATGCTTACCGAAGTCGCCTGACGGCGACTCGTGGGCGGTCGTTGATTCTGCTTGGTTGGCCTTGGATGTTTGTCCCTTTCTCGGAATCTGGGGTCATCCGTGTTCAACGCATCGTGTAGATCGCGTAGCGCTGGGTTGTTGTGCGATTTGATTCTATCGAACACGCTTTCTGCGTGTTCTCTCATATACACGTCCACATATTGCGTGTCCAGGTCTAAGTCCCTGTATATGTATCTATTTGGGACATAGTACGGCGCGTTTATGGCGACTGTATCTTCTTCCTGTATGTCTGTGCGCACTGGCCCCAGGCAGTGCAGGCATACAGTATTATGGGCATGAGGTCGGTTTTGATCATTAGCAACTTCACTTTCAACCTCATGTTGCTTCTGCGTCCTATGATAGGTGCTAGTCGTTGTCTGGCATGTCTAGCCATTCCAGTTCTCTGCTGTACATGAGACTGAAATGTTGATCTCCTGTCTAAGATGACCCCCAAGTATGTCGCTTTCTTGGTCCACGGAATCTCTTGTCCGTTGAAGGTGGCGTTGCCTTCCGGTTGTACAAGCCTGCGGGTGAGCAATATCGCCTGACTCTTGTCAGGGTTTGATAATAATAACAATAATATTTTTTTGACTACGTTACATAATACAATATGTTTGTTGCAAGTCATGTTTGGCTTTACATTTGAAATTCACAAGTTCAAATTTACACAACAATCACATATGTAAAAACTTTGAAAATCAAAAAGAAGTAGTGACTTGTATGTTACCACAAAAATGTGTTCTGAAGTCATTGACAGAACAGAAGCAATGCCTCAACAAATAATTTTTCAGTTTTCTCTTGTATGTGTTCAGACTGAGTTCTTTAAAATCTTGGGGCAAAATATTGTACAGAGAGTAATCTATGGAATTTTTTTGCGAAAAGTGAAGACGAAATCGATTCAATCTGATATGGTAAGCGTTTCGTGTGTTATGTTCGTGGATATAACATTGTTTCGTCAAGCACGGTTTCTTCTTATGGATTTCAATCAAGACGTAATATAGAAATGAAGTTGGCAATGGCATATTTCTGAGTTTTTTGAAATATTCTTGACAGTGATCCCTGTATCCAATATTAGCCAGCACTCTCAATGCCTTCTTTTGCATCCTAAATATTTGAATGGAATGACATGAATTTCCTCAAAGTTGTACCCCATAACTGATATGTGAGTGAAACAGTGAAAACTATGAGGTTTTTAATATATTTGCACTTGTGATATACTTCAATTGGCGAAGAACAAATAAAGAACCCGAGAGTTTTCTCTTCAGTTGAGAAATATGTGCAGACCAGTTAAGTCTATTATCTAATGTGATGCCCAGTAATTTAACTTTATTAGTTTCACAATTAGAGATAATTTGATTATTAGCAGAAATCTGGATGTATTGTGTTTTCTGACAATTTAGATTCAGCTTATTAGATAGAAATCACTGATTAGCACTTTCAGATATCTCGTCGAGATGAGACTGTAACATATCATTATTTTTATCCGACAGAATGAAAGTGGTGTCGTCCGCAAAAAAAAAACCGATTTGAACGGCAACATATGTTTGCACAAGTTATTCACATAAATGACAAATAAGAGCGGGCCCAAAACAGACCCTTTCGGAACGCCATGCTTAAAAGTTCGATAAGGTACCGTTGAGCATCACTGCTTGTTGACGATTAGTAAGATATGTTCTTATTAAGTGAAGCGGAATACCTCTAACTCCGTAATAGTTTAATTTTTCCAATAGAATTTCATGTGAGATGCAGTCGAAGGCTTTCAACAGGTCACAAAGCATCAACGCTGTGTGATTGCCATGCTCAAGTTCCTCAATCACGCCAGACACGACGTCGTACACTGCATCTATTGTTGAGCGCGACTTTCTGAAACCATATTGTGAGTTGCTGAAAAATTTATTATTTTCAAAGTAGGCATTATAATTTCAACCACTTCACTGAATATTGAAATAATACTTATTGGTCTGTTGTTATCGATGGCTTTTTCATCACCTTTTTTAAATAGGGGCACTACTTTAGAAGACTTGAAGATATCTGGAAAGATACCAGTACATAAGATTAAATTGATCAGTATAGTAAGAGGTTGGATTATTATAGACGAGGTTTCCTTTAGTATTCGACTATTGAGTTCATGGGTATCTGAACATTTGGTGTCCTTCAGTGAATTAATCGTTTCCTAAACTTCTATCTCATGCACGGGTCGGAAGAAAAATGACTTACACGGGGCAGGAAATTTTTTAAAACTTAAAAGCTCCTCGTTTGCAACATACGGGAGAGAATTAATGATATTATCAGCAATGTTACTGAAAAAGTTGTTCATCTCATCAGATGCTAGTTCGATTGTTGGTTTTAAATCGTATTTATTTCTCTCGAAATTTATTATTTTCCAGCAAGCTTCAGATTTATTATTGGGCGAAGAAATGTATTCATCATACGCCATCTTTTTAGGCGAATATCAGTTCATTACCATATTCTTTTTTGACCTGTTTGTACGCTGTGAAACCATTTGGAGTCTTGGTTATATCTGCTGTTTGTATGAGGCTGTGCATATTATTTCTTAACAATCTCAGATCATCTGAAAACCATTGAACCAGTGATTTGTTCACTTCTCGTTTACATTTTTTCAGAGGAAAAAGTTTTAATGTGAGACTGTTATAATTGGTGACTAAGAAATTTGCTAAAAAATTTGGATCAATTGGGTCGCTAAAAAATATTTGCCAATTAATATCACATAAGTAATTTTTAAGCCTAGTTATACCGTTAGCTTTTGTATTCGTGATAATTTTCATGTGGTTTATTCATAAGATTGATTTTGGCAAACTGGCCTCTATGGTCAGATAAACAGGGTTCATTGACACCCGTGGTAAGCAATTCATCAGTAATGTTTCTAATTATATTGTCAATGCACTTAGAAGAAGTAGCCGTTTCTCTGGTATCTTCTCTAATTGTGACTAATAAACCAAATGAAGTTAAGAGGCAAGTAAAGTTTAAGAGGACTTCGGATTCAACTTTGAAGTTTATATTGAAGTCTCCTAGAATTATTATTTTATCATATTTATTTGTGAGCTGGTGTAGAACAATTTCAAAATTCGTAAAAAATACATCGATATCGCCCAAGCCTGATCTATAAACAAGTACGACAGCCGTTTTCAACTGAGTTAGGTAAATTGCAGTAAATTCACAGTCTTGTTCAATACTGAGTTCTTTCAAGTCAATAAGAGAGTGTTTTAGGCCCGAGTCATTACTGTTGTTTAGGTAAATGGCTAAGCCACCATGTATTTTGGTGGCCCTGCAAAAACTGCTAATCAGTTTATAACCCTGAATATTAATCAGTTTGAGATACCCTTCACTCTGCCAATGTTCGGAAAAACATAGAACGTCGTAGCTATTGTCAATAAAAAAAGCATTGATTTTTTCAACTTTGTTAGCTATACCTTGTATGTTAATGTGGTACATACTCACTAACTCCTTTTCTTTTACACTGTCAATGGTGATCAAACATTTTGAGGGAGTCTCTAAGTTGCTTTGGCCATTATTTGTTGTCATTGAACATTGTTCATGTATGTTATGGTTTGGAGTTAATGAGGGTTCATTCAAAGTACATCCACTGTTTTCTGTCATACATCCTGTATAATCTGGGACAATCGAGGGTATAAAAAATTATCTTCTGAAGTATTGAGCTGATGGTCTCCACCGAGGTCATCCATTTCTATGAGTGTTTGGTTTGGTTTTCCGGAATTCTGATTTTCTCCTGGCTTGACTCCTCGTTACAATCGGTGATTGTCCGGTAGGTCTTCGTTAGATTGAGTTTTTTAACAAACTCCATAATGGCTTTACTCAAGAAAAATTTTCCTCGAAGATTTATTCTGTTGCCGTAATTATAGTTGAATCTCCTCAAGTAGTTGTTGCACTCAAATATATATATATATATATATATATATATATATATATATATATATATATTACAATGTAGGTTTTCACGGATGGTAGAATATGATGTGTTGTTTTTCCGGGTGTTCATCCGTTGTGTACTATTCGATAGTCGACGCTTCGCCATCATCTCAGATGGCATTATCAAGACGAGTTACTGCTTCGCTTCAAGGTGTAACTCTTGTTACACCTCTTGATCAAAGCAACGTCATTGAGAACAAGATGTTTGGCCTGGAAGAAATTCTTTAACTGTCGGTAAAGCTGATGTAATAAGAGAGCCGTTAGTGAGCAGAGACAAAATTATACTTCCACCATTGCATATTGAGTTAGGAATGATAAAGCAATTCGTAAAAGATTTGGACAAGGAAGGAAATTGTTTTAAATATATTTGTAGAAAATTTCCAAATCTTAGTATGGAAAAGTTGAAAGGTGGAATATTTGATGGTCCGGCAATTGATGAAAGACAGTGATTTTATTAAAGTTATGACTGTTCCGGAAAGTAGAACTTGGGAAAGTTTTGTGTTGGTAGTCGAAAATTTCCTAGGTAACCATAAAGCACCAAATTATGAAGAAATTGTACAAAATATGCTGACAAACTTTCAGATTCTAGGAGCAAATACCCATGAGTATCGAGTTTAGGAAATCATAGTGAGTAGCAGGGAGAGCGGTTCCACCAGGATCTAAAAGTAATGGAAGAAAGATATCAGGGTCGATGAGATTGTCACATGATGGCCGATTACTGCTGGTCTTTAAAAAGAGATTGTCCTCTGAAAAATTATAAAAGAAAAGCTCTTGAAAGGCGTTTTATGGAAATATAACATGTTTTCGAAATTTCCCTCTCTATTTACTTCAAAGTATCATATTTTTTTCCAAATAAAACTGAGATTATGAATATATCTGTTATTTTGTTTCTTGTTTTCGAATTTTTGTAATGTAAAATTAAAATAAATATTTAAAAGAAAACGAGAGCAAATCTCACAAAACCATTGATAATTTCATGAATTGTGAGTATAAATACACCCAAAATCAATCTTATATCTAGGGCAACAAACCACTGTAGACCAGTGTAATCTAATCAAGGAGCTGAAAGATGTATTAATTATTTCGCTAACCAAATAATTAGAAAAGGAGTATATCCCAGTATATTCAAGCTTGTTGAAATCATACCTGTCTTCAAAAAAAGGTAATAAATTGGACACTCAGAATCACAAACCTATTGCACTCATTCCGGTTCTATCTAAGATTCCTACTGAAAAATCAGCTACAGGTTTTTTTTTAGAGAAACAACCTGTTGATAAACGATCAAATCGGCTTCAGAATTGGCAAATAAACCGCATTAGCGGTCAACGATCTATGTGAAACTATAATAGCAGGCTTTGAAAGTTGTAAAATTGTGGAATCTACTTTCAGTGACATGTCAAAGGCTTTTGACTGTGTATCACATGAAATCTTACTGGAAAAACTTGAATTCTATGGCATCAATAGAATCAAATCGAAACTGATCTCAAATCATCTAGAAAATAGAAGACAAGTAACATCTTGCGGTGGCACTCGCTCAGAAGAAATAATCAACAGTGGCACGGTGTATCCCAAGGTTCAGTTCTAGGTCCACTATTGTTCTTATTTTACATAAACGATATCAAATATCCCTGAGCTCATAGCAGTACTCTAAGCCGACGATACGACTTTTACAAATTCCGAGGAAAACTTCGAATCTTCAAAGGATAGTATGACCATTACAATATCCAAAACATCGGACTGGTTCACTTCAGATTGGCTACATCTAAATGGTAGCAAAATTGAATCAATGATATGTTCCACCTATCAGGATGGTGGAACATATATATATATATATATATATATATATATATATATATATATATATATATATATATATATATATATATATATGTATATGATGTGTTGTTTTTCCGGGTGTTCATCCGTTGTGTACTATTCGATAGTCGACGTTTCGCCATCATCTCAGATGGCATTATTAAGACGAGTTACTGCTTCGCTATCGAATAGTACACAACGGATGAACACCCGGAAAAACAACACATCATATTCTACCATCCGTGAAAACCTACATTGTTATATATATATATATATATATATATATATATATATATATATATATATATATATATATATATATATATATATATATATATATATATATATATATAAATCCATAATCAGTGTAGAGTTTTTGCGAGTATACCTGGACTGTCATGTAAATTATATAGCCAGTGAAGAAGTTAATAAAAGCATTTACCTTCTGAAAAATCTCAGATCAGTAGTGGACCAGAAAGTTCGTATGATGACTTTCCAAGTTCCCATTCAATCAGTTTGTACGTACGCGATAATGCATCCAGAATATTTGGCATTCAGAGAAGAGCAATGCGTGTACTTTCCAACGTAGGATATCGTGCCGGAGTCAGACAAAATGATTGATCTCAAAATTATGACCATTCCATCAAAAGACATATACGTGAAAATATCAGTCAATACAAAACTCAAAGCAATGTACATAATCACTACACAAGGAAAAGAAACAATATAAGAATGAATAATCTTAGACTATACATATAAATCTAGAAATGCTTCACTTTATTATGCTCCACAATTCTACAAATACTTTACCAGATCAGGGGATCTATAAAAAAATATACTGAAGATTCTATTGAAAGATTATTTAACTAACAAATTTTTCTACAGCCACAATGAATTTCTCAACAGTAGATTTGAAATCGAATATAATCTTAAGGATGTTTGTATTCATTGTATTTGTCTCTGAAAAAATGAGATGGAAACTATAAATTGTTTATATTGTGAAACCTGGGTACCTGCTTCGATATATTTTATAATTTATTAGTTATATTTCTGTATCTGTTCTGTATTGGCCTGCGTGAAAATTTCATATTTATTTTAACACCAATGAAATATTCTATTCCATTCTATTCTATCTGTATATAGTGTATAAGAAACTGACAAAGGTGTAGTTATATGTAGGTATAACTATTTTTAGGTGTCTACATGTTCTAAATATGGTGAATTTTTAATTTCCTTTCAGTATGTGATTTATTATGGCGGATGATGTAATTACTTTTTCATTCATGTGATTAAATCACAAGGTTTCTATGAAAAATAAATAAATAAATAAAACTTGACGAGATAAAGTACACACGACTGTACCTCGTTTCCTGAAGAAATAAAATAAAGTAAACAGTGTATATTCATCTTCTGGAGAAATATTACTGGAGTATTATCCCAACACCAAACCGTTATTTTAACATCTCGACACGTATTTTGATCAATAAGTGATCATCTTCAAGTTGATTTCCTGGAATCGATTTTGAAGAAAGACATAATTTCAATTCACTTTTTATATGTGGTGCATATTGATTGACACCTGCATTGGCATTGACAAAATCTGTAATCATCGAGTATCAATAGAGTTTGCTGACGAGTGGATTCTGATGAGATTGGAGTCGTATACAAAATGAAATAATCTCGAAAAGCGCCGCAAGTCGCTACAATAATCAAAAATTCAATTTCGTTGATTGAAGCGATCGGTCCTTCTGAATGACATTTCAAATAATTTCAATTTCCATTCATTGATTCTCGAATTATCCGGCAGTAACCAGAGCAAAATCCTTTCTACTCAAACTTGTATGGGGTGGAAACC
This sequence comes from Leptinotarsa decemlineata, assembly GCF_025532065.1. NCBI lineage: Eukaryota > Metazoa > Arthropoda > Insecta > Coleoptera > Chrysomelidae > Leptinotarsa > Leptinotarsa decemlineata. The sequence continues at coordinate 2,148,244 of NW_027412534.1, forward strand.
GAACGCAGCTGTTCTCTTGCTGTTAGTTTTAGAGGGGATTTAATTTCCCAACGCGAAGGCACCTGCTTCACGGTGTCAATCAAACGGAGTTTTATACTTTGAAGTATAAAACTTAGGACAGGTTGCTACACAAGGTGAACTCCATAAATAAACCAACTCGAATTGAATTCATCTTCAGAAAGACATTACCGAATGCTTTTGGGAATTTGTTGGATCTGTATTTCCTTCAGCAACAGATTTTTCTTTGATCAACGGTCACCTTGCCGTACAACATTTCACCTTTAAGTTGAGTTATGGTATAATGAAAAAGTTGCATTTAATAGTACATGTATAGTTGAAGTAACCGATATAGTAATCCTAAAGCTATCGGCGAACTCAGAGGTCAAAAAAACCAACACAAAGAACTAATGCCGCTAGGAATTAGTCCACGTGGACTTAATAATTGGCGGTTCATAGTGGATAATTTTTACTAACCGAGTTTTATGATTGTCTGAAAATTAAATTGGAAGTCATGTTACGGTGACGAATAGAATGCGAGCCGTCTTGTTGTCAATATTCAGTTCAGGAACTGATCGCGATTTGAGTATTGAAATTGGATATCGGTGAAGTTATAATTACTTAAAATTTTTGTTGTTTATTTAAGAGAAGACAAGAGAAGATCCAACACAAAGAATAGTACCTGATGTAATCCAAATACAGGCAAATTTACCTAAAGTACCTGAAGTACCTGTATTGAGGCGTTCGGACCGTATATAAGGTCACACAACAGGATTACACGTTCAGATAAAGTAGGGCCTAGAGGATGACAGCACGACCAGGAGTGTGCATTGTTTTGTTCGGAAGTCGGAAGCCCTACTCAGATGACTCCTTACTGTACGGGTATTATGTTCAAACCACTGAACATCAACATCACATACAAGTCGAACACGAAGATAACACAAAAAATAAACAACTATGAAGAAGAAGACAAAGACCAAACTAATCCAAAGGTACAATGAGCACAAAAAGGCATACATAAATCCAATAGTATATAAATCAAACCTCGCAACACACGCCATAAAAACAAACATAATTTTCCCCACCAGAAAACATAAAACTCATAAAACAAATCAACAAGGAAAACCGCATGGACATTTGGGAAAACTTGAACATCCATAAATTCAACAGTCATAAATCACTTATTGAGGAACAAGTACAAATCAAAACACAACAAGATCTCACATTCAATATATTGAATAAAACCATAGACATTCCTAGACAAGATCTAACACAAAGAAGAGTACCTGATGCAGTACAAATACAGGTAAATTTACCTAAAGTACCTGAAATATCTGAGTTAAGACGCTCTGACCGTATAAAGAGGCAGACGACAGGATACCAAGTTCAGTTTGAGGAGTGCCAAGAAGATGACAGTACCACTAATTGTCGAAAGTGCTCGCAGATAATTAATAGAAGATATAAAGCTTCAAATCCTTTTTGAAAAATTTGAAATTGAAATACTGAAAATAAAGGAAAATTAGTTGCATATATATATATATATATATATATATATATATATATATATATATATATATATATATATATATATATATATATATATATATATATATATATATATATATATATATATATATATATGTATTATGTATTATCATGTGTTATCTTCGGGAATATTCATTTAAATTATAGGTTGGGAAGGGCCATATTGATCTATTTCAAATGCACACTGTATTTGAAGCACTTGATTCAAAAAGGATCAATGATGTATTGCTTCTTATATAAGCCATTATTTATCGAGAATAAAAAAATGGTTATTGTGGGTGACCTCTAAGAGAACGACATATACCATCAAGGACTTTTTTATCTATCTTTTAGGGTTCACATTAAAAACCTTTGAAATCATCAATGTTTATCTACTTTATAGGCTGTTTCTTTTATCATGTGGTAACATTGCTATATTCTAAACCGTAACAGATACGAAGACGATTAAATGGAAAAAAAGGTTACTGTCATCGGGAACAATACAATGGTCGAAAAAAATTCACGGGAACTCCCACCCTTCTCGAGTTATACAGGGAAAACCAAAAATGTTGTTTTTGTTGTTTTTTCGAATTGTTATTTCACAGAATATCAAGAAATGGAAAAGAAAAATGTTATTGTTTTCGAAGTGTTCTATGATGATGTAGTGATAAATATAAAATGATATGATAATAATAATATACTTTATTGTCATTAAGAATAAATCTTGTGAAAAGTACATACAAATGTAAATATAGAAATATGAAATGTGAATATAAAAACACCTACAAAAAGTGAAGTTAGAACATACACTATAGTCCAATATCGAAATTTTGTCTCAACATGATTGTTGTACAGACTTGTTTAAAAATATTATCAACACTTATATAATAGACTTATAAACATATATACTCATATATAATATTACATAAATAAACACACCCATTGAACCAGACAAACAAACATTTATATCGAAACAAAAATATAAACGAAAATCTTATATAACCAGAATTCAAATATGCACATTTCGTAACGTAAATTTGTCATTTTGAAACTCTTGCAAATTATAATAGGGTCTATCAGCCAGAAATATTTTTACTTTTATTCTAAACATTTTGTTGGTCAAATTTGCCTGTCTTATATCTGAGGGCAAGTGATTAAATATCTTGACCACATTGTAATAAATAGAATACCTGACCAAATTTGTTAAAGAAATTGGCAATTTCAACGCGGTTTCACGAGGTTTAATTTTACACATATACCTGATAGCCCATTTCTGCAGTACTAATACAGACAGAAGTGCTGATGAATTGCATACTACCCAAAACGGTATTCCATAACGTAGGTGGGATTCAACGAGGGCGTAATACACCGTTCTGGCAGTTTTGATTCCCAAATTTATTGAAGTTACTCTCACTGCATAACATCCAGAACAAATTTTACTTTCAAGTTGTTCAATATGCTCAATAAATTTGAGCTTGTTGTCAATGTGAATACCTAGAAATTTAGATTGAGTCTTGTTCCTAATCACTAAGTTATCACCGAATGACAGGTCATCAAGGGCACATTCAAATGATAAAATGTTTGTTTTAATGATAGTGAAGGATAGCAAATTAGCATCACACCACTCCTTGATTGTTCTCATATCAGTAGATATTGCATTGTGTAAATCATTTGAGTTTTTGTTGTTCCACAATATCGTCATGTCATCAGCGAAAAGAGTGAAATTTCCAGAAATGCTCAAATTTGCAATGTCATTGACATATAATAAGAATAAGATGTGTCCCAAAACTGATCCTTGCGGAACACCACACAAAATTTCCTTTTTTTTTTTCTGAAAGTCTTGTTGTTCTTACCATTTGAGTCCTTCCTGAAACGTAAAATTTAAACCATTTGAGCGTCATTTCTCTGCAGCCGTATTGGTGAATTTTTTCATCAAGATCTTATGATCAACGCAATCAAACGCCTTAAAAATATCACAAAAGACCACAGCTGCTACACTATACACTAACAGAATTAAACTTGGAGTAAATATCATAAAGAAACGAAAAAATGGCATCGTGCGTGTTTTTATTGCTTTGAAAACCAAACTGGCTTTCACTTGGAATATTGTGGTGTTGTAAGAAAATTGTCAGACGTATTTTCACAAGTTTTTCGATAACTCTTTATATAATGGAAGGACAACGGATATTTTCAGAAAATCAGGAAAAATTCCATTGTGGAAAGAGGTGTTGATTAGAGATACCAATGTTTGCAGTGACTCAATTGGAAGGTTTCGAATAATTTTCATGGAGATTCCATCATATCCAGTTGCATTTTTATTCTTTATATTCAATGTTAGGTTATCCTCAATTCTGACATCTTCAAAATTTTTTAAGGGATAGTAAGGTACCACTACTTTCTCACGAAGATTTTTTGCGATCGAACAATAATAATCATTGATTTTATCAGGACTAAGTGATATTCCCACATGTTTTTTTTTTATTTTCCCGTAATATCACTGATAGCAGACCATGTTTCTTTCATTTTATTAGTCGATTTACCGATTTGGTTACCATAATGGATTTCCTACGCTCTCTTAATAGTGGATCTATATATTCTGCGGTAGTGGAAGAAGTCGTGGAAGTAATAAAACATTTCATGTCAACGTGGCCACCATAAACTCTTTGTTCAATACGGACTTTTTTATTACAGATATTGATGGAACAATAAATTTACAACCCAAGGGTATACAACAGTCAATATTTTTATAGCGTTTCATTTGAAAGAGCTATCATCATCAGTGACAACAATTTTAAATTACGGATCTGTCGTTACTTCTTTCGTAAATTGTAACGAAAGTAACGAGAATATCAGTGTGTGATGAAAATTCGATTTTTGTATAATTTGGTATGATCAAATAGCATCTCAGTTCATTTACCATCTTCAACGCGTAGACTTTGCTTGATTTCTATGGCAGGAAAAATGAATGCGTTGTTGATATCGGTTGAGAACTGTCAGACGTTTAAGAACATATCAAAGACGCATTCAAATGATGAAAGGACTGATATGCTATTTGGTTATGCAAAATCAAATAGAAATTCCCTTTTCGCAAGGGATATGTTTGTTGAGCTATACCCGAATCGTCGTATTCCGAACATCCAAATGTTCAGACGACTAGAAAGAAATTTCAGGGACTATGGTGCATTTGACAGAAAGAAAACAAGAAAATGTGTGGTTACTGGAAGTGTGAAGGATCAAATGAATGTTATGGGTAAGCAAATATTACCACATAAAAATTTATACAGATGACATTTTTTTCAATTTAGGATTGGCCAGTTACAAAAATTATGCTAATCAAGAAAGTTTTTTTACGAGAAATTGTCCACGAAATGAAAATTTCCGTTAAAAAAAAACAAATACAGGATACGCAAAGTTCATAAAATGGATTTCGAAAGTAGAGTACGATTTGCGAAGTGGTTAAGACAGAAATAGGGAAGTTGGAAATATTTGTAAAAAAATAACATGGACGGAAGAATCAAAATTCACCAACAATGGTTGGTTCAACAGAAATATCCATTATAGGTGGAGTAATACAAATGAACATTTACATTGGGAAACCAATTTCTAAGAAAGGTTCGGAATGAATATTTGGTTGGGAATCATGGAAACAAACATCCTTGGCCCTTTATTTTACGATGATCATTCGAATAGTTAAATGTATCTTCATTTCCTATTCAATGAATTCGATAACTACTTAGATGAATTGACACTAAATATTTGCTATGAAATACAATATTTTCTCTTTCCCATAATGCAGAAATTGTAAGGCAACATTCAGATGCATTATTCACAAGAAAATGGATTGGAAACAATAGACCAATTAACTGTCCAGCTAGATTTCCAGATCTCACTTCTTTAGAATTTTTTGTCTGAGGATATATAAAGGATAAAGTTTTTTCAACACCAAGTACAGATATCTACCTATCATGGTAGAAAATTATCTCAAATGGTCTGAACCGACAACTTATGCCTTGCAGCTTTGATCTTCCGTATGCGTTTCATTTTTTCCAAAAGTTCATGATAAAATATTTATTGCTCTATCAATATCTGTAATCAAAAAGACAGGTCTGATAAGAAAAAAGTTGATGATGGCCATGAATTGACATGAAACGTTTTATCGAATATTTATTATCACGTCGTCATAGCACACTTTGAATATAATAACGTTTTTCTTTTCCATTTTTTGATATTCTCTGAAAGAACAATACCATTCGAAAAAAACGAAAAACAGCATTTTTGGTTTTCTCCGTATAACTCGAGAAGTGCGAGAGTCCTCGTAAATTTTCTTCGACCATTGTATTGTTGCCGATGACATTTTTTCCCATTCAATCGTCCTTATATCTGTTACGGTTAAAATATAGCAATTATACCACATGATAAAAGAAACGACCTCAATCGTTTAAATAAGTCCAACGACGATTAATATATCATTAACAATGAATATTACTGGAGTTTTTCCCAACACCAAATCGCTATTTTCAACACCTAGACACGTGTTTTGATCACCAAGTGATCATCTTCCTCTTGAAGATGATCATCAAGAGGAAGATTGATCTTCCTGTTGAAGATGATCACTTGGTGATCAAAACACGTGTCGAGGTGTTAAAAATAACGATTTGATGTTGGGAAAAAACTACAGTAATGTTCATTACTACACCAAAGGTTCCAAACAGTGCATCATAAGTATATCATCTACAAATTAAAAAATGTCTACCCCCGACAGGGATTAGATAATAATATATTGTTGAACCGTTTTCATGTTCTATCTTCTGAAGACAGAATAACTTATAATACTTGCGTATTCATATACACACATCGGAAAAGTCTAGGGATATTTTTATAACATACTAAATATCATAAAAATGAATGCATGAGGTCGTTTAATTTCGAATAATTTGGTACACTCGACCACCCTGTAGATTTCTATAGGTTGAACAAAGCCTGCAAAAACGGTAACTAATCTTTTATCAAGTTTTTTACAAACTGTAGGTTTTCGGCTGAAATGAATAATCTGAAAGTGTCGAGTTTGTACATTCTATGCAGTTCTTGCTCAGCAATTAAAATGGTAATATTGTGCTTTAACATGGAACGCCATCACTTACCATTGGCTGAGATGAATAGAGCTGTAGGGCTTCTTCAAGGTGGCATGCGACAAAATGATGTAGCTCTTCGTTTGGGGGTCTCCCAAAGTGTTATCAGTCGATTGTGGCGGCGTTTCCGTAAAACTGGCAGTCCAGCCGAACAACATCCAGGGCGAGGACGCGCTACAACTGCAGTTCAAGACCGATTTTTGGTCTTAACCGCAAGAAGACAACCGACAATCACAGCACCTGAGTTGGTTAACGTGTTGCAGCAGACGCACCAGGTAACCATTGGTCGTGATACTGTCAGAAATCGACTGCATGAAGCAGATCTCCACAACAGAAGGCCACTTAGATGTCCACCTTTGTCGAGAGGCAATCGCGGTAGAAGATTAGAGTGGTGTCAAGAACATCAAAACTGGGATGCAAATGATTGGGCCACAGTTTTGTTTACAGACGAATCCAGATTTGGATTCCATCCAGATTCTCGTCGAGTAAGACTGTGAAGACGACCTGGAAATAATGAACGTTTGAGACACGTCCAGGAAGTCCACACATACAGAGGTGGTACAGTAATGCTATGGGGCGGAATCATGATCGGCGGCAGAACCGATCTCGTTTTTCCAAATCGCTCCCTCACAGCTCGACAGTACCTCGACACCATTCTTCTACCTATCGTTCGTCCGTTTGCTGGTGCTGTTGGTGAAAACTTCCACCTAATGCACGATAATGCTCGTCCACATGTCGCGCGTCTAGTGATTGACTGGCTCACCAACGAAGGAGTTGATGTATTGCCATGGCCACACAATCACCGGACCTGAATCCCATCGAGCATGTGTGGGACATGCTTCAACGAAGAATTACTCCGCATATGGGGAACATTCATTTTTGACCATTTAATAAATTTTGTTGTAAGTTACATTCGTTTAATAATCACCCGTCAACTTTTTTTTCCCTAAAGCGATCTAAAAAAAAATTATTGCCATTTTTAAAAATATTTTTAGACTTTTCCGATGTGTGTACAAACTGGTGAACCATCTAGCCACCTCACCAAAACCATTGTCTCAACTAGAGTTTCATGTACCAAGAATTAGTGGTAGAACTGAACAGTGTTTTTACCTACCAACACTAGGAACCAATATATTATTCAAATCTTGATGTAGAAAAGAGAAATGAAACTTTCTATGTTTTTTACCATTTTTATTTGTAACTAACGTTACTAAAGTTTCGTACTATACGGACATTTTCAAACTTATACAATAAACTGTTCTATTCAAATCTTCTTCATTTGCATTGTGCTATACATCAAATCAAGTATTTCAGAAAGTAGGCATATATTTCAACACCATTGAATATATACAAAAAAAAAGAATTAGGAACATTTTGTTTGCGAAGCCACAAATAATTATTTTAAAATGTGTCCCGTATTCCATGAAGGTATTATTGTTACGATATATGGACATTTGCTATATTGAACACTTTCATCCCAAAATTGTATACTGTGTCATGTAATTGGGTTATTCTGAATGAAAATTAAATCAAAAAGTACACACAACTTCAGTCATTTACGTACTCTGTCCATATATCCGAAAATTGTACTTTCAAACAAATTTTATTGCTGATATTCCTCATCATTCAGGTAGTAACATTGATTTTATTTAGGAATTGATATTTTGTTCTTATATCGATGTAGATAAAATAAAATGAAAACAGATAAAATAAAAACTCCCGATAATTTTGAAGAAAATATATTATTTAGAAATGACAAAAGCATTTTCATTCATCCAACCATCGATTATGAGATTATAGGAATAATAGAAGAACTGGTCAAAAGTCCAGAGGATGATAACATACACGCGAAAATAGCAAATATCATAGCAGGTCCAATTGTTCACATAATCAATAATTGTTTTGTGAAAGGAAAATTTCCGAATTATTTCAGAAACTGTACCGTCAAAGCACTCCTTAAAATCGGTGATAGACTTCAAATCAACAATTGTAGACCTATTTCACTGATTTCAAATATAACCGAAGTTATTGATAAAATTATCAAAAAAACACCAACACAATTTATGGAGAATCGTAGTAGCGTGTCAGAAAATCAATACGGTTTCAGAGGGGGATGTTCAACGGAGGATGACTTATACAGACTCACATCATTAATTTATGACGCATGAGACAATTGTATTTTTGTCGACCTTTCCAAGGCGTTCGACACCGTCTGTCACAAAAGACTGCTAGAAAAACTGGCATGCATGAAGAAGATGTACGATCTCATGGGATCCTATCCCTCTGATAGAAAACAAGTGGTAAATATCGATGGTATACTGAGTAATCAAGCAAAAGTTACGTATGGTGTCCCGCAGGGAACAGTTTTGGGCCAGGTTTTATCCACCATATACATCAATAGCTTGTTAACACTGAAATCAGCAGGTGAAATTTTGAGTTTTGCTGATGTTACAGGTGTACTATATAAAAGCCGAAGTTGATTTCAACACAATCGTCAGGTGGTTTGAGCATAACAAATTAACATTAAATGGAGACAAAACCAAATACTTGTCATTCACCTCCTATACTAATAACCTCCCAAACATGGATCCTTTGAAAATAAACGAGGAAACTTTAATACCGGAGGCCACTACAATCAAATACTTGGGAGTAGTTCTAGGTCGACATAGGAAATGGGATCTACATATGTCACATTTCAGCAGAAAATTACGCGGATTTCTATCACGTTTCAAATTAATGAAAGAAATTTTCGAAATCCCCCAGTTAAAAACAATTAAATATGGATTAGTACAATCACAACTTAATTATGGAATTATAGCATGGAGTAGTGTGAACGATAAACACTTAAACAGTGAACAAAAACATATCTTGAAAACTATACAGGGTGTAACTGGATAAGTGTAAAACATTCAAGGAGGTGATTTCACATCGAAAAAAAGATGTGATCTTTCATATAAAGAAACTTCATTGGAGCATCCCTTGTTGAGATACAGCCCCTTAAAATGGGTACATAAAATTTGTATAACAATTTTTTTCACCAGCACTGAAAAATTACAATATTGAAATTAACCTGACGTTTCGTATTACCAAAAAGACACTTAGCCAGTAATTTATTTAGTTTACCCCATAGTTGTAAGGGGTGGAAAACGCAACCCCTAAAATTTATTCCCAATGTAACTTTTTGTCTTATCATTTGTTTACCATTTGAAAATTCATTTCCAATAGCCTGTTTCATTCTAAACAAAAAATGTCTCTTGGGTTTTTTGCCCAAAATGAACCAGTTCACAGCAAAAAATTATTTTACGAATAACTACAGAGATACATCGTCATAAATGCGAAAATACGAACTTATCTATCTGGTAGGTCGCTATTAGCGATAGTGACAATTGAATTAGTATGACGCTGTCAGTTTGTGAATATTTGGAATTGATTCAATACTAATTGTGTGTTGTTGTTCTGTTCTTAATTTGTCACTTCAATAATTCACTTGTTATTAAAATGGCATACACAAATGAGGAAATGGTTGATATGCATTACGTGTACGGTCTGTGACAGGGGAGTTGTGCTGTGTAGTTGTTCGTAAAATAATTTTTTGCTGCGAACTGGTTTATTTTGAGCAAAAAACTCAGGAGATATTTTTTGTTTAGAATGAAACAGGCTATCGGAAATGAATTTTCAAATGGTAAACAAATGATAAGACAACCATGGGGTAAACCATATACATTTCTGGCTAAATGTCTTTTTGGTAGTACAAAACGTCAGGGTAATTTCAATATTGTAACTTTTTTAGTGCTTGTGAAAAAAATTGCTATACAAATTTTATGTACCCCCTTTAAGAGGCTGTATGTTAACAAGGGATGCTCCAATGAAATTTCTTTATATGAAAGAGTCTGTCTTTTTCTCGATGAGGAATCACCTCCTCCAATGTTTTACACTTATTCAGTTACACTCTGTTTATGGTAGGAAAACGACTTGTTCCAGTAGAAATTTGTTCATGGAGAGGGGGATTTTTCATATCAAACAGTAATTTTACTTGGAAATCACCTCCAAAATAACATAATAACAAGTAACATAACACCAAGAAACATATCACTGAACAAACTTCAACAAACATATAGTACTAGGAACAAAAAACATATCGCTTTGGTACCAAGATGTAAAAAATTAGTCGGTTAAAGGCACTGCAGCTATATGGATGCGAAAATTTGGGATTGTTTTTTTTTAAATAATTGTTCATTCTCTTCTCAAACTTAAACGTTATTATTTTTGAGCAATACCAATCGAGCAATCAGCAAAATTATTATACCATTCGACCTACGAACTGATAGTTTCATAATGCTATTTGTTTTCATGGTATTGCTGAACAACAAAGTTTCCGGTGGAAAATGAATTTTTCGAATCCTTCAAAAAATAAAGCCAGAAAAAAATTAAAACCATTTTCCGAAATTTCTGTTCGGAATTTCGTCGGAATTTCAGAACTTCCTCAAGGAAATATTGTTAGTCAGGTAAATGCGCAACTTTGCCCCGATTCCACCAACTCCGTATCTCTCATAGTTTTCTAGATCCCAAAGGTAAAGATCGAATTTGAAACACCCTGTAGAGAACGTAACACCGGTAGTATCACCATCAACTATATGAAAACAATGTTCCTCAACAATTGATTGCGACATAACCAAATTGTATTTTTCATAGTGTATTTTCAAACATTGGTGTCAAGCCATGTAGATTTTCCCGGGTTCATGTTCATTTTCAAATTATTAATTTTTATTGAAAAGGACACAATGTCTAATTTACCACATTTATCAAATTTTTATTGTTGATTCAGTCTCCGTATTTTTTCATTGGCTTTTCAAACAAACCCAACTCGGTGAGATTTTGATCCAATAACTTGAAAATTTGAATTGAAGGGGTTATATTCTTTAGGAGTGATTAATTTTTGGGAAAGAAAGTTTTCGGCTTTTTACTACTCTATCTTGATACAAAAAAAGAAAGATGAGGGAGTCTTCCAAAGAAAGGAAGGAAGTAACTCTATACATGGATGCGTAGATCATGCAAAGAAGTAACTTTTAGACACACACTGAAAGAACAGCTACTTTCATATAAACATTGAATTATACGAAACAAAAAATTCTTTCGAAACAAATACTTCTATATGAACACTGAATTATACAGAAGATGCTTTTCTCTACTCAGTTTGTGTTTCAAACATTTGTTGTGGAATGAAAATCAGATATCATAGAACTCATGTAACTCATGTATCATAAAACTTTGGTAACAAATTGCACTTACATAGAACACTGCCATCCTCACTGGTATACACCGATGTTTAAGATTCGATAATCGAAATTCAATTTTGTTAATTGTCGATATTTTAAAGAAACTACCAGAAAACTTCAGTTTCCACAAATTATACGAGAAAGAATGACAGATGATGTAAATGAAAAAATGAAAAATGCTGAGAATATTGGATCATTACATATTACACACCACTTATTCAAGTGAAAATTTCAGCTAGAACAATTTCGCTACAATTTCTTCCCTTGCTTATACCAACAAAACATATATCCAGTCGACAGGATAATGCAAAAGCTATTTCGTAAAGTACGAAAGTGGTATCGAAACTGAGAGAAACTGCAGCGATTTCCACGGAGACTATTAAGAAAATTGATGTTCTGATGTTCAATAGCGCGGGATGATATTTATTCAATTTCACGCGATGCAATGAATGGTTTTTCCATTAATCTCCAAGCTGTCACTTAGTTATTCCAAGATATCAACCGAATATTATCGTTTTTGGATGGAAATGAAATCATTATTGTTTATCAAACTACTGAATACCTTTTCGTTTTTGTTACCAGCGTGAAAAACAAACCATTCAAGATTTTGTTTGTTGGGGATCCAGTATATTTCATTGAGATGATTTGAGCTATGAATTTCATTTATGCGAGTCATGTCCTTAAGTACCCGGCATGACCTAGAGATAGCGGTAGTTGTTTCAAAAATACTACTATATTAGAAATAACGCAATTTATAAAGCCCATGTTTCAACTTTGAAGACGCTGTGTTGTTTAGTATTTGACTGGCAGCCATCAATAGCGAACTTTTTTGGTGAGTTTGTGAGAAAGGAAAAAAAAGCATCTGAATGAACAATTCATTCAGGCTAATCTCAACTCCCTACACTGTAGAGTAATGGACTGACGCCTATGAGAAAACAACTACTCCCCTGACTAATACCAAGAAGGGCGTTGACTTATATCCGACAAGTGTCAGTGCAGAATTGTTATTTTGGATGATTTGATTTATAGCCAGTCTTCTAGTATGCCCACTGACTATTGGTCGTTAGGAATATATGGACAACGATTCAAAACAAAAATTTGAAATTTTCTGGTAGTGGATTTTACAAAATGGCCATCTCAACTAAAATATTTTCAAGTTCTGATCTCTTTCCGTTATACCAGAAGTTGAGAGCAAATTCCTTATTTCAAATAGAACACCCTGTATTTTATTACGTTTTTCAATTTCTCAGCACATTTAAGGTACACTTTGTATAACAATGCCTATACTTGAGTTTGTTAGTTTTCGAGATATTGATTTTTTTCTGAAAAATTTGACAGTTACAGCACCATTCCGAAAAAATCATAACTCTTAGACAGTAACAGTCGAAAATGTGAAATTCCACAGAATCACACCTTAAGCATCAAGTCATAAACAGATCCATCGACTTTTCGAAAATAATTTTCAGGGTGGTCGAAATTTCCACCTGAAACATAACATCGAAAAAACTGATGAAACACGATTTTTTAAATGAAATTAGTGAATGATTTGATGATGAAATCAACACGTAACTTGATCATGATATAAGTGATTCTAAGAAAAAATTATATATTTCTCCAATAATTGGCTGAATGTCGCAACAAGCTTTTGTGTCACAGAAATTGTGTAATGTTACGAATTGATGCGTTTGAATCAATTTGAAACTCATTTTCTTTATTTCAAAGCATGTTAATTGAAGCTTGTTTTCAAAATGTTCCCCACCATTTTCACTAATTTATTTTTTTAATAATTTGAAAATCTGCATGATCTACACGTCTTTGTATATAGTTACTTCTTTAAAAATTGATTACTTCCTTTCTTTATTTGGAAGATTCCTCCATTTTTCTGTATCAAGATGGAGTATTAGAAAGCCAAAAAACTTTCTTACCCAATAATTGTTGAGAATGTAATTGAAAATTCCATTACTTGCATCTATTTTTTCAGGAAAGAGAGGTTTTCGCTTCCTTCTTCCCCATTTTATTCAAAAAAATTAGGAATCTTCCAAAGAAAAGAAGAGAACAATATATTTAGAAATACACTTTTTCCCATTCAGTTTGTAGTCCAAACTTTCGTTTTGTGTCTGGATTGAATCATTCAAAGGATTGCTACACAATTAAGTAAATGAAAGAGGTGAAATTTCACTTTCATGTACTTCTCAATGTTCAATATGTAAAGTGCGAATCTCTGACGTGAAATTGATTTTTTGAAACACTTTCTAATGTGAAGCATTTATAGCCACACGTAAAATCGATTGCCGCCATGGAGCCGCATGTCATGGCGATGAGTCGCCATGCGCAAGCGACTGTGCGATTCTCTTTCCACTGGATTGACGTTACGCCATCTCCCTCGCCACATTGTGCTCAGATACTTATAGTGTATACAGTTGTGTTCACTACGGTGAATGTAACCTGTGTTTAACTCAATGAAAATATTCTTAAAATAATTAAAAATAAAATATGTCTGACAGTGATAATTTAAAAAGTGTAAGTAAGCAAATTGCTGTAAAGAAAGCAAAATCAATGACAGCCTTCTGCATCTATGCGGCTAAGATTTCTGCCTTAGTGCGGCAGGCCGGTATGATTTTGAGATTCGAGAGTAGAGAGGACATTATTCCACCAAGAACTCCAATGATCAGAATAACCATCTTGACTCGATATTTCATCAGTTCTTCCCTCTCTTTTCTGACGATATTCGTCTCGCCAGGAGCTGAAAATTTCACGACAAATCTGGTGGTCGAGGAGGACTACCTCAGGCTTATTAGCTTGTATGAGCCTGAGCGTAGGGAACGAAAAGTTTCAATGAATTCGACACTTCTCGTTCTCCATAACGGTTTCAATATCCCCAGGAGTGTAGGGCAACACCGGTGTCTCGTCAGTACCGTAAGAGTGCCGTATATGGTAATATATCACTCTTAGGGCCGCGTTATGTCGGTGGTTATAGGCCGAGACCGCATATGTTGGACATGCTGATAGCAAGTGCATTAGGATCTCGGGCGCCTCGCGGCAGGCCCTGCACCTTGTGTCAGGAACATCTATACCCATCACGCGACTGCGGTAGACTAAGGTGTTGAAGACACCATCCTGGCAAGCCACGATGAACCCCTCAGTTTTCGACTTCAGCCTACTCGACCTGAGAAAAGAGGACATCAGGCGCTTTCATAAGCCAAGGTCTCTAATGTTATAGAAGAAGACCACATGCATTGGCTTATCCTTGTGTCTCCGCAGAAGTGAGGTGATCTCTACGGCTTTCATCTGAGCTTTTTGCGGGACTCCAATTCGGTGACAGAGTTGTGGTCACCTCGTTCAGAGTCGAAAACTATACCGAGTTCATCAGCTGTTCGGGCAGCTGCCCTGATTCCTGCTCCTAATTCCTGCTCTCTCATGGTCACGGCCATGCAGACAACTTAACAAGCTGTATCTAGTAACATTCCGTCATGTAAACACTCCAAACTTAAAAGTCCACAGCCTCCCTATTGTCGAGGGAAGTACAACCGTGAAACGAATAATTTGGGATGCAAACTCCTGTAGAGATGCATCATTTTTTTGGGTACTTACGTCGAGTAAGGACCCAAAGTAAGTATATAGAGGTGAATCTGTGTTCAATCTCCTTTTCTTTTTATCTTTATTGGTAGTAGTACAACTGACTTACCATATATACCCAAGTGTATGAAAAATGGTGACTAAAGATATTATTATAGTGAGATGTAGAAGAGAAGGAGACTGAGGGAATCACCTTGAAATACCCCCCTTCTGAAAGTGACCCACCATGTTTGGACTCTTGCTTGACCAGATGTTATGGTATAGCGAGTTGGCCAAAGTGGTATTAGTTGTTCAATGCATCTCACTATGTTGTCGGGTTCCGCAAGGTATCTGAGCAAATGCAAGATGAGCTCATGCGAAATTGTATGCCTTACGGTAATCGATACAGAGGTTACGCTTATATCGTATCGAGTCCTATTAGTATCATTATTATTATTGGTTTTGTTATTAAATATATTCCAGATTAACTCAACATGTAGAATATACCTCTTAATATTCCCAAAAACGTGTTATTACCTCCATTTCACATCAAACTTGAATTAATGAAAAACTTTGTAAAGGAATTAGATGAAGAAGGTGATGCTTCCAAATATCTTGAACACATTTTTCCAAAATTAGGTGATGCAAAGCTCAAGAAAGGTATTTTTCTTGGACAACAAATTAGAAAACGACTAAGTGATCAACAGTTTCATCAAAAATTAAGTAATGCAAAAATAGCTGAGTGGAGTTCTTTTAAAAGAATTGTTTCGTAGTTTTTAGGGAACATGATAGTAGAAAATTACGAAACACTTGTGGAACTATTTGAAAACTACTGCAGAATGGGACGTCACATGTCTCTCAAAATCCATTTCTTGCACTCCCATTCGACTTTTTTCCCAGAAAATATGGGTGCTGTCAGTGACGAACAAGGGGAATGGTTCCACCAACACGTTACCAAGTCACATGGGATGCAGTAATGATGAGGAATCATTGTTGATTCCTTATGAGGAAATACGATGAAACATATAAACGAAAGTCAACATTTGCAAAAACGTTATACACAAAATACTTCATTTGAATGTTTTTCCATGTGTATTGTAAATACAGTCTGTTATCCTTACAATGAATTGGTTTTCTCCTGTTTTGATCTCATATTACCCTATAATATGCGAAAATTTCTGTATAAAATAAAAATAACTTCACGTGATGGAAAATATTTTATGTTGAATTTGCAGTCAGAGTGCTTTAAACTCGCATATATAGCCTTTATAATATTAGTCGCATTTTTTTTTATTTGTTGTCTTGTGTATATTTTCAGTGAGGGCCTTTTTTTCAGAAAATTCCACAAACGCTCCTCATATCAGATTCTTCATCGAGAGATATTACAAGTCACAAAGTTTACTTACAATCATTCTCTACATAAATAACGAATTTGAACAGAATTTCAGTTCTTATATCACCAGCTCAAAAATGTAAAAACACTCACCCTTCCGAATATCATAAATTCATTTATTCACATACTTCAAACTTTTGTAATTCAACTCATATCAACTGAGAAGAATCGATCAAAATTTTATGACTAAATTTATTCAAGAGAGCGAAGGAATCGTATCAGATTGCCATCAAGTTGAATGTATTATTCATGACAGACAATATCCAATTTTGTAAAGTATACTGTCTTGATATCCACAACTTCAGAATCTTTGGCGATATTCAGTTGTCATTTCCTGAATACATACATTCTCGTATATTCATTCCAGAAATGCTATGATTGGTAGAATATTTCCAACTGTGGTTTCCGTTGATCCTGATATATTCATGAAAACACAGTACTTCATTGAATGCAGAATTTTAGTTAGTTTCGGTTTATTTACTCATATCAAATTTTCTGCATTCGATGCGTACAGATTTGAGAATATGTGATGGAATTTGAATATCCATAAATCATTCTATTGTGAAATTTCACAAAACCACAAACAACCGCAATACGTGTTTTGCTGTGCAAGCTTCCTTTCAACTTGTGAGTTACACTAGTAGGTAGTTTCACATGTTTCGCTTACCGTCACGCAGTTTCCGGCCTTGCGGTGCGGAAGATTGAACGGCGTATACAAAAGATGGAGGCTAAGATCACGTTGGCGAGACAACACGCATCTCGTATCTAACGTGTGATGGATTACAGGGCGGCCAACATGCCCTTTACGCCCGCTGTGCGGCGAATAGCCGCCAATCTACGACGTATCCATCACACTCTAAGCCAAGGCGTGCTGTTGACCACCAAACAGCACTGCCTTGATAGGATACGAATGCTAGTGGCTGCTAAGAAGTCACGTCCACGTGTTGTGGATAATCCGCCGACTGCTGATCAGGTGGAATCCTTCTGGAAGGATATCTATGAACACCCGCAGCCACTCAACTTAGACACTCCAGCCCTAGCGCAGTTCGAAGCTTTCAATAGAGAGCTTCGACAGCCTGAGCTCAATGAACTGCGCAACCCGATAACTCCGGATGACGTTCGAAGAGCCCTTGTTAGTTCCAAGAACTTTGCTGCTCCAGGCTCAGATGGGCTGAACACTTATTGGTGGAAAAAACTACCAAGTACCCACCGCCATCTGGCCAGAGTTTTCAACTCATGGCTGGACGGAGAGCAGCCGATTCCGGATTGGTTTGTCGAGGGGCGGACCCTTCTCATCCCCAAAAGCGGAGAGTTGTCGATTCCTAAGAATTACAGACCGATAACATGCTTGAATTCGTGTTATAATTTTTTTACAAGCATCTTATATACACGAATACTCACCGCAGTTGACCGAGTGTTCGAACGGATATATGAGCAGAGAGGGTTAAAGAGAGGAGTCGCTGTATGTAAAGAGAACCTGCTCATCGATAGATGTGTAACGCAGGACTCGATACAATATAAGCGTAACCTCTCTATGGCCTGGATCTCTATGGCATTTGCTCAGATGCCTTGCGGTACCCGATAACATAGTGAGATGCATTGAACAACTGATACCACTTTGGCGAACTCGCTTTACCATAACATCTGGTCAAGCGAGAGTCCAAACAGGGTGGGTCACTTTCAAGAGAGGTGTATTTCAGGGTGATTCCCTCAGTCCCCTTCTATTCTGCATCTCACTATTGCCATTATCCGTTGCGCTCAGAAATACTCGAGGGTATAACCCATCTGTTTTATATAGATGATCTTAAACTTCATGCCTCTGGAGAGAAGGATCTCCATCAGTCCTTGAGAGTGGCGGAAGAGTACACGCATGCTGTCGGTATGAAATTCGGGATAGACAAATGTGCAATGGTTCATCTCAAAAGAGGACGATGCGGGGACTACGGAGAGGATATGCAGCTCGTAGATGGAAGCATCTTACACCATCTGGATGCCGGAGAGACGTATACTTACCTCGGGGTGGAACAACGCCACTCACAAGAAGTAACTGCAGTGAAAAACTCTCTCCGGGGCAAGTATCGGCAGAAACTTCGACAGATCTGGTCATCGGAACTGTCGGGAAGAACAAAGTTTCTGCAACAAATATGCTTGCCGTTCCAATCTTATACTACTCGTTTGGAGTAGTGAAGTAGACTCGGGAGGAGCTGTGTCAACTCGACGTAAAGACCCGAAAAATTATGCATCTCTATAGGAGTGTGCATCTCAAATCGTCCGTTCCACGGTTGTACTTCCCCCGGCAACAGGGAGGCCGTGGAATTTTGATTTCGGAGTGTCTACATGACAGAATGGTACTGGATACAGCCTGTGAAGTCATCAGGAGTTCGGATACCCTTCTCTGCATGGTCCGTGACCATGAGAGAGAAGGAATTGGATCATTTCTCCTTAGGGCAGCTGCCCGAGCAGCTGATGAACTCGGTATAGTTTTCGACTCTGAACGAGGCAACTACAACTCCGTCACCGAGTTGGAACCCGTTCAGCAAAAAGCTCAGATAAAAGCCGCAGAGATAACCTTACTTCTGCGGAAACACAAGGATAAGCCAATGCATGGAATCTTGTTCAATAACATTGAAGACCTTGGCTTATCAAAGCGCCTGACGTCCGCTTTTCTCAGGTCGAGTGGGCTGAAGTCGGAAACTGAGGGGTTCATCATGGCTTGCCAGGATGGTCTACCGCAGTCGCGTGATGGATATAGAGGTTCTCAATACAATGTGCAGGGTCTGCCGCGAGGCGCCCGAGACCCTAATGCACTTGCTATCAGCATGTCCAGCATATGCGGTCTCGACCTATATTCATCGACATAACGCGGCCCTAAAAGTGCTATACTACCATCTACGGCACTCTTACGGTATTGACAAGACACCGGTGTTGCCCTACGCTCCGGGGGATATTGAAATCCATTATGGGGAACGAGAAGTGCCGAATTCATTGGAACTATTCGTTCCCCACCCTCAGGCTCATACAAGCTAATAAGCCTAATGTAGTCCTTCATGACCACCAGAGCAAAACGATATTTGTTTTTTTCAGTTTTTTCAGCTCCTGGCGAGATGAATATCGTCAGAAAAGAGGAGGAAAAACGAATAAAATATCGAGATTTTCTCTTCGAACTCCGCAGACTCTATCCAGATCACTCTAACAAGATGGTTGTTCTGATTATCGGAGTCCTTAGTAGAATGATGTTCTCTCTACTCTCGAATCTTAAAATCATACCGGCTTGCCGCACTAAGGCAGAACTCTTAGCCGCACAGATGCAGAAGGCTGTCATTTCTGGCTCACTGCGCTTGCTCAGGGTACATGATTCTCGGACCCAATGATCACCTTCCCCACGGTGTCGTGAGTGGTCATTGGTTAATAATGCTGGCGCACCCTCCCGAATTCATCGGGGCTTCGGGGGATAGGGCCTGACCAGCGCACACTACGGTGAAAATAATAATAATAATAATAATAATACCGTGAAAAAATAATAATAATAATATCGTTTATTATGCATGAAAATACTTTTATACATAAAAGGAAAAGGGTTAGCCAAAGGCTATCTTCCACCCCTCCCAAAAAATTATAGAGTGAGTATGAGAAAATAATATAAAGATACTCATTGACTATCATAACAATGATAGAGACGAGGAAAAAGTAATACATCAAATAGTTGCTAGTAACTCTTAATATTCTTAGCATTATTTTGGTCGAATTAACAACTTCATTGCACTACCATACCATTGAATTTTAAATTTTTTAAATTAGCACCGGGCAGCTAATTGTGATTTTATTTGTTTCTCAAACTGATGAATAGTATGATGTAAAAGGGGTAGAATTTGATTCAGATAAGGAGGGGCTATATAAGAAAAACATCCTTGAAATTTGGAAGTACGGTGTCTAGTTATGTTGAATGAGTTAATTCTCAAATTGACCATATGTCTGTCAGAATGCCTGCTTAAGGAGGCAATAGGTCTAATTGAGGAATGTGTTGAAAACCGAAAAACAATTGGGGAGGTCCTAGGTAGCAGTCATCACCGTTATCCTCAACATTCTACGGTACTGATCAAATGAAAATATCGAAAAATCGTTGGGCGTAGCGTAACCTGAGTAAATATGTGAATACTACGCCAACGATTCCACTATTTTTTCAGTAAATTTTTAAATAAAACTGTTTAACATAACAAAATCTTCTCATTCATTTTATTTTCATGTTTTCAGTTTATAATTTTCATCCATCCTAATGTCACATAGGTCGACAAGTTGGAAAAATCTGGAGTTTATAAGCTTAAGTGTCCGGAGTGTAATAGTGTTTATGTGGGACAATGCGGACGAAATTTCCAAAAACGGTATGTTGAACATGGAAGGTCCTTCAGACTAGGAAAAAATGATTCGACTTTTCCAAACCATTCCTTGGCATGCAACCACAAGTTTCCGAATCTAAACGACTCGGAAATTCTGCACTATGCAAGGAAGGGTTGCAAACTCAATTATTTAGAATCCTTGGAAATTCACAAGCATAAACATTGCGGGTGCAACCTGTTAAATGACCAAATCGATTTGGATTTGTCCATATAGGACGAAAGTGCAGTAACGTTAGTTACAAATTAAAGTGGTAAAAACATAGAAATTTGCATTTATCTTTTCATCATGATCTCCTACCCCATAGTAACGGCTACATCCATCAATTCATTTGTAATTTTGTTTGTTTGTTTTTTTTATTTGATTGTTCCAACCAAGCTTTGTCGAAAAGATATGAATCTTCAGACAATAAAGCATATTTTGACTTTGACTTTCAAATATCTCCAGAATCATAATTGATCTCTCCAAAAAAACTAAAAAGGTAGCTGAACGATTTTTAAAATACAATATCAATCAACCCTCCTCCTCATTGAAAATTCTAGAGGTTATGTTCACCCCTGCTGGAGGGTTGATGTGACATACATGAAGACAAACCTTCAAAATGTCTCCATTTTGAATAAATGTTGCTCATTTTGCATATTTTTAGATTTTCTAAAGGGGCTGAAATATGTAGAGTGTAACGTTTTAAAATCGAACCCATTTATATAAAATACAGTTTTGTAGTACATATAACTCATGTACATTTATAATTTATTGGAGTTCGGGGTTATTCAGCAAGGAGTTTTTATACCATTGCTACTTTCCTTCAACGAAGTTAACGTCTAAAATGTCAATGTCATTGAAAAATATTACTCATCATACAAAATGGAATCAATATAAAAATGATATATTGAGTATGTCACGAGTTAAAAATCATGAATTCATGACTTCAACATGCTCATTTTCGAAATTATTCCAATGCACAATATATGTTTGCTGATATTCCCGTATGATTCAGAAAAAAGGTTTTTTGAAAATAATACAGCTTTCTTATCGGAGGCTAATGAAAGAATCTTAGTTAAAAAAAAATCTGTTTCAAAATCTGTTTTTCCGTTAACCAGCTGTCGCACCCCTACGAACGACCAACCGCAGAAGTCGAAACTTGTGCGAGCTAAGGATTAACGCGGTCCTACTTTTCAACGTATGATTCCTAACACGGGTTGGACGATAGCAAGTGAAAATCGATCGTTCAGACAAGGGCTTGAACCACCGACCAACACGGTAGTCAACTCGAGTGAGTGAACAAAGCACCCACGTTGAACCGCCTGGCTACCGATCGAATCTTTATTTTTTTAATGAAATAATGTATGCAATTATCAATGAAACCATACTTGTTTATTGAGCCAACCATCAATTTCCTATTCTTCGTAAGAATTCACCAGTAATGAAACTCTAAAGCTTCTCCTCATACGATGGAATCAATTTGAACCTATTTTTCTAGCACTCCGTCCATTAGTTCTGATATTTCTCGACGTTTCATTCTCAAGCAGTGTTAATATAACCGTAATTACTTTTACTAATCGGGATTTGACGTTGAACTGACGTGTGTGGAGGGCGTGTTACAAAAAAATACGATATTCGTTCCATCAATGCCAGTGAAGTACAAGTTATCTACTTCGTCTGAAAAAAAAGTAATTAAGAATGGTCTCCGCAAAATATGTCCAGAACATTGCCAAGCAATGTTTTGATATTGAGTTATTTCTTGAAGTTTCTGCTGTGTTACAGCTCTAGTAGTATATTGACGACACAGGTAGGTACATGTAAAAACTTAACAAAAAATAAGTGATAAATACAAAAAGAATTAATTATATTAACGTCTTCAGGTCAACCTTCTGAAAGAAAGAAACTTCTGGGCGTCTTGATGGGAAATCCCCATGAATCGAGGAGCAAAACTTTGAATCTGATTTTTTAAGGAGGCTGTATTTACTACTCCAACAAATGAATCTTCTGACCACAACTCCTTGATGACTTCAGCAAATTCTCTGATCAAAGCACCCTCCATACTAGAAATACCAGTATTGATATCTTTCATGAATTCATCCTTTTTCAAATATTTCAATAATCATCTCGTATTTGAAAAAAATTGAATTACACTGTTCATGAAACAGATGTTACAAATATTTTTCAAACCATTCAATCCAATGGTTTTAACTGAATAATGCATCATTGTACAATTCGAAATATCTTCGAAACCCATTTGAGATTTTGCTGAGAGAAAGTATGTCTTCCATTTTCTTTTGTTTTAATTCCATAAAGTGGTTTGTTATCACCTTCATTTTCTTTATAAAATTAGTTTTCAGGAAACATCTTAATTTCATCAAGTCTTTTGGAATCAAAAAGACTACCGAAAAACGAAGCTGCATTTCCTCTTTGAATTGCTATCTTGATTTTTTGAATGAGAAAAGATGTGGCTTTTGATGAGTGGGTTTCATCGGTTACCTTCTTTTCAATTTCATTGATGAAAGGTAAAGCTTCAGAGCCGAAAACACCAAAGTTTCAACAGCTATTGGGCGGAAGATATAATTATTTCCCAAATTCTGATATTTCCGTAGTTTGGAACTTTCTCCTAAAGAGGCAGCAGCACCGGCTTTCGCAAAAGTAGCAGGAAGATGGCAAGTTGCTAATGTATCTATACAAGTAAAGTCCCAAACAACAGATTTACTATTTTTCCATGAAACAAGTGTCATACCATCCGGCCGTTTCCCGTCGTCTCGACTTGTGCCTATGGGTTCTGAAATTGCAGGAATTTTTGCTGAAGTTAAATCCCTTTTGGTTAATTAGATCATTAATTGCACGATGGCGAGATAAACGACCAGCGCTAAAACAACCCATGAGTACCTGCTTCATCCACAAATGCACCACATTTACGAAAGTGTTGAACACACAGTGATGTACCAAGTCGAAATCCGATGGCAAGTCTGAGAGAGTCGTCATCCAATAGAGTCCCAAGTAATGCTACAGGAACAACATTTAACCAGGCACCAGATTCTTTTACAGTTTCTGCGAGAAGACGAGCCTTATTTTTCAAAGTGTCAGAAGCTGTCTTCAGTAAAATACTAGTTGCTTGATCCAGTAATGGTTCATCCCATGCCCTCTGGATTTTCATGTCTTTAATTTTCATTGTTTGGCCAGTTCGAGATTCCCATCCATTGTTTGTAATCCCTGTTCGACATGCCTGTACCTCAAAATATACGATAATTTTGGAATGGCTAATGAATTCTTCAATAAATGGAATGCGACATGTGTTAGTAGAATAGATAGACGTCCTGATATGACACGAAGTGATTGTAATTTTTCTTCCAAACAAAATTTCAAGGCATCCTCAGATAATGGAGTACCAAGAAGAAACCAATTGGATTTTTCAGTCACTTGTATACCAGGAGCTATTAGGTTAAATTGATCGATGGTGTTAGGGTACCGTTTATCCAGAAAAATGAGTTCATATTTCTTGAAATCTAGTTCAAGTCCCATGTCTTTCGAATGACTTATTTTGTTACGAAAATTTTCCAATAGCACATTTGCTTTGTCACCAATTGAACCATCATCCAGATACCAGCCCGCTGAATTTAGTGGATGTTTTAGTTATAATATGATGGATAGAAAGGCAGAACAATAGTGGTCCAAGTGGATCTCCCTGCTGTACTCCTTATTCGGACATTATGATTTCGTTACCAGATATTAAGAAACAAGGTTCACTGTAACATTAATCAATGAAAGAGTATATGTCTGGTATGGCGTTAACCACCGAATGTAATATGAAATTCCTCTCTATAATATTGAAATAAAGTTTCAGAAAAACTATTTCATTCGGGTTTTGATTAATATAACATCGTGCAGCATAGGCTACTTGCCTCGCAACCACCATTTGTTCCAAATTCAAATTGTTGGGGTCGATATAGTCCAAAACTTTCTCGTGGATTGAAACAAGCAAGTTTTGCTACTAAACGTCGATATGAATTTCCAACAGCTATAGGTCTTTTTCTTTAACGCACATAAAGAAGCACGATATGAAATACGACGTATGTCTTGATTGGCCTTTCCAGAAAAAAGCATATTGCAAAGGTTCATTAAATAACTCAAAAGATGTTCGCCACAACTACCGGAACTATAGCTCAGCATATCTTGAATATGGGACGGTCGCAATGAATCAAGACCTCCACAAGAACCGGTGCGAAAAGATCTCACTGCTCTGAGAACATCTACGCTTGTAACTTACAGAGGACTATGAGAAGTTGTATACTGTCCAGAATTGTATAAACTTTCAGAAGAAGGACGTAGCGTAAGTGTCTGGACACTCTGAATATGATAAGGATATAATAGTTGTTCCTTTGAAATTCTGTAAACTGTCATGTGTCTCACATTTGAAGTTCGACTGATTTTTCTTGTACTTGTCTCTGGATGTTCACTAATTTCTTCGAGAACCGCCTCCTCTATTTCTACAGTTCTTGTAGTCCGTGGAGGTCCTACTGCAGAATTTGTTTCAAAGCTTCCAGATTCGGAAAGTCGCCGGAAAAGATTCGCAAATGTCGCTGCACAAGGAGTCACGCTTTGGTGATACCTTTCCTGATATATGCGTCCGGCCTCGATTGAATTTCCGTCAGCCAAGCCGTATGCAAAAACTATATCAGCCATTTTAGCATTCCAAAAAATCACTTTATAAACTCCGAACTGTGAATTTGTCAAATAGTAGTTAAAAATTTGACAGCGAACTTCAATTTTCATGAACAAACTTTTATAGCCTACTCGATTCAATTAAATTAATTTTCAAGCGGAGAGTGACAAAAATTATTGAAATCAAATTTGGCTATAACGTAATATGCATCGATATAGAAAATTGTAAATATCTCAAAAACGATCACCTCCAGCGTTGTTGAGGAGATGTACCTGTTTTACTTGCCTTTCAAAAATCGAACAAAAAAATTCAATTTCAACACCCCGTATCTCCGAAAAGAAACATTCTCGGACAAAAATTCATAAAGACTTTTTTTCTTAAAATTGTCTCAGGAATACGTCACTTGAATATTTTCACATACTTATGTTACACCTTGTATACTTGACTATTTTTATCTGGAATAAACAGATTCAATAATGGTGAATTATTCAATTCAGTTTGATCGTTCTAGTGATAAGGAGAGTTTTTGAATTTGTTTATTTCCATACACTCCAACAGGTTGAGTTTCAAACCTTTCTTATGGAAATGGTTGAACTCATGTACCTCTGTGATTAAATGAGTAGCATATGTGAAATTTATTTTTCCAGTTTGTAAAATATTTTTGTGTCCCTTTATGCGGGCGTTGAACGTTCTTTCAGTTTGGCCTATATACTACATCGGAATGGCCCACATGATCTATGTTATTTTTAATGTGCATGCCTGAGTTGTTGTTGGTTTTGAAAACAATATTTACACCTTTGTTGTGCAGAAAATCTGAAATATTTGTAGCGGGTTAAGGTTCCATAACTTTCATCCTCTTCTTTTCGAATTGGGTAAACTTCTCTCAAAGCTGACTGTATAACTTATTTGATTATATATAATGTATTGGACCGCTATCGTAATCATTGTTGACGGATATTTGTTTCATTATGTTCAGTTCTTTATTGAAATTCGCCTCTGTCAAGGGCCTATATATCAATCTGTGAATCATACTGTTGAAAGCTGCTACTTTGTGCTGATACGGGTGGGTGGACGAATTATGAATGATAATATCTGTATGTGCCGGTTTACGATAAATTGAAAAATCATGTTTGTTGTCAACTTTTGTTGTTGTCTACAAGAATGAAAGTTTTATTCGGTGGAATACTGACTAACATCGAATGAAATCAATTTGGCATTATCCGGAAGTGTGATATCTTGAATTTCATTGATCAAATGGTAAGTATGAATTTTTCAAACTGAATTTTGATTTGAAATTGGTGTAGTTTTGAATGATTGCAATGAATTTTTCGGATATTTCAACTGAAGGAGCTGTGACAAAAAAACTACCGTTGTAATCGGGTGGTTATCTTTGTGTAAACGTGTTGTGGTTTTTGTAAAACCCATCATAGTGAAAATCACACAATAAACTGTATGAATTAGAAGTCTACCATTTTCGATATTGGAATTTTCTCGGAAGAAATAATATTTTTTAAATGAGAAAACAACTCATGTCCAGTAGTGTGTCCTTTCAGTGGAATGAACTTCAAAAGATCTTCTTTAATCGTAAAATCACTAAAAACCATCCTGACGAACACGGCCATCTGGGCAGTGTCAACAACATCTGTTGATTCACCCAGTTGAAATGAAAAATAAACACAGTTATCTAAGTCAGTTCTTAACTGTGAAAAAATATCATTGCTCATTACTTCTACACGTCTCATCACTGTATTAGCAGAAAGTTGCATAGATTTTATAGCTGAAACTATCTCGTCTTTATATCTAAAGTTGGCAACTAACGAATCAGCAGCTTCTAAAAACGCCTGTTTTATCATTTCCCCGTCTTCATAAGGTTTCTTTTTTTGTGCAATTATCTGGGATACACGGTACGATGCTTCAGTTGCAGCCTTATTTTTGTCGACTGTTCTTAAAAATATTGATTGTTGTCCAATTAACTGCTTTTTTAACTGTTTCAGTTTCTCCTTTCTGGCGGCAGAATGTAGTGGAAATGATTTTTCAAAATTTAAATGTACAGTTTCATGATGTCTCTCAATATTTCCTTTTTTAGCAACGGAGACCGAAGTATTACATAACAAACACACATTTTTATCTTTAACTTCTGTAAAAACGTATTGTTCTTCCCATTCCGAATGAAAGTGGTATGTCTTTACCTTCTTACAACTGCTTGCCATGATATTATTTTTGTTGTTCTCTACTAACCCAACTGCTGGACGTTGGTTATGCGTTCAGTTTTAAACTAAGCGCAATGTCGCCGCGCCGTGCGTATTTATCCCGTTCAAAGCAATCCAGATCATTCTCGAACACTAACGCGCTGGTCCGGCTGGTCGGTTCTAGCTGATTCTAGCTTGATGGCGTCAGCGGCATATCGCTCACCGCAACGTTACTGCTGTTTATGTTTAATATTATGACAATTAGATATTTTTGTGGAATTTTCGGAAGCTTCTCTGATTCTTGCAGTTTGTATTTTTTAAATTAAAATCGTTGTGAGAGCTACCAGAATTGTCTCCGTGAGCTACCGGTAGCTCGCGATCGACAGGTTGGCGACCACTGATCTAGAAGGTCAAATACACGAAGCTTTTGCCAATCAACAGAAATGTATGGCTATTCATTTTGATATTAATAGAGCCTTCGACACAGCATGACGTCACCATATCTTCAACCATAACTTCAAGAATGTGGCTATCAAGGTAACATATTATCCTTCATTCAAAACTTCTCAAGTGACAGAAAATTTCGAGTTCGAGCCCAACTTTGTTCTTAATAGCAATCAATAATTTGTCACAATCATCAAAAAAACCGGCTCAGGCGAGGCTATATGTCGATGATTTGATACTGTTTGCAAAATGAAAGAACATCAATAACCTAGGAACTCTTTTACAACAGCAAATAAAACTCTTTGAAATTTGGTCCAAACACACGGGTATCAGATTATCGCCAGAAAAAACCAAATGCCTATTATTTTCAAAAAAAAACATATGAAACAATTCCAGTTATCAAACTGAGCAATGAAACTTTGACTTCTGTTACCACCATAAGATTTTTGGGAATGATATTCCACCAAACATTGAATTGGAAGCATCATATTAAGCACCTAATTTTAACATGCCAAAAATGTTTGAACTTACTCAAACATTCAGCTGGTAGACAATGCGGGTCGGAAGGCTCAACTTTACTTCTACTTTAGAGATCACTGATACGTTCAAAAATAGACTAAGGAAGTATTGCTTATGCCTCGGCCAAGAAAACTACGTTGGAGCCCCCGGACACAATACATAATTCTGCCATACGTATCATTCTAGGAGCATACAGAACGAGTCCAGTTGAAAGTTTATATTGCGAAATTGGGGAACTAGCATTGAGTTAACGCAGAATGCAGTTGAGTTTATCGTATGCATCAGCAGTTGCATCACATGAAAACCATCTAACTTACAAGAACACGATAACAAATCGGTTTCTTACCTCATACGACCGACCAAGAACAGACCCCCCCTATCACGAAAGTATCAATCGATATCTTGACTCAATCCAAATCTAGAAATTTCCTTCTCTATATACCACAAATATTAGTACTCCACCACCATGGCTGATAAACCCACCCATATTCAACTACCAACTATCCCAGTTCAATAAATATGCCACAAATACTAACATCATTATCCGGCACTTCAGGCAACTGCTCATTAAGTATAAGGGCTACAAAGAAATGTACACAGATTCCTCAAAAACTGATGTAGGAGTAGGTCCCGCAGTTGAACTCAAGTTGAACTCAAATGAGTTCAACTTTCAAACTTCCGAAAACGGTAACAATCCTCAAAGGGGAACTTTTTGCCATTCTCCAAGCACTTCTCTATGCAAAATCAGATGAAGCTGAAAAATTTATGATAATCTCAGACTCGATCAATAGTCTACCAACACTCGAAACAATGTATATGAGACATCCAATCGGTGAAATTATCAAAAGAGAACTCTATAATTTGCAAATTTTGAATGAGCAAGTTGTCCTACTCTGGGTCGCCTCCCATATAGGAATGAGAGGCAACGAAACAGCCGATCGAAGCGCATGTGAGGCAATAATGAATCCGAGCCAGAAAGCCTTACAGCTCACTCCCTACACAGATTTGAAGTCATATATTAAAACAATGCTAAGGGACATCTGGAACAGGAAATGGCAAAATACACAATCCAAACTGAAAGAAATCAAAACAGCGGTAGGACCGTGGGATAATGGAAATCTGCCGAGAAGAGAACAAGTACTTGTGATGTACTGTTTGGAACCTTTGGTGTAGTAATGAATATTACTGGAGTTTTTTCCCAACACCAAATCGTTATTTTTACACCTCGACACGTGTTTTGATCAC
Organism: Leptinotarsa decemlineata; assembly: GCF_025532065.1. Classification (NCBI taxonomy): domain Eukaryota; kingdom Metazoa; phylum Arthropoda; class Insecta; order Coleoptera; family Chrysomelidae; genus Leptinotarsa; species Leptinotarsa decemlineata. The sequence goes on from NW_027412534.1 coordinate 2,178,558, forward strand.
CAAGTGATCATCTTCAAGAGGAAGATAAAACTAAAAACTACTCAAAACTTAAGCTACTTATACTAATCAGGTACATCAATCAGTATACCACCCATACAAGTGTACCACCCTAAATTACCTTTTTCTTTTGTGAATCTATCATGTGTTAGATGCCTCTAACACATGATACCTACAATACAGGAAATAGCAGCCACTAACGGTTTCCCGAGGGGTATTGTAGATGACATAATTAGGAAAAAGAAGTTTAGGTTGAGAATGAACGAAATCTCGACTTTCAGAAAGGACAAAAACCAAGATGAATACATCTCAGTTCCATACCACCAATATACGAAGAACTCTGGAAAGATTTTCAAGAAACTAGGTATGAAGGTAGTTTTTAGAACAAATCATACACTGCAGAGCCTTTTGGGAAGTCTAAAAGACAAAGTCGAGAATGAATGAACGAAATCTCGACTTTCAGAAAGGACAAAAACCAAGATAAATACATCTCAGTTCCATACCACCAATATACGAAGAACTCTGGAAAGATTTTCAAGAAACTAGGTATGAAGGTGGTTTTTAAAACAAGTCATACACTGCAGAGCCTTTTGGGAAGTCTAAAAGACAAAGTCGAGAATGAATGAACGAAATCTCGACATTCAGAAACGACAAAATCCAAGATAAATACATCTCAGTTCCATACCACCAATATACGAAGAATTCTGGAAATATTTTCAAGAAACTAGGTATGAAGGTGGTTTTTAAAACAAGTCATACACTGCAGAGCCTTTCGGGAAGTCCAAAAGACAAAGTCGAGAATTTGGAAAAGTCTGGAATTTACGAAATTGAATATAAGGACTGCGATGCAAAATATTATGGACAGACAAAAAGATCTATTAAAGTGAGATATAAGGAACACATAGCACACTTAAAATATGGAAGACCTGAAAAATCAGCAGTCGCCCATCATATTTTGCAACGAAACCATTCCATAGACTTCAGTTCTTTAAGATTAGTTAGACAAGTTAACAACAACAGGCAACTAGATGCCTATGAGAGTGTAGAAATAAGTGAACATAATGATATTATGAATAACGATAACGGACCAATACCAAATAGCATACTATATAGCTTGTTAAAATAATATTGTTGGGTTTACTGATTACTACAGAAAGACACATTGTAAATATATTTAGATAGGCAATATTGTGAAACTAATTTTATATAGCTGAAAATTGTTCCATATATAGCTGTAACATTTAAACATACATAAGGACATATTGTAAAATAATAGAAAGGCCAATTGTAAAATCAATTTAGGGTGGTACACTTGTATGGGTGGTATTACTGATTACCTGCCTGTATGATGTACCTGATTAGTATAAGTATCTTCAGTTTTGAGTAGTTTTTAGTTTTATCTTCCTCTTTTAGATGATCACTTGGTGATTGAAACACGTGTCGAGATGTAAAAATAAGGATTTGGTGTTGGGAAGTGATTATGACTCGACTAAGAATAGGACATACAAGGCTTACCCATGAATACGTGATATCTCGAGAAGAGGAAACACAGTGTCAAATTTTTGAAATGCCACTCACAGTAAAACAGGTCACGAAGGAATGTCCGATGTTCCAAATAGAAAGAGACAGATACAATATACCTCAAGATTTGAAAGAAGCTCTAGGGCGACATCAAGTGAAAAATATTATTTGCTTGGTAACTGCTCTCAACCTTATTATAAAATTGTAAACATTACCTAATTATTTGTAATAAATACACTCAGCCGCAAATAAGCATCAGGTTGATGCGGATGATTTGATATAAAAAAACAACTACTAAAAATCACGACAATCATCAACTCAGTGAAAATTACATTGTTGTATAGTTGTATAACTTGTGTGAATAAATTACCACCAGTTTTGAGGTAGGCATTTCATTTCGAGCAATGTTTTCCACCTATTCGATTTCAAAGATAGGTAGATTTTAATGAGAAATATGAAATGCCATATATATGCTATTACCATAAAGTCAGTCGAGGCTGATGGAGTACCAAGAATGCCACTTTATCATCCAAATTGAAATTTTAATATACCAAATTTCGACTCAAGTGCTGCACAAATATAGGAGGCGACGCACTCGACAGAAAATGATTGATGGTTTTGAATTGGAAGACGGGACAACTTTGTTGAAAATGCGGAGAAGAGAAAACTTTCAATTTATCGTGAACATCACAAATGAATACCGTGTCTGAATATTTGATTGGCACTTTGTTTGAAATGGAATTTTCACGTCTTCAGGAATAGTATTGTTTCTGTTCCTCCGAAAAATATAATAAGCAATGAGAAGATATACTCGTGTGAAGAGTCTACGCGAGTGAATAATCTCTGCTGATCGAATTTATCGCAAATTTGAATCAGCAATTTGGAATTTTCTAGTTGAAATTAGCTGGAATGGTCGCACTCTGAAATAACCGGGAGTTCTAGAAAACATTGTTTTTTTTTTCAAGTGACGTAAAATATTACTTTGCAGATTCTAAGTTACATTTTCAACACGCTTTTACTAGCTTCACCTGTATGTATGTATGTTTGTTTGTAACTCTTAAGCTCGGGATCTCTGTTTGACAGAATTTTTGACATTATTGCTTGATCTATTCGCGGACAGATGGCGCTCTGCGTAACCTCCTTGATATAATTCGAACTCACTTCACATGTATTTCTTCATTTGAAAATATTGCCACGTAACAAACATTTGAAGGAATAATTCATGGGTACTCTTTACTTTATAAGTAGACAACCAGTTCATCGGGGAGATGTATAATGGGTTGCATATCAATCATAGCAGAAATAAAAGAAAACTAAAATAGCATTTTAATGGAACACTATTAGACGATGAATCTTTCAGAATAGCAGTAGGACTCAGGATGGGTTCATCTATTTGTGTTTCTCATACTTGTGTTTGCGGTAATATAGTTGATGAGAAAGGTACACATGGTTTGAGTTGCAGGAGAAGTGCAGGGCGTATATCTCGACATCACCAAGTGAACGACATATTGAAAAGAGCTATGTTGTCAGCGGATGTTCCTGCAATTCTGGAACCCTTAGGTACCAGTCGAGATGATGGTAAACGACCAGATGGCATGTCTCTCATACCATGGAAATACGGTAAACCTGTGGTATGGGACTTTACTTGCGTTGACACGGTCGCGGCTTCCCATCTAGCCGAAAGTTCCAAGTCTGCTGGAACTGCAGCATTGTCTGGCGAGAAATTGAAAAGGAGAAAATACCAAAATCTTGGAAACAACTATCTGTTCCATCCAGTAGCGGTTGAAACTTTTGGTGTTTATGGCCCGGAGTCTCTGATATTCGTTCATGAACTCGGAAGGACAATAGGCCAAGCAACGAAAGATCACCGTTCTACCTCTTTTTTGTTAGAAAGAATTAGTATTGCTATTCAACGTGGAAATGCTGCTTCAGTACTTGGAACTATTCCTCCTTCACATAATTTTGATGAGATCATGCATTGCCCTAATTTCAGTACAGAACTGAAACCTCTTCGAAACAACCCAAAATATGTGGATATTTATCAGTCTCCAATCAAGGTTAATTCACAAGTGATTGATCCACTTTCTTCTTTTTCAGTGCGGTCAGTGGACTCAGGTCATTCTTGGCCCCAAAAAATGAATTGCATTCCTCGTAGAATTGGTACCATTTCAGTGGAAGCGCTTCTTGAAGCAAGAGCCGAATCGATCCCTCTACGAAACCCTTTTTCACTTGGAAGGATCGATCGCAGCTTGAGAAATGGTTCTTATGGAGATTCTGTGAAACGTGTTCTTCCTTACGAATCAGTAGAGAGTTGTCCTGAAAATCTAGAGAAGAAAATTGGATTGGATAATTTAGAAAACACTTGTTACATGAATAGCATTTTACAAGTGTTGTTCATGACGAAGAATTTCAAGGACGAAGTTTTAATGATGAACGAGAATGTTTCCTGCTTATTCATCAAACTCAAACAACTGTTCATGCAGCTGCAGTTTCGTAAGAAGGTATCATCTTTCCCTCCAACCGGTTTCCTGAAGTCTTTGAAGTCCACTAGATACTCGTTAGGACAACAAGAGGATTGTTCCGAATTCTTAGGGTTCTTGTTGAATACTCTTCGTGAGCAAAACAATAGCAAAATCAATACTCCCAGCCGCTCTGGACTGAATGATTCCGTACAACCCATCTCGTCTTTTATTTGTAAATCTTTTGCTGGAAAAATCCTCACTTGTTTACTTTGTGGTGAATGTTCAAGAAGTACTGAAAACTTATGTGAATTTCTGGAACTTCATCTAGCTTTTCCTGATACGACTAATTACCAGTCCGTGCAAAGCTTATTGTTAAATCATCTGAAAAAGGAATTTTTAACAGGTGATGATCAACTGTATTGTCAAACATGCGCCAAACTAACTGACTGTTATAAGGAAACAAGTAAAGCTGAGGTACCAGTCAATCTGGTAATAACACTGATGATTTTCAAACAAGACTCAACCTCGAACGGAAGCAAGAAACTCTTTGGAAGGTTCGAAATAGATGAACATTTCAACCTAGCAGACCACTGTTATAATATTCATGCAGTCATTGTTCACTGTGGTTCTGGCGTTGAATGTGGTCATTATTACGCCTTGGTCAAAGAAGGAACGGGCTGGTTTAAGTTTGACGATAGTCGTGTCACGAAGTGTTCTGGCGATGCATTGAATTTATTGGAGCCTCTGGAGACACCCTACATTTTGTTTTATGGGAGAGAGGACATTGTTAGATCAAGATCTTCAGATGATGTGGTGCTGCAGGCTTTTCCGGGTTTTCCTGCAGCTGAAAAAGCAAATGCGCCACTGGAATCAATGAAGTCGCCCCGGAGCGTCAATTAATTTTTAACGTTGTATTTATTTTATTTTTATCGTTGTTTTAACATATTGTAGATAACTACAAATAAATGTAGTATTATTAAAATAGCATGGTTTATATAAAAAGAAAATAATATCATTTAGAACACAAGAGAAAGAGTATCTCTAGATGCACAAAGAACCGTAACAGAATGCACAGTATTTGAATCACCAAGTCGTCTCTTATTGAAAACATTTTTGTTTAGTATCAGGAATTATCACTCGAACACTATCTGGCCACGTTTCGTTTACCGATGGTAGGATGCCTATACTGCCGCCAGTAGTAAAAAGGCGGCAACTACAATTTTTAGTGATTTTCAGGTTTAACGGTCGGTAAGTTGGTGTGACTGTTTTCAACCTATATACGAAGTTTGAAAACGGTAAAAGTAATCAGTATAGATAAAAAAGGCGAATCAAATTGGCCGTAAGTTCGGAGCGTCATCAGTTCAGGAAGTTAAAAGGCGGCAAGTAGTAAATATTTAGTGAGAAAGCGGTAACTACAGAAAATTTTGTCAATTACCGCCTTTTTATTACAAACTCCTCGATTGATATATGTTAGTACTGACTGTTTTCTTGTCGGTGTCAATTTCTTCATAATTTATTGGTTGGTAACCCTTTCAAATGAGTATGTGAGGAACATCAAATAAAATTTAATTTTTTTCATTCATCCCCACCCCTAAAAAAATGGTGGTATAGCATGGATACCACTATCACTTTTGGCATACTACCTTTCCGCAATAAATGTTAAATTTGTGAGTAAATAAGGTTTTATTTTCATAAAAAGCTCAGATAAAAATCGTATATATCAATTTTAGGAAGAATGGTAACGCATAAAGCAGTTTTCCCCTTTTGTTCCCCCCAGACACAATGGTAGCTTGCAAACGGTACACATACAACAGGTACGTTTTTGTTTGACTTTGGAGCTGCAATGGGCACATCGGCGTTTCGTTGTTCTCACTGGCATATGTGCAGCTTTATCAGTTCGTAGCTCCATTGGAATGAAAGGTTTATGGCAACGTCTTGGTATCGGATGGAATTTCATTCCGCGCGGATTGGCCATTTCTGCTCCAATCAGGCCTGCAACCACTCTTAACCTGAAATCTTTGGTCCTTCCATCGAATTCCTTTGATTGAATAATATAGAGGCATTACTTATGCTGACATCGACGGAATGCCAAAATAGCCGTAACCACCATTTACGACTTTTTCTATCAATGGCATAATAAGATTTGAACATATCACAGATCTACAGCACCCATGAATTTGTTGTAATCTTTGACAATTTGTGGGCATGCAACTTCGATTTGTTCTCCTGTTCGCGTCTTTCTTGTGACTGTTGATGAAACAGTACCATCGTGACAGTTTGAAATCAGTTGAACAGGCTTTTTGTCTTGCCATTGCACAAAACAAAGACCTTCATGCTTGTATGATGAAAGAGCTACGCTAGATCCTCTTTCGAAATTATTCAAAATTTTTCTCGGTAAACCTTTGCGATTTGATCTTATGGTACCACAAGCATATATTCCATCGTTCAAAAGATTTACCATTAATAGAATAATAGAAAAAAAATTATCAAAATAGATGAAGTAATTCTTCCAACTAAATCTCTAGTCAAGTCGGTTACAACTCGTTCACCTAAATTTAGTTCTGGATTACTACCAAATTTTCCTGTGTACACTTGGAATCGACACATATAGCCATATTCGTCAGCTCGGACCCAAATTTCAAATCCTCGTTTGATGGGTTTCAATGGAACATATTTTTTCAATACAGAACGGCCTTTGAATTTGACCATACTTTCATCTATACTTTGATGACGCGTAGGTCTGTATGTTGATTTGAATGTTTCGGAAAGCGTATCCACTACAGGTCTGATCTTATACAATTTATCGTAGTTATCATATGGCATCATATGATTGTCATTTGCATGATATGGTAAAGCAGCCAGCTGAAACGCTTCAATGGAAGGAATGAACTTATATATTCATCTCTCAATTGAATGTTACTACTCCAATAATCTTTAATCATGATACCCATCATTATATTAGCGACTATGAATTTTTTCATTTCTGTGATATTCGTTGGCTGGAATGGTTTTTCAGCTTGAGTTGAAAATAATTTTGTCTGAAACACTAAATGTTCGAATAAAGTATCTGGAAAAACACTGAGAAAATGGTCACATGGTGTCACTACATTATCATCCAATATTGGCCAAGTAGTTTCCGTGAAATCTTTCAACTTAGATTGTTTTTTCTTTTTCTCCCAAATCCCATCCAACCGTTTTTCCATCTCTAATAATGGTTCGTTTGAGTCGGACTCTGTAGATCCATCATTTTCCCGTTCGAGTTGTTCAAACTCATGTTCCTCCTCAGAACCATCATTCGACCTATTCATATTACCAATATTCAAAAGGGAACAATCGCCATTTTCCGTTACATCGACATTCATTTCATTAGCTTGAAATGAACAAGTTGGAATATCACAGATGCTAGATCTATCATTGGTCTCAAGTAATGGAGATTTTCTCATTTTTTGTACGTCTTTCAGATCGATTCCAGTTTCGCTCTGGAAACATTTCACAGGAGCCAACTCTGTGTAAGTCAGGTCTTCACTACTATCTGAATCTAAATCTGATAGCTCAGGCTCTGAACCCGAAGGTAATTCAAATCCTTCCATAATTTCATCATATGAAAAATCTTGAATATCATTGATAGATAAAACAGTATTTCTTCCAATTTTCTTAATTTTCATGCTAACTATGATTCACTCTGAAAACGAGAAAAAAAAATTATCATTCAGAAAGAACCAACTTTTCCGTGATGAACATATAGGTATAGGCAAATTAGGTGCAGTGGTAACTTTAGGTACCACTTTCTAGATGGTCACAAAAAATAGACTGAATTGTGGATTACGATTCACTCATATCATAGTAAGTGGACTATGATAACACAAATTATCTCCTCGAATTTCACTCACCTGCAGAAACAAATCCTAACACAAAACTTATAAATATGAATTTATGCGCGAAAATATCGTCTAACCTCACTTCCCTTCTTTCAAGTTGTACGAAAGAAATGTTTACAGTCCGAATTATCCCGAACAAAAAATATTTCGATACGAATACATGCTAGAGATCACAATTGAACTGGTTGCAAAATAATACCACTACCACGGAAATAGTAAATAAATTCAAAAAAGGAGGTACCTAATAGATACCACGACAACCCAAAGGGATAAATAAAAATAGTGCATTCTGCTGAAATAATATTTCACTATAATGTCGACAAGTAGAGGTCATCTTCTAGTGGCCTTAGCTAGAAATGAAGCCTAATGTCTAACATTGTAAAGTGTAAATCAGCGAAAACAAATGAAAATGATGATCCTACTTTTTCTCCCCCGGACAAATCTTGTTACCGAAGTAGTTGTAGTAGTAGTTTTCACTCTTCAAATCTTCCTTGCACGCGAAAGGAGCTGCAGGAATTACAAAATATCAATTGCGACAGTCCCAATACTATTGATAATATCAATATAGAAACATGTGATGCAGATTTTCAACAAAATGATGACTTAGGTAAAAATCATTTTTTATATTACGAACTGATTATCTAATTGACACTCATTATTTCAAGATGTTGAATCTGATAAGGTAACCGATTGTACTGAAATTAGAGAAGTTATATTTGCAAGAACCACTTCAACGTCCGATCAGCTAGATGTTCCCAATAATATTCAAATAACTCCAATTGATGTTAATGGTAGGTTTATAACATACTACTTGTGGTTTGGGGGTGGTTATCATTTACAATATTTGCAGACAATAGTTGGAATATTGATATCAACAGCATAAATGAATTCATTTATGTCCGAGAGAGTAAGGATGATAGCAATTCAGGCGTCTTCAAATATGGTGAAAATGAGATACCATCAGGCTCAGCTGTGATATTGGAGAATACTAATTCTTTTACACATGAGCATGCACCATTTTTACCAGTCTCTAATGAGAATAGCAAGATTAACGTTATACAGCAGATTATAATAATACCGACACCAATCGTGAAAGTATATTCTGAAGACCGATTCAATCAAGAACATATCATGGATCCCTCGAATAGTCTTTTATTGGTTACCAAAAAAGGTGAATCCAGAAAAAGACGTACTCTTTCGACGCCACTTGATGCGAGAAAAAAAGTCAAAAAAGATGAAAAACGAAAAGAATATTACCTTAAACCTCCATGTTCAGTCAATTGTAGAAGAAATTGTATCTCGCATGTAGCTGAGAATAGGAGGATCCAGATAAATGATGAGTTCTGGCAAATGAGCTGGGATGAACAACGTCAGTTTATTTTGAATAATACTCAAAGGTTGAACATTAAAAGGCAATCTAACAGAGTTGATGTTTCTGCTAGGAAAAATAGCTACACCTATCACATGAAGAATGAAAATGGTACCATTTTTCAAGTATGCAAACCATTCTTTCTGACTACCCTTGGTTTTAAGCAAGCAACGACAAAGTTGTTCAGAATACTCTCAATATGTCTGTCAATCACCTTACGTTTACACGCAATATGCGAGGTTTGTATATCATTTCGGTGTTCAATACAATTTTCCGCCTACCTCTATCCAAAGTATACATTTCCTGGCCTCAAAGTAGGAGGCAAAGTCGTACTTTGTTATTTGAGGGAGGCGGAAAAATCATATGAATAACATGGGGGTAAAGTGCCTTTTCCTCCCTTGAATGATCGATGATCTCCGCTACGCGACGAAAACTTCATACTCGGGAAGAAAAGTAAAACTTTTCTCCCTTGTCATACAAATAGCTATTATTCAATCAGTATTACTTTTCAGGAAAGAAGCCTTCTATCAAAAAACTGGTCAGAACAAAGATACAGCTCCATATTGAATCATTTCACCCCTCAATCTCTCATTATCGTAGAGAACATGCTCCTAATAGACGGTACTACCAAGTCATTTAACTTTGACATATATGTGTAAGGAATTTAATAAGGATAATCCAAATTTTGAACGTTCGTATGAAGTATATAGAAATGTTTTGAAAGAGCTCAATATTTCCTTTGCCAAACTTGGCCACGAAGAGTGTGGAGTGTGAGATTTGTGGAACATTTGATCAACACGAACACACTAAAGATAATCTGCAAGCAGATTGTACCACTTGTAATTCATACAGCTGTCATAAGGATAGAGCTAATAAATCCCGAGATCAGTATCGCAAAGATGCCAATATGTTGAATAGAGACATATCAGACGTGTGCTTCTCTGCGGATCTGCAGAAAGTCATAATGCTACCACGCATGGATCAATATAAAATTGTCCTATTCACTCCGAAAATCGTCTTATTCAATGAAAGTTTTGTTCCTGTAGGTGTACATCAACGTCAATTAAATCCCATTGCCATTCTATGGCACAAAGGAATTTCTGGAAGGAAGAAAGAATATATAATCAACAGCTTTTATGCATTTTTACTCAAAAACAGGGATGCTACCACAATAACCCTCTGGTTAGACAACTGTTCGATACAGAACAAAAATTGGTGTTTCTTTACGTTTCTGGTCTATATTGTTCATAATTGTACTGAGATTAGTGCAACACAAATTTATTTCGAACCAGGACATACATTTATGAGCGCAGATAGTTTCCATCACCGGGTGGAACAAGCGATGAAGCGTTATGGAAATATTTATGACTTTAGTGATTTTGAAAAAGCAGTACAAGACGCAAATTCCAAAAAGGTGTCGATTTTTTCCATGCAGCCAAAAGATTTTGCAAATTGGCTGGATTGCCCTTCACAAGCCAAACTTAAAAAAATCAACCCTCGGACATATCTGAATAGCATAGTCAGGTTTGTCCCTCAGATACTGGACGGATTTTGATGGTGAAGCAGTTGAATTGAATTTTTTAACAGCAAAATCAATTAGAACAGGTATAACAAAATCACAATTTCGAAGTGCCTTTCGAGGTATACCTCAAAATAAAAAAGATACCATCATCAAGAATTTATGTCCACTTATGCCGGAGGACAGAAAACAGTTCTGGCATAAAATGCCCGTTGAGGACGTTGCCGATTTGAACGTTGTTCAAGAATAAAAATTATATATTAATTTTATGTCTATTAAATCTATTTTCTTGTATTTTGCGTTCATTTTATTCAAGTGATCTGAGAAATTCGAACGATGATTCGTATTTTTGGTACTTGCCGCTTTTATATAACGTATTACCCTACTTTTTGTCTATTATCAAAGTAGTTGAAACGGATGCATGTGATACAATGTGAATGTTGCCGCTTTTATGTTACGTATCGCTCTAGGCTCCAAATTGTATCTACGCAGTCAAAACGATGCATGTGTTATAACTTCAATGTCTAAGGACACAAAGCGAAAATATACATTCCAGAACACAAACACTTCCATATTTTTCACTAACGAAACGAAATATTTCAAAGTTCTTTCATTTCTTTCGTGGCGTAGCACAGAAACGTTTTTCGCCATTTTCTCAAAACTGTACTTATGGTAATTGCCTCCTTTTTGCTACAGGCGGCAGTATATTATATCGGTAATTTCAGTAAATATGCATCCATTTGAATGCTCGTAGCAGTAATTTTTGAAAATTGATCCGATTTCTGTAATTTGTTTACATTCTTTATGGTCGATTAGTCACTCGTCCAATAGTACTTGAAAATAACATTCAAAAAAATAAGTCAGATAAATATAATGATTTAATATTATGTAGTAGTATAACTTGTTACTTACCTAACGAATATTTATTGTACAAAATCATAGATATAGAATTAATTAGTAAATTGTAAACTTTATACGTGTCGTTTGTCAAATTCTTGTCAGCTGCTGAGTAGGTATTGGATGTCACTGATTGTAGATGACTGAGCTGGTCAATTCAAATTCCGGGCGGCAATATTTGAATTTAGTTATTTAAACGTATCACAAGTGACGTTACGCAACCGTTAACGGTCGCAACTGTTGTTATCGAATTTTCCACGAATTTTAGAACATATAGAACAGAGGAATAGATGTAGGTAACTCCAGTGTATTGTGAAAAGCATAAAAAGGGAACAGGAAGGAAACAAAGGAGAGGAGGGGCAGTCAGTAATGGTTGTGCATGGGAGCAACACGTCTTCTCTGTATTTTATGGTGAAATTTTTGGTTTTTACCAATTACGAAAAGCATTTTGTGTTCCAAACAGAGCAGACAATTCAAGGCACAAAATTCAGTGTTTTCTTGCGACATTATCGACAGATTGTCGGATCCAAGGTTCCAGGCCAACTTCATTCCAAAGTCACCCCTGTTTTCTACACTGCATGACATTAAGCAGTTTAGCAGCCCTCCATATTGCAGGAATAAGTTATAACAAGATAAGTGATAGGTAACGCCTGGGGTGAGTTATCATATTTTTCAATTCCTGCATGCTGCAACCTTCCTTGTTGCTTACACGACAGTCAACAGCTGAATAACAACCAGTAATAGTCATCATCGAAGAATTTCCAGTTAGCTTGATCACACCGAACGCTTCATGCATGCTATGCATAGATTTTAGTGCACATAATAGTGACATCCGCTTTGCAGACAGCCATCTCACCGAATTAGTAATTGTCGGTTCCATATTGTTCATATGTTTCATATTTATAACAATATTTTTTCTACACCCGTACTCTAACAATACACTTATATGACCATAATCCGTTTCATAATGATATCCATTATGATACACATTTTTCATAACGATACAGATTATCAACCAATAGAAACCCATAATTTTTCAATCAAGAATCCTGTTCCATTGTTTGTCCTAGATTCTAACCTAAGCAACTAATTGCTTTATTTGTCAAAATCAGTTTTCATATTACCTACCTGTATTATCAAAATGTCTGAAAACAGCGATATAGAAGGAATACCATCGAATCCAATATTTTTAAAAGATCAGATTAATTACAGTTGTTATATTCAATATAAATATAATTAGAATCTTTATAGTTTTCATATATCCATGATAATACCATTAAGTTTGTGTTTTTTTTTTTTAAATATGAGTTAATTACTGTAAATGTGTCCAATACAAATATAATATTTATAGTTTTTCATTATTTATCGGGTTTAGAAAAAATAGCGTATGCAACTCTCATGTAATGGTTATATTAATACACTCGCATAAACCATACAAAACTCGCCTTCGGCTCGTTTCGTATCCCGGTTAATGCTCGTGTCTTAATAACCATCATTACATGATCGTTGCATAATATACTATTATATACAACTGGGGTAGCTGCCATTGAAGAGGTGGTGTGATCACACAAGCTCTCATTTGTTTTTTTATTAGATTCAGAAGGCCTTTCCATACTTATTGTTGTCTATTGATTTATAAATTAATAAATCAGGTTTATTTCAAAACATCATCCTAGTGGTGGATTCATTTACCTTACCTACCCCCTACAAAACTGCTAGGCTAGCCGAGTGGTCATTCTTAACCAATCACCACAGTAACATATATTTTTTTGTTAGAAGTGACCATATAAATAAATTTGTTACTCATCGAAGATAAAGGTGAAATATCATCGTAAAGACCAAGATTATAATTATAAGAATTATAACGTAACAAACAATTACATATCTTTTGTATATCAAGCACCTGTCGCTTTTTTCACAATATAACCACAGGGTTCTAGTCTGGGACCGACCTTCTGGTTGATTCTGATGAAGGCACGGAAGAATGAGGAATATGAAAGATAAAGGAGGGAATGAAAGAGTCAACGAACAGAGCAGTGTGAATGAGGCGCAGATGATTGCGATCGAGGGGGTGATGAATATAGGTATAGTTTATTGTCTCAAGAAGGTATTCTTATTGACAAAGTTTACATAGCTAAGATATAAAATACATTTAAAAATATAGACTCACAAAAAACATGAAAACTAAAAACAACATTAACAAATCTTTCTCAGTAAGATTTTTGTCATAGGTACATACAAACATATAGTACAAAATAAATAAATAAATGTATGCGAAACTACGCTCGCACATGTACGAATACATACTATAAATAAAATAAACAAGAAATATCAATTAGAGATGATCACGTTAAATTCCTGCAAGCTATAATAGGGCCTGCTGATTAAAACTCCTTTGATGTCTTTTCGGAAGTATTCAATGTTCAGATTTACTTCTTTGAGGCATTCAGGCCGGTGATTGTAGATTTTACCACCGTTATAAAAAAAAATCCTTGATTAATGCGAAGGAAGAAATAGGCAGTTTCAGGTTATTTTTGTTACTCATGCGGGTGTTGTAATGGAAATAATTGTTGTTATATCGCAATATATGTTTTCTAACAAGACACACAGTTTCCAAAATAAAGAGTGCTACCACTGTTAAAATTCGTTTTTCTTTAAATATTAGCTGGCATTATTCACGTGGATTCATCTTGTATATGTGTCTGATTGCTCTTTTTGTAATTTTAAAATAGAATTGAGAAGGTGGGAACTACACACCCCCCAAAAAGGTATACGTGGAGGTATATGTGGAGTATGGAAGAGAGCGTCATGATAGTTTGTGACTCCGCGGTGGCTGTGGAAGGGATGAAAAGGATGAGAACAAACAATAAGAGGGTAGCAATGATGCGGAGAAAGATTGAGGAGAGGAGAGAAAGGTGACCACGGGCCTGTATTGTCTGGCAAAAAGAACATTCAGTAAACAACCTGGGTAATCGAAAGGCCCACGAGAAAGCTACAAAGAGGTTGGATAGAGAAAGCGTGACGTGGGAGTTGAGAAGGATTGGATAGGTTCAACCTGGGACCGGAAGTGCCATGTCCCTGTGGATACGGAAAACAAGAAACGGCAAATCACGTGATCGAGAGATGCATAAATGGGTACAGGACTGGATGGCGCGAATGGAAAGTACGAACGGAAAGAGAAAAATAGGAGATAACTTTGAGGGAAAGGAATGAAAAAAAGGATGACTGGATAAGATTCGTGAATGAATGGGCGGAGAACCTGGTGAGTAACGAATGAGAGAGTGAAAGGAGACAGCTACGACTCACAGCGGAGCTAGGAATTGAAATAAAGTATGAGAGCCTGATCAGTCTAGGCAGACAACGAAGGCGACACACACCTGGCAAGTTGGGCGATGGGATAAGGAAAAAAGTTAGATAAGTATTATTTCATATTGTTATTTGAGAGCAGGGAGTCAATTTTGTTTTGTTATGTTTTATTTTCATTATTATCGCTGTAAAAGGATTGGGTAGATGCTGATTTATTTCCATCATGCTAAAAGTACAGATGTGAAGAGATATATGTTAAGTTGTTATGAAATATGAAATATGGATTATTGTAAATGTTATGTGAATGTGAATATGCGAATTTTATGAATATTGTATTATCTGGGAAATAAAAAAAGGGTCTTCTGCCACGCTAATTCGTCCTCCCGCATTGTCGACGTTCCGCGTCGGGGATGCGCGAGTGGGATGAGTTATGAGGAGTAGGAATTCCCTTGAAGATGAAGGGAAGATGCTCAGTTGTAGGTTTTCTTAGTAGGTGATTGACAATGTTTCGTGGTGAAATTCATTAGTTCGGACTTACATTGTCTACTATGATATAAATTGATTTGAAATCCCTGAAAGAATCTATAGAAATTATAAAGTTTGGGTAAAAAATAACAATTATATCAGGCAAAACAACTGAAATCACAATGTAATGAAATACAAGCAAAAAATATTGTATTCTTGGTTTTTTCCAATCAGTCGTTGATATATAATGAAAAGAGGGTTGGAGATAACATGAATCCAAGGAAAACACCAGTGTTGATGGTAAAAGTATTCGAGAGACATCTTTCGACGGCTACTTGCAGGGAAAGTTTTTTCAGGAAGCTGGAGAGCCATACACATAAATGATCCGAAAAGCCATAGCACTAAAGTTTACCCAGCAACTTTTTTGACACATACGGTCAAAGGCCTCCACAGAAAATGACTTTCATTCAGACCAGGGGTCTCCAAACTTTGGAGCCTTCGGGTCATAATGATTTTTTCAGTTTATTCCAAGGGCCAATTTCTGCCCTTAACTATATTCCTAGACAAGGATAGTTGCAAAGTGCGTGACCTAAGCAAACTGACGCTTTTTTTGCATTTCGAATATCATTGTGTATTGTGACACTTAACGACATCTAGTGGCGAGTAGTGGCACTATGTACTATCTTTTTAGGCTACCCGCTAGGTGGCATTAGACGTAATTAAATATTTGGAATTACCGCGTTGGTTCGAGAAAGTTCTGGTTCTAGCTAGTGTATTCCGATCACCTCGAGGTGGCAGTAATAATTGCATATAAAAAGGCTAGCGAAACTGTCTATTGTGAAATAAAGTAACACCCGTCAATAAAAGTATTTTGATTTGACTTATCGTTTTTATGTGTGATTTGTTAGTATGGAAAAAAGCGAAAAATCGACAGTCAATTCAGAACGTTCCAAGAAAAATGGAACTTTCATTATTTTGTGAGTCCAGTAATGAGGCGCTATGTTTAATTTGTAATGAAACCATAGCTGTTCTCAAAGACTATAACATTAAACCACACTATGAATCGAAACATCTTCAAAGTTACTCCAAGTATACAGGAAGTTTGCGAAAGAAAAAATTCAAAGCTTTGAAACGCGGACTCAAATCGCAGCAATCTTTGTTTACCAAAGCGAATACTGAACAAGAGTCTGCAACTCGCGCCAGCTTTCGTGTGGCTCTTGAAATCGGAAAACTTGGCAAACCATTCACCGATGGAGAAATGATATAAGGATACTTGATTGCAGTAGCCGAAGAAAAATGCCCCGAAAAGGTGAACTCATTCAAAAGTGTCAGCAAACACCGTGGCTCGGAGGGTGCAAGACATCGCAGAAAATATATCATCTCAACTGTCTGACAAAAATGGACATCATGAGTGGTTTTCTCTGGCATTGGATTAGTCAACGGATGTGTCAGATACTGCTCAGGTGTTGATTTTTATTCGTGGAGTAGATAAAAGCTATGTATATTGGTATTCACGGCACAACAACTGAGGCAGATATTTTTAAGGGAGTTGAAAATGCCATTAATAAAAAGAACATTCGATGGAGAAATTTGAAATCTATAACAACTGATGGAGGCAAAAATATTTATGGTAAAAATAAAGGAGTGGTTGCACTTGTGTCAAAGGCTGTAGAAAATGATGGTGGTTTAAAACCATTAGTCTTACATTGTATCATTCATCAACAGTCCTTGTGCGGAAAATGTTTGGATATGTCTGAAGTTCTAAAACCAGTCATATCAGTTGTTAACTACATCAGATCCACTGGGCTGAATCACCGAAAATTCCGCGAGTTTATTCAACAGATTGGAGAAAATGATTTACCATATCATACTGCCGTACGCTGGCTTAGTTGCGGAAAAGTCCTTAAGCGCTATTTTGAACTTCGAGCAGAGATCGAATTTTTTTTAAATGAGAAGCAACGCCCTTTTGCCGATTTAGAAAATAGTGAATGGATGTGGAAGTTAGCCTTCTATATTGATTTGACTAATCATATGAACGAACTGAATCTGAGATTGCAAGGAGAAAATCAGCTTCTTCCTAATTTATACACCAATATCAAATCCTTCAGGCAGAAAATAATACTATTTCAATCGCAATTACGTAAAAAATGTTTCACACATTTTGAAACATGTGAAATATTCAGCCACACTACAGAGACTGAATTTCCCGTCAATTTTGCAATCAAAACTTTGAGTGCTTTGAATATAAATTTTGATACTCGTTTTTCAGATTTTGATATCATTGCGAATGAAATTAAGCTTTTTCAAAATCCTTTTGATTCTGACATCGAAACCCTGGCTCCAGAAGTCCAAATGGAAATTATTGATTTACGGTGCAGTGATATACTTCGGTGGAAAATCACAATTACATAAATTTCTTTAGTGTTTTTGTTTTACTGTGATTCATTTCAATTATTTGTTACTTATTAATATGCTTAATCTTAGATAATTGAGTTAAGTTTTCTTTGTCATCATTTCTGTCGTTAAGTTTTACCTTGCAAGTAAATGAAACCGAGTAATTATCATTCTGTGTTTTCTACTTCAACTTATCACAGCAATAGTAACAACAGTTAGGTAATCATTGGCTGTCGCGGGCCAGATTGATGACAGTAAATCATTGGCTGTCGCGGGCCGGATTGATGACACTGGCGTTCCGGATTTGGCCCGCGGGCCGTAGTTTGGAGACCCCTGGTTCGGACTAAGGGATATAAACCCAAACATCATCAAACACGTAGAAGGAGAAATTAGTAAAAGACACCAGCTAATTTACTCCAGATTACGAATCGTGCGTACCACACTGACCCACCAGCATATCTTTGAGAAAGGAAAACTTGTTAATTGCGAATCTTGTGAAGTTCTTCTCAAGTTGAAACACTCTTTGTCGCAATGTCCCACCCTCGAACAACAAAGAGAATCCTGTGGACTATCAAATCACCTTCAAGAGAATATACAAAAAAGTAAAATCAGTAATTCAATGGAATTTCTTCTATCAGTGAATATAATGATCGAAATTCAAACGGCCATTAGATTCAGCTCTGAAACCATTTTGGTTGACGAGGTATTTTTTTTAAATGATAAAAACAGTTAAGCATTCTGAGTTTTCTTGTTTATTTCACCATTGAAGGTTACAATATTGAAATCCATTTGTTTACTGCAATTCTTATATGCATTTGATGAACAGAATCAATTTCAGATACCTACAAAATTAGAACATCATTTCCAACTACGGTAAAGTTCGCAATGAAAACAGTTCACCCAGTGTGAAATGGAATAATAATGAACTGGAGAACGAATTCCCTGACCACATCTGATCAGAGTTGAATTTAAAACAAAAACTTATTTCAGTGACCACTACAGAATACGTTAACTCAGGCTGGGGGTTTTATTTTTCCACCTTGATGAACATTGAAAGGTGAGGGCAATTCTTTTATTTTCAGTTCGTTATAGTTTTTCCCGGAGGAGCCACAAGAGAAGGAAAGCATACACTTCTGTTTCCTTCAGTTGTGAGTTTGTAATGCCAACTATACAAGCACGAAACATAAATAAAAATAACTTCAGTTCCAACTTCGAGTATTTTCGATTCGAAAAGTTTTGATTATTTCAGCCGTGTTTTCTCTTTTGATATCCTAAGACGAATATTGATATTGTGTTTTGCCGATTGTTGTCTTTCATAACAGATCAATATCGTTTCGAATGATTTTTGTATTCAATGCAAATTCTAGGATAAAAAACGTGAAATTTTCATTGAAGGCTTCACTTAATCTACGGAATGATTCGTAAAAAAAGATGTAAAATGGAAAGTGAATTCGTTGATTTTCAGATTGACAACATAAACTTTATTCATCTAACAGTTTTTACATTGCTTGATATGGTTTGAGAAGCCTTAGTTTGAGATGAATTTTATCCCTAGTTATTGAAAAAGTAGAAGAAGATTGGATTTCCCAAAATTAGAACAAACATTCAAGCATCAATATAGAATCAAATTGATCATTGTGTCATTTTTTATACGTATGAAGGTTACTTTTCGGGCTTTTTGGTCGTGGTCTGCAGGTTTTTATATCTGAAGTTTCGTCTACTGCTGCGATAGACCTATATATTTTTGGGTAGTAAAATTGTATACTGTTGAGTATTTCTGTGTCTTCGAATAGGATAATGTTAGGTTAGATCAGGTCCAAAGTGAGTAGGTCTATTCGCCCCTCCACCGCAACCCGTGTCACCTCACAAACCACAAGAGGAGACTAAATCATCTGTCGGTAACAAATAAGACAGACAGATGGGTATCCGCGGCTAAGCTGAACAGTGGAGACGGGTCTCCAACTACAGACCCGGTTGCCACCGCTCGAAGCTCGTTTGCCTGGTGTGACGTCACGATGTACCGCGGGCGATCTCACATTTTCAATTGCTCTTGCTCAGTTGTTGATTCACATATAAACCGGAAAATTTTGTGAGATACTTGTGAGATGATTTACTTTTATAATATATAATTTTCAATGAAAAACTAAATTAGCCTGAATAAGCCCATTGCATATCCACTGAATATATGAAAATAAGTATCAATTTCAAGCCATCTTTCACAAAATGCTGGCTGGTTAGATTTTTATAATACTGTCAACAGTCCATGTCTAACGCACACTAAACACTGATCGTATGTCCGACAAGAGAGG
Organism: Leptinotarsa decemlineata; assembly: GCF_025532065.1. NCBI lineage: Eukaryota > Metazoa > Arthropoda > Insecta > Coleoptera > Chrysomelidae > Leptinotarsa > Leptinotarsa decemlineata. The sequence continues at coordinate 2,198,675 of NW_027412534.1, forward strand.
AGGAGCCTACCTTCAGCTGCCGTATGCGTGAGAGAAAGGGAAGCCGGACAAACTGGCGCCGTTATGCGTTGAGGTATTCCCAATTTGATTTTCATAAATTTCATTTCAACGGTGGAATACTTTGAGACATTTCATCTCTGGATCTTTTTTACTTTCGACTAAATTCTTCTGATATCTCATTATGGGAGTAACATATTTTCAATCGCCCATTCATTTATTTATTCATTCATTCATTTTATACATCCAGCAAGCCCAAAAGCCCATTTATAGGTGTACACAATTAGAAATATGATAATTATACATACAGCGTGACTCACGGTCGATGGTAGGTTAGACGTTTCTGGAAAACGCAAAACATGATTTTTATGAAAATTCCACCTCTCACATTTCCTTACCTGTTCTATCGATCTAAAATATTTTCAACATTGCGGCGTTGCCACTTCCATCAAAAAGTCCTAGCAACTTCACTTTTTTGAATGGAACACCCCGTATATTAATACATTTTTGGAATTGCTTTGGTATTTTAATAATTTTTTGTTAATAATGTCCTAAACCTATCTCTATCTGTTTTCGAGATAAAAAATAAATTGTGCTAAATATGGTCCAAAACATAGCCTTGATTGAAATTAAGTACATCAGTACTCTCAATTCATGAAAAGTTGATATTTGAATGATAGTTTAGACATACTCGAAATATTCAAATAACACTAAGAAATCGACTCCATATTAAACAGGGCATGCCAAAATTACTATTATTTTCATTGTGCATAAAAGTAGTCAAAAGTTCTTTTTTTCAAATGAAACCCCCTGTATATTACTCGGTAAATTTTCGTCAAGTTTTCTCAATAAAGTCGCTTCTTTTAGCAATATTAGTTTTTTTTTAGAATTTGGATTTGAGTAGCCTTGGAATTATCAAGTTTATAGCAGTTCGGTTACTTCTATAAGTAATTTACTGTGTTTCGAATCATCTTCCAAAATGAATGCAAATATCGATTATTCAAACGAAGTTCTTATGAAATTATTTATTACACATATGAACGAAGTGATCAAGTCATTGTCAGAACGTGTAAAAAATTCAACCAAATGTATCCTGAATCAACACCAATGAACGAGAGGAAGTTTGTAAGGCTACAAAATAATTCCCCTAACTATGACTCAAAGTTTTCAGATAACAACTGTACCAAAAATCAGTCATTTCTAGGTAAAAAGTAAGATTTTGTGGGCTAAAACATGTGAAAGTACAGACAATAACAGAATAGGATGATTCAAAATAACAAAATTCTAAACAAAATATCACATTTTCACAATAAATGCTGAACACTTTGAAATATTTTTTTGTACGCGACTTCTGTTTGCTTTTTCAATTTCCTGGAAATTCAGATCTTTAATACTCCGAAATATTCGCCGTCGCAATTCTTCTTTGGTAGGCACTGGAGTAGTATATACCCTTTTTTTAAACTCCCCATAAAGTAAAGTCAAATGGTGTGAGATCGGGTGATCTCGGTGGCCAATCCCACGGCTCTAAACGCCCAAACCAACGATCGTCGAAGAGTTCGTCAAGTTTTCTGGAAACTTCCTGGGTGGAATGAGCTGGCGCTCCGTCCAGTTGAAACCACGAATTTCTATATTCCTCTAAAGGCAAATTTCCAAGAAAATCGGTTACAGTCGTCCTCAATATTTGGAGATATCTCTCTGCATTCAGTGTGTCTTCATAAATAAAAAAGCTAATTTTATTGTTCTTCAGAATACAGAAAACATTCAGGTCAAATTTTTTCTTGAAAACCCATTTGTTTTGTAACATGAGGATTATGATCAGCCCAAAAATGTGTATTCCTTCTATTGAAAATACCATCCCTCGAAAATTTTGATTCGTCGCTCCAAATTATTTTTGACAAAAATTCCCGATCTTACTGTGTATGAATCAAAACGGATTGACAAAAATGCATTCTACGTTCGAAGTATTCTGCTTTTAGAGCTTGAACTTTGGTAAATTTATACGGATGCATTCCGTGATTTTTCAAAATTCGTTGTACTGAAGCATGTGATACACCTAAATATTTTTCTGCACCGCGAATGGAAACTTCTGGATATGCATAAAAATATGCCAAAACGTTAACAGTATTGTCCTCATTTGAAGTAACAGGTTTTGGTAATGTTGAAGGCGCTTTTAACATGGAGGCATAGTTAAGGAAACTATTTTGTAATCTTACAAACTTCCTCTCGTTCATCAGTGTTAATTCAGGATACATTTGGTTGAATTTTCTACAAGTTCTGGCAATGATTTGATCACACTGTCCGTGTATAATAAATAATTTCATGAGAACTTTGTTTGAATAATCAATATTTGCATTCATTTTTGGCGATTTTTTGAAACACCGTCAATAACCATTTATCAATTACTTATAAAAGTCACCAAACTGTCATAAGTTTGATATTTCCACGGCTACCTAGAAATCAAATTCTTTAAAAATTATTTTTTGTACAACTGTTATTGAAACTCTGTTTGATAGAAACACTTCAATCAGAACACCTACCAAAATATCTTTTAGAAAAGTTCATACATGCAGTTCGTGATATTGGTATTATTAAATCCCTGTGAAGTTACTGACGATGACGAAGTAGTATTCAGTTCAATTGTAGAAAGTCTTTCATGACTAACCCATAATCCTCCTTAAAATAACGTGAGTTGGCGTGTGTAGTTGTAACATATGCCTTGTAATCCAAAGATCGTGTGTTCAAATCCCATGGACCCTATAATTTTTTTTATTATCAGCGGTAACGTTATACAAAAAGATTTGTATGATACATTTGTTAAAAGTGATTTTATTTTGCTCGTGAGTTTGCTCCACTTGCTGACGCTCGTTTTGCGCTCACAAAATAAAATGCCACTTTCAACACTTGTAGGTAACGTGAATAACTATTTTTCCACAAAAACGGCTTTATTGAGAAAACTTGACGATTTAGGTATAGGGACATGTATAATCATCTTGAAGCATTTTTCACCATCCTTTCAATTTATCGAGTAATATACAGGGGGTTTCATTTGAACAAATGAACTTTCGACTACTTTTATGCACAATGGAAATAATAGTAATTTTAGCACGCCCTGTATGATATGGAGTCGATTTCTTGGTGTTATTTAAATATTTCTAGTTTGTCCAAACTATCATCAAAATACCGACTTTTCATGAATTGAGAGTACTGATGTACTCAATTTCAATTAAGGCTTTGTTTTGAAACATATTTAGCACAATTCATTTTTTATCTCGACAACAGATAGAGATAGGTATAGGACATTATCAACAAAAAAGTATTAAAATACTAGAGCGATTCCAAAAATGTATTAATATACGGGGTGTTCCATTAAAAAAATTGCTAGGACTTTTTGATAGAAGTGGCAACGCCGCAATGCTGAAAATATTTCAGATCGATAGAACAGGTAAGGAAATGTTAGAGGTGAAATTTTCAGAAAAATCATGCTTTGAGTTTTTCAGAAACGTCTAACCTACCATCGACCGTGAGTCACGCTGTATAATTAGATCAATTTTGAATGGAACAAAGAATTTCTTTTTTGAATTATTTGAACGTCACAAAAAAATTTATCAACACTAGGAACATTATTAACACTTCTAGATATAGTAGTTATGGGAGAATGAAAATGATGCAGTGTATTGAAAACCGGAACATAAAATGTGCTACAGAATCTATGTATGGTAGCTTTTGAGCATTAATCTTGTTGCTAGCGAGGTATATTGAAAGTGAATGCGAATAGTTGGTAGATATGGATTGTGGTTGATAAGCGCGTTCTGATAAGTGTAAAGAGTGTGATAGCTGTTATAAAAATAATGACATAATCATGAATGAAAAATCGGATTAGCGAAAAAAAAATATGACCACGGGTGTCAAAGAAAAAACATGACTGTCATACAGGGTGGTCAAAAGCAAAATCTGTGTTTACAGGGTGTATCATTTGAAAATGTCAGAGGATGTATCGTTTCAGCAAACGATTCCCCAATGTGTGTACAGGGTGTCTCAAATACGTCACAAGGTAGTTTAACGGGGCTCTATCGTTTTGCGTGCGACCGTTTCGCATGCGACCGGTTTTCTTGTGATTTCGACCGTTTTTCGTGCGTTTTCGATCGTTTTCCGTATGTTTTCGATCGTTTTTTGTTCGTTTTTGACCGTTTTACGTGTGATCGTTTTGCGTGCGCCCGTTTTTCGTACGTTTTCGATAGCTTTCCGTTTGTATTCGATCGTATTTCGTTCGTTTTTGTCCGTTTTCCGTACGTTCCGACCGTTTATCGTGCGTTTTCGACCGTCTCGCGTGCGATTTCCCAACATGATTGTGTACAGGGTGTTTTATTTAATAAACATGGTAGGTGGCTTTATCATTTTAGCCTGTGAGTTTTCTGTCTCGCTCAATTCGGGGGACCCGGAATCAGACGACACTGCAGTACTCTAATTCACTCCTGTTATAAGTAAACTGTTCAAAGAATGAAAGGTCTTGAATTCCTTGAAGTAGCGTATCAAGAAACACTTCTCTTTGAATTTGATATTACATTCTGGAAAACGTGGATTTTTGATCAAACAAAACCTCAAGATCGTTTGATTCCATGATTCGCGTTAAACTTTCACCATCTAGTACATAGTTGAATATTACCGAAAATATGTCAAGTGTAAATGTCATTATTTTACATTCATTCGTGTTCAAGTACAATTCATCACGAATACACCAATTAGTCAAAGAATGTATGTCCTCCTGCAATGTGAAACAGTCTGCTTCATCTTGGATTTCACGATATATTTCCATTTGATCTGCAAATAGCACTTTTTGAGAAGTGATATCATGGCCAATGTCATTCATAAATGATATGAATAAAAATGGTCCAAAAAAGGGTGTCCCACAAGGATTTAACAACCGAACATACTACAAAACAGGAGGATTTTATACCATCACAGTCAACATAACTACGTCGGTTGGATAAATATGAATCGTTATGAATATTGAAGGGAAGTACAAAAGTTATGATGATTATTATTGATTTTTGTTAACGAAATTTATACTCCTAGCTTGTTATCGAGGGCGCCATAAATTTTCAGTCAGCCTGAGGTTATCGTATTCTGAATAATCCTCCCTAATTGAAAGAGGATCGAATAGAGACTGTGATATCCGCCACTTATCGTTCCCTTGGCAATTAAATGATCGAAGCCCAATCGAATAACTACCCATTTGATTTTCAATCATGTACTTGACTATACCTACTTCGTTTTATCCAATGTGGGATTGATTAATTTTGCGATATGGTAACGTTTACAAATAATATGGTTGAGTATTTTTTCGGTTTTGATATGATTGACAGAAAAATGAGTGTATTTATTCAATTCCTTCATATTTACGAAAATATTTCAGATTGAATAGAAATCACCACCTATTCTCACTAATAATAACACTGGAGGTCAAATAATTTCCGGAAATTTTTTCGAGCTCATGAATATTTTGAAAATTTCCCAAGTCGCAGACGACGGAAATTTTCTAAAAATATTCATGAGCGAGAAAAAAATCCGGATATTAACTTGACCTTACGTGTTATTCGGTAAGAAACCTCCACACCGAATTGTGGTGGAAAATCAAGTATTTTTAAAATTTATTTTTCCATTCTCAACAATGCGAATTATTTTCTTCATCAAGTCACCAACGAAACATGAAATGTGTGGTCAACTTGATAGTTTAATGGCCATGGTAACTAAGTGAGACTCTGAATTCGAAATTATTATTTCAGTTTTGAAGCTGTCAAGCGGCACGACGCGACGTAATAAAATGTTTTGCTTTGGTCAAGGAAGTAAAGAAAATATTCGTCAGAAGATTGAGCAGTTGACACCCGCGAATACCAAGAAATCGATGTCAAACATATGAAGGCAGTTTACGAACTTTCGCGCAGAAAAATCGTATAATTTCAATAAAGCGGATATACCTGTAGAAGAACTGGCACTTATTCTTCATGACTATGGGTTCAACATGCAAAAGAAGAACTGCGAAGACAACCAGGAGATTGTTTGAAGGTGGTTGACAATGTTTCGTGGTGTTTTTCATCAGTTCGGACTTCCATTGTCTAATATAAATTGATTTGAAATCTCTGAAAAAAAAAGATTAGCCAAAAATAACAATTTCATTAAACAAAAAACTGAAATAACAAAGAAACAACATACAAGCAACAACCAAAAAATAAAAAATTCAAATACTAATAAAAGCTGAAAATTGAAAAATTAAAAAATATCATTAACAAAAAAAATGAAAAGTCAAATTTAAAAGATTCCAAACCAAGTTCGTCTTCGAATGATAACTGGACTTATTCCTCCGAGATCTGACTATTTATAGGTCATTCTAGTCACATATCCCCTCTTCCCTCTCTCCGCTTCAATAGTTTTAGCGGGAGATGACGTTTGGCGAGAGTTGGTCGTTTTTTGCTTGATTAGAGGTTTCCATATGTTGCGTATCTCCACGCTAGCTTGACTAAATGCGTTGTTGAGCAACATATACGCGGCTTCTTCGAATTTCTTCCTAAACCAGTGTTCCTCTTTGTGGATGATTTCAGCTTGAGCCCACTTGATGTTATGTTGATGAGTCCAAACATGGTCTGCTATTCCGGATTTGCTGGTTTCTCCTCGCTGTATGTGTTTTTTGTGCTCAGCAATGCGAACTTTCAATGGACTCTTAGTTTCACCGATATATGATTCTCCGCACTCGCAGGGTATCCGGCAAATGCAATTCTTGAAATCGCAGTTCGCGTTTGGTGGCCTGGTTTTCGTGAGGCTGCTCACGGATAGTGTTCCCAGATCTGAAACAGGTCCTGATGTTATACTTGGACCCAATCCTTCATATACGTTCCGATAATCCTTTGATTTAGAGAAGTACAAGTACTGGTTGTGGCGGCTTCTCTTCCTTGTGGAGCTCTTGCTGTCTTCAAGCTGAAGTTTGAAGTAACCATTCTGTTGAAGGTAATTTTTTGATGATGCCTAGTTCCGTTTCGAGACCTTCCTTTGTATTACAGATCACGAAAGTGCGGTCTAGTAGAGCCTTGATGATTCCTTTCTTAGTCGATTGATGGTGGTTGGATTTCTGATTCAGATACTGTCCTGTGTGAGTGGATTTTCGATAAAGAGATGTTTCCCATTTAGTCTTCACCAATACGTCTAAGAATGGCAATTCGTTGTGGACTTCCTTCTCCATTGTGAAAGTGATGGAAGGTCTTATGTTGTTGATGTGTTTCAGGAAAGTGTCTAGTTCTGCATTCATACATCGGTGAAACTAAGAGGCCATTGAAAGTTCGCATTGCTGAGCACGAGAAACACACATAGCGAGGAGAAACCAGCAAATCCGGAATAGCAGAGCATGTTTGGACTCATCAACATAACATCAAGTGGGCTCAAGCTGAAATCATCCACAAAGAGGGAAACTGGTTTGGGAAAAAATTCAAAGAAGCCGCGTATATGTTGTCCCACACCGCATTTAGTCAAGCTAGGGTAGAGAAACGTAAGATATAGAAACCTCTAATCAAGCGAAAAACTACCATCTCCCGCTAAAACCAATGAAGCGGAGAGAGGGAAGAGGGGATAGGTGAAAGCACTCGAATGACCTATAAATAGTTGGATCTCGAAGGAATAAGTCCAGTTATCAATCGAAGACGATTGTGGATACTAACAATCGAAACGTGACGTAACTTGGCTTGGAATCGTTCAATTTTAATTCTTCATTTTTTGTTAATAATATTTTTGAATTTTTCAATCAATATTCGAATTTTTTATTCATTGGTTTTTGCTTGTATGTTATTTTTTTGTAATTAAAGTTTTCTGTTTGATGAAATTATTATTTTTGGTTATTCTTTTTAATTTTTTCTTCGGGAATTTCAAATCAATTTATATTAGACAATTTATATTAGACAATGGAAGTCTGAACTGATGAAATGCAAGAAGAGTGTTATTAGAGTTTTATGGGATTACACAGCCAAGCAGTTGCAGAAATATTTTTTTAAAAAGTATAATCGCAAATTTAATCCATTCTCTGACAGAATTATTGAACGCAAAAGCTACAAAATATGCTAACCACCGCGCCGGAAACTACAAATGGATCCAACGAAGAGAAAAAAAGTTCATCTGCACTATCAGCAGACGAGCTGAGAAAAATTATTGAGCTTTGGGACGAAAACATTCCGGAAGGACTGCATGAAAAAGTTATTTTACGTTGCTGGTCATGAATTGGCCTAGAGACGAAATGAAGGAGCGGCAGCATAATATGAGGAGGAAATTGACAATAGAGGGGAACCAACAGGCCGCATTGAGTATAACCCGGGGCCCCATCAAAACGAAGCGTTTATGCTTGACGCCAAATCCAAAGTGGAAGAATCCCAGTTCCAAAGGCTGGTAAAAGAACAGTCCAGTTAGACAGATTACAATATCTTCCTGGTTCAAATCCGCTGTATCATTGATTGTAATTGATGTTGAAAATATCAAAATTGAAGATCATTCTGTAAGGGTCATTGCTGTTTCAACTTTAGCCAATTTGGGGAATTGGAGCAATTGAATAAAATAATTGATCATGGTAGTAGCCACTTAATAAAACCATATCTGCAAATAGACTCGGGCCATCATCAGGAAATAATCGACGCAATGAGGGCTGCTTCAACTTCGGCAAAGACGATTCAAGAATCTTTGGATCAAGAACAAGCAAGTACTTGTGATGTCATAGTGATGTTGGCTATCTTTTTCTAAATGGAATTCATTTGATTGCTGTAGACATTCAAGTGGAGATTGAAAAATATTGTCTGCAAATACGTTTTTCTGGAATAAATTGGCAATACCGCAATAGAAATTCAAAAACAAAAATTGCTTTGATAGCTGGAAAAATATTGAATTCAATGACGTATTCATACGAAGGTTCTATTCGAAAAAATAAAACCCAGTATGTGAGAAAATAATTCCAAAAGATATTATTTATCGACGTGACTGCGAAAAAAAATTGAACAATTCGAATGTCATTGGTTATAATAAATGTCCCGAGTTGTTATTTAGGGACCCCAAAATAATACATATTGTTGGTAATGAGTTATTTTTTTGTATCATATGACGTTAAATTCGAGTTTCAGTACGGATTCAGTCAACATCTGAATTTTAATATTCTATTGATATCATTTATGAACAAATTGAACTAATTTTCATTAGCAAGAGTTTCATCTCTCTGATTCTCCATTTTCTAACAAAAAATGTGGCGGAAATTCTGGAGTAAGAAGTTTCCTTTTCAATTCACAGTTTTGATGGCTACAAAATCGCTTCTTGTTTTAATAGATCTATTAAGATTCATGGAAGAGTGATGATTCTTGTTAAGAATACCATGGATTTCAAGATCCCTTCCTTCGCGAATGGATTAAATGAAGAACCACATTTTGAGTGCTGTTGTATCTCTTTTATATCACAACGAAATAAATATTGTCTTTTCAATATATATATAGATCACCTGATGGCGATTTGAAGTCATTTATGAAGAAATTGTTTACAATAATGAACTATTGCATACATCGTTTTGACTACGTTATTCCTAGTGGCGATATTAATATTAATTTTTTAACTGACTCGACTGATAAATCTTCATTAACTGACTTCATAGGTGGTTTTGGCTTGAAATGTCAAAACTTTCAAGCCACTCGAATTTTTAGAGATAAGAATGGAAAAGTGACAAAAATCCAAACTGGATTATTTTCTAAAAAATTATTCTACAGATTATACAGAGAATGTTATAGACTTGGTACTTGGTGACCATTGATGAGGGTAATTTCAGGAACTCATCGGAACAACATTTGTTCAACTTACAATGAAGATTTTCAGTGTGTTTTTAGCAGTGAAGATGTTGATGTGGCGTTTAATATATTTATTGGTAGTATAATATATTATGTAGACTTGACTTGTCCTCTAACAAAAAAGAAACTAAATAATGTATTCACCCCTAGATGGATCAGTAATGACATTATCAAGATGGGTGTTGAACTGAAAAGTCTGTTCTGGTTAATGAACAATTCATCGCATGACGAACTTTTCGTGAAGTATAGAAGTTTAAAGAAAAATTATATAGGCAGAATAGCAGAAGCGAAAAGAGCTTATTATCAAAATAATCTTGAGAATAAAAATTTTCAACAGAAACAAAAATATATTAGAACATTCAGAGAAAAAATAGGTGATACGAGAATTAGCTGGATAAATGAGATTTAAGTTTATGGAAATATTACTAACAATAAGCAGAATATAACTGACGCATTTGCTGAATTTTTTTCCACTTCAGCGAAAAATGCCGTAATTTCGCATTTTAACAGCACTTATACTAATAACTTTACTTCTATGAATATTGATAATATATTTTATTTTGCCCCTGTGGATGTGTATGAACTGTCAGATGTGATTCGTTCTTCAAAGAACATTATATCTGTAGGCATTGACTGTCTCTCAACAGAAATTATAAAAACTATAGGACTCATTATTGCAAGTCCTCTTTTGGATTTGATTAACATGAGTATTGAATATGGCAAATTTACTAGGGAATTAAAGACTGGTATTGTCAGTCCATTATATAAAAAAGACACACGAACATTGTTAGAAAACTTTAGGTCGATTACTGTACCAACTGTCATAATATGTAAGATTTTTGAGAGATGCATACATACCAGGATGCTTGGTTTTCTTGATAAACATAATGTTATAAGCAGGCATCAACATTGATTTCGCCCTGGAAGATCGACGAAGAGTGCCTCGGTGGTTTTTCTCGATTACGTGTGCACAGGAACGAAATAATCTCAGGGTTTTTAGAATAAAAGACTGTGGCTTCTGCTGCACTGGCTGGGATTCTTTATTGGGAATACATTTTTCTTTGTTTTGATGATGACTTCACAGATTGAACTATTTTCGATCTACAACTATAAATGACCATAGATAATATTTCACATACATAAAACAATGAAAATAATCATAACAAGAGATAGTCTTATGAACTACTCATCTATAAATGACCGTGGCGACCACTATAAATCATTCAACAACAATTTATGAATTGGATAAAGCCAAAATGGTTCATATATTTTGCGAATCGAGATCAGTCGTTGATTTGCTTTACCATGAAATTAGCAAGGTCATCATCTTTCAGCGAACGAAAATTCGAGAACCTATTCCTTTTTTATAAATTTGCAACACAAAAACGCGCATTCCGATATCGCGAATAGTTTTCAATCCAGTGTGCGAATTGTAGGCAACCCGTGATGTCTCTGCATGCATCACCGGTTATCACCCTTAAAATAGTTAGAACCGATACAATAATTTGAACACAAACTCCTATGAATTCAACGGAGTCTAGTTCATTACGCAACAACTGACAATAATAAATTAGCTCATCAACTCAAATTAAAACTTTCCTCAACGACAAACATATAAGGATAATTCCATTTTAATAGAAACAAGAATATATAGTAAATAAGTTCCAATTCACGTGTATACTACGTACTGCAAAATAGCAAAAAAAATTCTCCAAAATATCGAATTTCTCTATTCGTTTAAAACAATTTAATGAACAAATCACGTAAAACATTTATATCCTATGTTAATAACTGCAATTGTTCAATGTGAAAACAGACATAGCTAAATATCAATTGAAAAAAAATGTTTATCAACAATTTCTAGATATTTCATTCTGCAATAGTTATAAAAACTCATAATTAACAAAGTAATAAAATTTTATGAACTTTTATCGCAGGATCGTATGGAGTATATATATCAAAAGGGCTCCACGAAGTTAAAAATTCATAGGCCAATTATTTAAACCTTTTATCCCATTATTTATGCCAACGGAGATTGGAAAAAAATTTGTTAGTCAACAATTGAATAACTTTTTGAAAAATGATGATAAAACATTTTTTTCTACGGGACTCAAATCATTCAAGTGTTGAGAAGATACTAGATTTTTTTTCAAATTTTCAAAATGACACTTCATGTTATAAAAAAAATATTTCTTTTGATGAACCCTCTTTACGGCAGCGCACGCATGCCGTAACAGCTGCGTGGAACCATATTTTCAACGTCAAATCAATATTATAAATAATGGAGATAGAGCCTAAATATTAATATTTTTTGAGATATTAACGAAAAACTATAAACCATTTTTTTCAATCTTATTTTGTTGATAACAATTGCAATGTTTCATCTGCACCAAAATCCTTGAAAAACATTTTTCTAGAGGTGATTTCGAATCGAATGAGCTATCGCTCATATTTTTAGGACTTTCATCTCTATATTTCATGTTTTCCTTCCTAGTGACCTTCCTTTCCAGGAAGGTGAACAGGTCACTAGAAGACATCTCCTTTATATTGGCAGGTGTAGGCCAAGACTCGCCGAACACACACTCTCTTTGGCAACCGTGAGGTGCCTCACGGTGGCCTCCGCGAAGGTTTTGGAAGGTGCAGCTATATTAAGGTCGTTGCGCGGCTTCTTGAATCTTTCTGAGGTTCCCTCCGTGGAGGTGAACAAGTGAGGGAGCTTTCCTGCAGGGGCAGCCGGTTCTTTGCCTTTATTCAAGGCGGAGCTCTTGGCGCCCGCCACAGGAAGTGTCCTTGCTGTTGGAGGTAATCTGTTATGTCCAGCCTCACTCCAATCGGTGGATTGGGATGGACATTTCTGTTCATCCCCAGCCACCGCCTTAGATTGAGGTGAGTATTCCTGTCCAGCTTCGGGATTGGTTTTTGTTTTTGTTGTTTCTGTGGTTTCATTCATATATGTTCCCACAAGTAGTAAGGGAAGAGTTGGTCACGTCTGGCAGAGCCACGCATCACCAGAAGTAGGCTGATTACATTGAGGTTTCGCCCAGTTCCCCAAGGAGATTGTTCGTGACCGCATATCAACCTTCTGCCATTCAGCTGTCAGCACGATTCCTCACACCTTAGCTTGGGTAGGCTGGTTCACGGTGGCATGTTTTGCAAAGGCTTTTGGGGGGTTTTAGTTCCCCTCACCCTACATATTTCTGCCACTGACCAGGAGTTCGGTGACCCCGTCCGTAAGACCACATTGGCTTCCCGGACAAGGCCTCTAGTCTCCTGGCCGTTCCCCTATCCGCCACCTGGGGTCGCGCCCAATAGGTCAATTTCACTTCAAAATAAAGTATTAATGCATCCCAAATTTCAATTTTTTGAGTTGACCCGTTCCAAAAATAAAAGGGGGGCATTAAAGAAAAACACATAACATTTTAATGAACTATACTACTACCTATAATCTAATAAATAAAAATGGATGTTTGTTGGTTGGTTGGTAAGTGATAAAATTCTACATCGCTCAACCGATCGTGATGAAACTTGACATGTATGAGAAACTTGACATGTATGAGTAATTTTTCATAGAGAAGGTTTTTAGGCTATCAATTTTTCTGTAACTAACCATTAGATGGCGCTGTAGAACAATTTTTTGAAAGCACTGTTCTATAACGCTGCTCACGCCTAAGTTCGTTGATTCTGATTCTGTCAAAACATTGGAACAGCAGCGATACAGCGACATAGTACTAGTACTAAATAAAATATGAAAAGAAACTACAAAGAAGTCATGTTCCATTTGCTACCCTAATTGAAATTAATTTTAGGTATGACACTGGTCGGCAAGGGGCTTATCATAATCCAGTAGTAATTTAGTTGGGAGAGTCTACACCTGTGCGATCGCTCGCCATCAAATTTGGCGCTTGCTATAAGTTCTTAGTCCGATTGTCTTCCAGCAGGTCCGTAAATAGAAAAAAAAATTGACATGAGCAGTGACTCACATAATCTAAGTTTTAAGTTTGTGTTGAGCTGATCACGATTTGAAGACAGCTGCCTGAGGACGTTATGAAAAGTTTGATTTAGATAGTTGAGAGTGACGTGGAGTTCTGGATCAATCCAGAAATTTTTCATCTCGGTCACTGAGGAAAGTGTGTCATTTTTTATGCGGACTTGAAATGTAGAGTTGGTGAGCTGCTCTCTGTTCTTCTTAGATCCAAACACATTATTGCAGATTAATTATGATTGAGTTCGACCTTGAGCGGGTATATGCATTCATATCACAAGAGGATACAAAACTACGAACTAGAGTGGATATATTACAGATAAGTCAACTGAATACTTAACATTTCTCATTCCCAACATATTCCTATGTGGGCAGTTCTAAGCAATGATCACTGATTTACTCAGAGACTTTTCTCAATTTCAGAATTCATTGATTAGAGACTGAACACTGGGTCTTAAAATTCCTAGTCCAGTCGCTTTCTTGGCTAAAGAGTCGGCAATGCGATTACCTTTACTCCTGTCGTGCTCTTTAACCCACCTCAGGATAATGTTATTATCTACCGAGGCTTTGGCTAAATTGGCGACGACAAGTACTGAGGTTACACCTTGTCTGTTCAATAGAACCGTTCAACATACAATGTTTTTTCAACATATAAGTTTTCAGTTTCTGATTTTATTTCTCAATTCTTCTCATTCTGTTTAGTTCATTTGGCGCCTCAGTGTTACAAGCTAACATGTAATCCTCCTTTTTGTAGGTTCCTCCATATTGAATTTACATCTTTTTCGAAGTGTACCAAACTATTCTACTAGCTAAGCCTGTAATTTGATACCCATACTGAGGTAGTTGTGAAAATATTTGTAATCTGCCATTTTGTAGATTTGGCCATCTTGTATTTATAGTGATACAGAATTCACTGATTATATTGTCATAAAAACTGAATGTTTGTAGCAAATATCAGATCAATCTATCAATAGAAAGAGGTCAGACTTCAATGAATACATTTCACTCAAACACAAGAAGCTAAATAAAACCGTTTGATTCAATAATATTCTATATTCGTTCATCCTGCATAAGAATCCGATATAACATACAGATAAATATAACTGAAACTGTATTTTCCATTCAAACGCAGATTTATAGTCTGCATCCAATTTGTATGCTCCCAATGTCCTTTACATCCCCTTTAGAGTGCTTTTAAAGAGAGCGATGATATGACGTAAACCACCGTAATGCCAACGACCTTCAGAGGTTAACCCAGGTCAGGTGTCTACAAGAAAGGTTGATGAATATGCATCACATCGATAATTTCATAGAGATATTTGAAGAGCCGCCTATTTCCTCGAATCAGATGCATGAATACCAATTTTCGAGTAATTTGATAATTTCTCTACAGGAAATTTGGGATAATTCATGATTCACCAGAAATATCCATTTGATTTTGAGGTGGTGAAGATTGTTATATTAGTTATACCTAGTCGAAAGTGATCTCTATTGTGAATAGTTAAAGCTATCGGAATCATAAAGGCCAAAAAACCAATACAGAGAAATAATGACTCTACGAACTAGTCCACGTGGACTGAAGAATTGGCGGTTCGTATTAGATAATTTTTATCAACCGAGTTTTATGATTAGCTGAAGAGTCATGAAATGAAATTAAATTTGAAGTCATGTCACGGTGACGAATAGAATGTGGGGATGAGTATCGCCGTTGTGTCGTCAATGTTCAGTTCAGGAACTGATCGCGATTTGAGTGTTGAAATTCGATATTGGTGCAGTTATAATTTACTATCTATCTACATCTCAAGTTTGGTTTCAAGGGTAACAAACTATTACAAGCAATATCAGATTTGACCGAAATTCATTTCTCAACTGTACGTGAAATAGTGAAAAACAAACCTTATGAACGCAAGACGCGATGTGATGTTTTCATTAGATGTTTATCTATTGAAATCATTGAAAAAAGTAATGAGATTCCTGCAATTGAAATCATAAGGAAGAAATTAAATACTTTCGGCCATAACGTGAACTGCTGTGACAAAACTCTTCAGAATTGGATAAAGAAACTTGGATTCAGATTTGAAATAAAGAACAAACGTCAAGCAGTTATGGAAAGCAGAAGAATAGTGTAATTGCGTAACACATACTTAGAACAAACAACTGAATATAGACAAGAACAATGGCAAATTTTCTATTAGGACGAAACTTGGTATGACACAGTAACGAAAGGATGGACTGATGGTTCGAGAATATGTAGGCCTGACATGCCTGCAAACAAAGAATAATAATAATAATAATAATAATAATAAGCCAATGCATGGGGTCTTCTTCAATAATATTGAAGACCTTGGCTTATCAAAGCGCCTGACGTTCGCTTTTCTCAGGTCGAGTGGGCTGAAGTCGGAAACTGAGGGGTTCATCATGGCTTGCCAGGATGGTGTCTTCAACACCTTAGTCTAACGCAGTCGCGTGATGGGTATAGAGGTTCCTGACACAAGGTGCAGGGCCTGCCGGGAGGTGCCCAAGACCCTAATGCACTTGCTATCAGCTTGTCCAGCATATGCGGTCTCGGCCTATATCCATCGACATAACGCGGCCCTAAGAGTGCTATATTACCATCTACGGCACTCTTACGGTATTGACGAGACACCGGTGTTGCCGTACGCTCCGGGGGATATTGAATCCGTTGTGGGGAACGAAAAGTGCCGAATTTATTGGAACTATTCGTTCCCCACCCTCAGGCTCATACAAGCTAATAAGCCTGATGTAGTCCTTCTCGACCACCAGACCAAAACGATATTTGTCGTGGAGTTTTCAGCTCCTGGCGAGACGAATATCGTCGGAAAAGAGGAGGAAAAACGAATAAAATATTGAGATTTTCTCTTCGAACTCCGCAGACTCTATCCAAATCACTCTGTCAAGATAGTCGTTCTGATTGTTGGAGTCCTTGGTGGAATGATGTCTTCTCTACTCTCGAATCTCAAAATCATACCGGTTTGCCGCACTAAGGCAGAAATCTCAGCCGCACAGATGCAGAAGGCTGTCATTCTTGGTTCACTGCGTTTGCTCAGGGCACATGATTCTCGGACCCAATGATCACTTACCCCACGGTGTGGGGAGTGGTCATTGGTTGATTATGCTGGCGCGCCCTCCCGAATGTCGAATGTATCGGGGCTTCGGGGGATAGGGCCTGACCAGCGCACTACGGTGAAAAAAAAAATAATAATAATAAATGGTCTTTATTCATCTTTAGACACATATGTAAAGAGATAACAATAATAGGTATTGACAAAGATAAAGTGGCGAAGTGTTACCCGTGGGTGTTTTTCAACTTAACCATGGAAATACAATAATTATTTACAATTTTCCTAATTATCTTAGCTACAATATCTACGATGAGTATAATTCTATTACATTATAGAATAATTTTACTGCCTGAGATCTATCAAATTAATGAGTACCTTAAATTCATAAAGTGATCGACTGGTCATTATCCGTTCTGTAGATGCAGAGTTCGATATTTGTTGATCATATTGAGCTGATAATAGGGATTTCAACTTTTTTTTGAAGTTCATCAGAGTATACGTACTGTAATCACGCGGAAGTTGATTATAGAACTTACAGGCATTGAACGTGAAAGGTCGCTGAAAAATGGAGGTTTTATGTTTGTACATTGCCAGTAACCCCGAGTTATAATCACTCAGATTCCCTATTTTAATTAGTTTGTCATATAGATATGTTGGTGTTCTATATTTCAGTACTTTTTGAGTCATATTTGATAGATGTAATTTTCTCGTATCTAACAATTTCAGTTTTCGCATTTCTCGATATTTATGACTTATGTGCTCATATTTACGTATTCCGAAGGAAATTCTAATACAAGAGTTCTGTATTTTTTGAAGTCGACTACTGTCAAAACTCAGAAGAGCGGGTCCATAAATGTGGTCACAGTAAGCCAGTTTCGATAATATGACGGATTCACATACACGAATTTTCATAGCGGAACTCATGAATTGTCTACTTGGATGAAGTTGTTTGAGTGTATTATATGAACCTCCGCAAAGTTGATTGACATGTTTTGTGAACCTCAATTCATTGTCTAACCGGAGTCCGAGATATTTTATTTGATTTTTTATGGGATTTTTTTTCCTACGCATAATGATGTCAATTGAGGTACTGGCTAGATTACGTTTGAGCTTCGGTCCGAAAAACAATGTTCTGGACTCACTCGCGTTCAACTTCAGATTATGTGCTGCAAATACATTCATCAAAGAATCCAGATCCGAATTTAAAGCAGCGGTAACATCGGGTTTCACTTCATTGAAAGATAAGTACAGCTGGGTATCGTCCGCGTAATGGTGTATGCGGCAGAATTTGATGAATGAATGTAAATCTGAGATGTACAAAGAAAATAACAGTGGGCCCAATATTGATCCTTGCGAAACGCCATGGCTCAAGGCAAGGGTCTCTGAGGATTCAAGGTCATGAACCACTCTCTGTGATCTTCCCTTCAGGTAACATTCCAATAGTTTCACTGAATCAGAGTGGAATCCAAAGAATTTTAATTTACTAATGAAAACCTCATGATCCATGGTATCAAATGCCTTGCTGTAATCCATCAGGATCATACAAGTAACCTTTCCTCCATCAGTTGCCCTAAAAATATCATCGACAATATTTGTTAGAGCTGTGATGATGCTGAATCCTCCCCTGAAACCAGACTGTATCGGTGGTATAATATTAAGTTTCATTACGTATTCATTGATTCGATTGTACAAAATTTTTTCAAACGCTTTAGCTAGAACTGGCAGAAGATTGATTGGTCTTAAATGGTTGATATTGGTAGGATTCGTTATTTTTGGTAAGGGGATCACAAGTGACAATTTCCAAGCCGTAGGGAATGTTGAGTTATTTATGCAATAATTGTATATGTATTTTATATACTCGATTAGAAAATTAAAGACCAAATTGAGCATTTTCAATGCCATTAAATTAGAGCCCACTGCGTTACTTTTTATTGAGTTTATGCATTTAAGCACTTCGTCGTTTTCCACGGTACTAAACACAAAAGTGCCTTTCTGATTATGTAAATCTTGCTTATATTTATTGAGTGCGTCTGTCTGACCTTTGGTTTTAATAACGTTGGGAATAGTTGTGAAGTGTTTATTCATTGCATTGACATCTATCAAATCATCTGGTGAGGTTATGTCAGGTTTTTGATAAGTAGTCAATTGCCGCAGGGCCTTCCACATGGTCTTTGGATTGTTTTCATGTGACACATAGTCGAGGTATGCTTTTTTCTCACGTATTATTGATTGTTTTGTGGAATTTCTCAATGTCTTATAGTAGTTCCAATAGGGTGGAGATTTGAATTTTTTGTATTTGCTGTATGCACTGTCCCTTTCGCGACTAATAATTTTGCATTGCGGAGAAAGTAAAGGAAGGCTTCCGAATTCTTTGAAATTATATGGAAAAACTTGACGACTGCAATGTTGACTATCATAAGAACATGGAAGCTGATATTTTCGAGGAATGGTTTGAAAACATATTGATCCCAAATTTGGATGCGAATAGTGTAATGGTTCTTGATAACGCTTTCTATTATTCGGGACAGCTCATCAAGGTACCGAATAAAAATTCGAGGAAAGATGAAATACAAAGTTTAATGGATAACATTTTGGAGATAATTATACCAAAACCCAACTACTTGAAGTTTTACAGACAAAAACATTTGAAAAAGTGTATGCCCTTGAGAGTATTGCTGAAAAGTATGATCACACCATACTGAAACTTTTGTAAAGTAGTTTTTTGAGAATACTTATGAAATCATTGAAATACAATTTTATTAAGAGTTTTCTAGTAAATTCAAGTAAGCGTTATGAAATATCATGCAGCCCATGACGTTAAAATGAAAAAAATTTTCAAAATGTTTTTTTAACCCATTACTGCCCATGGGGTCGCTAGCGACCCACGACAAATATGTTATCTAAACTACAGTCTCAACTGCAACTAGGTTAACCACTACCACTTGCCTCCAAGTGATGGCGAGGAAAGTGCTGAAGATTCGGAAGATGAGGAATGCATCGATCCCAACAGGTTAGGAGCAGCTCAACTGAGAGCTCCAGCGGAAGTTTTAGTTTTTTTAGAAGATGAGCTTTTACATGAGAATGAGAATAATACAACAACTTTTTCCCCAAAAAAAAAGACGGAAAACACAGGGCATATTTTCATGGAAAGGCGGAGAAGACAATTCAAACTCTAGACAAGAAAAAAGAAATCGTAAATTTGCAAAACCTTGTCCATTTACCTCCTCAACTGAACCACTCGAATTTTTTCAACTTCTTTTGTCTGAAGAAATTGTAGAGAATTCAGTAAAATATACGGTTACGTACGCTGCATCAAAAAATAGACTATTTGAGCTAAAAACTGGGGATATGTATACATTTATAGGAATTCTACTACTTAGTGGATATGGTCCTGTTCCTCGCAGGGGGATATTGTGGGAAAATAGTGAAGATGTACATAATTCACTTGTTACTAATTCCATGCGTAGAAACCGTTTCGAAAAAAATTTTTCAAATTTGCACGCTGCAGATAATGAAAATTTACCACAAGGCGACAAACTGGGAAAAGTGCGCTATCTGATTGATGCCCTAAATAAAATTTTTTTCGCTATGCGCCATTTGAAGACGATATATCAATCGATGAATCAATGATTCCCTATTATGGAAGGCATACATGTAAGCAGTATATAAAAAATAAACCTGTGAAATTTGGTTACAAAGCGTGGGTTACAGCACATGAGCTAGGTTATTGCCCACAGTTTCAAATTTATCAAGGTAAAAACAGCCAATATGATAAAATTAAAGGAATGGGTCTGAGAGAATCAGTCATTTTTCATTTTGCTAATTTCCTGAAGTCACAATATCCCAATGAGAGCATGTCTTTTTATTTTGATAACTTCTTTTGTTCAGCAAAGCTCTTGAAAGAATTGGGAAAACATGGATACAAAGGCTTCGAAACAGTGAGGGAAAATAAACATAGTGAATGTAGACTAGTGGATGTTTCTACTATGAAAAAACTGGCAAGGGGAGCAATGTGCAGTGCATATGATGAAGATAATGATATTGTAGGAGTTCGCTGGAATGACATCAGTGTTGTTACATTACTCTCTAATGAGTTTGGACTTTATCCAATTACAACATGCAAGATATACTCGGTTATTGAAAAAGCTAAAACAGATATTCCTCAACCTAATGTGGTGAACAGGTACAACATATTTATGGGCGGCGTTGATCAACTTGATAACCTCGTATCGAATTACCGAATATCCTTCAGGGGAAAGAAATGGTACATACCCATGATATTTTGATTATTTGATGTTAGTATCACCAACGCTTGGCTCTTAGCTCGGGGGTATGGCTATAAAAGTGATAACCTCTCATTCCGACGAAAAGTTGTTCAGTCTTTGCTGCTGAAATATGGAACAAAAAATATTACACCGGGACCAAAAAGAGCGTATATAAGGAACCCCACGATAGCAAACGTAAGACATATTATCCTCACCCAACAAAACAGAAGAAGATGCCAAGTTTGTAAAAACAAAACTACGAAATGTTGCGAAAGCTGTGACATTCCCCTGCATGACAAATGTTTCGATTAATGCTCAAGGGGTTGTTAATGACCCATATCAAAGCTCGGCTACTATTGTAAATTTTTTTTTCATTTTTTTGTGGCTATTTGTATCATCTATATACCCTTTTCTTAATAAAATTGTGAACAATTCACAAAAAATAATTCTGGGCATTAATGGGTTAAGAACGCAAGAAGTAATTTAGTATTGGACACAACAAACATATAATAGATATGGCCCCAATTGAAAACTAACAAATAGAAAGGTCGAAGTCATTTTATTGATTTAACTTTTGTACTTATGAAACTGCTGAAGACATTGTTTGTGCTTCAAAAATTGATATTTTAACTGCGAATAAAATTTTATTACCAAATATATAGTCTGTATGAAGGTGGTTGACAATGTTTCGTGGTGCATTTTATTAGTTCGGAATTTCATTGTCTAATAAGATATGAATTGATTTGGAATCCCTGAAAGAATCTGTAAAAAACTGAAAAAGATTAGCTGAAAAATAACGATCATACAAAGAAAAAAAAACTGACAAACCAACAACCAAAAACAAAATTGAACTGTTAACACGAGATGAAAATTGAAAAATTATTAAAAAGAAATGATTCCAAGGACGTTCACGACGTTTCGATTGTTAGTATCTACAATCATCTTCGGGTGATGACTGGACTACTTTCTCCGAGAGATGACTATTTATGGGCCATTCTAGTACTTTCACTCATCTCCGCTTTCCTTTTTCCGCTTCACTAGTTTAGAGGGAGATGACCTTTTGACAAGAGTTGGTCATTTTTCCTTTCATTATTGGTTCCCATATGTTGCATATCTCTATGCTTGCTTAGCTGAATACATTGCTAGATAACATGTAAGTGGTTCTTTTGAATTTTCTTCAAAACCAGTGTTTCTCCCTGAGTATAATCTCAGCTCGAGACCACTCGATGTTTTGTTGATGGGTCCAAACATGCTCTGCTATTACTTACGCTGTTGATGTGCTTCAGGAAGGCGTCTAGTTCAGTATTTCCATTGTTCCATATTATGAAAGTGTCAGCGTATAAAAGTGTCAACGTATCTCATCTAGACTTGGGGTTTCTTGTGGGCTTCTTTAAAGACCAGAGTTACACACCACACCATATATATGTTGGCTATAACTGGTAAAAGTGGCGAACCGTTTGGCAGTCCCTCATCTTGTGTAAAGAATTCGTCCTTCAGTTAGAGATAACAGTTTCGTAAACCGCATGCTAATAATTCCATAATAAATTCTTCAGGTGATTTCGCTCCATCTTTCAGGTCCTCGTCTTCGGATAGCTTCCTCTCTATCATTTTGAGTGCTTCTTCGACCGGAGTGTTGCTGTAAATGCTTTTCACGTCGAAACTGATTGATTTTGCTCTGTGATTTTGATGAACCCTAGTAGTTCGACTAAATTACTTGAATTCTTCACAAAAAATGATGTTCTTACTTGTGATAATTGTCTTATTGGGAGTAAAAATCTAGACAAGTTTTAAGTAGCCGAATCTCTGGAGCTTATGATCGGTCTGAGCGGAACACCCTTCTTGTGGATTTTGGGTAGTCCGTACAAGTGAGGGGGCTTACTGTGGTGCGGTGTTAGCGATGACCTCCTTTTTTTCGAAAAATAGACTTGGTATTTTTTTTTCAAAATCTGGTACTATTACGTTCCAATTGTTGCAGTATGGTCCCGTACGATCTTCGTGTATTGTCCCTTCTGAAGAACTTCTTCGATTTTCTGTTCGTAGAGAACAGTCTACATCACCACAGTAGCGTTTCCTTCATCTGCAGGTAGGATCTTGATGGTGGTCTCTACGTAGGTCATTCAGAGCTATACCTTCTTCATTGCTGATGTTAGATGTTGGAAGTGGTTCTCTATCCAGCTGTTCTCTGATTTTCCATCTGAATCTTACTGCCTGGGTCTGGTTAATAAAGGAACTGGTGAATTCCACTACAGTCATTATCTCCAAAGTTGACTCGGGTGTCACACCAATAGGTGGTTCCACTTATGTTTCTCTTGCGTTTATGCAGCTATTTTTATTAAGTACTTTCTTGGTTTTTCTCATTTTGTCTTCAATCGAGGACCGCCTGCCCGGTACTGACGATGCCCAATAGGCTGAAACAGCTGTCTACCGGTGGCTCTTAAATTGAAATCAATATGGGGATGATCAAAAAGTACTAATCTATTATATATATATATATATATATATATATATATATATATATATATATATGAAATGTAAATGTAAAAATATATGTAAAAAAACGTTACAGACATAACTTTCCCAACATGAGATTAATATAAAAAATTAGCAGCAAATCGAACGAAAAATAATTTGAAAGTTAATTTTGACATGAATCAATGAATGACAATTATTTGTTGATAACATAAAAATAATAATTTTGTTTTACAATCAGTCAGTTACATACAGGATGAATCAGCATTACTGTTTCTTCTTCGACTATCATTATCAAAAATAAGTATAAATTTGACTGAGATTATTTAAGTCAGTTTATTTATTCATGGATTTTATTCCTTTATTTATATGTAACATTTGTTGTAGGACAGTTTTTGCTGACTAGTTAAGAACAAAACTTGGGAATTATCTTTGGGTGATCAGCAGAACGGAAGTGTACTCTCATAACACGAGTTGTTCCGATATTTCGATAAAATTTAATATCATCTTCAGGGAAAAGCTACAAAAGTTATATGATGATGATACACTATAATTATCATTAATATAAATGGTCACAACTTACTGTTAGTGAGGTTGGCCGTGTCGAAAAGAATGTAACATTTAAACAATTGAAACATGTCAATACAATAACCAAGTCATTAAAATAAAAGAGGTTGACTCCTCACAGGATACAAAGAAGAATATTGAGTTAAATTTATTAAAAATCGTTATTAGTTTAAAATTATGGATTACCGGTAAAATCCATGTGGTTGAAGAACAAAGAGTGAGACACAAAACACTTTGACACTGTCAGCTGTCATGTAATTCAGTTTGAAGAGGTGTGTTTGTTTGTAGATGATAAAACTATGGAACAAAAGAGAACTATTCTGGTGCAAGTGTGATCAGAGACATCTGCTGTTCTGTAAGTAACTCAATGAGAAAATTCAGAAATCAAATATGTTAATCAATTGACAAACATCCCCATTAGTCTTGGAGAAAACAAGTAAAAAGGTGTTGTTAAATGAAAGTAAATCACTGCCATAGGGAGGTTGAAAGTTTGTTGAGAGAGAAAATGTTTCAAATTATTGAAGTTATATTATTGAAAAACCAGAAATATTGGTGGTTTGGAATTCATGTAGATTTTTGTCAATGTCTAATAAAAAGGCATAGATTCCACTGAGGTGATCAATGTCTGATCTTTTATTGGGGCAATTATTGAATTTTAATATAAATGACATTTCCAAAAACAATCTTTTAGATGTATTTCTTTCAGTTGATACAATTTTTTGTTGAATTATAGTTCATTTTATGACCTTCTTTGGACACATGATTACTGAGAGCACATCTTTCAGGATGTAATCTACTATCACTTTTATGTGAGCTGAATCTGTCTTGAAGTAATCTTGACGTTTGACCAATATATTCCCCACCATAATTTAAGTATGGAATGAAATAGATTATTTGAGATTGAAAGTTAATTGGAGTTTTATCTTTAAGTTTAGAAAATAATTTATTGATGGTGAATATCGTTCTGAAAGCTATTTTGACATTTGAATCTTTGAAAATTCTGCATAATTT
Source organism: Leptinotarsa decemlineata (assembly GCF_025532065.1). Classification (NCBI taxonomy): domain Eukaryota; kingdom Metazoa; phylum Arthropoda; class Insecta; order Coleoptera; family Chrysomelidae; genus Leptinotarsa; species Leptinotarsa decemlineata. Next base: position 2,223,900 of record NW_027412534.1, read on the forward strand.
GGGAGAAGAGAGTGAAGAAGAGAAAAGTATAGGAACTGGAGGTGGATCAGTCCCAATTGATACATTGTCAGACTAAAGGATTTATATCCAACTGGTTGTTATCTTTAATTTGAACGTCAATGGTTGACGTATTAAATAATACGGATATGAGTTGTTAATAAATAATTGAAAGAGTATATTTGAATTTTTATTATGAAAAGAAGGATCAGAAATCTGCAGAATGCGGTTCTTCATTTGTTTGACCAAATTGATTTTCGTTGACTGCTTATGGTATGACCAATAGTTCAAGAACCTACAAGAACTGATAGGCTTGCGATACCAATCTATGAGTAGAGTATTATCTGGTGTTCTGATAACCTTAGTGTCAAGGAAGGGAACCCATTGTTCGTTGTTCTCAGTTTCGATGGTGAACTTTATCTATGTGAAGATGTTCACAATCTCAGATATTCCATCTTGAGGAAGAGATATAATAATGTCATCGACATATTTTTTCATAAAGAAAAGATTGAAGGGAAGTACCTGTAAGACCAAATCTAGCAGGTCATCCATGACATATGCTGCTGAAATGGGGCTAATATTAGCTCCCATTGGAGTACCAAAAGTTTGTTTGTAAATTTTACCATTGAATGAAAAATACGTATTATTAAAAAAGAAAGTTATAATTTGGAGGAAATCGTCTTTTTGAATGTCACAAAATTGACTAATACGTCCCCACCTTCTATCAATAGATCTGAGACAAGTGTCCAAATAGACATTGCTAAAAAGAGATACGACATCTAAGCTAGCAATTACATAATTGTTAGGTAGTTTCATTTTATTGAATGCAGAATATTGCATAATGCCTTCGACAGTATGATCGCTCTGATATTATTGTTTTAATTGTTATTTCAACTATGGTTTTATCTTCATAGTAACTCATCCTTAAATTTCTGTTTTTGACTACTCTTGGTCTTTCAAAAAAATCTGTGTCATTTTATGGTTCTCATCGATGACGAGAATAACGAGTTCTTTCCATAATTATTCCAATTTTTTGTCAATAAAATTTTTGATGTTTGTAAGAATCAGCCTCCTTTGGAGACACTGAATGTTCACCCGATAAAACGTGTTTCCAGATCTCTTTGTAGTATAAAACCTTTGTTGAATAAATATAAAATGTAAAAAATAATGGAAATATCAATTGAAGGAACAAATGAATACAATAGAATATAATGAAAATATTACATGAAAAGCTCCGGAAACATCTCCTTTGAATTGAAATGAAATGTTGACAAGAACTCTCATGATGAAACAAAGCCTCTGATATTGAAATGGAATAGAAATTTCATAAGTACAGTCGTCTTTGAATGAAAGGTAACATAATCTGTTTGGAAATGAAACATTATAAATACATGAGAGTGGAATGAACGTCCATTTTTTCCTGAATAACGAACTTTAGACTTTGGAAGAATGCAATGTATTTGGGAAAGAAAGTTTTTGGCTTTCTAATACTTCATCTTGATACAAAAAAAGATGAGGGAAAATAAGTAACTCTATACATGGATGTGTAGATCATGCAAAGAAGTAACTTTCAGACACAAACTGAAAGAAAGTCCTCCTGAAACAGCTACTTTCATATAAACATTGAATTACACGAAAAAAAAATTCTTTCGAAACAAATACTTCTAGATGAACACTGAATTATCCAGTAGATACTTTTCTTTACTCAGCTTGTATTCCAAACATTCGTTGTGGAATAAAATCAGATATCATTCATATGAGTTCTACTTTAAATGAATGGTAACAAATTGCACTTACATGGAACACTGTCATCCTCACTGGTAAATATTGATGTTTCGTCGTGAGACACTTGCCCTAAGGCTCTTCAGTACCAAATTGGATAACATTATAGAAAATTCACACAATTCATTCATGAATTACGATTTTCAATGTCACGGACTAAGCTTGATCTGCTTATGTCATCGATGACATCATGAATTAATTGGGTGTATTTTCTATAATGTTATCCAATTTGGTACTGAAGAGCCTTAGGGCAAGTGTCTTACGACGAAACATCGATGTATACCAGTGAGGATTCCATGTGTTCCATGTAAGTGCAATTTGTTACCATTCATTTAAAGTAGAACTCATGTGAATGATATCTGATTTTGTTCCACAACGAATGTTTGAAATACATACTGAGTAAAGAAAATCTTCTATATAATTCAGTGTTCACATAGAAATATTTGTTTCGAAAGAATTTTTCTCTTTTGTGTAATTCAATATTTATATGAAAGTAGCTGTTTCAGGAGGACTTCCTTTCAGTTTGTGTCTGAAAGTTAATTCTTTGCATGATCTACACATCCATGTGTAGAGTTACTTATTTTCAAATTGATTACTTCCTTCCTTTCTTTGGAAGATTCCCTCATCCTTGTTTTTTGTATCAAGATGGAGTAGTAGAAAGCCGAAAACTTTCTTTCCTGAAAATTAATCGCTCCTAAAAATATAACCCCTTCAATGCAATATAATTGTTCATTATATTTATTTTTGCCGAAAGAAAAGTTGGAGTGACGTTTTTTTTAGTTGTCCATGTTCTTTAAATGTATCAACAATACCTTTTTCAAAAAAGAATTGTCAAAAATATACAAGGTGGACATGAATAGTAGCCTATTCTTTTGAACAAAATACCACATCAAGATCGCATAAAATTTTTGAGAAAAGGCATAATTTTAGGTACTCTTCTATGAGGAAGAAAATAGTGTTGCATGACTTTTCGTTGCTTTTGAAACGTAGGAAGAGCTTTCTGAATTTCGATACCGTCTTGCCTATGAACGAACAATATAAATTGGCTCGGCAAACCAATATCTACGATACAAATTGTGTTGAAGATTTGTGTACGCCGTGGTTTCGAGAAAAGAGTAGACTTGCGATAGACTGTGACTTTTTCTCATTCCACAGTGGCGCACATATTCCAATTTTTTGAGTAATGATGGAATCAAAATTTTTGAAATTTTATATATCCATGGAAACTTTCGAGAAAGATGTGATATTTTTGTAAAATATTTAATGGATCATAAGTTCATTTGAAAATGGAATATCATATCAAAAAATAGTCAATGTATCGGAAGAAAATACAAAAACTGAAAACAACATATGTTTCTGAGACGAAACTCCAATATCAGAAAGAAACATTTTTTTCATCATGACACATATGAAATATGAACACTTGACATTGTGAAGGTGAGATTTTTAATTGCTTTTTAGGAAGATGATATCATTCATTTCTCAAATCGCTTTAAAAATAATCGTTTGTTTTTGCAACAGTTTGAAGCAGTAAAAGCTGGAAAAATATGAATTTTATCAGTTCGGATTTCCATTGTCTGATATTATATAAAATGATTTGAAATCCCTGAAAGAACTAAAAAAGAAGAATTGAAAATTAAAGGTGATGTCATCACCCGAAGACGGTTGAGGATACTAATAATCGAAACGACGTGAAGTAACGTGGCTTGGCTCTTAACCCTTGAATTCTATTTCATTTTTTGTTCAATTTGTTCCACTTTTACTTGTATTTTACTTAACAATCATTTTATTTTAGGTTTTTTGCTTAATATAATTATGTTTTTTAGCTATTCATTTTAATTCTTCTTCTTTATTTTTCAATTCTTCTTTTTAGTTCTTTCAAAGATTTCAAATCAGTTTGAATAATATCAGACAATGAAAGTCCGAACTAATGAAATTCATCATGAAACATTGTCAATCACCTTCAAACAAACCTGCGAAAATATACTATACTTTTGATACAAGGGGGTTTTAATGACCAGACAAACTGAAAAAAAAAATCAGAAACTACAAGGTTTCGAAGGCTTCTTCACATATATTATTGTTTTTAACTTCATACCTACGTTGGCGCCAATAAGCAATAGTTTTTGTTGCATTAGTACCCACTTGGGAGAACTGTACACTCCGTTTAGGTTTTTGTCTTCTTCTCTCTCATAGCTGTTTATCTTATGTCTTATTTAAATGTTCGGCTTGGGAGTGATGTTGAGGTTCAAAGGTTTGAAGATGCTTGATAATTTTTTGTTTTGATGAACTATGCATGTGAATGCAGTCTATCAGTGTGTCTTTTCATCTGTTGGAGTAGTTTGATTTTTGTTCTGTATCTTTGTTAGATTCTATTTTCCAATTTATCTATTGTCTTTTGTTGTATCCATTCTCGTTTGCTATTTGGCATATAATATTCCTTTCCTTGTTCCAGGCTCCATTGTAAAGTGGTATCCTTAGCATTCTGTTTATAAATGTGTTGTAGGCAGCCATTTTGTGTGACGATGGGTGGTTCGAACTTGCGGGTATGGTGGAGCTTCTTTGTTTGACTTTTCTGTATATTGCCATTTGAAATTTTATTTTGTGGGTTTATCCGATAGTTATCTGCAGGTAGTTGAGTTTCGAGTCATTTTTTTTTGCTGAAAATCACTTATTGATTCATTTTGATAGCATAGCCTGCTATCGAAAGCGCTCGCATATAATAATTAGAAGTTATTAAAGCTTCAGATCCTTTTTGTGACTTATATTAATATTGAAATACTGAAAATGACGGAAAACTAATTGCATCAATCAAAAAAAGTACATAAATATGTAATATATAGTATATAATATAGTAGGTATATACCTACTATATTATATACTATATATTACATATAATATACATATATTACATATAATATAGTAGGTATATACCTACTATATTATATACTATATATTATCAATTTACTAAACCTATTTGATGACCCTTATTACCTTAGCTATTGATGTATGAGTGAATAATAATAAAATAAAACGTCTTCATTCAACTGATGTAACAAGCATAACGATATAATATACAACAAATATTGAGGTGAATGGGCGAAGTATCAGCGAACCTCTCATTTGACACCAACCCCAAATAAAAAAAAGACGATTCATACAGTTTTTGAAAATCAATTTTTATTCGGTCACCAAGTCGTTTTACCTAAAAAAATGAAAGGAACATATGGAAGGAAAGCGAATCAAGTAAATGCAATATTACTGGAGTTTTTTCCCAACACCAAACCGATATTTTAACACCTTGATACGTGTTTCAATCACCAAGTGATCATCTTCAAGAGGAAGATCAAACAGTTTGGTCTTGGTGATGGAAATACGTATCGAGGTGTTAAAAATAACGGTTTGGTGTTGGGAAAAAACTCCAGTAATATTCATTACTACACCAGAGATTCCAAACAGTGCATCACAAGTGAGTAAATGCAATTAAAATTTTTTTCTAAACGTTATACATCGCGTAGGTAGGATCTGAAATCACTGATCAGTACAGTGTACAATTTAGCAGCGTTATATCGAAAGCTGCGAATTAAAATATGGCCTTCCGGTGTTAAAAATATGTAGTAATCCAAGACCAGAACTGCTGTGGTGATATGAGGTTTTGCAAATAATTTGTGCCCCGCATTGTTTCAGTTTGAGTGTTTTGTTGAGTAAGTCCCGATTATGATACGTTTGCTTGGCTTGAATATATTGAAGAACGTATGAATCAAACGATTAACATGTTCAATGAAGCGTAATTTAGAATAACACCACAGAAGCAAGTTTTTTATTTCAGTAACAGAAATTGAAAACGTCACCAATAGTATGAATTTGAAAAGTGTTGTGAGCGATATCTCTCAGTCTTTCCGGTCTAAAAATCATGATCGCCGACTTTTTGGAGTTCACTTCACGGGCTGATGAAATGTCAAAGATGGTCTGTAGATCAAGTTTGGAACCAAAAAGAAAAGTGAAGTTGAGTATGATCTGCGTAGTGATGATGTTACATAATTAAAATTGATAATCTATGGATAGTTGATAGTTACTGGGTCAAGGCTGTCCCTTGAGAAATATTTTTGATCAAGAGTAAAGCATTCACTACAACCCTTTGAGTTTGGTTCGTTAGGTAATTTTCAACCAGAAAAATCATAAAAGTTGAAATACCTCCGTCGACAGCCCTCAAGAGGTCGTCGGTGATGAACAGTGAAGCTTCGTTGGGTCTGCAACCGGACTGCACAGAAGTGATGATTAACAATTCATTCATGGTGCCACAAATTTGGTCCTCCATGATCATCGTAACTACTTCCGAGAGGCAAAATAGGTCAGGGAAATCCGAGCATTCAGCTGAGGCTATAAATTACAATATCTCATTAGCCACTCATGGCCACTATCTTGCACTGATGAGTGGCTAATAAGCCCGAAACCGGCCTGCAAGTGTGCCTGTTCCAAAATTGAAGGTCAACGGTTTCGGTTGTATTGCCAATTGCATATGCAGGATATTTTCTGTGAAGATTCCTGCACTGACGCCTGTCGACTATAATCCAACACCCTTCGTAGTATTAGCCAGGGGAGTAGTTGTTATCAGTCCATTCAACCTACTGTGTAGGTATATTCGAGGCTGGCTTGAACGTTCAAAGTTAATTTCTTCAGATTTTTTCACTGCCAGTCTTCAAGCATAAGCCCACTGACTAATAAGAAAGTTTTTCTTCCTCATTCAGAGGAATCGGTCAAATTACGGCTATGCAGTTGGTTAGTACCTCGTCCACTAGATGGAGTGACATTTTGTTGTTCGCTCCAACTTAGGAAGAGAAATGAAATGCTCTGAAAGAATTCCGATTTTCAATTATGGAATAGCATTGACTTTAGGTCGATGATGGCCACTATCTTGCACGAATGAGTGGCTAATGAGCCCGAAACCGGTCTGCAAGTGTGCCCGTTCCAAAATTGAAGGTCGACTGTTTCAGTTGTACTGCCAATTGCATATCCCTGAAATTTTCTGTGAAGATCCCTGCACTGACACCTGTCGGATATAATCCAACGCCCTTCGTGGTATTAGCCAGGAGGGTAGTTGTTTAATGATAGGCGTCAGTCCATTCAACCTACTGAAATATTCTTGAAATAAAATATGCAATGTTTTGTCCGAGAGTGTATTATAATATAATTCTTTTTTATATTCATGCGTCTTGTCGTACGGGAATCAATTTTCTATTCATGAATTCGATTCGATCATTTGTGAGTCTATTGTCTTCAAACAGATAGACTCGGCGTAGGACTTTTTACTGATGATGAATTATTTCATTGAATTCTCAACTGTTCATTCTACTACTTTAACCAAATTAATTGAAACACTTTTGTCTAATTTTAACTAGTTATTTTATTTTTACGACCGGTTTCGGACGCCACATTCGCCACACTCTATTCTAGTTCTAGCTAGCTTACCTAAAATCTCCCGATATTACCGAGTTTTCAGTTTTCACATATTAGTTTTATACATGATAATGGGGTAAAACCGGCAACCCGTCCTAGAAATAACATAACTAGTGGAAATTAGACAAAAGTGTTTTGATTCATTTCATTTAAGTGATCATGAGTTTCCACAAAATAAAGAAGTCAATAATCACACATAATTGTTCCTTCTATTTTGAAGCCTGAAAGTTTCATACCTGACTTTTATTTCAGGCAATGTATTCGTGATCGCCGCCATCCTACTCGAACGAAATCTTCAGAATGTTGCAAATTATCTCATCCTCTCCCTTGCCGTCGCCGACCTTCTCGTAGCTTGTTTAGTTATGCCCCTTGGGGCAGTTTACGAAGTCAGTAGAGAGTGGACTTTGGGACCAGAACTCTGTGACATGTGGACTTCGAGCGACGTCCTTTGCTGTACAGCATCCATATTGCATCTCGTTGCAATCGCACTGGACAGGTGAGTTTTGAAAATCGTTTATCATGAGAACATAGTCGAAGTAAACGGTATTGTGCATAGTTGAAGGTGTCAGCGCTCTCAAAAATCAAAAAACAATATATAGAAATGACGTCGCTGCCAGCTAGTCCATGTGGACTGAAGAATTGGCCGTTCGTATTGGATAATTTTTTCTAACCAAGTTTTATGATTGGCTGAAGAGTCATGAAATTAAATTTAAAGTCATGTTACGGTAACGAAAAGAGGATGGTTATAGTCGTCGTTTTGTCAGTTCAGGAACTGATCGCGATTTGAGTGTTGAAATTTGATATTGGTACAGTTATAATTACTTGAAATTTTTGTTTTCTGTTTAAAATGTGGCGCCCTTGGACAAGTACTAATAGTAATAACGAGTGAGATAACAACGCAGACTTTTTCCAGTATAGTGATTCCAATACCGATGGTGAACAATGTGAAAAAGAGATACCATTGAATGAGATTCGGATGCATTTGAATATTGAAACACAGAAAGTATGTTTCAATGTATATGTTACCGGCCAAACCCGATTTTAGGCCAAACTAGTTTTACCTAGGCTAAAATAGTTTATTCTATATGCGATCGGATAAACCGGTACAGTCTAGGCGAAACGGGTCTGTACTAGTTTAGCCTAGGAGGAACTGGTTGGGCCTAATATGAATAAGTACACTTCAGGATAAACTAGTTTGGCCTAGGATGAACTGGTTGGGCCTTATATGAATAGGTACACTTGCTACTGCGGACCTTCGGAACCAAGGAATACAACGCTTTGCGATGCTTGGTTGGCCGTTAGCAGCAAAATATTTAATCCTTTCTGAACATACCCTTGCTCATTGGAGGCGGGTGGGGTTCTTTATCGAACAAAAAAAAATCAATAAAACTCGAATAGTTATACCAACTATATTATTAAATTAAACAACCTATCAAGTTCGATAATCCTCAACAAAATCAAATAAATCTTAATTGCTTGTCGTTGACAATTGACAGGGTGACAATGTTGTGGAACCGGAGCTGGATAAATATCTCAAAACAATGAAAAACGTTTGACAGTTGGGGAAATCGCAATTATGAATGATGGCTAGCCTGATTTCAGTAAGGAAAAGAGTGAGAGGAGTGACAGGAAAAGAAAGAAAAAGAGGGGCTATGGTGTAAACAGGGGTCAAAGGTCGATCTTCATGTAAATATTGCAATAGATGCAAAAATGCAATCTTGTAAATGGTATGGTAATATTATGTTATGGTAATAAATGTACTAGTTACATGCGCTAAGTTCCTTAACCTTTTAGTATATATACTGAAAGTGTACACTGTTAACGCTAGAGGTAAGTTGTTTGATTTTAACCCACTATAGGTTCTTTTAAAGTTGTTATTTATATGCTTTTTCTTTACAGGAAATGAGGATTTGACTGAACTAATGGTCTAGCACAACTTGATAACTGTACAACTATAAAGAAAAAAAACAAAACAATTTGTATAGTAATTCATGCACAATTAGTGAAAGCGACCATGCTGAGCAATAAAATGATAGAAATAAAGCACAGTTATGAAAAAAGCTTATCTGTTTCGTCGGTGTCTCCTTCAAGTCCTGATACACTTCATGAGAGTATCCTAAGAGTTGGGGTGTTTAAATATCACTCGTGCATTGGGTCAATTAAAGCAGAAACAAATCTCTCAACCAGTGAAGCCTTATGACAGATTCCAAATCCCTATTATCAAGCAGGAAGGAATGAGAAGCCAGGTTTAGCACTATAATCCACTACTCTACTTCTTGATATATAAAGCAGAACAAATCAAGGATAATAAAAGAAGGAAACAGGCCTGAAAACAATGAATACATTCAGTATTAATGACATTCTATTGTAGTGAATGTTCAAATGAAGAAGGTAACATACCCTAGATGTTGTGTGGCCTCGAAAGTGATTACGTAGAACTTAAACGTCGAAGAAGGTTGGAATGTTCAGTACTTCAGAAAATATATCCACAAATGAGTGAAGGTGGTTAAGATTACCCAACTTATCAATAATCTGGTGCTTTTGAATGGGATTTCCAGAATAAATCCGCAAAATGCGTAAATTGAATATCACCATCAAAATGGAGGACTTCAATTTTTTTTCAGTTTTTTTCTTTCCTTCACATCTGTGCCAGTTCTAATTACCTTTTTCCCAAATCAATGGTACCAAATGTGGATGAAATTTCAATCATAGACAAGAATTTCAATACAGACATAAATCAATCTGAATGGATGATGATGACAAGTATAGGTTATGTTTTGAAATTTTATTTATTTTGTAATAACTGCTATATTTTTAATGATCTAAGTGACTGAAGAGACCAAGTTTACTGCCAGAGACAGTGAGAGTAGGAAAATTTGAGAAGAATTGAAATAAAAAAAAATATTTAATAATAATGATTATCTGTAAGGGCATGACCACATATAATATAGATTTGTTGACAATCCGATTCCTCTATTTATTTTCTCCTTCTTCCCTTCCTTTTTAGTCTAAAATTCTTGATATCTAGAAAGGGAAAATAAAACCGTAACACACTTCAGGATAAACTTTTTTGGCCTAGTCTATTCTATACTAACAGGGAATAATAAAATACTAGAAATACGAGTAATAAAATCAATATGTATTTATCAATTAAATCAAATTCACTTATTTTTGCATGGTGTACTCTGATGGCATTCAGAATTGCAGAGCACCATTTCTTTATTGCATTTGCACCTGTTTGTTAAACATTTTTTTACGCAGCTGCACCTTACGAAACCTTGTCCTGAACCAACTGAATGTTTAGTGGCTGCAGTCCTCAGAGATATTTCAGTATCTTGGTCAACATCACCTACGTTTAAAAATTTCGGAATGCAAATATCGAATTCAGTTCTGAAAAAAAAAACAAATCAAAACTAATATTTTTCAATCACCAGAGAAATATGGTAATGTCGACATTGAAGTATGAAGTCTATTTGAAATAAATATTAATAAAATGGGCTTCAAAAATACAGTGAGCAAAAAATATGTACCTGCAATATAATTTCTGCAATACACCATGTTTGGTGCCAACTTTATAAAGGTCCTCATCGTTTTTCCGAAGAATAACCCCAATAATGTTTCTGAGATCACCTCTGCCTTTGTCTACGTCTGGAATTGGTATAGTTACATTGTCTCCAATGTTGGCAGGTGGATGGGATTTGTCGGAAATAGCTTTAATTTTTTTTTGCTTGTTTTTTAAGTTTCTTTGCCGCCGTTATTCTAGCATCTTTAATGTTCTGTGTATCAACTTCCACAACGCCGTCAACATGGTTACTATTCAGATCATCTTCGCTAACTTTTCTGAGGTCGTCCTCATCCTGAATATTATTTATTATTTCTGGGGGTAACGATGAAGTCGAAAGTCCTACTCTAGGCTCTATCCCGAATAAGACCTTGTAAGGCGATTGTTTCATTCCTGTGTGAAAGGCACGGTTTTTCATGAACTGGACATATCTTAAACCCTCCGACCATTTCGTTGAATTGTTGTCCTTCAGCCGAAAACTTATCTAAATCTTGATCAGCGCGTTCAACGGAACCCTGACTTTGACTGTGCCTTGGTTTTCTATGCACAATTTCAAGTTCTGGCCAAAGAGTTGCGAGCTCACTAATCACATTATTGACAAATTATCTACCATTGTCAGATTGGAGAATGCATGGTGCTCCTATAGTTAGAAATATATCATTCAGGTAGTAGGCCACTTCTGCCGCTCTCTTAGATGTTAACGCACGCAGAAGAACAAATTTTGTTAAATGGTCTAGGTAAACTATAATAAATTTGAATTGTTCATCAGGTTGTGTCTGAAAATCGATCAAATCCACCTGGCATCTGCTATTCCTTTCAGAGTGAAGAATCGGCTTTGAAACTAGTCCTCTTTTCTTTTTTGTCTTTTTTTGTTGACATACATCACACATTGAAATAGAGGCTTATCATTTCTTTTGTGATATTAGCATATTTTTTTGATGTCTCGGCTAACATTCTGTCACGTTCTCCATGTCCAACCGCCACATGAGCTGCGTCAATCACATCATAAAGCTCATCAGCCTGGAGATAGTATTTTATATTCCCTTTCCTCCAAGCTATTAGTTTTTTTACATCCCATTTTTAGCACACCAAATCGTTTGAGTCGTCTTTTTTGTAAAGGTGTCCTTTTTTCGACTTTTCAGCATCTTCCACTTGTTCAACCAGTTCCGAATATTTATCTGATAACAACACATTATAATGAGAAGACTTTTTCTTTTCACTTTCCGCAATTTCTGCTACAAACTTTTCTCTCCACTTTTTTTGATCTGCTTGTCTACTAGATGTAGAAGGCTCATCCATGATAACATAAAACAAAACCGAAAAAATATACTTTCATCTTTTCAAAACACGAGTATCAACTGACAAGTCCTCAATTTAAAGAAGAATGAGCGTGACTGGGCAAGCGACGACGTGAGAAATACGATCGGAGGATCCCCGAATGCACAGGTCTCGACACGTACCTACTCGCTTAATTTGTCCCTGTTAGCATAGAATAGACTAGGCCAAACTAGTTTATCCTGAAGTGTACCTATTCATATAAGGCCCAACCAGTTCATCCTAAGCCAAACTAGTTTATCCTGAAGTGTACTTATTCATATTAGGCCCAACCAGTTCCTCCTAGGTTAAACTAGTTTCTCCTATCATCCTTAGGACAGACCCGTTTCGCCTAATCTGTACCGATTTATCCGATCGCATATAGGATAAACTAGTTTAGCCTAGGTAAAACTAGTTTGGCCTAAAATCGGGTTTGGCCGGTAACATATATAAGGATCAACATCTCAAGTTTGGTTTCGAGCGAAACAAACTCTCAGAAGCAACATCAGATTTGACCGAAATTCCTTTCTCGACTGTACGTAAAAAACAAACATCATGAACGCAAGACGCGATGTGATACGGGATTACCAAAACCTTTTGATGTTCATCTAATGAAATCATTGAAAAAAACGATATACGACTGTTACGAAAGCAATGAGATCACTACAACTGAAATCATAAGGAAGAAATTGAATGCCTACTTCCGGCCATCACGTGAGCTGCTGTGACAAAACTCTCCAGAATTGGACGAAAAAACTAGGATTTATATTGAAAATGATAAGCAAACGTCAAGCAGTTATGGAAAGCAGAAGAATAGTGGAATTGCGTAACAAATACTACCTAAATAAAGACAAGAACAACGGCAAATTTTCTATTTGTATGAAACTTGATATGAAACTCACAACACAGTTATGAAAGGGTGGACTGATGGTTCAAAAATGTGTACGCCTAACATGCCAGCAAACAAAGGATCGCGACTTAACATTATGCATTGCAAAGAAAGTGAAGGATGGGTTCCGAATTCTTTGAAATTATGTGGAAAAAAACTTGAGGACTCTAATGTTGACTATCATAAGAACATGGAAGCTAATGTTTTCGAGGATTGGTTTGAAAACACATTGAAGCCAAATTTGGATAAAAATGGTGTAATATTTCTCTTGACAACGCTTTCTATCATTCGCGACAGCTCATCAAAGTACCAAATGAAAATTTGAGGAAACATGAAATACAAAGTTTTTCAATAGATAACAATTTTTATTTTGAAGATTTCTATACCAAAAACCAACTACTTGAAGTTTTACCGATGGAAACACTTGAAAAAGTGTATGCCCTTGAGAGTATTGCTGAAAAGTTTCAGAGAGAAAGTACAAAAAACTTATTTTATTTAAACATTTGAAATTAGTTCACTGGTCATGCTTGGCACTTACTCGGTGCGTGGTAGCAATCCAAAAGAGAGAAGAGAGAAAAAATATTCAAATATTTCCTCTTGATAATTAACATTATGAAAAGACAGTTGAAGTTTGATAATTTGACAGAAAAAACAACAACAGGATTATCAAAAGGCACAACAACCCCATGGCTGACACAAAACAAAATCAAAGGATCTACTCTGGGTACAGTACTCAAGCTAGTAAGTACATTTCTCACCTATTTGTTTTACCATATATCACAAAAAGGGTTTGAAGCTTTATAACTTCCATTTATTAGCTGGTTGTGCTGTCATCTTCAAGGCTCTATATATAATATATAGTTATTGTGATTTATTTGAGAAACACTCTCAAATTTTCTAACCATCCCAACAATGATAACATTGAGGATTTGTGGGTGAGTGTGAGGTTGCAAAACATGAGTTTTGCGGTAGGTTGTATTTATACGCCGCCTAAATTGAACCTGACAAATTTTCTCAATGAATTTGAAAACAGTTTGATATCAGTTGTACCTCAATTTGATGAAATCATCTGTATGGACGATTTCAATGTGGATTTGGCAAATTTCAATAGTTTTTCTGTTCGGGAGTTGAATGAATTATTTATGAGTACTGGGTTGAAGCAGATAGTTAACTTTCCTACAAGAATATCTCAGAACACCACTTCTATTTTAGACCTGATAATTGTTTCAGATCAATGCCAAGGTACAAATTGTAGTTTTCTTCATGTTTCACACATATCTGACCATAATTTGGTTTATTTCACCCTCAACCTGATTGGTGAAAGTGAAAGCAACAAAATTATTGAGTACAGAGACTTTAAAAATATTGATGAAGATCAATTATATACTGATTTACAGTCAATTCCGTGGCACCATATTTATGGCTTGGATACCATTGACAAAAAAGTAACTTTTTTCAACGAGAACATGAACACCTTACTGGAATTACATGCGCCTTCCAAAACAGCTTTCATTAGGAAAAAACATAAACCGTGGATTACCGGCAATATTAAAATTATGATGAGAGAACGCGATAAAAAACTTAAAAAATTCAAACGAACCAAGAACATTCGCGATTTTGAAGAATACAAACACCTTAGAAATTTCACTAATGAATCAGTAGAGAGGGAGAAAAAACCTATTTGAATTTTCATAGCAGGCATACTAATAATGCATAGGACACCTTAAAAAGACTCAACATATATTATAAGAGAAAGAAGAACGATATTCCAGATCATCTTTCAGATGTGAATGACTTGAATGATTTTTTCCTAAATTCAGTTCCCACTGCCGGTAAAGGCTCGGACTTTGAACAGTATTACAGTGCTCGACTTGTTGGTCCCGATGTAAGTTGGAGTTTTAGCAGAATCGAGAATAACGACATTTTCAAGTATTTACTGGCAGTAAAAACAACGGCGGCAGGTGCTGACGGTCTCAACATAAAATTTATCATATTATGTTGTCCATTCATAATTGAATATATCTCCCACCTCTTGAACTTCTGCATTGAATATTCAGTATATCCAACTCAGTGGAAATTGGCTAATGTGATCCCATTACCGAAATGTGAGGTGGTCAGTGAGCTCAAAGACCTGAGACCAATCAGCATTTTACCCGTTGTCTCAAAATTATTAGAAAGAAGTATAAAAGATCAACTTGTGGAATTCTTGAAAACATATAATATTTTGCCGGATACTCAATCTGGATTCTGAATGTGATAGATCATATCTTCCAGGCTACTGACTCGGGAATGATTACTGTTCTAGTTCTCTTAGACTATTCGAAAGCTTTCGATACCCTAAATCATTCTGCGCTGAAACATATTCTAAGATATATTGGACTCTCAGAAGAATCGGTTTTGTTTTTTGATAGCTATCTAAGTGGTCGAAAGCAACGAGTTGTACTCAATACTAGGGTTTCTTAAACAAGAGAACTGACATGTGTGGTTCCACAGGGATCCATTTTGGGACCAATTCTCTATGTAATTTTCACAGCATTTTTCAAAAATGTTGTCTCGCATTGTTATCTACAAATGTATGTGAATGATACACAAGTAGCCAATTATTTGGCCAAAACCATAACCGTAATCGTGCTTCAGCTACCGTATTCACCAGGTTCGCCCCACTGTGACTTTTTTGTCCCCAAGAATAAAGTGATTCATGGAAGAATTGCGTTTTGCGACTATTGAGAAGATGAAAACTGAATCGCTAAGAAAGCTCAAGGACATACCAAAAAGTGCATATCAGAACTGTTTCAAAGTTAAGAACGCTGTGTGGTTTGAATTAATCTCAAACCATATTCAAGTTCACAATTTCTGAAATATGATAGCCTAATTACACTTTTAGGAGAGCGTAGTAAAAAATTGAACATTTTCAACTGTAGTAAATCCGGAACGGTTTCACTATTATTATTATATATACGTATCCCACTGAAACATCTACGGTTTTATAGCTGAGTCACCAGTAGAATAATAGGTCACTAATAGTCTATCAACCATTGGTAACCCTTTCGCTGTTGCCGTGCTTGTTTCATTCAACTAAAATTTGGCAGCTGCTGTCATCCGATGCGAATTCCTCCACATCAAATTTTGGATGTCAGGCAAATCCGAAAGACGCTTGAATTCCGCCTCCTGCACTGGGAGGAGGTCTTTCGTTGCACAGAGAATACATCTTAAAAATTCGCAGCCACTTTCTTCCAAGACTTTACTAAGGTAGATTTTGAAATGAAAGCCTGCCTAAAACCTTTAGAAGATACTATATTCAATAATGAAGAGAAATAAACAAACACTCAAAATATTAATTAAAAACAACCATAATCAAATCTCAAAAAATAAAACTCTATGCGAGTATTTGAACCTTCGCCAAAAATTACTATAATATTCGAGAGTGACGAAAAACTCTTACTTGGCCAATGATTTCTGACCGCTAAATATCTATAAGGCAATCAGTAAGTTCACTCTGTATACAAATTTACTATAGCTAACACCTTCTCAAAATCGTAAAATGGTTAATACACATGTATATTCACAGTAAAAATAAAAATCTCAATGTGAAGAAATTTATCTCGATTTAAAGAAATCTTGCTCTCCTATTTCACTAGTTCGGACTTCCATTGTCTACTATATAAAATGATTTGAAATCCCTGAAACAAGTTAAAAAGAATAATTAAAAAAGAATAGTTGAAAATAACAATTATATTAAGCAACAATAAACCTACAAGTAAAAATATAATAATTGAATAAATAAAAATTAAAGGAATGAAAAAAGAAAATACTAAAAAATAAAAAAGTGTAGAGATTCCAAGTCACGTTAGTTCACGACGTTTCGATTATTGGTATCTACAATCGTCTTCGGGAGATGACTGGACTGATTCCTCCGAGAGTTGACTATTTTATAGGTCGTTGAAATACTTTCACTTTCTCTACTTTCCATTTTCCGCTTCACTGATAACGTGAGAGATGACCGTTTTGGCAAGAGTTGGTCATTTTTCGTTTGATGATGGGTTTCCATATGTTTCGTATATCTACGCTGGCCTGGCTGAATACGTTGTTGGACAACATGTATGCGGCTTCCTTAAATTTTCTCCTGAACCATTGTTCCTCTCTGTGCAAGATCTCAGCTTGGGACCACTCGATGTTGTGTTGATGGGTCCAAACATGGTCTGCTATTCCTGATTTGCTGGTTTCTCCTCGCTGTGTGTGCTTCTTGTGCTCGGCAATGCGAACATTCAATGGCCTCTTAGTTTCACCAATATAGGATTTTCCGCACTCACAGGGTATCCGGTAAATGCAATTCTTGGAATCGCAGTCCGCGTTTGGGGGCCTGGTTTTCGTGAGGCTGCTACGGATAGTGTTACCGGATCTGAAACAGGTTCCAATGTTGTACTTGGAACCAATTCTTCTTATCCTCTCCGATAATCCTCTGATGTAGGGAAGTGCAAGCACTGGTTGTGACGGCTTCTCTTCCTTGCGAGGCTCCTGCTGTCTTCTAGCCAAAGTCTTTTCTACCATCGCTTTGGAGTATCCATTCCGCTGAAGATCATTTTTGATGATGTCTAGTTCCTTCTCGAGACCTTCCTTTGTATTACAGAGCCCAAAAGCACGGTCTAATAGAGTCTTGATGATTCCTCTTTTTGTGGATTGATGGTGGTTGGATTCGTGGTTCAGATACTGTCCCATGAGTGGGTTTTCGGTATACAGATGTTTCCCACTTAGTGTCGGTCCTCTTCACCAAAAGGTCTAAGAATGGCAATTCATTGTGGATTTCCTTCTCCATTGTGAAAGTGATGGAAGGTCTCACGCTGTTGATGTGTTTCAGAAAGGCGTCTAGCTCAGTATTCCCATGGTTCCATATTATGAAGGTGTCGTCAACATATCTCAACCAGACTCGAGGTTTCTTGTGGGCTTCTTCAATGGCCAGAGTTTCAAACCACTCCATATATATGTTGGCTATGACTGTTGAAAGTGGCGATCCCAATGGCAGTCCCTCATCTTGTGTACCGGATACCCTGTGAGTGCGGAAAATCCTATATTGGTGAAACTAAGAGGCCATTGAATGTTCGCATTGCCGAGCACAAGAAGCAAACAGCGAGGAGAAACCAGCAAATCAGGAATAGCAGACCATGTTTGGACCCATCAACACAACATCGAGTGGTCCCAAGCTGAGATCCTGCACAGAGAGGAACATTGGTTCAGGAGGAAATTTAAGGAAGCCGCATACATGTTGTCCAACAACGTATTCAGCCAGGCCAGCGTAGATATACGAAACATATGGAAACCCATCATCAAACGAAAAATGACCAACTCCCGCCAAAACGGTCATCTCTCACGGAATCAGTGAAGCGGAAAATGGAAAGTAGAGAAAGTGAAAGTATTTCAACGACCTATAAAATAGTCAACTCTCGGAGGAATCAGTCCAGTCATCACCCGAAGACGATTGTAGATACCAACAATCGAAACGTCGTGAACTAACGTGACTTGGAATCCCTACACTTTTTTATTTTTTATTATTTTCTTTTTTCATTCCTTTAATTTTTATTTATTCAATTATTATATTTTTACTTGTAGGTTTATTGTTGCTTAATATAATTGTTATTTTCAACTATTCTTTTTTAATTATTCTTTTTAACTTGTTTCAGGGATTTCAAATCATTTTATATAGTAGACAATGGAAGTCCGAACTAGTGAAATTCATCACGAAACATTGTCAATCACCTTCAAACAAAAATTGCTCTCCTATATTTATGAAAAAATATTATTTTAAACTAAGAAACATATTCTCTCAAATTGAATTTGCATCATCATTTCAAATGGACTGAATAAACGCTTCTTTATAGTATAAAAAAATATTTCACCAAGATTGTGCATACATTTCAATAGAATTCATCACATTAGCCCAAGAGAAGTAAATATGCATTCTTTAGTCTGAGCAAAATTAATTTCGAAGCGAAACTGTTTTGGGTTTTGAATGAATGATATGTATACTTGGAACATTATTTGAATCTCTCCGTATGAGAAATTAATTGTTTTCCTTTGAAGAGAAAAATTTTTCATTGAAATGCTTCTATTTGTATAAATCAAATGAACTCATTTACTTCATCAAAGATGAACTTATGCTTCTGTTTATAAACTGTCCCTCTCATTTGGATGTATTTAGTTACTTGAATCCAAAGTATCTCATTTGTAATATGCACAGCTATAAGTGGTGAGGAAAGAAACTAAATAATACATTACATATTACGATTGGTTTATTTGAAGCAATTGCAAATCATGAATATTATCCTGAAAAAGCATGTGATGAAAAATAAAACGTTATAGAGAACTAAATTGTCTTTGCTAATCTTTGCTCAAATATCATATTCCAACCGCACACTTTTGAGAGATCATACAGTTATACAAATAACATATATAAATATTCAATGAGAAAACATATATAAAAAAAGCATATTCTTGACAAATTGCAAATTAACAAATAAAATGAAATCGAAGCCTATGAAAAACATTACAACTCGGAAAAGAAAATGAATCAATTTATTAGTAATTTTATACAAATGAAGTTTTTGAAACTAGATGCCATTCTGTTAAATAACATCAAAAAAATCACTGTCGTCGATCAAGTTCTGCATTCTGCTTTTGTTTATCCACAATTGCTGAAACATCACTTGGATTCTGAAACGAAAGAAGAAATCAGCACATCATCCTTAACCACTATTTCAAATATATAGAAAGGTGAAAATATGAAAACCGCATCCACTTAATCATAAAAAATTATTTTTTTCAATAAAACCCTGTTTAGAATCCTGTATAAAATGTTTTGTTGAAAAAATGTAACTCATGATCATACAGACATACTTGAAGGAATATGATTCGCTATTTAAATAACAGCATTCACGTTTTTTTTTGGAAATTCATATTTCATCTCTAGTGAGTTTGGTAATATTTCTACCAATTTCTTACATTCCTAAAGTTCCTTTTAAATAATTTCAAGCTGAGTAGGATATATTCAATTTTTTCCCAATGAATAACATAAAAATATTTCTGAAGTGATTACAGAAAGCAAAGACGTTTCGGAATTCAACAAATTTTTACATTTCGAAATCATAAAGTGGCTGTCACATATAGAAGCTTTTTATACCTACCGGTGCCTATTTTGGTAATTTTGTATTATAATTTATTGTCGAAACTATAAGTACCTTTATCTTTCAATAAAAAATTCGGTCTAAGAGAAAATAAATGTATGTTCAAAACAAGAGATTGGCAAATTTGAATCAACGTGGAGGATTTTTCAGTTTAAATTAATATACACTTGCAGAGCTCGGCAAATGTAATAATCTATGTGTGAAAAATTACGGAGAATTGTTATAATTTTCGCAAAATGAAGGCAAAATTAAGAGTTGCCGTCAAAGTTTACCACTTTCTCTTCGGTACTACGTATACAACGCGGTACTTACTGATATAACGGAGTTTCATCCAATTATATCTTTCAACTGTGCAAGACCCCAGTCTTGTAAAATCTGTTCCATTATAGTAAATACAAAATAATCGTAAAGAAATTGCACTGCCTACAGACACATAAAACACTTCCTCCTCAGAAACGCAACACACCAACATCACTTTCCAACACATTCTGGCGCGTGCGCGATGCTTACAACGGAATTCCCCGCTCCCCTCTCACTCAAGAGGGTCATAAAAAGACCAGAGCACCACAGGTCTTTTCAAACTGAAATGAATGAAATACTTCTTTAAAAGAAACCCTGTTCATTCTATACAAAATTCCTGTTATTTTCAATCGATCATAATATAGTTTTGTATGTAGATTCACAAAACTCTTGTTATAAACGAATTGAGTTATTTGAAGGAGAACAGTGTCAAATTCAAACAAACACTATGTGTTCAGATCAAGTTGATATTGCTTTTCATTTGAAACAGTTTAGTTTTCCCTTCAAATAGGTGGTGGATTTTGAGATGATATTATATTTTCTTGATTCAAAATAGTTCATCTTCGCAATAATATAATCAAACGAATGATGTCGTTGAAAGGCCAAGAAATTTGATTTCTTTGTTGAGAAAAGTGTGATTTTCTGGTGGAACATGGCGATGTTGGCCTAATGTAATAGTTTTTCCAATAGAGATAGCAACCTATGATCTTATTTTAGAGAAATACTTTTCACTGTGTCCAACTAACCGCTGCCTTTTTCCTGCTCGTCTCCTATTCGAAATTTTGCACTACACTGCTCGATTTTCCCTACGTCAGAATAAAAACTACCCAAAATCGCGCTAACCGCCTGTTTTTGAAGAATAAAGAAAATCAAAGATTCCACCCAGAAAAACTATCTGCCAAAACAAAATACCGCCCTTGATTGATCGTCAAGATGACCCTTCAAACACTCAAGTTTTCGAACCTCCTCAAAATTCACGCAGACTTACTTTCCGAAAAATTTTTGCACTACTCTAAGACCGCTGCCTCAGACGAAGAGCTCCCAGAACTCTCTGTAATTTCCCTTCCTAAAAGCCAAGAAGAAATCACGGATTCATCTTCCCCCCCCCCCGTTTCTTTCTTTCTAATGGTCGCTCACGTGCAACGGAGATCATCAGAAAAAATATTTAGCTGAATTGACAAAACATTCAATGCTGGTATATTGATATGCCCATATTTGCATCTTGAGCTATGTACGTGACAAATATAAAATAATCTTCCCGAAGTTAGAATATATTACTATACATAGCTTTCGCTAGGTATTACACACCATAATCACAATCCGCCTACAAAACCTCTGTAACTTCACCAATTCTGTCATTCATTTTCTTTTTCAAACTTTAAAAACTATATAAAACGTGTTTTGACTATACTGAGATGTATTCAGAAAGTCTTCATTCAATTTCATTGATTGTGACATTAATTTCATCTGAATCATCTTTCAATCCAATTTGTGAGTTTGTTCGATATGCAAGATAAATCATGTCATATTTTTTCCAGAATTTGACCTGTAGCGACATTTGTTTGAAGAATGTGACAGTATGATGAATACTGCAACATAAAACATTATATTTTCATGTAGATGCATTGGCAGCTTCCGGTTTGACTCCCATATTTTTGGAAAAACAAATACTAGATATTTCAATAGCGTCACCTGCAACTTCACAATGCATGTATGAGGATGAATCGTAATCAGATAATTTTCATAGCAACTGATGAATCAGTTTTATCAGGAAATTGTATTTCGAACTCATGAAATTGAGAGTTGAAAAAATACCACATTTCTCAATCTTGAATTTCCGTTTGCATCAACGTGTTCGCATTACTAATAAATGAATAATCAATATAACTTTTCCTTGTGAAGCACTGTTTGGCACCTTTGGTGCAGTAACAAATAAATCTGGAGTTTTTTTTCCAACACCAAACCGTTATTTCAACACTTCGGCACGTGTTTCGATCACGAAGTGATCATCTTCAAGAGGAAGATTTCAAAGAAAACATTTTGGTAAAGTGCACAATACAATATTTGTAACAGATTGAAATAATTTAACTACAAAACACTCTTGAAACTTATAGTCAATATTTAAAATAAGTTATCAATGTAGAAATCACATACGACGTATTAACAGAATAGCGAGAATATTTCAATACCGAAGTTGATGGATGCTTAGATTTTACATCAAGGTCAAATCAAATTCAACAGTGATGCCAATGTATTCAGTTGAGGAAACTCAAAAACCAGTTGCATAAAACACTAAGTTGAGATGTATCATGAAACACCTAATGGAAAAAATTTTTTCAGATGTCCTAAATTTCATTTTATTCAAATCGACGATATATTAGAATATAAATTAATGAATTTCACAAAATGAAATACTTGGAATTGAATGAAATCGAAGGTAACATTTAAACATATGTTGAAAATTTGACAAATCATTAGAAAGGTTTTGAACATTTCCTTGACCCAAGTGCAACCGGTAGGATTAAATGGTTGATATCAGTTTTTTCATTAATGAATAAAGGTGATTGTGAGATGAAGGCCATCTCTCTTTTGTAATGGTTATGTTCGGTTGGAGAATTGAAGTCCGTTCACGTGATTACTCGGAACACATCTTTCTGGTCTTAATCTACTTTTATGAAATATCCTATCCTCTTATAATCTTGTTGTTTGTCCTATATATTATCCATTGCAGTCGGAGCAAGTTTCTGTCATGGAAATTACTGTGACAAATCTTTGGTACACGTTTCATTTATTCAACTAAGTTTACTTCAATTGACTTCCTGAGGTACGACAGGTAATTCATACAGTGTGACCCATTTTCAATGGAAACACCCCCCTAAAATTTGAAGTTATGAATCGATTTCAATATTTTTTTTCAAATGTCAAGTACTGGAAGGTCTACCTTGGGACAAAATTTGAAATGTTTATTAAAGTTTCAGGGCATACTACGATATTTTTTCTTATTCGAAAATCGGGATTTTTTATTAGCGATTTTTTTATTGGAAAAATCACTACGCCACTGGATTTACAGTGCCTCTAAATAGGTGTGACCAAAATTTCATGAAAAAAGATTCATTACTAACAAAGTTATACAGCTAACAGTCACAATATATCATTTTTTTATGATTTCAACAATACAGTGCCGCCAGATGAAAAAAAACAAATAGCGTAAATATTTTTGATGAAAATAACGGAATTACATTCACACAATCCAACTAACAATGAAGCAAAAAATTTTAATTAACGTAACTAATAACTAATTATTGAAATGTTTCGATTCAGTGCAACAATTAATTCTAACTCATATTCTAGTAGCCTCTACTAATCCACCACGTATTTCGATACATGTGTCGTAGCGCTTACGAATGTTTCTGATTACGTTCCTTAGTTCTTGAGGGCTAATATCTGCACATACCTGTCGAATTCTTGCACAAAGTTCATTTCTATCTCTTGAGCGGTTTCTGTAAACCTTTTGTGTGAGAAGTCCCCAGAGAAAAAAGTCCAAAACTGTGAGGTCTAGAGATCTAGGTGGTTACTGTATAAACGGACTACCACGGCCTATCCATCGGTTCGTTGAGCCACAGCTCTGGCATAATGAACTGAACACCCATCTAACTGGACAATTAAATTTGATCGTTCATTGATTGGCAGCTCGTGAATAGCATCCCAAAACTCTGTGATTGAACATTCTAGAAACCTCTGCGCATTAATGTTTTCCTCAAAAAATAAAGGACCAATAATTCCTTCGTTTAATATCCCACACCAGACGTTGATTTTTTGGGAATACTGACTTTTACAGTTTATTACCCAGTTAGGATTATCCGCTGCCCAATAGCGACAATCATGTGATGACACTACTCCATTTGTAGTGAAAGTGGCTTCGTCGGTATATAAAATATTTTTTAGAAAATTTCTTACCTTTAAATATTCCCCTTGGGCCCATAAACAATATTCCAGGCGTCTTGCTTCGTCGCCTTCTTGAAGTGTGTGTAAAAATTTTGGCTTGAAAGTTATACTGGCATTCCTTATACTGGCATTAGAATTATTTCCGAAATAATCTAAAATGATTTGATCATTCCTGTCATTCCTGTTTCGTCTTTGTACAGGATTACTTTTTAACATCATTTTTGATACTGCACCAGTTTCATTGAATATTTTATTTATTTTATATACCGTGCCGCAGCTAATACGAGGACGATCTGGATGTCTATCGTTAAATACTCTACGAACCTCTCTAGCACTTCTAACGTCATCTCCCGAAAGGCGTACAATTTCAATTTTCTCTCTTACGCTCAATCTTGCAGCCATGACAGAAAATAATTCGAAGAACTGTAAGGTGAATATTGTTGACAATAGTACACTTAAATCTTTCACAAGTGTCAAACTATAATATCATTTCCATGGCAACTAAGATTTAAATTGAAATATTAGGTCTTAGTTTCAGTTAATTTGCGTAAAAACTTGAATGTAATTCCGTTATTGTCATTAAAAATATTTACGCCATTTGTTTTTTTTTTTCATCTGGCGGCACTTTATTGTTTAAATCATAAAAATATCCTCATGGCTATATCTGTTGATATGGCACATTGTTTTCACACTCAATAGTGAACGGTATATATGGATTGTAGCTATTGAAAATGTCTACAATCTCGTCAGTGTATTCACCTGGCAGAGCCAAGATCATGTCATTAGCAAAGACTACCCATCTACTCTATATATTGAGATTTTTCTCAACACCTCAGGTGGATTGAGGCACAAATACAACGATTGCTTACCCAAATTGATCTTACTAGCAGGTGTTCCTGTGAATAAATTTGAAAAAGACACAACTGAATTAAGAAAATGTCGAACAGTTTAATAAGAAAAGTAAAAATTTTTAAATCTGAAATATATAAATTATCTAAAGAGAAAATTAACCAATTATAAAAATGTTCTAAGTCTACACCGAACTAATTATTGTGGATATCGGAACGCACTATTTGTCTGTGAAATGTCAGTTATTATTTCAGGGTCACTGTGACTTGTTCATTTTCAATAGAAATTTCTGGATTCAAAAGTCCTGTTTTTACTTTTCGGACAATTTTTTTTATAAATATGCATATATTTTATATTTGAAGTGGAATAGGTAAATATCTGGTTTTCTTCCAATGTTTTGTGTAGTGTGAGTTATCAAACCTTTTTATTCCTCTTCACTCTACTGGGAATGTTACAATCACTGGAACTTGAGCTAATCTGGCTTATCAGGTTGGTTTTGACCAAATTTGCATTTAATTATTATTATTCAGTACAATAATATTCAATTTCTAACTTTTCTATTATAATATTATTTAATTTCTGGAGTGGCGTTCACATTCGTTGCTTCGAGAAGAATCTTGTTGTTGATGAAAAAGTTGAAAATCTCTCATTTTCCTTAGTTACCAACTCTCGATTTTCTCAACTTCAAATATAATGTCTAAATAAAAAAATTCTTCAAAAGCATCCCTTGATGTCCGTATCTAAGGAAATGGTTTACAATGATAATATTCGGAATTTTCATCATTTCTAAATATTTAGAACAAGTTTATTATGTCTTTCCCAATTTTACTTAACAGATATTATTTTGCTTTCATCTGACATTAACTTACAACCTATATCGGTGGTCTGTTTTTTGAAAATTAATAAAATTTGGAACACAAATTATGAAATTTGAAATTCCCACTCTTTTGTACTTGTTTCCTGTCAAGTCTGTGGAACTTAATACACGTACAGGGTGACCTCGTCACCCATTGTTGTTATGGAGTTATATTTTAATATTGATATGAGTCACAAAAAGGATTTAAAGCTTTATAACTCCTATTTGATTTTATGCTATCATCATCTAGGCTCTACTTAAACTGAACGTGTCAACCTATTGTTTGTCCTTTTATGCAGTCCGAACGCCACAGTGCAGGTACTCCGGATACTTTTGGTAAATTTGCCTGTATTTGGGTTACACCAGGTAGTATTCTTTGTGTTGTCTTTTCTAGATTTACTATTTCTAGGAGTGTGTATTGATTTGTTTAATATATTGACTGTTATGTCTTGTTGTGTTTTGATTTTTACTTGTTACTCGATAAGTGATTTATGACTGTTGAATTCAGGTGCGGATTATCAATTAGTAGCTGGCTCAGTTGTTCACAAAATTACAGACTTCTATCAGGATCATATTCATTGAGTTCCTGTACTAATTTAATTTTATACGGATGAAATTTATAGGCTTTTAATATCCGTATTATGGACGAATGGGAGACACCTGTGACTGCAGCAAGCTGACTGGTACTTTGAGTATTATCCAATTCACCATGTCCCAAAACAGCGACTTCCACTGCTTCATTTCTGATCGGTTTCCGTGGCTGGTGTTCCACATTACAGACATATCCGGTATCGACAAACTTTTGGACTAACTTGGCAACGTACGAATCATTCAAATTTTTCCTGGGATGACTGTTATGAAAGAGGCGAGCAGTAAGTCTAGCACAACTATTATGTTGATAATAAAGTTTAACAATTTCAACTCGTTCAGGAATGGAATAAACCATTTTACAGTAAAGTTGGAATGATTTCAAAAGCAACCGAATGAATCAATGAACGTTTGCCTAAATTATTTTTGTACACTTATCTGCTGTTGTTATTCGAAACAAATAATGCACGAGAGAAATTGAGGAATGTAGTAGTGATGAAAATGCCGTTTTTTTCCGCATTTTCATCAACACCAAAAATATCGAGTAAATGTTCTTGCTTTTTTTATAACTATTCAAGTAAATACAACAAATTAGGTATCATTGGAAAGAGAAGTTTGTGCCCTTTTAAATGATATATCACTCGACACCACTTCCCATTTATAATTTTAGGGTTTTTACTCACCCTCACTAGGGGTTGAAGGCACAGGTAGAAAAATACATCTAAAATGTGTCCCCCTCAAAAGCAAAAGTGACCTGTCCGAGCATTTTTGCGTTAAGTTATAAAAAAAGGAGAAAAGCAAGGTGCATACTTTTCGTTGGACCACTCGATATATATAATTGATGTATGGTAATGAAAAGTCACATTATATTTTGTGTATTTGTTATTTTATGGCAAAAATCAAAAACTTCCGTAATTACGTACTACCCCGTAGTAATGTACGTTTACCTTAAATGCAACCCTCTAATTACCCAAGGATTCGTATTTTGTTAACAATTATTCGTCATGAATGATGGAAAATTCAACTTTTTATATCACTTCAAACTATTGATGAACTGTTATTTCTACGGAGCTGTTTACAACTGACGCGATACACTGCTACACATGTACAATTATATATCTTTTCGATTTGTAGCTGATTATTATTCGAATTTCTATCGGTTGATTATAAAAATTATGAAAAGAAACAAGCGGTTATAATATACTCCATTCAAAAAATACGTTCCCTTGGGACTTGACACTCAACAAAGTCAAAATATTCATCATCTATGTGTGGAGTATGTGTCCTAGTTGTATTCCCGAAAATAACATACCTGATGATAGAGGTGGAATTGGCAAAATTGTTCAATTCACTTCAACCCATTCCTTTTATTTCATGATCAATTATATCTACCCTTTGAGCAAATGGAAAAGCATCGTTGAGGGTATAATGAATAACGGTCGCACTGAGGAATACTAATTTGTTTGCTTTATCCAGAAAATTCCAAACGAAACGTAATTCCAAATTTCGTAATAGAATGCCATTGAATAAAAGACTTGAAAATAATTTTCGTGGTAGGTGGACTTGAAAATTGAATAGGACCCGATTCAAATTGGAACAACATTATTGATTAAATGTTAGGAGACTTGGATATTTTCAACCGAATTAAAAAAGATTAGTATCAAATTACGGGTGTATGTTTCGTGAGAAATTCGGAAATTGAAATTTCGCAGTCTTTTTGACTACGATTTTGGAAATGCACTTACCTTATCTACGTGATCTGCGAAATATAATAAACAGTGCATTTTTTCAATCCCCCCCTTTTATTTTTTGAACGAGTCAACTCAAAAAAATTCAATTTGATATAATGAAATTATTGTATCTGTTCTGTTTAAAATATGTTTTTCCGTTAATCAGCTGTCGTCCCCATACGAACGAGAACTCTCAGAAGTTGAGAAACTTGTGCAAGCTTAGGACTAACGAGGTCTTACCTTTTAACGTGTGATTTCTAACACGGTATGAATACCATATTTTGAAGTGAAATTGACAGATGAAACTTTTGAGATGGCGACTGGGCGCCATCTGGGAAAAAAATTTCAATAGAAAAGGGGTTTTTCACACATCATTTTGAAGATCCTGATGAATTCTTCACTACCCTAGAACAGTGGTCGCCAACCTCTTCAATGTGTTGAGCTACTTTGTTAATTCTGGAATAAACAGCGAGCTACCCACACGGAAGCCACGTAACGCAACGTAAATGAAATAATCCACAGTTAATTTATCATTATATGTATTTATTTTACTATTTAACTGGTGATACATAATACACAGGTACTAATAATAAACTAATAACAAAATAACTAATATTACTAGTACGTACTTGTTCATAGCTACATTCCTACCTATCAAACGAAGGTGTTTGAAAAATTAACACAAACTTTTATCCAGCCACAACGGCATGTCACGTATGATTTAAAAATAATTAATAATAACAACAAAGAAGTAACGCACTATCATGAACATAAACATTGAAAAATAAAAAAGCACGTTCAATGAGAAGGCTGACACTCAGACTCATCGATAATTTTTTTAATGTTTGCAGTATAATTTGATGCAGCCATTCGAATACAAATATCCAAATGTTCATCTGTAAGTCGATTGCGATATTTGTTCTTAATAAACTTCATATTGGAAAAAGAAGATTCACACAAATAGGTTGAACTGAATAATGCTTTCATTTTCAAGGCAACACAGCATAGAACTGAATATTTGTCTTTACTCACAATAGGCCAGATACATTCAGTACTTGAGACTTACGATTTTAAGGCTAAATCATTTTGAAACTCAATGACTTTCATTTCTATTGCAGCGATGTCTTCGCCAAAGTTCTGCATAACACAAATTGCAAACTGTTGGATATCAATTTCCATAAAGGGTGAAACAACAAACTGCGCTACTAAAGCCATTTCATTGAAATCCTTAAAACGACTTTTGAAGTTATTCTTCAGGGTAGAAATTATTTCTACATGATATTTGTTGTCATCGCTGTTAATTAGGTTTTGTTCCCAAAACTCCAGCTTTTTGATAAATGCTTTTATATCAGAAATCATTTCCGCTAGTTTTTTGTCTCTCCCCTGAAGCTGCAAATTAAGTTCGTTTAATTTCTCTTTAATGTCCACGAGAAAACCAAAATCTCTAAGCCAGATTGAATTTTCTAGTTCCGGAGTCGGTTCATCGCGTTGTTTGAAAAATTGAACTATGCCAAATAGGACATCATTGAAACGTTTCAGCACCCGTCCTCTACTTAACCATCGGACTCAGAGTGAAGGAGTAGGTCATCGTATTGATAGTCAACTTCATCGGCCAAGGTTCTGAATAATCTTCTTTGTAACGCTTGTTCACAATTTTTACCACCAGTTTCATAACGTTGTTTAGTTTCAGGAAATTTCCACATAATGCTTGCTGATGGATAATGCAGTGGTAACAGAGAAATTGCGGAAAAGTTTCATCTTTACGACATAACGCCACCAGACCCTTATCACAACCCACCATAGCTGGAGCGCCATCGGTTGTTAAGCCTACCATTTTCGATATTGGAATTTTCTCGAAAGAAATTATATTTTTTAAATGAGAAAACAACTCATGTCTAGTAGTGTGTTCTTTCAGTGGAATAAACTTCGAAAGATCTTCTTAAATCGTGAAATCACTAAAAACCATCCTGACGAACACGGCCAGCTGGGCAGTGTCAACGACATCTGTTGATTCATCCAGTTGAAGTGAAAAATAAACACAGTTATCTAAGTCAGTTCTTAACTGTAAAAAATATCATTGCTCATTACTTCTACACGTCTCATCACTGTATTAGCAGAAAGTTGCATAGATTTTATAGCTGAAACTATCTCGTCTTCATTTCAAAAGTAGGCAAATAACGAATCAACAGCTCCTAAAAACGCCTGTTTTATCATTTTCCCGTCTTCATAAGGTTTCTTTTTTTGTGCAATTATCTGGGACACACGGTACGATGCTTCAGTTGCAGCCTTATTTTTGTCGACTGTTCTTAAAAATATTGATTGTTATCCAATTAACTGCTTTTTTAATTGTTTCAGTTTCTCCTTTCTGGGGGCAGAATGTAGTGGGAATGATTTTTCAAAATTAAACTGTACAGTTTTATGATGTCTCTCAATATTTCCTTTTTTAGCAACAGAGACCGAAGTATTACATAACAAACACACATTTTTATCTTTAACTTCTGTAAAAAAGTATTGTTCTTCCCATTCCGAATGAAAGTGGTACGTCTTTACCTTCTTACAACTGCTTGCCATAATATTATTTTTGTTGTTCTCTACTAACCCAACCGCTGGACGTTGGTTACGCGTTCAGTTTTAAACTAAGCGCAATGTCGCCGCGCCGTGCGTATTAATCCCGTTCAAAGCAATCCAGATCGTTCTCGAACACTAACGCGCTGGTCCGGCTGGTCGGTTCTAGCCGATTTTAGCTTGCCGATGGTGTCGGCGGCAGATCGCTCACCGCAACGTTGCCGCTGTTTATGTTTAATATTAAGACAATACATTTTTTTTGTGGAATTTTCAGTGATGAGAGGGTCAACAGTGGTTTCCAGCATATTCAAATACAGTTCACCTGTTGAATTTTGATCAATAAATAGAGGTCCCACAATATGGTTTCCCAATATTCCTGCCGAAACGTTAATTTTTTCTGGATATCGAGAAAACCGAAAACTTAATGAGAATATTCTAACTGAACAATGATGTTCATTGTCGTATTGACTTTTTTTGTAATTTTATAAACAAAAATAACTCAACAAACCTTATCAAATTGTTGGAATGACCATATGGCAGGTAAATAGGATAATTTCTAGAAATATCGATAGCAATGTGTTTGTCGTCAGTAAATTTTTGAATGTTCCGCCATTTTGTAGTACCTGGGTGGAGATATTGACGTCATATTCTAGGGTTGTAAAGTATTCGTCATGAACTTCGAAACGATGTGCCACAAAGCCCCACTTTTCGATAAATTTTTTTCGCAGATGGCGTCCAGTCACCATCTTGAAAATTTAATCTGTCAATTTCACTTCAAAATAAAGATTACATTCATTAATTTCATTATTCCAAATTTCAATTTTTTGAGTTGACCCATTCAAAAATTAAAAGGGGAGGGGGACATTGACGAAATGCACTGTATACAATATCTGCATACCGTTTATAGATTCATCATCGTTTATTTACACAAAAAAAACAGCAAGCGTAACAAGGCTATACATTTTGCAAATAAACATTGGGAAACCCACAGAAGCAACAAGTGTTGCATGTACGTGGTGTAAATAAATTTTTATAACTTAAGATACTTAAATTAATAATGAGTATAAGGTTAATAAAAGGATGAAATAAATATATACAGAACATTCAAAAACTTTGTAGACGTGTAAGTAGATATAAAATTAATCATATGTGGTAAAGATAAAATAGATTAAAATAACCATTATAACAATCATAAGAACATCGGAGACTTTTATATAAAAAATGAATCACATGTATGAGAAAATTCACTCGGATCACAAAACAATTGGAGACGTGTAAGGATGAAATAGATCACATGGAAGGTGAAAATAAAATTTCTTACAAGTTGTAAATTGTCTTACGAGAGCGTAACGGTGAGTGAATTTTTTTTTATTTAAATAGAACATTTCAAATGGCATCATCAAATATTTGACCAATTCTCTCACGAGGTTGACTTCTAATTGATTTATCGACCGCTTTTTTCAGATGGGAAAATGATTCTAATGATTCTAGGGAATGTATGCTATCTGGTAGGGAGTTAAATAGAGTTGGTCCCAGAAAATTATAGGACCTCTGACCTACATTCTTGGATGCATATGGTACGATATATTTATTTTTGTGGAGTGTGATATACTCATGGCTCTGCCGAATTAGATTTCTCTTTTCCTTGAATTGATTTAGCACAAGTGTCTTATGAAATAATTGTCTTAGGTCGAACATCCCAGATTCCTTATACAACTTGTCACTACTATAGCGGAGAGACTTGTTCAACATTAGTGTTGAGTTGGGTAACCGAAGTTCAGAAGGCCAAAGTGTTCGGCAACATCACCTAAACTGCCTAAAGCACGCGGAGGTAATACCCATTCATAAGTCGGGAAAACCGAAGAACCAAAGAGAAAGCTACCGACCAATTTCGCTACTTAGCTTGGTCGCCAAGATTGGGGACAAGATCCTATTGAGCAGACTTCTCCGTCTGGAGAAAAGGCTGAAACTTGTTTTGGAGGAACAGTATAGTCATGGTCCTGTTGGACATACATACAGCCTTTGACACCGTTTGGACAGAGGGATTTATCGTGAAAATGTGGATGGCACACATGCCTTTATACATGATGAGAATCTTGGGTTCTTATCTGGTCAACCGGAAATTCAGAGTAAGAATACACCAAGCTATCTCTACGGATTTTCCAATGGAAGCGGGTGTTCTGCAGGGGTCATGTTTATCCCCACACCTATACTTTCTGCATACATCTGACTTTCACAAAAACGAATGTAGGCATATATGCAGATGATAATACCATATATGCCCATTCTTACTCTGGTGAGGTGGCAAAACACCAAATACAGATTCACCTGGATCGGTTAGTTGTACCGTACATGGAGAGGAATAAGATAAGGCTAAATCCGTCAAAGACTGAACTTGTCAATTACACGAAGAAATTCACCGACGTGAAGATCTTCAGGAAATTGACGATTCAAGGAAAGTGTGTGGAAGAACAGAAAAGTGCGAAGTATCTGGGATTTATCCTGGACAAGCGCTTGAACTTTCATGAGCACTGGAGTCTGGCAATTCAGAGAGCAGGAGCGGCGAATAAACGAAACTAGCCTCTCATTGCACGAGATTCCAAACTGTGTGTGGACAACAAGCTCCTGATATATAAGCAAATTATCAGGTCAGCTATGTTTAACGCTTGTCCTGTGTTCTGTAGCCTTAAGAGGACTCCGTTGCAGAGACTCGAGACGATGCAGAATAAGGTATTTCATATCGTGACATGATGATCGATACATTTCATTGAAGAGTTTACGAGACACGAAGCTCTCGATATTTTCCGTGAGCGACATGTAAACGACCGTTTGTAAGTTCATGAAAAAACTGGCATAGAAAACTTTCTGTAGACATTCTGTCCGGTTTTTTCATAAACTTTTTTCAGGAGTATCCAGCTAACCAACACATCGATAGCTATATTTTCATTTGAACGACCTGAATATCAAAACCATGTAATGAGGTGCATAAGACTTGGCGGCAGGAGGCACATTACCTAGTCGTTTTATTGAAGTATATGTTTCTGGGTGAGTATCAACCCGCTAATATCGCGGGGGGCGTTCCCCTCGCTTCCTCTCGGCGGGGATGCGAGGGTACGCCTGTCTGGAGTCACTTCGCTACTCTACCCTTAAGGTAGAGGTACTCTTGAGATGTAGGCATGTAAATAGTTTTTGTTGAAAAAAGAAATATTTTTGTTCTGTTGAATTTATTGGGTTGTCTGAATTATATTTTGAAGAAATCTAAACAATTTACAGGAGAAATAACGATAGGACCGTAATTAAAATTTTTTGTCACTAATGATGGTATTATTGCAAATGAAACGCTACAAAAGTATCAAATGTGATATACCCTTGGATTGTGAATTTATTGCTCTATCAATATCTGTAATGAAAAAGACAGGTTTGTATTGAAAGAAAAGTTGATGGTGGCCATGTTGACACGAAACGTTTCATCGAATACTCATTATTACATGGTGATAGAACACTTTGAATACAATTGATTTTTATTTCATTTTTGATATTCTCCGAAATGAAAATTCCATTCGAAAAACAACAAAAAACAGAATTTTTGGTTTTCCCCGTATAACTTGAGAAGGGCGAGAGTTCCCGTAAATTTTCTTCGACCATTCTATTGTTCCCGATGACAGCTACCTTTTTTCCCATTCAATCGTCTTCGTATCTGTTACGGTTCAGAATATAGCAATGTTACCACATGATGAAAGAAACGGCCTGTATTCTGTTATCTAATGGAAACTGATATTGTTGGTTCCAGAAGTACCCAGCCTGACCTAGAGATGGCGGGAGTTGTTGAAAAAATATCGCTTTATAAGAAAGTACGAAATCAATAAAGGTAATGTTCCAAATTTGAAGACTCTGTGTTGTTTAGCATATGACAGCCATCAATAGCGAACATTTTCAATGAATTAGTGAAAATGAAGAAAATTGGTCATTGTTATCTAGTACAGATCTAGTACATGCTATCTAGTACATATCTAGTGGAATTGGCCGCGGTGGTAGTGCGTCCGACTCACGATCGGAAGGTCGTGTGTTCGATTCTCGCCTCGACCATATATTTTTCCCGAGAGAATTTATCTGGTTGAAGCTGGAATGATTCTGCAACCGTGTTGGGAATCACACGTTAAAAGATAAGACCTCGTTAGTCCTTAGCTCGCACAAGTTTCTCAACTTCTGAGAGTTGTCGTTCGTATGGGGGCGGCAGCTGATTAACGGAAAAACAGATTTCAAAACAGATTTTGAAACAGTACTTTTATTTGAGAGGCCTCAGTCCAACCGATGTGAAATCTGAACTGGATTCTACTGTGGGTGAGTCTGCTCCTTCATGTACAACAGCAGAGTTCAAAAGAGGCCGTACGAGCTAGCAGACTTAGTGGGATTAGGTGAGGTTAGGTCCAGAGTGAGAGGATCTATTCGGCCCTTCACCGCAACCCGCTAGGGTTGCGGTGAAGGGCCCAGCTTCTTAACGAAGCCAATTAGTTTGTATGGTGAGTGATATTTCAGGTCTTTCAAAAATCTGTTTCGGTCCCCAGCGGGGCAGGCACAAAGTATATGTTTTGCTGTTTTATCGTTAATGAGGTAGTCGATTAGTCAAGGTGCAAGATTCCCACCTCAATACCCGCGACAACCTTCCCATATGAGGGTTTTTGCACGTCAGCTACACCTGACGATGCCTTAGATTCAACCGTGCAGGGCTTTTTCGCTTCTGGTTTTGGTGAATCATTACTTGAGCGCAAACGTTTGCTAACCAGTACATGGGGAGTTTATTACTCCACCTGAGACAGATTCTGCGTACGCCACTCAAGAATTTGGTGCATGGCGGTTTCATAAGGTAGCCCGCTCTTGAGACGACTCAGTCGTTTCCTGGCTGCACCACCAAATCTTTTTTCGTTCAGTTATTGGATCAGGACTTGGAGAATTGAGAAGCTCTCGCTCCTGATGTAAATTTACAGGGAGGTCAATTGGAGTCGTGAACTCGTCATCCATCTACTCTTTAGACTCGTTTCTGATCTAAATATACAGAGAGGTCAGTTGGATTCGTAAGCTCAACATCCATCTCCTCTGTAGACTCAGCGTCAGAAAAAAAATTTAAGTTTACTCTGTTCATAAAAGTCTCACGACTAGCTAGGGAAAAAAGGTCAATCCGGCAGAGCTCCACATTATCGTAACAAGGCGATGCTACGGCTAGAGGACGCCCGGTATCTCGAAGTAGGGTACGTTGTATATTATCTGAAAATTTGGACTTGGTAAAGCTGTGTGCTGGGTTTTCTCACATTCGAGCAAAAACAATTGAGTGTTTAGCAAAGTTTCACAGCAACAAAGTAGATTTCTTGCGTCGTTTCATGACCATGGATGAAATATGGGTCGATCTATCTTGAAAAAGGAAAAATTATCAGTAGCGAGTATTGTACGAACTTATTGCAACGTTTGAGTGAAGCAATCAAGCAATAACAGCCGCATCTGGCTAAGAAAAGACAATGCACTAGTTCACAAATCCATTTTCGAATAAACGAATTGAAATTTGCCTACTCGCCAGAATCAGAACCCTTGGATCATTTCCTGTT
The DNA here is from genome assembly GCF_025532065.1 of Leptinotarsa decemlineata. Lineage (NCBI taxonomy): Eukaryota > Metazoa > Arthropoda > Insecta > Coleoptera > Chrysomelidae > Leptinotarsa > Leptinotarsa decemlineata. The sequence goes on from NW_027412534.1 coordinate 2,260,506, forward strand.
TCGAAACTTGAAAAAATGGCTTAGTGGTCAAAGATTTTTCAACGATGAAGAAGTCATCGGGAGTTAGTAGCTTTTATGAGAAGCAAAACATTTTTTGATATGAAAACGGTTTTGAACGTATTGAACGTCGCTGGGAAAAGTTTATAAGCTGCAAGGAGATTATGTGAAGAAATTATTGATTTTTTTCCCAAAACTTTTGTGTTTTCTCTGTTGGGCCGGGTAGTTCTGGGACCTCCCTCGTAATAATATAGGAAATAAGTAAAAATTAGCGTTATAATTTCCGTACCGTACATGCTATATGCCCATTATCTCGAACCCGTGAATGGAAAATGTAAGTTTCAAAGGATATTTCATTTATATCTTGATTATCGAATTCGAACATCCTGAAACCTTTCTCAAGCCGACTTGGTCAAAGAGAGTTTCCAATCATATTTTCATAGAAATTTTACTCGAGATAATTTCGAAGAATGGTCCTGGAGTCTGATAAAATCACAGGGATTCAACTAATTAGGCAGACCTTTCGCATTTTAATGAAAAAGTTTAATGAAAGTTTTCTCCAGAGAGATTTCACAAACATTCTTTGTTCCTGTGAATGGGCGCATAAGACGGAGAAATTCGAAAGCGGAAAATTTCTTGTTGGCTCGGTCACCGTTCCGGAAGTGCAGAAAAACCATAAATTTTTTTGTCTCTTGCTAATTACAACTCCAAAACTCGAAACTTCGCCTTTATTATCGAAATCTTGAACTCCTGATTTCGAGTAAGAGGGGTGACAAAGGCGCTATCAATGAAATCGAACTCATGCATTCGTGATTCAGCCTAGCACCACGGGTAGGACCTGTGGCAGGTTGAAACAGCGCTGTGTGGTGTTGAATTCAAAAACTGCCATAGAAAAAGCAAATCTAACTGAACAATTCGCGTTCCACTCCAAAGTCGATTTTCAAGGAAAGGTACCCACTATTATATACAAATTGAACTGAGAGCTAACGGCAACAATGTTGAATTTTAGAACTAAATTTTTATTGTCTATGCATCGTCATTGTGAATAATTGAAAAGTAAGATGATTCTATAAAATTTGCCCCCCGTAACAAGATAGCTTCTGAATATCGATTGGATGTACGAGCGAATAGATGAACCAATTCGTTAAATACTTTGAAACATCGGTACACTGATCAACACTTCGCAGGTCTATTATATTTGCGTTCTTAAAATGCCATAACTAGTCATTCGGTTTCTTCATTATCAAGCGTCCTTATCTGCATAGGCGTAGTGTGTTCTGTATTTTGTGAAGGTGACTTTGTTTTGTATTTATTAAATATATTCCATTATATTTATTGAATAGACTGTTAATTTATTGATTTTGATTGTCAAGTTGGCAAGAGTTCGGTCATAATGTTGAAGAAAGCCAATTTATAAATTGACGACGTTTCGAAACTTTATTGTTTCATCTTCAGGACTCTGAAGTATAAGAACAAGACATATATATTAAAATGGAAATTCACAAAGCAGTTCTGTTAGAAACAAAATAAATTTATGTAATATAACAATCGTTGAAAAATAATAAACGTTTCGAACACTTCACAAAAAAACAACATTGATGAGTACTTACATTTAGAGCGGCTTTCCGAGTTGAAGGATGAAGTTAATAATTTCGACATAAAATATGAATGCGAACACAGGTTCCTGAAAGACGTTGACACTGACACCAAGGGATTAACAATCTGAACTGTCTGTGAATCGTTCTTTATGATTCAAAAAAAGCCCATGAAAGAAATGAGAATTGTATTTGGAAAAAGCAGTCGGTTAATGATTACAAACTTAGTTATTGTATGATTTTTTCTATCAGATTGAAATATGAGGTGTGTAAGTTTTCAATATCCAACCTTTTGTTATCGCATTTTGTTCCATGTTTTGTTATTTCAATCATTTCGTTCAGGAGTCTTTTTTTAATATCGTCTGGTATCCTATAATACTAACTGACTCAAAATCAAAAGTATGAAGGAACGATTTGCAATGTCGGTCACCATCCTACTCAAATATATTTATTAACTTCAAAATATAAGATAGAGTTGGCCGATACTTGTTTCTCAAAATACATTATTATAAATTTCCATTACATTCACACTTTATTGTGAGATAATCAGTTGACCTAGTCATTAAACTCAGGGATAACTGTCATTGATTAGTTCCTAGAATATTATTAGTTTCTAGGTAGATAGTAATATTTCAAAAAGTATATATAAATCACAATGTATGTAGAATTCAGTTTGTTAGTGAACACACTTGAAAAAGCTACTGTGCAGCGAAACACGTGTTGCGGATTTGTTAATCTGTTCTAGTGAAAATCTCACAATAAAGTGTTTTTCAAAATACATCAACTTTAAAATAGTTTTTGAGGTAAGTAAACAACTGACAAATAGCTAAATAATATGATTGAATTTTATTATTTTTGTAGAAACAAGATGGATGCCGTAGCAGATCCAAGTAATGTACAAGGAAAGCGGAAGTTAATGTCGTTATAAGAAAAACAGATTGCCTGTAGAGTGTACGAAAATTTAAAAAATACACTCCATACAGTAGAAGCTGTAGCCCAGTGTTCATTTTTAACGGGAATATCCGTGTCGACAATTGAACGATTGTACGTGAAAAAAGGTGACTGGGATTGTGCAAGCTCCAAAAGTACATTGTCGTGGTAGAAAAAAATTGAATTGGACGAGTAACAGATACATTTTGTACGCTATACCATTCATTCTTTCTTTTTTGAGAATAAAGCGCCAACCCTCGCATCCATTAGGACAAAGGTAATGGATAATGATTTGATAATGATTTGATAATGAAAAAGATTTGAAATTTATATATGCCAAATGATCCCGTAAATCTGTCTTGACAGAAAGAGAATATATATAGTCTCATGGCGACGGAGATTAGAGAAATGCGTTCTGCTCACAAAATAGTATATTATGCAACGATAATGTAATGATGGTTATTAAGACATGAGCATTAACCGGGATACGAAACGAGCCAAAGGCGAGTTTTGTATGGTATATGCGAGTGTATTAATAACCATTACATGAGAGTTGCATACGCTATTTTTTCTAAACCCGATAAATAATGAGAATCTATAAATATTATATTTGTATTGAACACATTTACAGTAATTAACTGATATTTTTTTTTAAAACAAAAACTTAATGGTATTATCATGGATATATGAAAACTATAAAGATTCTAATTATATTTATATTGAATATAACAACTGTAATTAATCTGATCTTTTGAAAATATTGGAGTCGATGGTATTCCTTCTATATCGCTGTTTTCAGACATTTTGATAATATAGGTAGGTAATATGAAAACTGATTTTGACAAATAAAGCAATTAGTTACTTAGGTTAGAATCTAGGACAAACAAAGGAACAGGATTCTTGATTGAAAAATTATGGGTTTCTATTGGTTGATAATCTGTATCGTTATGAAAAATCTGTATAATAATGGATATCATTATGAAACGGATTATGGTCATATAAGTGTATTGTTAGAGAACGGATGTAGAAAAAGATTTATTATCTGAACGAAATGTGGGTGAATGCTGATCACACATTATCTAAGATTTGGCAAGATACTACGGTAACTAGTTATTGTCAAGCATTTGTGGACGGTTTATCAACAGGATTACGCGGACCAACGGGTAAAGGGCAACGACTAATTGTCGCCCATATAGGAAACGAGAGTGACTTTATAGACGATGGTGCACTAATATTTTTATCAAGAAAAAACGGAGGATTATCACGAAGACATGGACGCCTAACGCTTTGAAGGATGATTTGAATCCCTTCTTTCACGAGTCGAGCCAAATTCGGTAATAGTAATGGATAACGCTTCTTATCACAGTCGAATAGTAGAACATCTGCCAATTGTGACCACCAGAAAAGCAGACATGCAGAGTTGGTTAGGACAAAAAGGAATTCCATTTTCCGTGGACAGGGTTAAGGCCAAGCTCATGAGTGTCATTGAACAGCATCGTGACAGATATCGCCAGCATGTGGTGGATACAAGAGCTCGTGCTGAAGGCATCACCATTTTGAGACTTCCCCCTGACCATTGCTAGTTGAACCAGATAGAATCTATCTGGGCTCGAATTAAGGGTTACATAGCTCGTGAAAACGTGACATATAAAATTTCTGAAGTCCAACGTTTATTAGAACTCGCAATGGAACGAATACGGAAAGAATATTTGGCTAATGCTGTAGCCCATGTGAACAAGGAAGAAGAGAAAATGTGGAGATTGGACGGGATGGTAGACACCGTTTTCGACCAAATAATAGTAGATTTAAGAGTGACTGGGGATTTCTCTGGGGATTCTGAAACTTCATAAGCATAACATAGATAATCATTTATTTTCTTTGTAGTTCTCTTTCTATATAAAAGGAACATAATAATTATTTTGTAAATTTTTCTGGTTTTTCAAACGGATGGAAAATTTCGATTATATCTCTCACACACACACTTCGTTTTATTTCATTGTAAAGGTATGAAGCACTTAACAATTCTTTGATAGTATCTTATATTTGGTACAACTGAATGTAGAAACATATTACGGAGAGAAGTTAGGTAAAAAATCTAAGCAACAGAACAACACCATCACGACAAGTATCAGCCCAAATATTTTATTCTCCAATGAAACATGTCAAGTACTGTGGCCGCCATCTTCAAAATAAAAGTGTCATGGTTTTTTGTATTCGTCTGTTCTTCTATAAAAATTATCTGGAAAGCGTTGTAGATAATATCACTATCTACAACTTTCGTCCTATAGTATTTTGTTGTAACATCTATAATTGAATAGTCATGAACAGAAACAATTTCAAAATTGGGAAATACATCCTTCTAAACCGTGATAACTGAAACACGTATTCTCACTTCAATGAAAATGCAGAATAAGTTAGTGAAAACACACCCAAAGAAGCCATCGTATTGAAGAAACACGTGTTGCATTTTTGTAAAACTGTTGAGTTATGAGTGAGAGTCGAATACAGAATACAGAACTGTCAAGTTGACAAGTTGATTAATCTTAGTTGTGCTAATTTGGAAGTGTAGCATCTATGTTTCGATATGTAAGAAGTTATAGAAACGATTTTCAATTTTACGAAAGTTCGTACAAAGCCAAGCGAAGCAGGTCTGGCTATAATATCAACTATCATAGAATACTACGACATAAGTAGTACTCAACTACAGAACTAGTAGTGGTCCCATCGTTATAGCGAGACAGACAGACGGTGACGTCATCACACCAACCAGGTTGCCTCTCAGGAAGACATCCAGTCAACCAAATTGTCACGTGGTGTCCTCAAACTGTCACGCGCAATCAGAGCGCACGCTTCTGCATCATTGTGGCGGAAGATTTGAATTTTCTGTGGACATAAATAATTCAGGCAGACAGACACGCCGTCACGGCAGACTAGACATAGTAGGTAACATAATTGAAAAAAGTTTATAGTCATGAGAATCGAACCCAGGACGTCCGCATGATAGACATTGTCCTTAGCCTCTACACCAACGTAAGATATTGAAAGTAACTGCCGGTTTCACAATGTATGGTGATCTTTCCAGTCACTTAACCAGATAAACTCTGGTTAAGTGACCATTGCAGCCTGAAACGTTTCACAAGATATATAATAGTGGTGGTCAAGTGACTATTGGTTGGTATCGACTTCTATAAGGTTGGCAATATTGGTAAGAAGAAACCTAAATACACCTAACATTTGTTTGATATAAATAAGTGGATGTCGCTGAGAAGGTATCTTAGTGAGTTAGTCTTTGTGAGTGTTGATTTATTATATTTTCTTAGATGTTACAGAGTTGAGTAAACTTATTTTTCGATACTAATTTGACTTCAATGGATACATTTTGTATCTGAAGTTTCTCAAATACAGCAACTACCGTTGCACGAAGATTATCAAGGCTTTTGATTCTGAATTCGACATTAAGTTTGATTCAACTTTGATATCGTCGGAAACACAGTCTCCAATAGAGAGACAATACAAGCTATTCGCCGTCGTTTACCACGAAGACAAAAAAGCCACAACGTGACTACGTGACACTACGTGACCGATGCCTTCCACGTTGGCTACAATTGCTGGATTAGGTACGACGATTCTTCAGTCAAAATCGTGCAAAATGAAGACGTTTCGAAACCCCAGGAAACGCGAGTTCTTCATTTGCTGTTCTACAGGAAAAGCGATATGATCCCATCTAAATAAGGTCGCTACTTTTACGTAGAGTTCAGCGTCTGGAATCTTACGGAATTCCTCGTTCAAATTTTTATTAAAATTGATATTTTTTTTTGTTTTACGAATTATTTCATTCTTTCATTAGTGATAAGTATTGTTCAATGTTTAATGATATATGTAGATATTTCATTTATTTAAAAAATGTTCTTATTACAATAATAGAATGCAAATGAAGTAACACTGTGACGTGGAAAGAAAAAGAGGAAACGTGGAAAACAATTATGAAAGAATATAAATTCTATACAAAGAGAATGGACTTGAATTTGGGAAAAAAAATCTCTACTTCATCGTCTTATCGACACCGACTCTGACATCAGCGATCTGGACCACGACGATATTATGTCGGGCGAAGGAAGCCAAGCGGCAAAGGTCCCAAAAAAGAGGAAAAAAGAGCCAGAAACGGCTCAACAAACCAAACAGATAAAAACCCAGTTATTCCCAGGCCAAATGGACCACTAAGCCAAAATCAAATAAAACCACACCTGCCTTATCACAAAAGCCGGGCGTGGCACTGGAAGACCCAACTCAAAAGCCCGCTCAGAAAACTGAGTCGGCCAACACAGAGGAAACTGAAGTCCTGTCACCTGACTCAATGGAAGTAGGCGACGAAAAAGAACTAGATATGGACGCCCCGAGAAATGATCGGGCTGAAACACGCAGAAAAGCGGATAGGCCTCCACCTATAACTACCCGCACAAAAGATGAGTGGAAAGCTTTCAACACGATCGCCGCTGTGCAAAACATCTCCTTATTGCGGGCGGTGAACAGAACAGATGGAATTAAAGTCTGCCTTGAAAATACAGATGACTATAGGAAAATCACTCAGAGCCTCGATCATGAGAAGATATCCTATCACACCTATACAATGAGAAGCAAAAAACTGCTCAGAGTAGTCTTTCGCGGTGTCCCGGAATAAAGTGTGACGACATCAACACCGAAATCCAGGACAAAGGATTTGAAATCCTTTCCGTAGCCCGCCTGAGTAAAGCTAGCAAGGTACCGATACCATTTGTGCTTGTTTTGGTACCAAGGAGCCAAAACAACATTTATGAGATTACCGAAATTCAAAACGTGCGTATAAGCGCCGAACCAAAGAAGCCGAGAAACCGAGCACTGCAATGTTACAGATGCCAAAAATTCGGTCACACGCAACGTAACTGTAAAACAGTTCTAGCCTGCGTCAGATGTGCCGGACGGCACATGACCAAGAAATGCAAAAGTCCTAAAAACTCGCCCTTGCGATGCTTCAACTGCAAGGGAGGACATCAAGAGAGCTTCCATGGGTGCCCAGAACGCCCTGAAAATAAAAAAGGGCCTCAGATAGGCATGAACTCAAGGCCTGTCGGAAGAAGGCCGACGTCAGGAGTGACGTCTCGTACACGAGGGCCGTCTCATCATCAGAGAACGCCTGCAGCTCTCCCGAAGGTCTCCCAGCGGCCTTAGGGCAGCTGCAGGCGCTTCTAGTGGAGTTTTCGGTACTGCAGCCCATGCTTGCCGGAAAATAAAACGGCAAACAGTGCCTAAATGGACGCAAAGCCAACAGAAGTATGCTGCGACTTCTGCACACAGGTACAAGAGCCAAAAGAAGTCATCAGAGGACCATGCAATCCCCTGCCGCTCCGCCATAAGAACCTACAGCCAAAAAGAAACTCAAACAGTTGAAAGGATAAGGGGCCCCAGGCCGAAAAATCTGACGGAAACAAGACAACGAACTGTTTAGTCATATTCATACATATTCAATGAATATAAAGATATAGTTAGTGAAGACAACTTTACTAATTACTAAAGACAATGTTGGACGCACTTGCAACATATCGTCTGGATTCCGGGCCATACTGGCCTGAAAGGCAATGAGGCTGCTCTTCTTCCTTGCAAAGGAGGGTGCTGCAAGCAGCTTCATCGGACCAGAACCTGTCATTGGCATCGCTTCAGGTTTTGCGAAACAAACCTTGAACACCTGGATGATTAGCAGATTTATGGACTTCTGACAGAATCTTCCAGGATTGGCTCACTCCAAGGCGTCCATTCACCTTTGAAAGATTGAAACCAATCAGTTGTTTTTTTTCAATGTGTATGTTACATTGTTCCTACTATGAACATGCATATGGGATTGATATATTTATTATCATTATCAACCATAAAGTAATATCATTGTTACTTCCAGATTTACAATAATGATAATAATTCTGTCCACATGACACGGTACTGAATACAGCCTGTAAAGTCATCAAGAGTTCGGATCCCCTTCTCTGCATGGTCCGGGACCATGAGAGAGCAGGAATTGGAGCATTCCTCTTTAGGGCAGCTGCCTGAGCAGCTGATGAACTCGAATCAGTTTTGATACTGAACGAAGTGACCACAACTCTGTCACCGAGTTGAAACCCGTTCAGCAAAAAGTTCATATAAAAGCCGCAGAGATCACCTCACTTCTGCGGAAACACAAGGATAAGTTGATGCATGGTGTCTTCTTCAGTAACATTGGAGACTTTCTTCTTCCTCAGGTCGAGTGGGCTGAAGTCGGAAACTGCGGGATTCATCATGGTCTGCCAGGATGGTGTCTTCAACACCTTAGTCTACTGCAGTCGCGTGATGGTATAGAGGTTCCTGACACAAGGATCAGGACCTGCCACGAGGCGCCCGAGACTCTAATACACTTGCTATCAGCATGTCCAGCATATGCGGTCTCGGCCTATATCCATCGACAAAACGCGGCCCTAAGAGTGCTATATTACCATCTACGGCCTCTTACGGTATTGACGAGACACCGGTGTTATCCTATGCTCCGGGGGATATTGACTCCGTTGTGTGGTCGTTGGTTGATAATTGCGGCGCGCCCTTCCGAATGTATCGGGGCTTCGGGGGATAGGGCATCACCAGCGCATACTTCGATAATTATAATAATAATAATGTATTTCACAAGAGGCGATATATTGAATCGGGATAGTTTGGAATGGAACGATATTCTAATGAGATACATTTTGAAAAGAATGAATCTGTTGAATAAAAACATCTTGTTACAATTAAATGTCTGAGTTGTTTTTTGAAAGTTGATAACAAACAGTTTTTCAATAAATTTGGTAATTTATCGAATGCACGTAAGCAATTATTAGTAGGAGAACATGAAAGTGATTTTGAGAAAGAGTATTTACTTGATGTACATGAGAGTTCTTCACAAAAATATCTCTATTCTTGAAAAAAAAAACAGATACAATTCAATAATATATAACAATGAAAGTGTTGAGATGTCATATTTGACACTTTTAAAGCTCACGGTACTACGTAACTTGGCATTGTCCTTGGCAAAAACTCACCTGGAACGCTCACTTGAAAAAAGTTTTACACAAAACGTGACTGTCCCTATAGACATGTTGAAGGATTTGTGGTGAAATTTGCGGTTAAGATTCCAAAATATCCATTGGATTTATGTGCTGATAGTCAGACGAATGATCCCTCATGGTGCAATTGCTTGGTGGCCGAAGGCTTTACAGAAAACGGCCCAGGCGAAGCTCTCTGACTTACAGAGACGAGCTTGTCTAGCCACACTGTCATGGGCTATGGAGATTCTTCTAGATATATCTCCTCTCCACGTTTTCTTAAGGGGAGAGGCTAGATGGACCGAATATAAACACATTGGCACATTGCCATTTGCACAAATCAATTCAATGAAAGTGCAACAGATTGTTGGTTAACACTGAAAGTCACAGCATTCTGAAGTGACCTCTGACTTCATGCCGCCATCTGTCAACTACGAACTGCCTTATAAATTATTGTTCCAGAGTAGAGAGGATTGGATCCTCCGGGAGAAGGAAAAATTAAGAGCAGATAGTTGTTGATTTACAGATGGATCAAAAACACCTTCCGGCTCTGGTGCAGGTATTTTCAGTCGAGGACCCAGGACCGAGATATCAACCTGCCTAGGGACATATGCAACTGTTTTTCAAACAGAAATCTATTCTATTGAATTGTAAGCGGAGAGATTGATAGAACTCAACCTCACACACAAGCCAATAAAAATTCTCTTGAATAATGAAGCGGTGTTGGAAGCTCTTGGCTCCTATCGAGCAACGACTCAATTGGTAGCAAATTGCCAAAAACGACTCTCGTCGAAAGGAACACTCAACAGACTGTCTCTGGTCTGGATTCCTGGCCATACTGACCACGAAGGCAATAAGGCTGCTGACTAATTTGCAAACGAGGGTGCTGCAAGTAGCTTCATCGGACCAGAACCTATCATTGGCATCTCTTTAGGCCTTGCCAAACAAAGATTGTACACCTGGATGACAAAAAGATTCATCCGTTGAAGCTTGATACCAAACAGTAGTTGGACTACAATAGGGACGAACTACGATGTCAAACACGCCTTCTTACATGTCACTGTCATTTGAAACATAATATGCAGAAACTCGGAAGACAGTGTATGTTGCCTCTGTTTGGGAAATGATGAAACAGCAGAGCACATACTTTGTGCCTGCCCCACTGAGGACCAAATCAGGTTATTGGAGTTCGGCAGAGCCGTACTTCTACCATCTGACCTGAAAAACCACTCACCATAGAAACTAATCGGCTTCGCTGAGAAGCTGGGTTTATTTGGTTGAGTGTGAGCCATAATAAACCCTTGCGAGTTGCGTTGGAGTCTCGAATAGATCCACTCACTTTGGACCTAACCTAACTAGCTACATTCATGATGAGACGTGGATGACCATCCCCAGAAACAAACATCATAACGCATATGACACTTCAGTTGCCCGTAGTACACCATCAGCAACTGATAGGGTGTAAGTTTATTCAAAAGAAATCAGCCTTGAAACAATGAATATTTTTTATAGTACAGTCTAAGGTTTGCCAATACTTGAACACGTTTTGAGAAAATCAAACCAATTCACAAAACAACTGAAAAAAATCTGTTTGAAGTCTGTTTTTCCGTTAACCAACTGTCGCACCCCTACAAACGACAACCCTAAGAAGTCGAAACTTGTACGAGCTAAGGATTAACGAGGTCTCACCTTTTAACATGTCTTTTCTAACACGGGTTGGACGATAGCAAGTGAAAACCGACAAACACAGCAGTCAATTCGAGTGAGTAAACAAAGCACCCACGTCGAACCGCTTGGCTACCGACCGTTATTGAAAATGAAGAAAAGATAATTGTTACTTTCTATGTTTTTACCACTTTCATTTGTAACTAATGTCACTGCAGTTTCGTCCTACAAAGACATACCATTTCCTACCACGTAGTAACGGCTATATTTATCAAATTATTTTTATTAAAAATGATTATCACTGATGATGCTAGTTATTTCGAATGAAATGCTATAGAAATATCAAGTGTGACATACCACTGGATTGTGATATAATTTGTAGTGGAAAAAATAACTGCGTAAACGCAAGCCAGTCATAAGCGAAAACGCCTATTGGTGTGACACCCAAGTTAGCTTGATGAGTTTTTTTATGACGATATTGAAATATTGAACCTTGAATATTTCAACTCGTGTATTATGGAATAAATTTTAAACAAAAATTTCGAAAGTTTGCATAAATGAAAACTTTGGTTATTATATTTCGTCTCGAAAATTAAGACACGAACTCAATTAAAAACTGGTTTCAGTTAAACTCTAAAAATACCCAGGAGCAATGGCTATAAAACTTCGGAACATTCTTGTTCAAGTTCTGACAAACGAGATGCATTTTGAATGTGTCATTAAATCTCGAATGAGATTGAATATAAATGACTCTTCAATGAACTTTTAGTTTTGTACAAGAGAAAAATGTCAGATAGTGATGAATAACTGATGAATCGTGATCGACTTCTTCAATAAATATCAACCCAATACCGCATATGATATGATGTATCATATACAAAACGCCGTCTCACTTCAAATCGTGACACGTCTAGCGGTCTGTTAAAATTGACGATTCAATTCGTCTCGCTCATTCATTGTGAGTGTATACAGTGCTTTTCTTTATTGTTCTCCCGCCCTTCTATTTTTTGAATGGGTCAGTTCATGAATATCGGTTGGTTGCACTCCGCGTATCATGTGAGTGAGTTATGTGCCGGTTGATAATTTTAAGCAGGTAACAATCTTTTTAGAGTTCACGATTTTTTTATTTATACAATAATTATTAAGCGTTATGATTATGCAACACTTACTGTCGATCAATTCCAAGAAGACTGAGATGGTCCTTTTCACCAGGGAAAGAAGTTTAACGGGCTTAAAACCTCCCGAAATCTTCAAAAGCAAACTAAACTCCTCTGAAGAAGTGAAATACCTTGGTACTATCCTCGACAAGAAGCTAACATAGAACTCTCATTTACAGAGTAGAGCAAAAAGAGCATACGTGGCTTATGAGCAATGTCGGAGGACAGAGGGACGCGCATGGGGTCTTTCACCCCGTGTGGATCTACACTGCAATAATAAGACCTATGTTAACGTATGGAGCCATTGCATGGGGACCGAAAGTTCTACAAGCAACGGCCATCCAAAAATTATATCGAATATAGCGACTAGCTTGTTTAAACATCACAGGAGCCATGAGAACAACATCAATCGCAGCAATGGAATTAATCACGGGTCTGACCCCTCTGGTTCTGTACGTTAAGGAGGTTGCGTTAATGATCATGGTACGATTGCGCACGGCTGGTGTAGACCTCGAAGTAGGAATGGGTCAATTGAGGCTGGGCCTATGGCGGGAAGCGCTTACTGCGCAACCTCTGCTGCAGGCAACAAGTGATGCAATTGAACCCAGGTTTGTGTTTAATAAACCCTACAGAATACAAATTGAGCAGAACACAGAGTCAAATGCTACAAATGCAATACGGATATATACAGACGGCTCAAAAATCAAAGAAGGCTCAGGATGTTGAGTGTACTCCAGATCACTAAGCCTAAGGATTAAGTGGGGAATGGAAAGAAATACTAGTGTGGTCCAAATAGAACTGGCTGGTATCTCAATCGCCACGAAAGAAATAACCAAGAAAAGAATTTCTGGCAAAATCATAACAATCTGCACTGGTAGCAGACAAGCACTATTAGCCTTGAACAGACAGCGTGTTACTTCAGGGCTAGTACTAGAGTGCCACCAAGATTTAGCCAAAGCCTTGGTACATAATAACATTATCCTGAGGTGGAAGTAATCGCATTGCCGACTCTTCAGCCAAGGAAGTGGCTGGACTAAGAATTTTAGGACCCAGTGGCACCCACGGCCTGATGACTTCGACAATTGCGGAACTAGTCAAATGTTGCTCAATCCTTAAAGAGATGGGATAGAATCAAAGGATGTAATCTTGCCAGGATCACCTTGGGCGACCCTGGGAAGCTGGCGCCGAAGAAATATCTGGCGATGACCAGGAAAAATCTACGCCTCACAGTAGGATTTCCGACTGGCAACTGTCAGCTAAGGAAACACCTACATAATATGGGGCTAGTGGACAAACATCTATGCAGGATGTGTGAACAGGAAGATGAGACTATCAGACATGTCCTGTGCGAGTACCCGGAGTTATCTTCGATAAGAGAGTGTGTGTTCGGCGAGTCTTGGCCTACACCTGCCGATATAAAGGAGATATTTCCCAGCGTCCTGTCCACCTTCCTGGAAAGGACAGGATTGGCGACGACCTAGGAGGACAACTCCTCGAGAGGATGTACAATGAGTACAATGTGGCCTAAGTGCGTGGGCTCACACTCACACTCCCTACAGATACAGAGAGATGTTTTTTGTTTCCTTAAAGGCACATTTTATATTTAACAATTTTAAGTTTCTTATTTGCCATTACTATTGATCAATATTTCATTATGTTATTTATTACTCAAAGTGTACCTTTGGAGCTATGATTATTATATGAGAGGGGCTGGAATTAACTTGTTAATACCTATCCCAGATGTGGGGACTAGTATTAACAGAGTAGCTGCTGAATGTTTGTGAATGATTATTTTATATGTTTCTCCTTCAGATATGACAGCATGAGAACTTATAAACGATCAACTACGCGTGATCATTCAAAAATTATATGAACAGAGCACTAACTTCTTGGATGGCCAGTAACCCGGGAAAAGTAATGTCCATATATGACCTCCATGGAATTGTTGAAGAAGCGCTACCGTTGGCTTTAAACCCTACGAATATAATGAACGCTTTTGAAGAATCTGGCATCTGGCCGTGCAACGTGTAACGGGTTGAATTTACGGTAAATGTTTTCTCCTTGAAACTTTGAGAAAATAATACCTTATTCGGAAATCACGCTTCAATTATCAATTCGACCATATCATCTCACCCAGTAAGGATTCGAAGAAACCAATTCTTAGTATAGAAAATCTTATTTTCCAGCTAACCTATAATACTTGAGGATATATGATACCCTGATTTGTTAAAAACATTTCCTAATTTATATTGAACATGGTTTCGAATGTTTTCTTTTGGACTAATTTACCTGGACTATGGTAATTAGTTGAAATGATGAATTTGCGATTTTTGATCTCGGATTGGCCAACGGGCTACTTGAGTGTCAGAGTGGCATGCGCGCTTATCACTAGACTTTTTCAAAATAGGCAAAAACGCAATTCCTTCTCCCGGTCGAGGTCAAAATTCTTTGTTCTCGAGGATCGTAGCTGGCAGCCATCGAAGAAAATTTTAAAGGGCTCGTGGAATAAAAAGTTGGTGATAACAACTCCGTTGGAGGATTATATTCCTAGGCCCGAGATTAGTGGAAATTATGCCCTATATTGAACTTATGATATTGTTGATTGTGGCGTTCCACTCTCTTATTGAGAATTAGAAAATTTTCATATATTCAACGAAAGTCATGTTTTGTGGAGGAAAAAATCAGTTTCTATCGACTTTTTTTTTTGGTAATTGTTACCTTCCACAATCTGAAAAAATATAAAAATTATAATGGAGAACTTTATACAAGTGTAGAAGGGCAAACTTTTTAGTTTACCCCGATAAGTTACTGCGTAAAAATCAAAGTATTTTTCACAAAGAAAAATCTTCTATTTATCAGTAACTTGTCGAATTTAACAATTTTGCCTATCAAAAAATTATGAAGAAATAATACTTATCTTTTACGTTTCGGAGGCCAAAATCTGCCTCCATCTTCAGAAATGGATAAAAATTCGAATATATACGCAGTTATTCCTTTTTTTGAAAGCTTATTTCTTCACTTCTTCGACAGATGTCAAAGAAGTTTTGAAATATGAAATTATGTCAATGTTGTTGATTGACAACTGAAATATTCGATGTGATACAAGGTACTCTCCGATATCAGTTTGTTGCCATTTCGCCACTATCCAAAGTTTTCTTCAAGAAGGGTAGCCAAGTACGGTCTATTTCTAAGGAGCTATTCGAGATACAGTTCTCTCCAGACATGAGAATATACGCTGATTCTTTTAGCTTACCTCTCTTAGAATGAGGCTCATTGGTAATCTTTCTTGTCCTATTCCATTCCACCCGATGTTCACCGTCTGATTTTAAAATGTGTTCTGATAATTTTGATCCTGTCAATTGTCTATTTTTTATATAATCTTGATGTTCATTCTCACGCACTTTCAATGGTCTTGAGGTTTCACTAATGTAACTTTTACCACAAGAACAAGGTATTTTATAAATACAATTTTTTGTTTTTCCTTCAGTGTTGTTGGGTTTTTTATGTGTGAGTATAGATCTGAGTGTATTTTTTGTTTTGAAAGTAGTTCTAACATCATATCTATTTCCAATTCGTCTTATTTTTTCAGATAGTCTTGGAATGTAAGGTATAACGTTAGTTGTAAAAGGTATCGTTGGATGTTGAGTCGGTAATTGTTGAGTTGGATGTTGTTGAATTTGTGAAGCTGTTTGTATGTTCGTTTGGTTTTTGATTGAATCTTCATTTCCTATTGAATTTATCGTTGAATTTATGAAAGAATCTGGATAAGCGTTATATTTCAAAACAGATTTAATTAATGATATTTCTTTATTGAGATTTTCAGTTGAATTGCATATCATTTTAGCTCTTTTGTAAAGGCAATTTATTATACCTTTTTTAACACTCGCATGATGATTTGATGTATAGTGGAGATATCTATTTGTATGTGTTTTCTTCCGATAAACATTTGTATCAAGTTGACCTGATGACTTCTCCAACATTACATCAAGGAAAGGGAGTCGACCATCTTGTTCAATCTCTATTGTGAATTTTATTATCGGCTCCCGCTCGTTGATATAATTCAAAAAAGCATTCAGGTCGTCGTTGTTTCTATTCCAAATAGCAAAAATATCGTCAACGTATCTCCACCAAACTTTGGGACCATTCTGATAAGTTTCAGCAAAAGATTCTTCAAAATACTCCATATATATGTTACTTAAGATGGGAGATAAAGGGGAACCCATAGCCATGCCAAATTCTTGTTGATAGAAATCATCTCTATATTGAAAATAGGTTTTGTCTATACATAATTTTAAAAATTCTAATATAGAATTAACATCCAACTTCGTTCGATGTTTTAAAGTTGAGTCATTTTCCAACCTGGATTTGACAATTTGAAGAGTTTTATCAACAGGAACATTCGTGAAAGACTTTCAACATCAAAGCTCATCAGAACATCACCATCACTGAGTGTTATGTCTTTAAGTTTATCTATGAAATGGGTTGTATTTTTTAGGAAACTATTACTGTTTCCTGAAATTGGTTTCAAAATTTCCAAAAGGTATCTTGCTAATTTCTGACAGGGAGATGCAATGGAACTTACAATTGGTCTTTAAGGAACATTAGGTTTATGTATTTTTAGTAAACCATAGAAATGAGGAGGTTTACTAAAATGAGAAATTAGTTGAGTGCGTTCTGTTTTGGTTAGCATGTCTTTATATTTAGCCAATGTTCTATAAATTTTTTGTTCAATTGATTTTGTTGGATCATCCTTTAGTTTTTTGTAAACGTTTTTTGTTATATTATGTGTTCGGTATGTTGTGTTCGAAATCAACTGAGATAATTTATTTTCATAATCAAGGGTATCCATTATCACTGTGGCATTACCTGTATCAGCTGGAAGTATTTTGATATTAGTATCTGAACGAAGGGATGTTATTGTAATTCTCTCATACTTATTCAAGTTACTTCTTGTATGATGGGGTCGTGACAAAATGTTTTTACATTCAGATCTGTAATCACCAGATATTTCAGGTGGTAAATTTAGGGCTGTTTCTTCTATAGCAGTAACTAATTCAAAATTTTCATAGTTCGGAATTCATTCTTGAAATTCCATCGAATTTTTGCTGAAACGATTCCAAATTAGAAAAAAAGTAGTTGTTCAGTGTTTTTTTGGGAGATCGAAGGAAAGCAAAAAGGGAAAATTTGTGTCAAACCTACGATTCCTGTCGCCTACCGTGTTGCAGAGGAGAAAAAAAACCCTTCCAACTCAGAAGGTACGTTGACCTATGAAAAATAAACCATTTCGTTGTTGTGCTGATTTAATCATATCATTTCTTTTGGCTATTATCAATGACTTCTAAATAACATCTATATATATATATATATATATATATATATATATATATATATATATATATATATATATATATATATATATATATATGTGTGGAGACACTAAAAAAGTCCGTCATGAGATTTGATTTATCAGAAACAAAATATAGCAAATGTCACGTAATGTTTTTGTGGCGTATTTTTATGTTTCTTTTTACTTCCAGTTGAAATACTGAATTTCGACTCGAATTAAATTAATTCAAACGAGTTGGCTCTATAATTTCTTTGATCTCTGGAATGTTCTCATGGATAATTTTTTTATTGTAATATTGTAGATAGTTTTTTCTAATTCTTCTAATTAGGAAGCAAGGAAAACTGAACGTGATACTGGAAATCAAAGAGAATGATATAGGTGGTTTCTTTTTCGAATAAGTTATCAAGTATTGGTGTCACGTTTTCAGAGGGAAAAAAATTAAAACAGTCATGTAAATACAGGGTGAATTAGCTTTAAAAAACGTTTAGAAAGGATAGAAACTTTTCTTTTTTTTTTCAATTGTGCTAATCGTCTCATAGTTTTTTGTCCTTTTATAATAGGATGGTACATACGGGTTGTCCCACCTTGAATTAAACTGTTGATGATTTTGTTGTACATATTTTACAATGAAGATAGCTGGAATTAGTTCATTCATTTGTTTGAAGGTGATTGACAATGTTTCGTGATGAATTTCACTAGTTCGGACTTTCATTGTCTACTATATAAAATGATTTGAAATCCCTGAAACAAGTAAAAAAGAATAATTAAAAACGAATAGTTGAAAATAACAATTATATTAAGCAACAATAAACCTGAAATGAAATGATAGTGAAATAACCTACAAGTAAAAATATAATAATTGAATAAATAAAAATTAAAGGAATGAAAAAAGAAAATAATGAAAAATAAAAAAGTGTAGAGATTCCAAGTCACGTTAGTTCACGACGTTTCGCTTGTTGGTATCAACAATCGTCTTCGGGTGATGACTGGACTGATTCCTCCGAGAGATGACTATTTTATAGGCTGTTGAAATACTTTCACTTTCTCTAATTTCCATTTTCCGCTTCACTGATTCCGTGAGAGATGACCGTTTTGGCGGGAGTTGGTCATTTTTCTTTTGATGATGGGTTTCCATATGTTTCGTATATCTACGATGGCCTGGCTGAAAACGTTGTTGGACAACATGTATGCGGCTTCCTTAAATTTTCTCCTGAACCAATGTTCCTCTCTGTGCAAGATCTCAGCTTGGGACCACTCGATGTTGTGTTGATGGGTCCAAACATGGTCTGCTATTCCTGATTTGCAGGTTTCTCCTCGCTGTGTGTGCTTCTTGTGCTCGGCAATGCGAACATTCAATGGCCTCTTAGTTTCACCAATATAGGAACCTTGAAGTTTGGACGATGTAACAAATTTAGATATTAGCGAGACTGAAGTTATATAGCAAATGTCTTGTGAACCAATAGCTGGACCGTCAGGCATGCAGGAAGGAGCTAGTGATTTTGCAGTTTAAACCGTAACACCTCTACCAAAAGCTCCACCACGAATTACGTCAAATAGAAAACGCGCTAAAAAGTCTGGAATTTTTATCGATACTCCGGAAAAAATGCTCTAGAAGAACATAATATTAGAGAAAAGTAAAAAAGGAAAATCACATCAAGACACCAGAATAAAGAAAACAAAAAAAATAAATAAATATAAAAACATAATAACATAAATAATTATTTATGGATTTTTATTCTCCTTGTAATGGAATTCATATAGTCTTCCTTGTGTGTATAAGCATCTAAATTATTCTTATTTACTTTACTTTTAATTCTACTCCTTAGAGCGTAAGGAGATTCGAAATTTATTAGTGAAATGTGTGGTAAAATACCAGTGTATTCTGTTAGGAATTTTTTGTAAATCGTTTTGTTCCCTAAGGACAAATGCGAGTTTTCCCCCAAATATTGTATTAAATTCGACATAAATATGTGATGAGCCGTGTCGATTTCGGCCGCGTCCAAACTACTTCTTGATTTTCGGGATACGCTGCTATTGGCCGTCCCCTTAATCCAAGCATCTGATTTCGAATTTCTGTTATCATCTACCGGTTTATTTGCTTGGTTACAAAAAGGACCCGTCGGCGGAGGTCCTTCTTCTTTATTTGCATTTGTTGCCTCAGATTGTTTAAATTTTTTTTTGCTCGAAGAAAGTCTTTCTTCACCATCCTCCTCACCTTCTTTTACCGTCTGTGGACAACTTTTGTTCGCAACGCCAGAGCAGCCAGAGGCCGGGCCGAACCGGATATTTCGGATATTTCTTGGACAGCAGCTTCGTCGGATATTTCTTGGACAGCAGCTTCGTCGGAAACTTGTTGGCTATTTTCGTTACATTGCATTATTTGCAGTAATAATCTGAATTCATTCCAGTATATACAACCTGTAGCAGAAACATGAAATAATAATTAAAAATTATATATTATTACCAATATATTGTTGTGTTATTTTTTGTGATTTTTTTTTGGTTGTTATGCAACAAGAGTAAAAATTTATACAAAATTTGAAAAAAATATTATAAAAAGATATATACGTATGTATTCCCCTGTGTCGTCTGGATTTACATTTCTTTTGGCTTTTTTCCGCTGGCTGGCTGGCTGGCTGAATGACAGCATTATTTGCAGTAATAATCTGAATTCATTCCAGTATAATATGTATATATGGACTGTAACAGAAATATAAAATAATTAATACAACTTATTGAGAATTAAATATGTAACGTCGTCGTAGTAGTAAGGACTACTTTGAATGCCCAGGCTAGTTAATCACTAGAGAACGGTGTGAGTTTTTCGGACAATTTTGCTAGTTTCTGATTTTTAATGGTCAAGCAAGTAAAATTATGAATAATTAATATTTCTATGGCTGGGCGCCATTATTTTTTATTTTAAGATGGAAAAAAATACAAAATACCATTATGAAGATATAAATGAAAACTTCCTTCTGTGATCAGGTGAGCAAGAAAATCATATACTCATAAAAATGAATACGTATCTACGAGAGACTTGTTTCTTTTTTTATAAAAAAACCTTCATCTTCTCCTTCTTATCTAATTACTTATCTTCTTCACACGTTACTAGTGAACCAAAAATGGCTTAATCTTATGAGGAACACTTGCCAATACCGGTGTTACCTGGAATTCATAGATGTCATATTTTGAATTGTGTCATGAATACAATGAATGACAGTAACGTATATATCGTTACATATATTATTACCTACATATATAATATATATATATATATATATATATATATATATATATATATATATATATATATATATATATATATATATATAATCTAGAAAGGTTAATGCAGTCAAGCTGCTGGAAAATAATTCCATAAAAATCAAAAAATAAATAAATAAGTACTCTTTGATCATTCCCATATTGATTTCAATTTAAGAGCCACCGGTATACAGCTGTTTCAGCCTATTGGGCATCGTCAGTACCGGGCAGGCGGTCCTCGATTGAAGACAAAATGAGAAAAAACCAAGAAAGTACTTGATATAAATAGCTGCGTAAATGCAAGCGAAACATAAGTGGAACCACCTATTGGTGTGACACCCAAGTCAACTTGGCAAGTTTTTATGTCAGTGTTGGTGGTTTGACCAATCAACCGACAACTTTCTTGGTTTTTTCTCATTTTGTCTTCAATCGAGGACCGCCTGCCCGGTACTGACGATGCCCAATAGGCTGAAACAGCTGTATACCGGTGGCTCTTAAATTGAAATCAATATGGGAATGATCAAAGAGTACTTATTTATTTATTTTTTGATTTTTATGGAATTATTTTCCAGCAGCTTGACTGCATTAACCTTTCTAGATTTCATATCTTTTCTAGAAACATGTGGATTCGTTTTCCGATGGCATTTCAGGTTAGCTTCCCAAATTTCTGCTACCGCAGTTGTCGGTTGATTGGTCAAACCACCAACACTGACATAAAAACTTGCCAAGTTGACTTGGGTGTCACACCAATAGGTGGTTCCACTTATGTTTCGCTTGCATTTACGCAGCTATTTATATCAAGTACTTTCTTGGTTTTTTCTCATTTTGTCTTCAATCGAGGACCGCCTGCCCGGTACTGACGATGCCCAATAGGCTGAAACAGCTGTATACCGGTGGCTCTTAAATTGAAATCAATATGGGAATGATCAAAGAGTACTTATTTATTTATTTTTTGATTTTTATGGAATTATTTTCCAGCAGCTTGACTGCATTAACCTTTCTAGATTTCATATCTTTTCTAGAAACATG
Organism: Leptinotarsa decemlineata; assembly: GCF_025532065.1. Lineage (NCBI taxonomy): Eukaryota > Metazoa > Arthropoda > Insecta > Coleoptera > Chrysomelidae > Leptinotarsa > Leptinotarsa decemlineata. Next base: position 2,282,563 of record NW_027412534.1, read on the forward strand.
TGGATTCGTTTTCCGATGGCATTTCAGGTTAGCTTCCCAAATTTCTGCTACCGCAGTTGTCGGTTGATTGGTCAAACCACCAACACTGACATAAAAACTTGCCAAGTTGACTTGGGTGTCACACCAATAGGTGGTTCCACTTATGTTTCGCTTGCATTTACGCAGCTATTTATATCAAGTACTTTCTTGGTTTTTTCTCATTTTGTCTTCAATCGAGGACCGCCTGCCCGGTACTGACGATGCCCAATAGGCTGAAACAGCTGTATACCGGTGGCTCTTAAATTGAAATCAATATGGGAATGATCAAAGAGTACTTATTTATTTATTTTTATATATATATATATATATATATATATATATATATATATATATATATATAAATCAGAAATGAAACAATTAGTGGACACAACACTCCAAAAGTGGGGCAAACCGCGGACACGTGTTTCTGGCTATTGGCCTCATCAGCGCGGTGCAGCCAAGTGTAAAGATGGGCAACACTTGTTTGCCGAAAGCAGAAAACAACACATATGCACGGAGTCAACAACAGGAGCCAACCGCTCATTTGTGGTTCCAGTTAGAAGGCCTAGAATTCCCAGGCTACATCTAACATGACCACCTATGCAGCTATAGCTACCTTCGTGACATCCGGGTCCAGAATATAAATACAAAGAGAGATTTATCGAGTGGGTATGATATAAAAATCAGAAATGAAACAATTAGTGGACACAACACTCCAAAAGTGGGGCAAACCGCGGACACGTGTTTCTGGCTATTGGCCTCATCAGCGCGGTGCAGCCAAGTGTAAAGATGGGCAACACTTGTTTGCCGAAAGCAGAAAACAACACATATGCACGGAGTCAACAACAGGAGCCAACCGCACATTTGTGGTTTCAGTTAGAAGGCCTAGAATTCCCAGGCTACATCTAACATGACCACCTATGCAGCTATAGCTACCTGCGTGACATCCGGGTCCAGAATATAAATACAAAGAGAGATTTATCGAGTGGGTATGATATAAAAATCAGAAATGAAACAATTAGTGGACACAACACTCCAAAAGTGGGGCAAACCGCGGACACGTGTTTCTGGCTATTGGCCTCATCAGCGCGGTGCAGCCAAGTGTAAAGATGGGCAACACTTGTTTGCCGAAAGCAGAAAACAACACATATGCACGGAGTCAACAACAGGAGCCAACCGCACATTTGTGGTTTCAGTTAGAAGGCCTAGAATTCCCAGGCTACATCTAACATGACCACCTATGCAGCTATAGCTACCTGCGTGACATCCGGGTCCAGAATATAAATACAAAGAGAGATTTATCGAGTGGGTATGATATAAAAATCAGAAATGAAACAATTAGTGGACACAACACTCCAAAAGTGGGGCAAACCGCGGACACGTGTTTCTGGCTATTGGCCTCATCAGCGCGGTGCAGCCAAGTGTAAAGATGGGCAACACTTGTTTGCCGAAAGCAGAAAACAACACATATGCACGGAGTCAACAATCATATTACCCACTCGATAAATCTCTCTTTGTGTATATATATATATATATATATATATATATATATATATATATATATATATATATATATACACAAACATATATATATATATATATATATATATATACACATATAACATTTGAATAAAAATTAATATGAAAAGATATTTACTTACTCCCATGTGTCGTCTGTTTCCCCGTCTATGTCCGTCCGTTTGTTACTATTCCTTGGATCGGTGAATCCCTTTTAGGTCTTACGGATTACGAATACTTATCATAGAAATGGGCTATGTAGCTTTTTTTTTCTTATTTCTTCTATATTTTTTTATGTGCTATGTAGCTTGTGTTGTGTTTCCATAAAATCTTTATTATTTATGGATTTTTATTCTCCTTATAATTGAATTCATATAGTCTTCCTTGTGTGTATAAGCATCTGAATTATTCTCATTCACTATACTTTCAATTCTACTCCTTAGAGCATAAGGAGATTCGAAATGTATTAATGAAATGTGTGGTAAAATACCAGTGTATTATTCTAGGAATTTTTTGTAAATCCCTTTGTTCCCTAAGGACGAATGCGAGTTTTCCCCCAAATATTGTATTGAATTCGACATAAATATGTGATAAGCCGTGTCGATTTCGGCCGCGTCCAAACTACTTCTTGATTTTCGGGATACGCTGCTATTGGCCGTGCCCTTAATCCAAGCATCTGATTTTGATTTTCTGGTATCATCCACTCATCCACCGGTTCATTTGCTCGGTTATAAAAGGATCCGTCGGCGGAGGGCCGTCTTCTTCTTTATTTGCATTTGTTGCCTCAGATTGTTTAATTTTTTTTTTGCTCGAAGAAAGTCTTTCTTCACTATCCTCATCACCTTCTTCTACCGTCTGTGGACAACTTTTGTTCGCAACGCCAGAGCAGCCAGAGGCCGGGACCTGGAGTAGGAGCGTCTGCTATTTTGATATTAGCCGTTTCCTCAATATCAGTATCAGTTGCTGTATCAGCAGCAGCACCACCACCACCATTTTTCTCGACCGATGATATTATTTTCATTTGTTCCTCGTCCAGATTAACTTTTATATTGTCACCCAAACAGAAAGATAGTGGTACTCCTGTCAATTTACAAATTGCCGATGAAGTGGCCTTCATAAATTTGCCCATGTGAACAACCATGAAACTCGTTCCGCAATATTTATCGTTGGTTGTTTGACACGATTTATTCTTCATGATTTTAGTTGGAAGAATGATACTTTCTTCTTCGTCGCCTACTTTTTGACCATCAGCAGCTTCCACGGATTTTTCTTGGCCATCAACTTCGTCGGATTTTTCTTGGCCAGCAGCTTCGTTGGATATTTCTTGGACAGCAACTTCGTCGGATATTTCTTGGACAGCAGCTTCGTCGGATATTTCTTGAACATCAGCTTCGAAGGATACTTGTTGGCTATTTTCGTTGCATTGCTCATTATATCCGTTTACATCTTCCTCTTCTTCTCTATTGTAGATAAAAAAAGAGACATATAATAAAAATTTATATTAAAAATATTTTATTGGACATAGTTATCGAAAATGTGGCAAACCATAATATACACGTGTTTCGGGCTTTTGGCCAATCATCAGTTGCCCATTTTAGCACTTGTCTGCACCATACTGATGATGGGCCAAAAGTCCGAAACGCGTGTATATAGTTTGCCACATATAATAATATTCCATTGCTCTAAGCGTTTATTTTTACAATGAACCTCGAATAACAAAACATTTTATGATATCGACAATAAATAGATTATATATATGTATATAGTGAAATAATAGAATATCCAAATCGGTAAACAGCTCCCTACATGAGTCATCATATTTTTTGTAACACATTGTTCTCACTTTCTTTTTTTTTAGCTATTAGTAATTCGTTTTTTTTGGTACAGTCACCAAAGTTGATCAGACAATAACTGAATGAAGATTGAGTATGAGCATAGTAATAGTTCTTCAATATATTCAGTGGAACAAAATTACGGAGATTACGAATTACTAAGCAATGTTTCGACATTTTACTCCAAATATAATCAATGTGCTTGTTCCAAGAGAGTTGAGCATCAATGTTCAGATGAGGTTTGTTTTCAGATGAGGTTTGTTGTATTGACTTGCCATTTACTTTGACCAGAACACTGCGATCATTCTCATGTAGTGAAAAGACGATTGTATTAGTTTTTGAGCTGTTCAGAATGAGACCATTTTGATAACAATAATTTTGCATATTAGCAACTGTTTGATTGGCCTGACTCGACGATCCCTCATAATCTGAAGACTTTGCATTGCACTGTACAATGTTGACGATTACTGTTGTTGAGGTCATGTACGAATAAAAGGAAAAAAACAGAGGAGAGAATACGAATCATAATTGATTAGGGAGAAATAAGCCTAGAAAGAAGGATTACGACAATAAAAAAAATTCCAGGGTACCTACCTGTCGAATTCATTGGGTTGTCTGAATTATATTTTGAAGAAATTAAAACAATTATCAAAATAAGTAACGACAGGACCGTAATTCAAAATTCTCGTCACAGATGATGGTAGTTATTTCAAATAAAACGCTTTGAAAATATCAAATGTGATATACCATTGGTTTATGAATTTATTGCTTTATTACTATCTGTAATAAAAAAAACAGGTCCGTTTAAAAAAAAAAGTTTATGGTAGCCATGTTGACAGGAAACATTTTATCAAATACTTATTCTTACATCGTCATAGTACACTACGAATACATTAACGTTTTTTTCTTCCATATTTGATATTTTTCGAAATAACAATTCAATTCGAAAAAAAAAACGAAAAAGGCCATTTTTGGTTTTCCCGCATAACTCAAGATGGGCAAGAGTCCCCGTGAATTTTCTTCGACCATTGAATTGTTCTCGAGGACAGATATCTTTTTTCCCATTAATTCGTCTTCCTATCTGTTACGGTTTGAATTATAACAATATCACCACATGATGAAAGAAACATCCTGTATATTATTATTTGACAGGTATTTCAGAGGTACTATACGATAGCTGAACCAATTTATGACATTCATGAACAATCTTAATAGCAACATTCAGTTCATACTCGAAACAGAGATAGAGAAACAGATAAATTTCTTAGACCTGGCCATTACACACAATCAGAATGAATTCGAGATTCTTTCCATCCAGACAGTCATAAATAAGCAGCCTACAATTCAATGTTGCACAGAGCATTCTCACTGCCTTTGTCTGCTAACAATCTAGCTAGGAAAATTGATATAACTGCACAGATAGGTCAAAATAATGGTTTCAACGCAGATACTATCCAGAAGTTGGTCAGGAAACAAAGCCGGAAATTCACCTGCAGTAAAATATACCCTCAGGTCAAACAACCAGAAATTAAAAAATGGGTAACGTCAACATATTTTGGAAAAAGAACAGAGATCATTGCGGGTTTCTTCGGAAAAAACAATGTGGAAGTGGCATTTAGACCACATGCCAGGTTATCTCATTTCCTTTTCAATACCAAAGATAAGGTCGATAAGTTGGAAAAATCAGGAGTTCATAAGCTCAAGTGCCCGAAGTGTAAAAGTGTTTATAGGTTCGTTCCAACCAGCGTCAGAAACAGTTTCTGACAGTCAGGATTCTGCGCAGTAATGTGATTGCGTTCCAACGTGAGTTTCCAACCATTAGTAAACTATCAGTTTTCTGTTCCATCCAAGATTCAAACCTGTTCGAAATCTATCAGAATGGTTTGAGGATTATCTTCTAACCATTAATCTGACGCATGCGTATTCCGTATAACTGTTTCTGTTTTATTTTCATGCAACTTGTATACAACATAACCTACAAACATTGTTATAAAATAAATTATGTATTTTCTGGCGCAGGAAAAATTAGGAATTCTTCAAGTGAACCTGAAATATGAACATCTTTAATTACACAAATTGATTATTGCGGTGACCTTCCAGTTCAATGTTGATTAGTAAATAGAATAGAGATATAAAATACTGCAACCTTCTTTTACTCTCCAGAAATACACTTGACTAGATTTATTTTTTAAGGTTATGTTGAAATTCCATGCCAAACTTCAGTTGAACTATCAGCTGTTCCAATCAGAAATTTCAAATTAATCAGAAACCAATATTTACCAGACATGCGCGTTGACAACGATTTACAAACAGTTGGAAATCTGTTTGTGACTCAAGGTTGGAACGAACCTTATGTGGGACAATGTGGCCGAAATTTCCAAAAACGGTATGCTGAACATGAAAGGTACTTTAGACTAGGAAAAAATTATTCGACATTTTCAAACCATTCTTTGGCATGCAACCACAAGTTTCCGAATCTGAACGATACGGAAATTCTGCACTATGCCAGGAAGGGTTGCAAACTCAATTGTTTAGAATCCTTGGAAATCCACAAGCATAAAGATTTCAGGTGCAACCTGTAAAATGATCAAATCGATTTAGTTTAAGCCGGTTTTTAAATTGGCACATCCGCATTGTGAACTGTAAATTCAGGTACTCGATCAAATCAAGTACCTCTATCTCTATTAGTACCAACACAGGTAGTATATAATGGCGAATGTAATGAATTGTTAGTTTATTGTATAAGTCTGAAAATGTCCGTATAGGACGAAACTGCAGTAACGTTAGTTACAAATAAAAGTAGTAAAAAACAGAAAGTTTCATTTCTCTTTTCTCCATTGTGATTTCCTACCACGTAGTAACGGCTGCATCCATCAATTCATCCATCAATTTGATATTCGACAATTACTCACTATTTTATGTCTATAAAACTTCCAATGAATTGATGGATATAGCTGTTACTATGTGATGGAAGATCATCATGAAAACTGATAATTAAAACTTACTTCATTTCTTTCCTACAAGGACATTCATTGTATTGGTTTGAAAATGTCCTTGTAGGGTGAAACTGCGGTGAAGTTATAGTCTAGTTCACAGGTACTTTTTTTTGTAAAATTTTTCAGTCCTGTCCAGAAATTACGACCAAGGTGTCATTCGATACGTATTTTTGCCTAGAAAGTTTAAGGAAAGGTCCGAAAACGCGCCGATAAAAATTACAAAAGTTATAAACAATTAAGTGAAAAACAAATGGGGCTTTAGTTTTTTCTCAATATCTCGAAAAATTTTCAAAATTTTGGAAATTTCAATAAAGATTTGAAAAGATCAATGAATTTGCGTAAAAAAAGTCCCGACCGAAACAGTATCTCGATTATTTATAATTCCTATATAAATATTTATAATGGTTTCTTAAAAAAATTTCTTTGTTGCTAAAAAATGCGTTTGTTGATTAACAATCGTTTTTTCAACTGAATATTAAAATTAGGGAACGTTTTTTTTTAAATCATAAATTCTATTGTTCTTTCAGGTTTTGAAAAAACTTTTTTTTCATTCTTTTTTCAATTGTTTATTTAAAAAAAATTGTTATGAACAAATTATTATTCTTTATTTATTTTTTTTCAATACTTTGTTCTATAATGAAAGTAACTATGTGTTTTTTTTTATTCTGGTTAATTGTGCCTGCATGAAAGAGTTCAATAATCGATGTGAATGTAAAAAAGCTGGGCTTCCGTGCACATCATTAAGCACAAATTTGTAAAGGTGAAACATGTTCTATCAGTACAAAGTCATCACTTGATGATGACAATGATAATACTGATATCATGATCGGTCGATTAAATGCTATTGATAGTAATCCCGATGGAAATAAAGACGACCTTAATGATTATCAAGATTTTCCAGTAGGAGTTCGAAAATACTGTGAACCGATACTTGAAGAAGTCGAAGAAGAGGAAGTTCAAGGAACATCACGACAAGAAAATACATAAGAAACCACAGATGATGAGCCACCGCCACTAAAACGATCTAAAAGATTACAAAAAAATGATAAAAATTATAAAAATACTTCTAACCGTACTGAACATGATTTAATAAATTTTAAAAATGACTTTCAGTATGTTTTCGATTTAGTAAATTTCCTGAAAACTTGAAATTTTTCTTTTTTTAATAAATAACGATCAATAATTGAATAAATAATAGGACTACAACTTTAGTAAAAGGCTTAAATTGTTAATAAATTCATAATGAACAAAAAAGATTTGAAGCATATTTGTCATAACTGCAATAGTTTGAAAGTTATTATAATCATAAAAGCGAAGGAGCGAATGAAAAAGACAACTATCAAGGTATCACAATATTAAAATTTTTATAAAAAATAAAATAAATTAAAAAAAACAACAAAAAACAAAGTATTGAAAAATAAAATGAAAAAAAAAATTGTTTATAACAATTTTTTTAAATAAACAATTAAAAAAAGAATAAAAAAAAAGTTTTTTCAACACCTTGAAGAACAATAGAATTTATGATTAAAAAAAACGGTTCCTTAAATTTAATATTTAGTTGCAAAAAACGATTGTTAATTAACAAACGCATTTTTTAGCAACAAAGATATTTTTTTAAGAAACCATTTTTTTTTTCTAAAAAACATGATTTTTTTCAATTAACATAATGCAAAAAAAAATCGAATTGCTTATAAACAATGTATTCGTTTATAATAAATTTGTTAATGATAGCTGTAAAAAAAATATTATTTAGGTTTTAGCCATGAGACATTGAAACAATGAAAAATAAAAAAAAATGGTAATGTATTTTTTACAAAATTATAATTTTCAATTATAGGGATTTTTCTAATAACTTTCAATTCAGGAAAAGTTATTAATTAACAAATTTATAATTAACGTTAAAATTGAGATATTTGCGGATTATTGTTTATTGATGTCTCCCAACATTACATGAATTTTTTCATTCCTTAATATTTACATTTGATATATTTAATAATTTTTTTTGTTTTTATGTCAGAGTGATGAAAGGCGCGCGGAAGCCATACTACCTGCTTTTGGCTCTATTTTCAAGGCTCTGTAAAATTTATAAATAATCGAGATACAGTTTAGGGAGTCGGGACTTTTTTTACGCAAATTCATTGATCTTTTCAAATATTTTTTAAAATTTCCAAAATTTTTAAAATTTCCAAAATTTTTAAAATTTTTCGAGATATTGAGAAAAAATTAAAGCCCAATTTTTTTTTCACTTAATTGTTTATAACGTTTTCAATTTTTATCGGCGCATTTTAGTACCTTTCCTTAAACTTTCTAGGCAAAAATACGAATCGAATGACACCTTGGTCGTAATTTTTGGACAGGGCTGAAAAATGTCACTAAAAATAGCTGAATCGAGTACATGTGAACTAGATATCAGTTACAAATATAATTGGTATGAAAACATAGAAAGTTTTGATTATCATTTTTCCATATAACTTTCTGTTGAATGGATGATATTTCAAATCATCTTGAACAACAATTCGTTCAGACCAGTCTCAACTCTCTACACTATAGGTTGATGGACTGACACCTATCAGAAAACATCTATTTACCTGGCTGATACCACAAACACATTTTTTTCACATACCTCAAAACCTCAAATTGTAAACATGTGTGTGGCACAGCAAAAGGTAGTCGAATACAACTTCAAACATAAAGAAGTGTCTCGGTCATAAAAATCATTGAAGTATAAAAAATTGAATTCGTCTTTGATTTTGAAATTTTGAGTTGATATTAACGAATACTCCTATAGAAGAAGCGAAATCAATCAGGATAACATACTTGATGTCTAAATGCATTAACGGTTTCATAGGGACAATATACCAATTATTTTTCCAACTCATATCTCTCTCTCTCGTGAATTTGTAACAAAAATACAGTTCAAAATAGAATTCCATTACCATTGAATGAACTTCATGTACTGAAAGGAAAAATTCATCAAAAATGCTTTCAGTGTTACGGCACGTCAATAGGATTTTCATTATTTTCCTTTCATTGGGAATTCCCGAGCGTTTGGATTAAAACAAGAGTGGAAATTAAATTGATTTTTCCCATTCCACTATTTTCAATCTCGAAAGAAGCGAATTCGGAGACTTTGGCTCATCCGTATAAAAAGGAATGAATTATAAGGACGGAGTAGAAAACGATAATTGATACTGAAATGTCTCAAAGTTTGTTTATTTATATTCTGTGAAAACAGGGTTTTTAAATATTTATTATTTGTCTCACTCAACAATCATGAACAGGTAATAACTTGGAGGCTTTCAGGTAAACGAGCTTTTTTATATCGGAACTATATAGAATGGATTTCAGAATTTGCTTTGTAACAAAAGCAATCAAAGTCATTCTGAAAATAGTTTCGAGTTTTCTCGATATGTAGTCAAAATTTGTAACAATTTCAATGTGTACTTTGCCTGGTTTGGTGATCCAAAATATTTTCAAATACGGTTTTCTCTATCGGTTGGGAAAGGGGTCAAAAATTTTTGTAGGTAAACAATTCAGTTATGCCAACGTTTCGGACTTTATTAAATCCATCATCAGGACTATATAATAAAATAATTTGATAAGTGAACAATACATGTCAATGCATATCGCAAAATTTATAAAGTTTATACAATTTCATATTATGTAAAAGAGAAACAAACAGGTGTACTTACGAAACATCAGTTATCCATGTCAAAAAAACGTTCAAAATATAGGTGTCAGACAACATAGGTACAAACGAAAATGAGGACTAACCAAATGAAAGCACATACACCACAAACACATTAAACATGAAAACGATATCAAGGGAGACAAACTGATTAGAAATGGACGTTTTTGTTTGCCTTTTTTAAAAAAAAATCAAACAATAGAAGGATATTCAATCACACAGGATGTTGGAAACCAATGTGTATTAAAATATCAAGGAATACGATTTGGTAATTTAAAATAAGCACTATTCAGTCCTTCTATGTCCCTTCTAGTGTTAACCCTTTTTTTTTGAAAATGTGAATCATCACACTAACTAAGTCGTTTACCTAATAAATGTTTAATATCCAAAATCTTGGGTTTGCAAAGTCAAAACTGTGGTTGTTTTATTTTGTGTGTGTGTTGTGTGGTTGTAACCTAGAGTGTTATCATTTACAAACGCCATTTTGATGTGTTCATTATTTAGAACTGATCCAAGTTTTTCAGAAAGGTTATGTACATAAGGAATTTTAAATATTTTGAATTGATAATTTCCAATATAGGTTGTCTATTTTCATTCAAAACTTTTTTCACCAATGAAGGAGGGTAATTATTTTTAATAAGAGAATCTTCTATACTTCTGACGTTTTTGTTATGAAACTCAGTATCAGAAATTGTGAGTGCTCTTGATTTTAAGTTCCTAATGATAATTAATTTTATTGTTAAAACTGTGTTGTGAAAAATAATTAATAAATCTATCTGAAAAAGTAGTTTCATGGTACCAGTCGACTTTTAAAATCTAGTAAGGTGTTCTCAATAATATGTGTGGAAGGATAGAGTATTGTCTTTTTCCAATTCTGCTGTAAATTCCCTATTTGGGTGGAAGCTTTGAAAAACATCAATAATTTCCATTTTTTTATTCTTGGATATTGTAGTAAAAATGTCATCATTGTATCTTTTAAAAAACGGAACTGAAAAAGACAACTGTTCTAGACTACGTTGTTGGAGTTCAGACATCACTAGATCTGCATATACAGTGCTTTTCAGATAGAAGTATCCACCTTTAATAACTTTTGTAATACTGGTATTTAGGAAAAATCCAAAAACATGTCAATTTATGTTGGAAGGGGCAAGCATTATGGCTTATTTAAACTTACTGGAAAAACCACCCCCTCACCCCTAGCATCATCCCTTTTTTTTAAATTACTTCTCATATTTTTTATGTAAAATTTGGATACTCCTCTTTGAGCTGATTTCAAAAATGTATAATACTTGTAGGTTAAAGTGGTTAGTTTATGAGATAAACAATTTTTCTTTTAATAGCACAAATTTTACTTATTTTTTACTTTCACTTTATTTGCCTGTAATAAAATGGGTTGTACAATAGTTCAAACTCTTTAATCTTTTTAACTGAGCTATTTATTATGAAGTTACAATAAGTGTTCAAAATGAGTACCATTCACTTCCATACAATGGTATAATCTATTTTGAAATGCCTCTCTGACATTGCTTAATACGGCTGGATTTAATTGTCGACATTCATTTTCTATCCTCTCTCGTAAATCATCCAGAGATTCTGGTTGGGTAGCATAAACTTTTGTTTTTAAATACCCCCATAAAAAGAAGTCTAGGGGTGTTAAATCCGGTAACCTAGGTGGCTACTCCATCATCTGCCCTCTTCTACCTATCCAACGAGCGGGGAATGTTTCGTTTAAACATTGTCGGACAGGCATAGCATAGTGTGGGGGAGCTCCGTCTTGTTGAAATACCAGTAAATCTTTGGAAAGGTTATCATCATATTCTATTATTGTTGTAATACGTGGGTCAACCCCTTCCCTGAGTAACTCAAGATATGATTCACCATTTAAATTTCCGTTGATGAAGAAAGGTCCGACAATGTGGTCACCTAGGATACCACACCAAACGTTTAACTTTTGGGGATGTTGTGTATGGAATTCACGCATAATATGTGGATCACTTTCAGCCCAATATCTACAATTATGCCTATTTACTAAGCCATTTAATGAAAATGAGCATTCATCAGGAAAGCAAATATTGTTAAACAATTGTGGATTGTTATTGATAAATTGCGTCATTGATTCGCAAAACTCTAGACGACGATCAAAATCATCTTCATTCATTTCGTGCACCAACTTAACTTTGTATGGGTGGTACTTGAATTTATGTAGAACTCGGAAAATTGTAGAAGATGAAACACCGATCGCTCTACTTATTGTTGACAACGATTGGGGTTGTTGAGCCTCTAAGCTGACTTGCCCTAAAATTGCCACTTGGATTGCTTCGTTATTTACGGGTCCCTCTCGCTTATGCACTTTATTGCAAACAGATCCTGTTGTGGTAAATTTCTCCATCAGTTGAATTACATACTTATGAGTTGCATGTCTTCCGTCATGTAATTCGTTAAATATTCTAGCAGCAGCTCTTGCACAATTATTATTTTGGTAGTATAAACCTACAATTTCAATTCTTTCTTGCAAAGAGTAAACCATTTCAGCGAAACAGATTAAATAATGTATCAAATTACACTATCAATAGTGACTATAAATTCTAGTTGACAATGTCAAACTTTAATGAAAAGTAGAGTTTTTTGTTGTTTGGATTTTTGAAGTAGAATAAATAGCACAATTAAACAGATTAAAGAGTTTGAACTGTTGTACAACCTATTTTAGTACAGGCAAATAAGGTGAAAGTAAAAAATAAGTAAAATTTGTGCGATTAAAAGAAAAATTGTTTATCTCATAAACTAACCACTTTAACCTACAAGTATTATACATTTTTGAAATCAGCTCAAAGAGGAGTATCCAAATTTTACATAAAAAATATGAGAAGTAATTTAAAAAAAAGGGATGATGCTAGGGGCGAGGGGGTGGCTTTTCCAGTAAGTTTAAATAAGTCATAATGCTTGCCCCTTCCAACATAAATTGACGTGTTTTTGGATTTTTCCTAAATACCAGTAATACAAAAGTTATTAAAGGTGGATACTTTTATCTGAAAAGCACTGTATAGGTAACATATAGTTTCCCATTCCCAGTCCAGTTAATAGAAAACTCCGTCGTAGTTAAAATAGTTTGACTTAATGCAAAATTCAAATACTTTTATAAATTCATCTAGAGCTAAACTAGTGAATTCTGAGATTTTGGGCCATCTTTTAATAATAATTTCAATTGTGAGATCCACAGGGATGTTGGTAAAGAAGGATTCTACGTCTGGAGATAATAAAATAAAATCATCAGGTATTTTTTGTCCTCGAATAAAAGCAGAAAAATCAAAAGAGTCCTTCACATGATGATATTCTTTTTCAAAACCAGCAGGAGTGAATGATTGTTATCTTAGGAATCTAAATGTCATACAGAAATGGATACTGAAAATTATATTTAATAGAAAAAAATGCATCCAACTGAGGCCTTATTTGAAGAAGCAAGTGTATGTGATATTCGACAACTTTTTTGTATAAGCATACTGAGTATTTGAATCCGCACATGCAGAGACTTGGACTGTTGTAAGATAGTTTGTGTTGCCTCTGTCTGGAAAATGATGAAACAGCAGAGCATATATATTTCATCAGTTCGGACTTCCATTGTCTAATTTAAGATGAATTGATTTGGAAACCCTGAAAAAACAATAGAAAAATTAATAAGATTAACCGAAAATAACAATTTTATTCAACGAAAAACTGAAATTACAAAGAAATAACATACAAGCACCAATCAAACAAATAAAAATTGGAATATTATTGAAAGCTGAAAAAAATTAAAAATTAAAGATTATTATTAACGAAATTGAAAAAAAATTAAAAGATTTCAAACCAAGTTATGTGTCTACGTTTCAATTGTTAGTATCCACAATCGTCTTCGGGTGATAAGTCCTTATTCCTCCGAGATCTGACTATTTATAGGTCATTCGAGTGCTTTCACCTATCCCCTCTTCCCTCTCTCCACTTCATTGGTTTCAGCGGGAGATGACCATTTGGCGGGAGTTGGTCGTTTTTCGCTTGATTCGAGGTTTCCATATGTTACGTATCTCTACACTAGCTTGACTAAACGCGTTGTTGGACGAAATATACGCGGCTTCTCTGAATGTTCTCCTAAAACCAGTTTTTTTCTTTGTGAATGATTTCAGCTTGAGCTGAACATGCCGAACATGAGTCCGAACATGCTCTGCTATTCCGGATTTGCTGGTTTCTCCTCGCTGTGTGTGTTTTCTGTTCTCACCAAATCCTTCTTATCCTTTCCGATAAACCTCTGATGTAGGAAAGTACAAGTACTGCTTGTGGCGGCTTCTCTTCCTTGTGGAGTTCTTGCTGTCTTTTAGCTGAAACCTGTTCTACCATCACTCTGGAGTAACCATTCCGTTGTAGGTAATTTTTGATGATGCCTAGTTCTTTTTCGATACCTTCCTTTGTATTACAGAGCTCAAAAGCATGGTCTAGTAGAGTCTTGATGATTCCTCTCTTAATCGATTGATGGTGGTTGGATTTCTGGTTCAGATACTGTCCTGTGTGAGTGGGTTTTCGATATACAAATGTTTCCCATTTAGTGTCGGTCCTCTTCAACAATACGTCTAAGAAAGGCAATTCGTTGTAGACTTCCTCCACTTCACAATGGAGAAGGAAGGAATAGTAGGATATTGCTTGAATACTGAAATGATTCTTTTTCGTTCATCTACTTTCCGGTCACATCCCTATTTGCATTGCGATATATTCTGTTATTCCTGGTGCTTGTATTGCCATTATAGAATCACCAATTGTACACATAGTGGGACAGTGATCGCTAAATCCACAGTCGATTAAAACTTGCCACGTACATTGTCAAATTTATAGGACTAGGATTATCCGTTGGATTTTGAAATCGTGTTGGTGTACCATCATTCAAGACAACTAAGTCGTTATACTGCATAACAGACATCATAATGTTGCCATTACTATTACTTCTGTTACTTCCCCAAACATGATGATATGCGTTCAGATCCCCCATCCATACTAATGCCCCCGAAATTGTGCTCAAAACTCTATTCATTGTATTACATGTTGGAATGTTATTTAACGTTCTATACATGTTGATTACATGGATATTTCCTATTGTTATAACATTGAATTCATAATTATCACTGTCTAGGGAATTATCATAACTGAGGTGCCTGAGGGAGCAGATGTCTGTCAACCCCAGCAAAACTGTGTTAATCCCCTTCACCAAGAGAAGAAAATTGGACGATCTAACACCACTTTTCCTCAATGGTGTGGTCATTCCATTTGAAACGGGAGTGGATTATCTTGGCATTGTCCTTGATAAAAGACTCACCTGAAACGCTCACTTGGAAAAAATTTTACACAAATTGTGCATGGACATGTCGAAGGATTCATGGTGAAACTTGGGGTTCAGGTCCCAAACAAATCTATTGGATTTATGTGATGATTGTCAGACCAATGATCACGGATCAATTGCTTAGAGGCCGAAGGCTTTACAGAAAACGGCCCAAGCGAAGCTCTCTGGCTTACAGATACAGGTTTGTCTGGCTATCAGTGGTGTCATCAGTACCACACCGTCAGCGGCCATAGAGATCCTTCTAGATCTACCCCCTCTCCACATTTTTTTGGAAAGAGAGGCTAGATGGACTGCATACAGACTTGTGCACATTGCCAATTGCACAAATCAATGCAATGCAGAGTGCAACAAACTGTTGGTTGACATTGGAAGTCACAGCATTCTGGAAATGACCTCTGACTTTATGCCTCCAACTGTCAACTACGAACTGCCTTATAAAGTACTATTCCCGAGTAGAGAGGACTGGATCCTACGGGAGAAGGAAATATTAAGAGCAAATAGTTGTTGGTTCACAGATGGTGTTACGTTTCAATTTAGCACTAGATCAAACTGCTCTTATGTGACCTTTCAAAACACTACCTTACCTTTTAAGATCTTTATTCAAAGGATATTAACAATGTAATTAAGTTACAAGTAGATTTTATTCATTTAACATCATAGTAATGGGAATCTTCCGTTCCATAGAAAACCATACCTGAAATGTATAAGAATAAATGTATGCTCCCTGACTAACTGCTTTGACCAGTACTTACGCATTCTCCTATTGCCAATCGACGTTGGAGATCCGAAATTCCTCGCTAGGTTGAAATAGTTGTTATTGTTTGTTTCTCAGTTTTCTTCACCTATCATTTTTTTTGCCGTTGTCTGCCTTATTCCCTATATCTTTCCAAGAATATTTCTTGCATAGATCGTTATTCATTACTTCCAGAAGGATTACTGACATATTAGAGCCATATCGCCTGAAAAACAATATTAGTTAGCTCTGGTTTCTGAATACTGTTTGATATTTTCGGTAAATATTCTGCATAATATGAATGCTCTAATATTTGTACTGAAAGGGAAGGTTATGGCGACTTACCTTATATGTTTCTATTCCATCGCATGAAAAAGGATTGGTAAATAGTTGAAAATAGGTTGGAACAATATATTTTGTAAATATTCGTAAACAAGGTTAAGAGACAGCTGTTGGTTGACATCTGCCGAACTTTCGTAGTGTCGTTCCGTCGACTTACACCGAACTAGTTCTACAGTTGTTCACGGGTGGAGGATTTATCGGTTACTCAAGTTGTCAAGGGTTGTTTTAGGGTTGCATTGCTTTGAGAAGGAGTTTTGATGGGTCATGGACTTGTTGATGATGTATCAAGTGGCTGTGGAGGAATTGTTAGATTTATGATGTTGTGCACAGCGCCCCCTTGGTGCTTGTAGTGTAGATTGGATGCACTGTGGCAACAACTGGTTAGCTGTCAGATGTGGCAGTCGCTTAGTATTTGGAAGTTAACCTTCGGTGAGCTTGGTTCGGAGTTCAAAGGGTACCATCAGACTGATTGTAGGATATATTTGGTTGTATTTGTGCCATCCTTCACGGGGATTATTTCTACAAGTCAGGATTGTATAGTGGAAGACTGATTGGTCATTTTGGTGTGGATATTTGCAGTCTGAAACTTAAGCTCTTTTGAGGATTTGTGGTGGTTACCGAACTCGTGCCAGATTCATAAGAAACAGAAGGCCCTCAGTCACTCATCAAGTCCCAGTAGGACTTCCGTGCAGAGCACCGCACACGAAGAAACGTATAGAAAACCCCTTGGCCAGGGTAAGAATTTTACCATTAAATGTGTTTTTGATGAGTTTAGTAATTTCTGATTCCATCGTTATATCTCAAATGAATATTAGTATTGAAGAGAGGTTTCAACACTCATTCAATTTTCTTGATTTTTACGGATCATATGGTTATACAGGGCACCCAAAAATATACTCTTGTTATCTTGCTACTTTGCTTGATGAAAATATACCAGGGGTATTGATTAGTCAAATAGTCCTATTGAATGGGGGTTGAATCTCACCTTGTTTCATCTGATTCTGATTGAGAATTTTCTTCCGTAGGGTTTTTCTTCCTGCTTTTCTTTTCCTGTTTTTTTTTTGTCTTCGTTCCTGTTTCCTTTTTCTTTTCCTGTCTTTTTTTCCCCTATTTTCTTTCTGGATCTTATTTGGTGATCCATTACTGGTCCAGCTTGTCGTGCCCTACAGGGTGATCTATCTTGGTGGTGCTACAGGGTGATCCATCTCCGCCGTACTACAGGGTGATCCATCTCAGCAGTACTACAGGGTGATCCACTTCCGCCATACTACAGGGTAGCCTAACACCATATACCGGGTGGCCCAAAAGGAGCACGCAAGTTATAATTGATTTATTTGAAAATTTATGCAATACTGAGATATTTAAATAATTGTTTGCCCTTATGTTTATTGATACCTGTTGATATAGTGTTGTTTATCGTTTATTGATTAAGAGTTGTTTATTGATACCTGATTGATATAGATATTTGTGAAACGGAAATTGAGGTATATTCTTCCTTTCACGATTGCTGATTGACACCGATGCGCCTACGCCTGAGCTCACGCGACGCAAACGAGTTTGTCTTACCATCCGATACTAGTATTTACGATTTCACCTACTCAATTTTCGTGGTAGTTTTACTCGACGTATTGTAGTTTTTTGAGCGTCGTTACTACCGTAATTTATGGCTGATTGAATTCGTGGTTAGATACACCGCGCTCTTGTATGGACATTTGAACATCGCGTAGTAGTGTGAATATTGCATTGTTGTCTTAGAAGCGTTGTTGGTTAATCCATGTAAGTTAGGATTACTGAATAAATCATATTGGGGATTTTTATCTTTTATTTCCAATATTAATTGGTAAGTTATTGATATTGTGAGTTACTTAGGGTATCTGGAGGATTAAATTTACCTGGCGCCCATTAAGATCTATTTGAAATTTGCTAAGTTGTTTAACCCACTCCCGTCTCCACTGTTTAGCTTAGCCGCGGATACCCATCTGTCTTATTTGTTACCGACAGATGATTTAGTCCCCTCTTGTGGTTTGTAAGGTGACAATGGATCAAAAACATCTTTGGGTTCTGGTGCAGGTGTTTTCAGTCACAGATCCAGGACAGACTTATCTACCTGCCTAGGAACTTAGCGACTTATGCGACTGTATTCCAAGCGAAAATTCACGCTATTGAATTGTGTGCGGAGAGATTGGATAAATCCAACCTCACTCACAAGTCAATAAAAATATTCTTGGACAGTCAAGCGGCGTTGAAAGCTCTTGGCTCCCACCGAGCAACGTCTAAATTGGTAGCAAACTGCCAAAAAAGACTCTCCTCGATAGGAAGACTACACAGATTGTATCTGCTCTGGATTCCTGGCCATACTGGCCTGGAAGGCAATGAAGCTGCTGACTCTCTTGCAAAGGAGGGTGCTGCAAGCGGCTTCATTGGACCAGAACCTGTCATTGGCATCGCTTTGGGCTTTGCCAAACAAACACTCAACACCTGGATGGCAAGAAGAGTTATGGACTTCTGGCAATATCTTCCAGGATTGGCTCACTTCGAGGCGTTTATTCACCCTTCGGAGCTTGATTTCAAACAGTTGTTGGACTACAGTAGGGATGAACTACGATGCCTAACAGGCCTTCTCACAGGTCACTGTCATTTAAATCATCACATTCAGAGACTTGGACTGTCGGAAGACAGTGTTCGTCGCCTATGTCTGGAAAATGATGAAACTGCAAGCTGGGTTTATTCGGCCGAGTGTGAATAGGTGTGAGCCACAATGAACCCTTATGGGTTGCTGTGGAGGATCGAATAGAGCCACTCACTTTAGAACTACCTTATTGTTGTGATGTCGACACTTCAAAAGTTCAGCACAGAATCTACTGAATATTTGAAAATGAGTATAACTCTAAAAATATCTTAAATATTAATGAAAAATTGAACAGAATCCAACGTGAATCATAACTGAATGCGGTTAAATCACTGCTATCCATCGATTCGATCCCATAAAATAAACCTTTTTATCCGATACTGGTGTACTGAATTCAGCACATCAGACAATTTCATTCGAATACTATCCAGTTCATTATTGAGAAAGATTGGTCGTGACTCGAGGACCCTTCCGTTGATTGCGTAATCTATGGAAATTATTGCAGTGGGAGTTATTAGCCACTCAGCAAACTCCGAAAACCCGCACAGCTTTTACAGAATCAATAATATATCATCTCGAACTGTCAGTTGATCCATTTGTTTCATAGTAAAGTGAACACGATGGGCCAATACGTCGAGGAAATTACAACTTCAAATTCAATTCTATCGTTTTTGGGCAGTGGAGTTGATGTTTGTGACAACAGGAAACCAGATGTTATTTATTGAGATTACGTTTTAATGGAACAAGCAACTGAAATTTCCCGAATATAAAAATTAACGACTAAAAAGAGTATGCCAGTTCGAAGCAAAAATTTAATGTTTGGCAGTTAAGTTTTTGTTTTACGGTCTTGATATGAAACTGTGTTGAATGAGAGAAGTTATCTCAAACGTCGAGGAAATAAATGTCAACACCAAACAACATAATATAATCACCATTGAGAAACACAATACAGGGTGTCACTGAATGAGTGTAGAATATTCGAAAAGGTGATTCCTCATCGAAAAAAAGATAGGATCTTTCATATAAAGAAACTTCATTGGAGCATCCCTTATTCAGATACAGCCCCTTAAAGGGGGTACATGAAATTTGTATAACAATTTTTTTCACAAGCACTGAAAAAGTTACAATATTGAAATTGACCTGAAGTTTTGCACTACCAAAAAGACACTTAGCCAGTTATTTATTTTGTTTACCCCATTATTGTGAGGGGTGGAAAACGCAACCCCTAAAATTTATTTCCAATGTAACTTTTTGTCTTATTATTTGTTTACCATTTAAAAATGTATTTCCGATCGCCTGTTTCATTCTAAACAAAAAATGTCTCTAGGGTTTTTTGCCCAGAATAAACCAGTTCGCAGCAAAAAATTATTTTATGAACAACTACAGATTTCTTAACTCCTCTACATCGCGAACAGGAGTACGATAAACCAAATGCTGTAAATGGTACCAAATAGAGAAATCGAGAGGATTGAGATCCGGGGATCAAGCGGGCCAGTTCTGTGGTCCTCCTAGACCTATCCACTGATTTGCATATGTTTCAGTTAAATGCTGACGTGCTACTTGCATGCATGCATAAAAAACATATACCTTCTAACGCCCACAGGAACTTTCTCCAGCAGTACTGGATGCACTTCTCTTAAAAATTGAACGTATGCCTCACCATTCAATCGAGGAGGTAGAAAATTGATGCCCAATTGAGTCATCCTCGATAACTCCGAGCCACACGTTGATAGAAAATTGTTCTTGATGGTCAGTTTCGACAATAGCGTAAAAGTTTTCATCAGACCCTCGTCCCGAGAAAAACTACATTCGTCTGTGAATTATATCGTCTTCAGAAAGTCACAATTTCTTCTAATCATTTCCAGCATCCAATTGCAAAAATGCATATGATCAACATTTAGCCGGAAAGCAATCTTTCTAGTACTAGTAGTAGTTTGTTCTTCAATCAAATAAAGTACTGCTTCCTCAAGCTGTGGTGTTCGTACTTCTCGATGGCGACCACAATCCTGCTTTCTTTTGTGGAATGAACCATATTCTTGTAATCGTTGATAAAGTCGAGCAAATATTCAATGTGAAGGATGCTGCCGTTGAAGATACAGTTCAGCATATCTTCTAGAAGCTTCTAACACATTTCCCTGCGACAGACCCTAAACGTAATGCATATCAGCCATTTCCTCATTTGTGTATGCCATTTTAATAACAAGTGAATTATTAAAGTAACAAATTAAGAACAGAACAACAACACACAATTGGTGTTGATTCAATTTCGAAAATTCACAAACTGACAGCGTCATACCAATTTAATTGTCACTATCGCTAATAGCGACCTACTTAATGAATTAGTTTCGTATTTTCGCATTTATGACGATGTATCTCTGTAGTTGTTCATAAAATTATTTTTTGCTGCGAACTGGTTTATTTTAGCCAAAAAAACCTAAGAAAAGTTTTTTGTTTAGAATCAAACAGGCTATCGGAAATGAATTTTTAAATGGTAAACAAATAATAAGACAAAAAGTTACATTGGAAATAAATTTTAGGGGTTAGGTTTTCCACTCCTTACAACCATGGGGTGAACCAAATAAATTGCTGGCTAAGTGCCTTTTTGGTAGTACAAAACGTCAGGTTGATGTCAATATTGTATCTTTTTCAGTGCTTGTGAAAAAAATTGTTATAAAAATTTTATGTACCCCTTTCAAGGGGTTGTATCTTAACAAGGGATACTTCAATGAAATTTGTTTATATGAAAGATTCTATCTTTTTTTCGATGAGGAATCGCCTCCTTGAATGTTTTACACTTATTTGGTTTTACCCTGTATATTAGAGACATAATATATTTTCATCACAAATATTCCATCGCCGCTCTAACACTTCAAATACCACTTTTACAAAACGATTTATATAGAGTATATATTTGAGTATATGAATTCCATTCTGTAAATAAGTTATTCTTAATTCGAATCTACTGTACTATGTCCATTAATCTATACAGGGTGTCACTGGACTTCCTCTTTTCCTCTCGGAAATGTATAGATGGGGTCAAAATATCACCAGTACTTCCTATAACTTTTTTTCCTAAAAGTCTTCGTAACCAAGTTACGGGCCCTCGAAGTTACAAAATGAAAAATGTTCTTCTTTGATAACTTTTCAAGTGAATATTCAAAATCATCCAAATTTTGGTAATTGACTGAACAAATGAATTCCGTCGATGAGCTTTCATGCAGGAGTCAGTTGTTTTGCTACAAAGTCAGGAACGGACTACCCCCGATGGTCCACACCCCAAAACTTTGAAATGACAGATATTTTTCAATATTTTTCAACAAAATAAGGTTACTTGGACAATTTTATGAATAAAAGTACTCGTGTGGAAAGTCGATCGGAGCAACGAGCCTTGATAAAAATGTAGTTCTACTCGACGACATCAAACCCGCTCGTCCACCATTATTTGAAATGAATAATTATCAAAGCAGAAATAATAACCCTGTATATCTTAATAACCTGAAATCGTTTCCATACAAACAATTTCAAATTATATATATTATTTTTCCTTACATACAAGCAGTTAACTGCTTCGTGAGATCTTATTTTATTTTTTTCATGTATTGTCTAAATGAGTTGTATTGATACTTCAATGGGAAAATTGTTTTTTATTTACCGAAGTATTCGCTGCTCAGACCCTATTCCTCGAAGCCCCGATACATTCGGGAGGGCGCGCCAGCATTATCAACCAACGGCAAAATTATTATTATTATTTTTTTTCACCGTAGTGTGCGCTGATCAGGCCCTATCCCCCGAAGCCCTGATACAGTCGGCGCAGAATTATCAACCAATGACCACTCCCCACACTGTGGGGTATGTGATCATTGGGTCCGAGAATCATGTGCCCTGAGCAAGCGCAGTGAGCCAAGAACAACAACCTTTTGCGTCTGTGCGGTAAATATTTCTGCCTTAGTGTGGCAAGCCGGTATGATTTTAAGATTCGAGAGTAGAGAGGGCATCATTCCACCAAGGACTCCAATAATCAGAACAACCCTCTTGACAGAGTGGTCTAGATAGAGTCTGCGGAGTTCGAAGAGAAAATCTCGATAGTTCATCCGTTTTTCCTCCTATTTTTGAACGATATTCGTCTCGCTAGGAGCTTAAAACTCAATGACGGATATTGTCTTGCTCTGGTGGTCGAGAAGGACTATATCAGGCTTATCAGCTTGTATGAGCCTGAGGGTGGGGAAGAAATATTTTCAATAAATTCGGCATTTCCCGTTCCCCACAATGGATGCAATATCCTCCGTAAGGTAGGGCAACGGTGTCTCGTCAATACCGTATTATTATTCATTTTTTTGACTCTTACCAATGATAATTTTTTTGAGGTATGCGTACAGCCAGTAGACGCTGACATGTGGAAGCAATTGAAAGTTCAAAAGTTCAATTCATGTACGTTTGCCATTGTTTTGAGCGATTTGTGACACGATGCGTTGTCTTGATGAAACGAATTTTTTTTCTTCGACATATGCGGGCTTTTTTTGCAGTTCCGGCCTGCAAAGGATGCATAACGCCATATAATATTCACTAGTGATGGTATTTTCCTTCTCAATATAGTCCATGAATGTTACACCATGCACATATCAAAATACCGAGGCAATGATCTTTCCAGCCGTTTGTTGTGCTTTTGAGCGCCTTGGACCAGGTTCAACAGCTGCAACTTAGGATACATGAAAGCAAAAATTCAACAATCAGAGAATTAGAGATAAACTGCGGGTCTAGATCCCTCTGGTCGGTAGCTGAAGATGTTACTCAGAACTTAACAAAATCCACAATTCCACCACTAACACAAGTGGATGGTATAATCGCAACATCAGCCATAGAATAAGGAAATCTACTAGCTGAACACACTCCCACTCCACAGTCGATTTTCTGGAAGAGGCACCACCCACAATAGAATCTACAATGCCAGAAATTACTTTTTGACAGCTTCTAGTCAGGCGAATTTCGAAACAGCTCAATATCAACAAGGCATCAGATCCTAATGAAGGACCTGTTATCGTACTTAAAAAGTGCGCAAATGAACTCGCACCGGTATTTTGCAGACTTTTCAACCTATCTTACAAGAAAGGGGGTTTCCTTTCTGTTGGAAGATTGATCGTGTTCAGCCTATTCCCAAAAACAGCAAAAAAATCTTCCAAATAACTAAAGACCAGTCTTTTTGCTATCAGTGATATCAAAAATAATGGAGAAAGTCGTAAACTACCATACCCTAAAGTATTTGGAAGGCTTCAACATCTTGAGCGATCATCAATATGGCTTTTGGAAACATGCGACCTTCTATCATATGTCACTCATATTTGGAATAACGCAATCAAAAAACAGAATCAAAAGCTATTGCGCTTGATATTTCTAAGGCCTTTAACCGTGTGTGGCATGAGGAATTGCTGTCCAAACTTCGATGCTATGGATTGTCGGATCATTTTTGTGTATGGCTCTTTAGGTTCCTGAAAGAACCAAACTTCCATAAATGTGAACTTCATTTTCTAAGTGATCCTGATTCGAATATTTCGAGAAAATTCAATGACGTTGCTCCTGGAATCAAAATAATTGACAGGAATAGTTTAATTCTTCTTGGTTCTCCTCTCACAGAAGAATCATTCATCACTTTTTATGAGGAAAAATTATATAATTTCAGAATTATGTCTTCTCGTGTTCATGCTCTTCCAAGACATGTAGCTTTCCATCTTCTCAGAAACTGTTTGACTATTCCAAAGCTCCTCCATCTCATGAGATGTTTTCCAACCTGGCATCAACAAACTTATCTGATCAAGTTTGATGAAGAAATTCGTAACACTCTTGTATGATTAGTTGGAGAGCAATGCATGGCATCAGGCTACTCTTCCTGTATCTTATGGAAGTTTAGGCATTCGTACAATCACTGATCTTTCACTACCTACCTTCCTCTATTCGAGTTATAGTGTGATAAAATGATAGATTCAATTTTACCACTCTCCTTTCCATCGGGTAACAATGTGAGCAAGGCCGAACAACTATGTATCTCACAAACTAATCTACCAAGAACCAGAAAAAATTTTCAACAAACCTGGAATATTCCTCTTGTAAAAAATGCCTTAAATGATTTGTTAGACTTGGCTAAATCTCCTAAAGATAAGGCACGTATAAAAGCAGTGTCGTCAAAACATGCAGGCGTTTGGTTGGATGCCTCACCAGTTTCATCCCTTGGTACATTATTAGACAATGAATCTTTTACAGTTGCTGTAGGCCTTCGACTAGGTCCCAATATTTCTGTTCAACACAAATGCAAGTGTGTAGTGGAAGTAGACATCCGAGGATACCATGGATTGAGTTGTAGATATAGCGCCGGGCGCTTTTTTTTTTTTTTTTTTAATATACTTTATTGTCTGAAGAATAAATTCTTATTGACGAAGCCTTGTGCGAAATATAAATAACATATACATGAAATCACAAAAGTAAAATCACTAAAATTAGGTTATAACATGAACTGAAAAGAGACATGTAAATAATAACAAACGTTCAGGATATAAGAACATGGTCAACAAAATGTAAATAAATCAATTTAAACTAAATTGAATGAAATGAAATCAATAAAATACCGTAGATATTACAGTTAGTCTTCTCAATTGAAATTATCATCATAGAATTCTACTAAGCTATAATAAGGTCTCCCAGAGAGTAAGTCTTTCAACTCTTTCTTAAGAGCTCTAAGGTCATTCATGGTTCTTAAAGCTTGAGGAAGGTGATTGAACATTTTAAGACCGTTGTAAATAATGGAATCTTTAACTAGAGACGAAGAAGGCAGCGGTAATTTAAAGCTGAATCTTTGCCTGGTTTGATACATTGGCGCGTCCAAGTTGTTAAACAATACCCTATTTTTGAAGACAAGGCAGATTGTCTCGTATATAAATAGGGAGACCACCGTTAGGATTTTGTTAGAGGCAAAAAGAGGTCGACAAGAGTCCCTAGGCTTGGCTTTGCATATGCCTCGTATTGCACGTTTTTGTATTAGTAATACTGATTGAAGGCATGTGGTAGAACACACACCCCAAAAGCAAATACCATAACGGAGGTGTGGTTCAAAAAGGGAATGATAAACCATTCTAGCTTCTGCAGATCCGAGCTTGGCGAAAAATATAAAAGCAGCCCGTGACCCCTTAGACTATGTGAATATCGAAGTTACGAATACCTTTATATTATATGATACAAATATTACCGAACTGCATGAAACATTATTTTCCATTAAAAACAAAAACGCCACAGGCTCAGACGAAATCTCTATAAAAATCCTAGAAAATATTCCGATAAGAATACTCGATATATTAGTCAATCTAATAAATAATTCATTAAGAGAAGGAATCTTTCCAGTTTTTTTGAAGAAGTCGATTGTGTTAGCACTGCCAAAGGGAGAAAACATCAATGATCCATCAAGTCTTCGTCCAATTTCTCTAATCTCTGCAATGGCTAAATTGATAGAAAAACTAGTCGAAACAAGACTCCTGTGCTTTCTGAATGGAAACAAAATAATAAGTGATTGCCAGTTTGGTTTCCAAAAGCAAAAAAACACTTCCGATGCCATATTTTCATTTCTTTACAATGTTTATTCCAACATAAATGACAAAGAAATAGTAGCTGCCGTCTTCTGTGATATAGCCAAAGCATTTGATTGTGTGAATCATAAAATTCTTTTGCGGAAACTCAGTAGATACGGTATAACTGGAATAAGTCTTAAATGGTTTGAGTCATACCTAGCAGATCGCACCCAGATGGTCAAAACCACTTCATACTCAAATGAAGGTAAAATTACTTGCGGCGTCCCACAAGGTTCGGTACTGGGCCCTCTTTTATTTTTAATTTACATTAATGACCTATCGTCTATAAACATCCAAGGAAAATTCACTCTATTTGCTGATGATACTACAATTTTATGGCATGCTCCTAACAACCATACGTTGTATGAAGTTATTGAGAATGACATCACGATAGTGAAGGACTGGTTTGACTCAAATCTCTTGAGCTTGAATTTATCAAAAACAAAAGTAGTGTCCTTTCGTTGCCAGATTCCAGCCGTACATCTAAATAATATTCAAATAGATAACGTACCAGCTTCTAAATTCCTTGGCTTGTTCATTGACAATAGTTTAAAATTCAACAATCATGTAGATACTTTGAAATCGAAGCTCTCCTCTGGATGCTATGCCATACGAGTAACTGCATTTGAGCTCGGATCTGCAGAAGCTAGAATGGTTTATCATTCCCTTTTTGAACTACACCTCCGTTACCGTTTTACCGTCATCAAGCTGTAAATGATGTCATCAAACGTGCCTTAGGTTTGGCAAATATACCTTCCATCTTAGAAACCTCAGACACTTGCAGCGATGATGGGAAACGACCAGATGGCATGACTATCATTCCTTGGCGGAAAGGAAAACCGGTTGTCTGGGATTTCACATGCGTCGATACTTTGGCTCCTTGTCACGTTCCTTCGACTTCTGTATTCAGCGGTGCAGCAGCTTCATCAGCGGAATTGTCAAAAACACGGAAATACAAGTATTTGGGAGGTAATTTCATTTTTTATGCAATAGGAATCGAAACATTTGGTACCTTGGGCCCCCAAGCATTGGAGTTCATTCGTGAAATCGGAATTAGAATATCCAAAGAGACGAATGACCCAAGAGCTCCCTTTTTCTTGATTCAGGAAATTAGCATAATAATTCAAAGAGGTAATGCAGCTTCATGTTCAGGTACAATTCCTCAATCAAAAACCCTGAGTAAATTACCAATGTTTCCCATGAACAAAATATATTGCCATGTATAGACAGTGCAAGAAATTGAGTTGTTCAGTTTGGTGAAAGACTCGCAGCAAAACGGTCAAGCTTTGAGAGAAAAGGAACTGGGAACTCTAAATGAGGCTGAGTTTGGTCCTCTAGCTGAGCCCTCACAGTCCTCAAAATTCAGTTTTGCTTGGAATTCCTTATCCTACCAGTCCAATGAAGGGGTGAATCGTCGTATCCGTGTTTACTCATAAGAAGATAGTAGTGACAAACGTACTGATACATTCTTCAGTAAAAACTCTTGGGTTCGATGGGTTAAAAAATCTTGGAAACACCTGTTTCATGAACAGTATAATCCAATGTTTATCAAACACGGGATGGTTGCTGGAATACCTAAAAAAGGATACATACATGGAAGATATCGATACTAGTATTTCTAGTATGAAAGGTGTTTTAATCAAAGCGTTGGCAGAAGTTATCAAGGAATTGTGGTCAAAAGATTCATCTGATAGAGTAATCAACACAGTCTACTTTAAAAATCAGATTCAAAGATTTTCCCCTCGATTTATGGGTTCTGCACATCAAGACGCCCACGAATTCCTTCGATATCTTTTTGAAGGTTTACATGAGGAACTCAACAGAATTACTGAAAAACCTGCACAGATCTCAACTGAGATTGACAAAAAATAGACCGATAACGGAAAAGCTCAAGAGTCCTGGCAGAGATATTTGAATATGAACAACTCCAAGATTGTAGACTATTTCGTTGGTCAATTAAAATCCACTATGATGTGCACACACTGTGGACACTCATCAGTAACCTTTGATCCTTTCTGGGATTTGTCTCTTCCCATACCACAAAGAACTGGCCAATTGAATTTGTCATATTGCTTGGATTCTTCCACAAGGGAGGAAACTCTGGAATGAGATGGAAAACCTATGTGTTCAAGGTGCAAGCAAAAGAGAAAATGTAATTCATTTGAAATGATTCTCTCCGACGGAAAGGTTCAGAGGCAAATTGAATGTGTCCATTGACTTTTCTTCAGATGGATTAGATATGAGCAGTTATGCAGCAGACAATGTGGCTCCTTGTCATTATAATCTATATGCACTTTCAAATCACAGTGGGACTACTTACAACGGACATTACACAGCATATTGCAAATACCCATATAGTGGCACATGAATACAACGATTCACACATGTTCCCAATTTCGCCAAAATCACTTGTGAGCAATGAGGCATATGTCCTCTTTTATGAACAGGATGGAACGAAGCAGCACCTTTGATGTGATTTTTTTATAATTTTAGTTCTTTGAATTGATTTGTATTTCATGATTGTTCCAAATTTCATTATTTATTGTAATATTAAATTTCGAATTGGTGGTGAAAGTAACCAGGCTTAATTCAATGCCACAAAAACCCAGGCACCGGTTTTCTCCAAGAAGATAAATGTCTCCTAACTGGATTTAATAATGTCAGGTCAGAAAATTTCGCTTTCTGCTTCGGTAAGTTTGTTGGGGGTTAAAATGGACACCAATATGTCTTGGCACAATCACGTCGCTGGAATCGCAAAGGCTGCTTCTCGAAAGGTTAGAACACTGGAACCGGAAAACTGTACGCACCTCAGCAACTTTTGATGCTTTATAAAGCTCATATCAGACCTTCTCTAGAGTATTGTTCTCATGTATGGATCTTCGCCTCCAAACATATCGCAAAGTTCCTGGTTTCCATCCAGAAGAGAGCTATCCGCCTGATTGGAGACGCGAATATCACGTGCAAAATTGATAACCTGGAACATCAAAGGAAATTTGAATATTTGTCTCCCTTCTATAGCTACTTTAACGGAAAGTGTTCAATTGAGTTGACACATTTGATTTCACCAAGAGCGTTACATATCAGGAATATGATGGACTGTGGTTGCTCATCGTTTTAAGGTTCCATTCGGTACACTGTTTAAGAACTCTTCCATCTGGAGAGCTGTGTTCGTATGGAATGAACTTCCTCAGAACGTTCCTTCAAATGAATTTGATCTCCAACGATTCAAATACAATGTTATTCGCTACTTTCGCACAGGCACCGCTCTGAGAGCGCTTCAAGAATTTTCCTGTAGTGCTTGTATTTTGTCCTCACAAAAAAGTATTTATATCATTACGTAATCCCGTTTTCTTGTTTACATTTCTGATTTTGTTCAGCGAGGAATTATACGTTGATTTCTATTTGAGTATCTACCTCATCTCAACTATGAACCACTATGAACCAATTCAGTGCAACTTCAGATACATTCTTGGAACGAGCACAGCGAGATAACTCTGGATATTGAAAAATCAATGTTGTATTTGAAATGACTAGTGATGACTTGTTTGCTTCGTTGTACTCCTCGCCTCTTTAATAGTTCGTGAGCATTCGACGACTTCGAGAGCTGGTAACTTGATTGGAATGTCCGAGTAAACCTAAACAATACTCAGATGATAACCATGAACGATATCTTCTCTGGCTACCTTCTCCTCGGGTTAAGTACCTCGGTCTTCTAATATACCTCGACTCCGCACGTCGAAAGCATTAAGGCAAAGATACAGGGACGGATGGTAAACCTATATCCAATAATCAACAGAAAGTCAAAGTGGAATATTATAAATTGAACTTCAATTCACAACACGATGATCAAGCATGTCAAAATGTATGCTTCAGGCGTCTGGGAATGAACTTTTCCGACGAAACCCTACACTTTAAATAGAATTAAAAACAAATTATTACGGGTGATAGCAAATGCTTCGTGGTTGGTGAGCAATGGAGCCATCCGCAGAGATTTGAATCTGCCTTCCATTCAGCAGTCTATTCACTCGAAAGATCGGCTAGTTCTTGATAATGCGGAAACTCATGATAATCAGTTAGTTAGAGAAGCGATAGATTATGTTAACGGCTGAATATCCTTTTCATCGAACACCCCAGGCAGATAGGGGTTGGGTTAGTTTAGGTCCAAAGTGAGTGGGTCTATTCACCCTCCACCACAACCCGCAAGGGTTTATTGTGGCTCACACCTATTCACATTCGAACTAATTTTCTTTCCAAACAGAGGCGATACACAGTGTCTTCCGACAGTCCGACTCTGCATATGATGATTCATATGACAGTAACCTGTAGGAATGTCTGTTAGACATCGCGGTTCACATCTACTGTAGTCCAACTACTGTTTGGTATTGAGCTCCGAAGGGTGAATAAACGCTTTGGAGTGAGCCAATCCTAGAAGATTCTGTCAGAAATTCATCTTTTTACCATCCAGGTGTTCAATCTTTGTTTGGCAAAGCCTGAAGCGATGCTAATGACAGGTTCCGGTGCAATGAAGCTGCTTGCAGTACCCTCCTTTGCAAGGGAGTCGGCAGCCCCATTGCCTTTCAGGCCAGTATAGCCAGCAATCCAGACCAGAGACAATCTGTTAAGTCTTTTTGTGGAGATGAGTCGTTTTTGGCAATTCGCTACCAATTCAGACGTTGCTTGGTAGGATCCAAGAGCTTACTACGCCGCTTCACTATCCAAGTAAATTAACAACCATCTGTTCTTGATATTTCTTCCTCCCGGAACATCCAGTCCTCTCTACTCGAGAAGAGTACTTTATAAGGCAGTTCGTGGTTGACAGTTGGAGGAATAAAGTCAGAGGTCATTTTTGCTGTAACTTCCAGTGTCAACCAACAGTCTGTTGCACTCTGCATTAAATTGATTTGTGCAACTGGCAATATGCACAAATCTTTATGCAGTCCATCCAGCCTCTCTCCACACAAAAATGTGGAGAGGAGGTAGATCTAGAAGGATCTCCATGGCCGCTAACGACGTGGTACTGATGGCACCACTGATGGCCAGACAAGTCTGTATATGTAAGCCAGAGAGCTTCGCCTGGGCCGTTTTCTGTAAAGCCTACGGCCACCAGGTAATTGTGAGTGATCAACGATCTAGACTTGGGACCTGAACCCCGAGTTTTACCACAATTTCTTTGACATGTCCATTGGGACAGTCTGACTTTGTGTAAAACTTTTTCCAAGTGAACGTTCCAGGTGAGTTTTTTATCAAGAACTATATCAAGATATTTCACCTCACCATTGAGGGAAAATGGCTTTAGATCTTCCAATTTTCTTCTCCTGGTGAAGGGTATTATCACAGTTTTACTGGGGTTGACAGACATCTGCTTCATCAGACACCAACTGTAAACAACGTCCAACGTACTTTGGAGGATATTACAATCTACCCTTTCCAATGTGGACCTTGCCAAGATGACAACGTTGTCTGCATGAGCTTGCAGATCTACTTTCCTTCTGTCGAGATAGTACCTCATCTTGAGGGCAGCTTCTGGTGACCCGGAACGTAATGGCCTCGCCCTGAAGAGCCGTAGCTGCAGTTCTGTTTACCAGCATGGCATAGATAGGGGTACATCATGATGGACCTTCTTACCGTCATAAACTCCAGTGATTTGTGTCTAGTTCTGTCCTCCTGGCGAATGCATATCCGAAAGGCTGAATCAGGCTGAATCAAAATAAGATACTGTCGTGGATTCGACATTATTCAGAAGTGACAACCATCTTCTATCTGCAGCAAGCTCAGATAGCTACATCAAACCGAGTGTGAACTTGGAGGTATACTCTGGGCTTGAATCACACCATTGCAATCCGTTTTCAGCGTGCTGAGCTGGATGAAGACGCCTCCTAGTGGAACTAACTGGGTTGGCGATTGTAGCTGTTTGGAATACCTTTGAAGCGTGTTGAGCTCAAAGCCCCGTGAAGGGAGTGCTGAACCTGTTCGTTGTCGGTCCAGCTGTCGTGGTTTATCATACTGTGAGAATCCCGTCGAGCCAACCATCGTCCGATAAATTCGACTACTCTTGTGTTTCGACTGGAAATGCACATAAATAAAGCCTGCCATCTTTGCTATGATCTTCGATTTCTTTGTGGATAGTTCTGGAGGATGAAGTGTTACCTTATACCACCTTTCTTGTCGAACTCCGGATATATTTTCTCCAACCCATGAACTGAAATACCAAGTTACAACAATTCATATTCCGCAAATATGAGATACCTAACATACAATTCCGTTGCATACCTGTCAACTCATATACAATTACTTGTTGAATCGACATTTCAGGAAAGTTAGTCAGTCTTCAATTCATCCATACAGATAGATATGTTTTGGAGATAACCGAAAACTTTGCAATCAGAGTAAATATATCCAATTATTTCTCTTCCTGTGTGTTGATGCTTTTAAGACTGTGAATACAGTCTAATGGGAATTTGGAATGAAACACAAAGGGTTTGATGAAGCTCGAGTGTCATAAACTTTCCCAGTCTGCTCTAATTCTCCGATAGAAACCACAACAATAGCGACAAATTATTGAAGTTCAGATTGTATCAACCCCATGCGCGATATGCTCAAAATTTGTGAGATTCCTGTTATTATTATTCTTCTGTCGATTTCCAATATCCCTCCATTATTGAGCTCACCTCGTTATGGTGAATTTCTGTGGTAGTTGAAAAAATTATAGACTAAATTCTGAATTGAGTTTGTTAAAAACTTCCATGACCTACACATTCATGTATAGAGTTACACACATCGGAAAAGTCTAGGGATATTTTTAAAAATGACAATAATTTTTTTTTAGATCGCTTTAGGGAAAAAAAAGTTGACGGGTGATTATTGAACGAATGTAACTTACAACAAAATTTATCAAATGGTCAAAAATACTGAGTGCGCATATAAGCAAAACTAAAAAATATGGCTCTTCTTTGGCACCCCGAAAAAAAATCATAATGCAAAAAAATTGGAATCAGTACAAAGTATGGCCTCTATGCTGGTTTATTACGGCCCTACATCTATCTTGCATCGACAAAATGAGATTGTCAATGTCTTGTTGAGGTACATTTGCCCATTCAGCGATTAAAAGCTCTCTCAATTGAAACGTTGTGTGAATGTTCCCCATATGCGAAGTAATTTTTCGTTAAAGCATGTCCCACACATGCTCGATGAAATTCATGTCCGGTGATTGTGCTGGCCATGGCAATACATCAACTCCTTCGTTGGTGAGCCAGTCAGTCACTAGACGCGCGACATCTGGACGAGCATTATCGTGCATTAGGTGGAAGTTTTCACCAACAGCACCAGCAAACGGACGGACGATAGATAGAAGAATGGTGTCGAGATACTGTCGAGCTGTGAGGGAGCGATTTGAAAAAACGAGATCGGTTCTGCCGCCGATCATGATTCCGCCCCATAGCATTACTGTACCACCTCTGTATGTGTGGACTTCCTGGACGTGTCTCAAACGTTCATTATTTCCAGATCGTCTCCATAGTCTTACTCGACGAGAATCTGGATGAAATCCAAATCTGGATACGTCTGTAAACAAAACTGTGGCCCAATCATTTGCATCCCAGTTTTGATGTTCTTGACACCACTCTAATCTTCTACCGCGATTGCCTCTCGACAAAGGTGGACATCTAAGTGGCCTTCTGTTGTGGAGATCTGCTTCATGCAGTCGATTTCTGACAGTATCACGACCAATGGTTACCTGGTGCGTCTGCTGCAACACGATAACCAACTCAGGTGCTGTGATTGTCGGTTGTCTTCTTGCGGTTAAGACCAAAAATCGGTCTTGAACTGCAGTTGTAGCGCGTCCTCGCCCTGGATGTTGTTCGGCTGGACTGCCAGTTTCACGGAAACGCCGCCACAATCGACTGATAACACTTTGGGAGACCCCCAAACTAAGAGCTACATCATTTTGTCGCATGCCACTTTGAAGAAGCCCTACAGCTCTATTCATCTAAGACAATGGTAAGTGATGGCGTTCCGTGTTAAAGCACAATATTTCCAGTTTAATTGCTGAGCAAGAACTGCATAGAATGTACAAACTCGACACTTTCAGATTATTCATTTTAGCCGAAAACCTACAGTTTGTAAAAAACTTGATAAAAGATTAGTAACCTTTTTAGCAGGCTTTGTTCAATCCATAGAAATCTACAGGGTGGTCGAGTGTACCAATTTAATCGAAATTAAACGACCTCATGCATTTATTTTTATGATATTTAGTATGTTATAAAAATATCTCTAGACTTTTTCGATGTGTGTATTTATTTTCAAATTGATTACATCCTTCCTTCCTTTGGAAGATTCCCACATTTTTTTTTGTATTAAGATGGAGTAGTAGAAAGCCAAAATTATCTGTTGTGTAGTTTATAGTTAGATATGTGTAGTTTAGAAACAAGAAAATTGACATGTTGCTAATTTACAGAGAAACAAAAAAGAATGCAACTGATGCAGAACGAATTTATGCTCACAGGTTCCCTCTTTTCTTTCTGAATGTGATATTCGTCCGTTTGTAAAATTCTTCGCAAATATAATTATCGATCTTTCGATACACCAACATCTTTACGATAACGATCACAACCGAAGAGTGACTTATTGTTACTGGTTTTTGAGTAAATATAGAGAAAATGTACGTTTTCCATTTGAAACCCGATTCACCAACTTGAGTATGTTCAATAGGAATAATAAAAGATACTGGTCTCACTTGCTAGATGGCTATTACCGGAGGAACACTTTTGGGGCCCATAATTTTCGACGGACAACTGACTGAAGAAAGATATCTACAGTTCTTTAGAAATCAAACTAATGATTTCATTGAACATTTGTCACTGGCTAACCAAGTTGATATCTATTTTCAACAAGATGGAGCGCCACCTCACAATTCTCAAGACGTAAGAGAACAACCAAATGAAATCTTCCCAGAAAATTGGATTGGCACTTATGGACCCATTCAGTGGCCTGCGCGGGGTACATTCTTGAGTTGTTATATTTTTGAATAAATGATTCATTTCTTTTTCATATTCTAGATCACCAGATTTTAATCCGCTAGATTTTTTTGTCTAGGGAACAATTAAAAATCAGGTTTACAATACAACATCAGCTACTCGTGAAGAACTAGAGCATGTAGTAAGGGTGACATTCCAGAACATCACTGAGGAACAGCTAATCAATGTGATGCGTGCAACAATTGAAAAAAGTTGAACTTTGCTGTGGTCAAGGGGGAGGCCATTTTGAAAGTTTATAACCTTGATGGACTAATCTGCGACTTTCTTGCAATTATTCAAAAAAATAGAGAAAATTAAGTGAAAGTGTGTGGCATCAAACTATTCCTAAGAAAATGATCTAAAAATCACTGGGGAACAGCTAATCAATGTGATGCGCGCAACAATTGAAAAAAGTTGAACTTTGCTGTGATCAAGGAGGAGGCCATTTTGAAAGTTTATAACCTTGATGGACTAATCTGCGACTTTCTTGCAATTATTCAGAAAAATAGAGGAAATAAAGTAAAAGTGTGTGGCATCAAACTATCCGTAATAAAGTGATCTTTCACAAAAAGCCGAAGAGCCACTCCCTTTTCGAATGAAAAAATCAAACTGGAAAAATTCATATTTGCCAGTGTGAAATAATTCTTGAAACGACTGTGAAGTCATTAACGTCAAAGTCGTAGTTTACCCATGCTACTTGATCAAGAATGAAGCGATTTACATGATCCATAGCATTCTAGATCAAAAAATACAAATTGGAATAAAAATGATTTTATTTGTCGAATATTGACAAGTGAAATATTGTCGGATTTAAAATTTAATTCTGGATCGGAATGAAAAAAATATATAGGATGTCCCATTCAAAAATCGAAAGTTGGAGTTATTTTCGGTCAAACCGGAAGTACGGCAAGGCAAGTAAATAAGTCAAAAAATGTAAATTGATCTATAATACACAACCCCAAAATTCGTTTTTCTATCCCCAATAATAAAAAAGCCACCGTAGAGAATCACCTGGTATATGCATATACATATACACACACATACAAACATACGTACATATATAAACACACATACATACAATCTATTTTTTACGTATTTTTATAAAACGTGAAGAGTACAAGTGCATTTATGTGTAAAACAGAGTATGTAACTCAGCACGGGTAATAGAGATAATATATCTTTTCAGATGTTTTTGAATGCATATATGTTTTTCATTATATCCAGTAGATTGTTATACAGTTTCAAGCTCCGATATCTGTAACTTTTCTGTCCAATACTCTTATTCATAAACGATATTTTTAATTCGTGTTCTCTACCTGTATAATGTTATGATCTATTATTGTAATAGCTTAATTTTTTGTAAACTTATGTAGCTATTGTGGAATACAAGTTGTATTTGGTCCAATATTACTGTTTGTTGGTAAAGATCATCCGATAGATGGGTTCTCTGTTTGTTGTATATAATTTTGAAAAAATGCTTTTGCGCTATTAGTATTTTCTTCATGATCGTTTTAGCTGTGACTGGATAAGAGCAAAATATAGCGTTCCCAAAAGCTGTTTCGTCAAGTAGAGTTCTGAGTGGTATAAATTTATATATCCGTAATTGGAGTTTTTTGACTACGTAATTAATACGAAAATTCCATTTTAAATTGGAGTCTATGTAAATTCCCAAGTATTTTATATCAAAGACCGGTTTTATTTCAAAAAAGTTTGAAATATTCAAATTTTCCCATGGAAGAGAGTTTCTATTATTTGTGTATATATTAAGTAATGAGTTTTTCGGAATTGATGGTTACAAGTTTATGTGCGAACCATTCTTTAATACTCATAAGATCTTTTTCCACTTTTGCTTTCAGGTAGGCCCGTAATGTGTGCTCATAGAAAATATGTAAAAATGTTTCCCGTGGTTGGTACCTATAAGGAACAGATTATTCAGATAAATGTTGAATAATATTGGTCCCAAAATAGTGCCTTGCCGTACACCATATTCTATTTTTTCAAAGTTACTTTTCTGAAGTCCCCGATTTAAACGCATTGATGTCTATTTTTCAAATAGCTGAACATTTTCAATGCGGTTTATCTTATGCCAACATTTTCGAGTGATTTTAGTAGGAGTAGGTGACCAACGGTATGACAAACTTCAGAAAGATCAATGAAGACACATAAAGCTGTTTCTCCGTACAGCTATATTTTCGGAGGCTGAAATTTTGTATGTATGTTGTACTTTTCAATCACTTTTTTTCCATACAGGCATATTTTTGAAAGCTGAAATTTTCTATATATATATCGTAGATATATGTTCCCTTTTCCTTACGTCCCTATATAGTGGACTATGGCAAATCACTGTTAAAGACCGATTCAGTGGACAATAAATTGATTGATCGAAACATTTCAAAAATGTTTAAAAGAAGACAGTTTCCATTATACTATTCCAACTCAACTATCGATGTAATATCTTGTCCGCCATTGCAAATCTTGTCCGCCATTGTGAAGCCGCCATATTATTTTTACCCTAGAAAAACGCCATGATGCATTGTCACCGAATTCATGTCAAATTAGCTTAACAATGAAGTAGGTACATGATTTGGAATACGGAACAGTTTTTTTCTGCAAGATGGCGCCAAAATCGAAAGTTAGGTAGCTAAAATTGACATGGCTAAATATTTCTTATGGAATTATCTTTTTAACGATGTGTCACACTTACTACTTTCCCTATTGAAATTGTTTGGGTGGGGGTACAGGTATATTCCTGACAGTTCACATCACTGTGGACAGCACAAACGTGCTGGGTTGATTTTTTGTCTTTTGACTTTCCCTCTAACACATGGCAGGTTCACAAAAGAAAAACGTACAATACAGGAAATAGCAGCCACTAACGGTTTTCCGAGGGGTATTGTAGATGACATAATTAGGAAAAAGAAGTTTAGGTTAAGAGTGAACGAAATCTCGACTTTCGGAAAGGACAAAAACCAAGATATATACATCTCAGTTCCATACCACCAATATACGAAGAACTTCGGAAAGATTTTTAAGGAACTAGGTATGAAGGTGGTTTTTAAAACAAGTCATACATTGCAGAGCTTTTTGGGAAGTCCAAAAGACAAAGTCGAGAATCCGGAAAAGTCTGGAATTTACGAAATTGGATGTAAGGACTGCGATGCAAAATATTATGGACAGACAAAAAGATCTATTAAAGTGAGATATAAGAAACACATAGCACATTTAAAATATGGAAGACCTGAAAAATCAGCAGTCGCCTATCATATTTTGCAACAAAACCATTCCATAGACTTCAGTTCTTCAAGATTAGTTAGACAAGTTAACAACAACAGGCAACTAGATGCCTATGAGAGTGTAGAAATAAGTAAACATAATAATATTATGAATAAAGATAACGGATCAATACCAAATAGCATACTATATAGCTTGTTGAAATAATATTGTTGGGTTTACTGATTACTACAAAAAGACACATTGTAAATATATTTAGATAGGCAATATTGTGAAACTAATTTTATATAGCTGAAAATTGTTCTTTAAATAGCTGTAACATTTAAACATACATAAGGACATATTGTAAAATAATAGAAAGGCCAATTTTAAAATTAATTTAGGGTGGTACACTTGTACGGGTGGTATTACTGATTACCTACCTGTATGATGTACCTGAATAGCATAAGTAGCTTTAGTTTTGAGTAGTTTCTAGTTTTATCTTCCTCTTGAAGATGATCACTTGGTGATCGAAACACGTGTCGAGGTGTAAAAATAACGATTTGGTGTTGGGAAAAACTCCAGTAATATTCATTACTACACCAAAGTTTCCAAACAGTACATCATAAGTAAATGAATGAATGATAAATAAACCCATTTCGTCGTACTGTCGGTAGTATTATATTATAGTTATGAAGATATTTGTAAAAAAAAATTTATATTCAGATATTGAATGAATAAAAGAGCTCCACTCGAATTCACTAGTTTTTCCCAATGACTGTTCCTTACAATAAAATCAAGGTCTAATGGAAAATTCAGTAGTAGAAATCTCATATTTCCGGATCAATGTTATTTCGTGATTTTGCTTTGACTGAAGGAAGATATTCCTTTTAAAACTTCCCCATTCCAACGCATATATTTTGATTTCAGGTACTGGGCTGTCACAAATATAGACTACATCCATCAGAGGACCTCCAAACGCATCGGCGTAATGATCTTCGTTATCTGGCTAGTGTCCTTCTTCGTGTGCATAGCTCCCCTACTAGGATGGAAGGACCCCAACTGGGAAGTCCGGTTAAGAAACAAAAAATGTATCGTGAGCCAAGACATATATTATCAGATATTCGCTACGGCATCCACCTTCTATCTGCCACTCATGGTCATTCTTGGTCTCTACTGGCGGATATTCCAGACGGCCAGAAAACGAATACGAAGGCGACAAGTTATCACCGCAGCGGCGGAGCAGGCCGCGAAGAATCCCGCAGCGGGAGGAATAGCGGGAGGTCTGGCAGCTGCAAGCGGTACAGGTATTTTTATATTTTGTGTGGAGTGTCGAATTGAAAGTTATTTCCTTTCGGTAACAGTATACCTGTCAGTTGGGGTGGATATTCTGAAAGAAAATAACCATTAGCGAATATTTGAGGTATACTGATTGAAATTAGGTAGACACAATTGATAAATTTACCTCGTTTATTGTAATAGAAAATGAAATTTCGATCATAAAAGAATGATTCAATTGAGAATATGAGAGTTGTGAGAATTGTGATTGAGAAAAATATGCTCATAATGAAACACAGTGAGCGGCTGAATTATGGAACAAATTCGTTATTCCGTAAGCAATGTACTTTTGACAAAAATTGTGGAAATCTTTTGACATCATGAACCACGTTTACGTTACGTTGGTCTGTCAACTTCAGCTATCACTTTGCTTGCCGATTATCTTATCTTCTCTGTCTCTTCAGCGCGGAGTGTCACAAGACTCTATACTTGGGCCGATCCTGTTTGCTCTCTACCCCTCCAATCTTATAAAAAATTTGAATCACTGCAAGGTGCACTTCTATGCGGATAACACCCAAATTTATTATTATTTTCCCTCTCTAGATGTAAATTATTCTTGCGTGATACTTAATACAGACTTGGATAATTTTTATAGGGCTGCAACAGAACACTGTTTACTCCTAAACTCTCAAATATTAAATGTTTTATTATTTGGACCAAAGTCCAAATGATCTGATATTTTAGAGTACCTAAACATATCAATCAATGGCGTGAATATCGAGTTGGTGGAACAAGCGAAGAATCTTGGAGTCATCCTTGACCACATTCTCAGATTGGAAAAGTACTTGAATAACTTGATACGACGTGCATATTCTTGTTTAAAATTGATATACGGAGTTAGACAGTATCTTCCACCGAAATTGAAATTAGTATTATGTGAAACACTAGTTCAATCACGTTTCAACTATGCTGATACTGTCAATGGACCACATTTGAGTGACCAGTATAAACTTAAAATACAAAAACCACAAAACTCGTCCTTGAGACTTATTTATGGAATGAGACGTTCTCAGAGAAACTCTCATGAGTACACTACAAAAACACCTTTTGTCTATTTTCCACCATATTTCTTTTTGTTCACTAGTTTCGGCCATTACACCATTTTCAAAACTAACTAGATTACGAATTTCGCTAGTTCGGACTTCAATTATCTAATATATAAAATGATTTGAAATCCCTGAAACAACTAAAAAGGAAGAATTAAAAATAAATAGCTGTAAATAACAATTATATTAAGCAAAAAAAACTGAAATGAAATAATAGTGAAATAAAATACAATTAAAAATAAAACAATTGAACGAGAAATAAGTGCCTGGAAGGCACTCTTCTATATATATATATATATATATATATATATATATATATATATATATATATATATATGTATGTATATATATATACATATATTTATATACATATAGTATATAAATATATTATTATTATTACATATTATTATATATTATATATATATATTATGTATATATATATATATACATACATATATATATATATATAATATATAATAATATGATATATATATATATATATATTATATTATTATATATTATATATATATATATATGTATGTATATATATATACATATATTTATATACATATAGTATATACATATATATATATATATATATATATATATATATATATATATATATACATATAGTATATACATATATATATATATATATATATATATATATATATATATATATATATATATATATTATATATATATATATATATATATATATATATATATATATATATATATATATATATATATATATATATATATATACAGGGTGTCCCTGGACTTCCTCTTTTCCTCTCGGGAATGTATAGATGGGGTCAAAATATCACCAGTACTTCATATAACTTTTTTTCTCAAAATCCTTCGTTACCAAGTAACGGGCCCTCGAAGTTACAAAATGAAAAATGTTTTTCTTTGATAACTTTTCAAGTGAATATTCAAAATCATCCAAATTTTGGTAATTGACTAAACAAATGAATTCCTTCGATGAGCTTTCATGCAGGAGTCATTTGTTTTGCTACAAAGTCAGGAACGGACTACCCCCGATGGTCCCCAAAACTTTGAAATGACAGATATTTTTCAATATTTTTCAACAAATTAAGGTTACTTGGACAATTTTATGAATGAAAGTACTCGTGTGGAAAGTCGATCGGAGCAACGAGTCTTGATAAAAATGTAGTTTCACTCGACGACATCAAACCCGCTCGTCCACCATTATTTGAAATGAATAATTATCAAAGCAGAAATAATAATGATAACGTTAATTCAACAACATTTATCCTGAGATGTCTACCATTATTCGAAAATATTAGTTTTTAAGGAAAATGGAAATGATAGGTAAAAACGAATTTTCATAATGCAAACACGTTTAACTAACGAAACTCAAGAGCCTCAAGAGCAAACAGAAATGAAAAATCCGCTACAGAAACTGCTCGATATGACCACCTTCTCTCTCTATACATTTTCTTAGTCTGCGAAGACACCCTCTCTGTACTTGAAATAGCATTCCAGGGTCGTTTCGTATGGCTTCACAATGTAATGTTATTCTATTCAACAATGCATCTCTTGTGTGAATAGGTGTAGCGTAAACAAGGCTTTTTAAATGCCCCCACAGAAAGAAATCCAATGGATTTAAATCCGGAGACCGGGATGGCCATGAATATGGCCCACCTCTACCAATCCAGCTATTGTGGAAAATATGGTTCAGATGGTCACGCACAATCAAACTAAAATGAGGAGGAGCGCCATCATGCATAAACCACATATCTCTTCGAGTTTGCAATGGAACATGTTCCAAAAGTCCATTCAAATCGTTCTGAATGAACTCCAAATAACGTTCTCCATTCAATCAGTCCTGTAGAACCAA
This sequence comes from Leptinotarsa decemlineata, assembly GCF_025532065.1. NCBI lineage: Eukaryota > Metazoa > Arthropoda > Insecta > Coleoptera > Chrysomelidae > Leptinotarsa > Leptinotarsa decemlineata. The sequence goes on from NW_027412534.1 coordinate 2,325,757, forward strand.
TGGTCCTATAAGATGGTTTCCTATGATACCAGCCCAAACATTCACGTTGAATTTCCGTTGGTGTTTGGTTTGCAATATCCCATGGGGATTTTCTTCGGCCCATATATGGAGATTATGAGAGTTGATAACTCCATCTCTACTGAAACCTGCTTCATCAGTGAATAAAACTCGATTAATAAAAGTCATATCCTCTCTTTGCCTATCCATGAACCAATTGGCATATTCCAGTCGTGCTGGAAAATCTTGAGGTGTCATGGCATGTACCTTCTGGATGTGAAATGGGTGGAGCAGTTGTTCCCTAATTATTCTATGAATAGTGGACTTGGATGTATGGAACTGTTCTGATAGATTTCTGATGCTCATTGAAGGATCATCAGCGACGGCTTCCAAAATATTTTCCTCCAATACAACGGTACGTACAGTCCTAGGAGCGCCCTCACCACCTCGTTTTGGCAAAACTGTACCTACAATAATATCGAAATAAAACAACGTGCTCAAATTAATTATCAATTATTACATACCTGTCTCCCTCAAGCTGCGATCGACACGCTAGAATGTTTCTCTTGACGGTACCGTTCGATTGGGAAAATGCTCGGAATACAGACGACGAGCTTCTGCAGCATTACAAAATGCTCGTCCATAAAATACATGCATATCTGCATATTCATTGAATGTAAACTGTTCGGCCATATCAAAAAAATTCAAAATATCCTATAGAATATTGACAATACAATGATAGTCATATGACAACGCACCACTCAACAAAACAAAATCGCATTCCAGTTTCTCATTTTTTATCAAAACTTTCTAAAAGGTTTTTTTGTCAACATCTGTGAAAGAAATGGAACATAATTATTCCCTGGATATTTTTCACCTGATCATGTGCAGCCGTTTTTGTAGTTCATTCGTTTGCTTTTTATTAGTATAGTAAATATTTTTTCCGATGTGCGTTTTTTCAGCTAAATTTAGATTCGTATTAAAGAATTTCTCCCATGAAATTATAATTATCAGTGAAACTCCTCAACAGTTTAGCTGTGAAGAAGAATTTGAAACATTCGAATGTTGAGTTTCATGAGATTCAGATAACTGATCAAGACGAAACGTGATTATTCCACACGTATTATGTACATACAAAATATGGAATGAATTCGATAATTCATAGTAGAGTAGCTTGTTAGTTTAAAAACACCACGAATCTACAGAACTTGATATTTCTTTTGAAAAAATATCTGCTATCACAATTGTGACTTAAAGTTCCATATAGGTACTGTACTTTTTGTTTACGACTCCATTTTAGCATACTTTGTATTAATTCTGTTATAAATGTTGTTGAATTAACGTTATCATTATTATTTCTGCTTTGATAATTATTCATTTCAAATAATGGTGGACGAGCGGGTTTGATGTCGTCGAGTAGAACTACATTTTTATCAAGACTCGTTGCTCCGATCGACTTTCCATACGAGTACTTTTATTCATAAAATTGTCCAAGTAACCTTATTTTGTTGAAAAATATTGAAAAATATCTGTCATTTCAAAGTTTTGGGGTGTGGACCATCGGGGGTAGTCCGTTCCTGACTTTGTAGCAAAACAACTGACTCCTGCATGACAGCTCATCGACGGAATTCACTTTACCAAGCTTTCGCTTCTAATGGGAAGCTTCTTCAGGGCCTATAATTTAATGATTTTTGAATATTTTCGCCTTTGAATAACATTACAAATCATACTTACAGTGAAAATGTGTGGAAAACAATAAATTGAAGATATAAATTGACGTAAAAGTTAACATGTATACGATTTTTATTGTGGGTTTGATAAATGTCATACCTTCACATAAATGTCATTTTTCAATGGGGACGATGATTTGATAATTTTTACTGTAATGAAAGAGTTATTGATTGATACATCTTTCATTATTATTATGTTTTTGATGTAGTTCTAGTAAATTACTATATATACTGCTGAGATTATCAATGTCAGTTTTCTTATTCATACAATCAGAAGACTTATTAATTTCCACCATTTCAAGAAAAAGGCGTTTGGAAATATTTTTTTCTGTATGTAAAACTTTGATATTAGAGTAATTTGGTTTATGACCTGTTTCTATAGAGTGTTGTGCTAATGCACATACACATATATATATATATATATATATATATATATATATATATATATATATATATATATATATATATATATATATATATATATATATATATATATGTATATATATATATACAGACAGAGATTTTATCGAGTGTGTATGATACAAATCAAGAATGAAATAATTCGTGGACACAACACTCAAAAAATAGGGGCAAACCGCGGACACGTGTTTCTGGCTATTGGCCTCATCAGCGCGGTGCAGCCAAGTGTGAAGATGGGCAACACTTGTTTGCCGAAAGCAGGAAACAACACATACGCACGGAGTCAACAACAGAAGCCAACCGCACATTTGTGGTTTCAGTTAGAAGACCTAGAATTCCTAGGCTACATCTATTGTATATATATATATATATATTCGTGAAGAAAGTACCCACTTTTTTCCCCGGGAAAAAGTAACATTTTGTTACCTGTCATCAGAGATAAAATGTCAAACTTTTTTCCTGTCACAGAAAAAAAAAATTATTTTAAAATAAGCTTAAAACAATAACGAACGAAAAATACTAGTATTATTGTGAAAAAAGCGTGGGCACTTCATGCCATATTTTTTGTATATCAATCGCCCGTAACTTTTCTCAACAATAATACTAGCATTTTTCGTTCGTTATTGTTTTGAGCTTTTTAAAAAAATCTTTTCCACTCTTCAGTTTGATGTTTTCAAAAGCGTGTTTTTTAGTGTTTTCAAATATCATTGTGTCCAGTTCCCACTGGACAGTTTACGAAACTACAATACGTGTTTCACTATTAAATAACTTCCTACTGAACACGCTTGAGGAAGCTGTTGTATGGCGAAACACGTGACATAATTTTCGTATAAATCTCATAGTATAAATATGGCAATTATTTGAACTGTTACTGGTAATATGAATTTTCATCAAGCATCGGCTGACTCCATCACATATTTACTGTTTTCATTACAACAAAATGAAGTGAGTTCATTCTGGAATTGCTTATGAATGAACAATAAAAATCTCTAGAAGTTCATTATATTTTATTTTCATGAGCAATCGTTAAACTCAGCTCAAAGTCAATATTCTTTCGGAATATCCACGTTTTATTATCTTCTATATCCGAAAAGGTCAAATCCATCGAATAATATACTGGATTGAATATTTGTAATAATATCTATCTATTGGATAGTGTCACAGTGGTCCGACCCTAAAATTCGTTCACAACTCCCGGGAAAATTTTAGTCTGAAAGCAATCAGTTTGGCTCATGCATGAATAACTTTTGTGCGGTTAGGCGTGGCAAGACCCATAATATAAGCCAAATGCACTAGATTTCACATTGAATGTTCACTGGGATAGAAGGGTCCGACAAAGGATGTTGGAAAGGTGTTATATACAGAATATCCGACTTTTTGATATGAGGGTTACTCAGGTTGACAACGAGGTGTGTAACCCTTTCTTATTCGTTTGTTAGTTTCAAGTATACAAATTTTGAATTCAAACATGGTATCGAGTACATGTTCACGAAATGAGATTAGCTCAGAGGTTTTCGAAAAATATATTTCTTAACTGAAATGGATTGGTGTACCTGCACATGTTGAATGTTTCTATCACAAAAATTTGTATTGAACTCAGGTACGAACTCAGGTACAATATCAGTTGAAAGGGTAAGGCAGCCAGGCTCCAACCTGAACGAAACGAGGACGATTTTCCACTTTCGACACATCAGGTAATAACTTCAATCAGAATAATCATGAAATACAAATCAATTAACAGAATTCAGCTTATTGAGAGAGAGAAGGAAAAAAACACCTCAAAAGTGATACTTTGTTCCCTCCTGTTCACAAGCGATTTTGGTGAAATTGGGGACACGTGTGAATCGTAGTATTCATTCCACGTGCCACTATAAGGGTGTCTGCAATATGCTGTGTAATGCCCGTTGTAAGTAGTCCCACTGTGATTTGAAAGTGCATATAGATTGTAACGACAAGGAGCCACATTTCCTGCTGCATAATTGCCCTTATCTAATCCTTCTAAAGAAAACTCAATGGCAACATTCAATTTGCCTCTGAATTTTTTCATTGGAGAGAATATTTTTAAATGAATTACTAAAATACGAGGAAACTTATGGTTTGATAGGGACTTTGTGCATTTTATTCTTTCCTTGCACCTCGAACATGTTGGTTTTACATCTCCATCCAGGGTTTTCTCTTCTGTGAAGAAATCCAAGCATTGTGATAAACTCAATTGGCCAGTTCTTTATGGTATAGGGAGAGACAAATCCCAGAAAGGATCGAAGGTTGCTGATGAGAATCCACAGTGTGTGCACTCCATAGTAGATTTTAATTGACCAACGAAATAGTCTGCAATCTCAGAGTTGTTCATGTTCATGTATCTCAGCCAGGACTCTGCGCTTTTCCGCTGTCGCTCAATTTTCCGTCAATCTCCGTTAAGATCGGTTTAAGTTTTTCAGTAATTCCATTGAGGTCTTCATAGGTCCTCATGTAAACCTTCTAAGAGATATCAAAGGAATTTCTGGGCATCTTGATGAGAATATCTCATGAATCGAGGGGCAAATCTTTGAATCTGACTTTTACAGTAGGCAGTGTTTATTAATCTATCAGATGGAACTTCTGACCACAATTCCTTGATAATTTCTGCGAACGCTTTGATTAAAGCATATTTCATACAAGAAGTATTAGTTTTGATATTTTCCATGTATGTATTCATTTTTAAATATTCCAACAACCATCTGGTGTTTGATAAACATTGGATTATACTGTTCATGAATCAGGCGTTTCCAATATTTTTCAATCCATTAAACCCAAAAGTTTTGACTGAAGAATGTATCTCTGATCCAATATTGTTTATAGTACGTTTTTCATGTTTCTCTGCATCTTCTGATGGAAAATTATTGGGAATATCACAAGGAATATGGGAGGATTTATGATGAAACAATCATCCATGGTGACTAGAGTAAAATTCAGAGATAAGGGCCAAATACACCGAAGGTTTCTACAGCCACAGGGTGAAATATAAAGTTGTTTCCAACATTTCGATATTTCTGCTGTTTTGCTTTATCACTTGTTATGGCAGCAGCATCTGCACTTTTGGACGTTCCAACTATATGAGATGGAGCTAATGTGTCTGCACATGTGAAATCCCAAACGGCTGCTTTGCCACATTTCCAGAAAACAAGGGTCATTCCGTCAAGATGTTTGCCATCATCACGGCTTGTAGCTAGTAGTTCTGGAATAGAAGGTATCCCGGGTGATATCAAAACCGTTTTTATGATGTCGTTGACTTGGTGATGTCTTGAAAAACGTCCAGAATTCTTCCTGCAGCCCAAACCATAATAACCTTTTTCATTTACCTCACCACTACAGATACATTTATGAGGAGTACAAATATTCAAACCCAATCTGAGTCCAATTGATACCCTGAAAGTATCATTATCTAATAGTGTTCCCAGAGTAGCAACAGGTAATACGTTCAACCAAGCACCAGATTCCTCAATATTGACGGCTTTTAGGCGAGCTTTTTCCGAGGGAGATGACAAAAATGAAGTTATCAAGTCAGACGCAATTTCTAGTAAAGGTTCGTCCTATGCTTTCTGAAGTGAATTGAGATCCGTAAGCACATGACTTTTGGTTTGAGAACACCAAATAGATTCTCCTTCGACGGTTAAATCATCTTTTATATTGGTAAAGGAGACTGGAAGTATCATTTCTACCAATTGCGAAACATGCTAGCTAGCTGCTAGCTCCTACGAATGCTAATGAAATATATAATCTAATACATGAACTAAAAAACAATAAATCTCCTGGAATTGACAAAATAAGAGCAAAACTTTTGAAGGAAATATCATACCACATCTCAACCCCCCTATCATATATAATCAATAAGAGTATTGAAGAGGAAATATGGCCTGATGCTCTAAAAAGATCTGTTGTAGTGCCAGTTTTTGAAAATGGTGATACAACATCCGTCGGTGATTATAGATCAATTCCTCCCATTAGCCACTTGGCAAAAATATTCGAAAAACTTCTTGAAAACAATAACTTCATTCATGAATGAATTCAAAATGTTGTCTGATAAACAATTTGGATTTAGGGAAAAAACCTCCACTATAGATTCCATAATCAAATTAACAAACAAAATTCATACATCTCGAGACAGAGATGTATGTGTCTTTTTATTGATTTGAGTAAGGCTTTTGATACTGTGAGCCACCCGTTACTAATACAAACGTTAGAAGACGTAGGTATAAGAGGGATGGTTTTGAAATTATTAAGAAGCTATTTGAGTTCAAGAAAGCAAATTGTTGAAGTGGGCGATAAAACAAGTCGAAAATTAGACATTGAATATGGAGTACCACAAGGAACAGTCTTAGGACCGACACTATTCAATTTATACCTCAATGACTTATTCAACTTGAAAATAACTGGAGAGATAATAGGTTTTGCAGACGACACTGCTGTTTTTTATGAAGCTGATACTTGGCACAATCTAAGGAATAAAGTAGAAAAAGACATTAAGGTGATAAAAGACTGGTTCGATCACAAACTCCTCACCATTAACTTCGAAAAAACCAAATTTCTACCCTTCAGTTGTAATTCTACTAGTAGGACAAATATGCAGGAAATTAACATAAACATAAATGGTAAGATACATGGTATCCAGTCAGTGAAAGAAATTGAATATTTAGGCGTTTACCTAGATCGGCATCTGAGATGGGATAGACATATTAACTATGTGTTAAAAAAAGTACAAAGTATAATTTATACCTTCGAACATATGAAAGAGCACCTACCTTTAGAAAATTTGAAAACCTTGTACCCTGTACTTGTAGAGAGTCATCTCAGATATGGAATACAGGTATGGGGTGCCGCTGCACGATCACATATCAATCCACTTGAAATCCTACAAAAAAGGTTCTTGAAAATAATCATGACAAAACCACGTATATATTCTACCGAAGACCTGTATAGTACGTCACAGATGATGGATATTCGTTAGCTTTTCTTTTTGAATGCGTTTATAACACATCACTTCAGTAGTGATAAAGCACCCCATCCGAGTCATCAGTACACGACTAGGGGACGTCAATTACTTACTCACTCACTATTAAAAAAGCGATATCACAGAGAAGCTACTATATTGGCACCTTAATGTATAACTCTATCCCTAGAAGCATTAAATCTATACGCAACGAAAATACTCAATGCTCTCCTGCTAGACACAGACACCGCGACGATAGCTGTAGGTGATTTCAAAGTGAAACACACGCAGTGGAGTAGAGCTACCACTATAAATGGTCAAGCGCTTTACGCTCACTCCGACGAACACGGATATCAGGTTCTAGGACCGCCGTTGCCTACCCACTACCAAATACCGCACAGACGTGATGTTCTTGACATAGCAGTTGTCAGGAACATCACTCTCAACTGGAATATATATATATAACTTCTGAGCTTGACTCAGATCACAACCCAGTGACACTGATTCTAGGGAAAGGCCCCCCAATACAAAACGACAGCGGAGGAATCAGCCGTACTTGGAAGCCATCCCCGTCATAGAAAGACTTCCCGAAACCCCCGAAGTCTTAGAAGCGACGGTAATACGGTTCGAGGAAAATATAAGAAATGCACTCGCAGCGGTTACCACGGCTTACGTGGAACCAAGGAAATCCTATAAAAAATTTCTTCGATGGATTAAAACTCTGATCAGAGAAAGAAACCGTCTCAGAAGAAGATACCACAGGACTTCATTTCCAGGAGATAGAGCCAGTGCGAATGCGAAAGCCAGCGAAGTAAAACGCGCCATTCTTGACTTCAGGAATGAACGATGGCACGAATACCTACTGGGACTTGAGCCCAGAGAGAACTCTCTCTGGCGATTAGTCAAGAGCAGAAAAAACAAAATGAGAAGTTCCTACGCCAATACATGGCCAACGTGGTCTCTGTTTCACAACGGAAGACAGAGCCTTAGCCTTCGTGGATACTATGGAAAGCCAATTCAGGCTGAGCACAGATCCAAACGACGAGATCGATAGAAATATCCGAATCGAGGAAGCAGTGGAAGATGCACTGCTACTTGATAACGGAGCGTCATCAGATCCGTGTCAGAAGAAGAACTGAACACACTGATTCGCGCCACCAAGCCCAAAAAAGCTCCAGGAGCTGATGCAATAACAAACAGGTTGATGAAACAGCTGCCAGACAACCAAATAATGTCACCTAAAAACATTATTAACAGTTGCCTGTATCTCAGACACTTCCCTAAGAGTTGGAAGCACGCTGAGATTATCATGATGGGTCAAGACCCAATAGTTTCGCAAAACTACAGACCTATAAGTCTGTTAGGCTCTATGAACAAGGTCGCAGAGAGTCCTGCATAAGTTGAACTAGGACATCGAAGACAGACAGCTTCTACCGGATGAACAGTTTGGCTTCAGGAAAGCCCACTCTTGTGAACTACAAGCCCTAAGACTGGTAGAAAATTAAATCCAAGAGATGAATAGAAAATCCCACGTTCAAATCTTACTAATAGACATTTCGAAGGCCTTCGACCGGGTCTGGCATGAAGGCCTACACAAGATGATTAATTTCAACCTACCACTGGGACTAGTCAAGTGGATAGGGTCCTACCTGAAGGACAGAACATTCACTGTAAAGCTTAACAACATCCGTTCACCGGTAAGCAGACTGCAGTTGCAGCTCTTGAGACTTGTTTTCTGGACTGGAAAATCAGGGTGAACCCTGCAAAAACACAAGCGATAGCACTAGGTAGGCAAAATGCCAATCCGAATCTCAGAGTTATCATGGCAGGACAAGAAATTGCCTGGAGCCCCCAGGCAATAGATTGCAGGCTTACCTGGCCAAACACATCGAATCCGTGAAGACTAATGTGAGTGCGGGGATGTCACATCTGAATCCTCTCCTCAATCCCAAGAGTAAGCTAAGTCTTGAAAACCAAGTCTCACTTTATAAGACTGTGCTCAAACCCACGATAATGTATGCCTCAGGAGTATGGGGTCATACAGCAAAAACACAAGTCGAAATTCTGGAACGGGTGCAGAATAAAATCCTAAGGATGGCAACGAACGCTCCTTGGTATGTACGGAACGCAAACATCAAACGGGATCTGAATCTTCCAGCTATTCGGAAGTCCCAGTATACACTCCCGAAATAGAGGAGTTTTCGAAACTGCGGAAACTCTTGAGAACCCCCTAATCAGGGCCGTGGTAGACTACGCTATCGACGACTCTTCCCGCTTCAAAAGGCGTCGCATCTCCGCGAGGTGAGGTCACTGGCCAGTGACCTTGGAATTGAACGGAGTTCAATAAAGAACACGGCAGCGAGAATTAGTCTCGACCGTGCAACGCACCTCTCAGAGTTTTAACTAGGCCTATATCACAGGCAAAGAGCACGAAAGAGTCAGGGATTTAAAATCCAACTCGATTTAATAGAAGACATGCATTCTGCTGAACTGAAGCTTCCATTTCTGCCGCGTCATTTTCCACGCACTTTTTGTAATGGTGGGTTTGCAAGTACTTCCTGTACGATTTGGTTGACAACGCTTCGTTTTGACGCCTCTCGATGCTGTGTGCCAGATCTTTAATAGATATGTTCTCCTTTCCTTCCTGTTGGAGTTCTTTTGGTATTTTTGTATTTCTATGGCTCCTTCCACGCCACTGAAGATGACTGCCGCAGTTGCAGTCCAAATGTTTGGTGATTATAACCAAAGAAGACTACAGCAAAATCCTGAAACTATCCAAAATACATTCGAGTTTTTCAATTCTTGGAACAGAGGCCGATTTTGGCCTGCGCAATGTCAGAATAAGTATCTCAACCCTTTTTGTGATACGAAATGTTACTAATGAATGAGTATTACATTTTTCTTTGTGATAAATACTTTGAATCCATGTAGTGGACTTTATCCATTCTCCACCTGTATAAAATACAATTTTTATTCTTTCTGGTGGAAGATGCTGATCCTCAGAAAGGTCTATGAAAAAAACTGAAACTACAACCGCTGGCCCGGAGATTTCGTAAAAGATGGAATTGAATACATTGAAGTTTGGGATGATCCACCGAGGTTAACGAAGCAATTAGAAGATTGATCAAATTAAATGAATTCGTTAAAAGTAAGAGGCATCGAAAGAGAGTCAGACTCATTCGTTCCTTTTCAAGAACTTTCGAAAGTGAGTCACCTGAAAAGAAGTGAACCGTTGTTTCATAAGTTCAAATTGAATTGTCAAAGTAAAATATGCAATTTCGAAATGATAGTCGCACTGAAGGTAGACGAGATTTGTAAAATACAGCAATATTCATTTGTGAATGGAATTTGAATTATCAAGATTCAACGTTGACACGTCCCTCCAGAGATGAGTGGATAATCTTAGCGACTGGAAAAATGTACAATAAAATGGATTAACAGCATCTCTCAGTCAGAAACTCTACTTTGCCAAGATTTCGCTTCTATTGGGAAGCTTCTTCAGAGCCTATAATTTAATGAGTTGTGAATGTTTTCGCCATTGAATAACATTACATATAAATTGACGAAAAAGTTAAACATGTATAGGATTTTTTGTGGGTTTATATAACCTTTATCCTCGTTCGAAACAATTTTGAACTAACGTTTTTCATCAAATATTTTATTTATACTTTTAGACATCCTTTCCCAATTTTTATAAATATATTGTATCAATGCTCATCCAAAACCATTTGCCCAATATTTTACATAACCATCATATGAATTATCCTAAGAATTATCTCTAGGAATGTGTATGGTTTTGTTTAATATATTGAATGTGAGATCTTGTTGTGTTTTGATTTGTACTTGTTCCTCGATAAGTGATTTATGACTGTTGAATTTATGGATGTTCAAGTTTTCCCAAATGTTCATGCGGTTTCCCTTGTTGATTTGTTTTATTACTTTTATGTTCTCTGGTGGGGAGAAATTATGTTTGTTTTGTATGGCGTGTGTTGCAAGGTTTGATTTATATACTGTTGGATTTATGTATGCCTTTTTGTGCTCATTGTACCTTTGGATCAGTTTTTTCTTGGTTTGGCCGATATAGAATTTGTTGCAGTCCGAGCATTGTATACTGTATATCCCGTTTTGGTCTTTGTCTTCTTCTTTTTCATAGTTGTTTATTTTTTGTGTTATCTTCGTGTTCGGCTTGTATGTGATGTTGATGTTCAGTGGTTTGAAGATGATTGTTAGTTTTTTGGTTTGGTGTCCTACGTACGTAAATGCTGTCCATCGTTGTGTTGTTTTGTCTGTTGGGGTGGCTTGATCCTTGTCCTGTATTTTTTGTTTTAATTCTGTTTTCTAGTTTATCTATTGTCTTTCGGGTGTATCCGTTTTCGTTCGCTATTTGGTATATGATTTTCCGTTCTTTGTTTCGGGCTTCATTGCTGAGTGGTATCCTTAACATTCTATATATGAATGCGTTATAGGCAGCCATTTTGTGTGATGGTGGATGGTTTGAACTTGCGGGTATGGTGGAGCTTGTTTGTGTAGGTTTCCTGTATATTGCCATTTGAAATTGTGTTTTGTTGTGGTTATATCCTATGGTTATGTCCATGTAGTTAAGTTTTGAGTTGTGTTCTTCCTCAATGCTGAAACATAGTTTTTGATTTATTTCGTTAATTTCTTTTGTTATTTGTTCTGTGATATGTACAGTCCATCGTCAATATATATATATATATATATATATATATATATATATATATATATATATATATATATATATATATCCAGTATATATCCATGAATCTTTTATACAGGGTGTCATCTGACTTGGGCCACCCCCATCTTTGAATTTTTAAATACGGACCTGTATTTTTTGTTGTAGTTTTTGGATCGTAGACGTTCACTCGTACTGAAAAATTGAATTTAATTTTATTTTTAGCTAATATTCGATTATAATTGTGTGAATTATTCCCTTTTAAATTCCGGCCCTGGAAATTGGTTGACTGAGTTGAATAAAAACACAATAGCAACTTCCACGTCTCCCTTTGTATCGTAGAGTTTTTCGAGAGTTGTTTTTATCATTTTCAGGTACCTATTCACATTTTGTCCATTGCTCTGAGCGTTTTTTACAATGCATTTCGAATAAGAACACCTTTTATGATTATCTGAAATATATCCACAACAAAAATATATTATATGTGTTTTGATGAGCAGAAAAAAAAATGGTAGCAATAATAACATCCGAAACGAACTCTATGATTATAATGAAAATTGAAATGAAGTTAGTAATTTATATACACAAAAAAATTAATTGTGTGATAAATGTTCAAACTGGAGTCCTTTCATTTCGAGACAAATAATGGGTCAATAATATGGCCTGCAAGATCACCAGATCTCACTATTTTGGACTATTTCCTATGGGGGACATTGAAAAATAGGATTTACGCTGGCAGGGAGATGGAAAATGTGGAAGACTCGATTTTGAATGATTCCGCATTTCGAATGATTCCGTATTAAGGGAAATAAATAATATGAAAAACCGAGTTCAAAAATGTCTCGAAATGAAAGGACTCCAATTCGAACATTAATTGCGCCAATAATTTTTTTGGGTACCTATATAAATAACTCCATTTCAATTTTCATTACAATTATAGTATTCGTTTCGGATGCTATCATTTTTTTTTTGCTTATTAGAACACATATAATATATTTTTCATCTAGATATGTTTCAAATAATCATAAACGGTTTTTTTATTCGAAGTTAATTGTTGAAAACGCTCAGAGCCATGGAAAAAATGTGAATATATCCGTATTCAAAAATTCAAAGATGGGGGTGGCCCAAGTCAGATAACACCCTGTATGAAAGATTCATGGATATATTCTGAGAGCCTTCATCAAGTGCCAATAGCCAAATGTGGACTGATTTTCAATATATCTGCGATATTGGCAAAAAAATAATTTGGGATTTTTTTGTTTTTCCTGTATATCAGTAGAAGGAGACACCTCACAAACATTCGCGACGGAATAAGTAGACTGTTTTTCCGCAATGAACGAATGACCTGGGAGCTTTTTGTTATGTACACCACCGTTAGTTATGAATTTGGATACAAGTTCCCTCAAATATTTCGGAAAACGTTCATAGAAAATCCTTTCGGTCTCGTGAAAGTTACGCGTCGCATCGTAAATAAAAATCGCATCAATTTTTCCTTCCAATGGACGAGAATTTACCATTTTAGAGATTGTTGACGTGGTATCTTTCTACTAGTAACACCTAAAACTAAATGAGAATATTCTAACTGAACAATGATGTTCATTGTCGTACTGACATTTTTTGACGTTTTTATAAACAAAAAATAACTCAACAAACCTTATTGTGTTGTTGGGATTGCCATATGACAGATAAAAAGGAATATTTCTAGAAATATCGATATTAATGTGTTTGTCTTCAGGAAATTATTAAATGTTTCGCCATTTTGTAATAGGTGAAGATATTGACTTCATATTCTAGGGTTGTGAAGTATTCGTCAGGAGCTTCAAAATGATGTTTCACAAGACCCCTCTTTCCATTTGATTTTTTTCCCCAGATGGCGCCCAATCGTCATCTTGAAAGTTTCATCTGTCAATTTCACTTCTTCACTTCAAAATACAGTATTCATGCATTAATTTCATCATCCCAAATTTAAATTTTTTGGGATGACCTTTTCAAAAAATAAAAATGGCGGCATTATAGAAATGCACTGTATGTTATATTTGTAATATAATTTAATTGTATCTATTTGTTGAATCATAAAACAACGATAAAAATAAAAACAACAATGAAATGAATTAGGGCTCCGGGGCGACTTTATTGATTCCAGTGGCGCATTTGCTTTTTCAGCTGCAGGAAAACCCGGAAAAACCTGCAGCACCACATCACCTAAAAATCTTGATCTGTCAGTATCCTTTCTCACATAAAACAAAATGTAGGGTATCTCCAGAGGCTCCAAAATATTCAATACATCGCCAGAACACTTCGTTACACCACTATCGTCAAACTTAAACCAGTCCGATTCGTCTTTGACCAAGGCGTAATAATGACTAAATTCACCGCCAGAACACAGTGAACAATGACTGCATGAATATTATAATAGTGGTCTGCTAGATTGAAATGTTCATCTATTTCGAACCTTCGAAAGAGTTTCTTGCTTCCGTCAGAGGTTGAGTCATGTTTGAAGATCATCAGTGTTATTATTAGATTGACTGGTGCCTCAGATAACTGTCCGTGCAATGACTTTTGCACGGACTGGTTATTAGTCATTTAGGAAACGCTAGATGAAGTTTCAGAAATTCACATAAGTTTTAGCTACCTCTTGAACATTTCCTTCAAAGTAAACCAGTGAGGATTTTTCCAGGATTTTTCCAGGATTTTTCCGTACAGTCCAGATGGACTGTACGGAATCATTCAATCCAGAGCGGTCAGGAGTATTGATTTTGCTATTGTTTTGTCCACGAAGATTATTCAACAAGGACCCCAAGAATGCGAAACAATCCACTTGTCCTAATCAATATCTAGTGGACTACAAAGACTCCAGGAAATCGGTTGGATGAAAAGATTATACATTCTTACGAAACTGCAGCTGCATGAATATGTGTTTGAGTTTGATGAATAAATAGGAAACATTCCCGTTCTCGTTCATCATTAAAACCTCGTTCTTCAAATTCTTCGTCATGAACAACACTTGTAAAATGCTATTCATGTAGCAAGTGTTTCCTAGATTATCCAATCCAATTTTCTTCTTCAGATTTTCAGGACAACCCTCTGCTGATTCGTAAGAAAGAACACCGTTTCACAGAATCTCCATAAGAACCATTTCTCAAGCTGTGATCGATCTATTTTATTCATGATAAAACTTTCTTGAAAATTGAATAATTATGTTATGTTCATTACTGTTACTAGTGTTGAAAATACTTTCAATACTAGTGATAAAATTATATATAACACGCTTCTTTGTAAACGTCATCATCTAATACTCTTGACAACCATCAAAAATGTCACCTTCAATGACAGTTGTAAAAAACACATTTATGCCTCACACCAACAAATGAAGTATACTAAACAGCTGAAACTTAAAACATATGTTAGAGATGAGTGTAGCAGTATAAAAAAATTAGGAAAAGCGCTAATAGAATATAAAGATTGAACAGTCCACGTTTAGTGAAAATAACGGATTTTTGCCGTAGCGCCAAACGAGTAGAAATTTCATCATCTTGTATAGTGAGTTGTTGAAACTACAGCTTTATGGGATGAAGCTTTCTCTGAAACCTTGGTAGATACGTCAGTAACCGATAAGTTTGTACTGCAATCGCTTTGCATTCAGTAGACTAATAACTCAGCCTCCCGTAACGTGGACTCGAGCTTCGTGAATTTTGGAATATCAGTATTTGATGGAGCTGAAATTTTCAGCTCGAGAAATGTCAGAACGGTTCGAAATCTAGCCTTGCCCCGTCAAGAAATCCAAAGGAATCTTATGGAAATATATTTCCATTCAGACGGCACTCATGAAATGAGAGAATAACTTCTGATTTTACTGGGTCGAAAGGATATACGTCTCACTGTAGCTACGAAAGTATTTCAGAGTACAGAAACTCTTTTCATTGCATCAAAAACCAATTTCGGATATCACGGTTGTGACTGCACTAGACAAAAAAAAAGTCCTTTCGCTCCACATCTACAATTCAGAAATGTCCGATGTTTTATGTTTTGAATTGGTGGAGCAATCTTTTACGACGGATACTTTTGGGTATTTTCAATGGAGCAGAAACAATAAAACAGGAGCAAGGATCATGGAAATAATAGGAGAGTGAAACATATTTTTCAACAGCAGCAGGTTTGGAATTGGGCTACTCAAAAATATGGTGGCATGTACTTTCCAGGAAGTGAAACAGTGGTCATTCTATGAATAAAATGTGCGGAAAAACAAATGCAAACAAACACAAAAACTAAACTTCGTTTAGTTTTTGTGTCCAATTTGTGAAGAAAAAAATGTTGAACAATCATTCAATGGGAAAAATATCATTGGAATCATAATGATAATAATAGCATTTGTATCCTTGATAGGATACTTGATAGTTTGCCCAATTCCTCGTATAAGGAAAGAAAACTCTTCATATATAGTCGGTGGACATACTTGCAGACTGTCTATAAATTAAATAATCTAAATGAACAATTATTTCAGGCCAGTCTCCACTCCCTACACTGTAGGTTAATGAATTGACCCCCTCCTGGCTAATATCATGAAGGGCGTTGGATGATATTTGATAGATGTCAGTGCAGGATTATTTCCGATAATTGAAAATAGAATTTCTTCAAAGCATCATTCCTTGAACTATGCTGAAGCGGACAACAAACAACAGGTCATCGCTCCATCTACCTGTCATTTTCAATTTTATAGGATATCATCGAGTTTATGTTGATGATAGACACTACCTTGCACTGTCGAGTAGTCAAATAGCTCGACACTGGTCTGCAAATGTATTCCAATAATTGAGAATCTATTGGGGCAGTTGTATCGCCAACAGCATATGCAGGAATAAGTTCAGCGAAGAATCCTGCACTTCCACCTCTCGGATATAATCCAACGCCCTTCGTGATATTAGCCAAGCTATTAGTTGTTTTCTGATAGGTGTCAAATCATCAATATTCAGTGTACAGAGTTGAGACTGGCCTGAAAGAATTATTCCTTTAGATGTTTTACTTTATATGTAGTTGAATTTCGGGTCAAAAGTGTTTAAATGTTCCTCCATTCCAAATGTTTAAAAGTTCCTCCATAACTTCGCTCGAGTTGAACAATCAATTTACTAGCTTGAATCTAACAAGATTCAGAATTTGTTCACTATCAGAAATAGTTTACAATGCCTCATCTACGGAATCGGTACAATCAAGGTAATTCTCCACATGAGTATTCTCTATGAACATATCAAACAACTTGAAAGTAAAATTTGTTTGGGATGTTATGCTGTGAGAGTAACTTCAATAAATTTGGGAATCAAAATTGCCAGAACGGTGTATTACGCCCTGTTTGAATCCCACCTACGTTATGGATTACCGTTTTGGGGAGTATGCAATTCATCAGCACTTCTGTCTGTATTAGTACCTACTGCAGAAACGGAATATCAGGTACATGTGTAAGATTAAACCTCGTGATTCATGCAGACACATATTCGTCCAGCAAAAGATTTTAACAGTGATTACTTTGTTCATTTCAGCCTTATTTACAAAAATTAATCCCTATTTGAGGCTTCATGCCATTCTTATAGCACCTGTTCCACCGCGTTGAAATTGCCAATTTCTTTAACAAATTTGCTCAGAAATTCTATTTATTACAGTCTGTCTTCTCTGCCTTTCAAAAAGCCAGCAAGATCTCGGGGATGCTTCACTTCCTCCGTTTCTCAAACTATTCTTTGTAACAGTCGCCCACGTGCGACAAACTTTCAATGCTGGGATATTGATATGCCCATATTTACATCCAGAGCTACGTGACAAACATATCTGACCGTGCATATTTTCAAAACACGCCAATGAATAGTGTTTATATAAACACTCTCGGTCCGTCGGCCATAATTTTACATTGTATAAGAGACAGATCCGGCGTTTAAAAATCTGAATTAGAGAAATCTGTCTCTTTCCGAAGTAAGAATATATATTACCATACATAGCTTTCGCTGGATATTACAAAGTATAAATGGTAGATTTTCATCGATAACAAATATTGTATATGGCCCATTTCTATTATTGTTCTTGTACTGAAGCATAATTCTATTACCGAACATTTCTATATTCCGAATATCATCATCACTTCTGTTTAGAATGACCATTCACTCCTCTTGTAAAATTCTATATCTATCACAAACAGAAATCATATAATTTGTGTGAATTAATTTTAATACTCCAGAAGGAAACTGTTGTGCGCTTACTTGACATATAAAATATGAAGGAACTGGCATTCCGCCCAAACTGAATAGCCTTTCAATAAAAGCTATCTCAAGTATCAAGTGTTTTTGTTACACTATGCATCCCAAACTCCGTTGGAATGTTTTGTCAGCAGAATATTTTGAAATGGACTTTGTTCCTTTTCGTGTCTGAAAGCACTATTCACAGATGACGTTCATATTTCCTCAGAGTTTTTATGAATAATCATTCAATGTCTCCTTGTTTTCGAAATTGTTCGCACTTCGATATTAAAATGAAATAGTTGACATCATGAGTGGTCTTTTTATTCAGCGGTTCCAGTTTCCTTATAAATATTTAATGAGAAAATTGATGAAGTGATTCAATTATGTATAATTCTGTATACGAGATTTTTTCAGATTAATTATTTCTTTCCTGAACAATAACATTATCAAATTGACATTTGTTGAGTCTTATTCTTTTCGAAAGTTATGTACTACCAGAAAAGTAGAAAGCCAAAATAATTTTTTTTCTATATGACAATCGTCAAATGACGTCACCGACATCCATAATTTTTTTCAAACTCATAATTTTGAAATATACATTCTGGAATCGATATTCTGTAAATGACTTCGATTTCTCACCAAGCATGATATTTCCTTCAGAAATAAATTAGAAATTTTGAGTTCGGATGATTCAGATTGATTTTGTTCTATTAGTTTTAACAATTGAAAAATAACATGAAAATAATCATTCTTGACTTGAACAGTAAAAGTGGATCCAAGAATAATCTGTTTTTCTGATGATACTGCAGTATAATATTGCGATAAAAATTGGACAGACCTCAAGAGCAAAGTTGAAAAAGACTTTATTACTATAATTGAATGAAATTAAGATCCCCATTAAATAAATTTAAGTTTTACAAAATAATATTCTCTCTGAAAGGTTCTGGCTCCAAAGGAAAGAAAAAAAATTTAATAAACTATTCACATATATACAGTGTTACACATAAAGTTCGCTGCATACGGAAGTTTTTTTTATTAATAGAATACTTCTTACTCACATATATATATATATATATATATATATATATATATATATATATATATATATATATATATATATAGACAAAGATTTTATCGAGTGTGTATGATGTACAAATCAAAAATTAAACAATTAGTGGACGTAACATATATAGACAAAGATTTTATCGAGTGTGTATGATGTACAAATCAAAAATTAAACAATTAGTGGACGTAACATATACAGGGTGTCCCTGAACTTCCTCTTTTCCTCTCGGGAATGTATAGATGGGGTCAAAATATCACCAGTACTTCATATAACTTTTTTTCCTAAAATCCTTCGTTACCAAGTAACGGGCCCTCGAAGTTACAAAATGAAAAATGTTTTTCTTTGATAACTTTTCAGGTGAATATTCAAAATCATCCAAATTTTGGTAATTGACTAAACAAATGAATTCCTTCGATGAGCTTTCATGCAGGAGTCAGTTGTTTTGCTACAAAGTCAGGAACGGACTACCCCCGATGGTCCACACCCCAAAACTTTGAAATGACAGATATTTTTCAATATTTTTCAACAAATTAAGGTTACTTGGACAATTTTATGAATAAAAGTACTCGTCTTGATAAAAATGTAGTTTCACTCGACAACATCAAACCCGCTCGTCCACCATTATTTGAAATGAATAATTATCAAAGCAGAAATAATAATGATAACGTTAATTCAACAACATTTATCCTGAGATGTCTACCATTATTCGAAAATATTAGTTTTTAAGGAAAATGGAAATGATAGGTAAAATGTTCATAACGAAGTTTGAACATCTCTATACATTTTCTTAGTCTGCGAAGACACCCTCTCTGTACTTGAAATAGCATTCCAGGGTCGTTTCGTATGGCTTCACAATGTAATGTTATTCTATTCAACAATGCATCTCTTGTGTGAATAGGTGTAGCGTAAACAAGGCTTTTTAGATGCCCCCACAGAAAGAAATCCAATGGATTTAAATCCGGAGACCGCGATGGCCATGAATATGGCCCACCTCTACCAATCCATCTATTGTGGAAAATATGGTTCAGATGGTCACGCACAATCAAACTAAAATGAGGAGGAGCGCCATCATGCATAAACCACATATCTCTTCAGGTTTGCAATGGAACATGTTCCAAAAGTCCATTCAAATCGTTCTGAATGAACTCCAAATAACGTTCTCCATTCAATCGGTCCTGTAGAACGAATGGTCCTATAAGATGGTTTCCTATGATACCAGCCCAAACATTCACGTTGAATTTCCGTTGGTGTTTGGTTTGCAATATCCCATGGGGATTTTCTTCGGCCCATATATGGAGATTATGAGAGTTGATAACTCCATCTCTACTGAAACCTGCTTCATCAGTGAATAAAACTCGATTAATAAAAGTCATATCCTCTCTTTGCCTATCCATGAACCAATTGGCATATTCCAGTCGTGCTGGAAAATCTTGAGGTGTCATGGCATGTACCTTCTGGATGTGAAATGGGTGGAGCAGTTGTTCCCTAATTATTCTATGAATAGTGGACTTGGATGTATGGAACTGTTCTGATAGATTTCTGATGCTCATTGAAGGATCATCAGCGACGGCTTCCAAAATATTTTCCTTCAATACAACGGTACGTACAGTCCTAGGAGCGCCCTCACCACCTCGTTTTGGCAAAACTGTACCTACAATAATATCGAAATAAAACAACGTGCTCAAATTAATTATCAATTATTACATACCTGTCTCCCTCAAGCTGCGATCGACACGCTCGAATGTTTCTCTTGACGGTACCGTTCGATTGGGAAAATGCTCGGAATACAGACGACGAGCTTCTGCAGCATTACAAAATGCTTGTCCATAAAATACATGCATATCTGCATATTCATTGAATGTAAACTGTTCGGCCATATCAAAAAAATTCAAAATATCCTATAGAATATTGACAATACAATGATAGTCATATGACAACGCACCACTCAACAAAACAAAATCGCATTCCAGTTTCTCATTTTTTATCAAAACCTTCTAAAAGGTTTTTTTGTCAACATCTGTGAAAGAAATGGAACATAATTATTCCCTGGATATTTTTCACCTGATCATGTGCAGCCGTTTTTGTAGTTCATTCGTTTGCTTTTTATTAGTATAGTAAATATTTTTTCCGATGTGCGTTTTTTCAGCTAAATTTAGATTCGTGTTAAAGAATTTCTCCCATAAAATTATAATTATCAGTGAAACTCCTCAACAGTTTAGCTGTGAAGAAGAATTTGAAATATTCGAATGTTGAGTTTCATGAGATTCAGATAACTGATCAACACGAAACGTGATTATTCCACACGTATTATGTACATACAAAATATGGAATGAATTCGATATTTCATAGTAGAGTAGCTTGTTAGTTTAAAAACACCACGAATCTACAGAACTTGATATTTCTTTTGAAAAAATATCTGCTATCACAGTTGTGACTTAAACTTCCATATAGGTACTGTACTTTTTGTTTACGACTTCATTTTAGCATACTTTGTATTATTCCTGTTATAAATGTTGTTGAATTAACGTTATCATTATTATTTCTGCTTAGATAATTATTCATTTCAAATAATGGTGGACGAGCGGGTTTGATGTCGTCGAGTAGAACTACATTTTTATCAAGACTCGTTGCTCCGATCGACTTTCCACACGAGTACTTTTATTCATAAAATTGTCCAAGTAACCTTATTTTGTTGAAAAGTATTGAAAAATATCTGTCATTTCAAAGTTTTGGGGTGTGGACCATCGGGGGTAGTCCGTTCCTGACTTTGCAGCAAAACAACTGACTCCTGCATGAAAGCTCATCGACGGAATTCATTTGTTTAGTCAATTACCAAAATTTGGATGATTTTGAATATTCACTTGAAAAGTTATCAAAGAAAAACATTTTTCATTTTGTAACTTCGAGGGCCCGTAACTTGGTTACGAAGACTTTTAGGAAAAAAAGTTATATGAAGTACTGGTGATATTTTGACCCCATCTATACATTCCCGAGAGGAAAAGAGGAAGTCCAGGGACACCCTGTATATATATATATATATATATATATATATATATATATATATATATATATATATATATATATATATATATATATATATATATATATATATATATACATATATATATATATATATATATATATATATATATATATATATATATATATATATATATTCTACTACCATTAACACCTCACATAACATGCATCCACCATACACTGCGGCCTCAGGCGAATTAAGGCCTCAGTATACTGAAGCCATAATGTAATGTCTCATATTTTCTCGGAACACCTTGACTATTCGAAGTCATACCCGACCTTTCTTCCCTCTAGTGAGTTCTGATGATATTCAAGTACAGAAATCTACAAGATTTCATCTCTTACGCTTGTAAATGAGCGAAGAAGAAAACTCTAACTGAGTCCATAATATTAGTTTCTTAATCAAATGTATATATTTTAGTTTAGCGGTCTGCCGCTTGTGGCGTACCTATCATATACATGGAGTGTATATTTTATTCATTTTGAGCACATTAACGGCTCAATGAATTGGCAACGTTGCAGAATATTTATTCACTGGATTCAGCACGAGTAATTGTAATAGTGTGCGTTTGAATTGATTTTTATCTAGGTTTGTTCTTTCTACATTAGATGTTCATGAAACTAGTTTGTTCATATGTAGAGGTTTGTGCATCAGTAACTGAAACGAAAATAATAAAATCTGGTAAAATTATGTTTCAAATATTGATAAAAAAATTAAATAAAAGAATGTTTTTGAGAATGATCTTGAAATTTTCCTCAGAAAAATACATTTTGAATACCTTATCTTCATAACATCGGATCCAACTCTTGTTTTTCTTATAGTACAGTGTCAAAATTTTTTATGGTAATAAAATCATTAGGTAACCAAGAGTGAAATCTGAGATTTGTGGGATTTCAATTTCAGGAATATTTGCAAATGAAATATACGAGGGGCATAATAATGGAATAATGATTTCGGGAATAAACGACTTTGGAAACAAATCTCGAAACACGTCGATTTTTAGTTTGAAATCATGATTTTTTGGCATACAATTATACTAGTAACGTTATCCACCTTGGCGTGATGACGATTCATTTCAAATAAGAAGGGAGTGTGATAGCTCAAATGAAAGGTTATTCAATTCTCGATTCTGTGATACATAGTTACATATTTAGGTAGGCCAGAACTAATTTGTTTTTTGAATTAAATTAATTTACACAATGTATGTATGTAATCTAATATAAAATACATATTGCTACTGTGAGAAAACAAAAAAAAAGTTTATTTGACAAATAAAAATTGCTCTGCGCCTAAATTGAATATTCAAATTGTCACTCACCTGCCTTTTGGCAGTAGGTAATTGAACCGACAACGACAATAATCTTGAATATTTGAGTTTTATTGTAATTATATTTTTAAATCGTGTAAATTTTGTGGGCGATCGATGGAAACTTTTGATCTCAAGTAAATTCATAGGAAAAAGCGAGTGGTCTGAGATCTGGAAACCTTGCGGGTAACTCTATTGTTCCTTGTCTACTAACCATAACTAATATTTCGATTCTTTGTGTTTCAGTTAATGGATCCATTATTTATTTATTTCATGCATTCAACTAATTCTTTATATTTACTCCTTGTGTAAATTAATTTAATTCAAAAATTAAATAATTTTTTCCACTCTGTTGATGTTTATGTCACTGAATAGAGAATTATATAACTTTTCACATGAGGTGTCATACCATCCCTATTCTTATCAAGGAAATTATTTGAAACTAAAAATCGACCTGTTTCGGGGTTTGTCTCCAAATTCACCTGTTTAAAAGAAATGCATTTATTCCATAATTTTACCTCTCACTGAAGTTATTATTCAATGAGTAGCAATGATTCTGCTAAGCTGAAGTACAGTAATGATTTCGGAATAAGTAAATCTCAAAAACAATTTTTAGTACCCATTAGCCGGAGAAGTTTTCAATCAGTAATCTAGAGAGGACATATAATGAGGGTATTCTCAGAAGATAAGATACACTTGTAATTATTCAAACTCATTTATTATAGAGAAGGTACAAAATAAAATTATTTCATTCAAAAACGAAAAGATGCAAGATATTTCAATTTTCAACATCGTTTATTCTTCATATATTCATTTTGAATAAATACTTTTATTTTTACCCAAGTTTTGTCTTCAAAAGTTTTGGGATGTTTTTCAATTAGTTCTTCACACTCATATCGCTTTGGAGATTTTGAACTGTCAATATGGTTTTTAGAAAACTTTTTTGCCAATGTCCTCTGTGTTTCAGTCCAAGGAATTAGGATTCTTTTTTTCCTATTTGTTACTGTTTTCTTCTCTGATGCTCCCTTTGAACTATTACCGTCCTTTACAACTTGATCTTTCACAAAACCTTTCTGAAAATCATCATTGCCAACCTCTCCTTCAGACTCCATTTCGCTGTCATCATTTTCATCAATTAAATTTTCTTCCATATCAAAGTCAATCTCGTCTAAGCTTTTACCTTTATATTTTTTGCTCTCACCTTTCTCCATCAACAAAAGAAGTTTAGAAAGTTTTGCTGTTTGATAGATGTCATCAGGAAGCCTATATGAGCCCCTGTGAATTCCAGATGTGTGTCCCATGAATGTAGCTAACTGTTCAATATCACCATCTGTCATGTTGAAGATCTGCATTAGTGTGGCCAAATGTTTTCTGAGACGTGTTGCAGTTATTGAATCCGGATTTTTTGCTCCACTTAATCGGGCATGTTTCTTTATGACTTTATAACCGCTGATTTCAGTTTTGATGTTTGCCTTAGCAAACAGAAATACATTTTCTTGTGGAACTATAGTGGGTCGAATTTCAACCATCAACTGAATATCTTTTTGTACATCATCACTAAAAAGTACAGGGACTCCTCTACCTCTTTTTCCCTTTATGACTACACGCTTCAATTTTTTCAATAACAGGCGTTCTGACACAGTGATTATACTCTCGAATTCTTCATAATGCCCGTTCTCATTACCGCAAGTCAAATAGGTCTGCAGAAGCATTCTCTGAAGTTCACCAGGTCGTCTTCTATTCAGAAGTAAAACGCGGCAATAAATGGTTTCAACCAATAAATTATAAGCTATTGCATCTAAGTTATTAGTGTTGAGTTTCTCGGTTGCTCTTTTGGCCGAATCAATAAGATACTGTTTGAGGACTTTTAAGTCACTAGCGAGTGGTACGATCGTTATTTTATTCCACTTATTCAAATGGAGACTATTAGCGGCTTGACTTGAAACTTCGTATTTCCAGTTGGCTGTAAATAAATGAATCATAGTTCTCAACTGAGAAACGTCCTCAGCAGAAGATACCGATTCACCGCCCTTAAGAACAAAATTAATGGCAATATCACAACACTGTTTGAATGAATTCACGATATTCATTGCAAATGAAGGTACTTCATATGCATTAGTGGCTGAATCATATCTCGCTACCTTCTGTGTAGCTTGGATGAAAAGATCAAAATATTTTGGTTGAAGTGCTTGGAAAAATGATTTTATTTCCGGTTTCATTTTTTTATCTCAATCATGATTTTTGAAAGTTCTCTCATCTTTCGGGAGGTTACGGTGGTAAAATGCTTATCCCTATGTAATCTCAGATAACGAGCTCCAAACGAACAAATCAATTCATCTGCTTTAGCCTCAAGAGATATTTTGTCCGCTCGCATTCGTGGAAATACTTCTTTTTTAAGTCTGTCATCTACTCTGCGATGAAACAATAATAAAGCAGTTTGGCCGCTACTTTGTGCCCTTCCGCTTTTGCTACTACACTTTTTCCTATGTCTATATAATAGTTTTGAAGAAAAGAAACCGAGACAATTATCACATGGTAGAACAGATGTTTCTGGAATCTGCCCTCGTCGAATTCTTCTGGGACAATTATTTGCTGTTTTTAAAAAATTTCCTTTATTTCTCAGCTTAGCCAGCAATCGCCTTCTTTCCAAATTGTTTGGAGGCATGGACATTAATTTCATCACATCCATTTCCGTGAAATGGTTATTAATTACATGCCTGGCAAAATTGGTTACATCGGTTTCACAGTAATAACAAAAGTTCTTTAATTTTGTTTTTCTTTTTGTTGATGTTGTCTCAACATCTGTAATATTATTAAGACAAACATACTTTGTTTCATTACTGGTTCCGCATTCGTTTAATTTACTATTCACTTGATTTTCTTGGTCGTATTCAGTTTCATCATTTTTGTCGATATCTAATAGACAAATTGGGTCATCGGTGGTCTTTGTATCAGTTGTCACGTTTGAGTTTTGATCTACTTTTGTAATTATTTCGGAATTATTGCAATCTTTTTCAGGTGTTGGTTGAGTGGACGACATGTTCAAATCAGATGAATAATATATTCTGATTGAAGAAGATACCTAAAAATAAATAATTGCAAATAATTGGTTTGTAATAGGCATTAAACTTTTTATCACATACGCCATATACGTTTTGAATATTTTTTTTAAATTATGAAATGAAGGCGGATTTTGTTTTAAATAGAGTTACTACTAAACAGTAGTTTGGAAACGCATGCGTTTGGAAACGCATTGTGAGATGTGTGTTGAATGTGGTGTACTTTAACACTTACCTCTGAGCTGGATGGTACATATGAAGAGTCACCAGAATAGAAAATTTCATCTGACACCTAAAAAACAAACGACATTAACCTTGAAATATTTTTATAATTCCTTCAACACACCCAGCTTCTTTTATCGATAGATTCGAAACTGTTTTGTAACTCTTTCAATTGACTACAAACACCAACCTGGAATAATAAACCGCTTAATTATAAGTGCCTGAGAAAACAGTTAGTAGTTAATAAAAACAAGTGAGATACAGATATTCATATACAGAATTTTGGATGTTTTTTAAAACAGAAATATTCGTTATCTGTTATCAAAAAATTCACCAGATATCAAATGTGAAGTGAATCAATTGATGTGAAATTTTTTCAAGACTTCAGAACTTAGTTGTTTATAACAACGATGTGAATAATCTTTGAATATTGATAGAAATTTTTTTCTTATTCAATTAATGGATATTATATATAAGAATAAAAACTTACATTTGTTTCATTCTCATCTCTATCTTTTTTCAACTCTAGACTTTTTGGTACAATTACAATGTTTTCCAAAATGCATATTTTTTTTTGTTCTTCATCATCCATACGATTCAATATTGGAGACAACGATTTATTACAAAACCAATTGGTGTTTTTTTCTGGGCCCAGAACTCAGATGGTACCTAAATGAAAGACAATGAAATTAATTAAGTGATTCTATGAACTGAATATTGTACCTACTTTTCCATATCTTTGTGGTCCTACAGAATTTTTTTCATCTGAAACAATACCAAAATTTTAAATTCAGAATAACCAAAAAAAACAAAGGATCCTTCATTAAGAAATGTGTCAAAATTTTAAAAAAGCGCAGGGCCCCGCTGATTTCTTGATGAAATGGAAGACCATTTGTAACTTCATCATATTTCCATTTCATTTTTTTGTTTCATTTTTCCGTGCCAGGAATCGCACGTTAAAAGATAAGACCCTGTTAATCTATAGATTGCTACTTCTGAGGGTTATCGTTCGTGAGGGGTTAACAGTAAAATACTTTTTTAACGCATTTTAACATTCGAATACAACAATATGCTTTTTGGGTTCCATGACTCTTTTCGTATCGCATCATAAGTCATCGTAATATTTGGGGTAAAAATAAACTTTTCATTCGAATATCAAAGTTACTGTAATTTGTTCAGTCGATTATCAGAAATTCTTGATTGCCGTCAATCATTTATTTTTTTTATATAAATTTTATGATTTTATGATTATTAATCATTAATTGAATAGAACTAGACGATTTTTATGAAAATTCATATTTTAAACTTTGTATTGTATGTATTGTATGATTTTCACTATAACTTTTGCATTGTATAGTATATTGTATAGCGAAACACGTGTCACTATTATATGTGAAAATTTGATAGTATGGAAATGATTTTGAGTGAAATTTAGCTATTGTGTTCAAAATAGGTGCGAACTTTGAGAATTTGATAGAATATACTACGTTTCATCACAAAATTGGATTCTATCATACACTTTTTAATTTTAACACTTATCTTACACAGTTTAGGAAATACTAAATATAAAAAATTCTGTTATATTTTGTTTTGTTTCTGTCATGTTACTTCCAGGAAAAGTTTTAAACTGAACGAATATAAATTCAAATTGATATTCAGAAATTATGCAACTTATATCATTTCATTATTTTGTCAAAATCATCATTCGAAATGATGATAACTTTCGATTATATTTCCCATACCTATCTTAAATGAATATATACAGGGTGTCCCTGGACTTCCTCTTTTCCTCTCGGGAATGTATAGATGGGGTCAAAATATCACCAGTACTTCATATAACTTTTTTTCCTTAAAGTCTTCGTAACCAAGTTACGGGCCCTCGAAGTTACAAAATGAAAAATGTTTTTCTTTGATAACTTTTCAAGTGAATATTCAAAATCATCCAAATTTTGGTAATTGACTAAACAAATGAATTCCGTCGATGAGCTTTCATGCAGGAGTCAGTTGTTTTGCTACAAAGTCAGGAACGGACTACCCCCGATGGTCCACACCCCAAAACTTTGAAATGACAGATATTTTTCAATATTTTTCAACAAAATAAGGTTACTTGGACAATTTTATGAATAAAAGTACTCGTGTGGAAAGTCGATCGGAGCAACGAGTCTTGATAAAAATGTAGTTCTACTCGACGACATCAAACCCGCTCGTCCACCATTATTTGAAATGAATAATTATCAGAGCAGAAATAATAATGATAACGTTAATTCAACAACATTTATAACAGGAATAATACAAAGTATGCTAAAATGAAGTCGTAAACAAAAAGTACAGTACCTATATGGAAGTTTAAGTCACAATTGTGATAGCAGATATTTTTTCAAAAGAAATATCAAGTTCTGTAGATTCGTGGTGTTTTTAAACTAACAAGCTACTCTACTATGAAATATCGAATTCATTCCATATTTTGTATGTACATAATACGTGTGGAATAATCACGTTTCGTGTTGATCAGTTATCTGAATCTCATGAAACTCAACATTCGAATGTTTCAAATTCTTCTTCACAGCTAAACTGTTGAGGAGTTTCACTGATAATTATAATTTCATGGGAGAAATTCTTTAACGCGAATCTAAATTTAGCTGAAAAAACGCACATCGAAAAAAATATTTACTATACTAATAAAAAGCAAACGAATGAACTACAAAAACGGCTGCACATGATCAGGTGAAAAATATCCAGTGAATAATTATGTTCCATTTCTTTCACAGATGTTGACAAAAAAACCTTTTAGAAAGTTTTGATAAAAAATGAGAAACTGGAATACGATTTTGTTTTGTTGAGTGGTGCGTTGTCATATGACTATCATTGTATTGTCAATATTCTATAGGATATTTTGAATTTTTTTGATATGGCCGAACAGTTTACATTCAATGAATATGCAGATATGCATGTATTTTATGGACGAGCATTTTGTAATGCTGCAGAAGCTCGTCGTCTGTATTCCGAGCATTTTCCCAATCGAACGGTACCGTCAAGAGAAACATTCGAGCGTGTCGATCGCAGCTTGAGGGAGACAGGTATGTAATAATTGATAATTAATTTGAGCACGTTGTTTTATTTCGATATTATTGTAGGTACAGTTTTGCCAAAACGAGGTGGTGAGGGCGCTCCTAGGACTGTACGTACCGTTGTATTGGAAATTCAACGTGAATGTTTGGGCTGGTATCATAGGAAACCATCTTATAGGGCCATTCGTTCTACAGGACCGATTCAATGGAGAACCTTATTTGGAGTTCATTCAAAACGATTTGAATGGACTTTTGGAACATGTTCCATTGCAAACCCAAAGAGATATGTGGTTTATACATGATGGCGCTCCTCCTAATTTTAGTTTGATTGTGCGTGACCATCTGAACCATATTTTCCACAATAGATGGATTGGTAGAGGTGGGCCATATTCATGGCCATCGCGGTATCCGGATTTAAATCCATTGGATTTCTTTCTGTGGGGGCATCTAAAAAGCCTTGTTTACGCTACACCTATTCACACAAGAGATGCATTGTTGAATATAATAACATTACATTGTGAAGCCATACGAAACGACCCTGGAATGCTATTTCAAGTACAGAGAGGGTGTCTTCGCAGACTAAGAAAATGTATAGAGAGAGAAGGTGGTCATATCGAGCAGTTTCTGTAGCGGATTTTTCATTTCTGTTTGCTCTTGAGGCTCTTGAGTTTCGTTAGTTAAACGTGTTTGCATTATAAAAATTCGTTATGAACATTTTACCTATCATTTCCATTTTCCTTAAAAACTAATATTTTCGAATAATGGTAGACATCTCAGGATAAATGTTGTTGAATTAACGTTATCATTATTATTTCTGCTTTGATAATTATTCATTTCAAATAATGGTGGACGAGCGGGTTTGATGTCGTCGAGTGAAACTACATTTTTATCAAGACTCGTTGCTCCGATCGACTTTCCACACGAGTACTTTTATTCATAAAATTGTCCAAGTAACCTTAATTTGTTGAAAAATATTGAAAAATATCTGTCATTTCAAAGTTTTGGGGTATGGACCATCGGGGGTAGTCCGTTCCTGACTTTGTAGCAAAACAACTGACTCCTGCATGAAAGCTCATCGAAGGAATTCATTTGTTTAGTCAATTACCAAAATTTGGATGATTTTGAATATTCACTTGAAAAGTTATCAAAGAAAAACATTTTTCATTTTGTAACTTCGAGGGCCCGTTACTTGGTAACGAAGGATTTTAGGAAAAAAAGTTATATGAAGTACTGGTGATATTTTGACCCCATCTATACATTCCCGAGAGGAAAAGAGGAAGTCCAGGGACACCCTGTATATGCATAGATTTCGTATAAATGTTTCGACAATTCAATTTCATGGCAAGGAGTAATTCAGTCAACTAAATGAGAGAGGATTATACGGAACGGTTGCGAAATGCCTTCAACAGGTAAATACTGATCCAATACGAGCAGCAAGACACGAGAAGTTTCTTTTGAGGGGCCTTAAATGTCTCAAATTGGAAGTACTACATTTTTATTAGTTTTTTAATAAGTTTGTGTTAGGAATCACACGTTAAAAGGTAAGACCTCGTTAGTCCTCAGCTCGCAAAGTTTCGACTTCTGAGGGTTGCCGCTCATAGGGAAAAACATATTTTAAACCAGGAATTTTTCTGATGAAAATTTACTTGATTTTTTTTGCGTTATGTTCAGCAATTCAAATCACATTATCCAAAAATAATAAACATATTGAAATAATCTACAAGAGTGTAATTCAAAATCATGCTAAAGAATTGAAATATTAAAACATTTATTTTTATGAAAACAATGTATTTTATGTACAGGAAGTGTAATCAACAGTGATCATCATTTAAAATATTGATTGCGATATAATCATAAAAAAGATATGAATTCCATTCAAAAAAGGAGTTTTGGCTAATCTCTGATATCAGAATTCAATAGATTTTATGAACACACTATGAAAAATATATGAGTTTGGACCATTAATCTGTTCAAAATCTGTTTAAAATCTGTTTTTCCGTTAACCAGCTGTCGCACCCCTACGAACGACAACCTTTCAATATAAGTTCCATAACAGAAACAAAATAATATTGAGAAATATAATCATTTGAAAAATGATCTTCAAATGCGTTTTTTATATTAGATTTTGAAAATTCTCGAAACACGCTAGCTAGTTTTTGATATAACACAGATCTAGAGAATTTTATGTAGACTCTGAATCTATGATAGAACTGTAATTGATGTCATTTTCACATTGAAAATTTTTCCTAACTACCTATACCTTTTAAAATATCTATAGATTTTATCTCTACTTAACATGGGTCTTCAGACAATATGCCATAAGAATTGTGAAATATTGTGTATACATAACTCTCATATAGAAAAACAATAATTTTTCGCTTTGATGCAAATATGACGAATTTCTACGTTTTTATAAAATTTTAGCGCACGTCCTGGTAATAGCTATTACGTTTTCATTTGTCCCCTCTGTATTAGGCATTCAAATTCAGTGAGGTTATAAAGTATATCAACATTCTAATTATTAACATTACAAATTAACTTACCATCGGAAACTCTGGCTTTCATCATAATTTTGTAGCCTCTGGAAAACATTTCTGCCATCTTCAACTTTATTAAAAATAACTGAACGATTCACTTCAAAGAAAACCCTAAAACTGCGGAGTTCGAGGAAGTGAAAAACAGTGGCAACACTGTCTGAAGCTATAATGTCCAGTATATGAGTCCTTAAGGTAGGCATTCCGCATGATATGTATAAATTCGAGGCACCAATAATAGTATTGTGAAATGAATCCCCAATGTAGAGAAAGTGAACAGGAAATATATAAATGAATGTTTGTTCACAAGATATACAAAGTAACCACACCTCATGAAATAATACATAAATCAATATATATGAAGTGAACTTATGCTAGATCATGCATTTCTAGATGAGGCCTTAGGGATGCGTTTTGAGATGAGGCCATAATATCTGAAGATGTATATATATATATATATACATATATATATATATATATATATATATATATATATATATATATATATATATATATATATATATATATATATATACATATATATATATATATATATATATATATATATATATATATATATATATATATATATATACCATCGATCGCTTCAAAAACATTTCACCAACTTTCTTCGAAAGCTTCTCATAATTCCTCTTCCATATTCCTTGTTTCACTATCAGTGTCGTCATTTAAATCAATAATGAATTTATTACCACCATAATATAGAAGTGTCCAATCTCCATATATTCTTTTTCAACTGAAATTACTTTTTAATCATTTTCTGTCAGTCTCCTTCGGTAGTATTATATACTTCTTCATCAACTTGCTCTATTACCATCTTATCAAATTTTGGAAAATCATTTTAACGCCTGCTGCTTTGTTTCAATTTTTCCCAAATAATCTCGATGGGATTAAAAACACAAAACGAGAGGGGGAAGTCTCAGTATGGTGTGTCCATACTTTTCAGCAATTCTCTCAAGGGCATACACTTTTCGAATGTTTTTGTCTGTAAAACTTCAGGTAGTTGGTTTTTGTATAGTTATCTTCAAAATACAAATAGTTATTCATTAAAGAACTATGTATTTCATCTTTCCTCGAAATTTTATTCGGTACTTTGGGATCAATGTGTTTTCAAACCATTTCTCAAAAATATTAGCTTCCATGTTCTTGTGATAGTTAACATTGCAGTCCTAAAGTTTTTTTTTCCTACATTATTTCAAAGAATTCGGAAACCATCTTTCACTTCCTCGGCAATGCACAATGATTAGTCGCGATCCTTTGTCTGCAGGCATTTTAGGCGTACACATTCTTGAACCATCAGTCCACCCTTTCGTAACTGTGTCGTGAGTGTCATACCAAGTTTCATCCAAATAGAAAATTTGCCGTTGTTCTTGTCTATGTTTAGTTATTTGTTTTCAGTATTTGTTACGCAATTCCACTATTCTTCTGCTTTCCATAACTGCTTGACGTTTCTTTTATTATTTTAAATCTAAATCCTAGTTTCTTCATCCAATTCTGAAGAGTTTCGTCATAGCAGCTCACGTTATGGCCGAATGTATTCAATACGTATTCAATGTATTCAATTTTGGATAAGTATTTATCCAAAATACTTATCCAAAATCATGCAACCAAAGACGGAGCTGGCAGAATCTTATGTGAGAAATTCAGAGCACTTGGTGAACATCTTAAAAACATCAAACTAAACGACACCGACATCCTTGCCAGCCTAGACATAAAATCCCTCTACCCGAGTATACCCATAAACGAAGCCCTAGCCACCATTAGAACTGATCATAGCTTTCCGCAACATGTCACGGATCTAGCAGAGCACTGCCTCAAAAACACCTATTTCATATTTGACAACCAGATCTATAAACAGGTAGAGGGAGCTCCGATGGGTTCCTCCCTATCGCCCGTGATCGCAAATCTGTTCATGATGCACTTCGAGAAAGAAGCACTTGACAACGCTCGCCTCAAACCAACCCTGTGGAAAAGATTTGTAGACGACATATTCATCATCTGGCCCCACGGAAAACAAGAACTAGACCGGTTTGTGACCTACCTGAATAACATCCTTCCCCGCATCCAGTTCACTACCGAAAGAGAGGAGAACAGGCAAGTTATGTATATAAAACCCTCCTTTATGCTTATTCATCAAATGCTGACTAAGTTATAATAAACTTATAAAAGCTAGCCATCTTGAAGGAGGAGTCAGTTCTGTTAGTACGATTGTCAGAGTAACTTCTGTACAATAAAGTCTGTAAATCTAAATAAAGTCTTTTTAAAAAGTGGTTCCCGTGGCCCGAAACTATAATTGGCGCAGTCGATTGTAGGATAGTGGAAGAAAATCGATCCTGAATTTTTTTCAGTACCAACTGTTTGTCCACTACAAAAAACCAGCTTCGTCCACCAACCACCCACAAAAAGGACCGGATCGTCAGACTCAACTACTACAGTCCTCCAGGAAAGAATACTGACACACCATCGAGGTAAGTCGAGTTTTCCTACCTGATTCCAAAATTTCCTTAAATCTTTATCGTAAATATTTGTGGAAGTTTCGGAAAAGTGATTATTATAATCAAAAAACGAAAACAGACATCATTTTCTCTTATAGCAATTGAAATTGGTGACAGGACTATAGAAGTCACGTAGATTAAGAAAGACAATTTAAATACTGATTTAAATTGAAGCAATTAAGTGAAAAACGCCGAATCAAAATTTCATACATTCAAATCATTTTTCTCTTTCCTCACTCATAGCAAACAATAAATGCATAGTGTTCACTAAATAGTAAAACAAAGAAGCTAAAGAATAACTTGCTGCTACTTATATCATATGCTTAATAGACAGAAAATAATCTATTTATATCACACGCTGATATAAAGAGAGTATTCATTTCACACACACACAACGACGCTTCAGAAATATTCTTGTGATAAACTTCGCAATATTATTACCGTGATTCTTTTCTGAATAAATGAAGAAAGCAAACTCTTATCTTGAATAGATTCGCTGAGTAATCTTTTCCGATAAGATCGCGACAATAATACATGACCGAACCTGAAATTGAAGATTTAGTACAGTCGCTTGTCTCTCTATCCGTTTCAAATATGTCCACCGAAATTAATTATACTTTATTTAAAATTTATTCTGACACCATACCTTTGTATGATGGATCTCCAGACACCCTCGAAATTTTTATAAATGCAATTGACAAATTTCATAATAAATATTATAGCGCTGACGATACACTAAATCAGTGTATCTTGAGTATTATTATTGGTAAACTCAGAGATAGAGCACAATTATTGATTGGTGCAAGAACGGAATTAAACACATGGATTTTAATAAGAAATGAATTAAGAAATACATTTGGTGATAGACAAAATTTAGATAACCTTGAACAACAACTTTTTACACTTGTCCCTAATAGAAACGAACACCCCCTCGATTTTGCGAAAAGAATACAAGTACTGAGAAGTAAATTAATCTTTAAAATTAATTCTATTGCCGCTGTAGACCCACAGACTAAAGCGATATATATTCGTCAATATCAATCACAGTCTTTGAAAGTATTTATGAGAAATTTAACTATTAGATTACAAGATAAAGTAATTGTTCAAAAACCAGATAGCCTTGAAGAAGCAATGAATTTAGTTTTGGAAGATGAAAATTTTAGACAAACACAAAATATGGTTTTTCAGAACCGCTCAAGCACTAACGTTCAAAAACAACACCTACCAAAACAAATAAAATCAAATTATAGTAATTTCCCTGTACAAAATTATTCACACTTACAAAATTTTCAACAAACTAACTTTAGAAATCCTACACCTTCTACTAGTCAAATGCCAAATAGACCTTTTAATAATTATCAACAATTTAACCAAAAACCACAATTTCCAAGCCAACCCATAAATATCCAACCTAAACAAGTTCAACATAAATTTTTAACGAATAAACAAGTGTTTGGACCACCCCAAAATGTGTTTAAACCAACAAATAAACCTGATACTAGAATCATTCAACCAATGTCGACTACTTCTAGAAATCCTACGGTTAGTAGATCAAATATGCCTTACCACCCAGCAAATAACCGATCTTTTAGGCAACCCCCAAGACAAACCTTTATAAGTGAAGAACTTTACAACCATAATGATGACAATGAATACGACATGACACTAGGTTACCCCATTAACCAATACCCTGTCGAAGACCAATACCCAATTGAAGACCAACACCCTCCAGATCAATATCAATTAACTGATGAATTAAATGAATATTACTTTACTCCCCAAGAAACGACTGAAATAACTGACTCAAACACTGAATACGAAGACGAAAATTTTTACAAACCGCCTCCGATAAACAAGACGGTATAATAGAACTTTATTCAGGCTCTATAAATGGATTACCTTATATACAAATCCAAAATCCCCCTATCAAACTACTAATTGATACCGGATGTCATACTTCCATGTTAAGACCATCTATTGTAGAAAAATATTATCCAGACAGAATATTTAGAGAACCCTCTCAGTTAAAAACTTCATTAGGTGAAAAAGAAATTCAATATAAAGCTATTATCCCAGCTTTTGAAGAATTTCAAAGCAACTATGAAACGGAATATATTTTATTCCAATTTCATGAATTTTTTGATGGAATTTTAGGTTTAAAAGAACTTAAAAATCTTGACTTAAATATCGATTTTAGCAATCAAATCTTAAGAAATGAAAATGTACAAATCCCTTTCTACTATAGACAGCCTCACGAAACTTCTTTTACTATCGAAATACCACCATATGAAACTTTAATAAAGAAATACCCTGTCGATATCAGTGAAGGAGAAATAATAATTCCAGAGGGATTTATTGATAAACTATACGTACCTGAAACAATAACTTATGCCAAAAATTATCGCGCAACTTTCGAAATTTTTAATAAAACTAATAAAACTATCTCTATAACAATGAATGAACCGTTCCCATCCAACCAAATAAATAAAGAACAATTTGAATTTTATAATATTGAACAAGCCTTACCTGAAAATTATAATAATAATTCCATAACTGATATAACAAGTAAAATTAGGACCGACCATATGAACACGGAAGAAAAAAACGCAATTTTAACAGTTTGCAAAGAATTTTTAGACATATTTCATGATGAGAATACTAAACTCTCTTTCACAAACAAAATAAAACATGAAATTAAAACGACAGACGAAATACCAGTACACACTAAATCCTATCGGTTTCCTCATTGCCATAAAGAAGAAGTAAATAAACAAATAGAAAAAATGTTGAATGACGGAATAATACGACCATCATCATCATCTTGGAGTAGCCCTATTTGGATTGTACCAAAGAAAGCGGACGCCTCAGGAAAGAAAAAATGGAGAATTGTCGTTGATTATAGGAAATTGAACGAAAAAACGATTGATGACCGATACCCCATTCCTAATATCGAGGACATACTGGATAAACTAGGGAAATGTAACTACTTCACTACTCTAGATTTAACTTCAGGATTTCACCAAATAGAGATGGAAGAAAATTCTATTGACAAAACAGCCTTCAACGTAGAACACGGCCATTACGAATATGTCAGAATGCCGTTTGGATTAAAGAACGCTCCAGCGACGTTTCAACGAGTTATGGATTACGTTTTGAAAGACCTAAGAAACAAAATATGTCTCGTCTATATGGACGATATAATAATTTTTTCGACCTCCCTTCAGGAACACATCTCCAATCTAAAACAAGTCTTTAAAGTATTAAGAGAAGCTAAATTGAAAGTACAATTAGACAAATCGGAATTCTTAAAACAAAATGTAGAATTTTTAGGACATATTGTAACACCCCACGGTATAAAACCCAATCCGAATAAAATAAAAGCAATCCAAAATTTTCCCATACCAACTACTGCTAGAGATATTAAATCATTCCTTGGTTTGCTAGGATATTATAGAAAATTTATTAAAGATTTCGCGCAATTAACAAAACCGCTAACTCAATGTCTAAAAAAAGGAGAGAAAATCCTTCATTCTGCCGAATTCCTAGAAACCTTCGAAAAATGTAAACAAGTTTTAACTAATGAACCTCTTCTTCAACATCCCGATTTTAGTAAACCTTTTATCTTGACAACCGATGCTTCTAACGTAGCAATTGGAGCTGTGTTATCACAAGGCCCTCTAGGTAAAGATAAACCCATCGCGTATGCCTCAAGAACTTTAAATCCCGCAGAACAAAATTATTCAACTATAGAAAAGGAATTATTGGCAATTGTCAATTTTACCAAATACTTTAGACCTTACCTTTTTGGTAGAAAATTTACGATTGTTACCGATCATAAACCACTCCAATGGTTATTCAATTTAAAAGACCCCTCTTCAAAATTAGTAAGATGGCGCCTAAGATTAGAAGAGTATGAATATAACATCATACATAGAAAAGGAAAAAAGAATTCTGTTGCTGACGCCCTATCCAGAATTGAACTACATCCATTAGAAAATTATTCTTTACTAGGAAATTTCGATACGGAAGAAGATCGTTTAGAAGATTTCGCAGAATATTGCGTAGATGAAAACGATAACCCTGAGATTGATGAAATTGCCAAAATAGTGCAAGAAATAGATGAACTCGCCAATGAAGAAGTCGAAAAACATCAACCAAGAGAAGAACCCCAACCCGAAAATTACCACACAGGACATTTTCAACCAGCTAAAGAAAAACAAAAACTCCCAAAGGAAAAGAAGATTAAAATACTTTCAGACATAATAGTCGTACCAGCCCAACAAGAAGAACCGAAAATAAAACACTCAAATGAAACACAACATTCTTCGCAAGAAGACCCGATTTTAGAAATCCCAATATCTGAGCAACCATTAAATAAATTTAAAAATCAAATATTCTTAATTCAAAGTAACGACATAATTTCACCAAAAGTAAGCATAACAAAACCCTTTGATAAGACACGTTTAAAAATCGTAATATCTACTAGAAACATTGAAAACGATATAGTAAAAATCTTTTTAGAATATTTGAAACCTAATACTGTTTATGGTATAATATTTCAAGAGGAATTAAAGAATGTAATAATTCCGATAATCCAAAAACATTTTAGAAACTCAGCCTTTAAACTTGTTCAAAGTAATATACTATTGAAAGACATTTTGAAGAAAAATGAACAACAAGAAAAAATTAAATACCATCATGAAACAAAAACTACACATAGAGGCATAAATGAAACAAAACTGTCTCTATCAAAAGTATACTATTGGCCTAATATGATTCAAGATATAACAAACTACGTAAATACATGCGTAACATGTCAAAAATCAAAATACGAAAGGCACCCTAATGTCATAAAATTTAACCCAACACCAATTGGAGAATACCCGTTTGAACATATTTATGTTGATGTTCTATCACTTGATAGACTAAAATTCCTAACAATTATTGACAGCTTTTCGCGCTTTGCACAAGCATACCCCATACAACTAAATGCGACAGACATCTTAGATGGTTTATTAAAATTCATATCTCATTACGGTATTCCAAATAAAATAACCTGCGATTCTGGCACAGAATTTAAAAATAACTTGATTGAAGATTTTTGCAAACTTCATAAAATTATGTTGCATTACATTACCCCAAAAAACCCGAACAGTAATAGTCCGGTAGAACGTTTTCATTCTACTCTAATTGAAGAAATACGAACTTTAAAATTAGAATTTCCTAATCGACCAATAACAAAACAAATGTTGTATGCGATTCTAGGATATAATAATACTGTCCATTCCGCAACTAAATTCACACCCTTCCAAATTATTAAAGGTAATGTAGAACACCAGAGCCCTTATGATGTAACGTTAGAAAAGATAACCTCAAACTATATAGAAAAACATTCAAGAAATATGAAAATATTAAAAGAAATAGTAGAACAAAACAATGAAAAAGCCAAGAACCTATCTAAAGTAAATTCCAACAGAAATGATCCCCCAGAAATTGAAATTGATAAAAATACTTTTCTTAAAGAAACTCCTCGAAATAAATTATCGCCCTTATATAAGGAAATTCAACCAAAAAAAGATAGTAACTTCAAAATTGAAACTTCTAAATCAAAATACCATAAAAGTAAGTTAAAGCCACAAAGAAAAATCATTAAGAAACAAATTGTTTCAGATGACAACGTTATACCTTCTACTTCTCGGAATCCTTGCGACGACAGGACAAGACATAATAATGACGAGGATAAATAACCCTATCCTTCCCTTTTCCCTTGGAAAAGCAAGATCCACTACACAAAAACATACGTTTATAAAATACATTGACTTAAAACAATTTGATTCTCCCCTAAACATCTTAAATAATAATACAAAAACAATCGCAGAATTTATCTTGATCAAAGACCCTTTATACCCACAACTACACCACATGTATAATCATCTGAATTATTTGCTAGACACAATGAAAGTGAAATTAATCAATATTAAACCTCAAGAAAATAATCG
Organism: Leptinotarsa decemlineata; assembly: GCF_025532065.1. NCBI lineage: Eukaryota > Metazoa > Arthropoda > Insecta > Coleoptera > Chrysomelidae > Leptinotarsa > Leptinotarsa decemlineata. The sequence goes on from NW_027412534.1 coordinate 2,366,594, forward strand.
ATCGAAAAGGGCACTTATTAATATAGTAGGCAGAACAAGTAAATGGCTCTTTGGTACTTTAGATGATGAAGATGCAGAAAAATATAATAAAGCAATTTTCACTTTGGAAAAGAATCAGAACATGCTTCACCATGATTTAGAAAATTACCTAACTATCACAAGAAAATTTATGAACGAAACTACGAATAGCTTACAGCAAATTGTTAAAAACCAACAATTAATTGACGAACAAATAAAAAGTATTGTCTTAAATTTGAATAAGTTCACGCTATTCTTAAGACTTCAAAATTCTCTTGATACAATGATAATAGATTGTCAAATTATATTATCAATACTTAATAACATTGAAGATTCAATTTTATTTGCAGAATTAAACATCATTCATAGCACGATATTACCATTATCTGATATCGAAGAATTATTAAAAATAATGTCAAACCTTTACAAAGGCAGTTTACCAAACTTTAAAAACATTCAGTCGTATAATAAATTACTAAAAATTGAAATTAATTATAAAAATGGAATTATTATATTTGCAATTCATTTTCCGATACTTCTTGAAAATGTTTATGATTACTTCCATTTGTTCCCAATTCCAATACTCAACCAAGCTATCGTTCCTTTAAAACCCTATATAATTCTCAACTCGACTTACCATCATTATGAAGATGAACCCTGTACGAGAATTGAAAATACCTGCATATACCATGTTGACAACCAAATTTCAAAAGAAGATTGTTTACCGAAATTACTAATTGGTAAAACCGATCATCAATGCCAGACGATTCAAATTCAATTAGACCAGGACATAATAGAACCTGTCAACGATGCCTACATGATTATTATTCCCATTGATAAGATCATGATTGAGAAAAATTGTAAGGAGCATGGATACGAAAATATCAGACAACCACAGTTGATCCATATCCCACATAAATGTAACCTCACTGTTAGAGGCGAAGTTTATTCCAACGACGCCACTTCCGTTCAAGGAAACCCTCTACAGTTACCCGAAATAGATAATATCCAGCTACATCCTGAGAATAACCCTATGAAAGTTCCTGAAAGAGTAAACCTCGACGAACTAACCCGACTTCAGGACCTTGCTGAAAAAACCCAATTACATCGACTAGAAGCCTTAGAAGAAGACAGCACTTCTTATACTTTAATGTATATTTGTATATTCATATTTATAATACTTATTACATATTTTATTTTATATTCCAAATATAAGAACAAATTCAAATGTTTTAAAAGGAAAAATAAACAAGAAAATATTCATTTAGAAAATGTTGATGAAAATAATGTTAACGTATTATTTTCATCTTAGGGATGGAGGAGTTATGTATATAAAACCCTCCTTTATGCTTATTCATCAAATGCTGACTAAGTTATAATAAACTTATAAAAGCTAGCCATCTTGAAGGAGGAGTCAGTTCTGTTAGTACGATTGTCAGAGTAACTTCTGTACAATAAAGTCTGTAAATCTAAATAAAGTCTTTTTAAAAAGTGGTTCCCGTGGCCCGAAACTATAATTGGCAGCTACCTTTCCTAGACCTACTTATAACACGAAAACCAACTGGCAACTTGGGTTATACAGTTTACCGAAAACCCACACACACCAACCGCTACCTACAAGCAGCATCACACCACCACCCTACCCAGCTACAATCCGTAGCCAACACGTTAATATCCCGCAGTTTCCGCCTAACAGAACCAACAAACAGGGCAACAGAATTGAGGGAGACAACAAAGGCTCTGCGACAAAATGGCTACGGACCAAAGATCATTCAAAAGGCCATCGACAGACAAAGAAGAACCAAAAAAACATCCACTAGATCGACAGAAGACTCTCCACACGACAGACAATCTGTGACACTACCTTATGTCAAAGGTGTGACCGACAAAATCGGGAGAATACTAAGACGTAAAAACATCCGGAAAACCTACAAACCGCACAAAACGATATCCAGTTGGCTGCCCAGACCGAAAGAGAGAATTTCCCTAGAAAACCAAGGGGTATATAGCATCACATGCGAGGACTGTGGTCAACAATATATCGGTCAGACCAACAGACGTGTATCTGCCAGAACCCAGGAGCACAAAAACTCGATAAGAACAAAACAAACCTCCTCTGCCCTATTTCAACACCATCTACAAACAGGTCACAAGATTAATTTTGCACAGGTGCAAAACCCAAGAATTCGACAAATCAGGGAAGCTATCGAAATCGAAAAGCAAGGCCTCATCAACAAAAGGGATGACTCACTAAACATCCCAAGGATTTGAAAAACAATAATTAAAAACAACCACCAAAGATAACCACAAATTGATAATGAACCATCGCAGGTAGGAGAACCGCCAGAAGCCATTAACAACCCTCAGGTAGAAAAACAGGTAGGAGAACTACCAAAAGCCATCAACAATCCTCAGGTAGAAAAACAGGTAACAAATCCATACAACTTACGCAAGCGAAACCATATAAAAACACCACAAGAAGAACCTAACATCAGTTACACCTCTCGAAACGAAGCAGTAAATCGTCTTGATAATGCCATCTGAGATGATGGCGAAACGTCGACTATCGAATAGTACACAACGGATGAACACCCGGAAAAACAACACATCATATATATGTATATATATATATATATATATATATATATATATATATATATATATATATATATATATATATATATATTTATATATATATATATATATATATATAAATATATAAATATATATATATATATATATATATATATATATATATATATATATATATATATAGGAATCAATTCAATTAAAATTGATTTAAAGATAGATGATATACCTTTTTCATTCAGTTTAGATACTGGTTCTAGCTTTACAGTAATTTCAGAAAAGTTTTATTGTGAAAAATTGAGATAAAGTTTTGTACCCAACAGAAAAAATTTACAACTCATATAATGGAGATCTAAGTATTCCTATTGGTTATATTGAATGTAAGATTGAGTATAATAATCAATCAGCTATTATGGATATTTATATTATAAAGGATGCGGCTGGTCCACCTCTCTTGGGACGTGATTTTTTCAATATTCTCCATATATATATATATATATATAAAAGATAGAGGGATATTGAGTGAGATGGTATTATCAATGGAAAAGGGTTATTGGACATAGCACTCATAGGAAGGTGGGCAAACCGCAGACACGTGTTTCTGGCTGTACCGTCAGTACGGTACAGCCAAGTGTAAAGGATAGACAACACTTGGTTACAAGAAAAGGGCCAAACAAAGCTATATATATATATATATATATATATATATATATATATATATATATATATATATATATATATATATATATATATATATATATATATACAGGGCTATTCAAATTCGTTTCTGTACATGGGGATCTCGTAAACGATAAGAGATAGACTATCGGTTAATCCATGGCAAAGTTGCGTATTTTAGAGACCTGTTCAATGATGTCAAAAAAACAAATATATCTCTTTTGATTTTGGAGATATACAGAAAAAAACAAAAAAACCTAAATTATTTTTTTGCCTACATCTTCTTTATTCGCAGAGATATTGGAAATCTGTCAACATTTTGCTATTGGCACTTGATGTGGGCTATCAGAATATGTCCATGAATGTTTCATATAGGGTGGCCAAGTCATCTGACTTGGGCCACCCCCATCTTTGAATTTTTAAATACGGACCTGTATTTTTTGTTGTAGTTTTCGGATCGTAGACGTTCACTTCATACTGAGAAATTGAAATTAATTTTATATTTCGGGATGTTTGGGTAATATTTGATTATAATTGTGTGAATTGTTCCCTTTTGAATTATGGACCTGGAAATTGGTAGCGCCCTAGGAGATAAGTAATATGCATCGATATAGAAAATTGTAAATATCTCGAAAACGATCACCTTCAGTGTTGTTGAGGAAGTGTACCTTTTTTACTTGGAAAAGGTGTGGGAGTTAGGTTTTTTCATGAAAAGTACCAAAAGGTTACTGTCAAAAAAGTTAGGCCAATTTGAAATAAATAATGACAGCGTACGCAGCATATAATGTGGTTAAATAAATGAATTGAACTGAATTGAATACATCTTCGTGAATCAATTTTACACAACACTCAGTTAACGTCACAACTTTTAATCTCCAGAGCCATAACTATCCGAGTTTCTTATTCCTAGGGATGAATGAGTCTTCAACCCCATCTGAAGATGAGGGTTATCTCCAACAAACACTTCCGATACTTTGCTATATCACGTACCACCGGTAACATTATCTCTGGAACGTGATACGCTTCCATCACGGAACTTATTTCTCCGCGTTTCATTTTTTTGCTGTTCCAATTCATAATTTTCTGACATGAGCCACAATGGCTGTTGGAGATATTGTTCAGGAGTCATTATCCTTTTCTGTCACGTACATGAGCCGAAAGAATTTTTTCTTGTATTTTATTTGCACCGTGTTAGACATACTGCTGTCGTAATACGCCTCTCAAGCCTTTTCATATGTTCCTCACGGGAACATGAATTGTTATCAGTCTCAAGAAAGGTACACACAGCATAAGTGAATATGACTCCACGGGGAGTTGACTTCTTTCTTTTTTTTTGCAAGTGAAAGCGTTCAAATGTGCACTTCTTTTACACTCGTCAGCTGAGTAGCGGTGTCTCAATAAAAAAGAGGGGTTGTAATATAAGGAGTCTTTCCAACATATTGTTATGTTTCAGAATTAAGGTAGTTTCTCAGTTGTAGTTTGACAAAATCGAAACAAAGTGCACAGACTTTTGGAGAAGTAAATAGAACTGGCCGATACTTGATGAAAATCAATATTTAAAAAACTAATAAATGGAGTTTATTTTATGATTTTCACTATAAGGGTTTTACAAGAACCGCGACACGTGGTTCGCTATACAATAGCTCCTTCAAGCGTAACTAAGAGTTACTTCTAAATTACACCTTATATACTATAACCTAGTACCTATTCATCTACCTAAGTAATAAATATACCTGAAAAAGTCAGGTATCAATACATTTTTCGAAAGTCTACATGTAAACGTTCAAAACCCGCATGAAGAAACACAAATATAGTTTTCAGAACGGAAAAATAAATTCCACATATGCCAGTCATCTAATCTCAGAGGGACATGAGTTCGACCATGAATACAAACCCCTCCATTTCCAGAAGAAAGGTTTGAAACTTAACCTGTCGGAGAGTATAACTTAACCATTGGAGAGTATGGATTTTCACTACAAGGTAAAACCCTTGTAGTGAAAATCATAGAATAAACTCTATTTATAAGATTTTTTTTTGAGAATATTGAAACTAGTGACACTGACTATCGACATCAACGACATTCATTCCACAAAAATGATAATAAAATCAGAGAAAGTCACAATAGTCATTTATATACCAAAGATATTGGTATACAGGGTGTTTCAATTTCGATCCTCACCAATGGGATTTCGGAAAATATGAGAGATACGAATATGGTTAAATTGGGGCAAAGTTGGGCATTTACCTGACCAAGAATATGCCGTTGAGAAAGTTCTGATATTCCGAGTATATTCAGAGATATCCGAAAATAACTGAAATTTCGGAAAATGGTTTTTATTTTTTTCTGGCTTCATTTTTCGAAGGATTCGAAAATAAATTGCATTTCCACATCGTCACTTTTCCCTGCTACATAATGGTGATTTCAGATTTGCTATCCGACGTTTAGTTTTCCGGCCACCATCATCAACTTCATTTTTTCTCCTAGGCGCTACATTGGATTATTTCTGTTCTGAATAGAACCAGATTTTACCTTCTCAATGATGTATCGTAAATTATCATCCCGTTTGGAAATATTGGAAAACATCAATTCTTATTATAATAGGCTTTGACTTTGATGTTTCTAAACTTGACTTTCAATTTGTTAAACTCAATGACATTTTGTTGTTGTACAAATTATTTAATTTCTGGTGTAAAATGGCTTTCGCGAATGATAAAAAACATTTAATACAAATTTATTACGAATACAATATTAACAGTGTTGGGACATCGGAAATGTATTTCAACTTGTATCCCGAAAGACGACAACCACATCGAACTATGTTCAAGTTATTGGATCGAAATCTTAACGAGTTTAGTTCATTTGAAAAGCCGAGGAAAAAATACGGAGACAAAATAGAGCGGGAAACTGAAGAAAATTTGATAAATGAGGTATGTATGAGCTAAGTTAGACATTGTGTCCTTGTAACGAAGTTACTAATTTACCCAGTTGTACGTCAGGTAGAAACAGCTTTTTTATTTTTGTGTTAATACTATTGCTCCGTTATTCATTTGACCCCGACTGAATGAATACCTTCCTTGATCAAATTGCCACTCTATCGCGATAGAAATCCCATAGTCCAGTCATTATAGTAAGTTCACCTCGGAATTCGAGATCCCCAGCTGTAAGTCTGTAAATACTTGTATATTGATACCCTAAAAGTTGTCTCAAAACCTAAATGTGGTAGGGTGTAAGCAACTATTAAATTTCAAGGTCAAAGTGCACAAAAATCGGTTTTTTGCGCTTTTTTTGGAAATATCTCATTTCTTATGGGTTTTTTGCTATTTGTATTTATTATCAATATTGTAGAATACAAAATTCTCTACGAATTTTGTTTGAAAAAATTTTTTATACGGTGAACCGTTTTCGAGATAGAGGGCGGAGAGCACGCGGTCACAGCATCACTTCAGGTCAACCGGTGCCTCCGGTCGAAAACGCGCCATATACAGTTGATGAACTATCGATAAATCAATAAATATAAATATTTGTCAATTTTTATCAACTATTATATTATATTTTATCATTTTTTTCCTAACTTATCCACTTTTTATGCAGTATTAATTTATTTAACAACACTTACCTGCCCATGTAATTGCAGAATTGTTAATGAAAATATAGGAATTATATTTGAATTTTAACCTAATTAATATTTATAACTTCTTACATGATGAAAAAAAAAACAAATAAATTATGAATTAATCTTTTTATTAAAAAATATCATTGAATACATTTATTTTTATTGAAAGTAAAGAAATGGAATAAAGGGTACAAAAACTACAATTTATAATTTTAATCATCTTCTTCCTCTTCATCGTCGTCTTCTGGCTGCTGGTAAATTTCAAACTGGTTTTCATTATCGTCTTCAACGACATTTGTCTCAAGTTCTTCCATGATTTCGGGGTCAAAGGTTCCATCTTCGTTAATGTCGCTCTGATATGGTAGAGCATTGAGACAAGCTTGCCCATTACATTGGCCACAAGCTGAAGAGCATTGCAAGCCCGCTTTCCTGCATCCGCATCGCGAACCACAACCACTCTTGCAGTTGCAGAAAATTGTATTTAGCAAATATTCTGGAGCAGGTGGTGAAATTGTCATGATAGGCTCCAGAAAATCATTTCGCATTGCCCAACCCCATACCTGGGGCTCCAAATCATGTCCTAACCAAGTTTGAACTTGATAATATACACGGTTGAAATGTTGATGAGCAGCTGCACTTGTTGGTGGAATATCTGAAAGCTGCACAGGTTTATTAAGTTTTGTAGACTTGACGTAATGCATATAACGAAGATGATCGAGACTTTTCACAGATTTCGGAGCATTATAGACTGCCAATAAGGTTTGAGTTCCACTCTCTAATAATTTCTGGGCCGAACAATTTTCTTCCTCAAATGCTGCAGCTAGTTCATCCAAATTTGTCAGTTTCTCAAAAACTTTTAAAAATGATTTTTTTCCCTTTTTGAAAAGCGCAGAAGTTGTGTCACAGCCACTTAATGCGTGCAGAAATAAAATATGTTTTTTAGAATGAGGATAATTATCAAAACTTTTAGTCGAGTATATCTCCGTTTTTACATTACATTTTCCAACTTTTTTAAAGAAAATTTCCTGTTCGTAAGACAGTGTACGCCCAATTAAAATGACAAGTAAATCAATATCTTGTCCTATTATAACTGCAGTTTTTTTTAGACTTTGATTCTTCAATTGCAGTTTCAACAATAAGATGGCTTGTTTAGTAGTAATATTTGCAGCTTGTGATTTTTCAATTAACATATTAATGAACTTATCTTTGTTATTTCGATTTGATAAGAATTTTTCTTGAGTAACTGGTACAACCATATAGATAGATTTAGATTTAATGCATGAAGAAAATGATAAAATATAATATAATAGTTAATAAAAATTGACAAATATTCATAATCATTGATTTATCGATAGTTCATCAACTATATATGGCGCGTTTCCGACCGGAGGCACCGGTTGACCTGAAGTGATGCTGTGACCGCGCGCTCTCCGCCCTCTATCTCGAAAACGGTTCACCGTATAAAAATTTTTTTTAAACAAAATTTGTAGAGAATTTTGTATTCTACAATATTGATAATCAATACAAAAAGCAAAAAACCCCTAGGAAATGAGATATTTCCAAAAAAAGCGCAAAAAACCAATTTTTGTGACCTTTGACCTTGAAATTTAATAGTTGCTTACACCCTACCATATGTAGGTTTTGAAACAACTTTTAGGGTGTCAATATACAAGTATTTACAGACTTACAGCTGGGTATCTCGAATTCCGAGATTCTTACCTAATTTAAGCTTAAATGACTGGATTACCAGGACGCCAATGCGATTTGCCTTGTGATGAACACCCCACTTTCCAAATTATTATTATACCGGGTGCCCATTGATTTGTTGTTATAATTTGTCGAGGGCCGTGTGCCAAACACCCCTCAAGTTGATACCACCGTATATTGCTAATTATCTGTTTTGAAACGAGAATAACGAATCCACATATAAAGATATGCACTGTATAAAACAAAGGAAAATCAACTTCTTTCCAAAATACCACGAAAAAATCCGGAGATAAGTCAGTAAGTCACTTCAACATACAATTTCAAGATTCACCTTCGAAATTTCACGTTCTTACACCCTGAAACTTGTGTTGAAATATATTTTATTTCCTGAAGCTTCCTATACCACCCTCTCACTGCCGTCGGGCACTCACAGTCCTCGAAAGTTCGACAATTATTTTCGATGTAACTTTTCATATGCCGATGCCGCTTGGAAAGTGGCATAGAAAATCAGTGAAGGAGAATTGTTGCTTTTGCCTTTGGTGGAGGGTTGGTCAACTTTCTCGTTATTAGTCTACCATTCGAATACACCAATCCAGTTATCAGTATTGGGGTCCTGTTAATTTACATTCAACCCTTTCTTTCATACGCTTTTAATGGAACTGGAGAATTCCACCGCTTGAGGGCCTGCAGTTCGTCGGCCACTTCATTAAAATGATACAATTGTTCAGACTGCTGCGATAGCTGTAGGCTTATACAATAATAATAATGAATGCTTTTATTCAAAGGTTACTCAGTACAAGAGATACCAACCTAACCTAGCAAATGACAGAATTCAACATCCGCTCATGATGAATCAGGGCAGATATTACTCTTGCATTCAACCAGCTTTCCATCCAACCATTCCTGAAATTGTGAGAACTTCAATATTTTGTGTCCTCAGTGCTAGTAACTGTTTGGCAATATCTCTCCTCATCATTCTTTTCAATGCTTCGTTGTTAAACCTGTTCAAATGATAAGAAAACCTCGCCACGTGATTATTTTCATGAGGAAAATGATCAGTTTGACCTCCCCTTGAAGATGATAACTAGATAATCGAAACACGTGTCGAGGTTTGGTGTTGGTATAGAATTTCAGTATTATTCATTACTAAACCGAAGGTTCCAAACAGTGCATCACACTTTTCATCGTAAAATTTCGTCCCACTCCACTTTTTTCACTTATCATATCTAAGGCCCAGCCTTTTTCAATGGAAGCTTAGAGCAGTTTTCATATACAGGGTGTTCCTTAAACACATGCTAATATTTGAGGAGGTGATTCTTAGACTCATTTTAAGAAAAAAACGTCCTATGGACGTATGTCCTAAACGCCTTAACTTTTGAGATACAGGGTGACAAAGTTTTCAAAAATAATCAGTTCTTTAATAATAACTGAGATAATTTTGTAGACATCTTTGGCATATTTGGTACATATGTTCCATGCCTCAAGGCGCATTTTCTGATGTACAATTTTCTTAATTTTCTCTGCCAGTGGCGTAAGTACGAGTTTTGAAATGTATATTTTTGTCGAAAAAAATACTACGCCACTGCTTTATCTTGAATTAAAAATTATTTTTAAAATCTCCTTACATTTTTGAGCACATTTGATTTGCTGGATTTTCTTTGTCCGACGCATGGTTTTCGCTCAAAAAATTAAAAATCGCTTTACTCAAGGATAAATTCCTTAAAAATCTGATGCGGTATCGTGCATCGACTGAAAGCAAACTAAGAGATCAGATTTATTGCAAAATAATTGAGGATATGAAAGGTATTTGTTTGTTGTCAGATGCACTGTTCTCAATTAAAATTACGTCATAACGCAGCACCGCTTAATAATTTTTGAAAACATAAATTTAGTTATCCTGGAATAAATGACGTGTAGCAGAATTTATTTACTGCACCTCTTGGAAATATGGAGTTTGTCGATATATGATTTCTTTTAAAGATTAAAAGCAGAAAAAACAGCGTACCCACCATAGCAATAAAAAACGAATTCTCTGTATGTACAAACGTCAGTAGCTAATATTGATGTTGGTTTAAAGTAAGGTGTTGGTGTTGAAAACTGTCACAGCTCTTTTTGATTGATTTTGAAGTGTTATTGAAGTTATTTTGGTAGTCCGCTGTTTTTCTGAATATCAGTAAATATAATAAATTTTACGAATGCGGAAATGGCGCAAATGCATTACGTATATGGCCTTGCCGATGGTAATGCAACAGAAGCCAGGTGCATTTATCAGAAAAGACATCCTAATCGTGCCTTACCAGATAGCCAAACCTTTTCAAATATTCATCGTCGACTTGGGGAAACTGGTAGTTTCAAAAAAGGGACTCCGGAAGGTAGACCTCGTGTAGTAAGGACTCCTGAAATTGAGGAAGCGGTGCTGCAAGAAATTGAGGAACATCCTGAGACGAATGCGAGGAAGATCGCTAGAACTCTGGATATTTGTCATCAAATTGTTTGGCGTATTTTGGTTGATTTTTTGTTATACCCATACCATATTTCAAGAGTGCAGGCATTACTCCCCAGAGATTTTCCACAGCGTGTGAACTTCAGTCAGTGGTATCTACAAAGTATTGCACTGAATCCGCAGTTTAAGACACAAATTTTGTTCACAGACGAAGCAAATTTTTTTCGGAATGCCATTCAAAATTTCCATATCGCGAAGAAAATCCCCATGCAATAACTGAAATCCATTTCCAACACCAATTTTCGGTTAATGTATGGGCAGGAATTATAGGTGATCATCTAATAGGCCCATTTTTTCTACCAGGACGCCTTGATGGTCGTTCTTATTTACACTTTCTCGAAGACCTGGGTTATTGGAAGATGTGCCACTTGCGTTGAGGAATCGAATATGGTACATTCACGAAGGCGCCCCTGCTCATTTCAGTGTAATTGTCCGAAACCATTTAAATACAGTTTATCCTAATCGTTGGACAGGTCGCGGAGGACCTCAGCAATGGCCAGCAAGATCCCCCGATCTCAACAGTTTAGATTTTTTTTATGGGGTCACCTTGAAACTCTTGTGTATAAAACTCCCGTTAATACTTTAGAAGATTTAAGAGAGCGAATAGTTGCCTCGTGTGAAACTATACGAAATACGCCGGGAATATTTGAACGGGTGCGTAATTCCATGCGTAGAAGGGCGGAAGCATGCATACTAAGTGCAGGTGGCCACTTCCAACAATTTTTATAATCAGTTGGTATTATTACTCATTAACAAATTTGTGCTATTCGTTTAGACTTACTGTCACAAAATAAAATAAAACTCGTTTTTGTGAAAAATTAATTTTTTTGCAGATTATGTTTTCAAATATTATTAGGGAAATGGTAATGCGTTATGAAGCAATTTTCAGATTCGTATTCATTTTAGAATTGATCTAATTTCTCAATTTGCTTTCTGTCGATTTTTATTTTTTTGAGTGAAAATCATGCGTCGGACAAAGAAATACCAGGAGATCAAATTTTCTCAAAAATAAATGAGGATTTTAAAAATGATTTTATTTTGAAAAGAAAGCATTGGCGTAGTACTTTTTCCCCAAAAATATTCAATGCGAAACCCGTAGGGATGCCACTGTTTGAAAAAATACAAATTTGTGTACATCAGAAACTGCGCCTTGAGGCATGGAACATATGTACCAAATATGTCAAAGATGTCTACAAAATTATCTCAGTTATTATTAAAAAACTGATTATTTTTGAAAACTTTGCCACCCTGTATCTCAAAAGTTAAGGCGTTTAGGACATACGTCCATAAAACGTTTTTTTCTTAAAATGGGTCTAAGAAATACCTCCTTGAATATTAGCATGTGTTTAAGGAACACCCTGTATAGTTGGTTATCAATTCTCGAGCAACAATTGTAGCAAACACTCACTTTGAAATGAACTTGGAGTATGTCAATTGCTCGTATATGAGTTGCAGTCCTCGTGGTTCTGGTTTCCTTTCAGTAGAAGAGCTTCATGAAGTGAGAGCCGAATCGATCCCTTCACAAAACCTTTCATCACTTGGAAGGATCGAGTGTTGTTCATGAAGAAAAATTCCAAGAACGGGGTTTTGATGACGAACATGAACGAGAATGTTTCCTACTTATTCATCAAACTCCAACACTTGTTCATACAGCTGCAGTATCGTAAGAATATATCATCTTTCACTCCAACTGATTTCCTGGACAGTAGGACAGCGAGAGGATTGTTCCGAATTCTTGGGGTTCTTGTTAAATACTCTTCGTGAGCAAAACAATAGCAAAATCAATACTCCTGACCGCTCTGGATTGAACAATTCCGTACAGTCCATCTCGTCTTGTGTTTGTAAATAATTTTCTGAAAAAATCCTCACTTGTTTAGAAATATTCAAGAGGTAGCAAAAAAGTATGTGAATTTCTGGAACTTCAACTAGCGTTTCCTAATATGACTGACAAGCAGTCCATGCAAAGCATATTGTTGAATCATCTGAAAATCGAACTTTTAACAGGCGATGATCGACTTTATTGCCGAATATGCGCCAAACTTACTGTTATAAGAAAACAAGTATAGCTGAGGCACCAGTTAATCTAATAGTGACACTGATGATCTTCAAACATGACTCAACCTCTGACGGAAGCAAGAAACTCTTACGAAGGTTCGAAATAGATAAACACTTCAATCTAGCAGACCACTATGATAATCTTCATGCAGTCATTGTTCACTGTGGTTCTGGCGTTGAATCTGGTCATTATTACGCATTGAGCAAAGACGAAACGAACTGGTTCAAGTTTGATGATAGTCGTGTCACGAAGTGTTCTGGCGATGTATTGAAGCTAATGGAGCCTCTGGAGACACCCTACATTTTGTTTTATAAGAGAGAGGACATTGGTAGATCAAGATCTCCAAATGATGTGGTGCTGCAGATTTTTCCGTGTTCCTGCAGCTGAAAAAGCAAATGCGCCACTGGAATCAATGAAGTGCCCCGGAGCGCCACTTAACTTTTGTTGTTGTTTTATGATTTCATGATTTGTATTTGTGTTGTTATTATATTTTTTATTCAGTACAAGTATTATTACTAGACTTGTACGTAACCGTCACATAAAGTAACTTCACAATTCTCATGCACAATTATCGCTTTTGGAATAAAATATAATAATTAATTTCATTCGTCTTATCACAACTCGCGGTAAATTAATCCTGAGTCGAACACAGGTGTTAACGAACTGTATTTCTCGTGCAAAAAGCACGAAATTGCTTTTGACGATGGTAACAAATATCATGAATGTTAAATGTCACTTTAGTATGGGATGTGAAACAAAAAATAATGATAATTGTTGTCAAAAATTCAAAAAGAATCGCATTGAAAGAGGTGTGAAATTATGTAATGGTCGCTGGTGGAAAAAAATCGCGATATGGTCCAGGAATACATTGGGTGTTGAAAAAGAGTGTCCGTGGAATATTTTGATACTTTTAGGTTCCTATTATTGTGTGGTAATTCTTGAATATAAGTCGAATTTTTCTTCAATGACAAACTATTATTTCAACACCTCGACACGTGTTTTGATCACCAAGTGATTATCTTCAAAAGGAAGATCAAACTCATCATACTCACTAAGCTATCCTTATTTATACCATAGATTTCTATGTTTGTTTGAAGGTGATTGACAATGTTTCGTGATGAATTTCACTAGTTCGGACTATGTCTGGTGAAAGTGGCGATCCCATTGGCAGTCCCTCATCTTGTGTGCCCATGGGATCGCCACTTTCACCAGTCATAGCCAACATATATATGGAGTGGTTTGAAACTCTGGCCATTGAAGAAGCTCACAAGAAACCTCGAGTCTGGTTGAGATATGTTGACGACACCTTCATAATATGGAACCATGGGAATACTGAACTAGACGCCTTTCTGAAACACATCAACAGCGTGAGACCTTCCATCACTTTCACAATGGAAAAGGAAATCCACAATGAATTGCCATTCTTAGACGTTTTGGTGAAGAGGACCGACACTAAGTGGGAAACATCTGTATACCGAAAACCCACTCATACGGGACAGTATCTGAACCACGAATCCAACCACCATCAATCAACAAAAAGAGGAATCATCAAGACTCTATTAGACCGTGCTTTTGGGCTCTGTAACACAAAGGAAGGTCTCGAGAAGGAACTAGACATCATCAAAAATGATCTTCAGCGGAATGGATACTCCAAAGCGATGGTAGAAAAGACTTTGGCTAAAAGACAGCAGGAGCCTCGCAAGGAAGAGAAGCCTTCACAACCAGTGCTTGCACTTACCTACATCAGAGGATTATCGGAGAGGATAAGAATAATTGGTTCCAAGTACAACATTAGAACCTGTTTCAGATCCGGTAACACTATCCGTAGCAGCCTCACGAAAACCAGGCCCCCAAACGCGGACTGTGATTCCAAGAATTGCATTTACCGGATACCCTGTGAGTGCGGAAAATCCTATATTGTTGAAACTAAGAGGCCATTGAATGTTCGCATTGCCGAGCACAAGAAGCACACACAGCGAGGAGAAACCAGCAAATGAGGAATAGCAGACCATGTTTGGACCCATCAACACAACATCGAGTGGTCCCAAGCTGAGATCTTGCACAGAGAGGAACATTGGTTCAGGAGAAAATTTAAGGAAGCCGCATACATGTTGTCCAACAACGTATTCAGCCAGGCCAGCGTAGATATATGAAACATATGGAAACCCATCATCAAACGAAAAATGACCAACTCCCGCCAAAACGGTCATCTCTCACGGAATCAGTGAAGCGGAAAATGGAAAGTAGAGAAAGTGAATGTATTTCAACGACCTATAAAATAGTCATCTCTCGGAGGAATCAGTCCAGTCATCACCCGAAGACGATTGTAGATACCAACAATCGAAACGTCGTGAACTAACGTGACTTGGAATCTCTACACTTTTTTATTTTTTTATTATTTTCCTTTTTCATTCCTTTAATTTTTATTTATTCAATTATTATATTTTTACTTGTAGGTTATTTTACTATCATTTCATTTCAGGTTTATTGTTGCTTAATATAATTGTTATTTTCAACTATTCTTTTTTAATGATTCTTTTTTACTTGTTTCAGGGATTTCAAATCATTTTATATAGTAGACAATGGAAGTCCGAACTAGTGAAATTCACCATAGATTTCTGTTCTAGATACTACCTGCGTTTCGAGTGTATTAAATTGATTTCACAATATTGCCTTATCTACTAGTCTTGAATTGATTTTACAATGTGTCCTTATGTAGTAATCAGGTGAATCTAATAAATAGAATATTATTTAAACAGGTTATACAGTATACTTTTAGGTATTGGGCCACCACCGTTATTCATAATATTATTATGTTTACTCATTTCTATACTCTCATAGGCATCTAGATGGCTGTTGTTATCTTGTTTAGGTAATCTTAATGAACTGAGGTCTATGGAAGGTTTTTGTTGCAAAATATGATGGGTAACAGCGGATTTTTCAGGTCTTTTTCAGGCAAGTGTGCTAAGTGCTTTTTATATCTTATTTCAATTGATCTTTTTGCCTGTCTATAATATTTTGCATCGCAGTTCTTACATTCAATTTTGTGAATTCCAGACTTTTCCAAATTCTCGACTTTATATTTTGGACTTCCTAAAAGGCTCTGTAGTATATGACTGGTTTTTAAAACCACCTTCTCGAAGATTTTCAAGGAACTAGGTATGACATCAATATATCTGGGCACAATCATGTCGCTGGAATTTCAAAAACCGCTACTCAAAAGCTTAGAATACTCTTTTGGGCCAAAAAACTTCACATACCTCAACAACTTTGAATACTGTATGAAGCTCAGATCAAACCTTCTTTGGAGTATCGTTTTCATGTATGGAGCTTCACCCCTTACCATACCTTGAAGTTGCTGAATTTCATCCAGAAAAGAGCCATCCGCCTGATTGGAGACGAGAACATCACCTGCAACCTTGACAGTCTGGAACATCGAAGAAAGGTTGGAGATTTATCTCTCTTCTATAGATACTTTCACGGGAAGTGTTCAAGTGATTTGACATATTTGATTCCACCAAGAGCGGTACATATCCGAAATACGCGACGTACTGTGGCTGCTCATTGTTCTGAGATTCGACTCAGTCCTTGAACTCCACTGTATAAGAACTCTTCCATTTGGAAAATGGCGTCAATATGAAATAAACATCCTGGGAACGTTTTCCTTAGTGGATTCAATTCCCAGCGATTCAAATCCACTGTGAATCACTACTTTCGCACAGGCACCGCTCTATGAGCACCTTACGGAATTTCCTGTAGTGCTTATGTTTTGTCAAAAACATATTTGTATCAAATACAGGGTGTTAATTAAGTACGTACCATACATTTAACAGACGATTCTTTAAGTAATTTTGAGACGAAATGTTCATATAAATATGGGTCCGCAAATCCTTCGTTCTCAAGATACAGGGTGTTAAAACAAAAATAAAAAAAAGTTATTCGTAAATATATTGAATATATTTTACCTGACTTTATTGTGATTTGACAATAGTATTTATGACATGAATAGAATAGAATAGAATAGAATATTTATTTACCAATATTTGATACAATAGTGTATATTTGGCACGTCACTTAAATATCACACACAAATAAATATCACAAATGTCACAAATAAATGTAGAGTCATGTAACAAGATAAATAAAAACTGAATCATCACATTTTCACACATGAACATATTTACAAATATGATTGTATAATATAACTTATACTTGTCAATTTCATAAAAAAACAGGTGTATATGAGACAAAACAAAATATTTGTCAGGTGTATATGGGATAAAACAAAATACTTAGACTACACAAAAAGTTTACACAATGAGAAAATAATTTAGATTCCTCATTCCTCCTATTTTCCCTTTGACAGGTCATTTATTTCTATTTAATAAACTCATCTATACTATAAAAAGCATTCAGCATCAAATATTTTTTTATTTCATTTTTAAATGAAGATAACGTCATTTCTTTCATAGGCTGAGGAACACAGTTATACAAAATAATACAGTTATAGTATAGAGAGTTTTTGAATGCAGCTGTTTTATGCCCAGGTATCGACAATAATTTTTTATGTCGTGTATCGTACATGTGCCTTTCCGCAGAGGTATTGAAAGAAAGTATATTAGTTTTCGCGTACACCAGACATTTATAGATGTAAATGCTAGGTACCGTAAAAATATTATTATTTATAAAAGTTTCTTTACAGCTATCTAAGCGATTTATATTGAAAATCAGTCTCAGTAATCTTTTCTGAGCAACAAAGACGCGCTGTAAATGACTCGATCGTCCCGAAGGAGCTAATTTAGCCTGAAAGTGATTCAATTTATTAAGTTCAGTGGTGTCTCGAGGGGGATTTGAATATTTTTGACTTAAAAATGTACGCCACTGACTTTTGTGCAACTTTTATTATTTCTCTGAATTGAGCAATTAGAGATACAACTTTTTTTTCTCCTAAATTGTTCGTATCTTGCTTAGTTTTTAAGAAAAAAAATTCGACCTAATTGCATATCCCTGGACCTCACAAGGAATAATATGGGGAATGGAATAATATGGGGAATCAAATGTTTCTTTTGGAAATTATTAGTTTTACAATTTTTCATTTCTAATTATGTAACAATAACAACAAATATTAAATAACATTAACATCCAGACTAACGAATTGCACTAAATTAAGTGTTGGAAATGGCCTCCTTCGGCTTCAATACAACCGTCTAACCATCGCATCATTGAATTTCGCACTCTTCTGAAAATACCTGGCGTATTATGTCACACGAATTAATGATTTTATTTCGTAAATCCTCTTCTCTTCGAATATCAGTTTTGTATACCAACGCTTTAAGGTGTCCGTAGAGAAAATAATCTAAGGGAATCATTTCGGGCGAGCAAGGTGGCCATGGGTGTGGACCTGCACTCCCAATCCAGCGATTATGGTAATTTTCATCCAAAAATTGCCGTGCCACTTCACTAAAGTGTGGTGGAGCACCATCGTGCATGTACCACATACGGAATCTTTCCAAGACTGAAATTTCTTTTGAAGGTCCAGATAAAACTAATTCTGAGAACCTTCGGTATTCTTCTCCAATGAGTCTATGTGGAACGAAGTGAGGCCCAATGAGATGGTCACCGACAATTCCAACCCAAATATTAAAAGGAAACTGTTCTTGAAAATTATGTTCTATGAAGGCGTGTGGATTGTTTTCGGCACAAATGTGATTGTTGTGGAAGTTAATAATTGAATTGAGAGAAAAACAAGCTTCATATGTAAATAATATTCGACTTAGGAAACCTGGATTTCTTCTCATTTTACCGCGTAACCAATTACAAAAAGCTACTTTTACAAGCAAATCTCTGGGCAATAGAGCTTGAACACGTTGCATTTAATAGAGGTATAGCTGCTGGGCTCTTAAAATCTGCCACACTCTGACGTGGGTCATATTCAGTTCTTCAGCTATTTTCCGAGTACTGGTATGGGGATTTTCGTCAATCTCATTTGAAACAGCTTCTTCAATTTGAACTGCTCGTACCGTTGCAGGCTCCCAATGACAACCGTGGATCTTTTAAAGCTGCCTGTTTCAGAAAGTCGTGCACTCAGGGGCGTGCCCAAGGGGGGGGACGAGCGGGACCGGACCCCCCCCAGGGCTAATATTAAATTTTTCAAAATAAAAAAATAATTAGTATGATAAAAAAAAATTAATGACACAAGCATAAAAGTTTTACCAAACTTAGTTCACTTTCCTTTTTTAGCGTAACTAAACTTCTGTAAACGTACGTAATATACGAAGAATCCCCTCCCGAAAAGTTCATTAATAATGGACTCACCCGAACTTCCCAGAACAGGTGCGCCCTCCCCCGCCCTCACCATGAAATGGACTCGTCCAAAAGTGCCAACGCCGACGTGAGTTGTGAGCTTTGTTCTCTGTTCTCAAAGTCTCAGTTCTCTCTAGTCTGTCGTCTAGTGCAGTGTACGTGTGTAGAGCTCAGCTGAGCTATTGTTGTGCGCCGAAAAGTGACGTATGTTCCACTATTTTTGAGAGGTTTTTTCTAAATATGAGTAAGAATAAACGTAAGGCTAGTAATCAGGGTACACTATTCCTATTTAAGTTTTTCAAGAAGCAAACTGTGCCTAAAGAAGCTCCAGATGACACGGAAAATGCGGGATCTGGATCTATGAACATACCTACCAAAAATACTGAATTGAGTGAATGATTTGACTGGAAAGGGATTGAGCGATATTATTTTAAAGAAACTAAGAAGTTTTGGCATATCTACAGAGTACATACGGGGTCAAGGGTATGATGGGGCGTTTGCTATGAGTGGTGCTTTTAATGGTGTGCAGGCGTTCATAAAAAAAGAAGTTCCAAGCGCTTTATATGTCCATTGCAGCAGCCATTCTTTGAACTTGGCTATATCAGATGCTTGCAACAGTACCATGATAAGAAACTGTATGGGTACAGTAAGTAAAACTTATAATTTTCTACATACTCCAAAAAGGCAAGCAGTTTTAAAGAAATTTTTGGAGAAAAACTCCAATAAACTGATGCAATGTATTCCTACCCGATGGATCCAGCGGCACAAAACAATAATGGTTTTTGCTGAAAATTATGAAGCAATACTGAGGAGCTTAGAACACATATCAACATGGGATGATCGAGAAAGTAGTTCAAATGCCAATATACTGCATTGCGCCTTGACTAAGGCTGACTTTATTTTATCACTGTTTGTAATTAAGAAGATATTTACTTTCAGTCTTCCATTAACAAAGTATTTGGAGACGGAAGAAATTGATCTTACAAGTGCTGTATCAGAATCAACAGTAAATGTACTGAAGGAAGTAAGGGAAAAGGCTAATGAAGAATTTTCTGTGATTTTTAAAGATGCTCAAGATATATGCAAGAGAGAGGGTATCTCTATAGACATCCCTCGTACAACATCACGGCAGACGTGCAGAGAAAATGTAGAAAATGATGGTCCTGAATCTTACTATCGCAGGTCCCTTTGTTGACCACTTCATCAGCCAGCTTACTGAGCGCTTTATCTCCCACAAGGATGTTCTAACATCTTTTGATGTTTTCACAAACTCAAAAATGGAAAATAAAACTACTCAGGTGTCATGTGAAATACTTTTCAAGATGTACCAAAGTGATTTATTGTCGTACATCCAAGGACCAGCTGAACTGTATGCCGAAATTAAAATATGGCACCAGAGATTAGTTGCAGTCAACCAACTTCGAGAAGAGACCCATAAACAGTCAAAGCCGACCAAGCATCTACAAAAAAAGATATCTGGAATTGAAGCATTGCAGTCGTGTAACAGGTATATGTTTCCGACTGTCTTCAAGCTCTTACAGATTCTAGCAACATTGCCGGTCACTTCGTGCACTGCAGAACGGTCTTTTTCTACACTCCGCTACTTAAAGGACTATTTGAGAAACTCTAGCAAAGAAGCAAGACTGAATGGTCTAGCTTTGCTGTATATTCACAAGGACGTTAGTGTAAGTTGTGAGGAAGTGTTAAACGAACTCTCTAAAAAACCAAGAAAGCTAAACTTCAAGCTGTAAGATACGATTTTTTACTTCATATACCAATGTGTTTATTCTGAAGTTGAAAGTACAAAACATATTTGTTTATTGTCCCTAAAAAATAAAAAAATTGTTTTATTTTGCCCTACTATTCTAAAAACGTTTTCATGATAAACAACGAACAGTAAAAACAGTATATTAAAGGTATTTCCGTTACTCACAATTAAAAAGTGTTGGAGTAAACTGACTTTTGTGAAGTTACGGCCAGTACTTTTAGATAGCCTGAATCAGCAATATTGAACACGTATTTTTCAAAAATTTCTCGGCGGGCGGACCCCCGGATCCCCCACCTAACTGCGAGATATTCCCCAGACCCCACGGAAAGGCCCTGGCTTTCTGCCTGACCCCCCCCAAGGCAAAATCCTGGGCACGCCACAGCGTGCACTACACGCTGAGGAAATCTTTCATGGTAAATTCGTCTTGCAGCATTCGAGTTTACGTGAGCCATTCCATAACAGATATGCATAGGTATCTGCCATTTCACTGTTAGTAAATTGAACCATGTTTTACAAAAATGGCTCAAGAAATAACCACTAAACACAGTTTTTATAACAATTATAAATTGAAAGCACATAAAGTTGATAACAATTGTCAAGTTGTATATTGAATGCTGCAATCGTTTTCCAAGGCAACCTTTGATTATTATTCATGGTATATTCAGAAGAGTGCGAAATTCAATGATGCGGTGGCTAGACGGTTGTATTGAAGCCGAAGGAGGCCATTTCCAACACCTAATTTAGTGCAATTGGTTAGTGTAGATATCAATGTTATTTAATATTTGTTGTTACATAATTAGTAAGGAAAAATTGTAAAAATAATAATTTCCAAAAGAAACATTTAATTCCCCATAGTATTCCTTGTGAGGTCCAGGGATATGCAATTAAGTCGACTTTTTTGCTTAAAAACTAAGCAAGATACGAAAAAAATTCAAGAAACAAAAAATTTGTATTTCTAATTGCTCAATCCAAAGGAATGATAAAAATTTCACAAAAGTCAGTGTCATATATTTATAAGTAAAAAATATTCGTTCAAATCCCGCTCGAGATGCCACTGGACTCGATGAATTGAATCACGTTTGGGCTAAATCAGCTCCTTGCTGTTATAAATACTATTGCCGAATTACAACAAAATTAGGTGAAGGATATTTAAGATATTTCACGAATAACTTTTTTTCATTTTTATTTCAACACCCTGTATCTTGAGAACGAAGGATTTGAGGTCCCATGTTTATATGAAACTTTCGTCTCAAAATTACCTAAAGAATCGTCTGTTAAATTTATGATACAAACTCAATTAACACCCTGTATATCAAGCTAAGAACGTTTCAATTATCTGGAAGGTGAAAGCACCAATCATATAATCATAATACATGAATCCAGAACTTCATACGTAACATAATTTTCTAAGATCTGACACTCTACTAGGGAACGCAAGTGGAGACGTCTTCTTTAGAGAAGGTGAATGTCAAAATATTTGGAGAAATGCTTCAAACAATTATTGATACCACTCTGCCGGGCTCGCTTCACTAAAACATCTGGTCAGACTGGAGTCCAAACAGCGTGGATCCCTTTCAGAAGGGATGCATCTCATAATTAGCATTATTCGTTGCGCTCAAAAATACTCGAAGGTATAACTATGGCACCTTCGGAAACCGGAGGCAAAAGGTCAACCATTTGATTTACATAGATGACCTCAAACTTTATGTATCTCCATCAATTTTTGAGGGTGGAAGCATCTCGCATTGTCTGAATGCCGGAGAGACGTATACTTAATTAGGGTCGGAACAACACCACTCACAAGAGGTAACAGTAGTAAAGAACTCTTTCCGCGACAAGTATCACCACAAACTTCGAAAGTTGTGGTCATTGGAACTGTCAGAAAACAAAACTTGCTGCAACAAATATGCTTACAAATCCAATATAACTACTAGTTTGAAGTAAAAAAATAGACTCCAATGGAGCTGTATCAAATCTCCGTCAAGACCCGTGAAATGGTAAACCTCCACAAGAGTTTGCAGCCCGAATTGCCAGTTGAACTTTGCTAGAAAAAAGGGCCGCCGTGGAGTTTGGAGGAGAGTCTACGTGACAGAATAGTACTGGACTTTGGGTACTTTCTCTCGGGGCAGCTGCGCGAGTAGCTGATGAACTAGGTTTAATTGTCGGCACTGAACGAGGTGATCACAACTTTATTACCGATTTGAAACTCGTTCAGCAAAAGGCCTATATGAAAGCTGCAGAGATCCCGTCACTCTTGTGGCAACACATGGATGAGTCAATGCATGGGATCTCCTTCAAATAGATTGAAGACTTTAGCTTCTCAAAGTGACTGACCTTCACTTTCCTCGAGTCGAGTGGGCTGAAGTCAAAAATTGAGTAGTTAATCATGGCCTGCCAGAATGGTGTCTTCAACGCTTTGGTCTATCGCAGTCACATGATTGATATAGATGTTCCTGGCACAAGGTGCAGGACCTGCCGCGAAACTCCTGAGACCTTCACACACTTGTCCAGCATATGCGGTCTCAGGCCATATCCATCGACATAACCACTTTTACAGTATTGAAGAGAGACCGGCGTTGCCCTATGTTCCGAGGGATATTAAATTCTTTGTGGAGAACGAGAAGTGCCAACTTTATTGAAACTTTTCGTTTCCTATCCTCAAGCCCATATAAGTAAATGAGCCTGATGTAGTCCTTCTCGACCACTCTTTCTGTTTTCGGAAGATCCTCAGTTCGTTTCACATGATGATGAAGAAGTAGAAGGACAAAACTTCAGTCCCCAAAACTTAGTCTCCTCTAAAATATATCCCTGTCGAATATCTAATACTTATCACAAAGTGCATTTCTCTGTTTATTTTTGTGTTTATTTTGCTTCAAGATAATTTTTTAACGAAAATTCGTACTTATACAAAAATTTCAAATATTTTGTGGTCATTAATTTTCAATAATTGTTTCTAGATGATTCAGACTTGCCACATTTTATTTCATTCCATTTTCAAAAACATCACCTGACGATTTGATCTCCACAAACTTTATTTGAAAAATATATCATAACATGTTTCGCTAAAACATTAGCTTTTTCAAGTGATTTATACTTCAAGTTGTTCTTAACATCAATAATTATATACTACAGTTAACCATAATTGAGAATACCTCCAAAAAATTACCTGAACTTAACGTACCTGTTCAATTATGATCACCTGAAGCATGGTACCTAACATCTTCATCAATAATAATTCTTTCTCGGTTTTCAAGAAAACAAGTTCAATAATGGTGATTTATTCAAATCTAGTCGGTCATCCATTAGAATGTTTGAATTTTGAAGTTTATTAATTTCCATTGCTTCCAAATGATTCAATTCCAAACCTTTATTTTCTATGTGCAAAATTTCGAACTCTTCGTTGATGATATGACATATGATGTTCCTGGATTCGATTCCTAAATGTCCTGCCAGTTTGACCAATATACACCTTAGGGCACTTTCCACACTTTGATTTATATGCTCCTGATTTCTCGAGTTTGGATGTTTTGTCTTCATTATTTTTAACTACCTTTCCCAACGTATTACTTGTTCTATATGCAATTTTAATATCTCGTTTCCTCAAAAATGAAGCCACTTTTTCCGTCAGTTGTCCAAAATACGTTAAAACTCTATAATTTTGATTATCTATCTCATCAATAGGAAAAACTTCTCGAATCGCTTTTGCGTAGACTTTCTTGGCAAGTATTTTGTTTATTAGTTCGGCTTTAAACCCATTATTAACCATAATTTGCTTAATGATATTAAGCTCATCCTCAAAATTATCTATTGAAAGAAGAACATTGACTAATCTGTGAATCGTGCTATTATAAGCTGCTAATTTGTGTCGATGAGTATGGGTAGAATCGTAATGTATAGTAATATCCGTATAGGTCAGTTTGTGATAAATTGAAAAATCATGTTTGTTGTTCATTCTACTAATTGTTAGGTCAAAGAAATAGATTAAGTTATCTGCTTCTATTTCGAAAGTGAATTTAATGTTTTCATGAATTTTGTTAATATCCCTATGAAAAGTATCTAATTGCCTCTTAGTACCTGTAAAGCATACCAAAACGTCAACCACATATCTATGCCAATACAAGAAATTCTTAATCCAAGGCTGTTTAAAAATTGACTTCTCTAAATTATCCATGAAAATTTAACAACACTATTTACTCCTCCTCAGAAGGTTTGATTATGGGAAATCCATTAAGCCCCTTACTTGCAGAAATATTCATGGATAATCTTGAGGAGTCGATCTTTAAACATCCTTTGATTAGGAATTTCTTGTATTGGCATAGATATGTGGATGCGTTTCAGTATGTTTTACATTACAGGTATTTAGAGGCAATTAGATACTTTTCATAGGGATATTAACAAAATTCAGAAAAACATAAAATTCAGTATTGAAATAGAAGCTGACAACTCAATCAGTTTCTTGAACCAAACAAGTAGTAGAATGAACAACAAACATGATTTTTCAATTCATCACAAGCCGTCCTATACGAATATTACTATACATTACGATTCTACCCATCCATATCAACACAAAGTAGCAGCTTATAATAGCATGATTCACAGATTAGTCAATGTTGCTCTTTCAAGAGATAATTTCGATAAAGAACTTGATATCATCAAGCAAATTGCGGTTAATAATGGGTTTAAAGCCGAATTTATTAACAAAATACTACGCAAAAGCGATTCGAGACGTTTTCCTATTGATAAGGTAGATAATGAAAATCATAGAGCTTTGACGTATTTTGGACAACCAACGGAAAAAATGGCTTCATTTTTGAGGAAACGAGATATTAAAATTGCATATAGAACAAGTAATACGTTGGGAAAGTTAGTTGAAAATGATAAAGACAAAACATTCAAATTCGAGAAATCAGGAGTATATAAATTAAAGTGTGGAACGTGCCCTAAGATGTATATTGGTCAAACTGGCAGGACATTTCGAAATCGAATCCAGGAACATCATACGAGCTATATAAATAAGAAAACAAATTCAACATATTCAAATCATTTTCTAGAAGAGGGTCATATCTTCAACGAAGAGTTCGAAATTTGGCACATAGAAAATGAAGGTTTGAAACTGAATCATTTAGAAGCAATGGAAATTAATAAACTTAAAAATTCAAATGTTCAACTTGATTCGAATAGATCACCATTATTGAATTTGTTTTCTTGAAAACAAATGAAGTTTGTGGAGATCAAATCGTCAGGTGAAGTTTTTGAAATTACTATGGATCTTCATCAAGTAACGGCCGAATCAATCAGAAAAAGAAAAAAATATATTTCATTCCAGTTTGACACACAACGAAATTGAAAATTCAATGAATTCTACTACATTTCATCTTCTGTAGTTTTTCTCAGAAGAGAATTGATTTTAAGAATTCAAATTGGAATAACATGACAGATGAAATTTTAACAATCAAATTCGATATTCAAAATAATTGTTTGAAGGTGGTTGACAATGTTTCGACATTATTCCATTGCGACAAATATACCGCAATGAAATGTGACTTTATTCAAAAAAAGAATAATGTGGATCTTCAGGTGACCGATAATTTACTATGAAATTCAACATTTATCGTATTCAAAGTCATGGAATTTGGAATAACATTATTATTATTTCACAGGTGGTATAGCTGCAGCGGTAGTTACAGTAATAGGCCGCCCCCTACCCACAATATCAGAAACCACCACTGCGTTCACAAACGTCTCTTCAAACAGCAGTCCAGAGAAAACCTCTTGCGCCAACGGCCTGGAAGCTGATCTACCAACGACGACAGACTGCAGTGTAACGTATCAACCGCAACACTACCCAATAAAACGGAAAGCTAAGGACGGCATGGACTCCAAACGAGAACGAAAAGCCGCGAAAACTCTTGCGATAATCACTGGTGCGTTCGTGCTGTGCTGGTTACCTTTTTTCATAATGGCAGTGCTGTTGCCAATCAACCCGAACTTGTTTGATAAATACTTAATATCGATTTGTTTGTGGTTGGGATATTTCAATTCGATGCTCAATCCGCTCATATATACAATTTTCAGTCCCGAATTTCGGCATGCATTCAAGAAGATTCTGTGCGGCAGAAATTATGCTAGGAGAAGAAACAGACATTTTGGTGTGAAAAATTTCCAATGATGGAGGCAGAGTGGTCGCTTACCTTCGGATAGCGAACCACCAGTAGCAGCAAGGTAAATATTGAAAATAATTTATAAGCATTGTTATGTAAAAGAAGGGCATTGGTAACATATTGATTAGATTGCAGTAGAGCTACATATATATTCCGGATGGGAACAGAGGAATTGCCTGAGTTCTGGTAAAAATATGCTTCAAATGCTCCCACCGACGTCACTACCCTACTATTCAAATGACTGATATATTCTGCTCGTTTTCAAGTTAGGTTAGATTCAAAGTGAGTAGGTCTATTCAATCCTCCACCGCAACCCACAAGGGTTTATTGTAGTTCTCACCTGTTCACACTCGACCAAATAAACCCAGCTTCTTAAGGAAGCCGATGAGTTTGTATGGTGAGTAGTCTTTCAGGTCAGATGGTAAGAGTACGGCTCTGCCGAACTCTAAAAACCTGGCTCGGTCCCCAGCAGGGCAGGCACAAAGTATATGCTCTGCTGTTTCATCGATATTGAGGTATTTCTTATTAGTCAGTGAGCTACGCTTAAGACTGGCAGTGAACAAATATAAAGAAATTCCTCAGAAAATCCCCACTGGATGATAGCAGAATACACGCAATACCCTCAAAAGGTTAATGATTGGGCAGGGATTGTAGGAAACCATTGTCCTTTTTTTATTGAGGACAACTTGAATAGCGATAATTATTTGGCACTACTTCAAAATGATGTCATGATCCAGGAAATCCTCAAGTTTCAGCGAAAAAGAGTGGAGCACCAAGCTAATGTTCGGCAATACCTCGATACAACATGTCCCAATCGGTGGATAGGGAGGCGAGGATCTTTCATCATTAGATTTCTTTTTATGGTGATATGTAAAGAGCAATGTGTGAAAAACCAAATCTTCAGATTTGAATTACTTGAAAGAACGAATAACGCTTGCGATTAGGTCGGTCACGCCTGATATGTTAAATAATGTTAGAAGGCAGTTTTATTTGCGAAAAGGAAGTTGCCAAGACGTTTGCCGTGAACATTTTAAACATCTACTTTGTTAACATCAATATTTCTCTTTAGTTGAATTGAAGGGGTTATATTTTTAGGAGTGATTAATTTTTGGGAAAGGAAGTTTTTGGCTTTCTACTACTCCATCTTGATACAAAAAAAGGATGAGGGAATCTTCCGAAGAAAGGAAGGAAGTAATCAATTTGAAAATAAGTGACTCTATACATGGATGTGTAGGTCATGCGAAGACGTAACTTTCAGACACAAACTGAAAGAAAGTCCTCCTGAAACATCTACTTTCATATAAACATTGAATTACACGAAAAAAAATCTTTCGAATTTGTATACCAGTGAGGATGGCAGTGTTCCATGTAAGTGCAATTTGTTACCATTCATTTAAAGTAGAACTCTTGTGAATGATATTTGATTTTTATTCCAAACGAATGTTTGAAATACAAATAGAGTAGAGAAAAGTATCTTCTGTATAATTCAGTGCTCATATAGAAGTATTTGTTTCGGGGCTGTAGTAAGTAGTAGTTAAGATGTATTAGTAGTCACTGCTGTTTGTGACAGCTATCTTGACGATACAGAAAAGTGACCTAAATTATCGGCACCAGCATGACGACGAAGACATATTGTTGTAACTGTATTTTTTTTAATAAATTAGTTATACAACAAATAAGGAATCTGTTTCAGTATGAATATTCTGTTCGGTATAATACTACGTGGAGCAGTCGGAGAAGAACTACTGAGCTGAAAGACAGTCTATATATATACAGGGTGTAACTGAATAAGTGTAAAACATTTGAGGAGGTGATTCCTCATCGAAAAAAGATAGACTCTTTCATATATAGCCCTGAAAAAGTTACAATATTGAAATTAACCTGACGTTTTGTACTACCAAAAGACACTCAGCCAGAAATTCATTTGGTTTACCCCATGGTTGTAAGGGGTGGAAAACGTAACCTCTAAAATTCATTTCCAATGTAACTTTTTGTCTTATTATTTGTTTACCATTTAAAAATTTATTTCCGAAAGCCTGTTTTATTCTAAACAAAAAATTACTCTTGGGTTTTTTGCCCAAAATGAACCAGTTCGCAGCAAAAAATTATTTTACGAACAACTACAGAGATACATCGTCATAATAGCAAACTGGATTTATTGTTATTTTGCAGTTAGTACCTGCATTAAACGAATAAAGGGTAATAAACAAAACTAATTTATTACTAACAAAACACACAACATCTAGGAATCAAAGTAAATGTTCAATATGTCTACCTTCAGACATTACGCATGCGTCTAGACGTCGGCGCATTGAACCACGTATTCGCTGAAATATTTCTGGAGTCTCTCTGATTACCCTGCACGAATTGATGATGCGGT
The DNA here is from genome assembly GCF_025532065.1 of Leptinotarsa decemlineata. Lineage (NCBI taxonomy): Eukaryota > Metazoa > Arthropoda > Insecta > Coleoptera > Chrysomelidae > Leptinotarsa > Leptinotarsa decemlineata. The sequence continues at coordinate 2,396,371 of NW_027412534.1, forward strand.
TTCTTAAGTGCTCTACATCGCGAAGAGGAGTACGATAAATCAAATGCTGTAAATGGTCCCGAATAGAGAAATCGAGAGGATTGAGATCCAGGGATCGAGCGGGCCAGTTCTGTGGTTCTCCTTGATCTATCCACTGATTTGCATATGTTTCAGTTAGATGCTGACGTGCTATTTGACTGAAATGGGCGAGAGCCCCATCATGACGCCCAAAGGAACTTCCTCCAGCAGTACTGAATGCACAATAGCGTGAGGGTTTTCATCAGCCCATATGTGGTAATCATGAAAATTATTAATCTTGTCCCGAGAAAAACTACATTCGTCTGTGACTTATATCGTCTTCAGAGTTGTTCCTTTAAAATTCGAAATACCGTCATATGATAAACATTTAGCTGGAAAGCAATCTTTCTAGTACTGGTAGTAGGTTGTTCTTCAATCAAATTAAGTACTGCTTCCTCAAGCTGTGGTGTTCGTACTTCTCGATGGCGACCACAACCGTGCGTTCTTTTGACGAATGAAGTCGAGCAAATATTCTATGTGAAGGATGCTGCCGTTGAGGATACATTTCAACATAACTTCTAGAAGCTTCTAACTCAATTCCCTGCGACAGACCGTAAACGTAATGCATATCAACCATTTCCCCATTTGTGTATGTCATTTTAATAACAAGTGAATTATTGAAGTAATAAATTAAGAACAGAACAACAACACACAATTAGTATTAATTCAATTCCAAAAATTCACAAACTGACAGCGTCATACCAATTTAATTGTCACTATAGCTAATAGCGATCTACTAGATAGATTAGTTTCGTATTTTCGTATTCATGACGATGTTTCTCTGTAGTTGTTGGTAAAATAATTTTTTGCTGCGAACTGGTTTATTTTGGGCAAAAAACCCAAGAGACATTTTTTGTTTAGAATGAAACAGGCTATCGAAAATAAATGTTTAAATGGTAAACAAATGATAAGACAAAAAGTTACATTGTAAATAAATTTTAGGGGTTGCGTTTTCCACCCTTTACAACCATGGGGTAAACCAAATGAATTCCTGGCTAAGTGTCTTTTTGGTAGTACAAAACGTCAGGTTGATTTCAATATTGTAACTTTTTTAGTGCATGTGAAAAAAATTGTTATACACGTTTTATATACCCCCTTTAAGGGGCTGTATCTTAACAAGGAATGCTCCAATGAAATTTCTTTATATAAAAGATCCTATCTTTTTTTCAATGAGGAATTACCTCCTTAAATGTTTTACACTTATTTAGTTACACCCTGTATATCAATCTTGTACGGTTGTAAATAAAAGGAAACATTGGGGGCTGAATACCAGAGCAAATGAAATGTGAGGGAAACCTCAGTGAAAATTTCAAAAAATGTTACCAGGATTTTGAAACTTATCTGGTAGCAACTAAGAGAGACATCAAAGTGTCATAATAAGACCAGTACCAAGAAATTGGTTCAAAGTTGTAAATATAACACTGAAGAGGATAGTATATTAATTGACAGAATCATTCTAGCACAAGCGCAAAAAAAATTGTTGAACATTGATAGCATCATCTTAGAAAGAGCTGTGGAACTTTGTAGAAATGCCAAAGTATTGAAACGACAAATAGATTCAGTCAGGAATAGATATGGTTTAAGAGCAAGCAAGGTAGATGAGGTGAAATCTAGGCGAAAATCTGAGAATATGAAAGAAAATGTAAGGAAGAATCTGTGTAAAAAATGTAATGGCCTACATTGATATGCTGAATGTGTGTATGGCTGGAAACTTTGAAAATAGAGGTGAAAGCTCTCAAAGGGAAAATATAAGAACCACAAAAGAAGTTGTCAAGAGAGAAAAAGGCGAAGATGATTTTGAATTTGACAGTTTGTTTGTGGACAGATTGAGAAATTTAGGTGAGATTAAAACCAAAAATAAAATGGTATGGACTGAAAATTTTGTAGTGCATGATAAAAACATAAAATTTAAGATAGGTTCTGAGGTGAATGTATTGCCAAAAAAAGTTCTGAATGTTTCATGCACATGTAGTGAATGTCATAAATTAGAGAAATGTGCTACAGTATTGGAAGCATATGGTGGTACAAAGCTAACACCCAAGGGAAAATTTAAACTTCAATGTTTATGGTCGAATAAATCTTTTGAATTGGAATTTTCAGTAGTAGATTTGAATATTAAACCAATAGTAGGTTTACCAGCATGTTATGATTTAGGTTTGATCAAAAAGTCAGAAAGTGTTGATGTCAGCCAGGAGACAAGAGATAAAGAAAAAATAATTGCTTGCTCAAAATAGTGCAAAATAGCGTACAAAATTTTTCTGGTACTCGTCCAATTCAATTTTTTTTCTACCACGACGATATACTTTTGGAGCTTGCACAATCCCAGTCACCTTTTTTTCACGTACAATGCGTTCAATGGCGACACAGATATTACCGTTAAAAATGAACACTGGGCTACAGCTTTCACTGTACGGAGTGTATTTTTTTTAATTTTCGTACACTCTACAGATAATCTTTTTTTCTTCTAACGACATAAACTTCCGCTTTCTTTGTACATTACTTGGACCTGCCACGGCATCCATCTTAATACTATAAAAATAATAAAATTCAATGATATTATTCAGCTATTTGTCAGATGTTTACTTACCTCAAGTTGATGTACTTCGAAAAACACTTTATTGTGATATTTTCGCTAGAACAGTTTATCAAATCCGCAACATGTGTTTCGCTGCACAGTAGCTTTTTCAAGCGTGTTCATTAACAAACTGAATTCTACATACATTGTGATTTATATATACTTTTTAAAATTTTACTATCTACCTAGAAACTAATAATATTCTAGGAAGTAATTAATAGCAGTTATACCTGAGTTTGACGAACATTTATACCTGAGTTATGACTAGGTCAACTAATTATGTCACAATAATGTGATGAACATCTATGATTATGTATTTTGAAAAACAAGTATCGGCCAACTCTATCTTATATTTTAAAGTTAATAAATATAACAATCTATTTAATAAATATAATAAAATATATTTAATAAATACAAAACAAAGTCACCTTCACAAGAAACAGAACACACTACGCCTATGCAGATAATGAAAAAACCGAACGACTAGTTATGGCATTTTAAGGGCGCAAATATAATAGACCTGCGAAGTGTTGATCAGTTTACCGATGTTTCAAAGTATTTAACGAACTGTTTCACCTATTCGCTCGTACATCATATCGATATGCAGAAGCTATCTTGTTACAGAGGTCAAATATTATGGTATCATCTTACTTTTCAATTATTTACAATGCAATGCATAGACAATAAAAATGACTTCACGCACTAAGAATTCAGTTCTTACATTTAACATTGTTGCCGTTAGCTCTCAGTTCAATTTGTATATGAGTTACCTTCAACTGAAAATTGTCAGACATAGCTGGTATCAACTCTATACCAAAATGTGTAGATCATGCAAAGAAGTAACTTTCAGGAACAGAATTGATTCCTTCATCATGTAGCAATCCTGTGAAATGTTGTCTGATTCAATTCCATGACAAATGTTTGGAATACAAACTGAATGGAGAGAAGTGTTAATTTCTTGTGATCGATGGCTTCCTTCTTTTCCTCGTAAGATTCCCACATTTCTTGTTCACATGAAATCACTTTATTCAATTGCATGGAATATAGAATATTTTTTAATCGTGTCAGGAATCACACGTTAAAAGGTAAGACCTCGTTAGTCGCTAGCTCGCATAAGTTTCTCAACTTCTGAGAGTTGTCGTTCGGCTGAATAACGAAAAAACAGATTTTAAACAAACAGACAGATATAAATATTTTAACTCTGTTTGCTATATATGAGAGTTCGACGAATAGCTCAACCAAACATATGTTCTATTTATGACTGGCGCCAATGTATTTGGTTGCATTACACATTTCATTCATCACTTTAGAACAAGCACGAAATGACACTTGCTTATTATATCTTCTCTTGTCTATCTATACGACATATATTTTGTCATATTCAACCATTGAGACAAGTCCCAATGAAGCTTTCATAATAATTGATGATCATTTATATTTCAATACATTTCAGTTTGTATGATGAAAGGTATACCTTAGATACTGAGTTTACTTTCTTCTTGATAATCCAATCCATAGAATCAGTCGGTAAGAGTTGAGGAGAAAAAAATTAATTTTGAAAGAAGGATGGATCTAATTACATCAAAGAAATTACATTATCGACTAACGTATAGCCGGACGATGAGATCTGACTTTTGACCTTCGCGTGAGGCGAATTGAGTTCCATTCCATTTCATCGAAGTAATATGTTGGGTGTAATTATCCATGAGACGCTCATAAAACTGAATTTCATCAAGGCTAGAGTACAAATAGAACAGATTATTTTCAACGTCGGTGAGTTTCACCTCCCAGGGCTTTTCCCATCTCCATCTCATTATTGTCATTATCTTTGTTCTCGCAGAATAAAGAGTGTTCGGTTATCCATTTGTTTGATAAAGACGGTCGTATGAAAATATCAATGCAAAGCGCTTTGAGCCATTGAATACCACACCAAACACAAATGGTAGAAAGTATTATTTTTCTCGCTCAGAAATATCATTCAGTAGTAACACTGAATAGATCATGTGATCTTTCATTTAGATGATGTTTCAAATAAATAGTAAACAAGCATGAATATGATAATTTGTAATACTATTGATTGAATATTATTGAAGTTTTTTCCCAACACCAAACCGTTATTTCAACACCTCGATACGTGTTTCGACCACCAAGTCATCATCTTCAAGAAGAAGATTGAACTAAGTATACATACAATATTATTCTCATATATACCAGGGATATCTCTTCTAGGTACCTGCTTCATGAACGTTTTAAATTATTTACGGAAAAAAAGATTTGTTAAATGAAATAAAATTCACTTCATTCAAAGAAATAAAAGTGTCATATATGCACGACAAAATATTTTGTTGATGCAAGTAAAAAGAATTCTTGACCCTAACTATTTCTTCAAGCATACGTTCATTGTATCAAACAAATATTTCATTAAAACAATCTCATCCATTAGTTATTTCAATTCAAAGAAGATTGAATTAAAGTAATATTTTTTCTAATTGATAGCGAGAATGATTTAGAGTAATTCGAATATTCTATTGAACAAACAAAATTTAAAGATGGGTGAAATAGTGGATCTGATTGAAATTATCAAATGTATTTTCTATTTGAGTAAAAGTTATGTTGAAGAAACATAATATATCTGCAGGATGATGGAGAACTGTGCTTGTTTTGATAATGGGAAAATTTCCACTAAAGTTATAATTTTGTTGAACAAATAATGAATACTAGTTGAACGAACAATGTTTATACCTCATTGTGAGTATCTTTCTGATAGAGTAAAGCATTTCTAAAGTTCAAAATAAGTATGAATAAAGATGTACCAAATGAAATAAAGTTACAAATCAAAATCCTTCCCTCTTGTTTGAATTTGGTTATTAGATACAATTAACCAAATATTATACTAATCTGAGTACCAGCATCTCGTTGGTAGTAATGTAGTTTCAGAAAAGGACTTTTCTCTTCTCTAAAACTACAATATGTTTTTTAAGTTTGTAGATAAAAAGCATTACGTATAGTTTTAGTATATTGAGAAAAGTACTTTTCGGTAGAATCAGAAATACAGTCAGTGATTGAATTTACATGAATCTACAATCAAAATAGATCAAGTTATTGAATAATTGTGAGAATATATTATAGTTTGTTCAACAACTCGATTTTTCAATACATGAAATACACTTTGTATCATTTTCTCAACTGGATTATTGATCTACTTACGTATCATGATTTCTTAATCAGCTGCTGATGGGAGTCTTGTGGATAATATTTCATATTCAATACTGATTATGTAAATGCCATGGAAAATTGTTCAACGTGAGAATGAGCAAAATATAAATAAAAATCGAGAAATTTTAGTACCAAATCTATTCAAACAATTAATACATTATGATAGACTTCTACAAATATTTAAATGAAAATATAAATTTTTCACAAATGTTTAATCCTAATATAAAACATTAACATATTTTATTATTTATTATTATTGGTGATATCTACTAAAAAACAATTAGAGTTGATTTCGAAACCTTTCACTGAAGTAATGATCTAAAATGAAAGAGAACAGAGATTAGTGATAGTCTACATTTCCGCAATAATACTATTGGATCAATTTCTACTAACTAGCTTAGATATTATCTCATAGAAATATAAAAATATAATTATTTTGTATTTTTTGTACAAATCCAATTTAATAAAAGGAGATACCCTTATTTTTTGATAATAGGAAAAAAACAATGACGTACTTCATCACAGAAAAATTTGATTAGAAATATGACTGTGATGACAAAATTTACCTAGGTCTCCAATCATAACTTTCAGGCCTTCAAATCTATTAAATTTAAAAATTCTAGCATTTAATTACTTAGGTATAGACCTGAATAATAATAAGTATCTACAGCAAATCGCAAAAATATATAGTTTCTTGAGAAAACTGAATATGTTTTTAATTGTAATGGTATACATATTCATTATTAAAGTTATGAATGAAAGATATACCTCTGTTATATATGATTCTTAATTTATTCCATAAATTGCTTCCTTGATTGAATATTTTTCTTTTGCCAATTGGGGGAGTCTTTTCTTTCATTTCTTCATCAGTGAGCCTTATAGCTATGTCTAAGGTTACATCATTTTCTGTCTGAAAAGTATGTGTTTTAAGTATATTATTATGAGATAAATAATATATGTATTTTTTTACCTTCAAAAATGCCAATCAGGTCATTTAATCCCAAGTTATTAAGAAATTCCTCCATGTCTAAAAATAAAAGAGATTATATTGCATGTTTTGAGTTCCTGCAGTTTTGTTGGATGTCATCATTTCTGTAAATATGTTACAAATAACTTTCCTTTTTCGGTATTACTGATTTTAATAAAGTAATACAAGAGAAAAATGTGATTATTTCACAATGTTCTTTGAAAGAAAAATCTTAAAAAGAGGTTCCTTCAAGGATTCAGTATATACTATCATGATGAAAATGAAATCATTGTTTACGGCACCATTCAATTATTTATGATGTAAGAAATTTAGAATCCGAACTAAAGGTACGCTGACTTAACTGTATTTACTCTGAAAATGTCCAATTCCTCCGTATCCAAAGATCAAAGGTCAACTAGGTACCCAGTGTATGCATACCTACCTACCTTTCAATGATAAAAATTTCACTCGACAACTTCTACTTTCTTAAAAACAGAATTGAAAACATGGAAGCTTTCCTTTAGTCATTACATTAAACAATAAGAACTTCAAGCCACTTTTATAGATAGCTGTCAAGAAAAATGTATGGGCACGTGCTTGAAAAAAACGATGTCCGTTTATCCTATACATGCTATTCATAATTATTTCAAAATATGGAATGAAAGAAAGTATATTATCAACATACCTGTGAAAACACTGAAAAACTTCAATCCACGTATAATCAAAAAGAAACTGTAAACCTCTTCGTCATTTCCTTGTAAAAAACCCAACACCCATTTTTAATTCTTATTCCATTCGTGATTAGTTTACGGTTCTTGCGAAAATGCAAATGGTGGCGACCGGCACTCTATTTCCTTAGAAGTATTTCAACTATATCATTTCTTTCAAAGAAACAATTTAATTTTTCAAACCAACAAATAATAAAAATATTGAAATGAAATTATCCAGTCTTGAAATTATTTCCAAAATTAGTTAAAGGTATTGATATGTATTGTTGAAGTGAAAATAAATATTCAGTTGATTCGATTATATATTAGTGTCAAAACAGCACCCCATAGTGTCAAACTGAATTGGAAAGTTTTCATTCAACAGACGTACTTTTGATTTGATGAAATTTTATTGTTTGACTCAACCGAATTATTTTGAGAACTCAATAAATGTTATTCTTGAAATGATCCACAATTCATTCGACTAAGTAAAAGACCTCTTGTATTGAAATATTAGAGAAATTAAAATGAGAATTTCATTTTGTCTCCGCAAAATTATCATCTAATCAATACAATACACACGTCGTTTGGAATGAATGATATTTAATCAAAGTGATGAAATAAATTAGACTAAATGAATTTCTTTGAAGTAACAAATCTTTTTTTTCCGTGGTGGCCTTATCTTATAGTCAGGTTAATCTGATTATTGAAATATTATTTCAACAAGCTATATAGTATACCATTAGGTATTGGTTCACCATCGTTATTCATAATATTTTGTGGATGCCTACGAGGAAATAGTGGAAAATCATAATATAGACCGATAATACATATTTCCGCTGATGATATTATACCAAGTAGTGATCATCAATGTATGTTTCTCTAGTTGTATTTTGAGCAATATCTACTTATTGTTTTAATAATATTTTAGGCAATAATTCGACAGAAGAAAAGTCGCTAGAAGAAAGATGTAAAAAACGCAAAAAAAAACATCAAATTGTGAGAGAAAACTGAATAAAAATACGGAAAAGAATACGTTACCTAATAGTGCAGGAAGAATAGTTGATTATTTCCGGATAGCTTTAACATATATAGAATGGATCGCAATTTTGAACGCACTTCCTTAACAATAGGTGGAGGTGTCCTTATTGGAGTACATGAAGACTTTATTTCTTCAGAAATTAATCTATCGGATTCTAACTTTCCCACGCTCGAACTGATTGATATAGTTGTTGTTAAAATAACCTATTCACATAAATATATTTTTCTGCTAAACGTTTACATACCTCCTCAGACTCCCCTAGCTGAGGTTGAACAATTCTTTGAAGCTCTGGAATTACTACACATATTAGATAATAGTGCAGTCCTTATTGTAGGAGATATTAATATTAGCGATTATGCTAACCATCTTAATCATGGTAAAACTAATAGGGAAATTACTATTCTCGATAACTTTTCAGAAATCCTTGACTCATCTCAAAATAACTTTGTATATAATAAACTCAATAGACTTCTTGACCTGATATTTTTTAATGGAGAGTGTCATGTGGAGAAATCAATGGATCCTTTCGTAGTCGAAGATCAGCATCATCCTGCCTTGGATATTACTTGTGTACTTGAAACGAAGGCTAACTACAAAAATAAACTGCATTTCTGTTTCCAGAATAATTATAATTTCAAAAGAGCCAACTATCCACAATTGTATAATCAAATATCTCATATTGACTGGACCTTCTTGGAAGTTCTTGATGACTCAGAAGATGCATCCACATATTTCTATGGAAAACTTTATATTGTTTTTGATCACTGCTGTCCCAAGTATACAGTTGAATCCAGAACCAAATATTCTCCTTGGTATAATAGAAACATTATTAGAGATTTGCAGGCTAAAAGCAGAAGCTGGCGCATATACAAGCGTGAGTGTAATCTGCAGGTCCTTGAAGATTTCAAACATTTTCGAGCAAAAATAAAGCATGATGTTGATGTGGCATATGAAAAATTGGTATGGGAAACTGAGGAAGAAATGCATATCAATCCCAACAGATTTTGGTCATTTATAAATAATAAACGAGGTAGCTCCAAAATATCACAAGTACTGAATTTTGAAGGTCAATTACTGGAGGGGCCCTCTAATATCGTAAATGGTTTTGCCAATCATTTCAAACAATTGTATACCGCTTCTTCCCCTTTTCAACCAAACTCTGATATTGATAATAATCACTTTCTTGATATATAAAGCTTCAGTGAAAACGAAGTATAAGAGGCACTAAGGTCGCTCAAACCTAAGAAGACCACTGTTCCAGATGACATTCCAGCTTTCATCATGAAAGATTGTGCACTTGTGCTTGCTCGTCCTCTATCTATATCAAATCTATATGTTACTTTATCTTTTTGTATGTCCAAAATATTATAGACAAAGAAAAATATCTATTGAAGTAAGATATAAGTAACACATAGCACACTTAAAATATGGAAGACCTGAAAAATCCATAATCCATAATATTTTGCATCGCAGTCCTTACATTCAATTTCGTAAATTCCAGACTTTTCCGAATTCTCGACTTTGTCTTTTGGACTTCCCAAAAGGCTCTGTAGTGTATGACTTGTTTCAAAAACCACTTTCATACCTAGTTCCTTGAAAATCTTACCAAAGTTCCTCGTATATTGGTGGTATGGATCTGAGATGTATTTATCTTGGTTTTTTTCCTTTCTGAAAGTCGAGATTTCATTCATTCTAAAGCTAAACTTCTTCTTCATTATTATGTCACCTAAAATATCCCTCGAGAAACCCTTAGTGACTGCTATTTCCTGTATTGTACGTTTTTCTTTTGTGAACCTATCATGTGTTAGAGGGTAAGTCAAAAGACGATGTACTAAAAAATTGAACCCAGCACGTTTGTGCTGTCAACAGTGCACAGTGATGTGAACTCTCAGGAATATACCTGTACGTGCTTGTTTATTTTCTAAATATATCGTATTCTAACCCTCCATACTAGCTCCTCATTACCAAAACGTCAAGAAATGGTAGTTGTCCCTTATTTTCTAACTCATACGTGAATTTTATTGATGGACAACTATTATTTGAAATGGAAACAAAGTCCTCAATATTCGATTTTTTTGTATCGAATATCGCGAAAATAATATCATCCACATACTTTAGCTAAATCCTAGGAAAATACTTCCGACTTTTCTTTGGTTTCCATTTCGAATCTGCTCATTCACAGGTGTGCCAGGTAGGGGGACAAGGGGTTTCCCATGTCCGTTCCTTCCTGTTGTTCATAAAAGCAACCCTCTACCTGAAACCGATTTTGTTTCATACACAAATTAGTAAGAGAAACGAATTCATCAATTTCGTTATTATTGAAATTATTGTTCTCCAGTAATTCCCTAAGATATTGCAAGGTCTAAATTTAGATAGGCATATTGTGAAATTAATTTTCATATAGCTGAACATTGTTTCATATACAGCTTTAACAGTTAAACATATATTATAAAATAATAGATAAGGAAAAATTGTAAAATTAATTTAGGTTGATATACCTGTATGGGTGGTACACCTGGATGGTTTAGCTATATGGTATGTCTATATAGCATAAATAGCGATAGCTTCGCGTTAGTTTCTAGTTCAATCTTCCTCTTTGATGATCACTTGGTGATCGAAACACGTGTCGAGGTGTTTAAAATAACGAGTTGGTGTTATGAAAAAACTCCAGTGATATTCAAAGATAGAGTTATTCGAAATAGGACCTTTGCCGCTATTCATAGAACTTATTTCACACTTTTCGATTTCCAAGCTTCCGAAGGTATCCATAAACCTGTTGCCATGTAGGTAGGTAGGTAGGTAGGTAGGTAGGTCTAAATCGAGTAGGTCTATTTGACCCCCCACCGCAACCCATAAGGGTTTATTGTGGCTCACACCTATTCACACTCGGCCAAATAAACTAACCTTCCCAGGAATCCATAACTCTTCTTGCCATTCAGGTGTTCAGTGTTTGTTTGGCAAAGCCTAAAGCAATGCCAATGACAGGTTCTGGTCCAATGAAGCCTGTTGCAGCACCCTTCTTTGCAAGAGAGTCAGCAGCTTCATTGCCTTCCAGACCAGTATGGCCAGGAATCCAGATCAACATCTGTTGAGTCTTCTTATCGAGGAGAGTCTTATTTGGCAATATGCTACCAATTTAGACGTTGCTCGGAAAGAGCCAAGAGCTTTCATCTCCGCTTGACTGCCCGAGAATATTTTCATTGACTTGTGAGTGAGGTTGAATTTATCCAATCTCTCCGCACATAATTCAATAGCGTAAATTTCCGCTTGAAATACAGCCGCATAAGTTCCTAGCCAGGTAGTGTTGCCATGTACTGGTCTCAATAATTTTAAATATATCTCACTTATTCTAGATTTCTCCGGTCTATGAAACCAAACATGCGAAACATCTTTCTTGTAGCGAGCTGATATAGTCCGTTTGGTTTGACCAACATATTTCTCATCACAACCCTCTCAGCTCATTTCCTGAATCTCGGACTTTTCTTTATCTAACGTACTCATTGATGTATTTGGGTTCATATGAAAGCACAATGAACTTTGAAATATCCTCTTTTCTAGCGATCGGTGCATTACGAAATACTTCCCCTTAATTCTTGAATTATGTTGGTCAAACCAAACGGACTATATTAGCTCGCTACAAGGAATATGTTTCACATGTTTGGTTTCATAGACCGGAAAAATCTAGTGTTGCTCCACATGTCATAGGGAATGACCACAGAATAAGTAAGGAATATTCCAAATTGTTGAGACCAGTACATGGAAATAGGTTCCTGAAATGTCTTCGAAAGTTTGTGAATCAAAAAGTGTGAAATGAGTTCGATGAATAGCGGCAGAGGTCCTATTTCAACCAGCCCTTCCTTTGGTCTCATACGTAATAATTCTCAATAGGAAACAAATAAATATGAAATATATATGGATCAATGAAGGGGATAACCACTAAGATAAAGAAAACTACATAGCAAATCAGAGCTATTGAAAAAACAGGTAGTTTAGCATAGGAACAATAACAAGTAGTGGTAAGGTACTACTAACCGACAGTATTTACGTACTATTATCAAGTATTATGTTACGAAATTTTTTTTTAATTAATTCGTTGCATCCATTCATTTTCAATTGAATATATTATTTATATCACGAACACCCTATAAAAATAGTCATTTCTTCATAACTTTTTTTTTCTATGCGACAAAAACTCTTGGGCTCGGTACTGATTCGAAACGACGTAAATTAGGTAGCGATTCCTGGAGAAAATCGTGAAGATATCTACTTAGTAAATGTTTTTTTTTAACTATCATTGATTGATTTCCGCAAAAGTGCGGATTCAAATTTCAAAAGCTGTTAGGGGTTGAATATTTGGTACATTTTTGGGTTATTTGGAAGCGAATTCAACCCTTGATTCAATCGAGTTTGGATTGAGAAGAGTAAATTGATTTCGAAACGTCTCCTTTAAAGGCAAAGCCAGTTTACAAAAACATATCAAACAAACTGTGAAAAACTACAAAGTATGCTCATGTATGATGTTTACATTAAAATTTACGATTTCACAAAACATTTAGCTAAGTGTAAAGTACGGAATATTAATAAATCCTTATGTCTGGTGACTATATCACTTACAGATGAAAGAATTCTGGTACTTACAAAAAAAAAAACGATGTAATACAAATACAATACAATACAAATGAAATGGTAAAGTGAAGAAAAACTTCGAAAACACTAAAGACTTTACAATTGATTTTTAAAGACCTGGAGTGACACATTAAACAAATCTAAGTTATTATGATATTGATTTCCAGCTTCAGAATACAAGGAATCGGACTGTTCAAAGCATAATTGGTATGGAAAAATGTACATGGAGAATGTCAGGATTTCTCGTATCTTTTTGTTTGATATGAAAAGTTATTAGTTGAAGTAGTTCTCGGCAGTTTATCTCACTATTATTTTGAAAAGGAAACTCAAGTTCATAGAAATTCTCCTATCTTCCTTTCATATTTGACTTGGTTGAAAGTTGACTGTACTTATATTCATTTCGTTGAATACTAAAGTGAAAAGCACGATTCCCTAAACATTTCTTTCGAACATTCTCAATCATATCGATATTTACATTACAGTATGGGTCCCACATAACCGAACAATATTCAAGAATGGATCTTACGGAAGCACAATATGAAATCTTCTTTGTTTCAATTGAAAAAACAGTAGAAATTTTCAACACAAAACTCAGAATTTTGAGACTTTTCGCCACAATTTATGATACTTGAAGATCAAAATTGTTTAAGCTATCAAATTCAACTCCCAGATCGTGAGTAAATTTTTTTAAGAGCTATATTATCCTCAAACATAAGAAATTCTGAATATTCAAAAACAAACTCTATGTCCTATATAAACCTCACATTTACTCAAGTATAGTTCAGAGTTGATGTCGTCATCTTGGCTCAAAGAAGCTCAAGGATACTATACTCGTACTTAGGAGAATTTGAACATATTTCATATCTCAAATGTGAAACAGTATCACCACGTTCGATAGCAATACTAATTACTGATTTTCAAAAAAAATAACAGGTTTTCAGTAACAATAATCTTTTTATTTCCAGAATGAACACTGAAGGGCTTACGATCAGTGTAGAGCATGAATTGATTACGAAATTGAACTATCAGAATTATTCTGCAAGGCATCCTCACTTTGTTCATTTCGAGGCGTATGAGCCAATGTTGATTTATTTCTTGAATCCAGTTTTCGTCTAAATATAGCCTTACAGTATTGGAGATCCCAATAATGGAGGCAAAATCACTCTATCTGAAGTTAAAATGTTGATAGCTACTAATCAGTGATGCCAACTACGACGTTAACCTCAATAACGTAATGTGAATAGATTTATCATGAAAAACAACACCGTTCGTTTATTAAGTTTTCATAAAAAATCTTACCTACGAAACTGGAAAGTGTGGTGAATGTGCTCGGCCAAGACTCGCCGAGCACACACTCTCTCATTGACGATAACTCTGGACATTCGCATATGACATGCATGACAGTTTCTTCTTCCTGTTGACACATCCTGCACAGAGGTGTGTCCACTAGCCCCATATTATGGAGGTGTTTCCTCAGTTTACAGTGAACAGTCAGAAATCCTACTGTTAAGCGTGTATTTTTACTGGTCATCACCAGATATTTCTTCGGCGCCAGCTTACCAGGGTCGTCAAGGGTGACCCTGGCGACCCTAGGATTAGGGATTGAGCATTGGTGTAACGTTTGGCTAGTTCCGCAATTGACATCAGGCCGTAGGTGCCACTGGGTCCTTAGTCCAGCCGCTTCCTTGGCTAAAGAGTCGGCAATGCGATCACCTTCACTCCTGTCGTGGCCTTTAATCCACCTAAAGATAATGTTATTTTCTACCGAGGCTTTGACTAAATCTTGGTGGCACTCTAGTGGTAGCCTTGAAGTAACACGTTGTCTGTTCAAGGCTACTAGTGCTTGTCTGCTATCAGTGCAGATTGTTATTGTTGTTACTTCTTTTGTGGCTATTGAGATTTGGAGTACACTCCACATCCTGAGCCTTTTTTGGTTTCTGAGCCGTCTGTGTATATGCGTATTGTATTTGTAGCATCTGACCCTGTGTTCTATTCCATTTGTATTCTGTAGGGTTTATTAAACACATACCTGAGTTCAATTTTCATCCTTGTTGTTCAAATCCATATCTTACGTATTGAAAAAAACTTCATTGTGAGAATCTCACTAAATAGTCTTACAAAAACGTGACACGTGTTTTGTTATACAAAAGCAACTTCAAGCGTGTCCCTACTAATCTAAATCTATACAGGCTGATTCACGGTGGATGGCACATTAGACGTTTCTGGTGAACCAGACAACGGATCACTTTGAAAATTTAATGGAGGGCATATTCGGACATTCTCTAGCCAACTAAAATATTTTCGACAATGCGGTGTTGCCGCTTCTATTAGAAAGCAGTAGCAACTTTGATTTTTCAAATAGAACACTCTATATATAATATTATTTTTGGAATCTCCAAAAATTGCCCGACAACTTTTCTTGATATTTCTCTATACCTATCTGTTACCATTTTCGAAATAAAAATTAATTTCAATTTTTTTCTTCGAAAATCATGACTTCTAAAAATGCCGATATCTTTTAGTTAAGAAGTACTATGATATCGAAATTTGGTTTGGAGTTAGGTGATACTTGGACACTTCCCACACGTTAGCCTAATCTCCGTTACTTCAATACAGGGTGGTAAAAAAATACAGTTTTTTCGTTTGCTTGAAAAAGTTGCTGAAATTTGATTATTTTAAATGGAACACCCTGTATATTATTGAAAATTCGGAAAGCTGCTGAAATTTGCTTTCTTCCTATGTACATCATACCTATACCTAACTAGTCAAGTTTCGGACTTATGAACATTCATTTGTGAAAATGTCCCTTCAGAATGGTATTTCCATTCGGTATTTGGTAAGAAGGCCATGATTACTATTTGACAGTAGCGTTGTGACATTCCCCTAATAATATCGACATTTTCGTGACTTCAGAAGTTGCAAATACCTTCAAAACGATGGAACAAAACTATTCAAACGAAGTTCTTATGAATTTGTTTATTATTTTTGGACAGTGTGACAAAATTATCAGCAGAACATGTAGAAAGTTCAATGAAATGTATCCGAATCTACCGCCAATGAACCTCAAGAAATTTATACGAATTCAGAACAATTTCAATGCATTTGGATCAACTTTAAAAGCACCAAGAAACTTGCCTCGACCCGTAACTTTCGAAGACAACCAGATTAATGTCTTAGCATATTTTCACGCATTTCCCGAGTCATCGATAAGAAGTGCTGAAGAAGATTTGGGTATAAAATATTCATCGGTTCAAAGAATCTTGCGAAGACATAAAATGCATGATTATAAATTCACCAAAATTCAAGCAATGAAGCCTCAAGATCCTCAACAGAGAGTAGAATTTTGTGAAATGTTGTTGACACGCATTCAAGAAGATCCACTTTTTTTAAATAAAATCATTTGGACTGATGAATCGAAATTTTCGAGAGAAGGGATTTTCAATAGAAAAAATCGTCATTATTGGTCCAGTGAAAATCCTCACGTCACAAAAGAAGCCGGATTTCAAGAAAAATTTAGTTTTAATGTCTTCTGCATGTTGATGGACAACAAATTGAGGTACGTGATATACGAGGAGTCATTAACATCCAGAAGCTACCTGAATATTTTGGAGAATACTGTAGACAGTTTCGTGGATAATCTGCCACTCGAAGATTATCGAAACTGTTGGTGCCAACTAGACGGAGCTCCTGCACATTGCACAAGAGAAGTGAGCGCAGAACTGGATAGACTATTTGACGATCGGTGGATGAGGCGCTTGGGACCATGGAATTGGCCAGCGAGATCACCCGATCTTAATCCATTATATTTTTATTTGTGGGTAATGTTTAAACAAAAAGTTTACAAAATACCCGTGCGTTCAAGAGATGAATTGTTAGAAAGGATCGCCCAAACATTTGAAGATTTGGATCCCAATGAAATCAGATCTGCCACCACGAAAGCAGTCAACACCCGCATTTTAAAGTGCTTGGAAGTGAACGGCCAGCGATTCGAACATATTTTGAAATATTCCACATGATTGTTTTACTTTTTTATAATTATTCATATCAATATTTCCAATTTCAAGTTTCTTGGTGCTTTTTTAAAGTTTATCCAAACATATTGAAATTGTTCTGAATTCGTATAAATTTCTTGAGGTTCATTGGCGGTAGATTCGGATACATTTCATTGAATTTTCTACATGTTCTGCTGATAATTTTGTCACACTGTCCAAAAATAATAAACAAATTCATAAAAACTTCGTTTGAATAGTTTTGTTCCATCGTTTTGAAGGTATTTGCAACTTCTGAAGTGACGAAAATGACGATATTATTAGGAGAATGTCACAACGCTACTGTCAAATAGTAATCATGGCCTGCTTACCAAATACCGAATGGAAATACCATTCTGAAGGGACATTTTCACAAATAAATGTTCATAAGTCCGAAACTTGACTAGTTAGGTATAGGTATGATATACATAGAAAGAAAGCAAATTTCAGCAGCTTTCCGAATTTTCAATAATATACAGGGTGTTCCATTTGAAATAATCAAATTTCAGCAACTTTTTCAAGCAAACGAAAAAACTTTTTTTTTACCACCCTGTATTGAAGTAACGGAGATTAGGCTGACGTGTGGGAAGTAACTCCAAACCAAATTTCGATATCATAGTACTTCTTAACTAAAAGATATCGGCAATTTTAGAAGTCATGATTTTCGAAGAAAAAAATTTAAATTAATTTTTATTTCGAAAACGGTAACAGATAGGTATAGAGAAATATCAAGAAAAGTTGTCGGGCAATTGTTGGAGATTCCAAAAATAATATTATATACAGAGTGTTCCATTTGAAAAATCAATGTTGCTACTGCTTTCTAATAGAAGCGGCAACACCGCATTGTCGAAAATATTTTAGTTGGCTAGAGAATGTCCGAATATGCCCTCCATTAAATTTTCAAAGTGATCCGTTGTCTGGTTCACCAGAAACGTCTAATGTGCCATCCACCGTGAATCAGCCTGTATATTCAATACTTTACATTGGCTTTACTTTTTACAATTTCAACAAATTCCAAGTTTCTGAGTTTTATTCAGCCAATTATTGTTGAACGTGTAAATGAGTTTGTAATGTAGTGACAAAATGATCAGAGAGTTTTCACATTTGAAAAAATAGTCAGTAACGGGGGGTTATCAAATCGTATTTGATCATTCGGTAAGTTACCCGAATTCTTCAATCTGTTAATTCTTTAACATTCTGGAAGATTGAGTTTCGAACTCTTCTCTTCCAAATATTACACGTTATTGTGGTAAATTCGAATACCGCCTGCCACTGGTGAGCATTGTACAAAAAACTGAATGTTATTTTCTTTTCGTGATTTTTCTTATGCTGGAGTTTTTCAGAACTCGAGGTCGATTCTTCGTCATTCAATATTATGCTACAGTTCATGATGAACTCATGTCTTTCTGCTGAAAAATGATTTGCAACTATGGATTTGATCTTTCCATTCAAGAAACTACTTTCATTGAGAAAAATACCTTCCTGTTCACCGATTCTTCATGAGTGTTCAATGTTTAAAAATATCTGTCCGTTCAAAGTTAGTCAAAATAGAGTCCAAAGAAATCTGTTACAAGTAAACGAACATAAAAGTGAAGCTAATGAAAGTGTGTTATAAAAAGGCTTATGTTTTCGAATGAAAAGCGAGCTTTTCAAGATATGAGGGCTAGAATTTTCCCACTGGGAGCCCGAAAGCTTCTATGTAGCTATTCAGGGCTTCTTTCTGTCAAAGACAATTTTAAAGTCGAGATGAAATGTAGACAGACACTGAACTCATTTTCATTGCTGAATGAAAGAAACCATTCTGTAGCCAAGCTGTCAAATAACACAACTTCTCGAAGTTCTTTCATTTAACAAGCGACTGAGCTTCTAGCGGCAGTATGTGCCCATAATTCCGGCCAACTGCTAATGTAATATGCCGAGTCTGGCTCTACTGTACTCGTTTACGCGCTCAATATTACTTTAATACTTTTCCCACTATATTTAATTGTTTTCTGTTTCGGAAAAATGACTGACAGAGTGAATCAAATATTTGCCTTGAATTGATTCGTCTGATCCAATATTAGTTTCTAATTTTCAACGTTTCAAACCATTCTTCATGGCATTTAGCCCCCAGACTCTCTATTGAAATCATTTCGTGTATGATTTTCACATTCATTTACCAAGCAGGTAATGTAAGTGCAGTCTTTAGGTTCAAAGAAACGCACCTCTTTGAAATATTTTCGTTGAAATGCCTAACGAGTCGTTTCGAACGAGAAATGTGCAGTACAAGAATGAAACATAAGATTTAACTTCAAAAGCGCATCCGTTCTCATACACACTAATTTGAAAGGTAACAGATAATAAGAGAAACATCTAAAACGAGAAGTGAAGTTCCTTGATTTTTCGTTATTATTCCTCAGCACTCACAAATAGTAAAGGATGTCTTGTGAATCCCGAAAGATATTTCAATTTTCTATACAATGAACTTGACAGTTTTTGATTTTGTAACAAAACAGCACCACCACTGAAGGCCTGTTCAGTTTTTGAAATTGAAAATAATTGTTACGCATAACGAGTTTTAGTTGAAAAAGAAATTTTATCATAATGAATCTATTTACAAAAAAATAATTTTGTTGTAAAGAAGCGTTAAGTTGTAACTATTCAGTGTTATAAATAATTGGCTAGGAGCTGCTTGCCAAACTGGAACCATAATAAAAATATGATTTGAAAAATCCCACGCTTTTTAACAATTTTTTTTTTCATTTTTGTGAATACGAGGATTGCCTTTTATATTTTGGTATTAGAGAACAAAAACAAATATTAATCAACGAAAATCACTTTGTTTCTCAAAATATTTCCCATGAAGATCTATACACTTTTGCGTGCGTTCAAACCAATTGTCGAAGCACTTTTGCCACTCTGATTGAGGTATCTCCAAAACATGCATTCTAAATGCAGCAACCGATTCTTCAGGTGTCGAAAAACGTTGACCTCCAGTTTGTTTTTTACGTGCGGGAATAAAAAGAAGTCATTTGGTGCCAAGTCAGGACTATACGGCGGATCAAATCGATGTTTTGGCTTCTCAAAAATGCAGTTGTGTGAGAACTCGCATTGTCGTGGTGAAGAGTGATTGATCCATTTTCGGCGGTTGGTTTTCCTGATTTCTTGGAAGACATCTGGCAAACAAATGATTGTGTACCACTCAGAATTGACTGTTTTGCGTTGTTCTAGTGGTACGGTTGCGACATGTCCAGTTTTTCCGAAAAAACAGGCGACCATTTGCTCAAAGTGCTTCGTGTGCGAACAACTTTTGTTGGATTTGGCTCGTCTTAAAACACCCATACAGTCGACTGCTGTATACTTTCGGGCTCATACGCGGACATCCACCATTCACACATAGTTAAGAATCTCGGGAGTTATTTCTCTGCAATGCCTCATGATATTCTCTCTCAAATATTCTAATGTTGTTGATTCTATCTCATACACTTCAGACTCCAAATTATTTTATTGAAAGAAACCTACAGAAGTGAGATCCGGAGACCTTCGTGGTCATTCTGTAGGACCTCTTCTGTCAATCCAGCGACCAGGAAAATGATCATCCAAAAATTGTCGCACTGGAGCTGCATGATGAGGAGGTGCACCATCATGCTGAAAAACTCTTTCGTTTTCGAATAAATTCATATCTCCTTCAATTGCCCTATTGATGCACGGTATTATTCGATTCTCCAACATATCCAAATATTTATCACTAGTCAAATTATCATCGATGAAAGAAGGTCCTATGATGTGGTCACCTAAAATTCCTGCCCAAACATTCAGTTTTTGAGGTCGTTGGGTATAAACTTGACGGCATAAATGAGGATTCGTATCACTCCAATATCGATAATTTTACCGATTCACTTCTACATTTGAACTGATAGTACATTCATCCGAAAAACTAATTTTATACAAGAAATTCTGATGCAAATTGATCCGTTCAGTGGAACTTTCACAAAATTCGATAAGTCTATCGAAATCATCTTCGTCCAATTCATAAACTAGTCTAATCTTATATGAATGAAATTTGTACTTATGAAGGATACTGAAAACATTTATTCGACTGATTATTGATTCTCGAGATGACTTACTAACAGACTGCGAATTTTCCATTAGTCCAACATGCCCTAAAACTGCAGTACAGCTTCAACGTTAACAACTCCTGAACGGTTATGCTTTTTATTGTTAACAGATCCAGTTTATATAAATTAGTTCTATAATTCTGAAACGTATTTGTGTCGTACATTTCTTTCTGGATGATTATTATTGAACATACGGGTAGCAGCTCTAGCACTATTTCCATTCTGGTAGTACAAACTAACTATTTCAATCCGTTCTCGAAGTGTATAAACAATTGCTTCTCAAGAATTCACAAAAACAGAAACACCAATTGTAACTTCACCTGGTAGGTAATCGTTATTGTAGAAAGAGACAAACACGAAATGAAGAGAACATCGAATTCAAACTAACCTAGGCAAAATGAGACTTTTGTGAAATATATATCACAAAACCACCTATGAAACCTAGGTAACAGATTGTACAGAAGTTTTTTCATGGTGGCTCAATTTCAATTCGGATAATTTTCAGCTTCCAAACTATGAGCTTCAGACTACGATGTATTCTACTTTGTTGAAATTTGTTCATCATGGTACATCTGATAATGCAAAATAATATGGGGTAATCCATTAAAAACAATTGGTGACATGCTCTGGGGGTGCGATAGGGGAAGGTACATCAAATGTGAATACGTCAAAATGTGTCCTCCTGTATACCATGGTTGACGTTTTTCACTGCACATCCAATATTCAGATTTTTGATTGACGACTTGATTATTTTGTGGAAATTCATGTTCACTGGGGATACACTACAAGAACACACTTTTGTGTATTTTCCACGATATTTCTCTATTGTTGACTAGTTTCGGCTATTACACCATTTTCAAAATTAACTGATTACATTTAAATTTGAGTAATTTATACCTAAGTTGCCTATCCTATTATAAATAATTTAGTACCTACATTTTGTATACCTGTAATATCTATGAACATATCAAAACAAAGCTTTTTATATAATGTAGGTTTTGGGAACTGGATTATAGATTCAGGAGAGGACTATTTAGATCAAGTTGTTCGTTGAGGACAGTATAATTGGGATTTTTCTTTGACTTGTTTATTTCCATAGATTCCAACAGATTCATCATTTACCCTTTTTCGCATGTGTGAAGGATCTTTAAATTATCTTTATCTATTTTATGTTTCGAATTTTGAAGATGTTCGTACATTAATGATTTTTTATGCGAATTGACATGTTCATGGTACCTTGTATCAAAATTTCTACCAGTTTGGCCTGTATATATGGCGGGGCATTCACCACATTCTAGCCAATATATACCAGATCTCTTCCCTTTGTCTAATTTAGGTTTGGCATTAAATAATCTGTTTCCTGAATTTCCGTTGGATGTGATAGAATAATAGAATACGGTAGAATCTCCGAGAATATTAAACATTATTTCTAAAAATTCAATCTACAAATATCCTTCACATCTAACGGAAATTTAGGAAACAGATCATTTAATGCCAAACCTAAATTAGACAAAGGGAAGAGATCTAGTATATGTAGACTAGAATGTGGTGAATACCCCGCCATATACAGAGTGTTCCTTAAACACATGCCAATATTTAAGGAAGTAATTCTTAGACCCATTCTAAGAAAAAACTTCCTATGGACGTATGTCCTAAACGCCCTAACTTT
This sequence comes from Leptinotarsa decemlineata, assembly GCF_025532065.1. NCBI lineage: Eukaryota > Metazoa > Arthropoda > Insecta > Coleoptera > Chrysomelidae > Leptinotarsa > Leptinotarsa decemlineata. The sequence goes on from NW_027412534.1 coordinate 2,419,355, forward strand.
TGAGATACAGGGTGGCAAAGTTTTCAAAAATAATCAGTTTTTTAATAATAACTGAGATAATTTTGTAGACATCTTTGGCATATTTGGTACATATGTTCCATGCCTCAAGGCGCATTTTCTGATGTACACAAATTTGTATTTTTTCAAACAGTGGCATCCCTACGGGTTTCGCATTGAATATTTTTGAGGAAAAAGTACTACGCCAATGCTTTTTTTCAAAATAAAATCATTTTTAAAATCCTCATTTATTTTGAGAAAGTTTGATCTCCTGGTATTTCTTTGTCCGACGCATGATTTTCACTCAAAAAAATAAAAATCGACAGAAAGCAAATTAAGAAATTAGATCAATTCTAAAATAAATGAGAATCTGAAAATTGCTTCATAACGCATTACCAATTTCCTAATAATATTTGAAAAAATAATCTGCAAAAAAATAAATTTCTCACAAAAACGAGTTTTATTTTATTTTGTGACAGTAAGTCTAAACGAATAGCACAAATTTGTTAATTAGTAATAAAATCAAAACTGATTATAAAAATTGTTGGAAGTGGCCACCTGCACTTAGTATGCATGCTTTCGCCCTTCTACGCATGGAATTACGCACCCGTTCAAATATTCCCGGCGTATTTCGTATAGTTTCACACGAGGCAACTATTCGCTTTCTTAAAAATTCTAAAATATTACGGGAGTTTTATACACAATAGTTTTAAGGTGACCCCATACAAAAATTTTAACTGTTGAGATCGGGGGATCTTGCTGGCCATTGCTGAGGTCCTCCGCGACCTATCCAACGATTAGGATAAACTGTATTTAAATGGTTTCGGACAATTACACTGAAATGAGTAGGGGCGCCATCGTGCATGTACCATATTCGATTCCTTAACGCAAGTGGCACATCTTCCAATAACCCAGGTAAGTCTTCTTCGAGAAAGTGTAAATAAGAACGACCATCAAGGCGTCCTGGTAGGAAAAATGGGCCTATTAGATGATCACCTATAATTCCTGCCCATACATTAATCGAAAATTGGTGTTGGAAGTGGGTTTCGGTTATTGCATGGGGATTTTCTTCAGCCCACACATGATTGTTATGGAAATTTTGAATGGCATTTCGAGAAAAATTTGCTTCGTCTGTGAACAAAATTTGTGTCTCAAACTGCGGATTTAGTGCAATACTTTGTAGATACCACTGACTGAAGTTCACACGCTGTGGAAAATCTCTGGGGAGTAATGCCTGCACTCTTGAAATATGGTATGGGTATAACAAAAAATCAACCAAAATACGCCAAACAATTTGATGACAAATATCCAGAGTTCTAGCGATCTTCCTCGTACTCGTCTCAGGATGTTCCTCAATTTCTTGCAGCACCGCTTCCTCAATTTCAGGAGTTCTACAGGAGGTCTACCTTCCGGAGTCCCTTTCTTGAAACTACCAGTTTCCCCAAGTAGACGATGAATATTTGAAAAGGTTCGGCTATCTGGTAAGGCACGATTAGGATATCTTTCCTGATAAATGCGCCTGGCTTCTGTTGCATTACCATCGGCAAGGCCATATACGTGATACATTTGCGCCATTTCCGCATTCGTATAATTTACCATATTTACTGATATTCAGAAAAACAGCGGACTACCAAAATAACTTCAATAACACTTCAAAATCAATCAAAACGCGCTGTGACAGTTTTTAACACCAACACCTTACTTTAAACCAACATCAGTATTAGCTACTGACGTTTGTACATACAGAGAATTCGTTTTTTATTGCTATGGTGGGTACGCTGTTTTTTCTGCTTTTATTCTTTAAAAGAAATCACATATCGACAAACTCCATATTTCCAAGAGGTGCAGTAAATAAATTCTGCGTCATTTACTCCAGGATAACTAAATTTATGTTTTCAAAAATTATTAAGCGGTGCTGCATTATGACGTAATTTTAATTGGGAACAGTGCATCTGACAACAAACAATTACCTTTTAGATCCTCAATTATTTTGCAACAAGCTGATCTCTTAGTTTGCTTTCAGTCGATGCACGATACCGCATCAGATTTTTAAGAAATTTATCCTTAAGTAAAGCGATTTTTAATTTTTTAAGCGAAAACCATGCGTCGGACAACGAAAACCCAGCAAATCAAATGTGCTCAAAAATGTATGGAGATATTAAAAATAATTTTTAATTCAAGATAAAGCAGTAGCGTAGTATTTTTTTCGCCAAAAATATACATTTCAAAACTCGTACGTACGCCACTGACAGAGAAAATTAAGAAAATTGTACATTAGAAAATGCGCCTTGAGGCATGGAACATATGTACCGAATATGCCAAAGATGTCTACAAAATTATCTCAGTTATTATTAAAAAACTGATTATTTTTGAAAACTTTGCCACCCTGTATCTCAAAAGTTAAGGCGTTTAGGACATACGTCCATGAGACGTTTTTTCCTTAAAATGGGTCTAAGAATTACCTCCTTAAATATTAGCATGTGTTTAAGGAACACCCTGTATACAGGCCAAACTGGTAGAAATTTTGATACAAGGTACCATGAACATGTCATTTCGGATAAAAAATCATTAATGTACGAACATCTTCAAAATCCGAAACATAAAAATAGATGAAGATAATTCAAAGAACCTTCACATATGCGAAAAAGGGAAAATGATGAATCTGTTGGAATCTAAGGAAATAAAGTGAAAGAAAAATCACAATTCTATTGTCCTCAACGAACAACTTGATCTAAATAGTCCTCTCCTGAATCTATAATCTAGTTCCCAAAACCTATCAAAAGCTATGTTTTGTTATGTTCATAGATTTAACAGGTATACAAAATTTAGATACTAAATTATTTATGATAGGATAGGCGCAACAGATATAAATTACTCAAATTTAAATGTAATCAGTTAATTTTGAAAATGGTGTAATAGTCGAAACTAGTCAACAATAAAGAAATATCATGGAAAATACACAAAAGTGTGTTTTTGTAGTGTATTCTCAGTCAATATTCAGATGCATAGCTTGATCTGACAAGCTGAACTGCGTTCAAGAAAAATATTTTCAAACTGTTCAAAATTCTACTACAAAAAACTACAAAAAATTAAAAATGAGGTTGACTAGAGAACCGAGAAACGCGAACTGATTCTTAATATATATGAATAGGATGACTTGACTTCCTGACAATTCTCACTGTTTTATATAGAAGTATTCTGTTGGATACTGAGGGCTATGAATCTGAATGGAACGTGATCTACTCCGTTCGAGCTTGCAGAGAGCAGAGGTGTTAAAAATTTATTGAGCAATACTTGTAACAAAATGAAATTGTGAACTCGATGGTAATAGTCAACTATCGATATTGAATTTAAATAGTGGTGTACTTGTTTACAGTATCTCAATGTATTATTATCCCTATTATCCCTCCGTCATGAGAACGAAACGAATAACCTCGTGAATTAATGCACCGTAGAAAATTGCTGGACACATGAGGAAATGTGTCCTCATGCAGTCTTTTTGGATTCAATATTTCCTGAAACAATGTTCGTTTCCTAATACCACTTCAAAATTCAAATAAACTTTATGCTTTGTGCTTTATATATGAGGGAGCTTTAGCTTGGGATCGAAAATGGGAATAGATAAAATTTCTTTTTCAACTCAAACTCTCGTTGTGTGTAACATTTATTCACCAAATCGAGAACAACTGCTCAGTTACAACATTCAAGATGTTAACATACAATAACACGTTTCATGTTTGAAAACTAAACAGGCCTTCAGAACACATGGCTATTTCTCAGTAGAAATCTGTTTATTTCTTTCGGAAAGATCTTGGAAATGATTGTAGGTGTATTCATGACTTCAGAAAATATAAAATAGACATTTCCATCCAAAACAGGAGTGTTTCATCTGATTTATAAAGGAAAGATGCCTGGTTCTCATGAAAGTTAATGTTGTTTTCGAGAGTTCGAAAATATGATAAGTTCAACTAGAATAGTATTTCTTAGAGTGGTCGATAACGCCCCCTTGTGGACGCAAGGGCCTATAGGGGGAACAGAGGAGATTGGGGGGCGTTGAAGCGGTTTAGGAGGGCGATGGCTAATTTAAAAATGTTTTTTTCCTTTGACACAAACTTTACCGCTTCTTTACGCTCAACGCGCGTTTTCTCGTGTAACGCTATCTAGGGGACAAGACAGTAACTATTTTCTGTCCAATAGTTGTCAAACTGTACAATAGATGGCGGTAAGCTTCAATGCGAAGAGAGAAGTTTCCAGCCTCCATTCTCGAAAGTACTAGGCCTGCCCGCTGCCCCATATGAAAGCTAACGTGCCATCCAGCCAGTAATGTCATTCAACTATATTATGAAAGAAAGTGAATTTAGTTAGCGACTAGCTAGGTAAAGTGCTGTACGTTCGGTGGTGAATACTGTGAGTGGTGTCAGTTTTCAATAATCGATTCTTCACTTCGGCATTTTTGAAGACAAAATTATGTCGGAAGCAAAAAAGAAGAAACGGCAGTATAGCGCGGAATATATAAAATATTTATCGAAAATCCCACAAATTCATCTTCGCCTATGTGCCTTCTTTATCAAAAAACATTTATGAATTAATCGATGAAACCCTCTAGCAAGGCTACAAGATCATTTGAATAAAATGCATTCAGATAAAAAACACAAAAGTGTGACTCATTTTCAAGAACTGGAAAAGAAACACTCAGCTCAGCTAACTGAGTCGAAACCTTTTTCAGCGGCTTTTAAGCAAGACGACGACGGACTCCGAGCTTTCTACAATATCTCCTTGCTAATTGTTTAGAATAGGTAAACCTCACACTATTGGAGAGGATTGAATTTCATCGGCAATAAAAGAAGCAATACCTCAAGTGCTCCATAAACTAGCGGCAGATATTATCCGAAAATTTCCTATGAGCAATAGTTCCGTGCAAAGACGAATTGATGAGATGACTTAAAATATTGAAGAGTCATTGTACAATCATCTGAAAACTTCTAAATTCTCAATTCAGTTAGATGAGTCTACTTTACCAACCAATGAAGCATTGTTGTTGTCATACGTGCGGTTTATTGAAAATGATAAAATATATCAAGAACTACTATTTACCAGAAAAAAGACTAATATATGAAGAGAAATCATATATAATACACTGGAAAAATGTTGTGATGAGAAAGAAATTCCACTGAAGAATATTATATCAGCTACTACGGATGGCGCTCCGACTATGACATGACGTCCCACAGGCTTCATAGCGTACTTAAAAAAATAAAATTTCAGATGTGTTCGCTGTACATTGCGTCATTCATAGGCAGCATTTGGTTGCGAAAAAATTGAGTGAGCGCCTCTCTCAACCACTGCAATATATCATCAAAGCAGTCAATAAAATTCGAAACAGCTCTTTAAATGACAGATTATTCAATCAGCTTTGTGTTGCTGATGATGAAGATTTCAGCCGATTACTATTTCACACAGAAGTGCGTTGGTTATCAAGAGGTAACTGTCTGACTATTTCACAATCTATTTGACTCTGTAATACATTTCTTGTAAAACAAAGACAAAGAATTGCACGACAACCTCATCACTTCAAAGAATGATATTGCGTATTTGACAGACCTGTATAAATTATTTAATGATGTCTCCAACTTCAAGGTGACGACTTGAATTTAATTAAAATAATTGCACTTATACAAGAATAATATCGGCAAACGTGAGTTTTGCAATTTCCCTAATTCGTCAGCAGTATCCTTCAACAACGACGACTTGCTTCTTTGTTTACTTTTAGAACCTCCACAGAGTGATTTCGCAGAACGATTCCAGGACAATTTAGAATTGGAAATACCGGACTGGGTGTTGGATCCTTTTTCAAATGTCAACAAAGCAGGATCACCCCTACTGAAACTAATAACGAACGAGAAAATAAAATTCAAAAATGAATACTGAGAATTTTTGCTACAAAAGCTAATCCCGCAATTGTACCCTGGATTGTGGTCCATCGTTCAACGATTTTTGATAGTATTTCTATCATCGTATTTGTGTGAACGTGGATTTAGTTATGTGGCAACGTTGCTAAGTAAAAAGAGAAATCGGTTGCAAATTACCGAACGCGGTGACTTACGGTTGTTTTTGAGTAATTTCGAGCCTGATATCAACAAACTTGTTAAAAATCATGAAATTCATCCTTGACATTATATTAGTTTTGAAATTCAAATTGGAATGTATGTTTTAATAACATGGATAAAAGTTTTCCTAATATTACAAAGACAGTCTCATATTCACATATATTCAATTATTGAAATAATGACTGCGATTGTGATTTTTAAGATGTAGTAAAGTGAAAAATTTTGGGGGGTAATATCAGCCCGACTTGAATTTCATACTGAAAATCTTAGTTCAGATTCTTTTCTGTATTTACCCTACTGGGATCCTTTCGTCTCACTTGAAGATGGTGTGATGATCGAAAGTAGTCAACAAATAGAAAACTATTGTGGAAAATAGTCAAATGTGTGGTTTTATAGTGTTATTAGCATAAAAATACAGTACATTTCTTCAATGTTCCCCCCTTTTATTTTTTGAACGGGTCAACTCAAAGAATTGGCCCGATTTATATAAATTATTCAATAGTAAACATAAAAGTTGTTATTTTTCTATCATCTAGATTCAAAACATTCTTTGGTGAAATACACCTTCTGGGTTTTCTATTTTCCAGACCGACTTTGATATATTTTCCAATGAATGGGTGACAATTTTTGAACTTCGTAGTATTCAGGTTACGTTATAGTACAGATATTACAATGAATTTGGAACAATCATGAAATATGAATCAATTCAAAGAACTAATATTATAAAAAAAGGAAAGAAGAAAAAAGTCACTTCAAAGGTGCTGCTTCGTTTCCTCCTGTTCATAAAAGAGGACATATGCCTCATCGCTCACAAGTGATTTTGGCGAAATTGGTGAAAATTCATCTCAGATCAATTCACGAAATACGTATTCTGAAAACACTCTATTGTGTGATTTTCACTAGATAGTTTTATAAAAAGGCAACACGTGTTTCGGCGTGTCTTAATAACTAATTCTGCACATTAAATGCTATATATACCTTATTCTACAATTTGAGGTACCTGAATTTCAAGTACCTGATTCATATCGATTATTCGAGGGAAAACATAGTTATGTTTCTGTTGTCTGTATTCTGAACATTTTTGATGGAATACACTTTCTGGGTTTTCAATCAGTTATGTTTTCATCAACTAGATTCAAAACACTTTGTGAAAAACAATTTTTCCAGTTTTTTTTCAGTCTTGAGCGCAATTTTGATATTTTTCTCAACCATTCAGAGGAAGTTCACCTCTGATCGATTGAAATCCAACAGACGTCACAACTAGATTCAAAACACTGTGGAATACAATTTTTTTTCAATTTTGAGCACGATTTTAATATTTCTCTCAATCATTCAGAGGAAACTCATCTCAGATCAATTCAAATCAAAGAGTTGTCCCGACTAGAATGAATTTATATTCATTATACAAAGGAAAACAAAGTTATATGTCCATCATCTACATCTTAAAAACACTCTCTGCTGAAATACAGCTCTGGATGATGATCAATCTGTCAATCTTGTTCCATTTCCCATACATTTTTACTTCATTCATTTCGATGTCAGTTTCTTATGAATTTATGAATTATTCATAGAAGCATCGCGTTCTTTCTGCGTATTTTATATTTTCTACGGTAGTTATGGAATAATCAACAATTGAACGATAACATGAGTGGCTAACGCTAGTTGCACACACACCGATTTTGGACGGAAAGTATATAATCGGACGATATTTTATTAATAGCGGGTGCTTGCACACTCACCGGATTTTCATCGGTCAAACAATCAGTTGCTTTGTTGTCGTAATTAGCACGCACTACCAAAACGAAGTTAATGCGTATTAACTACAATTTCACCGAGCATTCGATACTGGAATGGTCGGTAAAAAACCGGTGATATGCAAGAGTGTATTTAGTCATGTACGCCACTACTTCCCGGTACTGCCAGCGATACAGTGGCAGTAGACGGCTGCTCACCGGTATTTTACCGGCGACGATCACCGGTCGGCGTGTGTGCCAGGTTCCGTTCCCACATGTGGTTTACTATTGGAATTTGGACGACCGGTACAAAGTCGGCCGTCCAAAATCAGTGTATGTGCAACTAGCGTAATACTTGAGAAAAACCGGTTGTTCAATATCGGATGTTGCCTCCCTCAGCTCCGACAGTAGCTTCCATTTTACGAGGGCGAATCAGCGGTTGAATATGCTCTTGAGCATGTTATCCCATCATTGTAACATGAAATCCTTTTTTGTTCGTAGGTGGTTTTTCGCGACTTCTCACACTTCTACCTAGATAATCCTAGACATAATTGAATGAAACTGGCCGATCCTTGATGAAAATCCATATTGAAACTAATTAAATAGAGTTTATTGTATGATTTTTACTATGGAGGGTTTAACAAAAACCGCGACACGTGTTTCGCTATACAACAGCTTTCTCAAGCGTAAACTGAAAGTTACTTCGGAATTACAATCATTTTATACTCTTATAAAGTGTGGTCCTCTGAGTGTGCAACAAATGGGAAACTTTTTTATTATCGATTTCTCAGAAAATTTTATTCTTGACAAAAGTTGGTGCATGTTCCAAAACTATACCAAGTGTACCTGAAATGGCTTTATGACAAACACCATACAGGATAGGCCAAAAAATATAAAGTTTGTTCAAGAGTAAAATACCCTTATTTCAAAAAATATAGAAATATGTTGGAGAGAAAAGTTGCTCAGAATTGTAAGTTATGTTCAGATACAAAGTCATGGCCTGCTATTCGAATTTTTTTTCTTTTGGAAAATTTTGAATTACCCCTATAAATACATATTTTTACTATTTTCATTTAATATGTATTTGTAGTAGCCACAATCAAATTAGTTTGGAGTATTTTCTATCAAATTGAAGTGTATTTGTAAAATTCACTTGGATTTGTATTTTTTTAGGTGACCGTCAACTTCATGTTTGTTGCAACGATATTTAACAGAACTCTAGAATCAAACAAATACTCTTTTAAACGAGGCAAATACTTACTAAGTCTAATGTTCATATTAATAAACTGTCAAAATCTATCCCGAATAGCCATGAACAAAAAAGGACCAATAAGCGATAGTACAGAAAAATACAGTAGGTAACTAAACAACTTAACAGGGGCTAACAATAAAAATTATCGAAGCGTCTATGTGTGTCCACTTCCTCTTTCGATCGATCTAATTGTTCGCTCATAAAATTCGTTTAATGTAGATGGCAACACATTAGCGGGAATATTTCTGCAAAGAACTCGTATTGAAGTTTCAAGCTCATCAACATTATCAAAGGGGCGATCTCTGTAGACTTTTTGTTTCAAGTATCCTCATAAAAAATAATCCAGAGGTGTAAGGTCTGGAGAACGAGGAGGCTACGTAGGATCGGTATTTCGTCCTAACCATTTATTACGAAATGTCCTATTCAGCCACTGAGAAACATTTCTAGTAGAATGGGCAGGGCATCCATCATGTTGGAACTATAACTTTTGCCGTTCTTCTGATACTGTATCATCCAAAAACTCTCCAATTTCAATTTCCAAAAAGTACCTGTCACCATTCAAATTCTCGCGATGAAAAAACGGGCCCAGTAATTTATCATTTAATATACCACACCAAACGTTTGTTTTCTGATAGTATTGATTTTTGTTGTCAATAATAAAATTTGGGTTGACTTTTGACCACCATCTGCAATTTTGTGATGATAGAACCCCATTTGTTGTAAAAGTAGATTCATCCTCAAACAGAATACATCGATGAAAATCTCGTTGTTCTTCTACTTCACTCTGAATCCACATGGAAAAATCATATCTCAAATCATAGTCTCTTTCTTGAAATGTACAAATGAATCTAGGTTTGTAAGCATAGTACTTATGTTTCTTGAGAATACGCTTCACAGAGGTTTTTTAATGCCGGTATAATCACTAATTTCTTGGGTGAACCTTCTAGGATTTTCTACTATTGGTTGAAGTACGTCAAGTTTGTTTTCTTCTGTGCATACATGTTTCGTACGCTCCGTATTATGTTTATATTCTAGTGAGCCGATTTGTTTGAAATTCTCAAAAATTCTACTTACACTTGAATAGCAAATTTGTTTGTCTGGATGCCGCTGAAAATATTTGCAGCTCCGCGCATTATTTTACCACCATCACCACAAATTAAAACTAATTCTGCCTTTTCAGTTAACGTTAATAATACTGGGCGAGGCATTTTTAATTAAGGACAAATATGAAAACGTTTTACAGGCAAGTTTTAAGAAGCCACACTATCAAACTACAGTATTGTTGTAGGGCGTATGCGTTTTTTGTTCATGGCTATCCGTGATAGATTTTGGATTGTTTTTTAATTAATGTTCTAGTTGAAGCATTGTTTTTCGGAATAAAAGAAATTTTATACTTTTATTGGCAGTTCATTCATATGAACATTCAGTTACTAAAGTATTTGCCTCTTTCAAAAGAGTATTTGTTTCATTCTAGAGTTCCGTTGAATATCGTTGCAACAAACATGAAGTTGACGGTCACTTAAAAAAATACAAATCCATGTAAATTCTACAAATGCACTTCAATTTGATAAAAAATTTGCTTGTGGCTACTTCAAATACATTTTAAATCAAAATGATAAAAATTTCCCAAAAGAAAAAAAATCGAATAACAGGCCATAACTTCGTATCTGAATATAACTTCCAATCCTTAGCAACTTTTCTTTTTAACATATTTCTATATTTTCTGAAATAAGGGTACATTACTCTTGAACGAACTTTATATTTTTTGAACTATCCTGTATGGTTTGTCATAAAGCCATTTCAGGTACACTTGGTATAGTTTTGGAACATGCACCAACTTTTGTCAAGAATAAAATTTTCTGAGAAATCGATAATAAAAAGTTTCCCATTTGTTGCAGACTTAGTGGACCACACTGTATTATACTTACTCGCATGGCTACTTTCTAATAAATGAATCTACCTGGAAAGGTCACGTATGAATTCATTAACTACCTATATGAATGAATATTTGGAATGTACCGTAAATATACTCAACTATTTTCACCTGTTAATGAACAGATTCAATAATGGCTAATTAGTCAATTCACTTTGATCGTTCATAAGATACTGACAGTTTATGAAATTGTCTATTTCCATACTCTCCAAGCTTCCTTCTGGAAATGGAGAAGCTTGTATTTATGGTTGAACTCATGTCCCTCTGTGATTAAATGAGTGGCATATATGTGGAATTCATTTTTCCATTTCGGAAATTATATTCGTGTTTCTTCATGCGGGCTCTAAACGTTCTTCCAGTTTGACTTATATAAAACATCGGTCATGACCACATGATAATTCATACACTTCCGATTATTCTGAAACCAAACTTTTATCTTGTTCATTCTTAATGTGCATGCCTGAGTTGTTGTTGGTTTTGGAAGCAATATTTACACCTTTTCTGTGCAGACAGTTTGAAATATTTATAGTGTGCTGGCCTAAGTAGGTTAAGGTTCTATAACTAATTTCATCTTCTCTTCGAATTGAGTAAACTTCTTTGAAAGCTTAACTGTATAACTTCTTTGATGATAAAGAATGTATTAGACCGCTATCGTAATCATTGTTGATGGCAATTTGTCTCATTATGTTCAGTTCTTTATTGAAATTCGACATTTATCAGTCTGTGGATCGTACTTTCCCACATCGCATCCAAGAGCATGTCACCAATTTGTTTTCAAATGGATTACCCTATATTGTTTCGCATTATCAAATGCTCCATGACTAGTAGATTTCAACAAAGTATAAAACATATGATCTGAAGCTTATGGTTCGGGAGCTACAAGTTATTTGGATTGAAAACAAGCCACCCTTAATAACTTTTGAAACAAACAGATCAATTTTTAATTAATTCTTGAATCAAAATCTAATGACCAGACAATGAAAAGGAAAAAAAATTCTTGTCTAAATGTTCAAAAATGTTTTCATCAACTTCCATACAATGGTACAAACGAGCTTTCATTGTCGCCCACACATGATCGGGAGTTATTTCTCAATGCCTGATGATATTCCCTCTCAAATCTTCTGATGTTGTTGATTCTATCTGTCACTATTTAGATTTCGAATGATCCTATAGAAATAAATCTTTAGGAGTGGGATCCGGAGACCTTGGTGGTCATTCTGCAGGAACTATTCTGCCAATCCAGCCACCAGGAAAATGATCATACATAAATTGTCGCACTGGAGCTGAATAATGAGAAGGTGTACCCTCATGCTGAAGAACTATTTCGTTTTCGAATAAATATATATCATCCTCAATTGTCCTATTGATACACGGATCAATATGAAACCAAGAAATGAGATACACTGTTTGATAGACCTGAAAAATGTAAATTGAAATGTATCCATGTTCTAAAGCCATAACTACTTGTCTATATCATTTGGTATTTGATATATGTACATATATCAATTTGCTCCTCCTGAAAATGCTAACCTTGTTAGCGATACGCGCGTCGAGTGCAAAAATATCAGTTTGGTGTTAGGGTAATTGATCTCTAGAAAAAGGTTTCAACTTTTACAACAAAGGTTCCAATCTCATCGTTTAAACCGATTTTGTGAAAATCTTAGCGTTTTTGGGTACTTTCATCAATATGGCTTTCTGGAGACCTTTTGAAACAAATGATAACATTACGTGTGAGGAATCTGTGACAATCGACAGGGATCCGGAATTTGAAAATAAGGACTTACATGTTCAAGGTCAGCGAGTAATTTTGAATATTCATGAATGCTTGAAGAAGGAAAACTGTCACACTTCACAGAATGTGAATTGTGAATAGAATATGCGAGTTAACGAAACTATCTCGTTCGACAGTTCTTCGAATCATTAAAATAGGGAGTGTTATTGACCATGCAATGAAACGAAAACGAAAGAATGAAATTCGCAAACGTTGATGGTGCTACAAAAGATGTGATCCGGTGAAGAATTTATGGTATATATCGAAAAAATTGAGTACCAACCTTGGAAATGATTTGTTATAAATTACTCGACTATCCCGATTACAATTACAAATCTTTAGAAACTCTACGAGGTGTCTTATTGTCTTGTAGTTTCAAATATAAAAAATTAAACGATCGGTTGGTCATAATGAAATCGACACGCATTGTTCAACTCCGACAAGAATATTTGAGGCAGATGAAAAGCCACCGAGAATCCAGCAAACATATAATCTACCTCGACGAAACTTCAAGGGAAAAACATGCATACCGGGAATGAAAGTGGTTTCGTTCTTAACGCTTTTCATCTGTCGGTCAAAAATACACACATCGAAAAAGTCTATGGATATTTTTAAAAATGGCAATAATTTTTTTTTAGATCGCTTTAAGGAAAAAAAGTTGACGGGTAATTATTAAACGAATGTAACTTACAACAAAATTTATTAAATGGTCAAAAATACTGATTACGCATATAAGCAAAACTAAAAAAATATGGCTCTTCTTTGGCACCCCGAAAAAAAATCATAATACAAAAAAAATTGGAATCAGTACAAAGTATGGACTCAACGCTGGTTTATTACGGCCCTACGTCTATCGTGCATCGACAAAATGAGATTGTCAATGTCTTGTTGAGGTACATTTGCTCATTCAGCGATTAAAAGCTCTCTCAATTGAAACGTTGTGTGAATGTTCCCCATATGCGGAGTAATTCTTCGTTGAAGCATGTCCCACACATGCTTGATGAGATTTAGGTCCGATGATTGTTTTGGCCATGGCAATACATCAACTCCTTCGTTGGTGAGCCAGTCAGTCACTAGACGCGCGACATGTGGACGAGGATTATCGTGCATTAGGTGGAAGTTTTCACCAACAGCACGAGCAAATGGACTGACGATAGGTAGAAGAATGGTGTCGAGGTACTGTCGAGCTGTGAGGTGGCGATTTGGAAAAACGAGATCGGTTCTGCCGCCGATCATGATTCCGCCCCATAGTATTACTGTACCACCTCTGTATGTGTGGACTTCCTGGACGTGTCTCAAACGTTCATTATTTCTAGGTCGTCTCCACAGTCTTACTCGACGAGAATCTGGATGAAATTCAAATCTGGATTCGTCTGTAAACAAAACTGTGGCCCAATCATTTGCATCCCAGTTTTGATGTTCTTGACACCACTCTAATCTTCTACCGCGATTGCCTCTCGACAAAGGTGGACATCTAAGTGGCCTTCTGTTGTGGAGATCTGCTTCATGCAGTTGATTTCTGACAGTATCACGACCAATGGTTACCTGGTGCGTCTGCTGCAACACGTTAACCAACTCAGGTGCTGTGATTGTCGGTTGTCTTCTTGCGGTTAAGACCAAAAATCGGTCTTGAACTGCAGTTGTAGCGCGTCCTCGCATTGGATGTTGTTCGGCTGGACTGCCAGTTTCACGGAAACGCCGCCACAATCGACTGATAACACTTTGGGAGACCCCCAAACGAAGAGCTACATCATTTTGTCGCATGCCACCTTGAAGAAGCCCTACAGCTCTATTCATCTCAGCCAATGGTGAGTGATGGCGTTCCATGTTAAAGCACAATATTTCCAGTTTAATTGCTGAGCAAGAACTGCATAGAATGTACAAACTCGACACTTTCTGATTATTCATTTTAGCCGAAAACCCACAGTTTGTAAAAAACTTGATAAAAGATTAGTTACCGTTTTTGCAGGCTTTGTTCAACCCATAGAAATCTACAGGGTGGTCGAGTGTACCAATTTAATCGAAATTAAACGACCTCATGCATTTATTTTTATGATATTTAATATGTTATAAAAATATCCCTAGACTTTTCCGATGTGTGTATAAAAGATTCGTCTGCTGATTACCACGAAGATATGACTGCGGCTTTATTCGAAACCTGGTTCAGTGAGCAGCTTCTCCCAAATATTCCTCCAAACTCGGTTATTGTTATGGATAACGCTTCGTATCATTCTCGGTTATTGACTACAATACCAAACAATAACACAAAAAAAGCAGGTATTGTTGATTCCATGCGAAATCATGACATGGAAATACCCGAAAAGATTCCAACAAAAAAGGTATTACTGGCGACCATAAAACAACGTAATTTCAAAAAAGGGTATATTATTGATTCGATGTGTGAAACACGTGGTCATATTATCTTACGTTTGCCTCCATACTATTGTGTTTTCAATCCAATTGAAATGGTTTGGGCCACAATGAAAGAAAGCTTGCGGAAATGCAATCAGTCACCGACTTTGAATGCTGTGGTGCTTGACAATATAAGGCGAGTGATGAATGAAGTGGATAATAGTGATGTGTGGAAGAACTGTGTGGCCTACGTTATAAAATAAGAGAACAAATATTATGTACAAATTTCCATAAATCCGATCATTATTCAACCCGATGATAATTCCACCTCATCCAAATATAGCGAAAAAAAATTTTGATTTTTCTAGCAATATTGTTGGCCTCTATTATATCGTAAATATATGTTAGATGATAATTCGGTGTGATTATTTGTTTTTCATTGTATTTCAGAGTTTTCGACTCGGAAATCAACTACCCTAAATTTCGAAGTTTTTCATAATTACCCATGGTGGAAAAATTCAGTTGAGATTACTTTTTCATGGGGTGATCAATTGCTATGATTGTGAGAATAAGTAACTGAAAAACTTGCACTGAAAAATAATATGCCGACGCCTATGTCGAGGAGGGAATTCCTTCTCTGTGCTGTTCC
Source organism: Leptinotarsa decemlineata (assembly GCF_025532065.1). Taxonomy (NCBI): domain Eukaryota; kingdom Metazoa; phylum Arthropoda; class Insecta; order Coleoptera; family Chrysomelidae; genus Leptinotarsa; species Leptinotarsa decemlineata. The sequence goes on from NW_027412534.1 coordinate 2,435,149, forward strand.
AATTGGTATTGGAAATACTATAGTACAAACTTACTAATTCAATCCGTTCTCGAAGCGTTTAAACGGTTGCTTCACAAGAATTGAAAAACAACAGAAGAAACACCCATTGTAACTTCACCTGGTTGGTAATCGTTATCGTAGAATGAGATAAATTCAAAATGAAGAGAATATCGAATTCGAACTTAACTAGGAAAATAAGATATTTTTGGAGTATACTTAACAAAAACACCTATGAAACTTAATTAACAAAATGTACAGAAGTTCATTTAGGGCGGCTCGTTTTCAATTCAAATGATTTTTAGTTTTCAAACTATGAACTTCAGACCATAATACAATCTACTTTGTTAAAAATCTGTTCACCATGGAACATCTGATAATGCAAAACAATTGATCTATTTGAGAAAAGTGGTGACATGCTCTAGGGGTGCCATAAAAAAAATGAATATGTGTCCCCTTGTATACTATTGTTGAGGTGTTTTTTTTCTGCAAATCATTGAACGGAAAGTTATTCAGGGTGGCTTGTTCTAAATGGAATGCACAGTATTTCCAAACTCGAGCTGAAAATTGAAATGTCAAAATTAACATGGGGTAACATTTAAAAATGGACACTATATGTACCTGAGTGTTGTTTGTAATGTAATCATTGTATTCTGAACGCAATCATTTTTGCAGGTTAGCAGCAATTGTAGCAGCCCCAGCAGTCGCCTCAGGATCACGAAACGTTACCTTTAAATGTGACTGATCGGAAGAAAAGAGGTCACGCTATGTGATTTCCCCGACTGTGGATTTCGACAGCAGTACCAGTAGTGACAATCCAAGAAGAGTTATATTGGAACTACAACATATTTCAGCAATCGGATGAAGCGGGTATTCATCTTCAGCAAATATTATTACCATCGATTATTTTTTTTGTTGAGTGTTTTCAAAATGTTTCTATAAAATGACTGATATCGGAGGTTTATTACAAGAGGTAACCAATGAAAATATACGATCAATGGTTTTGGAACCCTACGAAATTCAGTATTCGATTGGAGTTCAATCATTCAAGCCTATGACATATCAGACGTCGAATATTTATCAACTGTAAAATTCAACATCCGAATCTGATCTAAATAATTGTTGAGTTGTCATCATGAATACTAAAAGAAGTGGAATTGCAGTAACCCTATTTTCCAAAAACATTTTTGGCAATGTCTAAGGGTGGATTCAACCAAATCAGAGTCGTATGTCGTAAGTTTCACATTTCAAAATTCATGTTTTTCATCAATACAATTTCAATTTTATCTTCAGCACTAAATGCGCATTTCAATTACATTTTATGATACGTCAACCAAATTTCGCTCAATAATTATGATATTTTGAAACTTATCGCCAAACAGTTTGTGTTAGAGCATCCTAGATTACGTAGTTTTTGATGTTGTGAGATATAAAGCTACTTTATTCTTTCCAAACCTATTTTTGACAACCGCGTATACGACTTAATAAGATTGTATATCTGCTGACTGTATTTCAGATTTCAGGCTATACATAACTCTTTATGAAGGATACATTTTTATTCGTGAAATCAATGATGAGAAAGTTTCCCATATGTTGTCGACTTAAGTAGACACGCTGTACGAGGGCGGTACTAAGCCTCACCGTCGGATGACGCCACTATAACAAGAAATATTCACCATCGTCTAATTCTCTTAGACGGCTACTGTCATGATTTCAGCCGAATCGGACCCTTTCATTCAAATAATATTTGGCCATCATTTTTACGTCCATAGGTGATAACGGAAATCCCCAGTCGGCATATTTGGCAGCCGCTTTAAGGATAGCCACCTCCTCTGCAGTTGTAAAAAATGTTGGACGGCCTGGTTTACCCCCATGTCTTCTGATCAAAGTAACCCCAGCAAATAAAATGGAAAAATACTGTTGTTACGATGTAATTTCAGTCTCAAATATACGCCTGACACAATATAAAAGTAGCAAGCTTATTACTAAGTATACTTACTTCTGTACACAGGAAGTTTTGGATGATATTATTAATGTAAATTTGAATAACATACATCCATAGTAGAATACTTTTTAATAACACAATCGCCTTTTATAATTTTTATTATATTACACTCTCAAAAAACATATTTACAAAAGTCATAGAACACCTAACATTAGTTCCGTGATCAATGTCATAGAAAAGAAATACAGTGTTGACAACTTATATTTCTAACACTCCTCCTTAATTTGAAATTTTACAAAATGAAAATTACTTAAGTTATTTTGGACTTAATTCTAAGCTTTACAAAAATATCTGTACCTAAAGCTTTGGTTGACATGTCTGCTAAATTTTGGTCAGTTGATACATATTCGATTGTTATAATCTTTTTAGAAATCAAGTCTTTCAAGTGAAAGTATTTAATATCGATGTGTTTAGCCCTTTTTGAGTTTTCATTACTCTTAGACATAAGAAGTGAACTCTTATTGTCGCAATAAAGTATTGCATTGTTGTCAACTTTTGAATCATTTAAAATTCCTGTAAGATTTACAAGGTCCTGTGCACAAGTAACCGCTGCTACAAACTCCGCTTCGGCTGTCGACGTTGCGACACAGTTTTGTTTCTTCGAGTACCATGATATGGAATTGTTTCCATAGAATATGATACTACCACTGACGCTCTTTCTATCATTTTTGTCAGTAGCTCAATCAGCATCTGAAACGGCTTTTAAATCATATTCATTAGTTCTATAATAAGTAAGCCCCATGTCTTTAGTTCCTGATAAATAGCGTAAGACCCTTTTTCCTGCTTTCCAGGTTTCTGCTGTTATAAATTTTTCTTGTTCTATTGTTATTTTGTTTTCCAGTCTTGTAATTTCCATTCCCAAGAACAGTTTTATTTCTCCTAAATTCTTTGCTTGAGAGTTGTCTTCTAATAGCTTTGCTACTTCAACAATGTCTTCACTGTTTCCTAATACCAAAATGTCGTCAACATATATCAATATCCAAACATTTTCTTTATGATACAAGCAACAATCATGCTTGGATCGTTTGAAGTTGCTTTCTGCTGCGAATTTATTGAAAGTGTCGTTCCACACTTTAGGGGCTTCACGTAAACCGTATAATGATTTATTTAATCTCAAAGTAGGTGATTTGGTTTTTAATCCATGTGGCGGATGGATATAAACTTCGCTTTCAAGTGTTCCATTCAAGAATGCTGTAGGAATATCAAATTGAGTTATTTTCATGTCACGTTGTAGTGCTATGGATAACAAAAGTCTTATAGTGGATGTTCTTGCGACTGGCGAATAAATCGCTTCAAATGAATTCTCCTCCTGTATTTGAAAACCTTTCGCAACTAACCTTGCCTTTTTGGTCCCGTCTGCGTCTGTTCTAAATACCCATTTTACGTCAATACATCTTTTCCCTTCTGGTAGTTTTACTTCAGACCATGTTCCCTGTCTTTCGTGTGATTTCAATTCTTTAACAATAGCCATTTTCCGTTCTTCGTCTTCTATTGCGTCCTCAAACTTTACTGGGTCGTTTTCTTGATCTGCTGATAACAAACAATACGCATTATAAACTTCATATTCATTTAAATGTTTAGGTCTCAGTATTTTCCTTCCTTTTCTAGTTTCTAGTGGTCTTTCCTCGTCTTCATTTGAGTCTTCTGGTTCTTCTTCTGAATTTGGTTCTTCAAAGGTTTCATCTCGTTCTTCTTCTTTTGTTTCAGTTTTATTCTTATTTTGCGATTCATTTTCTTCGATTATTATTTCTGTATTTTCCTTTTTAGAATTTTCCAAGATGTTTTCATAATCGATTTCACTTTCTTTAAATCTTACATCTCTTGAAGTGATTATTTTATTTTCCTTATAGTTCCATAGTTGGTAGCCTGCTCCACTGTATCCTACCATAATACACGGCTGTGCACGTCTTTCTAGTTTATTTTGTTTAGGCAAAATAACTGCCCATGCTTGGCTTCCAAAAATCCGCAATTTCGATAAATCATTCCTTTTGTACCACCTTGAAGCTGGAGTTTCATGGTTGTTTGCTCCAATTGGAGATCTATTTATTCCATAAGCAGAGCATTGTACCGCTTCTCCCCATAGTTCTCTTGGTAGATTAGTATCAGCAAATTTTGCTCTTACTTTATCTAAGAGAGTCCTATTCATTCTTTCAGAAGTGCCGTTTTCTTGTGGAGTATGTGACATCGTATACTCAAGCCGAATACCCTTACTTCTACAAAAATCTTTAAAACTATTTGAAATGAACTCACCACCATTATCTAATCTAACTTGTTTTGTTCTTTTGCCATGCTGTGTTTTAATCAACTGTATAAACTCAATTAAATTTTGTTCAGCTTCATTTTTGTTTTTCAATAATTTCACAACTAAAAAATGGGAAAAATCGTCAATTAAAACCTGAAAATATTCATGACCTTCAAAAGTGGGATTCGTTATAGGTCCTGCTATATCTGTATGTATCAACTCACCAATTTCAACAGATTTTTTTTATACATTCATGAAACGGTTTACGAGTGCTTTTGCCTTCTATACAGCTCTTACAAATTTCATTACTATAAGGCAACTTTAATATTTTTAAACTATTTCTATTAATATGCCCTAACCTTTTATGCCACAAATTTTTGTCTAAATTTTCATTTGCTGTGTAAATGAATTCATTTTTCTCAGTGCAATTGTTTTAGAATTCAACATTTAGAAAGAATAAATCATTAATTGTGTTACAGTAGAATGTAGGTTATTGCTACTTACTAAAATTGCTCGTTTTTCGCCTAATTTGTCTCTGTCAAAAGTTACTCGAAAATTTCCTTGAATTAGTCTTGACACAGAAAATAAATTGTGAGACATTCCTTCTACTATAAAACTTGAAATGTAATGTATTTACCTTGAGAAATTGCTTTAGCTGTGCCTTGTTTTGTTGCATACAATAATTGATTATTCTTTGCTGTTCCTATCTTAACATATTTTTCTAAAACTGTAATGTTTGTCATATACTTTTCTAGTTCTCCTCTCACCATATTTTGAGTACATCCAGAATCCAGAACAAAACCATTATGTCTCGTAGTTTCCAAAGTGCTGTTTAAGGCAATGAATGCTATCTCTTCAGCTTCTTGTGCATGACTTTGTTGATTTCGAGATTGACCTGCCTCTTGATATGTTTGCCCTCTGAAGTTATATCTTCCTCTTCCTCTATTGTAACTACTTCTTCCTCTTCGACTTCTGCCTGCCCCTCTAATACTTGAGTTTCTGCAGTCTGAAGACTTATGTCCCTGCTTGCCGCACGAATAGCAAATATATATTGGAACATGGGTGTTTGCTTTAAATGATACTTCAATACTGTTGTCTTTTTTCTGTTTTGTCTTTGCTTTCAGTTCTTCATCTAATAATCGAGATTTTACAAACTCCATTGTTACCTTTGAATTCATTGTTTCAATTGCTGTTATGGCAGCCTCGTAATCTTCATTTAGTGTCAAAAGGAGATGACACACTTTGTCTTTCTCATCAACTTTTGATCCCATACTTTCTAATTCTCGTATCAGAGCATCAAAATTTTGAAAGTGGTCTTCAAGTTTTTCATTTCGTCTGTGCTTTAGTGTCAGTAATCGCCTTTTAAGGGTTAATTTTGTGAAAACACTTTTTCTTTGAAACACACCTTCAAGTGCCTTCATCATTTCTTTTGCAGTTTTCGAGTCTTTAATTATGTCTAAATGTTTATCTGTTACGCACTGTACTAAGATGGACTTGGCTTTCGCATCTCTAAGTTTAAATACCTCTTTTTTCTTGTCTTCAGTGAAGTTATCAACTGTCTCCTCCAATGTGTCTTGTAATTGCTTTTCTTCGAGGATTGCTTGAACTCTAAAGCTCCAATTGTTGAAGTTGTCAGAGTTTAACTGTGGTATTGCGACTGTATTCATTTTTTTTTATTAACTAATCTCGTTTCCTTTAACAAAAAATTCAGCGTGGCTAAGCTCCAAATGTTTTTTTGTCTTATATTTCACAATATATTTTTCGATCGTATTATCGTGTATTTTTGAATAACATATATCCATAGTAGAATACTTTTTAATAACACAATCGCCTCTTATAATTTTTATTATATTACACTCTCAAAAAACATATTTACAAAAGTCATAGAAAACCTAACATTAGTTCCGTGATCAATGTCATAGAAAAGAAATACAGTGTTGACAACTTATATTTCTAAAATTGGACACAAATAAACAGCTAAAAAACTGTGTAAAAACTAAACGATGCTCAAACAGAGGACCACGTGCGGTTTCAACAAAGCGAATCACACGACTAACTGCTTATATTATGCCTGCAACCAACTACACAAGTAGTTGGTTGCATACGTATTTGATCCAGCGACGTTTAAATTATTAAAGAAGTGTCGACCAATGTATACCCAGGATTTGAAGTATCCCAAATCTACGGTACCCTAAATCATTCTGCTCCGAAACATATACAATGATATATTGGACTCTCACAAGAATCTGTTATGTTTTTTGATAGCTATTCAAGTGGTTGAAAGCAACGAGTTGTACTCAATACTAGGGTTTCTCAAACAATAGGATTGATATGTGGGTTGCATAGGGATCCATTTTGGAGCCAATTATCAATGTAACTTCCTCAGCGTTTTTCAAAAATGCTGTCTCTCATTGTTACCTACAAATGTTTGCGGATGATACGCAGGTGATATATTCCTTTCACCCTTCAGACATAATTGATGATTGTCAGAAAATTGAAGAAAACTTTCATAAAATTTTCAAAATATCCAAAAATCATTCTCTTTCATTGAATCCAAACAAATCTGAGGCAATTATGGCCTGGTGGCGAAATGACAGACTTCTTCACCAAAAAAATATTTGTGTTACCATCAATAACATTATTGTACAGTTTTGTGATGTGTTGAAGAATCTGAGGCTCTGGAGAGATTTCTTCTCAAAATTTGAAAAGCATGTATCAGAATGCATTCGTAAGAATATATAGAAACTGAAAATTTTGTTTGAATTTGAATATTAAAAAAATACTTTGCGAGCCTCTGTTTTTTCTACCTTTACTTATTGCGATACGGTCTATAGCTCTTGTCTTACGGCAATATCTACGCAAAAAATCAAGCAAATCCAAAACTATTGTCTCTGGTTCATCTATGGTATTCGTAGGCGTCAACCTAGGTGTCATAAGCTACAAGAAGCTAGGTGGCTAAATATGAAGTCTCGCAGGAAACTTCACTGCTCCACGTTATATCATAAAATAATTACTACCCAAACTCCCTCCTACCTTTACAGAAAGATTGTCTTTCGCACTAACGTTCACAAATCATCATTGTTTGAGAGAAGTATTTCCTATAATATATCGACCACTTACAATGCCATTCCAAATGGTTTTAAGAATATGAAATTTTCTTCCTTTCGAAAAAATTTGTTTGATATCATGAATTCCTCTAATATCTAGAAAGCGGATATTTGAATCAGCACATATATCTATAGTTCATCTCTATTTTGATTAGTTGTTTGCAATCTTTTGTTCTGTTTGCCCAAAAGTTGAGTGGAAGACCATTCTTGTGCACTCCAGATGCTCAAGATTAACTCCGCCTTTTCAGTTTGCATAGAATATATAGCGTATTTGATAGAACTTATCCTTTTTGTTAACCTGTGTTCTACTGAATGAATAATATATATTGATATATATCGCAATGTTTCGGGAAGTGGAATGAAAAAGTCAGAATTGAATTCACAACAACACGAACTGAAATTACAATAACATCAGTAAATTTCCAAACTACTGCAAAATATATACTGATGGATCAAAGACCGAGTATGGGATGGGATGTGCATTCCTTGTAGATGGACACATCCATAGCTGGTCGATGCACTCAACAATCAGCGTTTACACAGCAGAATTATACGCTATATACCAGTGTTTATTATTCTGTGAATTCGCACGAAACGAAACACATTTCCTAATTTGTACTGACTCACCAAGTTCCAGAAGATCATTCCAAAATAAATTTACTCTTGACCCCCTTGTAAGGATTATTCTTGCCAGAAGTCATATTATGAAGGAAAGCGGTAGAACTGTCAGCTTGATGTGGGTGCCTAGTCATTGTGGCATAAAGAACAACGAGGATGTGGATAAGGCAGCTAGAATGATTGCTAACTCTAACGAATATGAAGATGTACCACTCCACTTAGGAGATCTGAAGAATTTTGATAAAACCAAAGAAATATCTGACTGGCAGACTCTTTGGAAGGAAACTAATGCGAAACTGAGATGCTTGAAACCAAGTGTGAATAAGCGAATCTCACCACTGAAATTGACCAGAAAAGAACAAGTTGTTCTCACGCGTCTGCGAATCGGCCATACAAAAATAACACACCTTTACTTGCTCCTAGGAGAACAACAACCTTTATGTATTACATGCCAAACAAAACTAACGGTACAACATATACTTGTAGAATGTCCAAAATATGAAGAAACCAGGAGACAACATAATATAACTGGGGCAATGAATGAAATTCTATGTGATGATAGACGAACGTTGAGTAACATGATGACATTTTTGAAAGCCACAAATATAATAGACGAAATTTGACAAAAAAAAAACACTTCCGCTACTAATAACCTAGCAGTTGATGCCGCAAAAAACAAAAAAAAAATATTATTATTAATATTATTATATAACTTACCAATTTCTATGAAAAATTTCACATGTGCAGATTTTTTTTTTCTGTTTTTGCAAACAGTACAAGAACTATTGGCAAACAACCAGCTATTTGGGTGTTTTCCAAGATTTTGATGTGCACCAAACTAAAACGGCATAAGGCTAAAACTAATTTTTCACGTAAGGACTATAGAATCGTTCATCGTTCAGAACGGGCTTGTTGTCCATTGGAATATCAAAATGCTAAGGATGTAGGAACTTAGGCCTGACAATAAAATATTTTCTCCGCAGATTGAAAAGCAAAACACTGTCATTACCAGGTGTTTCAGAATCAAAACCCTACATTGTTTTGTGATTTTAGAGTACTGCAACCTCCCTACTTTTCATTCAGATATCATTCTGAAATATGTCTTTCATCAATAACTTCAACGAATACTGAATTTCTCCTGGTCAGGAATGAATGATGGAATATCTGGAAAGAAGGGTGTCTCTCTACTATTCTTGAAAAACCTTTTGATTTGACCAACAATTGTATATATTTGGTGTGCAGTTTTTATATGTTAACGTAAGTGATGTTGTCCTTATGTAAATGATGAAAAACATATTGTAAATATTTCCATTATAATAGAGGACGTTATCAAAATATTTCAAGATTCACACTTGTGACTATGCTCGACACAAAAAAAAGGTCGAACGTTGTCCCGGTGAAAATAAATAGGTATTTTTCTCACTTCTACCGATATTTCTTGAAACCATACCTTTTCAATGATGGTTCTGATATTACCAACTCGATATTATCATTTTGGTTTCACCGGAAAAGGTTTTATTCCTTCATTCTCTATTTTGGGTTCAATTTTCAGAATTGAAAGTAATATAGCTATATGAGTTCTAAGCCATTCCTTATTGAAAAACACGTGCAAATTTGAGCAGGTTCATTCTGACCCTTTTTGTATTTCAGGCCTAGTTCACACGGAAAGGACAAAGGTCCGCGCCTCGTCTCTGCCAGACGTCCATTTTGTGTGAATTGTGCCTTAGACTTTCAGAGCCCACTTCTTCACTTTTGCTGTCATTCAGTCAATCAATCAGCTAACGGGCATACAGCGAGAAACTCAAACCGCCAGTAGATGAACATCCGGCCTTGTTTATCTACGAGTACAAAATTCCATATACAGGGTGTTACCATTAATTTAACCGACGATTCTTTAGGTAATTTTAAGACGAAATGTTCATATAAACATGGATCCGCAAATCCTTCGTTCTCAAGATACATGGTGTTAAAATAAAAGTAAAAAAAAGTTATTCAAAAATATCTTAAATATTCTTCACCTGATTCTGTTATAATTCGGCAATGGTATTTATAACATCAAGGAGCTGATTTTGCCCGAACGTGATTCAATTTATTAAGACCAGTGGCGTCTCGAGCGGGATTTGAACGAATATTTTTGATTTAAAAATATACGCCACTGACTTTCGTAGAATTTTTTCTCATTTCTTTGGATTGAGCAATTAGAAATACAACTTTATTGTCTCTTGAATTTTTTCCGTATCTTGCTTAGTTTTTAAGAAAAAAAAGTTGACCTAATTGCATATCCCTGGACCTCACAAGGAATAATATGGGGAATTGAATGTTTCTTTTGGAAATTATTATTTTTACAAGTTTTCATTAATAATTAGGCAACAAAAAAAACAAATATTTAATAACATTAACATCTAGACTAACGAATTGCACTAAATTTAGTGTTGGCTTCAATACAACCGTCTAGCCGCCGCATCATTGAATTTCGCAATCTTCTGAAATTACCTGGCGTATTTTTTTATATGTCACATGAATTCATTATTTTATTCCGTAAATCCTCTTCACTTTGAATAGCAGTTTTGTATACCAACGCTTTAAGGTGTCCCCAGAGAAAATAATCTGAAGGGTTCATTTCTGGCGAGCGAGGTGGCCATGGGTGTGGGCCTACTCTCCCAATCCAGCGATTATGGTAATTTTCATCCAAAAATTTCCGTGCTACTACACTAAAGTGAAGTGGAGCTCCATCGTGCATGTACCACATACGGAATCTTTCTATGACTGGAACTTCTGAAAGTCTAGGTGAAACAAATTCTAAAAACCTTCGGTATTCTTCTCCATTAAGTCTAGGTGGAAGGAAGTGAGGCCCAATGAGATGGTCACTGACAATTCCAAGCCAAATATTAAAAGAAAACTGTTCTTGAAAATTATTTTCTATGAAGGCGTGTGGATTGTTTTCGGCCCAAATGTTATTGTTGCGGAAGTTAATAATTGAATTGCGAGAAAAGCAAGCTTCATCCGTAAACAATATTCGACTTAGGAAACCTGGATTTCTTCTTATTTTAGCGCGTAACCAATTAGAAAAAGCTAGTCTCACAGGCAAATATCTGGACAATAGAGCTTGCACACGTTGCATGTGATAGAAATACAGCTGCTGGACTTTTGAAATCTGCCACACTATGACATGGGTAATATTCAGTTCTTCAGCTATTTTCAGAGTACTGGTATGAGGATTTACCTCAATCTCCTTTGAAACATCTTCTTCAATTTGAACTGTTCGTACCGTTGCAGGCCTCCCAACGACAACCGTCGATCTTTTGAAGCTGCCCGTTTCAGAAAGTCGTGCATGGAGACGTACAAAAGTTCTTTTAGTAGGCACTACACGCTTAGGAAATCTTTCATGGTAAATGCGTCTTGCAGCATTCGAGTTTACATGAGCCATTCCATAACAAAAATGCATATCTGCCATTTCACTGTTAGTAAATTGAACCATGTTTAACAAAAATGGTTCGAAAAATAACCACTAAACACACTTTTTATAACAATTATAAAGTGAAAGCTTATAAAGTTGACAACTGTCGAGTTGTTTATTAAATGCTGCAATCGTTTTCCAAGGCAACCCTTGATTATTATTTATGGTATTTTCAGAAGAGTGCGGAATTCAATGATGCGGCGGCTAGACGGTTGTATTGAAGCCGAAGGAGGTCATTTCCAACACTTAATTTGGTGCAATTCGTTAGTCTAGATGTTAATGTTATTCAATATTTGTTGTTATTGTTACATAATTAGTGATAAAAATTCTTAAAATAATAATTTCCAAAAGAAACATTTAATTCCCCATATTATTCCTTGTGAGGTCCAGGGATATGCAATTAGGTCGACTTTTTTTTTCTTAAAAACTAAGCAAGATACGAAAAAAATTCAAGATTCCGAAAAGTTGTATTTCTAATTGCTCAATCAAAAAATACTGACAAAAGTCAGTGGTGTACACTTTTAAGTAAAACACATTCGTTCAAATCCCGCTCGAGACGCCACTGGACTTAATAAATTGAATCGCGTTCGGTCTGAAGTAGCTCCTCAATATTATGAATACCATTGCCAAATTACAACAGAATTAGGAAAAGGATATTCAAGATATTCACGAATAACTTTTTTTTTTTATTTTAACACCCTGTATCTTGAGAACGAAGGATTTGCGGACCCATATTTATATGAACATTTCGTCTTGAAATTACCTCAAAAATCGTCTGTTGAATTTATGCTACGAACTTAATGAACACTCTGTATTTTTTGCAATGTTTAGGTCAAACGAGAGTGGGAGAAAAAAACGAGTGACGTAATCCATGACTTACTGCCAAATTTCACGAGTTTAATATGAAGTTCAGCTTCATAAGAAAATACATGGGACTTTGTGCTCATACCGGCCTTGTTCATCTACTGGCGGTTTGAATTTCCCGCTCTACGCGCGGTAACCGATTGGTTGACTGAATGATGGCAAAAGTGAAAGTCTAAGGCCCAATTCACACATAATGGACGTCTGGCAGCGACGAGGCGTGGACATTTGTCCCTTCCGTGTGAACCGTGTGGACCAAAAAGTACCAGAATGAACCTGCTCAAATTTGCACGTGTTTTTCCATAAGGAATGGCTTAGAACTCCTATAGCTATATTACTATTGAAGTTGGAAATATTCATTTGAGATTAAATTGTCTTCACCAATAAAGACGTCTGTGAAAAACTCACAATGATATTAATAAGAAAGAACGCAATAAAGTTATACCACGTATTAATATATTTTATTTGAGATGTTGAATATTGTTATAGAAATACTTGTGATGTACAATCAATATAGGGAAAATCAAAAAAAACTCACAATGCATTTTTGAAAATAGATGTAATTACTTATCATCCCATTTCCAAAGTGAAATTATTCGAAAGAAAAATTTTGAAATTGCATCTATTTGTCGACAAATCATTGTGTCAAATAATTTAGGATAGTGACCATAGTTTTTCCTCCCTCAAAATGTGATGAAAATTTAATAAAAAAATATGTGACGTGCTTCCCGCAGTATAATTTTAAGTGTCATTTTTATATTATTTGTATATAGTCAATGTTATTACCCTACTTTCGAGCCCAAGGTAAGATAATAACTGTTAAAAAACTGTTACAAAATTGTAAATTTGTTTGAACTTGACGATTCTAGAGAGAGAAAGTGAGAATTTTTGTAATTTTTTTAATGAGCAGTTCAGAATCAATGTATGCTGCTATTTATTATTATTATTTATTTCCTCAGAAGTAATTATATCGAATGGAGCCAATTGAATGCATCCACTATCAACTGTGATGAATTTTTGATATTTCTAAAAGTAGCTAAATTGATAGTTAACTTCCCAACTAATAATTTTTGTCCGAATCAATATTGCAAAGGAATCACACACCCCCCACATAACCCTTGTACGAGTTATGTGAAGAGATTTTCGACTACAAAGTTACTTAACTTAGGTCACTATTTCATAATTATGCACTGTATTTTCATGAAGAGAGAATGAGTTTTAGACCAATGCAGTATGGTTTTCGAAGATTTTCATAACCTACACCTGATCTTCTCAAACTTTATTTGGAAAATATGTTACAATATATTTTACTAACACAGTAGCTTTGTCAACAGTGATTTGAATGCAACAAGTTGCTTCTCACATTAATATTTATATACTACAGGTAACCATAATTGAGACTACCTCCAACAAATTACCTAAATATCTACCTGAGGTAACTCGTCAATTATGATCACCTGAAGCATATTACCTCACTTTTTTTCCAAGAAAACGAGTTCAATAATGGTGATCTGTTCTTTGGAATGTGTGAATTTTTAAGTTTATTCATTTCCATTGCTTCCAAATGATTCCGTTTCAAACCTTGATTCTCTATGTGTAAAATTTCAAACTCTTCGTTAAAGATATGATTTTCTTCTGAATATTGATTTGAATATGTTGAACTTGTTTTTTCATTAACAGAGCTCATATGATTTTTCTGGATTCGATTCCCAAATGATCTGCCAGTTTGACCAATATACAGCGTGACTCACGGTCGATGGTAGGTTAGACGTGTCTGGAAAACGCAAAGCATGATTCTTCTGAAAATTTCACCTCTCACATTTCCTTACCTGTTCTATCGATCTAAAATATTTTCAGCATTGCGGCGTTGCCACTTCCATCAAAAAGTCCTAGCAACTTTATTTTTTTAAATGGAACACCCCGTATATTATTAGATTTTTGGAGTCGCTCTGGTATTTTAATACTTCTTTATTAATAATGTCCTATACCTATCTCTATCTGTTTTCGAGATAAAAAATAAATTGTGCTAAATATGGTCCAAAACATAGCCTTAATTGAAATTAAGTTTATCAGTACTCTCAATTCATGAAAAGTTGATATTTTGATGATAGTTTGGACAAACTCGAAATATTCAAATAACACCAAGAAATCGACTCCTTATCATACAGGGCGTGCTAAAATTACTATTATTTCCATTGTGCACAAAATTAGTCAAAAGTTCATTTTTTTAAATGAAATCCCCTGTATATTACTCGGAAAATTGAAAGATGATCAAAAATGCTTCAAGATGATATATCATGTCCCTATACCTAAATCGTCAAGTTTTGTCAATAAAGTCGCTTCTTCTAGAAACATTATTTATTTTTTAGAATTTGGATTTAGGTAGCAGTGAAATTATCAAGCTTATAGCAGTTCGGTTACTTTTATAAGTAATTGATAATAGGTTATTGAACGTTTTTCAAAAAATCGCCAAAAATGAATGGAAATATTGATTATTCAAACGAAGTTCTTATGAAATTATTTATTATACACGGACAGTGTGATCAAATCATTGCCAGAACTTGTAGAAAATTCAACCAAATGTATCTTGAATCAACACCAATGAACGAGAGGAAGTTTGTAAGATCACAAAATAATTTCCTTAACTATGGCTCCATGTCAAAAGCGCCTTCAACATTACCAAAACCTGTTACTTCAAATGAGGACAATACTGTTAACGTTTTGGCATATTTTTATGCATATCCAGAAGCTTCCATTCGCAGTGCAGAAAAATATTTAGGTGTATCACAAGCTTCAGTACAACGGATTTTGAAAAATCACGGAATGCATCCGTATATATTTACCAAAGTTCAAACTCTAAAAGCAGAAGACTTCGAATGTAGAATGCATTTTTGTGAATCCCTTTTGATTCATACACAGGAGGATCGGGAATTTTTGTCGAAAATCATTTGGAGCGACGATTCATAATTTACGAGGGATGGTATTTTCAATAGAAGGAATAAACATTTTTTGGCTGATCATGTTCTCATGTTCAAAAAAAATTTGACCTGAATGTTTTCTGTATTCTGAAGAACAATAAAATTAGCCTTTTCATTTATGAAGACACACTGAATGCAGAGAGATATCTCCAAATATTAAGGACGACTGTAACCGATTTTTTTAAAAATTTGCCTTTGGAGGAATATAGGAATTCGTGGTTTCAACTGGACGGAGCGCCCAGGAAGTTCACAGGAAACTTGACGAACTCTTCGACGATCATTGGTTTAGGCGTTTAGGGCCTTGGGATTGGCCACCGAGATCACCCGATCTCACGCCACTTGACTTTTTTTATGAGGTATCTTAAAAGAAAGGGTATACAGTACTCCAGTGCCTACCAAAGAGGAATTGCGACGGCGAATAGTGCGGAGTATTGAAGATCTGTATCCCCAGGAAATTGAAAAAGCAACCACAAGTCGCGTACAAAAAAACATTTTAGAGTGTTTAGAATGTAATGGACAACATTTTCAGCATTTACTGTGAAAATGTGATATTTTGTTTACAATTTTGTTATTTTGAATCATCCTATTCTGTTATTGTATGTACTTTCACATGTTTTAGCCCACAAAATCCTACTTTTTACCTAGAAATGACTGATTTTTGGTACAGTTGTTCCCTGGAAACTTTGACCCATAGTTAAGGAAATTATTTTGTAACTTTACAAACTTTCTCTCTTTCATTGGTGTTAATTCAGGATACATTTGGTTAAATTTTTTATACGTTCTGACAATGATTTGATCACTTTGTTCATGTCTATAATAAATAATTTCATAAGAACTTCGTTTGAATAATCGATATTTGCATTCATTTTGGAAGATGATTCGAAACACCGTCGATAACTCTTTGTAAATCACTTATAAAAGTAACCGAACTGCTATAAGCTTGATAATTCCACTGCTACCTAAATCCAAATTCTAAAAAAAAAATAATCTTTCTAGAAGAAGCGACTTTATAGAGAAAACTTGACGATTTAGGTATAGGGACATGATATATCATCTTGAAGCATTTTTGACCATCATTCAATTTACCGAGTAATATACAGGGGATTTCATTTAAAAAAATGAACTTTGACTAATTTTATGCACAATGGAAATAATAGTAATTTTAGCACGCCCTGTATGATATGGAGTCGATTTCTTGGTGTTATTTCAATATTTCGAGTTTGTCCAAACTATCATCAAAATATCAACTTTTCATGAACTGAAAGTACTGATGTACTTAATTTCAATTAAGGCTATGTTTTGGATCATATTTAGCACGATTTATTTTTTATCTCGAAAACAGATAGAGATAGGTATAGGACATTATTTACAAAAAAGTATTAAAATAGCAGAGCGATTCCAAAAATGTATTAATATACGGGGTGTTCCATTTAAAAAAATAAAGTTGCTAGGACTTTTTGATGGAAGTGGCAACGCCGCAATGCTGAAAATATTTTAGATTGATAGAACAGGTAAGGAACGTCTAACCTACCATCGACCTTGAGTCACGCTGTATACCTCAGGACACGTTCCACACTTTCATTTATATACTCCTGATTTCTCGAATTTGGATGTATTGTCTTTATTATTTTTCACTAACTTTCCCAAGGTATTACTTGTTCTATATGCAATTTTAATATTTGAAGCTCAAAAATGAAGCTACTTTTTATGTTGTTTGTCCAAAATTCGTTGAAGCTCTATAATTTTAATTATCTAAGTTATCAATGGGAGAAATGTCTCGAATCGCTTTTGCGTAGATTTTTTTGGAGAGTATTTTGTTCATTAATTCGGCTTCAAACCCATTGTTTACTGTAATTTCAAATAAAGTTTGTGGAAATCAAATCGTGAGGTGCAGTTTATGAAATTACTGTGGATCTACATCAAGTAACGGCTGAATCAATCAGAAAAGTCATGGCCACGAAAAAGTCATTTCTCAATAAATGAAAGGAAGGAACTTCACTAGTAATAGTAGTTTATTAATCATCAAATTAAATATATTTATGAAAGCAATTGGCGACTGATATAAATGTAAGGAGAGGTTTGTCAAAACGAGTATTATTATTGAATGTTTATCAGAGGAAACATAGGTATTGATGATTCACTTAATTTTTTGTAAAACTTGTCTGCGAAACATCAATATCGAAATTCTTTCCTTTGAATATGGTCAAGATAAAATGTATTTTGAGAAACTCGGGCAAAACATTTCAGTGCTTATATTTCTAAATAGTATTAACAATATCTCGATATAATTTTTTTCTGAGAAGTAGTGAAATAGTCTCAGTAGACTACAAAAAGTACACATCGAATATAATATCCAGAAGTATAAAATCTCTAAACATATAAATAATGCAAAATATATAAGTAAAACGTAAGAATTCAAATGTGTGAATGTTTGAAAATATAAATATTACAATATAAAATACAAACTCGTTTCAAATCGAAACTAGTCAAAATGCTAGGTAGGGAAGATAAATACATATATATGAAAATTGAGACACTAATTCTATAGAATATGTTCATAGTAATGTGATATTTTGATTTTCGAGCCATTGGCTGACTAAAATTTTCAATAACTTGAACACACATTTTGTTATATGATCTGGAGCAAGATTAAATAATTTGGGTCCAATATATGTAATTGATCTTTGTCCAATAGCTTTGTTGATTTTTGGTATATCTAGGTTACTTGCTTTTAGTCGGGTTTCATATCAATGTTGATAATTTTTTAACTCATTTCTGTTGTGAAATATAAATATCAATGATTATTTGGAATAAAAATATCTCAAACTCAACAATTCGACAATTTGAGTTATAGATCATTTTGAGAACTATACGTATGAAACTTACAGCTATGATAGAAATCAAATAGCTTACGAAAATTAATATACTCACAGTTTAACTTCACTTCTCAAACTTCTGCAATGACTTCAGTCGCTTTTGATGAAGTTTAGTGTAGGTT
The DNA here is from genome assembly GCF_025532065.1 of Leptinotarsa decemlineata. Taxonomy (NCBI): domain Eukaryota; kingdom Metazoa; phylum Arthropoda; class Insecta; order Coleoptera; family Chrysomelidae; genus Leptinotarsa; species Leptinotarsa decemlineata. The sequence continues at coordinate 2,453,412 of NW_027412534.1, forward strand.
CAATTCGTTTGGTCCTAGGTTTCAAGGGGACTTCAATCTTTATAATGGAACATCGAAACGTTTCGCGAGTTGAAATCAGAGATGAAGTGAGTTCTGAGTTTGAGCAGTTTATCAGCGATTCATTTCCATTGATATAGAGCGCTACGGTCCGATATCATGAAGGAGGAGCTATTAAAATTTCGTAAAAAATATTCTCTTGTATAGAAGCATAGTCTGTTTTTGGAAAGTTTTGTCAAGTCTCAAAAACATAATTGTAAAATGAACACATAAAACAAACATTGCTCCCACATACTACAGCTGGTCCATCATGAAGATGCAGTATGTATTGCATTGATACAAATTGTAACATGTCCAATTCGATGTCCACAATATGGAATGGCTCAAATTTTCGAATATCAGCGACGAACAAGGTAGCGAAGCTGAGACTTTTTCAATAAGCAGCGGACTTACTCAGATTATTAACGAGCCAATTAGGATTCCTGATCGTGATGGAGAATATGCTAGTCTTCTGGATCTATACCTAACAACTAAACCAGGAATTAACACAGTCACCGTAAGATCTCCATTGGGATCGTCCGGTCACAAACTCATTTCGGTATTGAATGAATTACCGATATTTAATTGTACTTACGTATTCAGGCAAAGGGGAATGTTGTATAATTCTAAATAGATCATATATTCCTTTACATAGATGATTAAATCAATCATTTCAATAATCAACATTTCTCAAAATCCCAATTGAATATTTCTTTGCTCACTTTGAAAAACTGTACGTACTGTATGTGGTCACTAAATATATCATTTGTCAAACCAAATATGTTCTGTAATAGTTGAAGACTTTGTGTTAATGTCAAATTTTCACTTCCTTTTCCTTCTCGTACTCGGCACGTTGAGGATGGTTTTCTTTAAAATTATTTTTTTATAGATATTCAAACAAAAATATTCACATTTTGTGCAAATGTTTGCTTATTGTGATGTTCATGTTAATGTCCACTCAGAGTGGTTTCTACTAAAGTTGTTGTGCCTTAAGACAGCAGGATTTTCTTGTATATATTCGACGAGTAAATAATTATACAATATTGAAAGAATTTGAAGTTCAATCTTAAATTAAAATGAATATCATTGAATATTACTTACTTGCAGGTATCGCACTGATGATGGCGTAACAGCCGAAAGCGCTTTGCAAATTACAAATAAATTTTTTTCACACGAAATACGATTCCTTTTCTGATTTATCAGTCACGTGTATGCAGTTTTAACAAATATCATCTCATTATATTTGGATTCCAGGACATCGGCTTTGGATGCAAATCTTCACCAGTAGCAGGAGATCAAATATGTTGATGGAGATCTAGAAGTAATTTCGAATTGTGGTGAAATCAAACAAGTTTAATTCAATGCCACAAAAACCCATGCATATCTTCAAGAAGAAAAATGTTACCGAACCGGATATTATAATAGTGTCAGGTCAGACAATTCCGCTTTCTGCTTCGATGACTTGGGTTGGGGGGTTAAAATGGACACCAATATGTCTTGGCACAATCATGTCGCTGGATTTGCAAAGGCTGCTTCTCAAAAGCTTGGAATATTGTTCATGACCAGAAAAATGAACACACCTCAGCAACTTTTGATGCTTTATAAAGCTCAGATTATACCTTCTTTGGAGTATTGTTCCCATGTATGGAACTCTGCCCCCAAACATATCCTGAAACTGCTGGATTTCATCTAGAAAATATACATCTTCCTGATTGGAAACGCGAACTTCACGTGGAACCTTATTACATCGAAGGAAGGTTGGAGATTTTTCCCTCTTCTATAGATACTTTCACGGGAAGTGTTCAAGTGACTTGACACATTTGATTCCAGCAAGAGTGGTACTGTGGCTGCTCATTGTTTCAAGGTTCAACTCAGTACACCTCGAACTTCATTGTTCAAGAACTCTTACATCAGGAGAACTACGTTTATGTGAAATAAACTTCCTGAAATCGTTCTTCTGAATGGATTTAATCCTCAGCGATCCAAATCCAATGTGAATCACTACTTTCGCCCAGGCACCGCTCTAATAGGGCTTCAAGGATGTTCGTGTAGTATTTGTGGTTCGTCCTCAAAAAAATAAGGGATGATTTTGAATAGATAATTCTTCTTCACTTTTGAAGTTTCATGAATGATTGTTTAAAATTTTTTGGATTTCTACATAAGATGTCTGGTCTTTCGTAATGGAATTAACACTTTACTTTCTCGAATACCAAAGCAAGTTAGCAAATACATATATTTTCTTTATGATAGGCTATAAGAAATCATTTGTTCGAAAGTTATTATTTATTGTAGTATACACTCTGTATATTCTTATTGAATAGTTGGGAATTTTTTTACGACTAGAATAAACTTGTAGATTTTCAAAATCTTCGGAAGTTTCTAATACAGGGCTATTCGCATTCGGGTCTTTGCATTGCGATCTTTGCAATTTGCCAATTTTAGGTATTTTTGAATGATGCTGAAAAACTAACTCTAGCCTTCTTGGTTCTGGATAATTCTATTATTTGCTGGCTCTTCTTCAATTGCAGAAAAAATGGTAATCCGTTCACATTCCGCTGTAGTAATTTCATTGAACTATACAAAAATTTAATAATAGTAGGCACTAATTTCTCAGAAATGTTATTGCATTAAAACGAAAATATGGTTGTCAGGTTGTGATTCTTTATATTTCATCTTTCTATATAATTTATCAGATTATGTTTCATGCACTGTTTGGAACCTTTATTGTAGTAATGAATATTACTGGAGTTTTTTCCCAACGAAACACGACACGAAACAGAAGATCAAACTTCTTCCTCTCGAAAATGATCATGTGGTTATCAAAACACGTGTCGAGGAGTAAAAATAACAGTTTGGTGTTGGGAAAACACCCCAGTAATATCCACCACTTCACCAAAGGTTAACAACAGTGTATCACAAATCCGTTTGATGATCATAATATCACGATATTATATGAACATCAGCCATCAAAAATTTCTACACGTTTATATTCAGAATTTCAAAGTTGATAGCGTCCTGAGTACGTAGTTATATCTGGGATACCAAGGTTCTGATCTTGAACCTTTCATTTTTAATTTTCATTAATGACTTGGCAACCTCTTTGAATATTCTTAGCCTACTATCTGCAGACGACCTGAAATTATATTATAAAATCGACGACATTGCCAACGTGTACAACATGAATTAGATAAAATCAAACTTTGGTGTAACAATAATCGTCTACAACTGAACATATCCAAATGTAAAATAATACCAGTTACAAGAAGAAGGCGAACTTTAATGTACGATTATTCAATCAATAATACCACAGTCAACCGCGTTGACTGTCAAAGACGTTGGTATAACATACGACAGTAAGTTAACATTTAAAATATGACTGCTGATGCAAGTAGAATGCTTGGATTCATTCACAGAAATTGACAAAACTTCAGAAGTATTGCCACCTTGAAATTGCTATATTTTGCGTATGCCAGATCTAAGTTAGAGTATGACTCTGTGTTATGGAATCCAGTTTTTTACTACCAAAGAACATCAATTGAGAGTATAAAAGATAGTTCCTAATATAGTTATGTCTAAGAGTTGGTTGACAATACTCCACGAGATTTTTTTATAACAGTACAATAACTTCACAAAACGCTCAAAGGTGCGAACTCGTTTTCTACTTTTCATAAAAGATGATGAATGCATCCTCTTTGTACTAAACTAAACTTTGAAAAAACTATCAAGAATACTTGTGAGGAATTAACTTACTGCTATTAGTGACCATGATTTTTTTGGGTCATTATGTTATTGAGTTTCTCTCAACTTTCCAAAAATCGTGTAGTAGAATTTTATATTTTCTCAAATTAATTCATTTTCATGATGAAGTATTATTTAGGAATATATTTTTTAATGCAATGATTCACAATCATTCTTCCTATTATTCAATTGTGTACACTTGGTTTGAACTAAGAAATTATGGTCTATTGAAAGTCGAAAAGGTAGATTATTTTAGCATCACTGAAAATATTTTGCATAATCACTCAAAAATTCATCATTATTTGATTTAACAGAAACTATAGCAACCTAACAATATTTTTTTGTTTCTGTGAAGCTTACTTTCTCTCTATCGAATCATCAAATGAAAAAATTGAATGTGTATAATGTAAAAATAAATGAAGTGTATTTTCATGTTGTATTTATTATTATACAGTGCCTCCCCTTTTATTTTCTGAACGGTTCAACTCAAAAAATTGAAATTTGGAAATTTGGAATAATAAAATTAATGCATGAATACTTCAATTTGAGGTAAAATTGACAGACGAAACTTTCAAGATGGCGACTGGACGCCATCTGGGAAAAAATTAAACAGAAAGGGGGTTTTGTGACACATCATTTTGAAGCTCCTAACGATTACTTCACAACCCTAGAATATGAAGTCGAAATCTTCACCTACTACAAACTGGCGCAATATTTAATAATTTCCTGAAGACAAATACATTAATATCGATAATATCGAGAAATATTTGCTATATGGCAAGTCCAACAACCAGATAAGGTTTGTTGAGTTATTTTTTGTTCATGAAAACAATGTTTTTTGTTCAGTAGAACAATGAATATCATTGATGATTTCGAATATTCTCATTTAGTTTTCGGTTCTACTAGTGGAAAGGTACCACGTTAACAATCTCTGAAATGGTCAATTCTCGTCCATTGGAAGACAAAATTGAAGTGATTTTCATTTACTGTGTAACGCGTAACTTTCACGAGACTGAGAAGATTTTCAATGAACGTTTCCCGAATCGTCCTATCTGGAGAAAATATTTGAGGGAACTTGTATCCAAATTCACAACTAACGGTAGTGTACATAACAAAAAGCCCCCAGGTCATTCGTCCATTGCGAAAGAACAGTCTACTGTTCTGATCGAAAAACAGGATTCTGCGAAATCGTGACGGAAACCATTGCAAGGCATTCTACCTATCTCCGCAATATTTGTTTTAGTTACGAATGTACATTTTTTTAAAACGTTCACAGACAAAATGTTCACAGACAAAATTGCCATAATTGAAGTAGAAACCATATTGTAGGACCTGTATTTGTTCATCAGCCAGCCCGCTCGCCAGATTTGACACTTTCGGACTTTTTTATGGGACTATCTGAAGCGAAAGGTGTACGAAACTGAACCTGCGTCAATATTGGATATACGGCAGAGAATAATGAATGATTGTAGAGATATTAACGTTACTGTGTTCGAAAATGTTTGGCGTAAAATATCGGATAGGCTGTTCATATGTCAAGAAAGTCAAGGCAAACATTACGAGCATCTTCTGAAACGACTTCAAGCTTATTACCTCATATTATATAGTTCAATGTCAATGTATTCAGACAATTATTAAAAGTTTCGTCATTTTGTAGTAGTTGAAGATATTGACATCATATTCTAGGGTTGTAAAGCATTTGTCAGGAAATACAAAAAGATATTTTACGAGACTTTCCTTTCTGTTTAATTTTTTTTCCAGATGAGCCCAGTAGTCGCCATCTTGAAAGTTCCATCTTTCAATTTCACTTCAGAATGAAATATTCCTGCCTTAATTTCATTATCCCAAATTTCAATTTTTTGAAGCATACCCATTTTATTTCAAACCATTCACCATGAGGAAAAAGAACGCAAAAGGAATTGTACGTTAGTTTTTCTGTACTGCGTCTTTTGTTATAATTTTGAAATTCTTTCGAATATTCGAATAATCAAAAAAGTCGAGATTTCGTACAACAAATTAGAACTGTATAATGAAAAAAGTGACCTCTTTTTTGTCTTTAACAGATGGTCAACGAAAATAAAATAAATAGCCAAATAATACACCCCACGCCATCTGTGAATGATTATTCCAACAAAAAACATAAGCCTGCAAATAATGAAATCTTGATAGAAACACCAAAAATACCAAACATAAAAACCAGCCAGAGCACAGCTGGCATGTCATCGATAAAAATCAACACAACAGACGATGAACAAAAAAAACTAAGGAGTCGCCAACAGCCGTGGAATCCCTTGCAAAAAAAAGGTATAAGAAGAGACAGATAATTGAAAAGGCCGCATCTAATTGTTTTGTAGACTATTGTAGCTTCTACACATAGATGTCAAAGGACAGTGAAAGTAGTGTTGTGAGTTAGGTACGTCGATGTAAAAAGTCATATGTGACCTGGAAGTTATACGAGGAACGTTAAAATTCAATGATGAAAGTAAAGTAGAAGAGTCGATTTGATTATGTATGTAAATCATAGCTATACTCTCTTATGGGGTGAGCACCATGTTTTTCCAAATAAAGAAATTTCAGAAATTTTTTCTGTACAGCTTCAATACAATATATATATTTTTCCTGACAAGGATTCCATATGTAGCTACAATATTCCAGTTTGCTTCTGACCAATGAATAATATATAGAGCTAATTGCATCTAATGATGAGAATTCTTTGCTATTACGCATAACAAATCCTAATATTTTCATTGCACGGGATGTTATTTCTTCGATATGTGACGAGAACAATAGTTTTTCATCAAAGATAATATCCAGATCAGTCGATTCGGTAATTCTTGCCAATGGTATATTATCCAATTTGTATTTATACACTGTGTCCGTAAAGTATGGAACAAATTCATTTTTAGCCAAACAGGGCATTTTAAGAAATGATCCTGAAACACGTCGATTTTTGATGTTAATTTACCGTATTTCAAAATAATAGTCTAATATACAGGGTGAATTACGTTCGAGTAATGACGTCACCGTCATTTTTTTTTAAATGGAACACCCCCATTTTGTCTCAATTTTCGGATTACTCTAGCTGAGCTGATTCCAAAAATGTATCACATGTTGATTCCAATTGGTACAGGGTGGACAAAAATACAGTAGTTGTGTGTGTGTTAATAAAGTAACGCGTAACATTCTTTATTAGGTAAATTAACAAAATTATCAAAAATACTTATTGTCTAGCGGCAATTGGTTTAAATGTAACACCCCGTAGTTTGCTACATGTTTAGAGTAATAAAAATGAGCTGTTTCCAAACATGTTTAGTACTTGTGGTCTAGCAGATAGAATATGAAAGAAATTATTTCTTATCTACATTTATAAAAAACATAGTCGTCTAATTTTTTGTGAAATATCATTATTTGTTTTGTAATTTATTGATGTTCAGTGACAGTTTAGTAATACAATATTTTTGGTATTCGTGAATATTCGAATGATTGCTTAGATTTAATTGGAAGTAGAAATGAAGTTAAGTGTAAAACAAAGAATCGAAATACTTATGATGATTGAGTATGGAGACAGATTGCGAACTCAGATGGAAGTGTGCAATTTGTTTGATGATAAATATCCAAAAAGACCTATAACGCGTTCAATAGTCAGTAAGCTGGAAACGAAATTTCAAGAAACTGGTACGGTTGCAAATGTACACAAATCAGGTCATCCCCCTGCAAATGCTGATACAGCATTAGATGTTTTACTGAGTTTTGAAGAAGATGCGCACATTTCTGTTCGTAAAGTTAGTCGCGAAATCGGTGTTGGCAAAACAACGGTATCCAAACTATTGAAGCTTGAAAAATGGCATCCTTATAAAATCAAACTTGTGCAAGAATTAAATGAAGATGATCCCGATAGACGACTCCAATTTTGCGAAGAAATGATGGATAAATGTCACCGAGACCCTCTCTCGATACAAAACATTATTTTTTCTGATGAGTCCACTTTCACGTTAAATGGTGAGGTTAACCGTCAGAATTGTAGATACTGGGAAAAAGAAAACCCTCACTGGATGCGTGAGCATCATACACAATACCCTCAAAAGGTAAATGTATGGGCTGGAATTGTACGAAATCGAATCATTGGACCCTACTTTATCGAAGGTAATTTAAACAGGGCAAAGTAACTTGAGTTTTTAAGGGGGTATCTCGTACCTACTTTACGTAATTTATTTCCCAGCAGACGTAATCCTGGAGGTTTTGATGAGAGTTTATGGTTTCAACAGGATGATGCACCTCCACATTATGCTGTAGATGTTAGAAGGTACGTAGACGAAATTTTTCCGAACAGGTGGATTGGTAGACGTGGACCCACTGAATGGCCAGCGAGGTCGCCAGATTTAAATCCTTTGGTTTATTTTCTGTGGAGCCATCTGAAGAATGTTATTTATAATGTTATGTTATTTATAATGTTATGTTATAATGTTATCTGAAGAATGTTATTTATAAAACGAAACCAGCAAATATTGAAGATGTACAAGTGAAAATTCGAACAGAAATAAACAATATTACGCAAGAGAACATACACAAGGTTCAACAAGAATTTGTACACCGTTTGGGTTACTGTCAAATACAGCAAGGGCTGCAGTTCGAACATTTAATATAAAGTCATGTATTCCAGCATATTCTGTCCGCTAGACAATAAGTATTTTTGATAATATTGTTAATTTACCTAATAAAGAATGTTAAGCGTTACTTTATTAGCACACACACAACTACTGTATTTTTGTCCACCCTGTACCAATTGGAATCAACATGTGATACATTTTTTGGAATCAGCTCAGCTAGAGTAATCCGAAAATTGAGACAAAATGGGGGTGTTCCATTTAAAAAAAATGACGGTGACGTCATTACTCGAACGTAATTCACCCTGTATATTAGATTATTATTTTAAAATACGGTAAATTAACATCAAAAATCGACGTAATTCAGGATTATTTCTTAAAATGACCTGTTTAGCTAAAAATAAATTTGTTCCATACTTTACGGACACAGTGTATATGTGTACTGAGGATTTCCTTGCAAAAAGTCATAATTTTACATTTGCCTATGTTTAATGATAGTTCATTTTTCTGACACCAATCATGTAACTCAGTAATATCGTTTTGTAATGATGAACAATCAGAGTAGTCTTCAATCTCCCTGAAAATCTTTAAATCATGAGCATTCCTTTTTGATTTTTGGTGAACATCTGATTCTGTCTGAGAGAGGTGTTTAACAAGGTGATCCTTTAGGACCTGTTCTTTTTTGTTTGACCATCAACGAACTCACTAGAAGCTTATCATCCGAATTTAATTGTTGGTATTTGGACCATGGCTCAATCGCTGGCGATGAAAATAGTGTTTCAAAGGATTTAGAAAAAATCATTGATTATTCAAAACATCTTGGACTTGAACTGAATTTTGAAAAATGCGAGTTGATTACTCTTTCAACTCCGAATAATATTTCCGAATCCATTTTGGAAGTGGCTCCTGCCATAAGAATTTTGGATAAGTCTAAAAGGACTCTTCTGGGTGCTCCTCTCTCTAAAGATTCACTTTCAGAACATCTTCGAGAAAAACGGGAATACCTCAAATTGCTGACCACCAGATAGAATGAAATTCCAAAACACGTTGCATTTTTTCTTTTGAAAAATTGTTTGGCGATTTCAAAACTCATGTAAGCCCTCAGATGTTCCCCCACTTGGTCAAGTCAGTTAGAGCTTGACGAATTTGATAATTTACTCTGCCACACGACGGAATATGTTACAAACAATCATTTCAATAATGATTCATGGCTCCAAGCAACTCTTCTTGTAAACCTTGGCGGATTAGGGCTACGTTCGACTTCTTCCCTAGCTTTACCAGCTTTTCTGTCATCAGTCAATAGTGTTTCCGATCTTATCGATTCCATCCCTTCTTCCATATTTATCAATATCAAAGACGTTTTTTATTCTGAAGGCGAATCACTTTGGCATGCTGCAACTAATATTGCTCCTCCTACAGATAAAAAGAAAATACAAAGTGTATGGGACCGACCTCTTCTGAACATTACAACTGATAATCTTCTGAAATCTACGAGTGTATACGATAAGTCTCTCTGAAAGCAGCAATGATCAAGGAATCGGGTGCTTGACTGAATGCTTTACCTGTTACATCTTTTGGAACACTATTAGACGATGGATCTTTCAGAATAGCAGTAGGACTTAGGATGGGTTCATTTATTTGTGTTTCTCATACTTGTGTTTGCGGTAGTATAGTTGATGAGAAAGGTACACATGGTTTGACTTGCAGGAGGAGTGCAGGGCGTACATCTCGACATCAACAGGTGAACGACATATCGAAACGAGCTATGTTGTCAGCGGATGTTCCTGCAATTCTGGTACCAGTCGAGATGATGGTAAACGACCAGATGGTATGTCTCTCATACCATGGAAATACGGTAAACATGTGGTATGGGACAATACTTGCCTTGACATGGTCGCGGCTTCCCATCTAGTCTGTTCCAAGTTCTGTTCCATCGAAAGTTCCAAGTCTGCTGGAACTGCAGCATTGTCTGGCGAGAAATTGAAAAAAAAAATACCAAAATCTTGGAAACAACTATCTGTTTCATCCAGTAGCGGTTGAAACTTTTGGTGTTTATGGCCTGGAGTCTCTGTTATTCGTTCATGAACTCTGAAGGAGAATAGGCCAAGCAACGAAAGATCACCGTTCTACCTCTTTTTTGATAGAAAGAATTAGTATTGCTATTCAACGTGGCAATGCTGCTTCAGTACTTGGAACTATTCCACCTTCACATAATTATGATGAGATCATGCATTACCATAATTTCAGTACGGAACTGAAACCTCTTTGAGACAAGCCGAGATATGTAGATATTCATCAGTCTCCTATCAAGATTAATTAACAAGTGATTGATCCACCTTCTTCTTTTTCAATGCGGTCAGTGGACTCAGGTCATTCTTGCCCCCAAAAAATGAGTTGCAGTCCTCGTAAAACGGGTTCCCTTTCAGTGGAAGAGCTTCATGAAGCCAGAGCCGAATCGATCCCTCTACGAAACCCTTCACTTGGAAGGATCGATCGCAGCTTGAGAAATGGTTCTTATGGAGATTCTGTGAAACATGTTCTTCCTTACGAATCAGTAGATAGTTGTCCTGGAAATCTAGAGAAGAAAATTGGTATGGAAAATTTAGGAAACACTTGCTACATGAATAGCATTTTACAAGTGTTGTTGATGACGAAGAATTTCAAGAACGAAGTTTTAATGATGAATGAGAATGCGAATGTTTCCTACTTATTCATCAAACTCAAACACCTGTTCATGCAGCTGCAGTTTCGTAAGAAGGTATCATATTCCGGTTTCCTGGAGTCTTTGAAGTCCACTAGATACTCATTAGGACAACAAGAGGATTGTTCCGTATTCTTGAAGTTCTTGTTGAATACTCTTCGTGAGCAAAACAATAGCAAAATCAATACTCCTGACCGCTCTGAACTGAATGATTCCGTCTCGTCTTGTGTTTGTGAATTTTCTGCTGGAAAAATCCTCACTCGTTTACTTTGTGGTAAATGTTCAAGATGTACCGAAAACTCATGTGAATTTCTGGAACTTCATCTAGCTTTTCCTAATATGACTAATAACCAGTCCGTGCAAAGCTTATTGTTAAATCATCTAAAAAAGGAATTTTCAACAGGTGATGATCGACTGTATTGTCAAACATGCGCTAAACTAACTGACTGTTATAAGGAAAGAAGTATACTGAGGCACCAGCCAATCTAATAATAACACTGATGATTTTCAAACAAGACTGAACCTCTAGAAGCAAGAAACTCTTTGGAAGGTTCCAAATAAATGAACATTTCAACCTAGCAGACCACTATAATATTCATGCAGTCATTGTTTACTGTGTTTCTGGCGTTGAATTTGGTCATTATTACACTTTGGTCAAAGAAGAAACGGACTGGTTCAAGTTTGACGATAGTCGTGTCACGAAGTGTTCTGGCGATGCATTGAATTTATTGGAGCCTCTGGAGACACCCTACATTTTCTTTTATAAGAGAGAGGACATTTTCGGATCAGAATCTTCAGATGATGTGGTGCTGCAGGTTTTTGCGGGTTTTCCTGCAGCTGAAAAAGCAAATGCGCCACTGGAATCAATGAAGTCGCCCCGGAGCGCCAAATAATTTTTATTGTTGTTTTTATTTTATTTTTATCGTTGTTTTAATAGCGAAAAGGAGTTTTCCAGAGTTGATATTATCAGAAATGTCATTAACAAACAGAAGATATAATAGTGGACCCAAGTTTGAACCTTGAGGAACCCCGGAAGTTGCATTAAATATAAACGATTTAATTCCTTCGTATTCCACAAATAATTTTCTATCACTAAGATATGATTTCAGCAGATATTGAAGGCTCCTTGAAATGCCAAAGCTTGATAATTTCATGAGCAACTGATGATGTGAAACCCGATTGAATGCTTGGCTGAAGTCCATATACACCACATCAACTTGTTTACGTTAGTTCAGTTTGTCAGAAACATATTGTGTAAAAATACAAAGATTTGATGCAGTGCCACGACACTTCACAAAACCATGTTGAAATTCGGAAATTGTGTTTTTTATGTGCTTATAAATGAGGTCCGATGAAATTATTTCAACTAATTTCGAGTACACTGATATTATAGTAATCGGTTTTTAATTTCCGAATTCTTGCCGGTTTTAAAGATAGGGCATACCCTCGATAGCTTCCATATATTCGGAAAGTAACAATTTTTCAACATGAAGTTGTAAATGATACAAAGAGACTTCGCAAAAAGAGCAATATGATTCTTAACAAGTTTGACTGGAATGCCATCTGGTCCAACTCTTGATTTATTGTTCAACTTATTGGAAGCGTATCCACATTGTTAACAAATTTCAGGTATTTAATTGAGCTAATTGAGTTGACTATATAGATATATAAGGGTTCATATCATCAATTCATTTTCAGTTTATTGTATTGATTTGAAAATGTCATCTTAGGACGAAACTGCAATGAGGTTAGTTAGAAATGAAAAAGGTTAAATAACATAAACTTCATTTCTCATTTTTTATCATAACTGATTAACTCTACTAATGTTATATTTCAGCTGAGGAACTTCTTCATTATGACATACTGATTCAAAAGTGGCTTCATGACAATCATGCACTCCGTTTGCGTAAAAGTATAACGAATATAATTAAGTATTCATTGTAGTATCAATCATGGAAGTAGTATTCACCAAAACTCACTGTGTAGGTACGTTGGGAGAGATGGAATTTTTGTCATCCTCTTTTGAGGACAATTCATAAATACAGTTGAGCTGCTTTGAAGACAGTTGGGACCCAAGCACATTTCTGTTTGGAGCGAATCTTTCCTGCACTGATGAGAGGTAATATATCGAAACCAAATTTCAGGTGACACACTCGATTCATTTTAGATAGATAGATAGATCTTTTTCGAAATAGGATTTCCTAATACACAAATAAGCTGGGAAGTATAAAGTAGAAAAGGTATGTGATACATACAGAAACGATTTTAAATGTATAACAAACATCAGATGGATACGTTATAAAGCATGATATCTCGAAACAGAAAATTGTAGCTACTATAAAGTGTTCAAATTACAAATTCGGCTATCGTCCACCAGATGGCCTACCCTTCATTACCAAGACCATTGTCTAAGGCAGGGGTCTCCAAACTACGGCCCACGGGCCAAATCCGGCCCACTAGTGTCATCAATCCGGCCCGCGACAGCCAATGATTACCTAATTGTTATTACTATTGCTGTGATAAGTTGAACAAGAAAATAAAGAATGATAATTACTCGGTTTTATTTACTTGCAAGGTAAACTACAGAAATGATGACAAAGAAAACTCAACTCAAGTATCTAAGATTAAGCATATCAATAACAAACAAATAATTGAAATGTATCACAGTAAAACAAAAACACTAATGAGATTCATGTAATTGTGATTTTCCACCGACAATACTTTGTAGTTGTGGATCAATTTTACTTGTACCAATTATCAAAAGAGATTTAAGATGCTTATCGGTTAATTGAGATCTGTAAACGTTCTTTGTGTACTTCATCTTGGAAAACGTTTTCTCACACAAGTAAGTAGTATCAAAAACAGAAAACAACCCACGAGCAAATTTATACAAATTATCAAATTGTTCCAGTGAAAGACTCTTATAAAATTCCAACAAAGATGAATTTTGAGCATATCACTGCACCGTAATTCAATAATTTCCATTTGGACTTCCGGAGCCAGGATTTCAATGTCAGAATCAAAAGGATTTCGAGAAAGCTCAATTTCATTCGCAATGACATCAAAATCTGAAAAACGAGTATCAAAATTTCTCTTCAAAGTACTCAAAGTTTCGATTGCAAAATTGACGGGAAATTCAGTCTCTGTAGTGTGGCTGAATATTTCACATGTTTCAAAATGTGTGAAATATTTTTTACGTAATTGCGACTGAAATAGTATTATTTTCTGCCTCAAGGATTTGATATTGGTGTATAAATCACGGAGAAGCTGATTTTCTCTTTGCAATCTCAAATTCAGTTCGTTCATATGATTTGTGAAATCTACATGAAAGGCTAACTTCCACATCCATTCACTATTTTCTGAATCGACAAAAAAGGGCGCTGCTTCTCATTGAAAAAAATTTCGATCTCTGCTCGATGTTCAAAAAAGCGCTTAAGGACTTTTCCGCAACTAAGCCAGCGTACGGCAGTATGATATGGTGAATCATTTTCTCCAATCTGTTGAATAAACTCGCGGAATTATCGGTGATTCAGCCCAGTGGATCTGATGAAGTAAACAACTGATAGGACTGGTTTTAGAACTTCAGACATATCCAAACATTTTCCGCACAAGGACTGTTGATGATTAATACAATGTAAAAGACTAATGAATTTGAACCACCATCATTTTCTACAGCCTTTGACACAAGTGCAACCGCTCCTTTATTTTTACCATACACATTTTTGCCTCCATCAGTTGTTATAGATTTCAAATTTCTTCATCGAAGGTTCTTTTTATTAATGGTATTTTCAACTCCCTTAAAAATATCTGCCCCAGTTGTCGTGCCGTGAATACTATCAATATCAAAAAGTTCTTCATACACTTCATAGCTTTTATCTACTCCGCGAATGAAAATCAACACCTGAGTGTCTGACACATCCGTTGACTTATCCAATGCTATAGTCCGTTCATAATTTGTTGATAGCTCACTGCAAGTTTGACCCTCATTAGAGAACTGAAATACAGAGAGGACAGCTAATATGATATAATAACAAAAACCAAACTTAAACTGGCAGTTTAAGATGTTTTCGACTAACCCACCTTGTCTCTGAAGAAATACAATACAGCTATAAAACTTTTAATCCGATTATGTAGGTACTTTGAGTGGAAATGAGTGACCAGTGTCGTATAGTATATGAATTAAACATTAGTTACTTTAAATATATAAATATATTAATATTCTTAAACTGTAGGTACTATAAACTGTATTTTTATTTTAAAGAAATTTCTTTATTTTATTCAAAAATAATAAGTTACTTGCAATTTGTAAAAGATACATTTATTCAATTAATACCTATTTTTAAATGATATAAACTACGATTACTCACAAAACTATTCAAATTCAAAATAAACAGGATCATCTTCGGAATCCGAGTCGTCTTGCAGGTTAATAATTAGCGGTTGTGTCTCTACAGTCACATCAATTATATTGTCAAGATCCCACATGTTTTGTTCTTCTTCTATTGCATGTCTTACTGCATCTCGCCAATTTTGTTCTGTAATATGTTGTAAAGACTCATATAACAATTCACGTACAGCTTGTATTTTATATGACGTATTTTTTCTAGCCACATAGCTTTTCATTTGTGCCCAAATGAGTTCAATTGGATTTAATTCGCAGTGGTAGGGTGGAAGTCTAAGGACTGTGATGTTTCGTCTTTCCGCCATTTTGTCAACTACGTATTTCTTGAACTTAGATTTGTGTTGCCGGGCAATTTTTAAAAGTTCTGCTTTAACCATTCCATCTTCGTAAAGCAGGGACTTATTCCGCAGCCAGTCAATGATATCCTGTTTCTTCCACCCAGTCGTTGGAAGTCTTTCAACTAGTCGTGAATGATAAGGTGCATTATCTAATACTATAATTGAGTTTGGTGGTATATGTTCAATCATCTGCTCAAAATACTATTCGAAAACATCAGCTGTCATCTCCTCGTGATAGTCTTTTGTGCTTTTGGATTCAAATTCCAACAAACCATGCTTAGCAAATACTTTTTCACTGCCAATGTGAGAAACTATTAATCTACTGCCTTTACCAGAGGGTGGGGAAATACCAGTAGACCAACCTTCCATAAAGGCTTGCCTGGAGCTTGATATATTTTTATCTGTCCAAATTTTTGTGAGAGTATGACCTGCGTTTACCCACGTTTCGTTCTGATAGTAAATTGGCCTTCCTTCAGCCCGAAATTTTCGTATAATTCTTAGATACTTTCTTCTCCAACATATTATCTCTTCCCGGTCAATCAAAAGTGATTTTCGGTCTGATTTCTCCCACCGGAAATTCAATTCTTTTAAAACTTGCCACAATTTGGTTCGTCCGACATGAGGCAAATCCGGGTCGTCTCTAACTTCTTGTAAAATTTTGTTTAAGTTGGGTATTTCTTTTTTATAAAAAAATTCGTGAATTTTCCTTCGAATACCATTTTTGGCAAATTCATCAATTTCAATAGGTTTTCTCCCCCTCTTTGAGTATTCGTTTGTATTTGGGTTAGCTATACCTTTTTTTTTCTTTCTGATAGGAACCTATATATTGTTGACTCCCCTACGCCCGTCATGTTGGCACAACTCTTGATTATGTTCTGAACAATGTTTGGGGGATTCTGAGAAACCAGAGCATCGTGAACGTTCAAAACAATAGTCTTCTCTGTTGGTGAATGGACAGACTTACTGACTGTACGCAACAGTACCGGTGTAAAACTTGATGATGTTGATGATGATGACAAAGCCATCGCAAGCAATCAAACAAAACAAGCAGGAACGAAAGGTACGTATATGTTTGTAGGAATATAAAAAAAAGTTACTCATGCACTGCACAAAATTCGCAAAATAAATATTAGAGACGTTAATTACTGCCGTAGACGCCGAAACACCAACGAGCCGTAAATTAAATGCGATTAAAAAATGTACTAAACCAAAAATTATTTTCGTTCGTAACAACTTCACCCTTTCAAGGCAAGTTTCGAATATAAACTGAAGCTTTATATTTAATGAATAAACACCTCGGGAACCTCCGCCTATGATTTTACGAGTTTTACAACCGTTTTATGACTTGGGCCCTCATTTTGTGTTATCGACAAATTATGAACGGACTATAGAGACAACCACTCATGATGTCCATTTTTGTCAGACAGTTGAGATGATATATTTTCTGCAATGTCTTGCACCCTCCGAGCCACTGTGTTTGGTGACAAACTGACACTTTTAAATAAATTTACCTTTTCGGGGCATATTTCTTCGGCTACTGCAATCAAGCATTCTTTTATCATTCCTCCATCGGTGAATGGTTTGCCACGTTTTCCGATTTCAAGAGCCACACGAAAGCTGGCGCGAGTTGCAGACTCTTGTTCAGTATTCTCTTTGGTAAACAAAGATTGCTTCACATTTTTCCTTATGGAACTTCCTGTATACTTGGAGTAACTTTTGAAATGTTTCGATTCATAGTGTCGTTTAATGTAATAGTCTTTGAGAACAGCTATGGTTTAATTACAAATTAAACATAGCGCCCTGAAGTTCCATTTTTCTTGGAACATTCTGCATTCACTGTCGATTTTTCGCTTTTTTTCCATACTAACGAATACACATGAAAACAATAAGTCAAATCAGAATACTTTTATTGACGGGTGTTACTTTATTTCACAATAGATAGTTTCGCTTCCTTCGCCTCTTCTACGCAGACTAACTCGCAGTTGCGCCGCTATCCTTTTCATATGCAATTATTACTGCCATCTCGAGGTGATCGGAATACACTAGCTAGAACCAGAACTTTCTCGAATCAACGCGGTAATTCCAAATAATCAATTACAAAATATTCAATTAGCGGGTAGATGAAAAAGATAGTGCATAGTACCACTACTCGCCACTAGATGTCGTTAAGTGTCACAATACAAAATAATAATTGAAATGCAAAAAAAGCGTAAGTTTGTTTAGGTCACGCACTTTGCGACTATCCTAGTCCAGAAATATAGTTGAGGGCAAAAATTGGCCCTTGGAACAATCTGAAACAACCATTATGGTCCGAAGGCTTCAAAGTTTGGAGACCCCTGGTCTAAAGATTTATGGTCGGTCAACCACAATGTAAAAAGCATTGAATGGATGTTGCCAGAGCCATCTATACTGTTTTTACTGGAAATTCTGAAATTGTATCCCGTAATGCGGCGCCTTCATCGAAAGGAAAGTGAAACTTTCATTGATTAAAGTGCAAAAAAAATATGAATGAAATAATGTTGACCTGAATTGAATCCGAGATATAGTTTGCATTCAGATGTTCGAAATATCAGATTTACTGAAATAATAACCAAGTATAGATTTTGAGGTGTATCGTTTCGAAGCAATTCCACTTATTCAATTTTCTTGAATTTTGGCAGGGATACATAATTCGAGTGACAATGATTTAACGACATTTACAATAGAAGAAACAGAGGTTGAGTTTGGTGAATTGAAAGATTTTTATCAAAATTCATGACAGATGTAGAGTTTTGTGATTCAATTCCGATTCTATTAAAAATTGGTATTTCGAAGTGGAAAAATTGGCCCTTGGAACAATCTGAAACAACCATTATGGTCCGAAGGCTTCAAAGTTTGGAGACCCCTGGTCTAAAGATTTATGGTCGGTCAACCACAATGTAAAAAGCATTGAATGGATGTTGCCAGAGCCATCTATACTGTTTTTACTGGAAATTCTGAAATTGTATCCCGTAATGCGGCGCCTTCATCGAAAGGAAAGTGAAACTTTCATTGATTAAAGTGCAAAAAAAATATGAATGAAATAATGTTGACCTGAATTGAATCCGAGATATAGTTTGCATTCAGATGTTCGAAATATCAGATTTACTGAAATAATAACCAAGTATAGATTTTGAGGTGTATCGTTTCGAAGCAATTCCACTTATTCAATTTTCTTGAATTTTGGCAGGGATACATAATTCGAGTGACAATGATTTAACGACATTTACAATAGAAGAAACAGAGGTTGAGTTTGGTGAATTGAAAGATTTTTATCAAAATTCATGACAGATGTAGAGTTTTGTGATTCAATTCCGATTCTATTAAAAATTGGTATTTCGAAGTGGAAGACTAGATATTTCTACAAGATTCAAGATGGCGGATAGGCTGGGTGATTTATGGTCTGATTCCATTTGAAATTGGTATACAGGTGCTTTTTGGGCCATGATTTTTATTACCCTTCATTGACTCGCTCCCTTTTCTGTTTGTTCTGTACAAATCCTGTGTGAAATTTGTTCAACTTCTTGTTGAAATTCGGCAGATGTTCATAATTTTCTTGACAATGCATTAGGAAATTTTTGTTACAGAAAAAGAAAACAAAATGGACGTGATATATGGTTATGGTCTCATTTTATTAAAAATTGGTTTGTGGGGGTTTTTGAAGCTAGAATTAATAGTCAAGATTACTAAAATCAAAATGGCGGCTCCAAGATGGCTACAAGTTTACTGATTTTTATTCGATTCGATTGAAAACTGATGTGGTATTAGCCAGGACAGTAGTTGTTTTCTGGTGGGTTTCAGTCCAGTAACGTACGAATTGTTCCTTCAGATGATTTGTATTGGAGTAGGTTTTGTATTGGAGCAGGGCAATTTAAATAAAACAGATTAATAAGAATTAGATGAAAAAAAAAGAAACTATTTGGGTATCAGGAATCACACGTTAAAAGGTAAGACCTCGTTAGTCCTTAGCTCGCACAAGTTTCCCAACTTCTGAGAGTTGTCGTTCGTATGGGGGCGACAGCTGATTAACGGAAAAACAGATTTCAAACAGATTTTATTTAACAGATTTCACTGTTCGATTCGAAATATGAAGTATGCAGGCCATCAACATTAGTCCTGATATTGAAACTCTCTTGTTTGATCATATGAATAATTCCGCAAAAAAGTTTTGTAGATGCATATGGTTGTACAATCGTCGGATGTTTAAATTCAAAAATGTGCTCATGCTTTCTTTCTTGATCAACAAGGACTGTGGGGTTTTTGATATTAAGTTTTTCGGAATTTCTCGTGTTCCAAAACCCAAGTCTTGATATAACTGCCAACATAGCACTTGGAACAATTTTTACAGTTTAACTTGTGAACTATGTTAGATTATGTATCTAGCGATGCTTCAGTTTTCTGTTTAGAGAGAGAATATTCTACAGCAGTATTTTCAAAGGAAAAGGCCAAATTGATTTGTTTATCATTAAGTAACAAACCAAATTTTCAGAAATATTTGCCACTTATGGAATTTCATAATATTTTATGTTTGCCTTGGTATTTTGAGGAGAGGAACCTTTCTCATTGATTATTTTTCGGAACCCTTACCTCATGGAAAATAATTTTTAACAGAAAATTCCTGATTTAAATTGGAGATTTCTCTTATGGAACTCAGTTAAATGCTCTCTACGACTTTCAGACTCTTGTGATGTTGATTTCCTTGTGAAAATTATGTTTTGAGTAATAATTTTAAAATATCTAAGTTGGTTTGATATCAATCTACTTTTGAAAATCGGGTTGCTTCTTCAATAAACAAATGGTTTTTTTTCACTTCCAGGGTGAACTGGGAAAAGTGGCTACCATCTGATTTTTTATTTGTTAGAATGGAAGTGGAAATATCGTCAACATGTTTTTTGAAAAATTGCATGGTTTGAAAAAACTTTAATTGCAGATGGTATACAGTGCATTTATTTAATGTCCCCCATTTTATATTTCGAACGGTTCAACTCAAAAATTTGAAATTTGGGGTAATGAAATTAATGCCTGAATACTTTATTCTGAAGTGAAATTGACAGATGAAACTTTCTTGTGACACATCCTTTCGAATCTCCTGCCAAATATTTCACAATCCTAGAATATAATGTCAATACTTTCAACTACTACGAAATGACGGAACTTTAAATAATTCTGTTTGAAATCTGTTTTTCCGTTAACCAGCTGTCGCACCCCTACGAACGACAACCCTAAGAAGTCGAAACTTCTGCGAGCTAAGGATTAACAAAGTCTTACCTTTCAACATGTAATTCTTAGCACGGGTTGGACGATAGTAAATGAAAATCGATCGTTCAGACTAGGGCTTGAACCACCGATTTTCACTTGCTATCGTCCAACCTGAATACATTGACATTCAACTACATGATATGAGGTAATAAGCTTGAGGTCAGTTCAGAAGATGCACGAAATGGTTGCTTTGAATTTCTTGACATATGAACAGCCTATCCAATATTTCACGCCAAACATTTTCGAATACAGTAACGTCAATATCTCTACAAATACTTATTATTCTGTGCCGTATATCCAATATTGAAGCAGATTCAGTTCCGTACAGCTTTTGCTTCAAATAGCCCAATGAAAAAAGTCCAAAGGTGTCAAATCTGGCGAACAGGCTGGCAATTTTATAGGACCTCGAAGGTCAATTCAACGACCGGGAAAAGTAGTATCCAAATAGTTTCTTACTTGTCTGGAGTAATGTGGTGGTGCTCCATTTTGTTGGAATACAATATCCATATTGAATTTATTAGGATTCGCTTCGACAATTTCAGTGATGAGAGGGTCAACAGTAGTTTCCAGCATATTCAAATTGAGTTCCCCTGTTAAATTTTGATCAATAAATAGTGATCCTATTGGTTTCCCAATATTCCTGCCCAAACGTTAATTTTTTTCTGGATATTGAGTATGTGTTTCTCAGAAAATGTGAGGGTTGGTGTCACTCCAATAACGGCAATTTTGTCTGTGAACATTTCCGTTGAAAAAAAAAGTACATTCGTCACTAAAACAAGTATTGTGGAGATAGGTAGGATGCCTTGCAATGGTTTTCGTCATGATTTCGCAGAATGCTGTCTTCGATCAAGGTTATCTTCAGTTAATTGGTGTACCATTCAAATTTTGTATGGATGATACCTATTTCTCTTCAAGAGTCTCCACACAGCAGTAGAAAGAGACACCTCAGAACTATTCGCTACGGAATGAGTAGACTGTTCAGGATTTACTACCGTCTCACTGATTTATTTGAACTTGCTGTTCTTCCGGAATGGACGGATGACCTGGGGGCTTTTTGTTATGTACACTACCGGTAGTTGTGGATTTGGATACAAGTTCCCTCAAATATTTTCTACAGATAGGACGATTCGGAAAACGTTTATTGAAAATCCTTTAGGTCACGTGAAAGTTACGCGTCGCACCGTAAATAAAAATCTCTACAATTTTTCCTTCCAATGAACGAGAATTGACCAGTTCAAAGATTGTTGACGTGGCACCTAGTGAAACCGAAAACTGAATGAGAATATTCTAACTCAACAATGATGTTCATTGTCGTACTGACATTTTTCGTCATTATTATAAACAAAAAAAAACTTAACAAACCTCATCGCGTTGTTGGGATTGCTATATGACAGATAAAAAGGAATATTTCTAGAAATATCGATATTAATGTGTTTGTCTTCAGGAAATTATTGAATATTCGCCATTTTTTAATAGGTGATGAAACTGACTTCATATGAAGTATGAAGGTTATGAAGTATTCGTCAGGAACTATGAAATGATGTGAATTATCTCATATGTCCAGTCACCATCTTGAAAGTTTCATCTGTCAATTTCACTTTAAAATAAAGTATTCATGCATCATTTTTTTTTGAGTTGATCCGTTCAAAAAATAAGGGGTAAGGGAAAAAATGCACTGTATATTTCATTTGGATCAGTTTCCCTCAACAATTTGGACAATTTCACTTCAATTTTCAACGATCTTCAAAAACTTTAGGTTATGAGTATTCTAGTCTCCGAAGTTTTTTTTTTAATATACTTTATTGTCTGAAGAATAAATTCTTATTGACAAAGCCTTGTGCGAAATATAAATAACATATACATGAAATCACAAAAGTAAAATCACTAAAAGTAGGTTATAACATGAAATGAAAAGAGACATGTAAATAATAACAAACGTTCAGGATATAAGAACATGGTCAACAAAATGTAAATAAATCAATTTAAACTAAATTGAATGAAATGAAATCAATAAAATACCATAGATATCACAGTTAGTCTTCCCAATTAAAATTATCATCATAGAATTCTGCTAAGCTATAATAAGGTCTCCCAGAGAGCAAGTCTTTCAACTTTTTTTTGAGAGCTCTAAGGTCATTTATGGTTCTTATAGCTTGAGGAAGGTGATTGAACATTTTAAGACCGTTGTAAATAATGGAATCTTTAACTAGCGACGAAGAAGGCAGCGGTAATTCAAAGCTGAATCTTTGCCTGGTTTGATACATTGGCGCGTCCAAGTTGTTAAACAATACCCTATTTTTGAAGACAAGGCAGATTGTCTCGTATATAAATAGGGAGACCACAGTTAGGATTTTCTTAGAGGCAAAAAGAGGTCGACAAGAGTCCCTACGCTTGGCTTTGCATATGCATCGTATTGCACGTGTTTGTATTAGTAATACTGATTGAAGGCATGTGGTAGAACACACACCCCAAAAGCAAATACCATAACGGAGGTGTGGTTCAAAAAGGGAATGATAAACCATTCTAGCTTCTGCAGATCCGAGCTCAAATGCAGTTACTCGTATGGCATAACATCCAGAGGAGAGCTTCGATTTCAAAGTATCTACATGATTGTTGAATTTCAAACTATTGTCAATGAACAAGCCAAGGAATTTAGAAGCTGGTACGTTATATATTTGAATATTATTTAGATGTACGGCTGGAATTTGGCAACGATAGGACACTACTTTTGTTTTTGATAAATTCAAGCTCAAGAGATTTGAGTCAAACCAGTCCTTCACTATCGTGATGTCATTCTCAATAACTTCATAAAGATTTTTGTTTTTTGAACAAATATTTATTTTGCATGGAAACAAACAATACATTCAACAAATAATATGTAAGATCAACTGAATCAGTTGATGCAGTCACAAATCAAAAAATTTGGTAAATAAAAATTTCCAATTGAATTGTAATTTTTTTTCATATTGATTCTGGCGAAATATTCCAACATGTATACACTAATCAAAATACCAATTCCAGTAGTTAATCCTATACGAAACGAGATTTTGAAAGTACTGTTATTTTGTTGTTTTTTTTCTAAAAGAATATATAAAAGGAACCCTAAATAATATATGGAGAGACCTGGAAAAAAATATCCAAGAATATAGGTCAGAGCCCACTCATGAACCACAGCTGAGATCAGGAAAGTTAGTATTTTTGCAACATTCTTGTTCTCTACAACATATTCGTATACATCTTCATAGAGGTATTTATATAACCAATCGTGAACAAGTAAGTTCCATCTTCTGAAAAACTGTGAAAAATGTGTACAGTTCCACCATTCGTCATAAAACAGTCTATCTCCAAAGCACAGTAATTCCGCAAACAAGTTTTGTACCGAATGAAACAATAAATAAAAGCCAGTTAAATAAAATAAGATACCAAAGAAGCAGTTTCTGAGAATTATAACAAAAACTTCGGTCCTGTGAAACTTTCTTATTCCAAATTCTTCACAGCTCGGTAGCAAAAATCTACCAACTACGAAGTTGAGGAAAAATATACCTCCTGCAATTTCTAGAGCTCTCTGAGTCGCAAATGTCCATCGTATTTTGGTAGTCCTGAAAATGAAGAATATCGTTCACAAATGGTTCAATACTTTTTTTGATATACTTGTGGGCAATTTCTATCATAAAAAAAATGAAGAATGGAAAAAAAAACAGATGTTACAATGAAATGATGAAAAGTTTCCGATCTAACATAAATACAATTCATTCGGCGTTTTTATTTACAAAATAATTATTCAGGAAGGTAGGTAATTGACTCTGAATTTGACGAAAATCTCAGTCCTTCGAGCACAATTTTCAGATGGGGAATCGAAAAGAAATCATTTGAAACTCGATATGGTGAGTGAGGTGAATATGATACAATTATTATCACAGCAAGCTAATGAGATATTTGAAAATTAGGCATATCAGAAAAAATGATGAAGACAACAACGTGCTGTATCGTGAATGAAAATGACAAAGCATCAGTTGATATTGTGTGTCAAATTCAAAACTGTGGAAACATTCTGTATGAGAGAAAAATAATCAAGGATGGTTCAAACCTATTTAGAAAACAAAACTATTATATGAATAAACTTCTTTACCCAGATTCAATTTGAGATGGATGTTATTATTGAAAATTTGCCACAGGTTTGGTAAAAATATATTATACGCGTAGCAAACCTATCAATGTGTCACGAACTTTAATCCTCCTTATTTTGATGTTGAAATAGTAGTATTATCCCATTCAGTTATCTGAGTTATATGTTTATATTATTGTAAATTTCACTGATCATTAACCACATCAGTGATAACTTTATCAGACTATATTTGGAAATAATTTCTTCAAATATAAAATATTATGCAGAACAAATGTTAGGAGCCCTATACAGGGTGTTTCAAATTCGATCCTCACCGTTGGGATCTCGGAAACTATAAGAGATACGAAGAATTGGGGTAAAGTTGCGCATTCACCTGATTGATAATAGGCCGTTGAGAAAGTTCTGAAATTCCGAGTACATCCGGAGATATCCGTAAGAAACAGAAATTTCGGAAAATGGTTTTTATTTTTATTTCTAGATTTATTTTTCGAAGGATTCAAAAATTAATTTCACTTCCACATTGCCACTTTTTTCTGCTACATAATGTTGTTTTCAGATTTGCTATCCGACGGTTCGTCTTCTGGCCACCATAATCATAATCTTTTATGCGTACTACATTGGATTTTTCATGTTTTGAATAGAACCTGATTCCACCTTTCCAATGATGTATTATAAATTATCATTCTTTTTTGAAAACTTGAAGATATTGAAAAAAATTTATCATTTATCATACTGGGCTTTGACTTTGATGTTTCTAAATTTGACTTTCAATTTGGTAGACTCAATGACATTTTGTTATTGTACAAATCCTTCAATTTTTGGCGAAAAATGGCGTTCACGAATGAAGAAAAAAGAGATATGATGCAAATTTTTTACAAATACGATAGAAACAGTGTTGGGACATCGATAATGTACTTAAACTTGTATCCTGAAAGACGACAACCACATCAAACTGTGTTTCAGTTATGGTTTCAAAATCTCACCGAGTTTGGTTCGTTTGAAAGCCAATGAAAAAATACGAAGACAGAATCAATAATCAAAATTTTATAAATGAGATGTGTATGAGGTAAATTAGACATTGTTTCCTTTTCAATGAAAATATAACTTTGAACAAATATCAATAATTAACTGAAATGTAAAGACAAAAGTAAATCACAACAAATGCTGGTCTTGTTCATGATAATACAACTGCGCCCTTCTTCAAATATTATTCACTGCACGATTATTTCCTCTTCTCCTCAATTTTCCGAACTCTCTAAAGTTGGGCTTATAGTTTAAGTACAGATCAACTACAAAGAGATTTGTTTTGAAAGTTTCAAAATTATTGTCAATAATAATTATCTTTTATTATCCACCTATTTATTATTATTGGCAAGTGCGCTGATGAAAGAAAAGGAAATCTAGGAAATTAAAGGCAAGACTTTTAAATGCAGACAGAATAATTCGCGGATTCTACGCAACCACATTTTTACCAATGAAAAATTATCCAGAAATTTTTTCAAATATACAAAAATGAGTATAAAACCATAAAATATCAAACAAACTAACCACAAAATCGAAAACAGACATCTGATAGATACATGACGTAAACTGTCAACTGTTGAAAACAGAAATTTCGTGCTCTGATTGGTTGTCCGTAAGGAATAGTTCCGCAAGGGATGAACTATGACCATCTCTTACATTACGGATACGTCGGCGAGTTTGTGGAGTGGCATTTATGAATGAAAGCATGTTAATCTGAACCTTTATGTTTTTACGGTTCGGTGGGCGTTAGCGGTACGTAATCTTTAAATCAGCCTTAACAATGCTGTGTTGAAGGTCCTCAATATTTTGATATTACATCTGACCATATACTCTATTTTTCAGTGTACCCCGTACGAATGTATGCATAACACTCAAGTTTGGACACCTTGCTGGCCATCTCACCGACCCATTATTCCCTATCCATTTATCATCAAATTTTTCAGTCAAGTATAATTAGATACTCGTCTGGTACTGTGCGGTGCAGCACCATGTTGAAACCAGATGTTATAGCTAGCCAAAGGTAGATTATGCAAATAGTTTTCGAAAATCGCCATTAAAAACTGGTGATAGGTTTCTCCTATCTCCTAACCCAACATTCTATCTTTGTAAATTCCTGCTCACACGTTAATACTAAATCGCATTTGAGGTTGAATTTCTCGGAACTGCCTGGGTTTGTTTATGCTACATATGTTTTCTTATCAGCAAATTACAAAATTCTAATCGCCTTTCCGGATCACCTGGATGCAATTTTTGAGATATCTGTATTTAGTAACATTTTGAACTGATTTTTTCAAGATATCTCCAAGCACTTGTATGACAAATATTAATTTCAGAGGGAATTTGACGTGTAGATTTCCCCGGGTTCAAGTTCGTCGATGAAAGACGGTTGAAAGTTGGGGAAATCGCAATTATAAATGATGGCTAGCCTGATTTGAGTAAGGAAAAGAGTGAGAGGACTGACAGGAAAAAAAGAAAAAGAGGGGCTATGGGCTATGGTAGACGGGGGTCAAAGGTCGATCTTCATGTAAATATTGCAATAGATGCAAAAATACAATATTATAAATTGTATGGTAATATTATGTTCTTGAGGCAATTATTGTCATAAATGTCCTTAACCTTTCAGTATATATACTGAAAGTGTACACCGTTAACGCTAGAGGTGTGTTTTTCAATTTTGATCAACTATTAGGTTCTTTGTTTGATAAGAAATTGTTTCTTATGAAATCAAGAGGCTGATACTTTTCTATAAGGTTATTTATTGTCACAGGTTAATATATAGTGTGTGTTCACATCGAGGCTGTAAAGTATACTAATTTTGCAACGTTGTCAGACTGTTCTCAAAGTATATATTTCTACATACATTACACGCCCCTTTCAAAATAAAAAAAAGGATACATTATAAAATTATTCCAAGATAAATTTAATCTTTGTGGGGGCTTAACGATTCTACCACTACTCGTTTGGTAATGACTGGAACTTGAGTTCGAGGCAGACATTGTTTCCCCAGAACACATCGTATTATCTTGACTTGTTCCTGGAATAGGATCTTCCACATCTGGATACTTTTCGGGAATAGATTCATCCTGCTTGGGAGAAACAGATGGTCTGAATGATTGTTTATTTCTTCTATACTCCGTTCCGTTGATGAGAACATTGTAATCATCATTTTCTGATTTGTTAGTTATAATTCCAGGCTCCCATTCTCTAATATGTTTTTGGACTGTTACAGGTTGGTATATATCAAGCTCGGGCATTTCTTTAGTTCCCGCATCATAATATTGTTTTTGCAAATTTTGTCTTTCATATAATTTATTCCTTACCCCTTCCAATGAGAAGTGAGGTTTCAATATTTCTTTAACTACTGGAAGTGTAGATCTCAGTTTTCTTCCCATGAGAAGTTCACTAGGAGAAGGTATGTCCTGTTTTGCGATTGTATTATAGTTCAATACCGCAAGGAATGGGTCCTGTTTATCTTCAATTGATTTGCGCAAAAGATTCTTTATTGTTTGAATCATGCGTTCTACCATGCCATTAAAACGTGCATAATGAGGACTTGAAGTGGACAGCTGAATTCCATATTTTTTCGCAAAATTTTCAAATTCATAAGAGTTGAATGGAGGCCCATTATCAGAAAAAATTTCAAACTCACTAAAATAATCAACCAAAACCAAGAAGTTTGAGTTATTTAAACACATGAAATCAATGCCCACTTTCCACCATGGATATTCTGGAATTTCATGAGGCGTTAAAGGCTGTCTTTGATTACTTTTTGCATATTTTTGGCAAATATTACATTTTGACACCATTTTCTCGATGTCATCTCTTAATCCCGGATAATATATTAAATCTTGAGCTCGTTTTTTGCATGAAACGATTCCTTGATGTGATTGATGAATCACTCCTAGCAGTTCATCTTTCAAACACTCTGGGATAATAACACGTTTTTCATAAAACAAAATGTCATGTTGAAGAAAAATATCGTTTCTTATCGGCCAAAATTTTTTGGCATCATTTGGTACCTTACTTTTGTGATCAGGCCAACCCTGTAGCACAAAAAATTTCAATTTTTGTAATGATTCGTCTTCTGAAATAGCTTTTTGCAACCTTTTCTCATTCTCTCGTGAAGTAGCTAGAATAGAGAATACTTTGAGGTTATTTTCCAAATATTCCGTCTTGAGAAAGTTAGAAGTTGGGTCTCTGCTCAATGTATCTGATACATACATTTCTTTCCCTGGCACGTATTTTAAAGTGAATTGATATCTGAGAAGTTTAAGTGTTAAACGCTGAATTCGAGGAGATAATTCATCTAAGGGTTTTTTTTAATAACCCTAGTAATGGTCGATGATCCGATTCTATGATAAAGGCTTGTCCAAATAAATAGTAATGGAACCTTTCACATCCGTAGACCAAGGCTAACAATTCCTTTTCGATGTGATTGTAGTTTTTTTGAGTATCAGTCAGTGACACTGATGCGAACTCGATTGGTTTATTATCTTGAAATATACAAGCACCAAGCCCATAGGGACTTGCATCCACAGATAACACGGTTTCCTTTGATGGATCAAAATAAGACAAAGTGGTTGAAGAAGACACGAGACGTTTCAGTTTGTCAAAGCACTTTTGTTCATTTTCAGTCCAAATCCACACGATTCTATCACTTACTAATTTTCTAAGTTGATTGGTCTCTTAAGAAAGGTTAGGTAAGAATTTAGACAAGTAGGTAATCATTCCAAGGAATCTTTGAAGTTCTTTCTTGTTTCTGGGTGAGTGCATTTCTTGGATAGCTTTAGTCTTAGTAGGATCTACTGATATTCCTTCTTCACTAATGATGTGTCCAAGAAATTGAATTTTTTTAACACAAAATTTGGTTTTTTCTTTATTCAAAGTTAAGCCACTATCTTTGATTTTAGTAAGAACTGTTTTCAAATTCAAGTTGTGTTCTTCCAAATTTCTACCGAAAACTAAAATATCGTCTATGTACACGATTGTGCCACTAATATCATCTAATATTTCGTGAATATATTTTTGGAAAATCTCTGGAGCTGATGAAATTCCGTATGGTAACCTTCAGTACCGAAATCTACCGTAGCATGTTGTAATGGTACACAACAAAGAGCTTTCATAAGTTAAAGGCACTTGAAGAAAAGCTTGAGAAGCATCCAAGAGCGTGAAATATTTGGCTGATACTTGATTGGTCTCTTGAGAAAGGTTAGGTATGAATTTAGACAGGTAAGTAATCATTCCAAGGAATCTTTGAAGTTCTTTCTTGTTTCTGGGTGAGTGCATTTCTTGGATAGCTTTAGTCTTAGTAGGATCTACTGATATTCCTTCTTCACTAATGATGTGTCCAAGAAATTGAATTTTTTCAACACAAAATTTGGATTTTTCTTTATTCAAAGTTAAGCCACTATCTTTGATTTTAGTAAGAACTGTTTTCAAATTCAAGATGTGTTCTTCCAAAGTTTTACCGAAAACTAAAATATCGTCTATGTACACGATTGTGCCACTAATATCATCTAATATTTCGTGAATATATTTTTGGAAAATCTCTGGAGCTGATGAAATTCCGTATGGTAACCTTCAGTACCGAAATCTACCGTAGCATGTTGTAATGGTACACAACAAAGAGATTTCATAAGTTAAAGGCACTTGAAGAAAAGCTTGAGAAGCATCCAAGAGCGTGAAATATTTGGCTGATACTTGATTGGTCTCTTGAGAAAGGTTAGGTATGAATTTAGACAGGTAAGTAATCATTCCAAGGAATCTTTGAAGTTCTTTCTTGTTTCTGGGTGAGTGCATTTCTTGGATAGCTTTAGTCTTAGTAGGATCTACTGATATTCCTTCTTCACTAATGATGTGTCCAAGAAATTGAATTTTTTCAACACAAAATTTGGATTTTTCTTTATTCAAAGTTAAGCCACTATCTTTGATTTTAGTAAGAACTGTTTTCAAATTCAAGTTGTGTTCTTCCAAAGTTTTACCGAAAACTAAAATATCGTCTATGTACACGATTGTGCCACTAATATCATCTAATATTTCGTGAATATATTTTTGGAAAATCTCTGGAGCTGATGAAATTCCGTATGGTAACCTTCAGTACCGAAATCTACCGTAGCATGTTGTAATGGTACACAACAAAGAGATTTCATAAGTTAAAGGCACTTGAAGAAAAGCTTGAGAAGCATCCAAGAGCGTGAAATATTTGGCTGATACTTGATTGGTCTCTTGAGAAAGGTTAGGTATGAATTTAGACAGGTAAGTAATCATTCCAAGGAATCTTTGAAGTTCTTTCTTGTTTCTGGGTGAGTGCATTTCTTGGATAGCTTTAGTCTTAGTAGGATCTACTGATATTCCTTCTTCACTAATGATGTGTCCAAGAAATTGAATTTTTTCAACACAAAATTTGGATTTTTCTTTATTCAAAGTTAAGCCACTATCTTTGATTTTAGTAAGAACTGTTTTCAAATTCAAGTTGTGTTCTTCCAAAGTTTTACCGAAAACTAAAATATCGTCTATGTACACGATTGTGCCACTAATATCATCTAATATTTCGTGAATATATTTTTGGAAAATCTCTGGAGCTGATGAAATTCCGTATGGTAACCTTCAGTACCGAAATCTACCGTAGCATGTTGTAATGGTACACAACAAAGAGCTTTCATAAGTTAAAGGCACTTGAAGAAAAGCTTGAGGAGCATCCAAGAGCGTGAAATATTTGGCTCCAGCCAAATTATAAAACAAAATTTCCTGGGTCGGTATCTGGAATCTCTCACGTTTGATATATTTATTCAATGTACGAGGATCCATACAGATACGTACATCATCATTTGGTTTTGGCACCACTACTATTGGATGTACCCAATCAGTTGGTTCATTAACAGGTACAATTACATTATCCAACACCATTTGATCTAGTTTATTTTTGACCTTCGATTTCAAGGCCATAGGAATTTTTCGCGGTGCACTCACGCATGGAATCGCGTTGTCACTCAAAGTTATTCTATATTGACGATTGATTTTACCTATGCCAGTAAAAACAGATTCATGTGATTTAAGTATATATTGTAATTCATTATTCTCGATTACACTAACATCACGAACAATTTCATGTCCAGGTAATATTTTCAATAACTTTATCGCGTCAAGTCCCAAAATCGAGCATGGTTTATTGGAGCTCAACACAGAGAACCAAATTTTTCTATTCACTGATTTGTAGTTACAGTTCGAATATAATTGTCCAACAACATAAATTGAATGACCTGAATAAGATGACAAATTCGAATTAGTGCGACTGAGTGCCTTATCACTAATTCGCAATTTTTTAAAGTCACTGTAGTTCAAAATATTAACTTGGCTACCAGTGTCTATTTTTAAATTCAATGAATGTCCACCGAAATTAATTTTTTCAAACCATTCACTCCATTAACGTCAGTTTGATTGGTAATAGACCACACAATTAAATTAGGATCACAAGAGTCATTATTCAAATGTTCAATATCATCTGTTTCTTGCACTATTTCATGCACCCCCGATTTATTGTTAGGGCAACATTTTCTATAATGTCCCTTTTTTTGACAGAAACTGCATATTCTATTAAAGGCAAGACACTTACCGAATTGGTGAAAACCATCGCATCGATTACATCTTTTATTTACATTACCATCTGTTCCTGATGCCGGACCTACAGATTTCTCGAAATGGCGGGTATTTTTTCTTGGAACACTCCCTTGTCCGAAAAATCTCTCAAAAGATGCTGAAGTAGATGTATTGCTGTTGTCACTTGCACTATTATTTCTGTAATAATGTTTATTCACAGCATTCACGCTCACAGAGACTTTCGCGATTTCTTTTTGAGTCAACATGCTATTTTCCATCGCACGACACGTAGTAATAGCATCGTTCAAACTAAGATCAGGTTTTTGTAAAAGTTTTTCCTGAATCCTCGAGTCACGCACACCTAGCACAACTCTGTCTCGCAGAAGAACGTCTTTTTCCACAAATTCACAGGTCGATGCCAGTTGTCGAAGAGCAGTAATGAACTGATCAAATGATTCACCAGGAAGTTGATCCCTCTTGAAAAATTCATAATGTTCAAAAACCAAATTTTTGATGGGGTTACAATACTTGTCGAATTTTTCGACAACGACGTCCAGTTTATTTTTATCTTCTTCTGGTGCATATTCAAATGTATTATAGATTTGTATTGCTTCAACACCCAACAAACTCAATAAAATGGCAATTTTGACTTCATCTGGCTTGCTATTTTTTTCGCTGGCCATCAAATACAATTCAAATTGTTGTTTCCACAACTTCCAATTCGATGAGATTTCACCTCTGAATGAAAATTCTCCAGGTGTTCTTAACGGTTCACCCATTTTTTCAACTGTACCTATTTTTATGCACAGACTTCAAATAATTCACCAAACAGAAGTCTTTTCACAAACCCGCAAATTTATTAAAGGTTTTATTTGCGTCAACATTCACTGATAGAATTTATATTCTTCCAAGAAAATTGTTCGTAAACACCATTTTTCGACGAAAAAAAACTTAACAAAAACTGCCAGTGCAATTCTCGATGTTTTCAACTTAGCCGTTTTTTCTCAACGGTCGAACTTTTTTCACGACTGGTTTCGAACGAATTTCGATAACCTTCTAGCACTTTTCCAAGTAGTGTTCTTGCATAACCTTATAGCACTTTTCCGCTGCCACCACCGCTGCCACCATGTAATGTTCTTTGTTTGATAAGAAATTGTTTCTTATGAAATCAAGAGGCTGATACTTTTTTATAAGGTTATTTATTGTCACAGGTTAACCCATTAACGCCCACCGTATGATTTATCATACACAAAACACATGTGCATTTGAGGTTAAGTAAACATTGTCATATAGTGCATTCTGCACCAGTTCTTGTCAGAGCCTGTTTTTGAAGGTTTATTTCATTTATATTCAAAGCCTGTTGAGCGAGATTTGTGAAATTTGGGTTTTACAGTTGTTTTTGTGATAGTTTTTACTGACTGTGTTCTAAAATGCCATTGAGGTAAGTTCTTTTCGGTGGAATTCTTGCAAATTATGTCCTAGAGTATTTTTTATACGCTATACACATAATGTAAATACTAAGAAGTAATATCCTTAAGAGCAGTGGGACAACTCGGTAAAATTATTAATTTTTTTTCAATTCTTAGTCACTGTATGATATTCATACGTTGGGCGTTGGTGACTAGTTTTTCCTTTTTTACAGAAAACAATTTTATAACCCAGAAGATCCTCGAGATGCAGAAGAGTTGCTAAATTATCTTGAACAATTAAGTTCTGATGACGAAGACTATGAGGAAGTGCAACATGCTCAGGAATTGGAGCTAATTCTTCTTCCTCCCAACAATGCTGCCGATAGTGGCAAAGACGATGCTCCGAGCGACGAAGAAGATGTAGGTACCATCCGAAGCATTGGAAAGGGAGTGCTCAGAGAACCTATGGAGGTTTTTAGCGTTGATGATGAGGATGTGAAGACACAACTAAATTTACTGCCACAAAAACATGTTAGTGATACCGACCTTGAAACATCCGACAGTGAATCTTCGGAAGATAATAAACCGCTAGCCATTTTATTCGCTAAGGAGTTGAAAGAGAAAGAAATCAAAAGAAACATCAAAAAACGTCAGTGGAATACAGTCAACTTGAAAACAAGAAATGAAAAATCAAAATTACCCGTTACACCAGAACCAAGCTTTGTTCAAACAATTAGAGATGAAAATTTGCAACCAATCGATATTTTCAAAATTTTTTATGATGAAGAATTCATGAAATTCATTTGCGATGAAAGTGAAAAATATGCAGGCTTCAAAGGTGATCATGAATTTAGATTATCTTCTGATGAGTTATACAAGTACTTTGCAATTCTGTTCTTATCCGGGTATTGTAAAGTGCCATATAGAAGGCTTTACTGGGAAACACAACCAGATACATTCAATCATTTGGTCAGTAATAGTATGTCTAGAAATAGATTTGAGCTCATCCATCGATATCTTCACTTCAACGATAATAATAAAATTGATCAGAAGAACAAAATATATAAAATTCAGCCATTAGCTGATCATGTAAATAGAGTTTCCCAGAATATGTTCCAGCCCTTAGGTTCAAACTTTTCGGTTGATGAGGCAATGGAGCCATACTATGGCCATCACAGCATGAAGCAATTCATCAAGGGCAAGCCGATAAGACATGGCTTCAAATTCTGGTGCCTAACAACTTCTGAAGGATATCTCTTGATTGAAGGTGATTGACAATGTTTCGTGATGAATTTCACTAGTTCGGACTTCCATTGTCTATTATATAAAATGATTTGAAATCCCTGAAACAAGTAAAAAAGAATAATTAAAAAAAAAGAATAGTTGAAAATAACAATTATATTAAGCAACAACAACAACCTGAAATGAAATGATAGTAAAATAACCTACAAGTAAAAATATAATAATTGAATAAATAAAAATTAAAGGAATGCAAAAAGAAAATAATAAAAATAAAAAGTGTAGAGATTCCAAGTCACGTTAGTTCACGACGTTTCGATTGTTGGTATCTACAATCGTCTTCGGGTGATGACTGGACTGATTCCTCCGAGAGATGACTATTTTATAGGTCGTTGAAATACTTTCACTTTCTCTACTTTCCATTTTCCGCTTCACTGATTCCGTGAGAGATGACCGATTTGGCGGGAGTTGGTCATTTCTCGTTTGATGATGGGTTTCCATATGTTTCGTATATCTACGCTGGCCTGGCTGAATACGTTGTTGGACAACATGTATGCGGCTTCCTTAAATTTCTCTTTCTCGATATCTCTTGAAATTCAATCCTTATTGTGGGGCTGGAGAAAAGCTTCAGGGCAAAACCTTGGGATCTAGTGTCTGCGAGAATCTATGTTTGAACTACCTTCCAGAGCAAAGTACTATATACATTGATAATTATTTCACTTCTTTGCCATTATTACATACTTTCAGAGGATATAACTTGAATTGTATTGGAACAATCAGATCAGACAGGATAGAAAAGGCACCACCCAGAGACCTCAAAAAAGAAAAGCGAGGATCAACACATGCTATTACCGATACAGCGAACAACATAACACTTATACGTTGGAATGACAATAACCAGGTAACAATCGCAACGAACATTGTGGATTCAGAAACGTGTCTATCAAAAGGGGCCTGCAACCGTTGGTCTAAAAAGGAAAGAGCTCCAGTGCAAGTGGAACAGCCATCATTGATAAATTCATACAACCATGGCATGGGTGGGGTGGATATTTTTGATGGTCAACGAGGACTATATCGAATAAGAATAGGATCCAGAAAATGGTACTGGCCTCACATTAGATTTTGTTTGAATGGCTCCATTGTAAATATGTGGATGCTCTACAGATATGTGGACAGAAAAATATCTCTTCTGCAGTTTATACGACGCGTTGTACTTGCCATTCTTACGGGTCCTGAATATCGTCATGGGCCAAATCCAAAAACTCCAAAAGCTGTTTTGAATGAAGTGAGATATGACAGAATAGAGCATATCGTTGATAAGATTGAAACGCAACGTCGTTGTGGTTTTTGCGGAAAATGTGCAAAATTCATCTGTATCAAATGTAATATTGCTCTACATCCTGCCCAATGCTTCAGAAATTATCATGTGAATTTTCTACATTCAGCCTTGTTTTCCTTTGTATAAGAAATATTCTTCATATGATTTTGAATAAAGAATAATTCCTGTTTTTTCTTCATAAGTAGTACTCATCACTTCCCAACGTATGATATATCATACTTAAAAAAAAAGCACTTCCTCGATGAGACAATGAAAGATATATGTTGCAACCAGATTTTTATACTTAAAACAGTAATAACTAACGATTTTTTGAATATTTGAGAAAAAAAATTAGCTGGGTTCTAATGGGTTGATATATAGTGTGTGTTCACATCGAGGCTGTTGAGTATACTAATTCTGCAACGTTGTCAGACTGTTCTCAAAGTATATATTTCTACATACATTACAGTAATTCATATGCTTTTTCTTTACAGAAAATGAGGATGTGACTGAACTAATGGTCTAGCACAACTTGATAACTGTACAACTATAAAGAAAGAAAACAAAACAATTTGTTTAGTAGTTCATGCACAATCAGTGAAATCGACTATGCTGAGCAATAAAATGATAGAAATAAAGCACAGTTGAAAAAAAGGCTTATCTGTTTCGTCGGTAGAAATAAAGCACAGTTAAAAAAAGCTTATATGTTTCGTCGGTGTCTCCGTGGAGTCCTGATCCACTTCATGAGAGTCTCCTAAGAGTTGGGATGTTTAAATATCACTCGTGCATTGGGTCAATCAAAGCAGAAGCAAATCCCTCAACCAATGAAGTCTTATGATAGATTCCAAATCACTATCATTAAGCAGGAAGAAATGAGAAGCCAGGTTTAGCACTATCTCCACTACTCTACTACTTGATATACAAAGCAAAACAAATCAAGGATAATAAAAGAAGAGAACGGGCCTGAAAACAATAAATACATTCAGTACTTATGACATTCTATTTTAGTGAATGTTCAACTGAGGAAGGTAACATACCCTGTGTTATATATTATAATCATGTAAGGTAAGCTGAAAAGTACCGAACCTTCAGTATTTAGAAAACATTAGAATACGGGTTTGGAGAACTGTCGGTTTACTGTCAAATAGGAATGAAGTTGTAATGTCAGATAATTCTTTGTAATAAAGTTTGATCTGAAAGTAGTTGGTCTGTATCCGAAAATACATAACATAATTGGCGACGAGGATAAACTGGTCAATAGTCTGAAGCTGAGTCAAGTCGAACTATAAAAATGTCTTTGGTGAGATCAATTGAACCTTTCAAACCTGGAGAGTCGGAAATATCTAGCTATATCGAGAGAATGGAGCAGTTATTTTTGTGTAATAATATGGAAGAAGAGAAGAAAGTACCTCTATTTCTCACTTTGGTTGGTGGAGAGGCTTACAGTGTTATCAAAGATCTAATTTCACCAGAATTACCCAGTTCTAGGACATATGTGCAGCTCAAAAATGTCCTCCTAGCACATTATTGCCCAAAAAAGCTGATTATTGCTGAACGGTACCAGTTCTATATATGTACTTAAGAGTCTTCTAAAGATATGAATGCGTTCATAATCAAATTGAAAAAATTATCTAAACATTGTCAGTTTGGACAATTCTTAGATGATGCGCTTCGGGATAAGTTAGTCTGCGGCCTCAAATCAGAAAACGTCAAGAAAAAATTATTATCTGAGGAAAATTTGACATTCAGTAAAGCCTGTCAGATAGCTCAAAGTATGGAACTGGCTGAAAACAAAGCCAAAATCATGGGAATTGATTTGGTGAATAAAGTTGAAACTCAAAGTCATTTTAGGTCAAGATTCAAACAGTCAAGTTCAAGTCCAGTCAGTAGTGGTTCATCGCAGTCAATGAATATGAAGTGAAAACGATGTTTGCGATTACATATGAATAATTCAAAATGTCCTGCAACGCAATGGAAATGTTTTTCTTGTAATACCATAGGACATACGTCAAAATCCCCCATGTGCAAGAATCGTGTCCATTTTGTAGAAGAATTCGAAGGTGATTTTGAAGATCAAAACCTGAAGGCAAAGCAAGAAAACTCAGATAACGCAGAGGAAGAAGTATTTTATTCCATAATCAAAGGCATTGAAGAAGTTCATGAGTCGAGTAATGGTAAAACTAGTCCGGTCATGATTAAACTTTCAGTTGAAGGAAAAATTATTGAATTTGAATTAGATACAGGTTCTGATAGTTCTATTGTTTCTATGAAACTGTTCAAAAAGTTTTTTCCTACAGTTGAATTAGTTAAAGACAATGTGAATCTTAAAACATTATTTGGTCAAGTGATTTGGTTTTCGAAGCTACCGTTGATGTCAAATGTATGAAAAATGGGTGCAGTAAGAGTCTAGAATTGAAAGTGATTGATTTTGAGTCTGGTGTTTCGTTGTTAGGAAGATCATGGTTGAATGTTCTGATGCCTAACTGGCGAGAAAAGTTTGAATGTCATGATACAATGATGGTAAATAATAATGTTTGTAGCAATGAAGTGGAAGATTTTATAAAGGTATAGAAGAATGAGTATGAGAATGTGTTCAATCAAAATGAATGTATAAAAGGATTCATAGCGAATGTAAAGGTGAGAGATAACGTGACGCCAAAATTCTGTAAACCATACCGTATGCCCTGAAAGATAGAGTACGAGAGGAAATTGAAAATTTAGTCAAAGAAGGAATTTTACAACCAGTTGAAATGTCTGAATGGGCTAGTCCGATAGTGGTGGTTCCTAAACCTAATGGCAAAATCAGGATTTGTGGAGATTTTAAATCTACCATCAATCCAGTCATCGAAAACCAGTATTATCCTTTACCCACAGCTGAGGAAATATTTGCTTCATTGTCTGGGGGAAAATTGTTCTCAGTTGTGGATTTGAAAAATGCATATTTCCAAATTGAGGTTAGCGATGAAAGCAAAAGGTTGTTAACGATAAATACTCCTTCTGGTTTATTCTCATATACACGACTTGCATTTGGTGTTAAATCTGCACCGCATATATTTCAATCGGTAATAGAACAAATTCTGAAGAATATATCTGGGGTGCATTGTTATTTAGATGATTGCCTTATAACCGCAGAAAATCATCAGGAAATGGAGAATAGATTAAAACTTGTGTTCGATAGGTTCAAAAAATATAATGTTCGTATCAATTTAGATAAAAGTAATTTCTTTCTGAAAAAGGTTACATTTTTAGGTCACATGATTTCAGAAAAGGGAACTGAACCTACTGATCAAAAAATTAAAGCTATTTTGGAAGCTCCCAAACCAGAAAATGTTCAACAGTTACAATCATATTTAGGGTTGTTGCATTATTATTCAAATTTTATACCAAAGTTATCACAGAAATTATTACCTCTTTATAAACTACTGCAGAAAGGCGTTTCATGGTATTGGAATCGGGAAATTAATACATGTTTCGAGACCAGTAAAAAATTCTTATTGGGCTCGAACATTTTAATGGCTTTCAATCCTATATATCCAATTACATTGACTTGTGATGCGTCCCCATATGGAATAGGCTCTATATTAGCTCATGTACTACCTGATGGGAGTGAAAGACCAGTAATGTATGTTTCTGCTACACTTTCGTCGGCAGAGAAAAATTATAGTCAGTTAGAAAAAGAAGCACTTAGTATAATCCATGGTGTAAAAAAGTTTCATAATTATTTATATGGCAGAAAATTCACATTAATCAATGATCATAAACCTTACAGTATTTACTCTCACCTTCCAAACCATTACCCCCTTTGGCTGCTGCCAGAGTACAACGCTGGGCAGTTATACTTTCGGGGTATGATTATGAAATCAAACATAAGGAAGGTAAAAAATTGCCGCATGTAGATGCACTTTCTAGGCTCCCACTCAAATCTGAGAGTAGTGGAGAGACTATAAAATATTTTTCAATAGTAAAAGAGTTGCCAATATCATTCAGAGATATTGCTAAAGAAACTCTGAAAAACAATACACTCAGATCAGTTAAAGATTTCATTTTATATGGTTGGCCAATATCAAATAAAAATACAGATTTATTACCTTATTTCAGAATACGAGAATACCTTAATTTAGATCAAGGATGTATCACCTACAATAATAGAGTTTTAATACCAAAACATTTACAACAAAGAGTTTTGTATTTACTCCATGATCAACACCCTGGAGTTGTTAAAATGAAAATGTTAGCTCGACAATATGTTTATTGGAACAACTTGAACAGAGATATTGAAGATTTAGTAAAACAGTGTGAATGTTGTCAATTGAATGCAACAAATGTTCCTGAAGCCCCCCTTACTTCTTGGTCATGGTGTACACGTAAATGGCAAAGATTACATTTGGATTTGGCAAAAAAGAATGACATTAATTTTCTTATTCTCATAGATGCACACAGTAAATGGATAGATGCTTGGATACTCAGATCTACTAATGCATCAAATATAAGATCATGTTTAAGGCAATCTTTTTCGGTTTTCGGTCTACCCGATGAAATTCATACAGACAATGGACCTCCATTCAGCTCGGAAGATTTTATTTTATTCTGTACATCTAATGGAGTCAAAGTTTTGAAATCTCCTCCTTTGCATCCATCTTCAAATGGTATAACTGAAAGATGTATTCAGACTTTCAAGAATAATTTTTTGAAACAACTCTATGATGATAAAACTAATTGTCTGACAAATCAAGAAAAACTTGACAATTTTCTTTACTTCTATAGGAATATTCCACACAGTGTTACTCAGTTATCACCTGCTGAATTGATGCTTAAACAAAAACCTAAAACAAAATTATCTAAACCGAATTTGAATGAATACATTAAAGATAAACAGACATATATCATAGAGAAAAGAAATAAAAATATTCATCCCAATAGATTTAAAGAATTCCAAGAGGATGATGAAGTTTATGTTAAAAATGTACATGGAGAGAGGGATAATTGGTCTAAGGGGATAGTGAAAGTGAGAGTAAGTCCGGTGACGTATATTGTGCTTGTGGGAGATAAACCAAGATATGTTCATATAGATCATCTTCGTAAGGTTTCAACATTATCTGATGATTTTTCATCTATTGAAAACAACTCTTCATATGATGTTGATTCAGAAGATAAATTACTTTCAGAGGGGAGAAGCAAAACTTCCAATTCAGAGAATGAAAATGAGCTGAATGGAGATGAATCTTGTGAGATTGACATACAATGCCCAGATCAGAATGAGAGAGTTTTGGTGAAAAAGAGTCATGACTATGACAATAATGCAGAAAATAGCTTATCTGAAAACCCAACCACTACATTACGTAGATCACTGAGAACTATAAAAAAACCTGACAGCTACATGTTTTAATTTTATTTGAGGGGGAAGATAATGTTATATATCATAATCATGTAAGGTAAGCTGAAAAGTACCAAACCTTCAGTATTTAGAAAACATTAGAATACGGGTTTGGAGAACTGTCGGTTTACTGTCAAATAGGAATGAAGTTGTAATGTCAGATAATTCTTTGTAATAAAGTTTGATCTGAAAGTAGTTGGTCTGTATCCGAAAATACATAACACCCTGGATGTTGTGTGACCTCGAAAGTGATTACGTAGAACTTACGTCGAAGAAGGTTGGAATGTTCAGTACTCCAGAAAATATACCCACAAATGAATGAAGATGGTTAAGATTACCAAAATTATCAATAATTTGGTGTTTTTGAACGAAATTTCCAGAATAAATCCGCAAAATGCGTAAATTGAATATCATCATCAAAATGGAGGACTTCAATTTTTTACATTTTTTTCTTCCCTTTCACATCTATGAAAGTTCTAATTACCTTTTTCTCAAATCAATGATACCAAATGTGGACGAAATTTCAATCATAGAGAAGAATTTCAATACAGACATAAATCAACCTGAATGGATGACAAGTATAGGTTATGTTTTAAAAATTTATTCATTTTGTAATAACTGCTACATTTCTAATGATCCAAGTGACTGAAGAGACCAAGTCTACTGCCAGAGATCGTGAGAGTAGGAAAGTTTGAGAAGAATTGAAATAAAATAAAAAAAAAAAATTAAATAATAATGATTATCTGTAAGGACAGGACCACATATAAAATAGATTTGTTGACAATCCGATTCCTCTATTTATTTTCTCCTTCTTCCCTTCCTTTACAAGTCTGAAATTATTAATATCTAAAAAGGTAAAATAAAACCGTAACAATGAATCAATGTGTTTCTATTATTTTCCAAAGTGACAAAATTTTCATATATGTATCATTAACCACATTTTGGATCAACATCAGTTGGAAGTCGATAAATTAATTCTTTTTTTTTCCCTATGATGATCACAAAAAACGTTTCAAATATATTAACATTTTTGTACTTTTGAATAACTTTGGGATATTTGTTATTTATTTACTGCCTAATCAGTTAAGTGATTTCAAAATAGTAATTCTTGTTTAACATTTTTGAGTTTTCTCTGATTGTGATTCAAAACCCATATATTACAAAAGAAAAGTTTCTTTATTTTGTTATAAGCTTCATTTTGTTATAAGACTCACAGTTTAGGAGTCTTAGTTGAAAAAAATCCGAAAATAAACATACAAATTCCTGTTTTGACATCATTCTCATCTGATGAATAGCCTCTCAGAAACACGAAATTGTCCTTTCATCTGTTTTGTGTCATTTCATTTTCAACTCGAATCTTGATTCTCTGTTTTATATCACCTTGCCAAAAAACAGTTCCCAGTAAACTTTTCTTCCCCATATAGGAAAATAGGATCAGTTGCCAACTGCTCCAGAGCCCATTGAGCTAAAACACGTCGTTGTCTATGATCGTTTACTTTCAGTTCCTGGGTCAGTTGAATTTTGTACTGATGTGGGCCCAAGTCACGACGCAAAATTCGCCAAGTTGTTGTCTGCGAAAGGCCGAGTTCCTATGAGCGACGCGAAATCAACTGCCTCGGACTCTCCTGCACACTCTCACAGACATCGGCTATTTTTCTGTAGATCTTGCGTTTCGTCGACGTACAGGTATCATTCACTGAACCAGTAGTCTTGAATTTATCTCTCAGATTCCGTATAGTCCTCTCGGTAGGATGACAATGGCGACCGTTGGGCGACCAATCGGTCCAAAGCTCATCGTGGTATTAGCCAGAAGAATAGTTGTTTTCTGATAGGTATCAGCCCATTAACCTACAGTGTAACAGTGTAGGAAGTTTAGGCTGGCCTAAACAAATCGTTCTTTTAGTTAATTTGATTTACATTCGCTGAATATATTTATATTTCACAGAATATATGTCATGGTGATTTGGCAAAACAGACGTAATGAATGACGACTGATTTGACAGTGAAATACTCCTGTTTCAAAAGAGAACTGTTGATACCTCACATCTATGATGTGGAAATCATCGACGAGCTTTCCAGAAATTGATAAATCCGCTGTTCCGGAAAATGAATTGAAAACCCAGTAATATTGCCAAAAATGAAAAATGTTCTCTCTTTATTATAGTTTTCAATATCCGATAACACTGCAATATACAATCAAGTGTACAAGTAATTGGTTAAGTACGTGTGTAGGAATATGAAAATAAGGATAGGTCCATATCAAACGATTGGGGTTGATGAAATTTGTATTGTTCAAGTAAAAGATATAGTGCAACTCACCTTCCAACCTCATATCTTCCAACTGATTTCGTTATTTAATATTCACCTCTAATTATATGAAAATGACAGTGGATGGAGACATTCACTACATCTCAGGAAAATTCGTAGAAAAAAGTACAGCTAGATCACCCTGTACATGTATAGAAGCTCACACATACTTTACATGAAAACAAAAATGAAAGAGCGGGAAGTTCAAAATTCAAAATTTGTGCATAAAAACTTTCAATTTCCACAAAATAGACAACCGGCAAAAGATGTCAAATGGTTAATGTCAAATGGAAACAATATGATATCTGTTGGATACAACTGGAAGAGACATCATAAAATTGTTGTTGATATTTAGAAATTATGAAAAGTTTGAAAATCATTG
The DNA here is from genome assembly GCF_025532065.1 of Leptinotarsa decemlineata. Taxonomy (NCBI): domain Eukaryota; kingdom Metazoa; phylum Arthropoda; class Insecta; order Coleoptera; family Chrysomelidae; genus Leptinotarsa; species Leptinotarsa decemlineata. Next base: position 2,498,283 of record NW_027412534.1, read on the forward strand.
TTGAAAACCGTTTCCCCTATGTTCAAACATAAATTTTTCGTTAGCATCATTTCATACCCGTAACTGGGAAAACGGTTTGCAACAATAATTTCCAAACTTTTCATTATTTCTAAATATCAACAACAATTTTATGATGTCCCTTTCAATTTTATTCAACAGATATCATATTGTTTTCATTTGACATTGATGATGATGATGAATTGAATTGTACCTACGTATTGTAAACAAACAAATAATGTTACAAATAATATTACAAATAATAATTACAAATAATAATTACAAGTTAATAATAGTACAAAATTAATAATAATATATAAATATTTTATATCCCCTTTTATATATTGGGACCTTTCACCTAAGCGCAAATGCGCTTGTGTTGTGATAGGTATCCCTTTTTTTAAAAGGAGATTTTTTATTCTGTCAGACATTTTATATACATTTGATATTTCTGGAGAATGGAGCTTTCAAGTATATGTGTTCAATATAATTTTTCAATAATAAGTTGATTGTAGCGTATAAATGATTTTATAGCAATTTTGTATTTCTTTATGTCTATAATATTCCTGGACTCGGGTGGTAGTAAATTGAAAAGTTTTGGGCCAAAGTAATATACAGATTTCTGTGAATGACTTTTTTTGAATAAAGGTAGATGGATAGACCTTTTTATAACAGATCTGGTCTCTTTTTCAATAGTTGAACTTTGGTAATTTACTTTGTTATGAAATATCCATATTAAAAAGTAAGAGTAGAGACTTCTGATGTTGAATAAGTTGATTTCTTCATACAGCTTTTTTGTGGAAAATAAACGGTCCTTCTTACAAATAATTTTCAGTAATGTGTTTTGCATTATTTGTAAACCTCCTAAATTTTTTTCAAACGTTCCTCCCCATGCTGTAATGCAATACTTAAGAACAGACTCTGCCAGTGCATAATATAAGGTAAGCATGTTCTTACGGGTTAGGATATCTCTCAGGGAGTAAAATTTGTGAATGAGTTGCCTTAGTCTCTTGATCATATACTGCGTATGCTCATCCCATCGTAAATGCTGGTCAATTATGACCCCTAAATATTTAGGTTTAATCGATTTTTCGATCGTAGGACATTGGCAGATATTTTGAGCGCAATTTATTTTATGTATCTTCAAAAACTTTTCATTTGGCTGGTCGCTTTTTGTTAAAGTGATTGTCATGAATTTTGTTTTTCCAACGTTTAGGCTAAGAAGATTATAATCAAGCCATGCTTTCATCTTTTTCATTTGATTTTCCGCTTTTCTGTAGACTCCTTGCCATGAGTCCCCTGAGAAGATAATGACCGTATCGTCAGCGTAGGATATAATATGTCCCTGAAAGTTTTTAATTTTACTAATACTATTTATATATACCAAGAATAGAATAGGTCCTAATACAGTACCCTGTGGTACACCGGCGGTATTTGTTGAGAAATCACTAAGTTCTTCGTTTATCTTCACTCTTTGTGTTCTCTCTGATAGATAGTCTCGAAGTAAATCTAGTGTCAAACCCCGAACTCCATACCTATATAGCTTATGCAAGATAATTTCGTGGGAAACGGTGTCAAAGGCTTTGGCAAGGTCAAGAAAAATGGCTTTGCATCTGTCCGATCTGTCCAGTGCCTCCACGCCGTTCCTCACGAAGTCTAGAACAGCATTTTCCGTATTTGATTTTCTTATGAATCCGTATTGACTATCGGTTAATACATCATTTGCATCGAAAAAGTTGATAAGCCTTCTTTCAAAACTGTGCTCAAAGATTTTTGTGAAAGTATTTATTACAGAGATTGGCCTATAATTGCCCGGTAATCCTCGATCTCCTGCCTTATATACGGGTTTGATAATAGCCTGTTTCCATTGCTTAGGGATTTTTCCTTTTGCATAACATAGGTTTATTAAATATTCCATTGGTTTAGTAATATGCAAATATATGGACTTTACAGTTTGTGTGTTTATTTTATCTGGTCCAGGAGAGCAATTATTTTTTAATTTAGATATATCTATCAGTTCGTTGCATGTTACTGGATTTAAAAAAAGTGTTTTGTTCAAAAAAGTATCCTCCACGAGATCTTCAGATGCAATGTCAGGCTTTTCAATATTTTCCGACATTTTAGCGCCAATGGTTGAGAAAAAATTATTCAAAACGTTTGATTTTTCATGGTTTTCAGCCGGTTGTATATTTTTGAACTTTCCGCTCTTTAATTTTTGTTTCATGTAAAGTATGTGAGCTTTCAGATATGTACAGGGTAATGTAACTACTTCTTTTCACGAATTTTCCTGAGATGTTGTGAATATCTCCATTCACTGTTGTTATCGAGTCATTTCATAACAATGTAGATATTTATGTGCAACATTTTTTTTTATTTTCATTATTCAAATATTACCATATGTTTACAAAAATAATTTGAAGCTTCAATAACTTCTACTTATTATATGCGAACGGTTTCGATAACATATACTATCATCTTCATTACTATACTCTAGTAGCTCTTCAAAAGCTTCTGACAACTCCTCTTCCATATCATCTGTTTCAGTATCACTGTCGTAATTTGAATCAGTAATTAGTTCATTACCACCATTGATATGGAAGTACGCAATCTCTATATAGTCTTTTTCAACTAAAATTACTTATTTAATCCTTTTCTGCCAGTCTTCTTCGGTATAATTGGATACTCTTTCTTCAATCAGCTCTATTACCTTCTTATCAAATTTTGGGAAATTATTTTCAGCCTGATGCTTTGTTTCGATTTTCCCCAAATCAATTTGATGGGATTCAAAAAGGGGGAAAGTCTCAGTATGGCATGTCCATACTTGTCAGTAATACTATCGAAGTCTTATCTTTTTTCAATATATTTTGTCTGTTAAACTTCAAGTAGTTGGTATTTGGTATAGTAATCTTGAAAATACATATTATTATCCATTAAAAAACTATGTATTTCATCTTCCCTCGAATTTTTATTCGATATTTTGATGAGCTGTCGCAAATGATAGAAAGCGTTGTCAAGAACTATTACACTATTAGCATCCAAATTTGGGAACAACGTGTTTTCAAACCATTCCTCGAAAATATTAGCTTCCATGTTCTTATGATAGTCAACATTGCAGTTCTAAAGTTTTTTTCCACATAATTTCAAAGAATTCGGAACCCATCCTTCACTTCCTCCGCAATGCACAATGATTAGTTGCGATACTTTGTCTGCGAGCATGTTAGGCCTACACTTTCTCGAACCATCTGCCCACCCTTCTGTGTCGTAAGTGTCATACCAAGTTTTCTCCAAATAGAAAATTCGCCGTTGTGCTTGTCTATATTTAGTTATTTGTTCTAAATATTTGTTATGAAATTCCACTAGTCTTCTGCTTTCCATAACTGATTGACGTTTGTTTATTATTCTGAATCTGAATCCTAGTTCCATTATTCAATTCTGAAGAATTTCGTCACAGCAGTTCACGTTATGACCGGAAATATCCAATTTTTCCCTGATGATTTCAGTTGTAGGAAATTCATTGCTTTCGTTTCAGTCATATTTTGCTTTTTTTAATGATTTCATTAGATGAACATCTGGAGGTTTTGGTAATACTGTATTACATCACGTCTTGCGTTCATGGGGTTCGTTTTTGACTACTTTAGGTACTGCTGGTAATAGTTTGTTTTCTTGAAATCAAACTTGACCTGTAGATTCTTATGTACATTGAGACATACTCCCCGTGTTTCAATAACAAATTTATCTGAATCTTATTCGCTGGTATCTCTTTTTCGCATTGTTCATCATCGCTATTGGAATCACTACACTGGAAAATTCTGCGTTGTTATCACACTCGTTATTATTATTAGTACTAGTCTAAGAGCGCCACTTTTCAAACAGATGACAAACATTTTGAGTAATTATAACTTCACCAATATCGAATTTCAACACTCAAATCGCGATCAGTTCCTGAACTGAACACGGCGGAGATAACCATCTTCCCATTCCCGATTTCTATTCGTCGCGGTGACATGACTTTAAATTCAGTGAAAGTAAAAATTATCCAATAGGATCCGCCTAGGCTACAGTCTACGTGATCTAGTTTGCTGCCGGTTCATTTCTATGTATTGTTTTTTTGGCCTTTGAGACTGCCGTCAACTTCAAGAGTACACAATATCGACAATATCACAAATGAGTGTTTCAAGAGACCAATGGAAAAGATTATATTTGATATCAAAAAACCCATCTTCCAAGTATTTCGAAGTATACTGACATATATGAACCGAACTCAAACAACTCAATGTCCCTTTGATTTTCGGTCGTGTAAGTAGATGGTGCATGTGAATACTCACCTCGGATAATCCGTACTGAACACTAAAGTAGGTGCAAATAAGAAAAAAGAATACTGCGAAAATTTTGCACGATTCACGTTCTGTTTTCGTAAAGGATCATTCTGGAGAACGGTTTTTGCACTTGTTCTGATAAATGCATATACTTTCATCGAAAGTCGTACCTGAAACGTGATGAAAATCAATAGTCGGCAACGAAAAGTAGATAGTACTTCAATTTGAGATGTGATATTACCTGTTCTAGTAGAACAATGGATGCCGATGCTGGAGGAAGCTGATATGTTGAAACAATGTATGATGATAGCCAGAAAGAAACAACGAAATACCCTACCAATATAATGGCCCAAACATTATTCCACATTCTCAATTCATCCGCTGGAATAGAAAAATGATAGTTCGTCGTTATCAATTAAAAAGGAAACCCACCTTTCATGAATGAGTTGGATCTCACATTGGCCCATATGTTGAAACAATAGTAACATAAGCAAGTCAACAACATGAATAGCATCCATGAATATATAACGACATCAAACTTCCCAAAAGCAGTATGTATTAGTCTAATATCAAATGGTACTCTGAAATATAAAAGATGTAGTATCACTTATATGGTGGTGTAAAAAAAACGATGAAAATAATAAGGTTCAGTCAAAATTGAATTTGTGCATGTTTTTATGTATTTCTATGGTGAATATTACTACAGTATTTTCCTAAACTAAACCGTTATTTCAACACCTCGACACGTGTTTCGATCACCAGTTGATCATCTTCAAGCGGAAGATTAAACTGAATATACATACAATATCATCCTTATCTCTAACATAGATGCCTCTCCTAGATACCTGTGTCTTGATTGTCCTAAATCAACTTTACGACGTGGCCCTTTGTGATAATCAGGTGAATCTGATAGTTAAAAATTGATTTTAATAAACTATTTATTTCAACAAGCTATATACTATCGAGTGATGTACACCATCGTTATTTGTAATGTTATTTTGTTTTCTTATTAGTCAGTTGTCTATGCTTGAAGACAGGCAGTAAACAAATCTGAATAAATGAACTTCAGATGTTGAAGTCAGTTTGGAATACACCTACACAGTAGGTTGAATGGACTGACGCCTATCAGAAAACAACTACTCCCCTGGCTAATACCACGGAGGGCGTTGAATTATACCCGACAGGCGTTCGTGCAGGAATCTTCACAGAAAATTTCCTGCATATGCAATTGGCGATACAACTGAAAGAGTCGACTTTCAATTTTGGAACGGGCACACTTGCAGACCGGTTTCGGGCTTATTAGCCACTCATCAGTGCAAGATAGTGACCATCATCGACCTGAAGTCAATGATATTCCACAATTGAAAATCGGAATTCTTTCAGAGTATTTCATTCCTCTTCCGAAGTTAAAGCGAACATCACAAAGTATCACTCCATCTAGTGGACGAGGTATTAACCAACTGCAAATCCGTAATTTGCCCGATTCCTCTGCATGAGGAAGAAAAACTTTGTTATTACTCAGTGGGCTATGCTTGAAGACTGGCTTGATGCCGGTCAGGGCCGGCTTCTGATTCGTTAAAGTATTGTGGAATCACATCATCACAGTTATTGACGCCCAGTATGAAGTGTTTAAGAGGAATAAAATAGAAAAATGATTTGTGTGAGATTGTGGACTGATCTGTCAGAAATTAATATAGATAGTTGTTAAAACGTCTCAGATGTATTTCTATTGAAGAAGTTACTAGTAGTTATTTACTAACTACAATTGGTGACCCCGAAAAAGAACATTCACACTGTCTACAAAAAGATGGTTGAACTTCTGCAACAATTCAACAAAGATCAAGTTACAAAAATCCTACGTTATTTTGATATCGACCCTTATGATGAAAAGCAAATTGGAAGCACACATCATCAAGAGGTATCAAATCATTGAAGCACCCATCATACCACTCTTTAAAAATACTTCATTGATGGGTATATTTTTTCAAGTGAGAAACCTATATCTCACTCATTTTTTCATATGATTTTTTTTTCAATGAAATTATATATTTATTATTTTTTAATTAGTGCTGATGAATTCACAGAGTTGTTATTTCAGTATATTTTTCAGTATACATTTTAGGAACATCCTAACTCAAATACATTTCTTTGTAACATGACAACAATCATGAATATTTTATTCAGTTAATGAATATTTCGATTTTTTATTTTTCATATTGATAGAAACGTCAAATATTTCAGTGTGTATTGTTTTTCAAATATATTTGTTCATAAATATCATATGTTTTATTACTCTTGTGGATGTTGCATCAAAATGCAATGTACATATATATATATATTGCCTGTCACCTAAAAATGTGGCTGTCCCACATTTTATGTGACAGGTTTGTTGAAGGAGATACACAAAAATGTTTCATACAAAAGTTTTAGGAGTTCATGAGAGCTATATTATGATATAATTTTTAAATATACAGGGTGTTTGGTGTAGGTGCTACAGACCAAAATTCCATTTTTTAAAATAAAACGTCCTGTATATCATTGCATATTCAGATGCTACGTTAAATTCTGATATCATTTCATGTTTGTTTTTGAAATTCGGTTACGGCGTTGTTGAGTTATTGCTTAAAATGTAAAGTCTTGAGAACGACTATTATTTTTAAAAATATCTCATACAATTATTCTCTCTGCATCAGATCACATGAACATTAGTCAAAATTTTGGGTGTTCGAAGTAATGGTTTCAATTTTGAGTTGTGGAATCCAGTCAGGAATCATTTTGAATATGAATCAATTGCGAAATTGAAAGAGGTGTATTCGAAAACAAATCTTTAATTAATAATGTAAATAATATAACTTGATAAATAATTTCATAAGAATGGTAGGTTCCTAGAAATAAGTCATAGAAATTGTTCGAAGTGATGCCCATCAGATATTATACAGGCTTCGAAACGTCGAATCACTCCTCTCGTACAAGTCGCTCTTATAATATCAGGCGTAATATCACTGTACGCTAGTCGAATTTTCATTTTCAGATCATCCATATTCAAAGGGGGAGTAGTGAAAACAATATCTTTTAAATAACCCCATAGGAAAAAATCAAGCGGTGATAAATCTGGGGAACGAGCCGGCCACCGAATTGAACCCTTATTACCAATCCATCTATTTGGGTACGTTCTATCCAGATATTCAGTAACAACCTATGAATTGTGAGGAGGAGCACCATATTGTTGCCACCAAATTCCTTGTCGTTCTGCTATGGGAATATCTTCCATCAACTGGATCAAATCATTTTCAAATCTAGATTTTCATTGAAAAAGTAAGGTCCTATGATGCGGCCATTGAACAATCCACACCATACATTAATACCCCAAGTAGTTTGAAAATTACTTTCGCGGACCCAGTGGGGATTTTCTTGAGACCAATAGTGACTGTTATGTCGATTCACAACTCCATTATTGTGGAATCGCGATTCATCGCTCCACAAAATTTGACTGAATATGTTAGGACATTCATGTAATATTACCTGAATACAAGCAATGAATTCAAGTCGTCGTTCGAAGTCCGTGGGTTTCAAACCTTGTACCAACTGAATTTTGAATGGGTGGTATTTATTTTCTTTCAGAATTCTCTGTACATTAGATTTACTCACACCGACTTCTTCTGCAATAGTATGGATAGAAACATGTGGATGAATAATAATATAAGCCAACACATTTATCTCCAAATCTTCAGTTCTAACAGATCTCGTATGATGACGATGCTTTATAGTAGAAGGAAATGACCCAGTTCGCAATTTTTCTACAACTCTCGAAAAAGTCATTCGTGACGGAATGGGTCGTCTGGAAAACGTTCTTGGTATAGACGTTGTGCTTGATGGCAGTTTTTCTGACATTCCCCAAAAATTAATAACATATCAATGCAATCACTTGGACTAAACGCGAAAGGCATACTGGAGTTTTCGCACAAAGAACACAGTTACTGTTTTGCAAAGAATCACTGAATCGAACTGACAATTAGATACAATTCAACAACATTTGTTACTATGGCATCAACAAGCATAAGCTACTTGATGAAATTGTGCAATATAAAGCAATTCACCCTCAAGTTAGTCACATTCTCAAGAATTTCAATATTATATTCAACTGATATTGATATCGTATCGTAGAGGTGAGAATAATGGTTTGTATTCAGTAGTAGTCTAGTTCAATTCAATAAAAGATATAGACTGGATTCGTGTACGAGTAAATAATTTTTTTTGAAACTTTATATTTAAGGAAAAGTGCAATAACTCAACAACGCCGTAACCGAATTTCAAAAACCAAACATGAAATGATATCAGAATTCAACGTAGCATCTGAATATGTAATGATATACAGGGCGTTCTATTTTAAAAAATGGAATTTTGGTCTGTAGCACCTACACCAAACACCCTGTATATTTAAAAATTATATCATAATATAGCTCTCATAAACTCCTAAAACTTTTGTATGAAACATTTTTGTGTATCTCCTTCAACAAACCAGATATTGCCTGTCACATAAAATGTGGGACACCCGGTATATATATATATATATATATATATGTATATGTATATATACGTTTAACACACGTTAAAAGGTAAGACCTCGTTAGTCCTTAGCTTGAACAAGTTTCTCAACTTCTGAGAGTTGTCGTTCGTATTGGGGCAACAGGTGATTAACGGAAAGACAGATTTTAAACAGAAACAGATTCAAAAGTATCTGCAGAAATAATTTTCAGATATGAAACTGCTTCAAGGAAAACAACATTCGAAGAAATACTGAATAACTAATACTTATCAGATATTGATGAGAAAACTACCAAAAAGTAGTTTTGACACAAGTCATTAAGTTTCTATATTTTTTATTAACTTATATGAAAGATGACCATTTTCTTCTGACTTCTTGTGACAAATGATAATGAATAACGCCTTGAGTTAAATTACTGTTAACCTTGTTCATATGTGATATGATTGACCGATATAATTGATTGAAATCCATATCCATGACTGCGATATCTTCACTGAAACACTGAGAATCTTACAAAAATTGTTACTCTCTTTCTTTCACTTTCTCCCTGACTCTCTGATAAAAGGAAGACTTTCATCAATATTTTCAGATGAATTAATCCTTTGTGGACCTATATTTTTTTTAAATAATATACTTACTTGTTGAAACACAGGAAATCGTAGATCACTGTACCAAACAGAAGTAGAAGGCATGTTCCAAAATAACAATGATAATGGGATTCAGTGTCACCGGGTAAATCAGTCAGTACGGAATTCCTCAGCTCAAATTTTTTCTCGCGAAATGTCGTACATTTTCTGGAAATAAATAATCAGATTCACATCTCAGTACTCAAAAAACTGAACAACATGAATTCTCAGAAACATAATTTTCATAATTTTTCATGACTTTGAAATATATATTTCAATAATATTGAGATTGGCTACCAGTATGGCAATCATCAAAAATTCTCTATGAATTGTTGCTTAATATAATTGTTATTTTCAACAATCCTTTTTTAATTATTCTTTTTTACTTGTTTCAGGGATTTCAAATCATTTTATATAGTAGACAATGGAAGTCCGAACTAGTGAAATTCATCACGAAACATTGTCAATCACCTTCAAACAAAAATTCTCTAAATATTTTTTCAGTAGATATGATGACTACTGATTTTTTTATTGATCCATCAAAATGAACTCAAAAAAGCGATTAGATGAGTCAATACATTAGACTGGGTCACAAGATTTTTTTTTTGGAACTTCTGTCCAAGGGTACCGAAAATTATAATACAGGGCTCATCCGATTCGAAATGACCTCTAGCAATTTCTGAGGGTTGTTGTTCGTAGGGGTGCGATAGCTTGATCACGGAAAAAAACTATCTTGAACATACTTTTTTAAACAACATAACATTGAAAATGTTGCTCATACCTTCCGTGCATCATGAAATGGTTTCAATATAACAAATTAACCTTAAATGTAGAAAAAACAATATCTACCATTTACTTCTTATGCCAACAAACTACTGAACATAGGTCCATTAATTATCAATCAAAACTCATTGATCCAAAAAGTACCTGAATTAAATACCTTGGCCTAATGATCGATCGACACATGAAATCGGATTCACACGTATTATATACAGTGTGACCCATTTAAAATGGAACCACCCCTGTAGAATGTGCATTTTTCAATCAATCTCAATTTTTTTTTATTGAAATATTAAGCATGAAAAACTGTATCTTGACACTAACTTTCACAATTTTAGTTTCATTTCCAAGGCACTCTATGGTTTTTTTTGTTTGTGAAAAACGGCAAAAGTTTATTAGGCAACTTTTGTTTTCAAATTTAACTACACCACTGGATTCGTAGTCGTTATAAATCAAAACTGTCAAATTTTCATTAAAAAATATTTGTTAACAACGAAGTTACAACAACTTCAATTTTGGAAACAAAGTATTTGTTTGTAATTTTTATTCAGATTATAGACATATTTGAGATCTCACAACACTGTCATCACCAAGTAGAATACCAGTGAATTTGTACAGTGAAAATCCGAAGTCAACAGCTCAATGCGTTCTACAGTTATAACTCCTGAAAATATGGTAATGTGAGAGATTTGTGGTGCAAGCGTTTTGTAATAAAAATCTGACTACGCCACTGGATTTGTGGATAATATTCCCTTAAAATCATTCATTTGAGTGTAGGTTACGAGAAGTGTATTCTAATAACAGAAAATTAAAAATTCATTTTCGTTATGTAGTACTTAGTACATTCTTCCTGTAAATTCTTCATAACTCAGCTAAAACAATCTTTTAGAGGAGATATCAATAATTTGAGGAAGCTGAACTCATTATGCAAAGGTTTTATAATAAATCAACAGTAGGCTGTGATTTTGACAGTTAATCATAAATAAAATAATAGTTGTTAGTTACGTGCATTTAATAATGGCTTTGCAATTATCATTAGAAGAAAGAATTGAAATTGTGAGAATTTCTGGGGACAATTATCATAGTGAAAGAGAAGCAGCTAGGATATTCAATCACAGACATCCAAATCGACTTCCCATTGACAGAAGCACCGTCAGTAAAATTAACAAAACATTTAAAGAAACCGGTGCAGTCAGCAAACATATTTTAAAAAATAATCACCGAAGAAGAAATTTTAACGAAGGTGCTGTTTTAGATTATTTTAGAAACCACCCAAACAGAAGTTTACGAGTCGCCAGTTTGGATTTAAACTTACCGAGAGAGACTATTCGACGATCACTTAAACAAAACAAAATGAGAGCATTTAAACCTAAATTTCTTCACTCTTTAAAGGCAGGTGATGAAGTGAAACGTATGGAATTTTGTTTGTGGGCACAAGGCGAGTACCTGAATACAAGAAATTTTTTAAACTGCATAATGTTTAGTGATGAAGCTTCTTTCAGCACCAATGGGGTAGTTTCATCGCAAAATGCTCGGTATTGGGCTACGGAAAATCCGCACTGGATCATAAATTGTAAAAGTCAATATTCCGAAAAAGTTAACGTTTGTTGTGGTATAGTACAAAATAGAATAATAGGTCCATATTTTTTTGATGGAAACATTAACGGGCAAAATTTTTTGGTATTTCTAAATAACCAATTATCGGGCGAAATAGATGAAATGCCTCTTGCGGAACAAGTAAATTTATATTTTCAGCTCGACGGCTGTTCCGTGCACAATTCGAGGATTACTAAAGAGTGGCTAAATAACCAGTTTCCAAATCATTGGATAGGACGAGGTAGTGACTTAATTGAATGGCCACCTAGATCGCCTGATCTAACAATATTAGACTTTTTTCTGTGGGGTATTCTGACACAAAAAGTATACAGAACAAGACCAACGAATCGAGCTGAACTCATGCAAAGGATACGACAAGCTTGTGCCGAAATTACAGTTCAACAAATAAGAAATAGTGTAAACAATATTCGGAAGAGATACGATAAATGTATTGAACTTAATGGAGGTTTGGTAGAAGCCATAAAAATTTGAATGTTTAGTTTTAAATCAATGTTCATTTTAGTATCAGTTTTTTCTTAATGGCAATTAATTGTTGAATAAATACTTTGAAACTTGTTTGTATACATTTTGTTTTCATCAGCTATAGAAGAAGGTAGAGTAAGTTCAGAATCTCATAAAATGTGATTTTCCAGGTGCGCTGTTACAAAAGTACTATTATTTATTATTGGGAAACTTCCAAAAAGCTTACAAGTATGACCATTAATACTTCAAGATTCTATCAAGATTTGGTAAAAGCGCAATTGGGAGATCCCATGACATGAGATTCTGAACTTGGTCTACTACTGCGTAACTTGAAAATGAACTTTTAATTTTCTGTTATTCACTTATCCAATATGTATTTTAATTTTCACTTCTCGTAACCTACACTCAAATGAATGATTTTAAGGGAATATTATCCACAAATCCAGTGGCGTAGTCAGATTTTTATTACAAAACGCTTGCACCACAAATCTCTCACATTACCATATTTTCAGGAGTTATAACTGTAGAACGCATTGAGCTGTTGACTTCGGATTTTCACTGTACAAATTCACTGGTGTTCTACTTGGTGATGACAGTGTTGTCAGATCTCAAATATGTCTATAATCTGAATAAAAATTACAAACAAATACTTTGTTTCCAAAATTGAAGTTGTTGTAACTTCGTTGTTAACAAATATTTTTTAATGAAAATTTGACACTTTTGATTTATAACGACAACGAATCCAGTGGTGTAGTCAAATTTGAAAACAAAAATTGCCTAATAAACTTTTGCCGTTTTTGACAAACAAAAAAAAACATAGAGTGCCTTGGAAATGAAACTAAAATTGTGAAAGTTAGTGTCAAGATACAGTTTTTCATGCTTAATATTTCAATAAAAAAAAATTGAGATTGATTGAAAAATGCACATTCTACAGGGGTGGTTCCATTTTAAATGGGTCACACTGTATATAACTCAAAAATTACGAGGATTTGTGTTTCGGTTCAAACTATTGTTTGAACATTGTTTAAACAGGAATAAATCCCAATAACAAGACATATTAATATTATTAACAAGCATGTTACAGTTTATATCCGCCTATATACACACAATACACATACATATATACATACATGCACATATACATGAATACAATACTAATTTATCAACTAGAAACACCTGAAGCGAGTAAACAAAAAATAAAATGAAGTAAACATTTAGGAGAGTTGAGCAAAAAATTAGGTGGAACACTTGGGTGCAGCAAGCTAGGAGAGTAATTGAAAAAAAACCTTAAGTCAGATATAGAGTTAACAAGTAAAAACATAGTTCAGATGTATTACAAAAAAAAACATAATTCAGCAGTAATACAGTAGTATTAATAAGCTCACATGGTAGAATAACTTTCAATTTGGGCTCATGTATTTTGACTAGAGTGTAAGAGTTTCTCAACGTGGTTTTTAACTTGACCAATAGATTCATAATAAATGTCGAGATTTTCACAGAGTTGATTGTAAAGTTTACTCATTGCAACAAATGGTGACTTGAGTAATATTTTTCTTCTAGAATTTGGTAGATAAAAAGTCGGTTCATTTCTAGAATTGATTCGTGGAACATGAAAGTTGAAGTGGGAGAGTAATTCGGGACAGTCAATCAGATTATTCACTAGTTTATAAATGAAAATTATAGAGTAACTAGTAGCTTCTTCGGTTTTGAAGGGATAATAGATTAAATTTATTCAGGAGTATTCAGTTGTCGATGCCTTGTTCAGGGTAAAATCCTTCTAGCTTGTAAGTAATATATTTCACGAAGCCTCTTTGCATAGACTCGATTTTGTTTATGTGGACATTGTATATGGGTGACCATATAAGGGAGGCATATTCCAGCCGAGATTTGACGTATGCATTGAAAAGAGTTAAAAAACTGTCTTCTCTGCTACGAAAGTTCTTACAGTTACGATAAATGAGTCCTAGCATCCGTTTGGCTGAGCATGTTATTGTGTCATAGTGGATGGAGAAAGTCAGTTTAGGGTCAAATGTGACACCAAGATCCCTTTGATGAGTGCTTATTTGTAGGGGTGTGTTATTTATGCAGTAATCATGAGAAATAACATTATGTTCAAGGGTGTATTTTAAGTATTTACATTTGTTTGTATTGAGAAGATTATTTTCGGTACACAAATTGTACAAAAAGTCAAGGTCTTTTTGTAAGATTGAGCAGTCCTCCTGTGATGTAATGGGCCGAAAGATTTCCAAATCATCTGCAAAAAGTAAGAAATTGTTAGAGAGATTATTTTCTATGTCTTTAATGGAGAGTGAGAATAAAAGAGGTGCCAAATTGCTTTCTTGAGGGGCACCACTGTTTGCAATAAATTGGAACGACTTGTGACCCCATAATCTAAGAAAAGGATACGTTCAGTTGAGTATGAGGGGAAAAGGTTTAAGAGTTGGAAGTCGAATCCATATTGGTGAAGTTTATTGATAAGAATGTTATGATCCAACTTGTCAAACGCCTTTCAGAAATCTGTGTAGACAGTATCTACTTGTAGGTTATTATTGAGTGCATCACTTACTGATTGTGTGAAGCACATTGAGTTAGTTATTATTGATCTTCTGTTGAAAAAACCGTATTGATTGTTTGAAATTAAATTCTTGACATCTGTTGTACCAGCACATCTCAAAAGCCTTTGCAAAGTTTGATAACAAGGTTAGTTCGGTTAGGTCGGTAGATTTGGATATTGTTTATGGCACCAGCTTTGAAAATTGAGCAAATTTTTGATATTTTACATTTGTTAGGAAAGCATCCTGTACTCAGTGCTAGATTGAAGATTGACTGTAATGGTATGGCTAGGAGGTGTGCACAATCTTTAACGGAAAAGCTAGGTATGTTATCATCCCCGCTTGTGAGCTTTGGTTTTAGTTTGTTGAGAGAATTGCAGATTTCAATTAGTGAAAAATGTTTTAAAGAAATGATAGGATTGTTTGAGGTAACATTCGTGTGTTCATATGATTGTAGGAGTGAGTGGATAATGTGCACTTTCAAAAAATTGTGCGAATGCATCAACGATTTCGGAGGCATTGTTTTATTCAACGTCGTCCTAGGATAGAATACTAGGAATTCTTGATGTACCTTTTTTATTTTGAATGTACGACTAGAAATTGGTAGGATCTTCTTTGATTGCCCTTTCAGATTTATTTTCATATTCTCTGTATGCTAAATTGATTTTTGTTTTGATGGATCGACAAAGAGATCGGAATTTTTCTTTGAGAATACCTGAGTCTGTAGTTTTCAGTTTTGTTTTAATTTTATTATTTTTTTTCAATATCGTTGATCATTTCATTATCAAAACAGGAAGGATATTTTGTAATGAAGTTGTGACTAACCAGAGGTGGGAAGAAATTTGTTTTTTATTTCTTCTGCGCTCGATAAGGGGATGACTTTGTCTTTCAACGAATATGGTTGCAGTATTTTTGAAAATAATGCCAAAGTGGCATTTGCAGAAAGACAAAATGGTCTTTGCTATATGAATAAGTTAATGATGAACTCCAATTGTGGCATGAACGTCTGAGCAACCAAAACAAGATATGTGTTCAGAAGTTTTTGAAAAAAACGTAGAATTCATGTAGAAGTCGACAGTGAATTCTGTGAAGCTCGTATGTTTGGTAAACAATATAGACTGAGCTTCGAAAAACGTAATGAAAGTCCCCACAAAGTAGGTCAAGTGATACATGCTGATGAATGTTGTCCCGTAACGTCTCTTGGAGGTGCCCGTTATCATGTGTTATTCAAGGATGATTTCTCCAAATACAGATCAGTCTATTTTTTGAGGGAAACGTCCGAAGTGACGTAAAGAAGTGACTGTAAAAGAAATTTTTACTGATGGTGGACTAGAATTTAATAACCATGACGTGAAAGAATTGTTGGGCAAAGCTAGTATTTATCATAGGATTGCTATGCCATATACACCAGAGCAAAATGGAGGTGCAGAACGTGAAAATCGCACAATAGTGGAATTTGACATAACCATGATACATGCTAAGAATCTTCCAGAGGAGCTGTGGAAACAATCAGTCAATACAGTTGTGTATATATTGAACAGAAGTGGACCTAACTCCTTTGATGGAAAATCCTCGATTGAGTTGTGGACAGGAAAAGACAGTTATGTAGAACATCTCAAGGTCTTTGAGACTGATTTTTTTGTCCACATACCCAAGGAAGAGAGAAGAAAATTTGCAACGCAAAGCATGAAAGGATCATTAGTGGGATATATTGGTAATAAGGATGGTTATCGAATCTGGGTACCAGAAAAGAATGACGTTATCTTGAGTAGAGATGTCATTTTTTCAAATGAGAAAATTGAAATCTGTCATCTGAAAAGTTAACCAGAATATGAAGTTGTCGATCAGCAAACAGAAATTGAATTTAAAAAGGAAGATATCACTGATACTGAAGCAAAAAGTAGTACGGAAGAGCTGAGAGAGTCAAGTGATATATCTGTTTGTAGGATCAAAACTCTCAGAAACGAATTATTTTGATGCTTACTCTATGATTTCGGAGGCTTACGATGTTCCAGAAAACTATGATCAAGCATTGAAATCAGATTTTGCATCATTATGGAAATTGCAATAGATGAAAAAATGAAATCTTTAGAAGAAAATCAAACCTGGGAGGAAGTTGATCTTCCTTCATCAAGGAAAGCAATCTCAAATCGATGGATTTTCCGAATAAAAGAATCTTCTTAAGGTACATCAACTGAGTTCAAAGCAAGATTAGTTGCAAAAGGATATTTTCAAAAGGCTGGGCAAGATTATGATGAAACTTTCGCTCCTGTAGCCAGATTCTACACCATTAGAACAGTTCTCGCAGTGGCAGCCAAAGAAAATATGCATTTATCTCAGTTTGATGTTGAAACGGCATTTCTCTATGGTTTGCCTAACGAGAAAATATACATGAAACAACCATAAAGTTTCGATGATGGAGATGATGGAACTGCTCGAGTTTGTAAATTGCTAAAAAGTTAGTATGGACTCAAGCAAGTCCCACGATGTTGGAATATGTGACTTTTTTATTCGTTTTGGTTTGAAGCAAAGTACTGCAGATCCTTCTTTATTCGTAAGGGAAGGAGAAAATAAGTTATTGGTTGTTCTATTTGTTGACGATGGACTGATTGCAGGAAAATATGAAAACTCGATTGAAGACTTGCCTAATTTAAAAATAATGGAATTTCAAATCACGATTGAACCATGTGACACTTATTTGGGAATTCATATTATTCGTTAAATGAAAGGTATTTTCATTCATCAGCAGCCTTACACTGATAGAATTTTACAAAAATTCAAACTGATAGAGGCGTATCCTGTAGCAACTCCAGCTGACAGATCTCAGTTTTTAGGGAAAGATTCTGAGGAGCTGCATGAAAATATTCCTTTTCGGTCTGCTGTTGGACATTCAATGTATCTGTCTGGAGTTTCAAGGCCGGATATTACATTTGCTGTCAACTCCTTCTCACGAGCACTTTCAAAACCTGAGATATGTCACTGACAAAATGTGAAGAGAATATTCAGTTATTTACGTGGCACTTCAAATTATGGACTTTACTTTCAAATTTCAAATGCTAAGTTGGAAGTTTATAGTGATTCAGACTATACCGGAGATGTAAAAACCCGTAAATCTGTATCTGGTGTCGTTTTCAAATTTGGAAATGGATCAATATGTTGGTTGAGTCGAAAGCAACGATCCGTTTCACTGTCAACTACTGAGTCGGAGTTTATAGCTAGCAGTGAGACAGCAAAAGAGTTGGTGTGGTTGACGAGGCTCTTTCAAGAAGTATTAACTGATAAGTTGTCTACACCTACATTGTACATAGACAACGCAAGTGCAGTTCAATTGATAGACACATAGACGTGCGATATAATTTTGTTAGAGAAAAGTATGTCGAAGGCGTATTTAAAATTGAAAATATCCCAAACGCAGCTCAGGTACCGAATATAATGACAAATTTTTACCAAAATGTCAGTTTGAATATTTGAGGTATACACTGAGTGTTGCAGAAGAAGAGTTCAGTTCAAGGCGAAGTGTTGAGAAATGAACAAGAATTTGATCTACATCACCGTGTATTAGGTTTTGTTTTATTGATAAAAAAAAGTTGTTGATAGAGGTGTCACTGTCAAGTTAGTTGAATTATTTTTTTATGTGATTTGCATATTTATTTTCATTAAAGTTGTTTACTGTTGAATAATCCTGTGTTCGACCTAAAACTCAACACATTTCTGATGCCCTAACACTGCTCTTATCGTATTCGTAATGAATTTGTATCATATCTCTTTTTTCTTCATTCGTGAAAGCTATTTTTCGCTAAAAATTCGAAGACTTGTACAATAACAAAATATCATTGAGTGTAACAAATTGAAAGTCAAATTTAGAAACATCAAAGTCCAAGCCTATAATGCCAAGCCTATTACACATCATTTTGAAGATAAAATCTGAATCTATTTGAAACAGATAGGATCCATTGTAAAGCTCATTAAAAAAAATAAAGTTGATGATTTGGTCAGGAGACGAAACGTCGGATAGGAAACCTGAAAACACCATTATGCAGCAGAGAAGAAGTGTTAATGTGGAAGTGCAATCCATTTTCGAATCCTTCAAAAAATAATGCCAGAAAAAAATAAAATCAATTTTCGAAATTTCAGTTTCTTCCGGATATACTCGAAATTTCATAACTTTCTCAGAGGCATATTGATAGTCAGGTAAATTAGCAATTTGCCCTAATTCAACCATTTTCGTGCGTTTCATAATTTCTGAAATCCCGAACTTGAAACACTCTGTATTTATTTGAAATGAAACATGACGGGAACTGTTCGGCGTAAAAAGTGCTTAAGTGGATACTAAAATTCGTGAGTTTTTTTTCAAGAAATAAAAGGAATGAAAGCCTGTGAAAATCACATGATTCATTCCATCTAGATATGCCGAATTTTTTTTTCTCTCCAATTTCAGAAACTTTTTGCTTTGAAAACACTATACTTTATTTTTGTCGAACATTAATGTAGTCAGGTACCTTTTGACAATCAGCCGTTAAAACACATATTAAAAATGGAATCATTTCATTTCATGTTCCTCACATAACCTTTCAAGTGTGTTTCAAAGGATTTTTTTTTACAAAAATTTTCTGCTCATTATGATGATCCATAATGAGTGATTTCATTTTTTATGTTCGAGAGGAAATGAAAGAAATGATTTATATTTTACTGATGTAAGAAAAATGAATAAACAAAATTTCATACTCACTTCGAATCGCTGTTAATATTGATCTTCATCGCAGATTTTTTCGACGAAGTCAAATAGACGGCCTCCGAAAAATGAAACGTTATCAATTGAGAAATGATATTTATAAACATACTAATCATGAATGATCATTACATAAGGGAAAATATACAGGGTATTCGAACTTCAAACGATTCTACCAGTTCATTTTTCGTTTGTTTAAGCCAAATATCGTGTGGATATTTTGTATGTGGAACATACAAAATATGGAATGAATACGATATTTCATAGTAGAGTAGCTTGTTAGTTTAAAAACACCACAAATCTACAGAACTTGATATTTCTTTTGAAAAAATATATGCTATCACAATTGTGACTTAAACTTCCATATAGGTACTGTACTTTTTGTTTACGACTTCATTTTAGTATACTTTGTATTATTCCTGTTATAAATGTTGTTGAATTAACGTTATCATTATTATTTCTGCTTTGATAATTATTCATTTCAAATAATGGTGGACGAGCGGGTTTGATGTCGTCGAGTGAAACTACAATTTTATCAAGACTCGTTGCTCCAATCGACTTTCCACACGAGTACTTTTATTCATAAAATTGTTCAAGTAACCTTAATTTGTTGAAAAATATTGAAAAATATCTGTCATTTCAAAGTTTTGGGGTGTGGACCATCGGGGGTAGTCCGTTCCTGACTTTGTAGCAAAACAACTGACTCCTGCATGAAAGCTCATCGAAGGAATTCATTTGTTTAGTCAATTACCAAAATTTGGATGATTTTGAATATTCACTTGAAAAGTTATCAAAGAAAAACATTTTTCATTTTGTAACTTCGAGGGCCCGTAACTTGGTTACGAACACTTTCAGGAAAAAAAGTTATATGAAGTACTGATGATATTTTGACCCCATCTATACATTCCCGAGAGGAAAAGAGGAAGTCCAGGGACACCCTGTATATAAATGAGTGTAAAACATTCAATCAGGTGATTCCCCATCGGAAAAAGAAAGGATTTTTCATATAAAGAAATTTCATTGGAGCATCCCTTGTTAAGATACAGCCCCTTAAAGGGAGTACATAAAATTCGTATAACAATTTTTTCCACAAGCACTAGAGAAGTTACAACATTGAAATTAACCTGACGTTTTGTACTACCACTGTTATAAGGGGTGAAAAACGCAACCCCTAAAATGTATTTCCAATGTAACTTTTTGTGTTATTATTTGTTTACCATTTGAAAATTTATTTCCGATAGCCTGTTTCATTCTAAACAGAAAATGTTTCCTGGGGGTTTTTTGACCAAAATAAACCACTTCGCAGCAAAACATTATTTTACGAACAACTACACAGATACATCGTCGTAAATGGGAAAATACGAAACTTATTTAACTAGTACGTCGATATTAGCGATAGTGACAATTAAATTGGTATGACGCTGTCAGTTTGTGAATATTCGAAATTGAATTTAAACTGATTTTGTGTTGTTGTTCTGTTCTTGGTTTGTTACTTTATTGATTCACTTGTTATTAAAATGGCATTACATGGTATAAATTAGAAAATGGCTGATATGCATTACGGTTACGGTATGTCGCAGGGGAATGGGCAGCATCCTTCACATAGACTATTTGCTCGACTCCATCAACGATTAAGAGAATATGGTTCATTCGATAAAAGGACGCAGGATTGTGGCCGCCATCGATAAGTACGAACACCACAGCTTGAGGAAACATTACCCGATTTGATTGAAGAACAACCTATTACTACTACTCGAAAGACTGCTTTCCAGCTGAATGTTGATCATATGATTCGAATTTTAAAGGAACAACTCTTATACCCTTACCATCTGCAACGAGTACAGGCACTGTTACCGCGAAACTTTCCGAACCGTCTTGAATTTTGCAATTGGATGCTGGAAATGATTAGAAGAAATTGTGACTTTCCGAAGACGATAGAATTCACAGACGAATGTAGTTTTTCTCGGGACAATATTATTATTATTCATAATTACCACTTATGGGCTGATGAAAACCCTCACGCTATTGCCGAAACCAACCATCAAGAACAACCATCCTAACGTGTTTTTTCTACCTCCTCGATTAAATGGTGAGGCATACGTTCAATTTCCAATAGAAATGCATCCAGTACTGCTGTAGGAAGTTCCTTTGAGCGTCAGAAGAGATATGTTTTTTGTGGATGGTGAGGCTCCCGCCCATTTTAGTCAAGTAGCATGTCAACATTTAACTGAAACATATGTATATCCAGGTTGAGGAGGACCACAGAACTGGCTCCCTCGATCCCCGGATCTTAATCCTCTCGATTACTCTGTTTGGGGCCATTTAGAGCATTTGGTTTATCGTACTCCTGTTCGCGATGTAGAGGACTTAAGAAACCGTATCATCGATGCGTACAGGGTGATCAGAGAGACTCCAGAAATATTTGAGCGAATACGTGACTCAATGCGCCAACGTCTAGACGCATGCGTGATGTCTGAAGGTAGATATATTGAACATTTACTATGATTTCTACATGTTGTGTGTTTTGTTATCAATAAATTAGTTTTTTTATTATACTTCAATCGTTTAATGCAGGTACTAACTACAAAATAACAAAAAATCCAGTTCACATTTATGACGATATATCGCTGTAGTTGTTCGTGAAATAATGTTTTGCTGCGAACTGGTTTATTATGCGCAAAAAACCCCAGAGACATTTTTTTTTAGAATGAAACAGGCTATCGGAAATGAATTTCAAAATGGTAAACAAATAATAAGACAAAAAGTTACATTGGAAATGAATTTTACGGGTTGCGTTTTCCCTCCCTTACAACCATGTCGTAAAACAAATAAACTACTGCCTAAGTATCTTTTTGGTAGAAAAAAACGTCAGGTTAATTTCAATATCGTAATTTTTTCAGTGCTTGTGGAAAGAATTATCATAAGAATTTGATGTACCTACTTTAAGGGACTGTATTTTAACAAAGGATGCTCCAATGAAGTTTCTTTATATGAAAGATCCTATTTTTTTTTCGATGAGGAATCACCTTCCTGAATGTTTTACACCCTTTCAGTAGTTATATATATATATATATATATATATATATATATATATATATATATATATATATATATATATATATATATATATATATATATATATATAAATATAAATATATATATATATAACTTTGAAATGACAGATATTTTTCAATATTTTTCAACAAAATAAGGTTACTTGGACAATTTTATGAATAAAAGTACTCGTGTGGAAAGTCGATCGGAGCAACGAGTCTTGATAAAAATATAGTTCTACTCGACGACATCAAACCCGCTCGTCCACCATTATTTGAAATGAATAATTATCAAAGCAGAAATAATAATGATAACGTTAATTCAACAACATTTATAACAGGAATAATACAAAGTATGCTAAAATGAAGTCGTGAACAAAAAGTACAGTACCTATATGGAAGTTTAAGTCACAATTGTGATAGCAGATATTTTTTCAAAAGAAATATCAAGTTCTGTAGATTCGTGGTGTTTTTAAACTAACAAGCTACTCTACTATGAAATATCGAATGCATTCCATATTTTGTATGTACATAATACGTGTGGAATAATCACGTTTAGTGTTGATCAGTTATCTGAATCTCATGAAACTCAACATTCGAATGTTTCAAATTCTTCTTCACAGCTAAACTGTTGAGGAGTTTCACTGATAATTATAATTTTATGGGAGAAATTCTTTAACACGAATCTAAATTTAGCTGAAAAAACGCACATCGGAAAAAATATTTACTATACTAATAAAAAGCAAACGAATGAACTACAAAAACGGCTGCACTTGATCAGGTGAAAAATATTCAGGGAATAATTATGTTCCATTTCTTTCACAGATGTTGACAAAAAAACCTTTTAGAAAGTTTTGATAAAAAATGAGAAACTGGAATGCGATTTTGTTTTGTTGAGTGGTGCGTTGTCATATGACTATCATTGTATTGTCAATATTCTATAGGATATTTTGAATTTTTTTGATATGGCCGAACAGTTTACATTCAATGAATATGCAGATATGCATGTATTTTATGGACGAGCATTTTGTAATGCTGCAGAAGCTCGTCGTCTGTATTCCGAGCATTTTCCCAATCGAACGGTACCGTCAAGAGAAACACCCGAGCGTGTCGATCGCAGCTTGAGGGAGACAGGTATGTAATAATTGATAATTAATTTGAGCACGTTGTTTCATTTCGATATTATTGTAGGTACAGTTTTGCCAAAACGAGGTGGTGAGGGCGCTTCTAGGACTGTACGTACCGTTGTATTGGAGGAAAATATTTTGGAAGCCGTCGCTGATGATCCTTCAATGAGCATCAGAAATCTATCAGAACAGTTCCATACATCCAAGTCCACTATTCATAGAATGATTAGGGAACAACTGCTCCACCCATTTCACATCCAGAAGGTACATGCCATGACACCTCAAGATTTTCCAGCACGACTGGAATATGCCAATTGGTTCATGGATAGGCAAAGAGAGGATATGACTTTTATTAATCGAGTTTTATTCACTGATGAAGCAGGTTTCAGTATAGATGGAGTTATCAACTCTCATAATCTCCATATATGGGCCGAAGAAAATCCCCATTGGATATTGCAAACCAAACACCAACGGAAATTCAATGTGAATATTTGGGCTGGTATCATAGGAAACCATCTTATAGGACCATTCGTTCTACAGGACCGATTGAATGGAGAACGTTATTTGGAGTTCATTCAGAACGATTTGAATGGACTTTTGGAACATGTTCCATTGCAAACCCGAAGAGATATGTGGTTTATGCATGATGGCGCTCCTCATCATTTTAGTTTGATTGTGCGTGACCATCTGAACCATATTTTCCACAATAGATGGATTGGTAGAGGTGGGCCATATTCATGGCCATCGCGGTCTCCGGATTTAAATCCATTGGATTTCTTTCTGTGGGGGCATCTAAAAAGCTTTGCTTACGCTACACCTATTCACACAAAAGATGCATTGTTGAATAGAATAACATTACATTGTGAAGCCATACGAAACGACCCTGGAATGCTATTTCAAGTACAGAGAGGGTGTCTTCGCAGACTAATAAAATGTATAGAGAGAGAAGGTGGTCATATCGAGCAGTTTCTGTAGCGGATTTTTCATTTCTGTTTGCTCTTGAGGCTCTTGAGTTTCGTTAGTTAAACGTGTTTGCATTATAAAAATTCGTTATGAACATCTTACCTATCATTTCCATTTTCTTAAAAACTAATATTTTCGAATAATGGTAGACATCTCAGGATAAATGTTGTTCAATTAACGTTATCATTATTATTTCTGCTTTGATAATTATTCATTTCAAATAATGGTGGACTAGCGGGTTTGATGTCGTCGTGTGAAACTACATTTTTATCAAGACTCGTTGCTCCGATCGACTTTCCACACGAGTACTTTTATTCATAAAATTGTCCAAGTTACCTTAATTTGTTGAAAAATATTGAAAAATATCTGTCATTTCAAAGTTTTGGGGTGTGGACCATCGGGGGTAGTCCGTTTCTGACTTTGTAGCAAAACAACTGACTCTTGCATGAAAGCTCATCGAAGGAATTCATTTGTTTAGTCAATTACCAAAATTTGGATGATTTTGAATATTCACTTGAAAAGTTATCAAAGAAAAACATTTTTCATTTTGTAAATTCGAGGGCCCGTAACTTGGTTACGAAGACTTTTAGGAAAAAAAGTTATATGAAGTACTGGTGATATTTTGACCCCATCTATACATTCCCGAGAGGAAAAGAGGAAGTCCAGGGACACCCTGTATATATATATATATATATATATATATATATATATATATATATATATATATATATATATATATATATATATATATATATATATATATATATATAGACAAAGAAGATTTTATCGAGTGTGTATGATATACAAATCAAAAAAGAAACAATTAGTGGACATAACACTCCGAAAAGGGGGGGGCAAACCGCGGACACGTCATGTTAGATGTAGCCTGAGAATTCTAGGTCTTCTAACTAGAACCACAAATGTGCGGTTGGCTCCTGTTGTTGACTCCGTGCATATGTGTTGTTTCCTGCTTTCGGCAAACAAGTGTTACCCACCTATACACTCGGCTGCACCGCGCTGATGAGGCCAATAGTCAGAAACACGTGTCCGCGGTTTGCCTCCCCCCTTTTCGGAGTGTTATGTCCACTAATTGTTTCTTTTTTGATTTATATATATATATATATATATATATATATATATATATATATATATATATATATATATATATATATATATATATATATATATATATATATATATATATATATATAGAAGCGAAGCAGTCACTCGTCTTGATAATGACATCTGAGATGATGGAGAAACGTCGACTATCGAATAGTACACAACGGATGAACACCCGGAAAAACAACACATCATATATCATATATATATATATATATATATATATATATATATATATATATATATATATATATATATATATATATGAGGAATCCAGCAATAGGCATCATCCATTAGGGCGTCTCGACACCGACGCCAATTTTTTCAAACGATAACCTAGATTTTTCAATTTGTTTTTGGATTTTCCATCAAATTGTGAATTCAGCCATATAGCACACTAGTAGTTTTTCTTGAATACTGATGAGAAAATGCAATTTTATTGCATATTATAGAGAGGGCCATGAATAAGTTACTTTGACCATAACTCGACTAATATGATGATAACGAAATCAATTAGTGATAACAAGAATTATTTTAGTAAGTGTTCGTACTGTCTCCCTTCACGTTTTATATATATATATATATATATATATATGAAACAATATTTGGGTATGCAGCAGGCCAAAAATTTTTTGTGTACTCTTATAACACAGATTCCAAGCTTTCGATAATCTTTATTATCATCATCAGGAATGCTACAATAAGGATAAAAAACAGTCATATTTATAAAATATTAATTCAAGCCAACTTACAGTGTATGTGAGGTTATGTGGCAGGTTGAAAGAAATATGGACGTAACATATATGAAAAATTACTAAGATGTCACTTAGGACGTTACAGACAAACAATATATAGTAGATTTAATGGTATATCATTATATTATCAAATTTAAAAAAACCACATGTTCCTTGAAGAGGAAACCACGTGCATGATTCAAAAAAATGGGATATGACATGTAATCCAAAATTAGCATGCGCTGTATACTCCAATTACGGGGCTCAAAACGAATTGACATTCGACATCAAACAGATTGTTTGATCTGTGGCATAAAACCTTAACATTGTTGCAAATTGATTTTCGGGCAATGTCTGGCTGTAGACATCGCATGTTTAAATTCCATTACATTTTAAAACCAAGTCATTTTGTATTTAAACAGTATCTAGAACAATTTTTGAGTAAAACTTATCCTAATGGATTTTATATTAAACAGTAATAATGAGAAAGGATGATGATGTATTGTATATGGAAGATTCAATCTGTGAGAAGAATACCATTAGATGAGATTTGATGATTTCTTGTTTTGTGATTATCCATACAAATTAAATAAGATTAAATTTCACTTAGGTGATTTAAATCAGTTTTTTTATTCATGGAGTTTTGTGAGTGTGCTATATGTACCATTTCTAGGAAAAGCCTCTTGGTAGTGTTTTTTTCGGTTGATAAAATTTTAATTGAATTATAATCCATACAGTGCCCTTGTTTAGAGACATGTTCACTCAAAGCACATCTTCCCGGGTGTAACCTACTGTCACTTTTGTGTGCTGTGATCCGATCTTTTAATAATCTAGATGTCTGTCCTATATATTCTTTGTCACAGTTCCTACATAGTATACAGTAAACTACATCCGAACAGTTGTTATAGGGAGTTTTGTCTTTTAATTTTGAAAAAATTCTATCGATTGTTAAAACATTTTTGTTTACAATTTTGATATTATTATTGGCAGACTTCAGGATTCTGGATAATCCTGGGTTGATATCTTTAATGTATGGAAGAGATGCATAAAAATTGGAAATTTGACTCAGCTCAGTGGGACCTGCAGTTTCTGCATTCAATGAAACATGTGAATGATCATTCACATTAGTTAAAGTATCGTTGATATTGTTATTATTTGATAATCTGAAATTGTTTGTATTTAAATTGTCTATGGATGAAGTGCTGTACAATAATTTTTTTAGGAACTGTGGTGGGTATGAGTTTTGCCAAAAAAGTTTGTAAAGGAGATCAAGGTTTTTTTTGTGAAAGGAAATGTCAGAGATCTTGAGAACCCTTTCTCTCATTTGTTTTATTACGTTCGTCTTCATGTTTTGGTTGTGATATGACCAATAGTTGATATAGCGACCCGAGCTCATCGGTTTTCTATACCAATCTATGTATATCACGTTATTCGGTGATCTGATGAAGAGAGTGTCTAGGAAAGGAACACTGTTTCCTTCATTTTCTTTTTCTACTGTAAATTGTATATATGGATCGTAGCTGTTGAAAATGGACAGGGTTTCATCAAGAAATTCTCTGGGGATGGATATGATAATATCGTCTACATATTTTTTGAGGAAGAACGGTTTGTGAGGGAGTACTTTCAGGACAATGTCCAGCAAGTCGTCCATGACGTAAGCTGCCAAAATAGAGCTTATTTTGGCTCCCATTGGGGTGCCAAAAGTTTGTTTATAAAATTTACTGTTATATTTGAAATAAGTGTTGTTGAATAAAAAGGAGATTAGATTCAGAAAAGTATCTTTACTTAAATTGCAAAAACCACTGATCACGTTCCATTTCCTCTCTATGGATCTTAAACAGGTGTCTAAGTAAACGTTGCTGAAAAGGGAAACTACATCTAAACTAGCTAATACAAAATTATTTGGAAGTGTCATACCATTGAAGATATTGTTCACTTCAAAGGAATCTTTAATGTAATAATCATTATTGTAATCATATGCTTTGGTGAGAATATCAGTAAGGAAGGAATGGATTCTGTGGGTGCTTTTATGGAAGCTACTATTGGTCTACCAGACAATGTAGGTTTATGGATTTTTGGAAGCGAGTAAAATTTTGGAGATACTGAATTATATGATGTTAATTTTTTCTTCATTGCCTCATCAATCTCATCGTTCATATATAAAGATTTGATCAAGTTATTACTTTTTGTTTGTATTGTCAACGTTGGGTCTGAGGAAAGTTCAACGTACGAGCTGTTATTTACTATGAGGTCACTAGATATTGCATCATATTGATCTCTGTCCATAACAACCGCTACGTTGCCTTGCACGTGGTTTCCTCTTCAAGGAACAGGTGGTTTTTTTAAATTTCATAATATAATGATATATCATTAAATCCACTATATATTGTTTGTCTGTAACGTCCTAAGTGACATCTTAGTAATTTTTCATATATGTTACGTCCATATTTCTTTCAACCTGCCACATAACCTCACATACACTGTAAGTTGGCTTGAATTATTATTTTATAAATATGACTGTTTTTTATCCTTATTGTAGCATCCCTGATGATGATAATAAAGATTATCGAAAGCTTGGAATCTGTGTTATAAGAGTACACAAAAAATTTTTGGCCTGCTGCATACCCAAACCTAGTTCGGACTTCCATTGTCTACTATATAAAATGATTTGAAATCCCTGAAACAAATAAAAAAAGAAGAATTGAAAATGAATAGCTGAAAATAACAATTATATTAACCAAAGACCCGAAGACGATTGTAGATACTAACAATCGAAACGTCGTGAACTAACGTGACTTGAAATCTCTCCACTTTTTATTTTTATTTTCTTCCCTTTATTTTTTTTAATTATTCAATTGTTCTATTTTCAGTTGTATTTTATTTCACTATTATTTTATTTCAGGTTTATTTTGGTTAATATAATTGTTATTTCCAATTCTTCTTTTTCTTAGTTGTTTCAGGGATTTCAAATCATTTTATATAGTAGACAATGGAAGTTCGAACTAGTGAAATTCAAGATAGTCTTTGCTGATCAGTTAGGAATTCAACGGGTAAATATTTGGGCAAGCAGCAATTGAGGAAGTGTACTCTTT
This sequence comes from Leptinotarsa decemlineata, assembly GCF_025532065.1. Taxonomy (NCBI): domain Eukaryota; kingdom Metazoa; phylum Arthropoda; class Insecta; order Coleoptera; family Chrysomelidae; genus Leptinotarsa; species Leptinotarsa decemlineata. The sequence goes on from NW_027412534.1 coordinate 2,527,999, forward strand.
CAACAATATATTTCAATCATTTCGACAATGTATACTGTCATCCTCAGGGAAAACTACAATAATAGAACATAAGACTAATTGATATTGTACAGTTGAAAATTATGTACTCACATTGTCATTGAGGTTGGATTCAGTGATGTTAAAAATAATATTTTTTATTATTTGATTTTAATGTCGTACTTAGATTTGAGAAACGGGAAAACATTGGAATTAGCTAGGATAGTGATTCAAGAATGATTATAGTTACACATCAAACAATTGAACATATGATTTTACCAAATTTAACGTTTGGTTCTTTTTCATTTTGTCTTCAATCGAGGACCGCCTGCCCGGTACTGACGATGCTCAATAGGCTGGAACAGCTGTATACCGGGGCTTTCATATATGTCATGAAGTAGTTATTCTTTATTCCAAGATAATTTGATAGCCTTGAGAAACAGCATGATTGGATTCAAGTATAATATGAGGTATTATTGAATAGTCGATTCATATGGTATTATTTCAAGGTGAATATTTACCTATGTATGGACCTTACCGGTCAAGGAATGAAAACGTTGTTGAAAATGGTCAACCTATTTGCATACCAATAAATGAACAAGATCTGAAGCCCATCATAACTATTATGAATCACTGAAAAAATACACAACTGAGGCTTGCTTCACTGACAAAACAGCCTATTTTGAACATGTCATGAACGTAAGAGGCACGAACAGAATCTGAAAGGATTTAGAAAATCTGAATTACAAATGAAATGCAAATATACCAGAAAATCCGAGTGATGTTAACACCTTGAATGATTAATATTCGAATAGATTTCCTGCCGTACCAGCAGATAAATATTGAATAAATTTCTATAATAATAATGAACTTAGAAATGACATTTTAAATTTTGAATTCACACCGGTTGATGACCTTGAAGAACAAAAATTCTATGCGAGTTGAAATCCAATGCTTCAGGATGTGATGAACTGAATATTAACACACTTCCAAGATGCTGCTCACTGGTCCTTTCTTTCATCACGAATAGTGTTAATCATAGTTTGGAATATAGTGTATTTCTTGATCAATGCAGAGAGGCATACCGTAACCCCAATCTGAAAAAAACACTTTTGAAGTATTTCAAAGATTGAAATCTAGTTAGAATTCCACCAACGTGTCAGAGAAAGTGGTGGAACCTTAGATAAAGTACTAGTCTAATCAACGAGTTCAAAAACATGAAAAATATTGATAAAGGTCCCAAAAATATGAGCGATAGTCATTCATTTCAAAATCACCTCTAGAAAAATGTTTTAGAAGAATTTTGGTTGAGGTAAAAAATTGCAATTGTTACTAACAAAATAAGAAGAAAAAGTGGTATTTAGTTTTTCGTTATAACTCAAAAAATATCAATATTCAAGCCATTTTAAAAAAAAGCTCGTTAAAGAGGAGGAAATTTTCAATGAAAAAGTCTCGACTCCCGAAACTCTATCTGTATTATTTATAATTTTAATATGAAGTTGAAAGTAGGGTTCCGCGAGGCTGTTACGGTAAGCGCGCGCTACCGCTAAAGAGAGTTTATCGAAAGAAATAATTTTTTTATAACATAAAAAGTCATTTTGAAAATTTGAAAAAAATCTAGTATCTTCTTAACACTTGGATGAATCGAGTCCTGTAGAAAAAAAGTTTTATTTTTCAAAAAGTTATTCAACTGTTAACTAACAATTTTTTTCCTAATCTCCGTTGGCATAAATAATAGGATAAGAGGTATGAATAATTGGCCTATAAATTTCGTGGAGCCCTTTTGATATATATATATATATATATATATATATATATATATATATATATATATACTCCATACGAGCCTGCAATAAAAAATGATAAAAATGTATTAATTTGTTAATTATGATTTTTTATAACTATTGCAAAATGAAATATCTAAAATTTGTTGATAAATTTTCATTCAATTGATTTTCAGCTATGTTTGTTTTCACATTAAACAATGGCAGTTATTAACATAGGATATAAATTTTTTACGTGATTCGTTTATTAAACTGTTTTTAACGAATAAAGAAATTCACTATTTTTGAATTTTTTTTTGCAATTTTGTTTTCTACAGATAATTATAATTGAAAAAAAATGTTTTCCTAATTTTAATTTTTAATTGTTTAAAATCGATTTTTCTATATTTCGTTAATAATTAGTTAAAAAATAATTTTGCTTTTTAGAATCATTCACACTTTTGAATAGTTTGGCAAACATTTTCTTTCATTTATTATTCAATTGCTTATTAGTTTTCCAATTTGTTATGAACAAATATTGACCAGCGTAATATTTTTTTTCTGAAGCAGAAAAAAACTTATAAAAACAGCTGTATATGAAAAAGTGCCATAAAAATGTTTTCAGTGTATCGATTCGTATGATATTAGAAAGTATAGATAAAAAAAAATTATGCCACTATTCTATATATAGATGTTTTCATAATTTTTTTCTTCTTCAGAAAAAAATATAACGTTGGTCAATATTTGTTTATGAAAAATTTTTAAACTGATAAACAATTAAAAATAAACAAATATTGACCAACGTTATATTTTTTCGCTGAAGAAGAAGAAAATTATAAAAACAGCTATATATTAAAGAGTGCCATGGAATTGTTTTTTTATTTATTATAATACTTTCTGATATCATACGATACGATGAAAATTTTGTAAGGCACTTTTTTATATATAACTTTTTCTATAATTTTTTTCTGCTTCAAAAAAAAATATAACGTTGGTAATATTTCGGTATAACAAATTTTCAAACTAACAAACACTTAAATAATAAATGATTTTTTTTGGCAAACTATTTAAAAGTGTGAATTAAGATTTTTATAAGCAGATTTATTTTTCAAATAATCATTTAAACAATTGAAATATAAAAAAATCGATTTTGAACAATTAAAAATTAAAATTGAGAGAAAAACTTGTTTTTCATCATGATGACAACATAATAAACGTCTTTATTGCTACAACCACAAACAATTACAATATTAAGTATCTGAAGATATGAAAATTAAAAATTTCAAATGTTGAAATGTGAAATATGTGTATGAAGGTGAACATGTAAAATTGAAGAAATATGAATGTGAAATAATATCTTGACCTAAAAGTTCATGATATACAATATAAAAAAGGGACTGAATATTGTAGAGTATTCATTCAATATTGTTTGGACCTACGTACACCTATTCTATGACCAATTGAACAATTCTCAAAATTGAATAGTTTCTATAATTATATCCAATGGATTTCGAGCTCTCGATACTCAACCTACTGTTCGAAGTAACTATTCAGTATATCCTTTCTTCAATAATTCTGTTCATCCTTTCTGCAGGTACTGTTCGAGGTCTGGTTTTAATTTTTTTTTGTGAATATTTGTTAGATGCGGGTATTTGTTAGATGGGCGAACAGAAGATCGAAGAGGTGCTTCAGAAAGGAAAATACACGAAGATCGTGTGCTACTGCATCAATTGAAAGGAAGTTATACCAGACTTTGGAAAAACAACAAGTCTATTTTTCGGAAAAAGAGAGATCATCGCTAACACCGCACCACAGTAAGCTCCCTCACTTGTATGGACTACCCAAAATCCACAAAAAGAATGTTTCGCTAAGACCGATCATTAGCTCCGGAAATTCAGCAATTCAGAACTTGTCCAGAATTTTACTATCAATAATTGAACCAATGCAAGGTGAAACATCATCTTTTGTGGAAAATTCAAAGCATTTCGTTGATCTACTAGGAAAAAACGAAGTCAGAGAGCAAGATCAAATAATCAGTTTCATCGTGAAATGCCTGTACACCAACGTTCCTGTCGAAGAAGTACTTCAAATCATACAGAAAAAATATCCGACGATGGGGACCTGAAAGATAGAATAAACTCACCGATACAAGTAATCATAGAATTACTAGAATGCTGTGTAAGAAACTGCTACTCCCAACTGAAGGACGAATTCTTTACGGAAGATGAGGGACTGCCAATGGGAACGCCACTTTCATCGGTTATAGCATATATATATATATATATATATATATATATATATATATATATATATATATATATATATATATATATATATATATATATATATATATATATATATGTATCATTTCTAAAAATATTCTTTCAGTTGTGTTGGTTTCTCTATCTAAAATATTTGGATTTTCAAAATTCATTTTATGATCCTCCGAATTAACATGTTCTGTTAATGCACAAGAATTAACATTTCGTCTACAGTCGCTCTTATGGGAAGTGATTCGACTACTTAGAGGTCTAGATGTTTGTCCTATATATGTCTTAGAGCAATCCATACAAGAAATTTTGTATACTAAATTGGATTTTTGTTTATTTGATATTGGAGCTTTTAGTTTACTGTATAATTTAGATATAGAAGTGACATTTGTTTTAGATATTTTGAGGTTATTATTTCGGAATACATTAATTAATTTTGGTGTCTATTCTTGAATATATGGGAGTGATTTATATATGAATGAAGGTATAACGTTGTTATGTTCAACTTCTTCATTATTATTTTGAAAGTTTGTCCTTTCACAAAATAAAATTCTGTTTACTAAAGATTTAGGATATACAGTAAACTAAAAGCTCCAATTTCAAATAAACAAAAATCCAATTTAGTATACAAAATTTCTTGTATGGATTGCTCTAAAACATATATAGGACACACATCTAGACCTCTAAGTAGTCGTATCACTTCCCATAAGAGCGACTGTAGACGAAATGTTAATTCTTGTGCATTAACAGAACATGTTAATTCGGAGGATCATAAAATGAATTTTGAAAATCCAAATATTTTAGATAGAGAAACCAACACAACTAAAAGAATACTTTTGGAAATGATACATATTAATAACGAAGAACATTCAATGAATAAACGAACTGATATTGACAGTCTTAGCAAAATTTACACGTACCTACTGAAATATGATAAAGAAAATAAAAGATCTAGTAATTCGAGTATCATTCAGAATTTTCCCACTTGACATTGTCAGCCAAATTTTTATCAACTGTCATTATTTAATGTTTTTTCTATCTGTTTTTGAACCATTTTATATTTTATTCTCACGTTAGTAAGTTCTCCATATTTATATATTTTTTACAAGATATATAATCTTATTATTGTAGTTGTCCTGACGAAGGTGTGAAATATACCGAAAGCTTGACATATAACAAAGAGTTTTCTTTGTAACAGCCCAGCTATTGACTGCAACCTCACGAATCAAACCGATTTATAGTTAATCCAGTCACTAATTATTCTGTTATATATATATATATATATATATATATATATATATATATATATATATATATATATATATATGTGTGTGTGTTTTGGAACTCTGGCCATTGAAGAAGCCCACAAGCAGCCCTGAGTCTGGTTGAAATATGTAGACGACACCTTCATAATATGGAACCATGGAAATGCAGAACTAGACACTTTCCTGAAGGACATCAACAACGTCTTTTCATTACTTCCACAATGGAGAAGGAAGTCCCTAACGAATTGTCTTTCTTAGACGTATTGGTGAAGAGGACCGACACTAAATGGGAAACATCTGTATATCGGAAACCCACTCACACAGGTCAGTATCTGAACCAGAAATCCAACCACCATCAATCGACTAAAAAAAGAATCATCAAGACTCTACTAAACCGTGCCTTCAAGTTCTGTAATACCAAAAAAGGTCTCGAAAAGGAACTAGGCATCATCAAAAATGACCTTCAACGGAATGGTTACTCCACAGTGATGGTAGAACAGGCTTTAGCTAGAAGACAGCAAGAGCTCCACAAGGAAGAAAAGCCGTCACAACCAGTCCTTGTACTTCCCTACATCAGAATATTATCGGAAAGGATAAGAAGGATTGGGCCCAAGGTCCAGGACCTGCTTCAGATCTGGGAACACTAAACGTAGCAGCTTCATGAAAACCAGGCCACCAAACGCAGACTACGATTCAAAGAATTGCATTTACTGAATACACTGTGAGCGCGGAGAATCATACTTCAGTGAAACTAAGACGCCATTGAAAGTTCGCATTGCTGAGCATAAGAAACACACACATTGAGGAGAAACCAGCAAATCCGGAATAACACAGCACGTTTGGACTCATCAATATAACATCAAGTGGGCTCAAGCTAAAATCATTCACAAAGAGAAACATCGGTTTAGGAGAAAATTCAAAGAAGCCGCATATATATTGTCCAACAACGCATTCAGTCAAGCTTGCGTAGAGATACGTAACATATAGAAACCTCAATCAAGCGGAAAAAGACCAACTCCCCACAAACGGTCATCTCCCGCTAAAACCAAGGGGATAAGTGAAAGTACTCGAATGACCTATAAATAGTCGAATCTCGAAGGAATGAGTCCAGTTATCACCCGAAGACGAATGTGGATACTAACAATCGAAACGTCGTGACGTACCTTGGTTTGTTATCTTTCAATTTTTATTTTTTATTTCTTGTTAATAATATTTTTAAATTTTCAGCTTTTATTGATATTTAATTTTTTTTTGGATGTTGCTTGTATCCTATTTCTTTGTAATTTGAGTTTTTTTTTCGTTTAATAAAATAGTTATTTTCGGTTAATCTGTTTAATTTTTTCTTCAAGGATTTCATATCAATTTCAAATTATATTAGACAATGGAAGTCCGAACTGATGAAATACACCAATGATATTGTCCGTTTCTTGAAGAAAGAATGCGTAAACCTAGCTTACAGAACGAATAATAATTTGAGTAAATTCATTAGAAACGATAATGACGAAATTCGGGTGTGGGATAGACCAGGACTATATAAGCTGAATTGTGGCTCTTGCCCAAAATTGTATATTGGCCAAAGAGAAAGAACATAGCAGTAGTTTCGTAAATAGAAAGACCAACTCCACACCTTCCATTAAAAACCACCTTTCAGCAGGAGGACATGAGTTCAGTCACGAATGCGATGTGTTACATTCAGAAAAGGTAGGTACTTGTAGTTATAATGAACATGTCGCCGTAAATATTTTGAAATCTAGATTTCTTGATCAAATTCAGTCTAATGGAGAAATTAGAATTGAAGAGTCGATTGAGCAAAAAGCTAAGGATAATGAAGTGATTTTTGCAAAGGTCGAACGGTTATTGCATAACAGAAAAATGACTACGTAGTAAACATTCTAGATTTCCCTGATTCAGGGAGCAACAAGATTCTGAGGAATGATTCTGAAACTATATACCAGAAAAAGGTCAAGGAAACCCTTAATACAATAGAATTGGTCACTGATGGAAATGATAAATGTGTAGAACATTGATAATGAATACACAAGCACCAAAAGTGTATTCCTCTTATTGAATTACATAAAACCAATTTCCCGATTTGACCTGTGGTGTCGTTTGTAACTGCACCTAATGTAAAAATCTCAGACATCCTATACCAATCATGAACCGAAATTCAGTATAAATAATTCTTATCAATAAGTAGATAACATAGATATCGTAATTCTTCCTGATAACGCAAAATTATTATAGTTCGATGTCCAAAACTTATTTCCCAGTATTCCGCCAATTGATACAATTGTACTGGTTGAGTGTCTCTCAGATAAATCCATGTGAATCCATTGATAAAATAGGAAATTTTACAGTTTGACGAAAAATGGAAAACCCTTTGAGTCTTTTGCTGGTTGAAATTTTCATGGATAGCATAGAGTATGGAATACATAATAATCTGTTAACTAACAGTTTCTTGTAGTGGTACAGATATCTATGTAGATGTTATCTTTTTAAGCAAGTTCATTGAAATTTCAAAAACTGTCCCTCACGATCTAATCTCCACGAACTTTGTGGAGATCAAATCATAAGAGGTGGTTTTTGAAATTACTATGGATCTTCATCAAGTAACGGCCGAATCAACCAGAAAAAAAAAGTTCATTGAATATGTCAATACAATCCACCCGTCAATAAAATTCACCACTGAGCTAAAGGTAAATAATTCAATAAATTACCTTGACTTAACTATTAAGAACAACAATTAACATGAATTTTAAATTTTCTACAAACCATCGTACACGGACATTATCTCACATAATTTCTCCAAACATCCTTATCAGCCTAAACTTGCTGCGTTCAATAGTTTGCTCCACAGACTATTGCATATTCCACTGTCTGAGAGTGATTTCCAGAGAGAGTTGAGTTTGATCAAGCAAATCGCGGTTAACCAAAATCTACAAAAGCAAGTCATGGACCTGGTCTGCTTGCCATTGAAAGTTAGAGCTTTGGGAGTAACTTATAATTAAAATTTTTCTTTTTTAAATCATATTCATAATATAGTTAAATCGGGAAATCGTATGTTAGGATTCATAATGAGACAAACAACTTCTTTCACGAACTTTAATACTATTAAAATTCTGTAATATTCCTTAGTTAGACCAACGCTAGAGTTTGTCTGTATGATTTGGAGCGAACAATATCAATTTACCCGAATCAAAAAACTACAGAATAAATTTCTCAGGTATTTGTCTGTATTTTAAATACTATCATTTATTCAGTTAACTAGTTTAGTGATCCAACAATATTTCTAAAAAAGGTTGGTTGGGTAACAATTTTTTTAAAACAATTGTTTCGAATATAATTTAATTCTTCTTCAGGGCTCTGTAACAATGAATTTTCATAAATATACTTCCCACAGAACTTATACGATTAATATTGTTTGAATTTCACCAGGAATAACGAATTTCTAATTAAATTACTGACCGAAAAGACTTTTTTTCGTGTTGATAATAGTACAATTTTAAAAACCATCAGACATGTGGGATACATATTTGAAAAAAACCATTGCAACAACCAAATTTCCAAGACAACACCAACACAAAACGAGATTAAACAAACGAATGGCGTTATCTGTGATTCTGTTAAGGTGGTGTCTGTTTTTTATTCAATGGCGGAGAAGAAAAGAATGAAAAAAAAAGGTAAATTAATCAGGTATTTTACGTATCAAATTGACATATGCAGTATTAAGGCCATCGACATCTCTTCTAATGTTAACACTATCACCTTTGAGGATATGTATCATTCCGCTCGAAAGTCTTTTGGAAAAATATGGTTGAACATCTAGAATAGTCGAATGATCAAAATAATAAATGTTTCCATATTCTTTTTCATGTTCAACGAGAGCTGTGGAGTTTTTTATATTCAGCTTCTTAGTGTCTTATGTGTTCTAAAACTCGTGTTTTAAGGTACCGTCCGGTTTGACCAACATAGCATTTGTGACAGCTTCCACACTTAAATTTGTATACTATATTGAATCGAATTCCTTGTGGTGTTTTTCGTTTTTTGTTTCGAGAAAAATGCTTTCCAAGTGTATTTTGATTTGAAAATGCCACTTTGATTTGTTCAGGGCAAACAACTTTTTTCAGAGGGATTATCATTTATGGCCTGACTATAGATCAACAGTGAGATCAACGTACCATTCAGAAAAAAATCAAAATATTTTCCCTGGAAAATAGACGAAACCTGACGAAGATGTTATTTCTTTATAATATTATGAACAATGAAATAAACCAAGTGTTGCCCATCCTTTACATTTGGCTGTACCGTACTGACGAAGGCTAAATAGCCAGAAACACGTGTCTGCGGTTTGCCCACTTGCATATAAGTGCTTGTCCAAAGAATATATATATATGTATATATATATATATATATATATATATATATATATATATATATATATATATATATATATATATATATATATATATATATATATATATATATATATATATATATGAGATCTTATTAAAATTAAGACAACCCGAGATCTACCTGAAAGTGTGTGAATTCTGAAGTATATTCATTATTAGTAGCATTATAATGAATCATCAAACCTCTACCCCTTGAGAGGGGAAACAATTTTGAATTTTGGGTTTTTGTTGAAAAAGTTTCGAAACGAGATCCATAGAAAGAGTTGTCCACGTGTTGTATTAGATTTGTATGTTCTGTAAACTCACACCAACGTGAGATCCGTCGGTAGTGCGCAGCCATTGTTGAATTTGGCGCTAAAATGCGAACCCTTAGCAGGTGCTTGTTAAAAAGACCACGTGCTCATTAGTTCGCATTGGAACAGGTCAATTTCAATTGCCCTCAAACACACAATTGAATTTAAAGATATATTGAAGACAACTGCGAAATGATGCGGGGAAAGTATTTAGTGAAGTTGGTGGAATTACAAGTGGAAACAAATAAGGAAATAGATAGTTTCTATAATTGTGTTATTCCTTTTCACCAAGGATATTATTACTCCATTACAGTCTAGAGAATTATTACCATTTCATCATCGACTGAAAGACTTAACCTTTTTACTCTACTTTTACAAGAGAACGCGAGCAATAATATGAAATATGTCTAAATAAGGATTTCTAACATTCAAGAAAAAGTTTAAATATGACTGCAGTAATATAATCACGTTTTGTTGATTTCATAAAAGTTTACGCTATTTTTTTCCTGTTGAACAACACTCGTCTAGTCGACGATGTGCTACTCATTATCAACCCATTCTAGGTGGTGAAAAATTATTTCTTCTTTAACACGCTTTTATTTGGTTCACCTATAATTAACAAATAATGAAATGAAATCTTGAAAGTTAATTTTCACCTACTTCCAATCGTCTGAAGAATATAAAATTTGGCACACATATCAAGAACCAATGACAATACAAGAGAATTTCGTGATGAGAATGTAATAATAATGATTATAGTGATAATAATTATAATAATGATAATGATGTCCTCGACCCATCAGAGTAAGACGATGTTCGTCATAGAGTTTTCGTCTCCTGGCGAAACGAAAATCGCATCGTCCGAAAAGAGGAGGAAAAACGGACAAAATATCGAGACTTGCTCTTTGAACTCCGCAGGCTCTACCCAAACCATTCTGTAGAAATGGTGGTTCTTATCATAGGGGTTCTTGGTGGAATGATGGACACGCTGCTCTCCAATCTAAAAATCATACCGTTTTGCCGTGATGCGGCAGAAATCTTAGCCGGAAGAATGCAGAAGGCCGTCATCCTTGGTTCACTACGGATACTCAGGGCACATGATTCTCGGACCCAGTAATCACTCACCCCACGGAGACGTTGTGCTTGACGGTAGTTTTTCTGACATTCCCCAAAAATTAATAACATATCAATGCAATCACTTGGACTAAACGCGAAAGGCATACTGGAGTTTTCGCACAAAGAACACAGTTACTGTTTTGCAAAGAATCACTGAATCGAACTGACAAGTAGATACAATTCAACAACATTTGTTACTATGGCATCAACAAGCATAAGCTACTTGATGAAATTGTGCAATATAAAGCAATTCACCCTCAAGTTAGTCACATTCTCAAGAATTTCAATATTATATTCAACTGATATCGATATCGTATCGTAGACGTGAGAATAATGGTTTGTATTCAGTAGTAGTCTAGTTCAATTTAATAAAAGATATAGACTGGATTCGTGTACGAGTAAATAAGTTTTTTTGAAACTTTATATTTAAGGAAAAGTGCAATAACTCAACAACGCCGTAACCGAATTTCAAAAACCAAACATGAAATGATGCCAGAATTTAACGTAGCATCTGAATATGTAATGATATACAGGGCGTTCTATTTTAAAAAATGGAATTTTGGTCTGTAGCACCTACACCAAACACCCTGTATACTTAAAAATTATATCAAAATATAGCTCTCATGAACTCCTAAAATTTTTGTATGAAACATTTTTGTGTATCTCCTTCAACAAACCAGATATTGCCTGTCACATAAAATGTGGGACACCCGGTATATATATATATATATATATATATATATATATATATATATATATATATATATATATATATATATTATTTATATATATATATATATATATATATATATGAATGTGAATGATGCAACTATATAAATATATATATATATATATATATATATATATATATATATATGAATGTGAATGATGCAACTAATTTTCCTTTATTTTCAGTATTTTAATATTATATAAGTCACAAAAAGGATTTGAAGCTTTTATAACTCCTATTTGATTATATACGAGCACTTTCTACAACTGGTCGTGCTGTCATCATCTAGGCCCTACTCAAACTGCAATTTGAGTAGTAAGAGTGAAACTTTCATTCATTCACAAAAATAATGTTCAGTACACACCGTATACTAAATATCTAGCGTCAACAAAATCAAAATAAATGTGGCATGAATAACAACGAAAGATAAACGTCTACTTCAATCAAGCGTACTGAAGTGTCCCTCAGTTCCTTGTAATTGACCTTTGATAACAAAAGCGAAAACAAGTGAACCCATGAGATACAAATCCGTTTTTATTGAGCATCGTTGAATATCGTTCAAATATCAATAAAGTGGTAGTTGTGCGGTGTCATAAGTAGCGGTATTTGCGATCTGAGTTCCAGGTAATGTTTTTACTGAATTATTTTTGATTGAAACGTGTTATTTGATTCTTTATTCGTATCGAGAACAGATGTTTTTTGTATGGAGACAGTTCACAATTCATTTTTTCAACACCAATGTATTTCAACATGATTAGATGCCCAACTATTTATTTATCTACCAATATAGGGGTTACAAACAGATTAACTAATCCAATAGAGAACCCACTTTATAATTTTAGTTCAAGTGGGCTTTGAGAAAAAAGAAAGTAAATTTTAATTTTTTGTAAATTACATTGGACAATCGAAAAATAACATAATTCTTATAAAAGTGACGGAGACTACAGAAATGATCACAACTTATCAATGAATTTTTTTTTCATCCTGCGTTTGAAACAGTCTAAAGAGATTTCAAAATATTGAATATCATTGCAAATTTCGTTAAAGGTTTCAAGCATTCTATAAAGTGGTGAATTTTGAGCAGCATTTGTTCTTGTGCATGTTATCTTAAAGAATTATGTACGCCTCAATGTTCTACCCTGAACATTGAACTCGATTTTGATATAAAGCTCTGGGCAGTGGACTAATCCTTTCATCAACTTGAAAGTCATGATAAGATCCGTAACAGTTCTTCTATCCTTCATAGGCATAATATTGTATTGGCGCATAATGGGACTGTAATCGCCATTCGTAATTGGAAAATTTTATTTGTGACTAATGTTGCGAAGAAATTTGTTTATCTATGTTTATGTGGTAACCGATGCAAAGCAGACCCTACTATGTACATATGCATAATATTAAATTGAAAAGAGGTTCTCTCTCTCTCTCTCTTTTCTTTATTGGCCGATGCTTCCTGTTCAGGCGCAATTGGGGTCAGCTCAATACGGGGGGTTGTCCTTCTCTGGGTTAGCACTCAGTAACAACCCTTATATTTTAATTCTGAATCATGCTGTCGACTTCTTAGTGTTTGTTCGTCTACTTCTTCTCGTGCTATGAGAATGTTAGGGATTGACAAAGATACACAAACAAAATGTTCTGGGATATATGATGGAGTTTAAGTATAGGAATTTAGTTTATTAAAGGTTTATAGTTTGATTTTATTGTAATCTAAAAATTGGATAAGAATCTTTGTGATTTGTATATTCAGATTACGAAAAACTTGAAATATGTTAAAGGGGGAATTAATACCATGTTTAATAAGTTTAAAATAAATATCTCTGTTAGGTATAACATTGATAACATTCCAGGAAAATATGGTTTACTTTTTCTACTAGACCGTATTGAAAAGAGATTTTGTCGTTCTGAAATTTTGACAGTTTCATTTGTGGAATCCAATAGTACTATAACATTTATTGACGGTTTTTTCTATATGTGAATTAAATGACAACATCAAGTCCATAATTATTCCCAATTCTTTAACTTCTGAAACTGATTTCAGTTCGTGATTTTGAAAGTTATAATTATTTCTGATTATATCTTTGTTCCTGGATAATGAGATTGACACGCATTTTTGTGGATTGAGAAACAAATCATTATCGACACAGAATGTTTTGAACCAATCAACCGACATTCCAGGTTAGCTTCCTTAATTTATGCCACCGCAGTTGTCGGTTGATTGGTCAAACCACCAACACTGACATAAAAACTTGGCAAGTTGACTTGGGTGTCACACCAATAGGTGGTTTCACTTATGTCTCGCTTGCGTTTACGCAGTTATTTTCATTAAGTACTTTTCTTGGTTTTTCACATTTTTGTCTTCACATTTTGTCTTCAATCGAGGACCGCCTGCCCGGTACTGACGATGCCCAATAGTCTGAAACAGCTGTCTTCCGGTGGCTCTTAAATTGAAATCAATATGGGAATGATCAGAATGATACTTATTTATTTATCTTCTAGTACAGGTGAACAGTTCACCTATCAATTTTCCTTATAAATCTATACCTAATCTTGTAAATTTATCTTCAAATATCATAGAACTTATATATGAATTTCACTAGTTCGGACTTCCATTGTCTATTATATAAAATGATTTGAAATCCCTGAAACAAATAAAAAAGAAGAATTGAAAATGAATAGCTGATAATAACAATTATATTAACCAAAATAAACCTGAAATGAAATAATAGTGAAATAAAATACAAGTAAAAATAGAACAATTGAATGAATTAAAATAAAAAAATTAAAAAAGAAAATAAAAATAAAAAGTGGAGAGATTCCAAAGTCACGTTAGTTCACGACGTTTCGATTGTTAGTATATACAATCGTTTTCGGGTGATGACTGGACTGATTCCTTCGAAAGGTGACTATTTATAGGTCGTTCGAGTACTTTCACTTATCCCCGCTTTCCATTTTCCGCTTCACTGGTTCCATGGGAGATGACCGCACGGTCTAATAGAGTCTTGGTGATTCCTCTTTAAGTCGATTGATGGTGGTTGGATTCGTGGTTCAGATACTATCCCGTATGAGTGGGTTTTCGGTATACAGATGTTTCCCACTTAGTGTCGGGCTTTTGGGCTTTGTAATACAAAGGAAGGTCTCGAGAAGGAACTAGACATCATCAAAAATGATCTTCAACAGAATGGCTACTCCAAAGCGATGGTAGAAAAAGACTTTGGCTAGAAGACAGCAGGAGCCTCGCAAGGAAGAGAAGCCATCACAACCAGTGCTTGCACTTCCCTACATCAGAGAATTATCGGAGAGGATAAGAAGAATTGGTTCCAAGTACAACATCAGAACCTGCTTCAGATCCGGTAACACTATCCGTAGCAGCCTCACAAAAACCAGGCCACCAAACGCGGACTGCGATTCCAAGAATTGCATTTACTGGATACCCTGTGAGTGCACAAAATCCTATGTTGGTGAAACTAAGAGGCCATTGAATGTTCGCATTGCCGAGCACAAGAAACACACACAGCGAGGGGAAACCAGGAAATCAGTAATAGCAGACCATGTTTGGACCTATCAACACAACATCGAGTGGTCCCAAGCTGAGATCTTGCACAGAGAGGAACATTGGTTTAGGAGAAAATTCAAGGAAGCCGCATACATGTTGTCCAACAACGTATTCAGCCAAGCCAGCGTAGAAATACACAACATATGGAAACCCAGCAACAAGTGAAAAATGGCCAACTCCTGCCAAAACGGTCATGTCCCACGGAACCAGTGAAGCGGAAAATGGAAAGCGGGGTTAAGTGAAAGTACTCGAACAACCTATAAATAGTCACCTCTTGGAGGAATCAGTCCAGTCATTGTAGATAATAACAATCGAAACATCGTGAACTTACGTGACTTTGGAATCTCTCCACTTTTTATTTTTATTTTCTATTTTCACTTGTATTTTATTTCACTATCATTTCATTTCAGGTTCATTTTGGTTAATATAATTGTTATTTTTAGCTATTCATTTTCACTTCTCCTTTTTAAGTTGTTTCAGGGATTTCAAATCATTTTATATAGTAGTAAATGGAAGTCCGAACTAGTGAAATTCATATATATGTTCTGCTAAATGTGCGAAGCCAGGTCGGGTCACTAGCAATTGAATACCATTTTCAATGAAGTTATTTACATATGAGAGTAACAGAAAAATGTATGGAGGAAGATTTTATTTTTTAAAGGTTGGTCGGTAAGGCAGAATCTAAACAATGAAGCAGGTCGCTCAAACTGCGTTAATTAATATATACAACTGCAAAATGTCTATTATTTGAATGTGAAACAAAGGTAAAGTATCGACAAATGTTCATAATTTTTCGACAATTCAAGAATTTTTATAATAATTTACCAGTATCCTTTTTTTACAGGATATTCCTTCGAAATGGACTCTGATGGTGATAAAAAAAGTAGAAGCGAGCCAAAAGAAATAGCTGGAAGGAAATCTGTAGTGTGAGTTGCATATTATTCATATTTGTCATGTATAGAAAAAACTGAATGATAATATTGATTATATTTATAAATTTCAAAAACATCCAGTGGTACATTCCAACCATTTATTGATTTTTTTTAATTATTCCGTAGTTCGCAAGGATTGAATGGAGTATCAGCTGAACTTAACGTTAATAATGTGATTTCAATACCCAGATAATCATCACTGTTTTCTAAACTCTTCAATCTTGTACATTGAATAGTTGGAGATACTTCAAAACTTCTGATTATTACGAATGATAGCGTGGAACTCAGTTGTGTATTTGGGATGAGTTAAGACCCTCTTAACTCATGTCAGCAGATATGTAATTTCCGTATAATAGGATAATCACAAAGTAAGAACTTTCTCATTAGTCAGTGGGCTATACTTGAAGACGGGCAGTAAACAATTCTAAAGAAATGAACGTCAAATGTTCAAGACCGTCTCGGATATGCTGACGCCTGTCAGAAAACAACTATTCCACTGGCTAATACCACGAAGGGCGTTGGATTATATCCGACAGGCGTCAGTGCAGGAATCTTCACAGAAAATTTCCTGCATATGCAATTGGCAATACAACTGAAATAGTCGACCTTCAATTTTGGAGCGGACACACTTGCGGAACGGGCTCATAAAATTTGATAATACAGACATAAATCAACCTGAATGGATGACAAGTATAAGTTATGTTTTGAAAATTTATATATTTTGTAATAACTGCTATATTTTTAATGATGCAATTGACTGAAGAGACCAAGTCCACTTCCAGAGATAGTGAGAATAGGAAAATTTAAGAAGAATTGAAATAAAAAAAAAGATATTTAATAATATTGATTATGTTTAAGGACATGACCACATATATATATATATATATATATATATATATATATATATATATATATATATATATATATATATATATAGATTTGTTGACAATCCGATTCCTCTATTCATTTTCTCCTTCTTCCTTTCCTTTTTAAATCTAAAATTCCACTCATATCAATGGTTTGGACTATCAACTTATCCATTCAACTCAATTTCTGATATCTTTCGTTTTTTATTTTTCAGGAAATGTGTACCGCTTCCCGAGAAACAATTTGTGGTGAGGAATTCTGTACTCACAGACCTATTTGATGATGTTCCTCACATCAAGACAATCCATCACATATTTGTGGCAATATTGATTTGCTTGGGTCTTAGTACTGTGGCTCATGATTATTACATCAAAAAAGAGTAAGTAACAGTGTAAATATGTGAAATATATTAGGCAAAGGTAGTGCTGCAAATAATAAGACATAGCTTTTCATTGGGAGATGAATTATTTAAAAACTCTTTATGTATCGATATAGAATTTGTTGCAGTCCGAGCATTGTATACTGTATATCCCGTTTTGGTCTTTGTCTTCTTCTTTTTCATAGTTGGTTATTTTTTGTGTTATCTTCGTATTCAGCTTGTATGTGATGTTGATGTTCAGTGGTTTGAAGATGTTTGTTAGTTTTTTGGTTTGGTGTCCTACTTACGTAAATGCTATCCATCGTTGTGTTGTTTTATCTGTCGGGATGGCTTGATATCGGCCAAACCAAGAAAAAACTGATCCAAAGGTACAATGAGCACAAAAAGGCATACATTAATCCAATAGTATATAAATCAAACCTCGCAACACACGCCATACAAAACAAACATAATTTCCCCCCACCAGAGAACATAAAACTCATAAAACAAGTCAACAAGGTAAACCGCATGGACATTTGGGAAAACTTGAACATCCATAAATTTAACAGTCATAAATCACTTATCGAGGAACAAATACAAATCAAAACACAACAAGACCTCACATTCAATATATTAAACAAAACCATACACATTCCTAGAGACGATCTAACACAAAGAAGAGTACCTGATGCAGTACAAATACAGGTAAATTTACCTAAAGTACCTGAAATACCTGAGTTAAGACGCTCTGACCGTATAAAGAGGCAGACGACAGGATGACAAGTTCAGTTTGAGGAGTGCCTAGAAGATGACAGTATTACCAATTGTCTAAAGCGCTCGCAGATAATTAATAGAAGATATAAATCTTCAAATCCTTTTTGTGAAATTTAATATTGAAATACTGAAAATAAAGGAAAATTTGTCGCATCATTCAAAAAAAATATATATATATATATATATATATATACATAATATATATATATATATATATATATATATTATGTATATATATATATATATATATATATATATATATATGTATATATATATATATATATATATATATTATGTATATATATATATATATATATATATATATATATATATATATATATATATATATATATATATATATATATATATATACACATAATATATATATATATATATATATATATATATTATGTATATATATATATATATATATATATATATTATGTATATATATATATATATATATATATATATATATATATATATATACACATAATATATATATATATATATATATATATTATGTATATATATATATATATATATATATATATATATATATATATATATATATATATATATATACATAATATATATATATATATATATATATATATATACATAATATATATATATATATATATATATATATATATATATATATATATATATATATATATTATGTATATATATATATATATATATATATTATGTATATATATATATATATATATATATTATGTATATATATATATATATATATATATATATATATATATATATATATATATATATATATATATATATATATATATATATATATATATATATATATATATATATATATATATATATATATATATATACACACAGTGTCATCATTAAAGTGCGCACTATATGGAAAACTTTTTTTTCGAAAAGTTTCAATGAAGTTTAACTTCGGCACTTGTTTGTGCTTTAAATTTAATTCGAAATGATGCGGCCAACTGCGACCCACTGACGTTCAGTGTTTGTCAAATTCAACTTTTTTTTTATTGAAAAAGATCGAATTTAACAAAAAGTTACTTGAAAAAGTGGTGTCTACGGCAATTTTATTTCCATAAGCCATATTTTATGCAACTAGGATGAAGTTAACGTTTTGCTTATTTTTGACAGATATTCCCTTTATTTAAAAAAACAAGTTCGGTTAATTGTCGTCAAGTCATGTATACATAACAAACTCATCATGGAATTTAATTTTTCTGATGAATTTTTACTAATACGTACATTTTTAGAGAGAAATTAAAAATGTGCTATGAAAATTTTAACATGACTGGTGCAAAGTTTCAATCATTCGGCTATTTTCTTAAACAAACGTCAGTACCTTCAATTTTGAAAAAGCAGACACAACTCAAAAACTGCAATAAGTATTAATCAAATCACTAGAGTTGAAATTACATTAAAATTTCAATATTCAGTATTTACAGATTATTTATAAACACTAACTAGGGCGGTAAGGATGCTTAATCACGTTGAATGAAATTTTCAAGTAGGTCTTGACAAACAAAATGCATGCTATGGTAGTGTCAAGTTGTTGATTTACTTGTCAAATATTCATGAGTTATTGTTGCAATGATATTGTCTCTTCAGGAAAGAATAGAAATAGTTTTAATATGTGGTGAGAATACACCATACCGGCAAGTAGCTAACATTTTTAATAAACGGCATCCAGGAAAAAATGTTCAACATACTACTGTGTCAAGGATACCTAATGTCGAAATTCAGAGAAACAGGATCCGTAGCAAATCAATTTAAGAAAAAGCACACTCCAAGTAAATATGATGAGAAGGCCCAACTCAACATTTGTTCAAAAGTTATTGAACACGGGCAAACGAGCATAACAGATATTATAACAATACCGATTATAAGAGAGAAAGTGTTACAAAAATGTTATTAAAGAATAAATTTTGGCTCGTAAAGCCACATTAAGAGAACGAGATTTTTATGTCCGTTTGGGGTTTTCATTCTGGTTTCGAAGAGCGAGAGAAGAAACTGTAAAGTTTCCGTATAAAATTTTATGGATAGATGAGGCAACGTTCTCTTCAAATAAAACGGTAAGTTCTCAAAATTGCTGATGGTGGGCCAAGAAAATCCCAATTTCACAGTTGAATGTGGTGATCAGTATTCCTCTAAAACTAATGTATGCTGTGGGATACTTAACGACCAAATAATTGGGCCATTTTTCTTTAGGGAAAATTTCTCATCCGTCGGTTATCTCAACCTTTTAAATAATGGGGTTAGTGAAGTTTTAGATAATATGCCTTCAAATATTAAATACGACCTATGATATCAGCTTGATGACGCACCAATACATCACACGGTTGCTGTGAAATAGTACCTCCAACAAATGTTCAGAGGCAAAGTTATTGGACGTAACTGGGAATATTATTGGCCACCTAGATCACCCGACTTGACGCCTTCAGACTTTTTCTTTAGGGGTTACCTGAAACAAAAAGTGTACCGAAGTAGACCATTTACTGACATACAACATCTGGAAAATACCATTCGCGAGTGCTGTGCAAATATAAATCCCCGATTAATTAAAAATGCAGTTACAGATGTCAGTAGAAGGACCATAATTTGTATTGAACGTGGAGAACCACATACTGAAATGTAGGCTAAATGTGTTTGACAACCTCATTTAGATCAATAAGTAATTTTTTGTACCCATTTGTATTTTCTATGATATTCTATGATTTCCATCGAAATTATTTGCATTTTTTTTAGTTGCCTCTGCTTTTTCGAAATGAAAGGTTTGTTTAAGAAAATAACCGAGTGATTGAAACTTTGCACCAGTCATGTTAAAATTTGAATAGCAAATTTTTAATTTCTCTCTAAAAATGTCCGTATAAGTAAAAATGTATCAGAAAAGTTAAACTCCATGATGAGTTTGTTATGTATACTTGAATTGATGACAATTTTAATTGTAATCTATTTGAAATGTCTGTTGGTTGTTCATATGTTTACATAACTCAAACACTATTGTTTTGACTTGCTACAATTGTATTTTTTTATATAACATTTTTTTATATAAACTATTTATCCATCTATCTATCTATCATCAAAAATTTGGAGTGAAAAATCGCATTTTAGAGTTTCAGAAACTGAAGTCGAATGATGAAATAACCAAAGTGTAGATATTGAAAAGTTCGACATTGAGGAACAGTTTTCCAATAAGCTATTTGTGTTCCAGAATCAAGATTTAACCATTATCAGTGAAGTCAATGTGAGTTATTACACTAAACAACTAGAAATCCAGCTTCGCCAACGTTTAGACGTTTTCTTAGACTTTTTATGATGATGTTCATAAATTTGTTCGGACTAGTTATGAACGACTTGAATATTTCAATTCAGTTCGTGTTTTCGCTACTTCAAGTTGGAGAGTTATTATTGGAGGAGCCTAATGAATAATGAAATTATATATAATATAATTCATCTCCTGATAACTTCAAATTCTATATCAAAAAAAGAGATACTGTTCTACTGTTCTATGGCCTGAATACATTCATAGAAAGGGTTGAAGTTTTGAATAACTGGAATATTTGAATTCTCAAGATCATTACAGAAGGAAACTTCTGTTAACCTTTTTTTGTTTCCAAATATCACAACATTTCTGGAGAAACTCAAACCGAAATTAAATTACCAGTTGTAACCAAGTTAGTTATTCATGAGTTATAAGTAGTTCTTCTACATCTGTTATTTGTATTACGGCGTATAGAGAATATTATAATAAAAATTTGTTGTACAATTTTTCGAGTGCTATCTAGCTTCTGACAATACACAAAACAAAGGTTAATATTTTCCAAGATTTTTTTTATACTTGGAATATGAAGTAGAAAATAAAGACTGCAGCATATACTTAGGTCAGTCAGTCCTATATAACAGTATTATGGATTTTCATAAACCTCTTATAGTTTTCTGAAAATTGTTAGGTTCATCAGCAAAGCATAGTCTTGTGAAAAATATTTCACCCAACATAACAACAGATTACACAGTCGTATCAGATCGAAGACGATTTTGATTATTTTTTCCATTTTAGGCTACATTTTGGACTCACTCTGATATTTTCTGGATTTGGAAAATTCCATTTTGTGCTACTCTGTTGGATGATACTTATGATATTGAACTGTTTGGGCTTCGCATCATTTAATTTTTGGGCCAAAATACGGATCAGTTTGTCCCCCAAAGGTGAGGACTTATGAATTATTCACTACACTCCATATTAAAACTTATAATACTGGCTCCTAAATGAGACCATTTTCAAATGCTATGTTCAAATTTTCTTGTTATTGTTCTTTAGTTTGTTGATAAATTAATTATTTTTGGGCCAAAATACGGATCAGTTTGCCCCCCAAAGGTGAGGACTTATGAATTATTCACTACACTCCATATTAAAATTTATAAAACTGGCCCATAAATGAGACCATTTTCGAATGCTATGTTCAAATTTTCTTGTTATTGTTCTTCAGTTTGTTGATAAATTAATTATTTTTTGGCCAAAATACGGATCAGTTTGCCCCCCAAAGGTGAGGACTTATGAATTATTCACTACACTCCATATTAAAACTTATAATACTGGCTCCTAAATGAGACCATTTTCAAATGCTATGTTCAAATTTTCTTGTTATTGTTCTTCAGTTTGTTGATAAATTAATTAATTTTTGGGCCAAAATACGGATCAGTTTGCCCCCCAAAGGTGAGGACTTATGAATTATTCACTACACTCCATATTAAAACTTATAATACTGGCTCCTAAATGAGACCATTTTCAAATGCTATGTTCAAATTTTCTTGTTATTGTTCTTCAGTTTGTTGATAAATTAATTAATTTTTGGGCCAAAATACGGATCAGTTTGCCCCCCAAAGGTGAGGACTTATGAATTATTCACTACACTCCATATTAAAATTTATAAAACTGGCCCATAAATGAGACCATTTTCGAATGCTATGTTCAAATTTTCTTGTTATTGTTCTTCAGTTTGTTGATAAATTAATTATTTTTTGGCCAAAATACGGATCAGTTTGCCCCCCAAAGGTGAGGACTTATGAATTATTCACTACACTCCATATTAAAACTTATAATACTGGCTCCTAAATGAGACCATTTTCAAATGCTATGTTCAAATTTTCTTGTTATTGTTCTTCAGTTTGTTGATAAATTAATTAATTTTTGGGCCAAAATACGGATCAGTTTGCCCCCCAAAGGTGAGGACTTATGAATTATTCACTACACTCCATATTAAAACTTATAATACTGGCTCCTAAATGAGACCATTTTCAAATGCTATGTTCAAATTTTCTTGTTATTGTTCTTCAGTTTGTTGATAAATTAATTAATTTTTGGGCCAAAATACGGATCAGTTTGCCCCCCAAAGGTGAGGACTTATGAATTATTCACTACACTCCATATTAAAATTTATAAAACTGGCCCATAAATGAGACCATTTTCGAATGCTATGTTCAAATTTTCTTGTTATTGTTCTTCAGTTTGTTGATAAATTAATTATTTTTTGGCCAAAATACGGATCAGTTTGCCCCCCAAAGGTGAGGACTTATGAATTATTCACTACACTCCATATTAAAACTTATAATACTGGCTCCTAAATGAGACCATTTTCAAATGCTATGTTCAAATTTTCTTGTTATTGTTCTTCAGTTTGTTGATAAATTAATTAATTTTTGGGCCAAAATACGGATCAGTTTGCCCCCCAAAGGTGAGGACTTATGAATTATTCACTACACTCCATATTAAAACTTATAATACTGGCTCCTAAATGAGACCATTTTCAAATGCTATGTTCAAATTTTCTTGTTATTGTTCTTCAGTTTGTTGATAAATTAATTAATTTTTGGGCCAAAATACGGATCAGTTTGCCCCCCAAAGGTGAGGACTTATGAATTATTCACTACACTCCATATTAAAATTTATAAAACTGGCCCATAAATGAGACCATTTCCGAATGCTATGTTCAAATTTTCTTGTTATTGTTCTTCAGTTTGTTGATAAAAAATTCAAGTATTTTCGGGACATTGGAAACAATATTTCATGCACGCTTTTAAGATTTCCACATATACTCATATGTAATCTTTGAAATCCTTTGTGAAAAATGGTTGTGTTGTGTAATGAAAATTTGTTTTTGCTGTTATATTTTTATTGGAATTGAAATAAATATCACTTGCGTTATTCTCAAAAAACAATGATCGATACGAAATCTGCTCAATGAATAAGATGACACAATTTCTCTCAAAAGGTAATTTATTCATAAATTCATAGCATAAATAACGTTAGCTTAGGGAAGTTTCCAATTTAATCTTCTTCTTGAAGATGATCAATTGGTGATCGAAACACGTGTCGAGGTGTTGAAAATAACGATTTGGTGTTAGGGAAAAAACTCCAGGAATATTCATTACTGCACCAGAGGTTTCAAACAGTGCATCATTGTTTATATAAATTATGAAGAGTATGGGACCCCTCACTGTTCCTTGTGGTACGCCTATGGTGATAGGAAGAGGGTTTCTGAAACAGTTTTTGATTTTTACTCTCCGAGTTCTATCCAGGAGATAATTCTGGAATGAATCAAGAATAATTCCTCTTATTCCCGACCTTTCCAATCTATGCAATTATAATTTGTCATAATAGAAGTTCCTGAAAAAAAAAGATAATGACAACTACCTACTTATACACATAAATTCTTCAAAGCGATAATAACAGTTATCAAAAAAAAATCTCTTGAGTTTTCTTTTGGAGATATACATGATTTTGGATTTATTTATAATATCTGGAAGCAAATCATAGGCACGTGATCAGGTGATAAAAAAGCTAATTTGATTTTTGCAAATGGTACAAAAATATTGTTTTTTGATCTTTCTCAATATTATGCGAACATTTATTCGGTATAAACAACTTGTTTCTATTCTCAAAAACAGACAAGCATACGTCAAAAATTAAAAGACTGGGAACAGTTAGAATTCTGAAATTTTTAAAAGCATTTCTGCATGAATCACGGTTACTTATGCCACTAATGATACGTATAAGTTTTTTTTTGTGCTGTGAAGACGTCAGAGCAGCGAGAGAAAAGACCCCAAAAGTACCCTCCATATCTCAGTCTGGAATCAAACTGAGCATAGTACAGCCTCAGCATCTGATTACCATTCGAAACTTGCTTAATATTTCGAAACTGATATGAAGAAGTTAATTGTTTTGATTAGGAACTCAAAGTGGTTCTGCCAATTCAGACATTCTTTAATGTAAAGACCTAAAAATTTCAAGCTCGCACATTCTGTTGTTACTGTGTCGAAATTATCAATTGTTCTGAAACTAATGACATCACATTCGCGTTGCCGATGATGAAATCCCATTGAATATGTTTTCTTCGCATTCAAAAACGAATTGTTCGCAAAAAACCATTTATTGATACTTCCAAAAACATGCTTACATTTTTCTTTCAGAACTGAATCTGATTTGTCAGAGATTATAATCGATGCATACATTGTTATGAATGTTCCTGGCGTTTCATATTCCAAATCATTTATGTACAATATAAACAATATAGGTCCCAATATCGACCCTTGAGGTACTCCTAATTCGAAGAGGGCCATGCTGGAAGTTGCATTGTTGATAGCGACATATTGTTATCCGGGATAAAGATAATCTGTTACCCACGACAATGGTATACCCCTTATACCATAACTTATAGCTTACTCAGAAGAATATTATGTCTATTTGTTCATGATTTGAGTGAGGCAGCTTAGCTGCCTGCCATTTCTCAATATAGTGTTACGAAACGGTTGTAAACTGTCGACGGTTAGACCGTGCTGAAAGTAATCGAGACTTTTTAAAAATGACCATTTTTTAATTCAAAATTCATACTCCAATAAATACAAATTTTACAGCAACATATAAATCACAAATGACTTTCCAATAAAAAAAATATAGTTATTTGAATGTTTTTTTTGTTTAGTGATAAGTATAGCCTGAATATCATGTTTATTTGATTGGTTAAATTATCACTTCATTTTTCTTTTCCAGGACGCATTATCAAACTCTGGGATATCACCTGGTTGCTGATATATATAGCGTTTCAAATATGGTGCTTCATGTTAGCAGAATATTTTGTTCACACTTTCCGATTCCCTCCTCCTTCAGCCTCTATTATTCTCTTGGAGCAGGTAAGTAAAGTAAAAATGGTTGAATTTTCAACAGAGTAATCATTGAAAATGATTGGTCTTCAATGACCACTTCCATGCATTCGTCAAATAACCTTTTCAAAAATATATAAAATTGTTACTGTATACGAAAATAAAAATTACTCCGTCATGGTTGCCCAAAGGATCTCTGTTCATAAGTGTTTAATCGAAGGTACCAGAGAAAGTTACGAAGAGCAGTTACGGAATCACCTAAATAAATATTCGATTTTGCCCGAAACTCAGTCTGGTTTCAGAAAAAATCTTGGTTGCTTTACAGCTTTGTTCAAAGTTACAGACGATATACTCACTTCGCAGGAAACTAGAGAACTTACCGCTACTGTAGTTATGGCATTCGCTACTATCAATCATTGCTTTTTATTAGCAATTTTGAGCCACATTGAATTGAATGACAATGCAAGGCTGTTACTGAGCTATTATTTGTGTAATACTGGGTGTAACTGAATAAGTGTAGAACATTTGAGGAGGTGATTCCTCATCGAAAAAAATCTTTCATTGGAGCATCCCTTGTTGAGATACAGCCCCTTAAAGGAGGTACATGAAATTTGTATAAAAAATTTTTTCACAAGCACTGAAAAAATTACAATATTGAAATTAACCTGACGTTTTGTACTACCAAAAAGACACTTAGCCAGATTTTTTTTTGTTTACACCATGGTTGTAAATTTATTTTCAATGTAACTTTTTGTCTTATTATTTGTTTACCATTTAAAAATTTATTTCCGATAGTATGTTTCATTCTGAACAAAAAATGTCTCGTGAGTTTTTTGCCCAAAATGAACCAGTTCGCAGCAAAAAATTATTTTACAAATAATTACAGATACATCGTCATAAATGCGAACTGGATTTATTGTTATTTTTTAGTTAGTATCTGCATTAAACGATTAAGGGGTTATAAACAAAACTAATTTATTAATAACTAAACACACAACATGTAGAAATCATAGTAAATGTTCAATATGTCTACCTTCAGACATTACGCATGCGTCTAGACATCGGCGCATTGAGCCACGTATTCGCTCAAATATTTCTGGAGTATCTCTGATTACCCTGCACGCATCGATGATGCGGTTTCTTAAGTCCTCTACATCGCGAACAGGAGTACGATAAACCAAATGCTGTAAATGGCCCCAAATAGAGAAATCGAGAGGATTGAGATGCGGGGATCGAGTGGGACAGTTATGTGGTCCTCCTCGACCTATCCACTGATTTGCATATGTTTCAGTTAAATGCTGACGTGCTACTTGACTAAAATAGGCGGGAGCCCCATCATGCAAAAAACATATTCCTTTTGAAGCCCAAAGGAAGTTCCTTCAGCAGAACTGGATGCACTTCTTCTGAAAATTGAACGTATGCCTCACCATTTAATCGAGGAGGTAGAAAATGAGGCCCAATTAAATCATCTCCAATAATTTCGAGCCACACGTTGAAAGAAAACTCTTCTTGATGGTTAGTTTCGACAATAGCGTGAGGATTTTCATCAACCCATATGTGGTGATTATGAAAATTGATAATCTTGTCCCAAGAAAAACTACATTCGTCTATGAATGGGTAAGAGTATAAGAGTTGTTCCTTCAAAATTCGAAATACCGTCATATGATCAACATTTAGCTGAAAAGCAATATTTCTAGTACTGGTGGTAGGTTCTTCTTCAATCAAATTGAGCACTGCTTCCTCAAGCTGCGTTCTTTTGTCGAATGAACCATATTCTCGTAATCGTTGATGAAGTCGAGCAAATATTCTATGTGAAGGATGCTGCCGTTGAGAATACATTTCAGCATATCTTCTAGAAGCTTCTAACCCATTCCCCTGCGACAGACCGTAAACGTAATGCATATCAGCCATTTCCTCATTTGTGTATGCCATTTTAATAACAAGTGAATTATTGAATTAACAAATTAAGAACAGAAAAACAACACACAATTAGTATTGATTCAATTTCGAAAATTCAGAAACTGACATCTTCATACCAATTTGATTGTCACTATCGCTAATAGCGACCTATCAGATAGATTAATTTCGTATTTTCTCATTTATGACGATTTATCTCTGTAGTTGTTCGTAAAATAATTTTTTGCTGCGAATTGGTTTATTTTGGGCAAAAAACCCAAGAGACATTGTTTGTTTTGAATGAAACAGGTTATCGGAAATACATTTTTAAATGGTAAACAAATAATAAGACAAAAAGGTGTATTGGAAATAAATTTTAGGGGTTGCGTTTTCCACCCCTTACAACCATGGGGTGAACAAAAAAAATCTGGCTAAGTGTCTTTTTGGTAGTACAAAACGTCAGGTTGATTTCAATATTGTAACTATTTCAGTGCTTGTGAAAAAAATTGTTAAACAAATTTTATGTATCCCTTTTAAGGGGATGTATCTCAACAAGGGATACTCCAATGAAATTTTTTTATATGAAAGATCCAATTTTTTTTCGATGAGGAATCACCTCCTTGAATGTTTAACACTTATTCAGTTACACCCTGTATAATACAAGCAGTAGAAACTGAACAATAACGAAGAAAAGAGAATTGAAACTTTCGTTTCAGAAAGCCCCATAAAAAAAGTTCAAGGTGTGAAATCTGGCGAGCGTGCTGGCTATTCTGTAGGACCTCGACGGCCAATCCAACGACCAGGAAATGTAGTATCCAAATAGTTTCTTACTTGTCTGAGATAGACACCTCACAAAGACCCAGCTTCTCAACGAACCCGATTACTTTGTATGGTGAGTGGTCTTTCGGGTCAGATGGTGAGAATACGGCTCTGCCGAACTCTAAAAACTTACCAGTGGGGCAGGCACAAAGCATGTGCTCTGCTGTTTCATTATTTTCAAAACAAAGGCGATACACACTGTCTTTTGACAGTCCGAGTCTCTGCATATGATGAATCAAATGCCAGTGGCCTGTAAGAGGGTCTGTTGGACATCATAGTTCATCCCTACTGTAGTCCAACAACTGTTTCGTATCAAGCTTCGAAGGAAGAATGAACGCCTCGGAGTGTGCCAATCCTGGAAGATCCTGTCAGAAGTCCATCTTCTTCCATCCAGGTGTTCACTGTTGCCATCCAGGTGTTCAATCTTTGTTTGGCAAAGCCTAAAGCGATGGCAATGACATGTTCTGGTCCGATGAAGCTGCTTGCAGCACCCTCCTTTGCAAGGGAGTCAGCAGCCTCATTGCCTTCCAGGCCAGTGTGGTCAGTAATCCACACCAGAGACAATCTGTTGAGTCTTCCTATCGAGAACAGTCGTTTTTGGCAATTTGCTACCAATTTAGACGTTGCTTGGTAGGAGCCGACATGAAGTCATAAATGTTTCTTCTTTCACTGCGGCAGACATCGTCAGTCATAAAATGTACGTTTACTGCGAAAACGAGATATTTGGATATTCAATGCGATCAACGTGAATTTTAACCTGAAATAACTGACTTATATAAAAAGTTGAATTTTCTACTACGAACAGCAAAATTTTATCAGTGATCATTTTCTCCCTAGAACCGTTGGAACCTCACTCAAACATCCTACACATATGTTCCGAAAAATATTTGCTGTTTTTTTATTCCAACGCCACATCATTTTTCAACATACAAAGTACTTGCTATCATCTTGACGACGAATGAGAGATTGAACATCAACAGTTCGTCTTATGTATTATTGTTTTAACTTCCATTCATTCGTTACTCATTGCATTTTTTTTATCATACTGCAATTTTTTTATATTGAAATTTTATCATAATGTTTATATACCTACCTGTTATTTCATTTTATTATATAACTTCACTGAAAATTAATTGTAATTCTCATAAATCTATTTGAAATTAATTTCATGTATGTTTCATTGCTATAACGGAACAAGTACTTGGGTACTTTTTTTTGCCTTATTCATTTAATAATTATTCTAAAATTTAAATGTAAAATTCAAATATATTTTGTATTCTGTACAGCTATCTGTTAAGTGAACGAAGTAATTTTTATCATTATTGCATTGTGTATTTTTTATGATACTTGACTTAATTATACACACACGCATTCTTAGATTGTTACAATTTCCACATTTCATAAATTTTCATAATATTTTGTATTTTGTAATTTTTTCTGAATGTTACATGCTCATGTTTTTGTCTACATAATACCAT
This sequence comes from Leptinotarsa decemlineata, assembly GCF_025532065.1. Taxonomy (NCBI): domain Eukaryota; kingdom Metazoa; phylum Arthropoda; class Insecta; order Coleoptera; family Chrysomelidae; genus Leptinotarsa; species Leptinotarsa decemlineata. The sequence continues at coordinate 2,558,700 of NW_027412534.1, forward strand.
TCATACAATATGTCAAACAATTGCTTTGCACTTATCCTAAAATCACTTTATTCATACATTCTATGTTGTAACTTATTTGTATCTGTATTTGTATTTATTTTTTGTGATTGAAGTTATATAGTTATTATTATTATTACAGATAAGACTTTCAATGAAACTTCATGCATTCATCAGAACCAGTGCAGGACCTATCCTTTGGTATAAGCCGCATACTGAGAGGGATCTGCCACTTTCAAATTTTTCTCACTATTTCTACTTCCTTTTTGCTCCAACATGCATATTTAGAACAAGTTACCCAAGGTAAGATAATAATGAAATGAAAAACTTTCACCTACATGACATTACAAAAAACCATTGAAAATGTGTTACGTACGCGAAATCTGTTGAATTTTGATAGCACTCGTTATCTGTTCTCTCTAGGTTAAAGAAATTATATCAATTGGTAATAGTTTCCCAAGACTTTTTGGGCCGAAATACCGCAACAAATGCAAACAATGTATTAATGATAAATGTATATGTATTCATGTGAGTAGTATTTTACGGAAATAAATGTTCTGTTCTGTTCCGTTCTGTTCATTATGCAAGTATTCCACTGTTTTTCTATACCATGAAAATAAAAATGAATGTTCTCCACTGACTAGAGAGAAAAGAGTACTTGTGAAGCACTGTATGGAACTTTTTGTGTAGTAATGGATATAACTTGAGTTTTTTCCCAACACCAAATCGTTATTTTACTCGACACGTGTTTCGATCGTCAAGTGATCATCTCCAAAAGTCAGATCAAACTAATCATACTTATGAAGCTATAATTATTTATACCATAGATACCTGTTCTAGGTACCTGCGTCTTGAGTGTCTTACATTAATTATACAATGTGTCCTCGAGTAAAAGTCAGGTAAATCTATAAATTGAAATATTATAAGCTATATAAAATTAATTTCACAATATTGCTCTATCTACGTGTCCTAAATTAATTTTTCAATGAGGATACACTACAAAAACACACTTTTGTCTATTTTCCACTATATTGGAAAATAGACAAAAGTGGAAAATAGTGGAAAATAGACAAAAGTGTGTTTTTGTAGTGTATCCTCAGTGAACATGAATTTCCACAAAATAAACAAGTCGTCAATCGAAGAAGTAATTTTTTAATGTTGCCTCATATAATAGTCAGGTGCATCTGATGAATAAAATATTGTTTTAACAAGCTATACAGGGTCTTTCAAGACGAGCGTTCGTTAGGAATATATGGAGAACGATTCAGAATGAAAACTTTAAATTGGCCTTCTCTACTACTATATTTTCAACTTCCGGTCTCTTTTCGTTATACCAGAAGTTGGGGCAACTTCCTTATTTCAAATGGAACACCCTGTATTTTATTATATTTTTGAATTCCTCAGCACATTTTAGGCCCACATTGTATAACAATGCCTATACCAAAATCTGTTAGTTTTCGAGATATTAATTCACTTATGAAGCTATAATTATTTATACCATAGATACCTGTTCTAGGTACCTACGTCTTGAGTGTCTTACATTAATTATACAATGTGTCCTCGAGTAAAAGTCAGGTAAATCTAATAAATGGAATATTATAAGGTAGATAAAATTAATTTCACAATATTGCTCTATCTACGTGTCCTAAATTAATTTTACAATGTTGCCTCATATAATAGTCAGGTGCATCTGATGAATAAAATATTATTTTAACAAGCTATACAGGGTCTTTCAAGACGAGCGTTCGTTAGGAATATATGGAGAACTATTCAGAATGAAAACTTTAAATTGGCCTTCTCTACTACTAAATTTTCAACTTCCGATCTCTTTTCGTTATACCAGAAGTTGGGGGCAACTTCCTTATTTCAAATGGAACACCCTGTATTTTATTACATTTTTGAATTTCTCAGCACATTTTAGGCCCACATTGTATAACAATGCCTATACCAAAATCTGTTAGTTTTCGAGATATTAATTTTTTTCTGAAAAATTTAACAGTTACAGCACCACTCTGAAAAAAATATAACTCATAGACAAATAACAGTTGAAAGTGTGAAATTTCACAGAATCTCACCTTAAGCATCAAGTCATGAACAGGTCCATCGAATTTTCGAAAATAATTTACAGGGTGGCCGAAATTTCCACCTAAATCATAACATCGAGAAAACTGATGAAACGCGACTTTTTCAAACGGAAACCATACACTATTCTATTATTTTTGGATACTACGAAAAAAAGATATCAAATTCATGAAATATGTTCTATACCTGAATACACCCCTGGCAAAATATATCCGATTTTGGGAAATATTTGAGATGTAAAGCTTTGAAAACAAATGAACTAATATTAACTCTGTCGTTGGTAAAACTAACTCAACATGAAAATAGATGGATTGGAATAAAATACTATCAGAGAGATGAATTATATCTTTGTTTATTGATGTCGAATACAGTAATTTTATTTTGTTTATATTTTTTAAGGTTAGATTTTACTTTAATTTCAGAATTTAACTTAATCTCTTTGAATTCAAATAATATTGTGGTTCATTTCAACAGATGCATACCACTATTTGTAGCTTTCTGTATAAAGTCAGGAATCAAATTATTGAAAGATCTCAGAACCCTCCGTTTCATGTTTTCTTTATCACTCACAGGATCCGCATAAACATTTTCTTTTATATATCTCCAGATGAAAAAGTCCAGTGGCGTCAGGTCTGGAACAGATCTTCGAACACCCCATTTAACAACCCAGCAACGGTATCAGTATTATTTGCAGGGACTCCATCCATCTGATACCGTATCTTGAAACGGTATTGTTCAGAAACATGCTTTATGAATTCACCAACCACATTCTTGATTATATGCGAATATCTATCGCTATTCAAATTCTCTTCATAAAGATATAAACATGAAACTTGGTCTCCCTTCATTGAAACTCCATGAATCCTGGAAGTTGCGCTGGCGAACAAGCTTTGGATTTTCTGCTGCCCAAAAATGACTATTATGGCGATTGTATCATCTGTCCATGTCAAGTTCTTTATGAACTCAGGGTCCTCCTGTATCTTGATAAGAAACCATTCGCAGAATTCCACTCCTGCAGGTAAGTCGTGAGGTTTCAGATTTTGAATCTGATGATATTAAATGGTGCGCCACTTAGGTTTGATTGAAATCCAGTTTATTTACGAACATAAAATTCTAAGTGACTTTTTTGCGTATTTCAGCTAATTTTCTGGATAGGCTGTAGGCCAAAACTACAATTTCGATGTCCTCATTGTTTACGATCGTTTTTTTTTTTTGTTGATATTAGACGAAAAAGACCTGAAATCAAGGCAGTTTCTCAGATGTTTGCTCAGAATATTCTTATTGGCTGTAGATTTGGAAATTTTTCTGCAAAAACACGACAATTTTTGTCCATTATCTTATTGCATTCACCATGAATGATTATTAAATTCAGGAAATCTTCATTAGAATACGCCAAATGAGACATTTTGCACACAAATATAAAACTGCGAAATACACGTCAATTATATCGCATCAAATTTTGACATATTTGTTGTAACTTCATTTGTTTTCAAAGCTTTCTTGGTTTGGTATTGCTTCGAATAATTTACATCTCAAATATTTCCCAAAATCTGATATATCTTACCAGGGGTGTATTTTAGGTATAGGACATTCTTCATGAATTTGATATATTTTTTTTCGTAGTATCCAAAAATAATAGAATAGTGTATGGTTTCCATTTAAAAATATCGTGTTTCATCAGTTTTCTTGATGTTTTAGGTGGAAATTTCGTGTAAAATATTTTCGAAAATTCGATGAACCTGTTCATGACTTGATGCTTGAGGTGAGATTCTGTGATATTCCACAATTTCAACTGTTACTGTCTATGAATTATAATTTTTTTGGAGTGGTGCTGTAACTGTCAAATTTTTCAGAAAAAAATTAATATCTCGAAAACTAACAAATTTGGGTATAGGCATTGTTATACAATGTGGGCCTGAATTGTGCTTAACTTCCGGTATAACGGAAAGAGACCGGAAGTTGAAAATATTTCAGTTGAGACGGCCATTTTGTAAAACCCTCTATCACAAAATTTCAAGTTTTCATTTTGAATCGTTCTCCATATATTCCTAAAGAACGCTCGTCGTGAAAGATCCTGTATAGTATACTATTAAGTATTTGTCCACCATCGTTATTCATAATATTATTATGTTTACTTATTTCTACACTCTCATAGTCATCTAGTTACCTGTTGTTGTTAACTTGTCTAACTAATCTCAATGAACTGAAGTCTATGGAATGGTTTTGTTGCCGAATATGATAAGCGACTGCTGATTTTTCAGGTCTTCCATATTTTAAGTGTGCTAAGTTTTCCTTATATCTTATTTCAATAGATCTTTTTGCCTGTCCGTATTATTTTGCATCAAAGTTCCTACATTTTATTTCGTAAATTCCAGACTTTTACGAATTCTCGACTTTGTCGTTTGGACTTCCTAAAATTCCTTGTACTGTATCACTTGTTTTAAAAACCACTTTCATTTGTGGTATGGAACTGAGATATATTTATCCTGGTTTGAAGGTGGAAAGCCTCTACACCGAAGTCCCTGTCGAAGAAGCACTTCAAATCATACCGAGGAAGCTATCCGAAGATGGGGACCTGAAAAATAGAACAAACTTACCGATACAAGTAATCATGGAATTACTAGGATGATGTGTACGCAACTGCTACTCCCAACTGAAGGACGAATTCTTTACGCAAGATGAGGGACTGCCGATGAGATCGCCACTTTCACCAGTCATAGCCGATATATATATATATATATATATATATATATATATATATATATATATATATATATGGAGTGGTTTGAAACTCTGGCCATTGAAGGAGTCCACAAGAAACCCCGAGTCTGGGTGAGATACGTGGACGACATCTTCATAATATGAAACCATGGGAATGCGGACCTAGAGACTTTCCTGAAGCACATCAACAATGATATTCCTTCCATCAGTTCCACAATGGAGAAGGAAGTCCACAACGAAGAGCCATTCTTAGACGTATTGCTGAAGGAACCGACACGAAATGGAAAACATCTGTGAATTGAAAACACAGTCACAAATGACAGTATGTGAATCAAGAATCCAACCACCATCAATCGACCAAGAGAGGAATCATCAATACTCTACTAGACCGTGTTTTCGAACTCTGTAATACAAACGAAGGCTTTGAAAAGGAACTGGGCATCATGAAAAATGACCATCAACGAAATGGTTACTTCAAAGTGATGGTGGAACAGGTTTCAGCTGGAAGACAGCAAGAGCTTTACAAGGAAAGAATTCGCCACAACCAGTACTTGTAATTCCCTACATCAGAGGATTGTCGAAGAGGATAAGAAGGATTGGGTCCAAATATAACATCAGAACCTGTTTCAGATCTTTGAACACTATCGATATCAGCGCCTCACGAAAACTAAGCCACCAAACGCGGACTGCGATTCCAAGAATTGCATTTACCGGATACCCTGCGAGTGCGGAGAATCATACATCGGTGGAACTATATATATATATATAAATATATATATATATATATATATATATATATATATATATATATATATATATATATATATATGTGACATCTGGGTCCAGGATATAAATACAGATAGAGATTTTATCGAGTGTGTATGATACAAATCAAGAATGAAATAATTCGTGGACACAACACTCAAAAAATAGGGGCAAACCGCGGACACGTGTTTCTGGCTATTGGCCTCATCAGCACGGTGCAGCCAAGTATAAAGATGGGCAACACTTGTTTGCCGAAAGCAGGAAACAACACATACGCACGGAGTAAACAACAGAAGCCAACGCAGGTAGCTATAGCTGCCTACGTGGTCATGTTAGATGTAGCCTAGGAATTCTAGGTCTTCTAACTGGAACCACAAATGTGCGGTTGGCTTCTGTTGTTGACTCCATGCATATGTGTTGTTTCCTGCTTTCGGCAAACAAGTGTTGCCCATCTTTACACTTGGCTGCACCGCGCTGATGAGGCCAATAGCCAGAAACACGTGTCCGCGGTTTGCCCCTATTTTTTGAGTGTTGTGTCCACGAATTATTTCATTCTTGATTTGTATCCATACACACTCGATAAAATCTCTATCTGTATTTATATCCTGGACCCGGATGTCACGCAGGTAGCTATAGCTGCCTACGTGGTCATGTTAGATGTAGCCTAGGAATTGTAGGTCTTCTAACTGGAACCACAAATGTGCGGTTGGCTTCTGTTGTTGACTCCGTGCGTATGTGTTGTTTCCTGCTTTCGGCAAACAAGTGTTGCCCATCTTTACACTTGGCTGCACCGCGCTGATGAGGCCAATAGCCAGAAACACGTGTCCGCGGTTTGCCCCTATTTTTTGAGTGTTGTGTTCACGAATTATTTCATTCTTGATATATATATATATATATATATATATATATATATATATATATATATATATATATATTTTTTTTTTTTCTTGTTAATAATGTTTTAATTTTCATCTCGTGTTATTAGTTCAATTTTTTTTTTATTTTTTGTTTGTCGCTTGTTTTTTATTTCGTTATTTCAGTTTTTTGCTTAATACAATTGTTATTTTAATTTTTTTACAGATTTTTTCAGGCACTTCAATATTGATTTCTTTTCTGTTTTACAGAACAAGCCATATTCGATGGAAGTTCATTTTCTTCAGGACATTGGAGATACTGGGTGTCATCGTTTGCCAGAGCTTCGTATTCCACAGATTTTTCATACCGGCGTATAGAGACTTCGGTATAAGAAGGTTCACTTGGGACGAATTGATTGTCTCCTTCTTGGAGCATGCCCTTCCAGGCCTCTTGATATACGTGTCCGGTTTCTACCTACTTCTTCATTCTATGCAGAATATATTTGCCGAGTTGTTGCGGTTTGGCGACAGACTTTTCTACAGAGACTGGTGGAATTGTAGAACATTCACAGAGTTTTTCAGAAACTGGAACATAGTTGTCCACGACTGGTTGTATACCTACCTCTATAAAGATATTTACGAACACGTTGTGAGGAGTAAAGGTGTGGCCAAATTTACTACTTTCCTAGTGTCAGCCATAGTACATGAGTGGGCTCTCACGCATATGTTCGGATACTTCTTTCCGTTAGTATTCATTTTCTTCATGTTATTCGTAATGATGATCATGTTTATTAAAATAAGAGATGAAACTGTTGTAAATGTATTGTTTTGGGTACAAATGGCACTTGGTTGTGGTTTTCTGGTGAGTGGTTATACCTTGGAATTTTTTGCCAGACAAAATATTCCAGGTGATACGGATTCATTGAAAGATCTACTGTTTCCAAGGTGGTTGACCTGTGTGGACTGTATAGACTGAATTTGAATAAAACATTCATCCTGGATATTTCATAGGATGAGAGCAGGAAACCAAAGCCAAAATGAATGTGTAAAATAAGATGATTGGGTCGCAATATGATCATAAAATTTTATTATATCTCAATTTTTCATAATTCACCTTCTCTCAGTTTTGTGAGTTACTAATCATCAATGATAATAAATGCAGGTCGATTCAATACTCTCGTTTTATTTCAGTTCTCTAATTGAAATTTTCATCAAGATAAAATTTCATCTATATGTGTAAAGGAGAAATTTCAAACAGCTTATAACTGCTTGTTCATGAATCTGCTTGAACATGAGGGGACTGAAAAATCATATAATTTTTTTAGTCCCATCCAGAAGTTTTCTGGTAATTCACTCAACAGATATACAGGCCTTTTCTTTTGTCATGTGGGAACACAAAGCGAATATATGGAACAGTAAAACAGTAAAATAAATCACAGGGGCTCTCGCCCTTCTCGAGTTATATAGTGAAATCTAGAAACTCTGTTTTTGGTTTTTTACGAATAGAATAGTTATTTCAGAAGATGTGGAAGGGGAAGTAACAATAAACCTTCGATTGAACGTTTCGTATCAACACAGCCAACATCAACTTTTTTTTCCAAATATGGACCTGTATCTTCTGTAACAAATAATTATAGATCAACAAAATCATAATTCAGTGGTATATCACAATTAATGTTTTTAAAGCGTTTCATTCAAAATAACAAGCATCATGTGACAAAATTCAATTCTACCACTGATCTTCAAAAAATGGCAGTGCCAGCTACATTGAAAAGATAGTGCTTTGAGGAAAAAACGAGAATTTTCAAATACATCATTGGAGAGGATATTGTTATAGTCTATCCATTCCCAATTGGAACGGCAATAAAAATAAGAGCACTACGACGGGTGTTCATCACTGCCTGGCAAATGGGAAATGTATATACTACCGGTGCTTTTATGTTCAAAGCGTCCCTGGTACAGTCGTGAACATTTCTGGCATGTGGCCCCTGGTCGCCCAGATAGTTAGTAAACATGCTAACAAATGTAGTTGAGGAATAAAGGCTTGGCTAGCTGGACTGGCTGAATACAAATTTTTTGTCCGTTTCACAATATTTCTTTATCAGTGCCGTGTGTTCGAGGGGTTAGGTGAGGTAGTGAGTGGTTTTGCAAGCCGATTTTTGAAAACTTTTTGAAGACATCAATTACCCTAACACCAAACTGATATTTTTGCACTCGACGCGCGTTTCGCTAACAAGGTTAGCATCTTCAGGAGAAGAAAATTGATACTGAATCTGAAGACAACGGTTAGCTGTTTATATACCTAAAGTTTTTTGGTCCGATGTGGACTTTGTTTGTTAAATGATGATTATCCTAATTGATTTTTCGGTAATCAACTATTGGAACCACTACCTGCAAATAAATTTGTCAACAATAGATTAAAAAGCGGACAAATTAATTTGCAGGTGGTGGTTCCACTAGTTAATTACCGAAAAATCAATTAGGATAATTAGCATTTAACAAAGTCCACATCGGACCAAAAAACTTCAGGTATATAAATAACTAACCCTTGTCTTTAGATTCAGTATCAATTTGCTTCTCCTGAAGATGCTAACCTTGTTAGCGATACGCGCGTCAAGTGCAAAAATATCAGTTTGGTGTTAGGGTAATTGATCTCTAAAAAGAGTTTTCAACTTTTACACCAAAGGTTCCATTCTCATCGTTTAAACCGATTTTTGTGAAAATCTTAGTGTTTTTGGGTACTTTCAATCAATATAGCTTTTTGGAGACCTTTTGAAACATGTGAGGAATCTGTGTCAATCGACAGGGATCCGGAATTTGAAAATAAGGACTTACATGTTCAAGTTCAGCGAGTAATTTTAAATATTCATGAATGCTTGAAGAAGAGAAACTGTCACACTTCACAGAATGCTATTGTGAATAGAATATGCGATTTAACGAAACTATCTCGTTCGACAGTTCTTCGAGTCATTAGAATAGGGAATGTCATTGACCATGCAATGAAACGAAAACAAAGGAATAAAAAATTCGCAAACGTTGATGGTGCCACAAAAGATGTGATTCGGCGAACAATTAATGGTATATAACAAAAAAATGAAGTACCAACCTTGGAAATTATTTGGTATAAATTACTCGACTATCTCGATTACAATTACAAATCTTCAGAAACTCTACCAAATATTAGAAATTGAACAATCGTATGGTTATAATGGGTGTAACTGAATAAGTGTAAAACATTCAAGAAGGTGATTCCTAATCGAAAAAAAGATAGGATCTTTCATATAAAGAAACTTCATTGGAGGATCCCTTGTTAAGATACATCCCCTTAAAGGGGGTACATAAAATTTGTATAACAAATTTTTTCACAAGCACTGACTGAAATTAACCTGAAATTAACCTGAAGTTCTGTACTACCAAAAAGACACTTAGCCAGTAATTTATTTGGTTTACCCCATGGTTGTGAGGGGTGGAAAACGCAATCTCTAAAATTTATTTCCAATATAACTTTTTGTCTTATCATCTATTTATCATTTAAAAATTTATTTCGGTTAGCCTGTTTCATTCTAAACAAAAAATGTCTCTTGGGTTTTTTGCCCAAAATAAACCAGTTCGCAGCAAAAAATTATTTTACGAACAACTACAGATATACATCGTCATAAATGCGAACTGGATTTATTGTTATTTTGTAGTTAGTACCTACATTAAGCGATTGAATGGTAATAAAGAAAACTAATTTATTAATAACAAAACACACAACATAGAAATCATAGTAAATGTTCAATATGTCTACCTACAATATGTCTACCTTACGCATGCGTTTAGACGTCGGCGCATTGAGCCACGTATTCGCTCAAATATTCCTGGAGTCTCTCTGATTACCCTGCACGCATCGATGATACGGTTTCTCAAGTCCTCTGTACCGCGAACAGGAGTACGATAAATCAAATGCAGTAAATGGCCCCAAATAGAGAAATTGAGAGGATTGAGATCCGGGGATCGAGCGGGCCAGTTCTGTGGTCCTCCTCGACCTATCCACTGATTTGCATATGTTTCAGTTGAATGCTGACGTGCTACTTGACTAAAATAAGCGGAATCCCCATCATGCATAAAACACATATACCTTCTGACGCCCAAAGGAACTTCCTCCAGCAGTACTGGATGCACTTCTCTTAAAAATTGAACGTATGCCTCACCATTTGATCGAGGAGGTAGAAAATGAGGCCCAATTAAATCATCCCCAATAACTCCGAGCCACACGTTAAGAGAAAACTGTTCTTGATGATTAGTTTCGACAATAGCGTGAGGGTTTTCATCAGCCCATATGTGGTAATTATGAAAATTAATAATCTTGTATCGAGAAAAACTACATTCGTCTGTGAATTCTATCGTCTTCAGAAAGTCACAATTCCTTCTGATCATTTCCAGCATCCAATTGCAAAATTCAAGACGGTTCGGCAAGTCTCGCGGTAACAGTGCCTGTACTCGTTGCAGATGGTAAGGGTATAAGAGTTGTTCCTTTAAAATTCGAAATACCGTCATATGATCAACATTTAGCTGGAAAGCAATCTTTCTAATACTGGTAGTAGGTTATTCTTCAATCAAGTTAAGTACCTACTGCTTCCTCAATGCATATCAGCCATTTCCTCATTTGTGTATGCCATTTTGATAACAAGTGAATTATTGAAGTAACAAATTAAGAACAGAACAACAACACACAATTAGTATTAATTCAATTTCGAATATTCACAAACTGACAGCGTCATACCAATTCGAATGTCACTATCGCTAATAGCGACCTACTAGATAGATTAGTTTCGTATTTTCGCATTTATGACGATGTATTTCTGTAGTTGTTCGTAAAATAATTTTTTGCTGCGAACCGAGGTATTTTGGGCAAAAAACCTAGGAGATATTTCTTGTTTAGAATGAAACAGGCTATCGGAAATAAAAATGGTGAACAAATGATAAGACAAAAAGTTACATTGGAAATAAATTTTAGGGGTTGCGTTCTCTACCCCTTACAACCATGGGGTAAACCAAATAAATTACTGGCCAAGTGTCTTTTTGGTAGTACAAAACGTCAGGTTAATTTCAATATTGTAACTATTTTAGTGCTTGTGAAAAAAATTGTTATACAAATTTTATGTACCCCCTTTAAGGGGCGGTATCTCAACAAGGGATTCTCCAATGAATTTTCTTTATATGAAAGATCCTTTTTTTTTTCGATGAGGAATCACCTCTTCAAATTCTTCACACTTATTTAGTTACACCCTGTATTGCATTTAGGATAAGTGACATACTTTCGAGTGAGGGTCTTTTGTTACCATCATGGAGCAGAACGGCTTTTAAACTTGTTTTAGGCTAATCTATAAATAAACGTATGCGTTCACGCTACCTATGGAATACTTCTGTTATTCTCTATCTTTCATCTGCTAGGCGCAGTACACTTGCTTCGACAATGAGACGTCTATTTCATCAATTTGGACTTCCATTGTCTAATATGATATAACTTGTTTTGAAATCCCTGAAAAAAATTAAAAAGATTTACCGAAAATAACAATTTTATTGAACAAAAAACTGAAATTACAAAGAACCAAAAAACTAAAAAATTTATAATATTAAAAAAGCTGAAAATTAAAAAATATTATTAACAAAAATGAAGAATAACAATTTAAAGATTCCAAACCAAATTACGTCACGACCTTTCGATTGTTGGTATCCGAAATCGTCTTCGGGTGATAACTGGACTTATTTCTCCGAGATCTGACTATTCATAAGTCATTCGAGTGCTTTCACCTATCCCCTCTTCCCTCTCCACGTTTCATTAGTTTTAGCTGGAGATGACCGTTTGGCGGGAGTTGGTCGTTTTTCGCTTGATTATAGGTTTCCATATGTTACGTATCTCTAGGCTCGCTTGACTGAATGCATTGTTGGACAAGACATACGCGGCTTTTTCGAATTTTCTCCGAAACCAGTGTTTCTCTTTGTCGATGATTTCAGCTTGAGCCCACTTGATGTTATGTTGATGAGTCCAAACAAGCTCTGCTATTCCGTATTCGCTGGTTTCTCCTCACTGTGTGTGTTTCTCATGCTCAGCAATGCGAACTTTCACCGATGAATGATTCTCTGCACTCGCAGGATATCCGATAAATGTAATTTTCGGAATTGCAGTCCGCGTTTGGTGGCCTGTTCCTCGTGAGACTGCTACGGATGGTGTTCCCAGACCTGAAGCAGGTCCTGATGTTATACTTGGACCCAATCCTTCCCATCCTTTCCGATAATCCTCTAATGTAGGGAGCTCTTGTTGTCTTCTAGCAATCTGTTTTTGTCCTTGTTAGGCCACACTAATTTGGTGTCGTCAGAAAATAAGGTTGAGCTTCCTGTAATCGATATGTTGGTCAAATCATTAATGTATAACAGAAACAGTATAAGACCTTTGTTTGAAGGTGATTGACAATGTTTCGTGATGAATTTCACTAGTTCGGACTTCCATTGTCTACTATATAAAATGATTTGAAATCCCTGAAACAAGTAAAAAAGGATAATTAAAAAAGAATAGTTGAAAATAACAATTATATTAAGCAACAATAAACCTGAAATGAATTGATAGTGAAATAACCTACAAGTAAAAATATAATAATTGAATAAATAAAAATTAAAGGAGTGAAAAAAGAAAGTAATAAAAATAAAAAGTGTAGAGATTCCAAGTCACGTTAGTTCACGACGTTTCGATTGTTGGTATCTACAATCGTCTTCGGGTGATGACTGGACTGATTCCTCCGAGAGATGACTATTTTATAGGCCGTTAAAATACTTTCACTTTCTCTACTTTCCATTTTCCGCTTCACTGATTCCGTGAGAGATGACCGTTTTGGCGGGAGTTGGTCATTTTTCGTTTGATGATGGGTTTCCATATGTTTCGTATACCTACGCTGGCCTGGCTGAATACGTTGTTGGACAACATGTATGCGGCTTCCTTAAATTTTCTCCTGAACCAATGTTCCTCTCTGTGCAAGATCTCAGCTTGGGACCACTCGATGTTGTGTTGATGGGTCCAAACATGGTCTGCTATTCCTTATTTGCTGGTTTCTCCTCGCTGTGTGTGCTTCTTGTGCTCGGCAATGCGAACATTCAATTCAAATCATTTTATATAGTAGACAATGGAAGTATAAGACCTAACAGAAAGCCTTGAGGTACTGCACAATTTATCTCTCCAACCTCCGAGTAAGCTGACGTGATAACAAATTGTTTTCTATCAAAAGGGTATGAACTAATCCAAATATGACTGTTGTTCCTAAAACCATATCTTGTGAGTTTCCGAAGCAATAAGCTATGATTGACACAGTCAAAAGCTTTGGATAAATCACAAAGCATTGTTGCTGTGGCTTCACCGCTGTTGATTTCATTATACAACAATTAAAATACTGTTGATATAGCTTCACTTGTACTCTTGAAATTCTGAAAGCTATACTGATGTGCACTCAATATTCCATTACTGGTTTAAAATTCCATTATTCTCTTTTTACTAGTTTTTCAATTATTTTTGCTAAGGTTGGGATGAACAATATACCCACACAGCACCATATATTCATGGAATATTTCCTCTATATCATAAAACGAACGTGTGTATTCCAAATATTCATAGATAATTTTTGGAATATATACATGTCTTTAGAATTTTCATAGAATATGCTTGAATGAATGTGGCAGGATTATTCCCGAAAGAATGTGCATAATTTGTCTATAAATGGATTATTCTCCCATTAACCCATTAGCATCCAGCGATCTATTTAAAGATCAGCACAAAAATCTCGTAGTAAAGACAAATTGAGGCGTCTACAGTGTTCACCCCCACCATCATTTCAATGATGGTGGGGGTGAACACTGGGGGTGAATATGTTGAATTTTACGGTGCGTGCACTGAAAGACGTTTTTTGTTTCTCACACGATAATAGATTCAAGCAAGTGAGCCATATTTTCATTTTTATTGTAAAACTAGTATATAAACATTATTATAACGGTGGCTGCTTTCGATTATACATAGATATTTTGTTTTTGTTGATAAAAAACTGCAGTCTATATATAGATCGCTGGGCAGTTGTATTGAAATATTTTTTAAATTTTTCCAGCATGAGTAGAAGAGACGTTTTCAAAAATTTAGACGACGCCGTGGAGTATTTGTATTCTGAGCAGATAGAAGCGGACTTGATAGCTTTGCCACCAGAAGTAGATGAACTAACAGATGAGGAGTTACTTGACGAAGAGAACACTGGGTTGCCACCAGTAGATATTGCTGGATTCGTTGAGCTTCAAACACAAGATTCAGATGAAAGTAGTGAGGACGATAATGTGCCATTAGCAAATCTAGTATTTGCACCTAAAAAACCTAAGAGGGAAACTACTAAGAAGTTGATTCCAAAGTTGTCTAAAATAGATCCAAATTATGAACCCTTTGAACCGGAACATGAATATCTAGAAAAAGATGAAAATTTGAAAGCTTCCTTACGACATAAGACTGTTGTGGATATTTTTGAACAATTTTTTGATGATGGTGTTTATAACATGATTGTGGAAGAAACTATGAGATATGCTGTGCAGAAAAATAAACATGGTTTCTTCATAACAAAAGATGAAATCAAAATTTTTATTGGATTCCTCATATTCAGTGGCTACCACACGTTAACATCTGAGAGCGATTATTGGTCAGACGATGAAGATTTGGGACTACCCATCGTCAAAAATGCCCTGAGCAGAAATGCCTATCTTGAAATCAAGTCTTTCATTCATTGTCAGGATAATACCAAAGGTCATGAAAATAAGGCCGATAAATCATTCAAAATAAGACCATTGTTGGATAAAATGAATGTAAACTTTCAAAAATTTGGTATTTTCCAGGAAAACCTTTCAATAGATGAGATGATTGTAAGATATTATGGCCACCACTCACTAAAACAGTTCATAAAAGGTAAGCCAATTCGGTTCGGTTACAAACTGTGGGCACTTTGTGGTGAAGATGGATACTGCTATTCCTTTTCTTTATATGCTGGTAAAGAAACCGAAGCACAATCAGAACCTCTCGGTACTAGAGTAGTTTTGAAATTACTTGATACTGTGAAAAATCCTAAGAGTTATTGCTTATATGTTGACAATTTTTTTAGCAGTCATGCTCTATTTTATAAACTCAAAGAAATGCATATCCGTGCGACTGGTACTATCAGAGATAATAGAACTGCAAAATGTCCAGTGCAACCAACCAAGGAATTACAAAAGCTACCTCGTGGATCGTATGATCATAGATTTGACAGTGAAAATAAAATATTGCTCGTAAAATGGAATGACAACGAATGTGTTTCTAAGGCCACAAATTTTGATACTATAAAACCAGAAGCGTTCGTAAAAAGATGGAACAGAGAACAAAAGTCAAAAGTGCAGGTTGCTCAGCCAAGGGTAATAAACAATTATAACAAATATATGGGAGGAGTGGATCATCACGACTGGCTCTTGGAAAAGCATTCAATAGCTATAAGAGGCAAGAAATGGTACTGGTGTCTATTCACAAGATGCATTGATATGGCTGTTGTTAACTCTTTTTTATTATATAGAAGGGTTCATGGACAGAAGTCGATTCCAATAAAAGATTTTAGGAGAGATATTGCAGTGACCTATTTGAAACTCGGTCATGGAAAAAGTGTTCTGAAAGGAAGGTCACTCAGCGTCCCATGTTCATCAAGACCTAATGTTTTGGACAGTGTGAGATTGGATGAAAAAGGGCATTTCATTGAAAAGAGATCAAATCAACGTCGATGTCAGTTTAGTATGTGCAAAAGTCCACCTCTTACTTTTTGCAAAAAATGTGATGTCACTTTATGTGTAACTTGTTTCAGTAAATTTCATCGCAAAAACTAGAACTTATGTGCATTTTTCCTCAATAAAACTTCATTTGATTTACTGCAGATGTATCATTTCAACACCCAGCGATCTATTTATAGATCAGCATTTTTTACAAAAACCAAAATAAAAAAAAAATTTCAAACATTTTTATGGTGTCAATAATACTAGTTGCAATGGAAAATTTTATTCAAAATATGGTTTTTTGGAAAAAAAATAATTTGGGCGTTAATGGGTTAATATTCTAAGAATAATACCCCGCGGTATATTTTGGAATATTCTAAAATATTCTATACGGTATATTACTGGAATATTGAATTATCTTATGATAACGTATTCAAATAATTCGATATTATTAAAAACAAAAACATTTGAAAATTTTAATCGATTACATAACCTAATGTATAATCCTAAGAGTATCAACCTGTTTTTAAACTCATCGTGAAGATTCTGATGAGTTGCTCCAAATGTTGGAAAAGATAAAAAAATTCGAATGGGCCAATAAATGATTCAATTGCATTAATTAATCGGTTTAATCCCATTCTATTTGTCTTTTTTTATATGGAATTATTCAATGACAAAGCGACAAATCCCAGACCCAGCAACAGAGAAATGAGGAAGTGAAGTATTGAAGTAAACGTTTCTCATTGGTCAATTGAAGTTTAGCGCGCGACAGTGGCAAAGCTCTGTGAAAGCGGCTCCAATCAACGCTTGTCAGTTTGCGATGTTTCCGTTGAAATCAACACTTGGTTTAACATGGCGGCTAGCATGACAGATTCGCATGCGTAATACATGGTGTTATTATGAAAGTATCATTCTCTCATGTTTTGTCTACCATTTATAGTTTGAGGCTGTCCAATTTGCAGTACAGCGAATAGTGTGCTTTTGCATCGTCAAACAGTAGAGTAGCATATTCAGTCTTTTAGAAAAGTAAGTAAAAGACAATAGTATCGATAATAAAGCCATGGTGCTTAACCTACAATACCTCATTTTAGGCCCGAGGAGAGTTGGTGTGTGGGATTTGTTGGTTTGACTGAGTACATGTTTAAACGAAAGTGATTTCAGTTGTGTATTTTCAGTAGAGAAAAGTGAGTGAATGACACAAACACAATACCCCTACAATATTTATTCCGAATACGAATAGCATAAAACCCATAGGAAATGAGATATTTGCAATGAAAGTGTGAAAAATCGATTTTGACCTTGGAATTTCTGTGTCGCGGACACCCTACGACTTTTAGGGTGCCAAATCGAAGATTCATACAACTTCATAGTTGACTATCTCTCATTTCGAGATACTTGTCTTTATTTGACTAATATTCCTGGGCTATGAACCCATGAGGTACACATTTGTTTCTATTATGCATCTTTAAATATCGTTCGAACATCAATAAAGTGATAGTTGTATGGTGTCAATAGTGGAAAACGAATGTCAGCGGTGTCTGCGATCTGAATTCAAGGTAAGAATTTTTCACGATTGAAAAGTATTATTTGGTATGTCATTCATATTGTAAACATATTATGTTCTGACAGCAGTTTTTTGTACAGAGACAGTTCAAAACTCATTTATGTTATTGATAAACTGTCATTTCGCAAATAGTGAAACGTAGGTGCAGGGTAGTCCTTGATTGAAGGCAAACTGTAGACAAACAACACAAGTACTTCATTGAAATCACTCGTCGTGGTTTTTCACAGACTGTTTCGATCTATTTATATATATATATATATATATATATATATATATATATATATATATATATATATATATATATATATATATATATATATATATATATATATATACATATACACACACACATATATATATATATATATATATATATATATATATATATATATATATATATATATATATATATATACAGGGTGTCCCTGGACTTCCTCTTTTCCTCTCGGGAATGTATAGATGAGGTCAAAATATCACCAGTACTTCATATAACTTTTTTTCCTAAAAGTCTTCGTAACCAAGTTACGGGCCCTCGAAGTTACAAAATGAAAAATGTTTTTCTTTGATAACTTTTCAAGTGAATATTCAAAATCATCCAAATTTTGGTAATTGACTAAACAAATGAATTCCGTCGATGAGCTTTCATGCAAGAGTCAGTTGTTTTGCTACAAAGTCAGGAACGGACTACCCCCGATGGTCCACACCCCAAAACTTTGAAATGACAGATATTTTTCAATATTTTTCAACAAAATAAGGTTACTTGGACAATTTTATGAATAAAAGTACTCGTGTGGAAAGTCGATCGGAGCAACGAGGAAAAGAGGAAGTCCAGGGACACCCTGTATATATATATATATATATATATATATATATATATATATATATATATATATATATATATATATATATATGCCTCAATACAGGTACTTCAGGTACTTTAGGTAAACTTGCCTGTATTTAGATTACATCAGGTACTATTCATTGTGTTGAAACTTCTCTAGGTTTATTGTTTCTAGGAGTGTATATTGATTTGTTTAATATATTAAACATTCGGATACAGAAATATAGCGAGGACACCCTGTACATGTATTGAAACCCACAGCCTTGACAGGAAACAAGTACAAAAGAGTGGGAAATTCAAATATTAAGATTTGTACATCGAAATTGATTGAAAATCGAAAAACAGATAACCGATATAGGTTAGAAAGAAATATCAGATGAAATTGAATTGATATCTGTGATGAAAAATCGAAAAAGGTATAATAAACTAATTGTTATTATTTAGGAATGATGAAAAATTCAAAAATTATTGTTGTGAACCATTTCCTCAGAAACTGACATTAAGTGATGCTTTTGGAAAATATTTATATTTACATATAAGTGAGGTCAACTATTTTTGTAGTATCTAAATTTAGGAACCAATGTTAAATTCGTAGAATAGATAATTTTCCTGATAAAGAAGTTGAGAATTTGTATATATGGTATATAGGTGGTAGGTATATATATAGGTGGTAACTAGGGAAAGAAATAGATTTTCTACTATTTTGTAAATAAACGAGATTCTTCTTGAGGCGACGAAAGAAAACGCCACGCTCCATATACTTTTTTTAAATCATTGAATAGGTTTCTAAAATACGCAACTTTGTTACAGTCGGTGGCCAAGCGGTTCGGCGTGGGTGATTTGTTCACTCACTCGAATTGACTGCCGTGTTGGTCGGTGGTTCAAGCCCTAGTCTGTCCAAAAAAGCCTAGTCGGACCAAAAAACTTTAGGTATATAAATAGCTAACACTTGTCTTTAGATTCATTCCATATCAATTTGCTTCTCCTGAAGATGCTAACCTTGTAAGCGAAACACGCGTCGAGTGCAAAAATATCAGTTTGGTGTCAGGGTAATTGATCTCTAAAAAGAGTTTTCAACTTCTTCACCAAAGGTTCCAATCTAATAGTTTAACGAGGTCTTACCTTTTAACGTGTGATTCCTTGGAGGTTCATTACCCTCGTGTCTTGAACATGCTATTGTAGTTCCTGTTTACGAAAAAAATGATAAGAACTTAATCTCCAACTACAGCGGTATTGCATTGCTGTCTTCATTTTAAAAAATTTTCGAAAAATCCTCAACAGACTTGTATCCTTCTGTGAAAAGTATAACCTACTTGTAAAGAGACAATATGGATTCCATTCTGGTTTATCAACCCAAGATGCTACTGTTTCTCTGGTCAATCATGTTTCATTCAAATTTGAAAATAGCGAAAAATCGGTCAGTATTCTATTTGATTTGTCACGAGCATTTGATACCATCAACCATCAACTTCTCCTCGATGAATTTTTTGATATTGGAGTTCGCGGCCAAAGTCTAAAATGGATAAGAACTTATTTGACTGGCAGAACACAATCTGTTAAGGTTAGGCTCAAATCTGGAATATATCATTCTGAAAATCGTAACATCTTAACAGGTGTTTCCCAAAATAGTATCCTGGGCCCTACTCTCTCTTATTCGTCAACGATATCTCTAATTGTAATCGACAACATTGTACTGTACAATTTGCTGATGACACGTCCTTCTTATTGAGCTCTTCTTCTTGTGAAGGGTTATCTGACCAGGCTGATATTGCAGTTGCTAATAGGCTTAATTACTGCGCCAGAAACGGCCTATTACTGAATAGCAATAAATCTGATATCATTGTTTTCTTGCTTAGAGAAATGGACTGCAATATATTGGTTAGAGCTAATACTAAATATATTGTACAGAAAAAATCAGTCAAATTCTTAGGGTTGAATATTGACTCCCAATTATCCTGGAATGATCATATGTCATACCATAGCTGCTGGTTATACTTTCAGGCAAAATTACAATCTTATAGTTCCTGTACACAAATTAGCATCTGTATAAAACATACCTCATGTTATGTCTAAAAAATGTTCAATAAACTTCCAACATTCATTAAGAAAATTTCATATCTCATGAATTTCAAAAATAGCGTTAAAAGTATTCTCTACAAAAATGCCTTTTATTCACTCGATGAATATTTTCAAATTGATCTGGCTGCTTGACGATGTTTTCTTTAATTGTTTTATATAATTATCTCCTACATCTGCTATTGATTTAATTTTTTTATATATATTCCATATTTTATCACTTGATATTTTCAACTCCAATCTTCACTGTGTTTGTGACGATTTCCATGCTTGTAAAAAAGTCTCAGGAAAAATTAAGTATTGTATTGTATTGTATTGTATTGTATTCTCAGGGGATTTAATGAGATAATAGGATTGATTCAATTTCTTGGATGTGAACTCTATACATTTTTGCCGAGTGAAATGTGAGTCCATTCTTATTCCAAAGAATTTTGTTGACCTTGTTAATGCCAAAGATTTATTCTGGAAAATGAAATTGAAATCATGTAGACTTCGACAAGAATTTGCGAATTCCATGCAAACAGTTTTTCTCAGGTTAACTATAAGTCTATTCATGTAACACCAGTCATCAAATTCATGTAGGACTGAGTTCACAAGGTTATGCTTTTCTTTCGTTGTTTTACTTGAAAGAATAATGGAAGTGTCGTCTGCGTAATAGTATATTGCACCATTACTTATATTATTAGGTGGATCATTCACATATAATAGAAATTTTAGTGGACCGAATACACTGCCTTGAGGTGTTCCATTTGTTACAAATAATTTATCGTTATATCATTCTGTTTCCCCTGGAAATATCTATTTGTTAGAAAAGACATTATGAGCTGATGTATGTTTTCTCGAATAACAATCTTAAATAGCTTATCTGATACGAATTTAATATTCAAAATGTCGAAGGCTCTACTCAAATAAAAAAATAAACCTACCACACTGTTTTTTTTATCCATTGAATCATGTACTTCTTGTACAAAGTTGAACGTCTGTCTGAATAGAACTCGTCTTAAGAATAATAGGCCTTTGAAATCAGAAGCTTTTTTACAGACTTTCTGAATTTAGTCCTACATTTCATGCCTTTGATCTTAATTGGCAAGTGGTTGAACATTGGAATCGGTAAACTAATATTGAGCTTATTTCTGGCATTTCGTCGAGCTGACATGAAAATTTCCGTCCTATATTTTTTTGCATCAAACATACCATTTCCAATTTAAATATGGAAGGCAAGGTCAAGATTTCATGCCTTCTGAATAGAGGTCGACAAGAATCCCTGAATTCAACTCTACACATATTTCTAACTCCTCTTTTTTGTAGTATAAACACCCTATCATACATGTATTGGCAACACGTTCCCCAAAAACACATACCGTATCGCAGATGGGAATCTATGAGAGCAAAGAACACATTTTTTGCCACAATAGTGCCCAGTTCATTTGCTGATACTCTGACTGCAAAGCATCCTGATGGAATTTATTTACATGGGTTATTTATGTGACCTTCAAAATCTAAATTTTTATCAATTTGTGGTCCCAGAAATTTTGCTGACGTTTTGTTTTCTATTATTTGAATACCCAGGTAAATATCCAGTGTAGAGCACTTGAAGGTGATGATGCTAGTTTTTGAGATATCATATGACATTTTATGACTAGCATTACACCAGTCTTTTATTTTTATAATATCCTTGCTGATCATGCAGTTCCCGTTCATTTTTGCAATGTCAAAATAACGTTGTGTCAACTGCGAATTGGGTTATTTCTGCAGCTACATTGATACGGGCTAGGTTGTTAATATATAACAAGAAGAGAATTGGGCCTAGAACCGATCCTTGTGGAATAACACAAGTAACTGTTCGGGAGTTAACTCTTTTGAGTACGTTCCAACAAGTATGATCTAATGTGCGACCTCAAAGTGATATCAATGAAGACGGAACTTTGAATTTTATAGCGACTGGAAGACAATGAAGAAGAAGAAATGATAACTCTATATTCAATTCTTCAAATTTTAACGTTCATAAATGTAGAAAATAATATTTCCCAATGAAAACATCAATACGAAATTCATTTCTCTTCTTTTTATTCAGTCAGGAAGTAATGAATATAAATGAGATTGAAATCAATAAATAATTAAAGAATTTCCCTTGATAACTCCATAATTACATTGGTTGTTACAAAATTGTTGATTTTAATCACTATAATTATAATAATATAATAATTATAATAATAGTAATAATATCGTTTATTATGCATAAAAAATACATTTATACATAAAAGGAAACATGTTAGGTTATCTTCCTCGCCTCCCAAAAATTATACAGTGAGTGTAAGAAAATAATTATAAAAATAAGTATTTACTATCATAACAATGATAGAGAAGAGAAAAAAAAATAATAGATCATATAGTTGCTAATAACTCTTACTATTCGTGACATCATTTTGGTCAATTTAACAATTTCATTACACTAACATACATTGAATTTGAAATTTTTCAAATAAGCACTGAGCAGTAAGCATCTGTGATTTTATTTCTTTCTTGAATTGATGAATATTATGATTTAAAAGGAGTGAAAATACATTCAGATAAGAAGGTGCTATATAAGAAAAACATCCTTGAAATTTGAAAGTACAGTGCCTAGGTATGTTGAATGAGTTAATTCTCAAATTGACCATATGTATGTCAGACTGCCTGCTTAATAAACTTTATTGAAGCAACTCAAATAAACAATTTTTTATCAAATACCGGACTCTATACCTCACATTCAGCTCCTTAATTTTTAACAAAAATGGTGTGACATGTTCACCATATGGTATACAGCATACGAACCGAATGCAAGCATTTTGTATACGTTGTAACTTCTGCTTGTTATATTGCGGCAAAAATTGTAATACCCCGAACAACAATACTCGATATGGAGGGTGAATAAGAGTTTTAACTAACCTGAGTTTCAAAGAGTTATCTATGGTTACGCCAAGATTTTTAGCACTGTCTATCCAGTCAATGTATTCGTTTTCGAGAGAGAGCCTAAAGTTACACTGAGTTTCTATTATTTATTTTTGAGACCCTATGCATAACGCCTAAGTTTTATTTGGATAGATTTATAGTACATAATTCTTCGAGTATAGAAATGTTTTTTGCAAATATGTGTTTATATTGGCCACGCAACTTTCTGTATCGGTATTATGAGAAGACAAATATATCTGTATATCATCTGCGTATAGATGTACTTGACAATGTGATAAGAAAGTGGAATGATCAAAAATAAACACTAAAAACATCAAGGGTCCTGAAATACTTTCCTGCGGTGCACCTGAGATTGTTTCTTTTAGGAATGACCATGAGTAATCATCCAGTTTGACCCTCTGTGATCGGCCTGTGAGATAGCTGGTCATCCATTTGAGAGAAATGTCATCGAATCCTATGAACTTGAGCTTGTTGATGAGAAAATCGGAATTAACTGAATCGAAAGCTTTACTTTGATCAAGCAGTACAAGAATGGTGACTTTTGATTGATATCTCTCAAGATCGTCGATTAGGTACTTTCAATAGGACAGTCTATGTTTCGTGTTTTTTGCGGAACCCAGACTGTTCGTATGGTAGTATTTGATTTTCTTGAAGAAAAACTCATATTTGACGGAAAACATTTTTCTAGAATATTTTAGAGAATGAGGGTAGATTTCTGATACGGCGTAGGTCACTGAACGTGGTAGGTGGATTCTTTTTCGGAATTGTCTGAATGACAGGGTATTTTTCTTCATCGATACAGTGTTGTATAACTAAAAAAATCATCTTGTTAGTTAAACTGTCAATACCTAAAGCATTAGATTTTATTTCTTTGATAGGTGTGAAAATGTCATCATCAGATATATCGGTGAGGGAAAAGTTCATAGGAGCGTTCAATTTATTATTATCGTAGAAGGAAATAGTGTTGTTATTTACTATTGAATGTCCAGCCACGTTTAAAAAAGAATAATTGATTTCTTCAGGTCTACGTAGTTCAATTGGCAGGCTATTGGTTTGCGAGGATGATTTTGTAGTAACACCCCAATCTGCAAGATTTCTCCATTTCATTTTTGAATTGTTTTTATTTTTGTTCAGAACAAATTGTATATATGCTGTTTTTCCAAGTTTTACTAAGTCATTGACGTAGTTGCGTAAAGTTACGTAGTACTGTCTAGCTGCTGCTGTCTTTTTTTAAAACATAATAGTCAATGAAAAATCCAAATTATTGAAAATTATATCTTTATCAATACTTTATGAACTTCATATGGCATGTTTTTAATCGGAACCACAGGTTGACTTCGAATGATACTCTAAATTAGTCTAAATAATTAAAAACTGCGCTCGCTCTAAAATGATTCAAGATATATTATAACCCCTGAAATATTTATGCCGAATAAAAATAGCATTAAACCCATAGGAAACGGGATATTTGTAATAAGTATGTGGAAATTCGATTTAGACTTCGGAATGTCTACGATAAGTAGACATTACAAGGTCTGAACGATAGTAGATAAGTTTAAGGGTGCCAAAATGAAGATTCATACAACTTTACAGCTGACTATCTCCCATTTCGAAATACTTGCCCTCATTTGACTAATATTCCTGAACTATGAACCCATGAGATACAGATTTGCTTCCATTGAGCATCTTTAAATATCGTTCAAATATCAATAAAGTGATAGTTGTGTTGTGTCAAGTGTGGAATACGAATGTCAGCGGTGTCTGCGATCTGAATTCAAGGTAAAATTTTTATGATTTTTTTACGATTGAAAAGTATTATTTGATTCATCAGTCATATCGAAAACAAATGTTCTAAGAGCAGTTTTTTTGTACGGAGACAGTTCAAAATTCATTTCTGTTATTTTTTCAATACCGATAGATTTCAGCATGACCAGATGTCCTCTATTGAGGGACTGTGTGGTTATTTCGCTGATAATGAATTGTCAGTAAATGATGAGTTTCGAATTTTCGGGAAGGTACTCCTCAATTGAAGACAAACTGGATAACTGTAGAAAACCAGGACGAGTACTTCATCAAGAACACTCGTCTCGGTTTTTTATAAATTGTCTTCAGTATACTGGCCGTTTCTTTTATCGTGTGTTAACATTGCTATATTCCAAACCAATGGTGCTCAACCCCAGGCCCGCGGGCCACAATGTGGCCCACGAAACAATTTCAAATGGCCCGCGCAGAATGTTGAAACAGTTCTTGAACTTTTCTTGATTTACTGAAGAATACATCCTGGTTGAGTGACCTTGTTGACGTTAAGAATTACGTTAATATTTTGAATTTCAAATTACAAGGTGAAGATTGTTCACTTCCGACTATGTTTAAATTGATAAGCGAATTCAAAGCAAAATTAAATCTCTTTACAATTAATTTGACTACAGAAAATATTGACCTTTTTGCCACACTGAAACATTTGAAAGAGGAGCTCAATATTGATTCTGTTACTCTAAATACCAATCTAAAATTCGATGCTCTCACAGTCGTTTGAGAAGAGATTTCAAGACTTTGAAAGCAAAAAACAAACTATACAAATTTTTATAAATCCTTTCCTAATAAGTTTGGCGAAAATAGTTAGTTATCCTGCCAATATTCAGTTGGAACTGAATCACGATACGTTGAAAAACTTTTCTGCCAACAAATTGTTTTCGAAAGAACAAAATTCTTCAGAAGATTTTGCAGATTTCTGAAAACTGGTACCAAAAGCAGAATTTCCAGCAATAACTGATCTAGCATTACAGTTTTTAAGTAGTTTTGAATCAACATATATGTGTGAAAAGGTATTTCCAGACCTTGATTATGTAAAAAATGAATGCCGCACATCCTTAACTGAGCAACATGTTTGTGACTTGTCGTTACTATCAACATCGGATTTGTCGCCTACCATAGGTAAATTATTAAGAGAAACAACTGTAGAAATCACGTTGATTGTAACAACGACTTACCCTAGATTTAGATTTGAGAAGATACATACTTAAAATCAACTTTTTTTCTTTATTTACCTGCTATATTTTAGCATAAGATACTCGCTGTTTGTTCATAATACTACCTAATAAACAAAAATTTAATTTTATTCCTTAATATTGGGTTTTTATTGCGCATGTCCTGAGGGTAACTGAAATAGGAATTGTAAGTCGCCCGTCGTGAAGTCTAAATCCACCGTTTAGCACGACCGTTAAAAATGTTGAGCAGCCTTGTTATAACCGTAACAGATATGAAGACGATTAAATGAAAAACAAAGTAACTGTCATCGGGAGCAATACAATGGTCGAAAGAAATTTACGAGGACTCTCGTCTTTCTCGAGTTATACGGGGATAACCAAAAATGCCGAATGGAATTGTTATTTCGGAGAACATTAAAAAAATGGAAAAATTTTTTTATCGTATTCGAATTGTACTATGACGATGTAATAATAAATATTCGATATTCGACCTATCTTTCTTATTACAGATATTGATAGAACAATAATTTCACAATCCAGGAGTATATCACATTTGATATTTTTATAGCGTTTCATTTGAAATAACTACCATTATCAGTGACAACAATTTCAAATTACGGAACTGTCGGTCCTTATGTAAATTGTTTTGATTTCTTCAAAATATAATTCAGAAAACCCAAAAACTTCGACAGGTAGGTAACCTAACACAATGAAAATTCGTACTTTTTTATTTTGTAAATTTTTTGTATTGCTGTAATCCGTCTTTCAAGACTTCATTCTTCCTAATCAATTATAATTCGTAATATTTTTATAATTTCGAATCCTGAAAGGAAAATATAAGTTTTTGCTCAAAACTCAATTGTTGTATAATTTGGTATGATCAAAAAGCTTCTCAATTCATTTACCATCTTACACGCGTAGGCTTTGCTTGGTTTCTATGACAGGAAAAATGAATGCGTAGTTGATATTTGTTAAGTATAAATGTGCCATTGAAAGAGCAAAAAGGGGGCTCATGATAATTACATAAATACCTCCACCGATAAAATGAGGGATATATGGAATATGATAAATTACGAAAGAAATCGTCTGAATAATAAAAAATTGACACTAGAAGACGACCAGAAAGAAATTTGAGGGACTATGTATGGTGCATTTGACAGAAAGAAAACAAGAAAATGTGTGGTTACTGGAAGTGTGAGGAATCAAATAAATGTTATTGGTAAGCAAATATTATCGCATACAAATTTACATAATGAAAACATCTTTTTATTTTAATTGAGGATTGGCCAGTTACAAAAATTATACTAATCGAAATTGTTCTTTACGAGAAATTGCCCACGAAATAGGGATTTCTGTGAAATCCACCAGAACTATTTCGAAAAAAAAACAAATATAAATGCTACAGGATTCGCAAAATTCATCACCTCAATGAAAGGGATTACGGAAGGAGAGTACAATTTGCGAAGTTGTTAAGATGTAGAAATAGAGAAGTTGGAAATATTTGTAAAAGAATAATATGGACGGACGATTCAAAATTCACCAACAATGGTTGGTTTAACAGAAATATCCATTTCAGGTGGAATAATACAAATGAACATTAACTTAGGAAAACCAATCTCTAAGGAAGGTTCGGAATAAATATTTGGTTGGGAATCATGGGAACGAACATCCTTGGCCCTCTCTTTTACGATGATCATTTGAATAGGGGAATGTTTCTTCATTTACTATTCGATGAATTTTATGGCTACTTAGATGAATTGTCACTGAATATCCGCCATGAAATACAATATTTTCAACAGGACGGCGCTTCTCCCCATAATGTAGCAATAGTAAGGGAACATTTAGATGCAGTATTCTCAAGAAAATGGATTGGAGACAATGGACCAATCAACTGGCCAGCTCGATCCCCAGATCTCATTCCTTTGATTTTTTTGTCTGGAGATACATGAAGGATAAAGTGTTTTCAATACCAAGTACAGATATCGACCATCTCAAACAAAAAATTTGAGATGCTAGTATTAGTATTGAAATCTGTTCAAATCTGTTTAAAATAGATTTGGAAAAGCTGAATACACTTAATTGAATTAATGAATCGAAGATGTTTTTTATATTAAAGTGTATAATTTTTAAAATTCTTGTAAAGCGCTTTCGACTTTCGTCATCATCAGGGCTCACTTGTCAGGCAACAGGAAGTATCAAATTCAGTACATTGCACATTTGTGATATTTGACTTATATTAAAAAAATAGGGTTATAGCCAAGAAAATACATTTTTGGATTGAAGTCATGTGGTTCAGTCAAAGTATTATATGAAGTAGTATATATTCATATACTATATATACATATATATTCATAGTAGTGTATATTCATATAATACTTTGACTGATCCACATGGCCTCAAACCAAAAATGTATTTTCTTGGCTATAAGCCTATTTTGTTTTATATAAGTCAAATATTACAAATGTGCAATGTACTGAATTTGATACTTTCTGTTGCCTGACAAGTGAGCACTGATAATAATAATAATAATAATAATAATAAACGACTTTATTGCTTACATACATAGAGCAAACAAAAATACACATATGATATGAATTTGGCCCAAAGCAAAAGGCGAAGTTCAGTTTATAATATGATATAAAATCAGCTCATGAACTTTTCTTCCACTTAACCTTGAGTACATCGCTAGGTGTGTTGAACTCAACAATATAACAGAATTGAAAAAGAAAAAAAAAAGAAAGTTGAATAATTAAAGCTATTTCTAATATAATTTCCATCGTACGATATCAGAACTGCATTGAAAACAAATGTTTTTGTAGGCCTTCTTGAATCTTTGCAAACTGTAAGATTTGAACGTGGTAGGGACCTGATTGTATATTGAACATATTTGATGAGTATAACTACGCCTGAATATTTCTAATCTGAATATTGGCGGTGAAAGGGTTCCTTTATATCGGATATTTAGAATATGTGTATCGGATCGAAAGGTGATTTTTCTGTGCAAATATGAGGGTGTTTTATCGAAAATAATTTTTTGAAAAAGAACAGCAGCATGTAATCTCCTTCTATTACTCATATTTAGCCAACCATTATCTTTTAATTTGTGTGAAATATGTTCTCTTCTGCGGATACCAAATAATAATCGCAAGGGTGAGTTCTGTACTTTTTGTATTTTCGATTGATATTGGCTGGACAAGAATGGACCGTAGAGTACATCTGCATAATTAAATACGGACAGTACCTTTTAATGACTCACACAAATTTGATTTAATTTGAAAAGGAAGGAAATATCTATTGCTATATATAGTTTTAAGAGTGAAGTATGCACGTTGAATAAGCTGATTTATGTATTTTTCAAATTTTAAATTGAAGTCCAATATTATACCTAAACTTTTGGATTCATTACGTTTTGAAGTACTTCATTTTTTATTACAATATTTACACTATCAGAAATCTCATCTCTTTTGTTTTTGTTGCCAAAAAGAATAACATTAGATTTACTGCAATTAATACTAAGACAGTGATCCTCTGCAACTTCAATGAACTTATTAAGTTCCTCATTTATAAGGTCACATGACTCTACTACCGTACTGGGGTGAAAACTATAATAAATTTGAGTATCATCCGCATATAGGTGTACAATACAAATCTGAAGAGTTTTCACTAGGCAGGAAGTATATATAGCAAAAAGCAATGGCCCCAAAATGGAACCCTGGGGTACTCCACATTTCAAATCCATATAATTGGAGGATAGCCCATCAACTAAAACCATTTGTTGACAACCCCTAAGGTATGATGCCATGAGGTTCTTAGCATTATTCGACAGTCCTATATAAAGTAGAATTTCAAGCAATAAATTATGGTTGATAGTATTAAAAGCTCTGCTGAAATCTAACATGACCAAAACAGTACACTCACCTTTGTCCGTAGCTCGTATAATATCATCAATAATATGGAGGAGTGCCGTTGTACAACTATAATTTTTCCGAAATCCAGATTGCGTTATAGGTAATAATGAAAACTGATCAACATGTTTTTTTTAATTGTACTTCTATAGCCCTTTCGAGTATTTTCGATGAAGTTGGCAGGATACTTATTGGACGCAAGTCTTTGAATTCATGTGGATTTGACTTTTTAGGTAATATTTTCACAACGGCTCTTTTCCACAGTTCAGGAAAAATATTATGAGTTATACAAAAATTTACAATGTGTGTGATGTAAGGAATTATATGTGGACAGCATAATATCAATAGTTTTAAATTTAATCCATCTTCACCAGCAGCATTTGTGTTAATAGCATTTATTGTTTGATGAACAAATAAGTCATTCACTTCTTGAAATTCAAAATCTGATTCTTCAATCTTTT
Organism: Leptinotarsa decemlineata; assembly: GCF_025532065.1. Lineage (NCBI taxonomy): Eukaryota > Metazoa > Arthropoda > Insecta > Coleoptera > Chrysomelidae > Leptinotarsa > Leptinotarsa decemlineata. Next base: position 2,589,697 of record NW_027412534.1, read on the forward strand.
TGTGTTTGTATGACAAAAGTAATTGCTCAGAAGGTTCTTTTGTAACACAAGAATTGATAAAGAATTGATTTATTTCAGCAGGACTTTTCAAATTATCTGGTACTGTGCTTGACTTGTTAGGTATAACGTTATGAGCCCTCAAAGTATTCCAAAGACTTTTAGAATTTTTATTACTGAGCTGGTATGTAAAAAATGCTTTTTTCTCTCTTCTAACAACAGAATTTGTGTAGTTCCTCATGTCCTTATAAAACTGAAGGTGATGCACAGATTTAGTTCTCTTATACCTGTTCAGCGCTTTATCACGTATTATCAACATTTCTTTGATAGCGCCAGTTAACCAAGGAGCTCTGGGCTTCGAAACACGCGATGTTATTAGAGGCAGATGTCTATCAAACAGGCAAATCAGACAGTTGATTAAAAATAAAAGTTCTTTGTTATTTTTTCATCAACCCGTTCCTGATCATATCGTTAAAATATTTAAAAGATCTGTACGTTTTCATTTTGGGATCCTGCTTCTCAACACACAACCTGACTTTACATGCGGCTATATCATGATCAGCAATGATACCTGTTGCGTGGATAACTCCCCTTTCAACAACCCAGTTAGATGAGGTAATAATACCATTAAGTAAGGTAGCAGTAGTAGTTGTGATTCTTGTAGGAATTTCTATGATTTGACCAATACCAAAGCACTCTAAAACAGATGACATTTTATTCACATAACGATTATCAATATTTAGAAAATCTATGTTAAGATCTCCGCCGCATATGATTTCATCTACAGTAGGATGTATTAAACTTAGTATATCTTCCAATTCAGCTATGAAAAGATCATTATTTATTTTTGAAGGCTTGTATATTGCACCAAGAGCAATAGTTCTACCTTTAATTTTTATATTTACCCAGAGTTGTTCCGATACCTTTCCACGATGATTCAATTCTTCGCTATATATCCTAATATTTACGTAAATGCACAAACCTCCTCCTAAGCTACCTCTATCTTTTCTGTGTGTTTTCACACACAAAAAATATATCAAATTGTTGATGTTCATCTATAAGTAATTTTACCGATTGCAAAGAAGGCAAAAGCGACCTTGCATCTAGACAACCTATGTATAAATTATCAAGCATTTTTATTTTATTCCGTACGATAAGAAATTAAACCAGAAAAAAAAAGAAAAAAAAAGTGAAAGTAAAAACTATGAACTCGAAATAGGGACTTGAATCCGAACACATCCCAACTGCACCCATGTGCCACTTCTTAATCTATCAAAATGTATGAACTTTTGTAATAGTGAACTCAGTTAGATATTATATGAAAATGAACAACGAAAACTACTAAACTGGCATTGAATATAATCAAATCCTACAGAAAACTGAAGAGAAAAAAAAACAAAAAGAATAATTCTCATTACAGCATATACGAACTCAAACTTCAGCCAAATCATCTATGGAGGTAATCTTGGTAATATTATTATCGGCCAACTTCAAGAAGACGGTACCTGAACTTGTCCACACTTTACCATCTTTTCCAGCTTTTTGTATGGCCATCTTAAACAAAGTTGATTGTTCTTTCGTTAAATCTTCTTTGATTACGTATTTAGTACCTTTAAGATACTTTTTGTTGGAGAAGATAACTTGTCTGGTATATCCATTGAAAACATTCACCAGCACTGGCCTAGATTTCTTTGCATTAGGTTTTCCCAGTCTGTAACAACTTCCGACATCAGAGTTTTTGATAGTTAGGTTCATTTTCGTATTGAAGATTTGTAGTGTACGATCTTTAACGCTTTCATCATTCATCTCTTCCAAGCCATAGACAATAATATTATTTCTACGAATCCATTTCTCAAATCTTTCATTCTGTTTGACCATCAATTCAATAGTATTTTCTTGTTTTTAGACTACTTTTTCTAACTCAGTGGTTTTTTTCTGTAATGTCTCCAACTCCTTATCAATATCTCCACGAATTTTCTCGAAGATTCCGTTAGTTATCTCGGTGATGAAAGGTTCAGACGTGCACAATTTATTGACTGCGGACTTAATTGCTAGGTGCAATTGATCTCCGTCCTCGCCCCTTTTCTGATGCCTTGTTGACATGTTATTACAAATATTGTACTTACAATGCAATGCACCTGTTTAAGTCAATCAAATGAAGGCCCACACGAAACAAGTAACCACTCCAGAAATCAGAGTAACAGACACAATTTTTCCTTCAATATCAACGAATTTAGCAGCACACGATGTGGAACACGTCTACTCACTAGGCATACTCCTAACGATGATGACGAAAGTCGAAAGCGCTTTGCAAGAATTTTAAAAATTATACACTTCAATACAAAAAACCTCTTCGATGCATTGAATCTGTTTTTCCGTTAACCCGCAGTCGCACCCCTACGAACGACAAACCTCAGAAGTCGAAATTTGTGCGAGCCAAGGACTAACGAGGTCTTAAAATTTTTGATGTGTGATTCCTAACACCAATTAGAAAAATTTTCTGGACCGAAAATGTATGTGCATTCAGCAAAGAGGACGCCAATTCGAATATTTAATGTAGCTTTGATTTTCCGTATTGGTTTCATTTTCCCAAAAGTTCATGGTAAAATTAATTGTTTTTCTGTTTGATTGTTGTCACTGATGATGATGGTTATTTCAAATGAAACGCTATGAAAATATCGAATGTGATATACCCTTGGCTTGTGAATTCATCGCTTTTTAAATATCTGTAATAAAAAAGACAGACCCGTACTTGAAAAAAAAGTTGATGATGGCCATGTTGACACGGAATACTTTATAGAATATTTATTATTACTTTGTCATATTACACTTCAAATACAATAACATTTTTTTCCATTTTCTGGTATTCTCCTAAATAACAATTCCATTCGAAAAAAAAAAAAAACAGGATTTTTGGTGTGAAGGTTCGACGACTGCCTTTGAAAAAGAATCTTTTATAATTTTCGGGTATGCAGTCAATAAGGGGATGGTAAAATAAGTGAACTCTTTTTTCTGTTCTAGCTTTCGAGTCTTTATTGGCTCTTCATCAGGAACTCTACAATGAATTGATAATTGATTTTAATATTTATTCGACAAATTGTGAAACGTGTGACACTTACGAAAGTGAGGTTAGGAGTTAATCCCTTTCACTTGCCGCAATTTGTAAACATAACATTTCCCAAAGACAAACACTCTTGGTAAAAAACAACATTGAACATCATAGTCTGCCATGGAGACTATGATGTGAAGTTGACAGTAATAAAATTATTGACAGTGATTTTTTTGACCTTATTGCCAACATACAATGAGAGATGAGAAATAAAAAATATAAAAACACCAACTATCTAGGGTTGCCAATATTATATTACCTTTGGAAGGGTTGTCAGTTGTTAAAAGTCCCTTGTAGAGGGCGACTTAGTAGATATGAATAAATTGTGCTGAGATGATTTATGTTAGTTCTATAATAAATTGAATATGGTTCTTTAAAAATCTTTGTCATTTCGGGAAAAGTTCTCTTTTTTGAATTGGATTCATGTTCTAAGATAGTCACATCATCATAATCAGGTCTGTGGTCTAGTTGAATTGTATGTTGAGGTAGAACACAGGTCTTTTTAAAATTTCTAATATCGCTTTTATGAGATTAAATTCTGTCTTTCAATTTCTTTTTGGTTTGGCCAATATACTTTTTATCACATTGTATGCAAGGTTTGCAATAGACTACATTTGAATAATCTCAAATTGGTTCTTTGTCTCTTAATTTTGAAAAAATAATGTTCAATGTGAGTTGATTTTTATATGCAATTTTAATGTTCAGAATTTAAAAAAAAATTCAAAAAATTTTTTTCTGGAATTAAAATCGATTATCAATTAATTGTGAAGTTTTTGATGAAGAGCCAATAAAGACTCGAAAGCTAGAACAGAAAAAAAAGTTCACTTATTTTACCATCCCATTATTGACTGCATATCCAAAAATTATAAAAGACTCTCTAGGAATGTGTATGGTTTTGCAGGCAAATTCACCTGAAATACCTGAGTTAAGACGCTCTGACCGTATAAAGAGTTCAGTTTGAGGAGTGCCAGAACTACCAACTGTCGAAAGCGCTCGCAGATAATTAATAGAAGATATAAAGCTTCAAATCCTTTTTGTGGAATTCAATATGAAGTTGCATAAATCAAAAAAATAAATAAATATATATATAAATATATATATATATATATATATATATATATATATATATATATATATATATATATATATATATATATATATATATATATATATATATATATATATATAGTTTTAGGAATTATACTCTGAAGGAATTCAATTTTCAATTATCGGAAGTCGCCGACTTGAGTTTGATGATAGACACTACCTTGCACTGACGAGAGGCCAAACAGCCAGAATCTGGTCTTGCAAGTGGGGTCCAATTTATTGCGGCAGTTTTATTCCCAACAACATATGCAGTTATAACTTCAGTGAAGAATCCTGCACTGAAACCTGTCGGATATAATCCAACGCCTTTCGTGGTATTAGCCAGGGAAGTAGTTGTTTTCTGATGGGTGTCAGTCCATTAACCTACAGTATGTGGAGTTGAGACTGGCCTGAATGAATTGTTCTTCTGAATGATTTTTTTATATAATCAACATAATCAAATTATTATTTGTGAATATAGTTTTCGTATACTATACTTGAATACTACACTCGAAATTCATATTTCCTCATCTGTTAAGTATAGTGTCCGTACGCCACTGAAAGACGTCACAGTCATTTCTGAGAATAATGCGCCTACTATTTTGGAATTATACAGGGTGGGCCATCGAAAACTTGACATGGAGGTTTTGGGTACTAATCTTGCAAATCCTTGAAAACGCTCAGACAGGTCGATTTTTATTGGGAGGAAAACAGTTTTCTTTCCCATATACAGCGTCGTTACTTCAACCCCGGAGCAGAGGGGTAAACAACCCTTGGAATTTTAATAGGGAATAGAGGGCGAATCGCACATCTTTTGAAAGATCTTGTGATTCTCTAAACAATGGTGTAGCCTTTTTTAAATTTGGACGTATATGGAAGATTTCTTTCCGATAATTAACTTGTTCGATATTGTTGATAGCAAAAAATTGTTGTACGTCACTGATCAGTTGAAATGTATTTGGAATCCTTTCATTTGTTTCTTACGCCACTTTTTTGTTAATTTTTCTGTTTTTCTCTGATAAGAGTACTATTTCAATTGAGAAATGGTTAAAAATGCTGTTTATATTTCTCATTTTTATGTTAAAAGTGATATATACATCATTACTAATAGTAAGTTCCGTAGAGTGTTGCTTAAAAAACAATGGTTCACACAACTGCAGAGAGGATTGAGTTGATTGTACTATAGAATTAGTCGTTGTGCTGCGAGAGCCGCTGAACTGTTCAATCAACAACATGGGAAGAATGTGTCGCGACAGTATGTTTTCGATTTAATTGCAAAATTTCGGGCAACTGGATCTGTAGCGAATAAAAAACGGCAAATCGAACCACCAGTAACAAATGAGGCAACACAAGTGGCAATTCTGGGCCATATTGAGCTTGACTGACCATACTTTAGGCACAAGACAGTTAGCATTTGTTTCCGGGGTGTCACGAACTAGCATTCGGCGTATTTCAAAAACCCACAAAATGCATTCTCACAAGAATAAATCAACGCAAGAACTGAATGAAGATGATTTCGATCGACGCTGGCAATTTTGCGAGTTGGTTAGTGAACGAGCGGTGGAAAATCCACATTTTGTTTTCAACATTTGCTTCAGTGAAGAATGTTCTTTTTTTTCTGAATGGCACAGTTAATCGCCATAATTGTCGTTATTGGGCTGATTCAAATCCTCACATTTTTCATAAAGTGCATACTCAACGTCCACAAAAATCAAATGTATAGGCTGGAATATTTTGTGACCGTATTGTTGGCCCATTGTTTTTACAAGGCAATTCAACCGGACAAAAATATCTGGAATTTCTACAAGATATCATTAATCCTTTCGTCACTGATATTATTAAAAATGACCACAGTTATCGTGAGAATCTGTTAATATTTCAACAAGATGGGGCTCCTCCGTACTATGCTCTGCCTGTTCGGCAGTATTCAGATCAAACTTTTCCAGAGGCGGGGCACTATCGAATGGCCACCACGATCACCAGACCATTCGCTGTTAGATTTCTTTCTGTGGAGTTATTTGAAAAGCAGAATTTACTATACTCCTCCCGCATCACTCTAAGATTTAAAGCAGTGGTCGCCAACCTGTCGATCGCGAGCTACCGGTAGCTCGCGGAGGCAATTCTGGTAGCTCTCACAACGATTTTAATTTAAAAGAGACAAACTGCAAAAATCAGAAAAGCTTCCGAAAATTACACAAAAAAATCTAATTGTCATAATATTAAACATAAACAGCGGCAACGTTGCGGTGAGCGATCTGCCGCTGACGCCATCAAGCTAGAATCGGCTAGAACCGACCAGCCGGACCAGCGCGTTAGTGTTCGAGAACGATCTGGATTGCTTTGATCGGGATAAATACGCACGGCGCGGCGACATTGCGCTTAGTTTAAAACTGAACACGTAATCAACGTCCAGCGGTTGAGTTAGTAGAGAACAACAAAAATAATATTATGGCAAGCAGTTGTAATAAGGTAAAGACATACCACTCACATTCGGAATGGGAAAAACAATACTTTTCTACAGAAGTTAAACATGAAAATGTGTGTTTGTTATGTAATACTTCGGTCTCCGTTGCTAAATAAGGAAATATTGAGAGACATCATGAAACTGTACATTCTAATTTTGAAAAATCATTCCCACTACATTCTGCCACCAGAAAGAAGAAACTGAAACAGTTAAAAAAGCAGTTAATTGGACAAAAATCAATATTTTTAAGAACAGTCGACAAAAATGAGGCTGCAACTGAAGCATCGTACCGTGTGTCCCAGATAATTGCACAAAAAAAGAAACCTTATGAAGACGAGGAAATGATAAAACAGGCGTTTTTAGAAGCTGCTGATTCGTTATTTGTCAACTTTAGAATTAAAGACGAGATAGTTTCAGCTATAAAATCTATGCAACTTTCTGCTAATACAGTGATGAGACGTGTAGAAGTAATGAGCAATGATATTTTTTTACAGTTAAGAACTGACTTAGATAACTGTGTTTATTTTTCACTTCAACTGGATGAATCAACAGATGTCGTTGACACTGCCCAGATGGCCGTGTTGATATTGTGATATTGTGAATATCAGCCTTGTTTAACTGCGACAACGTACTTTCTATTAAGGGATCCTTTTCTATATCAAGACCAAAAACTGCAATCTTATTTTTTCTCAATTTCCTTTGCATCCAAAGGTTTTGTCGTTTCAACTTTTCAACATCAGCAGCGGTAGCCTCAACCTCTGAGTTAATATCTGAGATACTTTTCGATATTTGACTTTCCAAATATTCAGTATGAGCCTCACAAACTTTCTCTAACCTAGTTGTTTGTTCACTGTTAGCTTTTTGGATGAGGACAAAGAGTTCATCGGCAGTCAAATCATTCATATCAGGAAAAACTCTTATGAGCACTATTCACTAAGTCGAGACTCCCATGGTGGTAGAGGTACATGTCAAGTAAATAGCAAACATAAAAAGAAATTCTGCGATGAGTAGGCTTTTTACGCTATTTGAAATGATGGCTAATAATCAATATAATCGATGCGATTTCCGTGCACCGAGTCAAATTTTGGAATTTTTGACGAAAATATTTAAAAGCAAATACCTTTAACCAGCTTTGTAGAAAAATTCCTGTATTCTTCAGTTACTTATCAGTGATATCTGAATGTTTTACAGGCGATTCTTTCGAAATGGACTCTGGTGATGATCAAAGGAGTGAAAGTGAAGCAAAAGAAATAGCTGGAAGGAAATCTGTAGTGTGAGTTGCATGTTATTTATATTTGTCATGTATAGAAAAAACTGAATGATAATCTTGATTGATTTCATGAATTTCAAAACATCCAGTGGTACATTCCAACAATTCATTGTGAAAAATTTTGAATTATCTCACGGCTAGTACTGGAGTGCCACTAAGATTCAGCCAAAGCCTCGGTAGACAAAAACATTATCCTGAGGTGCGTTGAAGGACACGACAGGAGTGAAGGTGATCGCATTGCCGACTCTCTAGCGGTTGGACTGAGAACTTTAGGACCCAGTGACACCTGCGGCCCTGATGACTTCGATAATTGCGGAACTAGCCAAAAGTCACACCCATGCTCAATTCCTTAAGAGATGAGATAGAGGTGAACGATGCAGTCCTCCAGGATCACCTTGGGCGACCCTGGGAAGCTGGCGCCGAAGAGATATCTGGCGATGACTAGGAAAAACCTACGCTTAACAGTAGGATTTCTGACTGGTCACTGTCAACTAGGGAAACACCTCTATATTATGGGGCTACTAAAACATCAGATTGCCTCAATTCCTTAATTTCTTATGCAGTATGTCTTATCAGTACGGGAGCTAGCAACATTTGGAAAACAAGAATTTTAGAACAGTTGGTTTTTTGATATGCTGTCTTTCTTGCTTTTTTGTTTAGAGTCCGGGCTACCTGTCGTACCTAGACAGGTAAAAATCCTTTACTTTAAAAGAATTTTTTAAAGCCTAATTTTTAATTTTTTGCCTTTAGATAGATCCAACAGACATCAGTTTTTTATTGCCAGGCATTTTCATTGTTGTTAATTATGTGCCATACGAGATTTTTTTTTAATGAAAAATTCGTAGTATTTCTGAATGTCTGTAATTTTTATATTATTTTCTTTGAACATAAAATAATCTAAAATTAATTTGCCAGACGATAATTCGATTGTTAAGTAATTAATATAAATAAAAAAGTATTGAAAAGAATTGTGGTATAATGCTTGTGGTTAGAGAGACAGTTTAAAGTGCAAGAGAGATAAAAAGCGACGGCAGCGTATCGGCTAGTGTATAACAGAAAATGTTAAGAATGAGGCAGAAAATAATTGCAAAAATACATTACTTACACTTGTTCTTGTAAATACGAGTTGGAATGAAAAACTTCCAACATAAAAATGAAAATATAATTAAAATAAGCATACATTGAAAAAAATGGAATAAAAATTATATCAAGGAAAGTTCAAAAACTATATTTTTCAATTAAAAAAGTACTGATTATCACATGTGAATTGAAAATATATAATGCAAAGTTTTAGATTTTTTTTAATTAAAATATCTTCAGTCTATAATAGTGTCACGGAAAAAAGAGGCATCTTCATAATCATCATCTTCCTTCTCCCTCTCATCCCTCATCTTCCCTTCCACGGTCAGAATCATTTATATCATCGTCTTGAGAATTTTCATTGTCTGCCAATATTCCATCATCTGTAACAAAAAAATTAAAATTCCTGTAATTGTTTTTGTTCGTTATATAATAATTCAGTTTTTATTGAATAATGTTCTATTCAATACTTACTTTGAATAATAACATCTGCAACTATGGAAGGTAATTGCTCCCCCACAAAAAAAAAGTCTGTTCAAAATCTGTTTTTCCATTAATCAGCTGTCGCCCCCATACGAACGACAACTCTCAGGAGTTGAGAAACTTGTGCGAGCTGAGGACTAACGAGGTCTTACCTTTTAATGTGTGATTTCTAACACGGTTGCAGAATCATCCCAGATAAATTCTCTCGAGAAAAATATCTGGTCGAGGCGGGAATCGAACCCACGGCCTTCCGATCGTGAGTCGGGAGCACTAGCACCGCGGTCAATTCCACAAAAAACCAGACAAAATCATATTCATCATCAGATGTTGTGGGATGAATTAAACGCGAAGCACTAACCTCACTTACGATTTCACTGTTTATGTTTCGCGCAATAGTTTCAGTTTCAATAACATTTGCTGGTGTATTTAGTGGCAGAGTATGTGAATTAGATTTACTGATACTATATATTTCAGTCGATGAATCACAGTATTTTGCCATTGAAGCTGTAAAACTTCTGTATCATTGTCTGTGATATCCATATGTTTCATTTATTTCAGTAGGCAACTTGATGTCACTTTACTTTAATTTATATTCTTAACGTATATTCAGAACTTTCTGGAATTTCTTCAGTTTATCAACCACGAAAAGTATGATTTCATCTTTATGTACTTTATAGAAAACACATTGGCCATTGTAACAAAATTAATAAATGAAACATCACAAATAACGAAATCACAAAACACACATGTGACTTTAGACTGACGCCATGTTGTCCATTTGCCGATGCGCTGCCGTCGCTTTCTATCTGTCTTGCACTTCAAAATGTCTCTGTACAATCACAAGCATTATACCGCAATACTCTTCATTACTTTTTTATTTATATTTAATACTTTGAATTTTTCATTTAAAAAAATTAAAAATCGCGTATGGCACATAATTAACAATAAAAATGCCTGGCAATAGAAAATTGATGTCTGGTGGATTTATTCAAAGGCAAAAAATTAAAAATTACGCTTTGAAAAATTATTTTAAAGTTCTTATGATGCACTGATTTGGAACCTTTGATGTAGTAATGAATATTACTGGAGTTTTTTACCAACACCAAATCGTTATTTTCAACACCTCGACACGTGTTTTGATCACCAAGTGATCATCTTCAAAGAGGAAGATTAAAACTAGAAACTAATGCGAGCTAGCCCTATTTATGCTATCTAGGTATCTCATACAGGTTAACCATCCAGGCGTACCACTCATACAGGTATACCAACCTGAATTAATTTTACAATTTTGCCTTATCTATTATTTTACAATATATGTTCATATAAAACAATTTTCAGCTGTATAAAAATTAATTTCACAATATTGCCTATCCAAATTTATTTTTGCAATGTGCCCTTATGTAGTAATCAGTAAACCCAACAACATTATTTTATTTTACTAAGCTATATAGTATGCCCTTTGGTATAGGTTCGTCATCGTTATTCATAAAATTATTGCGTTTACTTATTTCTACACTCTCATAGGCATCTAGTTGCCTGTTGTTGTTAACTTGTCTAAGTAATCTCAATGAACTGAAGTCTATGGAATGGTTTTGTTGCAAAATATGATGGGCGACTGCTGATTTTTCAGTTCTTCCATATTTTAAGTGTGCTATGTGTTCCTTACATCTTACTTCAATAGATCTTTTTGTCTGTCCATAATATTTTGCAACACAGTCCTCACATTCAATTTCGCAAATTCCAGACTTTTCCGAATTCTCGACTTTGTCTTTTGGACTTCCCAAAAGGCTCTGTAGTGTATGACTTGTTTTAAAAACCACCTTCATACCTAGTTCCTTGAAAATATTTCCAAAGTCGAAGGGACTAGTTCGAGAAAAGGTCAGCAATCAAATCTCCAAGAACAAGATAACAGATAAACGGAAGCATCCAATAAACAACAAAAAAACCAAAAGAAAGGAAAAGAAGAAACTTATCAAACGATTAAGAGAGAAGGTCGTTTTTTATTCGAAAGCCGACAAAGTTAACAAAGTAGTAATTCTGGATAAATCGAAGTACTACGAAAGGGTCAATACTCTCATTACTAACGGACCGTATGCGAAATTGTCCAGGAACCCGTTACCAAAGATGATTGCCGATGTAAAAGACATCCTCAAAAAATGTGACAATATACCGCTCAACTGAAACGGAAGTAACAAGTTTCCAACCCAACGGTGTCGAAACGTTATTGCCTCCCAAAAATCCACGAACCGGGAAAATCAATGCGCCCCATCGTGTTAACTAATTGGTACTCCTACCTATCAAATAGCAAAGTGGCTCACTAAGGAATTTGAAACCTTGTCTATTGCGGAGCCAAGTTTTAGTATAAAACACTCTTTAGAGTTCATACAACATACAAAAAACGTGGTTCTGCAAGAAGGTAAGATTTTGTTTTTTTTTTATGTTAGTTCCTTATTTCCTAGCGTCCCACTTCCACAGACCTTGCAATACCTCAGGAAATTACTAGAGAAAAATGATTTCAATAATAACGAAATCGATGAATTCGTTTCTCTTACTAATTTGTGTATGAAACAAAAACGGTTCCAGGTAGAAGGTTGCTTTTATGAACAACAGGAAGGAACGGCCATGGGAAACCCCTTGTCCCCCTACCTGGCAGACCTGTTCATGAGCAAATTCGAAATGGAAACCAAAGAAAAGTGTAAGTGTTTTCCTTCAATTTGGCTAAGGTATGTGGATGATATTTTCGCGATATTCGATATCAAAAAATCGAATATTGACAACTTTGTTTCCATGTCCATCAATGAAATTCACGTATGAGTTAGAAAATGAGAGACAAGTACCATTTCTTGACGTTTTGGAAGTGAGGAGCTAATATGGAAGATTAAAATACGATATATTCAGAAAAGAAAAAAGCACATACAGGTATATTCACGACAGTTCACATCACTGTGGACAGCATAAACGTACTGGGTTGAATTTTTTAGTGCATCGTCTTTTGGCTTTCCCTCTAACACATGATAGGTTCACAAAAGAAAGACGTACAATACAGGAAATAGCAGCCACTAACGGTTTCTCGAGGGGTATTGTAGATGACATAATAAGGAAAAAGAAGTTTAGTTTAAGTATGAACGAAATCTCGACTTTCAGAAAGGACAAAAACCAAGATAAATACATCTCAGTTCCATACCACCAATATACGAGGAACTTTGGAAAGATTTTCAAGGAACTAGGTATGATGGTGGTTTTTAAAACACAGAGCCTACAGAGCCTTTTGGGAAGTACAAAAGACAAAGTCGAGAAAAGTCTGGAATTTACGAAATTGAATGTAAGAACTGCGATGCAAAATATTATGGACAGACAAAAAGATCTATTGAAGTGAGATATAAGGCACACATAGCACACTTAAAATATGGAAGAACTGAAAAATCAGCAGTCGCCCATCATATTTTGCAACAAAACCATTTCATAGACTTCAGTTCATTAAGATTAGTTAGACAAGTTAACAACAACAGGCAACTAGATGCCTATGAGAGCGTAGAAATAAGTAAACACAATAATATTATGAATAACGATAACGGACCTATATCAAAGAGCATAATATATAGCTTGTTAAAATAAAACAATGTCGTTGGGTTTACTGATTACTACATAAGGACACATTGCAAAAATAAATTTGGATAGGCAATATTGTGAAATTAATTTTTATATAGCTGAAAATTGTTTTATATAAACATATATTGTAAAATAATAGATAGGCAAAATTGTAAAATTAATTTAGGTTGGTATACCTATATGGGTGGTACGCCTGGATGGTTTACCTGAATGGGATACCTTTATAGCATAAATAGGGCTAGCTCGCATTAGTTTCTAGTTTTAATCTTCCTCTCTGAAAATCATCACTTGGTGATCGAAACACGTGTCGAGGTGTTAAAAATAACTATTTGGTGTTGAGAAAAAACTCCAGTGATATTCATATTTTAAAGTTAAAGATTTTTACCTGTGCAGGTAAGATGCGCATCAATAAACGCAACCACTACCGCCAGCCAGGTAGCCCGGACTCTAACCGAAAGAGCAAGAAAGATAGCATATTAAAAAAACCAACTGTTCCGAAATTATTTTTCGAAAACGTTGCTAGCTCCTTCACATACTGAATGGTCAAAAGCTCAAAGTAACTTCTGATCATTATGAATAATAACGTGGAGATGAATTGTGTACTTGGGACGAGTTAAGAACCTGTTAACTCATGCCAGCAGATATGTAGTTTCCGTAAAAGACAAACACAAAGTTAGCTGCCAACATTTGTTTTATCGAACATTTTCTGAATAATAAAACTGTTTGATATGTCACTGGATCTTTATAAGATCTATGCCAAAAATATTTCTCTCATCCTGAAGCAAACGGTACAGCTTCTTTCATCTGATTCTCTCTTGAATCGACCTACATAAGTCAAAAAAAAAAGATTTGTTAGATCTGAGTTTTCCTAGCCTATTTTATACATTTTTTATTGAACACACTAGATGGCAAAACATATCCAGACAAAAATGCAGTGATTTTAAGGAAATTCAGTTTTTTGAAATGAGACTCAGTGGAATTACAGAACCTTCAAGAAACGAAAAACTAGAAAAAATATCGATGAAGGCTGTTAAGCCAATGAAAATTGTTCTACAGCGCCATCTAGTGGCGAGTTACAGAAAAATTGATAGCCTAAAAACCTTCTCTATGAAAAATTACTTATACCATGTCAAGTTTCATCACGATCGGTTGAGCGATAAAGAAGTTTATCACTTACCAAGCAACCAACCAACCAACAAACATCCATTTTTATATAATCGACACATGGCCATTAACGCAACCTCCTCAGCGTAGAAGTCCAGAGGGATCAGACCAGTAATTAATTTCATTGTTGCGGTTGGTGTTGTTCTCATGACTCTTTTGATGTTTAAGCAAGCCAATCGCTGTATTTGATATAATTTCTGGATAGCCGTTGTTTGTAAAACTTTTGGTCCCACGCAATGGCTCCATACGTTAACATAGGTCTTATTATTGCAGTGTAGATCCAGATGACCTCACGGGGTGGAAGACCCCTGCGCGTCCAACTGTTTTTCCACATTGCTAATAAGCCACATATACTTTTTTTGCTTTAGTCTGTAGATGAGAGTTTCATGTCAGCTTCCTGTCGATGATAGTACCAAGGTATTTCACTTCTTCAGAGAAGTTTAGTTTTCTTCATTGATACTTATTGCTCCACTAGTATCCATTCTCCTACTACCAGAGGTATATTCTTGATGTGTAGTTGCTGATATCGCATTTATTTATAGATATCGCTCCCTCGATATCTATAAATATACCCAGGGTGTCCAATGATCTTTCGATTCTGCCAACCACATGGTGAAGGGCCGAATCAGTAGACCTTCCCGGAGTATATGCATGCTGATTTGGATGAAGTAGTTTGTGGACTAGTACTTCATCTCTCATGTACCGCTCACATAGCCTCTCCATAGTTTTTAAAAAAGGAGATATGAGACTAATTGGTCGGAATGCTTTTGGTAATGTGTAGTCCATCCTACCTGGTTTGGGTATAAATACTACTCGTATCTCTCTCCACTCACTGGGAATATATCTCAGAGCTGAAGAGGCTCTGAATATTTCAATCAGGTGTGGCATGAGAATATCCAATCTCCATTGAATTAGGGCTGGTCTTATACAGTCAGGTCCTGGTGACTTGAGGGGGAAAAGCCGATATAGCCCATCTTATCCTGGCCTCGTCAATTACTGCACTAGCAGATTGCCAGTCGTATTGTGAGGGTGATGTTGGTACTTCCGTCCAATTCCGTCGGAAAGACAGAACCTGGGAAGTGAGTTTCCATTAGAATCTCAGCACTCTCTTGGAGGTTGGCGATTATTTGATTTTTCAATGTTTCAGTTCATAACAAATAAGAGAAACATTCGTGCGCTACCCTTGCTCCATCTTATGTTATGAATTGATAGACAAGTTAATTTGATGTTCAAAAATTCATAAGCAATTTACAGAATCTTAGATCAGCAATGCCTTGGACTATCAAATTATTGAACTTATTTCCCAACATTCCTTGATTTTTTTTATTTTTCAGGAAATATGTACCGCTTCCCGAAAAACAATTTGTGGTGAGGAATTCTGTACTCACAGACCTATTCGATGATGTTCCTGATATCAAGACAATCCGTCACATATTTGTGGCGATATTAATATGCTTGGGTCTGAGCACTGTGGCTCATGATTATTTCATTAAAAGAGAGTAAGTACAGTATTGATTTGAAATAAATTGAGTACAGGTGGCTCTATATAGAAAAAGATGTGAAAAATGATTTGTTCGATAGCTCAATCTGTAACTATTTTGACCCATTAACCGCCGAGCTATGAATGAGGGATTGATTGAACCAAGAAATCACATTATTTGATTCATTACGTCCTACTGAAAGTTCATCCATTGAAAAAATATTCATACAGATTGTGACGAAAAATATAATGTTGCGTTTTCGCTACAATGGCCTAATCCGTTAAAAAATATTTCAAATGTATGATAAAAATGTATAAGTTTTACATTGGGTACAAACTTTATCGATTTGCTCTAAACTAAACTAAACTTCATTTTAAGACAACTGAGAAAAGTGGTGAGTGAAGATGTTTTGTTAAATACCTATTTCGCACTTTTTCATCATATATCTATGGTACAATATTGTGGGGCAGTTCCACCAATTCTAAAAAGAGGCTGTTCGAACTATTACGTTTGCAGGTTACAAAGACCACTATAGGCAACTTTTCCATAATTACTCACTGAATTCAAATTTCCATGACTACCACACTCGACATACAGATCAAATTAGACCTATGAGATATAGATTGAATGAAGCTAAGAATAACTCTACCAATATAATTCTTTATAATCACTTGCCTGGGGAAGTTAAATCTTTGTCCCCCAATTGTTTCAATCAAAAGGTGAAACAGTTCCTCATTAGCTCTAGTTTCTACACTATTGCAGAATATTTAGACACCCAACCATTCGCATGAGAATGTTCAGAAATTTAGTTTTTATTTTTTATATCTATAATCGTATTTAAGTTATTAATGTTTTGTTGAATTTGATGGTTCATGCTGTATATTCAGTGTTTCTGACTGACTCCATGATTTTTTTTCCTATATACAAATGCAATTATATTCAAATCCAATTTTTTCCAATTTTTGTAATATGACTTGCTACAAATGTAATTTACATGAACGTAGTCACATAAAGTATGTCTATGTCTATGTTTATTTTACGAAATGAATTCAAACAGTTAGAATGTAAGTGGACTATGCATTTTTCGTATATGAAATCTCTCTGACTTCAACACTGCTTGCAGCGCTTTATTGCCTTTTCCGGATGACGAGTAATGACATGTCCAACTCTGTCTCTTCTGAGTTCATCTGGTAACTCAGTAAGAGTTAGTCTCCCTCGGCCCTGATTGCTCACACGGGTTACTTCAGATTTATTATTAGCATTTTGTGTGATTTATTCAGTTTTTATGAGAGTCATAACCAAATACGATCTGACTTCAAGTTATGTGATTTTGGGGTGCCTCATTTTGTATAATTTCCAAACATTCACAATGGTAATTTTAACGAAACATGCATATCTATACTTTTATCTAAGTAGGTAGTTATTTAGGAGCTCCGTACATAGAAAGAAGAAAGCGAATGCCGTTGGTGATAATTTCTTGTCGAGTTGAATCACTTTTTTTAAAAACTTCAGCACATTGAACTGGATTTTGTTTTTCAAACATTTTGAAAACTGTTATTTTACCCCTCCTGTAAAATGCAGATGTCGTATCACAGCCAGTTATTGCGTGTGAAAATAGTACATGATTTTGACACTTTGCAGAAGTAGATGAACTTTTTGATGAATATAGCCGGCACTACAGACGTTTTTTTTCACCAGAAAATATAACCGCTTTTAAAAAAACCCTAGAACATGAAAATTGATCTAATGTCTACATTCATGACTGTCCTAATTTCATTTTTAACGAGCCTTTTCTATTACTTCGAAAAATGCTTTCCTCTAGAACTGTGTTATGACAGAGGTGATAAAAAGAACAAAAGTTATAAATATTGTTGGAGCCCAGAACTATCAGATCTGAAAAATAATGTTTCATTGTATAACCTGCTTGCTAGGCATGATCACAGATTTGCAGAGAGCAGTAAATATCTCAATAATGAACATAAGAAACAACTACATTCGGCATCTAAACAATTTTATGATAGTATTCTAATGAAGGCAAAACATAAAACAAAAACGACATGTGGAATTATCAACGCATTACAAAAAAAGAAAACCAATAAAAATGATTTGCCATTGCAGAGCGATTGTCAGTCGATGAAATTGTATTAGCCAACGAATTCAATTTTAACTTTACCAAAGCACCTGTGGCTAACTAACCGTTAACTGTATTAATTAACTTATCAGCAAAAAAGGGATTTTTCCAGAAAAACTAAAATACGCAGTGTGTCCAATATACAAAAAAGGAGACCAGAGTGATCTGAATAACTATAGATCAATAAGCATTATTTCTACTATTTGAAAACTATTTGAGCTGAATATCACAACACAACAAAGTTTTTGTTTCGGGATTGAAATTAGATGATTTTAATATATGTCCACGTGTTAAAACCGAAAGTGACCATAAAAATTATATATTAGCTCTTGTTTTCAAGATATAGTATCATTATATTATATATATGTATATTGAGTTTTCAACAAATGAAATATTTCATCACCAACAGTTGGTACACATGTTTGTTTACATAACACCCCTCTCATCAGCTGTTCTTAAGTAGTAAACATAACCTATGTGAGTTTGTCAATTGTACGCACGTGGTTGCTATTGAAATTATCGTGTGAAGTTGATTTTTAAATTAATTTAAGTGCTGATCTGAAATGCCTCGAAAGTGTGTGAATTCTGTCGATAGCTTTTGCTATATATGTGGTGAAATAACATTTAAGGCTCAGAAACGTAAAATGACACCTATCGTTAAGACAGCCTATGAACATTATTTTGGTGTGAAAGTTGGGGACCAAGATAAATCATGGGCTCCTCATATATGTTGTAATTCTTGTTCCGTCATATTGCGAGAGTGGCTGAAAAATAAAAACCGGGCAATGGCTTTTGCAGTACCTATGGTTTGGCGTGAGCCTACCAATCATACAGACGACTGTTATTTCTGCTTAACTTCTCCCATTAAGCAAGGTTTATCTATGAAGAAAAGAGGAACGGTTAAATACCCTAATCTTCCATCTGCTCTTCGGCCTGTACCACACTCAGACAATTTGCCAGTCCCTTCTCCACCCCAAAACTATGAAATTTTAGAGGAAGGTGATGAAGACTGTTTAGAAGGAGCAACACATCCTTCTACATCCTATGACCCTGATTTTGAGGTAAGCGATAGGTCTAGTGATTCGCACAGAATTAGTCAAGCAGAGTTGAGTGACCTTATAAGAGATCTTCGCTTGTCTAAGGAAAAGGCTGAGCTGTTAGGGTCAAGACTACAACAGTGGAATCTTCTAAAACATGATGTGAAAATATCTCAGTACAGACAGCCTCAAAAAGATTTGCTTCCTTTTTTTGAGAAAAAAGAAAACCTCGCAGTTTGTTCTGATGTTAATGGTTTGATGGACTGCTTGAATTTGGATCACACTCCATCTGAATGGAGACTGTTTATAGACTCTTCAAAACCAAGCTTAAAAGCTGTACTTCTGCATGATGGAAATCAGCTACCCTCTATTCCTATAGGTCATGCAGTTCACATGAAGGAAACGTATATAAATATGAAAACACTTCTCCAATCAATCAAATATGAACAACACAAGTGGCACATCTGTGGTGATCTGAAAGTCATTGCTGTACTCCTAGGAATGCAATTAGGGTTCACCAAGTACTGTTGTTTTTTTGTGTCTGTGGGACAGTCGGGATAGAAAATCTCACTATAAAAAAATGAACTGGCCTACACGAGACCTAAACCCTAATGAGAAAAATGTAGTTTACGAGCCTCTTGTAGATCCTAAGGATGTTCTCCTTTCCCCATTACATATTAAGTTGGGACTAATGAAAAACTTTGTGAAGGCCATGGACCAGGAAGGACAAGCTTTTAAGTACTTGAGAGCAAAGTTTCCCAGGTTGAGTGATGCTAAAGTCAAGGAAGGCATCTTTATTGGGCCTCAAATCCGTGAAATCGTAAATGATCCTGCTTTTGACATGATTTTAACAGGAAATGATAAAAGAGCCTGGGAAACCTTTAAGGGGGTTGTACATGGGTTTTTAGGTAACAAAAGAGACGATAACTTCACAGCATTGGTTAAAGAGCTTCTTCAAGCTTACCACCAACTTGGATGCAACATGTCCTTAAAAATTCATTTTCTTCACTCTCATCTTAATTTCTTCCCACAACACTGTGGAGCTGTGAGTGACGAACATGGAGAAAGATTCCATCAAGACATTGCCTTAATGGAACAGAGATATCAGGGCCGTTGGAATGAAGCAATGCTTGCAGACTACTGCTGGTCTGTGTGTAGGGATGCTCCAGAAGTGTTTTATAAAAGACAAGCTAAACGACAGCGATCTTACAATGAATCGGATGGACTTAATTGAAATTTGGTGGTACAAACTTCTTTTATTTGTCAAAACACTGAGAATAATGTTTTTTTTATTAATTTTGAAGTTAAAATATTCTAAAAGAAACATAACAATATTGTTTTATGTACTTTCACTTTTCACGTATAGTATAACTACTCTTTAAGATTAAGTACTGTGTATCTCAAAAACCAGAGCTAATAAAAATTTTTCATTGTTATTTTCGTTTTTATCACCTCAAAATTAGTAGAAATTGACTAATTTAGTGTAGGAAACATTCAAAAAATATTTTTTTGTTGTGTTGTGATATGAGAAACCAGCTGTGTGCTTTCTTCGACAAATATAATCTGCTTTCGTCATCGCGGTATGGTTTCATTAAAAAGAAAATCACAGAATCTGCTCTCTGTGAATTCCAGTGCCATCTAATAAAACATCGGTCGATCATAAACTACTAATTTCCAAGTTATTGAGATATGGTGTCAGGGGAGTACCCCTGCACCTTCTAGAGTCTTTTCTAAGCAATCGAAAGCAAGTGGTGAAACTTATCAGTCCTATTCAGATACCTTGCACATACCTCAAGGAGTTCCGCAAGGCTCGATCCTGGGACCATTTCTCTGCGTAGTTTATACAGATGACCTCATAAGATATCTCAACTAACAACTTTAATATACATATGCTGTGTTATGCCGATGATACTAATGCATTGAAAATTGTAGCCGAAAATACTCTGGAACATGTGTTAAAGTGGTCGAAAAATAATAATCTAAATTCAAATACATCAAAGACTAATGCTTTGTTAATTACTCTGCGTTGGCACAATCTAAACTACAGACTTTTTGATGGTACCCCCAGTGAAATAGAAATGTCAACATCGGTTAAAATGCTGCTTTTGACGCAAATCTAATCTGCTACTCTTTGAAGTTTATGGCAAATCATTGTAGTGCCATTGCAGTTGCTACTACCAGTACGCCGTCGTACTGCCCTCTTTGACAAAAGTTATGAAGTCAATGAATACCAATTATTTAATATTTTACACGAGACTGTGAAAAATTGTAAAAACATATAAGTGTTTAAAAAAATGACAAAGTAATTCATATTACAAAAAAATTGTTACATTTTTGAAGAATTCCTCAACTAGATCTCAAAGTTTTTTCTTTTTTTGATCTGCGTAACTGTTATTTATTACTTATCGTGTATATACAGCTATGTATAATATATTATGTAATACGTCCAATGACGTATTTCACAATAATTTTGTCATAGTGTACATTAAACCCATTTTTATCATTGTGTGCAACCTTATTGATTGAAATAAACTGGTATTATTATTACTATTATTATTATTTTCGATTGATGTTGAACTTTTACTAGTTTCAAGAAGAAAATAGTATTTTCAGTTGGAGTACGAGCAGTGAGTAATACGAGTAAGTCTACATCTTCACTAACAACAATAGTTTTGTTTGTCAAATTGAATTGCTCTATTGCTATTTCAATTATCATTAGCTCAGCATCATCATGAGCTTGTTTTACCAATACATTTTCAGCAGTAAATGTTTCTCTCAACATTGAAATGGACCGAGATTTGTGAGAAATTCTTGTTGACTGGTTGAAACTGTCATTTTCATTAAATAAAATATCAATTGATGTAGATGTTGCTAAAGTTCGACGAAGTTATAGTTATAGTTATAACCTATGTATATTTCATATTATAAGTGTAAGTTACAGTGACCGATAAAAAAAATATTTCAACATATATTACAAACACGTGGCGTACTCATGCATATTATGACGATTACAGTGGCTTATATAAAAAAAAGTTTTGTAGATAATTTTATGATCTATAATTTTTGTCTGGAGTATTCTTATGATGGAACTCACCGTTTTGCTGAAAATCGCGAAGAACTAATTTTTTTGACTTGACCTTGAATAAAAATTTTTCCATCATGAGGAAAGATGTGAAACTTTCAAATCTCATGTTCAATCATATTTTAAACAATCTTACTGATTTTCAGCTTTGTGGGAATTTAGGTAGCTCAACTCTAATTTTTTGGTCTAATTTGATCGGACTACATCATTGCAACTGACTATTTCTGAATGGGAAAAAATATGGATCAGGAAAGTGTATTGTAGCTGTTTTTGTTGAATTCAAAAGAGCTTTCGAAACTATAGATAGAAGCATTTTGTTAAAAAATTTGGAAATATTGGGATTCTCTGGTAAAGTTCTAGGGTCATTTAGGAGTTATTTGAGCAAAAGAAGGCAGCGGATCGAAGTGGCTGATTCAATTTCTGAGGAAGTAACAATTCAATCTGCAGTACCACTGAGCAGTGTGGGGCCACTTTTATCTATTTTGAATTTGAATGGCATACTCTTGAGTAATACAGAGTGTGAATTCATAAATATTTGTGCTAATGACACACTAATTTTTGGAAGTACTATCGATCTAAATGCAGCCATTACAAAAATGAATATTACATTGAAAATATTGGACACATTTTTGAAAATGAACAAATTGAAATTGAATGTTCTAAAAACGAAGGCAATGATAATTGCGAATAGATATAAATATGATCAAATAAACATAAATGACATCAAAATAAAAATTGATAACACTCAACTACAAGTTGAAGTTGAATTTAAATACCTTGGATTTATTGTTGCTAATGATCTGAATTTTCACAAGCATGCCCAGTACATGAAAAATAAAATATCAAAAAAAAAGTGTTTATTCTCAGGAATATCTAGTCATCTTTCCATAAACTCTTGAATTACTTGCTAAAGTTGCATCATTTAACCACATTTTGATTATTGCAGCTCATTATTATACTTACATGACTATGACATTCATATTCAAGATAACACAGGAAGGTCAACCTGAGTATTTTAATGAAGATATATTATTTTGAATCAAAACATAAACAATTATTCCACTAGAAAAAAATAAATTTCCATATTGATAGAACAAATTTAAAAATGGCCATGATTTCTCTGTTATTCAAAGGTTTAGATTTCTATAATTGACTTCCACAAACGATAAAAAATGCAAGGACAATGTTTGAACACGAACCAATTGAATACATCAGAAATCAACTCAATGTTGTTTATTAGGCATACAATATTATTGTACAGTCGGTTTTATCTCCGGAAAAAATCCTACTGAGCTGAATTTTGGCATACACCTTCGCTATGGCGTTTCAATGAAGATCTGAAAAATCGACATTGATATCGGGCCGTCTGAAAAAGTTATAAGGGTCAAAAGGTCACGAAAATCAGTTTTTCGGAAATAACTCGCGATCTATGACTCGGAGGTCAATAAAGGTCATTATAAAAATTACTCCTCATACGATTATCTACAAAAAATGTCCTATGCATTTTTTTGTAAAGTCGACCGTTTTCAGAATAGAACGCTGAGAAAGCGACTATATTGTGATGATGCACTCGTTTCCGCACCACCTTTGGAGAGCACCAGCTTTCTTTTTATTTGTTTGCAGACCTTTCCATTTTTTTATATAATTAAGTTGTTTTGCAGTTCTTATAGTTCTTCTATAAATGTTTTTGTACTTATTGTATAGGGAGTTGAAGCCTTCATTGTTAATTAAATATTTCCGAATTGAATATAGTGATAGTAGATTTTCTGCTGATTTTAGTTTTAATTTTGCTAATAGGGAACGCAGTATCAAAATTATTAGAGAGTTTCACGAAACTATTTTTATCGTTTCCTTAGTTATCAAATATTTTTTATTGTTAGTTCTTCCATTTTCATTCCTTTTTGCAAGTGGGCAATAGAGATCAAGTGCATAGGTTAACATTTCGAGAAAGCTTCTATACATTTCATTAATGTCAACAAGGGTATTCAAAAAGAGAAAGTAGTCTTCTGTTAAATAATTTTGTAAGTTTTTTATGTTATCTTCTCCCACATCCCGGAAAATTGATTGGTGGCTTTGCCTGACGCATAATTTCATTTTTATGAAATTATTTTAGTGATCGGCCAAATGCAGGATCATGATTACTTTCGTCATAGTTTTCACTGGGCAAATTAGTGGAAAAGTAGACAATTTTTGTTCTTGTTGTCTTTCCGTTAATGTTTTTGAATACCCTTGTTGGCTGGGTATTCTTTGTACGTAGATTGTAAGATTGCATAAGATCTAAAAAAAAATATTTTTTTATGGAATCGGTATAAAAATCAATATCAATGTCTCCACACAAAATTATACTATTATGATTTTTTGCACAATGGTCTAGAATTTGTGTTGTTTGGGTAATGAATTGATTGATATCACCACTTGGAGGTCTGTACATAACTATTATACAATATTTATTTCCGCCGATTGGTAACTGTATTGCACACCATTCTATGTGCATTTCGTTTGATGCACTACTTATTGTTCTTATATTTTTATAGGCTAATTCGCGTTTCACTAAAATCATAACGCCACATTAATATTTGTGCACCAAGTTTCGGAGAAACATATTACATGGGTATCGTGTTCATGTAGTATAACTTCAATTTCTTCGATTTTATTCACGATGGATTGACAGTTGACATACATTATTTTCAGATTTGGTTGTGAAGAATGATTTCTTCCTTTTGATGAGCTAAAATTCGCGATTGTCAATTCTTCGAAAGCGAAATCGCTTGACTATTATTCCTTTTGGCCAGTGGCTAGGTGTATATAATGTTTCCTCAAGTTCTATATCAGCTTCAACTCTATATGATAGATTACTATCCAGAGAATTCAATTTAGTGACATTGAATTGATGTCCTAGAGATCGTTTTTCTAGGTTTTTTCTTTTCTACTTCTTTTTGTCACATCAGAGTAGGAACTCTTCTTTAGGGGATTTTCATCTAGTGGTGTATTTATATTTTTTCGCGGAGTATTTCCCACAATCGTCTCAGCTGATGCAAATGAATTGTGATAACTAATTTCATTAGTTGCAGATTGCTCGGACTCGTAATTATTATGAGGATGATTAGCGAGCATTTTGACCATTTCTATATTACTTCCTATAAGTTGATGAATTTCTTGTTTCAGAATGGCAATTTGTTCCATCGAACTATCATTACTTTTCTTTATGGCTTCATTTATAATATCTTTCAAGTCATCCACACTTACAGTAATCATTAATTGGTTTTTACTAACCTCTGCTTTCACTGAACTTGTCATTTTTATTTGCTCACTGAGAACATCTGGCAGACACGTCTCACTCGCAAGATAGTCAGTAACACCTTGTGTTTTCACAGAAGTGAGGTTATCTCTGCGGCTTTTCTATGCCCTTTTTGCTGAACGGGTTCCAACTCGGTGACAGAGTTGTGGTCACCTCGTTCAGTGTCGAAAACTAAACCCAGTTCATCAGCTGCTCGGGCAGCTGCCCTAGAGATAAATGCTCCCATTCCTACTCTCTCATGGTCACGGACCATGCAGAGAAGAGTACCTGAACTCCTGACGACATTACAGGCTATATGCAGTACCATTCTGTCATGTAGACACCTCAAACTCAAAAGTACAACCGTGGAACGGACGATTTGGGATGCAAACTTCTATGCAAACTTCATAATTTTTCCGGTCTTTACGTCGAGTTGATACAGCTCCTACCAAGTCCACTTCACTACTTCAAACGAGTATAGTAATATTATTATTGTCATCTTACAATACTATGTATTTTTCTCTAATTGAATCGGCTGTGATAGAGAAACATGTCGTAAAATATTTTGAAAATAAAGTTTGTGAAGATCAAATCGTAAGGTATAGTTTATAAAATAAATATATATATATATATATATATATATATATATATATATATATATATATATATATATATATATGTCCCACATTTTATGTGACAGGCAATATCTGGTTTGTTGAAGGAGATACACAAAAATGTTTCATACAAAAGTTTTAGGAGTTCATGAGAGCTATATTTTGATATAATTTTCAAATATATAGGGTGTTTGGTGTAGGTGCTACAATTCTGATATCATTTCATGTTTGGTTTTTGAAATTCGGTTACGGCGTTGTTGAGTTATTGCACTTTTCCTTAAATATGAAGTTTCAAAAAAACTTATTTACTCGTACACGAATCCAGTCTATATTTTTTATTAAATTGAACTAGACTACTACTGAATACAAACCTTTATTCTCACCTCTATGATACGATATCAGTTGAATATAATATTGAAATTCTTGAGAATGTGACTAACTTGAGGGTGAATTGCTTTATATTGCACAATTTCATCAAGTAGCTTATGCTTGTTGATGCCATAGTAACAAATGTTGTTGAATTGTATCTACTTGTCAGTTCGATTCAGTGATTCTTTGCAAAACAGTAACTGTGTTCTTTGTGCGAAAACTCCAGTATGCCTTTCGCGTTTAGTCCAAGTGATTGCATTGATATGTTATTAATTTTTGGGGAATGTCAGAAAAACTGCCGTCAAGTACAACGTCTTTACCAAGAACGTTTTCCAGACAGACTCATTCCGTCACGAATGACTTTTTCGAGAGTTGTAGAAAAATTGCGAACTGGGTCATTTCCTTCTACTATAAAGCATCGTCATCATACGAGATCTGTTAGAACTGAAGATTTAGAGATCAATGTGTTGGCTTATATTATTATTCATCCACATGTTTCTATCCGTACTCTTGCAGAAGAAGTCGGTGTAAGTAAATCTAATGTACAGAGAATTCTGAAAGAAAATAAATACCACCCATTCAAAATTCAGTTGGTACAAGGTTTGAAACCCACGGACTTTGAACGACGACTTGAATTCATTGCTTGTATTCAGGTAATATTACATGAAAGTCCTAACATATTCAGTCAAATTTTGTGGAGCAATGAATCGCGATTCCACAATAATGGAGTTGTGAATCGACATAACAGTCACTATTGGTCTCAAGAAAATCCCCACTGGGTTCGCGAAAGTAATTTTCAAACTACTTGGGGTATTAATGTATGGTGTGGATTGTTCAATGGCCGCATCATAGGACCTTACTTTTTCAATGAAAATCTCAATGGATTGCGATATTTACATTTTCTAGAAAATGATTTGATATAGTTGATGGAAGATATTCCCATAGCAGAACGACAAGGAATTTGGTGGCAACAAGATGGTGCTCCTCCTCACAATTCACAGGTTGTTACTGAATATTTGGATAGAACTTACCCAAATAGATGGATTGGTAATAAGGGTCCAATTCGGTGGCCGGCTCGTTCCCCAGATTTATCACCGCTTGATATTTTCCTATGGGGTTATTTAAAAGATATTGTTTTCACTACTCCCCCTTTGAATGTGGATGATCTGAAAATGAAAATTCGACTAGCGTGCAGTGATATTACGCCTGATATTATAAGAGCGACTTGTACGAGAGAAGTGATTCGACGTTTCGAAACCTGTATAATATCTAATGGGCATCACTTTGAACAATTTTTATTACTCATTTCTAGGTACCTACTATTCTCATGAAATGATTTATCAAGTTATATTATTTACATTGTTATTAATTAAAGATTTGTTTTCGAATACACCTCTTTCAATTTCGCAATTGTTTCATATTGAAAATGATTCCTGACTGAATTCCACAACTCAAAATTGAAACCATTACTTCGAACACCCAAAATTTTTACTAATTTTCATGTGATCTGATGCAGAGAGAATAATTGTATGAGATATTTTAAAAAATAATAGTCGTTCTCAAGACTTTACATTTTAAGCAATAACTCAACAACGCCATATATATATATATATATATATATATATATATATATATATATATATATATATATATATATATATGGATTTTTATAAGCCACTTCATAGTTTCTTGAAAATTGTTAGGTTCATTAGGAAATCATAGTTTTCTTCCACGAAAAATATTCAATACATCAACAGATCACATCTTAAAATTAGATCAAAGTCGATTTTTATAATTTTTACATTTCAGGGTACATTTTGGAGTCACACTAATATTTACTGGATTTGGAAAATTTCATATTGTGCTATTTTGTTGGATGATACTTATGATATTAAACTGTTTGAGCTTCGCATCATTTGGTTTTTGGGCCAAAACACGGATAAATTTGCTCCCCAAAGGTGAGGACCTATAAATAATTCATTACACTTCATATCAAAACTCATAAAACTGACCTTGAAATGATACCATTTTTGATGTTATGTATGAATTTTATTGTTATTGATCTTCAGTTTTTCGAAAAAAGCATATCCCAATCACCGGCTTATATCAATATCTTCACTTACTACAAAATGGCGGAACATTCAATAATTTCCTGAAGACAAACACAATAATATCGATATTTCTAGAAATATTCCTTTTTATCTACAATATGGCAGTACCAACAACCCGATAAGGTTTGTTGCGTTAATACAAAATTAAAATGGTACACCAATTAACCGAAATTATGAAGGAAACCATTGCAAGTCATCCTACCTTTCTCCACAATATTTGTTTCAGTGACGAATGTAACTTTTTTTCCGACGGCAATGTTCACAGACAAAATTGCCGTTATTGGAGTGACACCAACCCTCATGTTTTCCGGAAAACACATACCCAATATCCAGAAAAAAAATTACGTTTGTTCAGGAATATTGGTAAACCATATTGTAGGACCTATATGTACTGATCAAAATTCAACAGAGCAATTGTATTTGAATATGCTGGAAACTACTATTGACCCTTTCATCACTGAAATCGTCAAAGCGAATCCTAATGAATTCGATATGGATATTGTATTCCAACAAGATGGAGCACCACCACATTACTCCAGACAAGTAAGAAACTATTTGAATATTACTTTTTTCGGTCGTTGGATTGGCCGTCGAGGTCCTACAGAATTGCCAGCCCGCTAGCCAGATTTGATACCGTTGGACTTTTTTTATGGAGCTATTTGAAGTAAAAGGTCTACGGAAGTGAACCTGCTTCAATATTGGATTCACGTCAGAGAATAATAAATATTTGTAGAGATATTGACGTTACTGTGTTCGGAAATGTTTGGCGTGAAATATCAGATAGGCTGTTCATATGTCAAGAAGTACAAGGCAACCATTTCAAATGTCAATGTATTCAGGCAATTATTAAAAGTTTCGCTATTTTGTTGAAGATATTGACATTATATACTATCTTGAAAAATATGTGTCACAAGACCCTCTTTCCATTTAATTTTTTTTCCAGATGTCCCAGTCGCCATCTTGAAAGTTTCTTCTGTCAATTTCACTACAAAATGAAGTATTCATGCATGAATTGCACTACCGCAAATTTCATTTTTTCGAGTTGCCCTGTTCAAAAACAAAAGAAAGGGGGGACATTGAAGAAAAGCACTGTAATACCTGAGTATCAATCAGGGTTTAAACCTGACCACAGTTGTACGACTGCTTTTCTGAAAGTTGTGGATGATGTGCACAGATCTATCGACAATAACAAACTCTGTTTTCTGATATTATTGGACTATTCTAAGGCTTGAATAACTGAGAAGAAGTGGCCGATATTCGATGAAAATCCATATTAAAACTAACTAATACACTGTATTGTATGATTTTCACTATAAAGGGTTGTACAAAAACCGCGACACGTTTTTCGCTCTACAATAGCTTCCTCAAGCATAAACTGAGAGTTACCTCTAAATTACAATCATTTTATAGTCTAACCGTAACCTAGTACCTAAATAATGAATCTACTTGAAAAGGTCAGGTATGAACTCATTAACAATATCAATAAATTTTTCGAAAGTATATCTGTAAATATACCTAGCTATTTTTACCTGCGAATGAACATATTCAATAATGGCGAATTATTCAATTCAGTTTGATCGTTCATAAGATATTAAGAGTTTTTTAATTTGTTCATTTCCATACTCTTCAACAGGTTAAGTTTCAAACCTTTCTTCTGGAAATGGAGTGGAATTGTTTTTATGGTTGAACTCATGTCCATGCTGGGGTGATAATGCTGACGCGCCCTTCTGAATTGGAGGGCGCGCCAACATTATCAACCAACGACCACCCCCCACATAGTGGGGTGAGTTGTCATTGGGTCCGAGAATCATGTGCCCTGAGCAAGCGCAGTGAGCCAAGAATGACAGCCTTCTGCATATATCCGGCTAAGATTTCTGCCTTAGTGCGGCAAGCCGGTATGATTTTTAGATTCAAGAGTAGAGAGGGCATCATTCCACCAAGGACTCCAATAATCAGAATAACCATCTTGACAGAGTGATCTGGATAGAGTCTGCGGAGTATGAAGAGAAAATCTCGATATTTTATCCGTTTTTCCTCCTCTTTTCTGACGATATTCGTCTCGCCAGGCACTGGTGGTCGAGAAGGACTACATCAGGCTTATTAGCTTGTATGAGCCTGAGGGTAGGGAAGGAATAGTTTAAATAAATTTGGCACTCCTCGTTCCCCACAACGGATTCAATATCCCACGGAGCATAAGGCAACACCGTAAAAGTGCCGTAGATGGTAATATAGCACTCTTAGGACCGAGTTATGTCGAAGATTATAGGCCAAGACCACATATGCTGGACATGCTGATAGCAAGTGCATTAGTGTTTCGAGCAAGTCGCGGCAGGCCCTGAACCTCGTGTCAGAAACCTCTATACTGGGATAGACTAAGGTGTGGAAGACACAATCCTGGCAAGCCACAATGAACCCCTCAGTTTCCGACTTCAGCCCACTAAACCTGAGGAAAGCAAAAGTCAGGCGCTTTGATAAGCCACGGTCTTCAATGTTTTCGAAGAAGACCCCATGCATTGGCTTATCCTTGTGTTTCCGCAGAAGTGAGGTTATCTCTGCCGCTTTTATATGAGTTTTTGCTGAACGGGTTCCAACTCGGTGACAGAGTTGTCGTCACCTCGTTAAGTGTCGAAAACTATACCGAGTTCATCAGCTGCTCGGGCAGCTGCCTGAAGAGAAACGCTCCAATTCCTGCCCTGTGTCACACTTACTACTTTCCCTATTCAAATTATTTGGGTGATAGTCACCGAGGGGTGGGGAAAGAGGTATGACAGTTGAGGTTATGAGGTTATAATATCAACATTGTTAATACTATTCAGACATACAAGCACTAAAATATTTTGCCCGAGCAAAGGCATTTCGCATTGTGGTGTTAAGGAACAGTAATCAGGACTGTTAAAAAATTAACACATTTTACTTTTTCCAATACTTAAATAAATGAAATACAATTTTTACAGCGACACATAATTCGTATGGGACTTTCCAGTGTTTTCTTGTAATGTTTTCTTCGTATTGATTGCTGAAATATTCACATTGTTTTTTCTTTTCCAGCACGCATTATCAAACTCTGGGATATCACCTGGTTGGTGACATATATAGTGTTTCAAATATGCTACTTCATGTTAGCAAAATATTTTGTTAACACTTTCCGATTCCCTCCTCCTTCAGCCTGTACTGTTCTCCTAGAGCAGGTAAATGAACTGTTAAAATAGTTGAACTGTAAAAAATAGTTGAAATTTCAAGAGGATGATCATTAAAGATGAATTGTCTCCAATTACACCACGACCATCCATTCGTCAAATAATGATGATTATTGCCAGAGATTTTTAAAAAACAACATATTCATTTGTAACAATTAGCGTTCAATTGAATTTTTTTCGTAAATATCTTTACTTCATTCATCCAAAACAAGGGGTTTATATAGATTCGATTCCTGTAAATGATACTGTTACGAGAAAGTATATTTAAGCAGAGGTTATATATATATTTTTTTCAGTTGAAACACATTTTTATAACAAGGAATTGAAGAATTTAATATTTGTTCTCTCATTATACAGCGTGACTCACGGAAGATGGTAGGTTAGACGTTTCCGGAAAACGCAAAGCATGATTTATCTGAAAATTTCACCTCTCGCATTTCCTTACCTGTTCTATCGATCTAAAATATTTTCAGCATTGCGGCGTTGCCACTTCCATCAAAAAGTCCTAGCAACTTTATTTTTTTAAATAGAACACCCCGTATATTAAAACATTTTTGGCATCGCTCTGGTATTTTGAAACTTTTTTGTTGATAATGTCCTATACCTATCTCTATCTGTTTTCGAGATAAAAAATAAATTGTGCTAAATATGGTCCAAAACATAGTACATCAGTACTCTCAATTCATGAAAAGTTAATATTTTGATGATAGTTTGGACAAACTCGAAATATTCAAATAACACCAAGAAATCGACCATACCATACAGGGCGTGCTAAAATTACTACTATTTCCATTGTGCATAAACGTAATCAAAAGTTCATTTTATCAAATGAAACCCCCTGTATATTAGTCGGTAAATTGAAAGATGGTGAAAAATGCTTCATGATGATATATCATGTCCCTATACCTAAATCGTCAAGTTTTCTCAATACAGTCGCTTCTTCTGGAAACATTATTTTTTTTTTAGAATTTGGATTTCAGCGGTGGAATTATCAAGCTTATAGCAGTTCGGTTACTTTTATAAGTAATTTACAAAGAGTTATCGACGGTGTTTCGAATCATCTTCCAAAATGAATACAAATATCGATTATTCAATTATGAAATTATTTATTATACACATGAACAAAGTGATCAAATCATTGTCGGAACGTGTAAAAAATCCAACCAAATGTATCCTGAATTAATACCAATGAACGAGAGGAAGTTTGTAACGTTACAAAATAATTTCCTTAACTATGGCTCAAAGTTTCCAGGGAATAACTGTACCAAAAATCAGTAATTTCTAGGTAAAGAGTAAGATTTTGTGGGCTAAAACATGTGAAAGTACAGTCAATAACAGAATAGGATGATTCAAAATAACAAAATCGTAAACAAAATATCATATTTTCATATTAATGCTGAAGATGTTGTCCATTACATTCTAAACACTTTTGTACGCCACTTGTAGTTGCTTTTTCAATTTCCTGGAGATCCAGATCTTCAATACTCCGCACTATTCGCCGTCGCAATTCTTATTTGGTAGGCACTGGAGTACTGTATACCCTTTCTTTCAAAACATCCAATGAACAAAAGTCAAGTAGCGTGAGATCGGGTGATCTCGGTGGCCAATCCCACGGTCCTAAACGCCTCAACCAACGATCGGCGAAGAGTTCGTCAAGTTTCCTAGAAAATTCCTGGGTGGAATGAGCTGGCGCTTCGTCCAGTTGAAAACACGAATTCCTATATTCCTCTGAAGGCAAAAATTTTCAAGAAAATCGGTTACAGTCGTCCTTAATATTTGGAGATATCTCTCTGCATTCAGTGTGTCTTCATGAATAAAAAAGCTAATTTTATTGTTCTTCAGAATACAGAAAACATTCAGGTCAAATTTTTCTTGAAAACCCATTTTTTTTGAAACATGAGGATTATGATCAGCTCAAAAATGTTTATTCTTCCTATTGAAAATACCATCCCTCGTAAATTTTGATTCGTCGCTCCAAATTATTTTTGACAAAAATTCCCGATTTTCCTGTGTATGAATCAAAAGGGAGTCACAAAAATGCATTCTACGTTCGAAGTCTTCTGCTTTTAGAGCTTGAACTTTGGTAAATTCATACGGATGCATTCCGTGATTTTTCAAAATTCGTTGTATTGAAGCATGTGTTACACCTAAATCTTTATCTGCACTGCGAATGGAAGCTTCTGGATATGCATAAAATATGCCAAAACGATAACAGTATTGTCCTCATTTGAAGTAACAGGTTTTGGTAATGTTGAAAGCGCTTTTAACATGGAGCCATCGTTAACGAAATTATTTTGTAATCTTAAAAACTTCCTCTCGTTCATTGGTGCTAATTCAGGATACATTTGGTTGAATTTTTTACACGTTCTGACAATGATTTGATCATTTTGTTCATGTGTATAATGAACAATTTCATAAGAACTTCGTTTCAATAATCGATATTTGCATTCATTTTGGAAGATGATTCGAAACACCGTCGATAACTCTTTGTAAAATACTTATAAAAGTAACCAAACTGCTATGAGCTTGATAATTCCGCTACTACCTTAATCCAAATTCTAAAAAAAATAATGTTTACCGAGTAATATACAGAGGGTTTCATTTGAAAAAATGAACTTTTGACTACTTTTATGCATAATGGAAATAATAGTTTGTCCAAACTATCATCAAAATATCAACTTTTAATGAATTGAGAGTACTGATGTACTTAATTTCAATTAAGGCTATGTTTTGGACCATATTTAGCACAATTTATTTTTTATCTCGAAAAGGGATAGGTATAGGACATTATTAACAAAAAAGCAATTCCAAAAATGTATTAAAATACGGGGTGTTACAATAAAAAATATATAAATGCTAGGACTTTTTCATAGAAGTGGCAACGCCGCAATGCTGAAAATATTTTAGATCGATAGAACAGGTGAGGAAATGTGAGAGGCGAAATTTTCAGAAAAATCATGATTTGCGTTTTCCAGAAACGTCTAAACTACCATCGACCGTGAGTCACGCTGTATAATGAGAAACTCTCTGTAATTGGGCCATGCAAATTCATCCCAGAACATAACCATTTTGAAAATATATAAAATTTTCACTGTTGAAAGAATTGTATTTGTCCAGGTAGTCTGGGCTTTAAGTTTTCATTCGTGTTAAATGGACATACTTTTAGTAAAATTAAGTGGTTAGGCTCATTCGATACGGAATATTGTCTGAATCATTGTGAAAAAAGAAGTAGATCAGTTCATAGAAAATTCTAAAAGTTATTAACTATTAAAAACCCTGAAAAGCAGTGTCCGATTTTGTTGTTTACAGTTCGTAAACTATAAATATTTTTCAATTCTAAAAAAAAATCCTTGAAGAGGAGGAATTTTACAAAAAAAGGTTTCGCGGTACCTCCATTATTTATAATTTTAATTCAATGCTGAAAGTAGCCATCCGCGCACTATTTTTAGGTTGCGCGCACGGCCTCTAAGCGAGTACATAACTTGAAAATATTTTTTTCAAGGTACTAAAAGTAAATAGAAAAATTAAAAAAAATTATGATAGAGAACTGATTCCCGTTGGGATTTTTCATTGAAAATAATTTTTCAATAATCTAGACAATTGTTAATTAACAAAATTCTCTAAAATTTCCTTTATCGTCTAAAGAAAATAAATATTTAAATAATTACCGTAAAATTTTTTCGCTTCGTGGAGCCCTTCTTAGATGAATTCAAAAAAAGATTGCATGATGAAAGTTCTGAAAATCTTATTACTTTGTTTATAATAGTTTTTGAAGGTAAACAAAAACACAATAATATTGTAAAAAAATTGTTTTATTCATTTATCATTATTTTATCGTTTTTATATCTATAAAAGACATTCATAAACTAAAAGAAATGATTTTCATCTCCATTTGTTCATACATTTTTTATAAACAAATGGATTATTTCAATATTAAAAAAAAATACAATTTCATAGAGAACTGTAAATCATGATTAGAAAAAATTTCTCAATGATAATATTCAATTGTTTATAATCAGTTCTCTTGAAAATAATTAAAAAAAATTATCAACAACTTCATTGTTTATTAACTTAACGATTTGTTATAAACAAATTCTAAACTCAGCTTTATTTTTTTCTTGACAATAATAAAAATTACAGAAACAAACGCGAGTATGAAAATAATAAAAACAAATTGTTTTCCATTATTCATTCAATTTTGAAAATACACGTGCTGCAAAAGTTGCAGCAGCTGATCCACTTGTTGACTTTAATGCTTATATAACTTTTAAACTATTAGAGATACGACAATAAACATTCAGGTAATTTTTGTAGATAATTGAATTATTTTTCAAATGCCGTCTTGCATATTAAACTTCAGAGCAATTTTGTTAAACTATAAATAATCTTACAGTTGCATTTCGTTATTTGTTTATTTGTTCATTTTTGTATGAACTATTGATGAATTTCGCTAAATTTTGGGAATCATAATATTCCCACCTAATTTCTTACTACTATTTCACTGTATTCTAGTTTATAATTCAAAAAATGCTTCAAACATGCCATAATTTCATTAAAAAAAATATAAGGACACGAGTTTAGAGTAATATTGTTGGGTTGATATGATATTTATATCATTGAAAGCAGTTTAATCCTTTCAAATACAAAATTTTAATCGTGATATTACAATTAGCGTCGATAATATTCGTCATTATTATATCAAGAATAATAAAGCAGTCAATTTATTTTAATAATTTTGTCTTTTCCTTCGTTTTCGAGGGAGGGAAGTTTTTGAAGTACTTGCAATATCTAGATTTGGAAGTGAACGCGCTCTAGATTCTTACATTTCTTCTTCTACTCCAGTGTCATCTGGCTCCATGTTTTCTTCAGATTCAGAGTCTGAATCTGCTCCGAAGTTTCCGCGAATAATTTTTTGATGACTTCTTTTTATTTTGTTTATCAGTAGCCATGCCGTATTCGAAATCCCCATCTCGATCATCAGAGTCACTATTTTCATCTTCATCTCGATCATTAGTATTCTCAACAATATCTGATGCATTTGTGCAATTTTCACCTTGGCACATTTTATTCCAGCTTTCCTGCAGCTGCAACTTTTGGTGCAGCCAGACATTGTGCAGCTGCAGTAAACAATTTTCAGTAATTCTGATGGTGCCAGCGGTTCAGTTGTCTTGATAGGTAGAAAAAATGTCTCGGTTTTTTTCCCATCCCCAATCTTGAGCTCTCAAAGGATATTTCAACCATGTCTGCACTTGATAATATGTTCTTGATGAATGTTGATGAGTTGCTGAAGCGGACGGTGGTGATGTTGCTAAATTAACAGAGTTTGCACTGGTAAGACTGACCGAAAAACGGTCAATCCTACATGCATTTGTAGAGTTTTGACTACTTCCAAATAATTTTTACATAACTTTTTCTCCGTGTTCTTTGATTTCATCAGATTTTGATTGAGGTTCATAAAATGTATCTACTTCTTCTCTTAGCGTCAGATCTTTCTGAATTGAATACTGTAAAAGCTGTATTTTTCTTTGTTGAAATTGGAGCTTACAGTATCACAACGACTGAAAGCATGAGCGAACAGTAATATTTTCTTCAATTTCCTATTTTTATTAGCTTCATAGAGATAATCTGGAGTTTTTACAATTTTAGGCTTCCATAAAGCGATATATTTGACACTCGGAGTTAAATCTATAATTAGAGCCGCTAAATCAACATCAGTTCCAACAATAATGACTTTCTTTCCAGATTGTTCAGCTATATTTGATGCTCTATGGAATATTAATATAAATATCTGCATCTTCTATAGTTTGACAAGTCTTCAGATTACTATGTTTTTCCAATTGAATTATCAAATACATTACAAATCTCACCTTGTTTTCAATATTAAATAAAAATACTCTTTATTTCCTGGAACTATATGCCTTCAGTAAATTTTAGCTCTTGAGAAGATTTTTCACGTATTCGTCTATAGCGAAAAATTCATTAATAGCCCAAAAAAAGTAACAAATGAACGAATAACCAACTGCAACTGTAAGATAATTTGTAGTTTAACAAAATTGCGTGAAATGCACTCTGAAAACCTGATTCGTCCGCAGCGGGGCAGGCACAAAGTATAGGCTCTGCTGTTTCATCATTTTCCAAACAGTGGCGACACACACTGTCTTTCCGACAGTTTGAGTCTCTGCATATGATAATTCAGATGACAGTGACCTGTAAGGGACTCCTCATTGCAAGGGAGTCGGAAAAATTTGAAGAGGAGGTTGTTCTGGAAGGATCCCAATGTAGACTGCAATATTAGGATAATCAATGCGATTAAAAGTAGATTTTGAATGGAAATAACTAACTATGCTCATAATAACTTCAATTTTCAACTACAATCAGCACAAGAATATCAGTAAATATTTCTTCTCTGAAATCATTGGAACAAATATGTTAAAAAATGATTCTGTTGTTTTCCATCCTAACCATTAATCAATATAAAAATCACTTACTATCTATCATCTTGATAACAAATTAAAGACTGAACATCAATAATTCGTTTCATGATTTCATTTCAGATAAGATTTTCAATGAAACTGCATTCATTCATCAGAACCAGTGCAGGACCTATCCTTTGGTATAAGCCGCATACTGAGAGCGATTTGCCACTTCCGAACTTTTCTGAATATTTCTATTTCCTGTTTGCTCCAACAATCATATTCAGAACCAATTACCCAAGGTGAGCTAATATTGAAATGAAACACTTTAACTGGATTATGTTCTTTTTTCACTGCGCAAGTACTCCACTCATAGGTTCCATTACTATGAAAATAAAAAGCATTTTCCTCATTGAATTGATTTAAATTCAACAAAATTGTGAGCAAATTTGGTGCATGTGAATATTCAAAAATTGGTTTCTGGATATATATGTATATATATATATATATATATATATATATATATATATATATATATATATATATATATATATATATATACATATATATACATATACATATATATATACATATATATACATATATATACATATATACATATATATATATATATATATATATATATATATATATATATATATATATACATATATATACATATACATATATATACATATATATATATATATACATAATACATATATATATATATATATATATATATATATATATATATATATATATATACATATATATACATATACATATATATACATATATATATATATATATATATATATATATATATACATATATACATATATATATATATATATATATATATATATATATATGTATATATATATATATATATATAAAATAAATAGATGAGTACTTTTTTATCATTCCCATATTGATTTCAGTCGTTTCAGCTGTTTCAGTCGGTTGATTGGTCAAACCACCAACACTGACATAAAAACTTGGCGAGTTGACTTGGGTGTCAGACCAATAGGTGGTTCCATTTTTGTTTCGTTTGCGTTTACGCAGCTATTTTTATCAAGTACTTTCTTGGTTTTTTCTCATTTTGTCTTCAATCCAGGACCGCCTGCCCGGTACTGACGATGCCCAATAGGTTGAAACAACCGGTGGCTCTTAAATTGAAATCAATTGCAGTCCGAGCATTGTATGATGTATACCCCGTTTAGGTTTTTGTCTTCTTCTTTCTCATAGCTGTTAATTTTTTGTGTTATTTTCGTGTTTGGCTTGTATGTGCAATGGCTTGAAAACGTTTGTTAGTTTGGTATCCTACATACGTAAATGTTGTCCATCGTTGTGTTGTTTTTTCTGTTGGGGTGGCTTGTTCTGTTGGGGTGGCTGTAGTTGTTGTTTGATTCTGTTTTCTAGTTTATCTATTGTCTTTTGGGTGTATCCGTTTTCGTTCGCTATTTGGTATATGATTTTCCGTTCTTTGTTTCGGGCTTTATTGCTAAGTGGTATCCTTAACATTCTATATATGAATGCTGTATAGGCAGCCATTTTGTGTGATGGTGGATAGTTTGAACTTGCGGGTATGGTGGAGCTTGTTTGTGTAGGTTTCCCGTATGTTGCCATTTGAAATTGTGTTTTGTTGTGGTTATATCCGATGGTTATGTCCAGGTTGTTAAGTTTTGAGTTGTTCTCTTCCTCAATGCTAAAAAAATAGTTTTTGATTTATTTTTTTGATTTCTTTTGTTATTTTATTTATTCTTTTTCCATTGGTTTGTGATATGTACAGTCCATCGTCAATGTATCTGAACCAATCTCCTTTTTCATCATATGTTTTTAATATTGTTAAGATTTTCTCATCTATGGTTTGCATATTTGTATATTTCGAAAATAATGCCAGATAGTGGGGATCCCCTCGCTAATCCATCTGTTTGTTTATACATTTTTTCTTCAGATTCGAAATAATTTTGATTGAGTATTGTTTTCCATCTGGTTAATGTAGGTTCTGTCTATGTTTTAGTTTATCTGATAAACTAAAACACCAAAAGGCCTCATTCGACAGAGTGTCGGGGCCTTCTATATCGGGAGGGGTCATCTATAGCACAATCTATAGCTTCCCTAACTAACAGATTTTCGTGAGTTTCTGCGCTATCAAAAACTCGCCGATTCCTCGACTGAATGGATTGCTGAAGGGAAGGCAGCTGCAAATCTCTGCGGATGGCTTCATTCCGCACGAACCGCGGAGCATTCACAATCATCCGTATTAACTTATTTTGTGATTTCTCCAGGATGGAGATGTTAGGTTAGACGGATCCGCTTGTCCCCAGACGCCTGAAGCATACATGATGACAGGCTTGAACATCGTATTGTGGATGATAATTTTGTTTTTAATACTCATTTTTGATATCCTATTGATCAGAGGGTACATACTCTCGAACCTCGATCTTTGTTTAAACGCATATAATGTGCGGGTTCCAGGTGAGCCTACGGTCTATCAGAAGACCGATGTACTTTACCCGCGCTTGCCAGTCAATTTTTCTTTCAGAGATCCTCACTTTTCTGGCCGGAGAAGATAAGATTCCAATCTTCCCATGGTTATCGCCTGAGTCTTGTTCGGCTTCACTCGGATCTTCCATTCGAGGTACCAGCGCTCGAGGTCGTCCAATGCATGTTGCATGTAGATGACGCCGTACTCTCGACACACGGAAGATGAGAGGAGTGCCGTGTCTTAGGGCTGTTAAAACTGGACTGATATAAGTTAAGATACACAACCCTATTATAGATTACATGGCCACCAACAGCTATTACCGACATCTATGGTTGAATGACAGAAGTTTGAGAAATATTGGTGTATTTTTCACACCGGCGCGAGTAGTCAAAAGTTAATGTGGAAACGACAGCAGCACCAACTGATACGCTGGAGTATCTTTAATATCGATTATAGTGTTTGTGATTCCGCCAATGAACAAATCGCTTTTGAAAATGACTAGGTTCTGTCAGAAAATGATTCGCTGGTAGATGTTGATGATAATATAAGTTATAATGATCATTATGGGCGGAATATTGATGAGGAATGTAAAGCTAGCACCTCAACACCGATGCGCACATCATCTTGTGCGCAGATAAGTGAATATACGTA
This sequence comes from Leptinotarsa decemlineata, assembly GCF_025532065.1. Taxonomy (NCBI): domain Eukaryota; kingdom Metazoa; phylum Arthropoda; class Insecta; order Coleoptera; family Chrysomelidae; genus Leptinotarsa; species Leptinotarsa decemlineata. The sequence continues at coordinate 2,630,816 of NW_027412534.1, forward strand.
TTTCTTAGCAGTTTTTTTGATAGGCAAAATTGTTAAATACGACAAGTTACTGAGGAATAAAACAATTTTCTTTGTGAAAAATACTTTGATTTTACGCAGTAACTTTTCAGGCAAACTAAAAAGTTTGCCCTTTCTACACTTGTATAAAGTTCTCCATTATGACTTTTATATTTTTTCAGATTGTGGAAGGTAAAAAATACCCAAAAAAGGTCGATGAAAAACTTTCTATATCTTATTAACTGCCAATGGAAGTGATGATAATACTGATACTTTTTTCTTATTTACATTTCAGAACTAGCTGTATCCGATGGAAGTTCATTTTCTGTAGCACTTTGGAAATCCTGGGTGTCATCGTTTGCCAAAGCTTCATATTCCACAGAATTTTCATACCAGCCTATGAAGACTTTGGTAGAAGAAGGTTTACTTGGGACGAATTGATCGTCTCCTTCTTGGAACATGCCCTTCCAGGCCTCTTGATATACGTGTCCGATTTTTACCTGATTCTTCATTCTATGCAGAATATATTTGCCGAGTTGTTGCGGTTTGGTGACAGACTTTTCCACAGAGACTGGTGGAATTGTAGGACATTCACGGAATTTTTCAGAAATTGGAACGTAATTGTCCACGACTGGCTGTATACCTACATCTATAAAGATATATACGAACACGTTGTGAGAAGTAAAGGTGTAGCCAAATTTACTACTTTCCTAGTGTCAGCCATTGTACATGAGTGGGCTTTCACGCATATGTTCGGATACTTCTTTCCGTTAGTATTCATTTTCTTCATGTTATTCGTAATGATGATCATGTTTATCAAAATAAGAGATGAAACTGTTGTAAACATATTGTTTTGGATACAACTGGCACTTGGCTGTGGTTTTCTGGTGAGTGGTTATACCTTGGAATTTTTTGCCAGACAAAATATTCCAGGTGATACGGATTCATTGAAAGATTTACTGTTTCCAAGGTGGTTGACCTGTGTAGATTGTATACACTGAATTCAGATGAAACATCGATTCTGAATATTTCATAGGGTGAAAGCAAGAAACTGAAACCAAAATGAATGAAAAAATAAGATGAATGGGTCGTAATACGATTATAATATTTCATTATAGTTCAAGTTTTCATAATTCCCCTTCTCCTCTCATTTTGGTGATTTACTCATCATCAATAAAGACAAGTGATTCATTTCCAACAGGAGTGCCCAGTTACAGGAAATGCTATTATTACAGAGTATATAATATGACATGTATATTAAAAATAATGAAATATAGAAATGTATAAAATTAATGCTGAAAAAAACAGAGTATATATAAAATATTCATATACGTAGAATTTCAAAACAGAAATGAAAAAAAAATGGTATACAGTGTCACCGATAAAGTCCGCATCAAATGGGAAACTTTTTTATTAATCGTTTTATGTGAAATTTGATTTTGGCAGTAGGTCACGTGATTTCCTTAACCTGTCAAAATTGACATTTAAAAAAAGAAACATCGAAAAATGACATTATTCTTCAAAATATCCAAAAATATCAAAGGATAAAAACATTTTCTTTTGTAATTTCATACCCACACACCAAGTTTCAAACCCATAATGAGTATTTTATATTTTCACTATTTTTCCGCATTCCTGCTTTTTCTACTTATCAAAATTTAAGCACACCTGTACTAAATCATTTATTTTAACTAAACTCGTCACCGAATTTCTTTTTTTGTAATATAATAATATTTTAAGAGCCTCTTTGATGTTAAAAACAAAAAGATTTCTCTTTCTGGTACCAAGGAGAAGTAGAATTAAACAGCAAACTTCCTTACAAAATCCTATGGACCGACGAAGCTACCTTCACATCGAACGGCGTAGTAAGTTCCCAGAATTGTAGGTGGTGGGCTCAGGAAAATCCTCATTTTGTGATAGAATGTCGGGACCAATATTCATTTAAAACAAATGTGTGGTGCGGTGTTTCAAATAATCAGGTAATGGGACCATTCTTTTTTAGACACAATTTAACTTCTCAGGATTATTTGCAATTTCTAAATACTGAGATCAGTGATATAGTGGACAATATACCGGTTGAAATAAGACACAGTCTGTGGTATCAATGTGACGGGGCTCCTATTCATAGTTCAAGACAAGTCAAAGAGAAACTATTAGAAATGTTTAGGGGCAAAGTTATTGGGCGAAATATGGAGCAAATATGGCCGTCTAGGTCGCCAGATTTGACCCCACTAGATTTTTTCTTGTGGGGTTACTTAAAACAAATCGTTTATAAACAAAGACCTTTTCGTGACGTGAATCACCTAGAAACTGTTATTAGAAACTCTATTTTAAACATAAACCCTGTGAGTATCAGCAACTCAATAAAAGATGTATCAAGAAGGACAATTATCTGCATAGAACGCAATGAAAGACATACAGAAGTGTAGTGTATTTAATGTTGTGAGTCTTTTTTTCGTGTTTTTTTGCTATAGGTACATGTTTATTTTCAGTTCCTTTTAATTAAGATTAAATTCCACTGTATTTTTTGTTAAAGAAACAATAAACACTCTAAGATATTGTTTCCTAATGTTCCGTTTTGTTCTAATTCATATTGTGAGGCCATTTGCTCATTAAAAAACTCAAGTACTGTATAGTTTGGAAAGCCCTGTTGAAACTAGATGAACTTTGCATCAAGTTTGACAACTTTTATTTTTCAAAATTTGTTTTTAACATCAAAGAGGCTCTTAAAATATTATTATATTACAAAAAAAGAAATTCGGTAACGAGTTTAGTTAAAATAAATGATTTAGTACAGGTGTGCTTAAATTTTGATAAGTAGAAAAAGCAGGAATGCGGAAAAATAGTGAAAATATAAAATACTCATTATGGGTTTGAAACTTGGTGTGTGGGTATGAAATTACAAAAGAAAATGTTTTTATCCTTTGATATTTTTGGATATTTTGAAGAATAATGTCATTTTTCGATGTTTCTTTTTTTAAATGTCAATTTTGACAGGTTAAGGAAATCACGTGACCTATTAGACGCCATTTGACATCATTTCTTAAGCAAAACCTACTGCCAAAATCAAATTTCACATAAAACGATAAATAAAAAAGTTTCCCATTTGATGCGGACTTTATCGGTGACACTGTATAACACAAAAAGTTACAAATCATGCATGTAGCAGTACTGACACACTAGTATATTATGCAACGATCATGTAATGACGGTTATTAAGACACGAGCATTAACCGGGATACGAAACGAGCCGAAGGCGTGTTCTGTATGGTATATGCGAGTATATTAATAACCATTACATGAGAGTTGCATACGCTATTTTTTCTAAACACGATAAATAATGAAAAACTATAAATATTATATTTGTATTGAACACATTTACAGTGATTAACTCATATTTAAAAAAAAAACACAAACTTAATGGTATTATCATGGATATATGAAAACTATAAATATTCTAATTGTATTTATATTGAATATAACAACTGTAATTAATCTGATCTTTTAAAAATATTGGAGTCGATGGTATTCCTTCTATATTGCTGTTTTCAGACATTTCGATAATATAGGTAGGTAATATGAAAACTGATTTTGACAAATACAGCAATTAGTTACTTAGGTTAGAATCTAGGACAAACAAAGGAACAGGATTCTTGATTGAAAAATTATGGGTTTCTATTGGTTGATAATCTGTATCGTTATGAAAAATCTGTATCATAATGGATATCATTATGAAACGGATTATGGTCATATAAGTGTATTGTTAGAGTACGGGTGTAGAAAAAGATTATTTATAGTATTATTGAAAGTTATTGTGAACGCATGATACCAAGGCGTTCAGAGAGTCGAAATGAATATCGCAAAGTTCAAAGATTTCATTGAAACAACTGCACATACAATTCAATGGTGATCGTGGCATAACATTTGAGCGTGATGCTTCGCAACAGAATTTCAGATTGTGTCAACCTTCACTTCTTAGTACTAAGAAATTGATCTCGAGTAAAAGAACCGTACTGTCAATATTTTTGTTGAGTAATTCATCCAGGAATTTTATACCAAGGATAACTTTCCTATTTTCCAAAGATGTCTTATCAAATCGTGTCAACAAAATGTTATGATCGATGCCTTTCGTGGGGTATTATCCATCAACTTTTAAATATAAGTATTTTAGAAACTTCCCCTGCAGGCTCGCAATTGATGTTTTTTGGTAGTCATAAATTGGATTCCATAACGCAGAGCCATACTCTAACTTGAATCTGACATACGCAAAATATAGCAATTTCAAGGTGGCAATACTTTTGAAGTTTTTGCCATTTCTGTACATAAATCCAAGCATCCTATTTGCATCAGCAGTCGTATTCCTTATATTTGTTGTAAATTTTAATTTACTGTCATATGTTATACCAAGATCTTTTATCTCGTGTACGCGTTTGATTGTAGTATTGTTGATTGAATAATCGTACATTAAAGTTGATATTTTTGTTGTGAATGATATTATTTTACTTACTTCAGATACTTTTAGTTGAAGACGATTATTGTTATACCAATGTTTGATTACATCTAATTCATGTTGTACACATGTACACATTGGCAGTCAGTAATGTCGTCAATTTTATAATATAGTTTCAGATCGTCTGCAAATAGTAGGCTGGGAATATTCAAAGAGGTAATAATAATAACAATAATAATAATGGTTTGTCGAGGGGCGGACCGTTCTTATCCCCAAAAGCGGAGATTTGTCGAATCCTAAGAATTACAGACCGATAACATGCTTGAATTCGTGTTATAAGTTGTTCACAAGCATCTTATATACACGAATACTCACCACAGTTGACCGAGTGTTCGAACGGATATATGAGCAGAGACGGTCGAAGAGAGGAGTCGCTGGATGTAAAGAGAACCTGCTCATCGATAGATGTGTAACGCAGGACTCGATACAATATAAGCGTAACCTCTCTATGGCCTGGATCGATTACCGTGAGGCATTTGATACAATTTCGCATGTGCTCATCTTGCATTGGCTCACATGCCTTGCGGTACCCGACAAAATAGTGAGTTGCATTGAACAACTGATACCACTTTGGCGAAGTCGCTTTACCATAACATCTGGTCAAGCAAGAGTCCAATCAGGGTGGGTCACTTTCAGAAGGGGTGTATTTCAGGGTGATTCCCTCAGTCCCCTTCTGTTCTGCATCTCACTATTGCCATTATCCGTTGCGCTCAGAAACACTCGAGGGTATAACTGTGGCACCCCCGGAAACCGGAGGAACAAGGTCACCCATTTGTTTTATATGGATGATCTTAAACTTTATGTCTCTGGAGAGAAGGATCTCCATCAGCCCACGGGGTGAGTGGCGGGGGATCGCTGTCTCTCTCTTATAGGTGTTTGACAGTCCCCCGGTGCAGACCACACGGCACTCACCCAGTAAAGTTATCGGTCAACCACCCAATCCCGCACCTGCGGGTAACAGGCGTTGGCCGATTTCAAGCTAGATGTGTGGGAGAGGTGTCTCGCAATAGCCTTCGGCGGTTACTCATCCAACGCTGGAAAGGTAACTCTCCTAACATGAGTGCCCCTCGGGGTAACGTAAGGGTATGCGGTGCAGACCACACGGCGTACACCCAAAAGTTGTTGATGAACCGCCCTATCCCGCACCTACACGGGTAATGGGCGCGACATCTTCGACATATGATGTGTGGTAGAGGATGCTCGAAAGAGTCCTCGACGGTTACTCATCAAACGTTGGAAAGAGAACTTTCCTAACATGAGTTCTAGGGGGGAGGTGAGTGACCGCTCGCGGCTGGAGGCTAGTGAGCCTCATCTCCAACTGGCGTTGGCCTCTTAGGGGTAGCGGCTCCGCTAGCGGGTAAAGGGATACAGGGTTGCGGTAATCCATTCATGGGTGCATTGCAGCCCCATATTGAGGCACTGGACGGCTTATGCTGTTCCGTGATCCTCGCCTGCTTCTGTACGGATCCGAGCGTTCGAGGTGTCGGGGCTCGCGGTCTTTCCGGGCTCTAGTATCCGAGTCTAGTCTTGGAGAGCACCAAGGCAGACGCTTGAGGTGTCGGACCCCGGTTGGACGGAGCTACTAGTATTCGAGCTTAGGACCCCGACCGACCACTTCCGGGACCATATTCCCAATTGATTTGGCATGGTTGGCGGGGGCAGGTGTGCGACGCGAGCACTCTCTGGCGAAAGAAGAGCTTAGTTAACTTGTACGAACGTTCGGTCGAACGCTGCCGATGGTCCTGTCTCTTGGTTAGCCACACTAAGTAGATGTAAGGAAGCAATTCCGGGTTCGGTGAGCGGGAGGAAGCCCTGGGAAATCCTGTCCACCCCTCCACACTCGATCGCATCCAACGCCAGGGTGCGTCTGGGGATCCTAACCGGCCCCCCAGGCCCCCCGGTGCGGTCGTAACTATGACTCTCTTAATAGTGGAAGAGTACACGCATGCTATCGGTATGGAATTCGGAATAGACAAATGTGCAATGGTCCATCTCAAAAGAGGACAATGCGAGGACTACGGAGAGGATGTGCAGCTCGTAGATGGAAGCATCTTACACCATCTGGATGCCGGAGAGACGTATACTTACCTCGGGGTGGAACAACGCCACTCACAAGAGGTAACAGCAGTGAAAAACTCTCTCCGCGGCAAGTATCAGCACAAACTTCGAAAGATCTGGTCTACGGAACTGTCGGGGAAGAACAAAGTTGCTGCAACAAATATGCTTGCCGTTCCAATCTTACTCTACCCGTTTGGAGTCGTAAAGTGGACTCGGGAGGAGCTGTATCAACTCAACGTAAAGACCCGAAAAATGATGCATCTCAATAGGAGTTTGCATCCCAAATCGTCCGTTCCACGGTTGTACTTCCCCCGACAACAGGGAGGCCGTGGACTTTTGAGTTTGGAGTGTCTACATGACATAATGGTGCTGGATACAGCCTGTAAAGTCGTCAGAAGTTCGGATCCCCTTCTCTGCATGATCCGTGACCATGAGAGAGCAGGAATTGGAGCATTTCTCTTTAGGGCAGTTGTCCGAGCAGCTGATATAATTGGTATAGTTTTCAACACTGAACGAGGTGACCACAACTCTGTCACCGAGTTGGAACCTGTTCAGCAAAAAGCTCGAATAAAAGCCGTAGAGATCACCTTACTTCTTTGGAAACACAAGGATAAGCCAATGCATGGGATCTTCTTCAATAAGATTGGAGACCTTGGCTTATCAAGGCGCCTGACCTTCGCTTTTCTTAGGTCGAGTGGGCTGAAGTCGGAAACTGAGGAGTTCATCATGGCTTGCCAGGATGGTGTCTTGAACACCTTAGTCTACCGCAGTCGCGTGATGGGTATAGAGGATCCTGACATAAGGTGCAGGGCCTGCCGCGAGGCGCCCGAGACTCTAATGCACTTGCTATCAGCATGTCCAGCATATGCGGTCTCGTCCTATATCCATCGACATAACGCGGCCCTGAGAGTGCTATACTACCATCTACGGCACTCTTACGGTATTGACGAGACACCGGTGTTGCCCTACGCTCCAGGGGATATTGAGTCCGTTGTGGGGAACGAGAAGTGCCGAATTCATTGGAACTATTCGTTCCCCACCCTCAGGCTCATACAAGATAATAAGCCTGATGTAGTCCTTATTGACCACCATACCAAGACGATATTTGTCGTGGAGTTTTCAGCTCCTGGCGAGATGAATATCGGATAAAAACGGATAAAATATCGAGATTTTTCTCTTCGAACTCGGCAGACTCTATCCAGATCACTCTGTCAAGATGGTTGTTTTGATTATTGGAGTCCTTGGTGGAATGATGTCTCCTCTACTCTCGAATCTTTAAATCATACCGGCTTGCCGCACTAAGGCAGAACTCTTAGCCGCACAGATGCAGAAGGCTGTCATTCTTGGCTCACTGCGCTTGCTCAGGGTACATGATTCTCGGACCCAATGATCACTTACCCCACGGTGTGGGGAGTGGTCATTAGTTGATAATGCTGGCGCGACCTCCCGAATGTATCGGGGCTTCGGGGGATTGGACCTGACCAGCGCACACTACGATGAAAATAATAATAAAAATAGTAATTCATTTCCTCAAGACAGTCACAAACCATATGGAAAAAGTCACTTGTTTACATTTAGAATTCAATAATATATACTTATACTAATACTGAAACATTGATTTCAGTATTGCCTCGATAAATTTTCATCCAGTTTATAAAAACACTGTTCTGTCAAAAATGATTTTGAATTATAACTGAATGATTGTTTTGTTATGCAGTTTCTCACCTTCAAAGGAAGAGAATTGTATATTTTAGAAGCCATATGACTGGGAGATTGGTGAGTTATTTTGAATTTTCCGAATGGAATTGAAAAATCATTCTTTTGTCTTGTATTAAAACTATGATTTTGTTTGTTCCTCACATAAATTCCATCATTATTGTCGAATACTAGCGTACTCAACTCTGATATGACAAGACATTGGTAATGTTAATATTTTCAGTCTCTTGAATATATATTTGCATAAATCAATCTGTGAAAGCCCCGTTATTGATCGTAAAACTCGTTTCTGTGACACGAAGATATCTTTTGCTAGGGTAGATAAACCTCAAAATATCACACCTTATCGTAGCCTACTTTCAACTTGTGCATAGTAGAGCTGTATCAATTGATCAATATTGAGTACATACCTCAAATTTCTAAATTGAAAGGCAATCGAATTCAATTTTGAGATTGGGTAATGGGAGTGGGCCTTCCAATTGGGATTTTCTTCTATTCGTAATCCTAAGAAAATTGTTTGATCCGAACTAGTTGAGATCGATGGACTCGATTCGTTCGATTGGAATGACAGCTCAGTGCTTGCGTTTTCGAAGTATTCAAAAACAAGTAATTTGCTGAAAACCATTTATTCGAAGAAGTCAACACTTCATTGCATTTATCTCGCAAGAAAGGATCTATTTTTTCAGATATAATTAACGACTTATCATCAGCGTACATTTTGAAGGATGCAGGTACAGAAAGTTTATCTAGATCACTAATATAGAAAAGGAATAGAATTGGCCCCAATATGGACCCCTGAGGGACACCAATATCTGTTTCAGTTTGTTGTGAGAAATGAGTGTTGATGGCTACATATTGTGTACGTTTGAGTATAAATGATTTTATCCAATCTATAGGACAGCCTCTAATACCATACTCATACAGCTTTTCCAGTAGTATGTCGTGATAGATACAGTCAAATGCCCTGCTTAGGTCACAAAATATTCCAACAGGACATTCTTTTGCCTCAATTTATTCTATTATTTTTTGATAATGAGGAAAGACCGCAGTCTTCGTAGATTTTTTGTTCAAATATCCTTGTTGGTTTCTCGAAATTATATCATATTCATGACGAAATGACATTAATCTATCTAAAAAACAATACTCGAATACTTTGGAAAAAGTTCAAGGTACTGTGACTGGTCTGTAATTTTCAAGGCTTTGACGACAGTTCTTTTCCTACAGCGGTGTTATTTTACCACATTTCAGCAATTCTGGAAAACCGCCAGAAGAAAATGAGATATTTACCATAAAAGTAAGTGGTACAATAAGTTCTGATAGGCACTTTTTCAATAGAATTGTAGGTACCTCATCCGATCCCGAAGATAATTTATTTTTCAATTTTGATTTAAGTAACTGAAATAGTTCTGGCTCCTGATATGGCATAAGAAAAAAGAATTTGGAAGTGACGTAACGTTACGCAGAAAATGATTGAAGTCCTTGTCACAGGAGACTATATTGCTCAATATCTTTTTAGGCGCATCTGTATAGAATTTATTGAAAAGTTCAGCAACGTCTTTCGGATCGTCAACAATGGTGTTACTATCGTTTATAGTTATGTCTGATTTAATAGCTTTCGATTTATTAGATAGCTCTGACACTAGTTGCCATGCAGATCTTGAAGGATTGTTTGAATTCTTTATTTTGTTTTGAAAATATTCCTTTTTTTTTTTTAGTTATCAAATTATCGTAACTCTTTTTTCTGACTTCATAGATGTTTTTCAGTTTGGGACAAAATTTTTGTAGATTGAAAAGGTCTTTGAAATTTTGACTAGATTGTTTTATTTCATTCTGATTTTATGAACGAGTAGGTAATTTTGGAAAATTTGTCTCAAAATAATACGAGAATGTTGACAAAAATGCCTGAAACGCAAGATTAATATCAGTTTTATTCAAAACTTCAACCCAACTTTCATTACCGATGTTTATTTTGAATTGATTTATACTATCATTCGTAAAACGCCTTCTGTATTCTGTTTTTGTTGCTTTTGACACTTCGCTCAACTCCATATCGCAAAATAATAGACTGTGATCGGATATATCATTATCCGATCACAGTCTATTATAATATTATAACATTATTATATTATATTATAACATTCTTAAACATCACAGATTTTGTTGAATGCTGGACTGAACCTATCATAACAATCTGCGTTGAAATCACCACATAAAAAGATATTCACATCTGATTTAAAAATTTCATCTGAAACGTTTTGAATTGTGTTTAAAAAAACATTAAAATCTCCCGATGGAGAACGTGTTGCTACAGTTTCAAAGTTTTTCCTATACTCAAGTTACCAGAAATACCACAAATTTCTATGTCTTGTTCAACACAGTATTTTGTGAGATCAATACGGTGTGCCTATTTATCATTTTTCACGAGAATTAATACACCTCCCATTTTTTTTATTTTTCCTACAGAAACTACTTTTCAATGCAAAATTGTTAAAATAAAAACTATCTTCTGAGTTTTCCCTAAACACCGTTTCTGTCAAACAAATAAAACTAACATCATAGCTGTGAATATCAACATATAAACTGTTTATCTTGTTGTTATTAACACCAGATAATTAATAAAAATTGAAAATAAAAAAAAGTTCAAGATTAGAACCTTGTAAATGCGTACTGAGCCGATTTGAAAGATATAGTCGGCGAATTGTTTTCTCTCAACTAGATATGATTCAATTAGAGTAAGCAGTTGGTTAGAGAGTCCCAATGTTGTCAATTTGCTGAGGAGAAGATAATGGTCTATTTGATCGAAGTTTTTTGAAAGTCTGAATAAACAACATCGACTTGTCTAGGTACGTACAGAGATATTGACTTGAACATGAAAGATTTGTCATACATGATCTTCGTTCTGAGAAACTATGCTGAGTAGGAGAAATAACTTTTTGAATATGGGAGTACATAACATTTTGCACACATATCTCGAAGAATTTAGAAAAGTTACATAAAATTTAAATTGCCCTGTAGCTTGTGATATCGCTAGAGTCACCTTTTTTTTGGACAAATTCAAGCCGTTTTCCACTATACAGGGAAGGCAAAAGTTGTTAAAATTTAGTTGAATAGGCCTATTAGACGTATAGAGAGAACGTCTATACAGTCCTTTATCACAAGACTAGGAACATTGTCAGCGCCTGCGGTGAGTTTATTTTTTAAACTTTTTGAAGCAGTAACAATTTCGATTTGAGAGAAGGCAGAAATGTTAATTGTATCTAAATCAGAATCATGAGAATTTTTACGAAGCATATTCTCGTCAGAAACCAAGTATACACTTCTGAAGTATTTGGCGAATCTATTGACACTATCCCCAGGCTTATCAAATACCTCATCATCAAGTTTCATTATACCCGGTATACGCGAATGACCTTTTTTTACTGTGTATGATAGACCAGAAAGTTGAGCTGTCAGATGAAATATTTTCAGCTGTGTTTGTAAATTGACTAGTTTTGTTCATTTTAGTTTTTCTGAGAATGAGAATTGATTTTGATAAAATGCTGTTTTATATTTCTTATACAGTACAACTTCGATAATCCGGACACATATCGTTCCAAGCACCGCCGGATTAGCGAGGTGTCCGGATAACTTGATTAATATTTCAATAGTTTTATTTTAATATACATATGTACATTGTACATACTATGTACATAGCTTTTTTTCTAGGTATAAATAAATCATTGTACCCTAATTACACAGAAGATTATGTTTATATTTCAAATCATAATATACATACATACATAACAAGTATGTATAAACAAATATGTATGTACATATGTACATACACATCCTGTATGTCCACGCAGGTACACAAACATTAAATAGAAATAAAAATACATTATGTAGGACAAAACATAAATTACAAATACAAGACAAAGAAATGCAAGTTTAAACGGTTTTGAAAAAACTATCAATTTTTTTCTGAACTGCCTTAGAGCTTGCTAATTCAGTCGCTTTTTCTTTCACGTTCTTTAAAAGCAAAATTTCGTGCATTGGTAAGTTGTTTTCTTCAGCCCACTGAATTCCCAATGTTAATGCTTTCACAGCATCGCTGTGTTTCACTTCAGTGACAACAATCTCAATATTCCCATCTAAATCTTCATTGCTCTCTGCATCCTTAGATTTTAGCGCATCACCTATTAACTCCTCTTCAGTCAAATCAACAATGACTTCATTTTTGCCTAAAGCCCATTCAACAATATCCTCCCGATCCAAATTGTTCTCAGGATCTATCACAAGCAAGGAAGCGGTAATGGTTTTTAAATCTTCCTCGTCTTTGAAGTTCTGAAAGTGGAATGTTCTCTTCATCAGATTCCTCTTCTTCTGCATCAGTTCTTTGGTTCGGCCATAATGCTATCCAACTTTTTTGGATATATGGACTTCCAAGCAATATCTAGATTAACAAGTGCATCTTTTAAATTAAATTGCTTTAAAACTGTAACTAAATCGTCACCTTCGTGAGCGATAATGTGATTTAGTAGCCTCTTTCTGTATGCTACTTTTATGTTTTGTATTAAGTTTTGATCCAATGGCTGTAAAACTGCTGTGCAGTTGGGCGGCAAAAACATGACTCTGAAATCAGGATCGAAATTTATTTCTATCTCAGGTGGATGAGATGGAGCATTATCTACAAGTAACAATGCTTTATGAGGTCGGTTAACATCCGATAAAAAACGTTTGACGTCGGGTATAAAGCAAGTCTTAAACCATTCGAAGAACAATGTCCTGGTCATCCAACCTTTGCTGGTTGCCTTGTAGTTGACAGGTGAAGTAGCATTCTTAAATGCCCTTGGATTTGCGGATTTTCCAAGAACTAAAAGGGGTAACTTATGAGTTCCAGCCGCATTGCAACAGGGCATAAATGTTACGCGATCTTTAGATATTTTTCGCCCTGGAGCTGATTGTTCCTGACCATGAACCCACGTAGTGTCCGGCAAGGCTCTCCAAAAGGCCGCTGATTCATCAGCATTATTAACTTGTTCACGACTTAGCTTCATTTCATTAACCACAGCTAGAAATTTTTCTTGAAATGGGACTATAGCACTTACATCGCTGGAAAGTTTTTCACCACACACTTTAACAAAGCGTATTCCGTGCCTTTTTTTGAATTTGTCAAGCCAACCTGAACTCGCAAAAAAATCACTTTTCCCACTTATTCTTTCATAAAATTGTTTGGCTTTCGTTCGCAAAATCTCAGAAGAAATAGGTACATGAGCACTACGCTGCTGTAGAAACCATCCATATAAAGCAGCTTCAACTTCGGGATGTTCTCCCTTTCGGATAACCTGCCTTTTACCTGAAAACATTATGTTTCATAATAACATTACCTGCAATAAAAGTTAAATCATACATACCTGCTCCACTGAATGACTCCGACACAAATCTTCTTATTTTAGTTTTGTTTTTCTTTATATCACTTACGTTAAATTTCTCAGCCACACGGCGTATGCTTCTCACCTTATCAGGAAAATCTAATATTTTACATTTCTCCGCAAGAGTAACTGTATTATGCGGTCGTTTATTTGGCGCCATTTTTTTAAGATTGACACACGACGCACGATAACTAAACGATAACTGACTGCCAAAGGCGCCAAACCCGTTAGGTTGCGAACAATATTGGTTTTGACAAGTTTAAAAAGGAAAAATCCGCGTTTAATATCGATTCGTATTGAAAACATTCATTTGTCCGGACTACAGAGGTAAAATATCCGGACACCTAGGAACGCCGGATTACTGGAGTGTCCGAATCAGCGAGTGTCCGAACTAGAGAAGTTGTACTGTAGTTTGTATATGCTAATTCGTTTTTCTTTATATGGCTGATAACATCGGCGTCGAACCATGAGGGAAATTTACGCGTTTTTACTGTTCTCAGTGGAACTGTCTGATGAAAGATACTGTGTATTTTTTCATATAATAAATCACATGTCAAATCGATGTCAGTACTTTCAAAAATGTCACACCATTCGGTTGTTCTGATCAGTTCATACATAGCTGAAAAGTTTGCTTTGCGAAAATTGAATTGCCTTATAGCAGCATCTGTTGTATGAGGAGTACGACAGTTCAACGAAATGCCTATGAGAGTGTGGAAATAAGTAAACACAATAATATTATGAATAACGATGAAGGACCTATACCAAATAACATACTATATAGCTTGTAAAGATAATATTGTTGGGTTAACTGATTACTACATGAGGACACATTGCAAAAATAAATTTAGATAGGCAATATTGTGAAATTAATTTTTATATAGCTGAAAATTGTTTTATATACAGCTATAACATTTAAACAAATATTGTAAAATAATAGATAAGGCAAAATTGTAAAATTAATTTAGGGTGGCATACCTGTACGGGTTGTACACCTGTAGGGTTTACCTGCATGGTATACCTATATAGCATGAATAGCGTTCGCTTCGCGTTAGTTTCTAGTTTAATCTTCCTCTTGAAGATGATCACTTGGTGATCGGAACACGTGTCGAGGTGTTGAAAATAACGATTTGGTGTTTGGAGAGAAACTCCACTAATATTCATAATAACACCAAAGGTTCCAAACAGTGCATCATAAGAAATTGAAAGTGCAGGATAATGCACGTCTATATTAACAAAAGGTTGATCACATTTCGAGACGATACAATCATCATAGTTGGTTATAACTAGATCCAGTTTGCGTTTATTAATATTTGTTATCAAGTAAATTCCCATTAGTGACACAATCAGAACTCTTCAAAAAACAAAAAACAAAAAATTAAATAATGTTTCTTAGTGATTATTGGAGAAAAAGAGGATATATAAACTACAATACTACGCAAAGTAAAGCTTCCAAGTATCCATTTGGAGCCTAAAATATCAACTTCAGGGAGTGTATCACTTAGATCCAAAAACGAAATTGGTAGCCAACAGGACACCACTTCCAATAGTGATATTATTGGTTACCAAATCTCGATCATCTCGAAATACATTATACATTGATGGGAAGATTTCTTGATTGAACACATGATCCTGAAAATTACTCTGTGATAGACAGACCATATTCATTTCACCACTGGATACAGAATTATAAAAGGCGCTTGTTGTTGTTGTTTTAAATCCTCTGGTAGTTTATGGGAGACTATGCGAGTTGCAGGGTACCTGTTCTAGTTTAAATTATCGATAAATGATATTGAATGCGGGTCGGCTCAATGCTTTCATGTTGTTACACTCCTTCATTCAAAATTTTCATCAAGATAAAATTTCATTGTATAGAGTCTTTCATAAGGCGCTTGATAACTTGAAACATAGTTTGTGTGAGATATTATCGTTTTTTTTTTATCGTTTGAAAAACCTATTCATGCCATTTTGTGTGGAATATAACATCATTTAAATGTCCGCCACGGCTTCTCTAGGTGAAGTGCGCTCGAAATATGAACCCAGTTTACCAACTTCTGCAAACGAATGGTTCTCATATTATTATGAACAGAAAATTGATGAAAATGAACATAATGCGAAAGAAATGTGGAAATATTCAAAATCACTTATAAATCCAATTGAAAGTTATAATTTTGATAAGATAGTATTCAATGTCGGTGATCAAATAAAAGTTTGTAGCACAAAAATTGATATTGCAAATGCATTCAATGAATATTTTATCAATAGTAGGTGAAATTGTAAACAATATAAATTCTGAGTCAGACTGGAGTTCAAACAGTTTCGACGTAGTAAATTGTAAATCAAATTCTTTTAGACAGATAGACTTGCCGCAGTTGAAAAATAAAATATTTTCAATAAATAAAATTAATAGATCTGAGATAATGAACAGTCTATTTCTAAAAGAGACATTCAACATCTTGGGGCATATTATACTGAACTTCATTAATACGTCTCTTCAAACAGGACAATTTCCCCAACACTTCAAAATAAGCACAGTAATACCAATACCAAAAATAAATAATACTTATGAAGCATGCTATTTTCGTCCTATCAATACTCTTCCAACCCTTGAAAAAGTATTGGAATTAGCAGTATATGGGGAACTCAACAAATACTTTGATGGAAACAGGTTACTTTTAGGTTGTCAGTCAGGCTTCAGAAAAAAACTGTAAAGCTGCCTTACAGTTCACAATAACAAATTGGAAAGAAAAATTTGATTGAAGATAATTACGTTGTTTGTACATTATTGGATTTGAAGAGGGCTTTCGAAACAATAGACAGAGATATATTAATATAAAAGTTCATATGGTATGGTATTGGTGATGTAGTTTTGAAGTGGATGAAAAGTTACCTCAGTTCGCGGAGTCAAATAACAAAAATTAATAGGTGCTACTCACAAGAGTTAGTGAATGATTTTGAAGTTCCACAAGGTAGTGTATCAGGACCTTTACTATTTCTGATTTATATAAACGATATCAATTACGTAGATGGTGATCATGTGATTAACTTATTTGCAGATGATACATTGATATATACCTACGATAAAACCTTGAAAAGATGAATAATTCATTGAAAAATATTGACTTGTACCTTGGAATAAATGAACTGAAACTTAGTATCACTAAAACTAAGGCGATGATCATTACAACAAAGTATAAACAAAATAAAATTGGGAGAAACACAGTCAAAATTGAAATTAACGAAACTGATGTAGAAATAGTGAGAAAAATTAAGTATCTTGAGTTCATTGTAGATAATACAATTTCATTGAATGATCATGCTGACTATATAATAAGCAAAATATCAAAAAAACTGATTTTTTTTTCTAGAGTGGCATCTGTATTATCAATGTATGCCAAAATAACGTGCTATAATTGCATAATAAAACCTCATTACGATTTTTGCGGGACTCTCTCACATCTTTTGAATCAGAACAAATTAAATCAATTACAAAAATTACAAAATCGTGGAATTCGAATAATATTACTCTGCAATAGAATGACACCTGTACATGATATGCTCTGTAGTTTAAGGTTGCTCAATGTCTCCCAACGATTGTATTATCAAACTATGATATTTATATTCAAAATAATAAATAAATTGCAACCAGCATACTTAGTAAACCTTTTAATCCAAATAGTGGAGTACATCATCATGATACTAGATCGAACACCAATTTTCACATCTCAAGGACAAATTCACGTAGCAGTATGAACTCGAGTAGGAGATTTGAGCCGGTTCTAAGCCTCCCCCCACCACTATGACGTATTAATTGCTTTTTTATTGGTTGTTGTTTGGTGAAGTCACTGTGATGTGACCTTGAAGGGTGTGGTGTATGGATTGTTCAGAAATTTTTTCCCGGTTCTAATCCTCCCCCCACCAATATGACGTGTTATTTGCTTTTTTTTGTTGTGCAGTGAAGTCAAGGCGTTGTGACCTTGAAGTGTCTGGTGCATGGATCGTTCAGATTTTTTTTTCATATGAGATTTTGTGTGTGTATGTGTGTGTGTGTGTGTGTAAGAGAATGCACGGTACAGGGTTTCATCATGTGCTTGTTTGTCTATGTACAAACATACGTCTGCATACTTCGAAGATCCTCCAAGTAATGAATGCTCCATCGGTGTGAGGGCACCAAGTTAGTAGTGGAGTGACGTCACAGCAATAACCGTTCAACGGCTAGAGAGCGACATGTTCACTCCACGACGTGTGGCAGAGTAATGCGTATTCATCAGTCTGCTCTCACCTCCCTCGATGTAGTGAAGGATGTGACGTAACGCCCCAGACTCGCCATCAATGGTGACACGCAGGCGGGCGAGGACTGTGCTAACGTCTGTCCTCTCCGAGAGCGCAACGACAATTGCTTGTTCGGCTATCGCTCTCGAAGCAGTGAATGATGTGACGTAACGCATCACCCTACCCTCGCTATTGATGGTGACACGCAGGCGGGCGAGGACTGTGCAAACGTCTGCCCTCTCCGAGAGCGCAACGATCACTGCTTGCTCGTGCCGGCAACTCGCATCAAATTGGGAGATGGGCTTGGCTGTGACGTCAGGCATCTCTAGTGGATGCATCGATGTGTCCTTACCTACCCTCACTCTCTACGGTGATGCGCAGGCGACGTGGATTATGGTATTTAAGAAGCGGGCGAGTGTTGGTTATGTCAGTTTCCATCGAGTGAGTTAGTGAGAACATATCATAGAAAATGTATTCTTGTGAATGTGGTAAATCTTTTACCCGTAGTGACAACCTTCGTCGTCATCAGCTCCAGAGTTGCCAAGGAGGGCCATCAGTGAAACGAGTGAGATTAGATGACGCTGCAGCACCTATGTACACATGTAATTGTTGTAATGTGATGATTCCATTGACTCAAGTGAATTCTCACAATAGAACTCTACAACATAAGAATAATACATGTGTTCAATTCAGTGATGGTGTTCAAATTATAAAGAGCGCCTTCAAACGTCGGATTGCGACATACAGGGTGCAGAGTTCCATTGTTTCCACCGATTACATGTTATTCTTTAATGAAATCAGGCAGAAAGTTATAGAATTATTGGAATCGGCCATCAGGGTTCACAAAATCATCAAAGTGAATATGGAAGTATTTGGGAGTTATATTCTACAAACACAAGACCTGAAGGAAACCAAATCATTTAATTCACAGAATAGAACAGTTGATCAATCTACTGATTTGAATTCCTTATTTGATGGATTTCGAAATGGGATTATCGCTCAAACTACAGAATTCCAGGAACGTGATTCAGGTAAACATTTCTACCAAGTTTTAATTGGATGGATTAGTAATATTGTTCTGTATTTAAGGTTGGACTTGTGAAAAAATCATGTTTCTGGAGTTGAACATTAATAAATACAGCCCGCTCAGTGGATGTTCATATGTGAAGCTGCCTGAATGTATCGAGCGTAGGAAGGCCGTGGTTAATGTCCGTAATGAAGATCAGCATTGTTTTGCATGGGCTATCACTTCAGCACTACATCCTGCAATCGATAGAACATCAGAAGTTTCATCGTATCCACATTTCAGTACAGTCATAGATGTAACAGGTATGAATTTTCCGGTAAAGTTGAAAGATATTGTGAAATTTGAAGACAAGAATGATATTTCAGTTAATGTGTACGGTTTAGAAAGTAAATTCGAGAAGGGTAAAATAATGTATGAAATAATTGGACCATTACGTTACTCTCAGAGAAGACTTAGAAGACATGTCAATTTGTTACTTATCACAGATGATTTCGGTAATAATCATTATTGTTGGATTAAAGATCTTTCAAGATTAGTTTCAAGCCAATTATCGGCTCATGAACATAAGAAATATTTTTGTGATGGCTGTTTATTATATTTTTCTAATGAACAATTACTATTACGTCATAAGATAAATGATTGTAATCACTTGAGTACTACAACACCATCAACCAATTTCAAAGTCAATAAATATGGGAAAACGGTACCTGAAAATATACTAACTTTTGAAAACTTTGAGAAACAAATGAAGGTACCATTTGTAGTGTATGCCGATTTTGAATCAGTACTGAAGCCGATTCAAACCACTAAACCAAATCCTGAATACTCGTATTCGATCAAGACATTCAAACATGAGCCTTATTCATTTGCTTATTTGATTAAATGTTCATACAATGATGATTTATCAAAATTTGTTTCGTATAGGGGTATGGATGCAGCCCAGAAATTCGTTAGCAAAATCGAAGATGATTTGAAAAATATTTATGAAAATCATCTCAGGTTTCCTATTCCTATGGATGTACAAACTCCTGAGGAAGAGGAACAGTTTGCTTCTGCCACAAATTGTGGCATTTGTTCCAAACAATTTAATGATGGCGAAGTCAAAGTGAGGGATCATTGTCACCTCACAGGAAAAAAAAGGTCCCCTGCTGCTCATTCATCTTGTAATTTGAATTTTAAATTGCCAAATTTCATTCCTATAATTTTTCACAATCTCAGTGGATATGATTGTCATTTATTCATAAAGGAATTGTATAAAAACAAAGATAAAGTGGATGTCATCCCACAAACTAATGAGAAATATATATCTTTCACAAAACATCTCTTTACACACTCCTATACGGATAAAGATGGTAGGGTGAAGAAGAATTATTTGAAAATGAGATTCATTGATAGTTTCAGATTCATGCCTAGTTCTTTGGAGAATTTAGGTGCAAATTTAACATCTGATCAGTGTATCGAGATGCGCAAACATTTCCCACAAATTGAAAATTTCAATTTGATGAGAAAGAAAGGTGTATTTCCCTATAGTTTTGTTGATGACATCGAAAAACTGAATCATCCAAGACTTCCAACCAAAAATCAATTTTATGATAAACTCAATTGTGAACATGTATCAGATAATGATTATGGGAGAGCTCAACTTGTTTGGAATTTATTCGAATGTCAGGATTTGGGTGAATACTCTGATTTATATTTAAAGTCAGATGTGTTACTATTATGTGACATTTTTGAAAACTTTAGAAATATATCTGTTGATAAATATAAATTGGATCCGGCACAATACTTCACTGCACCCGGATTATCGTGGGATGCCATGTTGAAATATACTAATATTGAATTGGAATTACTAACTGATATTGATATGGTTCACTTCTTTCAAAAAGGTATTCGTGGTGGAATAAGTCAATGTAGTGAAAGGAAACATAAAGCAAACAATAAATTTTTACCGGATTATAATCCAAATGAACCATCTTCATTCATTTCATATTTGGATGCAACAAATCTATATGGTCATAGCATGTCGCAACCATTACCAACAGGTGAATTTTCATGGTTAGCACCTCATGAAATTCTCAATCTTGATATAATGAATGTGGATATCGAGAGTCCTTATGGATATGTATTGGAAGTGGATATACATTATCCCCAAGAACTTCATGATAAACATTCCGATTTACCATTCTTAGTTGAACGTTTGATACCTCCATATGCAAAATCGAAAGTTCCCAAATTAATTCCAAATTTAAACGACAAAAGAAAATATATTGTTCACTATAGAAACTTACAGCAAGCTGTCAATCATGGTTTGATAGTGATGAACACACATAGAGTATTGAGGTTTAAGCAATCATGTTGGATGAAGCCTTATATAGATTTGAATACTGAAATGCGTAATAGGTCTAATAACAAATCTGAAAAAGATTTCTACAAACTAATGAATAATGCAGTCTATGGAAAAACAATGGAAAACGTAGACAATAGAATTGATGTTAGACTCATTACACATTGGGAAAATATAAAAAGAACTATAGGTGCTAGTTGTCTCATATCTCGACCAAATTTTAAAAAATGCTCTATTTTTACAGAAAATTTTGTTGCCATTCAATTGGCTAGAGTAAAAGTTCATTATGATAAACCACTATATTTAGGATTTTCCATTCTAGAATTATCTAAAACAGTTATGTATGATTTTTTCTATGGATGTATCAAACAACAGTTTGGAGAAGATGCGTCCTTACTCTACACTGATACCGACTCCCTTATTCTCAAAGTAAATACAGACAATTTCTATGAATTTATCAAAAATAATATAAATAAGTTCGATACATCTAATTATAAAATAGGAAACCAATTCAATATTCCAGTGACAAAGTCAGTTCTGGGTAATTTCAAAGATGAATTCCCAAATGATCCAATAATCAGCTTTTACGGTACAGGTGCTAAAGCGTATTACGTGAAATCTGTTGATGGTGAACTGAAGAAGGCCAAAGGTGTGAAACGATCTGTTATAAAGAATGAATTGACATGTGAAGACTATGAAAAAATCATTGAAGAGGGAGGTATGATATTCAGGAAGATGAACTCGTTCAGAAGCGTATTGCATGATATTTACACTGAATTGAAAAATAAAGTCGCTTTATCGTATCATGACGACAAGAGATTCATCATTCCGAATACCACTCGAACTCTTCCATGGGGTCATAGCGATATAGAATTTTATCGAAATGATCCTAATGATAACATTCGTTGGGTGTCTGAAATCGTTCATTCTTTTTCTCAAGAGAGCGCCTTAGACCAACTAATCAATTTGTTGACTGTAGAGATGAATAATTGAATTATAATTCGAAGTATTATTGCTTATTCCTTCAAACCGGAACATTCTTATTTGTGATTATTTGTGATTATTGTATTATGTATTGTATATGTATCACTTTTACCAAGTTACTTAGATGAATAAAAAATGATAAAAATATTATTTGTTTCATTTCTATTTCCTAACCAATTACTGTAAAGTATATAACATAATGTAAATGAAAGAAATATCAGTTTGAAAAGAATCATCGTAGAGTGCACAATGTCTAAAACAATCGATAAGTTTGGTAGAAAAAGAAAATTGGGTGGTAATGTCATTCGAGGTCCTCCCGGGATTGGTTTTAAATTAACAAAAGATGGTCATTATGACATGCAAAGAAAAATATTGAAAAATATAAGCGAACCAATTGACAAGAGTGATTGTGTAACTGTATCATATCTTGAGGGGGAAATTAACGGAACAAAGGAGGTTATACTTCTAGCCCTACAAGCTGCAATACAATCCACAATAGGTAATATTGCTCGCGATGCCCGTCAAGCATTTGACGATAAAATTGCAGAGGCTCGGATAACTTTCACTCGTAAATTTGACAAACTTACAAATGATGTGGACATAAAAATGTCTGACATAACAGCGTCTACAAATAAAAAATTTGATGCTATGTCAAACATAACAGGGACTACAATGAAAAAGTATGATGTACTAGAAGAGAGAGTTGAAGTTTTGGAGAAAAGCCATAAAGTCAGGCCATCAGGTGGACTGGGATATCCAGGACTGGACATTGATCCAAATGTTAGAATAATAGAACCAAAACCAAAACCAACAGATGACGTATTAATTGAACCAACATGGTGAATTTACTTCCGCGTTAGGTTAGATTAGATTAATACATACTGTAGGTTAGGGTCATAGGTGTTAGGTTAGGTTAGGTTTCACGGCGCGCGAAGCGCGCGGGTGGGGGTGGGGGGCGGCGGGGCCGCGCGTAGCGCGGCCCCGCCGCCCCCCACCCCCCACCCCCCCCTCCTCCCCCCGGGGTGGTGGGTGGGGGGCCACCGCGCCGGCGCGCGAAGCGCGCCGGCGCGGTGGCCCCATTACGCTCGCGCCGGCGCGCGAAGCGCGCCGGCGCGAGCGTAGCGAATTGGGGCGTAAGCCGCGCGGAGCGCGGCCCGCTTTCTTCCCACCATTGCTCACCCCGCCCACTTCCTACCATTTCTCGCCCCACCATATTCCAACCATTGCGCATGCACGCCCCCACCTCATTCCCTCCACTCCCAATGATGTTGATACCCCGAGGAGCACGTTCTTCTACATTCAGTACGACAACTCCAGTCATCCAGAGCAGTCCAGCCATACTCAACCAGAAGCAGTGTACTATACGACGAGGAGCTAAGTTTGAGTAAGTTAACAATGTACTTTAATTTTTTACATCTACTAACTTTGTATTATTTTACATTTTCAGAATGGCATCCAACACTCAGGAATTAAATAACGCTGTGGCATCCATCATGCCTATGACAGAGCAGGAGAAGGCATCCACTTCACGAGTTAGGTGCAGATCCACCAGCCCTGACTTATTCGAGGAGGAGGAGGAAGTCAGGCCTGTAAAGAAGGTTTGCCAACGACCTGCAGCGAAGGTTGGTCCTATTTCTAAGTACCGAGCTACTTGCAATAGGACTAATCCTTATGCAGGTAGTTGGTCGACCGCTCCAAACAGCTTAAGGCCCTCCACACCACCCGCAGCAGTAGTGGAACAACCTAGGGCGCCTTCTCCGGAGGAGCCACCAGTTGTATTGTCCCCATCGGAGGAGGCTCCCATCGTATTCACTCCGTCGGTGGTGCCGCTTTCGCCGATGCTGGCAACACCGGTGACGAATCCTGAAGTGTTAGTGCCACAAGTGCGACAGCCTATCGGAGAGGTTAGTGAAATGTTATACAGTTTTCTACAGAGATGTAAGGAAGCAGAACATGCTTCTCGAGCTAGTGAGGCCGCGTTGGTTAAAAGGAAGCGCGAAATGGCTGAAATTGTTAACCGACGGAGGGAAGCAGAAAAAGTAATAGCCGAACTAGATCGGAAGTATGCATCTCTGGAGAAAAAGTGTGAAGCAGATACCTCTTCGATAGAGACTTATAAAAAGTTAGTGACTTTTATAAAAACTTTCCCATAGATTAAGTGTAAGTGTAGTAAGATTAGTTTTAGGTTAGTTAGGAATATTTAATTAAGATAGTTTTAAGTTTATGTTTGTAATTTTAGGAAATAAAAATAAAATAAAAAAAAAGAAGTGAAATTAAGGGTGTACATTGTTTTGGTTTGGTACACATTGAACAATGCGATGGTTGGAGCATTTTTCTTCACTTCGTCTCATTATTATTTCCTTTTTTTATTTCAATTACAAGTTCTTCTATGCAAATACCTCACATCAATTTTTGTGTTCTCTAATCTATTGTAAATAATCTCTTGGGAAGAAAATATGTTTCATAATGAAATCAATAAGTATATTTCATATAATTCATATAGTATTTTCAATTTTCTCTTTCATGGAATATAGCTCATGTCATTTTTGAAATTCATTCCCACTTAATCCCCTCTCCTCCCCACTCCTCCCCCACTCCCTTTCAAAAGTATAAAAGTAGGAATTATCTGTTGGAATATTCAGTTGATCAACCACCTTCAACATGGAACCTGATTCAACTACTGAGCCGTACAGTGACCCAGCGCATCAACATCCTTACTGGGCTTCTATCCATGAAGGTTTCGTTACCTCCACGACTGCACCTCACTCGATGAATTATGATGACATAATTTATGATGATCGGATACAAGTGCTTCACGTTACTGGAACCGATCAAGCGGACCTGTCTGATGGGGATTATCCAGATCCCTATGATTGGCGGAATGATTACGAATGGGATACACAGTCCGCAAACACAGACGACGACGACAGCGATGACGATGATGACGGTGACGCTGACAATGAGTCCGATGATAGTCCTCCACCATCCCCTATCCTGATTGATGAAGTCCTGAATTCAGACGATGATATGTAATCGTTTCCTCATTTCTCCCATCCTTTCTATTCCTTTCCTTTCCTTCCACGGAGTACACACTTTTTGGTTGGTGTACACGAGGCACTGCGAGGTTGGGGCAGTGTCTTTTTCCCTCTCCCTTATTAGTTTTTTTTTATAATAATCACTCAGAGTTTCTAATAATAATAATCACTTAGAATTTCAAGAAAATTGTCATTCTTATTGCTTTCGAATTTCAAACACTGAATTGTTCTACATTTACACTTCACCCCCTCCTTTTTTTTCCAATATAAATAAAGCATCAATCCCAGTTCTATATCATTCTTCCACAATGTCGAGTGCTGATTCCACCACCGAACCGATGAGTGTACCAGAGTGTTCTATGACGAGTACAGGCCCATCCAAGTACATAGAATAGATTCAACGTTCGATCATTTTCAGTACAAATTTTGCACAAATGCTGCAACGTATCTATGATCTACCTGATGATTTCCCGGCACGTATGGAAGAAGGTATGCAAGAGGAAGTAGAGGCAGAGTTAGAGATGGATGTCAATGAGTTAGACGATCTAGAGGATAACGAGCTAGATAATTATGCTAATGATGATGCCATTAGTATATCGTCTGATTCAGATGATTATGAGGATGACATCATCAGTATATCATCAGATACAGATGATGATACAATCATCATTGTTTCTGATGATGATGAGGAGCGTTAGTCCATACCATTGCATGGATTAATAAAAAAAACAGCCCTTTTCAGGGCTACAATTGAAGACTGAAACAATAAAAAAATAGCTCTTTTCAGAGCTATCATTATACTTTCAAACAGAAACAGGTTCATACCATTGTTAACATTATAGTCTCAAACAAAATGTATGTATGTAAAAGTATTCATCATTATATGCATACAATGATTGACAAAATGCCAACTTCAACTTTCATTTAAAGTAGTACTCATCATATGCATAGATATTCAATGACTATCAAATTCCAAATATCGACTTTTCAGTCAAAGTAGTAATTTATTTGTCATATAATGTATAGATATTCAAAGACTAACAAATTACTTAGACTTTTATTAGTCAAAGTATTCATTTGTCATATAATCTATGAATACTAATACAACTAACTACTGTTTGTGTGAATAATGTAGCCCTGAAAAGGGCTGTTGTTTTTTTGACCAGTAGGTCCACGGTTATTGTGCCACAGGTTGGACATTATTACATATAATACATGTAGATACTCGGGTGAAGTTTGTTAGTGGCCTCTCGCAAGCTTCACACCAATTCTGTCCCATTTCCATAATTGAGACAGTGTTGTGGGTGTTAGACATGGGCATACCACCCTCCATTATTGTTTCTATGCGAATAAAACCGAAAGCAGCACCAACATAGTTTTTGTTCTCTCCATCTATGTGCTGATCAATACGTATGCATCCATTGCACAATACAAATCCAAGGATCTTCCAGTGTCTCACTGACATTGAGCGTTCGCATACCGATCCTCAAAGCACCATCGCCTTCAGTTGTGTCAGCTTCTATCCCTTCATCATCTCCTTCTTCATCCATGACCCTCTCAAACTCCATCACGTCATCATCTTCGTCGCTTTGGTTGGCCTCGTTTTCAACTTCGTCTATCTCATCTTCATCGACTCCAACATCTTCTGCTTCAACTATCACTTCCTCTAGCGGAACATTGACATCCTCATCATCTGATTCGTCTATCCAATTGTTTTCATCAACAGCAGATATTCTATTTAATGCAGCATTTATTTTTGCAGAATTCATCTTGTTGTTGTTTGCTCACAGTTGTAGAGAGTGAATGAATGAACTCTTCTAGTTTGCAAGTCGACTTATATAGGAGGTGATGCGACTCCCACTTGACTCGTTTAGAGTGGAATAGTAGGAGAAGTTATCCCACTATACTTTCACATGATGTTTGATTTGTATAAATAGAGATCGTAGTGTAGGAAAGACATTCAGAGTTTCTGTAAGTCATCTCTAATATTTCTAATCGAATTAGTAAAAAGCCGTTTCCAAAAGAGTGAATGAAAAACCAAAAGTGTGTGTCTACCCAATGATGATTGCAGGGGCTATTGTGTGCTACTTTTGTCAAATAAGTAGACCTAAGGATTTCAATCAATCCATGTACTGGTATGTGTAGTGATTGCGTGTTGCGGATTCAACTATCGCCTCCTTCTCATCCACCGAAGCGAACAAAATCGATAATCATCAACAACAGTTACAGTGTCTGAAGTGTTCCGAACCTATAATATTTAACAATATAGGATCTGAGAAATATTTGCGGTACCTGTGCTGCCGTTCCAACTCCACTGCAACGTTGTTTGCGTGTTGATACATATTCCATGAATTGTTGGAATCATGTATGCAATGCATGTAGAAGTACTTGGGATCTGTGTGAGAAGGTTGGTCAACTCTACCCCAATAGGAGAATCCATTTTTTTCAATGTTGGTGTTTTGACGCACGAGCAACAACTATTGAGGAATAGAGTCAAAGAACGTTCCACATCCACAGAGACATAAAAACATTTTTCATTTTATATTTTTTTATTATCGTTATTGTCCTCTATTATTAATAAATATATATATATATAATATATATATTTTGAATTTATATGTATTATTTTCTAACATTTAAAAATACATGCATGCAACACAAGTTTTCCTCTTAAATGACAAAGATTGTTACATGCGTGAATAGTTCAGTGAAGAGCGCATGTGCCAGTTGAATGAAAGAGCGCATGCGCTAGTTTATTTTCTTCTATAAATGGTGAGGTCTCAGTAACATCATCACCTTTCCTATCCACATTCTATTGCTATCACATATCATTCTCAGACCTTAATAATCATGAGCTCTATGCCGCTATTGATTGTGAAAGATGTTCACCACTTGTTGATATCGATCAGACTGATTTTGAAATATATTCCAGTATTACATTTATCGAGTCAAGATTCGATAAATGATTTTGATATTAACGACTTCGTTAACTTGCAGATGTGCCAGAACCAAATGAGCAAATTATTATTGAAAATCCGATCGTTTCGCAATTATCATCACTCAAACACTCTTTCATCTACCCTTCCTCTTGGTGTTGATAAGAAATCTAGAACAATCAAGAGGAAGGTTACTAAGGCATCTTCATCGATTGTCACTGACTTTAAAGAAAAGAAAGAATCCCAAAAGTGTTGTGCGACAGAAAAAACCCGCAACGAAAAGTGACAGATCGAAGAGGAAGCCAAAAGGTACTCCTAAAGAAATGAAGAGTGATTTGAAAGCTGAACCGCTATCTTCTTTCAGTCCCCTCCATCGGTTGGGGAAATGAAAAGGAAAGCAAAATACCGTCTTGTAAAGGCACAGATGACTATTGCTGAACTTGAAAAGAGTGAGCGAGCTATTAATGCTAATAAATGAAACTCTTGAAGATTAGATGCCAAGATTGCATTAGCGAAGGTTGAATTGGCTAGAATGTCTAAAGATGCTGATGAACTCCGTTCAAAAATAGGTAAAGATAAGCAATTCCATCAACGTTCGAGAATGCAAGCTCAGGCTGAGCTTGAGGAGTCGACTAAGCTTTATGAGACGGCATTATCAGTGAGAGATAATTGGCAAAAAGAGTGGATACTGCATTTCAAAGTGACGGCGATTAGTTTTGGGAATGATAATGTTTTCAATATCGTGAGTTGAAAAATATAAGCGGAGAATGGAGTATACAATTAATTGGTTTGTTTGGTATACACAGAACATTGCGAATGGCTGGGGCAATGTTTACCGCTGCAATATTTTTCAATTCACATACTTATAATTGAAATGAAAACAATAATGAACTTTAATATTACTTTATTCATAAAAGTCACTATTAGATACATTTAAACCATATTTTGATTCATGAATCCAAGAATTTTGTTCGCTAGGAAGACCTAACCACTTTACATAAACTTTATTTTTCTTCTCTTCAACACCTTCTCAATCGATATACGTCAGGATTCTCGGTTCGTAATAACTCTTCATCGTAAAACCTCCTCTAATCGGCTGTTCATTTATATCTTCAAGATTATAAGTCGTTGGGATGGTTTTATTATTTAACAATCTTGAATAGCTCCGTGGTAAAATTCGCAGTGTAAGACTTTTTCAAAAATATTTTTGTATTTACTTATACGTACAATATCATTCAATGGAATTTGGGTTTACTTTGTCTTCCTCCAATTTCCATTGATACCCTTGAATTTCAATTTTGTAGTTGAATCAACATTGATGGGTGCCATACCTATTGTACGATGAACTTTATTATTATATCTACTAGTTATAATTGGAAGAATATCAAGCCATTTGTGTGACCTCTCATCGAAAATTCCTTGTAGAGCCATGCCTTTATGTACGAATCACTCTTTCTGCTATAGCTGCCTTCTTTGTGCTGAATGTTGAATAATGATTGAAATTATATTCTCGCATGAGAGATGAGAAGCTTCTATAAAAAATTCGTTCCCTTGATCGCTTTGTATATGTTTAGGGAAAAATTTGCTGTTTCTTCAGTACATATTTCATTGCATTAATTATTGTACTACCTGTTTTATCTTAACTGGCACAGTCCATAGATATTTTGAGTAACAATCAATTACTATAAGTATATATCGTATCCTTCATTACTTTTTGCATAAGGTTGTAGTTCAGCTAGATCTATTTGCCATAGATCTGCAAAACCTTGATGGTTAGTTATCATCTACGAAAATACGTCTTGCAGGTCTGTGTAATTCATTAACAACTTTGTCGTTTGATATCACTAACTTCATTAGTCATTCTATTCAATATGATTAAAGAGAAAAAAATGATAATGTTACTGCATTGAATGATGATGTGACAGTGATCATTACTTGTGATATATAGATAATATATTATACCTTCTTCACGTAATTCTTCAATTATTGAAATTATTTCATTATCATGTCCGGTATGTCCAAGCTGACTTTGATGCTACCAATAGTCGTAGGCGAGCAACTAACTCTTTCGTGAATTCCAGTACACATAATTCGCAGGTTTAGAATTATATGTTTTCTCTCCATTTTCACTCGTTTGAGTGCTCCACCAATTTTACTTCTACTCCTAATTGGATATTGTCGTGAGTCTAATAGTGGTTTTGAAGACTTCACGAAATTTTTAAGAATTTGTATTTTTAAACCATTCTTCAGATGATATTGTTTAATGGAGCATCGTTATTTTCAATATTTTGGAATATACTTGACGAGTTTCTTCATTATCAACATCTTGTGGATTCTTCAAAAAGATCATATCATATAATTCTGGACTACCTGCGCATTCATATTTTTCACTTTATTAGCATCCCAAAATGAAATGTTTCCATCTTTGAAATGTACCACTAACTTCCCATTTTCAGCTTTTGTGTAATTGGATCCATACGTACGCCAAATGTTCCATCATATGCTGGATTTCTAGATTTTACATTATTCAAATGTTTCATCAAAACATCTTCACCACTTTCATTCATAACAGGTAGATGATCCAGGATCCGAGGAATCGATGTGGACGATGATGAGTTTCGAATAGAGTTGTTCTCATATCGTCTTGAAGTGTGCTCGTGTCACTATTCACAGATGATACACCATCAAAAGATTGTTTTCTTCTTATTGGAGTACTCATGGGATAATTTGAAGTAGATTGAACAGATCCACGATTTGGTGATAACACTGCTGATTTAGAAGTAGCGTTTGATGATAAAACATCAATGTTTTCATTATGGTGCCTCATACAATCTTTCAAGTGTCGAACGATTTTCAATATTATCATTCTTGATAGAGTTGAATTTCTGTCTGACAGCTTCTGTTGTCTCTACTAGTTGACGTTTCAAATTCATTTCATTGTTTTTATGTTCAGAATCGTTTTTTGTATTCATAATGGCCCTTTTTAAATATAGCTCAATTCGTTGATGAAGTGACCTCTACAATATTCAGTGATCGAATAAGTTTCAAAAACAAGATCATGGGTATATAAAACTATCGAATCCTTTGCGATATCTACCTTCATCTATTTTCTATCCTTATCAATTACTAGAAATCCATATTGATCCTCCCAGCATTTAACACACATCAATTGGAATTGTTTGAATGTTACATCGGGTGAAACATGATCTGAATAAATGTGATGTAAATTCGTCTCATCTTGTTTGAACATTATAATGAAATTGGTATTGTCACGCACTAACTGTTTGGGTACCCGTGAATATGTCTGTGCTAGATAAAAACAATCAACATCCTTATGACGTCCCATACAGAAATATGATCTAATAATATCTTGCTTTTCACATATCACATCATCGAAAATGAAACAGAATTAGGCTTAGCGTCGGAGGGTTCCACTATTTCTGCATTATTGCTGAATGTATAAAAACCTAATCCTTTTATAGGTTCCAAAACACTTCGCAAGTACTGATATTTAGGTTGATTGAGTGACTTCGAATAGAGATACACATTTCTAAATCTCAATCCTTGTGGATTTGTAATAGTGATATCATTGCATTCGTCTTTCCACAATTTGAAGGTCCTATAATAGATCCTCGAACTGATGATGTAAGTAGTGGACCATGTCTGAATACTCTTTGTCCATTCAATCCACACCCAAATTTCTCATCTAGATTATCTACACAAAAACTTTTCTTTCTGTTTTACAATGCGCATCGTGCCGTGGTTGGAGACTATATAAATGTTATTAGCTTATTCATTTCAATGTGTACCATCAAACGATACGGACGTATTGAAAGTGATCGTAAAATTAAAAGAGGTTGTGGTTTTGTTTATTGATTTAATAAACAAACTTCCTTTCGAATTACATCTACCTGGAGGATATCAATACTGTGGACCGGTACAAAATTGAAACAACGTTTAGCTCGTAACGATCCTGGAATCAATAAATTAGATATTGAAATGCAAAAAACACGATATTCAATATTCTAAGCATCCATCTGATCTTGCAGCAAGACATTTAGCCGACAAAGAACTTGAATACAGCGCTTGGGAAGGGTTAAATCAAAGGACGCGAGTATTGGGAAAGAGCAGCTGCATTACTTGTCACCAACATTATGAAAGCGAAAAGACATAGGGCATGGTTGTAGTACCAATAAAGAAAAAATGTAAGAGGAACACAATCGAAGAAAAATAATATTAAAAAAGTTGCATTTGGTGCTGGATAGTCCATAAAGTGCGAAATGTTTGAAGAAAGCTGGTGGGAATCAATTTGTGACGAATAATAGCAAAAAAGCTATCACTGTGGCATTGCAGGCGGCACGTAAATACTTAAAGCTGCCGGTGGAAGAAGAAAATCCGCACACCACCACGCATAATTCCTGTTCCCAAGATCGGTGGACTTTTACCATTGATACCAATTTTTGCTGGACTATCCGCACTAGGAAGTTTGGCGGGAGCCGCTGCTGGTATTACCAAGGCCGTGAATTCGGCAAAAGCCAGCAGAGCGGCTTTAATGGTAAGCCAATCGTCACAAAAAAACCATGGAGTGCTGAGCTAGAGGCAGGCAAACACGGAAGTGGAATATATCTCAAAACCATACCGTAAAGGTTTAGGACTATATTTAAAACCATACAAAGCCACAAACAAAACAAAAAACTGATTGAACCCCTACCTCAGAGGCCTCTTACTGATCTCGATCTCATTATTATGCACAAAAAATGAAAATTCCACATTTTCGTGGTGTTTTTATGCGTGATAGATTACCATCTTCAGGTCCAAAACAAAACGAGACAGCTATTGTTAATTTAGATGGAATAAGTGGACCAGGAACAACATTGGGTGGCATATAAAAAATGTGGGAAAGATCACATATTTCGATAGTTTTGGAGATCTAATCCCCCACCATTGGAATTGACTCGATTCTTTCGAAAATGTTCGAATGTAAAAATCAAATATAACTATGATCGACAACAGAAATTAATAACAGTTCTCTGTGGTCACTTGTGCTTGCAGTTTCTCTCTAAATAATTTTCCAAATAAAAATGGATTCAACACCAAAACTGGATCGGGAGCTATCAAGGGAATGGGTTTTCACTTAGAATGTTTTCAAAATATGGTACCTTGAAAAAAATGGATAAAGTGATGCTTGCAAATATGCCTAAGGAAGTGATACTTGCATGTGTTGCACATGAGATTGCATATGTTTGGGAAAAGTTGCCTAAGCATCTGCAAGATGACATCGATATAATGAAACATAGATATTGTTATGAGCACCACCACGATCAAAATTCAGATTCGGATGTTAATGATGGTCCTATACCTCGAAAATCAATGTGTTGTATTTGTAATATAGAGATGTGAATATTGGTATCAATAAAAATGATACTTATTACATACAACACCTTCCAAAAAGTGTAAATTGTCTCAAATGTGCTGTTGCTGTGTACAATAATAAATTGAAATGTTTTCAAAATATTCATCAGTCATGTCACGAAAGTTCGAGCTACAAGCTGTCGGACAAGTGTCTTGAGTGCGGATTTTTTTCCACCAATTGAATTGGATAAGAACAGTCGTTATGGATTAGGACTTTTGGGATTCTATGGATGCAATACCAACATAATAAACTGAAGCTAATAACTTAGTTAGTTTTAGAATCAGTAATGACAACTCATCGATATCCCAAAAGTTGACAATTGAAATTCCATGTGGTGCTTACGAAATAGAAGAGATCAATGCCGTCATACAGAAACATATCATGTTCAGATTGTTTCATGATAAAAAACCAAATGATGTCGTTGCAGATGATATTTTCTATCACACGCCAATAAAATACATTCAAATGTGAAATGCGATCCAAATATGAAATTGATCTGACACATCCAAATTCTATAGCAGAAATGATGGGGTTCGCTCATGGAATATTTCCACCAAAATCAGATACATGAATCATCATTACCAATAAACATTACAACTGTGAGACTTATCCGCTTAGATTGCAATATAATATCTGGTTCATATATAAATGGTGAAGAATCTCACATTCTTTTCTCATTCGATATTGATGTTGAACCTGGCTACAATCTTACTAAAGAACCACACAGTATTATATATATGCCTGTCAGTCCAGAAGGTTCGTCAATTGATTCACACATTACAGTGCGTATTTTGGATGAAAAAAATAACCTTATCGATTTGGAAGTGAAGAAGAGATTTTCATTATTTTGGAATTGAGAAAATCGAATAAACTGTTGTTATGGGTTTCATTTACAATAGACAAAATCGCATTGAACAATCCCAAACGAGTTGTACTAATAAAAAGAAAGGTGTGCATAAAAAAAAAAGTGTGCATAAAAAGAAGCTCATTCCACAAGTGTATGCTAAACAGTTAGCACATAACGCTCTGTCTGTGAGTGATCTTAAATTTTTGAAATCGATTGGATTGAAAGTGAGAAAAATAACAATGGTGCTCGAAACAAACAGTGAAAAGTTGAATATATTCAATGAACCAGTGCTCGATCATTCTCTCATAAGTTTACATGAGCACACATATAAGCCCTATGGATCACCGCTATTCAGGAATTCGGATGAAATCAGAATTGCAATCAATAATCAAGATGTTATACTAGATATTGCCGACAGCTTCATTTACATAGAAGGTAAATTCATCCCAAAGATGTAGCGAAAACATGCTATCTCTCGAATAATGCAATTGCATTTCTCTTTGACGAAATTCGTTATGAAATGGGTGGTGAACAAGTGGCTGTTGTTAGAAAACCTGGATAACATCAACAATGAAAACCATGATATCATTTGGACAAATCTCATGCTAACACATTATTGACATCTGTTGGGACTTTCACAATTGAAGCAAGATATCTGGATACAAGCAGTCATGTTTTTTAGTGGAAACCTACCACTGAAATATTTGATGGTTTTGCTGAAGATTACAACAAAAGTATCTTGAATGCCAAACAGGAATTGATTTTGATTATCGCTCGATCATTCAAAAACTCGTATATAGGTGAGGTTGATGCTGATTTGGAAATAAATAAAATCGAATGGAAAATAAGACATATTGTACCAGATGATAAACACAAGCTCAAACTTTGAGTAGAATAAACAAAAGCGGTCTGAATGCCAAAATCAAATTGCATATCGTATGTGGGACCTCTATGAACTACCATCATTACGTTGGACTTCTTCAGACATATGGCCATCAAAACAACTAATGCATTGGAAACTCCTCGTTTTGTCATCATCGCATTCCAAAGTACTACCACAACTGAAGATAGAACACAGGATATTACAAATTCACAACTGCTGATATCAATAGTATTCGAGTATACTTGAATTCTGAAGTTTATCCATATGAGCGTTGGAATTTGAATTTCGATAAAAAACTTGATGCTCCTGCTTATTATGCTTTTGAGAGTTTCCAGCGAAGTTATTATGATAAAGATATGAGTGAACCTCTGATGGACATTGGGCAATTTAGAGAGAATCCACTATTCGTCATCGATTGTTCCCATCAACCGAATGCAAACAAAATCATCAACTATTGATATAAAGATGAGTTTGAGACGAGGAAGACCAATTTTCCAGACAACACTAAAGTATATGCATTAATTTTGCATGATACAGTTTTAAACATACATTGCATTTGATGGTTCAGTTCATAGCAGATATTGACACTTTTTTTTCACTCTATCATATACTGTTTTAATGATCTTTTTTTTATTTGTAACTGACTTATATCACGTATTGTATTTTATATCATATATATTGTTTTGTAATCATTTTCTATTGTATTTCATGAGATTTAAATAAATAAAACATGAAAAAATACAAAGTTTTTTATTTGACATCATTTATGATTTACAGGAACAACAGACTATCTAAAATAACTTCTTCCTCATAATCATCATTTTCGCGACCATCTTCAATTTCCTCTCGATTTTCATCATTCAATTCAAAGTGATGAATAATCCATTCTGGCAAGTATGGTTGGAGGCTATACAGGAATCTTCTAGGTTCAGTTCAATCATAACCTCACAAAGTTGCCACAATTCCAATTCATTATCCAAAAATTTGTTACAAACTTCTGCACCACCCAATAGTTCTCAGCATCACGAAGGCATAATTCGATTTGTTTTTCATCATAGCATACACTCATAACATAATTGCTGCATGTTCGGCTCCATCACCCAACACCTTCAATTTAGACGACAAATGTTGAACCGATGATTTGAGATCTACAACATCGACCCAATCTTGACTTGCGTACTGCATCCACATCTTAAATGGTGGAACTGAAATCGAATAAAAAAAAAACAATAAGCAACCTCCAATTTTTCAGTGATATAATACTCACATTCCCCATTTTACTTGTAGTTACAAAGTGGGTGTATTCAACTAAGTTAGTAATGTTTATATTTCCATATAATTATCATCTAATATATGAATATTAATGAAAGCAATAAGAAATTCATTATAATTACTATTATTATTCAATCATAATTGAATTTGACTAGAGTTAGCGTTTTCACACCAAAAAACTTTGTAAGCTATGACCTAAAGAAATTCGCTATAAATTATTACAATTATTATTCAATCATATTGAATTTACTAGAGATCGCGTTTTCATGCCAGCAAAACTTGTTGGCTCTGTCCTAAATACACCATCGTATATTTACCACCTGATGAGTTGATACAAGATATATCGTCATCACTGAATTGCAAACAAAATACGTTTTGGTAGCCATGTATTAAATAATTTATCATTGCTCACATCTTGCAAAGTTAATAAAATTGATTTACCAAATCGTGTAGAATAAGTTGACATATTTTTAATTATGTACACTTCATCAATTGGCAATGATGATAAGGCCTTTTGCTCTAGTATTTCAACCCCTGTACAATCAAATAATTAATTTTATTCAAGTCTACTTTTGAAACGGACATGATGATAATATATATGAAAATATAACAATTTCCAACAGACAAATACACTCACCGTCCTCCTTCTATTACGAACTGAATAACACTCTACCAATTGCTAACTGCTGCAGATATATTCGTCTACTGATTTCAGTAGTGTGCCAAGCATTTCTTTTATATAAACAGTGCGAGTCACCCCCACCATGAAACCGTGAAAGGTTCACATTGCTAGTTGCTATCCACTAGAGATGCCTGACGTCACAGCCAAGCCCATCTCCCAATTTGATGCGATAACAGTTTTGCCGGCACGAGCAAGCAGTGATCGTTGCGCTCTCGGAGAGGGCAGACGTTTGCACAGTCCTCGCCCGCCTGCGTGTCACCATCAATAGCGAGGGTAGGGTGATGCGTTTACGTCACATCATTCACTGCTTCGAGAGCGATAGCCGAACAAGCAATTGTCGTTGCGCTCTCGGAGAGGACAGACGTTAGCACAGTCCTCGCCCGCCTGCGTGTCACCATTGATGGCGATCTGGCGTTACGTCACATCCTTCACTACATCGAGGGAGTGAGAGCAGACCGATGAATACCATTACTCTGGCCACACGTCGTGGAGTGAAACATGTCGCTCTCTAGCCGTTGAACGGTTATCTGTGACGTCACTCCACTACTAACTTGGTGCCCTCACACCGATGGAGCATTCATTACTTGGAGGATCTTCGAAGTATGCAGACGTATGTTTGTACATAGACAAACAAGCACATGATGAAACCCTGTACCGTGCATTCTCTTA